>NC_091286.1:282070346-284470346 GCF_032444005.1 Ranitomeya imitator
GCATATTCCAGGTGCCTTCTGGGAGAAGCGAAGTCTCCCTAAGCTAGAAGATCGTTGGGTACAGCCGGGACCAGCTGCTTCGAAAGCATCACCAAACCAGGGATTCAAGCTTCAGGAGGCTAATTTGCATATTCCAGGTGCCTTCTGGGAGAAGCGAAGTCTCCCTAAGCTAGAAGATCGTTGGGTACAGCCGGGACCAGCTGCTTCGAAAGCATCACCAAACCAGGGATTCAAGCTTCAGGAGGCTAATTTGCATATTCCAGGTGCCTTCTGGGAGAAGCGAAGTCTCCCTAAGCTAGAAGATCGTTGGGTACAGCCGGGACCAGCTGCTTCGAAAGCATCACCAAACCAGGGATTCAAGCTTCAGGAGGCTAATTTGCATATTCCAGGTGCCTTCTGGGAGAAGCGAAGTCTCCCTAAGCTAGAAGATCGTTGGGTACAGCCGGGACCAGCTGCTTCGAAAGCATCACCAAACCAGGGATTCAAGCTTCAGGAGGCTAATTTGCATATTCCAGGTGCCTTCTGGGAGAAGCGAAGTCTCCCTAAGCTAGAAGATCGTTGGGTACAGCCGGGACCAGCTGCTTCGAAAGCATCACCAAACCAGGGATTCAAGCTTCAGGAGGCTAATTTGCATATTCCAGGTGCCTTCTGGGAGAAGCGAAGTCTCCCTAAGCTAGAAGATCGTTGGGTACAGCCGGGACCAGCTGCTTCGAAAGCATCACCAAACCAGGGATTCAAGCTTCAGGAGGCTAATTTGCATATTCCAGGTGCCTTCTGGGAGAAGCGAAGTCTCCCTAAGCTAGAAGATCGTTGGGTACAGCCGGGACCAGCTGCTTCGAAAGCATCACCAAACCAGGGATTCAAGCTTCAGGAGGCTAATTTGCATATTCCAGGTGCCTTCTGGGAGAAGCGAAGTCTCCCTAAGCTAGAAGATCGTTGGGTACAGCCGGGACCAGCTGCTTCGAAAGCATCACCAAACCAGGGATTCAAGCTTCAGGAGGCTAATTTGCATATTCCAGGTGCCTTCTGGGAGAAGCGAAGTCTCCCTAAGCTAGAAGATCGTTGGGTACAGCCGGGACCAGCTGCTTCGAAAGCATCACCAAACCAGGGATTCAAGCTTCAGGAGGCTAATTTGCATATTCCAGGTGCCTTCTGGGAGAAGCGAAGTCTCCCTAAGCTAGAAGATCGTTGGGTACAGCCGGGACCAGCTGCTTCGAAAGCATCACCAAACCAGGGATTCAAGCTTCAGGAGGCTAATTTGCATATTCCAGGTGCCTTCTGGGAGAAGCGAAGTCTCCCTAAGCTAGAAGATCGTTGGGTACAGCCGGGACCAGCTGCTTCGAAAGCATCACCAAACCAGGGATTCAAGCTTCAGGAGGCTAATTTGCATATTCCAGGTGCCTTCTGGGAGAAGCGAAGTCTCCCTAAGCTAGAAGATCGTTGGGTACAGCCGGGACCAGCTGCTTCGAAAGCATCACCAAACCAGGGATTCAAGCTTCAGGAGGCTAATTTGCATATTCCAGGTGCCTTCTGGGAGAAGCGAAGTCTCCCTAAGCTAGAAGATCGTTGGGTACAGCCGGGACCAGCTGCTTCGAAAGCATCACCAAACCAGGGATTCAAGCTTCAGGAGGCTAATTTGCATATTCCAGGTGCCTTCTGGGAGAAGCGAAGTCTCCCTAAGCTAGAAGATCGTTGGGTACAGCCGGGACCAGCTGCTTCGAAAGCATCACCAAACCAGGGATTCAAGCTTCAGGAGGCTAATTTGCATATTCCAGGTGCCTTCTGGGAGAAGCGAAGTCTCCCTAAGCTAGAAGATCGTTGGGTACAGCCGGGACCAGCTGCTTCGAAAGCATCACCAAACCAGGGATTCAAGCTTCAGGAGGCTAATTTGCATATTCCAGGTGCCTTCTGGGAGAAGCGAAGTCTCCCTAAGCTAGAAGATCGTTGGGTACAGCCGGGACCAGCTGCTTCGAAAGCATCACCAAACCAGGGATTCAAGCTTCAGGAGGCTAATTTGCATATTCCAGGTGCCTTCTGGGAGAAGCGAAGTCTCCCTAAGCTAGAAGATCGTTGGGTACAGCCGGGACCAGCTGCTTCGAAAGCATCACCAAACCAGGGATTCAAGCTTCAGGAGGCTAATTTGCATATTCCAGGTGCCTTCTGGGAGAAGCGAAGTCTCCCTAAGCTAGAAGATCGTTGGGTACAGCCGGGACCAGCTGCTTCGAAAGCATCACCAAACCAGGGATTCAAGCTTCAGGAGGCTAATTTGCATATTCCAGGTGCCTTCTGGGAGAAGCGAAGTCTCCCTAAGCTAGAAGATCGTTGGGTACAGCCGGGACCAGCTGCTTCGAAAGCATCACCAAACCAGGGATTCAAGCTTCAGGAGGCTAATTTGCATATTCCAGGTGCCTTCTGGGAGAAGCGAAGTCTCCCTAAGCTAGAAGATCGTTGGGTACAGCCGGGACCAGCTGCTTCGAAAGCATCACCAAACCAGGGATTCAAGCTTCAGGAGGCTAATTTGCATATTCCAGGTGCCTTCTGGGAGAAGCGAAGTCTCCCTAAGCTAGAAGATCGTTGGGTACAGCCGGGACCAGCTGCTTCGAAAGCATCACCAAACCAGGGATTCAAGCTTCAGGAGGCTAATTTGCATATTCCAGGTGCCTTCTGGGAGAAGCGAAGTCTCCCTAAGCTAGAAGATCGTTGGGTACAGCCGGGACCAGCTGCTTCGAAAGCATCACCAAACCAGGGATTCAAGCTTCAGGAGGCTAATTTGCATATTCCAGGTGCCTTCTGGGAGAAGCGAAGTCTCCCTAAGCTAGAAGATCGTTGGGTACAGCCGGGACCAGCTGCTTCGAAAGCATCACCAAACCAGGGATTCAAGCTTCAGGAGGCTAATTTGCATATTCCAGGTGCCTTCTGGGAGAAGCGAAGTCTCCCTAAGCTAGAAGATCGTTGGGTACAGCCGGGACCAGCTGCTTCGAAAGCATCACCAAACCAGGGATTCAAGCTTCAGGAGGCTAATTTGCATATTCCAGGTGCCTTCTGGGAGAAGCGAAGTCTCCCTAAGCTAGAAGATCGTTGGGTACAGCCGGGACCAGCTGCTTCGAAAGCATCACCAAACCAGGGATTCAAGCTTCAGGAGGCTAATTTGCATATTCCAGGTGCCTTCTGGGAGAAGCGAAGTCTCCCTAAGCTAGAAGATCGTTGGGTACAGCCGGGACCAGCTGCTTCGAAAGCATCACCAAACCAGGGATTCAAGCTTCAGGAGGCTAATTTGCATATTCCAGGTGCCTTCTGGGAGAAGCGAAGTCTCCCTAAGCTAGAAGATCGTTGGGTACAGCCGGGACCAGCTGCTTCGAAAGCATCACCAAACCAGGGATTCAAGCTTCAGGAGGCTAATTTGCATATTCCAGGTGCCTTCTGGGAGAAGCGAAGTCTCCCTAAGCTAGAAGATCGTTGGGTACAGCCGGGACCAGCTGCTTCGAAAGCATCACCAAACCAGGGATTCAAGCTTCAGGAGGCTAATTTGCATATTCCAGGTGCCTTCTGGGAGAAGCGAAGTCTCCCTAAGCTAGAAGATCGTTGGGTACAGCCGGGACCAGCTGCTTCGAAAGCATCACCAAACCAGGGATTCAAGCTTCAGGAGGCTAATTTGCATATTCCAGGTGCCTTCTGGGAGAAGCGAAGTCTCCCTAAGCTAGAAGATCGTTGGGTACAGCCGGGACCAGCTGCTTCGAAAGCATCACCAAACCAGGGATTCAAGCTTCAGGAGGCTAATTTGCATATTCCAGGTGCCTTCTGGGAGAAGCGAAGTCTCCCTAAGCTAGAAGATCGTTGGGTACAGCCGGGACCAGCTGCTTCGAAAGCATCACCAAACCAGGGATTCAAGCTTCAGGAGGCTAATTTGCATATTCCAGGTGCCTTCTGGGAGAAGCGAAGTCTCCCTAAGCTAGAAGATCGTTGGGTACAGCCGGGACCAGCTGCTTCGAAAGCATCACCAAACCAGGGATTCAAGCTTCAGGAGGCTAATTTGCATATTCCAGGTGCCTTCTGGGAGAAGCGAAGTCTCCCTAAGCTAGAAGATCGTTGGGTACAGCCGGGACCAGCTGCTTCGAAAGCATCACCAAACCAGGGATTCAAGCTTCAGGAGGCTAATTTGCATATTCCAGGTGCCTTCTGGGAGAAGCGAAGTCTCCCTAAGCTAGAAGATCGTTGGGTACAGCCGGGACCAGCTGCTTCGAAAGCATCACCAAACCAGGGATTCAAGCTTCAGGAGGCTAATTTGCATATTCCAGGTGCCTTCTGGGAGAAGCGAAGTCTCCCTAAGCTAGAAGATCGTTGGGTACAGCCGGGACCAGCTGCTTCGAAAGCATCACCAAACCAGGGATTCAAGCTTCAGGAGGCTAATTTGCATATTCCAGGTGCCTTCTGGGAGAAGCGAAGTCTCCCTAAGCTAGAAGATCGTTGGGTACAGCCGGGACCAGCTGCTTCGAAAGCATCACCAAACCAGGGATTCAAGCTTCAGGAGGCTAATTTGCATATTCCAGGTGCCTTCTGGGAGAAGCGAAGTCTCCCTAAGCTAGAAGATCGTTGGGTACAGCCGGGACCAGCTGCTTCGAAAGCATCACCAAACCAGGGATTCAAGCTTCAGGAGGCTAATTTGCATATTCCAGGTGCCTTCTGGGAGAAGCGAAGTCTCCCTAAGCTAGAAGATCGTTGGGTACAGCCGGGACCAGCTGCTTCGAAAGCATCACCAAACCAGGGATTCAAGCTTCAGGAGGCTAATTTGCATATTCCAGGTGCCTTCTGGGAGAAGCGAAGTCTCCCTAAGCTAGAAGATCGTTGGGTACAGCCGGGACCAGCTGCTTCGAAAGCATCACCAAACCAGGGATTCAAGCTTCAGGAGGCTAATTTGCATATTCCAGGTGCCTTCTGGGAGAAGCGAAGTCTCCCTAAGCTAGAAGATCGTTGGGTACAGCCGGGACCAGCTGCTTCGAAAGCATCACCAAACCAGGGATTCAAGCTTCAGGAGGCTAATTTGCATATTCCAGGTGCCTTCTGGGAGAAGCGAAGTCTCCCTAAGCTAGAAGATCGTTGGGTACAGCCGGGACCAGCTGCTTCGAAAGCATCACCAAACCAGGGATTCAAGCTTCAGGAGGCTAATTTGCATATTCCAGGTGCCTTCTGGGAGAAGCGAAGTCTCCCTAAGCTAGAAGATCGTTGGGTACAGCCGGGACCAGCTGCTTCGAAAGCATCACCAAACCAGGGATTCAAGCTTCAGGAGGCTAATTTGCATATTCCAGGTGCCTTCTGGGAGAAGCGAAGTCTCCCTAAGCTAGAAGATCGTTGGGTACAGCCGGGACCAGCTGCTTCGAAAGCATCACCAAACCAGGGATTCAAGCTTCAGGAGGCTAATTTGCATATTCCAGGTGCCTTCTGGGAGAAGCGAAGTCTCCCTAAGCTAGAAGATCGTTGGGTACAGCCGGGACCAGCTGCTTCGAAAGCATCACCAAACCAGGGATTCAAGCTTCAGGAGGCTAATTTGCATATTCCAGGTGCCTTCTGGGAGAAGCGAAGTCTCCCTAAGCTAGAAGATCGTTGGGTACAGCCGGGACCAGCTGCTTCGAAAGCATCACCAAACCAGGGATTCAAGCTTCAGGAGGCTAATTTGCATATTCCAGGTGCCTTCTGGGAGAAGCGAAGTCTCCCTAAGCTAGAAGATCGTTGGGTACAGCCGGGACCAGCTGCTTCGAAAGCATCACCAAACCAGGGATTCAAGCTTCAGGAGGCTAATTTGCATATTCCAGGTGCCTTCTGGGAGAAGCGAAGTCTCCCTAAGCTAGAAGATCGTTGGGTACAGCCGGGACCAGCTGCTTCGAAAGCATCACCAAACCAGGGATTCAAGCTTCAGGAGGCTAATTTGCATATTCCAGGTGCCTTCTGGGAGAAGCGAAGTCTCCCTAAGCTAGAAGATCGTTGGGTACAGCCGGGACCAGCTGCTTCGAAAGCATCACCAAACCAGGGATTCAAGCTTCAGGAGGCTAATTTGCATATTCCAGGTGCCTTCTGGGAGCAAGCGAAGTCTCCCTAAGCTAGAAGATCGTTGGGTACAGCCGGGACCAGCTGCTTCGAAAGCATCACCAAACCAGGGATTCAAGCTTCAGGAGGCTAATTTGCATATTCCAGGTGCCTTCTGGGAGAAGCGAAGTCTCCCTAAGCTAGAAGATCGTTGGGTACAGCCGGGACCAGCTGCTTCGAAAGCATCACCAAACCAGGGATTCAAGCTTCAGGAGGCTAATTTGCATATTCCAGGTGCCTTCTGGGAGAAGCGAAGTCTCCCTAAGCTAGAAGATCGTTGGGTACAGCCGGGACCAGCTGCTTCGAAAGCATCACCAAACCAGGGATTCAAGCTTCAGGAGGCTAATTTGCATATTCCAGGTGCCT
The DNA here is from genome assembly GCF_032444005.1 of Ranitomeya imitator. Taxonomy (NCBI): domain Eukaryota; kingdom Metazoa; phylum Chordata; class Amphibia; order Anura; family Dendrobatidae; genus Ranitomeya; species Ranitomeya imitator. Next base: position 282,076,791 of record NC_091286.1, read on the forward strand.
TCTGGGAGAAGCGAAGTCTCCCTAAGCTAGAAGATCGTTGGGTACAGCCGGGACCAGCTGCTTCGAAAGCATCACCAAACCAGGGATTCAAGCTTCAGGAGGCTAATTTGCATATTCCAGGTGCCTTCTGGGAGAAGCGAAGTCTCCCTAAGCTAGAAGATCGTTGGGTACAGCCGGGACCAGCTGCTTCGAAAGCATCACCAAACCAGGGATTCAAGCTTCAGGAGGCTAATTTGCATATTCCAGGTGCCTTCTGGGAGAAGCGAAGTCTCCCTAAGCTAGAAGATCGTTGGGTACAGCCGGGACCAGCTGCTTCGAAAGCATCACCAAACCAGGGATTCAAGCTTCAGGAGGCTAATTTGCATATTCCAGGTGCCTTCTGGGAGAAGCGAAGTCTCCCTAAGCTAGAAGATCGTTGGGTACAGCCGGGACCAGCTGCTTCGAAAGCATCACCAAACCAGGGATTCAAGCTTCAGGAGGCTAATTTGCATATTCCAGGTGCCTTCTGGGAGAAGCGAAGTCTCCCTAAGCTAGAAGATCGTTGGGTACAGCCGGGACCAGCTGCTTCGAAAGCATCACCAAACCAGGGATTCAAGCTTCAGGAGGCTAATTTGCATATTCCAGGTGCCTTCTGGGAGAAGCGAAGTCTCCCTAAGCTAGAAGATCGTTGGGTACAGCCGGGACCAGCTGCTTCGAAAGCATCACCAAACCAGGGATTCAAGCTTCAGGAGGCTAATTTGCATATTCCAGGTGCCTTCTGGGAGAAGCGAAGTCTCCCTAAGCTAGAAGATCGTTGGGTACAGCCGGGACCAGCTGCTTCGAAAGCATCACCAAACCAGGGATTCAAGCTTCAGGAGGCTAATTTGCATATTCCAGGTGCCTTCTGGGAGAAGCGAAGTCTCCCTAAGCTAGAAGATCGTTGGGTACAGCCGGGACCAGCTGCTTCGAAAGCATCACCAAACCAGGGATTCAAGCTTCAGGAGGCTAATTTGCATATTCCAGGTGCCTTCTGGGAGAAGCGAAGTCTCCCTAAGCTAGAAGATCGTTGGGTACAGCCGGGACCAGCTGCTTCGAAAGCATCACCAAACCAGGGATTCAAGCTTCAGGAGGCTAATTTGCATATTCCAGGTGCCTTCTGGGAGAAGCGAAGTCTCCCTAAGCTAGAAGATCGTTGGGTACAGCCGGGACCAGCTGCTTCGAAAGCATCACCAAACCAGGGATTCAAGCTTCAGGAGGCTAATTTGCATATTCCAGGTGCCTTCTGGGAGAAGCGAAGTCTCCCTAAGCTAGAAGATCGTTGGGTACAGCCGGGACCAGCTGCTTCGAAAGCATCACCAAACCAGGGATTCAAGCTTCAGGAGGCTAATTTGCATATTCCAGGTGCCTTCTGGGAGAAGCGAAGTCTCCCTAAGCTAGAAGATCGTTGGGTACAGCCGGGACCAGCTGCTTCGAAAGCATCACCAAACCAGGGATTCAAGCTTCAGGAGGCTAATTTGCATATTCCAGGTGCCTTCTGGGAGAAGCGAAGTCTCCCTAAGCTAGAAGATCGTTGGGTACAGCCGGGACCAGCTGCTTCGAAAGCATCACCAAACCAGGGATTCAAGCTTCAGGAGGCTAATTTGCATATTCCAGGTGCCTTCTGGGAGAAGCGAAGTCTCCCTAAGCTAGAAGATCGTTGGGTACAGCCGGGACCAGCTGCTTCGAAAGCATCACCAAACCAGGGATTCAAGCTTCAGGAGGCTAATTTGCATATTCCAGGTGCCTTCTGGGAGAAGCGAAGTCTCCCTAAGCTAGAAGATCGTTGGGTACAGCCGGGACCAGCTGCTTCGAAAGCATCACCAAACCAGGGATTCAAGCTTCAGGAGGCTAATTTGCATATTCCAGGTGCCTTCTGGGAGAAGCGAAGTCTCCCTAAGCTAGAAGATCGTTGGGTACAGCCGGGACCAGCTGCTTCGAAAGCATCACCAAACCAGGGATTCAAGCTTCAGGAGGCTAATTTGCATATTCCAGGTGCCTTCTGGGAGAAGCGAAGTCTCCCTAAGCTAGAAGATCGTTGGGTACAGCCGGGACCAGCTGCTTCGAAAGCATCACCAAACCAGGGATTCAAGCTTCAGGAGGCTAATTTGCATATTCCAGGTGCCTTCTGGGAGAAGCGAAGTCTCCCTAAGCTAGAAGATCGTTGGGTACAGCCGGGACCAGCTGCTTCGAAAGCATCACCAAACCAGGGATTCAAGCTTCAGGAGGCTAATTTGCATATTCCAGGTGCCTTCTGGGAGAAGCGAAGTCTCCCTAAGCTAGAAGATCGTTGGGTACAGCCGGGACCAGCTGCTTCGAAAGCATCACCAAACCAGGGATTCAAGCTTCAGGAGGCTAATTTGCATATTCCAGGTGCCTTCTGGGAGAAGCGAAGTCTCCCTAAGCTAGAAGATCGTTGGGTACAGCCGGGACCAGCTGCTTCGAAAGCATCACCAAACCAGGGATTCAAGCTTCAGGAGGCTAATTTGCATATTCCAGGTGCCTTCTGGGAGAAGCGAAGTCTCCCTAAGCTAGAAGATCGTTGGGTACAGCCGGGACCAGCTGCTTCGAAAGCATCACCAAACCAGGGATTCAAGCTTCAGGAGGCTAATTTGCATATTCCAGGTGCCTTCTGGGAGAAGCGAAGTCTCCCTAAGCTAGAAGATCGTTGGGTACAGCCGGGACCAGCTGCTTCGAAAGCATCACCAAACCAGGGATTCAAGCTTCAGGAGGCTAATTTGCATATTCCAGGTGCCTTCTGGGAGAAGCGAAGTCTCCCTAAGCTAGAAGATCGTTGGGTACAGCCGGGACCAGCTGCTTCGAAAGCATCACCAAACCAGGGATTCAAGCTTCAGGAGGCTAATTTGCATATTCCAGGTGCCTTCTGGGAGAAGCGAAGTCTCCCTAAGCTAGAAGATCGTTGGGTACAGCCGGGACCAGCTGCTTCGAAAGCATCACCAAACCAGGGATTCAAGCTTCAGGAGGCTAATTTGCATATTCCAGGTGCCTTCTGGGAGAAGCGAAGTCTCCCTAAGCTAGAAGATCGTTGGGTACAGCCGGGACCAGCTGCTTCGAAAGCATCACCAAACCAGGGATTCAAGCTTCAGGAGGCTAATTTGCATATTCCAGGTGCCTTCTGGGAGAAGCGAAGTCTCCCTAAGCTAGAAGATCGTTGGGTACAGCCGGGACCAGCTGCTTCGAAAGCATCACCAAACCAGGGATTCAAGCTTCAGGAGGCTAATTTGCATATTCCAGGTGCCTTCTGGGAGAAGCGAAGTCTCCCTAAGCTAGAAGATCGTTGGGTACAGCCGGGACCAGCTGCTTCGAAAGCATCACCAAACCAGGGATTCAAGCTTCAGGAGGCTAATTTGCATATTCCAGGTGCCTTCTGGGAGAAGCGAAGTCTCCCTAAGCTAGAAGATCGTTGGGTACAGCCGGGACCAGCTGCTTCGAAAGCATCACCAAACCAGGGATTCAAGCTTCAGGAGGCTAATTTGCATATTCCAGGTGCCTTCTGGGAGAAGCGAAGTCTCCCTAAGCTAGAAGATCGTTGGGTACAGCCGGGACCAGCTGCTTCGAAAGCATCACCAAACCAGGGATTCAAGCTTCAGGAGGCTAATTTGCATATTCCAGGTGCCTTCTGGGAGAAGCGAAGTCTCCCTAAGCTAGAAGATCGTTGGGTACAGCCGGGACCAGCTGCTTCGAAAGCATCACCAAACCAGGGATTCAAGCTTCAGGAGGCTAATTTGCATATTCCAGGTGCCTTCTGGGAGAAGCGAAGTCTCCCTAAGCTAGAAGATCGTTGGGTACAGCCGGGACCAGCTGCTTCGAAAGCATCACCAAACCAGGGATTCAAGCTTCAGGAGGCTAATTTGCATATTCCAGGTGCCTTCTGGGAGAAGCGAAGTCTCCCTAAGCTAGAAGATCGTTGGGTACAGCCGGGACCAGCTGCTTCGAAAGCATCACCAAACCAGGGATTCAAGCTTCAGGAGGCTAATTTGCATATTCCAGGTGCCTTCTGGGAGAAGCGAAGTCTCCCTAAGCTAGAAGATCGTTGGGTACAGCCGGGACCAGCTGCTTCGAAAGCATCACCAAACCAGGGATTCAAGCTTCAGGAGGCTAATTTGCATATTCCAGGTGCCTTCTGGGAGAAGCGAAGTCTCCCTAAGCTAGAAGATCGTTGGGTACAGCCGGGACCAGCTGCTTCGAAAGCATCACCAAACCAGGGATTCAAGCTTCAGGAGGCTAATTTGCATATTCCAGGTGCCTTCTGGGAGAAGCGAAGTCTCCCTAAGCTAGAAGATCGTTGGGTACAGCCGGGACCAGCTGCTTCGAAAGCATCACCAAACCAGGGATTCAAGCTTCAGGAGGCTAATTTGCATATTCCAGGTGCCTTCTGGGAGAAGCGAAGTCTCCCTAAGCTAGAAGATCGTTGGGTACAGCCGGGACCAGCTGCTTCGAAAGCATCACCAAACCAGGGATTCAAGCTTCAGGAGGCTAATTTGCATATTCCAGGTGCCTTCTGGGAGAAGCGAAGTCTCCCTAAGCTAGAAGATCGTTGGGTACAGCCGGGACCAGCTGCTTCGAAAGCATCACCAAACCAGGGATTCAAGCTTCAGGAGGCTAATTTGCATATTCCAGGTGCCTTCTGGGAGAAGCGAAGTCTCCCTAAGCTAGAAGATCGTTGGGTACAGCCGGGACCAGCTGCTTCGAAAGCATCACCAAACCAGGGATTCAAGCTTCAGGAGGCTAATTTGCATATTCCAGGTGCCTTCTGGGAGAAGCGAAGTCTCCCTAAGCTAGAAGATCGTTGGGTACAGCCGGGACCAGCTGCTTCGAAAGCATCACCAAACCAGGGATTCAAGCTTCAGGAGGCTAATTTGCATATTCCAGGTGCCTTCTGGGAGAAGCGAAGTCTCCCTAAGCTAGAAGATCGTTGGGTACAGCCGGGACCAGCTGCTTCGAAAGCATCACCAAACCAGGGATTCAAGCTTCAGGAGGCTAATTTGCATATTCCAGGTGCCTTCTGGGAGAAGCGAAGTCTCCCTAAGCTAGAAGATCGTTGGGTACAGCCGGGACCAGCTGCTTCGAAAGCATCACCAAACCAGGGATTCAAGCTTCAGGAGGCTAATTTGCATATTCCAGGTGCCTTCTGGGAGAAGCGAAGTCTCCCTAAGCTAGAAGATCGTTGGGTACAGCCGGGACCAGCTGCTTCGAAAGCATCACCAAACCAGGGATTCAAGCTTCAGGAGGCTAATTTGCATATTCCAGGTGCCTTCTGGGAGAAGCGAAGTCTCCCTAAGCTAGAAGATCGTTGGGTACAGCCGGGACCAGCTGCTTCGAAAGCATCACCAAACCAGGGATTCAAGCTTCAGGAGGCTAATTTGCATATTCCAGGTGCCTTCTGGGAGAAGCGAAGTCTCCCTAAGCTAGAAGATCGTTGGGTACAGCCGGGACCAGCTGCTTCGAAAGCATCACCAAACCAGGGATTCAAGCTTCAGGAGGCTAATTTGCATATTCCAGGTGCCTTCTGGGAGAAGCGAAGTCTCCCTAAGCTAGAAGATCGTTGGGTACAGCCGGGACCAGCTGCTTCGAAAGCATCACCAAACCAGGGATTCAAGCTTCAGGAGGCTAATTTGCATATTCCAGGTGCCTTCTGGGAGAAGCGAAGTCTCCCTAAGCTAGAAGATCGTTGGGTACAGCCGGGACCAGCTGCTTCGAAAGCATCACCAAACCAGGGATTCAAGCTTCAGGAGGCTAATTTGCATATTCCAGGTGCCTTCTGGGAGAAGCGAAGTCTCCCTAAGCTAGAAGATCGTTGGGTACAGCCGGGACCAGCTGCTTCGAAAGCATCACCAAACCAGGGATTCAAGCTTCAGGAGGCTAATTTGCATATTCCAGGTGCCTTCTGGGAGAAGCGAAGTCTCCCTAAGCTAGAAGATCGTTGGGTACAGCCGGGACCAGCTGCTTCGAAAGCATCACCAAACCAGGGATTCAAGCTTCAGGAGGCTAATTTGCATATTCCAGGTGCCTTCTGGGAGAAGCGAAGTCTCCCTAAGCTAGAAGATCGTTGGGTACAGCCGGGACCAGCTGCTTCGAAAGCATCACCAAACCAGGGATTCAAGCTTCAGGAGGCTAATTTGCATATTCCAGGTGCCTTCTGGGAGAAGCGAAGTCTCCCTAAGCTAGAAGATCGTTGGGTACAGCCGGGACCAGCTGCTTCGAAAGCATCACCAAACCAGGGATTCAAGCTTCAGGAGGCTAATTTGCATATTCCAGGTGCCTTCTGGGAGAAGCGAAGTCTCCCTAAGCTAGAAGATCGTTGGGTACAGCCGGGACCAGCTGCTTCGAAAGCATCACCAAACCAGGGATTCAAGCTTCAGGAGGCTAATTTGCATATTCCAGGTGCCTTCTGGGAGAAGCGAAGTCTCCCTAAGCTAGAAGATCGTTGGGTACAGCCGGGACCAGCTGCTTCGAAAGCATCACCAAACCAGGGATTCAAGCTTCAGGAGGCTAATTTGCATATTCCAGGTGCCTTCTGGGAGAAGCGAAGTCTCCCTAAGCTAGAAGATCGTTGGGTACAGCCGGGACCAGCTGCTTCGAAAGCATCACCAAACCAGGGATTCAAGCTTCAGGAGGCTAATTTGCATATTCCAGGTGCCTTCTGGGAGAAGCGAAGTCTCCCTAAGCTAGAAGATCGTTGGGTACAGCCGGGACCAGCTGCTTCGAAAGCATCACCAAACCAGGGATTCAAGCTTCAGGAGGCTAATTTGCATATTCCAGGTGCCTTCTGGGAGAAGCGAAGTCTCCCTAAGCTAGAAGATCGTTGGGTACAGCCGGGACCAGCTGCTTCGAAAGCATCACCAAACCAGGGATTCAAGCTTCAGGAGGCTAATTTGCATATTCCAGGTGCCTTCTGGGAGAAGCGAAGTCTCCCTAAGCTAGAAGATCGTTGGGTACAGCCGGGACCAGCTGCTTCGAAAGCATCACCAAACCAGGGATTCAAGCTTCAGGAGGCTAATTTGCATATTCCAGGTGCCTTCTGGGAGAAGCGAAGTCTCCCTAAGCTAGAAGATCGTTGGGTACAGCCGGGACCAGCTGCTTCGAAAGCATCACCAAACCAGGGATTCAAGCTTCAGGAGGCTAATTTGCATATTCCAGGTGCCTTCTGGGAGAAGCGAAGTCTCCCTAAGCTAGAAGATCGTTGGGTACAGCCGGGACCAGCTGCTTCGAAAGCATCACCAAACCAGGGATTCAAGCTTCAGGAGGCTAATTTGCATATTCCAGGTGCCTTCTGGGAGAAGCGAAGTCTCCCTAAGCTAGAAGATCGTTGGGTACAGCCGGGACCAGCTGCTTCGAAAGCATCACCAAACCAGGGATTCAAGCTTCAGGAGGCTAATTTGCATATTCCAGGTGCCTTCTGGGAGAAGCGAAGTCTCCCTAAGCTAGAAGATCGTTGGGTACAGCCGGGACCAGCTGCTTCGAAAGCATCACCAAACCAGGGATTCAAGCTTCAGGAGGCTAATTTGCATATTCCAGGTGCCTTCTGGGAGAAGCGAAGTCTCCCTAAGCTAGAAGATCGTTGGGTACAGCCGGGACCAGCTGCTTCGAAAGCATCACCAAACCAGGGATTCAAGCTTCAGGAGGCTAATTTGCATATTCCAGGTGCCTTCTGGGAGAAGCGAAGTCTCCCTAAGCTAGAAGATCGTTGGGTACAGCCGGGACCAGCTGCTTCGAAAGCATCACCAAACCAGGGATTCAAGCTTCAGGAGGCTAATTTGCATATTCCAGGTGCCTTCTGGGAGAAGCGAAGTCTCCCTAAGCTAGAAGATCGTTGGGTACAGCCGGGACCAGCTGCTTCGAAAGCATCACCAAACCAGGGATTCAAGCTTCAGGAGGCTAATTTGCATATTCCAGGTGCCTTCTGGGAGAAGCGAAGTCTCCCTAAGCTAGAAGATCGTTGGGTACAGCCGGGACCAGCTGCTTCGAAAGCATCACCAAACCAGGGATTCAAGCTTCAGGAGGCTAATTTGCATATTCCAGGTGCCTTCTGGGAGAAGCGAAGTCTCCCTAAGCTAGAAGATCGTTGGGTACAGCCGGGACCAGCTGCTTCGAAAGCATCACCAAACCAGGGATTCAAGCTTCAGGAGGCTAATTTGCATATTCCAGGTGCCTTCTGGGAGAAGCGAAGTCTCCCTAAGCTAGAAGATCGTTGGGTACAGCCGGGACCAGCTGCTTCGAAAGCATCACCAAACCAGGGATTCAAGCTTCAGGAGGCTAATTTGCATATTCCAGGTGCCTTCTGGGAGAAGCGAAGTCTCCCTAAGCTAGAAGATCGTTGGGTACAGCCGGGACCAGCTGCTTCGAAAGCATCACCAAACCAGGGATTCAAGCTTCAGGAGGCTAATTTGCATATTCCAGGTGCCTTCTGGGAGAAGCGAAGTCTCCCTAAGCTAGAAGATCGTTGGGTACAGCCGGGACCAGCTGCTTCGAAAGCATCACCAAACCAGGGATTCAAGCTTCAGGAGGCTAATTTGCATATTCCAGGTGCCTTCTGGGAGAAGCGAAGTCTCCCTAAGCTAGAAGATCGTTGGGTACAGCCGGGACCAGCTGCTTCGAAAGCATCACCAAACCAGGGATTCAAGCTTCAGGAGGCTAATTTGCATATTCCAGGTGCCTTCTGGGAGAAGCGAAGTCTCCCTAAGCTAGAAGATCGTTGGGTACAGCCGGGACCAGCTGCTTCGAAAGCATCACCAAACCAGGGATTCAAGCTTCAGGAGGCTAATTTGCATATTCCAGGTGCCTTCTGGGAGAAGCGAAGTCTCCCTAAGCTAGAAGATCGTTGGGTACAGCCGGGACCAGCTGCTTCGAAAGCATCACCAAACCAGGGATTCAAGCTTCAGGAGGCTAATTTGCATATTCCAGGTGCCTTCTGGGAGAAGCGAAGTCTCCCTAAGCTAGAAGATCGTTGGGTACAGCCGGGACCAGCTGCTTCGAAAGCATCACCAAACCAGGGATTCAAGCTTCAGGAGGCTAATTTGCATATTCCAGGTGCCTTCTGGGAGAAGCGAAGTCTCCCTAAGCTAGAAGATCGTTGGGTACAGCCGGGACCAGCTGCTTCGAAAGCATCACCAAACCAGGGATTCAAGCTTCAGGAGGCTAATTTGCATATTCCAGGTGCCTTCTGGGAGAAGCGAAGTCTCCCTAAGCTAGAAGATCGTTGGGTACAGCCGGGACCAGCTGCTTCGAAAGCATCACCAAACCAGGGATTCAAGCTTCAGGAGGCTAATTTGCATATTCCAGGTGCCTTCTGGGAGAAGCGAAGTCTCCCTAAGCTAGAAGATCGTTGGGTACAGCCGGGACCAGCTGCTTCGAAAGCATCACCAAACCAGGGATTCAAGCTTCAGGAGGCTAATTTGCATATTCCAGGTGCCTTCTGGGAGAAGCGAAGTCTCCCTAAGCTAGAAGATCGTTGGGTACAGCCGGGACCAGCTGCTTCGAAAGCATCACCAAACCAGGGATTCAAGCTTCAGGAGGCTAATTTGCATATTCCAGGTGCCTTCTGGGAGAAGCGAAGTCTCCCTAAGCTAGAAGATCGTTGGGTACAGCCGGGACCAGCTGCTTCGAAAGCATCACCAAACCGCGCGCCTTACGGCGCGCGAATTTTTGCCTGTAGGACATTATTGCAAGAGAGCTTGGCTGAGTAGATTACACAAGAAGGAAAACACACAGCAAGTGTGTTGCCTAGATCAGCAGGATCTAGGAGCAACATGGCAGATGTGACAACCTACATGGTGAGCTGCAGCATGTGCTACATGTTCACAGATCGATCAGAAGAAGAATCCAATTTCACCTGTCAGAAGTGTAGACTAGTGGCCCTTTTAGAAGAAAAGGTGCGGGGTCTGGAAGAAAGAATAGCAACTTTGAAACTCATCAAAGAGAATGAAGACTTTCTAGACAGAACAGAAGCATCTCTACTGGTCACAGAAGGTGCAAAAAGTGTCAGAGAACCTCCAAAAGCAGATGAGTGGAAGCATGTGACCAAAAGAAGCAAGAAGACCATGGAGAAATCACCAACCACACAACTGAAGAACCGATATCAAATCTTTGTAGAGGATGAAGATGGCACACCTAAGAATGAAGCAATACCAGCAAGCAAAAAAGAAAAGGGCACACAGCAACAAGTGACAGCAAAAAGTACAGCCAAGAAGCAACGAAGAGTGGTGGTGGTGGGAGACTCACTACTGAGAGGCACCGAAGCAGCCATCTGCAGACCGGACATAACTGCAAGAGAAGTATGCTGCCTTCCAGGTGCGATGATCAAGGATGTGACCGATAGGATACCAAAGCTCTTCAGCTCCAAGGACGTCCACCCATTTCTTCTGATACATGTTGGCACCAATGACACGGCAAGAAAGGACCTACCGACAATCTGCAAGGACTTTGAAGAGTTGGGGAAGAAAGTAAAGGAACTGGATGCACAGGTAGTTTTTTCTTCTATCCTTCCAGTAGACGGGCATGGCACCAGGAGATGGAACAGGATCCTTGATGCAAACAACTGGCTAAGACGATGGTGCAGACAACAAGGATTTGGATTCCTGGACCACGGTGTGAATTACTGGTATGATGGACTCCTCGCCAGAGACGGACTACACCTCAACAAACCTGGGAAACACACATTCGCCAGAAGACTCGCTACACTCATCAGGAGGGCGTTAAACTAGAAGAAGAGGGGACGGGAAGAAAAACATTAGACTCGAACAAAGACGACCCAGGAAAACATACTCAGAAGGGAGGTAAGAACATTTCTAAAACAATCCACAGTGAGGAGATTGGAACAAAACAAAATCCTCTAAACTGCATGCTCGCAAACGCCAGAAGCCTGACAAACAAGATGGAAGAACTAGAAGCAGAAATATCTACAGGTAACTTTGACATAGTGGGAATAACCGAGACATGGTTAGATGAAAGCTATGACTGGGCAGTTAACTTACAGGGTTACAGTCTGTTTAGAAAGGATCGTAAAAATCGGAGAGGAGGAGGGGTTTGTCTCTATGTAAAGTCTTGTCTAAAGTCCACTTTAAGGGAGGATATTAGCGAAGGGAATGAGGATGTCGAGTCCATATGGGTTGAAATTCATGGAGGGAAAAATGGTAACAAAATTCTCATTGGGGTCTGTTACAAACCCCCAAATATAACAGAAAGCATGGAAAGTCTACTTCTAAAGCAGATAGATGAAGCTGCAACCCATAATGAGGTCCTGGTTATGGGGGACTTTAACTACCCGGATATTAACTGGGAAACAGAAACCTGTGAAACCCATAAAGGCAACAGGTTTCTGCTAATAACCAAGAAAAATTATCTTTCACAATTGGTGCAGAATCCAACCAGAGGAGCAGCACTTTTAGACCTAATACTATCTAATAGACCTGACAGAATAACAAATCTGCAGGTGGTTGGGCATTTAGGAAATAGCGACCACAATATTGTGCAGTTTCACCTGTCTTTCACTAGGGGGACTTGTCAGGGAGTCACAAAAACATTGAACTTTAGGAAGGCAAAGTTTGAACAGCTTAGAGATGCCCTTAATCTGGTAGACTGGGACAATATCCTCAGAAATGAGAGTACAGATAATAAATGGGAAATGTTTAAGAACATCCTAAATAGGCAGTGTAAGCGATTTATACCTTGTGGGAATAAAAGGACTAGAAATAGGAAAAACCCAATGTGGCTAAACAAAGAAGTAAGACAGGCAATTAACAGTAAAAAGAAAGCATTTGCACTACTAAAGCAGGATGGCACCATTGAAGCTCTAAAAAACTATAGGGAGAAAAATACTTTATCTAAAAAACTAATTAAAGCTGCCAAAAAGGAAACAGAGAAGCACATTGCTAAGGAGAGTAAAACTAATCCCAAACTGTTCTTCAACTATATCAATAGTAAAAGAATAAAAACTGAAAATGTAGGCCCCTTAAAAAATAGTGAGGAAAGAATGGTTGTAGATGACGAGGAAAAAGCTAACATATTAAACACCTTCTTCTCCACGGTATTCACGGTGGAAAATGAAATGCTAGGTGAAATCCCAAGAAACAATGAAAACCCTATATTAAGGGTCACCAATCTAACCCAAGAAGAGGTGCGAAACCGGCTAAATAAGATTAAAATAGATAAATATCCGGGTCCGGATGGCATACACCCACGAGTACTAAGAGAACTAAGTAATGTAATAGATAAACCATTATTTCTTATTTTTAGTGACTCTATAGCGACAGGGTCTGTTCCGCAGGACTGGCGCATAGCAAATGTGGTGCCAATATTCAAAAAGGGCTCTAAAAGTGAACCTGGAAATTATAGACCAGTAAGTCTAACCTCTATTGTTGGTAAAATATTTGAAGGGTTTCTGAGGGATGTTATTCTGGATTATCTCAATGAGAATAACTGTTTAACTCCATATCAGCATGGGTTTATGAGAAATCGCTCCTGTCAAACCAATCTAATCAGTTTTTATGAAGAGGTAAGCTATAGACTGGACCACGGTGAGTCATTGGACGTGGTATATCTCGATTTTTCCAAAGCGTTTGATACCGTGCCGCACAAGAGGTTGGTACACAAAATGAGAATGCTTGGTCTGGGGGAAAATGTGTGTAAATGGGTTAGTAACTGGCTTAGTGATAGAAAGCAGAGGGTGGTTATAAATGGTATAGTCTCTAACTGGGTCGCTGTGACCAGTGGGGTACCGCAGGGGTCAGTATTGGGACCTGTTCTCTTCAACATATTCATTAATGATCTGGTAGAAGGTTTACACAGTAAAATATCGATATTTGCAGATGATACAAAACTATGTAAAGCAGTTAATACAAGAGAAGATAGTATTCTGCTACAGATGGATCTGGATAAGTTGGAAACTTGGGCTGAAAGGTGGCAGATGAGGTTTAACAATGATAAATGTAAGGTTATACACATGGGAAGAGGGAATCAATATCACCATTACACACTGAACGGGAAACCACTGAGTAAATCTGACAGGGAGAAGGACTTGGGGATCCTAGTTAATGATAAACTTACCTGGAGCAGCCAGTGCCAGGCAGCAGCTGCCAAGGCAAACAGGATCATGGGGTGCATTAAAAGAGGTCTGGATACACATGATGAGAGCATTATACTGCCTCTGTACAAATCCCTAGTTAGACCGCACATGGAGTACTGTGTCCAGTTTTGGGCACCGGTGCTCAGGAAGGATATAATGGAACTAGAGAGAGTACAAAGGAGGGCAACAAAATTAATAAAGGGGATGGGAGAACTACAATACCCAGATAGATTAGCGAAATTAGGATTATTTAGTCTAGAAAAAAGACGACTGAGGGGCGATCTAATAACCATGTATAAGTATATAAGGGGACAATACAAATATCTCGCTGAGGATCTGTTTATACCAAGGAAGGTGACGGGCACAAGGGGGCATTCTTTGCGTCTGGAGGAGAGAAGGTTTTTCCACCAACATAGAAGAGGATTCTTTACTGTTAGGGCAGTGAGAATCTGGAATTGCTTGCCTGAGGAGGTGGTGATGGCGAACTCAGTCGAGGGGTTCAAGAGAGGCCTGGATGTCTTCCTGGAGCAGAACAATATTGTATCATACAATTATTAGGTTCTGTAGAAGGACGTAGATCTGGGTATTTATTATGATGGAATATAGGCTGAACTGGATGGACAAATGTCTTTTTTCGGCCTTACTAACTATGTTACTATGTTACATGCAAGTGAGATCTACATGATATATATATTTCCATCACAATCCCCCCTTAGATATCACTTACCCTAATCCTAGCCTCCTGTCCCAAAGCGCTGCAACTCTTTTATGCTGCCGGTGAGCTGATGCAGGCCTAGCGCATATGCCCCCTCCATACAGACTTTTCGCAAATGGGCGGTCAGGAGATCTGTCCCTAATGGGGGTTCATTGCAATCAGTCTCTTAGTCAAAAGCATGTGTAGTGAGCGGTGGGTATTCTTTATCAGGTAGGTCATCTATTCGGCCAGGCAGGGCATCCACAACATCATTCTGGATTGGGTGTCATCCTCTGGTAGGGGAGCTTTCTTGCAATGCGATGCGTGGGTCTTCCCTCCAGTTTCACAGAGGTTGGTGTCATCAGCAGCAGTTGGAAAGGAGCATCAAATCTGGGATCGAGTGGTGTTCTCCTTACAAACTTTTTCACCAACACCCAGTCTTCTGGCGTCAAGGAGTGCGTACCGGACACTGAATCTGGATCTGGCAATAAAGAAAAAACTCGATAATGGATGTTAGCACGTTTCTTGGTGAGTTCAATTACATAAGCAGACAAAGTATCATATTGAAAAGACAGCTGCTGAGGGAAAGGATACCCCTAACCTGGGACTAGACCCAAACAAAATTTCATATGGTGACAGGCAGCTTTTCTTGGCCTCTGGGAGTGTGTCTAACACTAAGTAGTGTGATTGGGAGTGTCTCCTGCCATGGTTTGTTTGTCTCTTGGGCAACTTTCAACATCCTGTTCTTAAGTGTCCCATTCAGTCTTTCTACTTTCTCTCTACTCTGGGGATTGTAGGGAGTGCGTAGGCCTAAATCTGACCCTACTGCTGACCAGATCTCCCGTGTGAGATTTGCTGTGAATGCGGGTCCCTGGTCACTCTTTATCACTTCTGGGACCCCATATCTGCATATCTCATCTCTAAGAGTAGCTTCTTTGCAGTTGTCTTTGCTGACTGGTTCCTCACTGGGAAAGCTTCTGGCCATCCTGAGAACACGTCCATGGCCACAAGGGCATATTTGAATCCTCCCCTTGGCAGCATTTGGATGTGGTCTATCTGGATCCTCTGGAAGGGGTACAGTGGTCTGGCATGATGATGTGTGGGAACTTTCTCCATTCTTCCAGGGTTGCATTTGCCACAGGTCAAACAGCTGCTAGTGAACTTGGCTGTTAGGGTGGAGATCCCTGGAGCGAACCAGTAAGCACCAATCAGATCATTCATCTGTGTCTTTGATCTGTGTGTGGGCCCATGTGCCCACTGGACCACCATAGGGTGCATGCTTCGGAGTAAACAGGGTTTGTAGTCCATTGCATATACCCTTCCTTCTTCATGTGTTGCTCCCTTCTGCATCCAGCATTCCTTCTTGTCCTTTTGGGGCTTGCTCTTGCAGTTTTTGAGCAGATCCCAGGACGTCATCTGGTCAGGTTTCTTGTCTTCAGTCATCATGTAGTAGCCGTCCGGCTCTATGACCTCTCCCACTTCTCCATATTGTCTTCCTTTGACTGCTTCTTTGGCTGCCATATCCACCATGTTATTACCCCGTGCCTCTACTGTGTTCAGTTTTCCATGTGCTTTGACCTTTAGTACTGCTACAATTTTTGGAAGTTGGAGTGCGTCCAGCAGGTCCTTGATGGCTCCATGATGCTTCACGGTTGTTCCGCTTGCTGTGATGAATTCTTTTGCAGCCCAGATGGGTCCAAAGTCGTGTGCTATGCCATGCGAGTACCTTGAATCGGTGTATATGTTCGCAGTTTTGCCTTCTGCAATCTGGCAGGCTTTCGTCAGTGCTATCAGTTCTGCTTCCTGGGCTGACAGACTAGGCGGCAGACTTCTGGACCACAGGATCTCTTGATTGCTGGTCACTGCACATCCCGTGTGGAATCTTCCTTCATCATCTGGAAATCTGGAGCCATCCAGAGAGAGGATCAATTCTGGGTTGGTCAGTGGCTCTTCTGCCACCTTGGATAGTCCTGCTGTTTACTGTTGCATGATGCTGAAGCAATCATGGTCATCCGTCCGGAGCAAATCCAGATCCCTGCGGAAGGTATCATGCAGATTTTGATCAGAATTTTAATCTGAATTTTGATCTAGCTCAGTCGGTAGAGCATCAGACTTTTGATCTGAGGGTCCATATCTGTATCCCCCCTTGGGAGTGGGAGTAGAGTGGATGGGTTGAGGACTGTGCATCTGGAGATGGTGACATTGTCGGGCAGGAGTAGAGAGCACTGGAGGCGAAGATGCCTGGCAGTGGAGAGATGTTTTGGCTGGGTTTGGTTGAGGATGCGGAGCCAGGATTTCCAATGGATATCCAAGAATGATGTCAGCAGTCTTGTCCATTAGGGCGTGTGCTGCAAATGCTGCTCTCATGCAGGAGGGGGTTTCCCTTGCAACTGGATCCAGGCATGCTGAAAAGTAGCCCAAAGGTCTCTGCTTTCCCCCATGAAGCTGTGTCAGGACTCCAGCAGCAAGGCCTTCTTTTTCCATCAGGAAGAGACGGAATGGCTTCTCGTAGTCAGGTAGGCCTAGTGCTGGCGCTGAGACTACAGAGCCTTTTAACTTCTTGAATGAGCTGAAGGCTGCATCTGTCAGGAGGAACGGGGTTACATTGACGCAATCATACAGAGGCTGCAATAGGACTGAGGCATCAGGGATCCAAGCTCTGCCAAACGAAACTAGACCAAGGAAGGCTTGTAGTGCCTTTGGAGTTGTTGGAAGAACCGTCTTCTCCACTGTGGTCTTCCGGTTATCTGTCAGATGTTTCGTCTGGTGAGCAATACAGTGTCCCTGGAACATAACTTTCTTCAGAAACCACTGGACTTTGTTCTTTGAGACCTTGCAGTGCTGCTCCACCAGGTAGAGTAGGAGAGACAAGGAATGGGCTTTACACATGTCAGTCAACTGCACAAAGGAGTAGATCGTCCACGTAGGGGACACTGAAGGGGAACACTGAAGAAAGCATTAGCCAGATTGATCACTGTGAACACTTTTGCTGTGGGAGCAGAGTGTGCAGATTTGGCACAATTGGAGTTTCATACTCCGTGGCGTCATTCACAGCTCTCAGGTCATGTACCATTCTGAACTTGGCTGGCTCTCCTTTTACAGTCTTTTTCTTGACAGGGAAAAGCGGGGTACTGCAAGGCGATGTGCAAGGAACAATGACTCCTATTTCCAGGTAGACCTTCAGTTGGTCAGAGACAGCTTGACTCTAGGCGATGGACAGGGAATACTGGGCCTTATGAGGGTATGGGGTACCTGGCTTGAGTGACACCCATACTGGGGCAACTTGAGGTCTTCCCACGTCCTGGGGTCCCTTAGACCATAGACTTTCTGGTACTATGTCCAGTACTACCTTAGGTAGGCCTCCGTCGGTTGTTTGAGGTTCTTGTAGGGCCGCCAGCAAGATTCTTCTTTGGTCAGGGATGAAGAAAGTGTCAAGGTCCCATCTTCCTGGAACACTGTGGGTGCCTTCAGCTTCTGCAGTAGGTCCGCTCCCAGCAGGTTGAGTGGCAGGTCCCTTACACCACAAACTGGGACAGGATAGATTGTCCTGGCTGAGTGCACATGCTCAGAGGCTTTGTAAGATGAGAATGTCTGAGTTGACCATCAATGCTCATGCGAGACACAGAGGATTCTGATAGGCAGGTGGGATCGGGGAGTTCCACAGGTCTCATCACACTTCTGGCTGCACCAGAGTGCAGAAGAAAAGATCTGACAGCGCCATCCACTTTCAGGGTAATTTGAGGTATTGGTCCTGCAGATGGGGTTTTACATGTCAGGAGCGTAGTGTCTTGCGGACCTTGCTTGCCCCTGTCCTATGGACGGGGTGCTTCACTGCTTCACTGCTTTCTGTACTTCTTCCTTGACCTGTTTCTTTGGACCAACCGTTGTGTTGTATGGGTGCTCTGCGCTTGTTCCGGAAATGGCCAAACTTGCCACAGTTGTAACACTTGACACTTCTTCTGTCTTTGTAGGGTGGTTGTGCTTCCAGGTCAGTGGTCACCATGAGAGGGGCTGTCTTCTGCATCCCTGGTTGGGACTCCCTCCCTTTGGCTACTGTGGACAACGGCATGATGGGCACTGTAGCGGCAGCTGTGAAGCTGTGGGCCCTGCGGGGCCTGGTGGTAAGATGGGGCCTGCAGGTGCATCCATGGCAAGGCCTGGGGGTGCCATGAGACCGGCAGCTGCATCCAACCCGAGGTCTTGCGGCATTTCATGGGCTGTGGCTGCATCTGCCACCATTTCTTCCCCCTGGTCTGGCATAGCTTCTCCCCTTTGCTAACCTTATTGAGGTCAGTGTCTCCTCTCCGGCATCTGCAGCGGTTCTTCCAGTGTGTCGCACGGCACTTTGCAGCGTCTTCTCTTCTGGCTCCCCTTCCAACGTTCTCAGCAGCGTGGCACCCATTTCCTTCTTTGCGCTCTTTCCAGCTGGCTCTGCCCACGAAGATACGCCTCTTCTTCTCTCACGCTCTTCGTGGCACTATAATGGCAGCAGTTTAGGCGCACATGACCCATTTTGCTGGGCCAGTCCACTGCTATTGACCTGTTCCCGGGTCTAGCCACTATCAGTGGTTTCCTGATTGGCTGTCTCAGTCCATGCACAAAGGCCTGTGCCAACATTTGCCTGTGTATCTGGTCATGAATGGTGAAGCCCGAGTCTTAGAATACTTGCATTACTCTGCCATGAATCTTCTTTAGACTCTGTCTTGTCTTGGCTCATGTCGTGTAAGCTGAGGGCTTGTCCTGCCAATCTGCCTTTGGCCCACTCTGAGCTGTTCAATTAGCTGTGGCCCTGACTCCCAAGCGTGTACATCTAATTCTGCTGGGAATTTGAATTGTTCCTTCATGATTGGCCAGAGAGCATCACCTACTTCTATTTCCATTTATGGCCCAGAGATCATTCCAAGTGGCTATATATGTTCTCTGGTTCTGCTACATTCTTCGGTAAAATGGCATGGCGTGCATCTCTGGGTCTGGACGATTGTCACCTGACTTGGGGTGAAGTGCACATAGTGTAATTGTGGTGCCTCTATCTGCCCCTGCATTCTTGGTGCCTGTGGGTTTCTTTTCCTAGTACTGGGCAGCATGTATGATGTTCCCTCCTCATCTTCATCAGAGGAATACTTGTGATAGCATGCGCTGGGGTCATACACTGGCTGATTTTGGACTTAGAAATTGCCTTTTTGTGTGAGGATGTCTCCCCCTTGCTGAAGCATAGGCTTATAGTTCTATGTTGGTGTGAATGTAGGCAGCTCTGACTGGTGCTGAAGATGTACATTATCAGCAGATGGTGATGTCAGTCCTCCCCCCTCTGCACCCAGGGCTGAGCTGTCTGCTGCCTGATGTGACTGGGGGCTGCCTGCTGTAGGGTAGGGAGATTTTGACCTTCTCTCCCCCCTGATATCACAACTGGCAATGGCTGGATTGTGCCTGTAAGCAGTGAATACAGAGGCACTACATTAGTTGAATTGGGCGTTGGCCCAGGCGGCAACAAAGAAGAAGAAGACGAAGAAGAAGGGTGTGTAAAAGGAGGAGACAGGTGAGGCCGAGAAGAAAGAGGAGGAGGAGAGAGGTGTGGAGCAGAAAGAGAGGTGTGGAGGAGAGAGAGGTGTGGAGGAGAGAGAGAGAAGGTGTGGAGAAGGAAGAGCAGGAGAAGATAGGAGTGGTGGGGGAGTGAAGAAGGAGGAGAGAAGGAGGAGAGAGAAGGTGAGTGAAAAAGGAGGAAAAAGGTGTGGAGAAGAAGAAGGAGAAGAAGATGGGAGTTGTGGAGGAGAGAGAAGAGGAGGAGAAGAGAGGTAGAGAGAGAAAGGTGTGGAGAAAGAGGAGAGGAAAGGAGAGAGAGTGAGGAAGGAGGAGAGAAAGAGTGACAGAGAAAGAGGAGGATAGAGAAGAGAATTCCTCCCCCCTCTGTGCAGTCTGAGAGGGCATTGTTGGAACAATGATGCCCTCTCCCTGTAGGGAGGGACGGGGCACACCACATACTGTGCAAAAACTCCCTATACCATGGATTCTGTTGAGAGCAGACTGCACATGTCTAATATCTCCCATCTTATACACATAAAAAAATCACTTCCTGGTTTACTCACATATCTTTCTGTACCACCTAAGCAATGTAAGCTCTGCTGCTACTTTATACCATGTATTAGTATTTAGCAATTTAACATCAGCTAACTTCCCTTATTTTCCTTTCTACATCATGCCATTCCGCAGCTTGAAGTCTACCATTTTTATGAATTTCACATACTTTATACCTTCTAAAATTCTTTACATACTTAACACCTTTGTGTTCTGCCACTATCTGGGGGGCTGTTCTCTCTTCAGGAAATAAAAGACCCTCCTGTTGCTTGGCCACCTTATTCCCCATGGCAAAAACAAAAATGAAAAACAAACAAAAAGGAAAAAAAACAACAAAAAACTTCAAAAAGATTGGTATATAAAAACACAAAAAAACAAAAAGAAAAGAAAACCTTCAAAAAGTTGGTACAAGAAGTTGATATAAAAAGGAAAAGAAAACCATCAAAAACTTGGTTCACAACCAAAAAACTTAAAATTTTGATCCAAAAAGAAAAACTGCAAAAAGTAAAAAGTTAGAAGGAAACACTTCAAAGATTAAAAAGTAAAAACGGCTTTTTTAACACTTTGTCTGGGCTCAAACGCAGTCAAACACACACACTTCCCCTTTCTTATGCTGTTGTATCGAAAGTCACTAAAATTACATATCTAAAAACAAGTAGCTCACAGCAAGTTACAGATACCACTTAGTTTCACTTCTTCAAAAATTGCTACACTGTAGATAGCACTACTCAGAATGCAGAAACAGGAAACTTTGCAAAAACAGATGTGACAGTGTGATTTACAATGGATATATCTTTGCTAGCAGCAGAGGTGAAGTGTGGAGAAGGGGAAAAAAAAACTTCTCTTAACAATTGTATGCACTTAAAGCAACAGTTCATAACAAAAAAAAAAAAGATACAGACGTCCGGGAGAACCGATGCCCTCTTTATTATTATGGGACAAGCGCAGGTTGCTCTGGGATCAGACTACTGCCAATCGCACTGGGCACACCTGTGCACGGGCCGCCTGAGTGAAAAACACAACAAGCGTGAATTCTACCACCCCGGTCTGGTCATCCTAACTGGCTCGCCGCCACTGCGCAAATCTGCGGTAGCCCTCTAAGTTATCCCTACCCGAGCCTGGGACCACCTGTCCTGGGACTACCTGTCCCTCCTATGCACGGGAATCCTGCAAAAACTTATCGGGCGATTTGACCTCCTGCCGTCTGTTACCCAACAGCCACAAACAAAACAGTCACCATTCCAGCTTTTCTCCCGGATCTCACACAAACATGGAACACATACATGGCACACAGCAGACACTTTGACTGATATCCCAGGGTTTAGATACGGGCTTGGACTTTTTACGCTACCTGGGAATGCAGTGTTGACCACACCTGACCGGCAAGAGGTATGGACCCGGACTGGGCACAAGGGACTTTAAGGTAAGATGATAACATTTTCTTATCTTACTTATGGAGCTGCGCAATCTCCGTCCTGTAAGCCAAGGCCGTGGCCAACACCTCCGTCTCTCCAGTCAGCAGGGTCCCCATGCATTTCGTCCATTGCCCCACATTGGGCACCAGATGTTATGGAAATTTGGTTTGGATAAATCTATCCCTGTGTGTGCTGCGGCCATTCCCAATTAGACTGAGTATTTTGAGCGCTCAAGGAATGAGACTGCACACCATTGTGACAATAACATTGCATCAATACTGATGATTTATTGTACATACATGGATTTATAATTGCATATAGAAAGGAGGTGGTTAGGGGTGGTTAGTTAATTACCATATTGTCTAGCTCCTCTGTTATTGGTTATCTAAATATATATGGAATATTGTGATTAATGCACATATGAATGCTGATTAAGCAACTAAAATTTAGCTTTCACATTTATCCTGCTATAAAGCAGGATTCTTAGACATTAGTTCAAGACATCTGGCCTAATTTCCGTTTTTTGGGTGTCTGGAAAGTACCAAGGAACCATCTGGCCTAGCTCATGTGGTCAAGTTGAGCAATTGATTATAAACTAGGTGAGTATTTAGATATATTTGCGTTTATATGAGCATATATTATTATAAGGGAGTATACATGCAAGTGAGATCTACATGATATATATATTTCCATCACAGTGGGAGCGTGTGTTTCAGGAAAACTTGTCACTTTCTCCCTTCCAGCGGGAACTTGTGGCAGAAAAGGTAGTGAGATACTTCAGTGAACTTCTTGGGTAGGCGTCCCTTCTTCCCCTTCAGGTTGAACCTCGCAGATGGAACCTTCGGTTCCAATTTGGAGTTTCATCAGATTTGCTTCCACGCTCCTGAGCAGTGCAGTCATCTCATTGTAGACAATCAACACCTTCTCCCTTTCTTCTCGTCTTCTGACATCGTGGCTCTCTATGGCACTGGGTGCAGCTCCTCTCTTCTCGCCGTACCATTTCTCCCAGGGGCGGCGTACTCTCCAATTAGCAGAATCTTTGGAGGGGTGAGCGGATCTTCGCCGTCAGCTGCCTTGGGTAGGGCAACTTCTGGACAGGTGTTTGTGGCACCCCAGGAGTCAGGTTGCCACAGTGGCATTGACTCCCTCACAGGGGGTGATGTTATGCCTGGAAGCAAGGAGGGATCCCCTTTCCAGGTACATCAGCATGCAACACTTCCTACTCCAGACCAGAAGGGGGAGCTCTAACACCTGATTTCAGGGGAGCTTCCCTATAAGTTCTGGCTAGGAGGCGGGGTTAGTTAGTGAGTCTCAGACTGTGAAGGAGGAAGAGGCAAGTGAGGAGAACCTGGGGGATTGGAACTGCGACTGAGCTCACCCCAGGACTGAGTGCCAAAGTCCGGACACCGGAGTTCGTGGTTGAGTGGGAACTGCAGGCCTAGCAACTAATTCCAGAGGGCAGGAGATTGCAGGTCTCCTGGCCTCATCTGACACCCAAAGGCACAGCAGCATACCAGAGCCCGGAGTCATCACGAGGGAGTGACACATGGAACAGGCTCAAGCTGCCTGCCATGCGGGTAGTGTTCCATTTAATGGACAGACTGAGAGAGGGACTTGAGTAGAGCAAAAAGCATCAAGGACCTAGAGAACAGTGTGGTAAGAAGGCCTCCAACCCCACCTGGCTAGGTGGATTCTGAATTGATTTCAGGCTGCCTGGATCTGCACCTTCAACCAGGAATTAAAGGTGAAAAAAACTGCAGCCCTTGTGTCTTCTAGTCCTTTCCAGCACCCTCTGTCCTGCACCCCAACATCCACGATCCCTGATAGACTGTACTCGTAGCCCTGGGGCCATGCTCCACCTGTGGGGAGCAGAACCATCTCAGCTGTGACACCATCTGCCCCTGTGGTCCCCTTAAGCAGCATCGGCAACTCATTGCCGAACACCACAGGTGGCGTCACGTGAAATCCCCTACAAACATTCCCCTCATCACTTTTATTGCGTGCCCAGGGCCACGACCTGGTCACTGCTGCCGTGACCACCCCTGTAAGTATCATCCGACCCAGTTCCAAGTACCCCACGGCCCTAGCAGGTGTTGCATTTCTCATTCTTCCACACATACAACTCCCTCTTCTGCAACTATCTTATAGGCGCTTCAGTCTGGATCCCCATCCTCTCTGAGAAGCATTCCCCCTCTGTAGTCACTCTTCACCCCACGATATGGGGTTAAATTCTGGAGCTGCTTCTGAAGCTTTCTTCATGCTCTGCACCTCTCCTCTAACTTCTTTCATCTTTTGCTGTTTGTTACCTCGGGGTTTGGCATTGGACTCCAAGACAGCAGTAAGGGTTTCCTTCAGGCTCCCGACTTCTTCCCATAATTTCTGCATTCCCTGCCATAATTCATGGGACAACTCCGGCTCTTCCTCGTTTGGAGTAGGTACCTCACGGCTTCGGAACATCCCTGTCAAGGCTGTGGTCCCCTGTTCCTGCTCGCCTAAGCGTGCCTCTGCCCGAATGTCTGCAAAAGTCATGCACTGATTAGCTCGCAGACGCTAATGCAAAGCTTGCCTTAGCAGCTCATCTCTAAGAGAGCTGTCACACAGACCGCTCTCCAGCGACCAACGATGCCGGTAACCAGGGTAAATATCGGATAACTAAGCGCAGGGCCACGCTTAGTAACCCGATGTTTACCCTGGTTACCATGCTAAAAGTAAAAAAAACAAACACTAGATACTTACCTAACGCTGTCTGTCCTCCAGCGCTGCGCTCTGCTTCTCTGCTCTCCTCCTGTACTGGCTGTGAGCCGGAAAGCAGAGCGGTGACGTCACCGCTCTGCTTTCTGGCTCACAGACAGTACAGGAGGAGTGCAGAGCACAGCGCTGGAGGACAGACAGCGTTAGGTAAGTATCTAGTGTTTGTTTTTTTTTACTTTTAGCATGGTAACCAGGGTAAACATCGGGTTACTAAGCACGGCCCTGCGCTTAGTTACCCGATGTTTACCCTGGTTACCAGTGAAGACATCGCTGGATCGGTGTCACACACGCCGATCCAGCGATGTCAGCAGGAGTCCAGCGACAAAATAAAGTTCTGGACTTTATTCAGCGACCAACGATCTCCCAGCAGGGGCCTGATCGTTGGTCGCTGTCACACATAACGATTTCATTAACGATATCGTTGCTACGTCACAAATAGCAACGATATCGTTAACAATATCGTTATGTGTGAAGGTACCTTAAGGCCTGTCACCAACTGTTCTTGCAAAACTATAACGGGGAGTCCTATGTTAGGACTGGCGGAACGCACCAAGAGAGATGATATAGATGCGTTCGCAGTCCGGGGTCCACCGTGCAGGTGAAACCTGCTGCTAGGAAATGACAGACAATATGGCGGTATTCAAAAGTATACACGCGTGGGTTAAACCTCACCCAGCGTGAAGAAAGCGATCCTTTTGCGTCACAGGACCGCGGTACCGCACATAGAGCGCGAGCAAGTGGTCAGCGAACTAAACCCCAACAGGGATTGTAGTCCGATTAGACCCTTGCTGGCACTACACCGCAACTGGGTGTGAAAGGAATATATAATTAAGGCACCGAAGTGCGAACTGTGCCGTGCTGGCAGGCACCACTAAGCACCCAGACGTGGGTCAGGAAGCGCACACTGGCGCGTGGCACCGCACTGGCGGTCACAGCAGTAGACGCTGACACGTGTGTGACACGTTGAGTGATAAGTCGGGCGCTAGATAGCAGCCATACTCCATACGCGAACAATCATACAATAGGGTAGGGGTATTTAAAGAACGACTTGCACTCACAACAAACACACGTATTAAATTGTACACTAGCGCATGGTCGTGCGGTCATGCGCAGTTTATATAGTTGCAGGACAGGAAGCGGCCACAGAAACTTTGCCCTTCCAAGACCTGCCAAGAGGACCAATAGAATGCGCTGCAGAGTCTGAGCACATGACCCTCGATCTCCAACGGGAGATCTTGCCCTGGGCATGCTCAGTGTGCGCAGACAAGGACTTAGTCCCAGAGAAGTCCACTCGCTGCTGACCAGTATAGGCTTTACAGGCAGAAGCTGGAGAAGCAGCAGTAACTCTTCTCACAGAGTCAGACTGAGCGAGACGCTGGGATCGACGTCCCTGCTGAGCAGGCTCCACTGCGGCTGGAGGAGAATGGGAGACCGCAGCGGAGACAGATCGAGATTCCCCCTGTGCAGCAGAGGAAACTCGACTCCTAACATTACCCCCCCTCCTAGGGCCCCCCCCTCCTTGGGCCTCGCTACGTTCGAAGGCAGCAATGAGCTGTGGGGCCCGAATGTTTTCAGCAGGCTCCCATGACCTGTTCTCTGGACCATAACCCTTCCAATCCACCAGATAGAACTTTTTGCCGCGTACCACCTTACACCCCAAAATAGCGTTCACCTCGTAATCGTCCGTAGATGAACCCGATGTCCCGGCAGATGACTCGGAAAACCGGGACATGTATACGGGTTTCAAGAGGGACACATGAAAGGTGTCGGTGATACCCAAGCGTGGAGGAAGAGCCAGGCGGTAGACCACAGGATTAACCTGTTCGAGAACCTTGAAGGGACCCAAGTAGCGAGGCGCAAACTTAGTGGACTCAACTCGCAGCCTGATGTTATGGGCGGAGAGCCACACCAAGTCGCCAGGAGCAAAGGTCGGAGCGGGGCGCCGATGAACATCGGCGGAGGACCTCATTCTCTCCTTGGAAGCCCGAATGGCATCCTGAGTGCGATCCCAAATGTCCCGTGTCTCCACAGCCCAGTCTGCCACCCTGGAATCGGCGGAAGACACTGGCATGGGCACAGGTACCCGCGGATGCTGACCATAGTTAAGGAGGAATGGGGTCTGTCAAGTGGAGTCAGCTACAGCATTGTTAAGAGCAAACTCCGCCCACGGTAGCAAAGATGCCCAGTCATCTTGTTTAGCAGAGACAAAATGTCGCAGATATGTGACCAAGGTCTGGTTGGCTCTCTCCACCAACCCATTCGTCTCGGGATGATATGCCGAAGAGAGATTCAACTCGATACTGAGAAGGCGACAAAGCTCTCTCCAGAACCGAGACGCAAACTGGGGACCCCGGTCACTGACAATTTTGTCTGGCATACCGTGAAGACGGAAGATGTGTTTAACAAACAATGCTGCCAAGGCCCGTGCAGAAGGTAGCCGGGGAAGCGGCACCAAATGCACCATTTTAGAAAAATGGTCGGTGATAACCCAAATGACAGTACAGCCACGTGACTTGGGCAAACCCACCACAAAGTCCATCCCGACCATCTCCCAGGGCCTGTCTGCCACCGGCAGAGGGTATAACAACCCAGCTGGCCGTTGACGGAGAGACTTATTTTTGGCACAAGAGACACATGCCCGAACGTAGTCTCCAACGTCACGAACCATATGTGGCCACCAATACATTCTCGCCAACAACTCAGATGTCCTCTTTGCCCCAAAGTGTCCACCCACTCTGGACGAATGAGCCCACGAGAGAACCTCCGGACGCAAATTGATGGGGACAAAAGTCTTGCCCGGAGGCACAGACTCAAGCGAAACCGGAGCTACGGTTCTCAGACTCTCTGAAGGGACAATGAGCCGAGGCTCGTCCTCCTCCTCCACAGTAGACACCAGGGAGCGAGAGAGAGCGTCAGCACGAATGTTCTTCTCCCCGGCGAGATAATGTAGAGTGAAGTGGAACCGGGAGAAAAACAAGGACCATCTGGCCTGACGAGAATTCAGCCGCTGGGCTGTCTGTAAATAGACCAAATTCTTGTGGTCCGTGTAGACTTGGAATGGGAACCGAGCACCCTCCAAGAGATGTCTCCATTCCGAAAAGGCCAACTTCATTGCCAGCAACTCCCTATCCCCGATGGAGTAATTTCTCTCCGCTGGTGAGAAGGTTTTTGAGAAGAAGAAGCATGGATGCTTCCGACCTTGAGCATCCTTTTGATAGAGGACTGCTCCTGCACCAACGGAAGAGGCATCCACCTCCATTAGGAATGGCTTATCCACCTCGGGACGATGTAAGATGGGAGCGCTAGCAAAGTGGGACTTAATAGAAGTGAAGGCCTTGGAGACCTCTTTGGACCACGATTTAGGATTCGCTCCCTTCTTGGTGAGGGATACCAAGGGAGCTACCAGGGTTGAGAAGTGGGGGATGAACTGACGATAATAATTTATGAACCCCATAAAGCGCTGCACCGCTTTCAGAGAATGGGGTTCCTGCCAGTCCATCACTGCCTGTAGTTTGGCAGGATCCATAGCCA
Organism: Ranitomeya imitator; assembly: GCF_032444005.1. Classification (NCBI taxonomy): domain Eukaryota; kingdom Metazoa; phylum Chordata; class Amphibia; order Anura; family Dendrobatidae; genus Ranitomeya; species Ranitomeya imitator. Next base: position 282,104,353 of record NC_091286.1, read on the forward strand.
ATCCCTGGGCCGAGATGATGTAGCCCAGGAAAGGTAAAGACTCCTGCTCAAACATACACTTCTCCAATTTGGCATAGAGGGAGTTTGCCCGTAGGAGGTCGAAGACTTTGCAAACATCTCTCCGGTGGGAGTCAATATCTGGAGAGTAGATAAGAATATCATCCAGATAGACTACGACCGAGGTGGAAAGCATATCCCGGAAGATATCGTTCACAAAGTCTTGGAAAATGGCTGGGGCATTACAGAGCCCGAAGGGCATCACCAGATATTCATAGTGCCCATCCCTGGTGTTAAAGGCCGTCTTCCATTCGTCCCCCTCACGGATGCGAATCAGGTTGTAAGCACCCCGCAAATCTAATTTAGTAAATACCCTTGCTCCCCGAAGTCTATCGAATAACTCAGATATCAAGGGCAAAGGATACTTATTCTTAACGGTGATGGCGTTAAGACCCCTGTAGTCTATGCATGGGCGCAATTCCCCATTCTTCTTCTGCACAAAGAAGAACCCTGCCCCAGCAGGTGACACTGACTTCCTAATGAATCCTCTTGCCAGATTTTCCTGGATGTACTGTGACATTGCCTCCGTCTCCGGGAGAGATAGCGGATAAACTCGACCCCGGGGAGGCTCAGCACCAGGCAAGAGATCAATAGGACAGTCATAGGGGCGATGAGGCGGAAGGACCTCTGCCGCCTTTTTGGAGAACACGTCTGCATAAGACCAATACTGCTTGGGGAGAGAGGATAGATCTGCGGGTACCTCCGTAGTAGCAACCTGAACGCACTCCCTCTGACACCCACCCCCACAAGATTCACCCCAACCCAGAATTCTGCCTGAGGACCACTCGATATGAGGAGAGTGGTACCGTAGCCAAGGTATTCCCAACAGGACCTCATCAATTCCTTCCGGAATGACGAGCAGAGAAATTATCTCCTGATGAGATGGCGACATGGACAGAGTAAAAGGGATGGTCTGGTGTGTTATCTGTGAGGGCAATGTCGACCCATTCACCACTCGCACCGTTACTGGTTGAGCAAGCATAACCAGGGGTATTGCGTGACGTTGGGCAAAGGCAGAAGACATAAAATTGCCCTCCGCCCCAGAATCCACGCAGAGCTCTACTGAGTGGGAGAATGAGCCAATAGTAATTGTCCCCTTAAAGGACAACTTAGAGGCAAACGTCGCCATGTCTAGTGTACCTCCACCTACTACCACTAGACGCTGACGTTTCCTCGACCGCTGGGGACATCTGGAGGCTAGATGTCCTGACTGCTGGCAAACATGACAGACCCTGAGTGCACAAGCGGTCCGGGACTTAGATCCTGCTTGTGAGACTTCCCTGGCCTCATGTGACTCAGGAACCAGGACCGGAAATTCCAGAGGTTTGGCGAAAGTAGGAGCCAGCCGAAACCTCTGCCTACACTGGGCTCGCTCTAACCTCCGCTCGTTAAAACGGAGGTCAATTCGAGTGGAGACAGTTATTAACTCCTCCAGTGTGGCAGGAATCTCCCTAGTGGCCAGAGCGTCCTTTACGTGGTCAGCCAAGCCCCTCCAAAATATGGGGATAAGAGCTTTATCCGACCAATCCAGCTCAGATGCTAAGGTGCGGAATTGGACGGCAAAATGACTGACCAAGGACTTACCCTGAGTTAATGCCAGCAATTGGAGCGCAGTATCATGGGTGACTTGAGGTCCTAAAAAGACCTGTTTCAGAGCGCTCAGAAACAGCGGAGCACTCTGCACCACATGATCGCCACGCTCCCACAGCGGCGTAGCCCATTCCAACGCCCTGTCCGACAATAGAGACAGAATAAATCCCACCTTAGCCCGCTCTGTGGGAAAACGTGTAGCCAGGAGCTCGAGGTGAATAGAGCACTGACTCACAAATCCCCTACAAAACTTGCTATCACCAGAAAATTTTTCTGGCAGCGGGAGGCGAGATAATGTCGGAACAGGGGTGGCAATGGACATAGTAGCTGCAGCCACGCTGGCAGCCTGTACAGCTACTGCAGTAACATCCACAGCTGAGGTCGCGCTCTCGAGAGCCGCCAACCTACCCTCCAGCTGCTGGATATGCCGCAGAGATTGCTGTTTGTCTGTCATCACTAGCCAGACCCTGGCGCTAGTGTAATGTTAGGACTGGCGGAACGCACCAAGAGAGATGATATAGATGCGTTCGCAGTCCGGGCTCCACCGTGCAGGTGAAACCTGCTGCTAGGAAATGACAGACAATATGGCGGTATTCAAAAGTATACACGCGTGGGTTAAACCTCACCCAGCGTGAAGAAAGCGATCCTGTTGCGTCACAGGACCGCGGTACCGCACATAGAGCGCGAGCAAGTGGTCAGCGAACTAAACCCCAACAGGGATTGTAGTCCGATTAGACCCTTGCTGGCACTACACTGCAACTGGGTGTGAAAGGAATATATAATTAAGGCACCGAAGTGCGAACTGTGCCGTGCTGGCAGGCACCACTAAGCACCCAGACGTGGGTCAGGAAGCGCACACTGGCGCGTGGCACCGCACTGGCGGTCACAGCAGTAGACGCTGACACGTGTGTGACACGTTGAGTGATAAGTCGGGCGCTAGATAGCAGCCATACTCCATACGCGAACAATCATACAATAGGGTAGGGGTATTTAAAGAACGACTTGCACTCACAACAAACACACGTATTAAATTGTACACTAGCGCATGGCCGTGCGGTCATGCGCAGTTTATATAGTTGCAGGACAGGAAGCGGCCACAGAAACTTTGCCCTTCCAAGACCTGCCAAGAGGACCAATAGAATGCGCTGCAGAGTCTGAGCACATGACCCTCGATCTCCAACGGGAGATCTTGCCCTGGGCATGCTCAGTGTGCGCAGACAAGGACTTAGTCCCAGAGAAGTCCACTCGCTGCTGACCAGTATAGGCTTTACAGGCAGAAGCTGGAGAAGCAGCAGTAACTCTTCTCACAGAGTCAGACTGAGCGAGACGCTGGGATCGATGTCCCTGCTGAGCAGGCTCCACTGCGGCTGGAGGAGAATGGGAGACCGCAGCGGAGACGGATCGAGATTCCCCCTGTGCAGCAGAGGAAACTCGACTCCTAACAGTCCTATGCCTACATCAACTTGCTTGGTAATTGCAGCTTGAATTTTTTGCAGCACGTTCATGTATTGGGTCACGGTCTCCCCCTCCCTTCGGACACGCCTAAACAAGCGCATGCTCAATTCTCCAACATCTGTGGGGTCTCCGTGCATCTCCTCTAAAATCTGTAGCACCTTGTTAATGGTATCACGCTCATGGGAAGGCAGTAACATAAAGCCTCTCCATCCAGAGCCATCAGGGCAACTTCTGCCTCCATTACTGGAGTCATGGGGTACATCCTTAACATACCCCTGACTCACTCCATTCAACTCCATAGCAGAATTTTGCTCCCTGTAAACTTAGGTAGGTTACTCACTATTCTCCGTAGTGGTATACTGGCCCTTGGAGCTCCCCTAACTGCTTGGTCTCCTACTTCTGCGACCATAGACTGCATCCTGGCGACTATGCCAAATATAAGCAGGTTGTGGGATGCAGTGATGGACAGGAGGCAGAGCAAGGGTTAACAGGTTTAATAACAGGGGAATACTCCACGCAGGTAGGTAAAGGGTTAAAACAGGGAATTAAACCGTATAGATGGCAAAGGATATTGGGAGGTAAAGAATAATGGTTCTAGTAACGGCAGTTCCTGTGAAGCACTTGCGTGAGAAGTTCCTCGAACTGTAACTCCTGCTGGGAAGTCAATAGCGTCAGCAACGGCTGGCGCAGTGTCTTTTCCAGGAAGGTTCTGTGGGCATCAATGCCCCGTCTCCGGTACCTTCCACTGAGTCTAGTCCATATGCTACAGTGGCTAATAAGGGGGCGGGCCACAGTACTGTACGAGCCCAATGTGGCTCAGCAAATATAATCTGGCATAATCAGGGCCTCTCGTGAGCGGGAAAGTATATGCTGGTGAGGTGGGTTACACATGTCTATCCAGTACTCGGTCATGAAGCACACGGCATCTCGATTTCTGTCAGCTTCTGGGCGCGTTGCACTCTTCTCAATATACTGCGTACTGTCTGCTTCTGCCAAGACGGAAGCGCCTATAAAGGCACGGATGATTGACCTCGTGGAGACCAAAATATCCAATACCGCGGAGACACCATCACGTGTTTCTCAATGCAGTGATCCAGAACACTGCCCCCAAATATGCAAATGCACGTAGAGGAGCTGCGGAGACACCATCACGTGTTTCTCAACGCAGGCAGTGAATAGCCAGGCCTTTCCCCGGGAAGGAACAACCAAGGGAAGGGCAGCATCCAATAAAGGAAAACATCCAATAAAGGAAAACCACCTATGCCAAGCATGGTATCCATCCACAGACAGCTGTTTCAGGGTTTTTGCCCCTCATCAGTGTGGAGTAGGAAACTGGCTATTAGGAGCAGTGCCTAGTAGAAAGTCTATAAAGGCACGGATGATTGACCTCGTGGAGACCAAAACATCCAACACCGCGGAGACACCATCACGTGTTTCTCAACACAGTGATCCAGAACACTGCCCCCAAATATGCAAATGCACGTAGAGGAGCTGTCTGTGGATGGATACCATGCTTGGCATAGGTGGTTTTCCTTTATTGGATGTTTTCCTTTATTGGATGCTGCCCTTCCCTTGGTTGTTCCTTCCCGGGGAAAGGCCTGGTTATTCACTGCCTGCGTTGAGAAACACGTGATGGTGTCTCCGCAGCTCCTCTACGTGCATTTGCATATTTAGGGGCAGTGTTCTGGATCACTGCATTGAGAAACACGTGATGGTGTCTCCACGGTGTTGGATGTTTTGGTCTCCACGAGGTCAATCATCCGTGCCTTTATAGACTTTCTACTAGGCACTGCTCCTGATAGCCAGTTTCCTACTCCACGCTGATGAGGGGCAAAAACCCTGAAACAGCTGTCTGTGGATGGATACCATGCTTGGCATAGGTGTTTTTCCTTTATTGGATGTTTTCCTTTATTGGATGATGCCCTTCCCTTGGTTGTTCCTTCCCGGGCAAAGGCCTGGCTATTCACTGCCTGCGTTGAGAAACACATGATGGTGTCTCCGCAGCTCCTCTACGTGCATTTGGATATTTGGGGGCAGTGTTCTGGATCACTGCGTTGAGAAACACGTGATGGTGTCTCTGCGGTGTTGGATGTTTTGGTCTCCACGAGGTCAATCATCCGTGCCTTTCTAGACTTTCTACTAGGCACTGCTCCTGATAGCCAGTTTCCTACTCCACACTGATGAGGGGCAAAAACCCTGAAACAGCTGTCTGTGGATGGATACCATGCTTGGCATAGGTGGTTTTCCTTTATTGGATGTTTTCCTTTATTGGATGATGCCCTTCCCTTGGTTGTTCCTTCCCGGGGAAAGGCCTGGCTATTCACTGCCTGCGTTGAGAAACACGTGATGGTGTGTCCGCAGCTCCTCTATGTGCATTTGCATATTTGGGGGCAGTGTTCTGGATCACTGCGTTGAGAAACACGTGATGGTGTCTCTGCGGTGTTGGATGTTTTGGTCTCCACGAGGTCAATCATCCGTGCCTTTCTAGACTTTCTACTAGGCACTGCTCCTGATAGCCAGTTTCCTACTCCACACTGATGAGGGGCAAAAACCCTGAAACAGCTGTCTGTAAATGGATACCATGCTTGGCATAGGTGGTTTTCCTTTATTGGATGTTTTCCTTTATTGGATGCTGCCCTTCCCAAGACTGAAGCGCCGACAACCACTGGCGCTCTGCTTCACTGGCGGGGTGCTGCTCCCGATCTCTCTCTGGCAGCACACACACAATACTCACTAGCCCAGAACGTTTAGCACCTTGCTCCGTGGTGATCAACGGGCACCCTGTACGTCTCTCCTCACAGTCTCTGTCAGTGGTGGCGTTGGGGTTGCTTGAGCGTGGGGCTGCTCTGAGATCGCCAGACTCACTGGTCCTTGCGGCTGGCGACGGGAGACAATGGACCCTGATGTGCGCGTTGCTGGTGCTCCCAGGATAGAGCACTTCTCTCCCTGGCTGTTGTTGAACACACCTGGCTCTGCACTCTCTGCAGTTGTCCCTCCATCTGGACTGCTGCAGGGCACACTGCTCCTCTTCAGCACAGTGGTCCTCTTCAGATGGTAGGGTCCTGCCGCACTCTGTAGTGGGGAAGGGAAGTGGAGCATGCCGCTCACCTCTCTGCGTCCTGCCCTGGGTTGGCGCCAAACTGCTCTGCTGCTTGCGCTTTTCCCTAATATATCTCCACCCCCCTCGGTAAGGAGGAAGATCTCCCTCACTCCAGCTTTTCGAAGGCAACATAGGAAGGTCCGCCTCACTAAAGCTTCCCCCCTGAAACAGAGGATGCAGCCTTTTCAGTTCTAGACCCGGCACACAGGTGTTGTCGTTCCCTTTACACACCAACAAAAACTTCATCCACATCTGCCAGGAAAATTGTTCGAGATAAAAAAAAAAACACAAATAATCTCAGCTGAAATACTGAACTCTCTGAACACTAGTGGTGTGGCTGTTTCAAGATGCACAATAAGGAGGCACTTGAAGAAAAATGGGCTGCATGGTCGAGTCGTCAGAAGAAAGCCATGTGCAAATGGCACAAAGTATCTCTCCTACAATATGCAAAACAGCACAGAGACAAACCTCAAAGCTTCTGGAACAAGGTAATTTGGAGTGATGAGACCAAAATTGAACCTTTTGGCCACAACCATAAACATTACTTTTGGAGAGAGGTCAACAAGGCCTATGATTAAAGGAACACCATTCCTACTGTAAAGCACGGAGGTGGATCACTGATGTTTTGAGGATGTGTGAGCTACAAAGGCACAGGAAACTTAGACAAAGTTGAAGGAAAGATGAATGCAGCACGTTATCAGCAAATACTGGAGGCAAATTTGCACTCTTCAACCCGGAAGCTGCACATGGGACGTACTTAGACGTTCCAACATGACAATGATCCGAACCACAAGGCCAAGTTGAGCTGTCTTTGGCTACTGCAGAACAAAGTGAAGGTTCTGGAGTGGCCGTCTCATCTCCTGACCTCAATATCGTTGAGCCACTATGGAGAGATCTCAAGTGTACAGTTCATGTTAGACAGCCCTGGAATTTAAAGGAACTGAAGGGTTTTTGCCAAGAAGAGTGGGCAGCTTTTGCATCTGAGAAAATAAAGAACCTCATCCATAACTACCACAAAAGACTTCAAGCTGTCATTGATGAAAGAGAAAGAGGGGCAATACACGGTATTAAGAAATGGGGTATGTAAACTTTTGATCAGGGTCATTTGGATGTTTTGGGTTGTTATTATGATTTAGAAAGAGAAAACACAGTAGTTTGACAATAAATGGCTTCACCCAACCACTAAACATGAGTTGAGAAAAACTTTTGGTGTTATCATTCATATTCTCTGAAAAAAGGCCAAGAAAGCAAAAATTCTGCCGGGGTATGTAAACTTTTGAGCACAACTGTACGTAATTCCTTTTTGAAATTATTAGTTGGATCCTGCTTTAATTTCAAATAAGTGTAACTTTCAAATAGCTGCCTGTATGCCTCTATAAAGTAATAATCCCTAGTTAGAAGAACCATGTTGCCTCCTTTTCCTCATAGCCTTAGAGTTTTCAAAGAAATCTCAAATTTCGGAGAGAATAAGGAATTTCTCTCAGAATGGAAGAATGTCTTCTTGAAGTGCTCCCAAGATCTGTTGGAATTGGTACTTAAATGTAATAATCAGAATTATATTGATGTAAATACAGAACTTGAGAAAGCGAAGAGTGAATTACGCTCTTGACTCACAGACAATCAGTGGTCCATGTTTAATAGCAAGTTGGACAAGAGATTGGTACCTATTCAGATTGAGACAATACAAAGAAAATGGGATAAATTCATTAGTGACAAAGGTTATTTCAATTCTGGCCACATTTATTCATGGAATAAAAATAAATCCACGTAGAAAAATTCAAACCATCCTCAAGGAGAGGTAACTACAGTAGTGCAAAAAAACATTACTGGACGACCGACTCTGACTCAAGCGCCAATGAGAAGAGTCCATCCATCTTGTGGAAACAAGTTTCATGAAGATAAATCCAGAGACTTCTACCTCTTGTAGGATGGTTGTAAATCGTACAGACCACGTTCTAGACGCGGCGTGCATGTCAATTCTCTCTAGGTTTAGGCTTTTGTTTGCCAGTAGAATTTGATTTAATAGATTTCAAGATACTGTAGATAGGTTTAAAGCAATCAGAAAGATCCATTTGTGCATGTCTTTTGCTTCCTCTCAACAGGTTAATGCACCATCAGCAGTAGGAGAAAGTCCATGCTCTATAGGACCACTTGGATTCACGGTGGCCGGCTTGGACGATGGCTCCCTTGTGGTGGTCAGGGAGGACACGGCCATTCATCAAAGTCTGGACGCGCACCTCCAGGGCCGAAGCCAACTCTGTTTGCCCATCACACACGGAACCATTTGGGGGAGTTATTAAATCTTCTTAGATGCCTCTAATTTCTCCAGGAAATGCTATTGAAATGTTTGAAGAGCAGGTTGTTAGGGATGTAAAGGCATTGGTATACCCAGAGTTACCATCCAACCTGACCACCGTGGAGCGTAAAGCTCTATCCATTATAAAAAGTTGGGACGACACCATTGTAAGAACAGTGGATAAATGAGGCAACACGGTTCTTCTAACTAGGGATTATTACCTTAAAGAGGCATACAGGCAACTATCTGATAGTTACATTTATTTGGAGTTAAAGCAGGAACGAACCAATAATTTCAAAAAGGAATTACATACATTGATCAGGTAGCAGGTCAAGAAAGGAATCCTTTCTTCTAAAAAGGCGGAAAAATTATTGCCTGAATTCCCCCATAGACCGCATTGGTACCATATACCTAAAATCCAGAAGTCCCTGTCATGTCCCATGGGATATCCTATTGTATCTTGGATACGATCACTTACGGAACCCCTGTCCCAGTACATGGACTGGTTACTCCACCCTCTATTGAAGGAGGTTCCTTTGTATGTGAAAGACATTAATGAATTTCAGGATGCCTTACAGGAATTTTCATGGCAGGCTGGCTTTTCACTTGTCTCGATAGACGTAGAAAACCTTTACACCAGGATCCTGCAGACAGAGGGGGTTGAGGCTATTGGAGCTGTACTATCTTAAGGCCCCGTCACACATAGCGACGCTGCAGCGATACCGACAACGATCCGGATCGCTGCAGCGTCGCTGTTTGGTCGCTGGAGAGCTGTCACACAGACCGCTCTCCAGCGACCAACGATGCCGGTAACCAGGGTAAACATCGGGTAACTAAGCGCAGGGCCGCGCTTAGTAACCCGATGTTTACCCTGGTTACCATGCTAAAAGTAAAAAAAACAAACACTAGATACTTACCTACCGCTGTCTGTCCTCCAGCGCTGCGCTCTGCTTCTCTGCTCTCCTCCTGTACTGGCTGTGAGCCGGAAAGCAGAGCGGTGACGTCACCGCTCTGCTTTCCGGCTCACAGCCAGTACAGGAGGAGTGCAGAGCACAGCGCTGGAGGACAGACGGCTGTAGGTAAGTATCTAGTGTTTGTTTTTTTTTACTTTTAGCATGGTAACCAGGGTAAACATCGGGTTACTAAGCGCGGCCCTGCGCTTAGTTACCCGATGTTTACCCTGGTTACCAGTGAAGACATCGCTGGATCGGTGTCACACACGCCGATCCAGCGATGTCAGCAGGAGTCCAGCGACGAAATAAAGTTCTGGACTTTCTTCAGCGACCAACGATCTCCCAGCAGGGGCCTGATCGTTGGTCGCTGTCACACATAACGATTTCATTAACGATATCGTTGCTACGTCACAAATAGCAACGATATCGTTAACAATATCGTTATGTGTGAAGGTACCTTAACACTGATAAGAGAGGTGAGTTTATTGATTTTGTATGCGGGGGGGATTCAATTTATTTTACAGCTTAATGCTTTTAAATTCCTAGACACATGGTATTTGCAACAGGTAGGCACAGCGATGGGTACTTCCGAGGCGTGAACATTCGCCAACATGTTCCTTGCCATGTTTGAAGAAAAATGTGTATATACTTTAAAGAATCCCTTCTTGAAATATATCAGGCTTTATATCAGATTTGTAGACGACATCTTCATGGTGTGGGATGGATCTCTGGAATTATTTCACACTTTTGTGGACTACCTGAATGTATCAAACACCATGAACATGACATTTACATCTAAGTTTGGTGTATTACAGTTGGAATTTCTATAGTCAGTTCTTGAAGCTCAAAAGAATCAATAGCAATCCGGACCATTGTAGGGAACAATCATTGGCTATCCATAACCTTTGTTATACACAGCCCTTGATAGAGCTAATACTCCTCCCCAAGATAATCAGACAGGTGCAATCAAAAAGAGGAATGCAAATGTAGGCAATAAAGGTAAATGATTTATTTTCAAGTTTACATATGGCCCCATAGATAAACAGATCAGGGCAGCAATTAACAAGAATTGGCACATGCTAGAAAAGGAAAAAGAGATTGGGGAGATAGTTGCACTGGGACCTTTGGTCTCTAGCAGGCGTACAACCAATCTAAAAGATATTCTGGTGCATAAATCCATTAAAATGGAATCCAAGAATTGGTTGGAAACTAACATACCGGAGGGTAATTTTAAATGTGGACATTTTCCTATTGCTCCTTCCATCTCACTTCCAAGCATAGGATTTGTGATTTTATTTCTTGCCATACTTGCTATACAGTGTATGTTATATTCTGCCCTAGCAGATTTTTCTATATTGGCAAAACTATCTGACCCATTTTTTGTTCATTTCCAGGAAGATTTCAACTCCATACAGTCAAGAAAGGATGACCTGAGGTTGATAAACCGTGTGAGGGAGTGTCATGCTGGTAACTCCGAAGCTTTACGCTTTGCAGTAATTAAAAGAGTTAAATTACCTATCCAAGGAGGGGATCTTCACAAGCTATTACTTAGAAGGGAGGCAAGGTGGATCATGTGCACACGAGCACAAGGTGCGGCAGGATTCAATGACAAGAATGATATGTCTGTCTTTCTGTGATTACCTTCATGATTATTCACATTTTAACTCTGTATGTAGAGTTTGTAATTCGAATTCTATGTTATTTATCTAATGTTTAGCGGGTGGATTGAGGTCTCAGTTGTTTGTGATGACGTCAGTAGGGGAGAGGCTCTGTGTTGTTACCTGTATATGAGCCTCGTCACTTCCTTTCCATCTTAGGACCCGTATAAGTGCATACCAGCACGAAATGGCTGTCGTCCAGCTTGTTCCACACAAGACTCTCCTGCCTCTATATTTAATGTGATTCCAAATAAAAAGGACATTTTATTGGGATGGTGAGTGCCACCCTCATTCCCATTATATATATATATATATATATATATATATATATATATATATGAATTTGACAGAATATATACAATTTTCAGTATGATTTTCAACGTCATTACTTTATTGTTTCAACACTTTGCCCTGTGTGAACTCATTATATGTTTTGACCCAATATGCTAAAAAACAACTTATGGTATCTTCATAGAGCTGAAGTGAAAAAATTAAAGATGATACACAGCAAAGAGAATGGATACTACCTCTGAAGCCATAATCACACCTTCAAGAATCAGGAAAATGTAAATAAGCTGGATATAATGTGCCTGATTCATCAAAGGTTTAATACCTGTATTCTGGCATGAAAAGCATTGAAATGTTGCAACATTTTGGCTGTACTAAACTTTTGTGACTATTGGCGTTCAATAAAGTTGTTGGAGCTGGGACAAGTAGCAGGTATGGCATGTTCCTTACGCAACAAATCTCACTCCAACAGGGAATAGAGTAGGATTTGTGGCGAGGCGTACACAGACGTTAATATGGAGACACACGCTACTTGCCCATTGCTTCTGATTTGTTAACATGTGTGCGCCTCTCAATGAATATGGAGCGTCTGACTCCAGCACGCCTCCTCATCAGGATGAGTGTGAACTATGGTGATCTGATCTTGATGAATTGGAGCCAAAGTCCTCAAGAGAATATTTGGATAGCTGCTGTTTCATTTTTTATTGCTGTTAACTTGATAAGTAAAAAAAACAGAATGTGTTGTTAGGCTTCAGCTTGTTAATTTCTGTTTCTTAAACTGAATCTGTCACCAGGTTTTGCTACCTAATCTGAGAGCATATAACATACTTATCCCACAGCCAATCAAACTGCGGTCAAAAGAAGTGCCACATAAAATAAAATCAATTCAAATCTTTATTGGAAATATTAACCCCTTTCTGACATTAGACGTACTATCCCGTCGAGGTGGGGTGGGCCCGTATGACCACCGACGGGATAGTACGTCATATGCGATCAGCCGCGCTCACGGGGGGAGCGTGGCCGATCGCGGCCAAGTGTCAGCTGACTATCGCAGCTGAAATCCGGCACTATGTGCCAGGAGTGGTCACGGACCGCCCCCGGTACATTAACCCCTGGCACACCGTGATCAAACATGATCGCAGTGTTCGGGCGGTATAGGGAAGCATCGCGCAGGGAGGGGGCTCCTTGCGTGCTTCCCTGAGACCCCGGATCAACGCGATGTGATCGCTCTGTCCCCCAGATGGATAGGAACAACCCGTATGACTGATGGCCTGAGGCTTTTTACAGGGACTCTAGCAGGCCCCAGCCCCCACAAGTTGCCACCGTGCGTTCTGGGTAAAGGTCGGGCAACTAATATGGAACTAGCTGTCCTGCCGGTCGCTGGAGCAAGGCTTAGAGACGATGACTCCCTCAGTGTTCCGGCTACCGGATCCTGCGCCTCAGAAAGGAGACAGCCTTTTACAGGGCAGAACTCCTTCTGGTTTCCTTGCCTTTTGCTATGACCTTGTTTCTCACTCTCTGCAACACAATTCTCCTTCAATGTCTCTTTCTTAGGATGCTGCCGCACGTCGGGCCGATGCAGCTCCGTGGCCTTCTTTCTAGGCCTCTGACAGGATCCCACCCCTGTCAGTGACCCACTACCCGAGTGGAGCTCAGATAGCAGCTAACTGGGTGAAGCCCAGCCAGCTTCTGCCTAACTTCCTATCCAGACCACCAATTTTACCTAATTGTGAAGAGTGCTCTACTAAATAGGAGCATAGCTCCCCCTGGTGGACTGGAGTGTGAAGTATGTTGTGTGGTTTGTGATACCTGGTAAAGTGATCTCCTTTATTGCCTTCAGACGTAACATCACTCCCCCTGGTGGAAGAATGACATTACTGCAACAACCAGGACCCTGTTAATAAACCTGTTAACCCTTGATCTGCCTCCTGTCCATGACGACATCTCACATTCCTGCGATTTCCACACTCACAACACTGATTGGCAGCTTTCTATCTATGCGCATTATTCACAGAAAGCCAATCAGCGTTGTGACCAGGGTTATACAGCACTCCGCATTCAGAGAAGATCTACAGTAGAAAAAACAGCTTGTAATTAAACTACAACACCCAGTAAAGTTGATGATACATTGCTGGAATCATGCTCTTTGCCCCTACATTATGCTGCCCTCAGATGGGGTAGCAAACATATGGCGACATATTCACCTAAAAGAGTGCCTACGTGGTACTTTTTTTATTTTTCTGTTTTTAATTGCGATACTCAGATTTTCCATGAAATGACAAATTTGGAGTATATTTTCTTAGAACTTTGGAGGCTTAAAGGCCAACACTTTATCAAGGGTATTGCATTAGTTTTGTGCAAAAATGTGTGACATCTGATTTGACACCACTCCTACCACTTTCAAAATATGGTGTAATTTGCATTAACTTTTTAGATAACATTTAAGCTAGATTTATGAATTGTGAAAAGCTGCAAGCTCACTCCTGTTGGGGGATGGGGTAAATAGTCGAGAATCCGTTTTAGGCAGAAATGTTTTAGTTAAAGATACTCCCGATTTATACAAGTATTGTATGAAATTCCTTCTGAATGTCATTGAATAAATTGACGACTTGGTGATCCCATTATCAAATGGGTATTTCTACATACTCTGCACATGTCAGCTCGGTCTAGATACCGGCAGAAGGAACAGGGCTGCATTCCTATTTGGTAACACCCAGTTGTCAATTTACCGTATACTGAAATGTTTAGGAGGAATTCTAAAGGAATAGCATACAGCAGAGGCCTCTAACAATATTCCTTAAAGAAGCACACCGTTTTTGCCCTCTTAATATATTGCTGCCATCATAATATATGGCACTGTGTACTTACAATTGCTCACTTTGCCTCTCTACTGGACTAATTCTTCTCTTTTTTTCTGCTCTATGTAGAAACAAGAAGTCTCTTGTTCCTGCAGAAATCATTCCCCTCTTCAACTCCTGACACAGCTGCTGCCTCATCTCCTCTGCCAAGGACTTTTGCAGTGACTGATGACTCATACAGGAAAAATTGACCTCCTGTTTCTGGAGCACCAGCTAGGACCATGGGGTACTTGGAATGGGGCCGATTCTTAAAGGGATGTGTCACAGTGGCAGTGACCCGGTCCGTGGCCCTGGGCATCCAAGCTAAAGGACTTTAAAGGGGTTGTTGAATAAAGAATAAAGTTTGTTCATGACGCCACCTGTGGTATTCAGTCAGGGACAACCGATCCCTGACTGAAACATCTCCTGCATCACTTTCCCAAATCCCCACCAGATTTCTGAGTACTTTCTGAGTACTGAGCACTTTCCGAGAAAAGAAGGCACACGGTTTCATCAAGGAACCATCAGAATTCCTCTGAGACAAAACGGCACCTGCCCCAATCTCAGATGCGTCAACCTCAACCTGAAATGGAAGAGAAATATCCGGCTGACGCAACACAGGGGCAGAAGTAAATCGGCGTTTAAGCTCCTGAAAGGCAGAAACAGCCGCAGAGGACCAATTCGTCACATCAGCGCCTTTCTTTGTCAAATCGGTCAGAGGTTTAACCACACTGGAGAAGTTGGCAATGAAACGACGATAAAAATTAGCAAAACCCAAGAATTTCTGAAGGCTCTTCACAGATGTGGGCTGAACCCAATCATGAATGGCCTGAACCTTAACCGGATCCATTTCTATAGATGAGGGAGAAAAAATGAAGCCCAAAAAAGAAACCTTCTGCACTCCAAAGAGGCACTTCGACCCTTTCACAAATAAAGCATTATCACGGAGGATCTGAAATACCATCCTGACCTGTTTCATATGAGACTCCCAATCATCGGAAAAAAACAAAATATCATCCAAATATACAACCATGAACTTTTCAAGATAACTCCGAAAGATATCATACATGAAGGACTGGAACACAGATGGGGCATTAGAGAGTCCGAATGGCATCACTAGGTATTCAAAATGGCCTTCGGGCGTATTAAATGCAGTTTTCCACTCATCACCCTGTTTAATACAAATAAGATTACATGCCCCTCGAAGGTCAATCTTAGAAACCAGCTAGCCCCCTTAATCCTAGCAAACAAATCAGTAAGCAAAGGCAAAGGGTATTGAAATTTGACCGTGATCTTATTCAAGAGGCGATAATCAATACACGGTCTCAAGGAGCCATCCTTCTTGGCAACAAAAAAAAAAAACAGCTCCCAATGGTGAAGAAGATGGCCGAATATGCCCCTTCTCCAAAGACTTCTTAATATAGCTCCGCATGGCAGCATGTTCTGGCACAGACAGGTTGAAAAGTCGACCCTTAGGGAACTTACAACCTGGAATAAAGTCAATAGCACAATCATAGTCCCTATGTGGTGGAAGGGAACTGGATTTAGGCTCATCGAATACATCCTGGAAATCTGACAAAAACTCAGGAATTTCAGAAGAGGGGGAAGAGGAAATCGACATCAAAGGAACGTGATCATGAACCCCCTGACAACCCCAACTAGTCACAGACATGGATTTCCAATCTAACACCGGATTATGTAGCTGTAACCATGGAAAACCCAGCACAATATCATCATGCAAATTATGCAACACCAGAAAACGACAATCTTCCTGATGGGCTGGCGCCATGCGCATGGTCAGCTGTGTCCAAAACTGAGGTTTATTTTTAGCCAACGGTGTAGCATCAATCCCCCTTAAAGGAATAGGGTTCTGCAAAGGCTGAAAGGGGAAACCACAATGTCTGGCAAGTCCATTAAATTCAGAGCGGCGCCTGAATCCACAAATGCCATGACAGAAAATGACGATAATGAGCAGATCAAGGTCACAGATAACAGAAATTTTGGTTGTACAGTGCTGATGATAACAGAACTAGTGATTCTCTTTGTACGCTTAGGGCAATCAGAAATAACATGAGCAGAATCGCCGCAGTAAAAACACAACCTATTCTGACGCCTAAATCCTTGTCGTTCAGCTCTAGACAAAATCCGATCACACTGCATAGGCTCAGGGCTCCTCTCGGAGGACAACGCCACAGTGTGCACAACTCTGCGCTCGCGCAAGCGCCGATCAATCTGAATGGCAAGAGACATAGAATCACTCAGACCAGCAGGCGTCGGGAACCCCACCATAACATCTTTAACGGATTCAGAAAGACCCTTTCTGAAAATTGCCGCCAAGGCATCCTCATTCCATTTAGTCAGTACAGACCATTTTCTAAATTTCTGGCAATACGATTCTGCCGCTTCTTGACCCTGACACAGGGCCAACAAGATCTTCTCAGCTTGATCCACAGAATTAGGCTCATCATACAATAATCCCAATGCTTGAAAGAAAGAATCAACATTAAGCAAAGCAGGATTGCCAGATTCCAGGGAAAATGCCCAATCCTGTGGGTCACCACGCAGCAAGGATATGATGATTTTAACCTGCTGAATGGGATCACCAGAAGAACGGGGTCTCAATGCATAAAACAGTTTACAATTATTTTTGAAACTCAAAAATTTGGATCTGTCACCAAAAAATAAATCAGGAGTGGGAATCTTAGGTTCTAAGGCAGGAGTCTGAATAATAAAATCTGAAATACCCTGTACCCTAGCAGCAAGCTGATCCACCCGAGAAACTAACTCTTGAACATTCATGTTAATACTAGGTTCCGTAGCCACCCAGAGATTAAGAGGGAAGAGAACACAGAATAGACTGGAGAAAAAAAAATGGCTCAAGAGCTTCCTTCCCTTCTTCTGAGATGCATTTAACTCATTGTTGGCCAGTTGTACTGTTATGATCTGGTGGCCTAGGAGCAGCATGAGACGTACTCTGGAGAAGGTGGTACCTTTACTGACCGCAAACCCTGAACTAGCAGCGCAACTAGAAGTAGCCGTGGGGGGTACCTAACACTCCCTAGACCCCTCGACACAGCCTAAGAACTAACTACCCCTAAAGACAGAAACGGGAAAACTATCTTGCCTCAGAGAAAATCCCCAAAGGATAGACAGCCGCCCACAAATATTGACTGTGAAAGGAGAGGGAAATAACATACGCAGACATGAAATCATGATTTAGCATAGGAGGCCATACTAGCTAAAAATGAAGAATAGGACAGAGTACTATGCGGTCAGTATTAAAACACTAGAAAATATCCACCACAGAAAATACAAAACACCACATCTGACTAAAGACATGGAGGGTATATCTGCATCTCCAGAGACAAAGCTAGGCTGCAAAAAAACCTTCACAGACAAAGCTGGACAAAACAAAACAAGAAAATGCACAGACTATAAGGTCCACAGCAGGTGGACAGCAAAAACAAGGCCAGAACTTGTCTTTGGAGAAATGAACAACAGACCAGGAGAGACCAAGTATGGATGTGAATCCTCCAAAAACAATGGACAACTGGCACTGACTAAAGGATAAAGCAGGACTTAAATAGCCCAGCCCAAATTGCAAAAAATAGATACACCTGATAAATGCTGCGATCCAACTACTGCAGCACTACCACTCATAACCACCGGAGGGAGCCCAAGAGCAGAATTCACAACATTGCACCATATCTTCCACCAAGTCCAGCCGACTTTGAGCTTTCCTTGCATGCTCGACACGTCGAACTGCTTCCTCATTCCTCAACAGGATCATCTGTTTCGTGCAGAGGCACTCTAGGTGCATATCCTTCAGGATAGCCACCCACTTCACTGTGACTTCCTTAGTCAACAGTATCACCAACTGTTTGGTCTCTGGTGCCCAGTGCACACTACATGCTTCTGCCACCTTTTTAAAGACCTCATGTACTCCCTCACTGGTACATGCATCCCGCTAGTCCTTGGGTATCTCTATCACGCACTTGAAAAGCGAGGTCTCACTTTCTTCATGGACGGATGGCTTCCATTTTGCCTCGGACATTTCCATCAAGACATCTGCCATGAATGGGTGACTGTCAAAAAACACCGTGCGCACAGCTATGGAATGGTGCTAAAGTTAGGTTCCCAACCCATAGGTATAATAAATATAACCTAGCACTCAGCTTAAATGCGTAGAAGGAAAAATTCATTTAGTGCACAGAAATAAATTTTTCCTTCTACGCATTTAAGCTTAATGCTAAGTTATATTTATTACGACCGGTTGACTGTCTTGTTCTACTTTTAGTGCCAACTCTTCCTCTACTTTACACTCTTCTGCATGAGCCGTCGCCAAGATGGGCATTGGCAGCTCCACCTCATTACCACTCTGGCACTGCCGCTGTAAGTCTGCGACCACCATCTTCTCCTCTGGCGGAAGACCTCTTAATGCTTCTCTGAGCACTTCCACATCTTACCTTAAAGCCTTATACATACTTTGCTATCTAAGGTGACCTCTGAGCCCAGAGACTTCCTTCTCCAGCTTATCCACCCTGTGCTCAGCCGCTTGTCTCAGGACCCTTTCTCGTTCAACATGGTCTTTCACTGTCTCTTTAATCATCTCTATTTTGTGATCCTGTTCTCTTTTGGCTAGCACGTGTCGCATCATAACTTCTTTAAATATATTTTTAGATGGGCCAACTTGCCCACCTGTTCGTGCATCCGCAGGTTCAACTCTCTATCTTGGGTCTCAGTAGTGACAATCTTAGCCTCGTCCCGATTCTCGGGGACTTCAGAGTACTTCACACACTTCACTATTTCAACCCACTCTGTCACCGCAGACGTGGGTCTACAACAGGTCAGTTCCTCATGACCTCCGTGGAGTCTCACTACACCAGCGCTCTCCAGGTTT
This sequence comes from Ranitomeya imitator, assembly GCF_032444005.1. Classification (NCBI taxonomy): domain Eukaryota; kingdom Metazoa; phylum Chordata; class Amphibia; order Anura; family Dendrobatidae; genus Ranitomeya; species Ranitomeya imitator. Next base: position 282,123,487 of record NC_091286.1, read on the forward strand.
TCTTCTCCTACAGCGCCATTAACTGGCCGGTCATCCAACTCCACCCTAGCAGTTGCTAGTGGCACAACACGCCACCTTCCTTACCAATCTCTTCAGTGTCTGAAAGAAAACTCATATGGGAGGTAGAAGTACACAACCTTCTATTATCATCAAGAGACACTTGAACAACTTCTTTGTGGCCCTTGTTTCTCTGGCGACGGGAGGTCTTGACCTTCTTGTGGGACTCTTCTTTACTGTACTCCCTTAATTTCTCAGAGTCACAGTCACCCCCGGAGTCTGTGTCATTGTCACGCCCGCACATACTTACCCGGCTTCTCCCATCCCTCGGCGCGCTCACGATCCTGTCCCGCGCCGCTCTGCCTCCTCCTTCGCCGGCTCTCGGCGTCTGGTCTCTTCGCGCATGCGCGGTCGCGTCTCCCCCGTCGCTGAGCCTTCTGTGAGGTCGCGACCCGGTGGCTCCGCCCCAACATGGCGGCGCCCATCGGGTATTTCTTCCCGGCGTCTTCCTAGGTAAGACGCCTTTGCTTTGTAGGTGCACTGTCTGCCGTCAGTGTCCCTATGCCCTAGGCTCCCCTGTACCAGTGTCTTTATTCAGCCCAGTCCTTGCTTTGTCTCTGTATCCTGCCAGTCCGTGTTCCTGTTGTATCCTGCCAGTCCGTGTTCCTGCTGTATCCTGCCAGTCCGTGTTCCTGCTGTATCCTCCCAGTCCGTGTTCCTGCTGTATTCTGCCAGTCCGTGTTCCTGCTGTATCCTGCCTGTCCGTGTTCCTGCTGTATTCTGCCAGTCCGTGTTCCTGCTGTATCCTGCCAGTCCGTGTTCCTGCTGTGTCCTGCCAGCCCGTGTTCCTGCTGTATCCTGCCTGTCCGTGTTCCTGCTGTATCCCGCCAGTCCGTGTTCCTGTTGTATCCTGCCGGTCCGTGTTCCTGCTGAGTCCTGCCGTTCCGTGTTCCAGACATTCTTTCAGTTAAGTCTTGTTTTCCTATTATTCCCTGCCATCCTTATAGCCTGTGGTTTCCTTCTTTATTTTTGGGTCGTCCCTTTGGCTCTAGCTGTTGTGTCTCCATTCCCCCGAGGTCCTGCTCCTAACACTCCCTGTATAGGGGGTGATTCCATCTGGTCCGCTCGACCCCGGGGGCTCTAGAGTCACGACCCAGAGGGTCCACTCTCGGATTTCTGTCCGAATACTTACAGTCATGCCCCACAGTATAGTGAACCCCCTAGTCACTCTCTATCTGGGTGTCAGCTCCCCTCTGTTCAACTACCACATCAGCATGTGACTGGGAGTCACCACCACCCACTCGGTCAACTGGTACCAGCAGACCCCAATTCTAATGGTGTCAGACCCCATTCCAGGAGCTTTCCGGTCTTCAACAGTCACACCTTTGGTCACCTCTGCCAAGTCGCAGAATTGGTCAGACCCACACTTCTGTCTGGTCATACTTTCTGGCATGTCTACCACTGTTATCTTGTGGTACACGTCAGGTGACACCATGTCTGTAAGTTGGGCAGATGCAGCCTTCCCACTGGTCAACCCGACGTCTGACCTGTCTTTTTTGGAAGATATTAATGCTTTTAAGTATGCCACCCCATCAGCAGAGAGCCCTCTATCCTCCTGCTGTAAAGAAGCTCCCCTCTCCCACAAGTCTGCAAAAAGCCCAGAGTCCGGGCCTATTATCACGGGACAGGTTAAGTTTGAGACCTTAGCGGCATCATGGATTGCACTGTCACTGGCCATCCCAAGGACCATCCTGGCCACTGGATAGTACTTAGTAAGCCCATGGATACAGATGACCCTGACCCTCCTATTTGGTATTTGAAATCCCTCAGGTGCAACCCTCACTAGAGTCACCGGGCTCCCAGAATCGACCAGTCCGCACATTTCCTTCTCATGCATCCGCATTTTCCACCATATGTGAGATAGCGTTTACTGCATGTGTTGGGGACACTCGCTTAGCAATGGGATTCAGTCACACAGGCATGTTTTTCTCACAAAACAGTCTATGCGGTTTATTATGGCATCATAAACTGGGTCAGGTACAGTTCATAATAAACTTCATAGAACACAATAGGCACCAACAGGTGACATTAAATTGCAGCTTTAACTTAGATACTTCCTATACGGATTTAACTCACAGTTCACTAAACATGCCTGACTTCTCACTTCGTCCAGTTACCATGGGTGACCGTACGCTGAACTGTTCATCAATATCCATGGAACACAACAAGCACCAACAGTCTGTTCCACTGGCAGATACTTCTCTGCTGTTATGATAGCCCCCCTTCCCGGGTGTTACTTTTCTGGATCTCCTGCTCCACACTCTGACCTCTTGTCAGTCCTCTCTCCTCCAGAGAAACTGCCGAATTGGGATCACCAACTTGCCTGGCAGGCACACATCATTAGTCCAGATTCTCAGACGGGCTGTAGCTCCCCCAATGTAGTGCCATTGCAGACTCTGCATACACTTCTTCCCATGTGCTCTTCAGGAAGTCCAGCTCCCAGGACTCCCAACACAGGTTGTGCTATTCAGGAAGTCATACTCTCAGGACTTCCAACACAGGCTACTGCATGTGTTGTTCAGGATGTCCTTCCCGACCTGGGACAGTCCAAAACACAAGTCTTTCAGTGTGCTTTATCAGGGATCCGATCCTACTCCCAAGATCTCCTAACACACCAGTATTCCAGATCCACGGCCTCTCAGTGCACTGTTCAGGGATCCAGTCCACACACAGGACCTCCCAACACACAGGCCATCCAGGATCTACACACTCTACATTACAGAGAGCACAGAGACCATTACAGACTCCATTGCAGAGACCACAGGAACCATGTGACCCACACCCTGGTCACATTATCAAGCTGTAACCACTCCCATAAATTGGGAGGTGTGTGTGGCTAGTTCGACCAGCCCAGCTCTCAAACTAGCCCAGTAAGCCTCCCTTCACAACTATACAAACACTTGTGGGACTACAGGTCCCAGAACAACAACATTACTTCAGGCTTACCGCGCAGAGTCCCTCTGCGTCACTATCTCATTATCACCATTATAACCACAGATATGCCTCCATGCTATCCTAAGGAGCACACACAACGCCCCCTAGCTGCAACAGGGGTCACTGCATCACAGGTGTTACATTTCTACATAGAGCTCTTTTTTTAATCACGTGATGTCACAGACCTAATAGAAAAGAAAAGAATTAGCTGCATAGAAAAGCAAAATGAGGAATTGTAAGTAAACAGTGCTGTATAATATGATGATTGCCATATATTAAGAGGATACAAATTTTGATGAAGAGACTTCTTTAAATGTAATTTCTTGGGTAATCCATTTATTTACTAGAATACATGTCAGGAGAGGTGAAAGGTCTTCTTTACGATGTACGGTGGGCATTAAAGCTGGTAAACAATCTGCCAGTATTACCACTCCACAATTATGTCAGCCGCTTTCATTATACAGTAAGTCTGGCCTGTGCGGGTAACTGTGGATTACATGACACTTTTCTGCTATTGGCACCAATTGTGACATAACGGTATTTCTAAACTCAAGGTCTTTGTGCTATAAAACAACTAACATGATCTGACCTTTTCCAGCAGTATTTGCTGAATGTCAGACACCAGCATTGCCGGCTCTTAACAGCACTTCCAGGCAAATAGATTTAAGAAGGCTTTTAATATCAGTCTTAATTCTCAATAGCCCTACACATGTAAGCCAGTTGTCAGAAAGCTCTTATTTTAGCCAAAAAATTAGATTAAATCATAAAAGAGTTTAGCTGGACAACAATGCTGAGTCTTTACCAAACAATTTATTGTCAGTTTTCATTGGACAGGATGCAGAACTTCCTATGACTATGCCTTGCATGTATAGCAGTATGCGATATTACGAGCAGTCATTATTTTATATGTTATTATTATTATTATTATTTATATAGCACCATTAGTTCCATGGTGCTGTACATGAGAAAGGGGTTACATACAGAGTTATAGATATCATTTACAGTAAATAAATTTACAATGACAGGCTGGTACAGAGGGGAGAGGACCCTGTCCTTGCGGACTTACATTGGCATATCAGTAAAAAGAGATATGAATGGCACTGAGAAAAAACGCTCTTAGTACTCACTGATAAAGGATGAATGAGCTCTGAATCACGGACACATTCCAGAAACCTTCACCTTTCACTTCTTGGTGAAAAAACAACCTTAGTTGTATCTGGACCCGTAGAAGCGCATATTGTGTGAAACGGCCGTCGTCCTGCTTCATTTGCCTGCATAACCTGCACTTGTTTTACCCGTAATACCTTGTCCATGATCTTTATTATGCAATAAAGGACTAAGGTTGTTTTTTCACCAAGAAGTGGAGTGTTGCTGCTTTTTTCTTGTTTTACATTGGCATATGATGTGTCATGTTTAGTGTTGAGCGATACCTTCCGATATCCGAAAATATTGGTATCGGATTGGATCGGCCGATGTCCAAAAAATATCGGATATCGCCGTTACCAATACCAGAAACCAATCCAAGTCAATGGGACAAAAATATCGGAATTAAAAGAAACCCTTTCTTTCCATGTAAGTTAATTCTACATGATGGAAAACAACTAAGAATAATGTAGAATGTATTGGGGAGGTGGAGGAGACAATAAAGGCATAGAGGTTTAGCCCAATCAAATGGAATAGCAGGAATTAATTTTTTTTTTAAGACGTTAGGAGTTACAAAGATATTGACTATGTTAAGCTTTTTTATATTTTGTCAGATATTTATGTTTCACTACTTCCATGCTTTTTACCTTCTTTTTTACTTCTTCCACACTTTCTTCTTCATCATCCTTAGCAGCAGCATCTTTTTCATCAACTTCTTCTTCACCTTATTCATCTTCTTCTTCTTCACCTTCTTCCTATTATTCTTTTTTTTACATTCTTCATATTCTTCTTGTTCAACTATTCTTCTTCTTCATATTCTACTTCTTCATCTTCTTCATATTTTTCTTCTTCATCATATTCTTATTTGTGACAGGCATTCCTGTAGTTGTTATCTATAAAAGTTTGAAGAATACACCTTCCGTTCTGCCGGTCACAAAAGATTTACAAAAGGATTTGTCCGCGTTCAGTTTGGCCTGCAGCAGCAGGTTTTTTCCAGGGGCACCACGAGGACGAACGGACTCACCTCCATACACTGCTTAGTCTTCTGCTTATAATTTAGATAATATATTTTGCTGTGATTTTTAGTCTTATGCTTAATGTTCTTCTGCTTTTTGTTCTGCAGCTTCTTGTTCTTCTGCTTCTGGGTCTTCTTCGGGGTGGTCTTCAGGGTCGTCGTCTCCAGGGTTGTCGTCTCCAGGGTCGTCGTCTCCGGGGTCGTCATCTTCTTCGGGGTGGTCTTCAGGGTTATCGTCTCCAGGGTTGTCGTCTCCGGGGTTGTTGTCTCCGGGGTCATCGTCTTCTTCGGGGTGGTCTTCAGGGTCGTCATCTTTAGGGTCGTCGTCAGGGAGACCCAGAGTGATTAGCAAAAACCATTTCCAAATGCTTCAACTTGGAAATATAACCGAAGGTACAAGAGCCAATGGAACTACCAAGGACCAGCTAACGGTACTGGAACCCGGTTACTAAGCAGGAGGTACCCGTGCCACAAAGCACTACCAAGGACCAGCAGACGTTGGTGGAACTTGGATACCGAGAAGGAGGCACCTAAGCCAAAGGCTCTGCCTGGAACCAGCTGACGGTACTGGAACCAGGATGGGGAGCAGAAGGTACAAGAGCAAAAAGACACTGCCAAAAACCAGCTGACGGTACTGGAACCCGGATGGGTAGCCGAAGGTACAAGAGCCAATAGAACTACCAAGGACCAGCTGACGGTACTGGAACCCGGTTACTAAGCAGGAGGTACCTGTGCCAGAAAGCACTACCAAGGACCACCAGACATTGGTGGAACTCGCATACCGAGCAGGAGGCACCTAAGCCAAAGGCTCTGCCTGGAACCAGCTGATGGTACTGGAACCAGGATGGGTAGCAGAAGGTACAAGAGCAAAAGACACTGCCGAGAACCAGCTGACGGAACTGGAACCCGGATGGGTAGCCACAGGTACAAGAGCCAATGGAACTACCGAGGACCAGCTGATGGTACTGGAACCCGGTTACTAAGCAGGAGCTACCCATGCCAGAAAGCACTACCAAGGACCACCAGACGTTGGTGGAACTCGGATACCGAGAAGGAGGCACCTAAGCCAAAGGCTCTGCCTGGAACCAGCTGATGGTACTGGGACCAGGATTTATGGCGGATTTACCGCGTTTTTTCTGCGCATTTCACTGCGGTTTTACAACTGCGATTTTCTATTGGAGCAGTTGTAAAACCGCAGCGGAATCCGCACAAAGAAGTGACATGCTGCGGAATGTAAACCGCTGCGTTTCCGTGCAGTTTTTCTGCAGCATGTGTACAGCGAGTTTTGTTTCCCATAGGTTTACATTGAACTGTAAACTCATGGGAAACTGCTGCGGATCCGCAGCGTTTTCCGCAGCGTGTGCACATACCTTTAGAATTAGGCCATGTGCACACGGTGCGGATTTGGCAACGGATTATAAACTTCTGTGAAGCACTTGGGGGTTCAAAGTGCTCACCACACATCTAGATAAGTTCCTTTCGGGGTCTAGTTTCCAAAATGGGGTCACTTATGGGGGGTTTCTACTGTTTAGCCACATCAGGGGCTCTGCAAACGCAACGTGACGCCCACAGAGCATTCCATCAAAGTCTGCATTTCAAAACGTCACTACTTCACTTCCGAGCCCCGGCATGTGCCCAGACAGTGGTTTACCCCCACATATGGGGTATCAGCGTACTCAGGAGAAACTGGACAACAACTTTTGGGGTCAAATTTCTCCTGTTACCCTTGGGAAAATAAAAAATTGCAGGCTAAAAGATCATTTTTGAGAAAATAATTTTTTTTTTTATTTTCATGGCTCTGCGTTATAAACTTCTGTGAAGCACTTGGGGGTTCAAAGTCCTCACCACACATCTAGATTAGTTCCTTTGGGGGTCTAGTTTCCAAAATGGGGTCATTTGTGGGGGATCTCCAATGTTTAGGCACACAGGGCTCTCCAAACGTGACATGGTGTCCGCTAATGATTGGAGCTAATTCTCAGGACAAATTGGACAACTTTCGTGGTTCAGTTTCTCCTTTTACCATTGGGAAAATAAAAAAATTGTTGCTAAAAGATAATTTTTGTGATTAAAAAGTTAAATGTTCATTTTTTCCTTCCATGTTGCTTCTGCTGCTGTGAAGTACCTGAAGGGTTAATAAACTTCTTGAATGTGGTTTTGAGTACCTTGAGGGGTGCATTTTTTAGAATGGTGTCACTTTTGGGTATTTTCAGCCATATAGACCCCTCAAACCGACTTCAAATGTGAGGTAGTTTTGTAAATTTCGTTGTAAAAATGAGAAATCGCTGGTCAAATTTTAACCCTTATAACTTCCTAGCAAAAAAAAATTTTGTTTCCAAAATTGTGCTGATGTAAAGTATACATGTGGGAAATGTTATTTATTAACTATTTTGTGTCACATTACTCTCTGGTTTAACAGAATAAAAATTCAAAATGTGAAAATTGCGAAATTTTCAAAATTTTTGCCAAATTTCCGTTTTTATCACAAATAAACGCAGAATTTATTGACCTAAATTTACCACTAACATGAAGCCCAATATGTCACAAAAAAACAATCTCAGAACCGCTAGGATCCGTTGAAGTGTTCCTGAGTTATTACCTCATAAAGGGACACTGGTCAGAATTGCAAAAAACGGCAAGGTCTTTAAGGTCAAAATAGGCTGGGTCATGAAGGGGTTAATGAGACGCAGCACATCCATCATTCATTCCCCCTTGGCACCACGTGCCGCCTCCTAAGCGTTATTTGAACCTGTCCCGGAGCCTGCTATGTTATGTCATCCCTTGGGTATGCGCAGTTAGCACTGCCCGTCTTCTAACATCATTTGTTGTCAGGCTGACTGTGCCTATGCGGCCGCGCTGCTTGAAATCCCACCCCGCAGTTTCTTCTGATTTATTCACACTGCGGGGCTGGGATTCATGGGCATGCACATTGCATATCTTCGCCTCTCACTCATCTCCTTCTGCCTTCTTCAGACTGTGCGGCGTCAGCTGATCCCTAAGCGCATGTCACGGCGATTAGGGATCAGCTGACGCCGCACAGTCTGAAGAAAGCAGAGGGAGATGAGTGAGAGGCAAAGATATGCACTGCGCATGCCCATGAATCCCAGCCCCGCAGTGTGAATAAATCAGAAAACACTGTGGGGCGGGATCTCGGGCAGCGCGGCCGCACAAGCGCAGTCAGCCTGACATAAAATGATGTCAGAAGACATGCTGTGCATGCCCAAGGGATAACATAACAGCGCAGGCTCAGGAACAGATTCAAACATCGCTCAGGAGGCGGCGCATGGCGCCAAGGGGGTATGAATGATGGCTGTGCCACGTCTGATTAGGAAGGAAAGTCCTGCATCCGGGACCTTCACGGTATGAGGGGCACATTTTATTAATGTTTAGTTCAGCGTGTGCAAGGAGCATAACTAAAAAGAGCCACCTTGTCCAAATGCAGCATTAGTGCTGCACAGATTGGCTCTTTTAGTTACAAACTCCTTGTGGGGGACAGGTACCCTTTAATATCTGTAGTAGTGTGAGTGTGGAGGGAGAAGAAGAAATTGCCAAATACATGGAGGGGATCAGCTGACATTACTGAACCCCAATAACATGGCAGCAAGTGTTGACTGTGCAGACGGCACTTCAGAGCAGCAACTGGCGGTGTTGGAGCCCAGGGTCAATGCTAGAAGCAGAGTGTAGGCCGAGGCCTAATGTAAGCAAGTTTAATATCTGTTGTAGTCTTAGTATGGAGGGAGCAGGAGAAATTGCCGCATACACAGCAGGGGAGCAGCTGGTGTTACTGAACTCCAATAACAGAGGAGCAACTGTTGACTGTGCAGATGGCACTTCCGAGCAGCAACCAGTGGTTTTGGAGCCCAGGGTCAATGCTAGAAACAGAGTGGAGAAATTGCTGCATACACAGCAGGGAAGCAGCTGGCGTTACTGAACCCCAATAACAGAGGAGCAACTGATGACTGTGCAGACAGCACTTTCGAGCAGCAACTGGCGGTGTTGGAGCCCAGGGTCAATGCGAGAAACAGAGTGGAGAAATTGCTGGATACACAGCAGTGGAGCAGCTTTCGTTACTGAACCCCAATAACAGAGGAGCAATTGATGACTGTGCAGACAGCACTTTCGAGCAGCAACTGGCAGTGTTGGAGCCCAGGGTCAATGCTAGAAACAGAGTGGAGAAATTGCTGGATACACAGCAGGGGAGCAGCTGGCGTTACTGAACCCCAATAACAGAGGAGCAACTGTTGACTGTGCAGATGGCACTTCCGAGCAGCAACTGGCGGTGTTGGAGCCCAGGGTCAATGCGAGAAACAGAGTGGAGAAATTGCTGGATACACAGCAGGGGAGCAGCTGGCGTTACTGAACCCCAATAATAGAGGAGCAACTGTTGACTGTGCAGACGGCACTTCCGAGCAGCAAATGGCGGTGTTGGAGCCCAGGGTCAATGCTAGAAGCAGACTGTAGGCCAAGGCCTAATTTGAGCAAGTTTAATATCTGTTGTAGTCTTAGTGTGGAGAAAGCAGGAGAATTTGCCGCATACACAGCAGGGAAGCAGCTGGCGTTACTGAACCCCAATAACAGAGGAGCAACTGTTGACTGTGCAGATGGCACTTCCGAGCAGCAACTGGCGGTGTGGAGCCCAGGGTCAATGCTAGAAGCAGAGTGTAGGCCAAGGCCTAATTTGAGCAAGTTTAATATCTGTTGTAGTCTTAGTGTGGAGAAAGCAGGAGAAATTGCCGCATACACAGCAGGGGAGCAGCTGGCGTTACTGAACCCCAATAACAGAGGAGCAACTGTTGACTGTGCAGACAGACGTCACTTCCGAGCAGCAACTGGCGGTGTTGGAGCCCAAGATCAATGCTAGAAGCAGAGTGGGGAAATTGCCGGATACACAGCAGGGGAGCACCTGGCATTACTGAACCCCAATAATAGAGGAGCAACTGTTGACTGTGCAGACAGACGGCACTTCCGAGCAGCAACTGGCAGTGTTGGAGCCCAGGGTCAATGCTAGAAACAGAGTGGAGAAATTGCTGGATACACAGCAGGGGAGCAGCTGGCGTTACTGAACCCCAATAACAGAGGAGCAACTTTTGACTGTGCAGACGGCACCTCCGAGCAGCAACTGGTGGTGTTGGAGCCCAGGGTCAATTTCTAGAAACAGAGTGGTGAAATTGCTGGATACACAGCAAGGGAGCAGCTGGCGTTACTGAACCCCAATAACAGAGGAGCAACTGTTGACTGTGCAGATGGCACTTCCGAGCAGCAACTGGCGGTGTTGGAGCCCAGGGTCAATGCTAGAAGCAGAGTGGGGAAATTGCCAGATACACAGCAGTGGAGCAGCTGGCGTTACTGAACCCCAATAACAGAGGAGCAATTGATGACTGTGCAGACAGCACTTTCGAGCAGCAACTGGCGGCGTTGGAGCCCAGGGTCAATGCTAGAAACAGAGTGGAGAAATTGCTGGATACACAGCAGGGGAGCAGCTGGCGTTACTGAACCCCAATAACAGAGGAGCAACTGTTGACTGTGCAGATGGCACTTCCAAGCAGCAACTGGCGGTGTTGGAGCCCAGGGTCAATGCGAGAAACAGAGTGGAGAAATTGCCAGATACACAGCAGGGGAGCAGCTGGCGTTACTGAACCCCAATAACAGAGGCGCAACTGTTGACTGTGCAGATGGCACTTCTGAGCAGCAACTGGTGGTTTTGGAGCCCAGAGTCAATGTGAGAAACAGAGTGGAGAAATTGCCAGATACACAGCAGGGGAGCAGCTGGCGTTACTGAACCCCAATAACAGAGGCGCAACTGTTGACTGTGCAGATGGCACTTCTGAGCAGCAACTGGCAGTGTTGGAGCCCAGGGTCAATGTGAGAAACAGAGTGGAGAAATTGCCAGATACACAGCAGGGGAGCAGCTGGCGTTACTGAACCCCAATAACAGAGGCGCAACTGTTGACTGTGCAGATGGCACTTCTGAGCAGCAACTGGTGGTTTTGGAGCCCAGAGTCAATGCGAGAAACAGAGTGGAGAAATTGCCAGATACACAGCAGGGGAGCAGCTGGCGTTACTGAACCCCAATAACAGAGGAGCAACTGTTGACTGTGCAGATGGCACTTCCAGGCACCAACTGGCGGTGTTAGAGCCCAGGGACAGCAGGAGGAGCAGATTGGAGGTATTGCCGCACACACAGCTGGGGATCAGCTGACGTTACTGAACCCCAATAACAGAGGAGCGACTGTTGACTGTGCACACAGCACTTCCAGGCACCAACTGGCGGTGTTAGAGCCCAGGGACAGCAGGAGGAGCAGAGGAACAGAGTGTAGGCCGAAGCCTGATTGGAGCAAGTTTAATATCTGTTGCAGTCTTAGTGTGGAGAGAGCAGGAGAAATTGCTGCATACACAGCAGGGGAGCAGTGTTGTGAGTTCTGTTTTTGGGCTCCCTCTGGTGGTTACTGATGGTACTGGGTGACTTGTCTTTCCTGGGTCTCTGGGTTCCACCTGTTCCATTAGGATATGGGAATTTCCTATTTAACCTGGCTTTGCTGGCATTTCCTCGCCGGTTATCAATGTATCCAGTGTGTCTTGTTACCTCTGCTCCCTGCTCCTAGAACCTTCTGGTCAAGCTAAGTTTGGATTTTCCTGTTTTGGTGTTTTGCTTTATTTGGTTTTTAGTCCAGCCTGCAGATATGTGATTCTTGCTGCTGGTTGCTCTAGTGGGCTGAAATTGCTCCTCATGTACCATGAGTTGGCACATGAGTTCAAGTAATTTCAGGATGGTTTTTTGAAGGGTTTTTCGCTGACCGCGCAGTTCACTTTTGTATCCTCTGCTATCTAGCTTTAGCGGGCCTCATTTTGCTGAAACTGTTTTCATACTGCGTATGTGCTTTCCTCTCATTTCACTGTCATTATATGTGGGGGGCTGCTATTTCTGTGGGGGATTTCTCTGGAGGCAAGAGAGGTCTGTGTTTCTTCTAATAGGGGAAGTTAGATCTTCGGCTGGAGCGAGACGTCTAGGATCATCGTAGGCACGTTCCCCGGCTACTTTTATTTGTGTGTTAGGTTCAGGGTCGCAGTCAGCTCAGGTTCCATCGCCCTAGAGCTTGTTTGTATCTGTGCTTGTCCTTTAGTGATCTCCTGCCATTGGGATCATGACAGTATAACCGGCCCACAAAGTGTTAATTGTATTGGCTGAAGTAGGAGGATAAGTAGTCTGAGGAAGTTTTTTTTTTTTTTTTCTTTCTCTTTCCCTCAGAGTTTGCTGCCTAGCCTTATTGCAGCCTGGCTACTTCCTCCTCCTCTTAATCTTTGAATGGCTCTGATCCCAGCTGTTTATCATGGACGTCCAGAGTTTGGCTTCCAGCCTGAATAATCTTGCCACTAAGGTTCAAAATATACAGGATTTTGTTGTACATGCTCCTATGTCTGAACCTAGAATTCCTGTCCCAGAGTTTTTTTCTGGAGATAGATCTCGTTTTCTGAATTTTAGGAACAATTGCAAGTTGTTTCTTTCTTTGAAATCTCGCTCCTCTGGAGACCCTGCTCAGCAAGTCAAGATAATTATATCTTTCCTGCGGGGTGACCCTCAGGATTGGGCATTTGCATTGGCACCAGGGGACCCTGCGTTGCTTAATGCGGATGCGTTTTTTCTGGCATTGGGTTTGCTCTATGAGGAACCTAACCAAGAGATTCAGGCTGAAAAAGCTTTGTTGGCCCTCTCTCAGGGGCAAGATGAAGCAGAAATTTATTGTCAAAAATTTCGAAAGTGGTCGGTACTTACTCAGTGGAATGAGTGCGCTCTGGCTGCAAAGTTCAGAGATGGCCTTTCTGAGGCCATTAAAGATGTTATGGTGGGGTTCCCTGCGCCTGCTGGTCTGAATGAGTCTATGACTATGGCTGTTCAGATTGATCGGCGTTTACGGGAGCGCAAACCTGTGCATCATTTGGCGGTGTCGGCTGAACCGTCACCTGAGACAATGCAATGTGATAGAATTCAGTCCAGAAGTGAACGGCAAAAGTATAGGCGGAAAAAAGGGTTGTGCTTTTATTGTGGTGATTCAGCTCATGTTATATCAGCATGCTCTAAACGCACAAAAAAGGTTGATAAGTCTGTTGCCATTAGTACTTTACAGTCTAAGTTCATTCTGTCTGTGACTCTGATTTGTTCATTATCAGCCATTTCCGTCGATGCCTATGTAGATTCAGGCGCTGCCCTGAGTCTTATGGATTGGTCATTTGCCAATCGCTGTGGGTTTAGTCTGGAGCCTCTGGAAGTCCCTATTCCTTTGAAGGGAATTGACTCTACACCTTTGGCTATGAATAAACCTCAGTACTGGACACAAGTGACCATGCGTATGACTCCCGTTCATCAGGAGGTGATTCGCTTCCTGGTACTGTATAATTTGCATGATGTTCTAGTACTTGGTCTGCCATGGTTACAAACTCATAATCCAGTCCTTGACTGGAAATCAATGTCTGTGTTAAGCTGGGGTTGTCAGGGGGTTCATGATGATGCACCTCCGATTTCTATCGCTTCATCTACTCCTTCTGAGATTCCTGTGTTTTTGTCTGACTATCGGGATGTTTTTGAGGAGCCTAAGCTCAGTTCGCTTCCTCCTCACAGGGATTGCGATTGTGCTATAAATTTAATTCCAGGCAGTAAATTTCCTAAAGGTCGTTTGTTCAATCTGTCAGTGCCAGAGCATACTGCTATGCGGGATTATGTTAAGGAGTCCTTGGAAAAGGGACATATCCGTCCATCTTTGTCCCCTTTGGGAGCAGGTTTTTTTTTTCGTGGCCAAAAAAGATGGTTCCTTGAGGCCTTGTATAGATTATTGTCTTTTGAATAAGATTACCGTAAAATATCAGTATCCTTTGCCATTGTTGACTGATTTGTTTGCTCGCATTAAGGGGGCTAAATGGTTCACTAAGATTGATCTTCGGGGTGCGTATAATCTTATACGAATAAAGCAAGGTGATGAGTGGAAAACCGCATTTAATACGCCTGAGGGCCATTTTGAGTATTTGGTAATGCCTTTTGGATTTTCTAATGCTCCTTCAGTCTTCCAGTCCTTTATGCACGATATTTTCCGTGAATATCTGGATAAATTTATGATTGTGTATTTGGATGATATTTTGGTTTTTTCTGATGACTGGGAGTCTCATGTTCAGCAGGTCAGGAAGGTGTTTCAGGTTCTGCGGGCCAATTCCTTGTTTGTAAAAGGCTCAAAGTGTCTCTTTGGAGTCCAGAAGATTTCTTTCTTGGGGTATATTTTTTCCCCTTCTACTATTGAGATGGATCCCGTCAAGGTTCAGGCTATTTGTGACTGGACGCAGCCTACATCTCTTAAGAGTCTACAGAAGTTCTTGGGCTTTGCTAATTTCTATCGTCGTTTTATAACTAATTTTTCTAGTGTTGTTAAGCCTTTGACGGATTTGACTAAGAAGGGTGCTGATGTTGCTAATTGGTCTCCTGCGGCTGTGGAGGCCTTTCAGGAACTTAAGCGCCGGTTTTCTTCTGCTCCTGTGTTGTGTCAGCCAGATGTTTCGCTCCCTTTTCAGGTTGAGGTTGATACTTCCGAGATTGGTGCGGGGGCGGTTTTGTCACAGAGAAGCTCCGATGGTTCAGTGATGAAGCCATGCGCGTTTTTTTCTAGAAAGTTTTCGCCGGCTGAGCGGAATTATGATGTTGGTAATCGGGAACTTTTGGCCATGAAGTGGGCATTTGAGGAGTGGCGTCATTGGCTAGAGGGTGCTAGACATCGTGTGGTGGTCTTGACTGATCACAAAAATTTGATTTACCTTGAGTCTGCCAGGCGTCTGAATCCTAGACAGGCTCGTTGGTCACTGTTTTTCTCTCGTTTCAATTTTGTGGTTTCATACCTGCCAGGTTCAAAGAATGTGAAGGCGGATGCTCTTTCTAGGAGTTTTGTGCCTGACTCCCTTGGAAATTCTGAGCCCTCTGGTATCCTTAGGGATGGGGTGATTTTGTCGGCTGTCTCCCCAGACTTGCGACGTGCTTTGCAGGAGTTTCAGGCGGGTAAACCTGATCGTTGTCCGCCTGAGAGACTGTTTGTTCCGGATAATTGGACCAGTAGAGTCATCTCCGAGGTCCATTCTTCTGCGTTGGCAGGTCATCCTGGAATATTTGGTACTAGAGACTTGGTGGCCAGGTCTTTTTGGTGGCCTTCCTTGTCGAGGGATGTGCGTTCTTTTGTGCAGTCTTGTGAGGTTTGTGCTCGGGCTAAGCCTTGCTGTTCTCGGGCCAGTGGATTGTTGTCACCTTTGCCTATCCCGAAGAGGCCTTGGACGCACATTTCCATGGACTTTATTTCGGATCTCCCTGTCTCTCAAAAAATGTCCGTCATCTGGGTTGTGTGTGATCGCTTTTCTAAAATGGTTCATCTGGTACCCTTGCCTAAGTTGCCTTCCTCCTCTGAGTTGGTCCCTCTGTTTTTTCAGAATGTGGTTCGTTTGCATGGGATTCCTGAGAACATCGTTTCTGACAGGGGATCCCAGTTTGTGTCTAGATTTTGGCGGACGTTCTGTGCTAAGATGGGCATTGATTTGTCCTTTTCGTCTGCATTCCATCCTCAGACGAATGGCCAGACTGAACGAACTAATCAGACCTTGGAAACTTATTTAAGGTGTTTTGTTTCTGCTGATCAGGATGACCGGGTTACCTTTTTGCCGCTGGCCGAGTTTGCCCTTAATAATCGGGCTAGTTCTGCTACCTTGGTTTCTCCTTTCTTTTGTAATTCGGGGTTTCATCCTCGTTTTTCCTCTGGTCAGGTGGAACCTTCTGATTGTCCTGGAGTGGACATGGTGGTGGATAGGTTGCATCGGATTTGGAGTCATGTGGTGGACAATTTGAAGTTGTCCCAGGAGAAGGCTCAGCAGTTTGCTAATCGCCGTCGCCGCGTGGGTCCTCGACTTCTTGTTGGTGACTTGGTGTGGTTGTCTTCTCGTTTTGTTCCTATGAAGGTCTCTTCTCCTAAGTTCAAGCCTCGGTTCATCGGTCCCTATAGGATCTTGGAAATTCTTAACCCTGTGTCGTTTCGTTTGGATCTCCCGGCATCGTTTGCTATTCATAATGTGTTCCATCGGTCGTTGTTGCGGAAGTATGAGGTACCTGTTGTTCCTTCGCTTGAGCCTCCTGCTCCAGTGCTGGTGGAGGGAGAATTGGAGTATGTTGTGGAGAAGATCTTGGATTCTCGTGTTTCCAGATGGAAACTCCAGTATTTGGTCAAGTGGAAGGGTTATGGTCAGGAGGATAATTCTTGGGTGGTTGCCTCGGATGTTCATGCTGATGATTTGGTTCGCGCTTTTCATAGGGCTCATCCTGGTCGCCCTGGTGGTTCTTGTGAGGGTTCGGTGACCCCTCCTCAAGGGGGGGGTACTGTTGTGAGTTCTGTTTTTGGGCTCCCTCTGGTGGTTACTGATGGTACTGGGTGACTTGTCTTTCCTGGGTCTCTGGGTTCCACCTGTTCCATTAGGATATGGGAGTTTCCTATTTAACCTGGCTTTGCTGGCATTTCCTCGCCGGTTATCAATGTATCCAGTGTGTCTTGTTACCTCTGCTCCCTGCTCCTAGAACCTTCTGGTCAAGCTAAGTTTGGATTTTCCTGTTTTGGTGTTTTGCTTTATTTGGTTTTTAGTCCAGCCTGCAGATATGTGATTCTTGCTGCTGGTTGCTCTAGTGGGCTGAAATTGCTCCTCATGTACCATGAGTTGGCACATGAGTTCAAGTAATTTCAGGATGGTTTTTTGAAGGGTTTTTCGCTGACCGCGCAGTTCACTTTTGTATCCTCTGCTATCTAGCTTTAGCGGGCCTCATTTTGCTGAAACTGTTTTCATACTGCGTATGTGCTTTCCTCTCATTTCACTGTCATTATATGTGGGGGGCTGCTATTTCTGTGGGGGATTTCTCTGGAGGCAAGAGAGGTCTGTGTTTCTTCTAATAGGGGAAGTTAGATCTTCGGCTGGAGCGAGACGTCTAGGATCATCGTAGGCACGTTCCCCGGCTACTTTTATTTGTGTGTTAGGTTCAGGGTCGCGGTCAGCTCAGGTTCCATCGCCCTAGAGCTTGTTTGTATCTGTGCTTGTCCTTTAGTGATCCCCTGCCATTGGGATCATGACAGAGCAGCTGGCGTTACTGAACCCCAATAACAGAAGAGCAACCATTGACTGTGCAGACGGCACTTCCGAGCAGCAACTGGCAGTGTTGGAGCCCAGGGTCAATGCTAGAAACAGAGTGGGGAAATTGCCGGATACACAGCAAGGGAGCAGCTGGCGTTACTAAACCCCAATAACAGAGTTGCAACTGTTGACTGTGCAGACGGCACTTCCGAGCAGCAACTGGCGGCGTTGGAGCCCAGGGACAATGCTAGAAGTAAAGTGTAGGCCGAGGCCTAATTTGAGCAAGTTTAATATCTGTTGTAGTCTTAGTGTGCAGGGAGCAGGAGAAATTGCCGGATACACAGCAGGGGAGCAGCTGGCGTTACTGAACCCCAATAACAGAGGAGCAACTGTTGACTGTGCAAACGGCACTTCCGAGCAGCAACTGGCAGTGTTGGAGCCCAGGGTCAATGCTAGAAACAGAGTGGAGAAATTGCCGGATACACAGCAGGGGAGCAGCTGGCGTTACTGAACCCCAATAACAGAGGAGCAACTGTTGACTGTGCAGATGGCACTTCCGAGCAGCAACTGGCGGTTTTGGAGCCTAGGGTCAATGCTAGAAACAGAGTAGAGAAATTGCCGGATACACAGCAGGTGAGCAGCTGGCGTTACTGAACCCCAATAACAGAGGAGCAACTGTTGACTGTGCAGACGACACTTCTGAGCAGCAACTGGCGGTGTTGGAGCCCAGGGTCAATGCTAGAAACAGAGTGGCCGCATACACAGCAGGGCAGCCCAGGGAATCCAGGAGAAGCAGAGTGTAGGCTGAGGCCTAATTGGAGCAAGTTTAGTATCTAGAAACAAGACCTCAGATACAGATAACATTGCCATAGAACACAATCCCGTCTGGAATACGCAGGACTGATGGGGTAAATACCCTGAGATACTTCTACGAATATGAAAGACCACAAGAAATGAAGTATAATAACTCAGAAAAAATTACCATATAAAAATTGAATGTTTATTAGTGCTAAATCAGCAACACTAAAAAATATATATATCAGAAACAACATGTCCAGATATATAATAATAACACAATACAGATACATTCGAATATTGAGACAAGGGTGCAATAAAAACAATGTTGCACCATAGATAAAGGAAAAACAATGGGTTGGGGGGGATATAATAGGGGGTCATGGGTATCTAATAATACACAGTAGTAGCTGCTGCCTATAGTGGAGGATAAAGTGCACAGTGCTAAAGAAATCCCCTGGCAGCTATATCAAATGGGAGTATAACATCTAGTACCGGGCAAGTGGCCCATAGCTCAGCAACACCCACAACAATCAAAGTGTACAATGACTAAACCCCTATCCCCATCTTACCCTTGTCCTTCTCCATGGTAAACAACACGCGCCCCTACGCGCGTTTCGCCCACAGCTTCGTCGGGGCATATGCGGGCCCCCCGACGTAGCTGTGGGCGAAACGCGCGTAGGGGCGCGTGTTGTTTACCATGGAGAAGGACAAGGGTAAGATTGGGATAGGGGTTTAGTCATTGTACACTTTGATTGTTGTGGGTATTGCTGAGCTATGGGCCACTTGCCCGGTACTAGATGTTATGCTCCCATTTGATATAGCTGCCAGGGGATTTCTTTAGCACTGTGCATTTTATCCTCCACTATAGGCAGCAGCTACTACTGTGTATTATTAGATACCCATGACCCCCTATTATATCCCCCCCAACCCATTGTTTTTCCTTTATCTATGGTGCAACATTGTTTTTATTGCACCCTTGTCTCAATATTCGAATGTCTCTGTATTGTGTTATTATTATATATCTGGACATGTTGTTTCTGATATATATATTTTTTAGTGTTGCTGATTTAGCACTAATAAACATTCAATTTTTATATGGTAATTTTTTCTGAGTTATTATACTTCATTTCTTGTGGTCTTTCAAGTTTAATATCTGTTGCAGTGTGAGTGTGGACGGAGCAGGAGAAATTGCCAGATACACAGCAGGGGATCAACTGACGTTACTGAAACCCAAAAACACAGAAGCAAGTGTTGACTGTGCAGATGGCAGTTCTGAGCAGCAACTGGCAGTGTTGGAGCCCAGGGAATCCAGGAGAAGCAGAGTGTAGGCTGAGGTCTAATTGGAACAATTTTCATATTTGTTGTATTGCGAGTGTGGACGGAGGAGGAGAAATTGCCAGATACACAGCAGGGGATCAGCTGATGTTACTGAAACCCAATAACACTGGGTCATGTGTTGACTGTGCAGATGGCACTTCTGAGCAGAAACTGGCGGTGTTTGAGCCCAGGGATTACAGTTCAGGTGGTAGAAACATGAACACAACAAAACACCTGGATACTGTGGCCAACCAATTATTTAATCTGGAAGAGGAGTGGCAAATTCCTGCAAAATCCAGGCCTTGTTCATTTTCAGAAAAGTAAGCCGGTCAACGTTATCAGAGGATAGTCGCATGCGACGGTCTGTTAGTAGAGCACCTGCGGCACTAAAGACGCGTTCCGATAATACACTAGCAGCAGGGAAAGCCAGCACCTCGAATGCATACTGGCTAAGCTCTGGCCATGTATTCAGCTTAGAGACCCAAAACTTGAAGGGCGAAGAGCCATCTGAGAGTACACTGAGAGGGCAAGACATGTAGTCTGTCACCATCTGACGGAAACGCTGCCTCCTGCTGACTAGAGCCGTCTGTGATGGTATAGACATTTATGGTGGGCACACAAAACTTTGCCACATTTGGGCCAAACTGGTCTTGCCTTGTGCTGAGGCACTGCTTCTGCTCCCTCTTTGTGCAGAGCTTCCTCCACTGCCTCAACGCACTGAGCTGCTTTGTAAAGCACTAGCAGCACTGCTCTCAGTTGGAATGGAGAACATAATAGAATGCACCATTGTGTCTTGGTACTTCCGCATTTTATGCTCCCGGTTCAACGGTGTTATGAGGCTTTGTGAGTTGTCCCAGTAGTGAGGATCTAGGAGGGTGGACACCCTATAATCAGCCGTGTTGAGAATGTGGGCGATGTGACGGTCGTTTCTCAGGCACTGCAGCATGAAATCAAGCATGTGCTGCAGACTGCCAGCTGGCCGAGAAACGCTGTCCCCTGCTAGAGGCGTGATCTCTGCCTGCTCTGCATCACCCCCACCCTCGCTCTACATACTGACTACTAGAGCGTGTGTAACTTCCTCCTCTGGACAGAAGTCTTCCTCCTCCATTGACTCCTACTCATGCTCCTCACAAAGTGTCCCCTGCCTAGGCCTTTGTGAGGAACCACATTGCGCAGACTGTCCAGAAGCAGATGGCATTTGTGACTCCTCATCCGCCACCTCTTCCACAACCTCCTCCCTTAGCGCTTGCAGAGTTTTTTCAAGCAGGCGCGATCTTGCCATGCTCGAATACCGCAAGTGAGCACACTCTAGGCGGACCTTGTGCAGCAGTGCATCAAGATACAGATAATCCCTCAAAAAACTCTGCACGACCAAGTTCAGCACATGTGCCAGACATGGAATGTGAGTGAGGTTGCCAAGGCCCAGAGCTGCCACCAGATTTCGGCGATTGTCACACACTACCATGCCTGGCTGGAGAATCGCTGGCACAAACCACACGTCGCTCTCCTGCTTGATGGCATTCCAGAGCTCCAGCGCTGTGTGGCTTCGATTCCTCAAAGAAATTAATTTCAATACGGCCTGTTGACGTTTGGCCACGGCTGTGCTCATATCGGTCGTAACAGGTAAGCGTTCTTTGGTCCATGTGGAGGTAGACTGTGACGGCTCCTGCAGCACTGATTCAGAGGAACTGGAGTATGAGGAGGAGTCAATGTGTACAGACTGGATTCCAGCAATCCTTGTAGTTGGCAGAACACGTACAGTGCCACTTTCAAGATCTGTACCCAGCTCCACAACATTTACCCAATGGGCAGTGAGGGAAAGGTATCGTCCCTGTCCATGGTGACTGGTCCAGGCATTGGTGGTGAGGTGGACCTTGCTACTGATGGCGTTTAGTAGCGCATGTTTAATGTTTCCCTCCACATGCTTTTGCAGGGCAGGGACAGATTTCCTGCTGAAATAAAAGCGGCTGGGCACGTTGTATTGTGGGACTGCCAATGCCATGAAGTTAAGGAAGGTGTCAGTCTCCACCAGCCTGAATGAGAGCATTTCAAGGGACAGTAGTTTTGCAATGCCAGCATTCAGAGCTTGTGCTCATGGGTGGTTTGCCGAAAATGGCCGCCTTTTCTCCCATGCCTGTGCTACTGATGGCTGTAGACTGGGATGGGAGTGTGAGGATGACAGGGAACGTGGTGATGTGGGTGGAATTACACTGGGTCTCTGTACAACAGTGCCAGAGGTCCATGGCTATCCAGTAAGGAAGCCAAACTAGCTGTGTGTGAGCTGGAGGAAGAGGCTACAACACGAGCTGAAGAGGAGGTAGGTGCCGCTGTAGGTTGGCCTAGGTCTCCAGTGTGTTTTTGTAACTCCACCACATGCTTGGTCCACACATGTTTCCACATATTTGTGGTATTGAGGTTGCTGACACTTTTCTCTCTTTTGACTTTCTGATTACACAGCTTGCATTTGACAAAGCAAATGTCATCTGCAACTGTGTCAAAAAAGGACCAAGCACTGCAAGTCTTGGGAGCGCCCATTTTTGCATTTGGAAGAGGCATGGTCCTAATAGGTGTCGAAGTGGAGGCTACAGGCAGCACAGTCTTTCTCCTCTCTCTCCCTCCTTTTTCGGCCATTCGGGGAATCTCTTCCTCTGAGCTGCTCCCACCACGTTCCTGTACCTCACGCCATGATGGGTCAAGGACCTCATCATCTACACTACCCTCTTCCAACAACTGCTTCTCCTGGGTAGTCTTGGCAGCATAGTATGCACCAGAAAGTGGCACCTGAGTCTCATCATCAGATGCATACTGAGGCGTGCAGACTGTAGGCACTGGCCCACCCGCCTCTTGAGATTCAGAGATACAAAGCAGTTGCGCATCACTGCATACTGCCTCTTCTTCAGTTTTTTTAATTCTGCTTGGCTGGCCCCCTCTTTCCAAGCCAAGAGATTTAGAGGACAGAAGTAGAGATGGCTCCTGTCCTGGGCTCTCTGACTGCCTGGGCAATTTGGCAGGTGGTGAAGAGACAGATGGGTGCTCTTCAGTGCTCTGTGCCTGAGAGGATGTGGTACTAATTGAAGTTGATGCGTTAGCTGCCATCCATCCGACAACAGCTTCAATTTGTTAGTTCTGCAACAGTGGGGTACGGCGAGCTCCTACAAAACTGCGTATGAAGGACTGTTCCCTGCTAAAACTGGGGGATGATGAGTCACTGGTGCCCGCAGCAGGCACAGAATCCCCACATCCTCTCCCTGCAGAAACTCCACGCCCACGACCAGGTGCCTTACTTCCTGCCTTCTTCATCTTGGTAGACTGATAAAGATAGGCAGAAAAGTACTAAGGGCTTAGTGTGCTTATTCCTGAACAGCAGCTAACAGGTATAAGAAACACTATGTTAGGGCTAGCGGAACGCACCAAATAATAAGACAGATAGAGTATGGTGCGTTCGCAGCCCGGGGTCCACCGTGCAGAGATGGAACCTGCTGCCAAGTAATGACGGACTATATGGCGGTACAAAGTGAATACACACATGGGCTAACCTCACCCTGTGTGAAGGAAGCGAACCCTGTTACGTCACAGGGCCGTGGTACCGCACCAAGAGCGCAAGCAACGAGTCTCAGAACTCAATCCCAAGACACAGGATTTGAGTACATAGACCTCATGCGCTCGACACCGCTAATGAGGTGTCAGAGTGACAGCAATAGAAGCACGAGAGTGCATGCAGTGCCGCACTGGCGAACGCCACTAACCACCCAGGCTTGGGTCAGGAAAGCGCTGTGAAAGCACAAGGCGCCGCACTGGCGGTCACAGCAATAAGACGCTGTATTGTGTGTTTAAGTGCTGATGGCTAAGTCGGGCGCTAGATAGCAAACATACACCTTCCGTGAACAGTCATCCAATAGGGAGGGTTATTTAAAGAGCGACTTTCACTCACAACACACACACATTTACAAATGTACACTAGCGCATGGCCGTGCGGTCATGCGCAGCTTATATAGTTGCAGCACGTTCAGGACCTTCCAATAAAGGACCAATGGGAAGCTGCTACCAAAGTTTTGCCCTTTCAGGACCTTCCTGGAGGACCAATGGAATGTGCTGCAGTACCTGAGCATGTGACCCTCGATCTCCAATGGGAGATCTTGCCCTGGGCATGCTCAGAAAGAGAAAAGCAGGACTTAGCCCCAAAAGCATCTGCTCGCCGCTGCCCAACACTGACTTCAATGGCAGAAGCAGGAAAAGCAGCAGTAACTCTTTGTACAGAGTGAGACTGAGCAAGACGCTGGGACCAACGTCTCTGCTGAGCAGACTCCACTGCGGCTGGATAAGAATGGGAGACCGCAACGGAGATGGCTCGAGATTCCCCTTGTGCAGAAGCGGGAACTCGACACCTAACACACTAATTTTATAAAGTGTGGACTAGATTTTAATATGAGCTAATGTGGCCTACACAACTGTAAAGCGGAGTGTTTGGTGAACTTTATTAACTTTTTGTTTTTTTTCACACAAAAGACACTGGTTGTGCCCAAAGATGTAAAACTGATAGTATCACAAACTTTTTGTAGCGATTACAATGCAGGAAGGTAACCTACAATGCAACAGATGAGGCTCCAAAAAATAGGCTAATACTAATCTGGCTGGGGCTGCAGGGCACAAGGCTGCAGAAAGGCTCCTCTATGTACTCCTATATAGTGTTTTTTTGCAATCTAGCAGGATACGGATGGAAACCCACTAATAGGATAAATCAGGAAAAATTTGCAGCAGGCAGCACTAATTGAAAAAAGGACAATGGAACAGTATGAGGCAGTGACGCAGGCTGAGCTGACTACAACCAGCTGTGGCTGCAGAACAGACTACAGCATGAGCTGAACTCACACAGACACCTTGCAGACAGCCGTGAACAGTGCTGCAAGGCCAAAAAAAGCTCCTCTATGTATTCCTATATATTGTTTTTCCACAATTTAGCAGGATACGGATGGAAACCCACTAATAGGATAAATCAGGAAAAATTTGCAGCAGGCAGCACTAATTGAAAAAAGGACAATGGAACAGTATGAGGCAGTATGACTACAACCAGCTATTGCGGGAGAACAGACTACAGCGTGAGCTGAACTCACACAGAGACCTTGCAGACAGCTGTGAACAGCACTGCAAGGCCAGTAAAAGCTCCTCTATGTACTCCTATATAGTGTTTTTCCGCAATCTAGCAGGATACAGATGGAAACCCACTAATAGGATAAATCAGGAAAAATGTGCAGCAGGCAGCACTAATTGAAAAAAGGATAATGGAACAGTATGAGGCAGTGATGCACGCTGAGCTGACTACAACCATCTGTGGCTGCAGAACAGACTACAGAGTGAGCTGCACTCACACAGAGACCTTGCAGACAGCCGTGAAAAGCGCTGCAAGGCAAAAACAAGGTTCTCACACAGCGGTTGCTAAATTAGCCTGGGTAAAGCACAATGAAGCAAATCGCTATCTCAAACAATCCCACAGTCAGAACAACAGCGTCCTGTCCCTAACTGAATTCACATCAGCGTGAACCCAAAATGGCGGCGGCGGCTTTTATAGAGCATCATGACATCATTTCAGCAGCCAATCACAGCCATGCCAGTACTTACATGCCTAACATGCAGAACAGGATGTGCCCACACTTCTTAGGAATCCTCATTAGCTGAATTAAATAAAACTGGCTCATTGCATTATGGGAACTTCCGATTCCGGTAACCGATTTTGCAAATGTATCGGAACTCGGTATTGGAATTCCGATACCGCGAATATTGGCTGATACCCGATATTTGCAGTATTGTAATGCTCAACACTAGTCATGTTGATTTTTGAGAAGTAATAAGGATCACTTCAAGCATTGAACCATAATCTCTGGAACACAAATCCTAAAAGCATAAAGTGTCTCCCATGGTAATTGCATCTGTGTCTTCCAGAGGCAAAATTACCTATAATGGGGGAGGTTTGCTTCTCATGTATCACCTTTCTGCCCTAGTGCAGAGGTTCATGACCCTAAATAAGTGTTTCAGAGTATATTTGTAGAGTTTTAGATGGTGAAAGTGGGTGTGCAATGTAGTTCTATAAGGATATACAGTAGGTTAGGTGTGTATTATCATGTTACATCAAAACACAAAGCACCTGGATCCCACTAAGGCTACGTTCACACTAGCATTGCGCCGCCCTGCGTCGGCGACGCAACGCGCGACGCACGGAAAAACGCGCGCAAAAACGCGCGCAAAAAGCGCGCGTTTTGCGACGCGTGCGTCGTTTTTTGACCAAAATCGGACGCACAGAAAATGCAACTTGTTGCATTTTCTTGCGTCCGACGCTAGCGTCGGAAACGACGCAAGTGTCGAAAAACGCCACACAAAAAACGCACGCGTCCCCTATGTTAAACATAGGGGCGCGTCGCCGCTGCATCGCCGCTGCGTCGCCGGCGCAACAGCGACGCACATTGGCGGAACGCCAATGTGAACGTAGACTAATACTGCTGCTTCCTCTGTGATAAAATCTCATTACCACAATGACCTAATTGAAGAGTAAAAGCAATCACTGTTTCTCTCCTGAGCTTTGCATTTTCAAGCTTTAATATATTGCACTCTTAGTTCAATGTATAGTTCTAGTCTAAATTGTGGATATGAAACATTTGTGGACTGCATTGATGTAATCGTGAATATGGATTAAAACATTAAGGGGAATCTGTCAGCAGATAATCTGTGAGCAGCATGATATAGAGGCAGAGACCCCAATTCCAGTGATGTGTCACTTGCTGGTCAGCTGTCATTTTGATACAATCACACTTTCCTCTGTTGCAGATGTAGCAGTGCTCAAATGCTGAGCCGTGTATAACCTCGCCTACACCACTGGCAGCTTTTTCTATATACTATATGTTGGCAAAGAGCAGTTAATTATTGGTGGGTTCATGGTTATACACAGCAGCTGATTAGGCGGCATGGGACACTTAAAGTACCGTCACACTAGACGATATCGCTAGCGATCCGTGACGTTGCAGCGTCCTGGCTAGCGATATCGTCCAGTGTGACAGGCAGCAGCGATCAGGCCCCTGCTGTGATGTCGCTGGTCGGGGAAGAAAGGCCAGAACTTTATTTCGTCGCTGGACTTCCCGCTGACATCGCTGAATCGGCGTGTGTGACGCCGATTCAGCGATGTCTTTGCTGGTAACCAGGGTAAACATCGGGTTACTAAGCGCAGGGCCACGCTTAGTAACCCGATGTTTACCGTGGTTACCATCGTTAAAGTAAAAAAAAACAACCACTACATACTTACCTACCGGTGTCTGTCCTCCGGCGCTGTGCTTCTCTGCACTCCTCCTGTACTGGCTGTAAGCACAGCGGCCGGAAAGCAGAGCGGTGACGTCACCGCTCTGCTTTCCGGCTGACCGGCGCTCACAGCCAGAGCAGAGAAGCGCAGCGTCGGGGACAGACAGCGGTAGGTAAGTATGTAGTGGTTGTTTTTTTACTTTAACGATGGTAACCAGGGTAAACATCAGGTTACTAAGTGCGGCCCTGCGCTTAGTAACCCGATGTTTACCCTGGTTACCGGCATCGTTGGTCGCTGGAGAGCTGTCTGTGTGACAGCTCTCCAGCGACCAAACAGCGACGCTGCAGCGATCCGGATCGTTGTCGGTATCGCTGCAGCGTTGCTTAGTGTGACGGTACCTTTAGTCCTGTAGTGATAATCTCCTGCTGATAAAACACTGATTTTATTAAAACAGCAACACACGGCTAGTAAGTGGAATGTAGGGTCTCAGTCCCTACATCTTGTCAGTCTCAGATTACAAAGCAAAAATCTGCTGACAGATTCCACTTATTCATGTATGAATATTTCAGGTGGTCATCTGGATAAGGATTAAGGAACATCTGAAAGATTATTATTATTAAAGATTTACATAGGGCAATTTTTTCCATGGTGATTTACATGTAAGAAGGGGCAAATATAGACAAGCACAATAAACATGAGCAATACAAGGCACACACAAGTACAAAAGAAGAGAGGACACTGCCCGCAAGTACTCAAAGTCTTCAGGGGATGGATACACTAGGAGAGGGTAGAGCTTGTCGTGCAGCTGTTCAGCAGAGTAAGGATCACTGCAGATTGTAGGTTTGTCGGAAGAGGTGGGTCTTCAGGTTCATTTTGAAGGTTTCTGTGGTAGGCGAGGGTCTGATGTGTTGGGGTAGAGAGTTCCAGAGTATGGGGGAAGCACGGGAGAAGTCTTGTATGCAGTTGTGGGCAGAAGACATAAGAGGGGAGTAGAGAAGGAGATCTTGAGAGGATCGAAGGTTGCATGTGGGTAAGTACCGGGAGACCATGTCACAAATGTATGGAGAAAACAAGTTGTGGATGGCTTTGTATGTCATAGTAAGGGTTTTGAACTGGGGCTTCTGGACAATAGGAAACAGTTTGGCAGAGAGGAGAGAATGGATTGGAGTGGTGCCAGAGTGCTAGAAGGGAGGCCAGAGAGTAGGAGGTTGCAGTAATCGAGGCGGGAGATGATAAGGGCGTGCACTAGCATTTTGTGGTTTTGGTAAGTAATGAGGTGAGGTCGGGTCCAGATAGGTAGATCTGTGTGTCATCGGCGTAGAGATGATACTGCAAACCATGGGATTCTATGAGCTGTCCCAGGCCAATGGTGTAGATGGAGAAGAGCAGGGGCCCTAGGACTCAGCCTTGGGGAACATCAACAGACAGGGGGTGAGGTGAGGAGGTGGTGTGGGAGAGGGAGACACTGAATGTTTGGTCTGTTAGATATGACGAGATCCAGGATAGGGCCAAATCTGAGATGCCAAGAGATGAGAGAATCTGTAGAAGGAGGAAATAGTCGACAGTGTTGAAGGCAGAAGACATGTCCAGGAGAAGGATGACAGAGTAGTGTCGCTTGCTCTTGGCGGTTAGTAGGTCAATGGTGATTTTAGTTAGGGCAGTTTCAGTTGAGTGATGCGGTCAGAAGCCAGATTTTAACCGGTCAAAGAGGGAGCAGGAGGAGAGGTAGGAGGACAGTTCAAGATGGACATGCTTTTCCAGTAGTTTTGAGGCATAAGGGAGAAGAGATATCGTGCGATAGCTAGACACAGAGAATGGGTCGAGGGATGGCTTTTTGAGGATGGGTGTGATCTTGCCATGCTTGAAGGATTAGGGGAAGACACCAGTTGTGAGTGAGAGGTTGAAGAGGTTTATTAGGGTTGGGATGAAGACTGTGGAAAGGTTAGGGATGAGGTGGACAGGAGCGGGTCAACCGTGCAAGTGGTGAGATGTGATCTTGACAGGAGGGTGGAGAGCTGATCTTCTGTCATAGTGGAGAAGTTGGTTTTGGAGGAACAGGGTTAAGCAGCGAAGAGGGGCATTGTGGGCTGTGGGCCAAAGCTTTCTCTGATCGTATCAATCTTCTGCTTAAAGAAAGAGGCAAAATCTTCAGCAGAAATGAGAGGAGAGGGGGGAGGTGCTGGGGGACAGAGTAGAGAATTGAAAGTGTTGAAAAGCTGCTTAGGGTTTTGAGACAGGGAGGATATGAGAGATGAGAAGTAAGTTTGTTTTGTGGCAGTTAGTGTGGACGTGAAGCTGGCGAGGGACTGCTTGTATGCGATGAAGTGCTCGGTAGAGCGGAATCGCTTCCATCTCTACTCATCTACCCTGGAAGCCATTCTCAGTTCTTTGGTCGGGCTGGTCAGCCAGGGCTGCCTGTTGATTGTACAAGTTTTGCTATGCGTGAGGGTGGCAGCTGAGACAAGTGTTGCTGTTATTATGGTGTTATAAACAGTGGCAGCAGCATCTATGTCATGAAGGGAAGTTATGTCTGTAAGAGGGAGAAGGGACTCAGAGAGTGATTGTAAATTGAGGTGTTTGAGATTTCTGCGAGGGTGTGAGTTTGTGGAGTGTCTGATATAAGACCATTGGTTTTAACTCCAGCTCTACACAATCTTTCGAAAAGAGTGAGGACTGGAGTGAGACTCTGGGAGTATAAAAAAGAAAATACATAAAGTGTCTGATTTGCAAATCCTCATTATACAGATAA
This sequence comes from Ranitomeya imitator, assembly GCF_032444005.1. Classification (NCBI taxonomy): domain Eukaryota; kingdom Metazoa; phylum Chordata; class Amphibia; order Anura; family Dendrobatidae; genus Ranitomeya; species Ranitomeya imitator. The sequence goes on from NC_091286.1 coordinate 282,152,908, forward strand.
AGGCATAATGAGGAAGGTTTCTGCTAGACAAATTCATTGGATTAAGAGAGCAGCTGCCAAAATACCATTACAAAGCATCAAACAGTTATTTGAAGCTGCTGGTGCCTCTGGAGTTTCTCGAACCTCAAGGTGTAGGATCCTTCAAAGGCTTGCTGTGGTGATTAAACCTACTATTCGGCCACCCCTAAACAGTGTTCACAAGCAGAAACAGTTGCAGTGGGCCTAGACATACATGAAGACTAATTTTCAAACAGTCTTGTTTACTGATGAGTGTTGAGCAACCCTGGATGGTCCAGATGGATGGAGAAGTGGATGGTTGGTGTATGGCCACCATGTCCCAACAAGGCTGCAACGTCAGCAATGAGGTGGAGGAGTCATGTTTTGGGCCAGAATCATGGAGAAACAGCTGCTAGGGCCCTTTAAAGTTCCTGAAGGTGTTAAAATGTACTCTGAAAAGTAAATATATTTTCTGACTGACAACTTTCTTCCATGGTCTAAAAAGCAGAAACGTGCCTTCAAGAGCAAAATCATCTTCATGCATGACAATGCACCATCTCATGCTGCAAAGAATACCTCTGAGTCATTGGCTGCTATGGACATAAAAGGAGATAAACTCATGGTGTGACCACCATCTCCCCCTGACCTTAACCCTATAGAAAACCTTAGGAGTATCATCAAGCAAAAGATCTATGAGGGTGGGAGGCAGTTCACATTAAAACAGCAGCTCTGGGAGGCTATTCTGACTTCATGCAAAAACGTACAAGCAGAAACTCTCCAAAAACTCACAAGTTCAATGGATGCAAGAACTGTGAAGGTGATATCAAAGAAGGGTTCCTATATTAACATGTAACTTGGCCTGTTAGGATGTTTTGGAGTTAAATAGCTTTTTTGTTCAGTGGATGTGACCTCCTAATGCTGTAAATTCCACAAATGAACATTTTCAGTTGCTTAAAACATATCAAATGTTTAGAAATTCTACTGTGCCTAATAATTTGAAACAGCGCATTTTGAGTTTTTATTCATTTTGGAGATTATACTGTTATCATTGGGAGGTTTCCTCACTAAAATTCAATGTATACTCTAACAGGTGATGACTTTTATTAGACTGACTGTCATTTACTATACCCCAAATTATAGACCAATCAATATATAAGGCGTACCTCCGAAAGAACATATACCCAAACAAAAAGGGAAGTAACATACCAAGAATAAAATATGATACATTTTATTAACAATGATTAAAAGACAAAAATACGAATAATAATCAAATGTACAAAAAAACAACAAGGGGAATGAAAACACGGCAGAGTGGACCCAAAGCAGTCCATATTGTATAACACTATATACACATATAGAGGAAGGTAATAAACTGATAACTAAATGCACATGCAGCAGCAGGCTCTGGATTACAGAGATAGATGACCATAAATAAGGCGTAGTGAAAATCTATAATATAACGGTGGGAGGGTCACTCTGTCCGAAGCCTTTATAGACTGCGCAAGCGCGACGCACCGCACCTGCGCAGTCTGGACCAGAGTGACGCAGCCGAACTTAATTATCCCCCCATAATATACCGGCCGTGGGGGCTCCACCCCCCTCCGACCCCCTGTGCGCACCCCCCTCCCACCTCCTGTGCGCCCCCCCCAGGATCTGCATTTTAAACACTAATATTCATATGTTCCCTGCAGCAAACGCTGCTGCAGGGAACATATGAATCGCGGCTTCAGCACCAGTGGGGGGGACAGCACTTAATGTAGCGCTGTCTCCTGCACGGCACACGGACTGCACACGGACAACGTCCGTGTGCGGGACGTGTTTTACACGTCCAGCACAGCCGCCCCCAGCACAGCCACAGCCACGCACAGCCGCCCCAGCACAGCCACGCACAGCCGCCCCAGCACAGCTACGCACAGCCACCCCAGCACAGCCACAGTCACGCACAGCCGCCCCAGCACAGCCACCCCCAGCACAGCCACAGCCACGCACAGCCGCCCCCAGCACAGCCACAGCCACGCACAGCCGCCCCAGCACAGCCACAGCCGCCTCCAGCACAGCCGCCCCAGCACAGCCACAGCCACGCACAGCCACCCCAGCACAGCCACGCACAGCCACCCCAGCACAGCCACAGCCATGCTCAGCCGCCCCCAGCACAGCCGCCCCCAGCACAGCCGCCCCAGCACAGCCACAGCTACAGCCACGCACAGCCGCCCCCAGCACAGCCGCCCCAGCACAGCCACGCACAGCCACCCCAGCACAGCCACGCACAGCCGCCCCCAGCACAGCCGCCCCAGCACAGCCACAGCTACAGCCACGCACAGCCGCCCCAGCACAGCCGCCCCAGCACAGCCACGCACAGCCACCCCAGCACAGCCACGCACAGCCGCCCCCAGCACAGCCACGCACAGCCGCCCCCAGCACAGCCACGCAATATGGACTGCTTTGGGTCCACTCTGCCGTGTTTTCATACCCCTTGTTGTTTTTTTGTACATTTGATTATTATTCGTATTTTTGTCTTTTAATCATTGTTAATAAAATTTATCATATTTTATTCTTGGTATGTTACTTCCCTTTTTGTTTGGGTGACTGTCATTTACACAGACCATTTAGGAAAATCCGAGAAAAATATCATTTGCATAATAATTTGGAACATGGTGTATAACTGTAATTTTCTTTTAACGGACCAAACAAGCTAGTCAGGATATTGAGAGGAAGGACCTCTATTTTGCTGTTATTGACTTTGTAGCCTGAAAGTTGACTGAAACGACCCAATTAGGAAGGGTAATATGTAATTGTGATACAGTCAATAAAACATCATCCACAAATAAAGATATTTTAAACTCTCTATTCCTCACCATCATTCCATGAATGTTTGAGTAAAGGCGTAAGGCTGCACCTAGCGGTGCATGAAGCAAAGAGCAGAGGGGCATCCCTGGCGGGTACCATTATCGATTGAAAAAGGCTGAGATAGTGCATGAGGCAGTTTAATCAACCTTGAGAGTTGGGACTATAGACTCCTTAAAGCTGTAACAAATGGCCCCGTGAGTCCAAATTGATTCAAAGTTTCAAACATGAATGGCCACCCTAGACGATCCAAGGCCTTTTGTCACGCCGTTTATGACAATAAAGGGGCAGGACGGTGTACTGGGACCCACACATGTCCCTGCCACTATAATGGGGCCCTGGCTTTCCCTTATCTCAGGGGTACCTATAATGGTTAGGAGGCCTGAGCCGCCAGCGTATCCATGTCTCCTGTGCAGGCCCTATCAGTGGCCCCCTCTCCCTCCCAGGGAGGAGGACTGCACCAGTGTATAAATATGACAAGTAAACAGGGTATGCAGACAAGGTAACTAAAATCTCAAACTCACCAAATGTTCACACAGCCACAGAGGAAACACAGAGAAGGGAAGAGGGGGGGGGGAAACTAGGAAGGAAAACAGGTTTAACATGCAACCAAAACAGCAGACATCAATCTCTGTAAATAAACCTCCAAGCTCCAAACACCACGCTCCTTCCCATTTCAAGCCAGGCAGCAGAACTGATCACTGACAAGAGTTGTAGTCAAAGCTGAGTCTATATAGGAGAGGAGATTACAAAAACCAATTCAGCTGAGAGACCAAGCTCTCAGCAACTTCAGCAACTAGATTTAACTCCTGCCCTGCTGGCACAAGACAGCCAGGTCAGAATTCAGGAGAAGAGCTTCTGTTCATCGTGTGTGAATGAGGCCCAGAGCGCTGTGGTTCTCTGGAACCGCTCTGTCGCGGTAGCCCCGTGATAGTACCCCCCTTCTACGAGGGACCTTCGGAACCTCAGGACCAGGTTTCTCAGGATGAGCTGTATGAAATGCCCGGACTAACCTAACCGCATGGACATCGGCTGCAGGTACCCACATCCTCTCCTCAGGACCGTACCCTTTCCATATGGATGTGATGGACGAAGAAAACCTCTCCTCTTCAGGCTCCCCTGAGGAATCCTTCCTATTAAACGTACTGAATTGAGGATGAAAACCATGTGCCCCGAAAAACGGGGACTTACCAGTAGACTCATGAGTATGGTTGTTTATTGCAAACTCTGCCAACGGTAAGTACTTAACCCAGTCCTCCTGATTTTCTGAAATGAAACACCTGAGATAAGTTTCAAGATTTTGATTTACACGTTCTGTCTGACCATTGGATTGAGGATGAAAAGCTGAAGAAAATGACAAATGAATCTCCAGCCGGCTGCAAAAAGCCCTCCAAAACTTAGAAATAAACTGCACCCCAAGGCTGACACAATATCTGAAGGAACACCATGCAATCTCACAACCTCCTTGTTAAAGATCTGTGCCAGAGTCTTGGCATTAGGTAATGCGGGTAGGAGCAATAAAATGTGACATCTTGCTAAATCTGTCAACTACGGCTAAAATAACTGTATTACCCTCAGAAACTGGTAAGTCAGTGATGAAGTCTATTGACAAATGGGTCCAAGGTCTATTGGGAATCTCCAGAGGTTAGAGAGACCATGACGGGCGAGTACGAAGGGTCTTGGAATGCGCACACACACTGCAGGCAGCGACATATTCCTGTACATCATGATTTACCCCAGACCACCAAAAACACTGAGTGAGAAGGTCCGTGGTAACTTTATTTCCAGGGTGTCCGGCCAAAACCAAATCATGATGTTCATTGATGACCCTAAGATGAAGATTAGCAGGAACATAAAGTTTACCTAAAGGACAGGCTGCTGGGGCATCCCCCTGCACCTCTAACACCTCTCTCTCAAGATCCAAATTAATTGTGGCGACAATTACACCCTTCTGCAGTATAGGACCTGGCTCACAATTATCCCCACCCCCTGGAAAACAACAGGATAACGCATCAGCCTTGACATTCTTGCTTCCTGCCCTATACGTAATGTAGAAACTGAACCTGGCGAAGAACAGAGACCACCTAGCTTGCCTAAGAGTGAGACGATTCGCAGATTCTAAATACAACAGATTTTTGTGATCTGTGATCACCTTGTCAGGGTGAAGTGCTCTCTTCAAAAAATGGCGCCATTCTTCAAAATCCCATTTAATTGGCAACAGCTCTCTGTTACCAATACCATAATTCCTCTCAGTAGGAGATAATTTTTTTGAGAAAAATGCACATGGACGCCACTTACTCGGAGAAATTCCCTGTGACAATACAGCTCCCACCTCAGAGGCATCCACCTCTACCACAAATGGCTGCGTGATGTCAGGCTGTATTAGTATGGGTGCAGTGGAAAAACACTTCTTCAAAGTTTCGAAAGCCTGGCAGGCCGCACTGGACCAGACAGAGAAGTCCGTGCCTCTTTTGGTCATGTCTGTTAAAGGTTTGGCTACTACTGAAAAGTCTTTAATAAATTTGCGATAGTAGTTTGCAAAACCTAAAAACTTCTGGAAGGCCTTAAGGTCCTCAGGACGCTCCCACTCCAAGACCGCCTTGACCTTAGCCGGATCCATACGAAATCCTGTGGAGGATAAGAAATAACCCAAAAATGGAATCTCTTCGACCGCGAACATGCATTTCTCAAGTTTGGCAAATAGTTTATTGTCCCTGAGTACCTGAAGGTCCTGCCTTACATGAGCCCGATGAGACTCGAGGTCAGGAGAATAAATTAAGATGTCATCGAGATATACCACCACAAACCTACCAATCAGGTGACTAAGTATATCATTGACAAAGTGTTGAAACACAGCAGGAGCATTACATAACCCAAAAGGCATAACCATGTTCTCGTAATGTCCCTCTGGAGTATTAAACGCCGTCTTCCATTCATCCTCCTCCTTCATCCGAATGAGATTATATGCCCCCCTGAGGTCTAATTTAGAGAACCACTTAGCCCCCACAATTTGATTAAGGAGGTCCAGAATAAGAGGGAGCGGAAAAGAATCCCGGACCGTAATCAGATTTAATTCACGGAAGTCTAAGCATGGGCATAACCCCCCGTCCTTCTTCTTTACAAAGAAGAACCCAGCAGCAATGGTTGATGACGAGGGTCTGATATGACCCTTGGCCAGACTCTCCATGATATAGTCCTTCATGGCCTGTCTCTCTGGGGCAGAGATGTTGTATAGCCTACTCTTAGGCAGTATAGCACCAGGAATGAGATGTATGGCGCAATCATAAGGGCGGTGTGGAGGAAGCTCTTGACTCCCCTCCTCAGAGAATACATCCTCAAAATCTGAGATGAACTCTGGCAGAACCTGAGAACTCAACCCGGACAGCCGAGTGCCCAGGCAATGTTCCTGACAAAACTCACTCCATCTAGTAACCTCCCGAGTCTGCCAGTCTATCACCGTGTTGTGTAACATGAGCCATGGTAAACCGACAACTACAGGCGATGGCAATCCCCCCAACACATAACAATCTATTGACTCTGAGTGCAACGCCCCTATTTGTAGGCTCACCCCACGGACGATTTGAGTGAAAGTCCCCTGGCTCAAACGTGCAGAATCAATAGCAATTATAGGTATGGGTCTAGACAACTCTTGAGTTTTAAGCCCATGTGCCCGAACAAAGCCAGCATCAATTAAATTAAACCCTGACCCAGAGTCCAGGAAGGCAGAGATTATGAGCCTACTTTCACCAAGACGAATCTCGGCTGGTAAGAAAAATTGTGGCTTACCTATGGAGGAAACAAGTACACCTGAGTTGCCAACCTCCCCACAACCCGGGCTCAATAGTTTTCTGGCGGTTGTCTTCTAGAACAGAGGTCCCCAACTCCAGTCCTCAAGGCCCACCAACAGGTCATGTTTTCAGGATTTCCTTTGCATTGCACAGGTGATGCAATTATTACCTGGGCAAGACTAAGGAAATCCTGAAAACATGACCTGTTGGTGGGCCTTGAGGACTGGAGTTGGGGACCTCTGTTCTAGAAGGACCCACATTCGCATAATGACCCTTTCTGCCACTAAAAAAACATGCACCTCCCTTACGCCGTATTACTGCAGCCCATTTAGAACAAGAAGCGCCACCCAACTGCATAGGTTCCCCTAGAGACTCGTGTTCTGGTAAATCCAAATCTGAGTTACCCTTGAATAACAGCGATTCATTAAGTCTCTGGTGCAGGCGGCGGTGCACACGGATCGCAAGAGACATAGCTGCCTCCAGTGTGGTTGGTGTCTCCTGTAGGGCGGAGGCATCCTTTATCTTTTCAGATCGTCCCTGATAAAATTGACTGCGGAGTGCAGAGTCATTCCACTTTGTGTCAGTAGCCCATGTCCAAAACTCAGAGCAGTACTCCTCTACTAGCCGGTCTCCCTGCCGAAGGTGGCGTATTGTGGACTCAGCGAGGGAGACGCGGTCAGGATCATCATACACTTGACCTAAGGCTTGAAAAAACTCCTCCACAGTCCGTAACGGCAAAGCGTCAGCGGGAAGTGAAAAAGCCCAGGCCTGGGGATCACCCTGTAGGAGCGATACTACAATTCCAACTCTCTGCTCCTCTGAACCTGAAGTGTGAGGACGCAACCTAAAGTATAATTTAGAGGCCTCCCTGAATGTAACAAATTTGTCGCGCCCCCCAGAGAACCTGTCAGGTAATGCAATTTTAGGCTCCGGTGAAACTTGTGGAGGTGTAGCAACCCCTGCAGTGGCCACTGGAGTGCGCTGTACAACCGCCAAGCGGAGGTCAGCCACCTCTAGACTGAGTTGCTGCAATTGTCCAGCTAAAGCAGCAATGGGGTCCATATTGGACCAAGAAAATTTTATAGGTCAGTGTTACTGTCACGCCGTTTATGGCGATAAAGGGGCAAGACGGCGTACTGGGACCCGCACCTGTCCCTGCCATTATAAAGGGGCCCTGGCTTTCCCTTATCTCAGGGGTACCTATAATGGTTAGGAGGCCTGAGCCGCCAGCGTATCCCTGTCACCTGTGCAGGCCCTATCAGTGGCCCCCTCTTTCCCCCAGGGAGGAGGACTGCACCAGTGTATAAATATGACAAGCAAACAGGGTAAATCCACATGGAGAGAAGTAGAACCGGAGAATAGAAGCCGCGCAGACCACAATAAAGGTATCAGAGTTACACACACACTCTGTTTATTAGCCTACGCGTTTCGTGGCCAACAGGCCACTTCATCAGTGCCCTGATGAAGTGGCCTGTTGGCCACGAAACGCATAGGCTAATAAACAGAGTGTGTGTGTAACTCTGATACCTTTATTGTGGTCTGCGCGGCTTCTATTCTCCGGTTCTACTTCTCTCCATGTGGATTTGTTCTGCTTGCCTGGAGCTTGCTGCGACCATACGTGCTGATCCAAGGGAGTTGTGACCTGTCACAACCAGACCAGGTGAGTCTGTTTTGTGGGGGTCCACGTGATTGCGACACCTGAAGGTATTACTCTATGTGCGCTTCTTTTTCTTGTTTTTAGAAAGCAAACAGGGTATGCAGACAAGGTAACTAAAATCTCAAACTCACCAAATGCTCACACAGCCACAGAGAAAACACAGAGAAGGGAAGAGGGGGGAAAAAACAAGGAAGGAAAACAGGTTTAACATGCAACCAAAACAGCAGACATCAATCTCTGTAGATAAACCTCCAAGCTCCAAACACCATGCTCCTTCCCATTTCAAGCCAGGCAGCAGAACTGATCACTGACAAGAGTTGTAGTCAAAGCTGAGTCTATATAGGAGAGGAGATTACAAAAACCAATTCAGCTGAGAGACCAAGCTCTCAGCAACTTCAGCAACTAGATTTAACTCCTGCCCTGCTGGCACAAGACAGCCAGGTCAGAATTCAGGAGTAGAGCTTCTGTTCATCATGTGTGAATGAGGCCCAGAGCGCTGCGGTTCTCTGGAACCTCTCTGTCGCAGTAGCCCCATGACACCTTTTCAACATCTAAACTAAGAATAAGTGCCGAGCTCTCCGACTTGTTTACTACTTCTATAAGGTCTGTTGCCTTTCTTGTATTATCACCTCCCTGCCTACAGGGTATAATCTCTACCTGATCCTTATGAACAAGGTGAGGGAACCTGTTATGTTTGCTAATGACAGGTGTTATGAAGGCAATCCAGAAACACAGTGTGCTTAGCGATCAGAGCGCACACAGTGATCTGACAAATACCCAAAAATACAAGAACGAGCTCTGAGACGTGGAAACTCTGTAGACTGCAAACCTGATCCTATCCTAAACACAACTAAAAGCGGCTGTGGATTGCGCCTAACAACTACCTAGGCAACTCGGCACAGCCTAAGAAACTAGCTAGCCTGAAGACAGAAAAATAGGCCTGACTTGCCCCAGAGAAATTCCCCAAAGGAAAAGGCAGCCCCCCACATATAATGACTGTGAGTAAGATGAAAAGACAAAACGTAGGGATGAAATAGATTCAGCAAAGTGGGGCCCGATATTCTAGGACAGAGCGAGGACAGTAAAGCGAACTTTGCAGTCTACAAAAAACCCTAAAGCAAAACCACGCAAAGGGGGCAAAAAAAACCCACCGTGCCGAACTAACGGCACGGCGGTACACCCTTTGCGTCTCAGAGCTTCCAGCAAAACAAAAGACAAGCTGGACAGAAAAAAAGCAACAAAAAAAGCAAAAGGCACTTAGCTATACAGAGCAGCAGGTCACAGGAACAATCAGGAGAAGCTCAGATCCAACACTGAAACATTGACAAGGAGCAAGGATAGCAGCATCAGGCGGAGTTAAGTAATGAAGCAGTTAACGAGCTCACCAGAACACCTGAGGGAGGAAGCTCAGAAGCTGCAGTACCACTTGTGACCACAGGAGTGAATTCAGCCACAGAATTCACAACAGTACCCCCCCCCCTTGAGGAGGGGTCACCGAACCCTCACCAGAGCCCCCAGGCCGACCAGGATGAGCCGCATGAAAGGCACGAACAAGATCGGAAGCATGAACATCAGAGGCAAAAACCCAGGAATTATCTTCCTGAGCATAACCCTTCCATTTAACCAGATACTGGAGTTTCCGTCTAGAAACACGAGAATCCAAAATCTTCTCCACAATATACTCCAATTCCCCCTCCACCAAAACCGGGGCAGGAGGCTCAACAGATGGAACCATAGGTGCCACGTATCTCCGCAACAACGACCTATGGAATACATTATGTATGGAAAAGGAGTCTGGGAGGGTCAAACGAAAAGACACAGGATTGAGAACCTCAGAAATCCTATACGGACCAATAAAACGAGGTTTAAATTTAGGAGAGGAAACCTTCATAGGAATATGACGAGAAGATAACCAAACCAGATCCCCAACACGAAGTCGGGGACCCACACGGCGTCTGCGATTAGCGAAAAGTTGAGCTTTCTCCTGGGACAAGATCAAATTGTCCACTACCTGAGTCCAGATCTGCTGCAACCTATCCACCACAGAATCCACACCAGGACAGTCCGAAGACTCAACCTGTCCTGAAGAGAAACGAGGATGGAACCCAGAATTGCAAAAAAATGGAGAAACCAAGGTAGCCGAGCTGGCCCGATTATTAAGGGCGAACTCAGCCAACGGCAAAAAGGACACCCAATCATCCTGGTCTGCAGAAACAAAACATCTCAGATATGTTTCCAAGGTCTGATTGGTTCGTTCGGTCTGGCCATTAGTCTGAGGATGGAAAGCCGAGGAAAAGGATAGGTCAATGCCCATCCTACCACAAAAGGCTCGCCAAAACCTTGAAACAAACTGGGAACCTCTGTCAGAAACAATATTCTCAGGAATGCCATGCAACCGAACCACATGCTGAAAGAACAAAGGTACCAAATCAGAGGAGGAAGGCAATTTAGCCAAGGGCACCAGATGGACCATTTTAGAAAAGCGATCACAGACCACCCAAATGACTGACATCTTTTGAGAAACGGGAAGGTCAGAAATGAAATCCATCGAAATATGTGTCCAAGGCCTCTTTGGGACCGGCAAGGGCAAAAGCAACCCACTGGCACGAGAACAGCAGGGCTTAGCCCTAGCACAAATCCCACAGGACTGCACAAAAGTACGTACATCCCGTGACAGAGATGGCCACCAGAAGGATCTAGCCACTAACTCTCTGGTACCAAAGATTCCAGGATGACCAGCCAACACCGAACAATGAAGTTCAGAGATAAGTTTATTAGTCCACCTATCAGGGACGAACAGTTTCTCTGCTGGACAACGATCAGGTTTATTCGCCTGAAATTTTTGCAGCACCCGCAGCAAATCAGGGGAGATGGCAGACACAATGACTCCTTCCTTGAGGATACCCGCTGGCTCAGATAAACCCGGAGAGTCGGGCACAAAACTCCTAGACAGAGCATCCGCCTTCACATTTTTAGAGCCCGGAAGGTACGAAATCACAAAGTCGAAGCGGGCAAAAAATAACGACCAACGGGCCTGTCTAGGATTCAAGCGCTTGGCAGACTCGAGATAAGTCAAGTTCTTATGATCAGTCAATACCACCACGCGATGCTTAGCTCCTTCAAGCCAATGACGCCACTCCTCGAATGCCCACTTCATGGCCAGCAACTCTCGATTGCCCACATCATAATTACGCTCAGCGGGCGAAAACTTCCTGGAAAAGAAAGCACATGGTTTCATCACTGAGCAATCAGAACCTCTCTGTGACAAAACCGCCCCTGCTCCAATCTCAGAAGCATCAACCTCGACCTGGAACGGAAGAGAAACATCTGGCTGACACAACACAGGGGCAGAACAAAAACGACGCTTCAACTCCTGAAAAGCTTCCACAGCAGCAGAAGACCAATTAACCAAATCAGCACCCTTCTTGGTCAAATCGGTCAATGGTTTGGCAATGCTAGAAAAATTACAGATGAAGCGACGATAAAAATTAGCAAAGCCCAGGAACTTTTGCAGACTTTTCAGAGATGTCGGCTGAATCCAATCCTGGATGGCTTGGACCTTAACTGGATCCATCTCGATAGTAGAAGGGGTAAAGATGAACCCCAAAAATGAAACTTTCTGCACACCGAAGAGACACTTTGATCCCTTCACAAACAAAGAGTTAGCACGCAGGACCTGAAAAACCATTCTGACCTGCTTCACATGAGACTCCCAATCATCTGAGAAGATCAAAATGTCATCCAAGTAAACAATCAGGAATTTATCCAGATACTCACGGAAGATGTCATGCATAAAAGACTGAAACACAGATGGAGCATTGGCAAGTCCGAACGGCATCACTAGATACTCAAAATGACCCTCGGGCGTATTGAATGCAGTTTTCCATTCATCTCCTTGCCTGATTCTCACAAGATTATACGCACCACGAAGATCTATCTTAGTGAACCAACTAGCCCCCTTAATCCGAGCAAACAAGTCAGATAACAATGGCAAGGGATACTGAAATTTAACAGTGATCTTATTAAGAAGGCGGTAATCAATACACGGTCTCAGCGAACCATCCTTCTTGGCTACAAAGAAGAACCCTGCTCCCAGTGGTGATGACGATGGGCGAATATGTCCCTTCTCCAGGGATTCCTTCACATAACTGCGCATAGCGGCGTGTTCGGGCACGGATAAATTAAATAATCGACCTTTAGGGAATTTACTACCAGGAATCAAATTGATAGCACAATCACAATCCCTATGCGGAGGTAGAGCATCGGACTTGGGCTCTTCAAATACATCCTGATAATCAGACAAGAACTCTGGGACCTCAGAAGGGGTGGATGACGAAATCGACAAAAATGGAACATCACCATGTACCCCCTGACAACCCCAGCTGGATACCGACATGGAATTCCAATCCAATACTGGATTATGGGTTTGTAGCCATGGCAACCCCAACACGACCACATCATGCAGATTATGCAACACCAGAAAGCGAATAACTTCCTGATGTGCAGGAGCTATGCACATGGTCAGCTGGGCCCAGTATTGAGGTTTATTCTTGGCCAAAGGTGTAGCATCAATTCCTCTCAATGGAATAGGACACCGCAAAGGCTCCAAGAAAAACCCACAACGTTTAGCATAATCCAAATCCATCAGATTCAGGGCAGCGCCCGAATCCACAAACGCCATGACAGAAAACGACGACAAAGAGCATATCAAGGTAATGGACAGAAGGAATTTGGACTGTACAGTACCAATGACGGCAGACCTAGCGGACCGCTTAGTGCGCTTAGGACAATCAGAAATAGCATGAGTGGAATCACCACAGTAGAAACACAGACCATTCAGACGTCTGTATTCCTGCCGTTCAACTCTAGTCATAGTCCTATCGCACTGCATAGGCTCAGGTTTAACCTCAGGCAGTACCGCCAAATGGTGCACAGATTTACGCTCGCGCAAGCGTCGACCGATCTGAATGGCCAAAGACAAAGACTCATTCAAACCAGCAGGCATAGGAAATCCCACCATGACATCCTTAAGAGCCTCAGAGAGACCCTTTCTGAACAAAGCTGCCAGCGCAGATTCATTCCACTGAGTGAGTACTGACCATTTCCTAAATTTCTGACAATATACTTCTATATCATCCTGACCCTGGCACAAAGCCAGCAAATTTTTCTCAGCCTGATCCACTGAATTAGGCTCATCGTACAGCAATCCGAGCGCCAGGAAAAACGCATCGACACTACTCAATGCAGGGTCTCCTGGCGCAAGAGAAAATGCCCAGTCTTGAGGGTCGCCGCGCAAAAAAGAAATAATAATCAAAACCTGTTGAATAGGATTACCAGAAGAATGAGGTTTCAAGGCCAGAAATAGCTTACAATTATTTTTGAAACTTAGAAACTTAGTTCTATCTCCAAAGAACAAATCAGGAATAGGAATTCTTGGTTCTAACATAGATTTCTGATCAATAGTATCTTGAATTTTTTGTACATTTATAACGAGATTATCCATTGAAGAGCACAGACCCTGAATATCCATGTCCACACCTGTGTCCAGAATCACCCAAATGTCTAGGGGAAAAAAAAAAAGTGAACACAGAGCAGAAAAAAAAAAAATGATGTCAGAACTTTTTCTTTCCCTCTATTGAGAATCATTAGTTAGGCTCCTTGTACTGTTATGTTTGCTAATGACAGGTGTTATGAAGGCAATCCAGAAACACAGTGTGCTTAGCGATCAGAGCGCACACAGTGATCTGACAAATACCCAAAAATACAAGAACGAGCTCTGAGACGTGGAAACTCTGTAGACTGCAAACCTGATCCTATCCTAAACACAACTAAAAGCGGCTGTGGATTGCGCCTAACAACTACCTAGGCAACTCGGCACAGCCTAAGAAACTAGCTAGCCTGAAGACAGAAAAATAGGCCTGACTTGCCCCAGAGAAATTCCCCAAAGGAAAAGGCAGCCCCCCACATATAATGACTGTGAGTAAGATGAAAAGACAAAACGTAGGGATGAAATAGATTCAGCAAAGTGGGGCCCGATATTCTAGGACAGAGCGAGGACAGTAAAGCGAACTTTGCAGTCTACAAAAAACCCTAAAGCAAAACCACGCAAAGGGGGCAAAAAAAAACCACCGTGCCGAACTAACGGCACGGCGGTACACCCTTTGCGTCTCAGAGCTTCCAGCAAAACAAAAGACAAGCTGGACAGAAAAAAAGCAACAAAAAAAGCAAAAGGCACTTAGCTATACAGAGCAGCAGGTCACAGGAACAATCAGGAGAAGCTCAGATCCAACACTGAAACATTGACAAGGAGCAAGGATAGCAGCATCAGGCGGAGTAGTAATGAAGCAGTTAACGAGCTCACCAGAACACCTGAGGGAGGAAGCTCAGAAGCTGCAGTACCACTTGTGACCACAGGAGTGAATTCAGCCACAGAATTCACAACAGGAACCAAGCCAACAGACCTAGTGGTAGTATGCTAGTGAAGATCTTTAAATCTGCAATAAGAACGGCTATGTTCTAAAAATAGTAATATCCCTCAACTGTGAATGAATCAAGATAATGTCTCTAAGAATACTTTTGGACAGGACTACAGTCAATTTAGCTTCCAAAGTTTCTGTTGAGTTCTATCTTTTTTAATGCTAGAGCCTAGAGCTATGCAGTTTTCCCTAAACACAGCCTTATGTGCTTCCAAAAGGTTGAACATTTAGGAACTGAGTCCCTGTTAATCTCAAAGTACTCAGCTGTTCCTTTTTCTAGCTCATCCTTATAAATTGCCTTTTTTAAGGAGGGTTAGTTAATCCTCCAATTACATGTTTTTGTTTGACATGATGTTTGATGTAGGGCAAGTGTCACAAGTGCGTGTTCTGACCATGAAATCACACCTATATCAGCGTTTTTTGTCAGTCTAAGTGAATTTTTCTGAAAAGAAAAATCAATCCTGGTGTATGTACTATGTGGGGCAGAGAATTTTTTTTTTCTGAACGGTAATTAATACAACAAAGATCACATAAAGCAAACTTGCATATTGTTTTCCTAAAAGTAGCTGTTAGTCTATGTTAAGACCCACTTGCTACAGAACCACTGAGGGATAGTCTACCCATTGAATCTGAAAAGATAACGTTAAAGTCTCCTCCAGTTATCCAGGCATATGGAGGGAGGCATGAGAGTTTTAAGAACACACGGTTTAGGAATGGAATCGGTGACTCATTGGGAACATATACATTATATAGTATAATTACATGTATGTCCATTGTAGTATAATATATCTTCCCTGGGGATCAGTATTTACTGATGAGATTTGAACAGAACATGTCCCAGAGATCAGAGCTGCTACTCCCGCCTTTTTCCTAGCCCGGGATAATAAATATATCATTACGTATTAGAGTTTAGCAAAATTGCAGTTCCTGTCTAGGTTTAAGTGAGTTTCCAGCAGAAAAACTATGTCATTATGGTGTGGAGTCATTCGTTGAGGACCACCATACATCTCTTAATGTTGGAATTGAGACCATTCAACATTTCGAGTTAGAATAATAACCATCATATCGGATAAAGTAGTGATCAAGGAGATCTTAACAGCTCATTTACATATTAATAAAATGTAGATTTCCCTGGAATAAGACATTAGATCACAGATATCAAGTTTTATATGATATTCAATTTCCTGTGACCTATATAACAATACTATTATTATTATACATTTTTATAGCGCCATTTATTCCATGATGCTTTACATGTGAACGGGGCAAATATAGACAAGTACAATAAACATGAGTAAAATAAGGAACACACAAGTACAGGAGGAGAGAGGACCCTGCCCGCGAGGGCTCACAGTCTACAGATATAGGCTGCTTAGGATGGTTGATCCTACTGAAAACGATTCCCATAACTTCTAATTTAAAAAGGACAATTCAACCATACAAAAGGAGTGTATAACCCAATGTTTCTATTATGCCATTTGCACATAACCACTAAAGGAAAATGAGTCATTAAAAACATTTGAACCCTGTACTGTATAATCTGCCCCAATACAGCACTGTGTGTATAAGGCTTTCAAGAGGCTTGGAAAATAACTCTTCCATAATCTGACCACAAGAGAATATCCATCAATAGGCTCCTGTGCACTCATCGCTTTTCCTGTGTGTATTTCCACCTTCTTCCAGCTGTCAGACATCTGGTATCTATGACCATACTGTGTATAGACCAAATAAACAGAAGTCTCAAGTATAAAACCGTCACCAAGAAAAAATGGTCAGTGTTGATCAAAGGAAACAACCAAATCACTAGTTTAGCTTCAAATCTGCTCTTGAAAAGTTAATATGGAATCAAATTCTTTTCTAGAGCAGTAATGATGAAGACTGTGGCCAGCAGTAGTTTGTAGGTGGAGTATTTCCAATGCAAACTTCCCCTTGGCTCTTGCTACTCAGATATAATCTTAGAAGGTTTAAACCTTCTGGTCACATCACCCCCCTACTGTGGTGGTATATAGCAATAGACTCTCACAGAAAATAACTTATTAAACACAATGTGCTGCTATTCATATCTGGAGAGTTGCTTAGTAATGGATCTCTGGATTACTAAAACAACTGAAAAAAATATATACTGTGTGATTTTTTGTACATAACATTGCAAAGTCTAATAAACTGGTATGGATTATGCAAAGAGGACAATCTTCTGGCATACATTGGCTTACATGGGCCACACTGTTAGGGGAATAGACCTTAAAGGGGCTGTCTCATAAAGTATTCTTCAAAACTCAATAAAGCATGTAAAAAAATGTATTTGGAATATGAATCAAATAAAAAATAGTATGCGGTTTTGTAAATACATTGCATTTTCATCTGTAATGGTGCCCCATGCTGAATGCACAGGCTCTATAGCTTCCCTGCTCTATCCCTCTAATGGCTCTTAGTGATCTGACAGTGAAGAGACGAATATTATGTGGCAATAAGAGAAGTGGAGCATGTGCCATAGAACATGTTACTGGAATTGCTCAGGCTGTGTAAGGGACTATTTTATGTGCAGGTCTGAGGAGGACAGAAGACAGGAGCTGAGGAGTTAGCGACAGGAGCTGAGGAGTTAGCAGAAGCTGATTAGAATGCATTCTTGGGAAATTCTGTTGTTTCCCGAAAAGAAAATAAATAAAAAAAATCACAAAATGTGAAAATTACACTGAGGATTGTTTCCTTTTGGAATTGATATGGTTAAAGTAAAAGTGTGCATTAATCCAGAGGTTTTTTTTTCAACCCCTCAGAGCTTATTTTCTTTTAGCAGGTTTAACTCCATAATTAATTTTTTTTACATTTTTATCTAGCGTTAGACCTCAGCAAGTTTCTCTTGTTACACAGTACTTCAGATTGTGCTTTTTATTAAATGTTGATGATGTTTGAGTCTTTCTACCCCATTTGAACACTTGACAATTTTTACTTCAAGAGATTTGCAGTTCCAGAAAATGGTGGCGGTAGGGTAAATCATATGAGTGTCTTAATGTTGGCTGCAGGCTTTTTGCAGTTTCCCCCCACTTTTTGTAATAATTTAGGGCCTTTGCTGTTTTTATAAAAATTGAGCTATAATAATTTACTTATAGTTTGACCATTTCCAGAGTTTTTCTCTTTTTTAGAGATTGGTGAAATAGTATATTGATGCCATTTTATAGATTATTCTTATTGAAAGTTATAGATTTTAGAGTTGGTAATATATTACTTGGAAAGAATACAATCAGACTATGGAGTTATCAAAACAAATATGATTGCATTATATTTAGTTTCATACAGAGAAATTGTGACTTAGAAGGCTGGGGGGAAGCATTTTCCAAAGAATCAATTTCTTATGTCTCAAGGCTCCAAAACTTTGCTTAGAAATAGAAGAAAGCAGTGTTTTCCTAATTCAGCTTTTCTAAGCGCTGGAGCAGAGCTTGATGTCAGGTTTGGGAAGCAATGGTGTGTTTTCCTGCATTCTTCTATTTCTTTGTTATAGGGGCTTTCCACTTGCTCAGATCTCGGTGTTTTAGCTGCAGCAGTGACATTACATCCAAATCACCGCTGCAGCCCATCACTGTGGTAATGTAAGGAAATGGACATGTGGCTCACATTTCCCTCTTGAAGACACAGGTTTATTGTTGTAAAATGTTATGTGATACAATGTGAACTGTGATTTACATTGAGACTTGTAATAGGCGTTAAAGGTGTTCTCAACACTAATAATGTGTGTTATTTGACAATAGAGATAATAACAGTTAATGGATGGGACTAGCCCAGAGTGGGAGGGGTCAAGTTGCAAGGAAAGTGGTAATTTCCTTTCAGAAAGTCAAGTAGGATCTTTGAGTGCATAGTGATTTTGGGGTGTCGTGAGGGTGAGAGGATACCGAAGGAAAGACATAGCTAGATCCAGAACTGAAGTTACTAAGAGACAGAGTGACCTTCTGGAGACTGGTCCTGGAAGAGGACACCTAGCAGTAAGGCATAGAGTTTACAGCTCGCAAGGTAACAGGCCTAGAGAAAACCAAGCATAAGAGACTAATAGCTTCCGGCTCCCTGATGCTCTGGAACCCCCACCTGGGCAATCTAAGTACAGCCATACTGGCACCTTAAGGGGAAAGAAGACACGGTCCGCAGGGCGAGTAAAGGACTCTTGTTGAGCAGGACTATAAAGTTAAAGCTGGGTTGTGGTAAAGTAGTGAGTAACAGTGGAAATAAAGGACCAAGTAGGAAAAGTAAAAGTAGGAAAGAAATTGTGTGGAAAAATGCTTTGAGTTGTAAGGCTATGTGCACACGTTGCGGTTTTTACCGTAGAACCGCAGCAATTTTGATGCTGCAGCTCCACAGCAGTTTCCATTGCATTTACAGTAAACATGTAAACCAATTGGAAACCGCAAACCGCTGTGCACATGCTGCGGGAAAACCGCAGCTCTTCATTACTAACCCCTGGGATGGGTGTCAGCGGACATAAAACAGCTGAATTCAACCCCAAAACTATTACCCCACTTGACACTGCACCAGGGCAAGTAGGAAGAGCTGTGCAAAGCACCAGAATTGGTGCACCTACTGGATGCGCCTTTTCTGGGGTGACTGCGGGCTGCTATTTTTAGGCTGGAGAGGGCCAGTATCCATGGCAGCTTGCCAGTCTGAAAATACCAGCCCCTAGCTGTCTTCTTTAGCTTAACTGGTTGTCAAAAATGGGGGAACCCCTCTATTTTTGATAGCCATCCTAGGTAAAGCTGACAACTGAAAGTTGCAGCACGCAGCTGTCAGCTTTACCTGCGTTGGTTATCAAGAATAGAGGGGAACCCACAACATTTTTTTCTTTTATTTATTTAATAGCTAAATGGACAGGCGCCATCTGGTGAATACTCTCAGCAGCGTTCACCTGCTCTCACTGCTATCAGCAAGATCTATTGTGTGATGATGAGAGTTGTACTGCCATCAGCCAACGCCTGTAACTGGCGGTAACCTTTTCAACACCGGTCACAGCTCCTGGCTCACACGTTGTCATCTGTGTGACAGCATGTGAAGTGATTCAGAGCGGGTGTTTCTCACGCTGTCATACAGATGACAGCATGTGAAACGCCGGAGGTTTGGGCCCCCTAATTCATTTGAATGGGGTTTGGTTTTGTGTTTGAGTTATGCTACCCGAACTAAACTTTTTTTAAAGTTCGGCCGAACCCAACGGACCCGAACATCCCCGGGTCAGCCGATCACTAACCCATGAACATATGCTCAAGTAATGTGAAGTTAACAAAAAAGCATATTATTATTGCATTTCACCCTTTTTTCTATACAGTTTTCTGTGCTCTCTTGTCTGTTATTATTTGTGCCTAATTCTTCTTTTCATTATTCTATTTTATATGTGGTTGCCTGGGTTTTTGTGGTTGCCATTGTGATCAGGATTTGAGTTTTCTTCTGATTCATCATTTGTGACTGTAAAAGTTGCACAATGTTTACATAACTGAACCCCAGTCACCCCAAGACTGATTTTATGTACTCCAAAATTTTGGGGTGAATGTGCAATTTTTTGCACTAAAAAGTCCAAAAAAATAATATCCATTTTTTACATTGCGTAAAATTCATGAATCACGCTCACCATCTTGAAGAATTTTCTGCAAAAAGTGGTAACAAATACCAGAAACTAAAAATGAAAAGTGACTCTTAAGAAAACACAAATGATATCAGGACTACAGTTTTTTTGTGATGTGACACAGGGTCTGTTAGTACAATAATATGGAGCGGTTTCATATTTTGTGCTCTTTTAAGAAATCTACAACTTTGACATGTTATATGGCCATATTCTCAAATAAAAACACACAACCGGTGTTGGGCTTCACAAGGTTTGGCCTCATCTCATTATTCCCAAGATCACTGTGTTCAACACCATTTTCTTCAATCTCTATATCAAGGTTTAAAAGGAACAATTATTAGAGTCTGGTTTTATGGAACTTAATAAGAAGAAAGCATTGTGTAGGTGTGTGCAATAGAATCAATAGCATACAATGAATGCTGATAAGAGGATATTAATACTTTATTCAAGTTGCATTTAGACTAGCTGATGCGTGGAGTTAAATAATGTATTGAGAAGATTGCACAAGTAGTTTAAGGAAGCGCTAAAAAAAAAGCATTATTTTATGTGCGATCTTCTGAGCACCTCATTTATAAGAGGTTATCTCCCTAGCAAGTTGATCTATTGCTCAAGTAATGTATTGTGAAACCTGTCTTTACTTATGTCTTTGAAAAACCAGGCAAATGCATCAAAATGCCTGAAATGGTATGGAAAGATGATAGAATGATGATAGAGAGAATGCCTTTGTTGTGCACATCGTTTTATGTTCCATGACTTATTCTGTATCCACATGGCAGCAGCTTGATAATCAGCATTCATTCTATTAGCAGCTTTGTGGACACTCAACCTCAACCAAGATGCTTATCTATAGAAGTAGACTTTTCATTGTATTGTGAAAAAGACATGATGTTTTGAAGGCACAAATCATTTTAAAATGAATAAAATATTTTAAAAGTATGATCAAAGACCTCAAAACTTTTGTGCAGGTACAACATAACCAATTTCGGTTAGGGACTAAACATTTCAGGTTGAAGCCTATGAGTAGATTTGTTTCCGATCTGTACACAATGGTAATGTAGAAAAATACGACATATTCACTCTTTTCATGTAACTTGTCTGTCTACTATTTCATCCCTCTTCTCCGCTAGATTTCTGAAACTTCATATGGACAAAACAGAATTCATCATCTTTTCTCACTTGACTCCCCCAGCAGACCTATCCATTAAAGTAAATGGCTGCCCACTCTCCCCAGTCCTACAAGCTCGCTGCCTCGGGGTAATACTTGACACTGATCTCTCCTTCAAACCACATATCCAAGCCCTTTCCACTTCCTGCCCACTCCAACTCAAAAATATATCCCGGATCCGTACATTCCTCAACCAAGAATGTGCAAAAACCTCCTGCTCTGTTGCCTCCCCTCTAACACTCTCGCACCCCTCCAATCTATTCTAAACTCTGCTGCCCGACTAATTCACCTGTCCCCTCGCTATTCCCCAGCTTCCCCCCTCTGTCAATCCCTGCACTGGCTCCCCATTACCCAACGACTCCAGTTCAAAACCCTAGCCATGACATACAAAGCCATCCACAACCTGTCTCCTCCATACATCTGTGACCTTGTCTCCTGGTACTTACCTGCAAGCAACCTCCGATCCTCACAAGACCTCCTTCTCTACTCCCCTCTTATCTCCTCTTCTCGCAATCACATACAAGAATTCTCCCGCGCATCCCCCATATTCTGGAACTCTCTACCCCAATACATCAGACTCTCGCCTACCGTGGAAACCTTCAAGAAGAAACTGAAGAACTACCTCTTCTGACAAGCCTACAACCTGCAGAAACCACAGATAGACCAAACCGCTGCACGACCAGCTCTACCCTCGCCTACTGTATTCTCACCCATCCCTTGTAGATTGTGAGCCCTCGTGGGCAGGGTCCTCTCTCCTTAAGTTCCAGTTATGACTTGTATTGATTAAGATTATTGTACTTTTATTATGTATACTCCTCCTCATATGTTATGCGCTATGGAATAAATGACGCTATAATAATAAATAACAGTCATAATAATAACCCTGCGTGAAAATAGACAAGCAGTTTTGGAAAACATTTAATACAGTACCCCAATAAATTGCCAAGTGCTAAGATATTGATATACTGGCAAACAGCTAATTGGTTTGTGTGTCTAGCCGGATCTGAAATTAGCATCCTATCCTAAACTTAGGTCATCAGTATCTAAATTTTGACCCCGTTTAACCTGATAAGGAAGCAGCAAATTTTTATTTTTGCAGTTTTTTCCTTCACTTTTTCTGAGAACCATATGTTAGGAGTCGAGTTTCCTCTGCTGCACAGGGGGAATCTTGATCCATGTCTGCTGCGGTCTCCCATTCTGCTTCGGCCGCAGTGGGCTCTGCTCAGCGGAGGCGTCATTCCCAGCGTCTTGCTGAGACTGATTCTGTGCAGGGGGTTACTGCTGCCTTTTTTGGCTCTCCTGTTGTACCCTGCACTGATCTGCGGCGAGCGGGCTTCTCTGGGACTAAGTCCTTATTTGCACACACTGAGCATGCCCATGGCAAGATCTCCCGTTGGAGATCGAGGGTCACATGCTCAGGCACTGCAGCACATCCCATTGGTCCTCTTGGCAGGTTCTGAAAGGGCAAAACTTCTGTAGCTACTTCCTGTGCTGCAACTATATAAACTGCGCATGAACGCACGGCCATGCGCTAGTATTGTCTTGATATAATGTGTGTGTGTAGATGGATGTATGTCGATGGATGAAAGCTCCTAAGTATCCCTCCCTAGTGTTGTTGACTGTTCGCGGATGATGGTAGCTATCTAGCGCCCGACTAGCCATCTGCACGTAACACACATCACAGCGTCCTGTGGCTGTGTCCGCCAGTACGGCGCCGTGCGCTTCCTCTGCGCTTTCCTTACCCAAGCCTGGGTGGTTAGTGGCGTCCGTCAGTGCGGCACCGCACGCACTCTCGTGCCTATAGATTCTATTTAATAAGTTTCCTTACACACCCAGTTGCGGTGTTGTGCCAGCAAGTGTCTAATCGGACTTCAATCCTGTGTAGGGGTTGAGTTCGCTGACTTCTTGCTCGCTCTCTATGTGCGGTACTGCGGTCCTGTGATGCAACAGGATCGCTTCCTTCACGCAGGGTGAAGTTAACCCATGTGTGTATACTTAGTACCGCCATATAGTCCGTCTTACTAGCAGCAGGGTCTTTTACCTGCACGGTGGACCTCGGACTGCGAACGCACCTAGTTTCTTATCATATATACTTGGTGCGTTCCCCCAGTCCTTAACACCATATGAGGTTTTGTTTTTTGTGGGTTAATTATAGTTTTGAATGATTAACATTAATTTTATTATGTAATGTACTGAAATATTTTACAATATAATGCTCTAAGAAATCTGAAAAAACTTTAGAGTGAAGTGATATAGTAAAAAAATGCAAATCCGGCATTGTTTTTTTTGTTTGTTTATTTAGGTCTGTACCACTAAGTTGATAACAAACTTGTACAGTTGTGCTCTAAAGTTTACATACCCCAGCAGGATTTTTGCTTTCTTGGCCCTTTTTCAGAGTATATAAATGATAACACAAAAACTTTTTCCCCACTCATGGTTTGTCGTTGGGTGAAGCCATTTATTGTCAAACTACTGTATTTTCTCTTTTTAAATCATAATGACAATTCAAGACATCCAAATTACCCTGATCAAAAGTTCACATACCCTGGTGATTTTGGCCTGATAACGTGCACAGAAGTTGACACAAATGGGATTGAATGGCTACTAAAGGTAACATCCTCACCTGTGACCTGTTTGCTTGTAATCAGTAATTGTAACTGTAAAAGCTGAGTGAGTTTCTGGGATTCAGACAGACTCTTGCATCTTTTATCCAGCCACTGATATTTCTGGATTGTGAGTCATGGGGAAAGCAAAAGAATTGTCAACGGATCTATGGGAAAAGATAGTTGAACTGTATGAAACAGGAAAGGGATACAAAAATATATCCAAGGAATTGACAATACCAGTCAGCAGCATTCAAACTGTGATTAACAAATGGAAAATCAGGGGCTCTGTAAAAACAAAACCACGGTCAAGTAGACCAACAAAAATGTCATCCACAACTGCCAGGAAAGTTGTTCAGGATGCAAAGAAAAACCCACAAATAACATCAGCTGAAATACAGGACTCTGAAAACTAGCAATGAGGCTGTTTCAAGATGACCAATAAGGAGGCACTTGAAGAAAAATGGACTTCATGGTCGAGTCGCCAGAAGAAAGCCATTACTGCGCAAATGCCACAAAGTATCTAATCTACAATAGGCAAAACAGCACAGAGACAAGCCTCAAAACTTCTGGAACAAGGTTATTTGGAGTGATGAGACCAAAATTGAACTTTCTGGCCACAACCATAAGCTTTAAATGTGGAGAGAGGTCAACAAGGTCTATGATGAAAGGATCACCATTCCTACTGTAAAGCACGCAGGTGGATCGCTGATGTTTTGGGGATGTGTGAGCTACAAATCTTGGTCAAAGTTGAAGGAAAGATGTATGCAGCACGTTATCAGCAAATACTGTAGGCAAATTTGCAGTCATCAGCCCGGAAACTGCGCATG
The DNA here is from genome assembly GCF_032444005.1 of Ranitomeya imitator. NCBI lineage: Eukaryota > Metazoa > Chordata > Amphibia > Anura > Dendrobatidae > Ranitomeya > Ranitomeya imitator. Next base: position 282,177,861 of record NC_091286.1, read on the forward strand.
GGATGTACTTGGATGTTCCAACATGACAATGATCCAAAACACAAGACCAAGTCAACCTGTCATTAGCTAAAGCAGAACAAAGTGAAGGTTCTGGAGTGACCATCTCAGTCTCCTGACCTCAATATCATTGAGCCACTCTGGGGAGATCTCAAGCGCGCAGTTCATGCTAGACACCCCAGGAATTTACAGGAACTGGAGGCTTTTTGCCAAGAAGATTGGCAGCTTTACCCTCTGAGAAAATAAAGAACCTCATCCACAATTACCACAAAAGACTTCAAGCATTCATTGATGTTAGAGGGGGCAATACACAGTATTAACCCCTTCCCGACCCATGACGCCACGTAGGCGTCATGAAAGTCGGTGCCAATCCGACCCATGACGCCTATGTGCATCATGGAAAGATCGCGTCCCTGCAGATCGGGTGAAAGGGTTAACTCTCATTTCACCCGATCTGCAGGGACAGGGGGAGTGGTAGTTTAGCCCAGGGGGGGTGGCTTCACCCCCCCGTGGCTACGATCGCTCTGATTGGCTGTTGAAAGTGAAACTGCCAATCAGAGCGATTTGTAATATTTCACCTATTATAACTGGTGAAATATTACAATCCAGCCATGGCCGATGCTGCAATATCATCGGCCATGGCTGGAAACACTAATGTGCCCCCACCCCACCGATCGCCCCCCCCAGCCCTCCGATCTGTCCGGTACACTGCTCCGGCTCCCTTCCGTCCTGTGCTCCTCTCCCCCCGTGCTCTTGTCCGCTCTCCCTGTGCTCCAATCACCCTCCCCGTGCTCCAATCACCCCCCCTGCACTCCGATCCACCCCCCCGTGCTCCGTTCCACCCCCCATGCTCCGTTCCACCCCCCCGTGCTCCGATCCACCACCCCCGCGCTCCGTTCCACCCCTCCCGTGCTCCGATCCACCCCCCCATGCTCCGATCCCCCCCCCATGCTCACCCCCACCCCATCATACTTGCCGATCCTGCCGGGGTCCGTCCGTCTTCTCCCTGGGCGCCACCATCTTCCAAAATGGCGGGCGCATGCGAAGTGCGCCCGCCGAATCTGCCAGCCGGCAGATTCGTTCCAAAGTGCATTTTGATGACTGAGATATAATCTATCTCAGTGATCAAAATAAAAAAAATAATAAATGACCCCCCCACCCTTTGTCACCCCCATAGGTAGGGACAATAAAAAAATAAAGAATTTTTTTTTTCCACTAATGTTAGAATAGGGTTAGGGTTAGGGGTAGGGTTAGGGTTAGGGGTAGGGTTAGGGCTAGGGCTAGGGTTAGGGTTAGGGCTAGGGTTAGGGCTAGGGCTAGGGTTAGGGCTAGGGTTAGGGCTAGGGTTAGGGCTAGGGTTAGGGTTAGGGTTTCGGTATGTGCACACGTATTCTGGTCCTCTGCGGATTTTTCCGCTGCGGATTTGATAAATCCGCAGTGCTAAACCGCTGCGGATTTATGGCGGATTTACCGCATTTTTTCTGCGCATTTCACTGCGGTTTTACAACTGCGATTTTCTATTTGAGCAGTTGTAAAACCGCTGCGGAATCCGCAGAAAGAAGTGACATGCTGCGGAATGTAAACCACTGTGTTTCCGTGCAGTTTTTCCGCAGCATGTGTACAGCGATTTTTGTTTCCCATAGGTTTACATTGAACTGTAAACTCATGGGAAACTGCTGCGGATCCGCAGCGTTTTCCGCAGCGTGTGCACATACCTTTAGAATTAGGCTATGTGCACACGGTGCGGATTTGGCTGCGGATCCGCAGCGGATTCCATGTAAACCTATGGAAAACCAAATCCGCTGTGCCCATGGTGCGGAAAATACCGCGCGGAAACGCTGCGTTGTATTTTCCGCAGCATGTCAATTCTTTGTGCGGATTCCGCAGCGTTTTACACCTGTTCCTCAATAGGAATCCGCAGGTGAAATCCGCACAAAAAACACTGGAAATCCGCGGAAAATCTGCAGGTAAAACGCAGTGCCTTTTACCCGCGGATTTTTCAAAAATGATGCTGAAAAATCTCACACGAATCCGCAACGTGGGCACATAGCCTTAGGGTTAGGGTTGGAATTAGGGTTGTGGTTAGGGGTGTGATTAGGGTTATGGCTACAGTTGGGATTAGGGTTAGGGGTGTGTTGGGGTTAGTGTTGGAGGTAGAATTGAGGGGTTTCCACTGTTTAGGCACATCAGGGGTCTCCAAGCGCAACATGGCGCCACCATTGATTCCAGCCAATCTTGTATTCAAAAAGTCAAGTGGTGCTCCCTCAATTCCGAGCCCCGACGTGTGCCCAAACAGTGGTTTACACCCACATATGGGGTACCAGCATACTCAGGATAAACTGCGCAACAATTACTGGGGTCCAATTTCTCCTGTTACCCTTGTGAAAATAAAAAAATGCTTGCTAAAACATCATTTTTGAGGAAAGAAAAATGATTTTTTATTTTCACGGCTCTGCATTGTAAACGTCTGTGAAGCACTTGGGGGTTCAAAGTGCTCACCACATATCTAGATAAGTTACTTGGGGGGGTCTAGTTTCTAAAATGGGGTCACTTGTGGGGGGTTTCTACTGTTTAGGCACACCAGGGGCTCTGCAAACGCAACGTGACGCCCGCAGACCATTCCATCAAAGTCTGCATTTCAAAAGTCACTACTTCCCTTCTGAGCCCCGACGTGTGCCCAAACAGTGGTTTACCTCCACACATGGGGTATCAGCGTACTCAGGAGAAACTGGACAACAACTTTTGGGGTCCAATTTCTCCTGTAACCCTTGGAAAAATAAAAAATTCTGGGCTAAATAATTATTTTTGTGGAAAGAAAACGTATTTATTATTTTCACGGCTCTGCATTGTAAACTTCTATGAAGCACTTTGGGGTTCAAAGTGCTGACCACACATCTAGATAAGTTCCTTTCGGGGTCTATTTTCCAAAATGGGGTCACTTGTGGGGGGTTTCTACTGTTTAGCCACATCAGGGGCTCTGCAAACGCAACGTGACGCCCGCAGAGCATTCCATCAAAGTCTGCATTTCAAAACGTCACTACTTCAATTCCGAGCCCCGGCATGTGCCCAAACAGTAGTTTACCCCCACATATGGGGTATCAGCGTACTCAGGAGAAACTGGACAACAAACATTGGGGTCAAATTTCTCCTGTTACCCTTGGGAAAATTAAAAAATTCTGGGCTAAATAATTATTTTTGAGGAAAGAAAACGTATTTATTATTTTCACGGCTCTGCATTATAAACTTCTGTGAAGTACTTGGGGGTTCAAAGTGCTCACCACACATCTAGATAAGTTCCTTTCGGGGTCTAGTTTCCAAAATGGGGTTTCTACTGTTTAGGCACACCAGGGGCTCTGCAAACGCAACGTGACGCCCGCAGACCATTCCATCAAAGTCTGCATTTCAAAAGTCACTACTTCCCTTCTGAGCCCCGACGTGTGCCCAAACAGTTGTTTACCTCCACACATCAGCGTATCAGCGTACTCAGGAGAAACTGGACAACAACTTTTGGGGTCAAACTTCTCCTGTTACCCTTGGGAAAATAAAAAATTGCAGGCTAAAAGATCATTTTTGAGAAAATATATATTTTTTTTTATTTTCATGGCTCTGCATTATAAACTTCTGTGAAGCACTTGGGGGTTCAAAGTCCTCACCACACAATTAGATTAGTTCCTTTGGGGGTCTAGTTTCCAAAATGGGGTCATTTCTGGGGGATCTCCAATGTTTAGGCACACACAGGGGCTCTCCAATCGTGACATGGTGTCCGCTAATGATTGGAGCTAATTTTCCATTTAAAAAGCCAAATGGCGTGCCTTCCCTTCCGAGCCCTGCCGTGCGCCCAAACAGTGGTTTACCCCCACATATGAGGTATCAGCGTACTCAGGACTAATTGGTCAACAACTTTCATGGTTCAGTTTCTCCTTTTACCATTGGGAAAATAAAGAAATTGTTGCTAAAAGATAATTTTTGTGACTAAAAAGTTAAATGTTAATTTTTTCCTTCCATGTTGCTCCTGCTGCTGTGAAGCACCTGAAGGGTTAATAAACTTCTTGAATGTGGTTTTGAGTACCTTGAGGGGTGCAGTTTTTAGAATGGTGTCACTTTTGGGTATTTTCAGCCATATAGACCCCTCAAACTGACTTCAAATGTGAGGTGGTCCCTAAAAAAAATGGTTTTGTAAATTTCGTTGTAAAAATGAGAAATCGCTGGTCAAATTTTAACCCTTATAACTTCCTAGCAAAAAAAAATTTTGTTTCCAAAATTGTGCTGATGTAAAGTAGACGTGTGGGAAATGTTATTTATTAACTATTTTGTGTCACATAACTCTCTGGTTTAACAGAATAAAAATTCAAAATGTGAAAATTGCAAAATTTTCAAAATTTTCGCCAAATTTCCGTTTTTATCACAAATAAACACAGAATTTATTGACCTAAATTTACCACTATCATGAAGCCCAATATGTCACGAAAAAACAATCTCAGAACCGCTAGGATCCGTTGAAGCGTTCCTGAGTTATTACCTCATAAAGGGACACTGGTCAGAATTGCAAAAAACGGCAAGGTCTTTAAGGTCAAAATAGGCTGGGTCATGAAGGGGTTAAGAAATGGGGTATGTGAACTTTTGATCAGGGTGATTTGGATGTTTTGGGTTGTCATTATGATTTAAAAAGAGAAAACACAATAGTTTGACAATAAATGGCTTCACCAAACCACTACTTATGAGTGGAGAAAAAGCTTTGGTGTTATCATTCATACTCTCTGGAAAAAAAGGGCAAGAAAGCAAAAATTCTGCTGGGGTATGTAAACATTTGAGCACAACTGTATATCCTATTTTAAATACCCTGCCTAACCAAGCCATCATAGTGTTTGACCCATGTACGGATGTTTAAGAAAAAAAAAATTTAAAGTCCGGTTTTAATATGCAAAATTCTTTTTGACTAGTTGATAGGGCACATGCCTTCTCTCTGCAAATCTCGTGCATGTGCGTGACTTTCTTGGCTGCACATCATTGTGTGTTTGAAGCGGTGTTGTACGCTTCCTGACTTCAGAGATGCACTGCACATGTCCGGAAGTAAAGACTGCTGACGTCTATGGGGGAGCTGAAGATCAGCTTCCTGAACTGAGCTTCATCGCTTCCTGACATGCGCAGTGCACCTGGGAATCGTACACCCGGCTTCAGAGGCAGGCAAGAAAGTTGTACGCAAGTTTTGCAGAGAGCAGACAATGGCATCTGGGGAAACAAACGCAACATTGACTAATCAAGAGGAAATATTCATATTTAAAACAGACTGTAAAATGACTCTTTTATTTTAAAACATCTGTAATGCTGGTGGGCTGGAGGGACATGGGGACCTGTCGAGTGCCCTTTAACAAACACAAGTTTGGCCTTAGGAACTTTGAAATTGGATGGAAGCAAAAGGCCCTTCATCCCTGCATGGCAGCCTATTTTAATCTCTTCAGCGGGGTCAATTTTCATCTGTATACCACTGGTCAGCAGAAAACCAGCTACATACTGTAATTACTCTCTGAGACTTACAATATATGTTAAACAAGTTGTCAGATTTACAACAATACTGTACGTTATAAAGAAGTAATTTGAAGCTGTAGCTTGCTTTCCATATATTCTTTTTATAAAGACTGAGCAATAAAAGATGTGTTGTACTTCAGGTCAACAGAAAAGCTCACACAAATTACCCGCTCTCCTATTTTTTTTAAAGAATACAAAAGAGACAGATTACCAAATGGCTCAAAGGTCAGAGAGCATTCAAATGGGACAACAGTGAGACATCTGCCCAAATATGACCATTTTCATTTCCTGACTAGATGCTGCAGTTAGAAGCAGCACTAACAAATGCTGTGACAGGCGTTCGTCCTAGACCTTATCTCTAAAACACAATAACGGCTAAGGAAATAACGGAAGGTGTATGAAGGATATTTGACTTTTGGCCCTTGTACATCCTGATTCCTGATAAGCCATTACAAACTGTATTTCAGAAGTGCTTTATCAGAACATCATAGAGTAAAACCAATAATGTCTTAAATTTTAATGGTATAAGATATTGAGCACTGCTATGAAATGTTGACTACAAATTCTAGAACACCCCAAGTAACTGCATTACAGCCACAACTGACATTATATATTAGGATTGTGGCACCCCTAGGGGTATTTGCCACAAAAATAGTTACTGACAGTAAACACAAATACTAAAATAGCAAAACTGCACTACCACCTCCGGCCAGAAGGGGGAGCTCCAGAGACTCCCCTTAATCCATTCTGGTCTGAGAGAAGAAATGGCAGTTGGGCCAAGGAGCTGATAGTGAGAGGTCATACAGTTGAATCTCTAACAGCCCTGTGACTGTTACCAGGCCTAAATCACCGGCCTGAGGAGAAGAGGGATAGAGAAAAAAGGACATTGTGAGAACCGGGTAGCATTAATCACTACCCAGAACAGGCGCAAAGACGGATACCGGATCCGTGGCTGTATTCATTATAAATAATACAGCAACCGGAAAAACGTGAGGTGATATCAGCTTCACTAGGGTCGGATGCAGCAACAGACACAGAGTTCAGCGGTACTCCCGGAGGGGGTAAACCGATAAAAGGACTCGGGTTGCCCGTCGAACCAGGACCCGGAGGGGACAGATTGGGCCGGCAGCCAGTTCACATACAGCAGCAGGGCCACACAGAAATTGCGCACAATAAGAGGCGAAGACCCCGGCAGGGTCAAAGTAACTCAGAGTTCCCATACAGACTCCGGTGACAGGACTGGTTGTAAATCCTTTTATGTTAAAGTAAACTGGTTAAACGTTTCAGTGCCTCAGTCTTTCATTTGGACAATAGCCATCTATCCAGGATCGGGATCGTCACCGCTGGGAGAACCTGCTGCTGATCAAGTAAGTGCCTGTCCCCTCATGATACCCCTTACACTGTGCATTGCCTGAGGCCACAGCACCGGGTCAAGCCACCCGTGACATCCCCCTCAAGAGACAGACTCCATTGGTCCGGTGCTGGGTATCCCGGTCTCCTGGGCGTCACAGGATCATACATGAATATCTGAAAATATTAGTATTTTCTAAATGTTATAAGCAGACATCTAATTATCCTTTTTGCAAAGCAGGTGACGCGAATTTAACAGCATAGCTAAGCTGATTATGTCACTTGCATCATAAAAAGCTTATGTCAGTAAACATTAGCATAAACATTAGTACATTGCGTAGACACTTATCAGTAGTATAGGAATGTATATACAACACTGCGCAGGACTCTGAAATTCATAATTACATAATCTCCACTATAGATACATATGAAAAACGTCAAGATCTTAGTTTGCAATTTTGATCAAAATTGTATAAGTCAAAAAACCGACAACTAGGTGACCTCATTTCCGATGTGACCACAAATTCTACAGACTCACCTCTACTTGTACCCAGGTGTGGAGACACAACATTGCATCTTAATTAACCAGGCGTCTATTTTTAGCAAACCAAGTAGTATAGACTGTTATCTGTATGTTGGCTTTTGAATTTAAGCATTTCTTTCTGGCTGGTCAAGAAAAAAGAACTTTTGTTTGTGTAAGCTTGTAATATTGACTTGTAAGCCGATATTTGATATAACATATTATGCTCTTATCCTTGATGACTAGTGATATGCTACTTATGCATTGGGTAGCCCAGATAGTGTGTTGATTTTTAAAACAGAGGATGAAAATCTATGCAAATAGATTACATAATCAAACAAGGCGACTTGGTCTTCACCATTCTTCCCCTTATCTCTGATGCTGGACATTGGTTAAACATAAAAAGATGCGATATGCCTCTGAGAGACAGAGACACAGTGAGAGACACAGCCAGAGATTCTACCAAGACATCCAAATATCCAGGGGACTTTACAGGACTGCTGCCAATACATCATGGCTCCACCACGAGGGACACAGATCTATCATTCTGCAGGAAACAACCTAGGGGACTTCGGCCTCGGATGGAAGAATACAGATTTGCTCCATTGACCATTGCTGAACCATGGTTATTTTTAGAGAAAGCCAGGTTCGGGACTAGCCGTACGCCTGGCTCCATGTAGATGTTCGGAGAAGCCAAGTTGTGACCCTTGGGTCAACTGGCCTTGCACCTCAATGGACTGTCATCTTCCTAAGCTTGTCATTACTCTCTGGAAGGTGAAGCCAGCTTGTGACCCTCCAGTCAACTGGTCTTGTACATGAATGGACTGTCATCTCCCTACACTTGTTGTTACCTCCTGCAAGGGTCGATATGTATCCCCCAGGATGCAGACTGAGGCCTACTAGACCCGCTGGAGTGCCTTGTATTCACAGCAGGATGCCTGTGAGTCACAAGGCAAAGTAAAAATAAGTGTGGACCTGGTCAAGCTATTTGTTCAGGAAAACCCGGTAATGGTTTTTAGTTTTGAAGTGGACTGCAGGATGGTAGTGGTACGGTTTGTTTCCTCCAAGCCGGGTCTTACAAGTGGCACATGGCCACAGATTCCAGTTAAAAACCCTGCAGTGTAAGGTATGGGGGTGTCAGTGTTTGTTTGCAAGTAGCAGAGCAGGTGGCTCTGCAGCGTCCATCCTGTGTGTGGTAACACAGAGCCAAGAGCAGCGAACGCCTAGCACGCCACAGCGGGATATGGTTGTGCAGTCACCCTCAGCAAAAAGTCTCATGCATGGACTGTTGTGAAACCCCGGGTGTGATCCGAAGGATACCATGTGCTGTGCACTGTGTGAGTTGTTTGGACATTAAACACATTTGCTGTGAACTTTCCTGTGGTCCCAGCCTATCTGTCACACTGCACCAACACCACTGCACTACACTCCTCTCTGCGTGCGTGTTCGCAGATTTGGTAGTGGACTCTGGGAGCTCTGATGTAACAGCTGCCATTTTCTTGGCGAGTTAGCGGAAGGGTGAGACTCTGTAATGTGCACCATCTTGGGGTATTTTGCTGGGACTGTTCTATGTGTTATCTGGCTGTTTTGTGGTTCAATAAAGTATTGCCACACAGTTTTACCCTCACACTGTGTTGTCTGAGTAGCGTTATGTCCACATTAAAGGGAGAGCGGGTGTGTGGTGAGACAATCCCTGGTCCATGCGTATTACGCTATTGTGCAGATGGCTGATTTACAAATATATATACAGTTCATACAATATGCAATTACTGAATATATGAACTTTTCTATAACTACACATGTTAAAAAAATTAGATACTTAGTTTACGCTTTTGATCAAATTTTTATCAGCCTGCCTACAAGCACTAGGTAAGTTTACAGAAATGTATACTGATTACCTTTTTATACAAAGCAAATTCCTGGTGACAGTTTTTCAGATGGACCACATACTGTACATAGTAAGGAGTCTTTTTTAAACAGACAACCACTAGAAAAAAACTTTTAGCTGCAATGTTGAGCGGAGTGTCCATAGTAGTTGTTTTGTCCCTTCAACCACACTGATTTTTATTAGATACATATATCAAGCACTGAATATAAATATTCCTTGACAATCAGCCTTGTCTAATGCATCATTTCTTTCCTTTTAGGCTATGTGCCCACGTTGCGGATTCGTGTGCAGATATTTCCACATCGTTTTTTAAAAATTATCCGCCGATTTACCGTGGATTTCCTGTGTTTTTTGTGCGGATGTCACCTGCGGTTTTACACCTGCGAATTCTATTGCAGAGCAGCTGTAAAACGCTGCATAATGCGCACAAAGAATTGACATTCTGCGGGAAATACAATGCAGCATTTCCACGAGGTATTTTTCGCAGCATGTTGTTAGGGCTAGCGGAACGCACCGAGTAAATAGAGATGTTTATTGATATTGGTGCGTTCGCAGCCCGGGGTCCACCGTGCAGGAGTACCTGCTGCTAGCAAACGACGGAGCTATATGGCGGTATACACTAACTCAGTTAATTCACTGAGTAGCCGTGAAAGGAAAGCACTGTGCCCTGTTAGACTCCACAGAGGCACAGGCTAACTGCCCAAACAGAGAGCAGTCAGTGGTCACACAAACACACAAAACTCCTCGCCGGAGGAGCCAGCATTCTAGGGGCTTATTTCAGCCGGGTCCCTGAATACACTCAGAATCAATCTCCTCGCCGGAGGAGCCAGTATTCTAGGGGCTTATTTCAGCCGGGTCCCTGAACACACATACAAGTGACCACACTGGTGCAAAGCACATAACATAAGACAATATTAGCGCATGGCCGTGCGGTCATGCGCAGTTTATATAGTTGCAGCACAGGAAGCTGCTACTGAAGTTTTTGCCCTTTCAGGACCTTCAAGAAGGACCAATGGAAAGTGCTGCAGTACCTGAGTATGTTTTGCCCTTTCAGGACCTTCCAGAAGGACCAATGGAATGTACTGCAGCACCTGAGCATGTGACCGAACATGTGGCCCTCGACCTCCAATGGGAGACCCTGCCCTGGGCATGCTCAGTGTGAGTAAACAAGGACTTAGTCTCAGAGAGGCTCGCTCGCCGCAGATCAGTGCAGGGTACCATAGGAAAGCCAGAAAAGGCAGTAGTGACCCTATGCACCGAATCAGCCCCAGCGAGACGATGGGAGCGACGTCTCCGCTGAGCAGAGCCCACTGCGGCCGATACCGAATGGGAGACCGCAGCAGACACGGATCGAGATTCCCCCTGTGCAGCAGAGGAAACTTGACTCCTAACATTACCCCCCCTCCTAGGGCCCCCCCCTCCTTGAGCCTCACTACGCTCAAAAGCTGCGATAAGCAGCGGAGCCCGAATGTGCTCCACAGGCTCCCAGGTTCTATCCTCTGGGCCGTGACCCTTCCAGTCCACCAGATAAAATTTCTTGCCACGTACCACCTTGCACCCCACAATAGCATTCACCTCAAACTCATCCGTGGATGAACCCGATGTCCCAGCAGATGACTCGGAAAACCGGGACAAATGAACGGGCTTTAAGAGGGAAACATGGAAAGTATCGGTGATACCAAGGCGTGGAGGAATAGCCAAAGGGTAGACCACAGGGTTGACCTGTTCCAGAACCTTAAACAGGCCAATGTAGCGAGGAGCAAACTTAGTGGACTCAACTCGCAGGCTGATGTTACGGGCGGAGAGCCACACTAAGTCGCCAGGAGCAAAGACCGGAGCGGGGCGCCGGTGTGTATCAGCCGAAACCCTCATTCTCTCCTTGGAGGCCCGGATGGCATCCTGTGTGTGGTCCCAGATGTCACGTGCCTCCACCGCCCAGTCTGCCACCCTAGAATCGGTGGATGACACGGGCATGGGCACAGGGACATGCGGATGCTGGCCGTAATTAAGGAGAAAAGGAGTTTGACCAGTGGAATCGGCTACGGCGTTGTTCAGGGCAAATTCCGCCCAAGGTAGCAAAGATGCCCAGTCATCCTGCCTAGCAGAGACGAAATGTCGCAAATATGTCACCAGAGTCTGGTTGGTTCTCTCCACCAACCCATTCGTCTCGGGATGGTATGCAGAGGAGAGGTTTAACTCTATGCTGAGTAAACGGCAGAGCTCTCTCCAAAACCGAGATGCGAACTGGGGACCCCGATCGCTGACAATCTTATCAGGCATACCATGCAATCGGAAAACGTGTTTAATGAACAACACCGCCAAGGCCCGTGCTGAGGGTAACCGAGGAAGCGGCACCAAATGCACCATCTTGAAGAAATGGTCGGTGACAACCCAAATAATGGAGCAGCCACGCGACTTGGGTAGACCCACCACAAAGTCCATCCCGACCATCTCCCAGGGCTTGTCTGCCACCGGTAGAGGGTAAAGCAACCCAGCAGGCCGTTGCCGAGGAGACCGATTCTGGGCGCAAGAAACGCACGCCTGAATATAGTCCTTGACATCTCGGGCCATATGCGGCCACCAGTATGTTCTCGCCAGAAGCTCAGATGTCCTCTTGGTCCCAAAATGCCCACCCACTCTGGAGGAGTGAGCCCAAGAGAGAACCTCCGGTCGCAAGTTAGCTGGTACGAAAGTCTTGCCCGGGGGCACAGACTCTAGCGAAACCGGAGCTACAGTTCTCAGGCTCTCAGAAGGGACAATAAGCCGAGGCTCCTGCTCCTCCTCCTCCGATGACACCACGGAGCAGGAGAGAGCGTCAGCACGAACGTTCTTCTCCCCGGAGAGGAAATGGAGAGTAAAATGGAACCGGGAGAAGAACAGGGACCATCTAGCCTGGCGAGAATTCAGCCGCTGGGCCGTTTGCAGATACACCAAGTTCTTGTGGTCAGTGAAGACTTGGAAGGGAAAGCGAGCTCCCTCCAAGAGATGTCTCCACTCCGAAAAAGCCAACTTCATGGCCAGCAACTCCCTGTCCCCGATGGAATAATTCCTCTCCGCTGGTGTGAAGGTCTTGGAGAAGAAGAAGCAAGGATGCTTCCGACCTTGAGCATCCTTTTGGAAAAGTACTGCTCCAGCACCAACGGATGAGGCATCCACCTCCAAGATAAATGGCTTATCAACATCGGGGCGATGTAGGATGGGAGCGCTAGCGAAGTGTGACTTGATCGAGAGAAAGGCTTTGGAGACCTCCTCTGACCACAACTTGGGATTTGCTCCCTTCTTGGTGAGGGCAACCAAGGGAGCTACCAAAGTTGAGAAGTGTGGAATGAACTGGCGATAGTAATTAATGAACCCCATAAAGCGCTGCACCGCTTTAAGAGAATGGGGTTCCTGCCAGTCCATTACAGCCTGTAGCTTGGCAGGATCCATAGCCAAACCCTGGGCAGAGATGATATAACCAAGGAAAGGCAAGGACTCCTGCTCAAACACACACTTCTCCAACTTGGCGTAGAGGGAGTTTGCCCGTAAGAGGTCGAAGACTTTGCGAACATCTCTCCGATGGGAGTCAATATCTGGAGAGAAGATGAGAATATCATCCAGATAGACTACGACCGAGGTGGTGAGCATATCCCGGAAGATGTCGTTCACAAAGTCTTGGAAAACGGCTGGGGCATTACAGAGCCCAAAGGGCATCACCAGATATTCATAGTGCCCATCCCTGGTGTTAAAAGCCGTCTTCCATTCATCCCCCTCACGGATGCGAATCAGGTTGTAAGCACCCCGCAGATCTAACTTTGTAAATACCCTCGCTCCCCGTAGCCTATCAAACAGCTCAGATATCAGGGGTAGTGGGTACTTGTTCTTAACGGTGATGGCGTTAAGACCCCTGTAGTCTATGCATGGACGTAAGTCTCCAGTCTTCTTTTGTACGAAGAAGAACTCTGCCCCTGCCGGTGACACTGACTTCCTAATGAATCCTCTTGCCAGATTCTCTTGGATGTACTGGGACATTGCCTCCGTCTCCGGGAGAGATAACGGATAGACTCGACCCCGGGGAGGCTCAGCACCAGGCAAGAGGTCAATAGGACAGTCATAGGGGCGGTGAGGCGGAAGGGTCTCCGCAGCTCTTTTGGTCAACACGTCTGCATAGGGCCAATAGTGCTTGGGGAGAGAGGAAAGATCTGCGGGTACCTGTGTAGTAGCAACCTGAACGCACTCCCTCAGACATCTACCCTCGCAGGATTTACTCCATCCCAAAATTCTCCCAGAGGACCACTCAATATGAGGAGAATGGTAGCGAAGCCATGGTATCCCCAACAGGACCTCATCAATTCCCTCAGGAATGACTAATAGGGAGATTATCTCCTGATGTGATGGAGACACAGATAGCGTGAAAGGAATGGTTTGGTGGGTAATCTGTGAAGATAGTGTTGACCCATTTACCACTCAAACGGTTACTGGCTTGGCGAGCATCACCAAGGGTATTGCGTGACGCTGGGCAAAAGCGGAAGACATAAAGTTACCCTCTGCCCCAGAATCCACGCATAGCTCGACCATAAGAGTGGATGGGCCTATGGTAATTGTCCCCTTGAAGGACAACTTTGAGGCAAACGTCGCCGTGTCTAGTGTACCTCCTCCAACTGCCACTAGACGCTGACGTTTCCCCGACCGCTGAGGACCCTTGGAGGCAAGGTGTCCTGACTGCTGGCAAACATGACGGACCCTATGTGCACGGGCAGACTGAGACTTGGATCCCGCTCGTGTCATCTCTAAGGCCTCATGTGACTCGGATGCCTGGACTGGAGATTCCAAAGGTTTGGCGAAGGTGGGAGCCAGCCGAAACCTGTGCCTACACTGGGTTCGCTCCAACCTCCGCTCGTTAAAACGGAGGTCAATACGAGTAGAGACAGTTATTAACTCCTCCAGTGTGGCAGGAATCTCCCTAGTGGCCAGAGCGTCCTTAATGTGGTCAGCCAGGCCCCTCCAAAATATGGGGATAAGGGCTTTATCTGACCACTCCAGCTCGGAAGCTAACGTACGGAAGCGGACGGAAATATGGCTGACCAAGGACTCACCCTGAGTTAATGCCAGTAGTTGGAGCGCTGTGTCATGGGTGACTTGAGGTCCTAAAAAGACCTTTTTCAGAGTGCTCAGGAACAACGGAGCACTCTGCACCACATGATCACCACGCTCCCACAGCGGCGTAGCCCACTCCAACGCCCTGTCCAACAAAAGAGACACAATAAATCCCACCTTAGCCCGCTCTGTAGGAAAATGTGCAGCCAGGAGCTCGAGGTGAATAGAGCACTGACTCACAAATCCCCTACAAGTTTTGCTATTTCCAGAAAATTTTTCTGGCAGCGGGAGGCGAGATAATGTCGGAACAGGGGTGGCAGTGGACAAGGTTGCTGCAGCCACGCTAGCAGCCTGTACAGCAACTGCGGCAACATCCACAGCTGAGGTTGAGCTCTCGAGAGCCGCCAACCTACCCTCCAGCTGCTGGATATACCGCAAAGATTGCTGAATGTCCGCCATTTACTAGCCAGACCCTGGCGCTAGTATTCTGTTAGGGCTAGCGGAACGCACCGAGTAAATAGAGATGTTTATTGATATTGGTGCGTTCGCAGCCCGGGGTCCACCATGCAGGAGTACCTGCTGCTAGCAAACGGCGGAGCTATATGGCATTATAGACTAACTCAGTTAATTCACTGAGTAGCCGTGAAAGGAAAGCACTGTGCCCTGTTAAACTCCACAGAGGCACAGGCTAACTGCCCAAACAGAGAGCAGTCAGTGGTCACACAAACACACAAAACTCCTCGCCGGAGGAGCCAGCATTCTAGGGGCTTATTTCAGCCGGGTCCCTGAATACACTCAGACTCAATCTCCTCGCCGGAGGAGCCAGTATTCTAGGGGCTTATTTCAGCCGGGTCCCTGAACACACATACAAGTGACCACACTGGTGCAAAGCACATAACATAAGACAATATTAGCGCATGGCCGTGCGGTCATGCGCAGTTTATATAGTTGCAGCACAGGAAGCTGCTACTGAAGTTTTTGCCCTTTCAGGACCTTCAAGAAGGACCAATGGAAAGTGCTGCAGTACCTGAGTATGTTTTGCCCTTTCAGGACCTTCCAGAAGGACCAATGGAATGTACTGCAGCACCTGAGCATGTGACCGAACATGTGGCCCTCGACCTCCAATGGGAGACCCTGCCCTGGGCATGCTCAGTGTGAGTAAACAAGGACTTAGTCCCAGAGAGGCTCGCTCGCGGCAGATCAGTGCAGGGTACCATAGGAAAGCCAAAAAAGGCAGTAGTGACCCTATGCACCGAATCAGCCCCAGCGAGACGCTGGGAGCGACGTCTCCGCTGAGCAGAGCCCACTGCGGCCGATACCGAATGGGAGACCGCAGCAGACACGGATCGAGATTCCCCCTGTGCAGCAGAGGAAACTCGACTCCTAACACATGTGACCTGTGGATTTGGTTTTCCATAGGTTTACATGGTACTGTAAACCGCATGGAAAACAGCTGCAAATCCGCAGTGGCCAATTCACTGCAGATCCGCAGCCATATCCACAAGGTGTGCACATACCCTTACCAAAGACCAGCATTTTACTAATGCTTCCGTTATTTTATGATGCTCTGCAGGCAAATACAGATATAATGTAACTAAGAGAAAGACCTATTGCTTGCTTTCTGCTATCTGCTGTTGATGGATAATTTTTAATAATGCAGCAACACATTATGTTCACTAACTCATGAGCAGTCTCATCACCTGATGAAAACCTTATTGCTGGTATCTAAAGTTAACCCCTATCCACAGGATTGGGGATACATTTCTAGGTGCTGGGAATCTGATTTATGGCACCCCCATTAATCCAAAGAATGGAATTTCATGAATGCAATGGAATGAATTAAATCCTTAGAATATACAGTGTCTTGAAAAAGTATTCATGCCCTGTGAAATTTTTCACATTTTGTCACGGTTCCTATAGCATCTTTGACTTTTCTTTTGCTTTTCACATACCCCCCAAATCCTTTTTTACTGCTTTTGGTCTCCCTTACAAGCCTTTCTTCATTACTGGGTTTAGCTTATAACTCTTGCCATGCATTCCCTGCAGACAGCATTATATTCCTCTTTAGATATGTCCCCCTCTTTCCATTTGATATACATTTCTTTTTTTCCTTTTTAACAAATTATCAAGTTCTGTGTTCATCCACCCTGGCCTCTTTAAATGCTTCCAATTCTTCCTTATTTTCGGGATTGTTACCGATTGTGTGAGAATTTAATTTAGCAAAATCACCCATCTTGGATGTTAGGTTAGGTGGATGGCAGTATTTTAGTCGGTTTGCAGTTGTGCCATACTCCTTCTATTTTTGTATGATGGATTGAACAATGCTCTGTAAGATGTTCAGTGCTTGTTTTTTTTATAACCCTGATTTAATCTTCTCCACAACTTTATCCCTAACCTGTCTGGCGTGTTTTCATAATGCTGTTTGATCCCTAATGTTCTCAAACAAGCGTCTGAGACCTTAACAGAATAGCTGTAGCTATATGGAGAATAAATTACACACACGTGGACTCAGTTTATTAATTATGTGATTTTTGGAGATACGGTAATTGGTCACTCAGGATTTTGTTTAGGGGCATCAGACTACAGGGGGCTGAATACAAATGCATTTACTTTTTTACTTCACTAATACTTACTTCTTTGTGTTGGTATATCTTATAAAATCCATAATAAAATACATGTAAGTTTATGGGTGTAATGTGAAAAAATTTGAAAAAGTTCACGTTGTATGAATGCTTTTAAAAGTCACTGTAGCTCTAACAGAGTTTGGCTAATTCTGGGATAGGCTATCCTTCAGAAACTCTATTGTTCTAGTTCTCAGATGTAACATAGATACTGTAGGTTTAAAGACTTAAAGTCTCTAGAGTTGAACATTAGCAAAAGCATAATCATAATCATTGTTTGCTCTATGATGAAAATGGTCACTACTGGAGATGAATGGTTCGATCCATGAAAGATCGACTATGAATTTCTTGAAATTTGCAGGTCATTGTGATAATGTGCAATTGATTTGTGAGGATTGTAAAAAAAATTAAAAATTGGGGCCACATACCTTGCCTTAACTCCTGAATCCACCCTCAGTCTGTTCCCTTCCCCCAACCAGGGAAGAGGGGAGTAGCAGTGTACTGTAACACACCAACCAGACTAACAAGGTAATACAAACAGGGGTAAATGAAAATACCAATCATACAAATATACTAACACACACGTCAGAGGTAAACAACGGGGAGTGGAGGATGGGGTAAAACCAAAGTAGAAAGAGAGGAATTAGCACACACTCAAAACAGCTGATAAATCTATCAAACACCTTCTCAAACAACAGCCACAAACCATGATCTCTAACCATGCAGCATAAGTTAGCTCTGGGTCCAGATTATATGGGAGAGGGAAGTGGCCAACAGTGAGAGGATAATCAAAGCTTCCAACAACTCTCAATTGAGCAGATTAACCCCTGCACTGTTAAAAGAAACCTGCACCATTTAATATGAAAGAGAAGAGCTTCTAAACAGTGCAGGAGTAGTAGAAATCAGAAGCTGCGCTCTGTGGACTTCGCTCTGTCGCGGTAAACCTGTGAAAAAAAACCATTGCCATTTTGGGGTTTTGATTTTTTTCTCGCTACGCCGTTTATCGATTAGATTAATTCTTTTTATATATTGATCGGGCAATTCTGAATGCGGCAAAACCAATTATGTGTCTACTAGATGGTGGCCCGATTCTAACGCATCGGATATTCTAGAATATGCATGTATGTATGTATATAGCAGCCACATAGTATATAGCACAGGCCACATAGTATATAGGAGCCATGTAGTATACAGCAGACAAATACTACATGGCCTTTTGCTATATACTATGTGGCTGCTATATACAAACATACATATTGTAGAATACCCGATACGTTAATACAGACCACGCAATATATAACAGTGGCCACGCAGTATATAACACAGCCCAAACAGTATATAACACAGCCCACGTACTATATAACAGCCCATGCAGTATAGCAGCCACGCAGTATATAACACAGGCGACGTAGTATATAACACAGGCCAAGCAGTATATAACACTGGCCACGTAATATATAACACAGGCCACGCAGTATATAACACTGGCCACGTAATATATAGCCCAGCCCACGCAGTATATAACACTGGCCATGTAGTATATAGCAGCCACGCGGTATATTACACAGCCCACGCAGTATATAACACTGGCCACGTAATATATAGCACAGCGCACGCAGTATATAACACTGGCCATGTAGTATATAGCAGCCACGTGGTATATTACACAGCCCACACAGTATATAACACTGGCCACGTAATATATAACACAGCCCATGCAGTACATAACACAGCAAACATAGCATCTAACACTGGCCAGGTTGTATATAGCAGCCACGCGGTATATTACACAGCCCACGTAGTATATAGCAGTGTGGGCACCATATCCCTGTTAAAAAAAAATAATTAAAATAAAAAATAGTTATATACTCACCTGCCGGGATCCAATCCAGCGAGGCTGTGGCGCAGGCGATGAGCGCGCAGCTGCCGCCATCTTCCGTTCCCAGGATGCATTGCGAAATTACCCACGTGACTTAGCGGTCTCGCGATGTAATTTCACAATGCATCTCTGGGAACGGAAGATGGTGGCAGCCGCGTGTGGCTCGGCGGACTACGGAGGGTGAGAATAGCAGTTTTTTTTTTTTTATTATTTTTAACATTACATTTTTTACTAATGATGCAGCATCAATAGTAAAAAGTTGGGGACACACAGGGTTATTAGCAGCGATAACGGAGTGCGTTACCCGCGGCATAACGCGGTCCGTTACCGCTGGCATTAACCCTGTGTTAGCGGTGACAGGAGGGGAGTATGCGGGCGCCGGGCACTGACTGCGGGGAGTAGGGAGGGACTAATCGGACTGTGCCCATCGCTGATTGGTCGTGGCAGCCATGACAGGCAGCTGGTGAGATCAATCAGCGATGCGAGATTTCCGTTACGGAAGTTGAGGACAGAAAGACGGAAGTACCCCTTAGACAATTATATATATAGATTTGATTTTGTATTGTTTTAATTTGAATGGGACAAATAGGGGTGATCTGAAAATTTATATATTTTAAATTTTTTAAATATTTTTTAAAACTTTTTTTTTACTTTTTCCTTTCTTCAATAGTCTCCATCGGAGACAAGAAGCTGCAATCATCCCTGCTCTAAGTAGCAGAAATGCTCACTTGCTATGAGCGCCATCCTCTGTTCGGCGCTCATAGCTATCCTGCTATGAAAACGACAGGGGTCTCTTGCCAATCCATCGGTGACCTGCAGTCATTTGACACGGGTGCCGATGTGGTGCTAATGATGTGTTTTCTGCATGTACTTGTTAAATTCTGCTGTCAGAGATTGACAGTGGCATTTAACATGTTAACAGTCGCAGGTGGATCGCTATTCCAACCGTGGCTGTTAGAGGCACATGACAGCTGATCAGATCAGCTGTTATGTGCCAGAAAAGGTGTCAGATTTATCTGTCATTGGATGTTAAGGGATTAATGGCATTAGGCATAGATGCTCAAGCTTCTCGCAACAACCTGCAGCTCTCACATCGCATGGCCTATGTGAGGCAGTGACTGGTGTCACAAGTAGGGGGTCACTGTGGTTTCCCCCCAGGATGCGCAAGGAGGTGTATTGAGGCAATGGGAGTGCATTGCAGTCACAGGTGTAGCTGTGATTGCAATGCAGAATAAAAGTAAGTGTTATATCCAAAAATGAAAAAGACAGCGCCTCACACATTGGTGAAATAAAACACACTTTATTCTGCCTTCTGTGGTGACGTTGTGTTTTAATTTCTAAGTAAAAGTAAGTGCTAGTCTTGGTCAAACTATTTGTCCAAGGCAGATTTAAAACAACCTGCTCTGGGATTTTGTGTTTTAAAACGGACTACAGGATGGTAAAGGTGCAGTCCGTTTCATTCCCGGCCTGGGTTTTCCATGTGGCCCATGGTCATAGATTCCTACTAAAATCCCTGCAGTAAAAGGTTTGAGCGTGTCAGGGTCAGTGTCAGTCTCGTGTTTGCAGGAGTGCAGAGCGGAAGGCTCTGCAGAGCTTCACCTGTGTGAGGCAACACAGGTAAGCAGATGCAAACAGCCAATAGAGCTGAGCTGAGAGGCCTTGCACCCACAGCGTACACAGCGGTGCAGTCGCCATGGTAATTGGCCTCGGAGGTGGACTGGCGTGTTTATCGACTGCATTCTGGAGGATATGGTTCTCGGCTGCGATCCGGAAGATATCATGTACTGTGTATTGCTGTGAGTTGGACAATAAAGAGATGTTTGCTTTGAACTTTGCTGGGTCACTACCTCATCACTGCATAGGGTGCTAATGTGGTGCCCCTGAGGGTCCAGTCGCTACAGAGGTACTGCACCTCATCCAGAGGTGTGGTACCCTGCTCTCGGGTAAGAAGGGGGCACTACCCGAGACCCACACTAATATCCAACACCACACCACTCCAGGCTAAGGGATCAGGGTGGACCCTATTGAGGGAGGGCCCCATCTCAGGCTGGAGGGGGAACTAGGTAGAGGGTGTGGGTGGAGATAGTGACAAAGGAGTTGTCATGGAAACAAAAGGGAAGAGTTAGTCAGTTAGAAAGTTAGTGGAGAAGATTGGATGAGAGGAGATGTGAAAGAAGGAGCTCCTTAGAGAAGGCGTCCTAGGGGCCAGGGAAGTGAGGAATCCACCCATGGCCAACCATAGTCAGGTGGAAGGATCAGGACACAGTGGGGAGTCCGGCCCCAGACTAGTGGAGGAACTGCAAGTTTCAGCTAGCAAACCGGAGGCTGTGGTATCTGTATGTGCCACAACCAAATCCACACACATTCGCTGAAAAGGCAGCCACATATGGTCAAGGGGACCAAGAGGATGTCGCCCGACAGGACTCAAGGCTGCTGGCTTGGGACACTGTGAGAGGCGCAGGCAGGAGGGCAAAGGAAGTGCAGAGATATGGCCTGGAAAGGCATACAAGAAAGGGAGTCTCGGAAAGTGCACCCAAATTACCTGAGAGCAGGCTGGACCACAGTCTAGGAGGACACAGCCCCGGGCTGGTGAGTGTACCTGAGAACTGTGAGTAAAGTGAGAAAACTGCACCCTGTTGTGTCCTCAGAATTATTACTGCATCAC
This sequence comes from Ranitomeya imitator, assembly GCF_032444005.1. NCBI lineage: Eukaryota > Metazoa > Chordata > Amphibia > Anura > Dendrobatidae > Ranitomeya > Ranitomeya imitator. The sequence goes on from NC_091286.1 coordinate 282,199,383, forward strand.
CTGCCCTGCACTATAACAGTCCATCATTTACTTTAACACTTAAACTGCCCTGGAGCCTAGTTCTACCCGTGGAGAGCTGTAACACCTCTGCTGCATCACCAACTGCCCCAATGGACCTGAACCGCATAGGCCATTTTCTTATTGCTGAACACCACGGGGGGCGTCACAAACTAATCCCCTATAAACTTTATTCCTCTTCATTTCAATTTTATTGGACGCCCAGGGCCACGGACCGGGTCACTGCTGCCGTGACAACCCCAGAAGAATCGTCGGACCCGGCTTGAGTACCCCATGGACCTGGCGGGCGCTTCATTTTGGCGTCACAAACAGGATGGACTGACCCAGTAAACCCGGGTCTCATGTGACAATCGTGGGCCGGGTTACCGAATGGTGCAAAAACTGTACCCGCCCCTCTTGGCATGGCTGGAGGGAAAAGAAGGAGAATAAGCCCATGAAGGGTGGAGAACCGAAGGAGCATGTGTTGAGGCGCAAGAAAGTGTGCTGCAGGAGAGGCGACAAGTTACTTTTCTTGGAAAAGAAAGTGGAAGGTGACTACTAAGAAATGTTAAACTGAGTGTTTGTGCCATTTAAAGACAATGTGGTCATGGACAGTGAATGGCCAGAACTTTTATTGTAAAAAGTTAGCACTTAATGTGCTCCTTGTTGGCTTTACAGCAAACGATGTGAGTGGGACACACTACATTTTACAGAAGACCAAAGAACAAAAACCATCTGGTGTGGCCGAAAAGTGGTCCAATGAGTTGACTAGCTATGCCCTGTAGCCAATCCCAGGGCCTATGTTGGGGGTTTGAGACGGGCTCCCCTATATTGCACTAAGAACAATGAGGAGAATACCCGGCTTGGGACCTCATTGTGATTTATTGAACTTGATTGAGAAATTTTTATTGAAAGTAATACCCTGTTTTAGGTTATTGTTATTTATATGCAACATTCAAGCGTAAAATACCTTCCTTAAAGGAAAAAAATAGTTACCTGTTTAACTGTTTTACATGCTTGAATGCATGCCAGAAAAATTGTTTGCATGTTTTAACATCAATTTTGCTCTGATCCAGCCCGCGGATGTGCTGTGTTTAACGGGGGGTGAATGTGGCACCCCTGAGGGTCCAGTCGCCATCCGGAGGTGTGGTACTCCACTCTTGAGTAAGGAGGAGGCACTATCTGAGACCCACACTAGCATCCAACACCACACCACTCCAGGCCAGGGGATCTGGGCAGAACATATTGAGAGAGGGTCCCATCTCAGGCTGGATGGGGAACTAGGTAGAGGGTGTGGGTGGAGAGAGTGACAGTTAGAGGAGTTGTCATGGAAATGAAAGGGAGGATTTAGTCAGTTGTAGAGTTAGTGGGGAAGAGTGGATGAGAGGAGACGTGGAGCAAGGAGCTCCTGAGAGAAGGGGTCCTAGGGGCCAGGGAAGTGAGGAATCCACCTGTGGCACCCGAATCCAAGCTGACCGTAGTCAGGTGGAAGGATTAGGTCACAGTGAGAGGACCGGCGCCAGACTAGTGGAGGAACTGCAAGTCTCAGCTGGAAAACCGGAGGCTGTGGTATCTGTATGTGCCACAGCCAAATCCAGACACATAGGGTCAAGGGGACCAAGAGGACGTCGCCCGACAGGACCCGAGGCTACACAAATCTCGCAAGAATATTAGCACTATCTTCAATGAAGCACAATGACCTGCTCTGCTGCGCAGGCATCAGATTCCCAGCCCTGCAGTGTGAATACATCATAACACACTGTGGGGTGGGATCTGGGGCCTCAGCTACACGAAGGTGCCGGTGATGTCATGAAAGAGAGCAGGTAATGCCCGGTGGGAGGATGGACGGCTGCGAGGCCCTTGAGTCAGGGAGAAATCATATCTCCCTGACTCAATACACGTATGGCGTGAAATTTATAAAAGTGATTATTTCAGCATTCCTAGGGATGCTAAACATAACACCTTCACAGAATGCAGCCTTAGTGATGCTGAAGGTGGCTCTTTTACTTAAAAACGCCCTGGGGGGTTGACAGGTTCCCTTTAAAATGACCTTTTACTATTAAGACTTTTAAGTCTGTCATACAATGTCCAATTCCAGAGAAATGTTTTCCAACAGGCGTGTCTATTTAATTCCTAATTGTGTGTCAGTGTAGATTCATCCTTGTTTATAGTTTTTGCATGGTTTCCCCAATATAGGTACCTCCAGGGCACCTTGTACAGTGTATCATGTACACCACATTGGAGGATGTACATGAAAAGAAGTCCATGACCTTATAGTCCTGATTTGTGTTTGGTACACAGACTATGTTTGTCAGTAATATGTGGGTACAAGTTTTGCATTTTTTATTGTTACATGGGAATGTGCCACCAATTTTCCTTAGGATTTTCCTTAGGATGCTCATGTCGGGGTTGTATGTGACCACAAGAAGCACCCTGTTGTTGTCCTCTCTCAGTTTGTAAACCAGGAGGCTGCTTCTTGGGATCCTTGTAGCTCTGTGGATCTGTTCATTTATTACAAGCGGATGGTGTCCTTGTTGTAGGAATGTATTCCTCAGTGATAGCAGCTGTAGTTCCCTGTTTTTACTGTCTATACAGATCCAAATGTACCTCAGAGTTTGACTGTAGATGATGGATTTTTTTGTGTGTCTTTGATGAAAGCTGTTCCATCTAAGAAATGCAGGATGTCCTGTGGGCTTATGGTAAATGTTTGCATGGCGTTATCCTTGATGTATATGTTCATGTCCAGAAAATGTATGGGCGGGACTTGTTGAAGTTATTGTGGAAAGTAACATAGTAACATAGTAACATAGTTAGTAAGGCCGAAAAAAGACATTTGTCCATCCAGTTCAGCCTATATTCCATCATAATAAATCCCCAGATCTACGTCCTTCTACAGAACCTAATAATTGTATGATACAATATTGTTCTGCTCCAGGAAGACATCCAGGCCTCTCTTGAACCCCTCGACTGAGTTCGCCATCACCACCTCCTCAGGCAAGCAATTCCAGATTCTCACTGCCCTAACAGTAAAGAATCCTCTTCTATGTTGGTGGAAAAACCTTCTCTCCTCCAGACGCAAAGAATGCCCCCTTGTGCCCGTCACCTTCCTTGGTATAAACAGATCCTCAGCGAGATATTTGTATTGTCCCCTTATATACTTATACATGGTTATTAGATCGCCCCTCAGTCGTCTTTTTTCTAGACTAAATAATCCTAATTTCGCTAATCTATCTGGGTATTGTAGTTCTCCCATCCCCTTTATTAATTTTGTTGCCCTCCTTTGTACTCTCTCTAGTTCCATTATATCCTTCCTGAGCACCGGTGCCCAAAACTGGACACAGTACTCCATGTGCGGTCTAACTAGGGATTTGTACAGAGGCAGTATAATGCTCTCATCATGTGTATCCAGACCTCTTTTAATGCACCCCATGATCCTGTTTGCCTTGGCAGCTGCTGCCTGGCACTGGCTGCTCCAGGTAAGTTTATCATTAACTAGGATCCCCAAGTCCTTCTCCCTGTCAGATTTACCCAGTGGTTTCCCATTCAGTGTGTAATGGTGATATTGATTCCCTCTTCCCATGTGTATAACCTTACATTTATCATTGTTAAACCTCATCTGCCACCTTTCAGCCCAAGTTTCCAACTTATCCAGATCCATCTGTAGCAGAATACTATCTTCTCTTGTATTAACTGCTTTACATAGTTTTGTATCATCTGCAAATATCGATATTTTACTGTGTAAACCTTCTACCAGATCATTAATGAATATGTTGAAGAGAACAGGTCCCAATACTGACCCCTGCGGTACCCCACTGGTCACAGCGACCCAGTTAGAGACTATACCATTTATAACCACCCTCTGCTTTCTATCACTAAGCCAGTTACTAACCCATTTACACACATTTTCCCCCAGACCAAGCATTCTCATTTTGTGTACCAACCTCTTGTGCGGCACGGTATCAAACGCTTTGGAAAAATCGAGATATACCACGTCCAATGACTCACCGTGGTCCAGTCTATAGCTTACCTCTTCATAAAAACTGATTAGATTGGTTTGACAGGAGCGATTTCTCATAAACCCATGCTGATATGGAGTTAAACAGTTATTCTCATTGAGATAATCCAGAATAACATCCCTCAGAAACCCTTCAAATATTTTACCAACAATAGAGGTTAGACTTACTGGCCTATAATTTCCAGGTTCACTTTTAGAGCCCTTTTTGAATATTGGCACCACATTTGCTATGCGCCAGTCCTGCGGAACAGACCCTGTCGCTATAGAGTCACTAAAAATAAGAAATAATGGTTTATCTATTACATTACTTAGTTCTCTTAGTACTCGTGGGTGTATGCCATCCGGACCCGGAGATTTATCTATTTTAATCTTATTTAGCCGGTTTCGCACCTCTTCTTGGGTTAGATTGGTGACTCTTAATATAGGGTTTTCATTGTTTCTTGGGATTTCACCTAGCATTTCATTTTCCACCGTGAATACCGTGGAGAAGAAGGTGTTTAATATGTTAGCTTTTTCCTCGTCATCTACAACCATTCTTTCCTCACTATTTTTTAAGGGGCCTACATTTTCAGTTTTTATTCTTTTACTATTGATATAGTTGAAGAACAGTTTGGGATTAGTTTTACTCTCCTTAGCAATGTGCTTCTCTGTTTCCTTTTTGGCAGCTTTAATTAGTTTTTTAGATAAAGTATTTTTCTCCTTATAGTTTTTTAGAGCTTCAATGGTGCCATCCTGCTTTAGTAGTGCAAATGCTTTCTTTTTACTGTTAATTGCCTGTCTTACTTCTTTGTTTAGCCACATTGGGTTTTTCCTATTTCTAGTCCTTTTATTCCCACAAGGTATAAACCGCTTACACTGCCTATTTAGGATGTTCTTAAACATTTCCCATTTATTATCTGTATTCTCATTTCTGAGGATATTGTCCCAGTCTACCAGATTAAGGGCATCTCTAAGCTGTTCAAACTTTGCCTTCCTAAAGTTCAATGTTTTTGTGACTCCCTGACAAGTCCCCCTAGTGAAAGACAGGTGAAACTGCACAATATTGTGGTCGCTATTTCCTAAATGCCCAACCACCTGCAGATTTGTTATTCTGTCAGGTCTATTAGATAGTATTAGGTCTAAAAGTGCTGCTCCTCTGGTTGGATTCTGCACCAATTGTGAAAGATAATTTTTCTTGGTTATTAGCAGAAACCTGTTGCCTTTATGGGTTTCACAGGTTTCTGTTTCCCAGTTAATATCCGGGTAGTTAAAGTCCCCCATAACCAGGACCTCATTATGGGTTGCAGCTTCATCTATCTGCTTTAGAAGTAGACTTTCCATGCTTTCTGTTATATTTGGGGGTTTGTAACAGACCCCAATGAGAATTTTGTTACCATTTTTCCCTCTATGAATTTCAACCCATATGGACTCGACATCCTCATTCCCTTCGCTAATATCCTCCCTTAAAGTGGACTTTAGACAAGACTTTACATAGAGACAAACCCCTCCTCCTCTCCGATTTTTACGATCCTTTCTAAACAGACTGTAACCCTGTAAGTTAACTGCCCAGTCATAGCTTTCATCTAACCATGTCTCGGTTATTCCCACTATGTCAAAGTTACCTGTAGATATTTCTGCTTCTAGTTCTTCCATCTTGTTTGTCAGGCTTCTGGCGTTTGCGAGCATGCAGTTTAGAGGATTTTGTTTTGTTCCAATCTCCTCGCTGTGGATTGTTTTAGAAATGTTCTTACCTCCCTTCTGAGTATGTTTTCCTGGGTCGTCTTTGTTCGAGTCTAATGTTTTTCTTCCCGTCCCCTCTTCTTCTAGTTCTAGTAAGCAGATCATCTTTTGAGCCTGTCCATATTATTAGCAGATCATCAATGTAGCGGAAGTATGCAAGAGGTTTAATAGAGCAAGTTGACAAAAACTCCTCCTCTAGTTTGGCCATAAATAGGTTAGCATTTTAGCATATTTTACACTCTTGTTGCTCAAAAATCGTGTTTACTAAGCACACTAACTTATTTATAGTCACTATTGCTTTTACTTTTTTACTTACAGCAGAGTACACATGATATTAATTTTGTTTCTGAGATTTTGAATAATAAGGCTATGCTGGCATTACAAAGCTCGATAAGAGTTCAATACAGTCCTTGGATACCTCAGAATGTTATCCAATTATTTTCCTGCCAATTAGAGGCTTTTTAGCACTGCGATATATTGCTAATTTATGTGACACAAACTGAATTTTAACTGAAAATTCATTAAAGCTGGAAAATTTAGAATTTTAAACAATAAGCTGAAAAATGAAACCTTTTTTTTTTTTTTTTAGAAAATGCATGGTGCCAGCAGGGAAACAGGGTGGTATCAGTGTCTTTATGAGGGGCTGCGTGAGAGCTGCTGGTGTCGAGAACCTACATTTCAGTGATGGTATCATGATTTCAAAGTTATACATCTCTTATTGGAAGAAAGGATGCTACCTTCACCCGGTGCCCTTGGAAGATGTGCATTTTTCTAAATAAATGGAGCCTACAGTGAAACAAAGTGGTTGCAGTCTTCATATGGGGCTGAATGAGTGCTGTCGGTGTCACAAAGCTACATTTAATTGATTTTACCATGAATTCCCAGTTGTATTGGTTTATATTGAAAGAGAACATTCTACTATCACTCTGTAACCTTGGTTGACGTGCACTTTTCCTACATAACACTGATCCAAAACACAAATCTGTTGAATTTCTCTAAAAAAGGGGCAAATATGTCTCCTGATCTGAACCCAGTTGAAAAACCAATCGGGAATTCTGAAGACGCAAGTTGAGCATCATTCTCCATCCAGCAACCAAGCTCTAAAAGAGGTTATTCTTGAAAAATGGAAAAACATGTTGCAGTATGTTGCCAACTTGTTCATTCCATGCATAGGAGACTTAGTGCTGGAGGTCATACAAAATATTAGCTGAAGTAGTTTTTGATTTGTGGTGTATTCAATTTTGCATCAACTAATTTAAGTAAAACTGAAGATTTTGGAACAAAGGTTATATTATTAGCCTTACTTTTATTTTATGCAGTGAAAAATGTTCTATGAAGCTCTATTTTGTCAACATTTTGAAAATTGCTCTTGTTTTCAGTGAGATATTGATTAAAATCTTACTTTTCAAAGGGGGTATATTCAATGATGTTGAACTATATACAGTTTGTGCTCAGAAGTTTACATACCCCGGCAGAATTTTTTCCTTTATTGACCTTTTTTTGCAGCTGTTAGACAACCTGAACACATTTAGGGATTGCCTGATTTTTAGGAAATCCCCATATGCATTCAGGCTGCCTAACAGCTGCAAATCATGCAGCTGCAGTGACACAAACATAATCTATGAGCATGCCCAAAATACTCGGAGGACACCCGAGCATGCTCGGAAATCTCGAGTAACAAGTACACTCACTGATCACTACTCAACACACTCAAGCCTAATGGTCTTAATTAGTGATGTGCAAGTATACTCGTTACTCGAGTCTCCCTGAGCATGCTCGGGTGATCTCCGAGTATTTTGGCGTGCTCGGAGATTTAGTTTTCATTGCCACAGCTGCATGATTTGCAGCTGCTAGACAGGCTGAATACATGTGGGAATTCTCTAGTAAACAGGCAACCCCCACATGTATTCAGCCTGCCTAGCAGTACACCAAAATACTCGCTGACCACCCAAGCCTGCTCGGGGAAACCCGAGTAATGAGTATACTCGCTCATCACTAGTCTTAATGTAATCTTTTAGACATATGCCCTCTTTACCTGGGTTCTTTCAACATTTTCTAGCAGTAACTTTAGGAATTGTTCATTCTATCTTTGGGATATCCCAGAGTTTTTCATGAGATTGCAATTTCTCACTTTTTTATCTTTCACAGATCAGTATTACGCAGCACGAATGCATGAGAGAAGACAGACTCATCCATGTAAATTGTATATTTTTTCACCAATAACGTTTCCTAATGTTTCCTAAAACTTTTTTTTATTATAAATGGTTTTGCCATAATCCTTCAGCCAATCATCAAATTATGAGCATCATTGATAAAAGGACAGAATCCATGGTGCTTAAGTAAAGGGGTATTAATAAGTAATAAACAAATAATCCCTGTTGTCCTTTATCCCCTCGTGAGCCCTAGTTTGCAGATGGAATACTTGTCCAAACTAGTGCTCATTTATTTCCTATCTAGCAACTTTGGCATTTATAATCATCGGATTCATCGCCTTTAGGGGGTGATGTTTTGCATGGTACTAGGTGTGGTGGATGGAAATATACAGGTACACTGCATGTTCCTTTATACCCAAATGGAATATCGCGGCACCAGATAGACTATGGGGTTATCCCCTTCTGACGAAAGGCTCTCAGCAAGGCTGTATAGCCTTGATTGTGCATAGAATGTCACAAGAATTGAAGTGGGGATGATTTCCCTGAATAAAGATGGCATGTCTATCATGCATGTGCAAAGTCTTCTTGGAGCTCTGGGGGCCTGAATTGGCTATTTGATTATGGAAATGTGCAGTAGCATGTTTCTGGATGTCGAGTTCGGCATTTTATGCATTGTGGAAGATCGGCTCATTTAGTTGCTGAGCAAGGTAGACACAGGAACATGTTTGGTTAAAGTCTTTGGGTGGTTTATTGCTTCATACACCAATATGCCCAAAATAGAAACAGAGAACAGCCTTTCTGGCCCAAATGAAAATAAAAAGTCCATACAAATTCCTTCCCAGTGTAGGGAGCGGGGCCAGGACTGCAGTCATGGCCGACAGTAACCCCTGTATCACCCCCTGGCCCCCTCCCAGCACAAGATCATGTTTTCCTCTCTGAGTACATCGGTGCTGCTTCTCTGTGTTATCTGGGATCTCCCGGCATGAGAGTGTATTCCCTACAGATGGCAATCCGCAATCACATTAATTTCTTTATTTAACACAGCATTATCCAGGGCACAGTCAATATTATCAACTGGCAACACTTTCCCTTGCCTCTCCTCTCTTTCCCCGGGACGGTTCATTTCCTCCGGTCCCGCAGTATCCTCAATGGCCAGAGCTCCTGCTTCTCGTGGGGGTATTCTTTGCCATTTCGCCCCGGTCCTTAGAATAGCATCCCACACAAAAATCTGCCACATCTTGGATACCTTGCTCCCGTTCTGCTTAGCCTTCTTCCCGTAGCACTGCAAGTCCCACTTATACGGCACCACTATCTCTGGTGTCGCTGTGCTTCGTACTGTACTCTGGCCCCCTGGATACTGACTGCTGGGCCCACTCTTTTGACAAATGTTGCGGGGTACGGTGTTGCCCTGGGCTAGCCAGCCCTGTGTTTCACATGGGCGCCCTGGCCCCAACTGCCTAAATCCGGAAAACGTCACTACATATCCCACCATGTCCCTCCTAAAATTAACTATTACTGTCCTCATAATAATGCCCCAATCTAGTGGCAACCTTAGGGTACTGCTCCACCTAGCACCATATCAACAATAACGGTGCAAAACATGTAACCAATAATATATATATATGTGCAGAGTAATACACTTCAGGTGTAGCAATACTCTCAAGCACAGCTGGTAATACACTTAATAAGTGTAACAGTACCAAGAAATTCAATAGTGATAATACACTGAATAGTGTAGCAGTATCACATAATATAATTAAGGAACATTTGGCAAAAAATATTAAAGACATAATGTGACATTCCCTACACCATTATGGCTCCCGCCTTTTGGGATAAACACACATGGCAGCTCTTGCAGAAGCTTCAGCCTGGAGGCTTCCTTCCTCCAAACCAACACAGGCAGAAAAAAACACTGGCTGGACATTCCAGCCACACCATTGAGGTGGAGATATGGTGAGTAGGCGTCCTGCCTATCTCTTACCTACTCACCTACAAACCCACCCATAACTCCTTCAGCACCTAGCATGCTGAAGAGAAACGTATGAGTTTCTAGATCATGGAAGAACGCAATCTTTGTGACACATATCTCCCATCATATATCTTGCCAGTAACCCTGTCACAGTATACAGTGATTCCTTTATTCATAGATGGGTGAGTCATACCTCTAATAAAACGCATGATATCACTTACATATTATTAATGCACAAAGCACTTTTTGTACATGAATTCTATCCTTCAATGAATTGTAAATATTAATAATATGTAAAACTATATCGGCACTATGTATTACATCATGAATGATTAATATCGAATTATACACTATTATTTTACATGTAATATTTCATTAATGAGTTTGTAAATTGAATATGATGAAATTTTGCTGTATACAGAGGGTACGGAAAGTATTCGTCTAGACCCTTTTAAAGTTTTCACTCTTTGTTTCATTTCAGCCATTTGGTAAATTCAAAAAAGTTCATTTTTTCACATTAATTTACACTCTGCACCCCATCGTGACTGAAAAAAACAGAAATGTAGAAATTTTTGCAAATTTAATAAAAAAGAAAAACTGAAATATCACATAGTCATAAATATTCAGACCCTTCACTCAAACACTCATATTTAAGTCACATGCTGTCCATTTTCTGGTGATCCTCTTTGAGATGGTTCTACTTCTTCATTGGAGTCCAGCTATGTTTAATTAAACTGATAGGACTTGATTTATAAAAGCACACACCTGTCTATATAAGACCTCACAGCTCACAGTGCATGTCAGACCAAATGAGAATCATGAGGTCAAAGGAACTGGCAAAGGAGCTCAGAGACAGAATTGTAGCAAGGCAAAGATCTGGCCAAAGTTACAACAGAATTTCTGCAGTACTCAAGGTTCCTAAGAGCACAGTGGCCTCCATAATCCTTAATTGGAGGAAGTTTGGGATCACAAGAAGTCTTGCTAGACCTGGCCATCCAGCCAAACCGAGCAATTGTGGGAGAAGAGCCTTGGAGAGAGGTAAAGAAGAACCCCAAGATCACTGTGGCTGAGCTCCAGAGATGCAGTAGGGAGATGGGAGAAAGTTCCACAAAGTCAACTATCACTGCAGCCCTCCACCAGTCGGGCCTTTATGGCAGTGTGGCCCGATGGAAGCCTCTCCTCAGTGCAAGACATATGAAAGCCCACATAGAGTTGGCTAAAAAGCACAAGAAGGACTCCCAGGCTATGAGAAATAAGATTCTCTGGTCTGATGAGACGAAGATAGACCTAGACCCTTTTGTTGATAATTCTAAGCGGTATGTGTGGAGAAAAGCAGGCATTGCTTATCACCTGCCCAATACAATCCCAGCAGTGAAACATGGTGGTGGCAGCATCATGCTATGGGAGTGTTTTTCAGTTGCAGAGACAGGATGACTGGTTGTCATTGAAGGAAACATGAATGCAGACATGTACAGAAATATCCTGGATGAAAACCTCTTCCAGAGTGCTCTGGACCTCAGACATGGCATAAGGTTCACATTCCAACAAGACAATGACCCTAAGCACATAGTTAAAATAACCATGGAGTGGCTCCAGAACAACTCTGTGACCATTCTTGACTGGCCCAGTCAGAGCCCTGACCTAAACCCAATTGAGTATCTCTGGAGAGACCTGAAAATGTCTGTCCACCAATGTTCACCATCCAACCTGACGGAAATGGAGAAGATCTGCAAAGAACAATGGCAGAGGATCCCCAAATCCAGGTTTGAAAAACTTGTTGCATCATTCCCAAGTAGACTCATGGCTGTACTAGCTCAAAAGGGTGCTTCTACTCAATACTGAGGAAAGGGTCTGAATACTTATGACCATGTGATATTTCAGTTTTTGTTTTTTAATAAATTTGCAAAAATGTCTATGAGTCGCCCGCCTGGGCCGTGGGGTACTCGGTACCGGGTCCGGCGGTTCAAAGGGGGATGTAACGGTGGCTGCGACCCGGTCCGTGGCCCCGGGTGCCCATGCAAAAGGGAAAGGTCTTTAAAGGGAATAGAGTTTATGTTCGTGACGCCACCTGTGGTATTCGATAATGGTGACCGACGCTGCTTTAAGGGGTCCGCTGGGGTTATGTTATGGCAGCTAGATGGTATACCTTCCCACAGATGAAGTATATCCCCAGGGCTTCTCAGTATGTAGATAGTAGAATGGTGAGAGGTGTAGTGAATAACGAGGACACAATATTGCAGTCTCTTTACCTTGTTTACTGTTGGTTTCAGCAGCCAGAGCACCAGATCACAGGGCAGGTAGGGTCCGGAAAATTTGGAGGCAAGTCCAGAGTCCCCTTGTCCAGGTGGAAATCAGTAGCCTTCCCTTGCGCTGTAGAGTTGTTGCTGCTTACTGCTAAGCGTCTCGTAAGGTCCTCACAGATGTGGTGTCTCTCTCTCTGTCCCCCGTAAAGGATAGGACAAAACCTGTATGACTGGTGACTTGAGCCTGTTTATAGCTTCTCTTAGATAACCCGGCTCTGTGGGGTGTCACTGTGCCTGCTGGGTGTAGGTGCGGACAGGTAACGTGCAATTAGCTGTCCTGCCGGTCTCTGAAGTAAGCAGTAGAGGTCCTTACTACCTCGGTGTTCCATCTACCGGTTATCTGCACCTCAGAAGGAGGCAGCCTGCTTGGGGCTGGTCCCCTTCTGGTATCCTCTCCTGTGCTTTGCTTTCCTGCACACTCGCTGCAATCAATTCTGCTTTCTAAATGTTTCTTTCCTGGGAGCTGCAGCTCTTAGGGCATGCTCTGCTCCGTGAACCCTCTGTCCTCCTCAGACGGCTGTCTGGAACTTTTCTAATTTTCCCTACAGACTACCAGTTATATATATATGGGGAGTCAGCTAGTAAATAGGATCAAAAGCTCCCCCTGGTGGCCTGGAGTTTGAATGTGTTGCATGTTTGTGGTGCCTGGCGACAGTTATCCTTTCTTGCCTCCAAACGTAGCATCACTCTCCCAGTGAGAAAGTGACATTAGGCCAGTTTCACATTAATGTTTTGACCAGCTGCAGAGGACTGCGGACTTCCTCAGTGAAGCCCCGCCCTCGGCCGCACCCCCGCTGCTAGCTCCATCTACTTCTGCATGCGGCCTGCATGCGGCCTGCGTACCTATCTTTGTGCGGCTGTATGCGGATGCTTCCGCATGCGTCGTTTTGAAGATGAGGTGACCAGAGCAGGACGCAGCTGGCTGTAATTTCTTTTTTTCTCCGCATCGTCAATACGACGCATGCAGAAGCATCCGCATACAGCCGCATGACCTACGTACCTAATGTTAAAGATAGGTACGCAGGCCGCATGCAGAAGTAGGCGGAGCTAGCGGCGGAGGTGCGGCTGAGGGCAGGGCTTCACAGAGGAAGTCCACAGCCCTCCGCAGCTCCTCCGCAGCTCCTCCTTTTTTTCAGTCAAGATGGTGTGCAGAGTGTACATTAAGGAGAAAAAAATGAATTTTTTGAATTTACCAAATGGCTGCAATGAAACAAAGAGTGAAAAAATTAAAGGGGCATGAATGCTTTCCGTACCCACAGAATTCCTCATGTTTCATTGCTTGAGAAAGGCTGGTTACAGCCAAAATGTTGCTGCACTATGTTAGGGTTGGCAGATTGCACTAAATAAAATATTAAATAAAGTGCAATCACAACCCGAGGTCCACCGTGCAGAGAAGAACCCTGCTGCTAGTGTGAATAATGACGGAACAAAACAGCCAGCGTTACCTTAAACACGCTGTGTTAATGCCACACAGTGTGATCGGAACACGGAGTACCAAGCTCAGTTACTTCACCGAGAGGTACTGCACTTAGAGTGCTAAGTGCTAAACCCTGTTCACGTCACACAGACGTTAGCACGTGGATTAGGCTTGCTCTGCAACTAAACTGTGCTAACCGCACAGACAAATGAAGTAGATGCTGAGCAAATAGAAAGAACGTTTATGACGCTAGGTCCAATTCCCTGTCCAAAAAAGAAGAGAATGTCCAGCTTCACCGAATCCTTAAAAAAGAGTTTTCTTTAAAACTCACATTCACAAACTTTAAACAAAGAGGATACAGTCTTCAGCACAAACCATATGGGTAAGAATCTCAACGCGTTTCTGGAGACTAAGCTCCATTAATCATACGCTTGGACACAGTGGGTCCGTGCTCCCGAATATTGGTTTATGCATCACGGGTGAGCTGGTTTATATTCCTTCTTCCCAATTCCCTGTCACCTTCACTGAGAAGTATAGCATAAGGGTTGAGCTTTCTCTGTAACTGGACTGTGCTAACCGCACGCAAGAGCGAAACAGATGCTAATCCAAGGGTCTAGTTACCCCAGTCCTGTCACTACTGAACCCATGTATACCGGCACCTAAAGCATGTAGTAGATTAGACTTGTTTTTTTGCGGGACAAGTTGTACTTTTAAACGACATGATTGGTTTTAACATGTCGTGTACCTGAAAATGTGAAAAATATTCCAAGTGCTGTGAAATTGCAAAAAAAGTACAATTCCACACTTGTTTTTTTTTCTTTATCATGATCACTGAATGCTAAAACTGACCTGCCATTATGTCCTGGTCATTACGAGTTCATAGACACCAAACATATCTAGGTTATTTTTTATTTAAATGGTGAAAAAAAATCCAAACTTTGGTACACAAAAAAAAGCACCATTTTCCGAGACCTGTAGCATCTCCATTTTTCGGGATTTGGGGCTGAGTGAGGGCTTATTTTTTGCACACCGAGGTGGAGTTTTTATTGATACCAATTTGGTGTAGATGCGATCTTTTGATTGCCCGTTATTGCATTTTATTGTAGTGTAATGGTGACCCAAAAAACGTAATTCTGTTGATTTTATTTTTTTTTGTCGTTACGCCGTTTATCAATCAGGTTAATTTTTTCTTTATATTGATAGATCGGGCGATTTTGAATGCGGTGATACCAAATATGTGCATGTTTGATTGACAGTCGCGGTGGGATAGCAATTCCATCTGATACTGTTAGAGGCACATGTCAGCTGTTCAAAACAGCTGACATGTGCCGGGAAAGATGTGGGCTCAGTGCTTATGCCAGAGCATTTCAGAAGATAATATATCTGGCTGCAATCATAATGCCCGGCTGCGATTTGTACATGCAGTTTAGGCAGCATGAATAGCCTCACAGGTTCTTTATTAAAAACAATTTGTCCGCAACAACTTACAGTTTGTTATACATGCATTTAAGTTCAAAAATATTAAAATAATTGAAAGTTACCATGATGCAATATGACTGCGAAAGTGTAACTTCCCCCTTAAAAAATATTAAAATATACAGAATTTCTGTATATATTATAATTCCATCACAAGTTACATTGCCATGTTTCATTGGTATTAAAAAGCAGGTGAAACGATTTAACATATGTTAATCTAAAATCCTCTTTATCTGCTTGTTGAGTTTCTTCCTTTTCTTGTCTAGGCTCATGGAAAATTGATATGTGAAATTAGCTTATTCTGAACACGGACAGCTACATGACATTCTATATTAAGTTGTTCCATTCTGCGGATGAGAGCTGGTTTTAAGCAAATCTCTAGTCATCCAAAACCAGTCGTTCATTGACCTTGTGAGCTGTATTTGTTTAAAGTTAATTTAATTCCCATTTCTACATCTTTGTTACCATTGCCTCTATGGGTCATTGCTTTAAAGATGTTGCAATGAATTTTAACTCAATGATGGGTTTTACGTTCCGACTATCATTTTATTTGCAGACATACTGATTTTAATGCTCTCTTTTTCTGTAGAATGGAAAGTGTTAACATTGTTTCTGAATTGTTCTGTTTACGAAAAAAGTCCTTTCTCTGCCTCCTGGCACAAACACATTGTAGAAATAAATATTGGGCATATGCTATATATGCCACATTGCAAATGACAACATTTCATTATGTGGCTTTTGTCCCAGGGCTGCTTTTTTATTAATACATCCACTGTATAACATATGACGCTCCATAAAAAGGAAATTATAACCTTTGTATTATAATAAGTACAATTTTAAAGAAAATGTTTCATAGTGTCACAAAACAAACAGGTCACTTAAGCAATAAAAAAAATCTGCAACCACATATCTCTAGCACCGTGAACTTTGCATCAGTTGGATTTGTTTTTGGAAAGACGAAAACAACAGAAATGCAGTTTTTTTTAAAAATTGGGAACTGTCCTGAATCTTTGATTTTGGATACAAATATATTTGTATTATAGGTATATGTATTTCCTTAGGCAAGTTTTCCAACTGTACAGTGAAATTAGCCTAGAGTTATCTATGTTATACAGTGCCTTGCAAAAGTATTCAGCCCCCTGGAACTTTTCAACCTTTTCCCTCATATCAAGCTTCAAACACAAAGATACCAAATGTAAATGTTTGGTGAAGAATCAACAAGTGAAACACAATTGTGAAGTTCAATGAAATGTATTGGTTATTTTAAATTTTTGTGGAAATTCAAAAACTGAAAAGTGGGGCATGCAATATTATTCAGCTCCTTTAACTTAATACTTTGTTGCGCCACCTTTTGCTGCAATTACAGCTGCAAGTCACTTGGGGTATGTCTCTAACAGTTTTGTACATTGAGAGACTGAAATTCTTGCCCATTCTTCCTCGGCAAACAGCTCGAGCTCAGTGAGGTTTGATGGAGATCGTTTGTGAACAGAAGTTTTCAGCTCTTTCCACAGATTCTCGATTGGATTGAGGTCTGGACTTTGACTTGGCCATTCTAACACCTGTATACGTTTATTTGTGAACCATTCCATTGTAGATTTTGCTTTATGTTTGGGATCATTGTCTTGTTGGAAGACAAATCTCCGTCCCAGTCTCAGGTCTTTTGCAGACTCCAACAGGTTTTCTTCAAGAATGGTCCGGTATTTGGCTCCATCCATATTCCCATCAATTTTAACCATATTCCCTGTCCCTGCTAAAGAAAAGCAGGCCCAAACCATGATGTTGCCACCACCATGTTTGACAGTGGGGATGGTGTGGTCAGGGTGATGAGCTGTGTTGCCTTTACACCAAACATATCGTTTGGCCTTGTTGCCAAAAAGTTCGATTTGGGTTTCATCTGACCAGAACACCTTCTTCCACATGTTTGGTGTGTCTCCCAGGTGGCTTGTTGCAAACTTTAAATGACACTTTTTATGGATATCTTTGAGAAATGGCTTTCTTCTTGCCACTCTTCCATAAAGGCCAGATTTGTGCAGTGTACGACTGATTGTTGTCTTATGGACAGACTGTCCCACCTCAGCTGTAGATCTCTGCAGTTGATCCAGAGTGATCATGGGCCTCTTGGCTGCATCTCTGATCAGTCTTCTCCTTGTTTGAGATGAAAGTTTAGAGGGACGGCCAGGTCTTGGTAGACTTGCAGTGGTATGATACTCCTTCAATTTCAATATGATCGCTTGCACAAAGCTCCTGGGGATTTTTAAAGTTTTGGAAATCATTTTGTATCCAAATCCGGCTTTAAACTTCTCCACAACAGTATCACGGACCTGCCTGTTGTGTTCCTTGGTCTTCATGATGCTCTCTGTGCTTCAAACAGAACCCTGAGACTATCACAGAGTAGGTGCATTTATACGGAGACTTGATTATATAGAGGTGGATTATATTTTTCATCATTAGGCATTTAGGACAACATTGGATCATTCAGAGATCCACAATGAACTTCTGGAGTGCATTTGCTGCACTGAAAGTAATGGGGCCGAATAATATTGCACGCCCCACTTTTCAGTTTTTGAATTTCCACAAATATTTAAAATAACCTATAAATTTCATTCAACTTCACAATTGTGTTCCACTTGTTGTTGATTCTTCATCAAAAATTTACATTTGGTATCTTTATGTTTGAAGCATGATATGTGGTAAAAGATTGAAAAGTTCCAGGGAGCCGAATACTTTCACAAGGCACTGTATATAGGCTTGAATTCTTAGACATTCTTGTAACAGGGGTGGTGCCATAGGATTGGAGGATGGCTCACATGGTACCGATATTTAAGAAAGGTAAGAAGGTGGATCCAGGCCACTACCATCCGGTAAGCCTGACACCAGTAGTGTGCAAAATTTTTGAGGGCATTATAAGGGAAGATCTGCAGAAATATATTGTAGAGAATAATATAATAACTGACAATCAGTATGGATTCATGAAGAATAAATCATGCTTAACTAATATGTTGGGTTTCTATGAGGAGGTAAGTGCAAATCTGGATATAGGTAATGTGGCTTATGTGATTTATCTGGACTTTGCATAGACATTTGATGCTGCACCACAAAACAGCCTTATACTGAAGCTACAGAAGCAAGGACTGGGGGAAGCTATATGAAAATGGGTGAGGAATTGGCTAAATAACAGGAAGCAAAGAGTTGTTACAAATGGGACATTCTCTATCCCATAGAATGTAAGTCCGCAATGACAGGGTCCTCTCCCCTCTGTACCAGTCTGTCACTGTAAATTTGTTTACTGTTAACGATATCTATAACTCTGTATGTAACCCCTTTCTCATGTACAGCACCATGGAATTAATGGTGCTATATAAATAAATAATAATAATAATAGTCAGCAGTGGTGTACCACAGGGATCTGTGCTAGGACCAATTCTTTTTAACCTCTTTATTAATGACCTTGTGGACAGGATCAAGAGTAAGGTGTCAGTCTTTGCTGACAACACCAATCTATGAAGGATACTAAAATCTGACCTTGACATTACAATATTGCAAAACAATCTGGATAAGATGACTGCATGGCCAAACACCTGGCAAATTAGATTTAATGTAGACAAATGTAGAGTAATTCACCTAGGCTGGAGTAATTTTGCTGCTGCATATACATTAAATGGGAGTATACTGGGACTAAAGAACAGGAGAAGGACTTGGGAATTATGATTACAAGTAACCTGGGCAACATTACTCAATGTCAAGCAGTAGCCACAAAAGCAAACAAGATTTTAGGATGTATAAATAGATAGATAAAATCCCGCGATCCCAACGTATTGCTACCCCTTTATAAATCACTTGTGAGGCCAAATCTAGAAAATGAGATCCAATTTTGGGCTCCTCATGTAAAAAATGATATTCAGAAATTAAACTCAGTTCAAAGGCAGGCAAATAGATTATTACAAGGGATGGAAGGCCTCTCCTTTGATGAAAGGTTGGAGAAGTTGGGCTTGTTTAGCTTAGAAAATCCACTTCAGAGGGGATCTCATTTACAGTTGAAACCAGAAGTTTACATACACTATATAATAGACACCTTTTGCATGTTTTTCTCAATATCTGACATGAAATCAGAATAAACCTTTCCCATTTTAGATCACTTAGGATTACCATAATTGTTAATATTTGCCATATGCCAGAATTATGAGAGAGAGAGTATGTTTTAAGGCATTTTTATTACTTACTGCAAAGTCAAAGGTTTACATACATTAAGATTACTATACCTTTAAACAATTCTGGACTGCCCATACGATGATGTCATTTGTTTGGAAGCTTCAGATTTTTTTTTTTTGCAACATCTGAGTTAATTAGAGACACACCTGTGGATGTATTTTAATGCACACCTGAAACACACTGGTTCTTTGTGTAGCATCATGGGATAGTCTCATTCAATCAGCCAAGATATCAGAAAGAGAATTGTGGACATGCCCAAGCCTGGCTCATCCTTGGGTACAATTTCAAGATACCTGAAGGTGCCTTGTTCATCTGTAAAAACAATTATATGCAAGTACATCAACATGAGATTGTCCAGCCATCATACTGCTCAGGAAGGAGACGGGTTCTGTGTCCCAGAGATGAAGGTGCTTTGGTCCAACATGTACATTTGAAGATGATTGCAGAAGCTGGTAAGATTGTGTCAATGTCCACAGTGAAACAAATGCTGTATCAACATGGACTGAAAGGCCACTCTGTCAGGAAGAAGCTATTACTCTAAAAGAAGCATAAAAAAACAGATTAATGCACATAGCGACAAAAACCTTAATTTTTGGAGACATGTCCTGTCGTCTGATAAAATTAAAATTGAACTTTTTGGGCATATTGACCTTCATTACGTTTGGAAGAAAAAGAGAGAAGCTTTGAAGCCTAAGAACATCATCCCAACTGTGAAACATGGGGGTGGCAGCATTATGTTGTGGGGTTGTTTTGCTGCAGGAGGAACTGGTGCACTTCACAAAATAGATGGCATCATGAGAAAAGAAGATTATGTGGCAATACTGAAGCAACAGCTCAAGACATCAGCCAGGAAGTTAAAGCTTGGGCGGAAATGGGTCTTCCAAATGGACAATGACCCGAAGCATACTGCCAAAATGGTAACAAAGTGGCTAAGGATAACTAAGTCAATGTTTTGGAGTGGTCATCACAAAGCCCTGATCTCAATCCTATTGAAAATGTATGGGTAATGCTGAATAGTCAGATGTGAGCAAGGTGACCTAGAAACCTGGATCAGTTACACCAGTTTTGTCAGGATGAATGGGCCCAAATTCTGACCAACTATTGTGAGAAGCTTGTGGAAGGATATCCCAAGTGTGTGACCCAAGTCATTCAGTTTAAGGTCAATGGTACCAAAAACTAATAAAATGTAAGTAATAAAAATGCCTTAAAACATTCTCTCTCTCTTTATATTGACATTTGGCAAATATTTATAATTATGGTAATCCTAATTGACCTAAAACAGGAAAGGTTTATTCTGATTTCATGTCAGATACTGAAAAAAACACGCATATGTGTCTTTTTATACTGTGTATGTAAACTTCTGGTTTCAACTGTATGTGTATAAATACAAGTGTGGGCAATACAAAGGACTGGTGCATAACATATTCCTTCCAAGGACTATACTAAGGACCTGGGGACACTCATTACGGGTGGAAGAAAGGCGATTTTGACAGCTAAATAAAGAAAGGGTTCTTTACAGTTAGAGCAATCAGAATGTGGAATGCCCTAACGCAAGACGTAGTAGTAGCAGACTGTATAACAGCTTTAAAGGATGGAATATTTCCTCAATACACATAACATTGTGGGTTATAGTTAATTCAGTGACAAAATGAACAACTGGTGGAGAAAGGTTGAACTTGATGGACCTAGGTCTTTTTTCAACCTATGTATCTATGTAACTATGATGTCATCAAATTTTCTGTATTTACACTTTATACTGTTGAATAGTCAATACTAATCCAGTTTAGGAAATGACAGAGCAAAAGGCAATAGGACGAGTGTGTAAGACATGTAAAACATACAGTTGGGGTATGTGTCCACGGCGTATTGCTTGAGTTTTTGCTGCGATTGGAAGCTGTGTACAGCCGCAGCATCCAATCTGCAGCATCCAGATGTTACAGCATAGTGGAGGGGATTTTATGAAATCTCATATCCACTATGCGTACAAAAAATGCAGGCGGCAGACTTGCGTAACTGGTCCTGTCTCTACTATTCTGCCCCCAGCAGGATGGACACTTGTCTCCATCCTGCCGGCTTGCTTCTTTCAATAAAATAAAAGTAAACAAAAAACCTTTCCTCTTACCTTGCCTGTGGCGAGCGATGTTCCCTCCAGGCTGAAAGCACGCACTCGCCAGCGAATGACAATGACGTCAGATGCCGGCGACGTACGTGCAGGCTGACGTCAGCTGCCAGCCTCCGATCCGAATTTTAGTCCTCTTTTGTGGCTTTGCTATTAGTTTAGTGATAAAACAAAACCCAGCAAAGTCCTGCCCATTTACTAATGTCCTGGTTTATACCTATTCATTTGCACATTGCACTTTATTCCTTCTTATTAAAGCATATCTGTTTCTATATATTAATTTAGGGTCTAGCAAGAGGCAAGCCATGAAGGACTATATCGCGGAAAAATTACCAAATGGTCATATTAGACCATCCTCATCCACCATTGCTGTGGGGTTTTTCTTTGTAAAGAAGAAAGTTACGCCCTCAAACTCAATCTGATCATGGTCTGGGATCCATTTCCACTTCCTCTCATTCCAGACGTCTTTATTCAGATTATAGGAATAAAATGGTTTTCAAAACTGGACCTCAGAGGGGTGCATAATCTCATTTGCATTAAAGAGTGGGATGAGTGGAAGACAGTTATCAATATGCCTGAGGGTCACTATGAGAACATGGTGATGCCATTTGGGTTGACGAACGTGCACGCTGTCTTTCAGCAAGTTGTAAATTACATCTTTAGTCACCTGGTAGGTAGAGTTGTGATAATCTATCTTGATGACATAAAAATTTATTCACCTAACTGGTACATTACAAGTACATGGTTTTTGCGTGGATGAGGCGAAAGTCCGGGCGGTACTGGATTCGGATCATCCTGAAGATTTGAAAGCATTACAATGATTTTTTGGCTTTGCCAACTACCACCATATGTTCATCAAAAAATTTTTGGTAGTAGCCAAACTGCTGATGGATATGACTAGAAAGGGGATGGACTTTTCTAAGTGGTCCAGTCCAGCCAGGGAGGCATTTTATACCTTCAAGATGTGTTTTGCATCTGCTCCGATCTTCATACTGTCTGACGTCACTCAGCCTTTTATTGCCGTGATTGATGAGTCTGAGATGGGAGTGGGGGCGGTATTGTTGCAGGGTGCATCTCCTGGTAAATCGCGTCCATGTGCATATTTTTTATGAAAAAAATGTCATCTGCAGATAAAAATTATGACATAGGTAGCAGAGATTTCTTGGCAATTAAATGGGCTTATGAAAAGTGGTATGAATTTTTGGAGGGAGCAGTTCATCTGGTTATGGTGATCACAGATCATAAGAATTTTTTATATTTAGACTGTGCGAAACGTCTAGCGCCTCAACAGGCAAGATGGCCATTGCTCTCCACCAGGTTTAACTTTTTTGTCACATATAGGCTGGGGAACAAAAGCATTAAGGCAGCTGCCTTATCTCGTTGTTTTCCTGGGGGTGGAAATAATTGTGAACCTATTTGGTACATATTTCACAAAAAGGGGTGGTTACAGCGTCTACATGCTTCGATCTTGAGAAAAAGGTTGTTGACACTCAGGAGGACACCCCTGCTGTCTGTCTGTTAGGTGAACTGTTTGTACCTGTAAATCTTCATCTACGAATCCTTAGTGAACATGTCACGCTGGGTGAAGGAGAAGTAAGGTGCAGAATAATGGGAAGAGGTAGGGAGAAGCCCAAACACTAGGGAAGGGGGGAGTAGAGACCCCTAGGTAGAGCTAACAACATCCTGCCTGCCCTAAACATCCCTGAATAGGTTTTGCACCTATCGATCGAGCAGGAACCTAATCCCTGCCTGACCCTAGCAATAGGCCCTGGATAGGGAGGGGACAGGGTAGGCAGTAGTCATTCTCCATTACAACTAAAGACAGAGAGGGTGTACAAATGAAGGGATACACTTAGCTTGAGAAGACCACCGATTTATCACACTAGCAATCCTCCATGGGAATTCCAAGAAGACACTAGCTAGACTACTTGTACTTCCATTCCGGCAGAGGGAAATTGAGCTAATGCGAACACCCTGCGGAACTGGATGTATTTAAACCTTCAGTTAAGGTGAGCAATTAGCAGCAGAACATGGAGGGAACTGTTGGGTCCTAGAGGGAGAAGGATATCACTCCATAATAGTGATGCCAAAATTAAGCAGGTGCTTGAAGAGCTAATCGCAAAGACCTACCGATGGATCCAGAATGACTATCTGTCACTATTGACACACCCATGACAGAACCCCCCTTCTACGAGTGGCCTCTGGACACTCAGGGCTGGGTTTCCAAAGGTTAGAGGCATGGAACATGCAAACCAGTCTAGGGGCATTCACCTCTGATGCTCTCCTCTGGACCATAACCTCTCCAGTGCACCAAGAACTGCAGGGAACACTTAAGATGAGAATCAACAATCCTCAAAATCTGGAACTGCAAATTACCATCAATAATTATTGAAGGCGGTGGCATGGGGGAGGACTCAAGAGGTTCAACATACTTCTTGAGCAGAGACATGTGGAACACATTGTGAATTTTAAGAGCCAGGGGAAATGCAAGATAAAGCAGGGCTATGACAGCATTTTGTTTATAGAGGCCAATAAACCTAGGTCCCAGTTTCCAGGAAGGAATCGTCAACTTGATATTCCTGGTAGACACCCACACAAAAACATTCACACTTAGGTCCAGACTTGGCAAGCATTTCCTGTCAACCATACGTTTGCACCTGTCTCCCATGATTTTCATATTACTATGAACACCCTCCCACACAGAAGATAGCAATGAAGCAAAACATTCTTCCTCAAGGACTCCTGAAGCCACTCTCCCACTAAGAGTACTCAACTGTGGATGGAAACTGTATGCACCAAAGAACAGTAACATTCTGGTAGACTCTTGGTGATGATTATTTATAGCAAACTCAGCCAACAGTAAGTAAGATTTCCAATCCTCCAGGTTTTCAGAGACAAAATACCTGAAGTAAGTCTCCAAATTCTGATTAGTACGCTCAGTCTGTCTATACGACTGAGGCTGGAAAGCAGAGGAAAAGGACAGCTGCACCGCCAGTCGAATACAGAACCCTTTCTAGAACTTAGAAACAAACTAGGTCCCCCAATCTGACACAACATCGGAGGGAACTCCGTAAAGCTTCACAATATCATTAACAAAAACCTGTGCAAGAGCCATGGCATTCGAAAGTGCCGATGAAATGCACCATTTTACTGAACCTATACAAAACCACCAGAACCACAGTCTTGCCAATACCGGTAGGTCAGAAATAAAATCCATGGACAAGTGTGTCCATGGTCTGCTAGGAATGGGTAGTGGAAGAAGAGGACCAGACGGACAGGTATGCGATGCTTTAGAACGTGCACAAACACTGCAAGTGGACACCTGTTCAACAACATCCCGATACAATCACGGCCACCAAAAACAATGAGAAAGGAGGTCCGTGGTTGTCTTACCACCTGGATGACCAGCAATTACAGAATTATGACATTCCCTAATTGCTTTATGGCGCAAATGAGATGGTACAAATAAACTCCCTGAAGGGCATTCGACACGAATATGGCACATTCGGATTCATGATTGGAAACACCAGCAAAATTTTATAAAATCAGAAAAAATTGGTTATATTCGGTAAACGTAAAGGAAAATATTTGCATTGCCAAAAAAGTATTTTCAGCACTTTAGCAGTGTGGCCGTTAAATTTACCTGCCAGCATTTTTGGGGTGCCATAGACAAAGCCAGCAGGGCACATGTCCTACAAGTATGTTGTGCACTGCTTCTATTGTGCTCCATGCACGAGTATAGCATTCTAAATAATATTTTTTCACTAACTAAATGTGAAAAAGACTGCTGTATCCCAGATTTTTGCTAGTAAGCTAGGTGGTTGTATATCAGTCAGACAGTGTAGCTAGCTACTGTTCAGTATGGCTGTTAAATTTACCTTCCAGCATTTTTTTGCCATTACTGAGGTCCACAGACAAAGCCAGCAGGGCACATGTCTTACAAGTGCGTTGTGCACTGCTTCTATTGTGTTCCATGCAAGAGTATAGCATTCTAAGTAATATTCTTTCATTAGCTAAATGTGAAACAGCCTGCTGTATCCCACCTTGTTATTTAGTGCTGTGGTGATATGAAACTGCAGATATAAGGCACATTAAAATATATATATTTTTTTCTGTTGCTGAATATGATACAGCCCACCATATTCCACATTCTCATGTTGTGGCGGTGATATGAAACTGTCTGCAGACCTAACACGCATTATATTTTATTTTTTCAGTTTCTGAATGTGATACAGCCCACCGTATACCACATTGTCATGTTGTAGCGGTGATATGAACCTGTCTGCTGACCTAACATGCATTAAAAAAATTATAATATTTTCTGCTGTTGAATGTGATGCAGCCCGCCGTATCCCACATTGTCATGTTGTGGCAGTGATATGAACCTCTTTGCAGACCTCAAGCACATTAATATATTTATTTTTTTCTGTTGATAAATGTGATACAGCCCGCTATATACAACCATTACATTTAGTGGCGTTGAAATTAATTAATTATATTTTTTTTACAAATGTGATACAGCAGCCGAGATATGAGTTTGAAATTGTTTTGAGCCTATCTTCTAGAGTATGTGCATCTTTGGCATCCAATTTCCCACTGGCATCTTTTATACCCAACTTGAGACACGCATCTATTACACCTAACTTCTGACGAGCATCAAACGCTCTCTGGTAATTTGTGTTGCGTAAATTAATAACTGTTGTAGGCTGGATCCTAGATCTCACACTTCCCATAGCCACCCTGTTATTGATCCTGTTGAACGTTCCCTTTCCCGAAGTCATCATGGCCCTTTTCCTGATCAGTTCATGTAACGACACGTCGGCCATATTTCTGCAGCAAAACCTACACCTTACAAGCAGCAACTGTAGGAAAAAGGGCATTCCAATGCCATGGACAATCTTCTAGATCATACAGGCCTCATCCACATTAAAAAAAAAATGTATTTTACTATCTGAATACACAAGGGGAGATCTCATTTTGAAATTGTTTTAAGCATCTAGTCAATGTTATACAGGCCTCATCAACAGGCCCCCTAATAATGCTTGAGAAAACATACAGAAGGGGGCAGAGGTCCTTCATCTGTATCCAGTACACAAGTGTGAATTGTACCTCATCCGTTGTGCTAGGCTATGAAATATGTCATCCTGCACCAGGTCTCGGCGTTGCTGCCACAGTTGCTGCCACATGTGCAGAGTTTAATTCCACGGTGTGGTCATATCACATATCAACTTGTTAACCGGTAGTCCAAAAGACCTCTATACCAACTGAAGTGGAATGATGGAAGTCAGCATGACAGTGGTTTCTGCAGTAGCGCTTCCAGGGTGGGACAGTTTCGGAGGAATTGCTGTAACATCAGGTTGAGGATGTGAGCCATGCAAGACATGTGGGTAAGGTTGGTCCAGTGTAGGGCCGCCACCACGTTTGCACCGTTATTGCATATTGCCTTCCCTGGCTCCAGGCTGCGTGTGGACAGCCATTGCTCAAACTCGGCATGGATAGCTGCCGCCCACAATTGTTGATCTGTATGACTGCAATCTCCAAGGCATATTATTGTAATATGTGTGTTGTCACATCACATATCAACTTTTTAACTGGCATGGACAAAGACTATGTAACTATGTATCTATGCAAGTCGAAAAGCAGAGGGGTGTGAAAGGCGGCAATGAGCAGACAGCTTACATGCTTTCTGGAGTAGCTCACCCAGATCAGGATAGTGGCTGAAAAAAGGCTGTACCACCAGGTTGAGGACGTGAGCCATGCAAGGCACGTGTGTGAGCTTGCCTCACTGTAGGGCCGCCACCAGGTTTGCACCGTTATCAAACACGGCCTTCCCTGGATGCAGGTTCAGCGGAGACAGCCATTGATCAAACTAAGCCTGGAGAGCTGTCCCCAACTCTTCAGCTGTATGACTGTGATCTTCAAGGCATATTAATTTTAAGAATGCCTGATTACAGTGAGCCCTGTGCAGTACTGAGGTGGGGGTGGAATTCTCTCTGCAGTGTTGAAAAGTGTGTTTAATTAAGGCTTGGGTTGAGGGCGCAGGTGGAGGCACAAGAGGAGGTGGAGGAGGCAGAAGCACTGCAAGAACTGTTACATACAGAGGTTTGTTCCGCAAGCCCTGGGGATTCCAAGACTTGGTGTCTAGTGACACCTTGGTGTCTACTGCTTTAGTTCTCCATCTCCTGGTGTGTACTAGTTTAGGTCTCCAACCCAAGCTGTTTAGTTTTTTAGTTTTCCAATCCCTGTTGTCTATTAGTTTAGCCATCTGTGGTTCCCAACAGTCAGTTGGGGACTTTGAGAGTTGTGATGTGGGGAGAAAAAATGGTAATTGGGGTGCCACCACTGATGACTGTTCTGTGTGTGATGTTAAGGTGGAAGAGGAGGAGCAGAGGCCACTTGATGCAGTGCTTGCCATTTACTGGAGAACATGTTCTTTGAGGCCCTCATCTACAAAGCATACCGTTGTATGGCTCCCAAAGAAAGGGAGCGGAGTTGCCCATCCAATAACAGAAGTTGTTAAAATGCTGCACAAATTTTCACTGCAGCAAAACAAACCGACTTCTCATCCCTCATATCTTACCTGTCTCACAACCCTAAACAGCTATTCAGTACTTTCAACTCTTTCCTCTATCCACCAGTTCCCCCTCCCTCATCCTCTCATCTCAGCTGAATTCTTTGCCTCACCACCTGTGAACTTGACACAACAACGTCCCACCTCACTCCAAACTTTACCACAGTCTTTATCACATTGCCTAACCCATCTCTTCATCCTGTCACTAACAACTGGTGTCTTCCATCTTCATTGAAACATACCACGATCACACCCATCCTCAAAAAGCCCACCATTGTTCCATCTTTTGTGTCTACCTATCGCCCCATATCATTTCTCCCCTATGCCTACAAACTGCTGGAATAACACGTCCAATCTGACTTCAGACCTCACCATTCCACTGAAACTTCCCTGACTAAAGTCACCAACGACCTACTAACCGCCAAATGAAAGCGCCGCAAGTTTGTCTGCCTCCTTCTCCTGGACCTGGCATCTGTCCTTGATACAGTGGACCATTCCCTCTTTCTATAGACTTTCTGATCTGTTGATATTACAGTCTTGGCCCTTTATTTTGGATCTTCTCCTACTCTCAAAGGTTCAGTTGTAGGACCGGGAACTATGCTTAGAGGGTGCACGCACATGCTCCCTCCCTCTTAAATGGACCGCCCGCATCAACCTAAGGTATTCCCAACCTATAGCTGGGGACATCTTCTATTTAAGACTTCTACTCCAATATGGAGGTGCCTGAGCTACGTTGTTAGTTTGCCTTGCATGTTTTCTAGTTGTCAGATTCACCAAGTCTGCCTGTCTGCTTGTATACCCTGTACCTGTCTGCTTTTACCTGTCTGTGCCCATCTGCTCGTACTTGTCTGTACTCTTCTGTTGATCAGCCTGTTCAGAAAGCACCTGCCAGCACCCAATTGTCTAACACCCGGTTCAGCCCACACCTGCCAGTGCTTTTCTGTTCCTCAGCCGCTCCCATCTGCACCTATGGTTCCAGAGTCTCTACAGTGTCTGCCTGCATTTTTCATCCCTCCATTTGGCCATAGCAGCTTACCCGCTGTAGGGGTCAGCTGCCACCTTCTGTAGGTCAGCCATGGAGTAGCACCTGGTGCTACCTCTTTGTACCTCCTTGAGTCGCTGTTTTCAGCTGCTGCCACTTGTCCGAGTAGGGATTTGATAGCCCACCTAGTTACCCCTTCCAGGCTTTCAGAGGGATACAGAAAAGTGATTCCACCACCTTGCCGGTTACAGTTTCCATCTGCTGGGTTGGCTGTAGTGGAAAAGGTGTTGGTCCCTACTATACTAATTCTACTCTATTGCAATTGATGCCACTTTGTTGGTGTCTGCCACTAATTTTTGTAAATATGTAGATTCCTGGTTGGGTCTCCTTCATGTGTGTTGCCTGTAGCAGTAGACCTCCAAGACCATCAAGGCTGCACTTCCTTGGAGTCAACTACCCATGTTATTATCCTTATATTGTTCTGACAATAGTGGTCTATGAAATTTATATGATATTTGTGCCACCTGAGTGTGGCTGAGTATGAAAGCAGGTTGAGCTGTTGCATGTGGCGTCATGGCTCCCAGCACAGGAGGCCTACACCGATCCCTCACCCACCTCGTCTTACTGTAACACTCAATTGAAAACTATAAATGCTGTCCCAGACCCCAATACCTCATGCCTGGCTAATTGCTGCCGTGCCATGCTAAAATGTGTACTGTGTCACCATACTGGTAGCTTTTTTCTGAACTTGTACCCGTTTTTCAATGTCTTTTTTAAAATGTGGTGCCCAGAACTGGACACAGTATTACAGATGAGGCCTGACAAAGGAGGAGTAGAGGGGGATAAGTATTATAGATGACTATATTTAAGGGCTTAAAAATTGAAAATTAAAATATTGGAGATTTTAATACATTTTTGACATTTTGCAGGTATTTCCATAAATAAACATAAATCATATCAAACTAAATTTACTGCTTTCATGAAGTGCAATGTGTCATAAAAACCAGTATCACTGGGATATATGGAAGCATTCAAGAGTTATCACATAAAGTAATAGATATCAAATTGGAAAAATTTGGCCTTGTCAGG
The DNA here is from genome assembly GCF_032444005.1 of Ranitomeya imitator. Classification (NCBI taxonomy): domain Eukaryota; kingdom Metazoa; phylum Chordata; class Amphibia; order Anura; family Dendrobatidae; genus Ranitomeya; species Ranitomeya imitator. The sequence goes on from NC_091286.1 coordinate 282,229,402, forward strand.
AAGGTGAAAATAGGCGTTGTTAAATATTAATTATTCTTATTTTTTCTGTACTGAGCACATTGCTTCTTGCTGACACTATCTAAAGCTATTTCTGTGTATGTAGCTCAGAGTATAAGTTAACGCCATATACAGGGAACACGTGATCTGTGTTGGACATATATAAACGTCTTTTAGGAGGGTGTGGGGGCCTTTTGTCCCATGGGACGGTCACCTCCCTTCCTACATTTCATTCTCCATGGACGTCCAACAAGGAAGGAACAACAGCTGATAGCGAAAGCCATGATGACCTTCGAACTTCACACAGACAGACTGTTTTATCATTCAGGACCTTGGGAAAGATGAGTAACAAGACAAGCGCTGATATTTACACATGGACACTCTGTTCATAACTGTTTCATCTACTTTTATGTTTTTGCTGCAATGGTGGATAATTCAATAAACCACTATACTTTCATCAGAATATCATGACATTTTTCTTTTAAGAACAACGCACCTGGTTAAGTCTTGATTAAATATTTTTGCGCAATAACCATTTTTAACAGGCATTGGGAGCAATTGGTTAAAAATAAATTTGCAGCAATTAAAATTAAAATGGATAAATTAAATAAAATCATATATAGTATACAACCTGGCTCCAGCTAACGTTCTTTTAACAACCATCCACTGATGTCAATGATAGGCTCCAGTGGTAAGGTAAATAGAAAAGCATAATATCAGAGGCACATTCGATGATGCGCCATTCCAGTCACCTGACTACTGCAGCCAATTACCGGTCTCCATGGTCAGGTGACTAAACACAGTACACCATCACTTACTGTCCTGCTGGAGACCACTGAAGTGGATTGTGCAGGAGGCATGAAGGTTACAGCAGTATGTAAGTATACATTTTTTGTTATTACCACTAGAACTATTCATTAGAGCTTTAGCCAAAATAATTCCTTTAGTGCAGATAGGAAAAACTTTGTGGTTATAAACTATATGGGGTAACATGCATGGTTCTACAAGAACCTAAAATCATCCAGTAATCATGTCTTCTTATACACAATGTTTTCTGAATGTTGTAGTTAGTAAAATAATAACTATGTCTAAGTATTTCACTACTCAATTGCACATTGTGTTTTGCTCATAACAGGAAACATGGCTGAGCTGCTTCTTAACCTCCCTCACCCATAAAAAAAGGTGTCTAGGTCTGCCAGATGGTAAAACTGCCTTACTATAGCAAAACCACTGAGGAAATAGTTTGATTTAAATTTATCATTGCTCTGTATTACTTTAGTAGAAAGAAGTGCTTATTCATGGTTTATATTTCCTCACTAGATAGGAGAACATGGGAAAAACAAGTTAGTCCAAGTTCAAGGTCTGAGACCCAATGAATAAAGGATTTCTCCCAAAGCACAACTTTAAAAAAATGAACTAATTAATGTAGCTTATCAACAATTACAGGGTATGCCAAGCATATTAATAACAAGTTCATGCATCCCTAATTTTCATTGAGAGACAGTTTATTATACAGTTAAACAAATTTGTTATGCAATGCCGGACTCCTTGGACCCACTTCTACTACTTATTCACAGAAATGTTTAACAGTGGTTCCATAAAAATCTCATCAGGAGATTTGTATCAATCACAAGGGGTTCAGATGAAAATCCACTTATTTTCACATAGAAGACATAAACTGACAGGAGTCAACGTATCATCCTGCCTATTATACTGTAGTTTAAACCCCGGTTTATGAATTGTTGTGTTATTACCTTTTATATTAGTATCAAAAATATAGATGAGCCAATATATTGGAGTGCAAGTGAATTCTACTTTAATTTTACAAAAATTTGCATTTGCCAAAATGCAGACTTTTTGTTATTCACTTCTATGCAACTTCAGCAAAATGGCGTCTACCGGCAGTTATTCTTCTTTACCATAATGGGCCATTAAACAGTTAAAAAATGTTAAAAGAATGCTTTTACTCACCTCACTGTTTACCTCTCTGGCCCTGTGCTCCTCTCCAAGCCTCATCAGAATCGGAAGTCGTGGCTCAGTGTGGGAGGCTCTGGGATTTCAGTGCTCATATCATGGGTTCAGAGGATGCAGTGAGAAACAGACGGGTGACTGTGGTGAGCATATTATGTTTATTATACTCTGGAGTCGGAAGAGACCCCAGTGCATGATAAGAGTCATTACATTTGTGAAGATGTGAAGAATACTGTATTTTTCAGACTATAAGATTAACTTTTTCCCAAAAAATTTGGGAGGAAAATGGGGTTGCGTCTTATAGACCAAATGTAGCTTACATGGGGGGGGGGGGGTTTCAGTAGAGCGAGGTCACAAGAAGCAGGGTCGCTGCTGCAGGAAGCGGGCATCAGTAGTGGGGCAATCCTGAGTGCTCCAGGCTGGGAAGGAGTGTTGGCCCCTTTGCCATTTTTCTGAAGTCCATCAGTCTATCACTGAGAAATTAAATGGGAAGAGTGGGGACTCCGCTACCTCCTCACCACAGAGATCTTGTTGAAGCCCAGAACCCACAGCCTCACACCGCCTAAATAAACTCCCCTTCCCAACCCGGAGCCCACAGCATCACCCCACTCCTGCCATTGCTGCCGGCTTCCTGCAGCAGCAACCCTGCCTCCTGTGACCCCGCTCCACTGCTGTCGCCCCTCCATCCCCTGTAAGCTACTGTAAATTCAGACTATAAGGCAGACTCACATTTTATTAAAAATAATTTTTTCCTATTTTCCTCCCCAAAATTTGACTTGTGTCTTATAGTCTGCAAAATACTGTAATTCCTCTGCACATCGAATTTTCTGGTAAATCTACCAAACAGGCAAATTTGATTTTTTTTCTGATCCACTCATCTCCATATAAAGCTTTAGTTTTATGAGAAAAATCCTTTATTCAGTGAAGTATTCATTTTTGGGATTGAGAGACATCATGATTCTGTATCAGTGATTGTAAAATTTATCAACTGAAGTACGGTATATATGAAGTATAATTTTTCCTACCATTTGAAACTTTCCAGATTTGAAGCAATTTCCTCTGGAACCTATTCACAATTTCAATGAGGGGGTGCAAGGGATACTCCTATATAGGGTTAACTATGACTATATTATTATATTATTAACTATATATGATTAGTTAATACAGAGGCCATTGTAATGCCCTCTGTATACCCAGGTCTGTATTCACTAAATCTAGAGATTAGAAGGTTTCTTCATGAACATAAAAGTACGGTAGGTTTTTTTTTTACTGTAAGAGTGGTGTGACTATGGAACGGTTTGTAGAAAAAGTTGCCATTAAAGGGGTTGTGTAAGAAACAAAAAAAACCTTGCCTAAGGGACTGGATTTGCTAAAAAAACAGCAAAACTCATTAATACTCACTTACTGGCACCAAAACGACTCTGTGGTCTCTGTTGGCAAAGGAAGTGGAGGTTTCATGGTTCCATCAGACTGCTGTAACCTGTGATTGGCTTTAGCTGTCTGGTGATTTGATAAATGTATCATTGGATGTTCTTCTAACCACAAGCTGTTCAAAGTCACCTGGCCGCTACAGTCAATTATTGGTTGCAGCAGTCTGGTGGCTGGAGCAACAGTTACATCTCTGTTTCTTGTAATGACTCAAGCCATGAGTATTAATAAATTTAAGATTTTTTACAAATCCAGTCCCCTGAGCAAGCTTTTATTTTGTCTGAACAACTCTTTAACTCATTGAAAGAGTTCAAAATAGGTTTGTATACCTATTTATTTTTATTTTTCAAATTATTTTGATTGTTAAATTTGAAATTGGGAGGTATATTTTTTTGTCTTCCGCTGAACAAATTTGCAGAAACAAAGTTTAACTAGAGAGATTTAAATTTTGTTTTTCAACTTTACTACTGTGTGATATTAAGAAGAATGTGTAAGGCTGGTTTCACATTTGCGGTTGTGCCGCAATTTTCTGCATGCATCGTGTATTCTTATCTTTAACATTAGGGACGCAGGTGCCTGCGATTGGTTGCGTTTTGCCGTGTTTGACGACGCATGCGTCGTTTTGTTGTCAGCCGCTTGACGTGGTAAACGCTACATGTAGTAATTTCAGAGGTGTCAGTTTGCCACCTCAAAATGTATGCGGTTGTTAGCGGAAGGAATGCGGCAAAAAAACGCATTACAGTCTATGTGAACGCATGTGTTCGCAAGCACATGCGTTTGCTTGTGTTTTACCACAGGAAAGCATGTCTAGACACTGATTAGCCACCCCCCACATACAAACTGATAAAAGGAGGGAGTGGGCATTGGCAGGTCACTAGTCAGCAGACTGGGAACAAGAGCAGACGCAGGAAAGCACCTTGGAGGAAACCACACTCTGAACAATGTGAGTATCAAAGCCAATGTCTTTATTTTCTATTTTCTGTCTCTATATGTCCTAATTTCTGTCTTTTTTTTCTTGCTGCTTGCATCAGAATGTCATCTTCTTCTGAGGAGCAACGGCTTGGGCCTGCACAAGGTGGAATTGAAAGTGAAGTGAGTACTCACCTCTTTTCCTTTTTTTAGAGCAGTTCTTCCACTGTGGCAGAGGCTGACCTGGAGCAGCGTGGAGACGCTCGGGTGGCAAGGTGGCAGCATGTAAGTATACCTGGCTGACTGTTTATTGTATCCTGACTTTACTATTCTTCACTGTTCATTTCTTTACTTTCCTCTTTCTTTACCTTTTTCTTCTTGACTCCTTTTTTTCTTGACTTTGAATATCCATGCCAGTTTTCTGTCTCTGTTGTTTTCTTTCTTTTCCTTATGTTAATGTCTCCAACATTAATGTCTTTATTTATTTTTTAGGTTCCAGAATGGGATGAGGACCTCATAGACAATGACATCCTAATCTCCCTGGTCCATGAGCGAGTCCAGTTGTGGGACACCCGGGTTCCGCAGCACTCGGACAGTATGACGATCTGGCGGCTATGGAATGAGGTGGCCAAAGCGATGTGGGATGGCAGGGAGAACGCCCCGACTCAGGTCCAAAATGCATTTTGTAAATATTGCAATGCAGTGTACTGCAGCAGTGACCTTGGCCGGGATCACACAACTGTGTGTGATGATAGAAACTCCTTCGTCAAACAGCCACGGACCCGTCCCAGCCATCCAGCAGCGCTGCAGCAATTCGGCATGCAACACAGACTGGAGACCAGGAAGCTGGTCCATCAGGTGTTCCCCTGTCCCAGTCCTCTGCCACTTTTTTGGGGCTCTTCCCGGCAGCATCAGAGGGCTTCAGACAGGTCACTCATGCCCGAGGTTTTGCACTTGAGCTCGGTCTTTCATGTTGGACTCAAGGTGATGGGTGACCGACTGGATAGTGCCATAAACCATATGAATACACTTATCCAGGAGGTCACCAAAAGCCTTGACCAAGTGAAAGCCGACCTCCAGAAGGCAGCACATCATTTTTTTAATCAAATAGAGAAGGGCATGTCGGAACACCTTACTCTTGATCTCCAGCTTAGGCCTGCAATGCTGCTTATGTGCAGGCTATGCAGCAGAGTTGGTATTTTCAGCAGAGAGTGGCATCATTTCCACCTGTGCCAACACTGTCATGCATGACCTCAATGCTGAGCTCTGCTCCATACCACTGCACGGCCACCACCATTCCAAGCACTGCCAGACACCACTACAGCACCACCACCGTGCTGAGTGCTGTTAGACAGCCCACTGCCACCACCATGACAACTGCTGCTCCTGCTTGGACCCCCTCCGCTGCCACCACAATGCAGCAGCAGCAGGACCCAGGCATGGCCTTCCGCTCTACCACCACGATGCAGCAGCAGCAGCAGGACCCAGGCATGGCCTTCTGCTCTACCACCACGATGCAGCAGCAGGACCCTGGCATGGCCTTCCGCTCTACCACCACGATGCAGCAGCAGGACCCTGGCATAGCCTTCCGCTCTACCACCACGATGCAGCAGCAGCAGGACTCTGGCATGGCCTTCCCCACCATCATGCAGCAGCAGGACACTGGCATGGCCTTCTCCACCACCACAACCATGCAGCAGCAGCACACGGACCCTGACAGGTCGGCCACCATGACCAGGCCGCAAGAAATGAGCCCACTGAGGCTCCCCAGACCACATTGCTGCTCCCAAATAGGGAAAAAGAAACAGTGGACTATCGCTATCCCTCCCCCCTCACCTCCCAATGTGTCTGTAATGTCAGGTTTGTCTCACCCTTCCAGTGTGTCTCTGCCCTCTCATGTGTCAAGCCCTATCCCCGAACTCCCAGACCCCAGTACTTTAATTGCCCCTTCTCCTGCCACCCCTGCATCATCCTCGTTTAGCCAGGCCTCATAGCTACACACACCCCAGTTCCGTCACTCTGCCCCAAGCAGGTGCAGTTAATTTTTTTTTATGTTTAAAAATAAATGTTAGTTTTTTGCCCCAATACTGTTTGGCTATTTGTGTATGTCGCCACTGGCAACACACACCGTGCACCAAATAAACATACTGCGCCAAACACTTTGTTTTTTTACCACCTCATAGCTCCAGTAGTTATTAAGTACAACACTGCAGCTTTATGTGTTTGGTATGGAGCTATGAGTTGTCAAAAAATAATATTACTTGTATTTTCTCCGTAATCTCTTCAGTCTGCTTAATCTGTGTCACAGACTGAAGAGACAATGGCGGAAATACAAAGCAGAACTATACTCAACAGGTCATGTGTCAAAAAACTCATTATTTATGACACCTTACCTGGTGCCTTGTATAGCCTCCATTTTCTCTTCATTGTACGTATTCTATTTCACAAAAACTGAAGAGACGATGGAGGTCATACAAGGCATATCTATACTCACCTGGACACGTGTCAGAAATAGTGAATTCATGAGGCTGGGTTTTGTGCATCATGAATTCATTATTTTTGATGCCTGACCTGGTGAGTATAGATCTGCTTTTTATTACCGCCATTGTCTCTTTAGTCTGCGACACAGATTATATATAATCCGCACTACATAACTGGTACAGACCCAAACCCAACAGCACATTTTACACAATATTATCTTGCCATGCCACACGTCCAATATCAGAATCAAAATAGGCAGCAAATTAGTCCCGCATGTGGCCAACTTTAACAGTTGACTGCAGCAAGTGATGCTGGTAATCTGGCAATGGGTTTGCAACTGGTTCATCCAATTCAATGTTGGGTCGTTCCTTAGCTATTATGCAATTGTGGAGAACCACACAGGCTTTGACCACCTCATCGACTGTCTACATTTTTAGATTAATGGCTGTCGCAAGAAATGGCTGTCGCATTTTGAGACAAGAATACCAAAGGTACACTCCACTCTTCTTCAGGCCCTGGTCAGTGTGTAGTTATAAATCCTTTTAGTGTGGTTCAAGTCCCAACTGGAATATGGCTTGAGTAGGTTTTCATACATCTGAAAAGCCTCATCCCCAACCATAACAAATGGTGGGCCTTGAGTGTTGGGGAGAGGTCGTGGCAGGGGGAAATTACAATTTTGGCCATACACACGTCGGCCCATATCAGAGTTCTTGAAAGTCTGTGAGTCATTGCCACGGCCAAAAGCTTTAATGTCCATGGTGATGAAGCGACAGTCCACATCTGCTATTGCCACTGAGCACTAAAGAAAAATATTTTTTGTAGTTGAAGTACTCCGATCCAGTTTTGGCGGGTTTAATAATGCGTATGTGCTTTCCATCCACCACTCCCAAACAGTTGGGGAAATCACACACACTCAAGAATTTTTCTGCAATTTCCATTCACATGTCCGCGGTGGGTAGGGGGATAAATTTATCCCAGAGAACGTTCCACAAAGCCCAGCAGGTGTCCGCAACTATTCCAGACAAGGTGCAAATTCCAGGCCGGTGCTGAAAGTTGAGCAATGATAAGCTCTCTCCGGTAGCCAGGAATCGGAAATAAAATAAAAAAATAACATTACAATCAATTCTATTTATGCTGGTGTTTAGCTACAGACATAAGGGAAAATACAAATAATACATGGCAGACCAACAATAGTTATGACTGGCATTTGTTTAGAATTGTTACGTACCTTAATGTGACCAGGAGATGTTCCTCTGCAGGAATCGCTATACAGAGCTGGGTGTCCTGTCTCCGGATGGCTCCTTGGACACGACCAAGCAAATTCCGAAAAGACTCCTGAGACATCCTGGTATATTCCGGGAATTTGTCCGGGTTGGCATTAAGCTTGCCAAATAGCGTGTGGTAGGCTCCACGGCTCTCCCAGAGTTCAATAATGGGGTGTCTCCAAAAACACCTACGCCGTGTCCTTCTCTGTCGTTCTCTATTTCTTTGTTTCTCCCAAGCAAACGCACAGGCAAGAAACAGCTTGATACTTACATCCAGGTTAAAATAAAAGCTCTCCATGCAAAGATCCATCATGATACAGTAGCAAAATCTGTAGATTTCAGCAGTCCAAGGGTAAAGATATCCCATAATACACGCCCACTGTAGTTCCATTGGCGGTGTTTGTTTATCTAGATTTTTCTCCTGTTAAATTTTCCACCATGCGCAGAGAAAACGCAAAAGCATGCAAACCGCATGAAAAGCGTGAAAACACAGTGTTATTTTTAACTGCATGCGTTACTTTACACATCTAAAAAAACGCTGTGTTTGCACGCGGTTTATCGTGCGTTTCAGGTTGCGGATTAAACGCTGCGGATTCTATCGCAAATGTGAAACTAGCCTAAAATTGTGATATACAGTGAAGGAAATAATTATTTAATCCCTTGCTGATGTTATTTTCTGCATTTTATTTTTGATATTCTATCTCTCAATGTTAAAATTAACCTACCCTTAAAATTATAGACTGTTCATGTCTTTGACATTGAGCAAAATTACAAAAGCAGCAAGGGATCAAATAATTATTTCCTTCACTGTATATCATCACCGAAGGAAAATGTATTCAGATTTCTGCAAAGTGACTTCTATCCTGCTTATGCAAGGTTACATATCTACAGTATGTGACAAAATCTGGCCATAAACAACTGATTTTAGTCATGTGAAAGAGCAGATAACCAAAAGCTTATAATGGACAGTCAAGTCAATTATTTTCTAAATCAAAGCAATGAGTGAATTCTAAAAATAAATTTTCCTATGGGATTTACTCTTTGATTTAGCAAAAAAAGCCTGCATAAAACTGACCCGAAGTTAACCTATCAGCATTACCACAACACATTTTTCCTATGAAAGTTTTACGTATTGCCCATCTTTTTGATACAAAGAAAAGTGAATATCTTAACTTGAAAAATTTCGTAAAAAGTGATCGAAACTTGAATATATTTAGTTTCTAGGCCAGATCCCGAGACAATTAGGCAATAAAGAATATCTAAATAAAAAGAATCAGCTATTATTTCTTACCATTCAAAAAAAAGCGAAGGAACAATATTTCATCTTTATCACAGTAAATATACAAGTTTATCGTTCTCAAATGACGATATGATTTCATGAGCACAATCTGTATCTTGGTAGGTTAAACTTCTTAGTATTTGTATGGCATCAGATTTATGGCTTCCATTTCCCAGGCACTCAGTGTTCAGACTACTTGGGATTCATGTAATCGTCTCAGCCTTACCTGATGTGCATTGCTAATAGCTGACAGAGAAAAGAGAAAATGACAAGGTGATTCGGCTTGATACCTCTCTACACTCAACCATGAGAAAATAGCCCCAGTGGAACCAATTACTTTCTCTATCATTTTAAATTACTTGCCTCTATGAATTTCTCTTAAACAAAATTTGTGTTACACTTTATAATGACATATGAGCTTGATGTGTTTCAGTGCACGTTCCTACTGATTAGCGCTAGAGTCTTAACTACATAGAATACAATATAGCGATTCCCCGCAACAGATAACTGGACCACATTTTGGCGTTGATTTGACTTGCTGGCATGGAAGTGATTTATTAGCATTAATGTGTTATTTGCTTTTAAGATGCTCCCTCACGTAATTTAGAACAGACTTGAAGAAGAAGAGAGGTCAACGTTAAATAGTATTTGTTTTAAAGGAAGAAATTATAACAATAAATGTCCTACCTATTAAATAGTACATTTAAACAAAAAAACATAATTGTAAAATTTTGCAGTCGCACAAGTTAATTAGAACCATAGACAACTGCACCAGCCAGCCACCCATTCTTCAAATTTGCATCTATATGTAAATATAGGGGCGGATTCATCAAGGCTTTTAAGCCACAAAAGTGGAATAAATGTGGGGAGCAGGGGCAAGACGGGAGTGTGACTATGCCCACCCGGCAAACTAATCAAAACTGCTGGTTCTTGTAAGCCAGAAATGCTACTCCAGTCACTGACTGCATTTCTGGCCCAGAGCGCGGAGGAGCATGCCACTTAGGAGAGGTGCCGAATTCATTAAGTGGTTATAGTGATGAGCAAACGTGCTCGCCACTACTCGTTACTCGCCCGAGTATCACTGTGCTCAGTGTACTCGGTGACCATGTGACCATCGAGTATTTCCTCGATTATTCGGCGGGAGCTCGAGTCTCTGCCCTGTAATTCTGGTGCTCTTTAGAGGGCCAATGACAATGCAGGGATTGGCTGCTATGCACTGTAATGCTGCAGCCATCTTTGTTGTGGTATTACAGTTATTGGCTGGCCGCACAGCGTCATCAGGTCTATAAGAGACCTGAAGCCGCCCTGCTCACCGCATTCTGCTCCTTACTTAGGTAGTGTAGGGAGAGTTGCTGCCAAGATAGGGTCAGAATTGTCCTTTTAATAGTTAGTGTGGGTCTGCTAGTGTGCAGTCCACAAATCTGGAGAAACCAACAGTCCTTTTTAGGGCTAATTCGGGGGGTCCTGAGATTGCAGTGCTAGGTAGGCAGGGGAGTTTTTGTGCGCATATCCACGTCAGTGCAAGGCCTGCAGGCACTGTATTTGAGTACATAGACCTCACTGCATACCTCACAAAGCTCCATGACTGTCTGCTGCTGCTTATTTAATATATACCTAGCTGCAGTTATCTTTCGCTTTTTTTTTGCAGCTTATACCTGCTCATTTTATTCTAAAGGAATCCATAGTCCCATTTTTTCTACATTTATTTGCTTGGTCATGCTGCAGACTACAGCCAGGTCATTGTAATAGAAGAGCGTGCAAATCTTTGAATTAAATTTTTTTTTGTCCCAGGCATCAGATGCGAGTGTGCAAAAAACTGTCCTTTTTTTTTGGTGCTATCTAATATTTTGTTGTGTCTTACAACATTTTTGGACACTATTTTGCTGCCCCCAAAATCTGTAGCTGGCCCAAAAATATTTAGCTACAATTCTTAGATATATCACTGTGAGTTATACACCACATGCATCACATGTCATAGTCCAAAATATTCTTCAATTTTAGTACTCCTTTTTTTGTGTCATAGCCAACTTGTTGACACAATTTTGGTGTGCCCAAAACAATCAAGGCCACATTTAGATCAGTCTGTTATCGTAGGCTGACGGCTGGTGTATCTGTGGTGGAAAAATCTTTTAATTGCATGCATACGTTGCATAGTTTTGTCTGCTAGCCTTGTTTTACTCACTTTTTATTGTTTTTAAAAATTCACAAAAAAACAAAAAAAATTATACAGTCTGTTATCTCAGGCAGAAGACGGTTATATCTTTGGTGAAAAAATCTTTTATTCACAGGCATATATTGCATAGTTCTGTCTGCTAGGCTTGTTCTACTAATTTTTTCTTGTTTTCAAAAATTCACAAAAAAATAACCAAAATATTATACAGTCTGTTATCTCAGGCTGAGGACGGTTGTACCTGTTGTGGAAAAATCTTTGTTTCTCAGGCATACGTTGCATAGTTCTGTCTGCTAGCCTTGTTCTACTCATTTTTTATTGTTTTCCAAAATTACCAACAAACATAAAAAATTTTTATACAGTCTGCTGGGCCTGTGCTAGGCTCTGGCCTAGGATCGGTGCTATTGCAGCACCGATCCAGGCCGGTACCGGCAGGGCACAGCGCGGTAATGTGTTGCAAGGCACCAGCCTAGGATCGAGTACATCGGTACTCAATCCTAGTCTGGGACCTCTTTGTTTCTGATTGGCTAAAGCAATGAAAAAGGCTGTGATTGTCTGTTCAGAATTTTCGGAAGGGTGGGTGGGCGGCGACAGACCCCAGGATGCCGAGGCCATCTTCCTTGAGGTAAGATGGCATCGGAATTTTAATGCAATCACAGCGACTTAAGTTGTGATGTCACATTATATGCCACGACGTACTATTCCGTCCATGGGAATTAAGTCCCAGGTCACATGGACAGGTTACTGCGTCTGATGGCAGAAAGGGGTTAACCCCTTTCTAACATTGGACATAATATTCCCTCCATGTGCCCTGGGCCTCGCTGACCATAGACGGAATGTTACGTCTGAGCAATCGCCTGCGCACACATGCTATGTGAGAGCAATTGTCGCCAGGTGTCAGCCGATTCTGACAGCTGACACCCAGCACTAGGTGCCAGGAATGGTCACAGACCACTCCTGGCCATTTAACCCCTGAAATGCTGCAATCAAACATGATTGCAGCATTCCGGGAGCTGGCAGAGCGCTGACAGCCCCTATGCCTTTGGATCGGAGACCCCGCGGCATGACGCGGGGACTCGATCATTGCCATGGTGACCTGATGTCACCATGACAACATCCAGGTCATCAAACCTAGCAAACTTGCTGATCATGCTCTGTGCATGATGAGCAATTTTGTCTGTCAATGTAGAGCTGACAGTTTCTGCAGTATAGAGATCCTCCTTCATCTCCATGCTCTAGAAGCGATCAGCCTGCATAAAATGATTTACCATACTTGGACAAAGTAAAAAAGTAAACTTTTTTTTCAATAATTGTAAAAATATTAAAAAAATAGTAATAATAAATCAAAAGATACTGTATTTCTAAATAAATATTTGAATGAAAAAAACCCCAAAAAATAAAAGTACACATATTTAGTATCACCGCGTCTGCAACGACCCAACCTATAAAACTTTCTCACTAGTCAATTCCTTTAGTGAATACCATACAAAATAAGTAAAAACAAGGCAAAAAAGAATGTTTTATCATCATACCGCCGCACAAAATAGTGAAATAAAACGCAATCAGAAAGCCGTATATAAATAAACATGGTACAGCTAAAAATGTATTTTTGTCCTACAAAAACATCAGCGGAAAAATAAAAGTTATAGCGCTCACACTAAAGCAATGCTTTAAAATAGTTTTTATAGTATAAAAGCTCCAAAACATAGAAAAACTATATAAATGAGGTATCGCTGTAATCGTACTGACCCAAGAAATAAACCTGCCTTATCAATTTTACCACACCCGAAACAGCATAAACGCTTCCCCCTCCAAAGAAATTCCTGAATTGCTGGTTTTTGTTCATTCTGCCTCACAAAAATTGGAATAAAAGCGATTAAAAACTGTCATGTATCCAATAATGGTACCAATAAAAACGTCAACTCATACCGCAATAAAAAAGCCATCACAAGACTTTGTGGGACAAAATATGGAAAAATTATAGTTCTCAAAATGTAGTGATGCAAAAACTATTTTTTTGCAATATAAGGCGTCTTTTAGTGTGTGACAGCAGCCAAACATAAAAACACAATATAAATCTGGTATGGCACCGACCCCAAGAATAAAGTCAACTAATCACTTATACCACATGAGGAGTGGTGTACAAAATAAAACCAATTTGTCTCCTATTGTTAATTTTTTCATTCTGCCTCCCAAAGATCGCAGTAAGGTTCGGCGCACATTTATCCTGTGCTCTGCCTTGAGTGCTTACTCTGGGGTTTCCGTGTAAATCTCTGAAATACGTGATTCAGATGGAACTTCTGGCAGAAGATTCCCTATAATGATGCAGATGGTGGCGCTGTGATCCAGCAGTGTCCATCTATTTAGGCGTGCATAAAAGTGCCGTTAACCACAGTTTTGTGCACTTCTGAAAAGAAGGCGGGTAGTGTGGTGAGCACTCTTGCTGATATCCGAGGTGCTGGTGAAGTGGGATGGCAATCCCCATAATAGTGTAATGTTCAATCACCGCACACTCTTGATAAATGCTTGTGAAGACTTTATTATACAGATGTAGATGCAGCGGATAACCAAGGACTTGGTGTATGATAGAGAAAATGGTGAAGCGACTAGAACATTAACGTTTTGACCCTCATAGGGTCTTATTCATATATTCGCTGTTGGCAAAATTCACTGAATGGTGTAAAGGATATCTTGCCTGCAAAAGGACACCTGGGTCACATTGCAGCCTACAATTCAAGGCGTAGGTGCGCAGGACCTACCCTGGACCCAAGGTATCCTTGCACAAGATCCTTATTCATGAATTGTGTTATCACTGCATCTACATCTGTATAATAAAGTCTTCTCAAGCATCTATCAAGAGTATGCGATGATTGAGCATTACTCCACTTCTGAAAAGAAGAACAGAGGAACAGAGGCCAGACAGAGTCCAGCGTAAGTCTGCTGCCTAATTATAGTGAATAGATCCCTCGGCTGTTTCATCTGAATCGCGTCACTCAGAGGCTTAGATGGAAACTCCAAAGTTAGTGCTCAGATTAGAGCGCCAGATAAATCTGATCCCAAACATTATGTAAAATATTCCCAATAAAAGCTTCAACTCAATCCACAAGAAAAGCAAACCCTCACTCAGATCTGTTATCTGTTAACGGAAATATAGGCGTTTCAGCATTACTGGTAGTTCAAAGGCCCTGAAAAAACAAAATGGCTCCTCACCCACCAAAAGAAATTCAGCAAATTCTGTGCTCCCAAATCCAAATGCCCCCCTCCCTTCTGAGCCCCACAGTGTACCTAAACCACATATAGCATCCACATTTGACATTTCTAATGCAATGAGAGCCCGTGTAACTTATGGGTGCATGCCTCCAGAAGCACAGGTTGGGCTTAACATACTGGTGACTGCAACGTACTGGTTACTATAGCGTACTGGTCACTACAGCGGCAGTTTGCAATTTTTACTTGGCAACATTCATTGCTGCTTGCTTATGGAAAATACCCATGGAGCCAAATCAACACTACACCTGTAGATAAATTCCCAAAAGGGTAGAATTTCAAAAAAGGAGTCACTTGAGGGGGGATCCTGCTATTCTAGTAATTGGAGGCTCTGTATATGGAGTCTGCAAACTCTTTTAGGAAAATCTGCACTCCAGGAAGCAAATAGTGATCGGAATTGTAAAAATTGACCTGGTCATTATCGTGCAATCCATCCTCGGGGGTAAAGGGATTAAGTGCCAAATACTTTCATTGCTAATATCTCTGCAACTAAGAGATGAAATAATAAAAAAAAGCCAAAAAAAATCTTTTTATTCAGCTGTGTAGCCACTATTTCATTATGTTTCTAATTCTGCATAAAAAATTGCTGAAACCTTCTCTTTAAACCGTGACAGTTTTATTGATTGGGCTGTTCAGGTTACAGCAAAACCAAATGTGTACTTTTTTTATTTTTGTTTTTACACAAAAATGTATATCGTCATAAGATTTTTTTAGTGATTTATATATATATATATATATATATATATATATATATTTATATTCATATCGAATATTTGTCTGTGTTTTCACATGGCCTAGATTCATATACATGTGCTGCTGTGTTTCTTTATATCTATATGATACAGCTTGCAGCTTGCATGTGTTCACATTGGGAGTGCTGGTTGGTTTTTTTTTTTTTTCTTTGTTTGGTGTATGGATGTTGCTGCATCCAGACTGATCTTGCACTCCTCCCATTGACCTTGCAGGTGGCGGTAATCATCTCTACTTGCCCATAAATTGTAGGTTTAGCCCAGAGTGACATGTTTGTCCTAAGTTGTAGGCTAGTGGCCCAAGAGTGGCATGTACAGTAGAGTAGGACCCATCAGAGGGAGATCACTTTGCCGTGGTTGATGGGCACACATGAATTGGCCAATTTATGCGCTAAGAATCTTCATTTTATCTATAACTGTAAGTTTTATGAAAAAAAAATTTTTGAAAAATTTTTTATGAAAAAATATTTTTGAGTAGTATGATTCATATCGAATATTTGTCTGTGTTTTCACATGGCCTAGATTCATATACATGTGCTGCTGTGTTTCTATCTATATATATATATATATATATATATATATATATATATATACAGTACAGACCGAAAGTTTTGACACACCTTCTCATTTAAAGATTTTTCTGTATTTTCATGACTATGAAAGTTGTACATTCACACTGAAGGCATCAAAACTATGAATTAACACAAGTGGAATTATATACTTAACAAAAAAGTGTGAAACAACTGAAATTATGTCTTATATTCTAGGTTCTTGAAAGTAGCCACCTTTTGCTTTGATGACTGCTTTTCACACTCTTGGCATTCTCTTGATGAGCTTCAAGAGGTAGTCACCGGGAATGGTCTTCCAACAATCTTGAAGGAGTTCCCAGAGATGCTTAGCACTTGTTGGCCCTTTTGCTTTCACTCTGCGGTCCAGCTCACCCCAAACCATATCGATTGGGTTCAGGTCTGGTGACTGTGGAGGCCAGGTCATCTGGCGTGGCACCCCATCACTCTCCTTCTTGGTCAAATAGCCCTTACACAGCCCTTCATTTCTTAAAGTAATGATGGCCAATCATTTTTCTTTACTTAGCTGCTTTTTTCTTGCCATAATACAAATTCTAACAGTCTATTCAGTAGGACTATCAGCTGTGTATCCACCAGACTTCTGCACAACACAACTGATGGTCCTAACCCCATTTATAAGGCAAGAAATCCCACTTATTAAACCTGACAGGGCACACCTGTGAAGTGAACACCATTCCCGGTGACTACCTTTTGAAGCTCATCAAGAGAATGCCAAGAGTGTGCAAAGCAGTCATTAAAGCAAAAGGTGGCTACTATGAAGAACCTAGAATATAAGACATAATTTAAGTTGTTTCACACTTTTTTGTTAAGTATATAACTCCACGAGGGGCGTGTCCTAACTGGCCATGTGAGCGGATGCACAGAAGAGCGCTCCCGCTACTGATCTTCTAAAAATCCTGAGCAGACACCGCTGACCGGGCTTTTCTGCTGCTTACCGGCTGGCTGAAGGTCTGGGGAGCAAAGCGGTGCTGAGCGGTGGACCCAACACCGGAGGAAATGACCAGACGGCAGCAGAAAGATGCGGGAGCTGGCGATGCAGGAGCCAGCCAAAATGGCGCCGAGGCCAAGGAAGACGCGGACAAAGTGAATGCCGCTTGTCAGAGACGCATGGAGGTGGCGGCAATGCTTCAGTAGTTTGCCAGAGTGGGAGAAGCGGAGGAGGCAGAGAAGGCTACTGGAGCTGGAGCTGATATGGAGGAGGAGGATGCGATCCCAGCAGGAGAACAAGAGGTGCAGACGGGGAGGGAGAAAAACAATATGGCAGTGGCAATAGGGGGACCTGAAGATATGACACCAGGAGATGAGCCGACCCTCAGGGATGTTTTTGCACTGGTCTCCTCATGCAAACAGTCCCTGAATACCCTGACCCTCCAGATGCAGGAGGTTAAAAGGGGAAACAGCACAGAGAAACGCAGTATTGCAAAAGATGGACAGACGCATGGGTGTGGTGGAGGAGAGGGTGAGCGCTGCAGAAGATCATATAGTGAAGCTGCAAAAGGCAGAGAAAACGTTTGCTCAAGCGATAGCAGAGCTGGCCGCCAAAAATGAGGATCTGGAAAACAGGTTAAGAAGGAATAATATACGTATAGTGGGTCTGCCTGAAAAAACCGAGGGGAGAAACCCCACTGAGTTTGTTGAAAGCTGGCTGATGGAGAAAATTGGTGGTACAGTGCTGACAAAAGTGTTTGCAGTTGAGAGAGCTCATAGGGTCCCGCCGAAGTCCCCTGCCCCAGGAGCAAATCCCCGTACCATGCTTGCCAAATTACTGAATTACAGAGACAGAGACATTATCCTTAGGAAGACTAGAGAAATGGAGGATCTGACTGTTGGAGGTCAAAGAATTGCTATTTATCCAGACTATTCTGCTGCTGTTCAGAAACAGAGGATGAAGTTTACCGGTGTCAAGGGACGACTGAGGGAACTGGGAGTGCAATACTCTATGCTGTTTCCTGCAAAGTTAAGAGAGGTGGCCTTTGACAAAACCCACTTTTTTCTGACACCAGAGGACGCTACCCAGTGGATAGACACTAATGCTAAATAACTCAAAGAAAAAGGCGACTGAACTTCCGGGGAGATCCGGACAGGAGATACTTCGCTGTCGCTGGAGGAGGGATCTGTGTTTTAATAACATAATTGCTAAAGGGATGGGCAACTGTTAAGGGCTGAGCTGGGCCATATTGAGTGAATGGCCAGAGAGTGCAGTAATGATTAATATGTGTGGGGAGGAGGGTTATGCGGTGTACTGCAAGTTTGATTTGTAGTTTCTTTACATGTTCATACACGTTGAAATGTTTTGTTTTGTTTAAAGAACTGTAAGAAATTCTATGTTTACGGTAGCGGGAGGTGAGTGGAGAGGGTAAAGCAGGGAAGAGTGTTCGCAATGGGTGGTGGAGCCCCACTCTTGATAAGAGGCATAATGTGTAGCAATGGGAGGGCTAGGGGGGTAAGTTGGGTTTTGGCAGGGGGGGTGGGGGAGGTTAGACAGCTCATACTGGGGAGTAAAGATACTATTAAGGATGATGAGTCACATGATGGGGGCCGCATTAAGATACTGAGCTGGAAAGTAAGAGGCCTTGCGGATAAGTCTAGTCGAGCGGCGAGTCTGCAGTATGTTCGAGATCAAAGAGTTTCAATGATATGTCTGCTGGAGACGCATTTGTTGCGGGAGAGGGTGGATGTACTAAATAGGCGCTAGATACAGAGGGCATACCATTCTACCTTTCCTACGTATTCAAGGGGTGTGTCAGTGTTGGTACCCATGGGAGTGCATTATGAAGAGGTGAAGGTTCATGTGGATATGGATGGTCAGTATGTGGTGGTACAATGTAAAATAAATGGAGTGTTGATGTGTACAGTGGCAATGTATATTCCGCCTCCTTACTCAAGTAAGAAAATTAGAGAAGTGTTGGAACGGGTGGAACTTTGGGGCCCGATATCATTCCTGATTATTGGTGATCTTAACAATATTTGCAATGACTTTTGGGACAAAAATAAAAACTTCCACAATAGGACAGGGGGACACATTACTACGTCTGGTACCTCTGATATATACAGGTAAACAGCCTCTGATATATATAGCCTGACAGCATATATATATAATATATATATGTATATGTATATATATATATATATATATATATATATACAGCCCAGCAGAAGCCCCTCATATATATACAGCTCAGAAGAAGCCCCTCATATATATACAGCCCAGCAGAGGCCTCCCATACATATACAGCCCAGCAGAAGCCTCTCATACATATACAGCCAAGAAGAAGCCTCTCATACATATACATCCCAGCAGAAGCCTCTCATACATATACAGCACAGCAGAAGCCCCTCATATATATGCAGCCCAGCAGAAGCCTCTCATACATATACAGCCCAGCAGAAGCCTCTCAAACATATACAGCCAGCACAGCAACAGCCTTTGATATATACAGGAAACAGCCTCTGATATATACAGCCCAGCAGCAGCCCCTCATATATATATATATATATATATATACAGCCCAGCAGAAGCCCCTCATATATATATATATATATATATATACAGCCCAGCAGAAGCTCCTCATATATATATATATATATATATATACAGCTCAGCAGAAGCCCCTCATATATATACAGCCCAGCAGAAGCCCCTCATATATATACAGCTCAGCAGAAGCCCCTCATATATATACAGCTCAGCAGAAGCCCCTCATATATATACAGCCCAGCAGAAGCCTCTCATACATATACAGCCCAGCAGAAGCCTCTGAAATATAGAGCCCAGCATCAGTCTTTGATATAGACAGCCCAAATTTCTACAATATACATACATATGTACATTTTTTAATCTTTAACGCCCTTTCGGGACTTCAAGGGTTGACAAGGTCAGATATACTGAGTGAATTGGACCTTAGGGACGTCATTAGTGATTTTGCAGCACGAAAATCAAGGAAAGTGCCCGTATTGTAAAAAATGAATGATTTTACTTGAATTAATCTGCTTAAATGATTTTTGTAAATAAACTTGCGTTCATTTCATTTTGTGTTTTTGCATTACATATTGCAGCACCTTGAAAAATGGGCCTCCCTCCAAAATGGGCCCCGGGCCACCCACCACTTAAATCGGGCCCTGGTCGTGTGGAAGGAGTGTATAGATGCATGGTACCAAGGGATCCGATGGTGTGCTTACTGGGGTATGTAGATGAGATTGGAGTAGACAACACCCTGAAGATAGCAATTGCCAGATTGTTGTATATGGCCTGAAAGGTAATAGCACGAAACTGGATTAAGGAGGAACCACCCACAAGATGAGAATTCCTTCAATATGTTAAACAGGGTCTGACACTGGAAAAAGGGATTTATAAGAAACAGTGGAAAATAGAAATATTCGATAAAATGTGGTCTTCGTGGCTCGAAATGGGATAGAGGATAGGTGAAGGGGAGAGTCAAGGGCTTGACTCGGTGAGAGCAAAACATGGTATATGCGGGCTTAAATAGGATAAAATTCATTAAGTATCACTGATGGATGTGTTATTAAAAGAGGTGAGCTGTCTTACTGGGGTGGGGAGGGATTAGTTGGGAATGTTGGGGTTTTGAAATTGGGAAAACTTTGTACTGAAAATAAGACTTTGATATGTACATTGCAATGTTATACTTAATAAAAATCTATTTGAGTTAAAAAAAAGTATGTAATTCCACATGTGTTAATTCATAGTTCTGATGCCTTCATTTTGAATGCACAATTTTCATTGTCATGAAAATACAGAATTTTTTTTAAATGAGAAGGTGTGTCCAAACTTTTGGTCTGTACTGTATATATCTACAAAAATTTAAATATGAATATATATTTCCAATTTTTTCAAACTTTGGTATTTAATCCATCAATTGTACTTCAACTGTTTTATTTGTTTGATCGCTGTTGTAATACCGCTCAATTCTTATGTATTGCACGGTATTAGGCCTGTCTGTTTCAAACTAACAGAACGGGCAAGGCCCAACAGACCACCATATATGGCAGACCCAAAGGTCATTATTTGATCTCTGGGTGCCATAACAATAATTGGCTCCACACAATCATGCCATGGGGGTGCCGATAGAGAGAGGGAGCCCATTACCTTTGATAAATTTCTAAATGCCATAATCGCTATTGATCATGGCAATTTGACTGTTACAGGAGGACCTCAGCTATCAGCTAAAACAAGCTCCTGGTGGTGATTGTGCGGGGACAGATCCTATGCCCAGACAGACACCTGGACGTATCCGTAAGTCTGTTTGCAGGAATTCCATGGAAAATAGGATGTATCTAATGTTAAGAAGGGGCTATATCAGACAACAGTAAAATGCATATTGTAAAACTAGATGGTAGCCCGATTCTAACGCATCGGGTATTCTAGAATATGTATGTAGTTTATTTATGAAGATTTTAAAATAATACATTGAATACACAGGATTCTGCCAACCGCGACCAATTAGCGAAGCGTGGTTCAAATCCCGCGCCAATTCGAGACTGGACTGCGCCTGTTGCTGATTGTTTGCTGCCGGCCACATAGTATATAGCACAGCCACGTAGTATATAAGAGCCCACGTAGTAAATAGCACAGCCACGTAGTATATTTCACAGCCATGTAGTATATTTCACAGCCACGTAGTATATAGCACAGCCACATAGTATATAGCACAGCCCATGGAGTATATAGCACAGCCATCTAATATATAACACAGCACACGGAGTATATAGCACAGCCCATGGAGTGTATAACAGCCCACATAGCATATAACACTGCTCATGTAGTATATAACAGCCCATGCACGCAGTATATAACACAACCCACATAGTGTATAACATAGCCCATGTAGTGTATAACACAGCCCACGTAGTGTATAACACAGCCCGCATAGTATATAACAGCCCATGTAGTGTATAATACAGCCATGTAGTATATAGCACAGCCCAAGTAGTATATTGCACAGCCACGTAGTATATTGCACAGCCACGTAGTATATTGCACAGCCACATAGTATATTGCACAGCCCACATAGTATATTGCACAACCCACGTAGTATATTGCACAGCCCAAGTAGTACATTGCACAGCCCGCATAGTATATAGCAATGTGGGCATCATATCCCTGTTAAAAAAAAATTAAAATGAAAAATAGTTATATACTCACCTTCCGTTGGCCCCCGGATCCAGGCGAAGCGTTTACTGATGCTCCTCACACGCTCCAGTCCCAAGAGTGCATTGTGGTCTCGCGAGATGATGATGTAGCGGTCTCGTGAGACCAGTATGTCATCATCTCGAAAGATCGCAATGCATGGAGCGGTCACCGGAGCGTCGCGAGGAGCGGGAAAGGCCTGTTCTGGATCCGAGGGGCCGACGGACGGTGAGTATATAACTATTTTTTATTTTTTTTATTATTTTTAACATTAGATTTCTTCTGATACATGTTGGCACCAATGACACGGCAAGGAAGGATCTACCGACAATCTGCAAAGACTTTGAAGATTTGGGGAAGAAAGTAAAGGAACTGGATGCACAGGTAGTTTTTTCTTCTATCCTTCCAGTAGACGGGCATGGCACCAGGAGATGGAACAGGATCCTTGATGCAAACAACTGGCTAAGACGATGGTGCAGACAACAAGGATTCGGATTCCTGGACCACGGTGTGAATTACTTGTACGATGGACTCCTCGCCAGAGACGGACTACACCTCAACAAACCTGGGAAACACACATTCGCCAGAAGACTCGCTACACTCATCAGGAGGGCGTTAAACTAGAAGAAGAGGGGACGGGAAGAAAAACATTAGACTTGAACAAAGAAGATCCAGGAAAACATACTCAGAAGGGAGGTAAGAACATTTCTAAAACAGTCCACAGTGAGGAGATTGGAACAAAACAAAATCCTCTAAACTGCATGCTCGCAAACGCCAGAAGCCTGACAAACAAGATGGAAGAACTAGAAGCAGAAATATCTACAGGTAACTTTGACATAGTGGGAATAACCGAGACATGGTTAGATGAAAGCTATGACTGGGCAGTTAACTTACAGGGTTACAGTCTGTTTAGAAAGGATCGTAAAAATCGGAGAGGAGGAGGGGTTTGTCTCTATGTAAAGTCTTGTCTAAAGTCCACTTTAAGGGAGGATATTAGCGAAGGAAATGAGGATGTCGAGGCCATATGGGTCGAAATTCATGGAGGGAAAAATGGTAACAAAATTCTCATTGGGGTCTGTTACAAACCCCCAAATATAACAGAAACCATGGAAAGTCTACTTCTAAAGCAGATAGATGAAGCTGCAACCCATAATGAGGTCCTGGTTATGGGGGACTTTAACTACCCGGATATTAACTGGGAAACAGAAACCTGTGAAACCCATAAAGACAACAGGTTTCTGCTAATAACCAAGAAAAATTATCTTTCACAATTGGTGCAGAATCCAACCAGAGGAGCAGCACTTTTAGACCTAATACTATCTAATAGACCTGACAGAATAACAAATCTGCAGGTGGTCGGCCATCTAGGAAATAGCGACCACAATATTGTACAGTTTCAACTGTCTTTCACTAGGGGGACTTGTCAGGGAGTCACAAAAACACTGAACTTTAGGAAGGCAAAGTTTGACAAGCTTAGAGATGCCCTTAATCTGGTAGACTGGGACAATATCCTCAGAAATAAGAATACAGATAATAAATGGGAAATGTTTAAGAACATCCTAAATAGGCAGTGTAAGCGGTTTATACCTTGTGGGAATAAAAGGACTAGAAATAGGAAAAACCCAATGTGGCTAAACAAAGAAGTAAGACAGGCAATTAACAGTAAAAAGAAAGCATTTGCACTACTAAAGCAGGATGGCACCATTGAAGCTCTAAAAAACTATAGGGAGAAAAATACTTTATCTAAAAAACTAATTAAAGCTGCCAAAAAGGAAACAGAGAAGCACATTGCTAAGGAGAGTAAAACTAATCCCAAACTGTTCTTCAACTATATCAATAGTAAAAGAATAAAAACTGAAAATGTAGGCCCCTTAAAAAATAGTGAGGAAAGAATGGTTGTAGATGACGAGGAAAAAGCTAACATATTAAACACCTTCTTCTCCACGGTATTCACGGTGGAAAATGAAATGCTAGGTGAAGTCCCAATAAACAATGAAAACCCTATATTAAGGGTCACCAATCTAACCCAAGAAGAGGTGCGAAACCGGCTAAATAAGATTAAAATAGATAAATCTCCGGGTCCGGATGGCATACACCCACGAGTACTAAGAGAACTAAGTAATGTAATAGATAAACCATTATTTCTTATTTTTAGGGACTCTATAGCGACAGGGTCTGTTCCGCAGGATTGGCGCATAGCAAATGTGGTGCCAATATTCAAAAAGGGCTCTAAAAGTGAACCTGGAAATTATAGGCCAGTAAGTCTAACCTCTATTGTTGGTAAAATATTTGAAGGGTTTCTGAGGGATGTTATTCTGGATTATCTCAATGAGAATAACTGTTTAACTCCATATCAGCATGGGTTTATGAGAAATCGCTCCTGTCAAACCAATCTAATCAGTTTTTATGAAGAGGTAAGCTATAGGCTGGACCACGGTGAGTCATTGGACGTGGTATATCTCGATTTTTCCAAAGCGTTTGATACCGTGCCTCACAAGAGGTTGGTACACAAAATGAGAATGCTTGGTCTGGGGGAAAATGTGTGTAAATGGGTTAGTAACTGGCTTAGTGATAGAAAGCAGAGGGTGGTTATAAATGGTATAGTCTCTAACTGGGTCGCTGTGACCAGTGGGGTACCGCAGGGGTCAGTATTGGGACCTGTTCTCTTCAACATATTCATTAATGATCTGGTAGAAGGTTTACACAGTAAAATATCGATATTTGCAGATGATACAAAACTATGTAAAGCAGTTAATACAAGAGAAGATAGTATTCTGCTACAGATGGATCTGGATAAGTTGGAAACTTGGGCTGAAAGGTGGCAGATGAGGTTTAACAATGATAAATGTAAGGTTATACACATGGGAAGAAGGAATCAATATCACCATTACACACTGAATGGGAAACCACTGGGTAAATCTGACAGGGAGAAGGACTTGGGGATCCTAGTTAATGATAAACTTACCTGGAGCAGCCAGTGCCAGGCAGCAGCTGCCAAGGCAAACAGGATCATGGGGTGCATTAAAAGAGGTCTGGATACACATGATGAGAGCATTATACTGCCTCTGTACAAATCCCTAGTTAGACCGCACATGGAGTACTGTGTCCAGTTTTGGGCACCGGTGCTCAGGAAGGATATAATGGAACTAGAGAGAGTACAAAGGAGGGCAACAAAATTAATAAAGGGGATGGGAGAACTAGAATACCCAGATAGATTAGCGAAATTAGGATTATTTAGTCTAGAAAAAAGACGACTGAGGGGCGATCTAATAACCATGTATAAGTATATAAGGGGACAATACAAATATCTCGCTGAGGATCTGTTTATACCAAGGAAGGTGACGGGCACAAGGGGGCATTCTTTGCGTCTGGAGGAGAGAAGGTTTTTCCACCAACATAGAAGAGGATTCTTTACTGTTAGGGCAGTGAGAATCTGGAATTGCTTGCCTGAGGAGGTGGTGATGGCGAACTCAGTCGAGGGGTTCAAGAGAGGCCTGGATGTCTTCCTGGAGCAGAACAATATTGTATCATACAATTAGGTTCTGTAGAAGGACGTAGATCTGGGGATTTATTATGATGGAATATAGGCTGAACTGGATGGACAAATGTCTTTTTTCGGCCTTACTAACTATGTTACTATGTTACTAGATCTTTTTACTATTGATGTGGCATAGGCAACATCAATAGTAAAAAGTTGGTCACACAGGGTTAATAGCAGCGTTAATGGAGTGCGTTACACCGCGGCACAATGCGGTCCGTTAACGCTGCCATTAACCCTGTGTGAGCCGTGTGACTGGGGGGGGGGAGAGTATGGAGCAGGCACTGACTGCGGGGAGTAAGGAGCGGGCATTTTTCCACCGGACTGTGCCCGTCGCTGATTGGTCGTGGCTGTTTTGCTGCGACCAATCAGCGACTTGGGATTTCCGTGACAGACAGACAGACAGAAAGACGGAAGTGACCCTTAGACAATTATATAGTTGACAGGATCATGTATAGTAGCAATAATGATAAAAATTGAGATGTCTTAAAACAAAATCAATTCTATTATTGTCATCGTTTACTTGTAATTAATGTGAAAAATAATTTTCAGTCATTATGCATTTTCTCTTTAGAATCCTTTTTGCTAATCTCTTTAAACCGCCTACACATTTTTCCATTAAACAAGTGCCATTGCTCATATACACTATGTCTGAAATCTGTACCTATTTCTGTGCATATATTATAACTATGTTATCTGTTATTTAATAATGTTGTGTGCTTTTTACTATTGAAATTAAATGATTAAAAAATCATTGTATTTGAAAGGTATTATTTTTTATCATTATAGGGAAAGTATCACTGCTGTGTCTTAGGTGAAAATTACGCATCGCTCTGCAAGAAAATCATCTCCTGGCTGTTCAATCCACATGAGAAGTGAAGAGGCTTTTATAGTCTGAAAGACAAACTGGATGTTAACTATCTGCATGTCCTCAACACAGAAACTGTATCCCAATAGCTTAGCTCCATGGTATGTGCAGCTGTATAGTAAACTTCATCGGCCATAGGCTGCCGTCACACTATCAGTATTTGGTCAGTATTTTACATCAGTATTTGTTTTTTTTCCAAACATTTTTATTAGGATTTTTAACTCTTAATCGGGAAGGATAGGATAGGAGGGGACGGAGGGAGGAGGGTGGGGTATGGAGGTGAGGAAAGTAAGCCCCTATAGCAATAGGGGAAACAGGCGATTTACATAGTAGGTTAATATAAACATAATGGAGATGAAATAACTCAGTA
This sequence comes from Ranitomeya imitator, assembly GCF_032444005.1. Taxonomy (NCBI): domain Eukaryota; kingdom Metazoa; phylum Chordata; class Amphibia; order Anura; family Dendrobatidae; genus Ranitomeya; species Ranitomeya imitator. Next base: position 282,256,426 of record NC_091286.1, read on the forward strand.
GGTTGTTAAAGTGATCTAAGTAATACTTTGCACATGTTCGCTATGTGAATGTCTAAAGCTATATTGGGTAATCAGTATGTAATAGAATGCAAAGGCCTGTTTTGAACTTAAGCTTACAGTAAGTTATATGGTAGCTTACTATGTCCGGGAACACCATCGGGTGACCCTGCAACTATGTGGGCAGCAAAAATATCTGGCTCATTGTCAAGGCTAATTATTGAGAAGAGGCACATCCATAACCCCTAAAAGTAGAAAAAGGTGTTACTATGTGCAGCGCAGAACTGTAAATCAGGTAGGACCATTGTAGGTTCTGTAAGATTTCAGACCATGCTGTTGCAGGAAGGATAAACCCTCTAAAGGGGTTGTGATATGTACAGTTCCGGACAAGAGTTTTATCAAAAGAGTAGAGGACGGCGACCATGAATAGGCAAAATGAGACCTCCCGTGTAACTAATGAAATGTCCCGTCGCTTTTTCAAAGTGTCTTTTGACAAGTCTCTGAAGAATGTTAGGTGGCCATATGGGGAGAGTAGGAAGTTTTTTTCGGAGGAGAGGTCAAATAGTTTGCCTCTAACCCAGGCTGGGAAAAAGCAGACAATGATGTCTCTTGGCACATCTGGTGGGAGGGACACAGGCCTTTTAATTCGGTAGGCTCTTTCAATAATGTTAGGTTCGTTGATATCAGGAATAAATTTAGCGATCATTTTGTAAATATAGCTTTTTAGGTGGGGGGGGTTTAATAGACTCCGAAACTCCTCTGATTTTTACATTGTTTCTCCGCTTATGATCCTCGAGACTCGCCAGGATACACTTTAATGAGGCAATATCTTTTTGTAGATTCTCCAGCAAAGCTGCGGAAACAGGAGGAGTCGGCGAACTATCCGAAAAGGGGAGATCCATATCCTCAGGTGAATAGTCTTCCATGCTACTGATTGAGGAATATACAGAGGAAGCGTATGAGTCACATGTAGGTGAAGAGTAGCTACATTGGGATGACCTCGAGGATGATGCGGATGAGGAGGAACCAAGGCTTTCCGCAATGGAAGTCAATGCGTCTCTCACATAGGACTCGGATGCTTTCTCCGTATGTGATGATCTCGTGTTTAATGTGTTGAGAGAGAATAAATATTTATCCAATATCAGTGAGCCTTCTTCCATTTTTTTTATTAATGATGTCGCAGAAGTTTTAAGCATATTGTCCATTGCTAGTTCAGTGGGGGGTCCCTCTGCACCTACCATTCCCTCTCTACCAAGAAAAGGGTATGAAACTTCTGAGGTGGAGTTTCCCTCACCCTTGTTGTCATGACTGCCATCTCCCTGTTGTGGGGTAGCCTGTGGGTGGCAATTTTCCTGTGGCGCACCCTCCGGTTCAATTAATGCCACCACAGGACCTGTGGCCTGATGTTTTCCTCTCATCTGGGGTCTGCGCTGTGGTATAAATGTGGGAGCATCGAGTCTTAATGTGCGGCTTGCAGTTTTACTTGGCACAGTCACTGCATTAGCTGTCATCTGGGGACCAGGGCAGGGTACAAATTCTGGAGCCCCATACTTTAGTGCTCGACTGACAGCCTGCTTCTTTATATCCCTGGCCGCAGTGTCACTGTTTATTGAGTGAGGAGCAGTGGGCGGTGTTTCCTCCCTACCTCTGCTCCCCCTCCCCTCCGGCATAATATAGTTTTGGATGTTGTGCCGGACTTGGGGGCTGGGGAAGAGGGTTTAGGGGACTTTATGGGAGGTGTCGCTCGCATTGAGAGCTCACCTGCGGTTCTCCCTGCAGCTGTGGCCGTCTTCTTCTCTCCTGGAGCGTTGCCGCCGCTAGCTGTGGGCGGAGTTATGAGCGGGGCTTCATCCCCGCCTCTTCTCCCCGGCCCTCTCAGCGCACATGATGCCTCTGCTCCGGGTCCGATCCCGGAAGTCGCGCCAGCACTTGAGCGGTGTCCGGAGGGTCTCGGGGGTCTCGCCGTGTGAGTAGCTTGCGGCGCGGACTCACCCGCTGTCCCCTCCAACATCGGGCTGTGGTTCCGTCCTCTATAAGCGGCATCGCCGCATATCGTGGGCAGAGTCGTGGGCGGTTCTATGGGCGGAATCATCTCCCCTCTCCTGCTTCTCGGCCTCGCCAGCTCAGGCGAGGCCGCGGCTTTGGGCCTACCAGTGTCGGTAGCTCCGAATCCTGTGGGGATGCCTATGGGTCTTGCGGATTTCGGTGCGGGGGTCGCTGTGGATGGGGGGTTGTCCAGGAGTCTTCTTGTGGCTGGAAATGGTCCGGAACTTGGTAGCACCGATGAGTGCTGTTTCTTGTCTGCAGCAAGGCCATGGCTGCGGTCCATATGTCCCTGTGCTGTTTGTGGCTTCTTCAAAGTCGTTTTCCTCATGTTATGTCCTGGCCTTGGACACTTCAAATAAAGTTCTGCGCAGTTTCTTCCCTTAATGTATGAGATTTGCTGCTAATAATTAGGGATTTAGCAGGAGCTCCTGTGATACAGGTCCGCTCCCAGTCCCCAGCAAGCCACGCCCCTTACATCAGTATTTGTAAGCCAAAACCAGGAGTGGAACAATTAGAGGAAAAGTATAATAGAAACATATGCACCACTTCTGTATTTATCACCCATTCCTGGTTTTGGCTACAAATACTGATGTAAAATACTGACCAAATACTGCTAGTGTGACGGCAGCCATAGAAGGATCAGTTGCTCGAAGGTTGCCCTAAGGCTAGATTTGCAAGGTAAAGGACAAGTGGCCTATTGTTTTCACAAGTAAGCAATGATTTTTAATGAACTTTTACAAACTGATCTATCCAACCATTGCGGTAACATGGTACCTAGTCCCGGACTTATGATATTGTTACATAGTTACATAGTTACATAAGTTGAAAAAAGACCTCGGATCATCAAATTCTACCTTTCTCCACCAATTGTACATTTCATCACTAGTTTAACTATAACCCGCAATGTTATGTGTATGAGGAAATCATCCAGCCCTCTTTTAAAGCTGTTATACTGTCTGCCATTACTACCTCTTGTGGTAGGGCATTCCACAGTCTGACTGCTCTAACTGTAAAAAACCCTTTCCTATTTAGCTGCCGGAATCGCCTTTCTTCCATCCATAATGAGTGATCCCCTAGTCCTCAGTACGGACTTTAGAAGGAATAAGTCATATGCCAGTGTTTTGTACATGTAAATGAGAACCTCTCTGAGGCATCATTTTTCTAAGCTAAACATGCACAACTTCTCCAACCTTTCATCGCATGAGAGGCCTTCCATCCCATGTAATAATCTAGTTGACTGCCTTTGAACTGATTCTAACTTCTGAATATCATTTTTTAAATGGTGCGCACCACCATCAGTCCTATAACATTGTCAACATCTTCATAGTTACATAGTTATTAAGGTTGAAGGAAGACTTTAAGTCCATCTAGTTCAACCCATAGCCTAACCTTACATACCCTAACATGCTGATCCAGAGGAAGGCAAAAAAAAACCATGTGGCAAAGAGTAAGCTCTACCTTGGGGACAAAAATTCCTTCCCGACTCCACATACGGCAATCAGACTAGTTCCCTGGATCAACGCCCTATCAAGGAATCTAGTGTATATACCCTGTAACATTATACTTTTCCAGAAATGTATCCAGTCCCCTCTTAAATTTAAGTAATGAATCACTCATTACAACATCATACGGCAGAGAGTTCCATAGTCTCACTGATCTTACAGTAAAGAACCCGCGTCAGTTATTATGCCTAAACCTTCTTTCCTCCAGATGTAGAGGATGCCCCCTTGTCCCTGTTTCAGGTCTATGATTAAAAAGATCATCAGAAAGGTCTTTGTACTGTCCCCTCATATATTTATACATTAAAATAAGGTCACCCCTTAGTCTTCGTTTTTCCAAACTAAATAGCCCCAAGTGTAATAACCTATCTTGATATTGCAGACCCCCCAGTCCTCTAATAACCTTGGTCACTCTTCTCTGCGCCCGCTCTAGTTCAGCTATGTCTTTCTTATACACCGGAGACCAGAACTGTGCACAGTAAGTGTGGTCGAACTAGTGACTTGTATAGAGGTAAAATTATGTTCTCCTCATGAGCATCTATGCCTCTTTTAATGCATCCCATTATTTTGTTTGCCTTTGTAGCAGCTGCCTGACACTGGCCACTGAATATGAGTTTGTCATCCACCCATACACCCAGGTCTTTTTCAATGACGGTTTTGCCCAGAGTTTTAGAATTAAGCACATAATTATCATAACATCTTATTACTTCTACCTAAGTGCATGACCTTACATTTATCCCCATTAAAGCTCATTTGCCATTTATCAGCCCAAGCTTCTAGTTTACATAAATCATCCTGTAATATAAAATTGTCCTCCTCTGTATTGATTACCCTGCAGAGTTTAGTGTCATCTGCAAATATTGAAATTCTACTCTGAATGCCCCCTACAAGGTCATTAATAAATATGTTAAAAAGAAAGAGGGCCCAATACTGACCCCTGTGGTACCCCACTGCTAACCGCTACCTAGTCCGAGTGTGCCCCATTAATAACCACCCTTTGTTTCCTATCCCTGAGCCAGCTCTCAACCCACTTGCACATATTTTCCCCTATCCCCATTATTCTCATTTTATGTATCAACCTGTTGTGTGGCACCGTATCAAAAGCTTTTGAAAAGTCCATATACACTACATCCACTGGGTTCCCTTTGTCCAGTCCAGAGCTTACCTCTTCATAGAAGCCGATCAAATTAGTCTGACATGAACGGTCCCTAGTAAACCCATGCTGATACTGGGTCATGAGGTTATTCCTCTTCAGATACTCCAGCATAGCATCCCTTAGAATGCCCTCCAGGATTTTACCCACAGTAGAAGTTAAGCTTACCGGCCTATAATTTCCGAGTTCAGTTTTTGTCCCCTTTTTGAATATTGGCACCACATTTGCTATACGCCAGTCCTGTGGTACAGACCCTGTTATTATGGAGTCTTTAAAGATTAAAAATAATGGTCTATCAATGACTGTACTTATTTCCTGCAGTACTCGAGGGTGTATCCCATCTGGGCCCGGAGATTTGTCAATTTTAGTGATTTTTACACGCCACCGCACTTCCTGCTGGGATAAGCAGGTGACATTTAATGGGGAATTTTTATCACTAGTCATTTTGTCCGCCATGGGATTTTCTTGTGTAAATACTGATGAAAAAAAGTCATTTAGCATATTGGCTTTTTCCTCATCCTCATCCACCATTTCACCCAGACTATTTTTAAGGGGGCCAACACTATCATTTTTTAGTTTCTTACTATTTATGTAGTTAAAGAATATTTTGGGATTATTTTTACTCTCTCTGGCAATGAGTCTCTCGGTCTCAATCTTTGCTGCCTTGATTTGCTTTTTACAGAATTTATTTAATTTTTTGTATTTATTTAATGCCTCCTCACTACCTACTTCCTTTAATTCTCTAAATGCTTTCTTTTTGTTACTTATTGCGCCCCTTAGAGCTCTATTTAGCCATATTGTTTTCCTTCTATTTCTAGTATGTTTATTCCCATACGGTATATACTGTGCACAGGTCCTATCCAGGATGCTAATAAACGTCTCCCATTTTCTTTGTGTATTTTTATGTCTCAGGATATCATCCCAGTTAATTGCACCAAGATCCTCTCTCATCCGTTGGAAATTTGCCCTCCTGAAGTTTAGTGTCCTTGTAACCCCTCTATTACACATCTTTTTAAAGGTTACTTGAAAACTTATTATTTTGTGATCACTATTTCCCAAGTAACCCCCAACCCTTATATTTGATATGCGGTCTGGCCTGTTGGTTAATATTAGGTCTAGCAGTGCCCCCCTTCTTGTTGGGTCCTGAACCAGTTGTGAAAGGTAATTTTCTCTCATAGTTGTCAAAAACCGATTACCTTTGCTGGAACTGCAGGTTTCTGTTCCCCAATCTATTTCAGGGTAGTTGAAGTCCCCCATAATAATGACTTCTCCTTGAGTCGCAGCTTCATCTATTTGCTTTATGAGGATATTCTCCATTGCTTCCATTATTTTTGGAGATTTATAACAAACCCCTATCAGTAATTTATTATTTTTTCCCCGTCCCCTTATCTCTACCCATAGGGATAATACATTTTCAATAAATTCACCTATATTATCACGCAGGATGGGTTTTAAGGACGATTTTACATATAGACACACCCCTCCCCCTCGCTTATCTGTATGGTCATTTCTGAACAGGCTATAGCCCTGCAAGTTAACAGCCCAGTCATGGCTCTCATCCAGCCATGTTTCAGATATCCCCACCATGTCATAATTATGCTCCAACAACATTAGTTCTAATTCGGCCATTTTGTTGGCGAGGCTTCAGGCATTAGTATACATACACTTTATGTATCTGTCTGTACCTCTATCCTTTCTTAAATTATTAACTTTTCTAATCCCACCCCCCATGCCACCCCCACCCCCAACTTCCTTATTTGTGCCCAGGTCACTGTCTGCACTATCTTCCCCTCCTATAAATTGAATACCCTCCCCCCAATCCCTAGTTTAAACACTCCTCCAACCTTCTAGCCATTTTCTCCCCCAGCACAGCTGCACCTTCCCCATTGAGGTGCAGCCCGTCCCTAGCGTAGAGCCTGTAGCCAACTGAGAAATCGGCCCAGTTCTGCAGGAATCCAAACCCCTCCTTCCTACACCAATTCTTGAGCCACTTATTTACCTCCCTAATCTCCCATTGCCTCTCTGGCGTGGCACGTGGTACAGGCAGTATTTCGGAAAATACCACGTTGGAGGTCCTTGCTTTCAGCTTGCAGCCTAATTCCCTGAAATCATCTTTAAGGACCTTCCACCTACCTCTAACTTTGTCATTTGTGCCAATGTGCACCATGACCGCTGGGTCCTCACCAGCCCCTCTCAGTAATCTGTCCACCTGATCAGCGATGTGTCGGACTCGAGCGCCAGGTAGGCAGCACACCGTTCGACGATCCCTGTCTTTGTGACAGATTGCCCTATCTGTTCCCCTAATAATTGAGTCCCCCTCAAGTAGCAGCACCTGTCTGGCCTGCACTGCTCTCCTATTTCCCTCCTTACTGGAGCAGTCACTCCCCCGGCTTTCAGAGGACATGCCTGGCTGCAGCACTGCTACCCCTGTACTGGCACCCACCTCATCTGCCAACTTAGCAAACTTATTGGGGTGTTCCAGATCAGGACTAGCCTCCCTGGCACTCTTCCCTCTACCCCGCTTCCTAACTGTCACCCAGCTTCCTACTTCACCATCCTGCAGCTCCATCCTACCATGCCCCCCTCATCTATCCCATTGAGCGTCTGCTCCGTAAGCAGAAGACTCCTCTCCATATTGTCTATGGATCTCAGTGTTGCCAGCTGCACATTTAGATTCAGAATCTTGGTTTCCAAATGCACAACGTGCTCACATCTCTCATAGCAGTATGCACCCTCGACTGGTTGATCAAGGATTGCATACATGTGGCAAGATGTGCACTGGATGGCATTAACAATAGTGGAGCACATTTCCTAATGGGGATTGCACCAGACAGAAAAGTTAAATAATAAAAAATAAATAAATAAATACAAAGTATTAATAAAAAACACACAGCAATTCCTCCCTTGGAAACTCCCTGAATCCAAAGTCACTGAATCACAAGTCACACTTACCGCCGTTCACACTTACACTCAGGTCACACTCAACTCGCTCACACTCGCTAAGCTGAAGATTTATAGATTTTTTTTTCTCTAGTTCCCCTTAACAGCAATCCACCTTGCTGTTCAAATGCACTTCCAAAAAGGACTTGAGCCCCAAACAGCTGCCCCTTATAAACCCTTAACTATGAGCCCCCACCCTAAGTTAAACCCTTGTGAATATAGCTACTCCCAATTCAGCAACTCACACCAATTCACACAGGTATCTGTTATGATCTGGTGGCCTAGGAGCAGCAAGAGACCGTACTCTGGAGAAGGTGGTACCTGTACTGACCGCAAACCCTGAACTTAGCAGCGCAACTAGAAGTAGCCGTGGGGGGTACCTAACACTCCCTAGACCCCTCGACACAGCCTAAGAACTAACTACCCCTAAAGACAGAAACGGGAAAACCATCTTGCCTCAGAGAAAATCCCCAAAGGATAGAAAGCCCCCCACAAATATTAACTGTGAAATGAGAGGGAAATAACATACGCAGACATGAAATCAGGATTTAGCATAGGAGGCCATACTAGCTAAAAAGGAAGAATAGGACAGAGTACTATGCGGTCAGTATTAAAACACTAGAAAATATCCACCACAGAAAATACAAAACAGCACATCTGACTAAAGACATGGAGGGTATATCTGCATCTCCAGAGACACAGCTTGGCTGCAAAAAATCCTTCACAGACAAAGCTGGACAAAACAAAACATGAAAATGCACAGAACTATAAGGTCCACAGCAGGTGGACAGCAAAAACAAGGCCAGAACTTATCTTTGAAGAAATGAACAGCAGACCAGGAGAGACCAGGAATGAATGTGAATCCTCCAAAAACAATGGACAACTGGCACTGACTAAAGGATAAAGCAGGACTTAAATAGCCCAGCCCAAATTGCAAAAAATGGATACACCTGATAAATGCTGCGATACAACTATCGCAGCACTATCACTCAAAACAACCGGAGGGAGCCCAAGAGCAGAATTCACAACAGGTATCTGTTAAAGGCTTTCCAAATACCTCTTCACTGAATCACAAGTCACATTTACCACCGTTCACACTTACACTCAGATCACACTCAGCTCGCTCACACTCGCTATGCTGAAGATTTATAGGAGCCACGTGCAGAAATGCAGAAAGCAGAGCCAGGTAGAACCGCAAGGAGCGGAGCCGCAGAGCGAGAGCTGAGCGGAGCCACAGAGCAAAGTCACAGAGTGCAGAACAAAGTTACAGAAAGCAGAACTGAGAGCAACGCCACAGAGACACAGAACCACAGGTTGTGGCAGAACAGAGCAGAGAGAAGCAGAGCCACTGACAGTGGCGAACAGAGCAGAAAGATAAGGCGGAGGTACACACAGCAGAGTGAGAAATGACTAATGACAAAGGAGGAACAGGAACGGACATAGACCAGAGTTCAGACATAAACGGACATGGATACACAAACAGAACACAGATGAAGGCCTGCTAATTGCAGCCCTCTGAGACAGGAAACAGACTCGACCTGGCAGCTCAGTATCAAGTGCTAACTGAGGGAAATAGTTTGCTCAGGCATCCTCCAATGGATGAGGATGCCTTAAGTATCAGAGGCCTCAAGGCTATTGGCCAGGAGCACCTTAGGGAGGTGCACACAGTCTCAATAAGAATCTGGAGTTGCTGGCGCCGCCCCACTATGCACACAGCCAGGAAGTGTACACAGAGTAAGCGGCCATGGAGCACATGGCATGGAACTGGCAGCAGACAGATCTCACAGCATGGCACAGGAGTGAGTTGATGTAATAGGCAGGTGGGGAATGGTAGGCCATGCAGTGATGCCGGCAGGGTTGTTACACAAGGTAATTTGAAGTGATGAGACCAAAATGTAACTTTTTGGCCACAATCATAAACGATACATTTGGAGAGAGGTCAACAAGGTCTTTGATTAAAGGAACACCATTCCCACTGTAAAGCATGGAGGTGGATCGCTGATGTTTTGGGGATGTTTGAGCTGCAATGGCATAGGAACCCTGGTCAAAGTTGAAGGAAAGGTGAATGCAGCATGTTATCAGCAAATACTGGAGGCAAATGTGCACTCATCAGCCCGGAAGCAGCGCATGGGTTGTACTTTTATGTTCCAACATGACAACAATCCAAAACACAAGGCCAAGTCACCCTGTCATTGGCTACAGCAAAACAAAGTGAAGATTCTGGAGTGGTCATCTCAGTCTCCTGACTTCAATATCATTGGGCCACTCTGTGGGAGATCTCAAGCAACCAGTTCATACTAGACAGTCCTGGAATTTACAGGAACTGGAGGCTTTTTGCCAAGAGGAGTGGGCAGCTTTACCATCTAAGAAAATAAAGATCTTCATCCACAACTACCACAAAAGACTTCACGCTGTCATTGATGTTAGAGGAGGCAATACACAGTCTTAAGAAATTGGGTATGTGAACTTATGATCAGGGTCATTTGGATGTTTTGGGTTGTCATTATGATTTAAAAAGACAACACACAGTAATTTGACAATAAATAGCTTCACCCAACCACTAACCCTGAGTGGAGAAAATGTATTGGTGTTGTCATTCATATTCTCTGATAAAAAAAGGCCAAGATATCAAAAATTTTGCCAGGGTATGTAAACTTTTGAGCACAACTGTACCTAATACCTAAACGTTCCTCTCTAAACGACCACTGGCATCCCTTGCAATGCTATAGCTGGGTTCCAATTGATAACCATGGCACATGGGAGGTCTATTATATTGCAGTATTGCAGTGCTTTGCATAGTTGCTAGATTACAGGCTCAAGTCCCATAATGGTATTAATTAAAAGTCAACAAAACATTAACAGTTATTTTTTCTTTTAAATAAAAGGTTGAATCAAATCAACTCCCGTTTCCCTATATCTAAATGGAAAAGATAATGTGCATATATATATGTATATATATATATATATATATATTATATATATATACTGTATATGCTCGAGTATAAGCTGAGATTTTCAGCCCATTTCTATTAGGCTGAAAGTGCCCCTCTCAGCTTATACTCAAGTCAATGTCCCATGGGGTCGGTGGGGGAGGGGTAGCGGCGGCTGTCACATACTCACCTGCTCCTGGCACAGTCTCTGCATCTCCGATGGTCTCCGGGTGCCGACAGCTCTTCCTGTGTTCAGCGGTCACGTGGTACCGCTTATTAAAGTAATGAATATGGATGTGACTCCACTCCCATAGGGGTGAAGGCGCATATTCATTACTTTAATGAGCTGTACCAGTGACCGCTGAACACCGGAACAAGCTGACGGTGCCGAGACCATCTGTCAGTGAGAAGCAAGGACTGCAGCGGGAGCAGGTGAGCATAATGAGGGAGGGTGAGCATTGTGAGATTTTAACCTGTCCCTGTTCCATCACCGGGCGCTGCTCCGTCTTCCGCATCCACCGGCTGTGATGTTCAGGTCAGAGGGCGCGATCATGTGGTTAGTGCACGCCCTCTGCCTGAACATCACAGCCAGAGGACCCGGAAGATAGAGCGGCACCTGGCGGTGGAACGGGGACAGGTGACTATCGCAAGTGTCGGCCTGAGCGACGAGAGGTGAGTATGCCATTTTTTTTATTGGCAGCAACAGCATATGGGGCATATTACTCTATGGAGCATCTTATGGGTCCTTAAGCAACCTTTATGCCGCATTGTATGGGGCAAATGTTTCTATGGAGCATCTTATGGGGCCATAATCAACCTTTATGCAGCATTGTATGGGGCAAATGTTTCTATGGAGCATCTTATGGGGCTATTATTAACCTTTATACAGCATTGTATGGGGCAAATGTTTCTATGGAGCATCTTATGGGGCCATTATTAACCTTTATGCAGCATTGAATGTCGCAAATGTTTCTATGGAGCATCTTATGGGGCTATAATCAATCTTTATGCAACATTGTATGGGGCAAATGTTTCTATGGAGCATCTTATGGGGCCATTATTAACCTTTATGCAGCATTCTATGTTGCAAATGTTTCTATGGAGCATCTTATGGGGCCATTTTTAACCTTTATGCAGCATTCTATGTCGCAAATGTTTCTATGGAGCATCTTATGGGGCCATAATCAACCTTTATGCCGCATTGAATGTCGCAAATGTTTCTATGGAGCATCTTATGGGGCCATAATCAACCTTTATGCCGCATTGAATGTAAGGCTAATTGGAACCTGTGGTCAGGGATGGACATTGTTCCCCACTGCTCTACCGCACACGTCCTTGAGTGATTCATCCTCTACCCGTCACTCAGATAAGTGAGATCTTTCTAGTATGTCTCCTGATGAACCGACCTCGGGGAAACACGTCGAGTTGAACATACTGAGATAGAGAGATGCACATATTGAGATTTGTATACTTTTATGTATTATCTATGTAATTGGGAATCTGTGTTTTTTTTGGTTAGGTGTTATGGTTCACCTTTTTTGGTGACTGTACGTGCGGCCTGTTTTTTGTATTTTTTTGGTTTTGTTGCCATCTGGCATTGTTAGGGCGTATTAGGGCCAGACGACGGGAGCAGGGGCGCCATTTTGTGCAGGATTAGAGGGTGCCAATCCCCGCAGGCAGGCAGTATGTATCTAGGTACAGTTTAATCCCACAGGAAGGCTATAGGCCATATGGGGATATGTGCAATTGTGTACTAAGACTGGGCTATTATTTGATCTACCATAGCACACGTGCACTTTATTCTTTGCTGCTCCAATTATATAGTATATTGGTCTTTTCTATTTTGTTCGTTTGTCTGTTTGTATGGTCTGCTGTGTGTCTATCTTCATCACTTGAGGGTTTTCCAGGGTGAGTTAGGGCGAGCCTACGTTGAGCGGGGGCGCCATTGCGCAGGGTTTATAGGGTGCCAACCTCCGCGGCAAGGTAGGGTATAGACAGTTATATATTAGGACCTGAGTGCACCCTGTATCTTTTTGTCAGCCTACAGTAGATGTTTTTAGGTCGTGAGTGTTGTCATTTTTTATCTGTATTATTATTAAATGTTACATTTTATAGTGTATTGTAATTATTTGCTTATTTAGTGCTTTAGTCGGTGAATTACGCATTGAATGTCGCAAATGTTTCTATGGAGCATCTTATGGGGCCATAATCAACTTTTATGCCGCATTGAATGTCGCAAATGTTTCTATGGAGCATCTAATGGGGCCATAATCAATCTTTATGCAGCATTGTATGGGGCAAATGTTTCTATGGAGCATCTTATGGGGCCATAATCAACCTTTATACAGCATTGTATGAGGCAAATGTTTCTATGGAGCATGTTATGGGCCCATCATAAACTTTATGGAGTATTATATGGGGCGTATTTTGTATGGAGCATCTTATGGGGCCCATCATGAACTTTATGGAGCATTATATGGGGCTCCTGATTCAATATGGATATTCAAAAACACCTAAACTACTGATGTCTCAATTAATTTTACTTTTATTGGTATCTATTTTTATTTTTTTTTAAATTTACTAGTAGCTGCTGCATTTCCTACCCTAGGTTTATACTTGAGTCATTAAGTTTTCCCAGTTTTTTGTGGCAAAATAAAGGGTCTCGGCTTATTCTCGGGTTGGCTTATACTCGACTATATACGGTATATATGTTATTTCCCAAACTGATAAAATGCAACAAATATCTATCCCATAGGGTGTATGCCAAAACAAAAAAGAAAGGAATTGTCAGAACTGGTGATTTTTGGTCATCGCAATTCCCCGAGAAAATGCAATAAAAAGTGATCAAAGCCTCATATGCACTCCAAATTTGTATCATTTTTATCATTAAAATTAGCTTGTCACACAAAAATGTAGCCCTCGTGCAGCTCCATCAATTTAAAAGTAAAAACATTACGTATCTCAGTAAATGGTGATACATACCAATTTTTTTTTTTTTACAATTTTCCACTTTTTCTTCTTCACGTTAATGGGTTTTCCCACTAATAAAGTTAATGTTAATCAATATTTTAATCAATAGATCTTTGTATAATAATTTCCATAATTGGATGTGTTTATTTAAAAACAAAGGTTCCTGTGCTGAGATAATTTTATAAATGTGCCCCTGCTGTGTACTGTGTAATGGCCATGTCTGACCGTGCAGGAATATGGTCTGATCATACCACATCTCCCGGGCAGGGGAGGATGCAAAAGAGAGTATACAGACGTTACAGCACAGGATCACAGCTGATTCTTTCTTTTTTTAAAAAAAAAAAAACATTGTTTAAAAACAGGCAGGGAAATGTTTTGTCCCACAGAAAGAATCATCTGAGATCCCATGCTGTCTGGTCTGTGTACTCTCTTTTGTATATTAGAAAAAAATATGAATTTATTTTTGGATACTATTTGCTACATATAGTACAAAGTGGCATATGACTTATTATTTTGTGCAGCATATATTCGGCATAGCTCAAGGCAACTGTATGAGATTTCAGTCTGCCATATACATTTCTTTCCGATTATGTAAAGGTGCTTAAGGCCTAATCATTTTCTGCACATTCATTTAAACAATTATATGCCGGAAGCGCAGCCTTGTAGAAATGTCATTAAACTGTTTTGCCACTATGATTAAATATGCCTGAACAATAACAGGAACATCTTAAAATGTAATTAAACATAGCAAACGAAGCCGCTTATGCTTCTAAATCAGCATACTGTTTTTGGATTGTGCCTGTCAAAGAAAATTGAATCAAGCAAGCAGCAGGTAATTATACTTGAAGACCCGGATCACAAAGTATGCGTCCATATCATTTACCTGTGAGACTGAATTCGGCAGTATGAGCAATATTTCAATGTTCAGAGCACAATAGCTAAGCAATATCAGCTGTAAGAAAGCTTTGGTGTGTAGCATAATCTCGCCGCACAAAGCAAGAACATGACAGGCAAGGAGGGCTTCAGAGCTGTCAAGACAGACATTTTAAACCTGGAAACTAAAACCAGTGATCATACATCCTGCTAAGCTACCAATTGATTTTAGAGGTCAGCATTTAAGCAATCCACGGGATCCATTAAATGGTAGCTGACAAAAAAAAAGCAGAAATGTTTCACAGCATGGATTTCAGATGTCTTGCAGCCTCAGACACTGTTCAATGGTTTGGGGATTAACCCTTATTATTGTTATCCATTGTCACTGGTCTCAGACAGGGTGGATTACATATTAACCTCTCCAGTGGTAAACTGAAAACATGAAAGAACCTTTGGGACAATGTGTCATATTTGCCTTTGGCATTTACTTTTGAAGGACAACATCCATGGTCTAACTTTTTGTTGCTGAGCACTTGTGGCAATGTCCTGCCAGATGATTTTCATAGCACCCGCTAAATAAATACAAAAGCTCAAAGTATGAACATGTCATGTTGATTTTTTTCTCTCTGAAACTGCTGCACTTTGGACACAAAGTACAAAAAATATACAGTTCAGTTCCAGTTCATTGATGCCAGACTACTGAATGGTTAGAGTAGACCGGTAATACTAAGATAAATATACACAGGAAAATTCTGTAAATGTGGCATTGATGTTACATAATTAGTCCTGAAATATTAGCTACTTTGGGTAATGGTAGAATGTTTGGAATAAATCATCCTGAAATAAAATATTTAAAGAAAATGTGATACTATTAATTGGTTTCCTATTGATTTATGGTCAAAGGACAAAGTTGGTGCTTTTAAGGATCACTAATAAGGATATTGAACCAAGCATAAATCATCTTATCCATATTTGAAGATCTGTTAGTGGATCGCCCCCCAAGGGCCGTGAGGGTACTCGGTACCGGATCCTGCAGTTCACAGGGGGATGTCACGGTGGCTGACCCCGTCCGTGGCCCTGGGACGTCCGTGCAAAAGGGAAAGGTCTTTAAAGGGATAAAGTTTATGTTTGTGATGCCACCTGTGGTATTCGGTCAGGGTGACCGATGCTGTTTTAAGGGGTCTGCTGGGGTGATGTTATGGCAGCTAGATGGTATACCTTCCCACAGGTGAAGCATGTCCCACAGTCCAGGGCACCAGATCACAGGGCAGGCAGAGTCCGTCCGGTTTGGAGGCAAGTCCAGAGTTCACTTGTCCAGGTGGAAATCAGTAGCCTTCCCTTGCACTGCGGTGGTGTAGTCCCTTACTGCCTATGGTTTCACATAAGGGTCTCACAGATGTGGTGTTTCGTTCTCTCTGTTCCCCATATAGAATAGGACAAAACCCATATGACTGGTGACTTGAGCCTGTTTATAGAGTCTCTTATATAACTCGGCTCTGTAGTTGTCACCGTGCCTCCTGGGTGTAACTGTGGACAGGTAACCTGTAATTAGCTGTCCTGCCGATCTCTGAAATAAGGCGTAGAGGTCCTTACTCCCTCGGTGTTCTGGCTACTGGGATTTTGCGCCTCAGAAGGAGACAGCTTGAGCGGGGCTGGTCCCCTTGTGGTATCCTCTCCTTTGCTTTGGCTTCCTTCATGCTTGCTACAATACAATTCGGCCATTCAAAGTCTCTTTCTGGGAGCTGCAGCTCTGAGGGCATGCGCAGCTCCTTTAACCTTCTGTCCTCCTCAGACTCTGGTCTGGCACTAACAGAACTCCTGTCTGGAGCTCTGCCAGGAACTGACTAACTTTCCCTACAGACTACCAGTTATATATATGTGGGGAGTGACCTAATAAATAGGAGCAGAAGCTCCCCCTGGTGACCTGGAGTCTGAGATATGTTGCATGTTTGTGATACCTGGATGCAGTTATCCTTCTTTGCCTCCAAACGTAGCATTACTCTCCCCAAGAGGAAAGGAATGCCACTGCGACCACCAGAACCCTGGGGCGCCGCACTCCCCCCCATTAAATTCAGTACTCCCGGACTGGGAAAAGAAAAACAACAGTTACAGGTTAGCAAAAGACATACAAATTTTTAAAATGCAATTAAAACAAGTTAATACTATACCTAAGCTTACCTTTATGGGAGGTGAGGACACTTGAACGTTGCATTAACTATTTACATTATGGGCCCATTTTAATAAGATTGGAAAACAATATGACTATTTACTGACTATGAAAACAATTATTAAGACAATTACCCCTTTAAGAGTGTACTGTCTTTTAAGTGCTAAGGCAAACATTCTATCTTTATTCAAGCATTTTATCTCTATTCAAGTGCAACGTTTTCGACTAACCTCACGGGTTTACTATATTCTCTTCCCAATTTTATTCAAAAGTGCATCAGGATATCAGCTACGGAAAACATGATTCTATTTAAAGTGAAATCTTAACTTTCATCACTATTAACTATATTAGCTCTTTAATATATTCGAGCAAAGTGCAACAATTAAATATTCCCTTTAAGGGTTCCAACAATATTCAAGTCTCTTTTAATAAGGTAGTGCAAAGTGTCAATCACATTAATATTCAAGTCAATTAAAACTTTAGAACAGCAGGAACGATGCGAGGGACCCATTATTAGCCCCCAACATTGGCTTGGGCGGGCTACAAGGCGTGTATCCAGACCCGGAATCCTGCTGCGCCAAATGGGTTTTTCTTCAGGTCTCTGTAAAACAAACAGCTTTTCACAGCTAAATTAGAAACAGTCTCTTTAGAAGCAGTCTCTTTAAAAGCTTCTTTTGTAAAACCAGTAGGAAGCACCTTTAAGAAGGTGCAAACTATTCACAGCAAAGTCTTGACCATGCACATTCCATGATTCACAGTTCTTTAAGGCAATGTGTGTAAACATGTGCAAAACTTAGGATCCCTTTTAAACAGGGGACCCCTTTAAGAAGAAACCCTGGTAGGGTTTATTTAACTTTTGAACGGTAACAGCAAAGAGATAATGATGAACTTGTGAACAACAACAGTTATTTTAAATTTGCAGAAGATGAACTATTTACAGTCACTTTTCAAATTTTCCGGTGGTTTACTGGGGTAGCACGGGTAATGGCAGTCCCTTAGGATATGGGTGGCTACCAGGTGCTACATACGGTGCACCTTTACTCCTGATGGGGGTTTGGGTGCCCACTGACCTCTGTTCCACAACAGCTTGGGTGCAGGTGATGGTTAGCCCAGTGGCTATTGCAGTCTCCATTGTGGTGATGGTGCACACCATAGTCTTAGTGGTGGTGCAGGCAGGGGTGACAGTGTGAGTAGTGGTGGTTGCAGCTGCTTTAGTACAAGGGGGCGCTGTTACTGCACGAGGCGGCATGGCTGGTGTCTTGCAGCTCGACAGTCTTGGGATGGGGTCTGTATATTTATGAACATTTATAGCGAACCACCTTTTGCGCCAAAGTGCCTGGTGTTTGAGATGCCATCTCTGGGGGTAAAGATCCCTTTCTGGGTGTCCTTCCCAAAGGTGGGACTCCACGTCCCTCCTGTTAATGAAGATTTCAGCATACAGTCCATGCTCTTTTATGAAACCCCAGCCTCCTTTCAGTTTAAAGGTTACCACGGTGCCCTGCTTAAGCGGGGCCTGGTTGACATAGCGGTCTGTTGTGAATTCTGTTATCGAACTCCCTCCTGTGGTCATGAATGGTACTTCGGCGAGTTCTGTCCATGGACTCCCTCTGGTGGCTGTGAGTGGAGCTGCTGCTTCTGAGGTTCCTTCCACAGGTGACTTAGTTTATCCTTTGGCTGGCTGCTCTATTTAACTCCACTCAGATCGTTACTCCATGCCAACTGTCAATGTTCTTGTACTGGTTCAGTTCGCTCTTGGATCTTTCTGGTGACCTGTCTACTCCAGCAGAAGCTAAGTCCCTGCTAGTTAATTATTGGTTCATTGTTTTCTTGTCCAGCTTGCTATCATGATTTTGCCTTGCTAGCTGGAAGCTCTGGGAGGCAGAGTGGCACCTCTGCACTGTGAGTCGGTGCGGAGGTCTTTTTGCACACTCTGCGTGGTCTGTTTGTAGTTTTTTGTGCTGACCGCAAAGTTACCTTTCCTATCCTCAGTCTGTTTAGTAAGTCTGGCCTCCCTTTGCTGAAACCTGTTTCATTTCTGTGTTTGTGACTTTCATCTTATCTCACAGTCAATATATGTGGGGGGCTGCCTTTTTCTTTCGGGAATTTCTCTGAGGCAAGGTAGGCTTTATTTTCTATCTCTAGGGCTAGTTAGCTCTTAGGCTGTGAAGAGGCGTCTAGGCAGAGTTAGGTACGCTCCACGGCTATTTCTAGTTGTGTGATAGGATTAGGGGTTGCAGTCAGCAGAGCTCCCACTTCCCAGAGCTTGTCCGTTGTTAGTTTAACAATCAGGTCGTTTCGGGTGCTCCTAACCACCAGGTCCATAACAGTACAGCTGGCCCAAAGTGTTAATGCATCTCAATAGAGGGATAAGAGAAGTTCTGAGACCTTTTTTTTTCTCTGCAGTGTGTTTTGTCTTTCTTTTTCCCTAAACCTCTGGGTGGTTCAGGACACAGGTGTAGCTATGGACATTCAAGGTTTGTCCTCTTGTGTGGATCACCTCACTGCAAGGGTACAGAACATTCAAGATTTTGTGGTTCAGAATCCGATGTTAGAGCCTAGAATTCCAATTCCTGATTTGTTTTCTGGGGATAGATCTAAGTTCCTGAATTTCAAAAATAATTGTAAACTGTTTCTTGCTTTGAAACCCCGCTCCTCTGGTGACCCCGTTCAACAAGTAAAAATAATTATTTCTTTGTTACGTGGCGACCCTCAAGACTGGGCATTTTCCCTTGCGCCAGGAGATCCTGCATTGCGTGATGTAGATGCGTATTTTCTGGCGCTTGGATTGCTTTATGATGAACCAAATTCAGTGGATCGGGCAGAGAAAATCTTGCTGGCTTTTTGTCAGGGTCAGGATGAAGCGGAGGTATATTGTCAGAAGTTTAGAAAGTGGTCTGTGCTTACTCAGTGGAATGAGTGTGCCCTGGCGGCAATTTTCAGAAAGGGTCTTTCTGAAGCCCTTAAGGAGGTCATGGTGGGATTTCCCACGCCTGCTGGTCTGAGTGAGTCTATGTCCTTGGCCATTCAGATCGATCGGCGCTTGCGTGAGCGCAAAGCTGTGCACCATTTGGCGGTATTCTCTGAGCATAGGCCTGAGCCTATGCAATGTGATAGGACTTTGACCAGAGCTGAACGGCAAGAACACAGACGTTGGAATGGGCTGTGTTTTTACTGTGGTGATTCCACTCATGCTATCTCCGATTGTCCTAAGCGCACTAAGCGGTTCGCTAGGTCTGCCACTATTGGTACGGTACAGTCTAAATTTCTTTTGTCCGTTACTCTGATTTGCTCTTTGTCGTCCTATTCTGTTATGGCATTTGTGGATTCAGGCGCTGCCCTGAATTTGATGGACTTGGAGTTTGCCAGGCGCTGTGGTTTTTTCTTGGAGCCCTTGCAGTATCCTATTCCATTGAGAGGAATTGATGCTACGCCTTTGGCCAAGAATAAGCCTCAGTACTGGACTCAATTGACCATGTGCATGGCTCCTGCACATCAGGAGGATATTCGCTTTTTGGTGTTGCATAATCTGCATGATGTGGTCGTTTTGGGGTTGCCATGGTTACAGGTCCATAATCCAGTATTGGATTGGAAATCTATGTCTGTGTTTGGCTGAGGTTGTCAAGGGGTACATGGTGATGTTCCATTGCTATCAATTTCGCCTTCCACTCCTTCTGAAGTCCCTGAGTTTTTGTCGGATTACCGGGATGTATTTGATGAGCCCAAATCCAGTGCCCTACCTCCTCATAGGGATTGCGATTGTGCTATTAATTTGATTCCTGGTTGTAAGTTTCCTAAGGGCCGACTGTTCAATTTATCTCTGCCAGAGCACACTGCTATGCGGATTTATATAAAAGAATCCTTGGAGAAAGGTCATATTCGCCCGTCGTCATCACCGTTGGGAGCAGGGTTCTTTTTTGTGGCCAAGAAGGATGGTTCTTTGAGACCTTGTATTGATTACCGCCTTCTTAATAAGATCACGGTCAAATTTCAGTACCCTTTGCCGCTGCTGTCTGATTTGTTTGCTCGGATTAAGGGGGCTAGTTGGTTCACCAAGATAGATCTTCGAGGGGCGTATAATCTTGTGCGTATTACACAGGGCGATGAATGGAAAACAGCAGTTAATACGCCCGAGGGCTATTTTGAGTATCTGGTTATGCCATTCGGGCTTTCTAATGCTCCATCTGTGTTTCAGTCCTTTATGCATGACATCTTCCGAAAGTACCTGGATAGATTCATGATTGTATATTTGGATGATATTTTGGTCTTTTCGGATGATTGGGAGTCTCATGTGAAGCAGGTCAGAATGGTGTTCCAGTCCTTCGCGCGAATTCCTTGTTTGTGAAGGGGTCAAAATGTCTCTTTGGAGTTCAGAAGGTTTCATTTTTGGGTTTCATTTTTTCTCCTTCTACTATCGAGATGGACCCAGTTAAAGTTCAGGCCATTTATGATTGGACTCAGCCGACGTCTGTGAAGAGCCTGCAGAAGTTCCTGGGCTTTGCTAATTTTTACCGTCGCTTCATTGCTAATTTTTCTAGTGTTGCTAAACCGTTGACTGATTTGACCAAGAAAGGTGCTGATGTGGTCAATTGGTCCTCTGCGGCTGTAGAGGCTTTTCAGGAGTTGAAGCGTCGTTTTTCTTCTGCCCCTGTGTTGTGCCAGCCAGATGTTTCGCTCCTGTTTCAGGTCGAGGTTGATGCTTCTGAGATTGGAGCAGGGGCTGTTTTGTCGCAAAGAAGTTCTGATGGCTCAGTGATGAAACCATGTGCCTTCTTTTCTAGAAAGTTCTCGCCTGCTGAGCGCAATTATGATGTTGGCAATCGAGAATTGTTGGCTATGAAGTGGGCATTCGAGGAGTGGCGACATTGGCTTGAAGGAGCCAAGCATCGCGTTGTGGTCTTGACGGATCACAAGAATTTGACTTATCTCGAGTCTGCCAAACGGTTGAATCCTAGACAGGCTCGATGGTCGCTGTTTTTCTCCCGTTTTGATATTGTGGTTTCGTACCTTCCGGGCTCTAAGAATGTGAAGGCTGATGCCCTGTCAAGGAGTTTTGTGCCTGACTCTCCGGGTGTTCCTGAGCCGGCGGGTATTCTCAAAGAGGGGGTAATTTTGTCTGCCATCTCCCCTGATTTGCGGCGGGTGCTGCAGAAGTTTCAGGCTGATAGACCTGACCGTTGTCCAGCAGAGAAATTGTTTGTCCCTGATAGATGGACTAGTAGAGTTATCTCTGAGGTTCATTGTTCGGTGTTGGCTGGTCATCCTGGAATCTTTGGTACCAGAGATTTGGTGGCTAGATCCTTTTGGTGGCCTTCTTTGTCACGGGATGTGCGTTCTTTTGTGCAGTCCTGTGGGACTTGTGCTCGGGCTAAGCCCTGCTGTTCTCGTGCCAGTGGGTTGCTTTTGCCCTTGCCGGTCCCGAAGAGGCCCTGGACGCATATTTCCATGGATTTTATTTCAGATCTCCCTGTCTCTCAAAGGATGTCGGTCATTTGGGTGGTTTGTGATCGCTTCTCTAAGATGGTCCATTTGGTACCCTTGTCTAAATTGCCTTCCTCCTCTGATTTGGTGCCATTGTTTTTCCAGCATGTGGTTCGTTTTCATGGCATTCCGGAGAACATCGTCTCTGACAGAGGTTCCCAGTTTGTTTCGAGGTTTTGGCGGTCCTTTTGTGCTAAGATGGGCATTGATTTGTCTTTTTCTTCGGCTTTCCATCCTCAGACTAATGGCCAAACCGAACGAACTAATCAGACTTTGGAAACATATCTGAGATGCTTTGTTTCTGCTGATCAGAATGATTGGGTGTCCTTCTTGCCTTTGCCTGAGTTCGCCCTTAATAATCGGGCCAGCTCGGCTACTTTGGTTTTGCCTTTTTTCTGTAATTCTGGTTTCCATCCTCGTTTCTCTTCAGGGCAGGTTGAGTCTTCGGACTGTCCTGGTGTGGATACTGTGGTGGACAGGTTGCAGCAGATTTGGACTCATGTGGTGGACAATTTGACATTGTCCCAGGAGAAAGCTCAACGTTTCGCTAACCGCCGGCGCTGTGTTGGTCCCCGACTTCGTGTTGGGGATTTGGTTTGGTTGTCGTCTCTTTATGTTCCTATGAAGGTTTCCTCTCCTAAGTTTAAGCCTCGTTTCATTGGTCTGTATAAGTTTTCTGAAGTTCTCAATCCTGTGTCATTTCGTTTGGCCCTTCCAGCTTCTTTTGCCATCCATAATGTGTTCCATAAGTCGTTATTGCGGAGATACGTGGCGCCTATGGTTCCCTCCGTTGATCCTCCTGCCCCGTTGTTGGTCGAGGGGGAATTGGAGTATGTGGTGGAGAAGATTTTGGATTCTCGTATTTCGAGATGGAAACTCCAGTACCTGGTCAAGTGGAAGGGTTATGGTCAGGAAGATAATTCCTGGGTTTTTGCCTCTGATGTTCATGCTGCCGATCTAGTTTTTGCCTTTCATTTGGCTCGTCCTGATCGGCCTGGGGGCTCTGGTGAGGGTTCGGTGACCCCTCCTCAAGGGGGGGGTACTGTTGTGAATTCTGTTATCGAACTCCCTCCTGTGGTCATGAATGGTACTTCGGCGAGTTCTGTCCATGGACTCCCTCTGGTGGCTGTGAGTGGAGCTGCTGCTTCTGAGGTTCCTTCCACAGGTGACTTAGTTTATCCTTTGGCTGGCTGCTCTATTTAACTCCACTCAGATCGTTACTCCATGCCAGCTGTCAATGTTCTTGTACTGGTTCAGTTCGCTCTTGGATCTTTCTGGTTACCTGTCTACTCCAGCAGAAGCTAAATCCCTGCTAGTTAGTTATTGGTTCATTGTTTTCTTGCCCAGCTTGCTATCATGATTTTGCCTTGCTAGCTGGAAGCTCTGGGAGGCAGAGTGGCACCTCCGCACCGTGAGTCGGTACGGAGGTCTTTTTGCACACTCTGCGTGGTCTTTTTGTAGTTTTTTGTGCTGACCGCAAAGTTACCTTTCCTATCCTCAGTCTGTTTAGTAAGTCTGGCCTCCCTTTGCTGAAACCTGTTTCATTTCTGTGTTTGTGACTTTCATCTTATCTCACAGTCAATATATGTGGGGGGCTGCCTTTTTCTTTTGGGAATTTCTCTGAGGCAAGGTAGGCTTTATTTTCTATCTCTAGGGCTAGTTAGCTCTTAGGCTGTGAAGAGGCGTCTAGGCAGAGTTAGGTACGCTCCACGGCTATTTCTAGTTGTGTGATAGGATTAGGGGTTGCGGTCAGCAGAGCTCCCACTTCCCAGAGCTTGTCCGTTGTTAGTTTAACCATCAGGTCGTTTCGGGTGCTCCTAACCACCAGGTCCATAACAGCGGTCCTTGCGGGCCTGAGCTTTGGATTGCAGATCCCTTTTGTCAAAAGCTCTGTGCTTTGCCTGGTGTTCCTCCTCCCTTTCTTCCCATCTGCGGGCGAGCTGCCGCTGGTACTCATCCCAGCTCAGGACCTCCAGGGTTTCTTCCTCGCTCTCCTTCCTCCCAGGGAACCCCATGAGATCAGGTCCAGGATTGACCCAGTGATAAACAGTCTTTTCCCTGTAGACCTCCCCAGGTAGGTTGGCGGGTTGATTTGGGGCCTTTAAGAACTGCTCCATCCCCATAGGCTGGTCCCATTGCTCCAAGTTTTGGATCTGGCTGGACCTGTAGGGAGGGGGTGCTGCAATGGGGCCTATCAAAAGTTCATTGGCTACCGGGGCAGGGTTGGCGTCCTTACCTGCCGCTGTGGTATCTCCGGTGCCGGTCTTCTCTGTCGGTGTCGGAGGCGGTTGTACAGGAAGCGGCACTGGCAGGTCTTCCACGGGCATCGTCTGACACGTGGCTTTGGCGCTCAGCTGCATCTGTAGGAGCTGGTTGATGAGCTCTTCCACTCCGGCCTGCAGGAATTTAGGGCCAACTGGTGATGCCTGGCTGCGGTGTCTTTCCAGGTGGCTGGGGGAATCCTTCGCTTCCACCCCACACTCTGGTTCCGGGCTGCTGGCCATGGTGTCCTCCACGCTGCTCCCTCCGTCCTGGTCTCTTTCCCGCTCTCTCCTCCGGGGGCCGTTCCTTCTTCTTTGTCTCCTCCCGCCATTTAGGAACAGAAGGCGGATTTCTGTTGCTGATGGTTAATCCAATAAATAACCACTTGTATGCAAAATAAATGTCATGCACTAATAGACATAAATCATCCCAAACAAAAATGTGCAACACAAAGACGCTGTATAAAACTAATTTAATTTTATTAATAATAATACAAATTTTAAAGAAATAACATACACAAATCAAGCTGATAAAATTAGAGCACACTATAATGGTATGATAGGACACCTCAAAGACTAGAACCTATATGGCACAAGAAATGCACAAAAAATATGAAAAATATAAGGTAATATCCAGATACAAAATATATTATATTAGATGTATGCACAAGAATAAGAAAGTGTGAAAATAAAATTTACTAAAGCAGTGTATATGAAAATATAATAAATACAAAAATTTAAAAAATATATTAATATTGGAAAAAATTAATAATATATATATTGCACAACCCAAATATGATATATATATGTGCAAAAAAGTGCTAGAGAATCAAGTGAAAAAATGAGATATGTAGAAAAAATAATAGATAAATAAGATATGCAAAAAAAATCCCTGCATATAGTATAAGATGTGCCAATATAAAGTGCAACAGTGCTAATTTAATAGATTCACCTGGGTCCCTAATTTGTGCAAATACATAAAAATATAAATAGTACCAGACGCTAGAAAGTGCAAAACAAACCATATAATATGTAATGCATATAATATACTGTGTACCGCCAATGAAATACAGGTATGCTGAAAGCTAACACTAGATATTTTGTATTGCACAATGCCACGCTGGAACTCACAACACAGAGTATAGCAGCGATAATAAAGTAACACTAAAGTGCAACAGTGCTAATTTAACCCCTTAGCGACCGCCGATACGCCTTTTAACGGCGGCCGCTAAGGGTACTTAAACCACAGCGCCGTTAATTAACGCCGCTGTGGAAAAAGTAAATAGCACCCCCCAGAGTCGGATTTTCTCCGGGGTCTCGGCTGCCAGGGTAGCCGAGACCCCAGAGAACATGATTCGGTTTTTTTTTAACCCACCCTGCATTTGCGATCGCCGGTAATTAACTGTTTACCGGCAATCGCAAAAAAAAAAAACGCGATTTCTTTTTAATTTCTCTATCCTCCGATGTGATCGCACATCAGAGGATAGAGAAAAGGGGTCCCAGGTAGCCCCCCAATACTTACCTATCTCCCCCGATGCTCCTCGTGGCTCCCGGTGGGCGCCGCCATCTTGAAAATGGCGGGCGCATGCGCAGTGCACCCGCCGGCCGGCCCCGCGAGAATCTTTGGGGTCTTGGCTGCCGGGGGTAGCCGAGACCCCAAAGAGCATGATCGGGGGTCGGTTTTAGCGACCCCTGTTTTGCGATCGCCGGTAATTAACTGTTTAGCGGCGACCGCAAAAAAAAAAAAAAGTTAAGTGTAATTCTCTGTCCTCTGATGTGATCGCACATCAGAGGACAGAGAAATAGGGGGATTCGGGGACCCTATCATACTCACCTGTGTCCATGGGTCCTCCTGCTGCTCCTCCTGGCCGCCGGCATCTTCTGGGCAAAAGAAAATGGCGGGCGCATGTGCAGTGCGCCCGCCATCTGTCTCCATCTGCCGGCCGGCAGGAGAAGAGCAGTTGGGGCTAAAATTAGGGTTAGGGGTAGGGTTAGGGTTAGAGGTAGGGTTAGGGTTAGGGGTAGGGTTACGGCTAGGGTTAGGGTTAGGGCTAGGGGTAGGGGTAGGGTTAGGGGTAGGGTTAGGGCTAGGGTTAGGGGTAGGGTTAGGGCTAGGGGTAGGGCTAGGGGTAGGGTTAGGGCTAGGGCTAGGGTTAGGGCTAGGGTTAGGGTTAGGGGTAGGGTTAGGGCTAGGGGTAGGGTTAGGGGTAGGGGTAGGGTTAGGGCTAGGGTTAGGGCTAAATTTAGGGTTAGGGTTGGGGCTAAATTTAGAGTTAGGGTTGGCGCTAAATTTAGGGTTAGGCTTCTTTCACACTTACGTCGGTACGGGGCCGTCGCAATACATCGGCCCGACAAACCGACGCACGTTGTCAAAATTGTGCACAACGTGGGCAGCGGATGTAGTTTTTCAACCCATCCGCTGCCCAATCTATGTCCTGGGGAGGAGGGGGCGGAGTTATGGCCACGCATGCGCGGTCAGAAATGGCGGATGCGACGTACAAAAAAACTTTACATTGAACATTTTTTTGTGCTGACGGTCCGCCAAAACACTGATCCAGTGCACTACGGACGCGACGTGTGGCCATCCGTCACGATCCGTCGGCAATACAAGTCTATGGGCAAAAAACGCATCCTGCGGGCACATTTGCAGGATCCGTTTCTTGTCCAAAATGACGGATTGCGACGGATGCCAAACGACGCAAGTGTGAAAGTAGCCTTAGGGCTAGGGTTAGGGTTGGGGCTAAAGTTAGGGTTAGAGTTGGGATTAGGGTTAGGGTTTGGATTAGGGTTGGTATTAGGGTTAGGGTTGGCATTAGGGTTACGCTTGGGATTAGGGTTAGGTTTGGGATTAGGGTTAAGGTTGTGATTAGGGGTGTATTGGGATTAGGGTTAGGTTTGAGGTTAGGGTTGAAATTAGGATAAGGGGTGTGTTGGATTTAGGGTTTTGATTAGGGTTATGGTTAGGGTTGACATTAGGGTTGTTTTGGGGTAAGGGTTGGGATTATCGTTAGGGTTAGTGATTAGGATTATGGATCGGGTTGGGATTAGGGTTAGGGGTGTGTTGGAGTTGGGTTGGAGCTAGAATTGGGGGGTTTCCACTGTTTAGGTATATCAGGGGGGCTCCAAACACGACAGCCAATTTTGCGCTCAAAAAGTCAAATGGTGCTCCCTCCCTTCTGAGCTCTGCCGTGCGCCCAAACAGTGGGTTACCCCCACATATTTGGCATCAGCATACTCGGGATAAATTGGACAACAACTTCTGGGGTCTAATTTCTCTTGTTACCCTTGTGAAAATAAAAACTTGGGGGCTACAAAATCCTTTTTGTGGAAAAATATATATATATTTTTTTATGACTCTGCATTATAAACTTCTGTGAAGCGCTTGGGCATTCAAAGTTCTCACCACACATCTATATAAGTTCCTTGGGGGGTCTAGTTTCCAAAACGGGGTCACTTGTGGGGGGTTACTACTGTTTAGGTACATCAGGGGCTCTGCAAACGCAACATAACGCCCACAGACCATTCTAAGTCTGCATTCCAAAACGGCGCTCCTTCCCTTCCGAGCTCTTCCGTGCGCCCAAACAGTGGTTTACACACCCACATATGGGGCATCAGCATACTCAGGATAAATTGGACAACAACTATAGTGGTCCAATTTCTCCTGTTACCCTTGTGAAAATAAAAACTTGGGGGCTACAATATCTTTTTTGTGAAAAAAAAATATTTTTTATTTTCACGACTCTGCATTCTAAACTTCTGTGAAGCACTTGGGCATTCAAAGTTCTCACCACACATCTAGATAAGTTCCTTGGGGGGTCTAGTTTCCAAAATGGGGTCACTTGTGGGGGGTTACTACAGTTTAGGTACATCAGGGGCTCTGCAATCGCAACATAATGCCCACAGACCATTCTATCAAAGTCTGCATTCCAAAAAGGCGCTCCTTCCCTTCCGAGCTCTGCCGTACGCCCAAACAGTGGTTTACCCCCACATATGGTGCATCAGCGTACTCGGGATAAATTGTGCAACAACTATTGCAGTCCAATTTCTCCTGTTACCCTTGTGAAAATAAAAACTTGGGGGCTACAATATCTTTTTTGTGGAAAAAAAAATATTTTTTATTTTCACGACTCTGCATTCTAAACTTCTGTGAAGCACTTGGGCATTCAAAGTTCTCACCACACATCTAGATAAGTTCCTTGGGGGGGTCTAGTTTCCAAAATGGGGTCACTTGTGGAGGGTTTCTACTGGTTAGGTACATCAGGGGCTCTGCAAACGCAACATAATGCCCGCAGACCATTCTATCAAAGTCTGCATTCCAAAACGGCGCTCCTTCCTTCCGAGCTCTGCCGTGCGCCCAAACAGTGGTTTACCCCCACATATGGGGTACCAGCATACTCAGGACAAATTGGACAACAACTTTTGGGGTCCAATTTCTCTCTTTACCCTTGTGAAAATAAAAACTTGGGGGCTAAAAAATCTTTTTTGTGGGAAAAAAAATATTTTTTATTTTCACAACTCTGCATTATAAACTTCTGTGAAGCACTTGGGCATTCAAAGTTCTCACCACACATCTAGATAAGTTCCATGGGGGGTCTAGTTTCCAAAATGGGGTCACTTGTGGGGGATTTCTACTGTTTAGGCACATCAGGGGCTCTCCAAACGCGACATGGCGTCCAATCTCAATTCTAGCCAATTTTACATTGAAAAAGTAAAACGGCACTCCTTCTCTTCCAAGCTCTGCGGTGCACCCAAACAGTGGTTTACCCCCACATATTGGGTATCAGCGTACTCAGGAGAAATTGCACAACAACTTTTGTGGTCTAATGTCTCCTGTTACCCTTGTGAAAATAAAAATTTGTGGGCAAAAAGATCATTATTGTAGAAAAAATGCGATTTTTTTTTCACGGCTCTACATTATAAACTTCTGTGAAGCACATGGGGGTTCAAAGTGCTCACCACACATCTAGATAAGTTCCTTAAGGGGTCTAGTTTCCAAAATGGGGTCACTTGTGGGGGATTTCTACTGTTTAGGCACATCAGGGGCTCTCCAAACGCGACATGGCGTCCAATCTCAATTCCAGCCAATTCTACATTGAAAAAGTAAAACGGCACTCCTTCTCTTCCAAGCTCTGCGGTGCGCCCAAACAGTGGTTTACCCTCACATATTGGGTATCAGCGTACTCAGGAGAAATTGCCCAACAACTTTTGTGGTCTAATTTCTCCTGTTACCCTTGTGAAAATAAAAATTTGTGGGCAAAAAGATCATTTTTGTTGAAAAAATGCGATTTGTTTTTTTCACGGCTCTACATTATAAACTTCTGTGAAGCACATGGGGGTTCAAAGTGCTCACCACACATCTAGATAAATTCCTTAAGGGGTCTAGTTTCCAAATTGGGTCACTTGTGGGGGGTTTCCACTGTTTAGGCACATCAGGGGCTCTCCAAATGCGACATGGCGTCCAATCTCAATTCCAGCCAATTCTACATTGAAAAAGTAAAACGGCGCTCCTTCACTTCCAAGCTCTGCGGTGCGCCCAAACAGTGGTTTACCCTCACATATGGGGTATCGACGTATTCAGGAGAAATCGCACAACAACTGTTGTGGTCTAATTTCTCCTGTTACCCTTGTGAAAATAAGAATTTGTGGGCGAAAAGATAATTTTTGTGTAAACAAAAGCGATTTTTTATTTTCACGGCTCTACGTTATAAACTTCTGTGAAGCACATGGGGGTTCAAAGTGCTCACCACACATCTAGATAAGTTCCTTAAGGGGTCTAGTTTCCAAAATGGGGTCACTTGTGGGGGATTTCTACTGTTTAGGCACATCAGGGGCTCTCCAAACGCGACATGGCGTCCAATCTCAATTCCAGCCAATTCTACATTGAAAAAGTAAAACGGCACTCCTTCTCTTCCAAGCTCTGCGGTGCACCCAAACAGTGGTTTACCCCCACATATTGGGTATCAGCGTACTCAGGAGAAATTGCACAACAACTTTTGTGGTCTAATGTCTCCTGTTACCCTTGTGAAAATAAAAATTTGTGGGCAAAAAGATCATTATTGTAGAAAAAATGCGATTTTTTTTTCACGGCTCTACATTATAAACTTCTGTGAAGCACATGGGGGTTCAAAGTGCTCACCACACATCTAGATAAGTTCCTTAAGGGGTCTAGTTTCCAAAATGGGGTCACTTGTGGGGGATTTCTACTGTTTAGGCACATCAGGGGCTCTCCAAACGCGACATGGCGTCCAATCTCAATTCCAGCCAATTCTACATTGAAAAAGTAAAACGGCACTCCTTCTCTTCCAAGCTCTGCGGTGCGCCCAAACAGTGGTTTACCCTCACATATTGGGTATCAGCGTACTCAGGAGAAATTGCCCAACAACTTTTGTGGTCTAATTTCTCCTGTTACCCTTGTGAAAATAAAAATTTGTGGGCAAAAAGATCATTTTTGTTGAAAAAATGCGATTTGTTTTTTTCACGGCTCTACATTATAAACTTCTGTGAAGCACATGGGGGTTCAAAGTGCTCACCACACATCTAGATAAATTCCTTAAGGGGTCTAGTTTCCAAATTGGGTCACTTGTGGGGGGTTTCCACTGTTTAGGCACATCAGGGGCTCTCCAAATGCGACATGGCGTCCAATCTCAATTCCAGCCAATTCTACATTGAAAAAGTAAAACGGCGCTCCTTCACTTCCAAGCTCTGCGGTGCGCCCAAACAGTGGTTTACCCTCACATATGGGGTATCGACGTATTCAGGAGAAATCGCACAACAACTGTTGTGGTCTAATTTCTCCTGTTACCCTTGTGAAAATAAGAATTTGTGGGCGAAAAGATAATTTTTGTGTAAACAAAAGCGATTTTTTATTTTCACGGCTCTACGTTATAAACTTCTGTGAAGCACTTGGGGGTTCAAAGTGCTCACCACACATCTAGATAAGTTCCTTAAGGGGTCTAGTTTCCAAAATGGTGTCACTTGTGGGGGGTTTCCACTGTTTAGGCACATCAGGGGCTCTCTAAACGTGACATGGTGTCCGATCTCAATTCCAGCCAATTCTGCATTGAAAAAGCCTAACGGCGCTCCTTCACTTCTAAGTTCTGCGGTGCGCCCAAAAAGTGGTTTACCCCCACATATGGGGTATCGGCGTATTCAGGAGAAATTGCATAACAAAATTTATGGTTACATTTCTGTTTTTACACTTGTGAAAATAAAAAAAATGGTTCTGAATTAAGATGTTTGCAAAAAAAAGTTAAATGTTCATTTTTTCCTTCCACATTGTTTCAGTTCCTGTGAAGCACGTAAAGGGTTAATAAACTTCTTGAATGTGGTTTTGAGAACCGTTAGGGGTGTAGTTTTTAGAATGGTGTCACACTTCATTATTTTCTATCATATAGACCCCTCAAAATGACTTCAAATGTGATGTGGTCCCTAAAAAAAAATGGTGTTATAAAAATGAGAAATTGCTGGTCAACTTTTAACCCTTATAACTCCCTAACAAAAAAAAATTTTGTTTCCAAAATTGTGCTGATGTAAAGTAGACATGTGGGAAATGTTATTTATTAACTATTTTTCGTGACATATCTCTCTGATTTAAGGGCATAAAAATACAAAGTTTGAAAATTGCAAAATTTTAAAAATTTTCGCTTTTTCCGTTTTTTTCATAAATAATCGCAAGTAATATCGAAGAAATGTTACCACTACCATGAAGTACAATATGTCACAAAAAAACAATCTCAGAATCAGCGGGATCCATTGAAGCGTTCCAGAGTTATAACCTCATAAAGTGACAGTGGTCAGAATTGCAAAAATTGGCCCGATCATTAAGTACCAAATTGGCTCTGTCACTAAGGGGTTAATAAATTCACCTGGGTCCCTAATTTGTGCAAATACATACAAAGATAACTAGTACCAGACGCTAGAAAGTGCAAAACAAACCATATAATATGTAATACATATAATATACTATATACCGCCAATGAAATGCAAGTATGCTGAAAGCTACTCTGTGTTGTGAGTTCCAGCGTGGCATTGTGCAATACAAAATATCTAGTGTTAGCTTTCAGCATACCTGTATTTCATTGGCGGTACATAGTATATTATATGCATTAAATACTATATGGTTTGTTTTGCACTTTCTAGCGTCTGGTACTATTTATATTTTAATGTATTTGCACAAATTAGGGTGAATCTATTAAATTAGCACTGTTGCACTTTATATTGGCACATCTTATACTATATGCAGGGATTTTTTTTGCATATCTTATTTATTATTTTTTCTACATATCTCATTTTTTCACTTGATTCTCTAGCACTTTTTTTGCACATATATATCATATTTGGGTTGTGCAATATATATATTATTAATTTTTTCAAATATTAATATATTTTTAACATTTTTGTATTGATTATATTTTCATATACACTGCTTTAGTAAATTTTATTTTCACACTTTCTTATTCTTGTGCATACATCTAATATAATCTGAAAAAGAATCGAAACCGCGCTTGAGGGAAAACTAGAGAACCGGACATCGGGAGCAGGGGTGTCTGCGGCAGCAGAAGGGGGACGAGAGTCGGCAGGATACAAGAGGAAGAGTGCTACGCAGAGCCAGAGAAAACCCCGGCCGGTGGTATCTCTGGATGCGTGCAGGAGAAGGCGGGGAAACAAAGATGTCCGACAGGACTAACTGGCGTGTGACGTCACAGCTAAAGCTACGGAGCAATGCTAGGGCCAAAAAGGCGTACCAACGCGTTTCAAAGGAGCAACGTCCTTCTTCATCAGGGTTGCCGGTCCCTGTTGCTCCCAGCTAATAAAGCCAGAGCCCTGTCTGTCAAAAAAGGCCCGCCCATCCATCCAGTGGAATAAGTGTGGAAAATAGCCTGCTGAGAATGAGCGGTTATGTGGGTGCCGAAAAAAAGGGGGGGGGGAAGGGAACAGAAAGACATAAATAGAAAAGAGAGTGTGTGACACCCTAAAATGAAAATGAGATGACATGGAATAACAACTAAGAGGAAAGGTCAAAATGCACTCCCGGTGCAGATACAAATACAAGTATCCGGCAGATAAAGGGGGTGGTATAGTCATCCTAGATCGTTCCACTTATCATGAGGAATCTCTTAGACTCCTCAGTGATGAGGTGACATACAAAAAATTAAAATGTGACCCTACCTTATCTTTTCTTAAAAAACTCAAAATTCTCAGCTTTAAAGGCTTGTCCCTTGGTATTCTTAATAAGAAAGAATTCCATTTTGTATTTAATAAGGATCCTAGTGTTGCCATCTTTTATTACATCCCTAAAATTCATAAGAGCACTACCAGTCCCCCTGGTAGACCCATCATTTCAGGGATTAACAGCCTCACCGCCAACCTGTCAAGATATGTTGACATGCACTTGCAAAAATGCATGCGACTTATACCATCCTACCTTAAGGACACAGGTCATATTCTGCGCATTTTGGAGGAGATTACATGGCGAACCAATTACATTTTGGGTACCCTTGACATAAAATCCCTATACACGGTTATTGATCAGAAGTTGGGCTGCTGTATCTCAGGGGAATTTCTTCAAGCTTTAGGGGTCTATCTAGACAATCAAGTTGGATTCATTAAGGAATGTATTGATTTTATCTTGCAACATAATTATTTTTTATACGATGGAGAATTCTTTTTACAAATTTGCGGTACCGCTATGGGGACTCGTTTTGCCCCTAGTTATGCAAACTTATTTGTAGCTAAATGGGAGGAATCATATATTTACAAATCTGGACAATTGCATACAGGGCTGGTACTTTGGCATCGGTATATCGATGATATACTGTTCATTTGGGATGGCCCTAGTAGTGACCTTAATTTATTTATTTCCAACCTGAGTCATAATTCTTTTGGTTTGGAGTTTACTCCAATCATCAGTTCAACCAGTGTTAATTTTTTGGACCTTACCGAATATATAGAGAATGACCAATTACGTACCAAATGTTTTAGACAAGATGTTGACTCTAACAGTTTCATTAACATTACTAGTTGTCACCTACCTGTCTGGTTAACCAATGTTCCCAAAAGCCAGTACACTAGGGTTAGGCGTAACTGTACTACCCTTGAGGATTTTAATAAGGATTCGGAAATCATGACTCAGCAATTCCGGGACAAAGGCTATTCTATTCCCCTATTGGAACAAGCCAAACAAGTAGCTCAAGATACCTCTAGGAACTCCCTGCTCTATAGAGACACATCCTCCCCCTCTGTCCCTATGAGCATGTGTGATCAAATTCAGAAGTTACCCTTCATTACTCAGTATCATGTGGGACATAATCTCTTCAGATCCATCATTCGCAAGTACTGGCCTATTTTACAGGGTGATAAAATTATAGGTGATTTTTTACCCCCTGTACCCAGATTTGTGTTCAGCAAGGCCCGCTCTTTGGGTAGTATGATAGCCCCCACTGTCAAACCTACGAGTGGACGTCTATACTCTATTAACGCTTTTGGGGACAATGCTCCTGGTTTTATCCCATGTGGTAGTTGTTTTGTTGCAGGAATGCATCCTTTAGGAAAACTCGCCAATGTACATTCACGGATTCGGATTCAGTGAACACTTTCACCATTAGGGATAGAATCACATGTTTCACTAGTAAGGTGATTTATATTATCGAATGTCCGTGCAAAAAACTATACGTAGGCCGCACAAAGAGGCCCCTTATGGTACGTCTGAAGGAACATCTGACTAATATCC
This sequence comes from Ranitomeya imitator, assembly GCF_032444005.1. NCBI lineage: Eukaryota > Metazoa > Chordata > Amphibia > Anura > Dendrobatidae > Ranitomeya > Ranitomeya imitator. Next base: position 282,291,469 of record NC_091286.1, read on the forward strand.
AGAAAGGCTTTGCGGGCCATCCTCTTTCACGGCATTTCAGTGATAAACACAATAGATCCATCAAGGGTGTCCGTTTTTGTGGGATTCACAAAGTCCAACAGAATATACGGGGTGGCAATCTTATACAAGTTATGTCTAGAACAGAGTCCCATTGGATCTTCTCTTTAGATTGCCTTGCACCTAAGGGACTCAATCATGGGTTAGAACTATATGCGTTTTAGGGGGACGTTCTAGCCCCAGTGCCCTGGTTTTTCGCTTTCCCCACCTAGTACCATATCCATGTCCATCCATATTGCACATAGCAACATATCCGTATACGGATTTCATATGGTTTTTATTTATTTTTATATAGATCTTTATATACATGTAATTATATTTATATGATATAACTGATGCCTTCCAATGTTTTTCTTTTACTTTTTAATTTTTTTATTTTTTTATTTTTGTTCGTTTCCTGGTCCTTATGATATCATCAGTATTTTTTGTAAGTCCAAATATGCATTTGTAGCCTGATTTTATTTTAGATTTTTTATATTTTTAATGTATTTTCTATTAAAGTTCAAATTTAACCTATTTATGTGTCTAGGCTTTTTACCCCCTGTGGGTTTTATCATGTGTACTTGTATTTGTATCTGCACCGGGAGTGCATTTTGACCTTTCCTCTTAGTTGTTATTCCATGTCATCTCATTTTCATTTTAGGGTGTCACACACTCTCTTTTCTATTTATGTCTTTCTGTTCCCTTCTCCCCCCCTTTTTTCGGCACCCACATAACCGCTCATTCTCAGCAGGCTATTTTCCACACTTATTCCACTGGATGGATGGGCGGGCCTTTTTTGACAGACAGGGCTCTGGCTTTATTAGCTGGGAGCAACAGGGACCGGCAACCCTGATGAAGAAGGACGTTGCTCCTTTGAAACGCGTCGGCACGCCTTTTTGGCCCTAGCATTGCTCCGTAGCTTTAGCTGTGACGTCACACGCCAGTTAGTCCTGTCGGCCATCTTTGTTTCCCCGCCTTCTCCTGCACGCATCCAGAGATACCACCGGCCGGGGTTTTCTCTGGCTCTGCGTAGCACTCTTCCTCTTGTATCCTGCCGACTCTCGTCCCCCTTCTGCTGCCGCAGACACCCCTGCTCCCGATGTCCGGTACTCTGGCTCTTAGGTGAGTCCCACGTTCATACACACCAGTTTTATGCTTTTTTGAGTATTATCATTAGCGGTATATATATATTTTAGCGGCTTGCAGGGGCCAAGTTTACAGTGTGTGCAGTTACGGTGGATTTATCTGAGTCCTCAGTGTGCACTTTTACCGCGGTGTTTTCAGAGGCTCATCATCCGTCCTTAGGTATGTGTACTGCACCTATCGACACACACCTGGTACTGTGCACTACTGTCTGTGTTTTATTTTATCTCATTTTATAATTATTTCCGTGATTCTATCATTATTTGGTTTCGATATAGTCCTTCATATCACCTTACATGTGGACCCCTCTGTGATCTTGACGTGCCTCCCTCTACCATCTCGGATCATTTTGTTCAGGTATAGTGTCACACAACTTTTTTGGATTACGTATAGGTTCTCTAGTTTCCCTCAAGCGCGATTCTTTTCAGTTTGTATAGTTTACACGACAGTGGTCCGCACCTACCTGACCTGAATCCAGCTGCTGAGGGTCTCTCTTTTACTTCTTTCAGGTTAGCGCTGGTATGTTTTTTATATTCTTTTATATTTTTTTATATTCTTCTATCTAATATAATATATTTTGTATCTGGGTATTACCTTATATTTTTCATATTTTTTGTGCATTTCTTGTGCCATATAGGTTCTAGTCTTTGAGGTGTCCTATCATACCATTATAGCGTGCTCTGTTGCTGATGGACAAGTCCTCAGGGTACAGAGATACTTGGACTGGGAGGCCATTATTTTTCGCGTTTCTGAGTTAGTTCCTGCCCACGATGGCACACCCTTCTTCTCCAGCGCTCCCCGTGGCACTGTAATGGTGGCGGTTTTGGCGGCAATTTTGGCGGTCTTTTACAGTGAACAGTCCCACAATAAAGTACGGTTTAGGCACAGTTCTGACACAGTCTTATAGAAGCACATGACTCGATTTATGGGGTTTAGTAGATCCTGTTTGCGATGCCAATTTGGATCGCCCCCAAGGGCCGTGGGGGTACTCAGTACCGGGTCCTGCAGTTCTTAGGAGGATGTCATGGTGGCTGACCCCGTCCGTGGCCCTGGGAAGTCCGTGCGAAAGGGAAAGGTCTTTAAAGGGATAAAGTTTATGTTCGTGACGCCACCTGTGGTATTCGGTCAGGGTGACCGACGCTGTTTTAAGGGGTCTGCTGGGGTGATGTTATGGCAGCTAGATGGTATACCTTCCCACAGGTGAAGCATGTCCCACAGTCCAGGGCACCAGATCACAGGGCAGGCAGAGTCCGTCCGGTTTGGAGGCAAGTCCAGAGTTCACTTGTCCAGGTGGAAATCAGTAGCCTTCCCTTGCACTGCGGTGGTGTAGTCCCTTACTGCCTATGGTTTCACATAAGGGTCTCACAGATGTGGTGTTTCGTTCTCTCTGTCCCCCATATAGGATAGGACAAAACCCGTATGACTGGTGACTTGAGCCTGTTTATAGGGTCTCTTAGATAACCCAGCTCTGTAGGTGTCACCGTGCCTCCTGGGTGTAAGTGCGGACAGGTAACCTGCAATTAGCTGTCCTGCCGGTCTCTGAAATAAGGCGTAGAGGTCCTTACTCCCTCGGTGTTCCGGCTACCGAGATTTTGCACCTCAAACGGAGACAGCGACAGCTTGAGCGGGGCTGGTCCCCTTCTGGTATCCTCTCCTTTGCTTTGACTTCCTTCACGCTCGCTGCAGTACAATTCGGCCATTCAAAGTCTTCTTCTGGGAGCTGCAGCTCTGAGGGCATGCACAGCTCCTTTAACCTTTTGTCCTCCTCAGACACTGGTCTGGAACTAACAAAACTCCTGTCTGGAGCTCTGCCAGGAACTGACTAACTTTCCCTACAGACTACCAGTTATATATATGTGGGGAGTGACCTAATAAATAGAAACAGAAGCTCCCCCTGGTGGCCTGGAGTCTGAAATGTGTTGCATGTTTGTAATACCTGGATGCAGTCATCCTTCTTTGCCTCCAAATGTAGCATCACTACAAGCAATACCACTGCGACGACCAGGACCCTGGTGCACCGCACTAGGTTCAGTTAAACCACTGGTGGTCCAGGCATTTTGGTAGTAATGAAGATATTGAAATGTGTCTACTTTGTTGCATAATACTGGCCACATGACCATATTGCGTTACATTATATAATAATTAGAGATGAGTGGACTGATCTGCAGACAATCAACTTTGGAATTTCTTAAATTTCTCTTAAAATTTGAACACTTTGCAATTAAATTCATGAGGATTGCAAAAAAAGCTCAAATCCATTTCAGAAACTTCAAAAGCATCAGCGAGCAGGCTATTCCTTAAGGCAGTGGTCCCCAACTCCAGGCCTCGAGGGCCGCCAACAGTGCAGGTTTTCAGGATTTCCTTAGTATTGCACAGGGGTTGGAATCATCACCTGTGCAGATGATCACATTACCACCGATGCAATGCTAAAGAAATCCTGAAAACCTGCACTGTTGGCAGCCTGGAGTTGGGGACCCCTGCCTTTAGGCATACAGCTATGACTTCACATACTTGTAGTGCAGCTATTCAGAGAGGCAATCACAACCAGTATAAAAGATGGAGGCCATCCAAGGAGCGCCATTTTATGCTTGATCAGTGTAGGGATAGGAATCCACAGTACACAGATCATTCCCCTAAGGGATAGAAAAAGGCCTAATCTTATTGTGATGTATTACTACAGTGCTGAAGCTTGTTTAAAATGGAAGCGGTAGTCTGAGTCTGTAAAAATTGATTCAAAGATTTATGTGATATATCGAAAACTGCTGTAGCTGTATAATCACTCAGTGTGATTTTAAATTGACTGTGAACAGCCTTTTTTTTATTTTTCACACACTGGAAATAAGGAAGGCAATGTTAAACCCCTCAGTGCAAATTTGCTTTATCTCTCTTTCTCTCTCCCTGTCTTATTTTTCAGTTTCTTTTAAGTATTGCGATTTGCGGCAAATATCTTCAATTCAAATTGAAATTTCTGGGAATTCAAATTTAAATGATCGCTTATCCCTAATCACAATGTTATGAAATATGTTAAGAACTGGCAAAACATGAAAGAAGTTGTGAGCCTTGCCAATGATGCCAAAACAATTGTGAATGTATTTTGCACCAATGTATCAGTTTTGGATGTGGAGTTGAAGCTATGTAGCTCACTGAACATTAAGTAGACAAGATACTTCTCAGTGGAGAGCAGGACGCTGTACCATATGCACCAGGTTTACCTCTGAATGCCGAAAGTCGTTTCACTTACATTGATTAAGCTTTCTTTACATAAAACTGGAAACCTCTTTAACACCTTAATGACTGCCGATATGCCTTAAAACAGTGACCGTTAAGGGGCATTATTCCCTCATTGTCATTAAGGTTATAGTGCCCCCATGTGTATAGCTGAGACCCTGAAGAACATGATTAGGGCCAGTTTTTCAGGTCCCTGATCACGTAAAAAAGCTATTAGAACATTTCTCTCCCTTCTGACATGATACGCATGTTAGAGGAGAGAGAAATTAGTTCTCCAAAATCCCCTAGGTACTTCCACCATTCCCCGGTCCCTCCAGCTCCTTCCCAGGGCTCTCCGCCAGCTTTTCCTGGTAAAAAAATGGTAGGCGCATACACATTGCTCCCGCCAAGATCTGATGACCTGCACCCAGCAATAGCAGGGATAGTTTCTATTGATTCATCTTGATCACTTTGATAGACCCTATCACAGAGATAAAAAGCCAATAATTAATTTATCATCCCGTTAGTCAGATAAAAAAAGATGTATTTTATCATTTTCATTTCTTGCATTTTTTGCCATTATGGTTAGGGTTAGAGGTGGGGCTAAGGTAGGGATTAGGCTTGGTTTGGTGTTAGGGATGGGAATAGGGTTGGGGCTAGGCTAGGTTTAGGGTTGGAGATAGGCTAGGTTTAAGGTTAGGGATAGTGTTGTGAATTCCGCTCTTGGGCTCCCTCCGGTGGTTGTAAGTGGCACTTTTGTGAGTCCTGCTCTTGGGCCCCCTCTTGTGGTTTCAAGTGGTATGGCTGCTCCTTGGATTTAGCTGTCAGCAGCTGCTTCTACTGATTGTCTTTTCTGCTCGGCTATTTATGCCTGGCTCTTTCCTTCAGCCAGTGCCACTTGTAAATGGTTCCTGGTTGGATTCACATCTCTTTGGATTTCCCTGTTATCCTGACCAGTTCAGCAAAGCTAAGTTCTTGCTTGATCTTTTCTGTCCACAGATTGTGGACTTATCCATTCTGTGCTTTCTATGTTTGTCCAGCTTATCAGTATTAATTTATCTCTGTGTTGCTGGAAGCTCTGGGAAGCAGATTTACCCTCCACACCTTTAGTCAGGTGTGGAGATTTTTGTAATCTCTGCGTGGATTTTTGTAGTGTTTTATACTGACCGCACAGTATTCCATCCTGTCCTATCTATCTAGCTAGACTGGCCTCCTGTGCTCATCCTGGTTTCATTCTGTGTATGTCTTTTCCCTCTCCACTCACAGTCATTATTTGTGGGGGGCTAATCTATCCTTTGGGGATTTTCTCTGAGGCAAGATAGTTTTCCTGCTTCTATCTTTAGGGGTAGTTAGCTCTTAGGCTGTGATGAGATGCCTAGGGAGAGTTAGGAGCATCCCACGGCTACTTCTAGTGTTGTGTTGAGCTTAGGGACTGCGGTCAGTACAGATACAACTTCCTTCAGAGCTCGTTCCATGTTGCTCCTAAACCACCAAATCATAACAATACAAGTGGCCATAAATGAATTAAATTGATCTCAAAAAGAAGGAAAAAATTCTGAGCCATTTTTTTTTCTGTGCTCTCTTTTTGTCTTTTTTTTTCCTCTTGACCTTTGGGTGGTGCAGGATTTGTGCTCTGGCATGGATGTTCAGGGTTTGTTTTCTCGTGTGGATCAACTTGCTGCAAGAGTACAGAGTATCCAAGATTATGTTGTCCAGACTCCGGCTTTGGAGCCTAAAATTCCTACTCCTGATTTGTTTTTTTGGAGACAGATCCAAGTTTTTGAACTTTAAAAATAACTGCAAATTATTTTTTGCTTTGAAACCCCGTTCTTCTGGCGATCCCATTCAGCAAGTAAAAATCATCATATCCTTGCTGCGTGGTGACCCTCAGGACTGGGCATTCTCCCTTGAATCAGGAGATCCGGCATTGCTGAATGTAGACGCGTTTTTTCAAGCGCTTGGATTATTGTATGATGAACGTAACTCTGTGGATCATGCAGAAAAAACCCTGTTGGCCTTGTGTCAAGGTCAGGAAGCGGCAGAATTATACTGCCAGAAATTTAGGAAATGGTCTGTGCTTACTAAATGGAATGAGGATGCTCTGGCTGCTATTTTCAGAAAGGGTCTTTCTGAAGCCCTTAAAGATGTTATGGTGGGCTTCCCTACGCCTACTGGTTTGAGCGATTCTATGTCTCTAGCCATTCAGATTGATCGGCGTTTGCGCTCGCGCATAGCTGTGCACCATATGGCAGTGTCCTCTGAGCAGATTCCTGAATCTATGCAATGTGATAGGATTTTGACTAAAACAGGACGGCAGGAATTCAGACGTCAGAATAGGCTGTGTTTTTACTGTGGTGATTCTGCCCTAAACGTACTAGGAGGGTCGCTAGGTCTGTTACCATTAGTACTGTACAGCCTAAATTTCTTTTATCTGTGACCCTGATTTGCTCATTGTCGTCCTTTTCTGTCATGGCATTTGAGGATTCAGGCGCTGCCCTGAACCTAAAGGACTTAGAATTCGCCAAGCGCTGTGGTTTTTCCTTGCAGCCTTTACAGAGCCCTATTCCTTTGAGGGGCATTGATGCTACTCCATTGGCCAAGGATAAACCTCAGTACTGGACGCAGATGACCATGTACATGGCTCCTGCACATCAGGAAAATTGCCATTTTCTGGTGTTGCATAACCTGCATGATGTTGTTGTACTGTGTTTTCCATGGTTACAGGAACATAATCTGGTGCTGGATTGGAAAACTATGTCTGTGACTAGTTGGGGTTGTCAAGGGGTACATAGTGACGTTCCTTTGATGTCAATTTCCTCTTCCCCCTCTTCTGAGGTTCCTGAGTTTTTGACGGATTTCCAGGATGTATTTGATGAGCCCAAGTCCAGTTCATTTCCTCCACATTGGGACTGTGATTGTGCTATTAACTTGATTCCAGGTTGTAAGTTCCCTAAAGGCCGATTTTTCAATCTGTCTGTGCCAGAGCATGCCGCCATGCGGAGGTATGTTAAGGAATCTTTGGAGAAAGGGCATATTCGGCCATCTTCGTCACCATTGGGAGCGAGTTTCTTTTTTGTTGCTAAGAAGGATGGCTCCTTGAGACCCTGTATAGATTATCGTCTTCTTAATAAGATCACGGTGAAATTCCAATACCCCTTGCCTTTGCTTACTGATTTGTTTGCTCAGATTAAGGGGGCTAGTTGGTTTACTAAGATTGACCTCCGAGGGGCATATAATCTTGTTGGTATTAAACAGGGTGACGAATGGAAAACTGCATTTAAGACGCTCGAAGGCCATTTTGAATACCTTGTGATGCCATTTGGGCTCTCTAATGCTCCATCTGTGTTCCAGTCCTTCATGCATGATATTTTCCGCAATTATCTTGATAAATTCATGGTTGTATATTTGGATGATATTTTGATTTTTTCCGATGATTGGGAGTCTCATGTGAAGCAGGTCAGGATGGTGTTCCAGATCCTTCGTGATAATGCTTTGTTTGTGAAGGGGTCTAAGTGCCTATTCGGAGTTCAGAAGGTCTCTTTTTTGGGTTTTATTTTTTCTCCCTCGTCTATAGAAATGGATGCTGTTAAGGTCCAAGCTATTCATGACTGGATTCAACCCACATCTGTGAAGGGCCTTCAAAAATTTTGGGGCTTTGCTAATTTCTATCGCTGTTTCATTGCCAACTTTTCCAGTGTGGTTAAGCCCCTTACTGATTTGACGAAGAAAGGCGCTGATGTGACGAATTGGTCCTCTGCGGCTGTTGAGGCCTTTCAGGAGCCTAAACGCCGATTTACTTCTGCCCCTGTGTTGCGTCAGCCGGATGTTTCTCTTCCTTTTCAGGTGGAGGTCGACGCTTCTGAGATTGGGGCAGGGGCCGTTTTGTCTCAGAGGGAATCTGATGGTTCTTTGATGAAACCGTGTGCTTTTTTTTCCAGAAAGTTTTCGCCTGTGGAACGCAATTATGATGTCGGCAATCGGGAGTTGTTGGCTATGAAGTGGGCGTTTGAGGAGTGGCGACCTTGGCTTGAGGGAGCTAAGCACCTCGTTGTGGTACTGACTGATCATAAGAATCTGATTTACCTCGAGTCGGCCAAGCGGCTGAATCCTAGACAGGCTCGATGGCTCCTGTTTTTCTCCCGTTTTGATTTTGTGGTCTCGTATCTTCCGGGATCTAAGAATGTTAATGATAATTTGTAAAGCGCTGCGGAATATGTTGGCGCTATATAAATAAAAATTATTATTATATTATTATTATGTTAAGGCTGATGCCCTCTCTAGGAGTTTTTCGCCTGATTCTCCTGGAGTCCTTGAGCCGGTTGGCATTCTTAAGGAAGAGGTGATTCTTTCTGCCATCTCCCCTGATTTGCGGCGGGTGCTTCAGGAATTTCAGGCTGATAGGCCTGACCGCTGTCCTGTGGGGAAGCTGTTTGTTCCTGATGGATGAACAAATAAGGTGATTTCTGAGGTTCATTGTTCAGTGTTGGCTGGTCATCCTGGGATTTTTTGTACCAGAGATTTGGTTGCTAGGTCCTTTTGGTGGCCTTCCTTGTCGCGCGATGTCCGTGCTTTTGTGCAGTCCTGTGGGACTTGCGCCCGAGCCAAGCCTTGCTGTTCCCGCTCTTGTGGGTTGCTTTTGACTTTGCCGGTCCCTGAGAGGCCCTGGACACATATTTCCATGGATTTTATTTTGGATCTTCCTGTTTCCCAGAAGATGTCTGTTATCTGGGTTGTTTGTGACCGGTTCTCTAAAATGGTCCATCTGGTACCTTTGCCTAAGTTGCCTTCCTCCTCAGATCTGGTTCCATTGTTTTTTCATCATGTGGTTTGTTTGCATGGCATTCCGGAGAATATTGTGTCTGACAGAGGTTCTCAGTTTGTCTCTAGGTTTTGGCGGGCCTTTTGTGCTAGGATGGGCATTGATTTGTCTTTTTCTTTGGCGTTTCATCCTCAGACTAATGGCCAAACTGAGCGAACTAATCAGACCTTGGAGACCTATTTGAGATGCTTTGTGTCTGCTGATCAGGATGATTGGGTGTCTTTTTTGCCATTGGCCGAGTTTGCCCTTAATAATCAGGCTAGTTCGGCTACTTTGGTTTCACCTTTTTTTTGTAATTTTGGTTTTCATCCTCGTTTTTCTTCTGGGCAGGTTGAGCCTTCTGATTGTCCTGGTGTTGATTCTGTGGTGGACAGGCTGCAGCAGATTTGGACTCATGTGGTGGACAATTTGACGTTGTCTCAAGAAAGGGCTCAACGTTTTGCTAACCGCCGTCGGTGTGTTGGCCCCCGGCTTCGTGTGGGGGATTTGGTTTGGTTGTCTTCTAGTCATGTTCCTGTGAAGGTTTCTTCCCCTAAGTTTAAGCCTCGGTTTATTGGTCCTTATAAAATTTCTGAAATTATTAATCCGGTGTCTTTTTGTTTGGCTCTTCCAGCCTCTTTTGCCATTCACAATGTTTTCCATAGATCTTTGTTGCGGAGATATGTGGTGCCCGTTGTTCCCTCGGTTGACCCTCCTGCCCCGATGTTGGTTGAGGGAGAGTTGGAATATGAGGTTGAGAAGATTTTGGATTCTCGTTTTTCGAGGCGGAGGCTTCAGTATCTTGTCAAGTGGAAGGGTTATGGCCAGGAGGATAATTCTTGGGTTGTTGCCTCCGATGTCCATGCCACCGATTTGGTTCGTGCTTTTCACTTGGCTCATCCTGATCGGCCTGGGGGCTCTGGTGAGGGTTCGGTGACCCCTCCTCAAGAGGGGGTACTGTTGTGAATTCCGCTCTCAGGCTCCCTCCGGTGGTTGTAAGTGGCACTTTTGTGAGTTCTGCTCTTGGACTCCCTCTTGTGGTTTCAAGTGGTATGGCTGCTCCTTGGATTTAGCTGTCAGCAGCTGCTTCTACTAATTGTCTTTTCTGCTTGGCTATTTATGCCTGGCTCTTTCCTTCAGCCAGTGCCACTTGTAAATGGTTCCTGGTTGGATTCACATCTCTTTGGATTTCCCTGTTATCCTGACCAGTTCAGCAAAGCTAAGTTCTTGCTTGCTCTTTTCTGCCCACAGATTGTGGACTTATCCGTTCTGTGCTTTCTATGTTTGTCCAGCTTATCAGTATTAATTATCTCTGTGTTGCTGGAAGCTCTGGGAAGCAGATTTACCCTCCACACCTTTAGTCAGGTGTGGAGATTTTTGTAATCTCTGCGTGGATTTTTGTAGTGTTTTATACTGACCGCACAGTATTCCATCCTGTCCTATCTATCTAGCTAGACTGGCCTCCTGTGCTCATCCTGGTTTCATTCTGTGTATGTCTTTTCCCTCTCCACTCACAGTCATTATTTGTGGGGGGCTAATCTATCCTTTGGGGATTTTCTGTGAGGCAAGATAGTTTTCCTGCTTCTATCTTTAGGGGTAGTAAGCTCTTAGGCTGTGAGGAGATGCCTAGGGAGAGTTGGAGTATCCCACGGCTACTTCTAGTGTTGTGTTGAGCTTAGGGACTGTGGTCAGTACAGATACAACTTCCTTCAGAGCTCGTTCCAAGTTGCTCCTAAACCAACAGATCATAACAGGATAGGCTATGGTCAGGGTTTGGGTTAGGCTAGGCTTAGGGTTCGAGTTAAGGTTGGGCTACGAGTTGGGCTGGAATAGGGTTAGGGTTAGCATTTGGGTTAAGGTTTTTCAAAAGTAGAAAAAAAATGATGACGATATGACTACTAGTGTTGAGTGCAGGTGCTCGCTACTTGAGTTTGCATTGGGGTCACTCAAGTAGTGAGCACTTGCACTCAGCACTAATGACAACATATTCACATGTTCAATATAATGACCTAATGTTTTCAAATTCTTTGGGTTAAAAATCCTCACTATGCCCCTGGATAAAATCCTTGAGGGGTGTGGTTTCCAAAATGTCACTTGTAGGGGTTTTACACTCTTTAGGCACAGCAGAGGCTCTCCAAATGTGACATGGCGTCCGCTCTCGATTCCAGCCATTTTTGCAGTTAAACAGTTTTGCTTGCCTTCTGAGCCCTGTTGTGTGCCCAAATAGTAGTTTTCCCCATATATGTGGTATTGGCACACTGAAAGTTTGAAAATTGCTAAATAGTCTAATTTTTTGTCACGTTTTCAATATTTTCAAAAATATGTGCAAATCATATCAACCAAAATGTACCACTAACTTGAATTATAATATGACACTGGTCAGATTTAAAAAAAAATTGACCTGGTCATTAAGGTCAGAATTAGCTCTGTCCCTAAGGGATTATTATACTTGAACTATTATTAAATTCATAAGGAAATATATATATTTTTAAATAGAAGTGCAATGGAAACAAAAACACTGAAGTGGATACACTTCTGCTTGCCGAAACATGTACAAATAATTATGAGAAAAAGTAAAGTGTGCAATACGTTACATTCACTAGGAAGTGAAACCACTAATGCTATATTGTACAATAAATTCAACAGTCCACAAAAAACAGTTAGTTGATTCTTCATCATGAATCTGGGACAGGCTACCTCACAGTTTAAGAAGGAGCTGAGAAAGAGAGACCACACATTTGAGGTGGTCTCCAGTGAAGTCTGCCTACAGGGCATAACCTAATTGATAGTTCTTTCCTTATATGCAAGTAGCAGGAGATCTGTCAATCAGGCTGGTCAGGGTGATGCCAGCATAGAATTACTTCTCTATATGAATGAGAAACACTGCAGCCTTTTAGAGAAAAGCAGAAATACCTACAACGATTGAGCATTAACTCCTTCATGACGGAGCCCTTTTTTGTTTTTGCGTTTCTGGTTTTCGCTCCCCTTTTTCCAAAGCCATAACTTTTTTTATTTTTCCATCAATATTTCCATGTGAGAGCTTGTGTTTTGCAGGACGAGTTGTACTTTTGAATGACACCATTGGTTTTACCATATCATGTACTCAGAAACAAGAAAAAAAATCAAAGTGAGGTGAAATTGCTAAAAAAAAGTGCAATTCCACAGTTGTCTTTTTTTAACCTTTTTGACTAAATGCTAAACTGACCTGCCATTATGATTCTCCAGATCATTTTGAGTTCGTAGACACCAAATATGTCTAGGTTCTTTTTTATTTAAGTGGTGAAATAAAGTCCAAAGCTTGTTAAAAAAAATGCATCATTTTCTGAGACCCATTTTTTTCCATTTTTCATGATCTCAGTTTGAGTGAGGGCTTATTTTTTGCGTGGTGGTGAGCTAACGTTTTCTATTGATACCATTTTGGTGCAGATATGATCTTTGGATTGCCCATTATTGCATTTAATGCAATGTTGTTGTGACCAGAAAACGTAATTCTGGCATTTTGACTTTTTTTCTTGTTACACTGTTTAGCGATCGGGTTAATTCATTTTTTATACTGATATATCGGGCGATTGTGAACGTGATGATACCAAAAATGTGTATGTTTGATTTTTTTTTATTGTTTTTTTTGAATGAGGCAAAAAGGGGTGATTTGAACTTTTACTGTTGTACTCAAAAGTTTACATACCACAACAGAATGTTTGCTTTCTTGGCCTTTTTTCAGAGAATATGATTGATAACACAAATACTTTTTCTCGTGGTTAATGGTTGGGTGAAGCCATTTATTGTCAAACTAATGTGTTTTCTCTTTTTAAATCATAATGACAGCCCAAAACATCCAAATGACCCTGATCAAAAGTTTACATACCCTGTTGATTTTGGCCTGATAACAGGCACAGAAGTTGACAAATGGGTTTGAATGGTAACTAAAGGTAACATCCTCACCTGTGACCTGTTTGCTTGTAATCAGTGTGTGTGCATAAAAGCTGAGTTAGTTTCTGGGATCCAAACAGACTCTTGCACCTTTCATCCAGCCTGATGTTTCTGGATTGTGAGTCATGGAGAAAGCAAAAGAATTGTTAAGGGATCTACAGGAAAAGGTAGTTAAACTGTATAAAACAGAAAGGGATACAAAAAGATATCCAAGGAATTGATAATGCCAGTCAGCAGTGTTCAAACTGTGATTAACAAATGGAAAATCAGGGGCTCTGTAAAAGGGAAACCATGGACAAGTAGACCAACAAAAATGTTGTCCATAACTGCCAGGAAAATTGTTTGTGATGCAAAGAAAAACCCACAAATAAAATCAACTGAAATACAGGACTCTCAGAAAAATAGCAGTGTGGCTGTTTCAGGATTCACAATAAGAAGCCACTTGAAAAAAAAATGGTCTGCATGGTCGAGTCGCCAGAAGAAAGCCATTACTGTACAAATGCCACAAAGCATCTCGCCTACAATACACAAGCCTCAAAATTTCTGGAACAAGATAAATTGGGGTGATGAGCACAAAATTTAACTTTTTGGCTACAACCATAAATGTTACATTTGGAGAGAGGTCAACAAGGCCTATGATGAAAGGAACACCATTCCTACTGAAAGCACGGAGGTGGACCGCTGATGTTTTAGGGATGTGTGAGCTACAAAGGCAGGAAACTTGGTTAAAGTTGAAGGAAAGATGAATGCAGCACGTTATCAGTAAATACTGGAGGCAAATTTGCACTCATCAGCCTGGAAGCTGGGCACGTACTTGGATGTTCCAACATGACAAATATCCAAAACACAAGGTCAAGTCGACCTGTCATTGGCTACAGTAGAACAAAGTGAAGGTTCAGGGGTGGCCATCTCAGTCTCCTGACCTCAATATCACTGAGCCACTCTGGGGTGATCTCAAGCGCACAGTTCATGCTAGACAGCACAGGAATTTACAGGAACTGGAGGGCAGCTTTACAGAACTTCATCCACAACTACCACAAAAGACTTCAATCTGTCTTTGATGTTAGAAGCTGCAATACACAGTCTTTAGAAATGGGGTATGTGAACTGTTGATTGAGGTCATTTGGATGCTTTGGATGGTCATTACAATTTAAAAAGAGAAAACACGGTAAATTGACAATAAAAGGCTTCACCCAACCTCTAACCATGAGTGGAGAAGAAGTTTTGGTGTTGTCATTCATATTCACTGAAAAAAGGACAAGAAAGCAAAAATTCTGCTGGGTTATGTAAACTTTTGAGCAAAACTGTATATATTTTTATGTTTTCAATATTTTTAAAAACATTTTTTTTAAACTTTTGGCATGATTCAATAGTCTCCATGGGAGACTAGAAGCTGCCATAACCCGATTGCCATAACCCGATCGTCTCTGCTACATACAGGTGATGATCAAATCACCTTTATGTAACAGAATTGCTGACTTGATATGAGTGCCGACCACCGGCTGGAGACCTCTGGTTGTCATGCCGACCCATCGCTGGAAGCGACCGTTAAATTATTATTATTAGTAGTAGTATTTTTTATGATAGCCCCATTTGTTCCATGGCACTTTACATGTGAAAAGAGGCATACATAAACCCCCCCCAAAAAAAAACAAGTAATGTAATCTTAAACAATACAAGTCACGACAGGTACAGGAGGAGAGAGGACCCTGCCCACGAGGGCTAACAATCTACAAGGGTTGGGTGAGGATGCAGTAGGTGAGGGTAGAGCTTGTCGTGCAGTGGCTTGGTCGATCGGTGGTTATTGCAAGTTTAAGGCTTGTCGGAAGAGGTAGGTCTTCAGGTTCTTTTTGAAGGTTTCCATGGTAGGCGAGAGTCTAATATGTTGTGGTAGAGAGTTCCAGAGGAGGGGTGATGCTCAGGATGCATTGTGGGAAGAGGAAATAAGAGGGGAGTAGAGAAGGATATCTTTCGAGGATCAGAGGTTGCCTGTAGGTAAGTATCGGGAGACGAGGTCAGAGATGTATGGAGGAGATAAGTTGTCGAAGGTTTTGTATGCCATGATTAGGGTTTTTTATTGGAGTCTTTGTGTAATGGGGAGCCAGTGCAGGGATTGACAGAGGGGAGAGGCGTGGGAATAGCAGGGGGGACAGGTGGATTAGTCAAGCAGCAGAGTTTAGAATAGATTGGAGGGGTGCGAGAGTGTTAGATGGGAGGCCACAAAGCAGGAGGTTGCAGTAGTCAAGGTGTGAGATGATGAGAGCATGTACTAGGGTTTTTGTAGATTCTTGGTTGAGGAATGTACGGGTCCGTTAAATAGTTTTGAGTTGAAGTCGGCAGGAAGTGGAAAGGGCTTGGATATGTGGTTTGAAAGAGAGACCAGTGTCAAGGATTACCCCGAGGCAGCGAGCTTGCGGGACTGGGGAGAGTGGGCAGCCATTTACTTTAAAGGATAGGTCCACTGGGGGGGTCGAGTGGAATGGGGGAAAGATGATGAATTCTGTTTTGTCCATATTAAGTTTTAGAAATCTAGCAGAGAAGAAGGATAAAATAGCAAACAGACATTGTGAGATTCTTATTAGTAGCAAGGTGATATCTGCAGGGGTGGATTAAGGGTAGCCAGGGCCCCGGGCTGTTCAGACACTGTGGGCCCCCCGGGTCATGTGACGGGGGTCATGTGACGGGGGTCATGTGACGGGTGACGGGGGTCATGTGACGGGGATCATGTGCCATACCCGAGCCAGATTATTCCAGAAAAATGGCCAGGCCCTACTCTACTGTAACCTATTAAATATTTGTTAAAATCTGCAATACAATTTAGGTATATTTTGACCAATAATATCACATACAAGGAACAAATACCACCGCACCATGACCAGACCACAAATTACAACCACAGTGATCGAATAATATCACATACAAGGAACAAATACCACCGCACCATGACCAGACCACAAATTACAACCACAGTGATCGAATAATATCACATACAAGGAACAAATACCACCGCACCATGTCAAGACCACATATTACCATTTGGTGACCAAATAGCATATACAAGGGACAAATACCACAACACCATTTCCAGACCACATATTACCACCACATAGTGACTGAATACTACAATACTGATCAGTAATAAAAAAGAAAACAAAAAACAAACAAACACAATACTATAACACTATAAGTGCCAGTATTCACAGGAGATCTGTACTTAGTATGCAGTGTCTGTGTAGAGGTAATACAGAGATCACTGGTGGTATTATACACAGGAGCTCTGTATATAATGTTTATGGAATACAGTGATCACTGGTGACATAGTACACAGGAGCTCTGTATATAGTATACAGTGTATAGTGTCAGTGTATAGGTAACACTGACTCACCAGTGACGTCTCTAGGTGAAGTCCTTCATCTTTCATCCAGCAAAGACCGCCATCATTTTTTCTAGCCAGGACTCGTTTCTGCAGGAAATAACACAGTTATCTCGAGCTCCGCTTGCAGAACACATTACTTAATTTTTCACAACTTCTACATTACAACACGAAGAAAAAAAGGCGACAGTGTCACTCTGCACAGTAACAGGACCGCCCCCCCATTTAAAACAGTATACTCAAAAAAATAAAATAAATACATCACTGCAGTAATAATATCCCTTAATTAGCCCCTATGGTAATAATATTCCCCACCCTGGCCCCGTGTGTCTCATTCCTGGCTCCAGCCATATGTTCTCCCATCCTGCACTCATGACTATCCATTCTACACCATATGATCTCCCCATCCTGCCCCATCTGTCTCCATCGTATCCATCCTGCCCCATGATCCAATCCTGCCCCGTGTCTCCAATCATGCCACGTGTCTACATTCTGCCCATGCCTCCAGTCCTGCCCCCAGTGTGTCCAGCAATCTGCCCCAGTGTGTCCAGCATATTACCCCCAGTGTGTCCAGCAATCTGCCCCAGTATGTCCAGCATATTGCTCCAGTGTGTCCAGCATTGCCCCCAGACAGTGTGTCCAGCAATCTGTCCCAGTGTCTCCAGTATTGCCCCCAGTGTGTCCAGCAATCTGCCACAGTATGTCCAGCATTGCCCCCAGACAGCGTCCAGCAATCTGCCCCAGTGTATCCAGCATATTACCCCCAGTGTGTCCAGCATATTACCCCCAGTGTGTCCAGCATATTACCCCCAGTGTGTCCAGCATATTACCCCCAGTGTGTCCAGCAATCTGCCCCAGTATGTCCAGCATATTGCCCCAGTGTGTCCAGCATTGCCCCCAGACAGTGTGTCCAGCAATCTGCCCCAGTGTCCAGCATTGCCCCCAGACAGTGTGTCCAGCAATCTGCCCCAGTGTGTCCAGCAATCTGCCCCAGTGTGTCCAGCAATCTGTCCCAGTGTCTGACTCCAGCATATTGCCCCCAGTGTGTCCAGCAATGTGCCCCAGTGTCCAGCATTGCCCCCAGACAGTGTCCAGCAATCTGCCCCAGTGTGTCCAGCAATCTGCCCCAGTGTGTCCAGCATATTACCCCCAGTGTGTCCAGCATATTACCCCCAGTGTGTCCAGCATATTACCCCCAGTGTGTCCAGCATATTACCCCCAGTGTGTCCAGCATATTACCCCCAGTGTGTCCAGCAATCTGCCACAGTATGTCCAGCATTGCCCCAGACAGTGTCCAGCAATCTGCCCCAGTGTGTTCAGCATATTACCCCCGTGTGTTCAACATATTACCCCCAGTGTGTCCAGCATATTACCCCCAGTGTGTCCAGCATATTACCCCCAGTGTGTCCAGCATATTGCCCCCAGTGTGTCCAGCATATTGCCCCAGTGTGTCCAGCGTTGCCCCCAGAAAGTGTGTCCAGCAATCTGCCCCAGTGTCTCCAGCAATCTGCCCCAGTGTCTCCAGCAATCTGCCCCAGTGTCTCCAGTATTGCCCCCAGTGTGTCCTCCAGCAATCTGCCCCAGTGTCTCCAGTATTGCCCCCAGTGTGTCCTCCAGCAATCTGCCCCAGTGTCTCCAGTATTGCCCCCAGTGTGTCCTCCAGCAATCTGCCCCAGTGTCTCCAGTATTGCCCCCAGTGTGTCCTCCAGCAATCTGCCCCAGTGTCTCCAGTATTGCCCCCAGTGTGTCCTCCAGCAATCTGCCCCAGTGTCTCCCAGTGTCTCCAGTATTGCCCCCAGTGTGTCCTCCAGCATTGCCCCAGTGTGTCCTCCAGCATTGCCCCAGTGTGTCCTCCAGCATTGCCCCCCAGTGTGTCCACCGTAACCGTTAGCTTATCAAAAAAACAAACAAAAAAAAAAACAGTCTCCTCACCTGTCCGCGCTCCAGGCGGCGAGCTCCTTCCAGCAGCGCACACTCGCCGGCGACTGACAATGACGTCAGACGCCGGCGACGTGTGCGCTGCGGCCGACATCAGCTGCCAGCCTCCAATTGGCTGGCGGCTGTTGTTGTTAACTATTGATGTGCGGGCGCGCGCCCGCACATCAATAGGAAACCGCCGCAGCGCCGGAAGGGGCCCGGTGAGCAGAGGAGAAGGGGCCCAATGCGGGCCCCCTCTCTCTGCCCACCGGATCCGGGGGCACATACATGCCGGCCCGGCGGTGTGCATTCAATCACAGACGATTAGTGGAGGGTCAATCTGTGCGGCAGCCCAGGGCCCCCCCAGACCACTGGGCCCTGGGCTACCGCCCATATTGACCCTCTGATAATCCGCCCCTGGATATCTGGTCCAGAGATGTAGATCTGTGTGTCATAAGCATAGAGGTGATACTGAAAGCCATGACAGCGGCATTTAACGGGTTAACAGCTACTGGTGGTTCGCGATTCCACCTGAGGCTGTTGTGGGCACATGTCAGCTGTTCAAAACAGCTGACATGTGCTGGAAAAGATGTGGGCTCAGCGCCGGAGTCCACATCAAAGGGGCAGGCACGACATGCACAGTACTAGTACGGCGCATATCGTGAAGGGATTAATCACTTACAGCAAACAAAAGAAAAGAGTGGCATGCAAAAAAGAAGGGATCACCATAGAAATTATAACAAGATATAACAATTTTATTAGACCACACTAAAGAACACTACAAAAAAACATTAAAAGCAATTAAAAATGCACTATAAAGTACAGAACAATGAATACAGGACCCAAAAAAAGGTCGAACTACAGTGCCCCCCTATGTGTAGGCTACCTGGTGAGTCCATATACAAGAGGTCTGCTAAGGAAACAACAATACCCCAGTACCAAGGACCCCTATAAAGGATGACCGGACAAAATAGAACGTCCTATACTACCTGATAGTATAAATCAGGCTTCCAAGGCAGCATTCCTGGAAATAATATCAGGACAGATAGAGGAAAGCAATATTAGGGGGTAGCACCGGGCACAAACGCCCAACGCGTGTCGCCAGTAAACTGGCTTCTTCAGGGGCAATAGCGCTAGTGTTCATACCGCGTGGTTAAATACCTTAAGAATAATAAGCAGAATAGCGTCAGCTGGAGACAGGGGGTATTTGGAAAATCCACACATGTCAGATGGCCGGAAATGACCGAAGACGCTGGCGGCTGCGCAGTGCGGGGACTCCCACAGCGAAGCGCCCGCACGGACGCAAGTGCGCACGCGCCTGACCGGCGCGTGCGCAGTGCAGACCAGGCAGGCCCAGCACATCAGGAAACGCCCAGACCAAGGCCCAGCACACCGGCACCTGCGCAGTAAGCTCCGTGAAGTCAAGTTCCCCTGTCCCAAGATGTCCGCCCGAGGCCCAGCGCGCAAAACAGCGCCGTGGGCCAAAGGCGGACACCGAGGAGACAGGGCAGCCAAATACAAGGCAGCACAGAGAAAAAATGCTAAATAAGCCGAGGGTGGGCAGGGCAAAGTAAGAGGCCACACAAGGGGGGCACTTATTGAGGCAGCAGAGAGGTTACAGAAGATATAACTACCAAGGATATTACCACCACTAGGACAAAAAGATAGTGAACATAAAAATACAAAAATACAGCATTGATTGCCCACAATGAACCAGGCACAGGCCACTATATGGCCACATGGTCTGTTTCATATAGCAATCATATGCGTAAAAGTGTATATGTATCCTGGACGTAAAAACACAATAGGTAATGTGGCATAGGAATAGCGCAACAAATGTCTAAGATATGCTAGGAACCAGACCATGTAGTAGGTACAAGAACACAGTCTGGGTCCTAAGAGACATGCATATACATAAATACAAAGGTGGACACAATAGTAGATCAGATTTTAAGACCTAGTAAAACCCCTTCATATTGATGTTGAATTTGAACCTATAGTTTTAAATATATGAAGATAACCATGGTTTTCCACGGATAGAAGCTAGTTCATCCGTATGCTAAATCTCGAACAGTGAATATTCCAAGACCTAAGGGGAAAGAAGAGTCACGTAAACAGAGTACACACGAAAAATTGTTGACATAATTGTTATACCATCACTACATATATTAACGTTGTTTATAGTATCCAGTAAAGAGTAATTCCTCATTCAGTTCATATGGGGTAAGAGAATTTAGATTGTGGATCCATTTTGACTCGCATCTCAACAGACTCCTGACCACATCGCCACCTCGGATATTTTGTGAGATACCCTCCAGTCCAATGACCCTCAGTCCCCTTGTCCGTCCATTATGGCAGTCCAAAAAGTGGGTGGCAACCGATGAAATTCCCCTGCCCCCTTCACGATCCCTTGCTGCCGTGGCAATATTAGATAGATGTTGCTGCGTTCTTCTTCGCAGTGTCTGCGTGGTCTGTCCCACGTAGATCTTCGGACAGTCGCAGATTAAAGCATAGACGAGTGAACGGGTCTTGCAATTGAAGAAGGCTTTTTTCGGCGTAATCTGGAAAGGAGAAACAGTAAGCGAAAGGCCATCCTGAGCCACCATGAACTGGCAGACATTACAACCGCCGCATGGGAAGGTTCCAAAGACTCTCGTTCCCCTATTCAATCTAGATGCGGGGCGTGTGTAGTGGCTATGGCAGAGCAAATCTTTGAGATTTTTTGCCCGTCGGGCTATCAATTTAGGAGTAGCTGGAATATACGGTACTAATTTAGGTTCACTCAATAGAGTACCCCAGCTACGATCCAAAATCTTGTAGATATCCTGCCACTGATTGTTGAAAGTGGTCACAATACCAAACGGTGTATTTGACTTACGTGTCTGTCTCTGGAGTAAGTCCGGACGTGAGCTGGTCCGGGCCCTCTGGTACGCAGAAGAGATTATCTTCTTTGGATAGCCACGACGCCTGAAACGGTCTGTAAGTGCCTTTGCATCATATTGAAAGTCAGACATCAAACTACAATTGCTCTTCAGGTGCAAGAATTGGCCAGTTGGAATACCGTTCTTGAGGTGCCTAGGATGGAAACTAGAATAGTGTAACAAACTATTTGTCGCTGTTGGCTTACGAAATAAGGTAGTGACGACATTTGAGCCTGCCAAGCTTACTTTTAAGTCCAGGAATTCCACCGAGGTTTGTGACATATATGACGTAAGCCTGATATTAAAGGGATTGTCATTCAGGTCCGCAATGAATCGATTACAGTCCTCCTCGGTGCCTGTCCAAAACATCACAATATCGTCAATAAATCGAAGCCACTTAAGGCACTTCTCCCTAAAGGCCACATGTTCATATACCACCGACTCCTCCCACCATCCTAAGAATAGATTCGCGTAGGAAGGTGCACATCTGACACGTGTGGATTTTCCGAACACCCCCTGTCTCCAGCTGACGCTATTCTGCTTATTATTCTTAAGGTATTTAACCAGGCGGTATGAACACTAGCGCTATTGCCCCTGAAGAAGCCAGTTTACTGGCGACACGCGTTGGGTGTTTGTGCCCGGTGCTACCCCCTAATATTGCTTTCCTCTATCTGTCCTGATATTATTTCCAGGAATGCTGCCTTGGAAGCCTGATTTATACTATCAGGTAGTATAGGACGTTCTATTTTGTCCGGTCATCCTTTATACTTCCTTGGTACTGGGGTATTGTTGTTTCCTTAGCAGACCTCTTGTATATGGACTCACCAGGTAGCCTACACATAGGGGGGCACTGTGGTTCGACATTATTTTGGGTCCTGTATTCATTGTTCTGTACTTTATAGTGCATTTTTAATTGCTTTTCATGTTTTTTTGTAGTGTTCTTTAGTGTGGTCTAATAAAATTGTTATATCTTGTTATAATTTCTATGGTGATCCCTTCTTTTTTGCATGCCACTCTTTTCTTTTGTTTGTTGTACTATGTTTCTGTAGCATGCTTTAGGTGATCCCTGGCGGTGGTGCCTGCCTACACTTCGTTGCCTATATAAGTTTCTTGGAGGGCCTTGTGGTCCCTCGTTTCTTAGTGTGTGGCACGCCGTGTTTAAATTGGAATTATTGTGTCTATTTATATATTTTCGGGTCTTTTCATTTATGGACCTGCAGACTAGAGAGCCGGCTTGGAGCCAGAGGGTTCAGGGGATTTTTGACAATGGCGGCAGCTGTGCTATTGAATCAGCCAGCAATGATGATGGTTTTTCTAAAGTCACCAATGATTTGATTAATCTGCATAAAACTCTTACTAAGGTATGGTGGAATATTAGAAGTCTGGAGGAGTATAAGGCCACGGGACTTGTCCCCCGTGGTCTTAGGGTGCAGATCTTTCCTGCATGGGAGGTGGATACACCGTTCCAAAACACTTGGGAGGCTGGCTTAATGAAATTTTCATCCATTTTAATGGATACGTTGATAGCCCATGACCAAGCCCTTCTAATTAAATTAAAGGAGGATATTAAGAACAGCGAAACTCAACTTGCCACTTTTGAGGCATCCTCAGTGGCCACTTTCAAATAACAGCTTAAAGGCACCATCGATAAGTTTGAGAAAGAAATCACTGAGGGAAAACGACGTAAATTCTATAGAGATAAGGCTGACTTCACAAGTGGTCGGGCCTACAGATGGGGTCATCGTGGCAATAGAAGGGTAGTACCCCCTGAGATGAATATTCATACCAATACCAACAACAGATTGGAAGTATCCTCCAGCGATTTTTTATCGTCAGATCCAAGTGATCTAGAAGGGGCTGCAGGCGGGGCAGACGTAAGGCCAAGAGGAATAACAACAAAAAAACGTACCAGGGGATTCAAGAATCTGTCCCCCGCATACAAACGGGAAACGAGATACAACTACAGGAAACATTAGACCCAGTCCCCTGTCCCCCTCTGGAGCAACAGAATCTACATGATGATCCGGGTAATTTGCAGATCATTAATCTATCCACGCATGTATTGACCCCAGTTGAGAAATATGTTTTGGGGAAGGGCCTTTCCTTTGCTCCAATGAATATCTTGGACAAATTCACCCTGGTTAAGGATGTTTATTTATTTTGCCGCCAATTAACATTTAAACTTTTGTATCACCACCCTTCCTCAGTAGATGTGCTCCCGGATGATGAACGGCAGGTTCTTAGAGACCTGATGGACCTCCTTCATGAAAATGAAATGGCACCTACAAGGAAATGCTTTGGCGGAAGACTACCTTCGCTGGCCACTCCTTCCTTCTCCCTCTTCCCGGCGGTCCAGATCTTCTTTAACCAGACTTGTAGGGAGATCCGGGCACTCCAGTCCGACGGTAATAGAAATAACAATCTTAATCCATCCGAGCGCAGGGCACTCAGGGATCTGCAGAGGAATGGAGAGTTCCTTGTCCGACAAGGCGGACAAGGCGGACAAGGGGGGCAATATTGTTCTGTGGCTTAATTCTCTCTATTTACAGGAGGTTGGACGCCAATTGGGGGATCCCACGTGCTATGTACGCCTTCCAGCGGACCCCACGGACTTCTTTAAGGGAAAATTGGAGCAGCTTATTGGAAAAGCAGCGGATCGTGGCATTCTGAGCAAAAAAGAGGTAGATTTCCTTACTACGGATTTCCCTGTCATACCGACTTTCTACCTTCTCCCGAAGGTGCATAAATCATTGGCAAATCCCCCAGGTAGGCCAATAGTTTCTGGCATTAATGGCCTATTTGAGAAGCCATGTACCTATGTGGACTTCTTTTTACAACCATTGGCCATGAAACTCAAATCCTTCCTTAGGGACTCGACACATCTCATCCAACTTCTTCAAGGTCTTTGCTTACCACCAGGCATGATTGTGATAATCTTAGACGTCGAGTCCCTATACACCAACATCAATCATGATGTGGGATTGAAAGCGGTCTCTTTCTTTCTGGATCTTAACACCACGGGGGATAGAGAGCATGACCAATTCTTACTTGACCTTTTGCTCTTTGTCCTCGATAAAAATTACTTTGTTTTTGATAGGTGTTTCTATAGACAGGTTAAGGGGACCGCTATGGGGGCACGCTGTGCACCTTCCTACGCGAATCTATTCTTAGGATGGTGGGAGGAGTCGGTGGTGTATGAACATGTGGCCTTTAGGGAGAAGTGCCTTAAGTGGCTTCGATTTATTGACGATATTGTGATGTTTTGGACAGGCACCGAGGAGGACTGTAATCGATTCATTGCAGATCTGAATGACAATCCCTTTAATATCAGGCTTACGTCATATATGTCACAAACCTCAGTGGAATTCCTGGACTTAAAAGTAAGCTTGGCAGGCTCAAATGTCGTCACTACCTTATTTCATAAGCCAACAGCGACAAATAGTTTGTTACACTATTCTAGTTTCCATCCTAGGCACCTCAAGAACGGTATTCCAACTGGCCAATTCTTGCGCCTGAAGAGGAATTGTAGTTTGATGTCTGACTTTCAATACGAAGCAAAGGCACTTACAGACCGTTTCAGGCGTCGTGGCTATCCAAAGAAGATAATCTCTTCTGCGTACTAGAGGGCCCGGACCAGCTCACGTCCGGACTTACTCCAGAGACAGACACGTGAGTCAAATACACCGCTTGGTATTGTGACCACTTTCAACAATCAGTGGCAGGATATCTACAAGATTTTGGATCGTAGCTGGGGCATTCTATTGAGTGAACCTAAATTAGTACCGTATATTCCAGCTACTCCTAAATTGATAGCCCGACGGGCAAAAAATCTCAAAGAATTGCTCTGCCATAGCCACTACACATGCCCCGCATCTAGATTGAATAGGGGAACGAGAGTCTTTGGAACCTTCCCATGCGGCGGTTGTAATGTCTGCCAGTTCATGGTGGCTCAGGATGGCCTTTCGCTTACTGTTTCTCCTTTCCAGATTACGCCGAAAAAAGCCTTCTTCAATTGCAAGACCCGTTCACTCGTCTATGCTTTAATCTGCGACTGTCCGAAGATCTACGTGGGACAGACCACGCAGACACTGCGAAAAAGAACGCAGCAACATCTATCTAATATTGCCATGGCAGCAAGGGATCGTGAAAGGGGCAGGGGAATTTCATCGGTTGCCACCCACTTTTTGGACTGCCATAATGGATGGACAAGGGGACTGAGGGTCATTGGACTGGAGGGTATCTCACAAAATATCCGAGGTGGCGATGTGGTCAGGAGTCTGTTGAGATGCGAGTCAAAATGGATCTACAATCTAAATTCTCTTACCCCATATGGACTGAATGAGGAATTACTCTTTACTGGATACTATAAACAACTTTAATATATGTAGTGATGGTATAACAATTATGTCAACAATTTTTCGTGTGTACTCTGTTTACGTGACTCTTCTTTCCCCTTAGGTCTTGGAATATTCACTGTTCGGGATTTAGCATACGGATGAACTAGCTTCTATCCGTGGAAAACCATGGTTTCCTTCATATATTTAAAACTATAGGTTCAAATTCAACATCAATATGAAGGGGTTTTACTAGGTCTTAAAATCTGATCTACTATTGTGTCCACCTTTGTATTTATGTATATGCATGTCTCTTAGGACCCAGACTGTGTTCTTGTACCTACTACATGGTCTGGTTCCTAGCATATCTTAGACATTTGTTGCGCTATTCCTATGCCACATTACCTATTGTGTTTTTACGTCCAGGATATATATACACTTTTACGCATATGATTGCTATATGACCCAGACCATGTGGCCATATAGTGGCCTGTGCCTGGTTCATTGTGAGCATTGTGACGCCCCGGAAGAAGCCAGGGCGAAACGCGCGTCGGGGCGCTGGGAATGTGACGTGGGAGGACGAACTTCTTAGAGACCCATACTGGTAATTATTTAGACCCTCTCTCCCTATTTGCCTTATATTTGCACAGGTTTCAGAATAGGCTTACAGAGATATGGGGAGATGAGAGTGTCGGTTGGACTGCCTTTATTTATGAGATCTTGAGGATGCTCTTTGCACCTATACTTTTATATGCTATATAGGTGGTCTGGTATTATTATATTTTTTGTATGGTATCTTCGGTATGTGCTCCTCGCCGCCTTCCCATGGGGTATTACCAGGATGATGTCGTGTAGCTTTTTTAGGTGTATGTGTATTAGTTGTATATATTATTATATTTTTCTGTAATAAATATTTCATTTTATCTTTATTTATGGTTGGCTTCTTTTTAGATGTCAGGGATGTACTGCATCTTGTGGTTAGTACATATGTTTTGTAGAAGTACCATTCGTTATTCGGTTGGACTCCTTTTGGTATGATATAGTGGCCTGTGCCTGGTTCATTGTGGGCAATCAATGCTGTATTTTTGTATTTTTATGTTCACTATCTTTTTGTCCTAGTGGTGGCAATATCCTTGGTAGTTATATCTTCTGTAACCTCTCTGCTGCCTCAATAAATGCCCCCCTTGTGTAGCCTCCTACTTTGCCCTGTCCACCCTCGGCTTATTTAGCATTTTTTCTCTGTGCCGCCTTGTATTTGGCTGCCCTGTCTCCTCGGTGTCCACCTTTGGCCCACGGCGCTGTTTTGCGCATGCGTGCTGGGCCTCGGGCGGACATCTTGGGACAGGGGAACTTGACTTCACGGAGCTTACTGCGCAGGTGCCGGTGTGCTGGGCCTTGGCCTGGGCGTTTCCTGATGTGCTGGGCCCGCCTGGTCTGCACTGCGCGCGCGCCGGTCAGGCGCGTGCGCACTTGCGTCCATACGGGCGCTTCGCTGTGGGAGTCCCCGCACTGCGCAGCCGCCGGCGTCTTCGGTCATTTCCAGCCATCTGACATGTGTGGATTTTCCGAACACCCCCTGTCTCCAGCTGACGCTATTCTGCTTATTATTCTTAAGGTATTTAACCACGCGGTATGAACACTAGCGCTATTGCCCCTGAAGAAGCCAGTTTACTGGCGACACGTGTTGGGCGTTTGTGCCCGGTGCTACCCCCTAATATTGCTTTCCTCTATCTGTCCTGATTTCATGTGTGTTTTGGATCATTATTCATTTGCAGAAGCCATCCTCTTTTCAACTTCAGCTTTTTGTACAGATGGTGTTATCTTTGCATTAAGAATTGTTGAAATTTCATTGAATCTATTCTCCCTCTACCTGTGAAATGTTAACCGTGACATTGGCTGCAACACAACCATAAGCATGATTGATCCACCCCCATGCTTAATGGTTGGCGAAATGTTTTTTTCATAAAATTCTGTGCCTTTTTTTTCTCCACACATACCTTTGATCATTGTGGCCAAAGACATCTATTAACCTCATTGTTACCATATCTCCAGAGTTTGCTACATCTTTTTGAAGGTCTTTTGCAGTAAAGCGAAGTTACTGATTTGCCTCTCTAGCAATCCTACAAGCAGCTCTCACTGAAATTTTACTTGGTCTTCCAGACCTTACTGTTAACTGACATTTCTTAATTACATTTTGAACTGAGGAAAGGGCAATTTGAAAACACTTTGAAATCTTCTTATAGCCTTCTCCTGCTTTGTGGGCCTCCACCATTTTCATTTTCAGAGTGCTAGGCAGCTGTTTAGAAGAACCCATTGCTGCTGTTTTTTAGCACAAGGTTAGAGGACGATGGGTTTTTATAAAGCTGGGAAATTTGCATCACTTGGCCTTTCCTAATGATGACAGTGAACAAGCCATAGCCCTAAAAAGCTAATTAAGGTCTGAAAACTTGGTCAACGTTATCCAAGTACACAAATCATCAAGGATGCCCAAATGTTGGCATTGGCCCATTTTCCTTAATGTAATTGTTATTAAAAAACACATACATTTTATAAAAAATTACTATATGCAGTATATAGTTTTACCTAAAATACAAAAGAATTGTGTCAACTTTAACTTTAGCCCTTTTAGAGATCATTTCATCTTCAACTTGCTTACCGTATATACTCGAGTATAAGCCGAGGCATACTCACACTGTCTCCGGGTGCCGCAGCTCTTCCCCTGTTCAGCGGTCACGTGGGACCGCTCATTAGAGAAATGAATATGGACTCCACTCCCATAGGGGTGGAGCCACATATTCATTCCTCTGAGCGGTGCCAGTGACCACTGACAGGAAGAGCTGCGGCACCCGAAGACAGTGTGACAGGCAGGGGCAGCGTCAGGAGCGCCGGGACTAGGTGAGTATTTTATATTCACCTGTCCACGTTCCACCCGCCGGGCGCCACTCTGTCTTTGCGTCCTCTTGCACTGACTGTTCAGGTCAGAGGGCGCGATGACGCATATAGTGTGCGCGCCGCCCTCTGCCTGATCAGTCAGTGCAGAGAGACGCCGGGACGAGACGACGGGAGCTGCAAGCAAGAGAGGTGAGTATGGTATTTTTTTTATTTTATTATTGCAGCAGCAGCAATGGCACAGCTTTATACGGAGCATCTATGGGGCAAAAATGAACGGTGCAGAGCACTATATGGCACAGCTATGGGGCAAGAATGAACGGTGCACAGCACTATATGGCACAGCTATGGGGCAATAATGAACGGTGCAGAGCACTATATGGCACAGCTATGGGGCAATAATGAGGGTGCAGAGCACTATATGGCACAGCTATGGGGCAATAATGAACGGTGCAGAGCACTATATGGCACAGCTTTATATGGCACATCTATGGGGCAATAATGAACGGTGCAGAGCACTATATGGCACACCTTTCTGTGGTACATCTATGGGGCAATAATGAACAGTGCAGTGTTATGAACAGGTAATTCAGAACCACAATGGACCTTGAAGTTCAGAGCACACAAAGTGACCTGACAATTACCCAAAAACATAGGACGAGCTCTGAGACGTGGGAACTCTGCTGACCGCAATCCCTAATCCTATCCAACCACACTAGAGGTAGCCGTGGAGCGCTCCTGACCAGACCTATGCGCCTCGAGCACAGCCTGAGAAACTAGCTAGCCCTAAGAAAGAAAATTAAGCCTAGCTTGCCTCAGAGAAATACCCCAAAGGAAAAGGCAGCCCCCCACATATAATGACTGTGAGTTGAGATGAAAATACCAACGCAGAGATGAAATAGATTTAGCAAAGTGAGGCCCAACTTACTGAACAGACCGAAGATAGGAAAGATTGCTTTGCGGTCAACACAAAACCCTACAAACAACCACGCAGAGGGGGCAAAAAGACCCTCCGCACCGACTAACGGTACGGAGGTGCTCCCTCTGCGTCCCAGAGCTTCCAGCAAGCAAGAAAAACCAATATAGCAAGCTGGACAGAAAAAATAGCAAACAAAAAATAACACAAGCAAAACTTAGCTTATGCAGGATAGACAGGCCACAGGAACGATCCAGGAGAAAGCAAGACCAATACTAGAACATTGACTGGAGGCCAGGATCAAAGCACTAGGTGGAGTTAAATAGAGCAGCACCTAACGACTTAACCTCATCACCTGAGGAAGGAAACTCAGAAGCCGCAGTACCACTCTCATCCACCAAAGGAAGCTCATAGACAGAACCAGCCGAAGTACCACTCACGACCACAGGAGGGAGCTTGGCCACAGAATTCACAACAGTGCAGAGCACTATATGACACAGCTATGGGGCAAGAATGAACTGTGCAGAGCACTATATGGCACAGCTATGGGGCAATAATGAACTGTGCAGAGCAATATATGGCACAGCTATGGGGCAATAATGAACGGTGCAGAGCACTATATGGCACAGTTATGCGGCAAGAATGAACGGTGCAGAGCACTATATGGCACAGTTATGGGGCAATAATGAACGGTGCAGAGCACTATATGGCACAGCTATGGGGCAATAATGAATGGTGCAGAGCACTATATGGCACAGCTATGGGGCAAGAATGAACGGTGCAGAGCACTATATGGCACAGTTATGGGGCAATAATGAACGGTGCAGAGCACTATATGGCACAGCTATGGGGCAAGAATGAACGGTGCAGAGCACTATATGGCACAGTTATGGGGCAATAATGAACGGTGCAGAGCAGTATATGGCACAGCTATGGGGCAATAATGAACGGTGCAGAGCACTATATGGCACAGCTATGGGGCAATAATGAACGGTGCAGAGCACTATATGGCACAGCTATGGGGCAATAATGAACAGTGCAGAGCATTATATGGCAGAGCTATAGGACAATAATGAACGGTGCAGAGCACTATATGGCACAGCTTTCTATGGTACATCTATGGGGCAATAATGAACGGTGCAGAGCACTATATGGCACATCTATGGGGCAATAATGAACGGTGCAGAGCACTATATGGCACAGCTATGGGGCCATAATGAACGGTATGGAGCATCTATTTTTATTTTTGAAATTCGCCGGTAGCTGCTGCATTTCCCACCCTAGGCTTATACTCGAGTCAAGAAGTTTTCCCAGTTTTTTGTGGCAAAATTAGGGGGGTCGGAATATACTAGGGTCGGCTTATACTCGAGTATATACGGTAACTGTTCGCAATAACAGTAATTTTGACAAGGGGTGCCCAAACTTTACATGTCACTGTAAACAGGGTTAAAACACTAGCTGATCATTCCTTGCAGTTTGTTAGTGAATTCAATAGCATGAGACATCCACTTTAGATATTTGTATATCTTACAATGATAAATGTATTTTTTTTCCCACAGTGACTAAAGACTGAACTTTTGCATTTTGAAAAGTGGTTGTGTAGGCTGAGAAAGCAAACTGAACTTTGAAGATAGATGGAACTCTGTTTTTTTGCGGTATTGAATAAATTCATAATGTGGAAGTGTTAGTGCTTTTCATTTCCTACATAAATGCTCCATTAGACAGTTTGTGTGGGAATTGAGTGTTCTTTAGAGCAGCTTTGCATACCAAGAGCAACGCAAACTAAGCCAGAGTAATTTTCAACCATCTGAAGATAGACCTGCAGAATATGATTCTTAAAGGATTCAAGAAAGATTCATTATCTTTAAATAGGAAATATAAAGATGAAAAAAAATTGCAAAATTTCTTCAGTATTACGACGTGTACTTTTTTGTGGTTGAACTTTCCCTTTATAGGCACATACTGCCTGCATTCTCCTTATTGGTGAATTCTGCCTACATGGGATGGGCAAATGACTCTTCAAATTTGTATCATCCTTTTCTTGTACAGCCAGCCTTAGGCCGGTTTCACATTTGCGGTTGTGTCTGCAGCGTTTCATCCGCAATAATCCGCATGAGTTGTGTATTCCTATGTTTAACATTAGGAACGCATGGGTCTGCGTTTGATTGCATTTGGCCGCGTTTGACGACGCATGCATTGTTTTGTCGTCTGCGGTTTGGCGTGGTAAATGCTACATGTAGTAATTTTAGAGGCGTCAATTTGCAGCCTAGAAATGTATGCGGTTGTTAGCGATACAAATGCGCAAAAAAATGCATTGCTGTCTATGTGAACGCATGCGGCCGCAAGCACATGCGTTTGTTTGCGTTCGTTAACGCATGCGTTGCACCAGAGAAAAGCATGTCTAGACACTGATAAGCCACCCCCCACATACAAGGTGATAAAGGGAGGTAGTGAACAGTTGCAGGTCACTATGCAGCAGACAGAGAACCAGGCCAGACGAAAGCATCTTGGAGGAAACAAGACTGAACAATGTGAGCATATCCTTGCCAATGCCTTTATTTTCTATTTTCTGTCTTTACATGTCCTAATTTCCTCCATTTCTTTCTTTCTGCATGCATCAGAATGTCTTCTTCTTCTGATGAGGAGCAACGTCCAGGGCCTTCTGAAGTAGAACATGTCAGTGAAGTGAGTACTCACCTCGTCAGATTGGTAAGTATTCACTGTCACATCTACGCATATGACAATTTTTTTTCATTTCTTTAGAGCACTTCTTCTACTGCGGCAGAGGCTGGGCAGGAGCAGCTGAGTCACTGTCGGGTGGCAAGGCGGCCGCGTGTACGTATACAAGACTGACTGTTTACTGTGTCCTCACTTTAGTATTCTTGAATCTTCCTTTCTTTACTTTCCTCTTCCCTTACATTTTTCTTCTGGACTCCTTTTGTATCTTGAATTTCCTAATTCATGCCATTTCTCATCCCCTGTTTTCATTCTTTTCCTTATGTTAATGTGTCTAACATTAATGTCTTTATTTCATTTTTAGGTTCCAGAACGGGATGAAGACCTCATAGAAAATGACCTCCTCATACGATACGATACGATACACTTTATTGATCCCGTG
Source organism: Ranitomeya imitator (assembly GCF_032444005.1). Classification (NCBI taxonomy): domain Eukaryota; kingdom Metazoa; phylum Chordata; class Amphibia; order Anura; family Dendrobatidae; genus Ranitomeya; species Ranitomeya imitator. The sequence goes on from NC_091286.1 coordinate 282,324,054, forward strand.
GGAAATTATGGTATCACAGCAGCACAACTTAAATCATAAAAATCATAAAGGAATTACATAGTTGACATGACAGTTTGTTGACAGAAGAACATTATACAATAGAATAGGACATACACAACAAGTGAACTGAAATGTAGAGAAATAAGTAAATTATTTAGAATTGAGAGTCCTCAGTGGTTGATACCTTTTAATGGCTAACTGAAAAGATGGTAACAAATTGCAAGCTTTTGAGACTACACAGGTCTCTTCATCAGGCAAAGACTAAAACAAATTCTGAAGAATCACATATTTATGCACAACATAGTATAGGAAAAAAAAAAAAGGGAAAAAAAAAAAACCATGGATAAGCCAGGTGACATGAAGCAGAATTACCATGGGTGATAAACAGTTACGTCCATAAATATTGGGCCAATTCTTAGATAAGGATTGTTTTATTGTCCTGTGATTAGGGTCTCTGTTGTAATGACCCTTCATGGTCTGAGGGGCAAGTTCCTTAGTTGATGTAAAAAGACATAAATCCATGTGACACATTCATTCCTGCATTAAGAGTGTCAAAGGTCATCATCAGTTTATATTCCCAGACTCTCCTGTCTTTCTGCGATTTGAAGTTTCCTTTCAATACAAGTAATTTCATGTCCATAATGTTATGATTTGGGAGACAGAAATGTATTGCCACCGGTAGATCCATTCTTTTTTCTCTTATTGTATGGCGATGGGAGTTCATTCTTGTTCTAAGCTTCTGCCCTGTCTCCCCCACATACAGACCCCCAGTTGAACATTTAGTACATATAATTAGGTACACCACATTAGAAGTGACGCAGCTGAAAATGTGGTGTACCTAATTATATGTACTAAATGTTCAACTGGGGGTCTGTATGTGGGGGAGACAGGGCAGAAGCTTAGAACAAGAATGAACTCCCATCGCCATACAATAAGAGAAAAAAGAATGGATCTACCGGTGGCAATACATTTCTGTCTCCCAAATCATAACATTATGGACATGAAATTACTTGTATTGAAAGGAAACTTCAAATCGCAGAAAGACAGGAGAGTCTGGGAATATAAACTGATGATGACCTTTGACACTCTTAATGCAGGAATGAATGTGTCACATGGATTTATGTCTTTTTACATCAACTAAGGAACTTGCCCCTCAGACCATGAAGGGTCATTACAACAGAGACCCTAATCACAGGACAATAAAACAATCCTTATCTAAGAATTGGCCCAATATTTATGGACGTAACTGTTTATCACCCATGGTAATTCTGCTTCATGTCACCTGGCTTATCCATGGTTTTTTTTTTTTTCCCTTTTTTTTTTTTCCTATACTATGTTGTGCATAAATATGTGATTCTTCAGAATTTGTTTTAGTCTTTGCCTGATGAAGAGACCTGTGTAGTCTCGAAAGCTTGCAATTTGTTACCATCTTTTCAGTTAGCCATTAAAAGGTATCAACCACTGAGGACTCTCAATTCTAAATATTTTTCTATCCACTGGCTAACACGGTACCAAGATATATTTCTTTCCTGTGAGAAATAAGTAGACATTCACCTTGGTGGTTTAACCCTAATGTTATTGTTGTACATTCCCATGGCAGTTGGCACAAACGATTTCCTATATTTTTCCTTCTTACACCTCAGAAGTATTAGCCGGTTACTGAAGGTGCTCTTCTGTCTCATGAATAGCTCATAAAGTGGATGTGCATTATTGTTCATAATTGCCATACACTTTTTCAGAGTTCTTTTCTCCACTACCTCCCCAAAAGAGTCCAGATTGCAGCCCGATTGCAGCCCACAGCAGAACTTGCCTTCTTAATAATCTTATTCAGCTTATTAGCATCAGAGGCCCGCACACTACTACCCCAGCACGTGATTGCAAAAAAGATGGCACTTGCCACCACAGATTGGTAGAACATTTCTAACATTTTGCTACACACATTAAAAGACCTCAGTTTCCTTAGGAAATACAGTCTGCTCATCCCCTTCTTGTAGACAAACTCTGAGTGGCATCTCCAGTCCAGTTTGCTATCCAAATGGACCCCCAAATATTTGTAACTCTCCACCTGCTCTACCTCCTGACCAGCAATAGTGATCGGTAAGCATTCCATCTTTATCCTGCTATAGTTGGCCACCAACTCCTTAGTTTTCTTAACATTTAGTTGTAGATAGTTACCATTGCACCAATCCATGAAATTCGACACCACCCTTCTATATTCCTCATCCCCCTGATCTCCCCTAATGCATCCCACAACCACGGAGTCATCCGAAAATTTTTGAAGGTGGCAAAGTTCAGATTTATACTGAAAGTCTGAAGTATACAGTGTGAATAGAAAGGGCGCAAGCACCGTTCCCTGGGGGGCACCTACACTGCTCAGTAATCTGCTTGACACCACTGCTCCCATCTGTACAAACTGTGGCCGATCTGATAGGTAGTCAGTTATCCAATTTCTCATCCCCTCCTCAACCTTCATATCAGTCATCTTTTTGTGTAGTAAAAGTGGCTGCAGGGAGTTAAATGCACTCGAGAAATCAAAGAACATCGCTCGCACCGTGGTTCCGTCAGTCTCCAGAAATGAATGTACCCTATGTAACAGAGAAAGGATAGCATCATCCACCCCCAATCTATGTCGGTAAGCAAACTGAAGGGGATCGATAAAAGCATTGACCCTCGGTCTTAAGTGAGCAAGCACTAATCTTTCCAAGGTCTCTATAGCGTGAGATGTTAAGGCTACAGGACGATAGTCATTTAGGGTTGAAGGAGAAGAAGTCTTGGGTACCGGCACCAGACAGGAAGTTTTCCATAACACAGGTACCCTCTGTGTTTGTAGACTTCCATTAAATAGGCGCGTAAAGACAGTACACAGCTGGTCTGCACAAACTTTAAGGACACGTGAGCTGAGTCCATCAGGTCCTGCAGCTTTACCAATGTTAAGTGACTTAAACTGCCTCCTCACATCATTTTCGGATACTCTAAAATAGGTCTGCTCATCCTCCAATATCGATGTTGCAGAATTTGCACCCAGTTCCCATCCACTATCAGTTGGCATTACACATGTACTGCTAAATCTATTGAAATACTCATTCATCTCATTAGCCTTGTCCATTGTTCCTGGATCATTTTCAGGCCTCAGCTTAAGCCCAGTCAGTAATTTCATTCCTGCCCAAACCTCTCTGGTATTATTGTGGGACAGTTTCTTTTCAAGTTTAATTCTGAAGGCTTCCTGGGCCTCCTTTATTTTATGCTTCAATTCATGCTGTATCATTTTAATTTCCTCTTTGTCACCCAGTTTATATGCCTTTTTTTTCCTGTTGAGCAAATGCTTCAATTCCTTTGTTATCCATGGTTTGTTGTTTGCAAAACACCTAATCTTTTTAGTCGGCACCAACATATCAGTGCAGAAGTTAATGTAGTCAGTCACTCTACCAACCACTTCATTAACATTTGTATACTCGTCCATTGTCCCAAGCAGCACATCCCAGTCTGTAAGATGAAAGCAATCCTGTAAAGCCTGTTCATTTGTTGGACTCCACATTCTAACTGATTTAATCTTAGGAGGATGTGTACTAACAACAGGTTGGTAGACTGGTGACAATAGTACAAGATTGTGATCAGACTTCCCCAAGGGCGGCAGGGTAGAGGATGAATAAGCATTCTTGACATTCGCATAGAGTAAGTCCAACGTAATTTTGTCACGTGGTTGTACATTTAACAAATTGACAGAATTTAGGTAAGGCAGTGGACATTTTAGCCCGGTTAAAATCCCCAGAGATTACAGTAAGCGAGTTGGGGTGTTTCAGCTGGAGCCGAGCAATGACTCCTGACAGCACTTCACCTGCAGCCTCATGGTTTGCAGTTGGTGGTATGTACAACACTATTGCAGTAACAAGTGAGAATTCTCTAGGAATATAGTCATCTCCTTGGTCCAGGAGCGAGTCCCGTTGTGGGACACCCGGGTTCCACAGCACTCGGACAATGTGACGATCCGGCGCCTATGGAATGAGGTGGCCAAAGCGATGTGGGATGGCTGGGACAACCCCCCTACTCGGGTCCGAAATGCATTTTGTAAGTATTGCAATGCAGTGTGATGCAGCAGAGACCTTGGCCGTGCTCACACAACTGTATGTGATGAGAGAAACTCTAAAGAGTTTCTCTCATCACATACAGTTGTGTGAGCACGGCCAAAAGTACATTGTCTAACCATTATGTTTTGTTTTTTCAACAGTGCTCAAAGTCAAAACACGTTGGCGTTTGATGAAGGACAGCTTCAACAAGGACCTGCGTCAAGAGAGCTGTGTTCCCAGTGGTTCAGGAGCAAGGAACTGAACGATCTGACCGGTCCTTGCACAGAGAACGTAAGTATTTCTCCCGTGCATTAGGTTGTGTTGTATTGCCATAATCTGTATGTTTCTATTCCATAGTATTTGGCATCTGGTTAATTTTTGGTATTAATTTTTTTGTTCCTTTTTTCACAGCACATGGAGCAGCACTGTTGGTCCAGGTTCTGGAGCGGTCCTTCGTCAGACAGCCACGGACCCCTCCCAGCCATCCTGCAGCGCTGCAGCAAGTGGGCCTGCCACACTACCTGGAGACCAGGAAGCTGGTCCATCAGGTGTTCCCCTTTCCCAGTCCTCTTCCTCTGCCCCTTTTTTTGGGGCTCCTCCCGGCAGCGGCAGAGGGCATTGGACAGGTTTTTGCACTTGAGCTCGGTTTTTCACGAAGGCCTCAAGGCTTTGGGTGACCAAATGGATATTTCCTTAGCCACATGAATACACGTATCCAGGAGGTCACCAAAAGCTTTGACCAAGTAAAAGCCGACCTCCAGAGGCCAGCAACATCATTTTTTTAACCAAATTGAGCAGGGCATGTCGGAACACCTTACTCCAGATCTCTTGCTTAGTGTCATGCAGGCCTGCAATGCTGCTTACGTGCGGGCTATGCAGCAGAGTCGGTATTTTCAGCAGACAGTGGCTGCATACCACTGCACGGCCACCTCTATTCCTAGCACTGCCGGACACCAGTACCGCTCCACCACGATGCCGAGTGCTGTAGGACAGCCCACTGCCACCACCATGACAACTGCTGCTCCTGTTTGGACCTCCTCCACTGACACCACGATGCAGCAGCAGGACCCTGGCATGGCCTTCCATACCTCCACTACCACGATGCAGCAGCAGGACCCTGGCATGGCCTTCCGTACCGCCACCACCACGATGCAGCAGCAGGACCCAGGCATGGCCTTCCGCTCTACAAATGCTATAGATTCTGGCATGGCCTTCCGCTCTACGAGCACTATGGACTCTGGCATGGCTGCACGCTCTATGAGCACTATGGACTCTGGCATGGCTGCCTGCTCTACGCGCACTATGGACTCTGGCACAGTGCAGCCGGACCCTGACAGGTCATCAACCACGACCATGCCACAACAAATGAGCCCACTGAGGCGTCACAGAACCCGGCGATCCCAGAAAGGGAGAAAAAATAAAAAGCAAAGGACTATCTCAATTCCCCCCTCACCTCCCAGTGTGTCTGTAATGTCAGGTTTGTCTCACCCTTCTAGTGTGTCTCAGGCCTCTCATGTGTCAAGCCCTATCCCCGAACTACTAGACCCCACAAGTTTCATTGCCCCTTCTCCTGCCACCCCACACTCAGCCAGGCCTCACAGCTTCACACCCCCCCTTGCCATCACTCTACCCCAAGCAGGCGCAGTTAAATAAAAATTTGTTTTGTAATAAAATAAATACTATTGTTTTTTGCCCCCAATTATGTATGGTTAATTGTGTATTTCACCGCCGGCAACACACTCCGTGCACCAAACAAAACACTGCGCTGCACACTTTATTTTTTGGCCACATCATAGCCCCAGTAGTTTGCAAGTACAACACTGTAGCTTTGTGTGTCTTTAGTATAGAGATATGAGGTGGGCCAAAAAATTTATACTTGTATTTTCTCCATAATCTCTTCCTTCTGCTTAGTCTGTGACTAGTGTTGCAGACTGAAGAGAAAATGGTGGCAATACAATGCAGAACTATACTCAACAGGTCATGTGTCCAAAAACTAATTAGTTAGGACACCTGACCTGGTAAGTAGAGAACTGCCTTGTATAACCTCCATTTTCTCTTCTGTGTACGTAATCTATTTGACACAAACTGAAGGGACGATGGCGGTCATACATATCATGTCTATGGTCACCTGGACATGTGTCAAAAATAGTGAATTCATGAGGCTGTTATATGTACATCATGAATTCATTATTTCTGACACCTGACTTTAAGAGTGTAGATCTGTTTTGTATGACAGCCATTGTCTCTCCAGTCTGTTTCCAATGGATACTGCAGAACAGAATCAGGACACAATGACGTCAACAACCTTACCACTAAAACAACATGGCTGCCGTCACACTAGCAGTATGTGGTCAGTATTTTATATCGGTATTTGAAAGCCAAAACAAGGAGTGGAACAATTAGAGGAAAAATGTAATATTAATATAGCTAGCACCTCAGCCTTTATCACCCACTCCTGGTTTTGGATTACAAATACTGATATTAAATACAGACCAAATACTGCTAGTGTGAGGACAGCCTTGGTTTGTAGAGGAAATACATAGGAGACACGGTCAAGACACCAAAAAATAAAGTTTATTAACGAGAAATCTTAGTAACATTAAGAAAATAACTGGTACAGATAAAATCACAACAGGACATTTACACAACATTGTCCTGCCATGACACATGTCCAATATCCGAATCAAAAAAGGCAGCAAATTGGCCCCGCATGTGACCAACTTCAGCTGTTGATCGCAGTGGGTGATGCTGGTAATCGGGCAGTGGGTGTGCAACTGGTTCATCCAGTTCAATGTTGGGCCGCTCCTTAGCCATTATGTAATTGTGCAGAACCACACAGGCTTTGACCACCTCGTCGACTGTCTCCATTTTTAGATTAATGGCAGATGCAAGAATGCGCCATTTTGAGACTAGAAAACCAAAGGTACACTCTACTGTTCTTCGGGCCCTGGTCAGTCTGTAGTTAAAAATCCTTTTAGTGTGGTTCAAGTCCCAACTGGAATATGGCTTCAGTAGGTTTTCACACATCTTAAAGGCCTCATCCCCAACCATAACAAATGGCATTGGTGGACCTTGAGTGTTGGGGAGAGGTCGTGGCCGTGGAAAATTAAAATTTTTGCCATACACATGGCGGCCCATATCAGAGTTCTTAAAAGTCTGGGAATCGTTGCCACGGCCAAAAGCTCCAATGTCCACGGCGATGAAGCAACAGTCCGCATTGGCTAATGCCATGAGCACAACAGAAAAATATTTTCTATAATTGAAGTACTCCGATCCTGTTCTGGCTGGTTTGATAATGCGGATGTGCTTTCCATCCACCGCTCCCAAACAGTTGGGGAAATCACACACACTCCAGAATTTTTCTGCAATTCCAATCCACATGTCCAAGGTGGGTTGGGGTATAAACTCATCCCGAAGTACATTCCATAGAGCCCAGCAGGTGTCCGCAACTATTCCGGACAGGGTGGATATTCCAAGCCGGTATTGGAAGTGGAGGGATGATAAACTCTCTCGGGTTGCCAGAAATCTGGAAGAAAAAAAAATAAAAAACAAGTACAATCAATTCTATTTATATTGTTGTCATGCTAAAGGCATAAAGGAAAATACCAAAAAAAAACATGTCTGAACACCCAAAATTAGCACTGGCATTGGTTTAGATTTGTTACGTACCTTAACGTAACCAGCAGACGTTCCTCTGGTGGAATCGCTCTACGGAGCTGGGTATCCTGTTTCCGTATGGCTCCTTAGACATGAGCAAGCAAATCTTGGAACGAGTTTTGCGACATCCTTGTATATTCCGGGAATTTGTCCGGGTTGGCATTAAGCTCGCCATACAGCATGTGATAGGCTCCATGTCTCTCACGTAATTCAATAATGGGGTGTCTCCAAAAACGCCTACGATGTCTTCTTCTCCATCTTTCGTGATTTCTGTCTTGCTCCCAAGCAAACTCACAGGCAAGAAACAGCTTGATGCTTAAATCCAGGTTGAAATAAAAGCTCTCCATGCGAAGATCTATCATGACACAGGATACAGAAGCAAAATCTGAAGATTTCAGCTGTTCAAGGGTCTATATAAAGATATCCCATAATACACGCCCTCTGTAGTCACATTGGCGGTGTCTGGTTATCTAGATTTTTCTCCTGTAAAATGTGTCACCATGCGCACCAAAAACGCAAACGCAGGGAAAAACGCATATAAAATCGGCGTTTTTTTAACCGTATGCGTTCACGCATGCATCTAAAAAAACATCGCGCTTGTACACGTTTATATGTGTTTTTTCCTGCACTTGCGGATGCTGATTCTAACGCAAATGTGAAACTAGCCTTAATGATTGAAAAATATGGTAGTTACAGTGGAAGGTTATGGTATGAGATGTGCAAGAAGGACATTTCTCAATAGAACTTGAAAAATCAAAGGGATAAAATATTGCTCAGGTGAGCAGTAGGACAAGGTCTTCAGCAGAAGGCCAGAAAGCCCAATTAAAAGGTATCTGTCAGGTGATTTTATAGTAGGATACAATTGGTATCCTAGAATAGGGTTTGGCCAGTCCTTTCGGAATATGTAAATTTTATTGCTGTAGCTTCTCCAGTTTTCTTGCTGTAAGCCTCAAAGAATTCACAGATGCGCTCTCCTGTTAGTCAAGCATATGTAAATTCAAAATTAATATGTACTGCTCCCAACGTCCATAATCCCCACTGTGCTGATGTTGCTGACAGTAAATCCAAACTGAATATGCATTGCTCCTCACATCCATAATCCCGCCCACTTCTCTGCACCGATCTCAGTGATAATAAGTGTGAAGCATATTGGAGATAAAATTCCATGCCAATCATTTGTATCCTATTTAATCTGGGATTTTAAAACCCTCTTTCCTTTGTCCAGTAAGGACTCAACAGGAAGTCCAATATTTTCAAAGCCTCAAGGTGAAAGCTGGAACTTAGCTCAGCAGGGAGTCAAACCTCCAAAAGTTTTGAGATCTCATGTCAGATCTCATACCTTGAGCCAGCTCAGAGCAAGACAAAGGCTTACTTGTAATATAGAGTCATGCTGAAGCTGCCAAAGAACATTCTAGAAACATAATTCCATAATGAGTTATGGAGATATTATATGTTTTAGCCATACATCGCGAATATTTCAGAGATCTCCAGAACATGGCGAAAGCCTTCCAGGGTCTTGATCCATTCTAGCATCTATTCTTTTAAATTGGCTGTCACTCGAATGCCAGCTTCCTGACCACCACCTGTGATTATAAAGCCTCTACAACATCATGACGGTGAAGTACAAAGCACAACATCATCCCAATGACTAGGCTTTATATGATTTCATGATGTTGCAGGGGCCTAGTATTTGCAAAAGGCACGCAGGTTGCCGGCATGGTAGTGCCAATGAAATTTGTACTACACTGGTCCAGACTGACGTAACTAAAGCCCAACAGTTCCATTGCAAAATTAGGACCTGCCCCCCCCCCGCATGTTAGTTAAATGTATGAACCCGTTTAGCGTTCTAAATCCTATAAGGATAAAAGTGTTTTTCCCTCACGAATTATGTAGTAATGTCCCTCACCTTGTACTAATGTCCTCCATCCTGGGCTTCTTCCAGGTATGTATATCCCCCATATTGGTGTACATGTACCACATCCTGATATATATGACCCCATCCTGGTCCCATCCTTGGATATACTTCACTTACCCTGGTATATATGTCTCCAATCCTGATACATATGTCCCACATCCTGGGCCCATCTTGTGTATACAGTATGTCCCCAACATGTATGGGGTATTGTCAAGAGGAAGATTGAAGACACCAGACCCAACAATGCAGACAAAATGAAAGCTGCTATCAAAGCATCCTGGGCTTCCATAACACTTCAGCAGGGCCACAGGCTGATCGCCTCCATGCCACGCCGCATTGATGCAGTAATTGTTCCAAAAGGAACCCCGACCAAGTATTGAATGCGCATTTACTGAAAATACATTTCAGTAGGCCAACATTTCGGAATTTTAAAATAATTTTTCAAGCTGGTGTTATAAAGTATTCTAACTTACTGAGATAATAACTTTTGGGTTTTCATTGGCTGTAAGCCATAACCATCAACATTAACAGAAATAAACACTTGAAATAGATCACTCTGTTTGTAATGACTCTATATGATTAGAGATGAGCGAATATTTCAATGTTCGATTTGGATTAAATTTGCCGAATTTGCAATATTCCCCGATTAATTTGTCGAATATATGTCTACCATAACCGAATGCCATTCACGTCAATGGGAGACAAAAACCAATGCATGCACAACACTTTAGATCTTAGAACGACCCCAAATGCTGCCAAACCACATCGCATGAGGGACAGACATCAGGAAAGTGGCCTCAATTCACCCACAGTACAAATTGCAGCATGGAACTGCAGCAATCAACCAGGCATGAGGTATCAGGGTCTGGGACAGCATTTAAAGCTTTCAAAGCCTCAAGGTGAAAGCTGGAACCTAGCTCAGCAGGGAGTCAAGCCTCCAAAAGTTTTGAGATCTCATGTCAGATCTCATATCTTGAGCCAGTTCAGAGCAGGACAAAGGCTTACTTACAATATAGAGTCATGCTGAAGCTGCCAAAGAACATTCTAGAAACATAATTCCATAATGAGTTATGGAGATATTATATGTTTTAGCCATACATCGCGAATATTTCAGAGATCTCCAGAACATGGCGAAAGCCTTCCAGGATCTTGATCCAATCTAGCATCTATTCTTTTAAATTGGCTGTCACTCGAATGCCGGCTTCCTGACCACCACCTGTAATTATAAAGCCTCTACAACATCATGACGGTGAAGTACAAAGCACAACATCATCCCAATGACTAGGCTTTATATGATTTCATGATGTTGCAGGGGCCGAGTATTTGCAAAAGGCACGCAGGTTGCCGTCATGGTAGTGCCAATGAAATTTGTACTACACTGGTCCAGACTGACGTAACTAAAGCCCAACAGTTCCATTGCAAAATTAGGACCTGCCCCCCCCCCCCGCATGTTAGTTAAATGTATGAACCCATTTAGCGTTCTAAATCCTATAAGGATAAAAGTGTTTTTCCCTCACGAATTATGTAGTAATGTCCCTCACCCTGTACTAATGTCCTCCATCCTGGGCTTCTTCCAGGTATGTATATCCCCCATATTGGTGTATATGTACCACATCCTGATATATATGACCCCATCCTGGTCCCATCCTTGGATATACTTCACTTACCCTGGTATATATGTCTCCAATCCTGATACATATGTCCCACATCCTGGGCCCATCTTGTGTATACAGTACGTCCCCAACATGTATGGGGTATTGTCAAGAGGAAGATTGAAGACACCAGACCCAACAATGCAGACAAAATGAAAGCTGCTATCAAAGCAACCTGGGCTTCCATAACACCTCAGCAGGGCCACAGGCTGATCGCCTCCATGCCACGCCGCATTGATGCAGTAATTGTTCCAAAAGGAACCCCGACCAAGTATTGAATGTGCATTTACTGAAAATACATTTCAGTAGGCCAACATTTCGGAATTTTTAAATAATTTTTCAAGCTGGTGTTATAAAGTATTCTAACTTACTGAGATAATAACTTTTGGGTTTTCATTGGCTGTAAGCCATAACCATCAACATTAACAGAAATAAACACTTGAAATAGATCACTCTGTTTGTAATGACTCTATATGATTAGAGATGAGCGAATATTTCAATGTTCGATTTGGATTAAATTTGCTGAATTTGCAATATTCCCCAAATAATTTGTCGAATATATGCCTACCATAACCGAATGCTATTCACGTCAATGGGAGACAAAAACCAATGCATGCACAACACTTTAGATCTTAGAACGACCCCAAATGCTGCCAAACCACATCGCATGAGGGACAGACATCAGGAAAGTGGCCTCAATTCACCCACAGTACAAATTGCAGCATGGAACTGCAGCAATCAGCCAGGCATGAGGTATCAGGGTCTGGGACAGCATTTAAAGCTTTCAAATGAACGTCACAGTAAGATGAGGTGGGTGAGAGATCGGTGTAAGGCCCCTTTGCTGGGAGCCCTGACACCACATGCAACACCTCTACCTGCTTTCATGCTGAGCCAAAGAGGTGGAGGCCTGACGGTCTCAGAGGCCTACTGCTACAGGCAACACGTATGGAGGAGACCTAACCAGTAGTGTTCACATTTCCCAAAATCATTGGTAGGGCCTTACTCCACAGAAGTGGCATCAATTTCACCAGAGTAGAAATAGTCTAATAGGGACCAAAAGGTCTTTCTCTACACACAGTCCAGCAGATGGACACTCAACCATGAGTGTTCACATTTGCAAAAATTATTGTCAGACACTACAGAAATGACATCAATTTCACCACAGTAGAAATAGTAGAATATGGACCGACAGGTCTTTCACTACACCCAATAGAGCAGATGGACACCCTACAAGGAGTGTTCACATTTAAAGAAATGAGGGACTTACACCACAGAAGTGGCATCAATTTCACCACATTAGAAATAGTCTAATACGGACCAACAGATCTTTCCCTACACCCAATCCAGCAGATGGACACTCAAACATGATTGCTCACATTTCCAAAAATTATTGGCAGACACCACCAAAGTGGCATCAATTTCACCACAGTAGAAATAGTAGAATAGGGACCAACAGGTCTTTCACTACACCCAATACAGCAAATGGACACCTTACAAAGAGTGTTCCAATTTAAAGAAATGAGGGCCTTACACCACAGAAGTGGCATCAATTTCACCATGGTAGAAATAGTCTAATAGGGAACAACAGGTCTTTCTCTACATCCAATCCAGCAGATGGACACTCAACCATGAGTGTTCACATTTCCAAAAACCCAACTTGGAGTGTTCACATTTTAAAAAATGAGAGCCTGACACCACTGAAGTGGAATAATTTTCACAAGAATAGAAATAGTATAATTGGGACTGACACGTCTTCCACTACAGCTAGCACAGCAGATGTAGACCAACTATGACTGTTCACATTTCCACAAATTTGTGCTAACATCAGCAGCAGAAGCAGCAGCCTTAGAAGCGACACTAAAGATATCACAGAGTTCAGTTACGTGCCATTAATGCATCACACTAAAAATGCAATATCACCTAGTCTGTACAGTTCCATGACTTGTTCATCTTAATGAAAGTTAGGCGGTCAACACTTTGAGGGGACAGCAGTTTGCGCTTATTCATCACGACATGTGCTTATTCATCAGGACACCACAAGCAGCACTGAAGACACGCTCTGAGAGAACGCTGGCTGCCGGGCGCGATAAAACCTCTAAGGCATGTGAGGTAAGCTCAGGCCACTCATCCATTTTGGAAGACCAAAATGTGAAAGTGTCCAAATCCTCCCTGATGGTATTGACATTTAGTTCTAGATACTCCTGCACCATCCTCTCCATTCGTTCACTATGTGTAAGACTTGGACTCTTTTGTGCTGGTGCACGAGTTGGTCTAAAAAAGTGTCAAAGTACTCATTGAAATTGCTTCTTCCACTTCCACCACTGCTGCTTCTGCTGCTGGCACTAATGTTTTGGTGTTCATGAACTGACGGGCTGGAGGTTGTAAACCTACAGCTGCGATGCGAACTGTGTGCTTTACTGCTGTCTTGGGGAAAGCTCTCTTAAGGTTGTATAAAAGCGTGTTTCGATACACCAGCATTCACGGGTCCCTTTCTAGGGTGGGAATCATCTGTCAAAATTTGGTTTTATAACGTGGATCTAATAAAGTGGTAACCCAGTAGTCAGCATTATTCCTAATCATTACTATACAGGGATCATGATGCAGCAAGAAGGAATTTATATGTCGGGCTCTACCATGAGGTCCGATCCCATGCTGTGTTGGTGGCTGGGTAACAATGAGGCTCGTTTCCTAGGTCCCTTCCCACCAACCAAGAACAACAGAGAGGGGAGGATTATCCTCTTCATCTGACAGTTGCTCGCCCATCACCTCTTCCTCCTCCATTTGCTCCTCGGATCTTGCACCTTCGATAACAGTTTGTCTGTTATCACCACCAGCCCCCCTTGATCGCAGTACTCCACCCTCCCTTGGCACCTGCCTGTGTAATGACAGTTTTGAACTTCGAGACAATGTTATCCCTTCTGCAGCCTCCTCTTCTTCCTGCTCTTCTTCTGGGAACACCATCTCCTCCTGCAGGCTATTCAAAGTCTGCCCCAGCATATAAATGACCGGAATAGTGATTTTAATGAGGGCATCATCAGCTCTAACCATCTTGGTGGCCATTTCAAAACTGTGCGGAAGAGTCCAGAGGACCTTAATCTGTGCCCACTCTGTAAACGTGATATGCTCCACCTCCGTAATGTGTTGGCCCAGGCTATACGACATGACATACTGCGTCAGGGCTCGTTGCTGCTGCCACAGTCGCTGCAACATGTGCAGAGTGGAATTCCACCATGTCAGCACATTGCATATCTACTTGTTAAGAGGCAGGGACAAAGACCTCTGTATCGATGCAAGTCGATGAGCAGAGGGGTTCGAATGGCGGAAATGAACACACAGCTTACGTGCTTTCTGGAACAGGTCACCCAGGCCAGGATAGCGGTTGAGAAAATGCTGCACCACCAGGTTGAGGATGTGAGTCATGCAATGCACTTGTGTGATCTTGACTTGCTGTAGGGTAGGTTCGCACTGTTATCGGACACGGCCTTCCCTGGATGCAGGTTCAGTGGATACAGTCATTGATCAAATTCAGGCTGGAGAGCTGTCCACAACTCTTCAGCTGTATGACTGCGATCTCCAAGGCATATAAATTTTATGACTGCCTGATTGCAGTGAGCCCTGGCTGCGCATTACAGAGGTGGTGGGGGTTCGCTATGCACTGTTAGAATGCGTGTCTCATGAAGGCAGAGGTTGAGGGCGCAGGTGGAGGCCCTAGAGGAGATAGAGGAGGCAGAAGCAGTGGAGGTAGTGTTAAATGTAGAGGTTTGGCATGCAAGCCTTTGGGATTCTAAGACTTGTGGAGCAGTGCCTGTCCCCACAGCCACCAGAGTCACTCAGTGCCCAGTCAGTGAGATGTAACAGCATTAGCCATGCTAACTCATCCAAATGCCTGTGGTGCAGACAGAGATTTTGTTAAGGAACGGGTGATGTCTTCTGCTATATGTTGGTTTAGCGCAGGCACAGCTTTCTTAGAAAAGTAATGGTGACTGGGTAATTGGTACTGGGGGACTGCAACGGCAATCAGCTTTTGGAAACCGTCGGTATCCACCAAGCGGAAAGGCAGCATTTCCGTGGTCAACAAATTGGAGATTGTGGAGTTGAACCTCTTAGCTTTGTCGTGCACAGGAGGAAACAATCGTTTCCGTGACCGCAACTGCGGAACCGTGGGCTGGCTGCAGTGCTGTGAGAGGGCTGAGTACGGTAAACTGGATAAACTGCTGGACCGTGAGAGAGGTGCAGGTGGAGATGTTACTGTGGATTGAGAAACTTGTGGTATGATCATTCTCTGAGATCGGTCAAAAACAGCAGGCACGTCCACTTCCGTTACAGCTGAAGGCGGCCTCTCAGTCAGCGTGACTTGATTGGGTAAAGAACCCGAGGTTCTGCGGTCAAAGACCTGCATCTCAATAGTTGGCATGGTAACAGAGGAGGAGGAAGAAGCAGCAGATGCGATTGATGGGGGAGTTGATGGTGATTGATGTCCGCTGATCTGCATTTTTGCGCAGTGGGATTCCCACACTAAAGCATGTTGATTGTGCATGGGAAGGATCATACATGTAGTAGTCAAGTTATTGCAGTTTTTACCTCGACTCAGTTTTTCTTAAAAAGTTGGCAGATTACATTAGTTAGCTCATCCTTTGCAGTGTCAAAAAAGGCGCAGGCTAAGCAACCCTTGCCACCCCTGCGAGCTGCCGGTCAGAGGCACCGTTGTGTGTTACATAGGAGTAATTTTCATAAAAAATTGAAAATATCTTGAAATCCTGATGTGATAGACAAAAACGGAGTTCATATTCGTAATCAGCAGCCAAAATTGACTTAAAATTAGTGTTGAGCATTCTTATACTGCAAGTATCGGGTATCGGGTATTGGCCGATACTTGCTGTATCGGAATTCCGATACCGAGTTCCAATATTTTTGTGATATCGGAAATCAGTATCGGAGTGTGCGGTGCGTGTGGTTCCAAGGGTCTGAAGGAGAGGAAACTCTCCTTCAGGCCCTGGGATCCATATTAAGGTAAAAAATAAAGAATAAAAATAAAAAATATGGCTATACTCACCCCTCCGGCGAACCCTGGCTGTCACCGCTGCGAGTGTCCGCCTCCGTTCCTGAGACTGTAGTGAGTGAAGGACCTTCGGTGACGTCACGGTCAGGTGATCGGTCACGTGAGCGGTCAGGTGATCGGTCACGTGAGCGGTCAGGTGACCGGTCACCTGACCGTGACGTCATCGAAGGTCCTTCACTCTCTGCAATTTTCAGGAACGGAGGCGGACGCTTGCAGCGGTGACAGCCAGGGTTCTTCGGAGGGGTGAGTATAGCCATATTTTTTATTTTTATTCTTTATTTTTTACATTAATATGGATCCCAAGGCCTGAAAGAGAGTTTCCTCTCCTTCAGACCCTGGGAACCATCGAGGATACATTCCGATATTTGTGTCCCATTGACTTGTATTGGTATCGGAACTCGGTATCGGCGAGATCCGATATTTTGCAGGTATCGGCCGATACCATCCGATACCGATACTTTCAAATATCGGAAAGTATCGCTCAACACTACTTAAAATATGTTTTAAAACCTTTTACCAGAAAAATTGCCTTGACCAGTGTTATATATTGGGATCATATATGTTAATCTGTAGCACATATACACACATTCACATTCACTGTTATAATTATGGATGGTGAAAAGTTTGTATATAATTATGTTTAGTCACGTGAACCTATGGTTCTATGTATATTGTTCATATTTTGTATACACATATATATTCGGTTTACAATATATACAATACAGTATATGATCCATACATCCCTCTGTTCCTATTATGATGGTGTATGCTCCGGTTTCCTTTTTGTTAACATAGGTAGCCAGGTCCTGTTGTGCCCATGTCTCCTGTTACCCTGATCCGGAGCATCGCTGATGGCGCTGGTGGATGACACTTGCGTTCCAGTGACGTCAATGCAATGATCGCTCTGATACGCAGTGTTATTCCGCCCTTCTGGAAGTGATGCAAGTCCCGGCACGTACTTCCGGAAACATGCGCCAATGATGCGGGTACCTGGCACAAAAAGGTATTTAAACTTTGGCCTACACACATTACACTACCACACCTTGAAAAAGAGCAGCAAAATGCGCGTCAGTGGCGGCGTGGCATGGGTCTGGCCTGAAAACATACAATGAGTGAGCATGATTAAGTTTGGACTTGTATTGGGAGCTTGCTACTAAGCATAAAATAGACACCTGACTGGTTGAATTAGCTCTTTTGTTACACTTGTCATGCTTTCCCTGCTAATATGAGCACTTGGCATATTATTGCTGTACTTTATTTATACTGAGATACCTGTGGCCAATTTGCATCTGATCCCTCCCTATTTTTTATGTTTATTTTAATTGTGATTTATTTACTATGTTACTATGTGATGGACAATAAAATTTGTATATTTTGCGATAACTTTGGACATAGTGCTCCTATTTTTCTCTGGTTGATCCTTGAAAACCAAGCCTAAATCCCCTTCTACCACGGCCTCACTTTTTCCCAGTCATGTTGCTCAGATAGTGTAGTAGGAGCACAGTATTAACAACAAAAAATTAGATTGTAAACTCTGCACCACCTCGGCAAACAGCTGAATTTCAGCAACAGTAAATTAAAAGTTGAAATATGATGCAAATATAACACCATCTCTAAAAAAGCTGCAGTTGAAAAGAGCATGGCTTCTACAAATGGATAATGATCCTAAACATCCTTTTATATACATCTTCCATCCTAGTATACATGTCCCCCATTCTAGTATATACCGTCTGTGACCTATCCTGGTCTATATGCCATCCGTTTAGCCATTATTCTTTTACACATAAGAAAACCTTGATTTTATTCACTTTCCTCCACCCCTTTAAGCGATTGGCAGCACATGATATAATTGCCATGCACAGCTAGTGACCTATACGCTGATGTCAGCTGCTGATCTCTGATTGGCTGGCAGCGTATATTGCAATGCAGATGTGAGGGAACGCTAAGGCCGTAGTCATGGTTGAGGTATACGGCTCCAATGCGCCCTGGTCTCACGTCACATGCATTTCATGATTCTCTGCTGGCATACCTGTTGCTCCATTCTTCAAACCATTAGGGCTTCCTCTACGAGGGTGAGGCCTTCCTCCAGACACTTGTTCTGAAACATAAAAAGAAAAAAGAGCAGCGTCCATACCAGGTGAAGTCGTGTCCAAAGAGGTCTTTATTCAGCCATACAAAAAGATACAACGTTTCGGCCGGGTTGGCCTTTGTCAAGTATACAAAACATCCACAGTGGCCATCTTAAATAGTGTGGAACCAATAAAGGAACCAATCACTATCAAGGGGCGGCCTTTATTAAATCCCAATAAAATCGCATATGAGACATGCATATTATATATAACATTATAAAATCAAACAGTTAACAACCAATCACCGCCTTATCATATAGAAATCTATAATAATTCTAGAAGGAACACACAGGGAACATAATAACAAATCGAACGTCCAATCCTGGCTGTAGCTATTTCGTTGTCATGACGATGGTTCACCCAATCGCACGGTCCCATATAAGTCCATATGTCGATCATCAAATCACCATCTGTTAAACAAAAGGGGCACAGGTGCTTTCACCAATAGTCGACACCTACCCATGTAAAGGTATCCATCCACCGTCGGACGCCGGCGCCTGTGCAGAGCGCACACCAGGAGAGTGGTCATGTGATCGCAACCCGGTGTGACACACAGCGCCTGCGCCCAGCGCCGCAGGAGGAACGTCATCACCGAGACCATCAGGTGGAGGGCGCAACCACATGATCGGCAGGGAGGAGCCAGGCGCATCAGCGCCAACGCCCCCCGCACGACCATATGCCGCACCACATCAGCACCGATAGGGATGATATACACTTAGCCAAATCCATGGCAACCGCCTTATACTCACATAGGATGCCTTGTTAGTAAGGTGATTTGGCAGACAAGGATCAGAAGGAGGAGAAACTGAAAATCAGCCAGAATAAAGACAAGGGGAAAGAAGAAAAAAACCCTAATGTCCTCCGTATGTTCCTTGGATATCAAATCCTAAATATAAACAGACAAAAAAGAAAAAAGGGGGGAGAAAAGAAAAAAAACAATTAAAAACATGTACAACACAAAATTAAAAATACACGGGGGATGCCACATGAGGATTAAGGTACATGATATACATCTTGATACTTTTAATAATATGGACCATCTAGTCCTCACATATAGTAGCTATATTAAACCATACATATTTGTAGATTATAATCTACATTTAGCCCTCTTGGCTGTAATGTCTCTAGTATTGACATCCACCTTAGCTCCTTTTGTTTAAGTTTCAATGTCCTATCACCCCCTCTCCTCAAAGCCGGAACCCCATCAATGACCCTAAAACGCAGCTGGTTAATAGAATGTCTACACTCACTAAAGTGTTTGGGAATAGGTAACTCATGTAAATTAGTCCTTATTGTGCTCTTATGTTTACTTATTCGTGCTTTGACTTCCATCGTTGTCTCACCAACGTACATGAGTCCACATGGACATACTATTAAGTAGATGACAAATTTCGAAGAACATGTGTACCGATCTCTAATCATAAATTTTTTACCAGTCTGAGGGTGATAGAAGCTATCACCCTTAAGCATATTGCCGCAGCAGGCACAATTGAGACAGGGAAAATTGCCCATCCGAGGAGGACATAAAGTCTTCTGGATGGCAATCTTGCCTGTCCCCACATCTGACTTAACCAATGGCTTAACCGTGGCTTACGTCCGCATTTACGTCCCACCTTGCTGGTGGATAATGTTCAGTTTTGTAATAAATTTGAATCCAGCACTAACAAATTTTCATTTGACCTGATGCTCCTGAACATTGAGTTTCTCCAAAAGGAGATTGAGCAGGTGAAATTATCATTGGTGGACTTGGAGCAACAACTGACTGTCTTAATGACAACACAGGATCTAGAGTCCTACAAGGTCAAACTGAGCGAAAACCTTGCAAAATTTCGTGCTGACATTGAAAAAACCAAGAGATCTAAGTGGTTCCGTGATATGGAGGACTACAGGTCGGGCCGTGTGTTTTCATGGCATCCTGGCACACAAGGATCATTCCAAAACAGGAGATCCAAGACCTTTCAACAGAGGAAACGGAGGAGACCACAGGAGAGAGATCTACATAGATTTGGCTTCACTACAGCAGAGTCTGATTCCACCGATGATTCGAATTTGGGAGCCTCCTCTTCTTCTTCTAATTTTTTAGGAGCTAAGCAACCGGACGTAACCGCGTCAAAAGGAGGAATCACAGAGGTGGTAGGAAACACAAAAGGAGGCGGCATGAACAGGGAGAGGAGGAAGAACTACAAATCTCCCATGAGGACACGGAACATGGGCGACCGTCGGAAAGGGAATTAAACCGCAATGAATTGGTGGTAAATATATCATCAGTACAACTATCAGATATTGAATGTACTATTTTGTCCAAGGGACTTTCCTTTTGCCCTAAAAACTCCCCTGACTGGTTTCAAATCGAGTGTGATCTATTTGCCTTCTTTAGGAAGCTGCGGTTAACCTCTTATTTTTCAGAGACTGACTTGATAATGAATGAACCAACTGATGAGAGAACAAGGGGATTTACGCTTAAAGGAGCTGGCTTGTTTAACAAGAGCTCTTTTCAACCCCAGGTGAAAAATCATTTTGTCGAGTCATACATTGCATTGGTTGAGAAAGATATAAAAAAATTTAAAGAGGGGTTCCGCGATGTTGGTTATAACAATTTGTCCAGTGTTGAGAGACAGGCCCTTGATCGTTTGTCTAACAATACTGAACTTACAATAAAACCGGCCGACAAAGGCGGAGCAGTGGTAATTATGGATACAGTAAAATACAGGGCCGAAATTATGGGACAATTGTCTGATGGTGCGGTATATAAGAAATTGAAATGTGATCCTACCGCCATGTTTCAGAGGGAGTTGCAGCTTCTGATCAGTGATTTCCTGTCTAGTGGACTCATTGATCAGAAGCTGTCTGAATTTTTATTTGTCACGACACCAATTACTCCAGTCCTATATACATTGCCAAAAATACATAAAGATTTGTCAAACCCCCACGGGCGCCCCATTGTGTCGGGGAGGGGATCTATGTGTAACAAGGTGACTATTTTTTTGGATAAGATCTTGCGTGGTTTTGCTACCTCTGCTCAGTCCTATGTTAGAGATACGAACGATTTCTTAGAAAAATTAAGTACCATTTCTGTGAATGCTTCTACTATTTTGGTATCCTTTGATGTAGTGTCGTTGTACACTTCGATTGAGCATGCAAGGGGTTTGGATGCGGTCGATGTGGCGCTATCGGGCTCGGACGTGGCCCCGGATTGTGCACAGTTGGTCCTCACGCTGCTGGAGTTCATCCTCGGGAGGAATTTTTTCCTCTTCGGGGATGACTACTACCAGCAGCTGAGGGGTACCGCCATGGGGTCCAATGTGGCCCCTACTTACGCTAACATCTACATGGCGGTACTCGAGGACCAACACGTGTACTGATCCATCTTCTGGCGTCACGTCCGGGCCTGGTGGCGCTTCATTGATGACATCTTTTGTGTATGGGAAGGGACCCAGGAGGACCTTTTTGATTTTCTGGCCGAAATTAATTGTATATACCCAGAGTTGAAATTTACCATGACATACTCACTTGATAGGATACAATTTTTAGATACCATGGTTTATAAGCAAGGTGATACCCTGTGGACTGATTTGTTCATAAAGGCAACAGATAGGAACAGCCTCTTAAATTATGACAGTTACCATCCGAAAAGAATGATGGATTCACTACCTTGGAGTCAGTTAGTCCGTGTACGGAGGATAGTCACGGACAATGAGGTTTGTGATAAAAGATTGGACGAAATGTGTGAGAAATTTATGCGGAGAGGGTATCCGAAGGAGAGAATACTGGGGCACAAGCATAGGTTAATTAGACTATCTGAGGATGATTTACATACCAATAGAACAAAAATTAAACAAAAGCGCATACCATTTGTTTCCACCTATTGTCCAGCAAGTAATGGTATTTCTAATATTTTGAATAGACATTGGGGGCTATTACAGAAGGGTTTGCCTCATATTCAGGATTTTTGTTCTCGCCCTATCCTCTCCTATAGACGGGGACATAATCTTAAGGATCAATTGGTTAAGTCAGATGTGGGGACAGCCAAGATTGCCATCCAGAAGACTTTATGTCCTCCTCGGATGGGCAATTTTCCCTGTCTCAATTGTGCCTGCTGCGGCAATATGCTTAAGGGTGATAGCTTCTATCACCCTCGGACTGGTAAAAAATTTATGATTAGAGATCGGTACACATGTTCTTCGAAATTTGTCATCTACTTAATAGTATGTCCATGTGGACTCATGTACGTTGGTGAGACAACGATGGAAGTCAAAGCACGAATAAGTAAACATAAGAGCACAATAAGGACTAATTTACATGAGTTACCTATTCCCAAACACTTTAGTGAGTGTAGACATTCTATTAACCAGCTGCGTTTTAGGGTCATTGATGGGGTTCCGGCTTTGAGGAGAGGGGGTGATAGGACATTGAAACTTAAACAAAAGGAGCTAAGGTGGATGTCAATACTAGAGACATTACAGCCAAGAGGGCTAAATGTAGATTATAATCTACAAATATGTATGGTTTAATATAGCTACTATATGTGAGGACTAGATGGTCCATATTATTAAAAGTATCAAGATGTATATCATGTACCTTAATCCTCACGTAGCATCCCCCGTGTATTTTTAATTTTGTGTTGTACATGTTTTCAATTGTTTTTTTTCTTTTCTCCCCCTTTTTTTCTTTTTTGTCTGTTTATATTTAGGATTTGATATCCAAGGAACATACGGAGGACATTAGGGTTTTTTTCTTCTTTCCCCTTGTCTTTATTCTGGCTGATTTTCAGTTTCTCCTCCTTTTGATCCTTGTCTGCCAAATCACCTTACTAACAAGGCATCCTATGTGAGTATAAGGCGGTTGCCATGGATTTGGCTAAGTGTATATCATCCCTATCGGTGCTGATGTGGTGCGGCATATGGTCGTGCGGGGGGCGTTGGCGCTGATGCGCCTGGCTCCTCCCTGCCAATCATGTGGTTGCGCCCTCCGCCTGATGGTCTGGGTGATGACGTTCCTCCTGCGGCGCTGGGCACAGGCGCTGTGTGTCACTCCAGGTTGCGATCACATGACCGCTCTCCTGGTGTGCGCTCTGCGCAGGCGCCGGCGTCCGACGGTGGATGGATACCTTTACATGGGTAGGTGTCGACTATTGGTGAGCAGCACCTGTGCCCCTTTTGTTTAACAGATGGTGATTTGATGATCGACATATGGACTTATATGGGACCGTGCGATTGGGTGAACCATCGTCATGACAACGAAATAGCTACAGCCAGGATTGGACGTTCGATTTGTTATTATGTTCCCTGTGTATTCCTTCTAGAATTATTATAGATTTCTTTATGATAAGGCGGTGATTGGTTGTTAACTGTTTGATTTTATAATGTTATATATAATATGCATGTCTCATATGCGATTTTATTGGGATTTAATAAAGGCCGCCCCTTGATAGTGATTGGTTCCTTTATTGGTTCCACACTATTTAAGATGGCCACTGTGGATGTTTTGTATACTTGACAAAGGCCAACCCGGCCGAAACGTTGTATCTTTTTGTATGGCTGAATAAAGACCTCTTTGGACACGACTTCACCTGGTATGGACGCTGCTCTTTTTTCTTTTTATGCTATTATGGGTCTGATTGGATCCTCGGACTCTTGAGCGTGCATCCTTTTTCTGAGTGCTGGTGGTGAACTTTCTCTAGTACTTGTTCTGAAACAGGCACACAGTCCAGCTGAAAACTTTAAATGGGTAACTTTACTATCATCTGTTCTCCGTTCACATCAATTACAGCATACACTTCGGGTTCCACACAGTTTGCCTCCTTCACTTTCCCTGTGCTCTCCCTGTCATCCTTCAGCATGCAACAGGGTCATCCTGTCCCATCTGGCATCACAGCATCCTCTCTGTCTAGCTTCACCACACTCCCCTGTCTGCATCGCAACAGACAAAAGGGCTTCTGTCCATGTAGCAAGCTGCCACATGATGAGCGACCTGTGTTGCTGTACTGCTGTTAGCTGCACGCTACCTTCTGCGCTGTTGTAATTTGCGCTGCTGTAATCTGTGCTGCCATCTATGGCCCTCAGGCCCTGAGCGGTTGGGCTCCTGTCTTAAAACGTTGCGGAGCTGACTGCCCTGTCAGGGCTCTCTGGCCCAACTCACAATAATGCCGGATGCTCCCCGGCTTAACCACAGCTAGCCCCTCCTACATTAACTATTTATATTCTGAGCATAACTATATACCCATCTAGTGGGCCACGTAGGGGGCAGACGCATTTCAATTAAATAGATGAAATAAATAGGCTCAACCGGAGTTGAGTACTTACATGGACACATTGGAGTCCGTGCTCCTAAGAATAAGTGCCTGGCTCACAGTCCACATATTCACAATTTACTTAACTATGGTCCTGTACACTGGACCTGTGCAAAAATATTTACAAGGTGACCCATCTATAGGGTCTACAGTCCTTTAAAGGGAATCAACCTCCTCCCTTTAATAATGACACTGTTAGGTGTCGAGATCCCGCCTCTGCACAGGGGGAATCTCGAACCATCTCCGCTGCGGTCTCCCATTCTTCCCCAGCCACAGTGGAGTCTGCTCGGTGGAGGGCGTCGGTCCCAGCGTCTAGCTCAGGCTGATACTGGAAAACTGGTTACTGCTGCCTTTCCAGCTTCTGCCATTGTAGCCAGTACTGGGCAGCGGCGAGCAGACGTGTTTGGGACTAAAGGTACCGTCACATTAAGCGACGCTGCAGCGATATAGACAACGATGCCGATCGCTGCAGCGTCGCTGTTTAGTCGTTGTGTGGTCGCTGGAGAGCTGTCACACAGACCGCTCTCCAGCTACCAACGATGCCGAAGTCCGTGTAACCAGGGTAAACATCGGGTTACTAAGCGCAGGGCCGCGCTTAGTAACCCGATGTTTACCCTAGTTACCATTGTAAATGTAAAAAAAAAACACTACATACTTACATTCCGGTGTCTGTCGCGTCCCCCGGCGTCAGCTTCCCTGCACTGTGTCAGCGCCGGCCGGCCGTAAAGCAGAGCACAGCGGTGACGTCACTGCTCTACTTTACAGCCGGCGCTTACACAGTGCAGAGAAGCTGACACCGGGGGACGCGACAAACACCGGAATGTAAGTATGTAGTGGTTTTTTTTTTACATTTACAATGGTAACCAGGGTAAATATCGGGTTACTAAGCGCGGCCCTGCGCTTAGTAACCCGATGTTTACCCTGGTTACAAGTGAACACATCGCTGGATCGGCGTCACACACGCCGATTCAGCGATGTCAGCGGGTGATCCAGCGACAAAATAAAGTTCTGGCCTTCTAGCTCCGACCAGCGATGTCACAGCAGGATCCTGATCGCTGCTACATGTCAAACACAACGATATCGCTATCCAGGACGCTGCAACGTCACGGATCGCTATCGTTATCGTTCTAAAGTTGCTCAGTGTGAAGGTACCTTAAGTCCTGCTCTTCCCTTTCTGAGCATGCACAGGGCAAGATCTCTCGTTGGAGATTAAGGGTCACATGCTTAGATACTGCAGCAAATCCCATTGGTCCTTTAGGAAGGTCCTGAAGGTGTTCTTCTTCTGTGGCTGACTCCCATTGGTCCTTCTGGGAAGGTTCTGTTCTTGCTGCAGCTATTTTTTTATTATTATTATTTATTTATATAGCACCATTGATTCCATGGTGCTGTACATGAGAAGGGGTTACATACAAGTTACAAATATCACATACAGTAAACAAACTAACAATGACGGACTGATACAGAGGGGCGAGGACCCTGCCCTTGCGGGCTTACATTCTACAGCTCTAAAAGGTTTGCATGGCCGCACGGCCATGCGCTAGTGTACATTTGGAATCGTGTGTGTGCTGATGACTGCAAGTCTTTCTTTAAAATTCCCTCCCTTGTGCATGACTGTTTACAAAAGGTGGATGCTTGCTGTCTAGCACCTGGCTAAGCTGTCAGCATAAAGACACACGATACAGAGTCTATTGCTGTAACTGCCAGTGCCATGCTGTGTGCTTATAGAGCGCTTTCCTATCTCAAGTCTGGGTGGTTAGTGGCGTCCGCCAAAGCTGCACAGCATGCAGTCTTGTGCTTTAAGTTATATTTTCTGTTACTTTGACACCCCAGTTGCTGTGTCGAGCGCAAGTGGTCTGAACGTACTCTAATCCTGTGTCTTGAGATAGAGTCCTGAGACTCCTTGCTTGTGCTCTTGGTGCGGTACCGTGGCCCTGTGACGCAATAGGGTCTGCTTCCTTCACACAGGGTGAAGTTAACCCGTGTGTGTATACACCGCCATATAGTCCGTCATTACTCAGCAGCAGGTTCCATCTCTGCACGGTGGACCCCGAGCTGCAAACGCACCTTATACCATCTCTCTTATAATTTGGTGCGTTCCGCTAGCCATAACAGACACTGCCTGACCGGAAACCATCTGTTGCTGCAGTACATAGTGTCCCTGATACAGCCCTAGGGCAGATTCCTGCTTTCCAGCAGAAAAGGCACATCTGACGCAACAAAAGCAACAACAAAAAATAATGTTCATTCCTGGCCATCCGGTCATACTGCACCCGACTCTGGGGGTGCTCTAGGGCTCCTTGGTCCGCAGAGACGTGGAATAGTCCTGAAATTAACAAGGTGCAATGAGCACAACGTTCTTTGATCAGCAATGGTGACAGTTCAATTGTGCACATTCCGTGCCACTTTGTTGGTATCTGAATCTCATACTCGGGTTCGGTGTTGAGGGCGACTCTGCAGTCACAAGAGTCATAGGTTGCCACGATGTAGCAGAGACAGGGTTAGGCCCAGCAGTGGCCTGGGTACAATGCGTTGACTGAGTTAGCTCCGGGCTTGTGTAAAGTCCCAGTTCATCCTCGCTGCATAAAGTGACGGCTACTGCATAACAACAGTCCTCTTTGAAAAATGAAACCCGGTCCTCTTCTTCTAAAGGTTTCCCGAATTTCACAGATGCAGAATTTACATAAATTTTTGCGTCAGTACCATCCTCACGGATAAAACAATATCCATAGTAAATGTAAACTTTAAATGAGTAACTTTACTATTATCTGTTCTCAGTCCGTTCACATCAATTACAGCATACACTTCGGATTCCGCACAGTTTGTCTCCTTCACTTTCCTTGTGCTCTCCCTGTCATCCTTCAGCATGTCCCCATATCATCCTGTCCTGCCTGGCATCACAGCATCCTCTCTGCCTAGCTTCACCACACTCAGATACCCCCCTGTCCGCTTTTCACCAGACAAAAGGGCATCTGTCCACATAGCAAGCTACCACATGATGAGCGACCTGTTTTGCTGTACTGCTGTTAGCTGTCTCGCTACCTTCTGAGTTGTTGTAATCTGTGCTGCTGTAATCTGTGCTGCCATCTATGGCCCTCAAGCTCTGAATGGCTGGGTTCCTGTCTTAAAACGTTGCGGAGCTGACTGCCCTGTCAGGGCTCTCTGGCCCAACTCACAATAATACCGGATGCTCCCCGGCTTAACCACAGCTAGCTCCTCCTTCATTAACTATTTATATACTGAACATAACTATATCCTGATCAAGTGGGCCAAATAGGGTATTACACTTTTCCTACAATACTACAATACCCATACCCAGAATAACCATTTATGTATGCATAAGGAACAAGTATATGTAGATTCTCTGTTTCAAAAATTATTCTTTTACGCCTGCCAGTTACTTTTCCATAAACTGTATTTTTCTGGAAGTAGTTCAGCTTTCTTTTCCTTTTTTTTTGCAGAAGTAAGCTTGTTTGTCCTTTCTCTGCTGTTTTATGATGCTAAAGTGAACAAAGTGTTGGCGTATATCCAATATGCTTTCACACCCTTTAGAGAAATGTTAAACTTCCTGACCCAAAGCAAGTCCATGAGATTGCATGTACTAAGTGAACTCCCTTCCTGTGGGCGGCAAGATAATGAAATTATTTTGGCAGAATGAATACATTGTTCCAATATCTTTATGTAAATAAAGTCTATATGTTAATATTGATGCTAATTAAAAGGATTTATTATGTATATATAACCTAAAAAGTCGCAGTCCAAGTTAGATCTCTCTGAAGTGTGAGGCAAATATTATCCTTGTAATAAAGATTGGTTTCAGATTTGTTCCTTTATGTGTATCTAAATGTTCATAAATGTAAAAATGTTATCCTAATAATTTATTGAGCTAATACTATCGGATATTTTTTTTGTCTAGTGATCATCAAAGTACAGGGCCATAAAAAAACACTTTATGGCTCTGTGTAATCACTAGGTGTAACTCAGTTAGAACCCTGAAAAGGTTCATGTGTAGGGATAAGCAAACCTGAACTGTATAGTTCCGCGTACGTACCGAAGATCAAGTGTCCATTAACAAACCCTGAACATGGACTATTTACAAGATGTCCAGTTTACTGTTTGGGTTTATATGCCGAAAAAAATTTGTTAAAAGGCTGCAGCACAACCAATTAACAAGCTTTTAGGCTGTTGGCAGTTCCAGAACCATCACAGACATGCCAAGTATTGGCATGGCTGTGATTGGCCAGCGCACCACCTGACCCGGCCTGTATAAATGCTGGATCACGGGTGCCACCACCATTCTGCTTTGTTTAGTGTAGGGACAGGAAGCAACTGGAGTGAGGGACAGTATTAGGTTTTCTTGGTGTGAGAATTTTTCCAAAAAGCCTGTCTGTGCGTACCCTGCATGCATCTTAGTGGAAGCACTGTGCCAAAAAGTTATTCTGTTTTCTCTGCACCCATGTCTGTTACAGTACTGTTCCAAAAAGCCACTGTGTGTACTCTGCACCCATATCTGTGGTAGTACTGTTCCAAAACGCCGCTGTATATTTTTTGAGCTCCAACCTGTGGGAGTACTGTGCCAAAAAGCCTCTGTGTGTACTCTGCACCCCTGCCTGTGGGAGTACTGTGCTTTTAAGCCCCTATGTGTCTTATGCACCCCTGCCTGTGGGAGTACTGTGCATTTAAGCCTCTATGTGTCTTATGCACCCCTGCCTGTGGGAGTACTGTGCATTTAAGCCCCTATGTGTCTTATGCACCCCTGCCTGTGGGAGTACTGTGCTTTTAAGCCCTTATGTGTCTTATGCACCCCTGCCTGTGGGAGTACTGTGCTTTTAAGCCCCTATGTGTCTTATGCACCCCTGCCTGTGGGAGTACTGTGCTTTTAAGCCCCTATGTGTCTTATGCACCCCTGCCTGTGGGAGTACTGTGCTTTTAAGCCCTTATGTGTCTTATGCACCCCTGCCTGTGGGAGTACTGTGCTTTTAAGCCCCTATGTGTCTTATGCACCCCTGCCTGTGGGAGTACTGTGCTTTTAAGCCCCTATGTGTCTTATGCACCCCTGCCTGTGGGAGTACTGTGCTTTTAAGTTTCTGTGTGTATTCTGCATCCTTGCCTGTGGCAGTACTGTGCCTTTAAGCCTTTGTGTGTAAGATGTTGAGAACCTTAACCCTTTAAGTCCCCATGCTGCTACTGTACAGGTATATATATGTATATTTATACTGTATTACCAGTGTATATTTCATGTTGCTGCACCATGTATTTAATAGGAACAGTACAGTTTGGGTTATGACCACTAGATGGGGACATAGAGGTCGCTATTCTGTATATAGCACTGTAGGAGTTAACTGTAGGAGGGATTAGATGGGAATAAGTCAGGATGGTCTTCCTGTATTAGTCAGTCAGGGGGTCAGACCCCTTCGTTTTCGGGTGGGCTACATGTCCGAGCTGCCAGAAAACCCTGTAACATTCAATGTGTGCCCAGCCATCCAGGGTACACAGAGAAGAGCAAAGTACAGCAGATCCTACAGTAGAGAAAGGAAGGAAACAGGGGAAGACAAAGAGGTCACCGTAAAAGTGGACAGGCAGGTCACTCCAGAATATGGCGGATTGCTTCGTGGGCTGAGTATCTGATGTCTGGGGCAAAATGGGCAGATGGATTGTTTTCTGTAGTGATGCTTCTCAGGGAGGATAATGAGGGGCCGTCTGAGATGCCCCAACCCACGGAAACATTTATTGACGCAGGAAACAGTGAAGGGAAAGATGAAGTGATATGCTGTATCAACTGTGATGGAAATACTGGAAACTACTTGGATGTGCTGTGTCCTGAAGTACGAGGGGCGATCCAAAAGTAATGATAATCAATACTAAACACAATGAATATAGTCAAAAAATGTTTTAATTTTTTTACACAGTCTCCTATCAAGTCTATACATTTAGTCCATCTCTTTTCTAAACTTAGAATTCCCTTAGAAAAAAATTCTTGATCTTGACCCTCAAAAAAATCCCCAACAGCGGTTATCACGTCGCTATTGTCATCACATTTCTTGCCCCGGAGGTGTTCCTTGAGTCGAGGAAAGAGAAAGAAGTCACTGGGGGCTAGATCTGGCCAATAGGGGGGTGTTCCACCAGTTCAAAGCCCGCTTCTTGAATGGTAGCCATGGCAACTGCAGCTTTGTGAGCCGGCGCGTTATCTTGGTGAAACAGCACTCCAGCCTGCAGTTTGCCGTGCCTTTTCTCCTTGATAGCCTCCCACAATCTTCTTATTTGTTCTGCGCAGTAGGAGCCCGTAATAGTGGCTCCCTTCTCCAAATAGTCCACCATAATAATTCCTTCATCGTCCCAAAAAACGGACGCCATAACCTTCCCTGCTGAGCTTGACACTTTGAATTTCTTCAGCGTTGGTTCGTCGGCTCGTTTCCACGTCATCGATTGTTGTTTAGTTTCGGGATCAAAGTGGTGGATCCAGGTCTTGTCCATGGTCAAAAAACGTGACAAAAAATTTTCCTTGTCTGCTTGGAACTTTGAGATTTGCTATTGAAATGTCAACTCGTTTCTTCTTTTGCTCGTCGGTTAACTTTTTGGCACCCAACGCGCGGAGACCTTTCTCATATGCAATTCTTTTGCAAGGATTCTTTGAATACTGCCATATGAGATCCCTGTGACCTCAGCTACATGCCTGATAGTCACTCTTCGATCTGCCAATACAACTTCTTCAACTTTTTTCACGTTTTCTTCATTGAGGGACGTGGATGGGCGTCCTTGACGATGTTCATCTTCCGTCGATGTTCTTCCCAGCTTAAATTCCTTGGCCCAGCATGCAACTGTGGAATATGGAGGAGAAGAGTCCCCCAATGTTTCCACCAAGTCGCTGTGTATGTCTTTGGTAGTCATTTTTTTCAAGCAGAAGTATTTGATGACAGCTCTGAGCTCGTTTTTTTCCATTTTGATGTTCACTCCTCGGCAGTTCTTATTCAAATGAATGTAGCTCCCGGGAATCGTGGTCTATTTAAGTGATTTTTTTTCCTGGACTAGTGGGTACCTACGAGAGAAGAAAACATTTTATTTTAATTTCTGTGTGCAATAGAAATAACCGATTATCATTACTTTTGGATCGCCCCTCGTAAATAAATTTGTTCAGCTGAGAGTGGCCCTGGACTGGGTCGCTATTTATTGGGATCCAGAAGCAGCCATTTGCCAGGGCAGCAAAGGGGACACTGACAGCACAGCGAGTACTGAGCACAAGATGTAAGATAAGAAACTCCTTTTTCCTGTAGAGGGAGGCCAGGGTATCAGACACCCGAAAAGCTCATCCACGACTACTGCCCTGGCCGACCTTTACATGTGTAATATGCAACCTTGCCTGTGGGAGTACTGTGCCTTTAAGCCTCTGTGTGTAATCTGCACTCCTGCCTGTAGGAGTACTGTGCTAAAAAGCATCTGTGTATCCTCTGCACCCTTGCCTGTTGGAGTATTGTGCTTATAAGCATCTGTGTGTACTCTGCTCCCTTGCTTGTGGGACTACTGTTCCAAAAAGCCTCTGTGTACTCTGCAACCTTGTCTGTACGAATCAACCACAACAACTATACCATGGAAAGCCAAAGGAGTGAACCCACACAGAGGATAAATGTCAAATAGCCTTTATTAAGGTAAAGTGGCAACAATGTATAAAAAATCAGGATTAAAAAAATATATGAACAAGTACGCGAATTTTATGACAGGACAATTAGAAAAATATTATACAGTTGTCATAATAGATATAAGTAGGTGACCTCCAATATTAGCCGATGCAGATTATAAAAACTATTGGAAAAATAATATAAAAAACAGTGTGTGAAAAAATATATGAATAATTAATTGGAGTGCAAAAAAGCCATACCAATGATTGATAAAAAAAATTTTCTTTGTGCAAAAAAACAATGAATATGTGCAAAGCTACAAACTAGAACAACACACAGTTGCGGGCTCAAAGAACACCAATAAAGTGCAACGTACAAAAATATTCCTTGTACCAAAATATCTATGTGTAGAGCCACAGAATTGAAAAGCACACAGCTGCAGGCTCAAAAAACCAATAAAGTGCAGAGTACAAAGAGTATTTCTTGTGCAGAGAAATGGGCAATATATGAGTGCAGAGCCACAAATTAGAACAGCACACCGCTGCAGGCTCAAAAGACACACCAATAAAGTGCGAAGTGCAAAGGACAAGTGTCCAAAAATGGAGATTATATCTGCAAAATACCTGTGTGGAGGGTCACCAAGTCCCGTCACCACGCACCCCGTCACCCATGCACGGTGACGGGACTTGGTGACCCTCCACACAGGTATTTTGCAGATATAATCTCCATTTTTGGACACTTGTCCTTTGCACTTCGCACTTTATTGGTGTGTCTTTTGAGCCTGCAGCGGTGTGCTGTTCTAATTTGTCGCTCTGCACTCATATATTGCCCATTTCTCTGCACAAGAAATAATCTTTGTACTCTGCACTTTATTGGTTTTTTGAGCCTGCAGCTGTGTGCTTTTCAATTCTGTGGCTCTACACATAAATATTTTGGCACAAGGAATATTTTTGTACGTTGCACTTTATTGGTGTTCTTTGAGCCCGCAACTGTGTGTTGTTCTAATTTGTAGCTTTGCACATATTCATTGTTTTTTTTGCACAAAGAATTTTTTTTTTATCAATCATTGGTATGGCTTTTTTGCACTCCAATTAATTATTCATATATTTTTTCACACACTGTTTTTTATATTATTTTTCCAATAGTTTTTATAATCTGCATCGGCTAATATTGGAGGTCACCTACTTATATCTATTATGACAACTGTATAATATTTTTCTAATTGTCCTGTCATAAAATTTGCGTACTTGTTCATATATTTTTTTAATCCTGATTTTTTTATACATTGTTGCCACTTTACCTTAATAAAGGCTATTTGACATTTATCCTCTGTGTGGGTTCACTCCTTTGGCTTTCCATGGTATAGTTGTTGTGGTTGATTCTTATCTTAGTGTTTAGTCACTATCTTTTCACAGAGCACTGGTATTGCTTATTTGAAGAAAATAGATCTATATTTATTATATTTATATATTTTTTATTAGTGCATCTGTGTTTCCTAACTTGTCTGTACGAGTAGTGTCCATAAAAAATAATTAAACTCTGCAGCCGTCACTTTGCAAGTAGTGTGCCTAAAAAATAATTGTACTCTGTCGCTGTCAGTATTTAAGCCAAGCAGCTCCTGTGCACCAAATGGCAGCTTTACCCTCTGAGCTATTCAGCTTGTTAGACAACTCTGTGCTAACCCAAATACTTGTACCTATGGTATTGCTTATGTCTCCACCCTGAGTTTCCGGTTGGTGACCACCCTGAGTTTCTGATTGAACACCCTATTTAAACCTTGCCTTGCTCTCCTTTCCTCATGTGATTATTGAGCTACCAGCCTCTAGTCAAGCTTCCTTCCACTTGCTGCTTCTTCATACAACATTGCTACTGCTGATATTGACCTTTGCCTATAATAACTCCAAACACAGTTCTTCATCTCAAAGCACATTTTTTTGCTAACTATGGCTTGCACCCCATATTTATTCCTGATCTTCCATTTAAAGGGAACCTGTCACCCCGTTTTTTGAGATTGAGCTATAAATACTGTTAAATAGGGCCTGCGCTGTGTGTTCCTATAGTGTATGTAGTGTACCCCGATTCCCTATGTATGCTGAGAAATAACTTACCAAAGTCGCCGTTTTCGCCTGTCAATCAGGCTGGTCAGGTCGGGAGGGCGTGGTGACATCGCTGGTTCTTCCTCAGCTTTACGTTGGTGGCGTAGTGGCGTAGTGGTGAAGACACAGCGCGCGATCTGCGCTGTCATCCCTTTCGTCGGTGGGGGCGGCCATCTTCCTGGGGCCGCGCGTGCGCAGATCGAGTGCTCTGCTGCACGGGGCTTCAGGAAAATGGCCGCGGGATGCCGCGCGTGCGCATTAGAGATCGCGGCGGCCATTTTCCCAAAGCCGAGTTTGCATCTCGGCTTTGGGAAAATGGCCGCCGCGATCTCTAATGCGCACGCGCGGCATCCCGCGGCCATTTTCCTGAAGCCCCGTGCAGCAGAGCACTCGATCTGCGCACGCGCGGCCCCAGGAAGATGGCCGCCCCCACCGATGCAAGGGATTACAGCGCAGATCGCGCGCTGCTTGTTCACCACTACGCCACTACGCCACCAACGTAAAGCTGAGGAAGAACCACCGATGTCACCACGCCCTCCCGACCTGACCAGCCTGATTGACAGGCGAAAACGGCGACTTTGGTAAGTTATTTCTCAGCATACATGGGGAATCGGGGTACACTACATACACTATAGGAACACACAGCGCAGGCCCTATTTAACAGTATTTATAGCTCAATCTCAAAAAACGGGGGTGACAGGTTCCCTTTAATAGTTTGGTTCCTGCTGTTACAAACAGACATACAGAGTAGCAGAAATCTCAAAAACAACTAACTGAGATGTTACAAAAGGCCCAAAGAAGATTGCAAAGAAACAGCAGATAAACATCACAAAGCCCCTTCTACCCTTCAGGTCGGTGACAAGGTTTGGCTTTCTACCAAAAATCTGAAGACAAACGTACCGTCTTATAAATTGGGTCAAAAATTCATAGGACCTTTTCAAATTTCTGCACAAATTAACCTAGCTGCTTTCCATTTCAAACTTCCTAACAGCCTTAAAATTCACCCTGTGTTCTTGTTCAAGCCATTAAGTGAGAACTAGGGTTGAGCGAAACGGGTCGGCCAGATTCAGAAGTCGCCGACTTTTGGCAAAGTCGGGTTTCATGAAACCCGACCCGACCCCTGTATGGGGTCGCCCATGAGGTCGGCGATCTTCTGATCTGAAATCGGAATTCCGATACCGAGTTCCGATATGTTTAAGATATACTCACCCTCGGACGCGCCCTGGTTCTCACCGGCAGCCTTCCTTCCTAAGAATGAGTGCCTGAAGGGCCTTCGATGACGTCGCAGCTTGTGATTGGTCGCGTGAGCGGTCACATGGGCGGTCACGCGACCAATCACAAGCCGCGACGTCATCTAAGGTCCTTCAGGCGCTAATTCTTAGGAAGGAAGCGTCCGAGGGCACGTCCGAGGGTGAGTATATTCCTAATAGGTATATACTCACCCTCGGACGCGCCCTGGTTCTAACCCGCAGCCTTCCTTCCTAAGAATCAGCGCCTGAAGGACCTTAGATGACGTTGCGGCTTGTGATTGGTCGCGTGACGCCTATGTGACCGCTCACGCGACCAATCACAAGCCGCGACGTCATCGAAGGTCCTTCAGGCGCTCATTCTTAGGAAGGAAGGCTGCTGGAGAGAACCAGGGCGCGTCCGAGGGTAAGTATATCAATATTTTTTATTTTGATTCTTTATTTTACACTTAAATATGGATCCCAGGGCCTGAAGGAGAGTTTCCTCTCCTTCAGACCCTGGGAACCATTAGAAACCCAATGCACTGCATTGGGTTTCATGTTTCGGCCGACCCCGACTTTTCTATAGGATCGGCCGATTTCACTCGACCCGACTTTTGAAAAAGTCGGGTTTCGTGAAACCCGACCCGATCCTATAAAAAGAAAAGTCACTCAACCCTAGTGAGAACCATTTCCAGGAAAGAACTCAGCCACCTCCTCCACCAGAAAAAGTCCATGGTGATGAAGAGTCCATCTTGGATGAAATTCTGGATTCTAGAAAATTTAGAGGGAGACTACAATATTTGGTACAATGGAGGGGTTACAGACCAGAAGATAATTCATGGGAGCCAGAGGGCAACGTCCATGCACCCAGACTTGCAAGAACTTTTCACATGCGAAATCCAGAGAAGCCAGCACCTGAGATGTCCAGAGGCCATCCTGGAAGGAGGGGCGTACTGTCAGGAATTGAACCCAGCAGCTCCTATGCACCAGTTTCATGCTAACCCAAATACTTGTACCTATGTTGTTGCTGATGTCTCCACCCTGAGTTTCTGATTGTCTCCATCCTGATTGAACAACCCTATTTAAACCTGGCCATGCTCTCCTTTCCTTGCGTGATTATTCAGCTACCAGCCTGTAGTCAAGCTTCCTTCCATCTGCTGCTTCTTCATATGACATTACTGCTCCTGATATCGGCCTCTGGCTTTCCTGACTACAACTCCTGCTTATTTCTTTAAATGACATTGCTGCTCCTGGTAACAACCTCTGGCTTTCCTGACTATAATTCCTGCTTATTTCTTCAAATGACATTGCAGTTCCTGTGTACCAACTCCTTGGATATCCCTGACTATGCTACCTGCTGGTGCTGCCCCTAATGGTTACACTATCACCACTCTACACCAGATCAGTCCATGTGTCTGTGCCATTTGTGGGCCTAAAAAATAATTTGACTCTACCACTGTGTCTGTACGAGTTGTGGCTGTGCCTAAAAGACTAATTTTACTCTACTGCTGTGTCTGGACAAGTTGTGGCTGGGCCTAAAAAATATTTTTACTTTACCACTGTGTCCTTTATGAGTTGTGTGCCTAAAACTAATTATACTTTAAACCAAGTGTTACAGGGTCACTGCCTCAGTACGTGAGGGGAAATATGTGTCGCAAAGGCTGCTGTGAAAGCCATAAGTGTTTCCTCGAACAACATATGTGCTGAGAGCAATTCAGTGGGTCTGGATTTCATGGTGGGTAGCTCAGAGATGGGAACTATGCCTACCCACCATATCTCCACCTCGAGGGTGTGGCTTGAGAGAGTTAACTATCCAGACGTTTGTTTTTTTATCTCTGTCTGTGTTGCTTTGAGGAAGGAAGCCTACAGACTGTGGCTCCCACAAGAGCTGCCATATGTGTTGTCCCAGAAGGAGGAAACCATACTGGGAAGGAATTTATAGGAACTTTTTACTTTCATTTGAGCCAGAAAGGTTGTTTTCTGTTACCAGTTTGGGCTTATTGATTTAGTATGCAATAAACCACCCAGAGACTTTAACAAATGTGTTCCTGTGCCTACCTCGGGGAGCAGCTACGTGAGCTAACTAGTGATGAGCGAATATACTCGTTACTCGCGATTTACCAAGCGCTCTCGGGTGTCCTCCAAGTATTTTTTAGTGCTCGGAGATTTAGTTTTCATCACTGCAGCTGAATGAGTTACATCTCTTAGCCAGCTTGATTACATGTGGGGAGTCCCTAGCAACCAGGCAACCCCCACATGTACTTATGCTGGCTAACAGATGTAAATCATTCAGCTGCGGTGATGAAAACTAAATCTCCGAGCCCTAAAAAATACTCTGAGGACACCCGAGCGTGCTCGGGAAATCTCGAGTATCGAGTATATTCGCTCATCACTAGAGATAACCTTTCACAAGATAAGGAGAGAGTTAATATCCAATTATAAACACATATATCTCTATGTTGTACCATATATAGTTGAAACAGGTAGCACAGAGAATCAGAATAAAAAAATCCAGTTGAACAAATAAATAAATAAAAAGTATCAATTCCATGTAACAAAATATATTTTATTAATCGGAGACACCAATAAAGACAAGACTGTTTAGAAATACAAATGGTAAAAAGACATGATAAAAACGTGGGGGAGATACAAAACATATAAAAAAGCGGGAGCAGGTCAGCACATAGAACACTTAATAAATGTGGCCAGTATAAATCTGGAGAATTTAGCCCGTAATAGATAATATGCAATTAAAACAATTTAAAGTGTAGTGCATACGAAAATGGTGATAGATATATAAATGTTGTCACATAAAATCATAATAAAGAGGTGCAGTCAGTATCCATTATATGCAACATTGGAGGAGAAAAAAGTGCATAATGAAGTATAGAGAAGGGTGTATTTGCAGGAAAGTAAGAGGAAGGTAAGGAAAAGGGTAAGTATAAACTAACCTGAGCTCATGCTGCATATGCTGGTACTACCACCCCACACTCCAATGCACGTTTCACACGTTGCTTAATCAGGGAGTGATGAAGTAGGAGGACTGGATAGCAGTTTATATGGGCTGCAGACAGACATTAACCTTAACTATACATAAAATAAAATACACTCTACCACTTCTACAAATGAGGTGTGCATTAAATAGGGGACGTGGACATGGCTGTGGGGGTGCTGGTGTAGTTGGTGGTGTATCTACTGCAGGGAAAAAAGCATGATTGTTCTGTGCCAGTGTAAGGAGGTGGCAGAGACCAAGTCACTGGACAAAGCTTGGGTTATGGTTTTGTGAACTACATTGACTCCAAGGATGCTGAGAAGGCCATCAATACCTTGAATGGACTAAGACTTCAAACCAAAACCATGAAAGTATCCTAT
The DNA here is from genome assembly GCF_032444005.1 of Ranitomeya imitator. NCBI lineage: Eukaryota > Metazoa > Chordata > Amphibia > Anura > Dendrobatidae > Ranitomeya > Ranitomeya imitator. The sequence continues at coordinate 282,363,126 of NC_091286.1, forward strand.
GCTTGTCCCAGTTCTGCATCTATTAGAGATGCCAACCTGTATGTCAGCGGACTTCCAAAAACAATGACACAGAAAGGGTTGGAACAGCTGTTCTCCCAGTATGGTCGCATTATTACATCTCGTATTCTTGTTGACCAAGTCATTGGACAAAGCTTGGGTTATGGTTTTGTGAACTACATTAACTCCAAGGATGCTGAGAATGCCATCAATACCTTTAATGGACTGTTACCTATTTGGATGCGGCGCAGTTCCTTGTACTGCTGCGTAGCTGTACATGTGCTGTGATGTGCTTGCCCTGCTGCATGACCACCCGCATGTGCGGTCCCTGGCTACCACTGTGGAAGCTATCCGCTGCTTGCAAGGTCCTCTGCAGCTGGCGCACGACTTTCCATGTGTGTTCAGGCTAGCAGTCACTGCCAGGTGCCCTAAGCCACAGTTCCTGTGCTGACTGTGCTGTAATGGTTTCTGTTTGTGCTTAGGGTGCCACACATACTCTGCTTTTATTAGGGTTTGAGTGTGCACTTGTGTTGCTTCCTCAGCCTATTGCTTAGAGGCAGCTCCTATATAAACTCCCTCTTTCCTGTTTAGCGCTGCCAGAGCATTGCAGTGTATTTCTGTGCCTTGCCTTTAGAGTTAGGTATCCAGCTCCCTTTCTGTCTGCAGTATGTTCTGTGAGAGCTGATACTTGTCTTGCGCCTGTTCTGGTGGCAGAGTACCCAGATCTGCCTATCCTGGAGGCTGCATATCCAGATCTGTTTGTGTTTTGTTTTTCCGCCTAATCTGGGGGCAGAGTACCCAGACCCGTCTATCCTGGAGGCGGCATATCCAGTACCTGACCCTGTCTGAACTGTGTTTTCTGTTAGGTTTCTGAAGTCCTTTTGTGTCTGACACCCCGCTACCTGGTCCTCTGTCATCCGTGTCCCAGCCGATGACCTGGGCTGCCACGCCAGGGTCCCAGATGTATATCCGGTATTCCTGATGTCCAGCCTGTGTCTGATGTCCTGATGTCCTTCCTGTGTCTGTTGTCCTGATGCCCTGGGCTGCCACACCAGTGTCCCAGATGTCTATCCTGTGTCCGATGACGTGATGTCCAGCCTGTGTCCGATGACCAGATGTCCAGCTTGTGTCTGATGTCCTGCCTGTGACCCAATGTTCCACCAGATTCCCGAGGTCAACCCTGTGATGACGTCTGTCCTGGGTCAGTGTCTGGTGTTCTCCTGCTGAGCCTGTGCTGCACCTGAGGCCTGAGAGAGAGGCCATTCTAGTAAGCCCATGCCAGATGACCCTGGACTGCATCAACCCATGATGACGCCTGCCATCGTCTGACGTCTGTCCAAGGTCGGTGTCTGATGTTCTCCTGCTGAGCCTGTGCAGCACCTGAGGCCTGAGAGAGGCTGTCCTAGCATGCCCTAGCATGCCCGTGCCAGATAACCCTGGACTTCATCAACCCGTGATGTCCTTCTGCCTTCATCTGTTATCCTGAGACGTGTACCCTATTCTGATGTGTGGAATTGGGATCCTGACATTTTTTATTATGTAGTGTTTTCATTTGAGTAAACTTTGTTTCTTCATACCAGAAGTTGTGCAGTGTAATATAGTTCTGCATATCGCCATCTTGTCCACATGCTCAGCTGCCACAGACCCTGCTCACTGCCCTTCCCTAGTCTGGGTAGGTCCAGGTAACTATGTAGTCCAGTGGGTCCACATTCCGTTCCTACTAGGGACGCTCGCCCCACGTTGTTATGTCTGGCAATGTGGAGGCGTCGGCTGGGCCTCGTCTGCGGTCGCAGCTATAACAGTAGGAGGCATCATTACAACATCATGGTGGAAGAGTATGGGTTTACATGTCTTTAGGTACTAACTTATGGGCCTGCCCCATTTAACTTTTATGTCTCCAAATTGGACAAATGGCCTGAGCTTTCCCTTTATGTCTTGGAGGTGATTGCCTTCCCGGCAGCAAGTGTACTATTGAAATGTGTGTTTAGCACGGCAGGGGGAGTAATCACAGACAGCCGCATCTGCCTGTTCACAGCCAGCATGGGGAAGCTAACATTCGTTAAAATGAACCAGGCATCGATCCCACAGGACGTGACTTTTGGCTGACTAGACAACTATACCAGCCGCACTCAGCAGGACTTCAACTTTATTTGCCATGAGTTATAGATTGTTAATTTTATTTTTGTTAATTCTATGTTCTTTTCTGTCAGTTCTATTAAAAAAAAACAGAAAAAAACCACAATGAAAAAAACAGAAAAAAACCACAAAAGCAGTGTTGGATTACTCCTCCCTTACCTCCTCCACTCACCAGCCACGTCTTCCTTCAACTCCACTTGGACCTACGCCTCCTGGTTCTAGATTGCTATTTTTAGTTAATTCTGTGTTGTTTTAGGTCAGTTTCATTAAAAAAAAAACACTAAAAAACAACATACAAAAACAGTGTTGAGTGACTCCTTCCTTGCCTCTTCCACCTACAACTCCACGTCCATCTCCTCCTCGTCCATCTCCTCCTCCACTTAAACCTATGCCTCCTGGCTCTAGAATGCTATTTTCAGTTTTGCTTTTTGTTAATTCTAGGTTTTTTCAGGTAAGTTACATTACAAAAATAAATAAAAAAAAACACTAAAAAAAAGAAATACAGAAAAACATGTTGAATTACCCCTCCCTTGCCTGTTCCACCTCCATCTCCACTTGCACCTATGCCTTCTGGTTTTAGATTGTTATTTTTAATTTGGTTAATTCTAGGCTGTTTTAGATCAGTTCCATAAAAAAAACAAAAAAACAAGAATAACAAAATGCAAACAAAAACAGAAAAAAACTGCTATACCAGGGTTGAATTATGTTAATATTAATTCTAGGTTGTTTAAGTTTCATGAAAAAAAGAAAAACACAAAAATAAACAACAACAACAAAAAACAAAAGCATAGTTCAATTACTCCTCCCTTGCCTCTTCCACCTACTTCACCACTTGGACCTCCTGGTTATAGATTACTATTTTTAGTTTTGTTAATTTTAGGTTGTTTAAGTCATTTCCAGAAAAAACACTAAAAAACACACAAAAACAAATAAACAATAAAAACAGTGCTGAATTACTCCTCCCTTGCCTTTTCCACCTATACCACTACATCAACCTCCTCCTTCACTTGGACCTACGCCTTCTGGTTCTAGATTGCTAATTTTGTTTTGTTAATGCTAGGTTGTTTTAAGTCAGTTCTATTTAAAAAAAAAAGAAAAAAACAAAAAAATACATCCATGACCACCTCTACCTCTTCCACCTACTCCACTTGGACCTCTTCCTCCTGGTTCAAGATTTTCATTTTTTATTTCTGCTATGCTTAGCATAGGGAAGCAACGCGGCTGTAGCAAGGGACAGTATTAGATTTTGTGGGTACACAGTTTTACAAAAAGACACTCTATGTATCTGTAAGGAGGAAGACCGGGCTGCGGGTACTTGTGCAATGCTGGGTCCGGAACTGTCGAGGCTGCGTCCAGTGCTGCCGGGATGAAAGAATGGGGAACCGGATAGGACTCATGACCTGGTGAGAGGGGGCATGGTAAGCAGAGAGGCAAGGGAGCAGGAAAAGGCAGAGGCTTCCCACCGAGAGAGAGGAAGCAGGGGTGCATCACGCTCTGCAGAGTAAGAGAAAGTACAAAGCCGAGATCCTGGAGAGATTCAGTAAGGGCCACTGGGAATCAACGCGTGGAGCATCGGGCGCTCTGCTAAACAGTGTATGGTGGTCGCATTGAGAAGCGATTGCCAGGTGCGGGATCGTGAAGTGTGTTTCCCCTCATTGTCAGGCGTGCAGTGGAGTACCCCTCAGACAGAGACTTCTACGGCACTCCCCACTTCAGCTTTACAGATTAATGGACTAGGGGCTCAATGGGCAAAACCGGTGATCGCTCTTTGCCGCCAGAAGATGGATCACGTGTTAGTGGGGTACGCCTGAAGAAGCAGTGCCGGCCGCTGCTGGTATTACATCTCATCAGACTACATGTGACTAAGGAATCGCAGAGTCACGATAAGTGAAGTATAATAACCAAACTTTGGTGTTATTCCATATTTCTTCTGCTAATTACCTGTTACCTCCCTGCAAGGAGTTTACTGTTATAAATTAAACTGCACTGTTGTTAACCCTTGCTCTGCATTCCCTGTGTTGCTGCATCCTAGCACCTGCTTACATATCCTCTGCACACGTGTCTGTGATAGTTCTGTGTGTACCCACGTTTTTCTAGTCTGCAACAATGTGTATGGGAGTCATGAATGTCAAAACACATTTTTCTACTCTTAAGCACTGATGTCTGTGATAGTACTGTGTGTGAAAACAAATATTTCTAATCTGCAAGTGTGTTTGTGGGAGTACCTTGTACAAAAATCACTTCAAAATATGAGGAGAGCATAAAATATGGGATGTGATTTGTGAACGTGGCTGTCAAGTTCTAGCTTTTTGCCAGCTTGTTTGTTCTGTTTCAGATCAGTATCATTTGCTGGAAATGAGTGTTCACATATATCTCTTCCCCAGTCCACAAAATGCTAGCTGCTTTTCATACATTTTTTTACCGATTCATAATTTTATGTCGATCTGTAACTAGAAATGAAAAAAATTTAAACCAGGTTGATTGATTTAAAGACCATTCGCAGTTTCAACTGTACCATCCATGGATATGCGGCAGTCGTGGTACAGGATCTCATCTTCAAAAACTTTTTTTCATCCACTCCATTTCACAATCTTTTTCAATTTGTCCCAAAATTTGAAGAATTAGCGCAACTACTGCCTTCCTTGGATATATCAGTTTATCAGGTTCACTCTCCAGATTGAAACCCTGATTCACTGTATTCCAAGGACACCAGCATGTAACAGAGCCCGTATGGCTTGTGAGTGGCGGTCGGAAAGGAGAGCTGCTTGCTATGTGGGCAGGATCAAAAGCGACAGGCGTAGAAAAAACACCCCTTGCACAGCAAGGGTGAGGTGAATGGCTTCCAGAGGACACCATGGCTGTCTTGCCTCATCAGCGAATGCACCCAAGGCAATGCACATTGTTGCTCGGGAGAGGGGTGAGGGAGTGGGGACCTATGCAAGCCTCTGCTGTGGGGGTCCTTTTCTGGGGTGATTCTAGGTTATTTTAAGTCCTTTCTCTATCCAAATTTGTTTGCAAGGAACTTTTCAAGATTTCCCCCCATTATGCTTACTTTTGCAGCCCCCTAGCCCTTACTATAAGCATTGGGCAGCAATTTTAAATCATCAAAGTTTAGGTCGCCATTGACCTCTATTGGGTTTGGGTTCGGGGTCAAGTTCAGATACCAAACTAAACTTTGAACTCCAGTTCGTCCGAACCCAATGAACGCAAACATCCATTTTCGTGTGTGGCCGTCTAGAAACTGGCAACAAAAATGGACAATTATTCATGTCATAGTAATCAGCAAGTAAAGTCTGGTTCAAATTTAATTTTTGTTCCAAACTTGAATTGTCTATTCTGATGACAAAAAATATTTCTTTATTGGAATACACCAGAACCTGAATACCTTAGTTTATTTTAGCAATCGCTGGTTTTATTAGCTATTTGGATCACTATTAGGCTACGTTGACACAATGGTATTTTCTATCCGAGTGCAGTCCATGGAAAAAATAAACAGTGTTAGTCAATGGAGCTGTTCAAATCATTGCAATTTTATATGGACTGAATTCCCACATGAAAAAACCACAGCATGCGTCAGTCTCCATATTTTGAGACTTAAACTATGGATGTAAAAAAAAAAAATTCAGATCCCATATGGATCAACTGTAGAAGATCTGTTTTTTATGGATACATTGCCTTTGTTAACATAGACATTTGGTCTTGTAAATTTTATTCATTACTAATATATAAACATGAATGCAAAATGGATTGCAAACTGATGACAATACAGATGAGAAATTGACTGTTATATCAGGATGAAAAGTGGACCATGTTTTATATGCTCATGTGAATTTAGCCTTATATACAGATGCTTCTCGCAAAATTAGAATATCATCAAAAAGTTAATTTATTTCAGTTCTTCAATACATAAAATGAAACTCATATTTTATAGAGTCATTACAAACAGTGATGTATTCCAAGTGTTTATTTCTGTTAATGTTGATGATTATGGCTTACAGCCAATGAACACCCAAAAGTCATTATCTCAGTAAATTAGAATACTATATAATACGAGCTTGAAAAATGATTTTAAAATCTGAAATGTTGGCCTACTGAAATGTATGTTCAGTAAAGCTCTCAATTCTTGGTCGGGACTCCTTTTTGATCAATTACTGCATCAATGCAGCGTGGCATGGAGGCGATCAGCCTGTGGCACTGCTGAGGTGTTATGGAATCCCAAGTTGCTTTGATACCAGCCTTCAGCTCCTCTACATTGTTGGATCTGGTGTCTCTCATCTTCCTCTTGACAATACACCATAGATTCTCTATGGGGTTTAGGTCAGGCGAATTTGCTGGCCAATCAAGCACAGTGCTATTGTTGATTTTAAACCAGGTATTGGTACTTTTGGCAGAGTGGATAGATGCCAAGTCCTGCTGGAGAATTAAATTTCCATCTCCAAAAAGCTTGTCGAGGGAAGCATGAAGTGCTCTAAAATTTCCTGGTAAATGGCTGCACTGACATTGGTCTTGATAAAACACAGTGGACCTACACCAGCAAATTACATTGTTACTCAAACCATCACTGATTGGAAACTTCACACTAGATCTCAAGCAGCTTGGATTCTGTGCCTCTCCACTCTTTAGCAAGACTCTGGGACCTTGATTTCCAAATGAAATGCAACATTTACTTTCATCTGAAAACAACACCTTGGACCATGGAGCAACAGTCCAGTTCTTTTTCTCTTTGGCCCAGGTAAGATGCTTCTGGTGTTGTCTATTGGTCCAGCAGCAGTCCACTCCTTGTGAATCTCCCCCAAATTTGTGGAAGGCCTTTTCTTAACAATCCTTTTAAGGATGTGGTTATGCCAGTTGCTTGTGCACCTTTTTCTACCACACTTTTCCCGTCCACTCAACTTTCCATTAATATGCTTGGATACAGCACTCTGTGAACAGCCAGCTTCTTTAGCAATGACCTTTTGTTGCTTACCCTCCTTGTGGAGTGTGTCAATGACTGCCTTCTGGACATCTGTCAAGTCAGCAGTCTTCCTCATGATTTTGGAGCCTACTGAAACAGACTAAGGGATCTTTTAAAACTTTTAGGAAGCCTTTGCAGGTGTTTTTTTATTAATTATTCTAATTAACTGAGATAATGACTTTTGGGTTTTTATTGGCTGTAAGCCATAATCATCAACATTAACAGAAATAAACACTTGAAATAGATCACTCTGTTTGTAGTGACTATGTAATATATGAGTTTCCCTTTTTGTATTGAAGAACTGAAATAAGTAAACTTTTTGATGATGTTATAATTTTGTGAGAAACACCTGTATACTCCTGTAACTCATCATAATGTACTACAGCAGAAAAATGTAGCAACAATGGCTAGAAATATTGCTATCTGACTGTGCTTTCTTCTGTAATTTATCATCAACAATCTTCTTCTAGGGCACAGTCAATTTGTCTGCCAATCTCCATCATTATCATCATCAGCATAGCCAGTGATTACTGCTTACTAGTTATCACTTAAATATAAGACCATTTTATAGTTCCCAAAAGGCACCTTCAGTTGCTGTGCCCTTTGACATCGTCTAGGTCTGCCATGCTGTTAGTAATGACCATTTTTGTACAGTATGTACCAGTACCACAGGAAGACTGCAACTTACTTTTTTGCATCGGCATCAAACTGTAAGTGCTACAATTCAAAAAAAATCTTCTTAAAATGGTTATCCAGGACAATTTAATTTTCTTTCTGAGCCTAGATTTCACATCTCCACCTTGACCTGCATCAGCAGCTTTTGTCACCTAGCACAGTCATACTCATTCTGCAGGTGGTGCTGGTGATAGAAGAGATCAGAGATTGGGCAGCACGGTGGCGCAGTGGTTAGCACTGCAGCCTTGCAGCGCTGGAGTCCTGGGTTCAAACCCCACTATGGACAACATCTGCAAAGAGTTTGTATGTTCTCTCCGTGTTTGCGTGGGTTTCCTCCGGGCACTCCGGTTTCCTCCCACATTCCAAAGACATACTGATAGAGAATGTAGATTGTGTGCGCCATCGGGGACAGTGATGATAATGTGTGCAAAACTGTAAAGCGCTGCGAAATATGTTAGCGCTATATAAAAATAAAGATTATTATAAGAGATGTTGGAATCCAAAGATTCGGCTGGTGCTGGTGCTTTCCAGCTACTAAGTCTAGGGTGGATGGGATCTGCAGTGTTGTCAAGTTGTGACACTAGTCAATACTCAAGGACAGGCCATGACGCAGAAGAGTCAGATGTTCCGGGGTCAATATCAAGAGAGTACTTAGATAACCAAGGGAAATGATGAAGTCGTAAGTCAGGTTACAGTCCAGGGTAAATAACAAGAAATAGCGGATGAAAAGCCCAAAGGACAAGACAAATTGATAGTCAGAACACAGTCCAAAGGGGCAGGCAGCAGAAGATCAGAACTCAGAGCAACAGAATCAGGCTAACACTCACCTAGAAGCACAAACTATGTCTGGCAGGGATCAGGAGCAAACAGCTCAGTTAAATAGCTATGCGATCACCAAAACACTGAACACCTGCAGAACATCCTGCATGTCCCATTCACAGATTGGACAGCCAAGCTGTCAATCAAGACACAGACAGCTCAGCAACACAATTTCCATAGAGAAGCATAGCAATCATTCACTGAGCTGAGGAATTATGAATTATGGGTGTATGTGCTGTCCATCTAGAGTTATCAGCTCCTGGCTTTAGCCAACTGGAAAGAGTAAAGAGTCATGCTGCCCACATTTCCCTCTTAATGAAACATGTTTACTGTTGTAAAATGTTATGTTATGCAATGTGAACTGTGATGTATAGAGTGTTAAATGTGTTAGCAATACTGATAGTGTGTGTAGCTTGACAATAGGGATAGTAAGAGTTAATGGTTGTTTCAAGGAGGGGACACCGGAGAGACCATGCGGAATCCCACTGCTGCCATCAATTTGTCAAAGATCGCAGCTAGGGGGTCATATCATAGCCCACATGCTGTTATCTTTGGAACGAACAGCTCTCCGCTTCCCCCTATCGTCCAATTACCTGATGAACAGCAATTAACGGTGGAGGCCGCAGGCAGTTTCCAGATAATCGACCTATTAGTGGAAACAGTGAGCGTATGGTATATACACCTCCGATTCCAACTCATGGAATATACAGTTGTGCTCAAAAGGTTACATACCCTGGCAGAATTTTTGCCTTCTTGGCCTTTTTTCAGAGAATATGAATGATAACACCAAAACTTTTTCTGTACTCATAGTTAGTGGTTGGGTGAAGCCATTTTTTGTCAAACTACTATGTTTTCTCTTTTTAAATCATAATGACAGCCCAAAACATTCCTTCTTCCATTGCCCTATTACCACACTGCCCCGAGATGCCTGTTCCAACTCCCCCAAAGAGGGATCAGCCATCTTCAGGAAAAAGCTGCAAGTCAGGCAGCGAGGAAGATATTGGAGATCAAGATTACATTTTCAGAGATGCGGTTGAGGAGAGAAGGCCATACTTTCCTAACTAGAAAGATGTCAATGATCTGATCAGAGACCTTGATCTTACCAAATGCAATGCTGAGCTTCTGACATCCAGGCTCAAGCAGTGGAACTTGTTGGATGAAAGCGTGCAAGTCACAGATTATTATTATTATTATTATTACTATTATTTATTTATATAGCGCCATTAATTCCATGGTGATGTACATTAGAAGGGGTTACATCAAAATAAAAATATCACTTACAGTAAACGAACTAACAATGGCAGACTGGTACAGAGGGAAGAGGACCCTGCCCTTGCGGGCTAACATTGTACAGGATTATGGGCGAGGAGACAGTAGGTCGGGGGGGTTGCAGTAGCTCAGATGGTGTTGAGGTGGTTGTGTGGTCATTACAGGTTGTAAGCTTTTTTGAAGAGGTGGGTTTTCAGGTTCCGTTTGAAGGATCCAAATGTGGTGGATAACTGGTCGTTTTCGGGCACAGAATTCTAGAGGATGGGGGATATTCGGGAGAAGTCTTGGAGGCGATTGGGTGAGGAGCGAATATGCATGGCGGAGAGGAGGAGATCTTGGGAGGACCAAAGGTTATGGATGGCTTTGTAGGTCAGTGCTAGTAGTTTAAACTGGATATGCTGGGAAATTGGGATCCAGTGAAAGGATTTGCAACGAGTGTAGCGAGGAGAGATTAATTAGTTGGGCAGCAGAGTTAAGGACGGACTGGAGGGGTGCGAGAGTGTGAGAAGTCAGGCCACAGAAGAGTATGTTGCAGTAGTCGGGGCGGGAGATGATTAGGACATGCAAAAGCATTTTAGTACAGTGAGGGTTGAGGAAAGGATAGATTCTGGAAATATTTTTGAGCTGGAGGCGACAGGAGGTGGCGAGAGCATGGATGTGCGGTTTGAAGGACAGGGCAGAGTCGAGGGTTACTCCGAGGCAGCCGATTTCCGGGACAGGGGAAAGTGTGATTTAATTTATTTTGATAGATAGATCAGGTAGGTAAGATATGCAAGATGGAGGAAAGACAATTAGTTCAGATTTGTCCACATTGAGCTTGAGGAAGTGAGAGGAGAAGGAGGATATGGCTAATAGACACTCTGTAATTCTGAACAGCAGAGAGGTGACATCTTGGCCAGCATATAGTACTTTATGAGTTGTCCCAGGCCAAGGGTATAGATTGAGAAGAGAAGAGGTCCTAGGACAGAGCCTTGAGGGACACCAACAGAGAGGGGGTGAGATGAAGAGGTAGTATGGGAGTAGGAAATGCTAAATGTGTGGTTGGTAAGGTATGAGGAGATCCAAGATAGGGCAAGGTCTTTGACACCAAAAGAAGAGAGGATCTGTAGTAGGAGGCAGGGGTCAACTGTGTCAAAGGCAGAGCACAAGTCTAGAAGGAGCAGTATAGAGAATTGTCTGTTAGCTTTGGCTGTAAGTAAGTCATTAGTAATTTTGGTCAGGGCAGTCTCAGTGGAATAGTGGGGATGGAAGCCAGATTGTAGGTTGTCGAAGAGAGAGTTAGATGCAAAGTGAGAGGAAAGTTCAGCATGGACGTGCTGGGCATAGCGCTCGGGTCAAGGGATGGCTTTTTGAGGATAGGTGTGATTGTGGCATATTTAAAAGCAGAGGGGAAGGTACCAGAAGTTAGTGATAGCTTGAAGAGATGGGTTAAAGATGGGAATAGTGTTGGTGAGGTTGGGGAGGAGGTAGAATGGGGTCAAGCACACTAGTTGTGAGGTGTGATTTGGAGAGATGAGCAAGCTCTCCTTCAGTGATTTTTGAGAGGGAAGTTATGGGGTTAGGGCATTGGTCTGGTATACAAAAGGGTTGTAGTGGTTTGACAACAAAGGCTTGCCTTGATTGATCTATATTATTTGTGAAGTGCGTGGCAAAGTTCTCAGCAGAGATTAGGGAACTCGGAGGGGGCAGTGGTGGGCAGAGGAGGGAGTTAAAAGTGTTGAACAACTGTTTGGGGTTGTGGAATAAGAGAGATACAAGAGATGTAAAGTAGGCCTGTTTAGCAGAGGTGAGAGCTGATTTGAATGTGAGTGTTGCTTGTTTGAGTGCAGTGAAGTCATCTTCTGAATGCGTTTTCTTCCAACACCTTTCTGCAATTCTGGATACTTGCTTAAGCTTTTTAGTGATGTTATTGTGCCAGGGTTGTCTATTGATTTGTTGCACTCTGAAAAGCATGAGAGGGGCGACCGAGTCGATGGCTGATGCAAGAGTGGCATTGTAGAAACTAGTGGCAGTGTCTGTGTCATGGAGTGAGGATATGGATGTCAGTGGTAGGATAGAGTCAGAGAGCGTGTGGGTGTCTAGGTGTGCGAGGTTTCTGCTCTGGTGCACATGATGCTGGACATGGGAGACAGGTGAGGAGGACAGGGATGAGATGGTGAGATGTGGTCAGATAGAGGGAGAGGGGAGGATGTGAAGTTAGATAGGGAGCTGAGACGGGTGAAGACCAGGTCTAATATATGTCCGTCTGTGTGGGTGGCTGAGGAGGACCACTTAGTAAGTCCAAAAGATGTAGTAAGGGAAAGAAATTTGGAGGCTGCTGACTGGTGGGTGTCAATGGGATGTTGAAGTCACCCATGATGAAGTTGAGAATGTCAGCAGAGAGAAAGTGAAGGAGCCAGGTAGAGAACAGCTCAATAAAGGCAGTGGTTGGGCCCGGAGGTCAGCATATGATGGCCATTTGAAGGTTGTAGGGAGAGTAGATGCGGACAGAGTGGACTTCAAAAGAAAGGAGGATAAGGTTAGAGGTGTGATTGGGTTAAAGGTACAGCTGGAAGAAAGGAGAAGGCCCACTCCTCCACCATTTATGTTGCCATGGCGAGGAGTGTGGGTGAAGTGGAGGCCGCTGCAACATAGTGCAGCAGGGGAGGCTGTGTCGAAGGGTGTCAGCTATGTTTCAGTAATGCCCAGGAAGGAAAGATTATGAGAAGTGAAGAGGTCTTGAATCACGTGGAGTTTATTGCAGATGGAGCGGGCATTCCAGAGTGACTCAGAGAGAAGGAGCAGGGTGTTGGGTGTCAAGGGCATGGATTTGAGGTGGGCAAGATTTCTGGTGTTTACAGTTAGGTCCATATATATTTGGACAGAGACAACATTTTTCTAATTTTGGTTATAGACATTACCACAATGAATTTTAAACAAAACAATTCAGATGCAGTTGAAGTTCAGCCTTTCAGCTTTCATTTGAGGGTATCCAGAATAAAATTGGATGAAGGGTTTAGGAGTTTCAGCTCCTTAACATGTGCCACCCTGTTTTTAAAGGGACCAAAAGTAATTGGACAGATTAAATAATTTTAACCCCTCTGTGACCTTAGACGTACTATCCCGTCGAGGTGCCCTGGGCTTATCTGACCCTGGACGGGATAGTACGTCATAGCGATCGGCAGCGCTCACGGGGGGAGCGCCGCCGATCGCGGCCGGGTGTCAGCTGCTTATCGCAGGTGACATCCGGCACTATGTGCCAGGAGCGGTCGCGGACCGCCCCCGGCACATTAACCCCTGGCACACCGCGATCAAAGATGATCGCGATGTGCCGGCGGTGCAGGGAAGCACCGCGCAGGGAGGGGGCTCCCTGCGGGCTTCCCTGAGCCCCCCGCAGCAACGCGATGTGATCGCGTTGCTGCGAGGGTCTCCTCACCTCCCTCCCTGCTCGAGCCCCGGATCCAAGATGGCCGCGGATCCGGGTCCTGCAGGGAGGGAGGTGTCTTCACAGAAGCCTGCTCAGAGCAGGCACTGTGAAGCAGCCTGCACTCCTATCAGATCAGTGATCTGACAGAGTGCTGTGCAAACTGTCAGATCACTGATCTGTGATGTCCCCCCCGGGACAAAGTGAAAAAGTAAAAAAAAAAATTTCCAAATGTGTAAAAAAAATAAAAAAAAATATTCCAAAATAATGAAAAAAAAAAAAAATATTATTCCCATAAATACATTTCTTCATCTAAATAAAAAAAACAAAACAATAAAAGTACACATATTTAGTATCGCCGCGTCCGTAACGACCCGACCTATAAAACTGTCCCACTAGTTAACCCCTTCAGTAAACACCGTAAGAAAAAAAAAAAAAAACGAGGCAAAAAACAACGCTTTATTATCATACCGCCGAACAAAAAGTGGAATAGCACGCGATCAAAAGGACAGATATAAATAACCATGGTACCGCTGAAAGCGTCATATTGTCCCGCAAAAAAAGAGCCGCCATACAGCATCATCAGCAAAAAAATAAAAAAGTTATAGTCCTGAGAATAAAGCGATGCAAAAATAATTATTTTTTCTGTAAAATAGTTTTTATCGTATAAAAGCACCAAACCATAAAAAAATGATATAAATGAGGTATCGCTGTAATCGTACTGACCCGAAGAATAAAACTGATTTATCAATTTTACCAAACGCGGAACGGTATAAACGCCTCCCCCAATAGAAATTCATGAATAGCTGGCTTTTGGTCATTCTTCCTCACAAAAATCGGAATAAAAAGCGATAAAAAAATGACACGTGCCCAAAAATGTTTTCAATAAAAACGTCAACTCGTCCCGCAAAAAACAAGACCTCACATGACTCTGTGGACCAAAATATGGAAAAATTATAGCTCTCAAAATGTGGTATTGCAAAAAATATTTTTTGCAATAAAAAGGGTCTTTCAGTGTGTGACGGCTGCCAATCATAAAAATCCGCTAAAAAACCCGCTATAAAAGTAAATCAAACCCCCCTTCATCACCCCCTTAGTTAGGGAAAAATAAAAAAAAATGTATTTATTTCCATTTTCCCATTAGGGCTAGGGTTAGGGCTAGGATTAGGGTTAGGGCTAGGGTTAGGGCTAGGGTTAGGGCTAGGGTTAGGGCTAGGGCTAGGGTTAGGGCTAGGGTTAGGGCTAGGGTTAGGGCTAGGGCTAGGGTTAGGGCTAGGGTTAGGGCTAGGGTTAGGGTTAGGGCTAGGGTTAGGGCTAGGGCTAGGGTTAGGGTTAGGGTTGGGGCTACAGTTAGGGTTGGGGCTAAAGTTAGGGTTAGGGTTTAGATTACATTTACAGTTGGGAATAGGGTTGGGATTAGGGTTAGTGGTGTGTCAGGGTTAGAAGTGTGGTTAGGGTTACCGTTGGAATTAGGGTTAGGGGTGTGTTTAGATTAGGGTTTCAGTTATAATTGGGGGGTTTCCACTGCTTCGGCACATCAGGGGCTCTCCAAACACGACATGGCGTCCGATCTCAATTCCAGCCAATTCTGCGTTGAAAAAGTAAAACAGTGCTCCTTCCCTTCCGAGCTCTCCTGTGTGCCCAAACAGGGGTTTATCCCAACATATGGGGTATCAGCGTACTCAGGACAAATTGGACAACAACTTTTGTGGACCAATTTCTCCTGTTACCCTTGGGAAAATACAAAACTGGGGGCTAAAAAATAATTTTTGTGGGAAAACAAAAAGATTTTTTATTTTCACGGCTCTGCGTTATAAACTGTAGTGAAACACTTGGGGGTTCAAAGTTCTCACAACACATCTAGATAAGTTCATTGAGGGGTCTAGTTTCCAATATGGGGTCACTTGTGGGGGGTTTCTACTGTTTAGGTACATTAGGGGCTCTGCAAACGCAATGTGACGCCTGCAGACCAATCCATCTAAGTCTGCATTCCAAATGATGCTCCTTCCCTTCCGAGCCCTCCCATGCGCCCAAACGGTGGTTCCCCCCCACATATCGGGTATCAGCGTACTCAGGACAAATTGGACAACAACATTTAGGGTCCAATTTCTCCTGCTAACCTTGGAAAAATACAAAACTGGGGGCTAAAATATAATTTTTGTGGAAAAAAAAATATTTTTTATTTGCATGGCTCTGCGTTATAAACTGTAGTGAAATACTTGGGGGTTCAAAGCTCTCACAACACATCAAGATGAGTTCCTTAGGGGGTCTACTTTCCAAAATGGTGTCACTTGTGGGGGGTTTCTACTGTTTAGGTACATTAGGGGCTCTGCAAACGCAATGTGACGCCTGCAGACTATTCCATCTAAGTCTGCATTCCAAATGATGCTCCTTCCCTTCCGAGCCCTCCCATGCGCCCAAACGGTGGTTCCCCCCCACATATCGGGTATCAGCGTACTCAGGACAAATTGGACAACAACATTTAGGGTCCAATTTCTCCTGCTAACCTTGGAAAAATACAAAACTGGGGGCTAAAATATAATTTTTGTGGGAAAACAAAAATATTTTTTATTTGCATGGCTCTGCATTATAAACTGTAGTGAAATACTTGGGGGTTCAAAGCTCTCACAACACATCAAGATGAGTTCCTTAGGGGGTCTACTTTCCAAAATGGTGTCACTTGTGGGGGGTTTCTACTGTTTAGGTACATTAGGGGCTCTGCAAACGCAATGTGACGCCTGCAGACCATTCCATCTAAGTCTGCATTCCAAATGGCGCTCCTTCCCTTCCGAACCCTCCCATGCGCCCAAACGGTGGTTCCCCCCCACATATGGGGTATCAGCGTACTCAGGACAAATTGGACAACAACTATTGGGGTCCAATTTCTCCTGTTACCCTAGGGAAAATACAAAACTGGGGGCTAAAAAATAATTTTTGTGGGAAAAAAATTTTGTTTTATTTTTATGGCTCTGCATTATAAACTTCTGTGAAGCCCTTGGTGGGTCAAAGTGCTCACCACACATCCAGATAAGTTCCTTAGGGGGTCTACTTTCCAAAATGGTGTCACTTGTGGGGGGTTTCAATGTTTAGGCACATCAGTGGCTCTCCAAACGCAACATGGCGTCCCATCTCAATTCCTGTCAATTTTGCATTGAAAAGTCAAACGGCGCTCCTTCCCTTCCGAGCTCTCCCATGCGCCCAAACAGTGGTTTACTGCCACATATGGGGTATCAGCGTACTCGGGACAAATTGGACAACAACTTTTGAGGTCCAATTTCTTCTCTTACCCTTGGAAAAATAAAAAATTGGGGGCAAAAATATTATTTTTGTGAAAAAATATGATTTTTTATTTTTACGGTTTTGCATTATAAACTTCTGTGAAGCACTTGGTGGGTCAAAGTGCTCACCACACCTCTAGATAAGTTCCTTAGGGGGTCTACTTTCCAAAATGGTGTCACTTGTGGGGGGTTTCAATGTTTAGGCACATCAGTGGCTCTTCAAACGCAACATGGCGTCCCATCTCAATTCCTGTCAATTTTGCATTGAAAAGTCAAATAGCGCTCCTTCCCTTCCGAGCTCTCCCATGCGCCCAAACAGTGGTTTACTGCCACATATGGGGTATCAGCGTACTCAGGACAAATTGGACAACAACTTTTTGGGTCCAATTTCTCCTGTTACCCTTGGTAAAATAAAACAAATTGGAGCTGAAGTAAATTTTTTGTGTAAAAAAGTTAAATGTTCATTTTTATTTAAACATTCCAAAAATTCCTATTAAACACCTGAAGGGTTAATAAACTTCTTGAATGTGGTTTTGAGCACCTTGAGGGGTGCAGTTTTTAGAATGGTGTCACACTTGGGCATTTTCTATCATATAGACCCCTCAAAATGACTTCAAATGAGACGTGGTCCCTAAAAAAAAAATGGTGTTGTAAAAATGAGAAATTGCTGGTCAACTTTTAACCCTTATAACTCCCTAACAAAAAAAAAAATTGGTTCCAAAATTATGCTGATGTAAAGGAGACATGTGGGAAATGTTACTTATTAAGTATTTTGTGTGACATATCTCTGTGATTTAATTGCATAAAAATTCAAAGTTTGAAAATTGCGAAATTTTCAAAATTTTCGCCAAATTTCCGTTTTTTTCACAAATAAACGCAGGTACTATCAAAGAAATTTTACCACTATCATGAAGTACAATATGTCACGAGAAAACAATGTCAGAATCACCAGGATCCGTTGAAGCGTTTCGGAGTTATAACCTCATAAAGGGACAGTGGTCAGAATTGTAAAAATTGGCCTGGTCATTAACGTGCAAACCACCCTTGGGGGTAAAGGGGTTAAATAAAATGTTCATTTCTAGTACTTGGTTGAAAACCCTTTGTTGGCAATGACTGCCTGAAGTCTTGAACTCATGGACATCACCAGACACTGTGTTTCCTCCTTTTTAATGCTCTGCCAGGCCTTCACTGTGGTGGTTTTCAGTTGCTGTTTGTTTGTGGGCCTTTCTGTCTGAAGTTTAGTCTTTAACAAGTGAAATGCATGCTCAATTGGGTTGAGATCAGGTGACTGACTTGGCCATTCAAGAATATTCCACTTCTTTGCTTTAATAAACTCCTGGGTTGATTTGGCTTTATGTTTTGGGTCATTGTCCATCTGTAGTTCGAAACGTCGACCAATCAGTTTGGCTGCATTTGGCTGGATCTGAGCACACAGTATGTCTCTGGATACCTCAGAATTCATTCGGCTGCTTCTGTCCTGTGTCACATCATCAATAAATACTAGTGACCCAGTGCCACTGGCAGCCATGCATGCTCAAGCCATTACACTGCCTCTGACATGTTTTACAGAAGATGTGGTATGCTTTTGATCATGAGCTGTACCACGCCTTCGCCATACTTTTCTCTTTCCATCATTCTGGTAGAGGTTGATCTTGGTTTCATCTGTCCAAAGAATGTTCTTCCAGAACTGTGCTGGCATTTTTAGATGTTTTTTAGCAAAGTCCAGTCTAGCCTTTTTATTCTTGATGCTTATGAGTGGCTTGCACCGTGCAGTGAATCCTCTGTATATACTTTCATGCAGTCTTCTCTTTATGGTAGATTTGGATATTGATACGCCTACCTCTTGGAGAGTGTAGTTCACTTGGTTGGCTGTTGTGAAGGGGTTTCTCTTCACCATGGAGCTAATTCTGCAATCATCCACCACTGTTGTCTTCCATGGGCACCCAGGTCTTTTTGCATTGATGAGTTCACCAGTGCTTTCTGTCTTTCTCAGGATGTACCAAACTGTAGATTTTGCCACTCCTAATATTGTAGCAATTTCTCGGATGTTTTTTTTTCTGTTTTTGCAGCTTAAGGATGGCTTGCTTCACCTGCATGGAGAGCTCCTTTGACCGCATGTTTACTTCACTGCAAAACCTTCCAAATGCAAGCACCACACCTCAAATCAACTCCAGGCCTTTTATCTGCTTAATTGAGAATGCCATAACGAAGGGATTGCCCACACCTGTCCATGAAATAGCCTTGGAGTCAATTGTCCAATTACTTTTGGTCCCTTTAAAAACAGTGTGGCACATGTTAAGGAGCTGAAACTCCTAAACCCTTCATCCAATTTTATTGTGGATACCCTCAAATGAAAGCTGAAAGTCTGAATTTCAACTGCATCTGAATTGTTTTGTTTAAAATTCATTGTGGTAATGTCTAGAACCAAAATTAGAAAAATGTTGCCTCTGTCCAAATATATATGGACCTAACTGTATATTGGGTTGGGAGTGATAGGAGGGGGTAATGGGAGGTATGAGCTGTGGGGGTCCAGGATTGGGAGATATGTGACCAGCATTGAGGTGAAGCAGAGAAAGACAGAGCAGGTGGGATAAAGAGAGTGACCAGCTTATTTCGTGTTTTATTAGGAGAGATCTGAGGTTGAGAAGCAGGACAGCAGCGAAGGACAGGTGGGGGGCAAGAGAGAAGGAGAAGTTATTACGTGGTTCGAGGGAGATGTGATTTGTGGATAGCGAAGGAGAGTGTGGATAAATAGAGCAAAAACTGTTAGAGCATATGTCAGCATGATAAGTGTGGTGGAAGAAAAAGAAGTTTAGTAAATTTAATAACAGTGGTTAGTCACACCTTCTGTACACTTCTGGCTCATTTCTGGCTTATTTCATGTTAAGGACCGGCGGAACGCACCAAGTATAGATGATATGAAACTAGGTGCGTTCGCAGTCCGAGGTCCACCGTGCAGGTAAAGACCCTGCTGCTAGTAAGACGGACTATATGGCGGTACTAAGTATACACACATGGGTTAACTTCACCCTGCGTGAAGGAAGCGATCCTGTTGCGTCACAGGACCGCAGTACCGCACATAGAGCGCGAGCAAGAAGTCAGCGAACTCAACCCCTACTCAGGATTGAAGTCCGATTAGACACTTGCTGGCACAACACCGCAACTGGGTGTGTAAGGAAACTAATAAATAGAATATAAAGGCACGAGAGTGCGTGCGGTGCCGCACTGACAGACGCCACTAACCACCCAGGCTTGGGTAAGGAAAGCGCAGAGGAAGCGCACGGCGCCGTACTGGCGGACACAGCAACTGGACGCTGTGATGTGTGTTACGTGCAGATGGCTAGTCGGGCGCTAGATAGCTACCATCATCCGCGAGCAGTCAACAACACTAGGGAGGGATACTTAGGAGCTTTCATCCATCGACATACATCCATCTACACACACACACATTATCAAGACAATACTAGCGCATGGCCGTGCGGTCATGCGCAGTTTATATAGTTGCAGCACAGGAAGCAGCTACAGAAGTTTTGCCCTTTCAGGACCTGCCAAGAGGACCAATGGGATGTGCTGCAGTGCCTGAGCATGTGACCCTCGATCTCCAACGGGAGATCTTGCCCTGGGCATGCTCAGTGTGTGCAAATAAGGACTTAGTCCCAGAGAAGCCCGCTCGCCGCAGATCAGTACAGGGTACAACAGGAGAGCCAGAAAAGGCAGCAGTAACCCCCTGCACAGAATCAGTCCCAGCAAGACGCTGGGAGTGGCGCCTCCGCTGAGCAGAACCCACTGCGGCCGAAGCAGAATGGGAGACCGCAGCAGACACGGATCGAGATTCCCCCTGTGCAGCAGAGGAAACTCGACTCCTAACATTACCCGCCCTCCTAGGGCCCCCCCCTCCTTGAGCCTCACTACGCTCAAAAGCTGCAATAAGCAGCGGAGCCTGAATGTGCTCCACAGGCTCCCAGGTTCTATCCTCTGGGCCGTGACCCTTCCAGTCCACCAGATAAAATTTCTTGCCACGTACCACCTTGCACCCCACAATAGCATTCACCTCAAACTCATCCGTGGATGAACCCGATGTCCCAGCAGATGACTCAGAAAACTGGGACAAATGAACGGGCTTTAAGAGGGAAACGTGAAAAGTATCGGTGATACCAAGGCGTGGAGGAATAGCCAAACGGTAGACCACAGGGTTGACCTGTTCCAGAACCTTAAACGGGCCAATGTAGCGAGGAGCAAACTTAGTGGACTCAACTCGCAGCCTGATGTTACGGGCGGAGAGCCACACTAAGTCGCCAGGAGCAAAGACGTGTGTATCAGCCGAAACCCTCATTCTCTCCTTGGAGGCCCGGATGGCATCCTGTGTGCGGTCCCAGATGTCATGTGCCTCCACCGCCCAGTCTGCCACCCTAGAATTGGTGGATGACACAGGCATGGGCACAGGGACACGCGGATGCTAGCCGTAATTAAGGAGAAAAGGAGTCTGACCAGTGGAATCGGCTACGGCGTTGTTCAAGGCAAATTCCACCCAAGGTAGCAAAGATGCCCAGTCATCCTGCCTAGCAGAGACGAAATGTCGCAAATGTCACCAGAGTCTGGTTGGTTCTCTCCACCAACCCATTCGTCTCGGGATGGTATGCAGAGGAGAGGTTTAACTCTATGTTGAGTAAACGGCAGAGCTCTCTCCAAAACCGAGACGCGAAATGGGGACCCCGATCGCTGACAATCTTATCAAGCATACCATGCAATCGGAAAACGTGCTTAATGAACAACACCGCCAAGGCCCGTGCAGAGGGTAACTGAGGAAGCGGCACCAAATGCACCATCTTAGAGAAATGGTCGGTGACAACCCAAATAATGGAGCAGCCACGCGACTTGGGTAAGCCCACCACAAAGTCCATCCCGACCATCTCCCAGGGCCTGTCTGCCACCGGTAGAGGGTAAAGCAACCCAGCAGGCCGTTGCCGAGGAGACCGATTCTGGGCGCAAGAAACGCACGCCTGAATATAGTCCCTGACATCTCGGGCCATATGCGGCCACCAGTATGTTCTCGCCAAAAGCTCAGATGTCCTCTTGGTCCCAAAATGCCCACCCACTCTGGAGGAGTAAGCCCAAGAGAGAACCTCCGGTCGCAAGTTAGCTGGTACGAAAGTCTTGCCCGGGGGCACAGACTCTAGCGAAACCGGAGCTACAGTTCTCAGGCTCTCAGAAGGGACAATAAGCCGAGGCTCCTCCTCCTCCGATGACACTACGGAGCGGGAGAGAGCGTCAGCACGAACGTTCTTCTCCCCGGAGAGGAAATGGAGAGTAAAATGAAACCGGGAGAACAGGGACCATCTAGCCTGGCGAGAATTCAGCCGCTGGGCCGTTTGTAGATATACCAAGTTCTTGTGGTCAGTGAAGACTTGGAAGGGAAAGCGAGCTCCCTCCAAGAGATGTCTCCACTCAGAAAAAGCCAACTTCATGGCTAGCAACTCCCTGTCCCCAATGGAATAATTCCTCTCCGCTGGTGTGAAGGTCTTGGAGAAGAAGAAGCAAGGATGCTTCCGACCTTGAGCATCCTTTTGGAAAAAGACTGCTCCAGCACCAACGGATGAGGCATCCACCTCCAAGATAAATGGTTTATCAACATCGGGGCGATGTAGGATGGGAGCGCTAGCGAAGTGTGACTTGATCGAGAGAAAGGCTTTGGAGACCTCCTCTGACCACAACTTGGGATTTGCTCCCTTCTTGGTGAGGGCAACCAAGGGAGCTACCAAAGTTGAGAAGTGTGGAATGAACTGGCGATAGTAGTTAATGAACCCCATAAAGCGCTGCACCGCTTTAAGAGAATGGGGTTCCTGCCAGTCCATTACAGCCTGTAGCTTGGCAGGATCCATAGCCAAACCTTGGGCAGAGATGATATAACCAAGGAAAGGCAAGGACTCCTGCTCAAACACACACTTCTCCAACTTGGCGTAGAGGGAGTTTGCCCGTAAGAGGTCGAAGACTTTGTGAACATCTCTCCGATGGGAGGCAATATCTGGAGAGAAGATGAGAATATCATCCAGATAGACTACGACCGAGGTGGTGAGCATATCCCGGAAGATGTCGTTCACAAAGTCTTGGAAAACGGCTGGGGCATTACAGAGCCCGAAGGGCATCACCAGATATTCATAGTGCCCAACCCTGGTGTTAAAAGCCATCTTCCATTCATCCCCCTCACGGATGCGAATCAGGTTGTAAGCACCCCGCAGATCTAACTTAGTAAATATCCTCGCTCCCCGTAGCCTATCAAACAGCTCAGATATCAGGGGTAATGGGTACTTGTTCTTAACGGTGATGGCGTTAAGACCCCTGTAGTCTATGCATGGACGTAAGTCTCCAGTCTTCTTCTGTACGAAGAAGAACCCAGCCCCTGCCGGTGACACTGACTTCCTAATGAATCCTCTTGACAGATTCTCTTGGATGTACTGAGACATTGCCTCCGTCTCCGGGAGAGATAACGGATAGACTCGACCCCGGGGAGGCTCAGCACCAGGCAAGAGGTCAATAGGACAGTCATAGGGGCGGTGAGGCGGAAGGGTCTCCTGTCATGATCCCAATGGCAGGGGATCACAAAAGGACAAGCACAAAAAACAAAACAAGCTCTAGGGTGATGGAAACTGAGCTGACCGCGATCCTGAACCTCAACACACAACTAGCTGTAGCCGGGGAACGTGCCTACGATGATTCTAGACGTCTCGCGCCAGCCGAAGAACTAGCTTTCCCTATTAGAAGAAACACAGACCTCTCTTGCCTCCAGAGAAACACCCCACAGAAATAGCAGCCCCCCACATGTAATGACGGTGAAATGAGAGGAAAGCACATACGTAGTTATGAAAACAGATTCAGCAAAATGAGGCCCACTAAAGCTAGATAGCAGAGGATACAAAAGTGAACTGCGCGGTCAGCGAAAAACCCTACAAAAAACCATCCTGAAATTACTTGAACTCATGTTCCAACTCATGGAACATGAGGAGTGATATCAGCCCACTAGAGCAACCAGCAAAAAGGAATCACATATCTGCAAGCTGGACTAAGACAAAAATTAAGCAAAACGTGGAACAGGAAAATCAAAAACTTAGCTTGTCCTGAAGAATACAGAAGCGGGAAGCAGAGGTAACAAGACACACTGATTACATTGATAGCCGGCGAGGAAATGACAAGAAAGCCAGGTTAAATAGGAAACTCCCATATCCTGATAGAACAGGTGGACACCAGAGACCGCAGAGAACACAAGTCACCCAGTACCATCTGTAACCACCAGAGGGAGCCCAAAAACAGAATCCACAACAGTACACCCCCCTTGAGGAGGGGTCACCGAACCCTCACGAGAACCACTAGGGCGACCAGGATGAGCCCTATGAAATGCACGGACCAAATCAGCAGCATGAACATCAGAGGCAACCACCCAAGAATTATCCTCCTGACCATAACCCTTCCACTTGACCAAATACTGGAGTTTCCATCTGGAAACACGAGAATCCAAGATCTTCTCCACAACATACTCCAATTCTCACTCCACCAGCACCGGAGCAGGAGGCTCAAGCGAAGGAACAACAGGTACCTCATACTTCCGCAACAACGACCGATGGAACACATTATGAATAGCAAACGATGCCGGGAGATCCAAACGAAACGACACAGGGTTAAGAATTTCCAAGATCCTATAGGGACCGATGAACCGAGGCTTGAACTTAGGAGAAGAGACCTTCATAGGAACAAAACGAGAAGACAACCACACCAAGTCCCCAACACGAAGTCGAGGACCCACGCGGCGACGGCGATTAGCAAACTGCTGAGCCCTCTCCTGGGACAACTTCAAATTGTCCACCACATGACTCCAAATCTGATGCAACCTATCCACCACCATGTCCACTCCAGGACAATCAGAAGGCTCCACCTGACCAGAGGAAAAACGAGGATGAAACCCCGAATTACAAAAGAAAGGAGAAACCAAGGTAGCAGAACTAGCCCGATTATTAAGGGCAAATTCGGCAAGCGGCAAAAAGGTAACCCAGTCATCTTGATCAGCAGAAACAAAACACCTTAAATAAGTTTCCAAGGTCTGATTAGTTCGTTCCGTCTGGCCATTCGTCTGAGGATGGAATGCAGACGAAAAGGACAAATCAATGCCCATCTTAGCACAGAACGTCCGCCAAAATCTAGACACAAACTGGGATCCCCTGTCAGAAACGATGTTCTCCGGAATCACATGCAAACGAACCATGTTCTGAAAAAACAGAGGGACCAACTCAGAGGAGGAAGGCAACTTAGGCAAGGGTACCAGATGAACCATCTTAGAAAAGCGGTCACACACAACCCAGATGACGGACATTTTTTGAGAGACAGGGAGATCCGAAATAAAGTCCATGGAAATGTGCGTCCAAGGCCTCTTCGGAATAGGCAAAGGTGACAACAATCCACTGGCCCGAGAACAGCAAGGCTTAACCCGAGCGCAAACTTCACAAGACTGCACAAAAGAACGCACATCCCTCGACAAGGAAGGCCACCAAAAAGACCTGGCCACCAAGTCTCTAGTACCAAATATTCCAGGATGACCTGCCAACGCAGAAGAATGGACCTCGGAGATGACTCTACTGGTCCAATTATCCAGAACAGTCTTTCAGGCGGACAACGATCAGGTTTATCCGCCTGAAACTCCTGCAAAGCACGTCGCAAGTCTGGGGAGACAGCCGACAAAATCACCCCATCCCTAAGGATACCAGTGGGCTCAGAATTTCCAGGGGAGTCAGGCACAAAACTCCTAGAAAGAGCATCCGCCTTCACATTCTTTGAACCTGGCAGGTATGAAACCACAAAATCGAAACGGGAGAAAAACAGTGACCAACGAGCCTGTCTAGGATTCAGACGCTTGGCAGACTCAAGGTAAATCAGATTTTTGTGATCAGTCAAGACCACCACACGATGTCTAGCACCCTCAAGCCAATGACGCCACTCCTCAAATGCCCACTTCATGGCCAAAAGCTCCCGATTACCAACATCATAATTCCGCTCAGTGGGCGAAAACTTTCTAGAAAAGAACGCACATGGCTTCATCACTGAGCAATCGGAGCTTCTCTGTGACAAAACCGCCCCCGCTCCAATCTCGGAAGCATCAACCTCAACCTGAAAAGGAAGCGAAACATCTGGCTGACGCAACACAGGAGCAGAAGAAAACCGGAGCTTAAGTTCCTGAAAGGCCTCCACAGCCGCAGGAGACCAATCAGCAACATCAGCACCCTTCTTAGTCAAATCCGTCAAAGGCTTAACAACACTAGAAAAATTAGTTATGAAATGACGATAAAAATTAGCAAAGCCCAAGAACTTCTGTAGACTCTTAAGAGATGTAGGCTGCGTCCAGTCACAAATAGCCTGAACCTTGACGGGATCCATCTCAATAGTAGAAGGGGAAAAAATATACCCCAAAAAAGAAATCTTCTGGACTCCAAAGAGACACTTTGAACCTTTTACAAACAAAGAATTGGCCCGCAGGACCTGAAACACCTTCCTGACCTGCTGAACATGAGACTCCCAGTCATCAGAAAAAACCAAAACATCATCCAAATACACAATCATAAATTTATCCAGATATTCACGGAAAATATCGTGCATAAAGGACTGGAAGACAGAAGGAGCATTAGAAAGTCCAAAAGGCATCACCAAATACTCAAAATGGCCCTCAGGCGTATTAAATGCGGTTTTCCACTCATCACCCTGCTTTATCCGCACAAGATTATACGCACCCCGAAGATCAATCTTAGTGAACCATTTAGCCCCCTTAATGCGAGCGAACAAATCAGTCAACAATGGCAAAGGATACTGATATTTAACTGTAATCTTATTCAAAAGACGGTAATCTATACAAGGCCTCAAGGAACCATCTTTTTTGGCCACAAAAAAAAAACCTGCTCCCAAAGGGGACGAAGATGGACGGATATGCCCCTTTTCCAAGGACTCCTTAACATAATCCCGCATAGCAGTATGCTCTGGCACTGACAGATTGAACAAACGACCTTTAGGAAATTTACTGCCAGGATTCAAATCTATAGCACAATCGCAATCCCTGTGAGGAGGAAGCGAATTGAGCTTAGGCTCCTCAAAAACATCCCGATAATCAGACAAAAATACCGGAACCTCAGAAGGAGTAGATGAAGCGATAGAAATCGGAGGTGCATCATCATGAACCCCCTGACATCCCCAGCTTAACACAGACATCGTTTTCCAGTCCAAGACTGGGTTATGAGTTTGTAACCATGGCAGACCAAGCACTAAGACATCATGTAAATTATACAGTACCAGGAAGCGAATCACCTCCTGATGAACGGGAGTCATACGCATGGTCACTTGTGTCCAGTACTGAGGTTTATTCATAGCCAAAGGTGTAGAGTCAATTCCTTTCAAAGGAATAGGGACTTCCAGAGGCTCCAGACTAAACCCACAGCGGTTGGCAAATGACCAATCCATAAGACTCAGGGCAGCGCCTGAATCCACATAGGCATCAACGGAAATGGCTGATAATGAACAAATCAGAGTCACAGACAGAATGAACTTAGACTGTAAAGTACTAATGGCAACAGACTTATCAACCTTTTTTGTGCGTTTAGAGCATGTAACATAGTAACATAGTAACATAGTTAGTAAGGCCGAAAAAAGACATTTGTCCATCCAGTTCAGCCTATATTCCATCATAATAAATACCCAGATCTACGTCCTTCTACAGAACCTAATAATTGTATGATACAATATTGTTCTGCTCCAGGAAGACATCCAGGCCTCTCTTGAACCCCTCGACTGAGTTCGCCATCACCACCTCCTCAGGCAAGCAATTCCAGATTCTCACTGCCCTAACAGTAAAGAATCCTCTTCTATGTTGGTGGAAAAACCTTCTCTCCTCCAGACGCAAAGAATGCCCCCTTGTGCCCGTCACCTTCCTTGGTATAAACAGATCCTCAGCGAGATATTTGTATTGTCCCCTTATATACTTATACATGGTTATTAGATCGCCCCTCAGTCGTCTTTTTTCTAGACTAAATAATCCTAATTTCGCTAATCTATCTGGGTATTGTAGTTCTCCCATCCCCTTTATTAATTTTGTTGCCCTCCTTTGTACTCTCTCTAGTTCCATTATATCCTTCCTGAGCACCGGTGCCCAAAACTGGACACAGTACTCCAGCATGCATGCTGATATAACATGAGCTGAATCACCACAATAAAAACACAACCCATTTTTCCGCCTATAGTTTTGCCGTTCACTTCTGGACTGAATTCTATCACATTGCATTGTCTCAGGTGCCTGTTCAGAAGACACCGCCAAATGGTGCACAGGTTTGTGCTCCCGTAAACGCCGATCAATCTGAATAGCCATAGTCATAGACTCATTCAGACCTGTAGGCGCAGGGAACCCCACCATGACATCTTTAATGGCCTCAGAAAGGCCATCTCTGAATCTTGCAGCCAGGGCGCACTCATTCCACTGAGTAAGCACCGACCATTTCCGAAATTTCTGACAATATATTTCTGCTTCATCTTGCCCCTGAGAGAGAGCCAATAAAGCTTTTTCAGCCTGAATCTCTAGGTTAGGTTCCTCATAGAGCAAACCCAATGCCAGAAAAAACGCATCCACATTGAGCAACGCAAGATCCCCTGGTGCCAATGCAAATGCCCAATTCTGAGGGTCACCCCGCAGGAAAGATATAACAATCTTGACTTGCTGAGCAGGGTCTCCAGAAGAGCGAGTTTTCAAAGAAAGAAACAACTTGCAATTGTTCCTAAAATTCAGAAAACTAGATCTATCTCCAGAAAAAACCTCTGGGATAGGAATTCTAGGTTCAGACATAGGAGCATACACAACAAAATCTTGTATATTTTGAACCTTAGCAGCAAGATTATTCAGGCTGGAAGCCAAACTCTGGACGTCCATGATAAACAGCTGAGGTCAGAGCCATTCAAGGATTAAGAGGAGGTAAGACGCAGCCAAGCTGCAAATAAGGCTATGCAGCAAACTCTGAGGGGGAAAAAAAAAACTTCCTCAGACTACTTTTCCTCCTACTTCAGCCAATACGATTACCACTTTTTGGCCGGCTATACTGTCATGATCCCAATGG
The DNA here is from genome assembly GCF_032444005.1 of Ranitomeya imitator. Lineage (NCBI taxonomy): Eukaryota > Metazoa > Chordata > Amphibia > Anura > Dendrobatidae > Ranitomeya > Ranitomeya imitator. Next base: position 282,391,785 of record NC_091286.1, read on the forward strand.
CAGGGGATCACAAAAGGACAAGCACAAAAAACAAAACAAGCTCTAGGGTGATGGAAACTGAGCTGACCGCGATCCTGAACCTCAACACACAACTAGCTGTAGCCGGGGAACGTGCCTACGATGATTCTAGACGTCTCGCGCTAGCCGAAGAACTAGCTTTCCCTATTAGAAGAAACACAGACCTCTCTTGCCTCCAGAGAAACACCCCACAGAAATAGCAGCCCCCCACATGTAATGACGGTGAAATGAGAGGAAAGCACATACGTAGTTGTGAAAACAGATTCAGCAAAATGAGGCCCGCTAAAGCTAGATAGCAGAGGATACAAAAGTGAACTGCGCGGTCAGCGAAAAACCCTACAAAAAACCATCCTGAAATTACTTGAACTCATGTTCCAACTCATGGAACATGAGGAGTGATATCAGCCCACTAGAGCAACCAGCAAAAAGGAATCACATATCTGCAAGCTGGACTAAGACAAAAATTAAGCAAAACGTGGAACAGGAAAATCAAAAACTTAGCTTGTCCTGAAGAATACAGAAGCGGGAAGCAGAGGTAACAAGACACACTGATTACATTGATAGCCGGCGAGGAAATAACAAGAAAGCCAGGTTAAATAGGAAACTCCCATATCCTGATAGAACAGGTGGACACCAGAGACCGCAGAGAACACAAGTCACCCAGTACCATCTGTAACCACCAGAGGGAGCCCAAAAACAGAATCCACAACAGTCTCCGCAGCTCTTTTGGAGAACACATCTGCATAGGGCCAATAGTGCTTGGGGAGAGAGGAAAGATCTGCGGGTACCTGTGTAGTAGCAACCTGAACGCACTCCCTCTGACATCTACCCTCGCAGGATTTACTCCATCCCAAAATTCTCCCAGAGGACCACGCAATATGAGGAGAATGGTAGCGAAGCCATGGTATCCCCAACAGGACCTCATCAATTCCCTCAGGAATGACTAATAGGGAGATTATCTCCTGATGTGATGGAGACACAGAAAGCGTGAAAGGAATGGTTTGGTGGGTAATCTGTGAGGGTAGTGTTGACCCATTTACCACTCGAACGGTTACAGGCTTGGCGAGCATCACCAAGGGTATTGCGTGACGCTGGGCAAAAGAGGAAGACATAAAATTACCCTCTGCCCCAGAATCCACGCATAGCTCGACCATAAGAGTGGATGGGCCTATGGTAATTGTCCCCTTGAAGGACAACTTTGAGGCAAACGTCGCCGTGTCTAGTGTACCTCCTCCAACTGCCACTAGACGCTGACGTTTCCCCGACCGCTGAGGACCCTTGGAGGCAAGATGTCCTGACTGCTGGCAAACATGACGGACCCTATGTGCACGGGCGGACTGAGATTTGGATCCCGCTCGTGTCACCTCTAAGGCCTCATGTGACTCAGATGCCTGGATTGGAGATTCCAAAGGTTTGGCGAAGGTGGGAGCCAGCCGAAACCTCTGCCTACACTGGGCTCGCTCTAACCTCCGCTCGTTAAAACGGAGGTCAATACGAGTAGAGACAGTTATTAACTCCTCCAGTGTGGCAGGAATCTCCCTAGTGGCCAGAGCGTCCTTAATGTGATCAGCCAGGCCCCTCCAAAATATGGGGATAAGGGCTTTATCCGACCACTCCAGCTCAGAAGCTAAAGTACGGAAGCGGACGGAAAAATGGCTGACCAAGGACTCACCCTGAGTTAATGCCAGTAGTTGGAGCGCTGTGTCATGGGTGACTTGAGGTCCAAAAAAGACCTTTTTCAGAGTGCTCAGAAACAACGGAGCACTCTGCACCACATGATCATCACGCTCCCACAGCGGCGTAGCCCACTCCAACGCCCTGTCCGACAAGAGAAAGACAATAAATCCCACCTTAGCCCGCTCTGTAGGAAAACGTGCAGCCAGGAGCTCGAGGTGGATAGAGCACTGACTCACAAATCCCCTACAAGTTTTGCAATCTCCAGAAAATTTTTCTGGCAACGAGAGGCGAGATAATGTCGGAACAGGGGTGGCAGTGGACAAGGTTGCTGCAGCCACGTTAGCAGCCTATACAGCAACTGCGGTAACATCCACAGCTGAGGTTGAGCTCTCAAGAGCCGACAACCTACCCTCCAGCTGCTGGATATACCGCCAAGATTGCTGAATGTCCGCCATTTACTAGCCAGACCTTGGCGCTAGTATTATGTTAAGGACCGGCGGAACGCACCAAGCATAGATGATATGAAACTAGGTGCGTTCGCAGTCCGAGGTCCACCGTGCAGGTAAAGACCCTGCTGCTAGTAAGACGGACTATATGGCGGTACTAAGTATACACACATGGGTTAACTTCACCCTGCGTGAAGGAAGCGATCCTGTTGCGTCACAGGACCGCAGTACCGCACATAGAGCGCGAGCAAGAAGTCAGCGAACTCAACCCCTACTCAGGATTGAAGTCCGATTAGACACTTGCTGGCACAACACCGCAACTGGGTGTGTAAGGAAACTAATAAATAGAATATAAAGGCACGAGAGTGCGTGCGGTGCCGCACTGACAGACGCCACTAACCACCCAGGCTTGGGTAAGGAAAGCGCAAAGGAAGCGCACGGCGCCGTACTGGCGGACACAGCAACTGGACGCTGTGATGTGTGTTACGTGCAGATGGCTAGTCGGGCGCTAGATAGCTACCATCATCCGCGAGCAGTCAACAACACTAGGGAGGGATACTTAGGAGCTTTCATCCATCGACATACATCCATCTACACACACACATTATCAAGACAATACTAGCGCATGGCCGTGCGGTCATGCGCAGTTTATATAGTTGCAGCACAGGAAGCAGCTACAGAAGTTTTGCCCTTTCAGGACCTGCCAAGAGGACCAATGGGATGTGCTGCAGTGCCTGAGCATGTGACCCTCGATCTCCAATGGGAGATCTTGCCCTGGGCATGCTCAGTGTGTGCAAATAAGGACTTAGTCCCAGAGAAGCCCGCTCGCCGCAGATCAGTGCAGGGTACAACAGGAGAGCCAGAAAAGGCAGCAGTAACCCCCTGCACAGAATCAGTCCCAGCAAGACGCTGGGAGCGGCGCCTCCGCTGAGCAGAGCCCACTGCGGCCGAGGCAGAATGGGAGACCGCAGCAGACACGGATCGAGATTACCCCTGTGCAGCAGAGGAAGCTCGACTCCTAACATTTCAGCTTCATCCTTTTAGAGCCATCCTTATAGAGACAGACCACCGTCCGACAGACCTATGAGTCCGTATTTATAACTAGCTAAGTGCACATGAAATAGGCTAGGTGTGATCAGGAGGGAGAGGCAGAAGGGAGACTGGTCACAGACACAGGAGTGGATTAATTAGCAAGGAAAATGACAAAATAAATATATACAAATGGACAGATAAATTCAACAGTAATAGCAGACAGATACAGGGTGAATGGGGTCCGGAAAGATGGGTGATGGTATTGCAACCAGTGGACATACCAATAATAGCAGACAGATACAGGGTGAATCAGTCAAGAAAGATGGGTGATGGTATTGCAGCCACTGGACATACCTGAGGATGAAGCAGATCAATTGTCAGATTGATAGTAATAGTGAAGCATAGTAATAATAATAATGAAGCATCTATGGCAGGGGGTTATTTTTCTGGCATATGTCAACTTTATACTTTTGGAGCCATCCTAATAGAGACAGACCATGATTCGCTAGACCTCTGAGTCCGTATTTAAGAGATCAGAGAAAGTGTCACCAAACTTTTTCCAACTTCTTCAGTCCGGAAGATCTGTTGTGCTTCTGCAACAATGTGGCCGGTCTTTTTGAGGCTATAGATATCACCTGTAACCCGATTGAATGGCGCCTGTTTATAGATAGTTCATCCCGAAGCCTCAAAGCCGTGCTGCTTCACAACGGAAACAACTACCCATCTCTCCCTATGGCTTACTCTGTGTATCTCAAAGAGGACTACACCAGTGTCAAGATGTTGCTAAGTGCCTTGAAGTATGACGACTATGAATGGGAGGTCATTGGAGACTTCAAAATGGTGTCATTCCTGATGGGCCTTCAAGGCGGTTTCACAAAATTTCCTTGTTTCCTTTACCTCTGGGACAGCCGTGACACTAAGGCGCATTATCAAAGAAAGGACTGGCCACAGCAGACCAAGTTCTCTGTGGGGAAGAGCAACGTCAAGAGAAGCCGCTGATAGAACCTCTGAAGGTGCTGATGCCACCACTGCACATCAAGTTAGGCCTCATCAAGCAATTTGTCATGGCTCTTGACAAGGAGTCAGCAGCTTTCAAGTACCTCCAAGATCTCTTTCCAAAGCTGTCCGAGGCAAAGGTCAAGGCTGGTGTCTTCGTTGGACTGCAGATCAAAAAGATCATAGAATTTGACGAGTTCACCAAGCTGCTGAACAGGACAGAGAAAGCGGCTTGGAACAGTTTTGTTGCAGTGGTTCATGGCTTCCTGGGTAATCACAAGCCTGAAAACTATGTGCAGTTGGCTCAGACTCTCATAAAGAATTATGCCATAATGGGATGCAGAATGTCTCTCAAAGTCCATATCCTTGACACTCATCTTGACAAGTTCAACGAGAACATGGGAGCTTACTCAGAGGAGCAAGGTGAACGTTTTCATCAAGATATATTGGACTTTGAACGTCGTTACCAAGAACAGTATAATGAAAACATTATGGGGTACTACATTTGGTGGCTTCTTCGAGAAAGCAATTTGCAGTGTACTCGCAAATCTAGAAAAACTACTCGTTTATGAACCTTTTTTGAGTGATTTTTGACTGTCTTTGTCTATTTACCATGCAAGTGTTGTTTTTATCAGAGCGCATGAACAAAAATATAATAATTTCCTTTTTTTGTCACAATAAATATGACATTTTTCTGGCCTGTGGTCATTAAATCAAAGTTTGTGCTGAATGTAGTCATTTTCCATAGTCTTTAAACATAAGCAGTTGAAATATTACACTTGGAAGCCATGAACAAAAATTGTGTTACATAGTGTAATAGAAGAGCTATAACTTCACTTACATGTAATACAATTATTCAAATCTATGTATTCGTCATCAAAATTTATGAGGTTTCAGGTGATCCCGAGCCTTGTTCACATATAGGCATAAAAAAATTAATACATTTATGTCAGCATATATAATTTGCTTAAAATAACAAAATAACGGGTCAAAATACTGGGGTTCATAGGTATCAGATTTTATAAAAGTTATCTCCACATCAAGTGCAAATATAAAACAGCATAGAAGAGAATTGGCACATTCATAAAATCTCTAGGGTATGATTGGAAAAGAGGGATAAGGAAAGAGGGAAAGATAAGTAAAAAAAGGGAACAAGAAAACGGAGCAAGGTAAAAGACAAAATGGAGAGAAGAGAAAGACAGAGGTAAGTGTAAGGGTACCGTCACACAGTGCCATTTTGATCGCTACGACGGTACGATTCGTGACGTTCCAGCGATATCCATACGATATCGCTGTGTCTGACACGCAGCAGCGATCAGGGATCCTGCTGAGAATCGTACGTCGTAGCAGATCGTTTGGAACATTCTTTCGTCGCTGGATCTCCCGCTGTCATCGTTAGATCGGTGTGTGTGACACCGATCTAGCGATGCGTTCGCTTGTAACCAGGGTAAACATTGGGTTACTAAGCGCAGGGCCGCGCTTAGTAACCCGATGTTTACCCTGGTTACCAGCGTAAATGTAAAATAAAAAACCAGTACATACTTACATTCCGGTGTCCGTCAGGTCCCTTGCCGTCTGCTTCCCGCACTCACTGACTGCCGGCCGTAAAGTGAAAGCAGAGCACAGCGGTGACGTCACTGCTGTGCTTTCACTTTACGGCCGGCAGTCAGTGAGTGCGGGAAGCAGACGGCAAGGGACAGACACCGGAATGTAAGTATGTACTGTTTGTTTTTTTTTACGCTGGTAACCAGGGTAAACATCGGGTTACTAAGCGCGGTCCTGCGCTTAGTAACCCTATGTTTACCTTGGTTACCCGGGGACCTCGGCATCGTTGGTCGCTGGAGAGCTGTCTGTGTGACAGCTCTCCAGCGACCACACTACGACTTACCAACGATCACGGCCAGGTCGTATCGCTGGTCGTGATCGTTGGTAAATCGTATAGTGTGACGGTACCCTAACCTACAACCTCTTCATATAGAGATAAAGTACTCACCAGTGCTGAGAAGAGAAATGGCATCAAGCTGCTGGAACAGGGAAGAACAGAAGGGATCTGTTTAAGAAAAATGACAGCTGTGTTTGCTGAGGTGAACTGACTCCTGTGTGCTCTTAAATAGTATATGGCCGATGTGCGAGCAGGAAAAGGGGGGACCATTAATGTACATCAGTGGAAGCTAACCAGCTGTTAGCATGGAAAAACTATACCAGAAATGATTATGTAGCCAGGGCAATACAAGGAGTCTGCACTGCTGTAGGGTGCTCCAAAACATATGGAAAAATACTGTAACAAGAGTTTATATGGGTGAATAACACTAAATGAATCATCAAAAGGCGTGTACAAAAGAAGGTACCATAGTGACCTGTACCGCAACCACCTCACCAGGAGGTGCATCAAGATAGTTGGAGCAAGGAGCACTTGACAGGGAGGGCAAGTTATCACATGACGCACATCGCATTACGATGGGATGTGTTAAAGAGTATTATGCGAACTGACTCAGAGGGGGTCTCCCAGCACATGGCGTTTTGGTGACACCGATCATGGCATCATTTTGACTGAACCAATATATAAAAAATTGTAAGTAAATGCAAGCTTAGTGGCATACAACACGTGAACCACATTATGCTGATAAAAAATGGGTTTGGTACCTTGCTAGTCAGTTGAAAAAAAGAATACTCTCAGTGGGAAAAACAAGATAATATTGTAGTTATGATTAGGGTTGAGCGAAATGGATCGGACAATTTCAAAAATCGCCTACTTTTAGCAAAGTCGGGTTTCGTGAAACCCGACCCTAGTGTGGGATTGGCCATGAGGTCGGCGATCTTCACGCCAAAGTCGCGTTTCTTATGACGCTTTCAGTGCCATTTCTCATCCAATGAAGGCGGACGCAGAGTGTGGGCAGCGTGATGACATAGGTCTCGGTCCCCACCATCTTAGAGAAGGGCATTACAGTGATTGGCTTGCTTTCTGCAGCGTCACAGGGGTTATAAAGGGGCATGCACACCGACCTCCATCTTACTTCTGCCGATCTTAGCATGGGGAGAGGTTGCTGCAGCTTCATCAGAAGAAGAGATATACTTAGGAAGGGAAGATTAACCCCGAAACTGCTTGTGCTGTAGCGATTTCCACTGTCCAACACCACCTTTTGTTTGCAGGGACAGTGGAGTTTTTTTTTTGTGCATCAGCGCTGTAGCTTATTAGGCTGCCCTATAAGGCTCCCTGATAGCTGCATTGCTGTTTGTACGCTGCTGTGCAAACCAACTGTTTTATTAAAAGCAAAAATCCTGTTGCTCCTTTCTGCACAGTTCTCGTTTCTTTGTCCACACTTTTGTGTGCAGCAGTCCTTTTTATTGCTGCCATACTTGTCCTTTGATCATTGTAGGGAGATTGAAATTGTACTACAGCCCTTGTATTTTTTGATATATCTGCCAGCCACGTTGTGCCACTTACCGTATATACTCGAGTATAAGCCGACCCGAGTATAAGCCGACCCCCCTAATTTTGCCACAAAAAACTGGGAAAACTTATTGACTCGAGTATAAGCCTAGGGTGGAAATGCAGCAACTACCGGTGAATTTCAAAAATAAAAATAGATCATTATTTCCCCATAGCTGTGCCATATAGTGCTCTACACCATTCATATTTCCCCATAGCTGTGCCCCATATAGTGCTCTGCACCGTTCACTGTGCCCCCTAGCTGTGCCATATACAGTGCTCTGCACCGTTCACTGTGCCCCATAGCTGTGCCATATACGGTGCTCTGCACCGTTCATTGTGCCCCCTAGCTGTGCCATATACGGTGCTCTGCACCGTTCACTGTGCCCCCTAGCTGTGCCTTATACGGTGCTCTGCACCGTTCATTGTGCCCCCTAGCTGTGCCATATACGGTGCTCTGCACCGTTCACTGTGCCCCCTAGCTGTGCCTTATACGGTGCTCTGCACCGTTCATTGTGCCCCCTAGCTGTGCCTTATACGGTGCTCTGCACCGTTCATTGTGCCCCCTAGCTGTGCCATATACGGTGCTCTGCACCGTTCATTGTGCCCCCTAGCTGTGCCATATACGGTGCTCTGCACCGTTCATTGTGCCCCCTAGCTGTGCCATATACGGTGCTCTGCACCGTTCATTGTGCCCCCTAGCTGTGCCATATACGGTGCTCTGCACCGTTCATTGTGCCCCCTAGCTGTGCCTTATACGGTGCTCTGCACCGTTCATTGTGCCCCCTAGCTGTGCCTTATACGGTGCTCTGCACCGTTCACTGTGCCCCATAGATGCTGCACATAAATCTGTGCTGCCGCTGCTACTGCTGCAATAAAAAAAAAAAAACACATACTCACCTCCCTTGATTGCAGCTCCCAGCGTCTCGTTCCGGCGCCTCCATCTTCCCGGCGTCTCTGCTCTGACTGATCAGGCAGAGGGCGCCGCGCACACTATATGCGTCATCGCGCCCTCTGCCTGATCAGTCAGAGAGCGCAGACGCCGGGAAGATGGAGGCGCCGGCCGGGAAGATGGATCGGCGCCCGGCGGCTGGAACGAGGACAGGTGAATATGCTATACTCACCTAGTCCTGGCGATCCTCGCGCTGTCCCCTCCTGTCTTTGGCGCTGCAGCTTCTTTCTCTATCAGCGGTCACCGGCACCGCTGATTAGAGAAATGAATAAGCGGCTCCGCCCCTATGGGAGGTGGAGCCACTTATTCATTTCTGTAATGAGCGGTCCCACGTGACCGCTGAAGAGAGGAAGAAGCTGCAGCACAGAAGCCTGTGGGACAGCAGGGACAGCGCGAGGATCGCTGGGACTAGGTAAGTATGCCTCAGCGCCCTCACCCCCTCACCCGCCGACCCCACCGCTACCGTGACTCGAGTATAAGCCGAGGGGGGCACTTTCAGCCCTAAAATTTGGGCTGAAAATCTCGGCTTATACTCGAGTATATACGGTACATTGTGTAGTGTAATACACAGGGCCTGTTTTTTGCTTCAGTCTCCCCCCAAAGAAAGTGAGATTTAAATTGCCAACAAGTTTCTATACACCTTCTACCTTGTTTTACAGCAACATATAACGGTTGTTATTTTGGTTAGATTTTCCCCAAAAATTAGGAAGTCTGGTGGAAGAGGCTGTGGGCGGTCGTTGCCAGCTGGTACTGATGGTGGTGGTGGTGGTGGAGCATCTGGTGGTAATGGGAAAAGCAAAATAGCACCTAAGGCTGGAGGTGTTGAGCCAGTGTCATCGTCTGGCTACACAAGGCCTCGAAGGCTCCCTTATCTGGGAGTAGGAAAACAGCTTTTAAAGCCGGAGCATCAGGAAAAAGTTTTGGCTTTCCTTGCTGACTCAGCCTATGGCTCTTTCGCCTCCTCTTCTGAAAGTTCAAAATATAAAAGCAGCGAGTCGTCAGTGGATGCTCCCAGTCAGGACCAAGTCGCTTCCTTGTGTCCTTCACCCAAACCAAAAGGGAAGGATGCAGCAGGCGACACTACAGTTTACTCCATGGAGCTCTTAACACATACCGTGCAAGGGTTAGAAAGGGAAATAGTTAACAGGCCATTACAAGATGAATCGGACATGGAGTGCACAGATGCAGAGCCACAGCTAGATTATTATGCTGTTCCATTGACTCAGATCACTACATTGCCCTCGCAGTGTACTGAGCCAGAATCTGACCCTGATGAGACTATGGTGCCCCGTCCCGAACGCTATAGCACCTTACACGGTGATACAGAGGAAGGTGCACATGACATTGAAGAGGAGGTGATAGATGACCCAGTTGTTGACCCAGATTGGCAGCCATTGGGGGAACAGGGTGCCGCTGGCAGTAGCTCTGAGGAATAGGAGGATGATCCGCAGCAGGCATCTACATCGCAACAGCTTTCATCTGGCAGGCCCGTATCTGGCCAAAACGTTTGACAAAACCAAAAACACTTTTAGGACAGCGTGGCCATCCGGTGAAAGGAGAACAGTGTGCAAGCCTGGACTAACTACCAAACGACCCGTGCCGTTGGTGTACCCACACAGAATGAAGGTAGTCAGCAACGCTACATTGCTTCCCTCACTGTAAGCCAACCAGTTAGGACACCACCAACAGCAAATGTGGAGGTATCGTCACAAGGCCAAAGCAGTCAGGGAATCACAAGGTTCTTGGTAGGAAACACTGGAGGTAGGCCAACATCAAGAATACCATCACCAACCCTCTCTCAATCTGCCATGTCCACCACCACCCCCGCTAGTTCCACCATATGCAGCTCTCCAGTCCAGCTCACCCTACAAGAGACTCTCATTAGGAAAAGGAAGTACTCATCCTCTCATCCGCATACACAGGGTTTGAACGCCCACATTGCTAGACTAATCTCATTAGAGATGATGTCCTACCGGTTGGTTGAAAGTGAAGCTTTCAAAGCCCTGATGGCCTGCGCAGTACCACACTATGACCTACCCAGTTGACAGTTCTTTGCGAGAAAAGCCATCCCAGCCATCAGTAGAAAGGTGCACCTCACAACAGATGCATGGACCAGTAGGCATGGCAGGGACGTTACATGTCCATCACGGTGCACTGGGTTAATGTGGTGGATGCTGGGTCCACAGGGACAGCCATAGTGGGACAGTTCTGCCTAGCCCACGGTCTAGGAAACAGTTGGCAGTAGGCGTTCGACACCCCACCTCCTCCTCCTCCTCCAGAAGCGAAAGCTCATCCACAGAGTGCAGTCGCCCGTCCACTCCATCCGCAGCTGCCAGTGTTGCACATGAGGTGTCACATTATGGAACAGCAAGTGGTAAGCGTCAGCAGGCTGTGTTGGAAATGAAGTGTTTGGGCGACAACAGACACACTGCGGAAGTACTGGCCGAGTACTTGTGGCAAGAAACTCAGGTCATGGCTGGGCAGTGTACATCTTGAGGCAGGCAAGGTAGTCAGTGATAACGGAAGGAATTTTATTGCTTTCATAGCCATTTCAGAACTGAAACACATACCTTGCCTGGTTCACACCTTGAACCTGGTGGTGCAGTGCTTCCTCAAAAATTATCCGGAGTTACCAGCCCTGCTCCTGAAGGTGCAAAGACTTTGCTCGCACATCCGCCGGTCGCCCGTACACTCCATCCGTATGCTGAACCATCAGCGATCGCTGAAGCTTCCCCAGCACCGCCTAATAATCGATGTTGCAACAAGGTGGAACTCCACACTGCACATGCTTCAGAGGCTGTGCGAACAGAGGCGTGCTGTAATGTATTTGTGGGAGGATACACATAAACGGCCAGGCAGTTGGATGGCAGACATGGAGTTGTCTGGTGTGCAGTGGTCGAAGCTCCAAGACCTCCGTCAAGTCCTTCAGTATTTTGAGGAATGCACACGGCTGGTAGGTGCAGATGACACCATCATAAGCATGAGAATTCCACTAATGCGTCTGCTGATGCAAAGTTTGATGCACACTAAGGAGCAGGCATCTGCGGCTGAGGAGAGAAGCCTTGATGACAGTCAGCCATTGTCTGCTCAGGGAACTCTCCTGGATGAGGTGGTGGACGAAGAGGAGGAGGATGATGGGGATGAATATTTATGGGAGGATGCTTCTCAGGGGGCAATAGAAACTTGTGGCGTTGCAAGGTCAGGTACAGGGATTTTGCGGGAGACAAGTGATGTTGATTTGCAAGAAAGTGCTCCTCAACCCAGCACAAGCAGTGAATTGACACCTGGAACATTGGCCCACATGGCTCATTATGCCTTGCATATCCTAAAAAGGGACCTCCATATTATAAAAATGATGACCGATGACGATTACTGGTTGGCCTGCCTCCTGGATCCACGATATAAAGGGAAATTACAAAATATCATGCCACATGAGAACCTTGAGCAAATATTGGCTACCAAACAAGCAACTCTTGTAGACCGTTTGGTTCAGGCATTCCCAGCACACAGCGGTGGTGATGGTTCTCACACGAGCTGTAGGGGGCAACATGGCAGAGGTGGTAGAGGTGCACAAATCAGAAATGGCGTTGGACAGAAGGGTTTTATGACCAGGTTGTGGAGTGATTTCGCAATGACCGCAGACACGGCAGGTACTGCTGCATTGATTCAAAGTGACAGCAGACAGCCTTTATCCAGTATGGTTATAAACTATTTTTCCTCCCTTCTCCCTCACAGGTCATTCCCCTTTGATTACTGGGCATCAAAAATAGACACCTGGCCTGAATTGGCAGAATAAGCATTACAGGAGCTCGCTTGCCCAGCTGCTAGTGTGCTATCAGAAAGAGTCTTCAGTGCTGCTGGTTCAATACTGACCAAAAAAAGGACTCGCCTGGCTACCCGAAATGTTGATGATCTAACCTTCATTAAAATGAACCAATCATGGATTTCAAATTATTTTGCCCCACCTTCCCCTGACACGTAGCTTGCCTGAAAAATGTTTTGCTTTTGGCCTCCTCTTACTGACTGCTCTAATTCCTCCATTTGAAGCTGCTGAATGTCCACCATAGGCCATTTTTCTACCTCCCTAAATGGTCTGATTCCCCCCACATGGCCGTGGTCACCACTTGGCGCAAGCACCCGTGCGAGTGCAGTTTTCCTGGGCTTGTGGGTGTGCCCACTTTTGGGCGACGGCACTGGCACAGGGTCCCTCATAGTACAATAAAGTGTCTCTGACGGTGGTGGTGCACACCGAATGTCAGACACACCGTCGTAATATGAGGGACCCTGTGCCAGTGCCGCCGCCCACGAGAGAGTGTTCCCCCCAGCTCGAACAGTGCTCTACCACTTGCAATACTTACCTCTCCCTGCTCCACCACTGTGTAGTCTGTGCTGTTAAATCCTTCAATGGCACTGCCAATGCAAATTTGTTGAAATGATAGATGATCATTAAAATATACAAGGGCCCTGGCCTCCATTTAGACCAATTAATACTTTGTGCCTACTACCACTGTCTGCTACTCAGCAGAAAGAGGAGCCCACCCCATTACTTAGCTATGCCGCATGGTTAGTCCTGTTACCAATTTTGAACTGCATTTAGCCTACTTTTTTATTTTAGGCCTTCTAAGTCTGTGTGAGCCTCTCATAACAGTTGTCCGCTGAAAAAAGCTATGCCGCCTGTGTACTCCTCTTACCAATTTTGAACTGCATTTAGCCTACTTTTTTATTTTAGGCCTACTAAGTCTGTATGAGCCTCTCATAACAGTTGTACTCCTCCGCTGAACAAAGCAATGCCGCCTGTGTACTCCTGTTACTGCATTTAGACTACTTAGTTACTTGGGCCTAGTAACTTTGTGAGCCTCTCATAACAGTTGTCCTCCTCCGTTAAAAAAAGCTATGCCGCCTGTTTACTCCTCTTACCAATTTTGAACTGCATTCAGCCTACTTTTTTATTTTAGGCCTACTAAGTCTGTGTGAGCTTCTCATAACAGTTGTCCTCCTCCGCTGAAAAAAGCTATGCCACCTGTGTACTCCTCTTACCAATTTTGAACTGCATGTAGCCTACTTTTTTATTTTAGGCCTACTGAGTCTGTCTGCGCCACTCAATACAGCTGTACTCAATTGAACAAAGCTATGCCGCCTGTGTACTCCAGTTACCAATTTTGAACTGCATTTAGCCTACTTAGTTATTTAGGCCTACTAACTGTGCCTGCCGCTCCTTGCTTTTCTCCTCCACTGAACAAAGCTGAGTCTCTATTTTCACCGTTTCAGATATTAAACTGCATTTGGCCTACATGTTTGGTTGGGCCTACTAACGGTGTCTGCCGCTCCTTGCTTTTCTCCTCCACTGAACAAAGCTGAGCCTCAATTTTTACCATTTCAGATATTAAACTGCATTTGGCCTACTTGTTTGGTTGGGCCTACTAATGGTTTCTGCCACTCCTTGCTTTTCTCCTCCACTGAACAAAGCTGAGCCGCCTGTTTACTCCTGTTACCAATTTTGAACTGCATTTGGGCCACTTTATTACTTGGGCCTACTAACTGTGTCTGCCACTCATTACAGTTGTCGTCCACTGAACAAAGCAATGCTGCCTGTTTATTCCTGTTATCACTTTTGAACTGCATTTAGCCTACTTTATTATTTGGGCCTATATCTGTGTTTCCTCCTCATCCTGCCCATTGGCCAGCCACTGCTAGATGTGTCTGCTGGTAGATTGACCCAGACCACTACATTCCCCTTGCACTCTGCACAGCCAGAATCTGACCCTGCTGAAAGTCAGGTTCCCCTTCCTGCATACTATACCACCTTATACGGGGACAAAGAGGAAGGTGCAGATGAAAGTGCAGGTTCCTTCATCAGGTGGGGGGGCATACTCAGCACTGGCACAGGGCCTTCATAGTACGCAAAAGTGTCTCTGGCAGTGGGAGGCGCCGCCCGCCGTCAAACACACCACCGTACTATGAGGGGCCCTGTGCCAGTGCCAACTAGTGGGCCCCCCTGCTTGTTCAGGATCGCAGCACTTGCAAAGTTGAAATACTTACCTCTCCCTGCTCCATCGCCGTGACGTATTCCGCGTTTCCCGGGCCCACGAAAATCTTGAGCCAGCCCTACCCCCCCACAACTTTAGCCAAATGAGCCCCTGTTTTCAATGTCTAACTATTATTATAAAGTAAATTAAGACTGACAAGCTTAAGAAATAAGAATTGATGTTTTTGGCATTAAAATGGGCTCTGTAGGCGTTTTCCTGTCCTCCACTCACTGCCGACTTTGATTCCCCATTGACTTGCATTGGGTTTTGTGTTTCCGTCGGCCCCCGACTTTTTGCAATAATCGGCCAATTTCACCCGACCCGACTTTTCACAAAGTCGGGTTTTGCGAAACCCGACTCGATCCTAAAAAAGTAAAAGTCGCTCAACTCTAATCAATACTTATATTTTTACAGAATCTTTGATGGGACCCATAATTTCTTCAGGTAGTATAACCATTGCCTAGTGTCTTTGTTTTTCTGCATCTCCTTTATCATTTATTCTTTATTACGTTCACACGCCCTTTTTTATCCCCCACTTTTTCCTTCTACTTACTTGTCTTTTTTCCCTCTTTTTTTCTTTTTATTTGTCAAATATGTTCTTTTTCCTATATGTATATTTCTCCTTTTTTCCCATGAAACACATTCATACTTTAACCAGAAATATCGCATCGGGAGTGCGGTGAAATTAACATCTGTGTATGCTTAGTGGTGCTGACAGGGCAGCGGACATGTCTCACACCACTTGCGCTTTCCAGCATACCGTATTTTTCGGATTATAAGATGCTCCGGATTATAAGACTCACCGCAAATTTTGAGGAGAAAAATAAGAAAAAATATTTTTTAATAAAATGGTGGTGCTTCTTATAATCTTTGCATCTTATTGCTTATCGGGGGTGGTGGCTGTGGTGAAGCGGGGTCCCAGGGTCTCTGCTGGAGGAGGCAGGAGTGGGGTGATGCTGCAGGCTGCAGGCAGGGATGAGGGGGGCTCTGATGTGCGGCGCGCTGCTGCGGGGGTCTTGTGCTGCTGCCAAGTGTCTCCGGGGGCCGGCAGTTGCTGGCTGGTGCTGCGGGTGTCTCCGGTGCCCAGCAGTGCTGCGTGGGTGTCCGGCGCTACCCTGGGCTCTGCTGACATTTTGCGACAGGCCAGAGCCCCGGCACTTCCACGGTTCCATGTGCAGTGGTCTCCGGGAATATGGCCGCCGCTGGAGGCGACGCATGCACAGATGGTGATCTCGGGACCAAGATCTCGAGAGATGAGATCTCAGCGCTGAAATCCACTGAGGGGTGGAATCATTACACAATTGACCATAAGTAACCACTTGATAACTGCCCATTTAATAATGATTACTGTATATACAGTACACAACTGGAAATGCATATATACTGCTTCTTTATGGAAGCTAGATTAGGGAGCACATATTTTATAATCTAAATTTATATAGAAAAACTTTTCAATGTCGTTAGTTTGCATGAAATATTACACCATTAGGGTGGGGAGAAACACAGCGCCAAAGGATCTCGAATTATATTAGCTGGGGAAACACAAGTATGTATAAGCAAATGTATGCACAGTGTGAACATATACTGACATTAAATCACCTTCTACATCCCACACTTTGTCACCAATCATCAGTCTACTACTTAAGTGCTCTGTTTTACATGACCTGATCTAGATTTTAAAAGTCAAACAGCGACATATCTCATATTTCTGCTGCCTGCTGTAATAACAGTGATCAAGATACCAAATATTTCTACTCAAACTGCTTGTTAAGGTAGGGTTCTATCCTACTCATTCTAATTTATAGAAAACAACCTATTCCTGCAATGAGAAGAACCTGCTATTTGTATTAGTATTTAGACTTTACTTTAGATAAACTGAGTCATAAGTGATGTACATTACATTTTGGAGAATAGCCCCCCCCCCCTAGGAATGTCACTCATTGACTACGTTGTGTTTTTACATGAGAAAAACAGTAACCAATTTAAGGTCCCCATATACATTAGAATAACGCTGGACAGACCTGATTATATCAACGTGTTCAGCTGACAATCTAATGCGTATGGGGGCCATCCTGACTTATGATTGCCAACAGGGGTGAACCTAGCCTCTCTGCTGCCTGAGGCAAACCGCAAAATGGCGCCCCCCCCCGTAGTAAATTTTTTAAGTTAGTAAAAAATGGTGTGTCTTCTATAACAGACCACACCTCCGTGTCCCGAAACGCTTAGCCAATCACAAGTGCCACACACAGGGCTGTCCGGGGCTAATAGGGGCCTTCCCATTGGGTTGGGCGAGGGATGTAAGAGCGGGAAGGGGGAGGAGTATGGCTGGATGCCTGTATGTACCAAGGGGCGACATTGGACGTGGTGTGGAAGTTATGACCAGTCAGTCCTGCAGCAGAGACGTATGTGAATGGTGCAATGCATCCTGCACTTGGGGCGTATATAGAAATTATGGGGCCCCATAGCATTAGTTCTAATTGGCCCCCCTCCAGACCCCACCGGCCCACGTACTGTATTGTCCACTTCCAAATTTCTACATTCCAAAAAATGGTAACACCACTATGTAAAAAGGAAGTCCGTGACCCCCAAGATGCATACTAAGCTGCTATATTGTGGTATAAGGGGCTCACCTCCGGTAACATACAGACTAGAACAGGACAAATTCCTGAGGAAATTGTTTGCATCTAATGCAAATGAGGAGATTTTGGTGCCCCCCTATGACAGGTCTATTGGCCAATGAATGAAGTATATAAATTGTATTCTCCACTCTCTCCTCCTCTTCAGGCTGTGTTCACAGGAAGGTTTTGTTGCATTTTTACCTTGGTTTTATGCTCATCTGAACCTGCATGTTTTATAGCTGAGAACGCGCATTGGTATTTATTGGCGGAGAGTGAAACCTGCACAGGTTTTGCTGCGATTTGGAAAGAATGAGCACCAATTCTTTTCAGCGCTTTTGCAGCATGCTATGGGTGTGTGAACATAGTCTTAAGGTACCTTCACACATAACGATGTTGTTAACGATATCGCTTTTTGTGACGTAGCAACGATATCGTTAACAAAATCGTTATGCGTGACAGCGACCAACGATCAGGCCCCTGCTGGGAGATTGTTGGTCGTTGGGGAATGATCAGGACCTTTATTTGGTCGCTGATTACCCGCTGTCATCGCTGGATCGGCGTGTGTGACGCCGATCCAGCGATGTGTTCACTGGTAACCAGGGTAAATATTGGGTTACTAAGCGCAGGGCCGCGCTTAGTAACCCGATATTTACCCTGGTTACCATTGTAAAAGTTAAAAAAAAACAAAAAAACAGTACATACTCTCATTCCGATGTCTGTCGCGTCCCCCAGCGTCAGCTTCCCTGCACTGTGTCAGCCCTGGCCGTAAAGCAGAGCGGTGACGTCACCGCTGTGCTCTGCTTTATGGCCGGCGCTTACACAGTGCAGGGAAGCTGACGCTGGGGGACGTGACAGACATCGGAATGTGAGTATGTGTTTTTGTTTTTTTACTTTTACAATGGTAACCAGGGTAAATATCGGGTTACTAAGCACGGCCCTGCACTTAGTAACCCAATGTTTACCCTGTTTACCCTGGTTACCCGGGGAATTCGGCATCGTTGAAGACAGTTTCAACGATGCCGAAGTCTTTCCCCTGATCGTTGGTCGCTGGAGAGAGCTGTCTGTGTGATAGCTCCCCAGCGATCACACAACGACTTACCAACGATCACGGCCAGGTCGTATCGCTGGTCGTGATCGTTGGTAAATAGTTTAGTGTAACGGTACCTTTAGGGTATGTGCTCAACATCTGGAGGGGCTGCGTCTTGGAAGCAGTGTCTCCGGACCGGTGGGAACCCGCGGGTGATCACAGGGAGAGCGCAGCTGCCCTGTACTCACGATCTGCATCTTCTCCCCGCATTCACCCAATGGCGATCTCTTCTGACTCCGCAGCACGAAATGAACATGCTGTGGTGATGCAGAAGTCCCAAAACCTGCACTGCAGCTAAAATAACGCTGCGGAGGGGAGAAACAGAGTGAGGATGGGATTTCTAGAAGACTGGTGTCTTCTTCTCATACTGAATTGGCATGACAAAAAAAAAAAAAAAAAATCACAGAATGCTGAGTAGCAGGGTATATTGGACGACATGCAAACATTGAAATCAGTGGGTGGGGGCAGAACATTGGACTGCACTTGGATGACATCTGAGTGCAGTCTGATTTCCGCAAAGTGATAAGATAAAGAAGATAGAGAATTCTTTCCTCCATCTTCTCCTCAGTGTGCTCCGATTCTCTCGTGAGATTATTGGACCATGTTAAGCCAACACTCTGATCAGATGCATTAACTTAATACCATTATCCAACAGAGGAACTACACAAAAGAGTCCACCACAGTCATTAGGTCATTGTGCTATGTCAGCAATACATATTGTTCTCAACAGAAATCAGCTAGCGTGTCCTATCTGTAATAGTTTAGTCAAACAAAAAAGGAGACTAGGGGAACCGACATGATTCTCAGTCAGAGAGGAACCTAAACCCAGACTCATCACTACATCTATATATAGTGAAATGACCGTGGTCACCATTGCCCGGACTATGAGGCCCATTGCTAGAATGACCAGAGCTCTGGAATCCTGCACGAACCTTCAGGAGATGTTCCACAGAGCGGACATTCTAGCTGAGGTGTGATAATGTGAGGGGCGATAACTGCAGAACATACAGGTGCTGGGTACGAGAGTGCACAGCGGTCGTCTGCACAGATAACATCACGCACACCAGCACCGCACTGCCTGCACCCCAGCACATTACTAAAGAGGACTCTGGATACTCAGAGGAGCGCACATCACACACACCAGCACCGCACTGCCTGCACCCCAGCACATTACTGGACAGGACTCCGGATACTCAGGGGAGTACACATCACATACACCAGCACCGCACTGCCTGCACCCCAGCACATTACTGAAGAGGACTCGATACTCAGAGGAGCGCACATCATACACACCAGCACCGCACTGCCTGCACATTACTGGACATGACTCCGGATACTCAGGGGAGCTCACATCACATACACCAGCACCGCACTGCCTGCACCCTAGCACATTACTGGACAGGACTCCGGATACTCAGGGGAGCTCACATCACATACACCAGCACCGCACTGCCTGCACCCTAGCACATTACTGGACAGGACTCTGGATACTCAGGGGAGTACACATCACATACACCAGCACCGCACTGCCTGCACCCCAGCACATTACTGGACAGGACTCCGGATACTCAGGGGAGCTCACATCACATACACCAGCACCGCACTGCCTGCACCCTAGCACATTACTGGACAGGACTCCGGATACTCAGGGGAGCTCACATCACATACACCAGCACCGCACTGCCTGCACCCTAGCACATTACTGGACAGGACTCCGGATACTCAGGGGAGTACACATCACATACACCAGCACCGCACTGCCTGCACCCCAGCACATTACTGGACAGGACTCCGGATACTCAGGGGAGCTCACATCACATACACCAGCACCGCACTGCCTGCACCCTAGCACATTACTGGACAGGACTCCGGATACTCAGGGGAGCTCACATCACATACACCAGCACCGCACTGCCTGCACCCTAGCACATTACTGGAAAGGACTCCGGATACTCAGGGGAGTACACATCACATACACCAGCACCGCACTGCCTGCACCCCAGCACATTACTGAAGAGGACTCGATACTCAGAGGAGCGCATATCACACACACCAGCACCGCACTGCCTGCACATTACTGGACATGACTCCGGATACTCAGGGGAGCTCACATCACATACACCAGCACCGCACTGCCTGCACCCTAGCACATTACTGGACAGGACTCCGGATACTCAGGGGAGCTCACATCACATACACCAGCACCGCACTGCCTGCACCCTAGCACATTACTGGACAGGACTCCGGATACTCAGGAGAGCGCACATCACATACACCAGCACCGCACTGCCTGCACCCCAGCACATTACTGGACAGGACTCCGGATACTCAGGAGTGCACAGGTTACACTGTGCTGGATATATGCAAAGGATTGTTACTGGGGGGAATTTATTATGTGGCATCCTGCCAAGCAGAGACAATTGTGGGTTCAGGCCTGGTCATACTCAAGAATCACAGGCAGTATATCGCTATACACTCATTTATAAACAGAGACACATATACTGTACACTACACACACTATTACATACACAAGAAACCTCTGTATTCATTCACACACAGGAAAGCAGACACTATACACACTATTACATACACTATAAATGACATCTACATACATAATTGTCTAAGGGTCACTTCCGTCTGTCTTTCTGTCCTTCTGTCACGGTTATTCATTCGCTGATTGGTCTCGGCAGCTGCCTGTCATGGCTGCCACGACCAATCAGCGACGGCCACAGTCCGATTAGTCCCTCCCCTACACTCACTGCCCGGCGCCTGCTCTGTAATCCCGCTAACACAGGGTTAATGGCAGCAATAACGCCCCGCGGTGTAACGGACTCCGTTACCGCTGCTATTAACCCTGTGTGTCTCCCAACTATTTACTATTGATGCTGCCTATGCAGCATCAATAGTAAAAATATGCATGTTCAAAATAATAAAAAAAACAAAAAACCTGCTATACTCACCCTCCGGCGCCTTTCTCGCTCCTCGCCACGCTCCCCGGACCGCTCCAATTGCGAGCGCCAGCCTCCGGTCCCGTCCCAGGGCTGGTGTGCGGCAAGGACCTGACGCCGCCGCCACCAATAATCCCTGGACACTGCTACAACGAAACGGCAGAAGGTAAGTATGTGTTTATTTTTTATTTTTTTACTCTGTGTCATACGTGGCTGGGCAATATTCTACATAGCTGGCCAATATACTACATAGCTGGGCAATATGGTTGTGCAATATACTACAAGGCTGGGCAATATACTACGTGGCTCTGTGCAATATACTACGTAGCTGGGCAATATACTACGTGGCTGCGCAATATCCTACGTCGCTGTGCTGTATACTACGTCACTGGGCAATATACTACGTCACTGGGCAATATACTACATGGCTGGGCAATATACTACGTGGCTGGGCAATATACTATGTGGGGTGTGCAATATACTACGCGACTGGGCAATATACTACGTGGCTGGGCAATATACTATGTAGCTCGGCAATATACTACGTGGCTGGGCAATATACTACGTGGGGTGTGCAATATACTACGTGGGGTGTGCAATATACTACGTGACTGGGCAATATACTACGTGGCTGGGCAATATACTATGTAGCTCGGCAATATACTACATGACTGGGCAATATACTACGCGACTGGGCAATATACTACGTGGCTCGGCAACATACTACGTGGCTCTGCTGTATACTACGTGGCAGGGCAATATACTACGTGACTGGGCAATATACTACGTGACTGGGCAATATACTACGTGACTGGGCAATATACTATGCGACTGGGCAATATACTACGTGGCTCTGCTGTATACTACGTGGCAGAGCAATATACTACGTGGCAGGGCAATATACTACGCGACTGGGCAATATACTACGTGGCTCTGCTGTATACTACGTGGCAGGGCAATATACTGCGTGGCTGGGCAATATACATAGTAACATAGTAACATAGTTAGTAAGGCCGAAAAAAAGACATTTGTCCATCCAGTTCAGCCTATATTCCGTCATAATAAATCCCCAGATCTACGTCCTTCTACAGAACCTAATTGTATGATACAATATTGTTCTGCTCCAGGAAGACATCCAGGCCTCTCTTGAACCCCTCGACTGAGTTCGCCATCACCACCTCCTCAGGCAAGCAATTCCAGATTCTAACTGCCCTAACAGTAAAGAATCCTCTTCTATGTTGGTGGAAAAACCTTCTCTCCTCCAGACGCAAAGAATGCCCCCTTGTGCCCGTCACCTTCCTTGGTATAAACAGATCCTCAGCGAGATATTTGTATTGTCCCCTTATATACTTATACATGGTTATTAGATCGCCACTCAGTCGTCTTTTTTCTAGACTAAATAATCCTAATTTCGCTAATCTATCTGGGTATTGTAGTTCTCCCATCCCCTTTATTAATTTTGTTGCCCTCCTTTGTACTCTCTCTAGTTCCATTATATCCTTCCTGAGCACCGGTGCCCAAAACTGGACACAGTACTCCATGTGCGGTCTAACTAGGGATTTGTACAGAGGCAGTATAATGCTCTCATCATGTGTATCCAGACCTCTTTTAATGCACCCCATGATCCTGTTTGCCTTGGCAGCTGCTGCCTGGCACTGGCTGCTCCAGGTAAGTTTATCATTAACTAGGATCCCCAAGTCCTTCTCCCTGTCAGATTTACCCAGTGGTTTCCCATTCAGTGTGTAATGGTGACATTGATTCCTTCTTCCCATGTGTATAACCTTACATTTATCATTGTTAAACCTCATCTGCCACCTTTCAGCCCAAGTTTCCAACTTATCCAGATCCATCTGTAGCAGAATACTATCTTCTCTTGTATTAACTGCTTTACATAGTTTTGTATCATCTGCAAATATCAATATTTTACTGTGTAAACCTTCTACCAGATCATTAATTAATATGTTGAAGAGAACAGGTCCCAATACTGACCCCTGCGGTACCCCACTGGTCACAGCGACCCAGTTAGAGACGATACCATTTATAACCACCCTCTGCTTTCTATCACTAAGCCAGTTACTAACCCATTTACACACATTTTCCCCCAGACCAAGCATTCTCATTTTGTGTACCAACCTCTTGTGCGGCACGGTATCAAACGCTTTGGAAAAATCGAGATATACCACGTCCAATGACTCACCGTGGTCCAGCCTATAGCTTACCTCTTCATAAAAACTGATTAGATTGGTTTGACAGGAGCGATTTCTCATAAACCCATGCTGATATGGAGTTAAACAGTTATTCTCATTGAGATAATCCAGAATAACATCCCTCAGAAACCCTTCAAATATTTTACCAACAATAGAGGTTAGACTTACTGGCCTATAATTTCCGGGTTCACTTTTAGAGCCCTTTTTGAATATTGGCACCACATTTGCTATGCGCCAATCCTGCGGAACAGACCCTGTCGCTATAGAGTCCCTAAAAATAAGAAATAATGGTTTATCTATTACATTACTTAGTTCTCTTAGTACTCGTGGGTGTATGCCATCCGGACCCGGAGATTTATCTATTTTAATCTTATTTAGCCGGTTTCGCACCTCTTCTTGGGTTAGATTGGTGACCCTTAATATAGGGTTTTCATTGTTTCTTGGGATTTCACCTAGCATTTCATTTTCCACCGTGAATACCGTGGAGAAGAAGGTGTTTAATATGTTAGCTTTTTCCTCGTCATCTACAACCATTCTTTCCTCACTATTTTTTAAGGGGCCTACATTTTCAGTTTTTATTCTTTTACTATTGATATAGTTGAAGAACAGTTTGGGATTAGTTTTACTCTCCTTAGCAATGTGCTTCTCTGTTTCCTTTTTGGCAGCTTTAATTAGTTTTTTAGATAAAGTATTTTTCTCCCTATAGTTTTTTAGAGCTTCAATGGTGCCATCCTGCTTTAGTAGTGCAAATGCTTTCTTTTTACTGTTAATTGCCTGTCTTACTTCTTTGTTTAGCCACATTGGGTTTTTCCTATTTCTAGTCCTTTTATTCCCACAAGGTATAAACCGCTTATACTGCCTATTTAGGATGTTCTTAAACATTTCCCATTTATTATCTGTATTCTTATTTCTGAGGATATTGTCCCAGTCTACCAGATTAAGGGCATCTCTAAGCTGGTCAAACTTTGCCTTCCTAAAAGTTCAGTGTTTTTGTGACTCCCTGACAAGTCCCCCTAGTGAAAGACAGGTGAAACTGCACAATATTGTGGTCGCTATTTCCTAAATGCCCAACCACCTGCAGATTTGTTATTCTGTCAGGTCTATTAGATAGTATTAGGTCTAAAAGTGCTGCTCCTCTGGTTGGATTCTGCACCAATTGTGAAAGATAATTTTTCTTGGTTATTAGCAGAAACCTGTTGCCTTTATGGGTTTCACAGGTTTCTGTTTCCCAATTAATATCCGGGTAGTTAAAGTCCCCCATAACCAGGACCTCATTATGGGTTGCAGCTTCATCTATCTGCTTTAGAATATACTATGTAGCTCGGCAATATACTACGTGGCTGGGCAATATACTACGTGACTGGGCAATATACTACGTGGCTGGGCAATATACTATGCGACTGGGCAATATACTACGTGGCTCGGCAATATACTACGTGGCTCTGCTGTATACTACGTGGCAGGGCAATATACTACGTGACTGGGCAATATACTATGCGACTGGGCAATATACTACGTGGCTCTGCTGTATACTACGTGGCAGAGCAATATACTACGTGGCAGGGCAATATACTACGCGACTGGGCAATATACTACGTGGCTCTGCTGTATACTACATGGCAGGGCAATATACTGCGTGGCTGGGCAATATACTATGTAGCTCGGCAATATACTACGTGGCTGGGCAATATACTATGTAGCTCGGCAATATACTACGTGACTGGGCAATATACTATGCGACTGGGCAATATACTACGTGGCTCTGCTGTATACTACGTGGCAGAGCAATATACTACGCGACTGGGCAATATACTACGTGGCAGGGCAATATACTACGCGACTGGGCAATATACTACGTGGCTCTGCTGTATACTACGTGGCAGGGCAATATACTGCGTGGCTGGGCAATATACTATGTAGCTCGGCAATATACTACGTGGCTGGGCAATATACTATGTAGCTCGGCAATATACTACGTGACTGGGCAATATACTACGTGGCAGGGCAATATACTACACGACTGGGCAATATACTACGTGGCTCGGCAATATACTACGTGGCTCTGCTGTATACTACGTGGCAGGGCAATATACTACGTGACTGGGCAATATACTATGCAACTGGGCAATATACTACGTGGCTCTGCTGTATACTATATGGCAGAGCAATATACTACTTCAAAAAAGAAGAGAAAGAAATAGACCAAAAATCGGGGATCACCGGAGGCACGGATCAAGTAAAAAAAGGCAAATTTTATTCAAAAGTGTATAAACGGACACAGAAAACCACATAGAGCACACATTAAAAACATTTAAAACATTGGTCATCCATGTGACCTATACATGGTACACTTAGGCCCAAAATAGAGCCATCCCCCTGTATGAACCAACTCCCCAGTATCAATAGATGACAAATATAAAGAAAATCCTAACTATTACCGAGTGTGATGTCTATGTGAACAGCACCTTATTTTATCATACAAAAAATATATTGAAAAAGAGAGCTAAATGGCAAGTACACAAATAGTCATATAGCTAGCACATTCAGCATGTGTCACAATGACTTGTAAGGAGATCCACAATGCCTAGATGCACCATGTTATAGTGAAGGCAGTATCCATGGTGCAAACACATAAAAAAAAAAAAAAAAGGAGTCATCTAGACATGAACCCCAATTGCCATAGAAATAAATAAAGATACATATGGAGGTGCAGATAACCAGCCCAGCTGAGGGCACAATCAGGTTCAAAGACTAATAAATCTATTAGCAGAGTAAGTACGAGACTCAATGTGCCAAAGCTGCAGAGACTCCCATGCTGAAGAGGCATACACACAGTTACCAAAGCCTCTGGGGCTAGATGACCAAAGCTCAATCACGGCATGTAAAATAGAGCCAAGGGCTGCTGGACACACTCAGGACCACCTGGGGAGTGGAGACAGGGGGTACGCTGACCCGACGCGTGTCGCCACACTCAGTGGCTTCGTCAGGGGTAACTCCTGTCAGTGTACTGCGTCCTAATATACTAATTAATCACTTAGGAAATAGCTGCAGCTGTGCTGCTTACCAGAGAAGCATGTAGTCAGGAAACATGGAGGTGCCTCCCCCAGTGTCCAGGGAGAGCTGCCAGCACCTGCGCACACAGGCTTATCTCCTGTGTATTGTCTCGTCACACCAGGTTGTCAAGGGTGCCTGGCAACACCCCGCCCACCCCACATCATCGGATCTCCAACACAGTTGCAATGGGAGCACAGACACTTGGGCTGGTATATCCCTGCGCCCCCTGGTGGAGTATTGCAAATACTTATGAATGTTTCAGTTCTAAATGCACAAAAACATAGCAAAAGGACAGTGGTGCGCATAACTATGAGGTGGCCTGTGATACCACACAAGATTGTATCCCCACAGAGTAAATTGAGCTCGCTGCATACATGAGCTCCATCCATTACATGTTATTGCACCCAAGCAGCAAGAATTCTGTGCCTGTAGTGTATCACCATACTTTGTATACAGGGTGCCGACAGACACCTTTAACCCCATGCGTGCCACCGCGCAGGGGAGCAGAAAAGTGGCACAAAAATGTACATAGCAAATGCCACATTTAGATCAAGATGCCAGAGGGGCCCAGCAGCACTGGAAGAGCATGCTTTATACTACGTGCTCCATTCTAACAAAGTTATGGTTCTACCCGATGTGGCAATGTATGGGGCACTGGCAATGCACATTTTTTACACCTGTTTGCCCCCCTGCACGATGACACGCGTGGGGTTGGATGTCTGGGTATGTCCTAAATACTACAGGTGTGGCATCTATGCATCTATGCAGCTACATAACTGCTGCCTGGGTGCAATGGAATGTGACAGGTGAAGCCCCTGCACGCAGCTATGATAACTTACTTTGAATGTGCCGAGGCTTATCTAATGAGATATCGTTATCCTATACGAGACTATATGTTGCCTCACTGGTATTTGTATATTTGTAGGCTTACGGTGGTTCTGGGCACTTGCAATCCAATGCTCATAAGAGCCTGTAGTGCACCAACATGGGGCACGAAGACGCACATCAGCTCAAGTGTCCATGCGCTCATGACAACTCTGCCTGAGATCTGATGATGTGGTATGGGGGGAATGTTGCTGGGCCCCTCTGGCATCTTGATCTAAATGTGGCATTTGCTATGTACATTTTTGTGCCACTTTTCTGCTCCCCTGCGCGGTGGCACGCATGGGGTTAAAGGTGTCTGTCGGCACCCTGTATACAAAGTATGGTGATACACTACAGGCACAGAATTCTTGCTGCTTGGGTGCAATAACATGTAATGGATGGAGCTCATGTATGCAGCGAGCTCAATTTACTCTGTGGGGATACAATCTTGTGTGGTATCACAGGCCACCTCATAGTTATGCGCACCACTGTCCTTTTGCTATGTTTTTGTGCATTTAGAACTGAAACATTCATAAGTATTTGCAATACTCCACCAGGGGGCGCAGGGATATACCAGCCCAAGTGTCTGTGCTCCCATTGCAACTGTGTTGGAGATCCGATGATGTGGGGTGGGCGGGGTGTTGCCAGGCACCCTTGACAACCTGGTGTGACGAGACAATACACAGGAGATAAGCCTGTGTGCGCAGGTGCTGGCAGCTCTCCCTGGACACTGGGGGAGGCACCTCCATGTTTCCTGACTACATGCTTCTCTGGTAAGCAGCACAGCTGCAGCTATTTCCTAAGTGATTAACTAGTATATTAGGACGCAGTACACTGACAGGAGTTACCCCTGACGAAGCCACTGAGTGTGGCGACACGCGTCGGGTCAGCGTACCCCCTGTCTCCACTCCCCAGGTGGTCCTGAGTGTGTCCAGCAGCCCTTGGCTCTATTTTACATGCCGTGATTGAGCTTTGGTCATCTAGCCCCAGAGGCTTTGGTAACTGTGTGTATGCCTCTTCAGCATGGGAGTCTCTGCAGCTTTGGCACATTGAGTCTCGTACTTACTCTGCTAATAGATTTATTAGTCTTTGAACCTGATTGTGCCCTCAGCTGGGCTGGTTATCTGCACCTCCATATGTATCTTTATTCATTTCTATGGCAATTGGGGTTCATGTCTAGATGACTCCTTTTTTTTTTTTTTTTATGTGTTTGCACCATGGATACTGCCTTCACTATAACATGGTGCATCTAGGCATTGTGGATCTCCTTACAAGTCATTGTGACACATGCTGAATGTGGTAGCTATATGACTATTTGTGTACTTGCCATTTAGCTCTCTTTTTCAATATATTTTTTGTATGATAAAATAAGGTGCTGTTCACATAGACATCACACTCGGTAATAGTTAGGATTTTCTTTATATTTGTCATCTATTGATACTGGGGAGTTGGTTCATACAGGGGGATGGCTCTATTTTGGGCCTAAGTGTACCATGTATAGGTCACATGGATGACCAATGTTTTAAATGTTTTTAATGTGTGCTCTATGTGGTTTTCTGTGTCCGTTTATACACTTTTGAATAAAATTTGCCTTTTTTTACTTGATCCGTGCCTCCGGTGATCCCCGATTTTTGGTCTATTTCTTTCTCTTCTTTTTTGAAATGGTTCATATTATATAGACCTGGTTGGATCCCTTGGAATCTGTGGTGCCCCCTCTCTTTCTTATCAGAGCAATATACTACGTGGCAGGGCAATATACTACGTGGCTCTGCTGTATACTACGTGTCAGGGCAATATACTACGTGGCTGGGCAATATACTACGTGGCTGTGCAATATACTATGCGACTGGGCAATATACTATGCGACTGGGCAATATACTATGCGACTGGGCAATATACTACGCGACTGGGCAATATACTACATGGCTCTGCTGTATACTACATGGCAGGGCAATATACTACGTGGCTGGGCAATATACTACGTGACTGGGCAATATACTACGTGGCTGTGCAATATACTATGCGACTGGGCAATATACTACGTGACTGGGCAATATACTACGTGGCTCTGCTGTATACTACGTGGCTGGGCAATATACTACGCGAATGGGCAATATACTACGTGGCTCTGCTGTATACTACGTGGCAGAGCAATATACTACGTGGCAGGGCAATATACTACGCGACTGGGCAATATACTACGTGGCAGGGCAATATACTACGCGACTGGGCAATATACTACGTGGCTCTGCTGTATACTACGTGGCAGAGCAATATACTACGTGACTGGGCAATATACTACGTGGCTCTGCTGTATACTACGTGGCTGGGCAATATACTACGTGGCTGAGCAATATACTACGTGGCTGGGCAATATACTACGTGGCTGGGCAATATACTACGTGGACATGCATACTCTACAATACCCGATGCATTTGCATCGGGCCACCATCTAGTTCCATATACTCAGGTGTGCTGCAGCAGAGCCGTCACTGCCCGCCCCATCCCAGGTCACCAGGGGCAGAAGACACAGGGAGCTGCTGCCTCCTCTAGGAGTCTGTGTAGACAGGATCTCCCCCTCCTCCTCCTCCTCCTCCGGTCCGACTGCCTCCTGTGATCTCAGAGGAACTAGGAAGGAGTTATGGAGGGGACAGTGTACAGAGGCAGCAGCAGGCAGCCTCAGCAGCTATTCTCAGGATGGAATGGAGGGGGCTGGGGTAGGGAGCAGCCCTACATCTGTAGCCCTACAGCAATTTGTGATGCTGCCACCTACTGGTCCCTGTAATTGTCACACACTGTGCAGATTTCTGGCTCCGAGCTCCTCCTGCTTTGTCCCTCACTGCCGACGTCCTGATCAGCCCGAAGGGTGAGGGGCAGAGAAGACAGAGGAGGAGCCAGTGCTGGAGGCGGCACCAAGCTCTGCACAGGAGCAACGCTCAGGACTTTGTGTATCAGTCTCCTGCACTGAGCGCTCCCACTGCCGCCCAGCAGGTGGCGCCGCCTGAGGCAACAAGCTCAAGTTGCTTCATTATAGGGACGCCCCTGATTGCCAAGTCGTAGCAAAGCTACCTGGGGGGCAGAGTGTGTGTGGCTACCCTGGGCCCCGCTCTCTGAGGTGCCCACCTGGAACATGCTACTTTCAACTGTTTATGCGCACACAGCATACTGATACAGTTAAACTCAGTGACAGAGCAGGGAAGCACGATCTCCCTGCACTGCCATTATGGGGCCCATGAGTCGGCACCGGGCCCCCCGCTCATCATCACAACTTCAACTGCCGCTACAGTTGAAAAGCAATGATGAAGGAGCGAGCGTTGCTGATGCTTCCTCCTTCATCAATCTTCCTCAGAGTCTGATGTCTCAGTGCAGCAGGTGCAATGACGTCACTTCATGGCGCCCGCTACGCTGAGATTCAGAGCGCTCGCTGCAGAGACTAGAGCAGTGGAGAAGCGAGGACTCGGAGGAGAGGTCAGAATTGTATATATTTTTTTAGAGCATTGTGGTGGCCATAATATCTGTATGGACTAATGTACTGTATGGACTATGGGGTGTTGTAGTGTGACTAGTGGTCGCAGAGTCAATGGGAGGTATGTGTCGCAAAGATGGCTTGTCTCTGTGATGTAACCCACATGCATGAAAGCACTAAGAGGTTCCTTTGTTGCACCTGGGACCGGATTACGGGTAGCTTTGAGAGATGGGCGGGTCTAGCTACCCACATACCTCACCTCTGGGTGTGTTTAACAGCCTATATAGTGGAGGCTGCTGTTTGGCACATGGTCTGTATGTTGGGAGGGAGAAGGCCTTCTGTGTGTGTTTGGCTCCAGACCAAACCTGAATAGTGGACACTACCCCAGCTTGTGTGCCCACAGGCCTGGCGGAGCAGAGCCCTGCTATGGACATGTGTGTTTTGTTTGCCTGATCTAAAGGCTGTTTGTTTTCTGTTTGGTTTCTGGGTTTATGAACCAATAAACCCGCATGAACTTTTAAAGGAGCAAGCCTCCTGTCTTCCTCCCGTAAAACCCATAGAGGTGTATTATACTATATGGACTATGGGGCACATTATACTACATGGACTATGGGGTGCATTATACTAAATGAACTATGAGGTGCATAATACTGCATACCTATGGGTGGATTATGCTGTATGGGTTATGGGAAGTATACAATATAGACTATATGGTGCATTATGCTATATAAACTTTGGCATGTATTATACTGTATGGACTATGAGGTGCACTTTACTGTATGGACTATGGGGTGCATAATACTGCATACTAGGGTTGAGCGACTTTTAGTTTTTTAGGGTCGAGTCGGGTTTCGCGAAACCCGACTATCTCAAAAGTCGAGTCGAGTGGAATCGGCCAATTATCGCGAAAAGTCGGGGATCAACGGAAACACGAAACCCAATGCAAGTCAATGGGGGAGCATAGTCGGCAGTGAGTGGAGGCCAGGAAATCATGTACAGTGCCCATTTTAATGGCAAAAACATCCATTCTTGTTACTGAAGCTTGTCAATTTTAATTTACCTTATAATAATAGTAAGGCATTGGAAATTGGGGGTCATTTGGCTAAAGTTGTGGGGGGTAGGGCTGGTTCAAGTATTTAGTGGGCCCAGGAAATCTGGACCACGTCATGGCAGTGGAGCAGGGAGAGGTAAGTATTTCAACTTTGCAAGTGCTGTGATCCTGAGCAAGCAGGGGGGGCCCACTCGTTGGCATTGGCACTGGCACAGGACCCCTCAAAGTACGGCGGTGTGTTTGCACGGCGGGGGCGCCTCCCACCGGCAGCGACACTTTTGCGTACTATGAGGGGCCCTATGCCAGTGACGTCGCCAACGAGTATTCCTCCCCCCACCTGATGATGGAACCTGCACTTTCATCTGCACCTTCCTCTTTGTCCCCGTGTAAGGTGGTATGGTATGCGGGAAGAGGAACCTGACTTTCAGCAGGGTCACAATCTTGCTGTGTAGCGTGCACGGGGAATGTTGCGTTATGGGTCAATGTACCAGCAGACTCATCTATCACTGGCTGGGCAATGGGCAGGATGAGGAGGAAACACAGATATAGGCCCAAAGAATAAAGTGGGCTAAATGCAGTTCAAAATTGGTAACAGGACTAACCAGGGGGCATTGCTTTGTTAAGTGGAGTACAACTGTAATGAGAGGCTGACACAGTGAGTAGGCCCAAATCAGTAAGTAGGCTAAATGCAGTTCAAAATTGGTAACAGAAGTAAACAGGCAGCACTGGTTTGTTCAGTGGAGGAGAACATCAAGGAGCGGCAGACACCGATAGTAGGCCCCAACCCAACTAGTAGGCCAAATGCAATCTAACATTAACAACTACTTAACGAGAGCCTGAAAATGGAATTTCAGGACAGGAAACCAGGAGAACAGCAAGGAGCAGCAGACACTGTTAGTAGGCCCCAACCCAACTAGTAGGCCAAATGCAGTTGTTCCATTTAACAACTATTTAACAAGAGCCTGAAGATAGAAGCTCAGGAAAGGCAACCTGGAGAACACCTTGGAGCGGCAGACACCGTCTCTACAACCCAGACCCAACTTGTAGGCCTAATGCAGTGTTGTTTCAACAACTACTTAACGAGAGCTAGAAGATAGAAGCTATGGAGAGGCAACCTGGAGAAAACCTTGGAGCGGAAGACACCGTCTCTACAACCCAGACCCAACTTGTAGGCCTAATGCAGTGTTGTTTCAACAACTACTTAACTAGAGCTAGAAGATCGAAGCTATGGAGAGGCAACCTGGAGAACACCTTGGAGCGGCAGACACCGTTAGTAGGCCCTACCAAAGTAGTAGCCCCAATGCAGTTTTCAAATTCCTATAGGCTGAAAACCAGACTATTGACGCTCAGCTTTTTTCAGAGGAGGACAGCTGTATTGAGTGGCGCAGACAGACACAGGTAGTAGGCCTTAAACAAACAATTTGGCTCAATGCAGTTTAAAAAAGGTTACAGGGGTACACAGGCAGCATTGCTCTGGTCAGTGGAGGACAATTTCAATTATGGACCGCAGACAGACTTAGTACGCCTACAATTAAAAAAAGGATGCTCTATGCAATTTAAAATAGGTTCCAGGGGTACACGGACAGCATTGGTCTGGTCAGTGGAGGACTATTGGAAGGAGGGACCGCAGATAGGCTTAGTAGGCCTAACATAACAAAAGTAGGCTGTAGGCACTTTAAAATAGGTTCCAGGGGTACACGGGCAGCAGTGGTCTGGTCAGTGGAGCACTATTGGAAGGAGGGACCGCAGACAGGCTTAGTAGGCTTAACATAACAAAAGTAGGCTGTAGGCACTTTAAAATAGGTTCCAGGGGTACACGGGCAGCAGTGGTGTGGTCAGTGGAGGACTATTGGAAGTAGGGACCGCAGACAGGCTTAGTAGGCCTAACATAACAAAAGTAGGCTGTAGGCACTTTAAAATAGGTTCCAGGGGTACCTGGGCAGCAGTGGTGTGGTCAGTGGAGGACTATTGGAAGGAGGGACCGCAGACAGGCTTAGTAGGCCTAACATAACAAAACTAAGCTGTAAGCACTTTAAAATAGGTTCCAGGGGTACACGGGCAGCAGTGGTGTGGTCAGTGGAGGACTATTGGAAGGAGGGACCGCAGACAGGCTTAGTAGGCCTAACATAACAAAAGTAGGCTGTAGGCACTTGGAATTATCTTGCAGGGGTACACAGGCAGCATTGGTGTTGTCAGCGGAGGCCGATTGTAATGAGTGTCTGACAGTTAGTACTCCCAAAAAATAAATAGATGTTAATGTCTCGCAATACAACAAAACCAAAAAACAAAATGGTGGCATACTTAGGTACAGGGGTGGGCTCCTCTGCTGTGTTTCTGACCTAGTAATTTGGCGCAAAGTATTTACTGGTGTAAATATAGGACACTGCCCCTGACTATTTTAAGTAGCCTCATACATGTCAACACATTGGTATTGTCAGTGCCAGGCATTGAAGGATGTCAGCGCATAGACTAAACATTGGTGGAGCTGTGAGAGATAATTTTGCAAATCGTAGAGCACTGTTTGAGCTGGGGGGGGGGGAAACTGTCTTGTGGCCGGCGGTACAGGCTCAGGGCCCCTCATGTTACAACGGTGTGTCTGACGTTGGTTGCGCGCCACCACCGCCAGAGACACTTTATTGTACTATGAGGGACCCAGTGGCAGTGCCGTCGACCAAAAGCGTGCACACCCACCTCTTCAGACAAATGGCACTCTCACGGGTGCTGACGCCGTTGCAAGATCACGGCCCCGTGGGGGGAGTTTGCCCATTTAGGGAGGTGTAAGCATGTCGTATGCTGGACAAACAGCTGCTGCAAATTACCAGATTAGAAAACTCAGTCAGACCAGTCCACAAGCAAGACCTTTTAATAGGAAAGCTAGGTGTCAGCCGGGAGAGGTGGGGCAAAATAATTCGAAATCCAGGAGTGGTTCATTTTAATGAAGGTTAGATCATCAACACTTTGGGTAGCCAGACGAGTACTTTTTGAGGGTAATATTGAACCAGCAGCACTGAATACTCTTTCTGATAGCACACTAACTGCTGGGCAAGCAAGCTCCTGCAATGCATATTCTGCCAATTCTGGCCAGGTGTCTATTTTGGATGCCCAGTAATCAAATGGGAATGACGGTTGAGGGAGAACATCGATAAGGGATGAAAAATATTTAGTAACCATACTGGACAAATGTTGTCTCCTGTCACTTTGAATTGATGCTGCAGTACCTGTCCTGTCTGCGGTCATAGCAAAATCACTCCACAACCTGGTCAGAAAACCCCTCTGTCCAACGCCACTTCTGATTTGTGCACCTGTGACACATCTGGTCTGCTGCCCCCTGCAGCTCGTGTGAGAACGATCACCGGCGCTGTGTGCTGGGAATGCCTGAATCAAACAGTCAACAAGAGTTGATTGTTTGGTTGCTAATATTTGTTCCAGGTTCTCATGTGGCATAATATTTTGCAATTTGCCTTTATAGTGAGGATCAAGGAGGCAGGCCAACCAGTAATCGTCATCGTTCATCATTTTAATAATGCGTGGGTCCCTTTTGAGGATATGTAAGGTATAATCCGCCATGTGGTCCAAAGTTCCAGTTGTCAAATCTGCGGTTGTGCTGGGTTGAGGGGCAGTTACAGGCAAATCTACGTCACTCGTGTCCCTCAAAAAACCAGAACCCGGCCTTGCCACGCCAACAATTTCCAGTGGCCCCGGAGAAGCTTCCTCATTAAAATAATACTCATCCCCATCATCATCCTCGTCCTCCTCCTCCTGTTCGCCCGCTATCTCGTCCTGTACACTGCCCTGACCAGACAATGGCTGACTGTCATCAAGGCTTTCCTCTTCCTCTGCTGCAGACACCTGCTCCTTTATGTGCGTCAAACTTTGCATCAGCAGACGCACTAGGGGGATGCTCATGCTTATTATGGGGTTGTCTGCACTAACCAGCCGTGTGCATTCCTCAAAACACTGAAGGACTTGACACATGTCTTGTACCTTCGATCACTGCACACCTGATAACTCCATGTCTGCCATCCTACTGCCTGCCCGTGTATGTGTATCCTCCCACAAATACATAACAGCACGCCTCTGTTCGCACAGTCTCTGAAGCATGTGCAGTGTTGAGTTCCACCTTGTTGCAACGTTGATGATTAGGCGATGCTAGGGAAGGTTTAAAGACCGCTGATAGGTCTGCATACGGCTGGAGTGTACGGGCGAACGGCGGATATGCGAGCAAAGTAAGCGCACTTTGAGGAGCAGGTCGGATAATCCCGGATAACTTTTCAGGAAGCCCTGCACCACCAGGTTTAAGGTGTGAGCCAGGCAAGGAATGTGTTTCAGTTGGGAAAGGGCGATGGCAGCCATGAAATTCCTTCAGTTATCACTCACTACCTTGCCTGCCTCAAGATCTACAGTGCCCAGCCACGACTGCGTTTCTTTCTGCAAGAACTCGGACAGAACTTCCGCGGTGTCTGTTGTCGCCCAAACACTTCATAGCCAATACAGCCTGCTGACGCTTGGCAGTAGCTACCCCATAATGGGACACCTGGTGTGCAACAGTGGCAGCTGCGGATGGAGTGGTTGTGCGACTGCGATCTGTGGACGAGCTCTCGCTTCTGCAGGAGGACGAGGAGAGGGGGGGCGAACGGCTACAGCCAACTGTTTCCTAGACCGTGGGCTAGGCAGAACTGTCCCAATATTGCTGTCCCCTGTGGACCCTGCATCCACCACATTCACCCAGTGTGCCGTGATGGATACGTAACGTCCCTGGCCATGCCTACTGGTCCATGCATCTGTTGTCAGGTGCACCTTTGTACTCACAGATTGCCTGAGTGCATGGACGATGCGCTCTTTAACATGCTGGTGGAGGGCTGGGATGGCTTTTCTCGAAAAGAAGTGTCGACTGGGTAGCTCGTAGTGTGGTACAGCGTAGTCCATCAGGGCTTTGAAACCTCCGCTTTCAACTAACCGGTTGGGCATCATCTCTAATGAGATTAGTCTAGCAATGTGGGCATTCAAACCCTGTGTGTTGTGAATTCTGTGGCTGAATTCACTCCTGTGGTCACAAGTGGTACTGCAGCTTCTGAGCTTCCTCCCTCAGGTGTTCTGGTGAGCTCGTTAACTGCTTCATTACTTAACTCCGCCTGATGCTGCTCTCCTTGCTCCTTGTCAATGTTTCAGTGTTGGATCTGAGCTTCTCCTGATTGTTCCTGTGACCTGCTGCTCTGTATAG
The DNA here is from genome assembly GCF_032444005.1 of Ranitomeya imitator. NCBI lineage: Eukaryota > Metazoa > Chordata > Amphibia > Anura > Dendrobatidae > Ranitomeya > Ranitomeya imitator. Next base: position 282,428,878 of record NC_091286.1, read on the forward strand.
CTAAGTGCTTTTTGCTTTTTTGTTGCTTTTTTTCTGTCCAGCTTGTCTTTTGTTTTGCTGGAAGCTCTGAGACGCAAAGGGTGTACCGCCGTGCCGTTAGTTCGGCACGGTGGGTTTTTTTTGCCCCCTTTGCGTGGTTTTGCTTTAGGGTTTTTTGTAGACTGCAAAGATCGCTTTACTGTCCTCGCTCTGTCCTAGAATATCGGGCCCCACTTTGCTGAATCTATTTCATCCCTACGTTTTGTCTTTTCATCTTACTCACAGTCATTATATGTGGGGGGCTGCCTTTTCCTTTGGGGAATTTCTCTGGGGCAAGTCAGGCCTATTTTTCTATCTTCAGGCTAGCTAGTTTCTTAGGCTGTGCCGAGTTGCCTAGGTAGTTGTTAGGCGCAATCCACAGCCGCTTTTAGTTGTGTTTAGGATAGGATCAGGTGTGCAGTCTACAGAGTTTCCACGTCTCAGAGCTCGTTCTTGTATTTTTGGGTATTTGTCAGATCACTGTGTGCGCTCTGATCGCTAAGCACACTGTGTTTCTGGATTGCCTTCATAACACCTGTCATTAGCAAACATAACAGTACAAGGAGCCTAACTAATGATTCTCAATAGAGGGAAAGAAAAAGTTCTGACATCATTTTTTTTTTTTTTTTTCTGCTCTGTGTTCACTTTTTTTTTTCCCCTAGACATTTGGGTGATTCTGGACACAGGTGTGGACATGGATATTCAGGGTCTGTGCTCTTCAATGGATAATCTCGTTATAAATGTACAAAAAATTCAAGATACTATTGATCAGAAATCTATGTTAGAACCAAGAATTCCTATTCCTGATTTGTTTTTTGGAGATAGAACTAAGTTTCTAAGTTTCAAAAATAATTGTAAGCTATTTCTGGCCTTGAAACCTCATTCTTCTGGTAATCCTATTCAACAGGTTTTGATTATTATTTCTTTTTTGCGCGGCGACCCTCAAGACTGGGCATTTTCTCTTGCGCCAGGAGACCCTGCATTGAGTAGTGTCGATGCGTTTTTCCTGGCGCTCGGATTGCTGTACGATGAGCCTAATTCAGTGGATCAGGCTGAGAAAAATTTGCTGGCTTTGTGCCAGGGTCAGGATGATATAGAAGTATATTGTCAGAAATTTAGGAAATGGTCAGTACTCACTCAGTGGAATGAATCTGCGCTGGCAGCTTTGTTCAGAAAAGGTCTCTCTGAGGCTCTTAAGGATGTCATGGTGGGATTTCCTATGCCTGCTGGTTTGAATGAGTCTTTGTCTTTGGCCATTCAGATCGGTCGACGCTTGCGCGAGCGTAAATCTGTGCACCATTTGGCGGTACTGCCTGAGGTTAAACCTGAGCCTATGCAGTGCGATAGGACTATGACTAGAGTTGAACGGCAGAAATACAGACGTCTGAATGGTCTGTGTTTCTACTGTGGTGATTCCACTCATGCTATTTCTGATTGTCCTAAGCGCACTAGGCGGTCCGCTAGGTCTGCCGTCATTGGTACTGTACAGTCCAAATTCCTTCTGTCCATTACCTTGATATGCTCTTTGTCGTCGTTTTCTGTCATGGCGTTTGTGGATTCGGGCGCTGCCCTGAATCTGATGGATTTGGATTATGCTAAACGTTGTGTGTTTTTCTTGGAGCCTTTGCGGTGTCCTATTCCATTGAGAGGAATTGATGCTACACCTTTGGCCAAGAATAAACCTCAATACTGGGCCCAGCTGACCATGTGCATGGCTCCTGCACATCAGGAAGTTATTCGCTTTCTGGTGTTGCATAATCTGCATGATGTGGTCGTGTTGGGGTTGCCATGGCTACAAACCCATAATCCAGTATTGGATTGGAATTCCATGTCGGTATCCAGCTGGGGTTGTCAGGGGGTACATGGTGATGTTCCATTTTTGTCGATTTCGTCATCCACCCCTTCTGAGGTCCCAGAGTTCTTGTCTGATTATCAGGATGTATTTGAAGAGCCCAAGACCGATGCTCTACCTCCGCATAGGGATTGTGATTGTGCTATCAATTTGATTCCTGGTAGTAAATTCCCTAAAGGTCGATTATTTAATTTATCTGTGCCCGAACACGCCGCTATGCGCAGTTATGTGAAGGAATCCCTGGAGAAGGGACATATTCGCCCATCGTCATCACCACTGGGAGCAGGGTTCTTCTTTGTAGCCAAGAAGGATGGTTCGCTGAGACCGTGTATTGATTACCGCCTTCTTAATAAGATCACTGTTAAATTTCAGTATCCCTTGCCATTGTTATCTGACTTGTTTGCTCGGATTAAGGGGGCTAGTTGGTTCACTAAGATAGATCTTCGTGGTGCGTATAATCTGGTGAGAATCAGGCAAGGAGATGAATGGAAAACTGCATTCAATACGCCCGAGGGTCATTTTGAGTATCTAGTGATGCCGTTCGGACTTGCCAATGCTCCATCTGTGTTTCAGTCTTTTATGCATGACATCTTCCGTGAGTATCTGGATAAATTCCTGATTGTTTACTTGGATGACATTTTGATCTTCTCAGATGATTGGGAGTCTCATGTGAAGCAGGTCAGAATGGTTTTTCAGATCCTGCGTGCTAACTCTTTGTTTGTGAAGGGATCAAAGTGTCTCTTCGGTGTGCAGAAAGTTTCATTTTTGGGGTTCATCTTTACCCCTTCTACTATCGAGATGGATCCAGTTAAGGTCCAAGCCATCCAGGATTGGATTCAGCCGACATCTCTGAAAAGTCTGCAAAAGTTCCTGGGCTTTGCTAATTTTTATCGTCGCTTCATCTGTAATTTTTCTAGCATTGCCAAACCATTGACCGATTTGATCAAGAAGGGTGCTGATTTGGTTAATTGGTCTTCTGCTGCTGTGGAAGCTTTTCAGGAGTTGAAGCGTCGTTTTTGTTCTGCCCCTGTGTTGTGTCAGCCAGATGTTTCTCTTCCGTTCCAGGTCGAGGTTGATGCTTCTGAGTAGAGTTGAGCGACCTTGACCTTTTTAGAGTCGAGCCGGGTTTTGCGAAACCCGACTATGTCCAAAGTCGGGTCGAGTGAAATCGGCCGATTATGACGTAAAGTCGGGATCGACCGAAACACGAAACCCAATGCAAGTCAATGGGGCTGCATAGTCGGCAGTGAGTGGGGGCCAGGAAAACACCGAGAGTGGCCATTTTAATGTCAAAACCATCCATTCTTCTTAATGAAGCTTGTCAAGCGTAATTTACCTTATAATAATTGGAAGGCATTTGAAATTGGGGGTCATTTGGCTAAAGTTGTGGGGGGTAGGGCTGGTTCAAGTAATTAGTGGGCCCAGGAAATCTGGACCACGTCACGGCAGTGGAGCAGGGAGAGGTAAGTATTTCAACTTTGCAAGTGCTGTGAACCTGAGCAAGCAGGGGGGGCCCACTCGTTGGCATTGGCACTGGCACAGGGCCCCTCAAAGTACAGCGGTGTGTTTGCACGGCGGGGGCGCCTCCCACCGGCAGCAACACTTTTGCGTACTATGAGAGGCCCTGTGCCAGTGACGTCGCCAACTAGTATTCCTCCCCCCACCTGATGAAGGAACCTGCACTTTCATCTGCACCTTCCTCTTTGTCCCCGTGTAAGGTGGTATGGTATGCGGGAAGAGCAACCTGACTTTCAGCAGGGTCACAATGTTGTTGTGTAGCGTGCACGGGGAATGTTGCGTTATGGGTCAATGTACCAGCAGACTCATCTATCACTGGCTGGGCAATGGGCACGATGAAGTGGAAACACAGATATAGGCCCAAAGAAGAAAGTGGGCTAAATGCAGTTCAAAATTGGTAACACAGGAATAACCAGGGGGCATTGCAGTGGAGGACAACTGGAATGAGAGGCTGACACAGAGAGTAGGGCCAAATCAGTAAGTAGTCGAAATGCAGTTCAAAATTGGCAACCGTAGTAAACAGGCGGCACAGCTTTGTTCAGTGGAGGAGAACAGCAAGGAGTGGCAGACACCGATAGTAGGCCCCAAACCAACTAGTACGCTAAATGCAGTTGTTCCATTTAACCACAATTTAATGAGAGCCTGAAGATAGAAGCTCAGGAAAGGCAACCTGGGGAACACCTTGGAGTGTAACACACCATCTCTCTCCACCCCATACCCATTTTGTATGGCCTAATGCAGTGTACTTTTCTACAACTACTAAACGAGAGTCGGAAGACCGAAGCAATGGCAAGGAAACCTGGGGAACACCTTAGAGTGTAACACACCCTCTCTCTACACCCCATACCCAATTTGAAGGTCTAATGCAGTGTAGTTTCCAAGAACTACTAAACGAGAGCCGGAAGATCGAAGCTCAGGAAAGGCAACCTGGGGAACACCTTGGAGTGTAACACACCCTCTCGCTACACCCCATACCCAATTTGAAGGCCTAATGCAGCGTAGTTTCCAACAACTACTAAACGAGAGCCGGAAGATCGAAGCTCAGGAAAGGCAACCTGGGGAACACCTTGGAGTGTAACAAACCCTCTCTCTACACCCCATACCCAATTTGTAGGCCTAATGCAGCGTAGTTTCCGACAACTACTAAACGAGAGCCGGAATATCGAAGCTCAGGAAAGGCAACCTGGGGAACACCTTGGAGTGTAACACAACGTCTCTCTACACGACGGAAGGGCTGATTCTTAGGAAGGAAGGCTGTTGGAAATAAGCATTGCGCGTCCGAGGGTGATTATATTCTTATTAGGTATATACTCACCCTCGGACGCGCCCTGCTTCTTTATTTGGAATGAATGTTTATTTGCAATGTGGTGTTGACTTTCTCTATTATTTTGGTAATTAATGATTTTATTATTTTCATTATTTTGCATCTTCTCGGCAATAATATAAAGAAGACGCGACAGGACAACACTCGGTGGATGCCATATGTGTGTTTTCAATTTAAAAAAACTTTCAGTTAACTACTTGCAGGAGAAAGTAATTGTAGCTGGTGGCCATTTTTAGTACTGTACCAGATTTTAGTTGTGTGTTTGTTTTTAATGTTAAAATGTCTGCATTTGATATCTCACCAGTATTTTCTTTTTTATAAGCAAAATACTTATTTTTATATTTTCTGATGTTGGTTCCAGGGGTACACGGCCAGCAGTGCCCTGGTCAGTGTAGTAGTAGTTGAAAGAATGGACCGCAGACAGGCATCGAAGGCCTAAAATAATAACACATGGCTGTAGGCAATTTTAAATTGGTTCCAGGGGTACACGGACAGCAGTGGTGTGGTCAGTGGAGGCCTAGTGGAAGGAGTGACCGCAGACAGGCATCGAAGGCCTAAAATAATAACACATGGCTGTAGGCAATTTTAAATTGGTTCCAGGGGTACACGGGCAGCAGTGACCTGGTCAGTGTAGTAGTAGTTGAAAAAATGGACCGCAGACAGGCATCGAATGCCTAAAATAATAACACATGGCTGTAGGCAATTTTAAATTGGTTCCCGGGGTACACGGGCAGCAGTGACCTGGTCAGTGTAGTAGTAGTTGAAAAAATGGACCGCAGACAGGCATCGAATGCCTAAAATAATAACACATGGCTGTAGGCAATTTTAAATTGGTTCCAGGGGTACACGGGCAGCAGTGGTGTGGTCAGTGGAGGCCTAGTGGAAGGAGTGACCGCAGACAGGCATCGAAGGCCTAAAATAATAACACATGGCTGTAGGCAATGTTAAATTGGTTCCCGGGGTACACGGGCAGCAGTGACCTGGTCAGTGTAGTAGTAGTTGAAAAAATGGACCGCAGACAGGCATCGAATGCCTAAAATAATAACACATGGCTGTAGGCAATTTTAAATTGGTTCCAGGGGTACACGGGCAGCAGTGACCTGGTCAGTGTAGTAGTAGTTGAAAGAATGGACCGCAGACAGGCTTCGAAGGCCTAACATAACAAAATTGGGCTGGCTGTAGGCACTTTAAATTGGTTCCAGGGGTACATGGGCAGCAGTGTATGGTCAGTGGAAGTCTAGTGGAAGGAGTGACGGCAGACAGTCTTCGAAGGCCTAACATAACAAAATTGGGCTGACTGTAGGCACTTTTAAATTGGTTCCAGGGTAACACGGCCAGCAGTGGCCTGGTCAGTGTAGTAGTTGTAGAAAGAAGGGACCGCAGACAGGCTTCGAAGGCCTAACATAACAAAAATGTCAAAACAATGGTATTGTCAGTGCCAGGCATTGAAGGATGTCAGCGGCTAGACTACACATTGGTGAAGCTGTGAGAGATAATTTTGCTAGTGGTAGAGCACTGTTTGAGCTGGGGGGGGGAACTGTCTTGTGGCCGGCGGTACAGGCACAGGGCCCCTCATATTACAACGGTGTGTCTGACGTTGGGTGCGCACCACCACCGCCAGAGACACTTTATTGTACTATGAGGGACCCAGTGGCAGTGCCGTCGACCAAAAGCGGCCACACCCACCTCTTCAGACAAACAGCACTCTCAAGGGTCCAAGCGCAAAGTGGCGATAGCACGGCCCCGTGTGGGGAGTTTGGCCATTTCGTGAGGTGGAAACATGTCGTATGCTGGACAATCAGGTGAAGAAAATTACGAGATTGGAAAAGTCATTCAGAATAGTCCACAGGCAAGACCTTTTCATAGGAAAGCTAGGTGTCAGCCGGGCAGGGTGGGGCAAAAGATTTTGAAATCCAGTTGTGGTTCATTTTAATGAAGGTTAGATCATCTACATTTTGGGTAGCCAGACGAGTCCTTTTTTCTGTTAGTATTGAACCTGCAGCACTGAATACTCTTTCTGATAGGACACTAGCTGCCGGGCAAGCAAGCTCCTGCAATGCATATTCTGCCAATTCTGGCCAGGTGTCTAATTTGGATGCCCAGTAATCAAATGGGAATGACGGTTGAGGGAGAACGTCGATAAGGGATGAAAAATAGTTTGTAACCATACTGGACAAATGTTGTCTCCTGTCACTTTGAATTGATGCTGCAGTACCTGTCCTGTCTGCGGTCATAGAAAAATCACTCCACAACCTGGTCAGAAAACCCCTCTGTCCAACGCCACTTCTGATTTCTGCCCCTCTAACACCTCTGGTCTGCTGGCCCCTGGAGCTCGTGTGAGAACGATCACGGGCGCTGTGTGCAGGGAATGCCAGAAGCAAACGGTCAACAAGAGTTGATTGTTTTGTTGCTAATATTAGTTCCAAGTTCTCATGTGGCATAATATTTTGCAATTTGCCTTTATAGCGAGGATCAAGGAGGCAGGCCAACCAGTAATCGTCATCGTTCATCATTTTTGTAATGCGTGTGTCCCTTTTGAGGATACGCAAGGCATAATCCGCCATGTGGGCCAAAGTTCCCGTTGTCAAATCTGCGGTTGTGCTTGGTTGAGGGGCAGTTGCAGGCAAATCTACGTCACTTGTGTCCCTCAAAAAACCAGAACCCGGCCTTGCCACGCCACCAATTTCCCGTGCCCCCGGGAAAGCTTCCTCATTAAAAATATACTCATCCCCATCATCCTCCTCATCCTCCACCTCCTCTTCGCCCGGTACCTCGTCATGTACACTGCCCTGACCAGACAATCGCTGACTGTCATCAAGGCTTTCCTCTTCCTCTGGTGCAGACGCCTGATCCTTTATGTGCGTCAAACTTTGCATCAGCAGACGCATTAGGGGGATGCTCATGCTTATTATGGCGTTGTCTGCACTAACCAGCCGTGTGCATTCCTCAAAACACTGAAGGACTTGACACATGTCTTGAATCTTCGACCACTGCACACCTGACAACTCCATGTCTGCCATCCTACTGCCTGCCCGTGTATGTGTATCCTCCCACAAAAACATAACAGCCCGCCTCTGTTCGCACAGTCTCTGAAGCATGTGCAGTGTTGAGTTCCACCTTGTTGCAACGTCTATGATTAGGCGATGCTGGGGAAGGTTCAAAGAACGCTGATAGGTCTGCATACGGCTGGAGTGTACAGGCGAACGGCGGATATGTGCGCAAAGTCCACGCACTTTGAGGAGCAGGTCGGATAACCCCGGATAACTTTTCAGGAAGCACTGCACCACCAGGTTTAAGGTGTGAGCCAGGCAAGGAATGTGTTTCAGTTGGGAAAGGGAGATGGCAGCCATGAAATTCCTTCCGTTATCACTCACTACCTTGCCTGCCTCAAGATCTACAGTGCCCAGCCACGACTGCGTTTCTTGCTGCAAGAACTCGGACAGAACTTCCGCGGTGTGTCTATTGTCGCCCAAACACTTCATAGCCAATACAGCCTGCTGACGTATGCCAGTAGCTGCCCCATAATGGGAGACCTGGTGTGCAACAGTGGCAGGTGCGGATGGAGTGTTTGTGCGACTGCGGTCTGTGGACGAGCTCTTGCTTCTGCAGGAGGACGAGGAGGAGGAGGAGGAGGGGGTGCGAACGGCTACAGACAACTGTTTACTAGACCGTGGGCTAGGCAGAACTGTCCCAAACTTGCTGTCCCCTGTGGACCCTGAATCCACCACATTTACCCAGTGTGCCGTGATGGACACGTAACGTCCCTGGCCATGCCTACTGGTCCATGCATCTGTTGTCAGGTGCACCTTTGTGCTCACAGATTGCCTGAGTGCATGGACGATGCGCTCTTTAACATGCTGGTGGAGGGCTGGGATGGCTTTTCTGGAAAAAAAGTGTCGACTGGGTAGCTCGTAGCGTGGTACAGCGTAGTCCATCAGGTCTTTGAAAGCTTCGCTTTCAACTAACCGGTAGGGCATCATCTCTAACGAGATTAGTCTAGCTATGTGGGCGTTCAAACCCTGTGTACGCGGATGCGAGGCTAAGTATTTCCTTTTTCTAACCATAGTCTCATGTAGGGTGAGCTGGACTGGAGAGCTGGAGATCGTGGAACTAGCGGGGGTGCCGGTGGACATGGCAGACTGAGAGACGGTGGGAGATGGTATTGTTGCCGCCGGTGCCCTAGATGCAGTGTTTCCTACTACGAAACTGGTGATTCCCTGACCCTGACTGCTTTGGCCTGGCAAAGATACCTGCACAGATACAGCAGGTGGTGCGCTAAATGGTGGTCCTACACTGCCGGAAGGGATGTTGCGTTGATGACTAGCTTCATTGGCCGAGGGTGCAACAACCTTAAGGGACGTTTGGTAGTTAGTCCAAGCTTTCAAATGCATGGTGGTTAAATGTCTATGCATGCAACTAGTATTGAGACTTTTCAGATTCTGACCTCTGCTTAAGGAAGTAGAACATTTTTGACAGATGACTTTGCGCTGATCAATTGGATGTTGTTTAAAAAAATGCCAGACTGCACTCTTTCTAGCATCGGATACCTTTTCAGGCATTGCAGACTGAGCTTTAACCGGATGGCCACGCTGTCCTCCACCAGGTTTTGGCTTTGCCACGCGTTTTGGGCAAGATACGGGCCCGGCAGATGGAACCTGTGGCGATGTTGATGCCTGCTGCGGCCCCTCCTCCTCCTCTGCTTCAGAACTGCTGCCGCCTGCACCCTGTTCCCCCAATGGCTGCCAATCGGGGTCAAGAACTGGGTCATCTAATAACTCTTCTTGTACCTCCTGCGCAACTTCGTCTGTGTCACCGTGTCGTTCGGTGGTATAGCGTTCGTGATGGGGCAACATAGTCTCATCAGGGTCTGATTCTTGATCAGCACCCTGCGAGGGCAATGTTGTGGTCTGAGTCAAAGGACCAGCATAGTAGTCTGGCTGTGGCTGTGCGTCAGTGCACTCCATGTCAGATTCAATTTGTAATGGGCATGGACTGTTAACTGCTTCACTTTCTAAGCCAGGGACGGTATGTGTAAAGAGCTCCATGGAGTAACCCGTTGTGTCGCCTGCTGCATTCTTCTCTGTTGTTGTTTTTGCTGAAGAGGACAAGGAAGTGACTTGTCCCTGACCGTGAACATCCACTAACGACGCGCTGCTTTTACTTTTACCAGTTTCACGAGATGAGGCAAAAGAGCTAGAGGCTGAGTCAGCAAGATAAGCCAAAACTTGCTCTTGCTGCTCCGGCTTTAAAAGCGGTTTTCCTAATCCCAGAAAAGGGAGCGTTCGAGGCCTTGTGTAGCCGGACGACGAAAGTGGCTCCACAGCTCCAGACTTAGGTGCAATATTTTTTCCCCCACGACCACCTGATGCTCCACCACTACCACTACCCTCATTACCAGCTGACAATGAACGCCCCCGGCCACGACCTCTTCCACTAGACTTCCTCATTGTTTTAAAAACGTAACCAAACTAACGTTATTTGTTGCAGTCACACAACTTACACGGTGAGCTATAACTTCAGTATGATTTAGCTACCCCTTTACAGGTTGGTGAGACCACAGCGAAAATCAGGCCCAATGTTACACACTCTTTTTTTGGTGGCTGCAAATTAGAGAGATGCCCCACACGCAGGACTGTCACTGAAGCACAAATGTTAATATTAATGTCACACTATTATTTTTTTTTTATTTTTATTTTTTTCAGGAACACTTTAGAAACCCCCCCAAAAAAAAAAAATAGATTTTTGCAGGGAGAATTTAGAAAACAAATGTAACAAACTATATGCTTTCTATGGGCCACTGAGTGAGAGATGACGCACACAGGAATCAGGAGTGGCACACAAGCCCAGAGGCCAATATTTTTCTACCAATGATTGATGGAGTTATTTTCTCTGGTAGATTTTGGAACCCAAATCAAGGAAAAAAAATGTAGGCTTTCTATGGACCACAATTGGAGAGAGAGAGAGAGAGAGATGGCACACCCAGGAGTCAAGACTGGCACACAAGCAGAAAGGCCAATATTAATCTCCCACTGTTTTTTTTTTTTTTTTTTTTTTTTCAGGGAGACTTTAGAAAAAAAAATAATAAAAAAAATATGATTTTATCAGGAAGAATTTAGAAACCAAATAAAATAAAATGATTTTTTCAGGGAGAATTTATAAAACAAATAAAAACAAAAATAGGCGTTCTATGGCCCACTGACTGAGAGAGAGAGAGAGAGATGGAACGCTTAGTACTGGCACACAAGCCCAAAGGGCAATATTAATCTCCCTTTTTTTTTCCAGGGAGAATTTCTAAAACCCAAAAAAAAAAAAAAATAGGCTTTCTATGGCCCACTATTTGTGAGAGAGATGGGACGCTCAGGACTGGCACAGATGGCACGCTCAGGACTGGCACACAAGCCCAGAGGCCAATATTAATCTCCCTTTTTTTCTGGGAGAATTTATAAAACCAAAAAAATATTTAAATAGGCTTTCTATGGCCCACTATTTGTGAGAGAGATGGCACGCTCAGGACTGGCACAGATGGCACGCTCACAACTGGCACACAAGCCCAGAGGCCAATATTAATCTCCCTTTTTTCAGGGAAAATTGATAAAACAAAAAAAAAAATTAAATAGGCTTTCTATGGCCCACTATTTGTGAGAGAGATGGCACGCTCAGGGCTGGCACAGATGGCACGCTCAGGACTGGCACACAAGCCCAGAGGCCAATATTAATCTCCCTTTTTTTCAGGGAGAATTTATAAAACCCCCAAAAAAAATAAAATAGGCTTTCTATGGCCCACTATTTGTGAGAGAGATGGGACGCTCAGGACTGGCACAGATGGCACGCTCAGGACTGGCACAGAAGCCCAGAGGCCAATATTAATCTCCCTTTTTTTCTGGGAGAATTTATAAAACCAAAAAAATATTTAAATAGGCTTTCTATGGCCCACTATTTGTGAGAGAGATGGCACGCTCAGGACTGGCACAGATGGCACGCTCACAACTGGCACACAAGCCCAGAGGCCAATATTAATCTCCCTTTTTTCAGGGAAAATTGATAAAACAAAAAAAAAAATTAAATAGGCTTTCTATGGCCCACTATTTGTGAGAGAGATGGCACGCTCAGGGCTGGCACAGATGGCACGCTCAGGACTGGCACACAAGCCCAGAGGCCAATATTAATCTCCCTTTTTTTCAGGGAGAATTTATAAAACCCCCAAAAAAAATAAAATAGGCTTTCTATGGCCCACTATTTGTGAGAGAGATGGGACGCTCAGGACTGGCACAGATGGCACGCTCAGGACTGGCACAGAAGCCCAGAGGCCAATATTAATCTCCCTTTTTTTCTGGGAGAATTTATAAAACCAAAAAAATATTTAAATAGGCTTTCTATGGCCCACTATTTGTGAGAGAGATGGCACGCTCAGGACTGGCACAGATGGCACGCTCACAACTGGCACACAAGCCCAGAGGCCAATATTAATCTCCCTTTTTTCAGGGAAAATTGATAAAACAAAAAAAAAAATTAAATAGGCTTTCTATGGCCCACTATTTGTGAGAGAGATGGCACGCTCAGGGCTGGCACAGATGGCACGCTCAGGACTGGCACACAAGCCCAGAGGCCAATATTAATCTCCCTTTTTTTCAGGGAGAATTTATAAAACCCCCAAAAAAAATAAAATAGGCTTTCTATGGCCCACTATTTGTGAGAGAGATGGGACGCTCAGGACTGGCACAGATGGCACGCTCAGGACTGGCACAGAAGCCCAGAGGCCAATATTAATCTCCCTTTTTTTCTGGGAGAATTTATAAAACCAAAAAAATATTTAAATAGGCTTTCTATGGCCCACTATTTGTGAGAGAGATGGCACGCTCAGGACTGGCACAGATGGCACGCTCACAACTGGCACACAAGCCCAGAGGCCAATATTAATCTCCCTTTTTTCAGGGAAAATTGATAAAACAAAAAAAAAATTAAATAGGCTTTCTATGGCCCACTATTTGTGAGAGAGATGGCACGCTCAGGGCTGGCACAGATGGCACGCTCAGGACTGGCACACAAGCCCAGAGGCCAATATTAATCTCCCTTTTTTTCAGGGAGAATTTATAAAACCCCCAAAAAAAATAAAATAGGCTTTCTATGGCCCACTATTTGTGAGAGAGATGGGACGCTCAGGACTGGCACAGATGGCACGCTCAGGACTGGCACAGAAGCCCAGAGGCCAATATTAATCTCCCTTTTTTTCAGGGAGAATTTATAAAACCAAAAAAAAAAATAAATAGGCTTTCTATGGCCCACTATTTGTGAGAGAGATGGCACGCCTAGGGCTGGCACAGATGGCACGCTCAGGACTGGCACACAAGCCCAGAGGCCAATATTAATCTCCCTTTTTTTCAGGGAGAATTTATAAAACCCCAAAAAAAATAAAATAGGCTTTCTATGGCCCACTATTTGTGAGAGAGATGGCACACTCAGGACTGGCACACAAGCCCAAAGGCCAATATTAATCTCCCACTGTATTTTTATCAGGGAGAATTTATACACCCCACAAAAAAAAATACAGAAAAATGAAAAGGCTTTCTATGGCCCACTATGTGAGAGAGATGGCACACACAGGGATGGCACTCTAGCAGAAATGCCAAATTGCCAATCTTAATCTCCCACCAAAAAAAAAAAAAAAAAAAAAAACAGGGAATGTCCTACAATTACTATCTCCCTGCCTGCAGTAATCTCAGCCAGGTATGGCAGGCAGCTACTATCTCCCTGCCTGCAGTAATCTCAGCCAGGTATGGCAGGCAGCAATAAGGAGTGGACTGATGCACAAATGAAATAAAAAGTGTGGACAAACAAAAAAGATAGCTGTGCAGAAAGGAAGGAACAAGAGGATTTGTGCTTTGAAAAAAGCAGTTGGTTTGCACAGCGGCGTACACACAGCAATGCAGCTATCAGGGAGCCTTCTAGGGCAGCCCAATGAGCTACAGCGCTGAGGGGAAAAAAAAAAAAAAAAAAACTTCCACTGTCCCTGCACACCGAGGGTGGTGTTGGACAGTGCAAATCGCTGCAGCACAAGCGGTTTTGTGGTTAATGGACCCTGCCTAACGCTATCCCTGCTTCTGACAAAGCGGCAGCAACCTCTCCCTAAGCTCAGATCAGCAGCAGTAAGATGGCGGTCGGCGGGAACGCCTCTTTATAGCCCCTGTGACGTCGCAGACAGCAAGCCAATCACTGCAATGCCCTTCTCTAAGATGGTGGGGACCAGGACCTATGTCATCACGCTGCCCACACTCTGCGTTTACCTTCATTGGCTGAGAAATGGCGCTTTTCGCGTCATTGAAACGCGACTTTGGCGCGAAAGTCGCGTACCGCATGGCCGACCCCGCACAGGGGTCGGATCGGGTTTCATGAAACCCCGACTTAGCCAAAAGTCGGCGACTTTTGAAAATGTTCGACCCGTTTCGCTCAACCCTACTTCTGAGATTGGAGCAGGGGCGGTTTTGTCACAGAGAGGTTCTGATTGCTCAGTGATGAAACCATGTGCTTCCTTTTCCAGGAAGTTTTCGCCCGCTGAGCGTAATTATGATGTGGGCAATCGAGAGTTGCTGGCCATGAAGTGGGCATTCGAGGAGTGGCGTCATTGGCTTGAATGAGCTAAGCATCGCGTGGTGGTATTGACTGATCATAAGAACTTGACTTATCTCGAGTCTGCCAAGCGCTTGAATCCTAGACAGGCCCGTTGGTCGTTATTTTTTGCCCGCTTCGACTTTGTGATTTCGTACCTTCCGGGCTCTAAAAATGTGAAGGCGGATGCTCTGTCTAGGAGTTTTGTGCCCGACTCTCCGGGTTTATCTGAGCCAGCGGGTATCCTCAAGGAAGGAGTCATTGTGTCTGCCATCTCCCCTGATTTGCGGCGGGTGCTGCAAAAATTTCAGGCGAATAAACCTGATCGTTGTCCAGCAGAGAAACTGTTCGTCCCTGATAGGTGGACTAATAAACTTATCTCTGAACTTCATTGTTCGGTGTTGGCTGGTCATCCTGGAATCTTTGGTACCAGAGAGTTAGTGGCTAGATCCTTCTGGTGGCCATCTCTGTCACGGGATGTACGTACTTTTGTGCAGTCCTGTGGGATTTGTGCTAGGGCTAAGCCCTGCTGTTCTCGTGCCAGTGGGTTGCTTTTGCCCTTGCCGGTCCCAAAGAGGCCTTGGACACATATTTCGATGGATTTCATTTCTGACCTTCCCGTTTCTCAAAAGATGTCAGTCATTTGGGTGGTCTGTGATCGCTTTTCTAAAATGGTCCATCTGGTGCCCTTGGCTAAATTGCCTTCCTCCTCTGATTTGGTACCTTTGTTCTTTCAGCATGTGGTTCGGTTGCATGGCATTCCTGAGAATATTGTTTCTGACAGAGGTTCCCAGTTTGTTTCAAGGTTTTGGCGAGCCTTTTGTGGTAGGATGGGCATTGACCTATCCTTTTCCTCGGCTTTCCATCCTCAGACTAATGGCCAGACCGAACGAACCAATCAGACCTTGGAAACATATCTGAGATGTTTTGTTTCTGCAGACCAGGATGATTGGGTGTCCTTTTTGCCGTTGGCTGAGTTCGCCCTTAATAATCGGGCCAGCTCGGCTACCTTGGTTTCTCCATTTTTTTGCAATTCTGGGTTCCATCCTCGTTTCTCTTCAGGACAGGTTGAGTCTTCGGACTGTCCTGGTGTGGATTCTGTGGTGGATAGGTTGCAGCAGATCTGGACTCAGGTAGTGGACAATTTGATCTTGTCCCAGGAGAAAGCTCAACTTTTCGCTAATCGCAGACGCCGTGTGGGTCCCCGACTTCGTGTTGGGGATCTGGTTTGGTTATCTTCTCATCATATTCCTATGAAGGTTTCCTCTCCTAAATTTATACCTCGTTTTATTGGTCCGTATAGGATTTCTGAGGTTCTCAATCCTGTGTCTTTTCGTTTGACCCTCCCAGACTCCTTTTCCATACATAATGTATTCCATAGGTCATTGTTGCGGAGATACGTGGCACCTATGGTTCCATCTGTTGAGCCTCCTGCCCCGGTTTTGGTGGAGGGGGAATTGGAGTATATTGTGGAGAAGATTTTGGATTCTCGTGTTTCTAGACGGAAACTCCAGTATCTGGTTAAATGGAAGGGTTATGCTCAGGAAGATAATTCCTGGGTTTTTGCCTCTGATGTTCATGCTTCCGATCTTGTTCGTGCCTTTCATGCGGCTCATCCTGGTCGGCCTGGGGGCTCTGGTGAGGGTTCGGTGACCCCTCCTCAAGGGGGGGTACTGTTGTGAATTCTGTGGCTGAATTCACTCCTGTGGTCACAAGTGGTACTGCAGCTTCTGAGCTTCCTCCCTCAGGTGTTCTGGTGAGCTCGTTAACTGCTTCATTACTTAACTCCGCCTGATGCTGCTATCCTTGCTCCTTGTCAATGTTTCAGTGTTGGATCTGAGCTTCTCCTGATTGTTCCTGTGACCTGCTGCTCTGTATAGCTAAGTGCTTTTTGCTTTTTTGTTGCTTTTTTTCTGTCCAGCTTGTCTTTTGTTTTGCTGGAAGCTCTGAGACGCAAAGGGTGTACCGCCGTGCCGTTAGTTCGGCACGGTGGGTTTTTTTTGCCCCCTTTGCGTGGTTTTGCTTTAGGGTTTTTTGTAGACTGCAAAGTTCGCTTTACTGTCCTCGCTCTGTCCTAGAATATCGGGCCCCACTTTGCTGAATCTATTTCATCCCTACGTTTTGTCTTTTCATCTTACTCACAGTCATTATATGTGGGGGGCTGCCTTTTCCTTTGGGGAATTTCTCTGGGGCAAGTCAGGCCTATTTTTCTATCTTCAGGCTAGCTAGTTTCTTAGGCTGTGCCGAGTTGCCTAGGTAGTTGTTAGGCGCAATCCACAGCCGCTTTTAGTTGTGTTTAGGATAGGATCAGGTGTGCAGTCTACAGAGTTTCCACGTCTCAGAGCTCGTTCTTGTATTTTTGGGTATTTGTCAGATCACTGTGTGCGCTCTGATCGCTAAGCACACTGTGTTTCTGGATTGCCTTCATAACACCTGTCATTAGCAAACATAACACCTGTGTACGTGGATGCGAGGATGAGTACTTCCTTTTTCTAACGAGAGTCTCATGTAGGGTGAGCTGGACTGGAGAGCTGGAGATCGTGGAACTAGCGGGGGTGCCAGTGGGCATGGCAGACTGAGAGACGGTTGGAGACGGTATTCTTGCCGGTGCCCTACATGCAGTGTTTCCTACAATGAAACTGGTGATTCCCTGACTGCTTTGGCCCGGCAACGAAACCTGCACAGATACTGCAGGTGGTGCGGAAAATGGTGGCCTTACAGTGACGGAAGGGATGTAGCGTTGCTGACTAGCTTCATTGGCCGAGGGTGCTACAACCTTAAGGGACGTTTGGTAGTTAGTCCAGGCTTGCAAATGCATGGTGGTTAAATGTCTATGCATGCAACTTGTATTTAGACTTTTCAGATTCTGACCTCTGCTTAAGGTAGTTGAACATTTTTGACAGATGACTTTGCGCTGATCAATTGGATGTTGTTTAAAAAAATGCCAGACTGCACTCTTTCTAGCATCGGATACCTTTTCAGGCATTGCAGACTGAGCTTCTTTAACTGGATGGCCACGCTGTCCTCCAACTGGTTTTGGCTTTGCCACGCGTTTTGGGCCAGATACGGGCCCGGCAGATGGAACCTGTTGCGATGTTGATGCCTGCTGTGGCCCCTCCTCCTCCGCTTCAGAACTACTGCCGCCTGCACCCTGTTCCCCCAATGGCTGCCAATCGGGGTCAACAACTGGGTCATCTATGACCTCCTCTTCTATCTCATGTGCAACTTCGTCTGTGTTACCGTGTAAGCCGGTGGTATAGCGTTTGTGACGGGGCACCATAGTCTCATCAGGGTCTGATTCTGGATCAGTACACTGCGAGGGCAATGTTGTGGTCTGAGTCAAAGGAACAACATAGTAATCTGGCTGTGGCTGTGCATCTGTGCACTCCATGTCCGATTCAACTTGTAATGGGCATGGCCTGTTAACTGTTTCACTTTCTAACCCAGGAACGGAATGTGTAAAGAGCTCCATGGAGTAATCCATTGTGTCGCCTGACGCATCCTTCTCTGTTGTTGTTTTGGCTGAAGAGGACAAGGAAGCGACTTGTCCCTGAGCGTGAACATCCACTAACGACGCGCTGCTTTTACATTTACCAGTTTCAGAAGAGGAGGCAAAAGAGCTAGAGGCTGAGTCAGCAAGGAAAGCCAAAACTTGCTCTTGCTGCTCCGGCTTTAAAAGCGGTTTTCCTACTCCCAGAAAAGGGAGCGTTCGAGGCCTTGTGTAGCCAGACGACGAACCTGGCTCCACAGCTCGAGACTTAGGTGCTATATTGTTTTTCCCACGACCACCTGATGCTCCACCACCACTACCATCATTACCAGCTGGCAATGAACGCCCACGGTCACGACCTCTTCCACCAGACTTCCTCATTGTTTTAAAAACGTAACCAAAGTAACGGTATTTGTTACTGTAAAACAACTTACAAGGTGAACTCAAACTTCTGTAGGATTTAGATATCCCTTTATAGGTGGGTGAGACTGCAAGGAAAATCAGGCACAATGTTACACACTCAGTTTTCTGTGGCACAAAATGAGACAGATGCCACACACGCAGGACTGGCACTGAAGCACAAATTCCAATATTAATCTCCCACTATTTATTTTATTTCAGGGAGAATTTAATAACCAAAATTAAAAAAAAGACACTAGGCTTTCTGTGGCCCACAATTTGACAGAGATGGCACACACGACTGGCACTGAAGCACAAATGCCAATATTAATCTCCCACTATTTATTTTATTTTTTTTTATTTCTGGAAGAATTGGCAAGAAATCAGGCCCACTGTTAGACTCTATGTTTTCTGTGCCAGAAAATGAGACACAGATGCCACACACAGGACTGCCACTGATGCAGATTTGCCAATTTTAATCTGCACCCTTTTTTTTTTATACAGGGAGACTAGTGAATAAATCTGGGCCACTGTATTAGAGTATATTTTCTGTGGCAGAAAGTGGCTTTAACAGATGTAACGAAGGAAAAAAAAAAAAAAAAAAAGGACTGTCCTACAATTACTATCTCCCTGCAGTTATCTCAGCAATGTATGGCAGGCAGCAATAACAAGGAGTGGACTGCTGCACAAATTAAATAAAAAGTGTGGACAAACAAACAAGATAGCTGTGCAGAAAGGAAGGAACAGGATTTGTGCTTTGAAAAAAGCAGTTGGTTTGCACAGCGGTGTACACACAGCAATGCAGCTATCAGGAAGCCTTCTAGGGCAGCCCAATGAGCTACAGCGCTGAGGAAAAAAAATATAGCTTCCACTGTCCCTGCAAACGAAAGGTGGTGTTGGACAGTGGAAATCGCTACAGCACAAGCGGTTTGTGGGTTAATGGACCCTGCCTAAAGGTACCTTCACACATAACGATATTGTTAACGATATCGTTGCATTTTGTGACGTAGCAACGATATCGTTAATGAAATCGTTATGTGTGACAGCGACCAACGATCAGGCCCTTGCTGGGAGATCGTTGGTCGCTGAATAAAGTCCAGAACTTTATTTCGTCGCTGGACTCCTGCTGACATCGCTGGATCGGCGTGTGTGACACCGATCCAGCGATGTCTTCACTGGTAACCAGGTTAAACATCGGGTAACTAAGCGCAGGGCCGCGCTTAGTAACCCGATGTTTACCCTGGTTACCATCCTAAAAGTAAAAAAAACAAACAGTACATACTTACCTAACGCTGTCTGTCCTCCAGCGCTGTGCTCTGCACTCCTCCTGTACTGGCTGTGAGCGTGGGTCAGCCGGAAAGCAGAGCGGTGACGTCACGGCTCTGCTTTCCGGCCGCTGTGCTCAGTCAGTGCAGGAGGAGTGCAGAGCACAGCGCTGGAGGACAGACAGCGTTAGGTAAGTATGTACTGTTTGTTTTTTTTACTTTTAGGATGGTAACCAGGGTAAACATCGGGTTACTAAGCGCGGCCCTGCGCTTAGTTACCCGATGTTTACCCTGGTTACCGGCATCGTTGGTCGCTGGAGAGCGGTCTGTGTGACAGCTCTCCAGCGACCAAACAGCGACGCTGCAGCGATCCGGATCGTTGTCGGTATCGCTGCAGCGTCGCTTAATGTGAAGGGGCCTTAACGCTATCCCTGCTTCTGAAGAAGCGGCAGCAACCTCTCCCTATGCTCAGATCAGCAGCAGTAAGATGGCGGTCGGCGGGAACGCCCCTTTATAGCCCCTGTGACGCCGCAGACAGCAAGCCAATCACTGCAATGCCCTTCTCTAAGATGGTGGGGACTGAGACCTATGTCATCACGCTGCCCACACTCTGCGTCCACCTTTATTGGCTGAGAAATGGCGCTTTTCGCAACATTGAAACGTGACTTTGGCACGAAAGTCGCGTACCGCATGGCCGAGCCCACACAGGGATCGGGTCGGGTTTCATGAAACCCGACTGTGCCAAAAGTCGGCGACTTATGAAAATGACCGACCCGTTTCGCTCAACCTTACTGCATACCTATGGGTGGATTATGCTGTATGGGTTATGGGAAGTATTATACGATATAGACTACATGGTGCATTATGCTATATAAACTATGACATGTATTATACTGTATGGACTATGAGGTGCACTTTACTGTATGGACTATGAGGTGCATTATACTATATGGACTATGGGATGCAGTATACTACCTGGACTATGAGGTGCATTATACCTTATGGACTATGGGTTTCATTATACTGTATATCTATGGGGTGCATTATGTTGTATGGACTATGGGATGCATTATAGTATATGGACTATGGGGTGTATTATACTTTATGTACTACATGGTGCATTATCTCTATGGACTATGGGGTGCATTACACTGCATGGACCATGAGGTGCATTATGCTATAAGGACTATGGGATGCATTATACTATATTGACTATGGAGTGCATTAAACTGTTTGGACTATGGGGTACATTATGCGATATGGACTATGAGGTGTATTATACTATACTAGATTGTGGCCCGATTCTAACGCATTGGGTATTCTAGAATATGCATGTCCCCGTAGTATATGGACAATGATGATTCCAGAATTCGCGGCAGACTGTGCCCGTCGCTGATTGGTCGAGGCAACCTTTATGACATCATCGTCGCCATGGCAACCATTATGACATTTACGTCGATACTGTGCCCGTCGCTGAATCAGAAACGTGAGATGTCTACGTCCTTTATGACATCATCGTCGCTGTGCCCGTTGCTGAATCAGAGACGCGGGATGTCTACGTCCTTTATGACATCATCGTCGCTGTGCCTGTTGCTGATTGGTCGAGGCCTGGCGGCCTCGACCAATCAGAGACGCGGGATTTCCAGGACAGACAGACAGACAGACGGAAAAACCTTTAGACAATTATATACAGTTAGGGCCAGAAATATTTGGACAGTGACACAATTTTCGCGAGTTGGGCTCTGCATGCCACCACATTGGATTTGAAATGAAACCTCTACAACAGAATTCAAGTGCAGATTGTAACGTTTAATTTGAAGGGTTGAACAAAAATATCTGATAGAAAATGTAGGAATTGTACACATTTCTTTACAAACACTCCACATTTTAGGAGGTCAAAAGTAATTGGACAAATAAACATAACCCAAACAAAATATTTTTATTTTCAATATTTTGTTGCAAATCCTTTGGAGGCAATCACTGCCTTAAGTCTGGAACCCATGGACATCACCAAACGCTGGGTTTCCTCCTTCTTAATGCTTTGCCAGGCCTTTACAGCCACAGCCTTCAGGTCTTGCTTGTTTGTGGGTCTTTCCGTCTTAAGTCTGGATTTGAGCAAGTGAAATGCATGCTCAATTGGGTTTAGATCTGGAGATTGACTTGGCCATTGCAGAATGTTCCACTTTTTGGCACTCATGAACTCCTGGGTAGCTTTGGCTGTATGCTTGGGGTCATTGTCCATCTGTACTATGAAGCGCCGTCCAATCAACTTTGCAGCATTTGGCTGAATCTGGGCTGAAAGTATATCCCGGTACACTTCAGAATTCATCCGGCTACTCTTGTCTGCTCTTATGTCATCAATAAACACAAGTGACCCAGTGCCATTGAAAGCCATGCATGCCCATGCCATCACGTTGCCTCCACCATGTTTTACAGAGGATGTGGTGCGCCTTGGATCATGTGCCGTTCCCTTTCTTCTCCAAACTTTTTTCTTCCCATCATTCTGGTACAGGTTGATCTTTGTCTCATCTGTCCATAGAATACTTTTCCAGAACAGAGCTGGCTTCTTGAGGTGTTTTTCTGCAAATTTAACTCTGGCCTGTCTATTTTTGGTATTGATGAATGGTTTGCATCTAGATGTGAACCCTTTGTATTTACTGTCATGGAGTCTTCTCTTTACTGTTGACTTAGAGACAGATACACCTACTTCACTGAGAGTGTTCTGGACTTCAGTTGATGTTGTGAACGGGTTCTTCTTCACCAAATTAAGTATGCGGCGATCATCCACCACTGTTGTCATCCGTGGACGCCCAGGCCTTTTTGAGTTCCCAAGCTCACCAGTCAATTCCTTTTTTCTCAGAATGTACCCAACTGTTGATTTTGCTACTCCAAGCATGTCTGCTATCTCTCTGATGGATTTTTCTTTTTTTTCAGCCTCAGGATGTTCTGCTTCACCTCAATTGAGAGTTCCTTTGACCGCATGTTGTCTGCTCACAGCAACAGCTTCCAAATGCAAAACCACACACCTGGAATCCACCCCTGACCTTTTAACTACTTCATTGATTACAGGTTAACGAGGGAGACGCCTTCAGAGTTAATTGCAGCCCTTAGAGTCCATTGTCCAATTACTTTTGGTCCCTTGAAAAAGAGGATGCTATGCATTAGAGAGCTATGATTCCTAAACCCTTTCTCCGATTTGGATGTGGAAACTATCATATTGCAGCTGGGAGTGTGCACTTTCAGCCCATATTATATATATAATTGTATTTCTGAACATGTTTTTGTAAACAGCTAAAATAACAAAACTTGTGTCACTGTCCAAATATTTCTGGCCCTAACTGTATATAGATGGACTATGGGGCAGATTTTATTACATGGACTATGGGGTGTATTATACTAAATGGACTATGGGGTGCATTATACTGTATACCTATGGTTGTATTATGTCGTATGGATTATGGGGTGTATTACACTATATAAACTATTGGATACATTATACAGTATAAGCTATACTGTATGGACTATGAGGTGTATAATACTGTATGGACTATAGGGCGCATTATACTACATGGACTATAGGGTGTATTATACTGAATGGACTATGGGGTGCTTTTTGCTGTATGGACTATGGGATGCATTACAGTATATGGACTATATGGTGCATTACACTGTATGGACTATGGGGTGCATTGTGCTATGTGGACTATGGGGTGCATTTCACTGTATGAACCATGAGGTGCATTTTGCTATATGGACTATGGTGTGCATTATACTATATGGACTATGGGGTGCAATTTACTGTTTGGACTATAGGGTACATTATGCTATATGTACAATAGGGTGCATTATACTACATGGACTATGGAGTGCATTATACTATATGGACTATGGGCTG
This sequence comes from Ranitomeya imitator, assembly GCF_032444005.1. NCBI lineage: Eukaryota > Metazoa > Chordata > Amphibia > Anura > Dendrobatidae > Ranitomeya > Ranitomeya imitator. The sequence continues at coordinate 282,452,242 of NC_091286.1, forward strand.
CATTATACTGTATGGACTATGGGCTGCATTATACTGTATGGACTTTGGGGTGCATTATACTATACAGAGGACTATGGACTGTGCATTATATCATATGTACTAGGGAGTGCATTATACTATATAAAGGACTATGGACTGTGCAGCATACTGTATGGACCATGGTGTGCACACTGTATGGACTATGGGGAGCATTATACTACATGGACTATAGGATGCATTACAGTATACTGATTATGGGGTGCATTATAATATATGGACTATGAAGTGCAATTTGTTGTTTGGACTATAGGGTACATTATGCTATATGGACTATGAGGTGCATTATAATATATGGACTATGGGATTTATCTTTCTAGTAAAACCTGTTTTCGTTGGTAAGATCTATATTCTGTGAAAACAGATTTTCCAAATACTGAGACCAGAGATGAAAGTTGGTGCTTTTAAAATTTTATAGAGCTGGGAGGAGGAGGGAGGCATTAGAGCAGGCAGACATTGTTGCTGCAAGTCCTGAAATGACTGTTACAATTTTCCATAGGATTTTATGAGCACCAACTGTTATCTCCTATCTCCATAATGAAAAAGTCTGTATTCACTGAATACAGATTTTCCCTGTGAATTGAGAATATTGAGATATTGAGAATGAATGATCAGTTCCGTTGGAAAAAGATGTAGATTTCTCTGATATGATATTTAACAAAATTTCTTATTTTCATGTGTATTATCAATATATGAAAAAATAAAACTTAAGTGTATGTGCACACATTGCGAGGTTTTTTTTTTGCATTTTTTTCCTCCCAGTTTTGTCACAAAACCTGACGGATTTCCTAGTACCAGCAAAGTGAATGAGAGTCCTGAAGTCTCATGCAAAAGTTGCTTAAAGGGAACTTGTCACCTGAATTTGGCGGGACCGGTTTTGGGTCATATGGGCGGAGTTTTCGTGTGTCTGATTCACCCTTTCCTTACTCGCTGGCTGCATGCTGGCCGCAATATTGAATTGAAGTTCATTCTCTGTCCTCCGTAGTACACACCTGCGCAAGGCAATCTACCGACATAAAAAGGCCATGTGTGCAGTATACTGTAAAAAACATAGGCTTTAAGTGTTGGGTACAAGAATGTAAATGAATAGAAAAGTTAAAATGACTGTGTTTACAGTTGGAAGTTATTCCCTATCTTAATGATACAGGATTACTTCCTGATTGCTGGGGGTCTGGCATCTTGGAACCCAACTAATCCCAAGAATCAGAGCTCTGAAGAGCAACATTTGAATGAAGCGGTGGTCGATCATGCGCACTGATGCTCCATTACTTCCTAATGGGACTACCGGAGATAGATGACTGACCTCAAACCATAAAGTGTGCTATTACACAATAATGACAGCTAATTTATTTTAGCATTTATTACAGTCTTTTCTATTCACATGTCAAGTGTGAATGTCAAAAGTTGTGCATTATTAAAATATTATTTTTATTTATATCTATGTATCTATGCCTATTCATTCACAGCCCATAAACCATGGAAAATGAGATGATTATTTGCATTGCAAAGCAAATATAATTGGTATTAATGAGACATATTAGGAATGACTGTTTGTTAAATGTTTCTAGAAAACTAATTGTGCTATGAAAAATCATTTGGGAATATGTAATTGAAAAAAAAACAACAACACTAATTTATATAACTATAATAAATAATGGCCATTCTTTCCTTATTAAAATGTACTATTTAAACACAGAAGCAGACGTTCGGTGCATCTGATTCAATGGCAACACAACTTGTTTTGGTCTAATAAACTTTTTGTTTTCAGTTATATGCAATGCAGATCCTGAGGAAAATATTGTGTACTATGGTTTATGATGTTTTTGTCGTCAGTATTACAATGAAAGTTGCTGAGTCTCTCTGTATAAACACTCAGATATAGACACTTTGTATGGATGGAAATGTATACAGATCAATTTAATAACTTAAAATAAAATGAAGGAGTATGTCTATGGCTTACCCAAGCGATTGGTGACATTTTGGAAAATCAAGGACTCATTGGAACTGCAGCTTAGCTCCCATTCACTTCAACAGGTGCTGAGCCAGTGTACCTAATAATGGCCCCTATAAAGTGTACTGAGATGTTCCGCTTGTTACATAGCTAATGAATGGGGATGTCGGGTGTTAGCCATCATAGATCTGATATACAGTGAAGAGCAAAAGGGCAACAATGTTTTGAACCTTTGACTTTCAGGCTTCATATCACATTATCCGTTTCTGCTTTGAACGTGAGACTGCCATCCTTTTATGTACACTTATCTTGGATATCTCATACCTAAATTTGACTTTCAACTAATTAGCATAAGATTAGTTATGCAGATTCTTGTCATGTCACTGCATTGTTACTGTCTTGCTCTCTAAAGATGTAATTTTTAATTTTTATTATTTTGTTAGTATTCTCTAAATCTTCCTTTGGCTTCCAACAGTGCCTGAGTCCTTTTGGGCATGCTCTCAATCAGATTCAAACACGTGTCAACTGAAATTTGATCTCAGGTCTCTTCTACACGTTCCCAAAGTTGGTGCATACTGGTCGACTCACTTGGGCAAGTATACAGTTTTTTCTTCAAACACCACAAAAGAACAGAGCGGAAAGCGTATAATCCTAAAAGGTTAATTTTATTGACAACAATTTTTTTTAAATACACATTTAAATTTAAAAGACGAGACTACTGAGCACAATAGAGGAGTAAAGTGACTGACACATAAAATGTGTAAACTGTAATATCAAGGTCAAATCAGCCCTAGAAATAAATCTGAGCCAGATTAAGAGTAAATAAACATAATGGAATCCACGCAGTATATGTATAGATTAGGCCTGCAAGTGGGACCTAACACATGGTGACTGATAAAATCAGTCACAATAGTGGCCAGCAATAAGGGAACCTAAACTGGGATAAACCAGACCATGTGCGGAAATGCCATGTTGCAAAACATAAAAGAAATGCCAAAAAGCTAATATACTTACTGGCAAATAAACATCAGTCAGGATGCTCCCCGTCATCCCAGTCCTTCTCCTCAGTCTATCATCAACTCTCAGGGTTTTACCACTTATCTCATGTTCATAGGGCCCAGTTTCGTCTATTGGCTTCCGTTCATATTTCTTCAGGATCATCCTAGAGGAGTACTGATGGCTTTTATTTCTGTCCAGACAATACTCAATCTGACGTTGGTTGGCTCCATCAAGCCTCGGCAATTTGTTAGTCTTTATATTGGACTTTCCAGATAGCCATTATGTTTTATGGATCATGGGTCTGTTTGACTATTTTGAATATCAACTACTAACATGTCCATATGATTTTTTCAGTGTTTAGTGTATTGATATATATATATTTACATAATTATTTTTTTATTTTTTATACAGTATATGTTCCAAAATGTAATATGTGGGGCTCAATTAAGCAGAGTTTAGATTTAGTGAGGGCCAATGTCACCATGTTGTTTTAAATAACTTATAACGATGGTAGGTTTCAACAGTAACATCCTTTATAATTTCAATCTGATTGGCCTTATTCACTTTTTTGCTTTAATTTCAATCCAAAAATTGTTTTTTGTCAACATGTAGTTCCCTACCTAATGTTAGCTCTTTGCACTTAAGCTGCTCATTAAACATGTCACAGAGTTTTTCACTTTCACTTATATTATATAGGATTTAGGGTCCATGCGGTGGCTTAGGTTAATTATATCTAATGCCTATATATTTTATTGCCGCAAGGCTTGTTTACATACTCACCTATTTCTTGTACACTGCGTGCACTAAGTACACTTAATTCTCCAGTGCGCATGCACGGTTGGCTACTCCCCTGGTTCTCCATGATGTGGACACAGGAGCGTGATGTGCATGCGTCGCCTCCGTGACGACTCGTGTGCTTGCGTTCCGGACCGCCCCTTTTTGAAGAAGCATATGGCGAAATGGCGTCGTCGGGGTGGTGACACTTAGCTCATAGAAGCACTTAACACCTTATGTAAGTACTCCTACTTATCTGAACTTTACTCTTTCTCCTCTTTACTTTTTGATGGACATCTCATATACTACAATATACTGCAGTCTATAGGCTTTACTGAGCAATCCACTATAAGCACATGCACTTTATGTAGAAAAACAATTTGTTCTACCTATATCCATTTATTTTTTCATGAGGTGATGAGTAATAGTTTAATAATATTCTATATGCCCAGTAGCTAAGGCCCATTGGGATTAATCGGACTATGCATATAGATATGCATGTGTCACTTTTCGTCACGTTTTGCTTGAATTTTACTATTATTTTAAAATTATTTGAAATAAAATTTGTTTTTTTTTAACCCCTTTACACCTTAGGGTGGTTGGCAAGTTAATGACGGGCCAATTTTTACAATTCTGACCACTGTCCCTTTATGAGGTTATAACTCTGGAATGCTTCAACGGATCCTGATGATAGTTGTAAAATTTCTTTGATATTACCTGCGTCTATTTGTGAAAGAAAAAGGAAATTTGGAGAAAATGTTGAAAATGTTGCAATTTTCCAACTTTGAATTTTTATGCCCTTAAATCACAGAGATATGTCACACAAAATACTTAACAAGTAACATTTCCCACATGTCTACTTTAAATCAGCACAATGTTGGAACCAACATTTTTTTTGTTAGGGAGTTATAAGGGTTAAAAGTTGACCAGCAATTTCTCATTTTTACAACACCTTTTATTTTTAGGGACCACATCACATTTGAAGTCAATTTGAGGAGTCCATATGATAGAAAATACCCAAGTGTGACACCATACTAAAAACTGCACATCTCAAGGTGCTCAAAACCACATTCAAGATGTTTATTAACCCTTTAGGTGTTTCACAGGAATTTTTGGAATGTTTAAAAAAAATGAACATTTAACTTTTTTTTAACACAAAATTTACTTCAGCTCCAATTTGTTTTATTTTACCAAGGGTAACAGGAGACTTGAACCCCAAAAGTTGTTGTGCAATTTGTCCTGAGTACGCGGATACCCCATATGTGGGGGTAAATCACTGTGTGGGTGCATGGCAGAGCTCGGAAGGGAAGGAGCGCCATTTGACTTTTCAATGCAAAATTTACTGGAATTGAGATGGGACGCCATGTCGCGTTTGAAGAGCCCCTGATGTGCCTAAACATTGAAACCCCCCAAAATGACACCATTTTGGAAAGTAGACCTCCTAAGGAACTTATCTAGGTGTGTGGTGAGCACTTTGACCCACCAAGCGCTTCACAGAAGTTTATAATGTAGAGCTGTAAAAATAAAAAATCATATTTTTTCACAAAAATGATATTTTCACCCCCAATTTTTTGTTTTCCCAAGGGTAACAGAACAAATTGGACCCCAAAAGCTGTTGTAAAATTTGTCCTGAGTACGCTGATACCCCATATGTGGGGGTAAACCACTGTTTAGGCGCATGGCAGAGCTTGGAAGGGAAGGAGCGCCGTTTGACTTTTTAATGCAAAATTGACTGGAATTGAGATAGGACACCATGTCATTTTTGGAGAGCTCCTGATGTGCCTAAACATTGAAACCCCCCACAAGTGACACCATTTTGGAAACAAGGCCCCCTAAGAAACTTATCTAGATGTGTTGTGAGAATTTTGAACCCCCAAGTGTTTCAATACAGTTTATAACGCAGAGCCGTGAAAATAAAAATTATTTTTTTCCCACAAAAATTATATTTCAGCCCCCAGTGTTGTATTTTCCCAAGGGTAACAGGAGAAATTGGACCCCAATAGTTGTTTTCCAATTTGTCCTGAGTACGCTGATACCACATATGTTGGGGTAAACCCCTGCTTGGGTGCACAGGAGAGCTCGGAAGGGAAGGAGCACTGTTTTACTTTTTCAACGCAGAATTGGCTGGAATTGAGACCGGACGCCATGTCGCGTTTGGAGAGCCCCTGATGTGCCTAAACATTGAAACCCCCCACAAGTGACACCATTTTGGAAGCAAGACCCCCTAAGGAACTTATCTAGATGTGTTGGGAAAACTTTGAACCTCCAAGTGTATCACTACAGTTTATAACGCAGAGCCGTGAAAAAAAAAATTCCACAAAAATTAATTTTTAGCCCCCGGTTTTGTATTTTCCCTAGAGTAACAGGAGAAATTGGACCCCAAAAGTTGTTGTCAATTTGTCCTGAGTATTCTGATACCTAATATGGGGGGGAACCACCATTTGGATTCATGGCGAAGCTCGGAAGGGAAGGAGCTCCGTTTGGCATGCAGACTTAAATGGATTGGTCTGCAGGCATCACATTGCATTTGCAGAGCCCCTGATGTGCCTAAACAGTAGAAACCCCCCACAAGTGACCCCATATTGGAAACTAGACCCCCCCAAGGAACTTATCTAGATGTGTTGTGAGAACTTTGAGCCCCCAAGTGTTTCACTACAGTTTATAATGCAGAGCCGTGAAAATAAAAAATATTTTTTTCCTAAAATTATTTTTTAGCCCCCAGTGTTGTATTTTCCCAAGGGTAACAGGAGAAATTGGACCATAAAAGTTGTTGTCCAATTTGTCCTGAGTACTCTGATACCCCATATGTTGGGGTAAACCCCTGTTTGGGTGCATGGGAGAGCTCAGAAGGGATGGAGGACTGTTTTAATTTTTTAACGCAGAATTGGCTGGAATTGAGATCGGACGCCATGTCCCGTTTGGAGAGCCCCTGATGTGCCTAAACAGTGGAAACCCCCCAATTATAACTGGAACCCTAATCCAAACACACCCCTAACCCTAATCTCAATGGTAACCCTAACCACACCCCTAACCCTGACACACCCCTAACCCTAATCCCAACCCTGATTAGCATTGAGCCACCCCCTAGTGCTCGAGTTTGGTTCGGTTCGTCAAACTGGGGCGTGTTCGACGAATGTTCGTCGAACACCATCAAACCCCTTTGAAACCATTGGTAGGCAAACACAAACACATACAAACACATAGAAAACACATAGAAAACAGCTTAACCCTGCTGTTCTGTTCGCATTTGCTATACACTTGTACTGTTCCCGGGTCAATATGACCCGACCTCTAAGTGTTTAATTTGAATACTTTTTACATTATTATACTGTATGTGAACATGGTTGATCATAAACAAATGAAAAATTTAAATTTAAACTTAATTTATTTTTTTTCATAAAAAGGTTACACAGGCTTTTTACAATTATCTTTGATTGTTGGCATTCTGCACACAAATAACAAAGAAGCTTTACATTACTATTACTAAAACATGAAATTTAACTTTTTGAAAACAATATTTATAAATCAACAAATGAAAAATCATAAAACTTCAGCCTTTTTAAAAAGAAAAAAGAAAAACTGAACATGTTCATGCGTTTTTACACTGAACACAATAATAAGACACATGTCCTTTAAACAGATATTTTGAACATCCAGCACATGTCAGATTAGTCTTATTGTCACAGGAAGATGGACAGAAGCTACATCTCTTCCTTTTTTTGCTGGTAGCTGTGCTGCTGGTAGCTGTGCTGGTGGAGGCCGTGGATGTGGAGTCTCTTTCTTGAGCATGCTGGACACTTTTTACAATGGCTGTTGCTCCTTCACTTCTGGGGGTCACTTTTCTGCTCTCAATATATGGCCTAACCAGGGATTTGCCAATTCCTCAAGAAATAATCTTCTTTTATGCAGCTTATTACGGTTCCAATCGGGGTCGATTTCTCTCCATAAGACAAATGCATTGTATGCAGAAACGTCCAGTATGTTATAAAATAAAATCATCACTATCAGCATAAAGAAAAAACAAGTAATAGACCTATAATAACTTTATGATAATCACATATGGTCAATGGGCAGCAATAAGACCAAAAGGTCTAATAACTAGTGTTGAGCATTCCGATACCGCAAGTATCGGTTATCGGCCGATACTTGCCGTATCGGAATTCCAATACCGAGTTCCGATATTTTTGTGATATCGGGAATCGGTATCGGATCCATATTAATGTGTAAAATAAATAATTAAAATAAAAAATATTGATATACTTACCTCTCCGGAGGCCCCTGGACATCACCGCTGGTAACCGGCAGCCTTCTTTATTTAAAATGAGCGCGTTTAGGGACTTCCATGACGTCACGGCTTCTGATTGGTCGCGTGCCGCTCATGTGACCGCCACGCGACCAATCACAAGCCGCGACGTCATTCTCAGGCCCTAAACTCCTCATTCTAGGAATTTAGGACCTGAGAATGACGTCGCGGCTTCTGATTGGTCGCGTGGCGGTCACATGAGCGGCACGCGACCAATCAGAAGCCGCGACGTCATTCCCAGGTCCTAAACGCGCTCATTTTAAACAAAGAAGGCTGCCGGTTACCAGCGGTGATGTCCAGGGGAGGAGAGGTAATTATATCAATATTTTTTATTTTAATTCTTTATTTTACACATTAATATGGATCCCAGGGCCTGAAGGAGAGTTTCCTCTCCTTCAGACCCTGGGAACCATCAGGATACCTTCCGATACTTGGTGTCCCATTGACTTGTATTGGTATCGGGTATCGGTATCGGCGATATCCGATACTTTTCGGGTATCGGCCGATACTATCCGATACCGATACTTTCAAGTATCGGACGGTATCGCTCAACACTACTAATAACCTAAGTAAATGAAAAAATGTATAATGTATATGTGACACATTAGATTAGGTAAACAGGCGGTGTAGATTGCTTCATGGGTGGGGTACTCTGCTGAGTAGCACAAAATTCTACTAGGCCCAAAAGGATTTCCTGGGTCAGATGCAAAATAAAAAATAGTACTTAGGTAAACAGCCGGTGTAGCTTGCTTCACCAGGTTGAGGATGTGAGCCACACAAGGCACATGATGCAGGTTTGCACCCTTCATGCACATGCCTTCCCTGGCTCCAGGTTCAGTGGAGACAGCTATTACGTTAACTCAGCTTGGATAGCTGTCCAAAACTCTTGAGCTGTGTGACTGTGATCTCCAAGGCATATTAATTTGAACACCACCTTATTGCTGCAAGCCATGCTAATGCAGTATCAAGGTGGGGGGTTCTATCTGATTTTTTTGGACTGCATGTCTAATTAAAGGTGAGGTTGAGGGCACAGGTGGAGGCCCTAGAGGACGTGGAGGAATCAGAAGCTATTAGATACAGATGTTTGTCCTGCAAGCCTTGGGGGTTCAAAGACTTGTGAAGCAGCCCCTTGACCGCCTGCACCCGCAGCCACCAGAGTCACCCAGTGCCCAGTCAGTGAGATGTATCGCCCCTGCACTTGTTTGCTTGTCTGTTGTGAATTCCGCCCTTGGGCTCCCTGCGGTGGTTGTAAGTAGCATTTTTGTGAGTTCTGCTCTTTGGCTCCCTCCTGTGGTTTTGAGTGGTATGGCTGCTTCTTGGATTTAGCTTCAGCAGCTGTTTTCACTGATCGTCTTTCTGGCTCGGCTATATTAGTCTGGCCTTATCCCTCATTCAATGCCAGTTGTCAATTGTTCCTGCCTGGAGTCATTGCTCTTAGGACTTTCCTGACACTCTGACCAGTTCATCAAAGCTAAGTCCTTGCTTGTCCTTTTGCGGTTTTCTTTTTTCTTTTGCGGCTTTTGGACTTTGTTGTTCAGCACTTTCTTTGTTTTTGTTCATTTGTCCAGCTTTTCAGTATGGATCTATTCAACTAAGCTGGAAGCTCTGGGCAGCAGAGTTTGCCCTCCACACCTTTAGTCAGGTGTGGAGATTTTTGCATTTCTCTGCGGTGGACTTTTTCTAGTTTTTATTACTGACCGCACAGCGTTCTGTCCTGTACTATTTTCTATCTAGCTAGAAGTGGCCTTCTGTGCTAAATCTTGTTTCATACTACGTATGTCATTTCCTTCTCCTCTCACAGTCATTATTTGTGGGGGGCTAATCTATCCTTTGGGGATTTTCTCTGAGGCAAGATAGTTTTCCTGCTTCTATCCTTAGGGGTAGTTAGCTCTTAGGCTGTGACGAGATGCCTAGGCAGAATTAGGAGCATTCCACGGCTACTTCTAGTGTTGTGTTGAGCTTAGGGACTGCGGTCAGTATAGTTGCCACCTGCTCAGAGCTAGACGCATGTCGCTCCTTAATCACCAGATCATAACACTTGTCCAGGTGTCAGTGGTGAAATGCACCCTGGCAGACATAGATTTTTATTACAGAATGGGTGATGTTTTCTGCAACATGCTGGTGTAGTGCAGGCACAGCTTTCTTAGAGAAATAATGGCGACTAGGCAACTGGTAGTGAGGGACTTCGAGGGACATCAACTTTCTGAAACTGTCTGTATCCATTAGGTGGAAAGACATCAATTCAGTGGCCAACATATTGAAGATGGTGGAGTTCAAGCTCTTAGCTTTAACATGTGTAGGAGGAAACATTCTTTTATGTGACCACAGCAGTGGGACCGAGGGCTGGCTGCTGTGCTGAGAAAGGGTGAAGTATGGAGAACAGGACAGACTGCTGGACTGTGAGTGAGGCGCAGGAGGAAATGTTATGGTGGATTGAGAAAGATGTTTTGTTCCAGGTGACATAAAAACAGCAGTTATGTCCACTTCTGGAACAGCTAACGGGCTCTTGACCTCCCCGACTGTAGTGGGTAACGAAGTGGAGTTTCTGAGGCCGAAGATGGAGGAGGAAGATGCAGCAGATGTGGTTGATGTTATGGCCAGTGGTGTGTGAGGCCCGCTAGTCTGCATTTTAGCACAGTGAGATTCCCACACTAAGGCATATTGATCACGCATGTGCCAATTCATGCATGTTGTTGTCAAATTATTGCAATTTTTGCCTCTGCTGAGTTTTTTTTTCAAATTTGACAGATAACATGTGTTGGGTCATCCTTTGCGGTCTCAAAAAATGCTCAGGATATGCAACCCTTACCACCCCTGTGAACTGTGCACTCATGACCAGTGCTTGCCACAGCCAGAGTTGGGGCTGAGGATGCAGTAATTGTTATAGTTGCATCACTTTGTGTCTGTGATACATAACCTCCTCATCTTCCTCCACCTCCTCTGCTGAGCTACTCAGCTGCATACCTATGGGTTCACACCAAGTGGGATCTACAAATACAAAGTCTTCTCTGTTCTCACACTCCTCACTCTGAGAGTCACTCTCCTCTTCTTCCTGCCCTGATACCAGAGTACAGTCCAAGTGCACATCTCTTATCTGAGTCTCATCAGGATCATCACTGCCCCCAGTGGATAACATCTGGTGATGAGGGACTGGATTCTGCTTGGGCCCTACTTTTGGGCATCGGTGCAGATGCTTTCCTCCTCTTGATTCTGTGAATTTTCGGAGCAGACCTCTGAATACTATGGGTGTTTGGAAATTTGTGATGTGGGGGGAAACAAGGGTGATTGAGGTGCCACCTCTAAGGATTGAACTTTGTGGGATGTTAAGGTGGAGGAAGAAGAGGAGAGGCCTCTTGGTGCAACAATTGCCATCCACTGGAGCACAAGCACTTTCTGAGTCTCATCTACAAAGGGTACCACTGTGCGGCTTCAGAAGAAATGGAGTTGAGTAGCCCATCCAGTGACAGATGTTGACTGTGGTGTTTGGATAGGATGAGACGGTGTTTGTTCAGTTAGGTTTTCATTAACATTAACACCTAACCCATGTACACATCGAATATCAAGCCTATGCCCCCTTCCACCACGACCTCGCTTTTTACCACTCGTGTTGTAAGTAGCCTTCCCCTCTTGTACTCTGCTGTTTCACAACCTTAGGCTCACAGCTGTCAGTCGCCTGTCACTAAATGAACAATCACTATTTATTTTCTTAGATAGTGTGCCTGAACAACAACCATCTGATTTGTCACTGAAACACAGTTTTATCACAAAACGATTTTGATTAGGTAATTGGGCCCCCTGGCTCCACCCCAATATTAGGCCTAATGATTTTTAAGAGTAAATCTGGCCTTCTGATTTCTCATTGAAGCATAGTTTTATCACAAATTATTTGGATTAGCAAATGGGGTCTCCTGATACTACCACACAGTTTTTGCACATTCAAGGTAGATGCTGGAACATAGATTTCAAATAGGATAGGATCCTATCTAGCTAACTGACAAGTTCACTTTCAGAAGCAGCAGAAGTAGCAGGCATGGCCTCTCTGCACTGTGATACTGAGCAAGTGGCTCTAGCAAAACAAGATGTCCACTTTTTATATGGACAGGAACATGTGGCTTCGGCAGCCAATCACAGAAGACCTTGTGTCATGACATTGTGGATGGTTTCTGTGCCCTGACAGGCTGCCGGAATCAACACACAGAGTTAAGGGGAAAAAAAAGAGAGTGCCACTCGTCTAACCTCTCCACACCACCTCCTCTCATCAAACATGTCCCCCTGTCCACCCCGCTCATAATACAGCACAGCTATGCTAACCAAAGTAATAACAAAAGTATTAGTGGAAACGTGGTGATTTACCGAAATGTGACCGTATCTTGCCCGTGAAACCGAACATGAATCCGAATTTAAAATGTTTGTGCCAAATTTGATTTTTGCAAACGTTTTCTGAACAAGTTCTCTAACTGTGCGTGGTGATGGAATATCACTTTGGACAGGGTTGATCTTTGTTATTGTGTGTTTTTTTTTTAAGGAAGTTAATGTTTCTTAAGTTAAAGTGGTGACTGATTCCTACCAAACAAGGTTTCTCTATTTTTATTCCTCCTTTAAAGTTAAAGGGTGGGTGGGCCAATTGTTTGTGTTTTTTTTATAGAGATATGTCTCAGCAGTCTAGTTTTCACTGGCTGCGGAGAGGTTTCTCTTGGTAGCGTCCATCAGATCTTCACAAAAGACTCTTCTCCTCAGGTATAGCCCATAGACAATGAATAAAAGCATGACCATGGCCGCTCTATTCAATCTTGAACTCGGCTATAAGGAAAACTCCATTCTACAGATTAGTGGTGGTCCTGGAAGTTCAATCATGCATCAGACATTTATCAACTATCCTGATAATAAATGTCATTCATTGGAAAACTCCTTTAATGTGTAATATAGGAAATATTGTATTCTGACTCAAACGGTAAGATTTAGTCTTTCATGACCTGTCTAATTCTTAATGCATTTAATTGCATAATGTTTTTTTGATTCAGAGTCTCCATTGCTTAGCAACTCAGCATATGTTAATTTCTATCCAACAGTGACAAAATGTAATCAGATTTTTTGAATTATTCTGAAATGTATTACTTTTGGTCATTTATATTCGTATAACCCTATAATAGTTCACATGCCATATATTTATCGATCTATCTATCTATCTATCTATCTATCTATCTATCTATCTATCTATCTATCTATCTATCTATCTATCTAGTCTTTGTGTGAAGTAGGACACCCACACATAAAACTTAATCTAATCATGCTGATTCTTGGGTTTGACGCCCATGTCAAATTTAAAGGGAGTCTGTCATCCCCAAAACAGATTTTAAATGAGCTGAATGGTATTTATTGTTACCTTTTAATGTGCATGCAAATGAAAGGACTTGGTATTTTGCCCCCTGATTTTGCATGTTTTGGGCTTACCTTGCTTTTGAGTGACAATAATTGCTTCCCAAAGCTAAAAAAGATTTACAAAAAAGTTGGCATGTATTTGATTGCGCACTGACACTGCTTGTGTCCAGCGGGGCATATTTTCTTACCTGTCTCCTCTCGGCTGACGCTCCTTACGACACTATCAGATATTAGTGTAGCAAGCGACATCAGCAGAGATGAGCCAAAGAGGAGAACATGACAAACCACTGAGTGCATTTGCAGCTGGCCACAGGCGGTGTCACGAACACCCCGGCCGACTTTAGGTCGCACTCGCTATGTGAACCACGCCTTGTAGATCAGAAGTGGAAAAGGCCCCAACATGCCAAAATGAGGGACATCATGGTGCACTAAGTGTTTGACTATGCTAAGGGTGCACCAAAGCCCCATTATTTGCATACAAGTTAAACGTTATTTTCTCAGGCACTGCACAAGTAGAAAGTACAGTGTTATTATCATTTTAATAGTGGCTAAGTCTACTATATGACTGTATAGCTCATTTAAAATCCATTTTTTGTGTGTCTGACTGCATTTGCTGCAATGTTAAGTCACAATCAGAACAATGAAAAGACGATCAGAAATGCTTTGAAAGTAAGGCAGCCGTGCACTCTAGGCCAGTCAATAATACAGCAGAGTTCAATGGTAGAGAATGCATTTCTAATGCGACAGCCAGGCATTTCAGTTATATAGGAGATTTTGGAGATATAACAGCACTGCTGCATTTGTTAAATGGTAGCCCGGCATTCCAGTAATATAGAAGAGGCCAAAGGCAGACTTACAAACTAAATGACATCCAGATACCAGGCCTAATAGGACATAGCAGAGCTTCATGGCAAGCGCAGCAGAGCTAAGCTTGCCGCAGGAAATGCTGAAAAGCTGTGCCAAGGTTACTCCTACTGTACCCCCTCTTATTAAGAGCACCTTTGGTACAGACCATAAAAATTATCGCTGAATAAAAAGGAAAATATTTTTTACATTTCATAGAGGATTAGGCAAAACAATAAGCAAACGGTATATTCAGGGGAGCAGCAGGAAGAAAATAAGAGCAACAATTATCCTCTTTTGAACTGGTGACAGGTCCTCTTTAAAAGTATCCCCATCATTTCCCTATTTTAATTTTGCTATATGGCGCTTCAATTAAATTGTGGTAAGTCATGCTGTTCTTACAGGTCCTGTAAATTCTAATGTTCCTGAGTTTTCATACAAGAAATGGGGAAAATTCAGATGCTGCTTTGTTCAGCTACTGTGTGCCTTTATGATTGGTTTTAGCACAGTTAAATACATTTTACTGTGTTTCTGTTTCACAGTGCCTCTGCTATGTGACATTAATTTCTCTTCAATGCAGGAGGACTGTGAAGGATGACACCAGATATATCACGCAGAATCCCTCCGCTGCCACCACTTCTGAAGGATGACACCAGATATATCACGCAGAATCCCACCGCTGCCACCACTTCTGAAGGATGACACCAGAGATATCACGCAGAATCCAACAACTGCCACCACTTGTGAAGGATGACACCAGAGAGATTAGGCTGAATCCCCACCTCTGCCATCACTTGTGAAGGATAACAACAGAGAGATCACGGAGAATCCCATGGCTGCCACCACTTGTAAAGGATGACACCAGAGATATTACGCAGAATCCCACCACTGCCACCACTTTTGAAGGATAACATTAGAGAGATCACACAGAATCCCACCACTGCCAAAACTTCTGAAGGATGACACAGAGAGATCACGCAGAATTCCTCTGCTGCCACCATATGTGGCTGAACCCAGCCTCTGCCACCCCACCAGAAATTATGATTGGTTTTAGCACTGCCAAATACATTTTTTCGTGTTTCTGTTTCCCAGTGCGACTGCTATGTGACATGAATTTCTCTTCATTGTGAGAGGGCATAAACCCCTGTCTGAAAACTAGAAGCATGCCAGTATTATACTATCTGTGACCTCCATTCCATACTTCCCGTGAAACATTACCTCTCCCTAAGGAGTGCTCAAAATGATCTCCCAAACTGTTACAAGTCGCTTTGTGTTGTGCAGGTCACCGTGTACACAGAGTGGAGGAGACAGGCAAGTTTCTCCTATCAAAATAGTCAGTTGTAAAGTCATAACTCCCATATACAGTACAGGCCAAAAGTTTGGACACATCTTCTCATTTAAAGATTTTTCTGTATTTTCATAAATATGAAAATTGTACATTCACACTGAAGGCATCAAAACTATGAATTAACACATGTGGAATTATATACAGTACTTAACAAAAAAGTGTGAAACAACTGAACATATGTCTTATATTCTAGGTTCTTCAAAGTAGCCACCTTTTGCTTTAATGACTTCTTTGCACACTCTTGGCATTCTCTTGATGAGCTTCAAGAGGTAGTCACCGGGAATGGTCTTCCAACAATCTTGAAGGAGTTTCCAGAGATGCTTAGCACTTGTGTTGGCCCTCTTGCCTTCACTCTGCGGTCCAGCTCACTCCAAACCATCTTGATTGGGTTCAGGTCTGATGACTCTGGACTCCTTCTTGGTCAAATAGCCATTACACAGCCTGGGTGTGTGTTTGGGGTCATTGTCCTGTTGAAATATAAATGATGGTCCAACTAATTGCAAACCGGATGGAATAGCATGCCGCTGTGAGATGATGTGGTAGCCATGCTGGTTCAGTATGCCTTCAATTTTGAATAAATCCCCAGCAGTGTCACCAGCAAAGCACCCCCACACCATCACACCTCCTTCTCCATGCTTCACAGTGGGAACCAGGCATGTTGAGTTCATCCGATCACCTTTTCTGAGTCGCACAATGACACGGTGGTTGGAACCAAAGATCTCAAATATGGACTCATCAGACCAAAGCAAAGATTTCCACTGGTCTAATGTCCACTCCTTGTGTTCTTTACCCCAAATAAGTCTCTTCTGCTTGTTGCTTGTCCTTAGCAGTGGTTTCCTAGCAGCTATTTTACCATGAAGGTCTGCTGCACAAAGTCTCCTCTTAACAGTTGTTGTAGAGATGTGTCTGCTGCTAGAACTCTGTGTGGCATTGACCTGGTCTCTAATCTGACCTGCTGTTAACCTGCTATTTTTGAGGCAGGTGACTTGGATAAACTTATCCTCAGAAGCAGAGGTGACTCTTGGTCTTCCTTTCCTGGGGCGGTCCTCATGTGAGCCAGTTTCTTTGTAGCGCTTGATGGTATTTGCCCCTGCACGTGAGAACACTTTCAAAGTTGTCCCAATTTTTTCGGATGGACTGACCTCCATTTCTTAAAGTAATGATGGCCACTTATTTTTCTTTACTTAGCTGCTTTTTTCTTGCCATAATACAAACTCTAACAGTCTATTCAGTAAAACTATCAGCTGTGTATCCACCAGACTTCTGCACAACACAACTGATGGTCCCAACCCCATTTATAAGGCAATAAATCCCACTTATTAAACCTGACAGGGTACACATCTGAAGTGAAAACTATTCCCAGTGACTACCTCTTGAAGCTCATCAAGAGAATGCCAAGAGTGTGCAAAGCAGTCATCAAAGCAAAAGGTGGCTGCTTTGACAAACCTAGAATATAAGACATAATTTCATTTGTTTCACACTTTTTTGTTAAGTATATAATTCCACATGTGTTAATTCATAGTTTTGATGCCTTCAGTTTGAATTTACAATTTTCATAGTCGTGAAAATACAGAAAAATCTTTAAATGAGAAGGTGTGTCCAAACTTTTGGTCTGTACTGTATATACATACAAATATATACCATCATAAATGTAATAATTATTGACATAGACTGGAAAAGGAGACTGAAACATTTCTCAGCCCTTCTCGCACTTCCTGCAGTCTAGGCGGGGGCCGTTTCGTTATTACTGATGCATTTTGCCTAACAGGCAAAATACAGCAATTGAGATGATGTTGAACACCTATAGGTCAGCGTCAACACTTCAGAGGGTTCTTAAGAGATTTAAACATTAAATTGTTTAATTAAAGGTATTTAAAAATTTTATTTGAAGGATTTACTATTAAATAAAAAAAATAATTTGTTCCAAAGTGCCCATTTAATCTTTAATTTGTCACATTTGACATAATTATTGCCCTCTACATTTAATTATAATTTACAAATAGCTTAGATTGTTAATTTCACTGTTTATTGATGACATGAGACAGAATAGCATTTTCTTTTTCTTCATAAAGAAAAATATTCCTTGACAGTTAACACCTAAGGAAATATAAAACCATGACCCTTGTAAGACTTTTCTGTCTTTTCTTTACAAAAGTCATTAAATGACTTGTACTGTTTGGTTCTATTAGAAAGCTCTGGTCATGTAAGCACTTGACAGGTAGTCAGGAGAACACAACTGTACTGACAGACATTTCAGAATTCTTGCAACAGTAACTTTCCCATTGACATGCAGCTCTCTTTGAGTTGGCAGATATTCTGGGCCGATACTGTGTGGAGACAGAGGTCAATAAGCTTGACTGATGAGGCAGAAGCCTGGTCAACGTCTGTATAGCCAAATGGAGAAATTCTTGTATTGCATATGCTTCACAGTGGTTGTTGGCAGCCAAGAATCATTTAAGTGCCAGTCTAGTGCAGACAAGGACGTTATCACTTGATTTAAGCTTAGTGAATTATTGTGTTCCCGCAGACTGTCTTTTTAGAAAGATCAGCCTTAAGTCTGCTTCTTTAGCCAACACACGTCTATGACAAACACATTCAACTGTAGAAAGGTCTGGAATACTAAAAAGTATATAAACCAAGTGGAAAAAAAAAGTGGCAGAAAAAGTCTTAATACAAAAGACTATAGGATTTTCAAGGTTCTTCTGCTGTTACATCCAGCATAACCTGTTTTAACTTAAATTGTATAATACAGAGTTTACAAACTGTTCACATCCGCAATATTTAAGATACAGGAACATAGCTGCAAAAAATATCAGTTTTTCTTAATAAAACAAGCTACATTTAATTTATTTTTCTGTTGCTGACCTTATTTTCCAATATTTTTCCTGACTTTGGATTTCCTGTTTTTCTTTTTCCTTCCTGCTGATCCAGCAGTATCTGATAGCCTTAAGTTCAACCCATGCCAATTTGTCACAGTGCAGAAGTGATATACTGTTCAGAAATGGCTACAAGTGCTACTTGCAGTTTTCACAAAACACATATAGAAACTTATCCAATGTCAAACCATAGTAACATAGTAACATAGTTAGTAAGGCCGAAAAAAGACATTTGTCCATCCAGTACAGCCTATATTCCATCATAATAAATCCCCAGATCTACGTCCTTCTACAGAACCTAATAATTGTATGATACAATATTGTTCTGCTCCAGGAAGACATCCAGGCCTCTCTTGAACCCCTCGACTGAGTTCGCCATCACCACTTCCTCAGGCAAGCAATTCCAGATTCTCACTGCCCTAACAGTAAAGAATCCTCTTCTATGTTGGTGGAAAAACCTTCTCTCTTCCAGACGCAAAGAATGCCCCCTTGTGCCCGTCACCTTCCTTGGTATAAACAGATCCTCAGCGAGATATTTGTATTGTCCCCTTATATACTTATACATGGTTATTAGATCGCCCCTCAGTCGTCTTTTTTCTAGACTAAATAATCCTAATTTCGCTAATCTATCTGGGTATTGTAGTTCTCCCATCCCCTTTATTAATTTTGTTGCCCTCCTTTGTACTCTCTCTAGTTCCATTATATCCTTCCTGAGCACCGGTGCCCAAAACTGGACACAGTACTCCATGTGCGGTCTAACTAGGGATTTGTACAGAGGCAGTATAATGCTCTCATCATGTGTATCCAGACCTCTTTTAATGCACCCCATGATCCTGTTTGCCTTGGCAGCTGCTGCCTGGCACTGGCTGCTCCAGGTAAGTTTATCATTAACTAGGATCCCCAAGTCCTTCTCCCTGTCAGATTTACCCAGTGGTTTCTCATTCAGTGTGTAATGGTGATATTGATTCCTTCTTCCCATGTGTATAACCTTACATTTATCATTGTTAAACCTCATCTGCCACCTTTCAGCCCAAGTTTCCAACTTATCCAGATCCATCTGTAGCAGAATTCTATCTTCTCTTGTATTAACTGCTTTACATAGTTTTGTATCATCTGCAAATATCGATATTTTACTGTGTAAACCTTCTACCAGATCATTAATGAATATGTTGAAGAGAACAGGTCCCAATACTGACCCCTGCGGTACCCCACTGGTCACAGCAACCCAGTTAGAGACGATACCATTTATAACCACCCTCTGCTTTCTATCACTAAGCCAGTTACTAACCCATTTACACACATTTTCCCCCAGACCAAGCATTCTCATTTTGTGTACCAACCTCTTGTGCGGCACGGTATCAAACGCTTTGGAAAAATCGAGATATACCACGTCCAATGACTCACCGTGGTCCAGCCTATAGCTTACCTCTTCATAAAAACTGATTAGATTGGTTTGACAGGAGCGATTTCTCATAAACCCATGCTGATATGGAGTTAAACAGTTATTCTCATTGAGATAATCCAGAATAACATCCCTCAGAAACCCTTCAAATATTTTACCAACAATAGAGGTTAGACTTACTGGCCTATAATTTCCAGGTTGACTTTTAGAGCCCTTTTTGAATATTGGCACCACATTTGCTATGCGCCAGTCCTGCGGAACAGACCCTGTCGCTATAGAGTCCCTAAAAATAAGAAATAATGGTTTATCTATTACATTACTTAGTTCTCTTAGTTCTCGTGGGTGTATGCCATCCGGACCCGGATATTTATCTATTTTAATCTTATTTAGCCGGTTCCGCACCTCTTCTTGGGTTAGATTGGTGACCCTTAATATAGGGTTTTCATTGTTTCTTGGGATTTCACCTAGCATTTCATTTTCCACCGTGAATACCGTGGAGAAGAAGGTGTTTAATATGTTAGCTTTTTCTTCGTCATCTACAACCATTCTTTCCTCACTAATTTTTAAGGGGCCTACATTTTCAGTTTTTATTCTTTTACTATTGATATAGTTGAAGAACAGTTTGGGATTAGTTTTACTCTCCTTAGCAATGTGCTTCTCTGTTTCCTTTTTGGCAGCTTTAATTAGTTTTTTAGATAAAGTATTTTTCTCCCTATAGTTTTTTAGAGCTTCAATGGTGCCATCCTGCTTTAGTAGTGCAAATGCTTTCTTTTTACTGTTAATTGCCTGTCTTACTTCTTTGTTTAGCCACATTGGGTTTTTCCTATTTCTAGTCCTTTTATTCCCACAAGGTATAAACCGCTTACACTGCCTATTTAGGATGTTCTTAAACATTTCCCATTTATTATCTGTATTCTTATTTCTGAGGATATTGTCCCAGTCTACCAGATTAAGGGCAGCTCTAAGCTGGTCAAACTTTGCCTTCCTGAAGTTCAGTGTTTTTGTGACTCCCTGACAAGTCCCCCTAGTGAAAGACAGGTGAAACTGTACAATATTGTGGTCGCTATTTCCTAGATGCCCAACCACCTGCAGATTTGTTATTCTGTCAGGTCTATTAGATAGTATTAGGTCTAAAAGTGCTGCTCCTCTGGTTGGATTCTGCACCAATTGTGAAAGATAATTTTTCTTGGTTATTAGCAGAAACCTGTTGCCTTTATGGGTTTCACAGGTTTCTGTTTCCCAGTTAATATCCGGGTAGTTAAAGTCCCCCATAACCAGGACCTCATTATGGGTTGCAGCTTCATCTATCTGCTTTAGAAGTAGACTTTCCATGGTTTCTGTTATATTTGGGGGTTTGTAACAGACCCCAATGAGAATTTTGTTACCATTTTTCCCTCCATGAATTTCGACCCATATAGACTCGACATCCTCATTTCCTTCGCTAATATCCTCCCTTAAAGTGGACTTTAGACAAGACTTTACATAGAGACAAACCCCTCCTCCTCTCCGATTTTTACGATCCTTTCTAAACAGACTGTAACCCTGTAAGTTAACTGCCCAGTCATAGCTTTCATCTAACCATGTCTCGGTTATTCCCACTATGTCAAAGTTACCTGTAGATATTTCTGCTTCTAGTTCTTCCATCTTGTTTGTCAGGCTTCTGGCGTTTGTGAGCATGCAGTTTAGAGGATTTTGTTTTGTTCCAATCTCCTCGCTGTGGATTGTTTTAGAAATGTTCTTACCTCCCTTCTGAGTATGTTTTCCTGGGTCTTCTTTGTTCAAGTCTAATGTTTTTCTTCCCGTCCCCTCTTCTTCTAGTTTAACGCCCTCCTGATGAGTGTAGCGAGTCTTCTGGCGAATGTGTGTTTCCCAGGTTTGTTGAGGTGTAGTCCGTCTCTGGCGAGGAGTCCATCGTACAAGTAATTCACACCGTGGTCCAGGAATCCGAATCCTTGTTGTCTGCACCATCGTCTTAGCCAGTTGTTTGCATCAAGGATCCTGTTCCATCTCCTGGTGCCATGCCCGTCTACTGGAAGGATAGAAGAAAAAACTACCTGTGCATCCAGTTCCTTTACTTTCTTCCCCAACTCTTCAAAGTCCTTGCAGATTGTCGGTAGGTCCTTCCTTGCCGTGTCATTGGTGCCAACATGTATCAGAAGAAATGGGTGGACGTCCTTGGAGCTGAATAGCTTTGGTATCCTATCGGTCACATCCTTGATCATCGCACCTGGAAGGCAGCATACTTCTCTTGCAGTTATGTCCGGTCTGCAGATGGCTGCTTCTGTGCCTCTCAGTAGTGAGTCTCCCACCACCACCACTCTTCGTTGCTTCTTGGCTGTACTTTTTGCTGTCACTTGTTGCTGTGTGCCCTTTTCTTTTTTGCTTGCTGGTATTGCTTCATCCTTAGGTGTGCCATCTTCATCCTCTACAAAGATTTGATATCGGTTCTTCAGTTGCGTGGTTGGTGATTTCTCCATGGTCTTCTTGCTTCTTTTGGTCACATGCTTCCACTCATCTGCTTTTGGAGGTTCTCTGACAATTTTTTCACCTTCTGTGACCAGTAGAGATGCTTCTGTTCTGTCTAGAAAGTCTTCATTCTCTTTGATGAGTTTCAAAGTTGCTATTCTTTCTTCCAGACCTCGCACCTTTTCTTCTAAAAGGGCCACTAGTCTGCACTTCTGACAGGTGAAATTTGATTCTTCTTCTGGTCGATCTGTGAACATGTAGCACATGCTGCAGCTCACCATGTAGGTTGTCACATCTGCCATGTTGCTCCTAGATCCTGCTGACTTGCTGTGTGCTTTCCTTCTTGTGTAATCTACTCAGCCAAGCTCTCTTGCAATAATGTCCTACAGGCAAAAATTTTGCCATATATAACACGGGTTTCACTGAATCTCAGATGTAAATTAAAAATATCCACAACTCATCCGTACTGGACCCTCAGCAACAATTGGATAAGTAATGATTAGTGTTGAATAGTGTTGAGCGATACCTTCCGATATTCGGAAATATCGGTATTGGATTGGATCGGCTGATATTCAAAAAATATCGATATCGCCGATACCGATACCCTATACCAGTGCAAGTCAATGGGACAAAAATATTGGAATTAAAGTAAACTCTTTCTTTCCTTGTAGGTTAATTCTGCATGAAGGAAAACAACTAAGGATAATGTAGGATGTATTGGGGGAGGTGGAGGAGACATTAAATGCATAGAGGTTTAGCCCAATCAAATGGAATAGCAGGAATTATTTTTTTTAAGACATTCGGAGTTACAAAGATATTGACCATGTTAAGATTTTTTAATATTTTGTCAGATATTTATGATTCACTAATTCCATGCTCTCCACTTTCATTTTTACTTCTCCCACACTTTCTTCTTCATCATCCTCAGCAGCAGCATCTTTTTCATAAAGTTCTTCTTCACCTTATTCATCTTCTTCACCTTCTTCCTATTATTCTTTTTTTACATTCTTCTTATTCTTTTTATTCAACTATTAGGCCGGCGTCACACACAGCGTAAAACAATACGGTCCGTATATTACGGCCGTAATACGCTGAAAAGTCCCGAAAAAAGTGGTCCGTAGCTCCTCCGTAGGCAGGGTGTGTCAGCGTTTTTTGCGCATGGCATCCTCCGTATGTAATCCGTATGGCATCTGTACTGCGTGGTTTTCTCGCAGGCTAGCAAAAACCAACATACCGCTATAGAAGTGATCCATGTGTCCCAAAAAGAAAAGAAAATATATATATACTGTCTATATATATATATATATATATATATATATATATATATATGTGTCAGTAGACACATATATTAGAGAGAAAAGCCGGTAATTCAGTGCGGTGTACAGTAAAATCACACTGACAGCTTACAGTAGAATAGGTAGAATAAATGTGTACACATAGAATAGGTATATATATATATATGTCAGTGAGACACATATATGTATATATATTAATATTTATTCCAGCGCTATACAGCTTGAAAGCCGGTAATTCAATTACCGGCTTTTTCCTTCTCCTTCCTAAAACCCGACATGATTTGAGACATGGTTTACATACAGTAAACCATGTCTTCTCTCCATTTTTTTTGCAGATTCCACACTACTAATGTCAGTAGTGTGTATCTGCAAAATTTGGCCGTTCTAGCTCTTAAAATAAAGGGTTAAATGGCGGAAAAAATTGGCGTGGGCTCCCGCGCAATTTTCTCCGCCAGAGTAGTAAAGCCAGTGACTGAGGGCAGATATTAATAGCCTGGAGAGGGTCCACGGTTATTGGCCCCCCCCTGGCTAAAAATATCTGCCCCCAGCCACCCCAGAAAAGGCACATCTGGAAGATGCGCCTATTCTGGCACTTGGCCACTCTCTTCCCATTCCCGTGTAGCGGTGGGATATGGGGTAATGAAGGGTTAATGCCACCTTGCTATTGTAAGGTGACATTAAGCCTAATTAATAATGGAGAGGCGTCAATTATGACACCTATCCATTATTAATCCAATTGTAGTGAAGGGTTAAATAAAACACAAACACATTATTTAAAATTATTTTAATGAAATAAAAACAATGGGTGTTGCAGTATTTTATTCAACGCCCAATCCAGTCACTGAAGACCCTCGTTCTGTGAGTAAAAAAACATAATAAACCAACAATATACTTACCCTCCGCAGATCTGTAACGTCCAACGATGTAAATCCTTCTGAAGGGGTTAAAACATTTTGCAGCAAGGAGCTGTGCTAATGCAGGCTGCTCCTCGCTGCAAAACCCCAGGGAATGAGGCTAAAAATAGATCAATGATCTATATTTAGCTTTATTTGCGGTGAGGCGCCCTCTGCTGGCTGTTCATAGATCGTGGGAAATTACCTAGAAAGCTCCCTGGCCTGAATTACCGGCTTTTCTCTCTAACACCGCTGCGTATTTCTCGCAAGTCACACTGCTTGTCCGTGTGTAATCCGTATTTTTCACGCTTCCATAGACTTTCATTGGCGTATTTCTTGCGCAGTACGGTGACAAACGCAGCATGCTGCGATTTTGTACGGCCGTAGAAAGCCGTATAATACTGATCAGTAAAATACGGCAAATAGGAGCAGGGGCATAGAGAATAATTGTGCCGTATTTTTTGCGAGTTTTACGGACGTAGATTCTGCGCTCTTACGTCCGTAAAACTCGCAAGTGTGACGCCGGCCTAATTCTTCATATTCTACTTCTTCATCTTCTTCATATTCTTCTTCTTCATCATATTCTTATTTGTGCCAGGCATTCCTGTAGTTATCTATAAAAATTTGAAGATTACATCTTCCTTTCTGCCTGTCACAAAAGAGTTACAACAGGATTTGTCTGCGTTCAGTTTGGTCTGCAGCAGCAGGCTTTTTCCAGGGGCACCACGAGGAGGAACGGACTCACCCCCATACACTGCTTAGTCTTCTTCTGCTTATAATTTAGATAATATCTTTTGCTCTGATTTTTAGTCTTATGCTTAACCCCTTGATGCGGGCTCTGGCGGTGAACCCGCATCAAAGCCGGGACATGTCAGCTGTTTTGAACAGCTGACATGTGCCCGCAATAGGCGCAGGCAGAATCACGATCTGCCCGCGCCTATTAACTAGTTAAATGCCGCTGTCAAACGCTGACAGCGGCATTTAACTACCGCATCCGGCCGGGCGGCTGGAAATGACGGCATCGCCGACCCCCGTCACATGATCGGAGGTCGGCGATGCTTGTACCTTGTAACCATAGAGGTCCTTGAGACCTCTATGGTTACTGATCGTCGTTATCTGTGAGCGCCACCCTGTGGTCGGCGCTCACAGCACACCTGATTTTCTGCTACATAGCAGCGAACAGCAGATCGCTGCTATGTAGCAGAGGCGATCGGGTTGTGCCTGCTTCTAGCCTCCCATGGAGGCTATTGAAGCATGGTAAAAGTGAAAAAAAGGTTAAAAAAAAGTGAAAAAAAATAAAAAAAATATAAACATTTAAATCACCCCCCTTTCGCCCCAATCAAAATAAATCAATAAAAAAAATCAAATCTACACATATTTGGTATCGCCGCATTCAGAAGAGCCCGCTCTATCAATTAAAAAAAGCATTTACCTGATTGCTAAACGGCGTAGCGAGAAAAAAATTCGAAACGCCAGAATTACTTTTTTTTGGTTGCCACGACATTGCATTAAAATGCAATAACGGGCAATCAAAAGAACGTATCTGCACCAAAATGCTACCATTAAAAACGTCATCTTGGCACGCAAAATATAAGCCCTCACCCGACCCCAGATCACGAAAAATGGAGACGCCACGAGTATCGGAAAATGGCACATTTTTTTTTAAGCAAAGTTTGGAATTTTTTTTCACCACTTAGGTAAAAAATAACCTAATCATGTTAAGTGTCTATGAACTCGTACGGACCTAGAGAATCATAATGTCAGGTCAGTTTTAGCATTTAGTGAACCTAGCAAAAAAGCCAAACAAAAAACAAGTGTGGGACTGCACTTTTTTTGCAATTTCACCGCACTTGGAATTTCTTTCCCGTTTTCTAGTACACGACATGCTAAAACCAATGATGTCATTCAAAAGTACAACTCGTCCCGCAAAAAATAAGCCCTCACATTGCCAAATTGATGGAAAAATAAAAAAAGTTATGGCTCTGGGAAGGAGGGGAGTGAAAAACGAACACTGAAAAACGAAAAATCCCAAGGTCATGAAGGGGTTAATGTTCTTCTGCTCTTTGTGCTGCAGCTTCTTGTTCTTCTGCTTCTCGGTCTTCAGGGTAGTCGTCTTCGTTGTGGTCTTCAGGATCGTCGTCTTTAGGGTCTTGAACTTGGAAATGTGGCAGAAGGCACAAGAAGGCTGAGGAACTGCCGAGAACCAGCTGATGTTACTGGAACCCGGATGGCTACCCGAAGGTCCAAGAGCCAATGGAACTACCGAGGACCAGCTGACGTTACTAGAACCCGGATACTAAGCAGGAGGTACCGGTGCCAGAAAGCACTACCAAGGACCACCTGACGTTGATGGAACTCGGATACCCAGAAGGAGGTACCTAAACCAAACACTCTGCCCGGAACCAGCTGACGGTACTGGAACCAGGGGGACCTATTCAATATTGTCTTCCTAAGAACCAGCTAGTGGTGCTGGAACTCAGATAGGCAGCAGAAGGTCCACAGGAAAAAAAATTGCCAAGCCGCAAGCCGGCCGTAGTTACCGAAAACCCAAAGTCCTACAGGGGGAGCTTGTCCTATTGGCACAACGGAACCAGCCTTGATTGCCAGTTCCCGTAGCCCACATAAGAAGCACCTAAACTGCAGGCACCATAGAGTCAGCTAACCCGACCGCAACACGACAGGACAACGTATTGGAGGCAAAGTGACCTTGCCACTACCCGGAAACAGCTGGCATGCTGGCACCAGGCAGGGCAGGAGGGAGTACCTGTGCCAAACACACTGCCGAGAACCAGCTGACGGTACTGGAACCCAGAAGCTTTGCCAAAGGTACAAGAGCCAAAGGAACTACCGAGGACCAGCTGACGGTACTGGAACCCGGTTACTAAGCAGGAGGTGCCCGTGCCAGAAAAACCTACAAAGGACCACCTGACGTTGGTGGAACTCGGATACCCAGAAGGAGGCACCTAAGCCAAAGGTTCTGCACAGAACCAGCTGACGGTACTGGAACCAGGGGGACCTATTCAAGATTGTCTTCCTAAGAACCAGCCAATGTTGCTGGAACTCAGATAGGCAGCAGAAGGTCCACAGGAAAAAAAAAATTGCTAGGCCGCGAGCCGGCCGTAGTTACCGAAAATCCACAGTTCTACTTTGGGAGCTTGTGCTATTGGCACTATGGAACCAGCCTTGATTGCCAGTTCCCACAGCCCACATATGAAGCACCTAAACTGCAGGCACCATAGATTCGGCAAAACCCGACCGCAACACGACAGGACAACGTCTTGCAGGCAAAGTGACCTTGACACTACCTAGAAACAGCTGGCATGCTGGAACCAAGCTGGGCAAGTGGGAGTACCCGTGCCAAAGACACTTCTGAGCAGCAACTGGCGGTGTTGGAGCCCATGGATTAGATGACAAACAGAGTGTAGGCTGAGGCGTAATTGGAGCAAGTTGAAAGGGAACCTTTAACCCCCCCAAGGCGTTTGCAACTAGAAGAGCCACCTTGTGCAGCAGTAATGCTGCACAAGGAAAAAGTGGCTCTTTTAATTATGCCCCTTGCACACGCTGAACAAAACACTTATAAAATGTGGCACCTCATACCGTGAAACCGTCCCGGAGGCGGGACTTTCCTTTGTAATGAGACGCAGCACAGCCATCATTCATACCCCCTTGGTGCCGGGCGCAGCCTCCTGGGCGTTGTTTGTTTCTGTCCCAGAGCCTGTGCTGTTATGTTATCCCTTGGTCATGCGCAGTTAGCGCTGCCCGTCTTCTGACATCATTTGATGATAGGCTGACTGCGCCTGTGCGGTCACGCTGCCTGAGATCCCGCCCCGCAGTGTCTTCTGATTTATTCACACTGAGGGGCCGGGATTCATGGGCATGCGCAGTGCATATCTTCGCCTCTCACTCATCTCCTTCTGCCTTCTTCAGACTGTCCGGCGTCAGCTGATCCCTAATTACATGCCACGGCCGTGACACCGCACAGTCTGAAGAAGGCGGAAGGAGATGAGTGAGAGGCGAAGATATGCACTGTGCATGCCCATGAATCCCAGCCCCGCAGTGTATTCTGATTTATTCACACTGTGGGGCTGGGATGCATGGCCTTGGGCAGTGCATAACTTCACCTCACACTCATCTTCCGCCTTCTTCAGACTGTGCGGCGTCAGCTGATCCCTAATCACATGCCACGGCCATGACGCCGCATAGTCTGAAGAAGGCGGAAGGAGATGAGTGAGATGTGAAGTCATTTCTCCATACATATCACTTAAAAAAAACCTGCCCTCCCCCTTTCTTTTCCATCCTGTCTTTTATCGTATTTTATATTGTGTGTTTTGTGTTTAGTTTTAATTCACTTTTTCTTTATATATAATATAGGCTCTATCTCCATTCGTAAAGGGAATACGGCTACAGTGTCGGGGTCCTTTTTACGTGAAATAAGCATAAATGGCTGACAAATGGTTAATATGGACTACAGACCGGATGCTGCTTATAGATATATGGAACTCTTCTCATCATGGAGCTCTGTTCCGAGGAAACAGCCTTTATTGAATATTTATGTTTTGTTTTTTACTGTTGGACTAGTACATGTTATATCTATGGAGTACAGATACCCCAGTCTTGGTGCGCAGGCGTGGCCCTTCTCTCCGCGGTCACCCGCTCCCGTCTGGTGGCGTCCTCCTGTGGGTACAATCGGGACCAGCTGGTGCCTGCTTGTGCGCATGGCTGGATATGTCCAGGCGGGGGTGGGGGGACTGGGACAGCGGTATGCCCATGCGCTGCATAGATACGACATGGGGGCAGGTACTACCATGTGACGATCACATGGGGCGTCACCATGGAGACTTAAGGTCCTGCAAGCCATTCAGACCACACTTCCCCCTTGACAAAGCGAGGCTTACAAGGGCAAAACGCACGTCGGGGTGCGTACTGAAGCTTACCCTGCACCAGGTGAGACATGCTCCCCTTATGCTCCTACCACAGGATCTCTGGATTTGGCATTTTTATGGTTTGAAGTATACCGACATTGGTGATTGCACTGAACACTGATGGTTTTCCTGTGATAGGTGGTAACATACCCAACACCACATACAGGGCAGTAGATACATGGGGATATTTCCCCTTCTGGGGCTGCATATAGGGTCTAGGCATGCCTGCACCGCATTGATATTTCAATCCATGTGTATATACAACTAATGGTTCATGCGGGGTACTTAATTTATCCTGGTGTCTTTTCTTGCACTTTTGTGTTATATGCACGGGCAGCACTATGTCCTGTGCTTGCGTTTTTATAACGTTTTTATTGTGTGTTTTTGTTACAAATAAAAATTTACTAATTTTATAATGAAACAAAGCTTCCTTCAGTTCTCTTGATATGATATGGCACAGTTAAGGGAGATAACAGTAGTATTTTGTGACAAATGGGTGTCGTGTCGCAATAATGATTCTGGAAAATGTGTTAGGGTACCGTCACACTATGCGATTTACCAACGATCACGACCAGCGATACGACCTGGCCGTGATCGTTGGTAAGTCGTAGTGTGGTCGCTGGAGAGCTGTCACACAGACAGCTCTCCAGCGACCAACGATGCCGAGGTCCCCGGGTAACCAGGGTAAACATCGGGTTACTAAGCGCAGGACCGCGCTTAGTAACCCGATGTTTACCCTGGTTACCAGCGTAAAAAAAAACAAACAGTACATATTTACATTCCGGTGTCTGTCCCTTGCCGTCTGCTTCCCGCACTCACTGACTGCCGGCCGTAAAGTGAAAGCACAGCACAGCGGTGATATCACCGCTGTGCTCTGCTTTCACTTTATGGCCGGCAGTCAGTGAGTGCGGGAAGCAGACGGCAAGGAACCTGACGGACACCGGAATGTAAGTATGTACTGTTTGTTTTTTTTTACATTTACCCTGGTAACCAGGGTAAACATTGGGTTACTAAGCGTGGTTCTGCGCTTAGTAACCCGATGTTTACCCTGGTTACAAGCGAACGCATCGCTAGATCGGTGTCACACACACCGATCTAGCGATGACAGCGGGAGATCCAGCGACGAAAGAATGTTCCAAACGATCTGCTACGATGTACGATTCTCAGCAGGATCCCTGATCGCTGCTGCGTGTCAGACACAGCGATATCGTATGGATATCGCTGGAACGTCATGAATCGTACCGTCGTAGCGATCAAAATGGCACTGTGTGACGGTACCCTTACTTCTTCAGACTGTGCGGCATCACGGCCTTGACATGTGATTAGGGATCAGCTGACGATGCAGAAGGCATCTGTCCAGAGGAGGGAGTTACACAATGCTCCAGTAGTCAGTATGTAGAGCAAGGGTGGGGTGATGCAGAGCAGGCAGAGATCACGCCTCAAGCAGGGGACAGCATTTCTGGGCCATTTGGCAGTCTGCAGCACATGGTTGATTTCATGCTGCAGTGCCTGAGAAACGACCGCCGCATTGCCCACATTCTCAACACGGCTGATTATTGGGTGTCCACCCTCCTAGATCCTCGCTACCAGGACAACTTACAAAGCCTCATAACACCGTTTAACCGGGAGCGTAAAATGCGGGAGTATTAAGATGCCCTGGTGCATTCCATCATGTTCTCCATTCCACCCAAGAGCTAGTGCTTTACAAAGCAGCTCAGTGCATCGAGGCAGTGGAGGAAGCTCTGCACAAAGAGGGAGCAGAAGCAGCGCCTCAGCACAAGGCAAGACCAGCATGGCCCAAATGTGGCAAAGCTTTGTGTCCCTGCCACAAATGTCTACACCATCACAGACAGCTCCAGTCAGCAGGATACAACGCTTCCGTCAGATGGTGACAGACTACATGTCTTGCCCTCTCAGTGTACTCCCAGACGGCTCTTCCCCCTTCAAGTTTTGGGTCTCTAAGCTGGATACATGGCCAGAGCTTAGCCAGTATGCATTGGAGGTGCTGGCATGCCCTGCTGCTAGTGTATTATCAGAACGAGTCTTTAGTGCCGTAGGTGGTGAACTAAGAGACCGTTGGATGCGTCTATCCTCCGATAACGTTGACCGGCTAACTTTTCTGAAAATGAACAAGGCCTAGATCTCACAGGAATTTCAGTCCTCTTCCAGATTAAATAATTGGTTGGCAACAGTATCCAGGTCTCTGTTGTGTTCATGTTTCTACTACCTGAACTGTAATACCTGGGCTCTAACACTGCCAGTTGCTGCTCAGAAGTGCCGTCTGCACAGTCAACACATGCTCCAGTGTTATTGTGGTTAAGTAACGTCAGCTGATCCCCTGCTGTGTGTCCAGCAATTTCTCCTGCTCTGTCCACATTCCCACTACTACTGATTTTAAACTTGATCCAATTAGGCCTCTTCCTCCACTCTGTTTCTAGTATTTACCCTGGGCTCCAACACCGCCAGTTGCTGCTCAGAAGTGCCATCTGCACAGTTAACACTTGCTCCAGTGTTATTGTGGTTAAGTAACGTCAGCTGACCCCCTGCTGTGTATCTGGCAATTCCTCCTGCTCTGTCCACATTCCCACTACTACTGATTTTAAACTTGCTCCAATTAGGCCTCTGCCTCCACTCTGTTTTTAATATTTACCCTGGGTTCCAGCACCGCCACTGTTTCCCTGCAGTATCTTTGGCACGGGTACTCCCTCCTGCCCAGCCTGGTTCCAGCACGCCAGCTGTTTCTGGGTAGTGTCAACATCACTTTGCCTCCAATATGTAGTCCTGTCGTGTTGTGGTCAGGTTAGCGGACTCTATGGTGCCTGCAGTTTAGGTGCTTCCTATGTGGGCTGCGGGATCTGGCAATGAAGGCTGGTTCCGTAGTGCCAATAGGACAAGCACTTCCCGTAGGACTGTGGATTTCGGTAACTCCGGCCAGCTCGCGGCCTTGCAATTTTTTTTTTCATGTGTACCTTCTGCTGCCTATCTGAGTTCCAGTACCATTAACTGTTTCTTTGGAAGTCAATCTTGAATATGGCCCCCTGGGTTCCAGTAACATCAGCTGGTTCCAGGCAGTGTCTTTGAATTAGGTGCCTCCTTCTCGGTATCCGAGTTCCACCAACGTCTGCTGGTCCTTGGTAGTGCTTTCTGGCACAGGTACCTCCTGCTTAGTAACCGAGTTCCAGTACCATCAGCTGGTCGTCAGTAGTTCCTTTGGCTCTTGTACCTTCTGCTACCCATGCGGGTTCCAGTACTGTCAGCTGGTTCTCGGCAGTTCCTCAGCCTCCTTGTACCTTCTGCTACATTTCCAAGTTCAAGCTTTTTGAAATGGTTTAAGATAATCACTCTGGATCCCCCTGACGACGACCCTAAAGACGACGACCCTGAAGACCATTCCGAAGAAGACGACGACCCCGAAGACGACGACATTCAAGATGACGACCCTGAAGACCACCCCGAAGAAAACGACGACGACATCGAAGATGACAACTCTGAAGATGACGACCCTGAAGACTACCCCGAAGAAGACGACGACCCTGAAGATGACGACCCTAAAGACGACGACCCTAAAGACCACCCCAAAGAAGACCAAGAAGATGACCCTAAAGAGGATGATGAAGGAGAAAGTGTGGGAGATGTAAAAAAGAAGGTGAAGAGCATGGAAGTAGTGATACATAAATATCTGACAAAATATAAAAAAGCTTAACATAGTCAATATCTTTGTAACTCCGAACGTCCTAACAAAAAATGTAATTCCTGCTATTCCATTTGATTGGGCTAAACCTTTATGCCTTTAATGTCTCCTCCACCTCCCCCAATACATTCTACATTATTCTTAGTTGTTTTCCTTCATGTAGAATTAACCTATAAGGAAAGAAAGGGTTTATTTTCATTCCGATATTTGTGTCCCATTGACTTGCATTGGTTTCCAGTATCGGAATCGGCAATATCCGATATTTTTTGGGTATTGGTCCGATCCAATCCGATCCGATATTTCCTGATATCGGAAGGTATCGCTCAACACTAATGATGACATGTTCAAAACGAAATGAAAGTTGGTGATAAAAGAGCTTGTGATTTTTTTTAAAGATGTCTGTGAAGAAATTTCTAGGTAACAACAAAGATCTAAAATTTAAGTTTTAAAAAATGTTCAATCTCCAGAAGGGATAAGCCTTCTTTACCATTAAAACAAATTATCTGTGGAGCAGCCTACTTCAGGAGCTGGTCACAAGGGTTTTAAAACGTCTTAGGACAAGTTGACACATCGAGTATTTGGTGAGTTTTTACCTCAGTATTTGTAAACCAAAACATAGAGTGGAACAGACAAAGTAAAAATATAATAGAATCATGTCATCACTAGAGTTGAGCGACCTTGACCTTTTTAGAGTCGAGCCGGGTTTCGCGAAACCCGACTATCTCAGAAGTCGAATCGAGTGGAATCGGCCGATTATCGCGAAAAGTCGGGGATCGACCGAAACACGAAACCCAATGCAAGTCAATGGGGGAGCATAGTCGGCAGTGAGTAGAGGCCAGGAAAACATGTACAGAGCCCATTGTATTGGCAAAAACATCCATTCTTGCTACTGAAGCTTGTCAATCGTAATTTAGCTTATAATAATTGGAAGGCATTTTAAATTGGGGGTCATTTGGCTAAAGTTGTGGGGGGTAGGGCTGGTTCAAGCAATTAGTGGGCCAAGGACATCTGGACCACGTCACGGCAGTGGAGCAGGGAGAGGTAAGTATTTCAACTTTGCAAGTGCTATGATCCTGAGCAAGCAGGGGGCCCACTCGTTGGCATTGGCACTGGCACAGGGCCCCTCAAAGTACAGCGGTGTGTTTGCACGGCGGGGGCGCCTCCCACCGGCAGCAACACTTTTGCGTACTATGAGAGGCCCTGTGCCAGTGACGTCGCCAACGAGTATTCCTCCCCCCACCTGATGAAGGAACCTGCACCTTCATCTGCACCTTCCTCTTTGTCCCCGTGTAATGTGGTATGGTATGCGAGAAGGGGGACCTGACTTTCAGCAGGGTCACAATCTTGCTGTGTAGCGTGCACGGGGAATGTTGCGTTATGGGTCAATGTACCAGCAGACTCATCTATCACTGGCTGGGCAATGGGTAGGATGAGGGGGAAACAGATATGTGCCCAAAGAATAAAGTGGGCTAAATGCAGTTCAAAATTGGTAACAGGACTAACCAGGGGGCATTGCTTTGTTCAGTGGAGGACAACTGGAATGAGAGGCTGACACAGAGAGTAGGCCCAAATCAGTAAGTATTCTAAATGCAGTTCAAAATTGGCAACAGTAGTAAACCGGCGGCACAGCTTTGTTCACAGTAGGAGAACAGCAAGGAGCGGCAGACACAGATAGAAGGCCCCAACCCAACTAGTAGGCCTAATGCAGTGTTGTTTTCAACAACTACTAAACGAGAGTCAGAAGATCGAAGCAATGGAGAGGAAACCTGGGGAACACCTTGGAGTGGAACACACCGTCTCTACACCCCATACCCAATTTGTAGGCCTAATGCAGTGTAGTTTTCAACAACTACTAAACGAGAGTCGGAAGATCGAAGCAATGGAGAGGAAACCTGGGGAACACCTTGAAGTGGAACACACCGTCTCTACACCCCTTACCCAATTTGTAGGCCTAATGCAGTGTAGTTTTCAACAACTACTAAACGAGAGTCAGAAGATCGAAGCAATGGCGAGGAAACCTGGGGAACACCTTGAAGCGGCAGACACCGTTAGTAGGCCCTACCGAAGTAGTAGAAGACACAAAAGAGAATAGTAAAACCAAAAACACTCAGTTTGAAAAAATGTTGCAGTAATCCGCAAGTGCTAGTAAAAGATGTAAAAAACAGGGTATTTGGTTGATACGTTTTTTGCAAAAAATGTATACTAAGCTGCTCTACCAATCTTCACGGTATACCCTTATCAGAGCAGTCCTAACTAATGTATGCAATCCCTATCTGATGTATTTAAAAACCTGATCATCTGTATATAACCTGTGTGAACAGGGTTCAGAGAGGAAAAATCCATGTGTGCATACAGGGTAGAACAGCTATTGTGCAGATAGCCCAGGAGGAGTGGTGGAACTCCCCAGTCTTGTAGACACAAGAGAACAATTATGGAAACAGGAACACATGGGCTACTTGCACAGTGAACAAGTCTGTATGATCATGTTCACACACCACCAAGAAACCTGAAGACACAAAAGAGAATAGTAAAACCAAAAACACTCAGTTTGAAAAAATGTTGCAGTAATCCGCAAGTGCTAGTAAAAGATGTAAAAAACAGGGTATTTGGTTGATACGTTTTTTGCAAAAAATGTATACTAAGCTGCTCTACCAATCTTCACGGTATACCCTTATCAGAGCAGTCCTAACTAATGTATGCAATCCCTATCTGATGTATTTAAAAACCTGATCATCTGTATATAACCTGTGTGAACAGGGTTCAGAGAGGAAAAATCCATGTGTGCATACAGGGTAGAACAGCTATTGTGCAGATAGCCCAGGAGGAGTGGTGGAACTCCCCAGTCTTGTAGACACAAGAGAACAATTATGGAAACAGGAACACATGGGCTACTTGCACAGTGAACAAGTCTGTATGATCATGTTCACACACCACCAAGAAACCTGAAGACACAAAAGAGAATAGTAAAACCAAAAACACTCAGTTTAAAAAAATGTTGCAGTAATCCGCAAGTGCTAGTAAAAGATGTAAAAAACAGGGTATTTGGTTGATACGTTTTTTGCAAAAAATGTATACTAAGCTGCTCTACCAATCTTCACGGTATACCCTTATCAGAGCAGTCCTAACTAATGTATGCAATCCCTATCTGATGTATTTAAAAACCTGATCATCTGTATATAACCTGTGTGAACAGGGTTCAGAGAGGAAAAATCCATGTGTGCATACAGGGTAGAACAGCTATTGTGCAGATAGCCCAGGAGGAGTGGTGGAACTCCCCAGTCTTGTAGACTGTTCCTGTTCCTGTTTCCTACCGAAGTAGTAGCCCCAATGCAGTTTTCAAATTCCTAGAGGCTGAAAACAAGACTATTGACACTCAGCTTTTTTCAAAGGAGGACAGCTGTATTGAGTGGCGCAGACAGACACAGGTAGTAGGCCTTAAACCAAAAATGTGGCTCAATGCAGTTTAAAAAAGGTTACAGGGGTACACAGGCAGCATTGGTCTGGTCAGTGGAGGACAATTTCAATTATGGACCGCAGACAGACTTTGTACGCCTACTATTAAAAAAAGGATGCTCTATGCAATTAAAAATAGGTTCCAGGGGTCCACGGGTAGCAGTGGTGTGGTCAGTGGAGGAGTATTGGAAGGAGGGACCGCAGACAGGCGTAGTAGGCCTAACATAACAAAATTAGGCTGTAGGCACTTTAAAATTGGTTCCAGGGGTACACGGGCAGCAGTGGTGTGGTCAGCGGAGGACAATTTGAATTAGGGACTGCAGACAGACTTTGTAGGCTGTCCCCTGTGGACCATGCATCCAACACATTAACCCAGTGCGCCGTAATGGACACGTAACTTTTTGTGGACATGCCTACTGGTCCATGCGTCTCTTGTCAGGTGCACCTTTCTACTGTTTGATTGCCTGAGTGCTATGACAATGCAGACTTTTTCATGCCGGTGGAGGGCTGGGATGGCTTTTCTCGCAAAAGAAATGTCGACTGGGTAGCTTGAATCGTGGTACAGCGTAGTTCATCTGGGCTTTATAAATATAAAACAAAGAAAAAAAGTAGGCTCCATGCACTTTCAGCTGGGTTCCAGGGGTACACGGGCAGCAGTGGTCTGGTCAGTGGAGGCCTAGTGGAAGGAGGGACCGCAGACAAGCTTCGAAGGCCTAACATAATAAAATTGGGCTGTAGGCACTTTAAAATTGGTTCCAGGGGTACACGGGCAGCAGTAGACAGTTCACTGGAGGACTAGTGGAAGGAGGGACCGCAGACAGGCTTCGAAGGCCTAACATAATAAAATTGGGCTGTAGGCACTTTAAAATTGGTTCCACGGGTACACGGGCAGCAGTGGTCTGGTCAGTGGAGGCCTAGTGGAAGGAGGGCCCGCAGACAGGCTTCGAAGGCCTAACATAGTAAAATTGGGCTGTAGGCACTTTAAAATTGGTTCCAGGGGTACACGGGCAGCAGTGGTCTGGTCAGTGGAGGCCTAGTGGAAGGAGGGCCCGCAGACAGGCTTCGAAGGCCTAACATAATAAAATTGGGCTGTAGGCACTTTAAAATTGGTTCCAGGGGTACACGGGCAGCAGTGGTCTGGTCAGTGGAGGACAAGTGTAAGGAGGGACAGCAGACAGGCGTAGTAGGCCTAACATAATAAAATATGGCTGTAGGCACTTTAAAATTGGTTCCAGGGGTACACGGGCAGCAGTGGTCTGGTCAGTGGAGGCCTAGTGGAAGGAGGGACTGCAGACAGGCTTCGAAGACCTAACATAATAAAATTGGGCTGTAGGCACTTTAAAATTGGTTCCAGGGGTACACGGGCAGCAGTAGACAGGTCACTGGAGGCCTAGTGGAAGGAGGGACCGCAGACAGGCGTAGTAGGCCTAACATAACAAAATTAGGCTGTAGGCACTTTAAAATTGGTTCCAGGGGTACACGGGCAGCAGTGGTGTGGTCAGCGGAGGACAATTTGAATTAGGGACTGCAGACAGACTTTGTAGGCTGTCCCCTGTGGACCATGCATCCAACACATTAACCCAGTGCGCCGTAATGGACACGTAACTTTTTGTGGACATGCCTACTGGTCCATGCGTCTCTTGTCAGGTGCACCTTTCTACTGTTTGATTGCCTGAGTGCTATGACAATGCAGACTTTTTCATGCCGGTGGAGGGCTGGGATGGCTTTTCTCGCAAAAGAAATGTCGACTGGGTAGCTTGAATCGTGGTACAGCGTAGTTCATCTGGGCTTTATAAATATAAAACAAAGAAAAAAAGTAGGCTCCATGCACTTTCAGCTGGGTTCCAGGGGTACACGGGCAGCAGTGGTCTGGTCAGTGGAGGCCTAGTGGAAGGAGGGACCGCAGACAAGCTTCGAAGGCCTAACATAATAAAATTGGGCTGTAGGCACTTTAAAATTGGTTCCAGGGGTACACGGGCAGCAGTAGACAGTTCACTGGAGGACTAGTGGAAGGAGGGACCGCAGACAGGCTTCGAAGGCCTAACATAATAAAATTGGGCTGTAGGCACTTTAAAATTGGTTCCACGGGTACACGGGCAGCAGTGGTCTGGTCAGTGGAGGCCTAGTGGAAGGAGGGCCCGCAGACAGGCTTCGAAGGCCTAACATAGTAAAATTGGGCTGTAGGCACTTTAAAATTGGTTCCAGGGGTACACGGGCAGCAGTGGTCTGGTCAGTGGAGGCCTAGTGGAAGGAGGGCCCGCAGACAGGCTTCGAAGGCCTAACATAATAAAATTGGGCTGTAGGCACTTTAAAATTGGTTCCAGGGGTACACGGGCAGCAGTGGTCTGGTCAGTGGAGGACAAGTGTAAGGAGGGACAGCAGACAGGCGTAGTAGGCCTAACATAATAAAATATGG
This sequence comes from Ranitomeya imitator, assembly GCF_032444005.1. Classification (NCBI taxonomy): domain Eukaryota; kingdom Metazoa; phylum Chordata; class Amphibia; order Anura; family Dendrobatidae; genus Ranitomeya; species Ranitomeya imitator. Next base: position 282,491,289 of record NC_091286.1, read on the forward strand.
CTGTAGGCACTTTAAAATTGGTTCCAGGGGTACACGGGCAGCAGTGGTCTGGTCAGTGGAGGCCTAGTGGAAGGAGGGACTGCAGACAGGCTTCGAAGACCTAACATAATAAAATTGGGCTGTAGGCACTTTAAAATTGGTTCCAGGGGTACACGGGCAGCAGTAGACAGGTCACTGGAGGCCTAGTGGAAGGAGGGACCGCAGACAGGCGTAGTAGGCCTAACATAATAAAATTTGGCTGTAGACACTTGGAATTCTCTTGCAGGGGTACACAGGCAGCATTGGTGTTGTCAGCGGAGGCCGATTGTAATGAGTGTCTGCCAGTTAGTAGTCCCAAACAATAAATACATGTTAATGTCTCGCATTACAACAAAACGAAAACACAAAAGGGTGCAATCATTAGGTACAGGGGTGGGCTCCTCTGCGTAGTTTCAGACCTAGTAATTTGGCGCAAAGTATTTACTTGGTTAAATATAGGACACTGCCCCTGACTATGCAAGTACCATCATACATGTCAACACAATGTTATTGTCAGTGGCGGGAATGTAAGGATGTCAGCGCATAGACTAAACATTGGTGGAACTGTGAGAGATAATTGTGCAAGTGGTAGAGCAATGTTTGAGCTGGGGGTGGGGGAACTCTCTTGTGGCGGGCGGTACAGGCCCAGGGCCCCTCATGTTACAACAGTGTGTCTGACGTTGGGTGCGCACCACCACCGCCAGAGACACTTTATTGTACTATGAGGGACGCAGTGGCAGTGCCGTCGACCAAAAGCGGGCACACCCACCTCTTCAGACAAACAGCACTCTCACGGGTGCTTGCACCAAGTGGCCATACCACGGCTCCGTGTGGGGAGTTTGGCCATTTAGGGAGGTGTAAACATGTCGTATGCTGGAAAATCAGCTGCTGCAAATTACGAGATTGGTAAAGTCATTCAGAGTAGTCCACAGGCAATACCTTTTCATAGGAAAGCTAGGTGTCGGCCGGGCAAGGTGGGGAAAAAAAAGTCGAAATCCAGTTGTGGTTCATTTTAATGAAGGTTAGATCATCAACATTTTGGGTAGCCAGACGAGTCCTTTTTTCGGTTAATATTGAACCTGCAGCACTGAATACTCTTTCTGTTAGGACACTAGCTGCCAGGCAAGCAAGCTCCTGCAATGCATATTCTGCCAATTCTGGCCAGGTGTCTAATTTGGATGCCCAGTAATCAAATGGGAATGACGGTTGAGGGAGAACATCGATAAGGGATGAAAAATAGTTAGTAACCATACTGGACAAATGTTATCTCCTGTCACTTTGAATTGATGCAGCAGTACCTGTCCTGTCTGCGGTCATAGCAAAATCACTCCACAACCTGGTCAGAAAACCCCTCTGTCCAACGCCACTTCTGATTTCTGCACCTCTAACACTTCTGGTCTGCTGCCCCCTGCAGCTCGTGTGAGAACGATCACGGGCGCTGTGTGCTGGGAATGCCTGAAGCAAACGGTCAACAAGAGTTGATTGTTTGGTTGCTAATATTAGTTCCAAGTTCTCATGTGGCATAATATTTTGCAATTTGCCTTTATAGCGAGGATCAAGGAGGCAGGCCAACCAGTAATCGTCATCGTTCATCACTTTAGTAATGCGTGTGTCCCTTTTGAGGATACGTAAGGCATAATCCGCCATGTGGGCCAAAGTTCCAGTTGTCAAATCTACGGTTGTGCTTGGTTGAGGGGCAGTTATAGGCAAATCTACGTCACTTGTGTCCCTCAAAAAACCAGAACCCGGCCTTGCCACGCCACCAATTTCCAGTGGCCCCGGGAAAGCTTCCTCATTAAAAATATACTCATCCCCATCATCCTCCTCATCCTCCACCTCCTCTTCGCCCGCTACCTCGTCCTTTACACTGCCCTGACCAGACAATGGCTGACTGTCATCAAGGCTTTCCTCTTCCTCTGCTGCAGACGCCTGATCCTTTATGTGCGTCAAACTTTGCATCAGCAGACGCATTAGGGGGATGCTCATGCTTATTATGGCATTGTCTGCACTAACCAGCCGTGTGCATTCCTCAAAACACTGAAGGACTTGACACATGTCTTGTATCTTCGACCACTGCACACCTGACAACTCCATGTCTGCCATCCTACTGCCTGCCCGTGTATGTGTATCCTCCCACAAAAACATAACAGCCCGCCTCTGTTCGCACAGTCTCTGAAGCATGTGCAGTGTTGAGTTCCACCTTGTTGCAACGTCTATGATTAGGCGATGCTGGGGAAGGTTCAAAGACCGCTGATAGGTCTGCATACGGCTGGAGTGTACGGGCGAACGGCAGATATGTGAGCAAAGTCCGCGCACTTTCAGGAGCAGGTCGGATAACCCCGGATAACTTTTCAGGAAGCACTGCACCACCATGTTTAAGGTATGAGCCAGGCAAGGAATGTGTTTCAGTTGGGAAAGGGAGATGGCAGCCATGAAATTCCTTCCGTTATCACTCACTACCTTGCCTGCCTCAAGATCTACTGTGCCCAGCCACGACTGCGTTTCTTTCTGCAAGAACTCGGACAGAACTTCCGCGGTGTGTCTGTTGTCGCCCAAACACTTCATAGCCAATACAGCCTGCTGATGCTTGCCAGTAGCTGCCCCATAATGGGACAACTGGTGTGCAACAGTGGCAGCTGTGGATGGAGTGGTTGGGCGACTGCGGTCTGTGGATGAGCTCTCGCTTCTGCAGGAGGACGAGGAAGAGGAGGGGGTGCGAACGCCTACAGCCAACTGTTTCCTAGACCGTGGGCTAGGCAGAACTGTCCCGAAATTGATGTCCCATGTGGACCCTGCATCCACCACAGTCACCCAGTGTGCTGTGATGGACATGTAACGTCCCTGGCCATGCCTACTGGTCCATGCATCTGTTGTCAGGTGCACCTTTGTACTCACAGATTGCCTGAGTGCATGGACGATGCGATCTTTAACATGCTGGTGGAGAGCTGGGATGGCTTTTCTCGAAAAGAAGTGTCGACTGGGTAGCTCGTAGCGTGGTTCAGCGTAGTCCATCAGGGCTTTGAAAGCTTCGCTTTCAACTAACCGGTAGGGCATCATCTCTAACGAGATTAGTCTAGCTATGTGGGCGTTCAAACCCTGAGTACGCGGATGCGAGGATAAGTACTTCCTTTTTCTAACCAGAGTCTCATGTAGGGTGAGCTGGACCGGAGAGCTGGAGATCGTGGAACTAGCGGGTGTGCCGGTGGACATGGCAGACTGAGATACGGTTGGAGACGGTATTGTTTCCGCCGGTGCCCTAGATGCAGTGTTTCCTACTACGAAACTGGTGATTCCCTGACCCTGACTGCTTTGGACTGGCAAAGAAACCTGCACAGATACTGCAGGTGGTGCGGAAAATGGTGGCCTTACAGTGACGGAAGGGATGTAGCGTTGCTGACTAGCTTCATTGGCCGAGGGCGCTACAACCTTAAGGGACGTTTGGTAGTTAGTCCAGGCTTGCAAATGCATGGTGGTTAAATGTCTATGCATGCAACTTGTATTGAGACTTTTCAGATTCTGACCTCTGCTTAAGGTAGCTGAACATTTTTGACAGATGACTTTGCGCTGATCAATTGGATGTTGTTTAAAAAAATGCCAGACTGTACTCTTTCGAGCATCGGCTCCCTTTTCAGGCATTGCAGACTGAGCTTTAACCGGATGGCCACGCTGTCCTCCAACAGGTTTTGGCTTTGCCACGCGTTTTGTCCCATCAACTGGCCCGGCAGATGGAACCTGTTGCGATGTTGATGCCTGCTGCGGCCCCTCCTCCTCCGCTTCAGAACTACTGCCGCCTGCACCCTGTTCCCCCAATGGCTGCCAATCGGGGTCAACAACTGGGTGATCTATAAACTCCTCTTCTAGCTTGTGTGCAACTTCGTCTGTGTCACCGTGCAAGTCGGTGGTATAGCGTTCGTGACGGGGCAACATAGTCTCATCAGGGTCTGATTCTGGATCAGTACCCTGCGAGGGCAATGTTGTGGTCTGAGTCAAAGGACCAGCATAGTAGTCTGGCTGTGGCTGTGCATCAGTGCACTCCATGTCAGATTCAACTTGTAATGGGCATGGTCTGTTAACTGTTTCACTTTCTAAGCCAGGGACGGTATGTGTAAAGAGCTCCATGGAGTAACCCGTTGTGTCGCCTGCTGCATCCTTCTCTGTTGTTGTTTTTGCTGAAGAGGACAAGGAAGCGACTTGTCCCTGACCGTGAACATCCACTAACAACGCGCTGCTCTTACATTTACCAGTTTCAAAAGAGGAGGCAAAAGAGCTAGAGGCTGAGTCAGCAAGGTAAGCCAAAACTTGCTCTTGCTGCTCCGGCTTTAAAAGCGGTTTTCCTACTCCCAGAAAAGGGAGCGTTCGAGGCCTTGTGTAGCCAGACGACGAACCTGGCTCCACAGCTCCAGACTTTTTTTCCCACGACCACCTGATGCTCCACTACCACTACCATCATTACCAGCTGACAATGAACGCCCACGGGCACGACCTCTTCCACCAGACTTCCTCATTGTTTTAAAAACGTAACCAAAGTAATGGTATTTGTTGCTGTCAAACAACTTACACGGTGAGCTATAACTTCAGTATGATTTAGATATCCCTTTACAGGTGGGTGAGACCGCAAGGAAAATCAGGCACAATGTTACACACTCTGTTTTCGGTGGCACCAAATGAGAGAGATGCCACACACGCAGGACTGTCACTCAAACACAAATGTCAATATTAATCTCCCACTGTTTTTTTTTATTTTTTCAGAGAGAATTTAGAAGCCAAATTAAAAAAAAGTAGGCTTTCTATGGCCCACTATTTGAGAGAGAGAGATGGCACACCCAGGAGTCAGGACTGGCACACAAGCAGAAAGGCCAATATTAACCCCGTTACCCCCAAGGGTGGTTTGCACGTTAATGACCGGGCCAATTTTTACAATTCTGACCACTGTCCCTTTGTGAGGCTATAACTCTGGAACGCTTCAACGGATCCCAGTGATTCTGACATTGTTTTCTCGTGACATATTGTACTTCATGACAATGGTAAAAATTCTTTGATAGTACCTGCGTTTATTTGTGAAAAAAACGGAAATTTGGCGAAAATTATGAAAATTTCGCAATTTTCCAACTTTGAATTTTTATGCAATTAAATGACAGAGATATGTCACACAAAATACTTAATAAGTAACATTTCCCACATGTCTACTTTACATCAGCACAATTTTGGAACCAAAATTTTTTTTTGTTAGGGAGTTATAAGGGTTAAAAGTTGACCAGCAATTTCTCATTTCTACAACACCATTTTTTTTTAGGGACCACATCTCATTTGAAGTCATTTTGAGGGGTCTATATGATAGAAAATACCCAAGTGTGACACCATTCTAAAAACTACACCCCTCAAGGTGCTCAAAACCATATTCAAGAAGTTTATTAACCCTTCTGGCGCTTCATAGGAATTTTTTGAATGTTTAAATAAAAATGAACATTTAACTTTTTTTCACAAAAAATTTAATTCAGCTCCAATTTGTTTAATTTTACCAAGGGTAACAGGAGAAAATAGACCCCAAACATTGTTGTACAATTTGTCCTGAGCACGACAATACCCCACATGTGGGGGTAAACCACTGTTTGGGCGCATGGCAGAGCTCGGAAGCGAAGGAGCGCCATTTGACTTTTCAATGCAAAATTGACTGGAATTGAGATGGGACGCCATGTTTCGTTTGGAGAGCCCCTCATGTGCCTAAACATTGAAACCCCCCACAAGTGACACCATTTTGGAAAGTAGACCCCTTAAGGAACTTATCTAGATGTGTGGTGAGCACTTTGACCCACCAAGTGCTTCACAGAAGTTTATAATGTAGAACCGTAAAAATAAAAAATCATATTTTTTCACAAAAATTAACTTTCCGCCCCCAATTTTTTATTTTCCCAAGGGTAAGAGAAGAAATTGGACCCCAAAAGTTGTTGTACAATTTGTCCTGAGTACGCTGATACCCCATATGTGGGGGTAAACCACTGTTTTGGCGGATGGGAGAGCTCGGAAGGGAAGGAGCACTGTTTGACTTTTCAATGCAAAATTGACAGGAATTGAGATGGGACGCCATGTTGCGTTTGGAGAGCCACTGATGTGCCTAAACATTGAAACCCCCCACAAATGACACCATTTTGGAAAGTAGACCCCCTAAGGAACTTATCTAGAGGTGTGGTGAGCACTTTGACCCACCAAGTGCTTCACAGAAGTTAATAATGAAGACGTAAAAATAAAACAAAAAATTTTTCCCACAAAAATTATTTTTTTAGCCCCCAATTTTGTATTTTCCCGAGGGTAACAGGAGAAAGTGGACCCCAAAATTTGTTGCCCAATTTGTCCTGAGTGCGATGATACACCATATGTGGGGGGAACCACTGTTTGGGCGCATGGGAGGGTTCGGAAGGGAAGGAGTGCCATTTGAATGCAGACTTAGATGGAATGGTCTGCAGGTGTCACATTGCGTTTGCAGAGCCCCTAATGTACCTAAACAGTAGAAACCCCCCACAAATGACACCATTTTGGAAAGTAGACCCCCTAAGGAACTTATCTACATGTGTGGTGAGCACTTTGACCCACCAAGGGCTTCACAGAAGTTTATAATGAAGAGCCGTAAAAATAAAACAAAAATTTTTTCCCACAAAAATTATTTTTTAGCCCCCAGTTTTGTATTTTCCCGAGGGTAACAGGAGAAATTGGACCCCAAAATTTGTTGTCCAATTTGTTCTGAGTGCGCTGATACCCCATATGTGGGGGGGAACCACTGTTTGGGCGCATGGGAGGGCTCGGAAGGGAAGGAGCTCCATTTGGAATGCAGGCTTAGAATGAATGGTCTGCAGGTGTCACATTGCATTTGCAGAGCCCCTAATGTACCGAAACAGTAGAAACCCCCCACAAGTGACACCATTTTGGAAACTAAACCCCCTAAGGAACTCATCTAGATGTGTTGTGAGAGCTTTGAACCCCCAAGTGTTTCACTACAGTTTGTAACGCAGAGCTGTGAAAATTGAAAAAAAAATCTTTCCCCCAAAAATTATTTTTTAGCCCCCAGTTTTGTATTTTCCCGAGGGTAAGAGGAGAAATTTGACCCCAAAAGTTGTTGTCCAATTTGTCCTGAGTACGCTGATACCCCATATGTAGGGGGGAACCACCGTTTGGGCGCATGGGAGGGCTCGGAAGGGAAGGAGTGCCATTTGGAATGCAGACTTAGATGGAATGGTCTGCAGGCGTCACATTGCGTTTGCAGAACCCCTAATGTACCTAAACAGTAGAAATCCCCCACAAGTGACCCCATATTGGAAACTAGACCCCCATGGAACTTATCTAGATGTGTTGTGAGAACTTTGAACCCCCAAGTGTTTCACTACAGTTTATAACGCAGAGCCGTGAAAATAAAAAATCTTTTTTTTTCCCACAAAAATTATTTTTTAGCCCCCAGTTTTGTATTTTCCCAAGGGTAACAGGAGAAATTGGACCCCAAAAGTTGTTGTCCAACTTGTCCTGAGTACGCTGATACCCCATATGTTGGGGTAAACCCCTGTTTGGGCACACGTGAGAGCTCGGAAGGGAAGAAGCACTGTTTTACTTTTTCAACGCAGAATTGGCTGGAATTGAGATCGGACGCCATGTCGCGTTTGGAGAGCCCCTGATGTGCCTAAACAGTGGAAACCCCCCAATTATAACTGAAACCTTAATCCAAACACACCCCTAACCCTAATCCCAATAGTAACCCTAACCATGACACACACCTAACCCTAATCCCAACCCTATTCCCAACTGAAAATGTAATCTAAACCCTAACCGTAACTTTAGCCCCAACCCTAACTGTAGCCTTAATCCTAGCCCCAACCCTAACTTTAGCCCCAACCCAAACTGTAGCCCTAACCCTAGCCCTAACCATAGCCCTAACCCTAACTTTAGACCCAACCCTAACTGTAGCCTTAACCCTAGCCCTAACCAGAGCCCTAACCCTAGCCCTAGCCCTAACCCTAGCCCTAACCCTAGCCCTAACCCTAGCCCTAACCCTAGCCCTAACCCTAACCCTAGCCCTAACCCTAGCCCTAATGGAAAAATGGAAATAAATACATTTTTTAAATTTTTCCCTAACTAAGGGGATGATGAAGGGGGGTTTGATTTACTTTTATAGTGGGTTTTTTTAGCGGATTTTTATGATTGGCAGCCGTCACACACTGAAAGACGCTTTTTATTGCAAAAAATATTTTTTGCGTTACCACATTTTGAGAGCTATAATTTTTCCATATTTTGGTTCACAGAGTCATGTGAGGTCTTGTTTTTTGCGGGACGAGTTGACGTTTTTATTGGTAACATTTTCGGGCACGTTACATTTTTTTATCGCTTTTTATTCCGATTTTTGCGAGGCAGAATGACCAAAAACCAGCTATTCATGAATTTCTTTTGGGGGAGGCGTTTATACCGTTCCGCGTTTGGTAAAATTGATAAATCAGTTTTATTCTTCGGGTCAGTACGATTACAGCGATGCCTCATTTATATCATTTTTTCATGTTTTGGCGCTTTTATACGATAAAAACTATTTTATAGAAAAAATAATTATTTTTGCATCGCTTTATTCTCAGGACTATAACTTTTTTTTTTTTTTCCTGATGATGCTGTATGGTGGCTCGTTTTTCGCGGGACAAGATGACGCTTTCAGCGGCATCATGATTTTTTATATCAGTCTTTTTGATCGCGTGTTATTCCACTTTTTGTTCGGCGGTATGATAATAAAGCGTTGTTTTTTGCCTCGTTTTTTTTTTTTTTTCTTACGGTGTTTACTGAAGGGGTTAACTAGTGGGCCAGCTTTATAGGTCGGGCCGTTACGGACGCGGCGATACTAAATATGTGTACTTTTATTGTTTTTTTTTTTATTTAGATAAAGAAATGTATTTAGGGGAATAATATATATATTTTTTTTCATTATTTAGGAATATTTTTTTTTATCTTTTTTTAAACATTTTGAAATTTTTTTTTTAACTTTTTTACATTGTCCCGGGTGGGGTTCATCACAGATCAGTGATCTGACAGTGTGCACAGCACTCTGTCAGATCACTGATCTGACATGCAGCGCTGCAGCCTTCACAGTGCCTGCTCTGAGCAGGCTCTGTGAAGCCACCTCCCTCCCTGCAGGACCCGGATCCGTGGCCATCTTGGATCCGGGGCTGGAGGAAGCAGGGAGGGAGGTGAGACCCTCGCAGCAACGCGATCACATTGCGTTGCTGCGGGGGGCTCAGGGAAGCCCGCAGGGAGCCCCCTCCCTGCGGGAAGCTTCCCTATACCGCCGGCACATCACGATCATCTTTGATCGCGGTGTGCCAGGGGTTAATGTGCCTGGGGCGGTCCGTGACAGCTCCTGGCACATAGTGCCGGGTGTCAGCTGCGATAAACAGCTGACACCCGGCCGCGATCGGCGGCGCTCCCCCCGTGAGCGCCGCCGATCGCGCTGGACGTACTATCCCGTCCATGGTCATGGGGGCCCACCCCACCTCGACTGGATAGTACGTCCCATGTCAGAAAGGGGTTAATCTCCCACTGTTTTTTTTTATTTTTTCAGGGAGAATTTAGAAACCAAATAAATAAAAATAGGCTTTCGATGGCCCAGTATTTGAGAGAGAGAGATGGCACACCCAGGAGTCAGGGCTGGCACACAAGCAGAAAGGCCAATATTAATCTCCCACTGTTTTTTTTATTTTTTCAGGGAGAATTTAAAAACCAAATTAAAAAAATGATTTTTTCAGGGAGAATTTAGAAACCAAATAAAAAAAAAAAATAGGCTTTCTATGGCCCTCTATTTGAGAGAGAGAGATGGCACACCCAGGAGTCAGGACTGGCACACAAGCAGAAAGGCCAATATTAATCTCCCACTGTTTTTTTTATTTTTTCAGGGAGAATTTAGAAACCAAATAAAAAAAAAATAGGCCTTCTATGGCCCACTATTTGAGAGAGAGAGATGGCACCCCCAGGAGTCAGGACTGGCACACAAGCAGAAAGGCCAATATTAATCTCCCACTGTTTTTTTTTTCAGGGAGAATTTAGAAACCAAATAAAAAAAAAATAGGCTTTCTATGGCCCACTATTTGAGAGAGAGAGATGGCACACCCAGGAGTCAGGACTGGCACACAAGCAGAAAGGCCAATATTAATCTCCCACGGTTTTTTGTTATTTTTCAGGGAGAATTTAGAAACCAAATTTTAAAAAAAATAAATAAATAGGCTTTCTATGGCCCACTATTTAAGAGAGAGATGGCACACTCAGGACTGGCACACAAGCCCAAAGGCCAATATTAATCTCCCACTGTTTTTTTTTTTTCAGGGAGAATTTATAACCCCCCCCAAAAAAAACAGAAAAATAAAAAGGCTTTCTATGGCCCACTATGTGAAAGAGATGGCACACACAGGGATGGCACTCTAGCAGAAATGCCAATCTTAATCTCCCACAACTTATTTTTTTAGGGAGAATTAAAAAAAAAAAAAAAAAAACAGGGACTGTCCTACAATTACTATCTCCCTGCAGTAATCTCAGCCAGGTATGGCAGGCAGCAATAAGGAGTGGACTGATGCACAAATTCAATAAAAAGTGTGGACAAACAAAAAAGATAGCTGTGCAGAAAGGAAGGAACAACAGGATTTGTTGAAACGTGACTTTGGCGCGAAAGTCGCGTACCGCATGGCCGACCCCACACAGGGGTCGGGTCGGGTTTCATGAAACCCGACTTTGCCAAAAGTCGGCGTCTTTTGAAAATGAACGATCCGTCTCGCTCAACCCTAGTCATCACTTCTGCTCACATGAGTGTAAACATGGGACAAGTGCTCTCCGATTTTTTATTAGATCGAACTCTGTCCAATGTTATTCAATGGGGCCATGCTGATGCACAATTTTTTTCACTGATAGTGGAAAAAAAATTCAAAATTTTGTGACTTTACTTTGCCCATTCAATTCTATGGGTGCTTGGAAAACATCAGACTGCACAAGAATGGAGAATGGAGTCAAGTCAAGCAATATTCAAATTGCCTCTTCAGAAAGGAAGAGGAGCTGAACTCTAGTCCAACCTACTGGAAGTAGCAATCATAAAAGTCAATATTGACATTTTCACAAGCCATGCCATATGTCTTAGGATAAAGGCCAAACCAGAATCTCAATTTGCAGACATGGTGTTGCTGGGTGTTGCCGCTCGCCAGTGCAAAGTATGAGATGTGATTTGGCTATGTGAGAGGCTTAAGACTGGGCCCTAAGGGGTAACATTTCTTCTTGTGGAGAGTGACAAGCCAAGCATCTTTGGTCAAGCAAAGAACATGGAAGGCAGCAGACAAAATATTGCAGGAAAACATGCCAAAGCATATTAGTTAATAACAGAATGAAATGTACACCAACACGAGCTAGAACCAAATGAATTTTATTAAAACACAATATGTTGTGGGAAGAATCCTTATAAAGCCTAGAACAGAAATACATTGACTGGAAATATTTGGTGTTTAATGACCCTTTAAGGTGCTAGAACCTGACACATGTGAATAACCCAAAAATGTGATCACAGTGCAAACATTCGGGGTAAATAAATGATGTTTTATGTAGCATCAAGAGTCTTATAGGCCTGATGGAAGTAGGCGCTCACTTGTATCTTGCAACTCCACATACTATAGCTACTTTACTGACATTTCAACTTTCATATAATTATAATTAACAGATATGTAGAACTTTTTTAATTTTGGTAAGCATGCTGGAAATTACATGGTTAAAATTACCATTTGCTGTCTATGTTTTCAATGGATTATGATTTTATTCCTATTCTTTCATCATAAAGCATTCACTGTAACATACAGCATAGTAAATAAGATCAAAGAAGAAAAACACCAACAGGAAATCATAGTTGGAAACATTACAAAATTCAATTAAAAGAAAAAGAAACAATTACTTTTTTTATTTGCATGTTGTCAAGTTAGCCAAAAAGAATATATATTTCTTTACCAGCATCACGCAAGTGCAAATTGAATGGGACTCACAGCATACCATTATTCAAGATGTTTTGTGTGGATCGTTTAATACACGTAAATGTCCACACTAGTTGAGCTGAAAATCTATTTTAATCTATTTATGCAAAACTACAAAAACCTGAAGCTTTTCATGATAGTGATTCTTGCATTGCCTCTTAGAACATCCAGACACCTGCTACTTTCGATATACTGAATCGCGTACTGTCGTTCTGCACATTTTTACAAACAAAATCTACAATTTGTAATTTTGAAAATGATAGCTGGTTTCTGTACACAACAATAATTAACCTGTTATTGATTGGAGACCAGAGAAAACTTTTTTTTAGTTTCAGAAATAAAATTGTTTATTGTTAAAATGATGTAGAAAATTGGCGAACATATGGAGGAAAAAAATGTTATTGCAAAAATAATGGAAGTAGTAGTAATGGTATTTTTCCTATATAAAATTGCTGACCAGTCAAAGCCATCTCTGACAATTTTATGAAATTAGCTCAGCAAAGAAGGAATGTGGTCAAGCATGCCTGAAAAATTAAAAATAACTTATGCCACATAGGCTGTGAAAATTACAAATTACAACAACAATGTAGTCTAGTCAGGGTCTTGCAATGGTACATGGCAGCTAAAAAAGCACCAAATTCAGAGCAGAAACTCTCCACAAGCCACATTATCAACTGCTTCAAAAACATTTTGAAAACTGTTCCAATTTTTTAAATATTTTTTTTTCCCTAAAAAGGATTTAAAAATTCCTGGGGAAAAGGGAAATTGCATGTCACTACTTTAAGGCTGTGTGCACACGATGCAGATTTGGTGCAGAAAAATCTGCTGCAGTTCTGCACTAAATCTGCATCTCCTGGCAGAATCTGCAGGTGCGTTTTTTATGCGTTTTTGATGCGTTTTTGATGCGTTTTTGATGCGTTTTTTGAGCACAAATCTGCACAAAAACGCATCAAAAACGCATAAAAAACGCATAAAAAACGCATCAAAAACGCATAAAAAACGCACCTGCAGATTTCTATTATGGAGGGGTGCAGAAACGCTGCAGAACTGCACAAAAGAAGTGACAGGCACTTCTTTGAAATCTGCAGCGTTTCTGCGCAGATTTTTCTGCACCATGTGCACAGCTTTTTTTTTTTCACATTGATTTACATTGTACTGTGATCACAGTGCAGTTCTGCAGCGTTTCTGCTGCAGAAAAATCTGCTGCAGTTCTGCACTAAATCTGCATCGTGTGCACATACCCTAAGGCTTCTTTTACACATACCGGGTTTTTTGCGGCCCGTTATTGCGGGCCTTTTTTGCGGGCCATATCGCCGAAATTTTCACGGTCTGCCGCAATAACGGACTGCAAAAAACTTGCGGATCGCCATTTTTCAGGTTCCCAATACATTAATAAATGTATTGGGGAAAAAAAGGCAGTCTGCAAAACCAGAAGTCACGATGCATCGCAAAAACAACCTTCTGTTGTTTTTGTGGCCCCATTGAATTACAATGGTGGCCGTGTCCGTAGGCTCGATCTTTTTTCATGGCCATAAATATGGCCCTCATGGCCATACGGCACGCCATGCAATTATTGCGGCCTGTTTTTGCAGCCCCATAGAAATCTATTGGGGCTGAAAAAACTTGCCGCAATATCACCGAAAGTGTAAAAAAAGCCTAAAGCAGCTCCTTCTTTTTTATTGTTTTATTTTGAATGGGGCGAAATGGGGGTGATTTGGACTTTTATATATATATTTTTTTTTTACATATTATAAAAACTTTTTTTTACTTTTGGCATGCTTCAATAGGGAGACTAGAAGCTGACATAATCCGATTGGCTCAGCTACATATAGGCGATGATCAGTTCGCCTATATGTAGCTGCATAACTTACTTGCTATGAGCGCCGACCACTGGGTGGCGCTCACATCAAGCCGGCAGTGACAACCATAGAGGTCTCCAGGACACCTCTGGTTGTCATGCCAACCCACCGGTGACCTGTGATCACATGACGTGGTCACCGGTGGACTGATTTCCAGCGCAATTGCCAGAAGCGCTTGTTAACGCTGTTAGCGTTTGACAGTGGCATTTAATGGGTTAATAGCCGCAAGTGGATCGCGATTCCATCCACGGCTGTTCCGTGCACGTGTCATCTGTTCAAAACACCGCCAGAACCCATATCAAAGCGAAGGAGTCTGACATCAGCGTAAATATACGCCCGATTTCAGAAAGGGGTTAACAGTGAAGTATGAACTTCTGTTGAAGCTGCCTCAGGAAAAAGATAATCGGTGCTTTTCTAAAGTGAGTTTGCCTTGGAAAACTCAGTGACTGCACTAGCTTGCCATCTGCAAGTATCCAAAACATTATCAAAATGACTCCAAGAAAATAAAATAAACCCACCAAATAATGTGTTTTGCAGATTACAAGACTCACCGGATTATAAAACGTACCCCAAATTTTGTGGTGGAAAATAGGAAAAAAACATTTTTTAATAAAATGGTGGTGTGCCTTATAATCTGTTTTAACTATAGCTTGCCTGGGGGGTGGCAGCTGTGCAGTAGGGTCACTGGAACCAGACTCAGTGATTTAGGAGGTCTTCGGCTAAGGCCGCGGGAGTGGGGTCATGCTGTGGGTCCAGTCTTCTCAGAAGGGTCAGCAGCAGCAGGATGAGTGGGGTGATGCTGCTGGCCCAGTCCTTTCAGAAGCGCCACTGATTCAGGAGGTTAGCGCTGGCAGCAGGAGAAGTGGAGTAAGGCCGGTTTCACACATCAGTGGCTCCGGTACGTGAGGTGACAGTTTCCTCACATACCGGAGACACTGACTCACGTAGACACATTAAAATCAATGTGTCTTTGCACATGTCAGCGTGTTTTCACGGACCATGTGTCCGTTTGGAAAACACAGAGACATTTCAGTGTTTGCGGGAATGCACGGATCACACAGACCCATTAAAGTCAATGGGTCCGTGTAAAACACGTACCGCACACGGATGCTGTCCGTGTGCAGTCCGTGTGCCATGCAGGAGACAGCGCTACTGTAAGCGCTATCCCCCCAGCTTGTGGTGCTGGAGCCCCATTCATTTCTTCTCTCCAGCAGCATTCGCTGGAGAGAAGGAATGAAAAATCATTTTTTTTTTTTAATTTGTTTTTAAAATAAAGTTCCCGGTAATCTCCCCCCTCCCACCCCCTGTGCGCCCGCCCGCTGGCATTAAAATACTTACCCAGCTCCTTCGGCGCTTCCATCCTCTCAGCGTCGCAGCTCTTCCTGAATGAGAGGTCACGTGGTGCCGCACATTACAGTGATGAATATGCGGCTCCACCTCCCATAGGGGTGGAGCCGCATATTCATCACTGTAATAAGCGGCACCACGTGACCGCTCATACTGGAGAAGCTGCCAGCGCTGAGAGGAGAGAGGAGACATCGCGGGAGCTAGGTGAGTATTTCTATGCAAGGGGCCGGGCGGCGCACGGGGGATGGGAGGTGGGAGCTCACCAGCAAACTTTATTTTTAACAAAAAATAACAAAAACTTGATCTTTCATCTCTTCTCTCCTGCTGGGGAGAAGAGATGAATGCCGGCTTCAGCACTACGTAGGGGGAAAGCGCTTAGTGTAGCGCTGTCTCTCCTGCACGGTCCGTGTGGTCCTCAGGCGGCACACGGATGCCGCACGTGTGCCACACTGATGTGCCACGTGAGCACACGGACATGGATAATTCTGGTACCAATTTTTCCGGTACCGGAATTATCTGGACGTGTGGGACAGGCCTAATACTGCAGGCCTTGCCCTCTTAGAGGGGTCGCTGATTCGGGAGGTCGTCTATAGCAATGGCGGTAGGAGGTGGTGTGAAGGCTTGTGCCCTTTTATCTTAGACTATGTTGTCTCCCAAGATATTGATCTTTGCATGTGCCACCTGCGGCGACCAATTTCCTGAAGTCCACCATAGGGATATGTACGGGAGAGGGAACCTCTGCTCACTGACACCAACATCTTCTGAGATGATGAGGCCAGCACATTGCCTCACTCCTCCTGCCGCCATCAACATCCTGAATCAGTGACACCCCAGTTACCTTCAGATTATAAGAGGCACCCCCTTTTTCCGCCCACATTTTTGGGAAAAAAGTACATCTTAAAATACCGTACGCACTCACCAAAAAATAAGAATTTCCTGGAGTAGTTTCCATTTGAAAATTGTGGATTTTTATGACCTGAAATAAAATAAGTGTGACCATAGCCTTAAAGCACTACTTCGGTGTTTTGTTTTTTTTTCACTGCCAGAGTGGAGTCACCAATGTAAGTTCCCAGCCCCTAGTAATATACTTACCAGCTGTTGTCTTCTTCTGTTCTTGTCACCGATCCGGTCGTCTTCTGCTGGTTGTGACCTGCTGGATCTGTCCAGTTTTTGCTGGGCCTGCTGGAGATTACTTCTCAATGCAAGTCTATGAGAGCCAGAATGAGGTCAGAATGAGACTCTCATAGACTTACACTTAGAGACTGTGACCATTACCTCTGACTTCCGGTCAGTCAGAAGTTGCTGTTACAAGATGGTTGTATGGACCAGAGCATCATGTGAAAGAGCAGTAGATAACGGCTGGTATGTATAATACTAGAGGCAGGAAACTTAGATTATTGATAGCACTTCAGTGGTCAAATAATTTAAAATATGCTGGAGTAATTATTTCATGAATTTAGGTGTATTTAACTCCAGCACTCTGTTTAACAAGACTGCCATGCAAAACTTCAATCTTGATGAAACATGCTTATATGTTTTCAGATATATGCTGTTGTGCAGTAATGTCTCTCACTATACAATTTATGACTTTGGTATATTTGAATGCATGTAGAAAAGCCACGGAAACACCATCACGTGT
Source organism: Ranitomeya imitator (assembly GCF_032444005.1). Classification (NCBI taxonomy): domain Eukaryota; kingdom Metazoa; phylum Chordata; class Amphibia; order Anura; family Dendrobatidae; genus Ranitomeya; species Ranitomeya imitator. The sequence continues at coordinate 282,508,163 of NC_091286.1, forward strand.
TTCTCAACGCAAGCAATAAATAGCCAGGTCTTTCACCGGGAAGGAACAACCACGGGAAGGGCAGCATTCATAAAGGAAAACCACCTATGCCAAAACATGGTATCCATCCACAGACAGTTGTTTCGGGGTATTTGCCCCTCATCAGTGTGGAGTAGAAAACTGGCTATTAGGAGAAGTACCTAGTAAAAAGACTATAAACATATGGATGAATGACCTCAGGGAGAGCAAAACATCCAACACCGCAGAGACACAATCACGTGTTTCTCAACACAGTGATCCAGAACACTGCCCCATCTCTTATGGGAAATATGCAAATGCATGTAGAAAAGCCGTGGAGATACCATGACGTGTTTCTCAACGCAAGCAATAAATAGCCAGGTCTTTCACCGGGAAGGAACAACCACGGGAAGGGCAGCATCCATAAAGGAAAACCACCTATGCCAAAACATGGTATCCATCCACAGACAGCTGTTTTGGGGTATTTGCCACTCGTCAGTGTGGAGTAGGAAACTGGCTATTAGGAGCAGTGCCTAGTAAAAGGACTATAAACATAAGGATAAATGACCTCGGGGAGATCAAAACATCCAACGGTTGGTATATTTGACACACCAATGTATTTATAATCAAAATGCAGAAGAAGAGAGAGGAAAGCACTCACCGATCAGGTAAAATCCAATTCTTTATTCAAGCATGGACAAACTTAGCAGGGAGGGGAATGGAGGATGACGGACAACGGCCGATTCGCGCTGACAAGCGCTTCTACGAGGACCCGTAGAAGCGCTCATCAGCGCGAAACGGCCGTCGTCCGTCATCCTCCACTCCCCTCCCTGCTAAGTTTGTCCATGCTTGAATAAAGAATTGGATTTTACCTGATCGGTGAGTGCGTTCCTCTCTCTTCTTCTGCATTTGGATATTTATCGTCTTGTTTTCTTGGATACTGCACCACCGAGGTTGTCAGAAGGAACCTCTAGCATTACCTGGCTATCTGACATGGCGGTATAAGTTGCTGCAGCTGTGCGGAGGTGCTTTTTTCTTTTTCTTGGATACAATGTATTTATAATGTTTATGGCTTCTTAAGACTAAGTTAGTGTTCTGAGGTTTAGGGTTATGTGGTGTGGTAACAATGTGTACTTTTTCACCAATAATGGCAGAACATAAGAAATTACATTAACACCCTTAAGGCTTCATTCATAAATCTGTTTTTCATGTACACTTACTGTTGGTGGTTTTAATGGATGGCACTTGTGCTTGTGATAATCTATGCGTACACTTATATGTCTGCAATTTTTCATGGACTGAGCAAACCGGGAAAAAGTGCGGCGACCTGACTCATTTTTATATGAAGGTCGGATCAAAATCAGCAATGCAAACCTATGGATCCGTGGAAAAAAATCGGACGGCAGTTGGCTGACATCTGAGGGCGGTCTGATTTTTAGACCATATTCACACTATCATTGTAAGATATATAAAACTATAAGATGCATTGAACCATAAGACGCATCCAAAATTTTGGGGAGGAAAATAAGAAAACTTTTTTTTTGTAATTAAAATTGTTTTGCGTCTTGTAGTCCAATTTTATGGTGGCTTACTAGGGGAGGCTGCGGTGGAGCTGGGTCACAGGAGGCAGGGTCGCCATTGTGCAAAGGCAGGAGTAGGGAAATGCTGTAGGCCCTTGTACTGGGAAGTTTGGGTGTCCCAGAGGTGCGAGGCTGCAGGCCCTGAGCTTTCATACAATGTGCTTGGAGTCCCCTTCCTATTGATTTCTCTGAGGCGGGCTTTGGGAAAATGGCCGCCAGAGGAGGTGCATGCACAGATTGAGATCTCGGGAGCCGACATCTCGGCCCACATGTATTACATCTCCGCATGTGCCGCTTCTGGCGGCCATTTTCCCTGAAACACACTGGAAGGAAACCAATGGGAAATGCGGAGATTCCTCTCACCCCAAAAATTTTATGAAAGGCCAGGGCCCACAGCCTTGAACCGCTGGAACACACCCTTCTCTCAACACGGGGCCTGCAGCATCGGCCCACTCTTGTTTCCCACACCAGCCTCCTGCAGCATCGACCCTGCCTCCTGTGACCCTGCTTCATTGGAGCTGGCAAGCTACATTCTGGTTATGAGACGCACCCACATTTTCCTCCCACATTTTGGGGAAAAAAAGTGTGTCTTATAATCCAAAAAATACGGTACATTTTCCTATGTTAACAGTTGCAATGTATCATAAAAATAGGATGCAATACAGATGATTAGCATGGGATCTGATCTTTTTTTTTTTTTACGCACCCATGAACCTAAATAGGTGAGTCTCAAAACAAAAGAAATATGGAATAGACTAGACCATGCTGCAATTTACTTCAGACGACCTCTTGGTCCATGTGAAAAAACTGTAATCTGAAACAGCCCTATTAAAAAAACATTGTTCAGTGTGATGGCTGTGTCTGTGTGCTATGCAATTGTAACATGGACAGCATACTTACATACAATATAATAGTCTGAACGGACCCTGTAATGCATATATCATCATGTACAGATGTTATTACATACCCGTCTAAAGGGTACTTCACACTGAGCGAGGTCACTAGCGAGATCGCTGCTGAGTCACAAGTTTTGTGACGCAACAGTGACCTCAGTAGCTATCTCGCTATGTTTGACACGTAGCAGCGACCAGGCCCCTGCTGTGAGATCGCTGGTCGCGTCGGAATGGCCAGGACCTTTTTTTGATCGTTGAGGTCCCACTGGGTAGCACACATCGTTGTGTTTGACACCTTACCAACGACCTCGTTGACGACTCAGACACCGACACATAGGCGTGCATTTGCGTTTTCCGCACCCCTCCGCTCCGATTGGTGGTCGCTACTGTGTTCTGATTGGCGGTCATGCCTTCAACTGAAGGTGACATAGTAGCGCTTCCATCCTAGGTGTCAGAAGAACCGTTGAAGAATAGATAAATCGAAGAGGAGTCGCAGGCCGGAGAACTCTACAACGATCTGCAAACCACCACGTGGTCAGGAACAAAGGACGGAAGGGCTATTGTGTCGCCTCATAAGGCAAGGCTGCCACCAATCAGAACGCAGTAGCAACCACCAATCGGAACTGAATGGGCGCGGAAAAGGCAACGCAAATGCACGCCTGTGTGACTACAACGTCACACAGGACATCCCTCATCGAGGTCTGAATCGTCATAATAGCTGCCATGTGACAGGGTCACAACGACCAACGACATCGTTGAACAGGTAGCTACAGGTCGCCGCATCGCTGCTGCGTCGTTGGGAAGATCTCACTGTTTGACATCTCACCAGCGACCACATAGCGACGCAGCAACGATCCCTGACAGGTCGTATCGTTGTCGGGATCGCTTTAGCGTCGCTAAGTGTGACGGGGCCTTAACTCTTTTTATTTTAAACCATAACCTCAGTTTAGTATCTAACATGAATGGCAGTTTATAACACCAGATCCTTATCTGATGAAGTAATAAGAGAGGAAGAAGCACAATGCAATGCAAGACTTTATTCTTATCAGTCATATGATAAAGAACCTATTGTTTCCAGAGCAGTCTTCTGTGACAAAGTGATATGATCATATGAACAATGACACTAAATCACATTCGATGTGCCCTTGTGAGCAACCCCTGTTCTCAGACATATTGTTGGAAGCGCGATGCTTATGTTTGACCACCATATCAACTCCATAGGAATTGTTAACACCTAGCACTTTTGATGTATTTCTTTCTGCCTTTTTGTGTGGAAAAATCACCGCATTTTACAGAAACAACAAAATGAATTAGATTTCTAAAATCTCATTCACATGGTGTAGATTTTTATTTCCTTTTCTGACCTATGGTGCACTTAAAAAATATGCATGTCAATTCTTTCAGTAATTTTACTGCAGGTGCTTATACCAAAAATGCATTAAAACTGCATAAAAACGCATTAAAAATGAAAATGAACAAGTGTAACTCTGCTGTAGTTAACCTGCCATAACCTGCATTTTTCCATGCAGAAACAGTGATTTCTCCTAGAAAATGATCTTTGTTGCTATGATCACCTAAGACCAGCATAAATATAGTCAATATTGAATATATGTGTATAAATTATCAACAAACCAAATGTAAGTAAGCAACCATTTCTCTGGACCCAGAGATCAGAGTTAGGCCGGCGTCACACTCAGCGTATGAAAATATGGTCCGTTTTTTACAGCCGTAATACGCAGAAATGTTCCCAAAATAGTGATCCGTATGTCATCCATAGGCAGGGTGTGGCAGCGTATTTTGTACATGTCATCCTCCGTATGTAATCCGTATGGCATCGGTACTGCGAGATTTTCTCGCAGGCTTGCAAAACCGACATACAATGGATCCATGGGCTCAAATGTTCGTTAAAACATATACACAGTTATATATATATATATATATATATATATATATATATATCATTGAGACACATATAGATATATATATATATATATACTGTATTTATATTTAATTCAGCGCGAGATAGCAGAAAAGCCGGTAATTCAATTGTCGGCTTTTCCTATCTCCTTCACAAACCCAACAGGATATGAGACATGGTTTACATACAGTAAACCATCTCATATCCCTTCCTTTATTACATATTCCTCTTTACTAATGTAACAAGTGTCTCTGTAAAATTTGGTGTGTCTAGCTATTACATTAAAGGGTTAAATCCCGAAAAAAAATTTGTGTGGGCTCCCGCGCAATTTTCTCCGCCAGAGTGGGAAAGCCAGTGACTGAGGGCAGATATTAATAGCCTGGAGAGGGTCCACGGTTATTGGCCCCCCCCTCTGGCTAAAAACATCTGCCCCCAGCCACCCCAGAAGAGGCAGATCTGTAAGATGTGCCTATTCTGGCACTTGGCCTCTCTCTTCCCACTCCCATGTAGCGGTGGGATATGGGGTAATGAAGGGTTAATGTCACCTTGCTATTGTATTAATTTTGACACCTATCCATTATTAATCCAATAGTACGAAATGGTTAATAAAACACACACATTATTAAAAAGTATTTTAATGAAATAAAGACACATGGTGTTTCAATATTTTATTATACTCTTATGCTAGTTTCACACTAGAGTTCCCCTGATGTGCGGCGGGCTGCGGACTTCCTCCGTGAAGCCCCGCCCTTGGCCGCACCTCCCCGCATGCGACCTGCGTACCTATATTTAACATTAGGTACGCAGGTCGTGCGGCTGTATGCGGATGGTGCCGCATGCATCGTTTTGACGATGTGGCGACCAGCGGAGACGCAGCCATGTAGCATTTTTTTTTGCCGCATCATCAAAACGACGCATGCGGCACCATCCGCATACCGCCACACGACCTGCGTACCTAATGTTAAATATAGGTACACAGGCCGCATGCGGGCCGCATACAGATATAGGTGGAGCTACAAGCGGAGGTGCGGCCGAGGGCGGGGCTTCACGGAGGAAGTCCGCAGCCTGCCGCCCATCAAGGGACCGCAAGTGTGAAACCGCCCTTAATCCACCTGAAGACCATTGTCATCTGAAACAAAGGTAAAAAAAACAAACAACAATATTCCATACCTTTTGGGCAGTGCCCGCTGCGCAGTACTAGTACGGCGCATGGCACGAAGGGATTAAAAAAGAAACTACACATGTTTGGTGTCTGTGAACTCGTAATGACTTGGAGGCAAGTCAGTTTTAGCATTTCATGAACATGGTAAAAAAACAAAAACAAAAAACAACTGTGGAATTGCATTTTCTTTTGCAATTTCACCGCACTTGGATTTTTTTCCCCGTTTTCCAGTGTACAATATGTTAAAACCAACAAGCAAAATACAAACCCTCACATGGCCATTTTGACCAAAAAATAAAAAAGTTATGTCTCTGGGAAGAAGGGGAGGAAAAAACGAAAACACAAAAAACGAAAATACCATCCGGTCATAAAGGGGTTAAATACATGTATTTTGCTCTTAAAATTATTTTTGTAGTTAGGTTTTATTACAGTTCTGACACTGTTCGACTTTGACTTTGTTTCTCTGCATATTGAACCTTAAACAGGTTGTCAACTTCTCTTTATATTGATGGACTATTCTTAGGATTGGATATCAATTTCTGAGTTGCTGTGTTCCAGCAGCATACAAGAAGTTCTAGTCACTGTAGTTGGTGACAGTTGATCAGTGAGGGTGCTGTGTGTCGCACCCCCACCGATCAGAAATTGATGGCCGAACCTGAGGAACGGCAATCAATAAAAAAGTACTAGCCAACCTCTTTAATGAACTCTGTAGCCATAAATCAGCATTGAGGAGCTCAAACTGCGGTCCAGCTCACCCCAAACCATCTCAATTGGGTTCAGGTCTGGTGACTGTGGAGGCCAGGTCACCTGGAGTAGCACCCCATCACTCTCCTTCTTGGTCAAATAGCCCTTACACAGCCTGGAGGTGTGTTTGGGGTCATTGTCCTGTTGAAAAATAAATGATGGTCCAACTAAACACAACCAGGATGGAATAGCATGCCGCTGCAAGATGCTGTGGTAGCCGTGCTGGTTCAGTATGCCTTCAATTTTGAATAAATCCCCAAGAGTGTCACCAGCAAAGCACCACCACACCATCACACCTCCTCCTCCATGCTTCACATTGGGAGCCAGGTATGTAGAGTCCATCCTTTCACCTTTTCTGCATCGCACAAAGACACGGTGGTTGGAACCAAAGATGTCAAATTTGGACTCATCAGACCAAAGCACAGATTTCCACTGGTCTAATGTCCATTCCTTGTGTTCTTTAGCCCAAACAAGTCTCTTCTGCTTGTTGCCTGTCCTTAGCAGTGGTTTCCTAGCAGCTATTTTACCATGAAGGCCTGCTGCACAAAGTCTCCTCTTAACAGTTGTTGTAGAGATGTGTCTGCTGCTAGAACTCTGTGTGGCATTGGCCTGGTCTCTAATCTGAGCTGCTGTTAACCTGAGATTTCTGAGGCTGGTGACTCAGATAAACTTATCCTCAGAAACAGGTCTTCCTTTCCTGGGGAGGTCCTCGTGTGAGTCAGTTTCTTTGTAGCGCTTGATAGTTTTTGCCACTGCACTTGGGGACACTTTCAAAGTTTGCCCAATTTTTCGGACTGACTGACCTTCATTACTTACAGTAATGATGGCCACTCATTTTTCTTTACTTAGAATTTGTATTATGGCAAGAAAAAAGCAGCTAACAGTCTATTCAGTAGGACTATCAGCTGTGTATCCACCAGACTTCTGCACAACACAACTGATAGTCCCAACCCCATTTATAAGGCAAGAAATCCCATTTATTAAACCTGACAGGGCACACCTGTGAAGTGAAAACCATTCCGGGTGACTACCTCTTGATGCTCATCAAGAGAATGCCAAGAGTGTGCCAAGCACTATATAATGTATAGATGCAGGGTGCACTCTAGCCGTAGATCAATATGTTTGTAAGGAGGGTGCAAGAGTGTGCCAAGCAGTCATCAAAGCAAAAGGTGGTTACTTTGAAGAACCTAGAATATAAGATATAATTTCAGTTGCTTCACACTTTTTTGTTAAGTATATAATTCCACATGTTAATTCATAGTTTTGATGCCTTCAGTGTGAATGTACAATTTTCATAGTCATGAAAATGCAGAAAAATCTTTAAATGAGAAGGCGTGTCCAAACTTTTGGTCTGTACTGTACTAGCTGTGGCTAGCTTACAGGGGACCCCAGATTAAAAATTGACATATGGTCCACCTATAAAATCTAACTAGTAAATGCTAGGCAGACAGCTGTGGGCTGATATTAGTTGCCTAGGAAGGGGCCATGGATATTGGCCCCTCCCAAACGAAATACATCAGCTCTAAACCACACATCTATAAATCTGGAGCTTAGATTCACACTTCCCACTTGCCCTCTAGCGGTGGCAATTGGGGTTCATATTTGTGGGGTTGATGTCACCTTTGCATTGTCAGGTAGCATCAAGCCCACATGTTGGTAATGGAGAGGCATCTATAAGACGCCTCTCCATTACTATCCCCATAGAGGTATTGTATAAAAACACAGACACCAAGAATAAAGTCCTATATTTGAAATAATGACACAAACTCTTTTAATAATCTTAATTAAACCATACTCACTGAACATCTAATCCAAAGATGCCAATGTCTCCTGCAACAAAAGTAAAATAATAAACCACAATATTCCTCATCTGTCCGCAGGAAACGTAATCCATAATGTCCCACGACGATCCTGATGACTTTGAGAGCAGTCACATCAGTGATGTGTCTTCTCTCAAAGACAGCTGGCAATACAGCCGGCAATACAGCCGGCGATACACTGGCAGGAGGTAATCACTCCTGCAGTGTATTACTGAGCTGATGTGAGAGAGCATTCACCAAAGTTCATCAGCTGATCTCCCTTACGGCACCACTGCTTCATGTGAAAGTTCTAAGGGTATGTGCACATGTTGCGGATTTGGCTGCGGATCCACAGCGGATTTGTCACTGTGGATTCACAGCAGTTTTCCATGCGTTGTACAGTACCATGTAAACCTATGGAAAACCAAATCCGCAGTGCACATGCTGTGGAAAATTCTGTGCGGAAAAGTTTATTTTCCATAGCATGTCAATTCTTTTTGCGGATTCCACAGTGTTTTACACCTGTTCCATAATTGGAATCCGCAGGTGTAAAAACGCAGGTGAAATCCGCACAAAATCTTGCGCAGGAGTGTACTATGGAGGACAGACAATGAACTTCAATCCAATATTGCAGCCAGCATGCAGCCGGCGGGTAAGGAAAGGGTGAATCAAACACCCGAAACCCCGCCCCTATGGCTGAAGATTGTCACCTGAATTTGGAGGGAACAGAGTCCCTTTAAGCTTAATGTTTTATAAAAATTGTTTTTTTTGCAACAGCTATTTCAGTTTCATATATCTAATAACTGATGGACACAGTAATGTTTCTGCCTTGAAATGAGGTTTATTGTACTAACAGAAAATGTGCAATCTGCATTCAAACAAAATTTGACAGGTGCATAAGTATGGGCACCCCACCAGAAAAGTGACATTAATATTTAGTAGATCCTCCTTTTGCAAAAATAACAGCCTCTAGTCGCTTCCTGTAGCTTTTAATGAGTTCCTGGATCCTGGATGAATGTATTTTTGATCATTCCTCTTTACAAAACAATTCCAGTTCAGTTAAGTTTGATGGTCGCCGAGCATGGACAGCCCTCTTCAAATGATCCCACAGATGTTCAATGATATTCTGGGAACTGGGATGGCCATTCCAGAACAGTGTAATTGTTCCTCTGCATGAATGCCTGAGTAGATTTGGAGAGGTGTTTTGGATCATTGTCTTGCTGAAAGATCCATCCTCTGCGTAACTTCAACTTTGTCACTGATTCATGAACATTATTGTCAAGAATCTGCTGATACAGAGAGGAATCCATGCATCCCTCAACTTTAACAAGATTCCCGGTTCCAGCATTGGCTACACAGCCCCAAAATATGATGGAACCTCCACCAAATTTTACTGTGGGTAGCAATTGTTTTTCTTGGAATGCTGTGTTTTTTGGCCGCCATGCATAATGCCTTTTTGTATGACCAAACAACTCAATCTTGGTTTCATCAGTCCATAGGACCTTCTTCCAAAAAGAAATTGGCTTCTCCAAATGTGCTTACCTCAGCCGACTCTGTTTGTGGCGTGCTTGCAGAAACGGCTTCTTTCGCATCACTCTCCCATACAGCTTCTCCTTGTGCAAAGTGCGTTGTATAGTTGACTGATGCACAGTGACACCATCTGCAGCAAGTTGATGCTGCAGCTCTCTGGAGGTGGTCTGAGGATTGTCCTTGACTGATCTCACCATTCTTCTTCTCTGCCTTTCTGATGTTTTTCTTGGCCTGCCACTTCTGGCCTTAACAAGAACTGTACCTGTGTTCTTTCATTTCCTTACTACGTTCCTCACAGTGGAAATTGACAGGTTAAATCTCTGAGACAGCTTTTTGTATCCTTCCCCTGAACAACTATGTTGAATAATCTTTGTTTTCATATCATTAGACAGTTCTTTGGAGGAGCCCATGATGCCACCCTTCAGAGGAGATTCAAACAGGAGAACAACTTGCAAGTGGCCACTTTAAGTAGCTTTTCTCATGATTGCATACACCTGGCTATGAAGTTCAAAGCTCAGTGAGGTTAGAAAACCAAAAAAGTGCTTTAGTAAGTCAGTAAAAAGTAGGTGATAAGGGTGCCTATACTTATGCACCTGTCAAATTTTGTTTGAATGCAGACTGCACATTTTCTGTTAGTACAATAAACCTCATTTCAAGGCAGAAACATTACTGTGTCCAACAGTTATTACATATATTAAACTGAAATAGCTGTTGCAAAAAACAATTTTTTATAAAACATTAAGCTTAAGATTTAATAGGGTTGCCCAAACTTTTTCATATAACTGTATACAGAGCTGGACAGCCCACCTGCTAATACTATGGGCATGATCAATAGGCTGTTATCCAGACACTTTGCATCACACTTACCTGTGTGAATAGAATCCTATGCAAGGCCTATTTGTGTGCATTTTTGCTGCTAGGCAGCCACCCCCTCCATTATTTAGGTGAGTGGGTGGTTGTTGTCATCAGTAGTTTGTACCTGTGCTGCTCCAGTCTTTATCAGTGGGGGCCTGCTACATCCTGCTAGTGCATTTGTCATATGACAAGGCTTTGGTGAGGCTATTCTCTGTAAAGTGGGACAGGAACCTAAGTTTCCTGGATGGGTGTGTTTCTTGTGCTCCAGCAACAGGCGTGTTTGCACATGCCCCATATCCTTGGCATCTGCGTACACCATCATCAGCACTTCCACTTATCCATTCCTTACTGCCTTACGCATTTTGTAATTGCTAGGTCTCTTGAAACCAAGTTTATTTTTAATGAAAGAAAAGATTGGTCACCTGCAGCAATCAAAGCGTTTATTGGGAGTTTACTCTACTGTAATGTAACAGAAAATTGTATGGATGACAATAAATTCAATTCATAAAAATATTTAAATGCTTTTTTCAGTTTTAGAGATAAAAGAAATGTTCACAGACCACGTAACACTGTATGGCTGAGAAATGGAAGCCTACAAAATTTTTAAAAGATTTTTCTCAGTTTTAGAGATCACAGAAATGTTCTCCACACTACAGAATAGTGTATGGCTGAGAAATGTAGCCCAAGAAAATGTTTGAATGATTTTTGGGTGTCTTATATAACACAAGAAAGAACTTCAGAGCACATAATACTTGATGGATAAAAATATATTACATTTTTCCAGCCTCCACAAAAATGCTGCAGCTATATATTTTCCAATGGACTGTACAGGTCTAATCCCTGTCTACAGACTGGACATTGTCACTCTCCCTGTTCTTGTGACTCTCCCTCCCTAGGATAAATGCAGATTGTGTGTGATACAAACAGCAAAGCAGATGATTAGATGGGCTGGTAGAATGACGGCTCAACTTCAGCACCAGTATCAGCACTAAAGGCCTCTGATACTATGAACACACAAGGATAGACAAGCATGCTCTCTCTTTAATATGAAGTGTCACAGAGCTGTGCAATGGCGTCAATGTGCTGAGTTGGATGGCATCTGTCCTTTTATAATACCTGATAATGTCAGATGGCCAGCCAATCACAGTAATGCCACCTCCAAGATGGTAATGGCATTATAGTGACTTACAGGCAATCCTCGCATGCTTATTGGCTGCATGACAGGTGCCAAAGATGTTGGGCAGGAATTTGAGTCTTACATCGAGCACCGACCATTGGTCACTGATAGTTATGAGCCAATATACTCGTTACTCGAGATTTCTCGAGCATGCTCGGGTGTCCTCTGAGTATTTTTTAGTGCTCGGAGATTTAGTTTTCATCACCGCAGCTGAATGATTTACATCTGTTAGCCACCTTGATTACATGTAGGGATTCCCTAGCAACCAGGCAACCCCCACATGTATTTATGCTGGCTAACAGATGTAAATCATTCAACTGCGGTGATGAAAACTAAATCTCCGAGCACTAAAAAATACTAGGAGGAAATCTTGAGTAACGAGTATATTTGCTCATCACTAGTCACTGAGTAACGAGCTCATCCGAGCACCGTGATACTCGAGTGATAACCGACTATCACCGAGCACATTTGCTCATCCCTAGTACCAAAGAGATGCGGGTGTGCTGTGCTGCTGGTATGGAATTGACAGGATACAGATGTATAGAAATAGATTGTACTTAATTCCCAAAGCATTTCTAGGTTGAAAGGACTTCTTCTGCAAGGAAACCACAATAAAGATCATAGAGTTCTTTATTGTGGTTCCTCAGAGGAAGAGGTCCAGTCGACCTAGAAATGCATTGAGAATAAATTACAATCTGTTTCTATTCATCTAGATCATGCAAATTCCTTCCTTTTCTATCAGCGCAGCACACCTGCATTTCACACTTAACACAACAAAACATATTGAACTTGCTTAATTAGTTGGCAAGTTACACTTTTATACATTGGTATATCTTGCTGCATTGTGATATCTGTAGTCATTTTAAGAAATGGTAAATGTGTATAACATCGGGTGCATGCTGTTACCTGAGCGAGAATTCAGAGGAGCTCCCCGGGTTATCATTGTAACCTGCCTAGGAGAACCAAAAGGGCTTACTGGAGCAGAAGATGAACGGGAGAACCAGGACAGGTTCACACTATCAGTATTTGAAGAAAGTCAAAACACTGCACTCATCCAGTTCAGGTTTGCTGAAGTGAGTATATTTATTAAAGAGGTGGAGACGAAATAGTAAGGCAACAAATTTAACGTTTCGGCCACACAGTGGCCTTGATCACAAATGGTGCCTTAATAAGTGTTCGTCGAGCGTCATGTGAAAGATAGAGATTTTTAATCTATTCAAAGGTAGAGGTAGTCCAGTTCTCCCCCGGGCAGTGGATGTAATGTCTTAATTTTCAGTAGCCACTGTCAAGGACAGTCTATCAGAGATTGAGACATCTGTCAAGAGGTAGACGGGCTTAATTATTCCTATATTAAATATAATCCAGTGAATCCGGAAGTCCCCAAGGGGGAAAGGTAATGGAGGCAAGGATTTCAGCGCCGTGTCCGTCACCTTCAGTATAGGGTAAATATGCCTGGTGGAGAATGAATTGGTGGCGCAATGGGGGCGCAGGGATCATGAAGTCCGCATTGGTGGTCCAGTGGGGAGCGCCGACACAGCCTGTGTCCTGGCGGAGGGAGCCACCGCTCTATCTTTCACATGGATGAGTGCAGTGTTTTGACTTTCTTCTAGTACTTGGGGGTCTTCGGATCCCGTGCACTTACACCATCAAACCCCATCTATTTGTCGAGTGCTAGCTCTTTTGTTTATTCTACTATCAGTATTTGGTCAGTATTTTATATCAGTATTTGTAAGCCAAAACCAGGAGTGGGTGATCACTATCAATATTAGATGACATCAAGATAGTGGAAACAAAATACTCTGGGTCAATGACACAAGTGGGCAATGTAAAAATGTTCTGAAAATCTGGAGTGTCATGCTTGCGGTTCATTCCTGCTGGATAGCAGGTGAGAAGTCGAATTAGAAGAAGAAAAGCAATTGAAATGATTCCAGATCTTCATGGTGGCTTTATTTTGTCACATGAAAGCTCTGTACACTTCTAATAAATGCAGTTTTTCCTCATTTAACTGGGATCTAATTATAAGACATTTTAAGAATAGGAACTATGATAAATTTGAAGAAAAGTATTATCTCCTAATATATATCAATGTTTTGAGACCACCATAGCGAATAACTCTGGAATAGTATACAATATTACACTAATGGAATTACTACAGAGAATAATATTTTTATGAACAAAAATGCTCTAGTATTTCAAAATGTAGAGTGTGTATAGGGAGAGGTTAGTTACTCAATGGGAGTTTGGCAGGGAGAAGTTACTTGGACCAGTCAGTTTACATGTACAGTATGTTTTTCTATTACACACGGCAACATTTCAGAGTACAACATACCTGACTGAAATGACAGATCCAGTGCCTGTTACATGCTGACCTCGGTCCGGAGAACATGTATCTGTTCTTACGTTTCCTATAAATCCAGACATTTCTAATAATTCTCACAGAAGTTTCTATTGTTGTTTCCAGGATAGGTAATACACTGTGAGCTAATGTATTGACAACACATTTCTCTCTCCTGTCATGAAAACTTACTTCAATGTATTAATGCTGGAAACATGCATGAATCTAGTATTCAGGCTGTTTAACACACATATAATTATCACATGAAAATCTCTCACAAAAATGTATGTCTTTGTCGATTTCATCCAAATGGAGTTTGCAGAAATCTAAGTGTTTTCCTGCAAAAACAACACTATTTTCAGATATCTGAACATATTAAATACACTCATGGCCAAAAGTATTGACACCCCTGCAATTCTGTCAGATAATACTCATTTTTTCCTGAAAATTATTGCAAACACAAATTATTTGGTATTATTATCTTCATTTAATTTGTCTTAAATGAAAAAAACACAAAAAGAATTGTCCTAAAGCCAAATTTGATATAATTCCACACCAAACATAAAAAAGGGGTGGACAAAAGTATTGGCACTGTTCGAAAAATCATGTGATGCCTCTCTAATTTGTGTAATTAACAGCACCTGTAACTTACCTGTGGCACCTAACAGGTGTTGGCAATAACTAAATCACACTTGCAGCCAGTTGACATGGATTAAAGTTGACTCAACCTCTGTCCTGTGTCCTTGTGTGTACCGCATTGGACATGGAGAAAAGAAAGAAGACCAAAGAACTGTCTGAGGACTTGAGAAACCAAATTGTGAGGAAGCATGAGCAATCTCAAGGCTACAAGTCCATTTCCAAAGACCTGAATGCTCCTGTGTCTACCATGCGCAGTGTCATCAAGAAGTTTAAAGCCCATGGCACTGTGGCTAACCTCCCTAGATGTGGACGGAAAAGAAAAATTGACAAGAGATTTCAACGCAAGATTGTGTGGATGTTGGATAAAGAACCTCGACTAACATCCAAACAAGTTCAAGCTGCCCTGCAGTCCGAGGGTACAATAGTGTCAACCCGTACTATCCGTTGGCATCTGAATGAAAAGGGACTGTATGGTAGGAGACCCAGGAAGACCCCACTTCTTACCCCGAGACATAAAAAAGCCAGGCTGAAGTTTGCCAAAACTTACCTGAAAAAGCCTAAAACGTTTTGGAAGAATGTTCTCTGGTCAGATGAGACAAAAGTAGAGCTTTTTTGGGCAAAGGCATCAACATAGAGTTTACAGGAGAAAAAAAGAGGCATTCAAAGAAAAGAACACGGTCCCTACAGTCAAACATGGCGGAGGTTCCCTGATGTTTTGGGGTTGCTTTGCTGCCTCTGGCACTGGACTGCTTGACCGTGTGAATGACATTATGAAGTCTGAAGACTACCAACAAATTTTGCAGCATAATGTAGGGCCCAGTGTGAGAAAGCTGGGTCTCCCTCAGAGGTCATGGGTCTTCCAGCAGGACAATGACCCAAAACACACTTCAAACAGCACTAGAAAATGGTTTGAGAGAAAGCACTGGAGACTTCTAAGGTGGCCAGCAATGAGTCCAGACCAGAATCCCATAGAACACCTGTGGAGAGATCTAAAAATGGCAGTTTGGAGAAGGCACCCTTCATATATCAGGGACCTGGCGCAGTTTGCCAAAGAAGAATGGTCTAAAATTCCAGCAGAGCATTGTAAGAAACTCATTGATGGTTACCGGAAGCCGTTGGTCGCAGTTATTTTGGCTAAAGGTTGAGCAACCAAGTATTAGGCTGAGGGTGCCAATACTTTTGTCTGGCCCATTTTTGGAGTTTTGTGTGAAATGATCAATGTTTTGCTTTTTGCTTCATTCCCTTTTGTGTTTTTTCATTTAAGACAAATTAAATGAAGATAATAATACCAAATAATTTGCGTTTGCAATCATTTTCAGGAAGAAACTGAGTATTATCTGACAGAATTGCAGGGGTGTCAATACTTTTGACCATGACTGTACATATGTATAGTAATAATTAGTGATGAGCGAGTGTACTCGTTGCTCGGGTGACCTCCGAGTATTTGTTAGTGTTCGGAGATTAAGTTTCATCGCGGCAGCTTAATGGTTTAAAGCTAATAGCCAGGCTAAGTACATGTGGGGGTTGCCTGGTTGCTAAGGAATCCCCACATGTACTCAGCCTGGCTAATAGCTGTAAATCATTCAGCTGCCACGATGAAAACTTAATATCCGAACACTAAGGCTACTTTCACACCTGCATTTTTTGCAATCCGTCGCAATCCATCGTTTTGGGCAAAAAACGGATCCTGCAAATGTGCTCGCAGGATGCGTTTTTTGCCCATAGACTTGTATTAGCAATGGATCACGATGGATGGCCATATGTCGCAACCGTCATGCAACGGATCCATCGAGATTTGGTGGACCGTCGTCACAAAAAAACATTCAAGTGAACGTTTTTTTGTCCGTCGCGTCCGCCATTTTCTACCACGCATGTTCGACTGAAACTCCGTCCCTCCTCCCTGGCATTCAGAATAGGCAGCGGATGCATTGAAAAACTGCATCCGCTGCCCACGTCATACACAAATTTCACAACGTGCGTCGGTGCGTCGGCCCGACGCGTAGCGGACCCGTACCGACGCAAGTGTGAAAGTAGCCTAACAAATACTTGGAGGACACCCGAGCGTGCTCGGGAAAAGACGAGCAACGAGTACTAGCTCATCACTAGTAATGATATTTTACTATAAGCTTTATTTACGTTAACCCCTTTAAGGGTATGTGCACACGTAAGAATTTCTTGCAGAAATTCCTGACAAAAACAAGACATTTCTGCCAGAAATCCGCATGCGTTTTTTTTTTTCACGTTTTTCCCCAATGCATTAAATAGCAGGAAAAACGCAAAAAATCTGCAAATAATGAACATGCTGCTTTTTTTACCGCAATGTGTTTTTTCGCGGGAAAAAACGCATCATGTGCACAAATTGCAGAATGCATTCTAAATGATAGGATGCATATGTATGCGTTTTTATCGCGTTTTTATAGCGGAAAAACTTGATAAATCCTGAACGTGTGCACATAGCCTAACAGCTACCTGAAAATGGACGTAACTGTATTTCCAGATTGCAAGTAATGTACTGCAATCCAATGTACAGTAACATTCCTGTGATGGCATGAGCACAATAGTTATCCTGCTGCCGCTGAGCTTATATGTCACTGAATTGATTTATGATCAGCTCAGAGGGCTGGAGACACAGCAGAAACACTCGCTGCTGTGATAAAACAGGCAGGGAAATGTGTTAATCTAGAAAGCAGCAGCTTTGAATCCTGCTATCTCATCTGTATACTCACTTATCAGAAGTGACTTATTCTTTCTGCTGGCTAAGAGATGTGGCATGTGCCGACAACTGGAGCAGCTCTGCACGTTCAAACACGGCCATAGCACAGAACACAGCTCATTTATAAGATTATCTCAGACCAAAAACAAATTTTTTAACACATCCATGTGGAACTTATCATTATGCCAAGATGTATTGGTTAAAAATTAATTTATGGAACAACTCCTTTAAAACACCTAAATGCTGGCAGAATTTGTCCTTTGATTTTATTCCTTCCCATGAAGGGTCAATAAAAGTTAGTTATGTATACCCCAAAATGATAACACTGAAAAACAACACTTTCCAGAAAAAGCAAGCCCTAATATGAGTAAGTCGCAAGAAAAAATAATGGATCCTGGTACCGACAAAAAAAGAAGTAAAAGAAAATGGTTTGTCACGAAGGCCAAATCTTGCTGTGATGCCAAGGGGTTAAGACACCTCACTAAAATTACTGTATGAGATAAAAAATATAGTATGTTTTGCATTTTCCCTTTACTGAGCTTCTTTTGAAAATCAATTACTGTCAGAGATTTCACATAAAATAGCACTTATTTCTATTCTCTAGGGCACATTGTACTTTTTGCATCATATAATTAAAATGCCAAATGTATTGGTGGCATCATACTAAAAAAAAGACTAAAAGACTCTAAATCCTATGGAGGATTTTCAGCAATTCATGGTATTCTTATACTGTAGTACTTAAATATGGGGATTTCTATATCTATAATTGTCATTATTATTATCATCTTCCTTTTTTACATCTTATACCATTTCTTTATATTCCTAAATATCTCATTAAACTTAGCTGTATTGCAGGCTTAATAGACCTCTTAAAAGCAGGGAATTGTAGTAAACTAATCTGATACAAATGAAATAAGACATTGATCGAATAAACAGCACCGCCGGAATAACAAACGCTTCAATGAATTGAAACGCCAGAGCAGAAAATTAAATGGTGAAAATGAGAAACTACGTTGAATCCAAGAAAAGCTTTTAAAACTTCCACTGAAAAATCATTGGATAAAGCAGACAGTGCTAATGTGATAGCATGCAAAGCAGCAGGAGATTATGTGAACCCGTCAGTTGAGAGATGGTGACTTGTCAACTTAAAGGGCACCTGTCACCTGAATTTGGCGGGACCAGTTTTCGGTCATATGGGCGGCGTTTTCGGGTGTTTGATTCACCCTTTCTTTACCCGCTGGCTGCTTGCTGGCTGCATTATTGGATTGAAATTCATTCTCTGTCCGTAGTACACGCCTGCGCAAGGTAATCTTGCCTTGTGCAGGCGTGTACTATGGAGGATAGAGAATGAACTTCAATCCAATAGTGCGGCCAGCATGCAGCCAGCGGGTAAAGAAAGGGTGAATCAAACACCCGAAAACTCCACCCATATGACCGAAAACCGGTCCCGCCAAATTCAGGTGACAGGTGCCCTTTAAGTCCTCATGCACACAAGTGTATTTGTGTCCCATTTTGAGCAAAACTTTAAAATGCTACTGAAAATGTTTTGCCAAACATCTGTATGCCGCTAATTTTCATAAGGGGTTGTTTGCTCATGAATCCTGTAATAATTCTTGGTATGTGGCTCATACTGGGCAACCTATCTGCGCTTTATATTGTAAACCTCTGTATGGATAGTGGCTATGGAGCCTAACCATGCAACGATTCAAGCATCTTCAGAGCAGTGCTTGCAAGCTTTATAGCAAAGAGTCTGTAAGCGCTTACGTAGGAAACTGGCCACAACTGTTAGGCTATCTGCACATGTTGCGGATTAGCCTTAGGAATTTCTGGTGCGGATTCTGAATCTTGGCAGAAAACGCAGCTGCGGATTTGTCACTTTTTTTGTGCAGATCCGCAGTGTTTTTTGTGCGATTTTGCTGCGGATTTTTTGCAGATTTTCAGGGTTTTTTACCCCTGCGGATTTCTATAATGGAATGAGTACAAAAACGCTGCAGATCCGCAAAAAAGAAGTGACATGCTACTTCTTTTAATCCGCAGCGTTTCCGCATGGAATTTTCCACACCATCTGCACAGCGTTTTTTTTTTTCTCATTGATTTGCATTGTACTGTAAATCAATTGCGGATCTGCAGCGTTTCTGCACCGCAAAAAACGCTGCGGATCCGCACAGAATCCGCAACGTGTGCACATAGCCTGAGACTAAAAACATAGTCGCATAATATTTGTGAAAAGAGACACCACAGTAGGCATAATTTATCACAAAGGGACGATTATTCCAAACTGGCATGTAAAATCAGGTGAATATGGAGTAGGCATAGTTTAAATAGTACTAGTATTTATAGTATTAGTAATAGTATTAGTATAACAACACATTTTTAAAAAGTTGGGCAAGAAAAGACAGACAGACAACAACCATGGATCCTCAAAGTAATCTTTAAAAAGTTGCAGTGGATATATATATATATATATATATATATATATATATATACACACCTCATTTAAAGATTTTTCTGTATTTTCATGACTATGAAAATTGTAAATTCACACTAAAGGCATCAAAACTGTGAATTAACACATGTGGAATTATATACTTAACAAAAAAGTGTGAAACAACTGAAATTATGTCTTATATTCTAGGTTCTTCAAAGTAGTCACATTTGCTTTGATTACTGCTTTGCACACTCTTGGCATTCTCTTGATGAGCTTCAAGAGGTAGTCACTGGGAATGGTCTTCCAACAATCTTGAAGGAGTTCCCAGAGATACTTAGCACTTGTTGGCCCTTTTGCCTTCACTCTGCGGTCCAGCTCACCCCAAACCATCTCGATCGGATTCAGGTCTGGTGACTGTGGAGGCCAGGTTATCTGGTGTAGCACCCCATCACTCTCCCTCTTGGTCAAATAGCCCTTACACAGCCTGGAGGTGTGTTTGGGGTCATTGTCCTATTGAAAAATAAATGATGGTCCAACTAAACGCAAACCGGATGGAATAGCATGCCGCTGCAAGATGCTGTTGTAGCCATGCTGGTTCAGTATGTCTTCAATTTTGAATATATCCCCAATAGTGTCACCAGCAAAGCACCCCCACACCATCACACCTCCTCCTCCATGCTTCACGGTGGGAACCAGGCATGTAGAGTCCATCCATTCACCTTTTCTGTGTCGTACAAAGACACGGTGGTTGGAACCAAAGATCTCAAATTTGAACTCATCAGACCAAAGCATAGATTTCCATTGGTCTAATGTCCATTCCTTGTGTTCTTTAGGCCAAACAAGTCTCTTCTGCTTGTTGCCTGTCCTTAGCAGTGATTTCCTAGCAGCTATTTTACCATGAAGGCCTACTGCACAAAGTCTCCTCTTAACAGTTGTTGTACAGATGTGTCTGCTGCTAGAACTCTGTGTGGCATTGACCTGGTCTCTAATCTGAGCTGCTGTTAACCTGAAATTTCTGAGGCTGGTGACTCGGATAAACTTATCCTCAGAAGCAGAGGGGACTCTTGGTCTTCCTTTCCTGGGGCCATCTTCATGTGAGCCAGTTTCTTTGTAGCGCTTGATGGTTTTTGCAAATGCACCTGGGGACACTTTCAAAGTTTTCCCAATTTTTCGGACTGACTGACATTCATTTCTTAAAGTAATGATGGGCACTCGTTTTTCTTTACTTAGTTGCTTTTTTCTTGCCATAATACAAATTCTAACAGTCTATTCAGTAGGACTATCAGCTGTGTAACCACCAGACTTCTGCACAACACAACTGATGGTCCCAACCCCATTTATAAGTCAAGAAATCCCACTTATTAAACCTGACAGGGCACACCTGTGAAGTGAAAATCATTTCCTGTGACTACGTCTTGAAGCTCATCAAGAGAAAAGAGAATGCCAAGAGTGTGCAAAGCAGTCATCAAAGCAAAAGGTGGCTACTTTGAAGGACCTAGAATATAAAACATATTTTCAGTTGTTTCACACTTTTTTTTTGTTAAGTATATAATTCCACATGTGTTAATTCATAGTTTTGATGCCTTCAGTGTGAATGTACAATTTTCATAGTAATGAAAAGGCAGAAAAATCTTTAATTGAGAAGGTGTGTCCAAACTTTAGGTCTGTACTGTATATATGGATAGTAATCATAGAATCATGGAATGTTACGAGTTGGAAGGGACCTCCATGGTCATCATGTCCAATCCCCTCCTCAATGCAGGATTCACTAAACCATCTCAGACAGATGTCTGTCCAGCCTCTGTTTGAAGACTTCCAATGAAGGAGAACTCACCACCTCTCGTGGCAGCCTGTTCCACTCATTGATCACCCTCACTGTCAAAACTGTCATGCTTGGGTTGGGAGAGCAGCGGACAGTCCGTGCATTAGCGGTCTGTGCTCAGATGGATTGGTACAAATGTCTGCCTGCGCCCTTAGCTGGTAATCTAGCTAATGAGCAGTAAGCAATAAAATTAAAAATCTGTTCTTGTATAGGGGAGAGTTTTTAACAACAAGTATATTGCAAAGCTCCACTTTGCAGTTTTTCACATTTAAGAAGAAACACAATCTTTAAAGTATTATTCTCATTATATTACATAAATACAATTGAAAACTGCTGGTAAAAGCCAAAAACTTTGCAATTTACTTGTTATTTCAAAATCCTCCCCATTCTCAAGAATTCAAGAATGGAGAGATTGTTTTATTTTTTGCTGCTCATTGCTTAATAGGAACCGGTCAGGTGATTCATGCTGCTCAAACCACTGGAAAATATACTTTGCAGATCTGTCCAGGGACCATAGCTGGAGACCAGATTAGTCTAACGCCTCCCCAGGTCGGCTCTGCCCAGCAGTGACTGACAGGACTCACCCTATATACATGCATGTGAGACCTGACAGTCACCTCCAGCAGTGCTGGTAAGAGCCGGATAAGGCCCTTTCATTCCAATAAAACATTTAGTCAGCGTTTGATCAGTAGAAATATAGTGACACAATGGTAAAGAACGCAGCATTTAAAAATAAAATCAAATCTAAACCTTGCATTTCCTGCCAATTTAATTCCTTCAAACTATATAAAAAGGAATCATTAGATTCTAGATGTTTCCCCTGTGAAGCCCTTTAAATTGTATTGTAAAGTTATAAGTACACAATTTGCTACGAGCTATTCTTCCCAGACTTACTACAGAAGTTTGCAGCCGGGGACACTTCATTTAATGTCAGCGTAATCCAAGAAACATAACTTTGTTCTGTGCTGTGAAACCTCCTGTAGGCAGATTGTTTGTGTGAGAATGGCGATGGCAGGAGCTGTGTAATGGGCATTATGAATAATATAGAGGCATTATACAGTTCTGCGCACAATGTGGTTAGGGTTGAGTGCCATGCTGATAGCTCATCGCAGGTATCAGACAGACTATTAACATTGATTCGCTTTGATGACTGATGTGAATGTGTTTGATACATTTCAAAAAAAGCACTTTAAGTATGTCTAGGAACAAGAATAGTAGAACCGCTTTATATTTAGTATGTATTATTAATGAGCCTTAGGGCTTGTGTAGACGACCGTATCATTGGTCCGAGTGCGATCAGACAAAACATCAGATTGCACTTGCACCAATATTATTCTATGGTGCTTTGCACATGTCCAATTTTTTTCCTCTGAAAAAATTGCAGTATATCCAAGTTGGATCCGATTATTGGATTGCACTCAACCATGCACGGCAATGAATACGTGGAAAACATTGAACGGCACTCGGATGACATCTGAGTGGAGTCCGATTTTCGCAGGTTGTCAGAATAGAGAAGATGGAGAATTTTTTTTTCATCTTCTTTTCATCCAAGAGAATCATATCACACTGTGCTCACACTCTGAATAGACTCTAATCAGTGTTTGGTCAGAGTGTGATTTGCATAATCGGCCCTCGGATGAGGGAATATATGGTTGTGGGATCCTAGCCTCAATATTATTTGCTAGTATTCATTAACTAATAGTATAAAAAAATACGTTGAAGAATGAAAAATGTTCAGATGTTTACAGGGATCCAAGAAGTATCGTTTCTCCTTGCGGAGAGTGACATGATAAGCATGTCGAGGTGAGGAGGCTTAAATCAGCAATGCTCCTCTGGGAAATATGCAAAATGTCTCTTCAGAGAGGAAGAGGACTAGAACTTTAGTGCCACCTATTGGAAGTATATTTCCCAGGCGAGCATTGCGGACTTTTAGTCTCCTCACCTCGACATGCTTAACATGTCAATCTCCTCAAGGAGAAACGATACTTCTTGGATCCCGGTCAGACGCCTCTCACTCAGCCAAACCGAATCTCCACTTTTCACTGACGAGGGGTAGTACCCCGAAATATAGTGTCTGCAAATTGAGATTCTGGTTTGACTTTTATCCTAAGTCATGTGAAAAGGCTCATAAAAGGGTTGACATTGACTGTTAGGATTGCTACTTCCAATAGGTGGCACTAGAGAGGGAAGAGACAGAAGATCAGGGGTGCGGCAGCTCTGGTGGTGGTGAGACGGCAGCTCTGGTGGTGGTGAGGCAGCAGTTCTGGTGGTGGTGATGCAGCAGCTTGGGTGGTTGGTGAGGCGGCAGCTCAGGTGGTTGGTGAGGCGGCAGCTTGGGTGGTGGGGAGAATGCAGAATGGTTATTGCAGGCTGTAGGCTTTCCTGAAGAGATGGGTTTTCAGGTTCCGTCTGAAGGATCCGAGAGTGGTGGATAATCGGACGTGTTGAGGTGTGGAATTCGAAAGGATGGGGATATTCGGGAGAAATCTTGGAGGCGGTTGTGTGAGGAACGAATAAGTGGGGAGGATAGTAGAAGGTCTTGGGAGGATCGAAGATCACGTGAGGGAAGATATTGGGAGATTAGTTCAGAGATATAGGGAGGGGACAGGTTGTGGATGGCTTTGTAGATCAGTGTTAGTAGTTTGAACTGGATTCGTTGGGGAAATGGGAGCCAGTGGAGGGATTTGCAGAGGGGTGAAGCAGGGGAGTAGCGAGGACAGAGATGGATCAGCCGGGCAGCAGAGTTGAGGACAGACTGGAGCGGTGCAAGAGAGTTAGCGGGGAGGCCACAGAGGAGGGTGTTGCAGTAATCGAGACGGGACATGATGAGGGCATGCACAAGAGTTTTAGTAGATTGTGGGCTCAGGAAGGGATGGATTCTGGCAATATTTTTGAGTTTAAGGCGACAGGAGGTGGCAAGAGTTTGGACGTGCTGTTTGAAGGACAGGGTAGTCCTCTTCCTCTCTGAAGAGACAATTTGCAGATGTTTACAGGATCATTCACACAGACTCCCAGGGAAATAATGGTAGGGTTGGACACAACACCAGAGAATGTTGTGATTGACTGTAAATAACGACATTAGGAAATGTTCTGCCTTTACAAATAATTACATATAAGAACTTTTTTCCCTATGCTTAAAACTGTTAGACCACGTGCAAACGTTTAGTATTTTACCTCAGAATCTGTAAGTCAAACCCAGGAGTGGGTGATGAATCCAGAAGTGGTGATGTGTTTCTATTATACTTTTCCTCTGATTGTTAAACTCCTAGTTTTGGCTTACAAATTCTGAGGTAAAATACTGACCAAAGACTGAACGTGGACTTACTGTTTGTTCCAATAGAAGAAAAATAAATTCTTATTTCTTCTAGAAAAATGCTCAGATCACTGAGGTGCAGCTTGGCAGAATGGTCTGCATAACAGGGGTTGGAGAATCAAGCTATGGGACTGGTTGGTAAGAATCTTTTCAGAAAGGGAATTTAATGAGTCACATGGAGTAAAACCCCAAAGCATCCAATACTAACTTTATAAAAATAGAGTTGCAATATGTCATTGCCCATGCATACAGGGGGCACATAGTGGGATATTTTCTACATATACATACAGTTCTAGAAGTATGTGTGACCTTCTACAAAATCTCAAATATACTGTGGCGAGAAGCCAAAGTGAAAATTGATCAGCGCTGCTGATTTGAAATCTTGACAATTTATGCTGAGGATTTTCACTACACTCTTTTTCATTTGACTGCCGAATTTCCTGTTGCAGAGATTTCCATATTCCCATTCTCTCTTCTCCTCCACTGAGTAAACTACTACTTCTCCATTTATATCTCCAGTGCCACAAGCCGCTGTTATTTTACCAAAAAGTGTTATCGACCGTTAATATACTTTCTCCATTCCATAGATTCTGTTTTTATTCTAATTTCACAATTTATTTGCCTCTCGCACAATGAAACAAAAATTGAAGGAAAGATCAAACTGATGAAACCGACCTAGACAATATTCTTTCTTTCTTTCAATGTTCTTTTTATTGCAAAATTTTTATAAGATAACAAACATTTCAAAAGAGTATGAGATAGTATCATAATGAACAATAAACCATTAAGAGTACTACAATATGGTACAAGTAAATTGAGCATCTGTAACTTGCTGTAAATTTCTCAGTGGTAGATATAGCATCAATAGTAAACCAAGTACCAAAAACAATTAACAATTACCGTACTCTCTTGCATAGAGAATAATTATTGAGTTAATTATCAAAATAAAAAAAAAGAAAAAGAAGAAATGGAGGTAAAGAGAAAGTAGAAGTAGGAGGGGATAAATGAGAGGAAGAAAGGGAGAGGGGTGGATGGGGTGGGGGAAAAGGAGTAGAGACACATTGGGCTAGGTGTGATTATATAATGTTTATATCGCAGAATGAAAAGTAGGCTGAGTTCTGAATTGGGACCAGGGGTTCCAAATATTTTGAAATTTGGTTAAGGAGTGATTAATTTTGGCTGCAAGTTCCTCAATGCGGTATAATTGGTCTATTTTGAGATATATTTGCTTAATTGTAGGTATATCTTTAGTGTTCCAATTTGAGGGGATCAAGGATTTACCCGCAGCCATGATGAATTGAGACATTTTGGAAGCGCTCTCGTTTCCTGGCCATAGTGGTAGGTTTAGGAAAACATTTTCCGGTTTTAAAACAATGTTCTCCCCTAGCAATTCTTGAATGATAGAGGTTATTGTCTTCCATAAGGAAGTGAGGGATGGGCAAGACCACCACATATGTAAAAAGTTGCCTACATCCGCCTCACATCTCCAGCAGTCAGAATTTGTTGAACGATACCATTTCTTGATGTGACTGGGGGTTAGATACCATCTGGAAATAATTTTAAAAGAGTTTTCCTGGATGCGCACGCAGGTTGAGGGGCCATGTGAGTTTTTATATATATATTTGATTTGAGGATCTGACAAGGAAGTGGCTAGGTCTTTTTCCCATTGAGCTAGATAAGCTCTTTTAATTGAGGTGTCTGATTGAAGTAAAGATTGGTATATTATCGATAGAGTCTTAGTGGGCATTTTCGAACTGGCACATAGAGTTTCATAAGGGGTTAATGGCCTACTGAGGTCTGTTGATTGGCGGTGGTGGTGAATGATATGAGAAAGTTTGCCATGTTGTAAAAATGTCAGGCCTGAGAGTCCCGGGATTTGAATCATATCTTGTAAGGGAAGTAGTGCTCCATCCACGAACAATTGTTCAAGTGGGATATGGGCTGCACAGTTGGGTAGTGTGTCTAAAAGGTCGGATACCATGGTCAATGGTGAGAGGGCGGGCGACAATGTAGGGCCAACTTTCCTCCATATTTTAAAAGTAGCTGAGGTGTGGATATTTTTTATTATAGGTGGATTCAAATCATCTGTGTGACCTAATAGTAATGAATGTAGAGGTATAGGGGACAATGCTTCTTCAATGCTTAACCATTGTTTATCCTCTGATTTCCTGATCCAGTGGATCGTTCTTGTGATGTGAGTTGCTTGGTAATACTTTGATATGTCTGGAGCTCCCATCCCTCCCAAGTCTTTCGGAAGTGAAAGCGTTTTGGCGTTAATGCGTGATTTACCCTTTTGCCAAATATAGTTAAAAAATAAAGAATGAACTTTAGCTAGATAGGAGCACGGCAAGTGTATTGGAAGCATGTGGAGAATGTAGACAAATTTTGGGAGAATTATGCTTTTTAAAATGTTTTTCCTGCCTACCCAAGATAGATAAGTGTCTTTCCAAGAGCGGATGAGTGTGGTAGTGCTTTCTAATAGTCGAGTGTAATTAAGAGTGAAAAAATCTTTATCCGAGGCACATAACTGTATGCCTAAATATGTTAAACTTTTCGGCCTCCAAGGGAAGGGTAATGTTGTTTTAAGGCTGTTGATTATATTGTTAGGTAGTCCGATGTTTAGTAGCTCAGATTTGGATTTATTTACTTTAAAATTGGAGAGTTTACCATAACTCTCCAGAATGCTCATAATGGCTGGAATGCTTCTCAATGGTTTTGAAATTATTAGTAATAGGTCATCCGCAAACGCCGCCACCTTAAAGTGGGTGCCTTGAATATGAAGGCCTTCAATATCAACGCATTGTTGCATGGCTTGTATCAGAGGCTCAATTGAGAGTACGAAAAGTAGAGGCGACAGCGGACAGCCCTGTCTTGTGCCATTGAGTATCTGAAATGAGTCTGTGAGTGACCCATTGATTCTGATCCTAGCTGAGGGTGCGGAGTACATTCCCATGATAGCCAATATCAAGGATGGGGGAAACCCAAATTTTAGTAATGTTTCCTGTAGAAAGGTCCAGTCTACCCTATCGAAGGCCTTCTCTGCATCTAAGCCCATTAGTGCAATTGGTATTTTCTTATGTTTTGCATACTGCATAAAGTTCAAGATTTTGTACGTATTGTCCCTCCCCTCTCTCCCCTTCACAAATCCAGACTGAGACAGGGATATCAGCTGGGGTAGCACCACAGCCATTCTGTTCGCCATTAGTCTCGCATAAATTTTTAGATCCGTATTCAACAATGAGATCGGCCTATAGCTGCCACATTGTTCTGGATCTTTCCCTTCCTTATATATCAGTGAGATTCTGGCTTCCAGAAATTGGCGCGGGGCTGTGTCCCCCCTCTGAAGAGAGTTGCACATATCAAGCAGGTGGGGAAGCAAAATTTCAGAGTTAGATTTATAGTAATGTGCTGTAAAGCCGTCTGGACCCGGGGCTCTTCCTTTGGGGCATTTTGACAAGGCTGACTGGAGCAGTGGCGTAGGAAGTGGGTGCGGGGGGGGGGGCGGTCCGCCCCGGGCGGCACAATGCAGGGGGCGGCCGGCGCTGCAGAAGAAAAAAAAAAAAAAAAAAAAGACGCCCCTTTAAATCTTCGGGCGGCGCCGTCCACCGCCACGACCAGGGCCAGCTCCCCCCACCCCCGCCCCCCGCCCCCCGCTCTAATACTCACCTCTCCTGGTTCCTGCGGCTTCAGCGTCCTCTGACTCTGCGACGTCTCAGAGCAGAGGGCGCGATGACGTCATCACTGTGCGCGCCGCTCTGCCTCTCTGTCCTGAGCGTCGCAGAGCCGGAGAGACGCTGACTGGCTGCACCGGACCTGCGCTAGGAACGGGAGAGGTGAGGATTTTACTTTTTTTTTTTCTTTATGTCTGACTGGGGGCAATGCTGGACACACTGGGGCAATACTGGAGACCATGGGGCAGATTGCTGGACACACTGGGGCAATACTGGAGACCATGGGGCAGAATGCTGGACACACTGGGGCAATACTGGAGACCCTGGGGCAGAATGCTGGACACACTGGGGCAATACTGGAGACCATGGGGCAGAATGCTGGACACACTGGGGCAATACAGGAGACCATGGGGCAGAATGCTGGACACACTGGGGCAATACTGGAGACCATGGGGCAGATTGCTGGACACACTGGGGCAATACTGGAGACCATGGGGCAGAATGCTGGACACACTGGGGCAATACTGGAGACCCTGGGGCAGAATGCTGGACACACTGGGGCAATACTGGAGACCATGGGGCAGAATGCTGGACACACTGGGGCAATACAGGAGACCATGGGGCAGAATGCTGGACACACTGGGGCAATACTGGAGACCATGGGGCAGATTGCTGGACACACTGGGGCAATACTGGAGACCATGGGGCAGAATGCTGGACACACTGGGGCAATACTGGAGACCATGGGGCAGAATGCTGGACACACTGAATACTGGAGACCATGGGGCAGATTTCAGGACACATTGAGGCAATGCTGGAGACCCTGGGGCAGACTTTTGGACATACTGGGGCAATACTGGAGACCATGGGGCAGATTGCTGGACACACTGGGGCAATACTGGAGACCATGGGGCAGAATGCTGGACACACTGGGGCAATACTGGAGACCATGGGGCAGAATGCTGGACACACTGGGGCAATACAGGAGACTATGGGGCAGATTGCTGGACACACTGAATACTGGAGACCATGGGGCAGATTTCAGGACACATTGAGGCAATGCTGGAGACCCTGGGGCAGACTTCTGGACATACTGGGGCAATACAGGAGACCATGGGGCAGATTGCTGGACACACCGGGGCAATACTGGAGACCATGGGCAGAATGCTGGACACACTGGGGCAATACAGGAGACCATGGGGCAGATTGCTGGACACACTGGGGCAATACTGGAGACCCTGGGGCAGATTTCTGGACACATTGAGGCAATGCTGGAGACCCTGGGGCAGACTTCTGGACACACTGGGGCAATGCTGGACACTGGGGCAGATTGCTGGACACACTGGGGGTAATATGCTGGACATACTGGGGCAATGCTGGACACTGGGGGTAATATGCTGGACACACTGGGGCAGACTGCTGGACACACTGGGGAAAGGCTGGACACTGGGGCAGATTGCTGGACACACTGGGGGCAGTGCTGGACATACTGGGGCAGATTGCTGGACACACTGGGGGTAATATGCTGGACACACTGGGGCAGATTGCTGGACAACATGGCGGTAATATGTTGGACACACTGGGGCAGATTGCTGGACAACATGGGGGTAATATGCTGGACACACTGGGGGCAGGACTTGAGGCATGGGCAGAATGTAGATACGGGGCATGATTGGAGACACGGGGCAGGATTGGATCATGGGGCAGGATGGATACGATGGAGGCTGGTGGGGCAGGATGGGGAGATCATATGGGGTAGAATGGATACTCATGAGGGCAGGATGCGAGAACATATGGCTGGAGCCAGGAATGAGATAAACGGGGCCAGGGTGGGGAATAGTGTTACCATAGGGGATAATTAAGGGATATTATTACTGCAGTGATGTATTTATTTTATTTTTTGAGGACACTGTTTTAAATGAGGGGGCGGTCCTGTTACTGTGCAGAATGACACTATGTCACCTTTTTTTCTTCATGTGATGTAATGTAGAAGTTGTGAAAAATTAAGTAATGTGTTCTGCAAGCGGAGCTCGAGATAACTGTGTTATTTCCTGCAGAAACGAGTCCTGGCTGGAAGGAATGATGGCGGTCTGTGCTGGATGAAAGATGAAGGACTTCACCTAGAGACGTCACTGGTGAGTCAGTGTTACCTATACACTGACATTATACACTGTATACTATATAGAGGTCCTGTGTATAATACCACCAGTGATCTCTGTATTACCTCTACACAGACACTGCATACTAAGTACAGATCTCCTGTGAATACTGGCACTTATGGTGATAGTATTGTGGGGTTTTTTTTATTACTGATCAGTATTGTAGTATTCAGTCACTATGTGGTGGTAATATGTGGTCTGGAAATGGTGTTGTGGTATTTGTCCCTTGTATGTAGTATTATTCGGTCACTATGTAGCCTGGTCATGGTGTGGTGGTATTAAGTCACAGGTGTGGCATGTGGGGGTGACACCATTAGGCCCAGTTTAAGTTCTACAAAACAGGAAAACCATTTTTGGTAACCTTTGTGTGTATTGAGCCGGGGGGGGGGGGGGGGGCGCCAAACTCGGGAACAGCCCCGGGCGGCAAAAGCTCTAGCTACGCCTCTGGACTGGAGCTCCGTCAGAGAGAACGGCTTGATTAATTGTTTTTGCTGAGATATAGATAGGGTTGGGAGTTTTAGGCTATTTAAGAAGGTTTCGACCTAGACATTATTTACAGGCTGGTCTGTTAATGATTTCCAGGACCCGTTCATGTGCAGGAAGGCACGAAATGGCCATCATCCAGCATGTGTCAAAAAAATTCTCTTGCGCCCATATTTCAACTCAAACTAAATAAAGTCTTATGGGATGGTGAGTGCCACCTTTCTTTTTCTTGTTGGCTAACTTTGGATTGACTGATTTTTGATGTGGCACCCGAGATCCTATTTGTTCAGTGGAAAAACACTCCATAAAAAATACGTTTTTCTGGCGGAGTTTGGATTTTGGTGTTGGATTCTTTGCTATTTTTCCCTGGTCTGTTAATGGAACTGCACAATCCCTGCACAGCAGACCATCCTAGCAGCTGGTGGTCATTTTTCAAATCTATTTTCAGAATGGACCACTAAATGACTACAAACATTGAGATGTTTTTCCTAAACTCACATATTGTAACCTCATATGAACGCCCTGGTTGTGTTGTGATTCCTGGCATGCTCTGACTACAATTCTCCTCATTCTCTGTGCTTTTTCCAGTTTTGATTCTAGTTTACGTGCTTTTTTTTTTCTTGCTCACCAACCCTTGATTTACTACAGCTCTTTGATCCATTGTGATTTTTTTTCCTTCGGGTTATTCAAAGGTGTATTACCATAATGAAGATCAAGTCTCCTCAAACATCCCATTAAAATCACTAAAATATGTAATTAACATGAATTTGTTATATTGCATTGTCCATAATGAAAGTTTGGCCCAAGAAGCACGATTCCTACACTTTGAATTGTCACTGCTTACATCCAGCTGCAGCTCTTCTTTTGCAGAATGATCATGGGCAGATCTCGTTGTTCAGTACAACAATGGTACCTTTCAGAACCATATATCTGTACTACATACAGGGGTGGATATGCCATCTGTGCCAATTATGAAGCCACACACGGGTCCAATGGGTGAGGGGGCCCACTTCCACCTCAAAATCAGTAAGCAGTTTTTGTCACACACCCAAAGAGGGGTCCAAATATGAGTCTTGCACAGGGGCCGTCTTTTGTCTGTGTTCTAAAGTGACTATATATGTAGCCAGTCTTAAACTAATATGTAAAAAGAATATTACGGCTTCAAAAAGTTAACTTAAAGGTGGGTTTCCATCTACATCTACATATCCATTATATTTCCATATCACCTATCATGTGGCCTACGTGTTTTAACATCTAACCAATATTACAAAAACAACCCAGTCCAGTACAGCAGTATTATTTATAATAACTATATTTTGTCTAATGAAGTTACACTTAAACATCTTGTATTTCGAAAAGAGAATTTTACTAAGCTATGGATTAGGTCAGTGAAGGAAAAAAATCAATAGATTTAACATGACACCTACTGGGAAACGGAGGCTCATGGCATGGTATGATCAATAGTCTATTACTGCACTGCTAGTGTTGCTGTTCACAGATCTGATCAATGCGCACTGCAGTGACATGAACCTTCCAAGCTAGCCATAGAGCCCGGCCTAGCTAATTCACCGTATTTCAAAAAATAGCTTAAAGGAACACTGAAGTACAAGCTTCATTTAATATGATAGCATCATCCTTGGTTCTGTTTTGCTTTTTATAGTTCCCTAAAGGTTTTTATTGTGTTCTTCTTTCTCCTACCAACCAAGCGTTTGGGCAAAGCATGAGATTTAGGATATGTTGACACTCAGATCTATTGCTTTGGATTTTCACCAGGTCTGGTACCCCACCGGTCTTAGTGTCTTAGCTTCCAGCAATGATGTATTATGCAGACATTATGTAGATATGTGACCACTGCAGGCAATCACATCCTGCTGTATAGAGGACGGCAGTGGACCAGGTTAGTGTTACCAGAAATAGATCATTTATATATTGAATCTTTAGTTCCAGCTCAGCAGTATGAATCCTGTATGGATGATTTATGAACAATTTGCTTCCAATGTTCTGTTGGATTTTCCTTGATATTATGGGTCAGATTTCCTGCAGAGTTATCTGCAGTACTTTGCCCTGCACGCAATGGAGATCAAACAATGCAGAATCCTCTTAATTTTCCTCAGTCCTTACTCCTAAATGCTTCTGCTCAGCACCCATAACCTGCCTTGAGCCCACATAATACTTGCTTCTGATTTTATACTGCAATTATTTTTATTATTTATAAGGAATCTGTGAGAAAACAATTAGGCTATGTGCGCATGTTGAGTATTTGCTTGCAGAAATTTCTGCAAGGTTTCAGCATCTCTTGGCAGAAAAACGCTGCGGCAAAAACACTTGTTTTTGTATACTTTTTTGTATGTGTTTCTGCATGAGTTTTTGTACAGCAATTAAGTTTTTTTTAGCTAAATAAAGTTTTGTGATGTAATTTCTTGGTTCAACAACATCTTTTTCATGTTGACTCAGTGTGGCATCAGGGTAATGGGATTTTGGCTTGGTGTCAGCAGCTGTCATTGACAGGTAGCTTAGTAATGAAAAGGTTTCAGCCTGACAGCCTTATTACTAAGCCAATAAGGAAACACAAACACACACAAAAACAAATTGTCACCAGCCTATGTAGGAGCGCTAACAGAATGAATTTACATAGGCTATAACCAGACAGCAAATGTTAATTTTAAAGAAAAAAAATTTGTGTGGGCTCCCGCATAATTTTAATAACCAGCAGAGGGAAAGTCGATGGCTGATATTAATATTCTGGGAAGGAGCAAATAGCCACAAAGGTTCTCAGCTGTTTGATTAGCCTTTACTGAGTAGTTTTCAGGGAAACCCCAGAAATTTTTTTTACATAGAATCCCCCTATAAAATCTAACCAGCAAAGGCTAGGCAGACAGCTGTGAGCTGATATTAATAGCCTAAGAAGGGGCCATGGATATTGACCCCTCCCAGACTACAAAACATCAGCTCTCAGCAGCCCCAGAAAAGGCACATCTATAAGATGCACTTGGCCTCACTTTTTCTACTTGCCCTGTAGCGGTGGCAAGTGGGTTTCATATTTGTGGGATTGATGTCACCTTTGTATTGTCAGGGGATAACAAACCTACAGGTTAGTAATGGGGAGGTGCCTATAAGACACCTATCCATTAGTAACCCCACAGTGATATTGTATAAAACACACACCCAGAAAAAATTCCTTTTATTTGAAATAATGACACAGACTCTTTTTATGAATCTTATTTAAACCATACTTAAAGAATGCCCAATCCACTGATGCCAATGTCTCCTGCAAAAAAATTAAAATAATAAACCACAATATTCCTCACCTGTCTGCAGAGAAGATAATCCATAATGTCCCATGATCATGATCATTTTGAGAGCAGTCACTGATGTGACTGCTCTCACAGACAGCCAGCAATACACTGACAGGAGGTAATGACTCACTGGAGTTCATCAGCTGATCAGCTCTGGTGCTCTCACTTATGGCATCACTGCAACTGCTGTGAGGGGATCGACAGGCCGCAGCATGAAGAGAAGGGGTGGCACAGTGAGGGACTCACCGAATTCGGCGGGTGCGTGGGTGAGCATGTAAATGACGGAGCATCGCAGTATGAATGTTCGGGTGTCGGCTGATATCCAGAGAGGCGCACACCGGGTAAAGCAATGCAGCACAGCCTTTCAGGTGACGGTGGCTGCTCAAAGAGGCAAGCGCCAAGAGGAATCCTGTGGAGAGCTCTATTCTGTTGCTCCACAGATATATGGACTAGAGGTTCAGCGGGCAAAACCAGAGACTGCCCGCTGCCGCCAGAAGTAGGACCGTGTGCTGGGCGAGGATGCTAGCAGACACTACATCGACCAATCCTGAAACCCACGGGACCTTCAGCGAGTGACAGGCTGCGGAGCCACGATAAGTGAACTTTTAACCAGAAACTGTTAAACAACCATTTATCCAGTTTAGTTTTGCACACTTTTACCCTGCTATCTCTCTGCATGGAGTTTCTTACTGTTAACTAATTAAATAGTTAACCCCTGCTCTGCAGCATTTGTGCTACTGCATCCAAGTACATGCAATTTTCTCCCGCAGTGGAGCCATAAGTGAGAACACTGGAGCTGATGAGCTGATGAACTCCGATGAACTCTCTCACGGCAGCTCAGTGATACACTGTTGGGCCGGGGACACACACAACGTATAAAAAAACGGTCCGTTTTTCACGGACGAGAATCGCACAAATGTTACCAAAACAGTGATCCGTGTGCAGTGCGAGGATGCGATTTTCTCGCATCAAATGATCCGTGTGACATCCGTGTGACATCCGTATGGCATCCGTGTGGTGAGATTTTCTCACACACTTGCAAAATGAGCAAATAATGGCTGAGCCTTTCCTGTCACCTGCCCAATGCCTGAGAATTTCTCGCAAGTCACACTGATGGTCCGTGTGCTGTGCTTTTTTTTCTCACCCCCATAGACTTTCATTGGCGATTCTCGGCCGAGAAACACTGACAATCGCAGCATGCTGCGATTTCACTCGGATCCTGAATACGGCCGAGAAAATATCGGATGATGGGAGCTGCCCCATAGATTAACATTGGGACGAGTGCTATGCGATTTTTTATCGCATTGCACTCGTCCGTATTACGGTCTAGTGTGACCCCGGCCTTGGAGCGATTATCTCCTGTCAGTGTATCGCCGGTGGCTGGGTAGAGCAGTCATAACTCCCAATGTGACTGTTCTACATGTGAGATTACCGTGGGACACTCAGGATTATGTGAACTATGGTGGACAGGTGAGTATATGTTCGTTTATAATTTTTGATTATTTCTCGTAGACGAGAGCATCGGCGATTTGGTGTTAGGTGAGCATAATGATTTTTTTATTTTTATTTGAATGTGTTTGTAATTATTTTACTTTTTTTTTTTTTTTAACTGTGAGCACAGGTGCTGGCAGATGAGACCATGTCTCCCATCAACGGTACCTGCTGTCATTGTTATCAGTGACAGCAGACATAGCCCAATGGGAGCAGTAGTATCATCAGCCCACTCCTGCTGACCTGCAGTAAGCTTTTAACTGCAGGTCACCGCTGCGAGTCACAGTCAGAGCTGCGGAGTCACACTGACATCTGACAGCATGATCCCGCAGCATTCTGACTGCTAGTCTTACCGTCAGTAGCGTTACCATGGGTCACAGCTGTGCGTCACATTCACAGCTATGGGGTCACGCTGACATCTGACAGTATGACCCCACAGCGCTCTGACCAGTGGTCTTATCGGCGGTAGCGTTACTGAGGATCACATTCACAGCTGCAGGGTCACGCTGACATCTGACAGCATGACCCTGCAGCACTCTGACCGACAGTAGCATTACCACCGATAAGAACCACCACGCCAGTGTTACAGCATGTGACAGAGTGGGAAGTTTATCTATCCATATTCTACGGGGTGGACACCCTACTTGAGCACCACCATTCTCCATACCTATTGAGTGCCGTGTTTTTCTAACATAGAGTGGGAAACATCATAGGAAGCCGGTAAAATGCAAATCCGCAAAAAACCTTTTTATACCTGCATTTTTGCTGCAGATTTCACTGACTCAATTGAAGTCAATGGGTGAAAAAAGCTGCAGAAATGCACAAAGAATTGACATCCTGCAGAAAACAATGCACTGCAAATACTTTAGGAAATTTACTGATCATGTGCACAACACTTCAGGATTGTCAATTAATTAGCTTGCATAAGGATTCCACAGCATTTTTTGCCCATTTCCACACAGAAAAAATGCTGCAAAAACGCATAAAAAAAGCACTGTGTGCACATAGCCTTATGGTGTCAGGGTTTTTAATATCCATTTTGTAGAGATTTCTTCCCTGGAAACATTGGTAATGACTAATGTAATTTCATTTATTAAGATTTTTTTTTATTTCAGTTATCAATTGGAGAAATATATTTTGTGGATGAAATTACGATGTGTCGCTTGGTCATTCCACTATTTACACAAAGCAATTAACCATTTAATGGTGTCCGAATATTTTTACAGGGCTTTATTCTGCAGCTCCATAAAAATACTGTGCTGAAAGTGGGTTTCACACATCATTTTCTACATTATGCTCAATGAACACTGTGTAAACTATAGAGGTTGCCACTTTTTGGGACCATCGATCATGCGATCACCAGGACAGTTATCAATGACGTATTTTTCACATTTTGTGTTTTCTTTTTGCGATATAAAGCAAAAAAAAAGGAAAAAAAATGTGTATACACTGGTAACCTGCCTAATACATTGTAATCTCATGTGAAGATGAAAATTGGGCCAAGCAGAGACCTCAGAATGAAAGCCTAATGGCCTGCAAACAGTTACAGATGATTGTTTCGATGTTATTTTGTTTCTATCATGAAACAAATAACATGTATTCAACTTGTCAGGTATCATTCTGATTGCTCCTTTGCAATTATTTGGGTGAATTAGTGCATAAAGTCATCACATTGGAAATCAATTTATCAAAATGATAACTTTTTAAGAAATCAAATGTTTTTAATAAATTATATATTTTTTGCCGAGATGCCCTCACTAGGTCCCGTTATACAGATGTCATCATTGATGCATGATAGAAATTCAATACGTCATGCTGAAATTTATTTTGATCTTAGAATTGTATATATTGAAGCAATTTAATAGAGCTAATAATGCTCGAGAAGTAAACTACAAGGAAGTAAAATGTAGATATATATATATATATATATATATATATATATACACACAGAGAGAATGTAACTGGCAAGAAAAACGACTTTATCCTGCCAGGAAATCTTGTCAGTGTTATGTACCGTCTTTATTAATATGACCAAAGTGGAAAAGATCTAATGAAAGTGGTCATTTATTGTGAAGAAATAACAAAGAGCTGAAATGTTCTCCCTAGCTAATAAGTCAGATGCTGTGCCAAAGACACAAAGTCCAACATTAATTTGTATGAATATGTAAAATAAAGTTGATTTATCAGTACTGCTTAGATTTACTGCATATTTTTTGTTAATATGCTAAGAGGAACATGAATAAAGTTCTATTGAAAAGTCACTAAAATCCCAACATACATAGTACAAGTGTTTAGATTAAAACACAAATACAACCACTATCAAGGCCAAGAATTCTAAATTGGCCATTAGAAAAACCTTTCATCAGAAGTTTGAGAATGCTTGTGAGGACAGTATTGTCTGTTATTTGCTCTCTGCCAATCAATAGTGATACGCTAAATGTATGACATACTGTAGCTGGCGGCCGAACACTCGTTCTGCCAATAGCTATTTCTCCTGACTTCAACATAAATAAACCTACAAAGAGGGCACCGGAGATAAAAGCTCCGCCATAATATATAAATAGACACCCAAAAGAAAAATGGACACTAAGAGCTAAAATATAACAATTTTATTGAAGAACCATATAAATAAAATACAAAAATATGAATAGAAACCAAGTAATGGAATGCAAATGAAAAAAATGATAAAAGAGGCGACACTAGTACCACACACGGGACAAGTAATACATATATAGAGCAAAAAAAATCAAAAAAATATTGATCGGTTACATACGCTTGCCAGGACTAAAGGCATAAGTCAATCGTACAAGGAAAGTCTCATACAGTAAAGTAGATAAAGCCTAGAGTCTGCCTGCATAATGTAAATAAGAGGGTACACATACAGAATACCAACCTGCAGCCGTGTGCGGAGAGGGGAGCCTTTCCTTTCCTTGTACGATTGACTTATGCCTTTAGTCCTGGCAAGCGTATGCCATATAGTATACTTTGACTAGCTTACATTATGCACCTTATTGATAGTATTTAGTATACAATCTTTTGCACTAGGCACTTTACTCTATATTCTTCTGCATACAGTGTATCTCCCTGCATTTTGCACTTTGTTTTAGAGCATCTTATATATAGTTACTCCCTCTGGTTATCATATGCTCAGTTACTTTTATAAGAACACCTATATGATCTTATTATTATTTGCACTACGCAAAATATACTAATCTTAGCGATCTATAT
Source organism: Ranitomeya imitator (assembly GCF_032444005.1). Taxonomy (NCBI): domain Eukaryota; kingdom Metazoa; phylum Chordata; class Amphibia; order Anura; family Dendrobatidae; genus Ranitomeya; species Ranitomeya imitator. Next base: position 282,547,396 of record NC_091286.1, read on the forward strand.
ATGGTATTTTGTATCTTTTGGCATCAGTGTAACCGATCAATATTTTTTTGATTTTTTTGCTCTATATATGTATTACTTGTCCCGTGTGTGGTACTAGTGTCGCCTCTTTTATCATTTTTTTCATTTGCATTCCATTACTTGGTTTCTATTCATATTTTTGTATTTTATTTATATGGTTCTTCAATAAAATTGTTATATTTTAGCTCTTAGTGTCCATTTTTCTTTTGGGTTTCTTTTGACGTCAACATAAGCATCATTTTTTCCAGTTGTTAGAGAGATATGATTAACCCCTCTACCCCCGAGGTGGTTTGCACGTTAATAACTGGGCCAATTTTTACAATTCTGACCACTGTCAATTTATGAGGTAATAACTCTGGAACTCTTTAAAGGAGCCCGGTGACTCTGAGACTATTTTTCATGCCATATTGTTCTTCGTGATAGTGTTAAAATTTCTTCAATATGACTTGCGTTTATTTGTGTAAAGAATGAAATTTGGTGAAAATATGGAAAATTTCGCAATTTTCCAGCTTTGAATTTTCACACCCTTATATCACAGATATATCACACAAAATAGTTAATAGATAACATTTCCCATGTGTTTACTTTATATCAGCAAAATTTTGGAACCAGAGTTCAACGTTGACCAGCAATATTTCATTTTTCCAGCAAAATTTACAAAACCATTTTTTTTAGGGACCACATCACATTTGAAGTCACATTGAGGGGTCTATATGATAGAAGATACCCAAAAGTGACACCATTCTAAAAACTGCACCCCTCAAGCTAACTGCACCCCTTTAGGAGCTTCACAGCAATTCTTTAAAAAATTTTTTTTATTTTGACAAGGGTAACAGGAAAAAATGGACCCCAAATTTGTTATAATTTCTCCTGAGCATGCCGATACCCCATATAAGGGCGAAAAACAATGATAAGGCACACGGCAAAGCTCGTAAGGAAAGGAGCACCATTTCTCTTTCTGAATGCAAAATTTGCAATTGGTTGATGCCATGTCACATTTGGACAGCCCCTGATGTGCCTAAACAGTGAAAATCCCCCACAAGTGATACCATTTTAGAAATTAGATCCCGCAGGGAACTGATCTAGAAATGTGGTGAGCACATTGAACCCTCAGGTGCATCACAGAAGTTTATAACGAGCCGTAACCGTAAAAATAAAACAAATCAAATGTTCCCTACAAATAAGTTTTAGCACAAATTATTGCATTTTCATAAGGTAACAGTTGAAATTGCATCATACAATTTGTAAAACTATTTCTCCTGAGTACGCCGATACCCGATATGAAGGATAAAACTACTGTTTGGGCGCAAGGCAGGGCTCAGAAGAGAAGGAGCATCATTTGACTTTTTGAATGTAAAATTACTTGGAATCATTAGCGAGCGTCATGTCCCATTTGAAGAGCCCCTGATGTGCCTAAACAGTGGAAACCCCCACAAGAGACCACATTTTGGAAACTAGACCCCTCAAGGAATGTACTTAGATATGTGGTAAGCACCTTGAACCTTCAGGTGCTTCACAGAAGTTTACACCATTGAGCCGTGAAAATAAAGATCTAATTTTCCCCACAAAAAAGTAATTTTGACTCCAAATTTTGCATTCCGTAATGGTAACAGGAGAAGTTGCCCCATATAGTTTGTTGTGCAATTTCTCCTGAGTATGCCGATACCCCATATGTGGGGGAATACTACTTTTGAGGCACAGTGAATCGCTCAGAAGGGAAGAAGCACCATATAGGAGTTCAGATTTTGCTGAAATGGTTGAGGTTGCCATACTACATTGGCAGAGCACCTGAGGTGCCAGAATAACAGAAACCCCCTACATGTGAACTCATTTTGCAAACTACACTCCCCAATGAATTCATCTAGTGGTGCAGTGATAATATTGACACCACATGTGCCTCACAGAATTTTATACCTCTGAGCGGTGAAGAAAGTATAAAGTACATTTCTGCTACTAAAATGTTGCTTTAGCCCCAAGTTTTTAACTTTTGTAAGGTTTAATAGGAATTTTTTTTTACAACAAACTGAGGTCTATTTTTTCCTGAGTGTGCCAATACCCTACATGTTATCGGAAAATGTTTTTCGGGCACAGTGAAAAGCTCAGAATGCAAGGAGCGTTAGATTTTACTGTTATGGTTTGCAGGTGCCGTGACCAACTGGCCGACCCCATGAGGTGCCAGAACAGCAGAATCCCCCATAAGTGACCTAATTTTACTAATTACACCTCTCAATGAATTCATCTAGGGGTGCAGTGATCATTTTGATACCATGGGTATGTCACAGAATTTTATACCTTTGGGCAGTAAATCTAAACAGCACAAAAAGAGGACTTGAAAATCCTCCAAAAATACAAAAATACAGCAAAAAGGCAGAGATCCTTACCTGCCTAGGACTCCAAACAAATGCACTATCCAAATGCAGTAGACCCATATAGTTAAGATGGTAGTACCCCATATGTGGCTGTACAATACTACCGTATATACTTGAGCCGACCCGAGTATAAGCCGATCCCCCTAATTTTGCCACAAAAAACTGGGAAAACTTAATGATTCGAGTATAAGCCTAGGGTGGAAAATGCAGCAGCAACTGGTAAATTTCAAAAGTAAAAATGGATACCAATAAAAGTAAAATTGAGACATCAGTAGGTTAAGTATTTTTAAATATCCATATTGAATCAGAAGCCCCATATAATGCTCCATAAAGTTTGATGGGCCCCATTTGTTGTGAATTCTGCTTTTGGGCTCCCTCCGGTGGTTGTAGGTGGTAATGCAGTTGTCCCTGGGCTGCAGTCTTGGAAAGGTGTATCTACTGATTGCAATTCTGACTGGGGTATTTAGGTTTGCAGGACTCATTGGTCCTTTCCAGTTGTCAATGTTTCTTGGGAAGTGTTGGATCTTTGTCTGGCTTCTCCTGCTTAGCTGCCAATTCAGTAAACATAAGTGTCTGTTTCTTTTTCTGTGGCACACAAGCTGTGTGCTTATATTCTGTGCTATTCATTTGTTTTCTCTTGTCCAGCTTAGACTGTGTCAGTGTTTTCTCAGTCTTGTTGGATTCTCTGGAGTTGCAGATATACGCTCCACATCTTTAGTTAGATGGTGGAGTTTTTGTATTTTCAGTTGTGGATATTTTTGGAAGGATTTTAGTACTGACCGCTTAGTATCCTGTCCTATCCTTTCCTATTTTAGCTAGAGTGGCCTCTTTTTCTAAATCCTGTTTCCTGCCTGCGTGTGTCTTTTCCTCTACTACTCACAGTCAATATTTGTGGGGGGCTGCCTATCCTTTGGGGTTCTGCTCTGAGGCAAGGTAGAATTCCTATTTCCATCTATAGGGGTATTTAGTCCTCCGGCTGTGTCGAGGTGGCTAGGATTTGTTAGGCACACCCCACGGCTACTTCTAGTTGCGGTGTTAAGATCAGGATTTGCGGTCAGTATAGTTACCACCTACTCCAGTGTAAGTTTTCATGCTGCTCCAAGGTCACCTGATCATAACACCATTAGATGCTCCATATTAAAATATGCCCCATATAATCCTGCATAAAGGGTAATAAGGGCTGTTATGAACAGGTGATTCAGAACCACAATGGACCTTGTAGTTCAGAGCACACAAAGTGACCTGACAATTACCAAAAAACATAGGACGAGCTCTGAGACGTGGGAACTCTGCTGACCGCAATCCCTAATCCTATCCAACCGCACTAAAGGTAGCCGTGGAGTGCTCCTGACCAGTCCTATGCGCCTCGAGCACAGCCTGAGAAACTAGCTAGCCCTAAGAAAGAAAAATAAGCCTACCTTGCCTCAGAGAAATACCCCAAAGGAAAAGGCAGCCCCCCACATATAATGACTGTGAGTTGAGATGAAAATACAAACGCAGAGATGAAATAGATTTAGCAAAGTGAGGCCCAACTTACTGAACAGACCGAAGATAGGAAAGATAACTTTGCGGTCAACACAAAAACCTACAAACAACCACGCAGAGGGGCAAAAAGACCCTCCGCACCGACTAACGGTACGGAGGTGCTCCCTCTGCGTCCCAGAGCTTCCAGCAAGCAAGAAAAACCAATATAGCAAGCTGGACAGAAAAAATAGCAAACAAAAATAACACAAGCAAAACTTAGCTTATGCAGGATAGACAGGCCACAGGAACGATCCAGGAGAAAGCAAGACCAATACTGGAACATTGACTGGAGGCCAGGAGCAAAGCACTAGGTGGAGTTAAATAGAGCAGCACCTAACGACTTAACCTCATCACCTGAGGAAGGAAACTCAGAAGCCGCAGTACCACTCTCATCCACCAAAGGAAGCTCATAGACAGAACCAGCCGAAGTACCACTCACGACCACAGGAGGGAGCTTGGCCACAGAATTCACAACAGTACCCACCCCTTGAGGAGGGGTCACCGAACCCTCACCAGAGCCCCCAGGCGGACCAGGATGAGCCACATGAAAGGCACGAACCAGATCGGCAGCATGGACATCAGAGGCAAAGACCCAGGAATTATCTTCCTGACCATAACCTTTCCACTTAACCAGATACTGGAGTTTCCGTCTCGAAACACGAGAATCCAAAATCTTCTCCACTATATACTCCAACTCCCCTTCAACCAAAACCGGAGCAGGAGGATCAACAGATGGAACCACAGGTGCCACGTATCTCCGCAACAATGACCTATGGAACACGTTATGGATGGAAAAAGAAGCTGGAAGAGTCAAACGAAAAGACACAGGATTAAGAACCTCAGAAATCCTATACGGACCAATGAAACGAGGCTTAAACTTAGGAGAGGAAACCTTCATAGGAATATAACGAGATGACAACCAAACCAAATCCCCAACACGAAGTCGGGGACCCACACAGCGCCTGCGGTTAGCGAAACGTTGAGCCTTCTCCTGGGACAAAGTCAAATTATCCACTACATGAGTCCAAATCTGCTGCAACCTATCCACCACAGTATCCACACCAGGACAGTCCGAAGACTCAACCTGCCCTGAAGAGAAATGAGGGTGGAACCCAGAATTGCAGAAAAACGGCGAAACCAAAGTAGCCAAGCTGGCCCGATTATTAAGGGCGAACTCAGCCAAAGGCAAAAAGGACACCCAATCATCCTGATCAGCAGAAACAAAACATCTCAGATATGTTTCCAAGGTCTGATTGGTTCGTTCAGTCTGGCCATTTGTCTGAGGATGGAAAGCCGAGGAAAAAGACAAATCAATGCCCATCCTAGCACAAAAGGCTCGCCAAAACTTCGAAACAAACTGGGAACCTCTGTCAGAAACGATGTTGTCTGGAATGCCATGTAAACGAACCACATGCTGGAAAAACAATGGCACCAAATCAGAGGAGGAAGGCAATTTAGACAAGGGCACCAAATGGACCATCTTAGAGAAGCGATCACAAACCACCCAAATGACCGACATTGTTTGAGAGGAGATGAGATCCGAAATAAAATCCATAGAGATATGTGTCCAAGGCCTCTTCGGGACCGGAAAGGGCAAAAGCAACCCACTGGCACGAGAACAGCAGGGCTTAGCCCGAGCACAAATCCCACAGGACTGCACAAAAGAACGCACATCCCGCGACAGAGACGGCCACCAAAAGGATCTAGCCACCAAATCTCTGGTACCAAAGATTCCAGGATGACCAGCCAACACCGAACAATGAACCTCAGAGATAACTTTATTCGTCCACCTATCAGGGACAAACAGTTTCTCCGCTGGGCAGCGGTCAGGTCTATTAGCCTGAAATTTTTGCAGCACCCGCCGCAAATCAGGGGAGATGGCAGACAAAATTACCCCCTCTTTGAGAATACCCGCCGGCTCAGGCAAACCCGGAGAATCGGGCACAAAACTCCTAGACAGGGCAGCCGCCTTCACATTTTTAGAGCCCGGAAGGTACGAAACCACAAAGTCAAAATGGGAGAAAAACAGCGACCAACGAGCCTGTCTAGGATTCAACCGTTTGGCAGACTCGAGATAAGTCAAGTTCTTGTGATCAGTCAAGACCACCACGCGATGCTTAGCTCCTTCAAGCCAATGACGCCACTCCTCGAATGCCCACTTCATGGCTAGCAACTCTCGATTGCCAACATCATAATTTCGCTCAGCAGGCGAAAATTTCCTGGAAAAGAAGGTGCATGGTTTCATCACCGAGCCATCAGAACTTCTTTGCGACAAAACAGCCCCTGCTCCAATTTCAGAAGCATCAACCTCGACCTGGAACGGAAGCGAAACATCTGGTTGGCACAACACAGGGGCAGAAGAAAAACGACGCTTCAACTTCTGAAAAGCTTCCACAGCAGCAGAAGACCAATTGACCACATCAGCACCCTACTTGGTTAAATCAGTCAACGGTTTAGCAATACTAGAAAAAATATTGATGAAGCGACGATAAAAATTAGCAAAGCCCAGGAACTTCTGCAGACTCTTCAGAGATGTTGGCTGAGTCCAATCATAAATGGCCTGAACTTTAACAGGGTCCATCTCGATAGTAGAAGGAGAAAAAATGAACCCCAAAAATGAAACCTTCTGAACACCAAAGAGACACTTTGACCCCTTCACAAACAAAGAATTCGCACGCAGGACCTGGAACACCATTCTGACCTGCTTCACATGAGACTCCCAATCATCCAAGAAGACCAAAATATCATCCAAGTATACAATCAGGAATTTATCCAGGTACTCTCGGAAGATGTCATGCATAAAGGACTGAAACACTGATGGAGCATTAGAAAGCCCGAATGGCATAACCAGGTACTCAAAATGGCCTTTGGGCGTATTAAATGCTGTTTTCCATTCATCGCCCCGTTTAATACGCACAAGATTATATGCACCACGAAGATCTATCTTGGTGAACCAACTAGCCCCCTTAATCCGAGCAAACAAATCAGACAGCAGCGGCAAGGGGTACTGAAATTTGACTGTAATTTTATTTAGAAGGCGGTAATCAATACAAGGTCTCAGCGAACCATCCTTCTTGGCCACAAAAAAGAACCCCACTCCCAATGGCGACGATGACGGGCGAATATGACCCTTCTCCAAAGACTCCTTCACGTAACTCCGCATAGCGGCGTGCTCAGGTACAGATAAATTAAACAGTCGACCCTTAGGAAACTTACTACCAGGAATCAAATTGAAAGCACAATCACAATCCCTATGCGGAGGTAGGGCATTGGACTTGGGCTCATCTAATACATCCCGGTAATGAGACAAGAACTCTGGGACCTCAGAAGGGGTGGATGATGAGATAGACAGAAATGGAACATCACCATGTACCCCCTGACAACCCCAGCTGGACACAGACATTGATTTCCAATCTAATACTGGGTTATGGACTTGTAGCCATGGCAACCCCAACACGACCACATCATGCAGATTATGCAACACCAGAAAGCGAATATCCTCCTGGTGCGCAGGAGCCATGCACATGGTCAGCTGGGTCCAATACTGAGGCTTATTCTTGGCCAAAGGCGTAGCATCAATTCCTCTCAATGGAATAGGACACTGCAAGGGCTCCAAGACAAACCCACAGCGCCTAGCAAACTCCAAGTCCATCAAATTCAGTGCAGCGCCTGAATCCACAAATGCCATGACAGAATAGGAAGACAAAGAACAGATCAAAGTAACGGACAAAAGAAATTTCGACTGTACCGTACCAATGGTGGCAGACCTAGCGAACCGCTTAGTGCACTTAGGACAATCGGAGATAGCATGAGTGGAATCACCACAGTAGAAACACAGCCCATTCTGACGTCTGTGTTCTTGCCTTTCAGCTCTGGTCAAAGTCCTATCGCACTGCATAGGCTCAGGTTTATGCTCAGATAATACCGCCAAATGGTGCACAGATTTACGCTCACGCAAGCGTCGACCGATCTGAATGGCCAAAGACATAGACTCATTCAGACCAGCAGGCATAGGAAATCCCACCATGACATCCTTAAGGGCTTCAGAGAGACCCTTTCTGAAAATAGCTGCGTCTCGACCAATCAGCGACGAGCACAGCGACGATGATGTCATAAAGGACGTAGACATCCCGTGTCTGATTGGTCGAGGCCGCCAGGCCTCGACCAATCAGCAACGGACACAGCGACGATGATGTCATAATGGTTGCCATGGCGACGATGATGTCATAAAGGTTGCCTCGATCAATCAGCGACGGACACAGTCTGCCGCGAATTCTGGAATCATCATTGTCCATATATTACAGGGACATGCATATTCTAGAATACCCGATGCGTTAGAATCGGGCCACAGTCTAGTAAAGAAATAATGATCTTAACTTGTTGAACTGGGTCACCAGAGGAGCGGGGTTTCAAAGCCAGAAATAATTTACAATTATTTTTAAAATTCAAAAACTTAGCTCTATCTCCAGAAAATAACTCAGAAATCGGAATTTTAGTTTCTAACATAGGATTCTGAACCACTAAATCTTGAATGTTCTGTACATTTATAGCGAAATTATCCATCAAAGAGAACAGACCCTGAATGTCCATGTCCACACCTGTGTTCTGAACCACCCTGATGTAAAGGGGAAAAGAAAGACAGAACACAGTGCAAAGAAAAAAAAATGGTCTCAGAACTTCTCTTTTCCCTCTATTGAGAAGCATTAGTACTTTGGGCCTCCAGTACTGTTATGAACAGGTGATTCAGAACCACAATGGAGCTTGTAGTTCAGAGCACACAAAGTGACCTGACAATTACCAAAAAACATAGGACGAGCTCTGAGACGTGGGAACTCTGCTGACCGCAATCCCTAATCCTATCCAACCACACTAAAGGTAGCCGTGGAGCGCTCCTGACCAGTCCTATGCGCCTCGAGCACAGCCTGAGAAACTAGCTAGCCCTAAGAAAGAAAAATAAGCCTACCTTGCCTCAGAGAAATACCCCAAAGGAAAAGCCAGACCCCCACATATAATGACTGTGAGTTGAGATGAAAATACAAACGCAGAGATGAAATAGATTTAGCAAAGTGAGGCCCAACTTACTGAACAGACCGAAGATAGGAAAGATAACTTTGCGGTCAACACAAAACCCTACAAACAACCACGCAGAGGGGCAAAAAGACCCTCCGCACCGACTAACGGTACGGAGGTGCTCCCTCTGCGTCCCGGAGCTTCCAGCAAGCAAGAAAAACCAATTAAGCAAGCTGGACAGAAAAAATAGCAAAACAAAAAGAACACAAGCAAAACTTAGCTTATGCAGAGCAGACGGCCACAGGAACGATCCAGGAGGAAGCAAGACCAATAATAGAACATTGACTGGAGGCCAGGAGCAAAGCACTAGGTGGAGTTAAATAGAGCAGCACCTTACGACTTCACCACATCACCTGAGGAAGGAAACTCAGAAGCCGCAGTACCACTCGTGACCACAGGAGGGAGCTCTGCCACAGAATTCACAACAGTACCCCCCCCTTGAGGAGGGGTCACCGAACCCTCACCAGAGCCCCCAGGACGACCAGGATGAGCCATATGAAAGGCGCGAACAAGATCGGCAGCATGGACATCAGAGGCAAAGACCCAGGAATTATCTTCCTGACCATAACCCTTCCACTTAACCAGATACTGGAGTTTCCGTCTCGAAACACGAGAATCCAAAATCTTCTCCACAATATACTCCAACTCCCCCTCCACCAAAACCTGGGCAGGAGGATTAACAGATGGAACCATAGGTGCCACGTATCTCCGCAACAATGACCTATGGAATACGTTATGGATGGAAAAAGAATCTGGAAGGGTCAAACGAAAAGACACAGGATTAAGAACCTCAGAAATCCTACATGCACCAATGAAACGAGGATTAAACTTAGGAGAGGAAACATCTTAATAGGAATATGACGAGATGACAACCAAACCAAATCTCCAACACGAAGTCGGGGACCCACACAGCGTCTGCGATTAACGAAACGTTGAGCCTTCTCCTGGGACAAGGTCAAATTGTCCACTACATGAGTCCAAATCTGCTGTAACCTGTCCAGCACCGTATCCACACCAGGACAGTCCGAAGACTCAACCTGCCCTGAAGAGAAACGAGGATGGAACCCAGAGTTGCAGAAAAACGGCGAAACCAAGGTAGCCGAGCTGGCCCGATTATTAAGGGCGAACTCAGCCAAAGGCAAGAAGGACACCCAATCATCCTGATCAGCAGAAACAAAGCATCTCAGATATGTTTCCAAGGTCTGATTGGTTCGTTCGGTCTGGCCATTAGTCTGAGGATGGAAAGCCGAGGAAAAAGACAAATCAATGCCCATTATAGCACAAAAAGCTCGCCAAAACCTCGAAACAAACTGGGAACCTCTGTCAGAAAAGATGTTCTCTGGAATGCCATGTAAACGAACCACATGCTGGAAGAACAATGGCACCAAATCAGAGGAGGAAGGTAATTTAGACAAGGGTACCAAATGGATCATCCTAGTGAAGCGATCACAAACCACCCAAATGACCGACATTTTTTGAGAGACGGGGAGATCCGAAATAAAATCCATAGAGATATGTGTCCAAGGCCTCTTCGGGACCGGCAAGGGCAAAAGCAACCCACTGGCACGAGAACAGCAGGGCTTAGCCCGAGCACAAATACCACAGGACTGCACAAAAGAACGCACATCCCGTGACAGAGACGGCCACCAAAAGGATCTAGCCACTAAATCTCTGGTACCAAAGATTCCAGGATGACCAGCCAACACCGAACAATGAACCTCAGAGATAACTTTATTCGTCCACCTATCAGGGACAAACAGTTTCTCCGCTGGGCAACGATCAGGTTTATTAGCCTGAAATTTTTGCAGCACCTGCTGCAAATCAGGGGAGATGGCAGACAAAATTACTCCCTCTTTGAGAAATCCCACCGGCTCAGGCAAACCCGGAGAGTCGGGCACAAAACTCCGCCTTCACATTTTTAGAGCCCGGAAGGTACGAAACCACAAAGTCAAAACGGGAGAAAAACAGCGACCAACGAGCCTGTCTAGGATTCAACCGTTTGGCAGACTCGAGATAAGTCAAGTTCGTGTGATCATTCAAGACCACCACGCGATGCTTAGCTCCTTCAAGCCAATGACGCCACTCCTCGAATGCCCACTTCATGGCCAGCAACTCTCGATTGCCAACATCATAATTTCGCTCAGCAGGCGAAAACTTCCTGGAAATGAAGACACATGGTTTCATCACCGAGCAATCAGAACTTCTCTGCGACAAAACAGCCCCCGCTCCAATTTCAGAAGCATCAACCTCGACCTGGAACGGAAGCGAAACATCTGGTTGACACAACACAGGGGCAGAAGAAAAACGACGCTTTAACTATTGAAAAGCTTCCACCGCAGCAGAAGACCAATTGACCACATCAGCACCCTTCTTGGTCAAATCGGTCAATGGTTTAGCAATACTAGAAAAATTACAGATGAAGCGACGATAAAAATTAGCAAAGCCCAGGAACTTTTGCAGACTCTTCAGAGATGTCGGCTGAGTCCAATCATAGATGGCCTGGACCTAAACAGGGTCCATCTCGATAGTAGAAGGGGAAAAAATGAACCCCAAAAATGAAACCTTCTGAACACAAAAGAGACACTTTGATCCCTTCACAAACAAAGAATTAGCACGCAGGACCTGGAACACCATTCTGACCTGCTTCAAATGAGACTCCCAATCATCCGAGAAGACCAAAATATCATCCAAGTATACAATCAGGAATTTATCCAGGTACTCTCGGAAGATGTCATGCATCAAGGACTGAAACACCGATGGAGCATTGGCAAGTCCGAAAGGCATAACTAGGTACTCAAAATGGCCCTCGGGCGCATTAAATGCAGTTTTGCATTCATCGCCCTGCTTAATACGCACAAGATTATACACACCACGGAGATCTATCTTGGTGAACCAACTAGCCCCCTTGATCCGAGCAAACAAATCAGATAGCAGCGGCAAGGGGTACTGAAATTTGACTGTGATTTTATTTAGAAGGCGGTAATCTATACAAGGTCTCAGCGAACCATCCTTCTTGGCCACAAAAAAGAACCCCGCTCCCAATGGCGACGATGATGGGCGAATATGACCCTTCTCCAAGGACTCCTTCACGTAACTCCACATAGCGGCGTGCTCAGGTACAGATAAATTAAACAGTCGACCTTTAGGAAACTTACTACCAGGAATCAAATCGATAGCACAATCACAATCCCTATGCGGAGGTAGGGCATTGGACTTGGGCTCATCAAATACAACTCGGTAATCAGACAAGAACTCTGGGACCTCAGAAGGGGTGGATGACGAAATAGACAGAAATGGGACATCACCATGTACCCCCTGACAACCCCAGCTGGACACAGACATTGATTTCCAATCTAATACTGGGTTATGGACTTATAGCCATGGCAACCCCAACACGACCACATCATGCAGATTATGCAACACCAGAAAGCGAATATCCTCCTGATGTGCAGGAGCCATGCACATGATCAGCTGGGTCCAGTACTGAGGCTTATTCTTGGCCAAAGGCGTAGCATCAATTCCTCTCAATGGAATAGGACACTGCAAGGGCTCCAAGAAAAACCCACAACGCCTAGCATACTCCAAGTCCATCAAATTCAGGGCAGCGCCTGAATCCACAAATGCCATGACAGAATAAGATGACAAAGAGCAGATCAAAGTAACGGACAAAAGAAATTTTGACTGTACCGTACCAATGGTGGCAGACCTAGCGAACCGCTTAGTGTGCTTAGGACAATCGGAGATAGCATGAGTGGAATCACCACAGTAGAAACACAGCCCATTCTGACGTCTGTGTTCTTGCCGTTCAACTCTGGTCAAAGTCCTATCGTACTGCATAGGCTCAGGTTTATGCTCGGATAATACTGCCAAATGGTGCACAGATTTACACTCACGCAAGCATCGACTGATCTGAATGGCCAAAGACACAGAGGGTCGCCACGTAATAAAGAAATAATGATCCTAACTTGTTGAACTTGGTCACCAGAGGAGCGAGGTTTCAAAGCCAGAAACAGTTTACAATTATTTTTGAAACTCAGAAATTTTGCTCTATCTCCAGAAAACAAATCAGGAGTAGGAATTCTTGGTTCTAACATAGAATTCTGAACCACAAAGTCTTGAATATTTTGTACTCTTGCAGTGAGATGATCCACACATGAAGACAGACCTTTAATGTCCATCACTACACCTGTGTCCTGAACCACCCAAATGTCTAGGGGAAAAAAAAGGCAAAACACAGTGCAAAGAAAAAAAAATGGTCTCAGAACTTCTTTTTTCCCTCTATTGAGAAGCATTAGTACTTTGGGCCTCCAGTACTGTTATGATTAGGTAATTCAGAACCACAATGGACCTTGAAGTTCAGAGCACACAAAGTGACCTGACAATAACCAAAAGACATAGGACGAGCTCTGAGACGTGGGGACTCTGCTGACCGCAATCCCTAATCCTATCCAAGCACACTAGAGGCAGCCGTGGATTGCGCCTAATGCTCCCTATGCAACTCGGCACAGCCTGAGAAACTAGCTAGGCCTAAGATGGAAAAACAAGCCTACCTTGCCTCAGAGAAATACCCCAAAGGAAAAGGCAGCCCCCCACATATAATGACTGTAAGTAGAGATGAAAATACAAACGCAGAGATGAAATAGATTTAGCAAAGTGAGGCCCAACTTACTGAACAGACCGAAGATAGGAAAGATAACTTTGCGGTCAACACAAAACCCTACAAACAACCACGCAGAGGGGCAAAAAGACCCTCCGCACCGACTAACGGTACGGAGGTGCTCCCTCTGCGTCCCAGAGCTTCCAGCAAGCAAGAAAAACCAATTAAGCAAGCTGGACAGAAAAAATAGCAAAACAAAAAGAACACAAGCAAAACTTAGCTTATGCAGAGCAGACGGCCACAGGAACGATCCAGGATGAAGCAAGACCAATACTAGAATATTGACTGGAGGCCAGGAGCAAAGCACTAGGTGGAGTTAAATAGAGCAGCACCTAACGACTTCACCACATCACCTGAGGAAGGAAACTCAGAAGCCGCAGTACCACTCGTGACCACAGGAGGGAGCTCTGCCACAGAATTCACAACATGCTCCCTCTGCGTCCCAGAGCTTCCAGCAAGCAAGAAAAACCAATATAGCAAGCTGGACAGAAAAAATAGCAAACAAAAATAACACAAGCAAAACTTAGCTTATGCAGGATAGACAGGCCACAGGAATAATCCAGGAGAAAGCAAGACCAATACTGGAACATTGACTGGAGGCCAGGATCAAAGCACTAGGTGGAGTTAAATAGAGCAGCACCTAACGACTTAACCTCATCACCTGAGGAAGGAAACTCAGAAGCCGCAGTACCACTCTCATCCACCAAAGGAAGCTCATAGACAGAACCAGCCGAAGTATCACTCATGACCACAGGAGGGAGCTTGGCCACAGAATTCACAACAAAGGGCCCTATAAGATGCTCCATAGAGATATTTGCCCTATATAGTGCTGCACAAACGTTATGGCCCCATAAGATGCTCTATACAGTCACTTGCCCCTTATAGTGCTGCACAAGCGTTATGGCCCCATAAGATACTCCATACAGTCACTTGCCCCTTATAGTGCTGCACAAACATTAGCAGGGATGTGCAGGGACCGTGCCAGGAGTTGGTGAGTATAATTACACAGCCCCCGCTCCTTCTCCCCTGCCGACCCCTGGGTATGACTTGAGTATAAGCCGAGAGGGGGACTTTCAGCCCCAAATAATGGGCTGAAAATCTCGGCTTATACTCGAGTATATACGGTATTTAGCCATACGAAGAGACTCGGGAGGAATGGAGCGCTACTTGATTCTTGGAGAGCAGATTTTCCTAGAACAGAATGAGGACTCCATATACAGAGCACCTAATTGGTAGAAGAGAAGGCTCCCCTCTCAAGTGACCCAATTTGGGAAACCAAACCCCTTTGGGAATTTGTCTTCAGATGTAGTGACGATCTTGACTCATTCCAGAAAAAAGCAGCAATGAATGTTGACGAGTGAAAATTGCAAACTGCCGTTGTAGTGACCAGTACGCTGTTGTCACCAGTATGTTGCAGTCACCAGTACGTTATGCCCAGCCCATGCTTCTGGAAGCATGCACCCATAAGTTAGGCAGGCTCTCATCGTTTCAGAAATGTCAAACATTTGGACATTATAGGTGGTTTAGTTACTCTATGGGGCTTAGAAGGGAGAGGGACATTTGGATTTGATATCACAGAATTTGCTGAATTTCTTTTGACGAGTGAGGAAACATTTCTCTTTGGCAAGTGTCACATTAGGCGTATGAAAATATGGTCCGTTTTTTGCGGCCGTAATGCGCAGAAATGTTACCAAAATAGTGATCCGTATGTCATCCATAGGCAGGTAGGCAGGGTGTGGCAGCGTACTTTGCTCATGTCATCCTCCGTATGTAATCCGTATGGCAGCCTTACTGCGAGATTTTCTCTCCGGCTTGCAAAGCGGACATGCAATGGATCCATGGGCTCAAATATTCGTTACAACACATATACAGTCTATATATATATATATATATATATATATATATATATATATATAGATGGCCTCGACCAATTTGAGATACGGGATTTCCAGGACAGACAGACAGACAGAAAGACAGACAGAAAGACAGACAGACAGACGGAAAAACCCTTAGACAATTATATATATAGATTTCATACAGCGCTAGATAGCAGAAAGGCCGGAGCCCACATCAAAGCAAGGAATCTGACCTCCACCGTAACAGTACGGCGGAGGTCGGGAATGGGTTAAGTTGAGGTTGCCAACAATTTTGTCTGGACCATTTTGGGGTTTTTGTGTGAAATTTTGTCTAATTTGCCTTTTTACTCTGTTTTTTGTTGTTGTTCCAATACACACTAAATAAGTAAACATGTGTATAACAAAACATATGTAATTGCAATAATTTTCTTTGAGAAATACTTCATTTTCTGGAACAATTTCAAGAGCGCTAATACTTTCGGCCATCACTGTATGTGTGAGTGGAGGCATACAGGGACACATCTGCTGGCTCAAGTGGTTATCCAAAATTGACAGCTACCTGTTATTTACTCTTCATCAGATAACCTGCTTCAATTACCTGTTCACAGTGGGAGAGAGGGGAGGGTGGGCAGTGATCTGATGCCCCCAGCCTTGGATCTGAATAGCTCATATCTCTACTCATGGCAGTTTTACATTTTTAAGTAAAATGTTATTGGTCCACACCGCTGTAATACAAACAATCATTCAGACTCACAACAAGGTTCTGATAGTGCCGTGATGTTTCATTTATCTAAATATGTGCAATATTTATGGACATTTATGAATTTCTTATATCAGAGAAAAACAATAGAGCTAATAAGAGTCTTCTGAGGCTAATGAAGCTATTGCTTCTAACTGTGAGGACTCACAAGGGAAAAAAACAGAAAGTGGACCCACTGGACCGTGACAACGATCCCCTCGTGGACGAGCTGACCAGGTGTACTGCCCCCTATACAGGGAGAGTTAGGGGCAGGCCTGTGAGGTACTATCACCACAGAAGCTAGGGAAACAAGACGGAAGAAACAAAAGAGGCACCAGACTAACGGGAGCGGGAGAGACACAGTACTGATGGGAGGACTGCAATGATACCGGACTGAAGAGACTGGAGCAGCAGATACACAGAAACGCAGGAACTAGGAACGGCGAGAGAGTAGCAGGGACTCAGGACTATAAAGGCGCAGAACTGCGGTGATACTGAGAATCCAAAGAGAAAAGCATTACTGCAACAAGTCGCACACCTGCAATTAATGAGCAACAAAATACATAAAATACAAGCTGATTTTATTGACAGATCAAAGAAAAAACACACCATAAACAATAAAAACATAATTAAAAACATATAAGCACCATCAAAAACACACAGGAAAAATGGACTATAATACAGTGTAATGAGGTAACCCAAAATTAACCCAAATGGCTCATGGGGTACAGCACAAAATTGGAAATAGCGGGACGGTGCCAAAATAGTAAGCCAGGATGCACACAGTGCCAGGCCAACAAAACAATAGTAGGCACAACAATATGTCCCAAGCAGAAGTAAAAAGAGGCGAGCCCAAACAATGGCTAATGGGAAACCTATATATGGTGAAATCACTGGGTCACAGTGACGAAGCCTGGTCCGCCGGGCGATACGCGTGGGTCATCACCACACCAGGTTGTATCTTTGTGGGAGGTTATCTCCCGTTTACCTTCTGTGAACCAGTGATTTCACCATATATAGGTTTCCCATTAGCCATTGTTTGGGCTCGCCTCTTTTTACTTCTGAACTGCTGAACTGCGGTGATACAGGACTGGCAAGACAGGGATGGCAGGAGGCCTTACGGTGGTACAGGTCAGGCGAGACAGGGACAGCAGGAACACTGGAGTGCGGGGAGCAGGACAGAAGAGACACAGGAACGTGCTGGAAGAGGCAAGAAGAGAACCAGAATCAAGGAGCATTAAGCACAGGAGAGAGGCCAAGAGCACTTGCTAAACACAAACGATCATCAGGCACCGAAGCGATATACATACCGGCGCGAAGAACACTTCCGGGTAACAGTCCTCCAGGAAGATAGAGAGGACAAGAAGGAGCGCCGGACATGAAGATCAGAAGTGCGTGCGCATGGCTGAATCTGGCGTGCGTGCGTCGGGAGCGAGCGCAGAGAGGAAGACGCTGCAGGAGAGGAGGCGTGCCGGAACGCCGAAGACAGGTGAGTATGAGTAGGCAGAGAAGGTGGCAGCGGCAACGGCATAATACTAATTTACCCATAAAAGGCATGTTCGAGTTGGCTATTTTGAATAAGAAAAAAGGGAATAAACTCAGCCAAACTCTGGCAGATTTTGTCCTGAAGGTGCAAAAAAAATCACCATGTTGAAATCCAACATGCCTGATCTTTCCAACTGTCTTGCTGCTCGCAGACATAAGAGAATTGGCTGCAACATTGTTTAGTTACACGCATCTCAGAAATAAAAAAGCATAGGAAATGATGAGAACACTCATATGTGATGCTCTGCATTCGTTATATCACATATTTCTAATGAACCCATAACATTGTGTGGCACCCCTAGGGGTATTTGCCACAAAAATAGTTACTGACAATAAATACAAATACTAAGATAGCAATACTGCACTACCACCTCCGGCCAGAAGGGGGAGCTCCAGAGACTCCCCATAATCCATTCTGGTCTGAGAGAAGAAATGGCAGTTGGGCTAAGGAGCTGATAGTGAGAGGTCATACAGCTGAATATCTAACAGCCCTATGACGGTTTCCAGGCCCAAATCACCGGCCTGAGGAGAAGAGGGACAGAGAAAAGGGACATTGTGAGAACCGGGTAGCATTAATCACTACCCAGAACAGGCGCAAAGACGGATACCGGATCCGTGGCTGTATTCATTATATATAATACAGCAACCGGAAAAACGTGAGGTGATATCAGCTTCACTAGGGCCGGACGCAGCAACAGACACAGAGTTCAGCGGTACTCCCGGAGGGGGTAAGCCGATAAAAGGACTCGGGTTGCCCGTCGAACCAGGACCCAGAGGGGACAGATTGGGCCGGCAGCCAGTTCACATACAGCAGCAGGGCCACACAGAAATTGCGCACAATAAGAGGCGAAGACCCCGGCAGGGTCAAAGTAACTCAGAGTTCCCATACAGACTCCGGTGACAGGACTGGTTGTAAATCCTTTTATGTTAAAGTAAACTGGTTAAACGTTTCAGTGCCTCAGTCTTTCATTTGGACAATAGCCATCTATCCAGGATCGGGATCGTCACCGCTGGGAGAACCTGCTGCTGATCAAGTAAGTGCCTGTCCCCTCACGATACCCCTTACACTGTGCATTGCCTGAGGCCACAGCACCGGGTCAAGCCACCTGTGACATCCCCCTCAAGAGACATACCCTATTGGTCCGGTGCTGGGTATCCCGGTCTCCTGGGCGTCACAATTGGCGTCACGAACAGGATCTAGCCAGCCCATATACCGGGTATTGTGTGCCGTGATTGGAGCCCAAAACTGTGAAAACTTGGATGAAAAATCTTGAAAATTGACTTTATTAAAGAAAAATCCATTCCCCATTGAAAACTATTGAAAGTGACTTTTCCCCATTGGTTATAATGGAGTGAAGATGGCCGCCATCCCCTGAGGTAATCACTTTATAACCGTTAGGCACGAGACTGTTAATTGAGCTACGCCATCACCTGAGCCCCAGTCTAACTGAAAAACTTCAGAATCCGCCATTACAGAGCGCGCGGCCGGCAGGAGCAGCAGGGGGCGTGTCATTGTGGGCGGCACCAAGCTGAGCGCTCTGACATCAGAGCAAGGGGAAAATCGATCCTACTGCACAGCGGAACGAATCTACACTATCCCGACGGAAGCGGAGGACCGGAAGGGTCCGGATTAACTAAGGGGGCACAGTATGTCGCAGCACGGAGACGCCGCAGCATCCGGCGACGCTAATGCAGCTGAAAGACAGAGTGTCGATAGAGAGTCCGGTAGCACAGCGGTGCAAGGAGTGGCGCCCATCATGCCGGTGCTGATGCCATATACCTCGGGTGGCCCATGGCTTCCAATGTATGAAGGTGAGCCTAATACCCTTGACGATTTCAGAGAAAAGATGCTGGCCCATTTTGACATGTTCCCCGTGGGTGAAGTTCAGCGTGTTAATCTCCTGATGATGCAGTTAAGTGGCCATGCTAAGCGAGAAGTCACAGCATGGGCAGCTGATCTAAAAGGCACTGTTGAACGCATATTTGCTGGATTAAAAGCTACATTTGAAACCACTGCTGGCAGCAAAGCTAAAGTACGATTCTTTAATTGCAAACAAAAAGTTAATGAGGGCGTTAGAGACTTTGCCTTAAACCTGCAGGAAGCCCTTAAATCACTTTCACTGGCTGAACCCATTTTTAACACCAGAGCGGATAAACTGCTAAGAGATCAATTTATTGAGGGACTCTACACCCCTTCTCACCGGGGGCATGTGAGCATGCTTGTTTTTAAGAACCCTGAATTGACATTTGCCCAATTAAAGGAGAGCGTTATACGTCTCCAGCTGGCAGAGGCACCTCGGGATCAGGAGCCTGCGCAACTCATGGCAGAGGCTCCTCAACAACATGGAGTACCAGTGACATCAGCTATGTCCGGGGCCATTGCTAAGCCCCTGGGGCCCAGTACTAATGAGGCTTTTCAACAAAAGCTTGACTCTTTAACTGATGTTGTTGCTTCAATGGCTAAAACCATGCAGGAGATGAGAGGACCCAAGATGGAGTTGTCAAACCGTAGAGAAGGTGTTCCATGGATGAGACCCCGGAGATACCCGACATGGAGAGGACGACCCCGCGACCGCTACCAACCGGATGGACAGCCCATTTGCCGCCATTGCCAGCAGCCAGGCCACTTTGCACGAGATTGTGATTTAAACGGGAATCCCCTGGGAATGCGGGCCGCTTCGCAGGAATGAACTTTCAAGGCCCAACACCCTGGCACGACAGGTACATCGGAGGACGACCCATTATCCCTATCGTGCTGGACGGAATGCCCCTCAACGCTTTGCTGGACACAGGTTCCCAGATTTCATCTATACCATATATCCTTTATAAGAGGTACTGGGCTGATGCAGATATTGATAAAGGGCCCTCTGATGTTGAACTAGATATATGGGCCAGTAATGGTAAGTTGGTACCGAAACTAGGATTCAGGGAGATGACCATAAAGATTGGTAAAGTAGAATTGAAGAAACATGGTATAATTGTTGTTGATGTTGACCGGCGGAACTGTGAACCAACTGTATTGATAGGAATGAATGTGTTAGAGAACTGCTTTTCCGAAGTCATTTCTGTCTTACAGCAGATTGCTGAAACTGCCCAATCCTGCCAGCAGAGAGTTCTCCGGAGGGAAATAAAAGTATTGATGTTAAGGCAACAGGTAGAAGTTGCAGGTGGAGAAATCGGCAGTGTGAGGGTAAGTGATCCAACGTCTATTGTAATCCCACCAAAAACAGAAATGCTGGTATGGTGTAGAGCAGCCATTGGTACTAAGGGACGAGATTATCAAGCCTTAATAGAACCAGTGTACACCGACAGCAGGCCCACTATACTCACAGCACGAGGGATAGTCGAGGTACACCGGGGACGAGTGCCGGTACGACTTTTGAACTGTGGAGAGGAAGAGGTCACTTTGCCAAGGTATGCTACAATGGCAAAGCTATATACTGTTGACAACAATGCCATCACAACCATTGAGCCCTTAGAACCAACCTGTCAGGTGGAAGGCAATGGCTCAGACGGAGAATTGGAGGATTGGTGCCAACAGCTACACGTGGGCATAAATTCAACACCTACCCATCAAAAACAAGGGGTGTATAGGCTAGTGACGGAATATGAACAAGTCTTCAGTAAACACCCATTGGACTTCGGACGGATAGAAGGGGTAGAACACACAATCCCCACCAGTGACCATCCCCCAATAAAAGAAAGATATAGACCCATACCGCCCGCTCACTATCAGTGTGCAAAAGATATGCTGAGGGAGATGAAACAGGCCGGGGTAATAAGAGACAGCTGTAGCCCCTGGGCGGCCCCTCTAGTGATTGTCAAAAAAAAGGACGGAACCATGAGAATGTGCGTAGACTACCGGAAAATTAATAACATCACCCATAAAGACGCCTACCCCTTGCCTAGGATAGAAGAGTCCTTAACTGCTTTGAAATCTGCTAATTATTTTTCCACCTTAGACTTAACAAGCGGGTATTGGCAAGTCCCTGTGGCTGAGAGAGATAAGGAAAAGACGGCATTCACCACACCAATGGGTCTATGTGAATTTAATCGCATGCCGTTCGGACTCTGCAACGCATCCGGTACCTTCCAGCGGCTGATGGAATGCTGCCTCGGACACAAGAACTTCGAGACCGTCCTCCTGTACCTAGATGATGTGATCGTCTACTCAAAGACTTACGAACAACACTTAATAGACCTGGCAGAAGTGTTCGAAGCCTTATCCAGGTATGGCATGAAAGTCAAGCCATCCAAATGTCACCTTCTCAAGCCAAAGGTACAGTACCTGGGACACATCGTGAGTTCGGAGGGAGTAGCACCAGATCCCGAGAAAATAAGCGCCATAAGGGATTGGCCAAGACCTACCAGCGCAAAAGAAGTGAGACAATTCCTGGGATTGGTGGGTTACTATCGCAGATTTATAAAAGGATTTACCAAGTTGGCAGCACCCTTGCAAGACACCTTGGTAGGGCAGAGGAAGAAACCTTCAAACCGAAACCCTCCTTTTCAGTGGAACGACGAAAGGGAAGACTCCTTTGAACAACTAAAGAAGGCACTAACCGGAGAAGAGGTTCTGGCATACCCAGATTACCATCAACCTTTCATCCTCTACACCGATGCCAGTAATGTGGGACTAGGAGCGGTGCTGTCACAAAAGCAAGAAGGTCGGGAGAAAGTCATCGCCTTTGCAAGTAGAAAGCTCCGGCCTACTGAAAGAAATCCAGAAAATTATAGCTCCTTCAAATTGGAACTACTGGCAGTAGTTTGGGCTGTGACTGAACGTTTCAAACACTATCTGGCCGCTGCAGAATTTATTGTCTATACTGACAACAATCCGTTGACCCACCTGGACACAGCCAAATTAGGTGCGTTAGAACAGCGATGGATAGCCCGGTTATCTAATTACAACTTCAAGATCAAGTATTGAGCAGGTCGCAAGAATGGAAATGCCGATGCCCTATCCCGGATGCCACACTTGAGAGATGTAGAAGAAGAAACGGGGGAGCTTGAAGAAATTGAACTACCAGCCTTCCATCATCCCAAGGCAAAACATCATCAGTCAAGTACCTATCAGAAACAACAAGAGGTGAATTTTAATCCGTTAGCACACCATAGATGGGCTGACACCCAAGACAGCAATCCGGCTGTGAAGTTGGTGAAGGAACTGTTAACTGAGCAAAGTGCATATCCCAATGAGGATGCCCCAGAAGAGACGCATCAACTCTGGAAAGAGAGAGGCAAAATGTTCCTGTATCAAGGGAAGCTCTGTAGAAGGTACACCAATCCGAAAACACATGAATTGGTTTGGCAGATTATCGTGCCTAAACAAGATGTCAAGATGGTCCTCGAAGCTTACCATAATGGTGCTGGTCACTTTGGTTGGAAAAAGTTAGAAGTACTTCTAAGAGAAAGATTTTATTGGGTCGGGATGAGAAAATCAATCGAACAGTGGTGCAGAAATTGTGGCCCGTGCAACCTCAGAAGAAACGATCAAAAGAACCAAAGAGCACCACTGCAGCCCATAATCACCAAACAACCACTTGAACTTGTAGCCATAGACCACGTGAAGTTGACACCAAGCCGGTCCGGCTATGTCTATGCCTTGACCATCGTGGACCATTATTCACGCTTCTTGGTAGTAGTACCCGTAAAAGATCTGACAGCAAAAACAGCAGCCAAAGCGTTCCAAACATACTTTTGTAGACCCCATGGATATCCGGAACAGGTTCTCACCGACCAAGGTACAGCCTTTGAATCAGAGATCTTCAGAGAATTCTGTAATATGTATGGTTGCAAAAAGATCCGGACGACGGCCTATCATCCACAAACAAACGGCTTATGCGAGAAGATGAACCATATTGTAATAGAACTACTAAAGACTTTACCTGAGACAGAAAGGAATCAATGGCCAGAGAAATTGCCTGACTTGGTGGATCTGTATAATCATGTCCCGGTGAGCTCCACCAATTGCACCCCAGCTTACCTTATGCGTGCAAGACCCGGCCAATTACCAATCGATCTAGAAATGGGAATTCTGAAACCAGACGCAGAAGTCCAAGACTCCAATTGGGATATCATACGGCAAAAGCAGTATCGCCAAGTGCAAGAGAGTGTGGAAAGAAGCCTTCAGCAAACTAGAGAAAGACAAGAGCGAACTTTCAACCAGAATGCTCTAGCGACCCCATTAAGACCGGGTGACCAAGTGCTCAAGAGAAATCGTCGAACCAATAAACTAGACAATCAGTGGGAAACCGTAGCCTACACAATTTTACCAACAAGAATGGATAATCCTAAAATGTGTCTCATTAGCAAAAACGGGGGCTTAACATCTGTACTAGTGTCAAGAGACAATCTTAAATTATGTCCAGAAGCATTGAAAGAGCCAGAAGTTGTCCAGCCAGAACCAGAAGTTATTCAACCCATACAGGTTCAACTAGTAAAGGAAAAAGAAGAGGAAATGTATCACACCTGTATAGGAGACTTTCCCAGAACCCTACTAACATACCATGGTGCAGTAGTGGTTCCCATGGTGGCCTTTTACCCAACACCAGAAGTCCCAAGACAGGAAGAGGCTGACCCCGTACTACAGGAGATTCCAGGCCAGGAAGAACAGATTCCTGATCAGAGTGATCCCATTCACGGTGGACTTGCCAACTCCATAGTCGTGGAATTATCTTTAGCAGAGCGGGCAGATACTACATCCGCAGTAGACAGTAGTACACCACATGGAGAGATACCGCTGTTACGTAGATCACAGCGTAGTACCCAGGGTCAATTACCGGCCAGGTATGCAGATTACCAACTATAAAACTATAGTCATTGTTATCATTCTGCAACGTTTAAGCCCAGTACCTACAGAGACTTGTCTGTATGAACTTCTTGCATATTCTTGAAGTTTTTATCAGCCCGGAGGCACTAAATCAAAGCTCCGGAAAGACTGCTTTTTGAACTTTGCTTTTTGCTCTTTTTGAACTTTCTTTAGACTTTATATTGACGACTCCGTTGGAAAAATGGAACTAAATTCCTGGACACAAAGTGCAGTGCCTTTCCTAGTACCTTCAAGGATAGGACTGTATTAATGGACGCTATTTGAAGTGACTTTTTACAGAACTCTATTTTTGTTTCCTTGAGTGATTTTTGTAACTTTTCATTTTTAAGACTCTGTACATATTAATTGTTATGTCAAAATGTTATCGTCCCACAGTCCCGGAGTACTGTTCTTAACTAAGGGGGAATGTGGCACCCCTAGGGGTATTTGCCACAAAAATAGTTACTGACAATAAATACAAATACTAAGATAGCAATACTGCACTACCACCTCCGGCCAGAAGGGGGAGCTCCAGAGACTCCCCTTAATCCATTCTGGTCTGAGAGAAGAAATGGCAGTTGGGCTAAGGAGCTGATAGTGAGAGGTCATACAGCTGAATTTCTAACAGCCCTATGACGGTTTCCAGGCCCAAATCACCGGCCTGAGGAGAAGAGGGACAGAGAAAAGGGACATTGTGAGAACCGGGTAGCATTAATCACTACCCAGAACAGGCGCAAAGACGGATACCGGATCCGTGGCTGTATTCATTATATATAATACAGCAACCGGAAAAACGTGAGGTGATATCAGCTTCACTAGGGCCGGACGCAGCAACAGACACAGAGTTCAGCGGTACTCCCGGAGGGGGTAAGCCGATAAAAGGACTCGGGTTGCCCATCGAACCAGGACCCAGAGGGGACAGATTGGGCCGGCAGCCAGTTCACATACAGCAGCAGGGCCACACAGAAATTGCGCACAATAAGAGGCGAAGACCCCGGCAGGGTCAAAGTAACTCAGAGTTCCCATACAGACTCCGGTGACAGGACTGGTTGTAAATCCTTTTATGTTAAAGTAAACTGGTTAAACGTTTCAGTGCCTCAGTCTTTCATTTGGACAATAGCCATCTATCCAGGATCGGGATCGTCACCGCTGGGAGAACCTGCTGCTGATCAAGTAAGTGCCTGTCCCCTCACGATACCCCTTACACTGTGCATTGCCTGAGGCCACAGCACCGGGTCAAGCCACCTGTGACATCCCCCTCAAGAGACATACCCTATTGGTCCGGTGCTGGGTAGCCCGGTCTCCTGGGCGTCACAATTGCCAATCACAGTGCCTACATAGTAAGTCAGTTAGGGCCACCCAATAATAATGCCTAATGCGGAACGTTATTCCACTTTCCATCTCTACTCAATTACATCTCACAGGTGAATAATGATGGCACAATGCTTAATGTAGTAGCAGCAATAACTAAAATGTATATGGGGAATATGTACAACTATTTCTTTCTCTCTAACTGTACTATTGAATATCTTGGTTCGTTATGGCAGGTACACTTCTATATGATCAAAGATCTGTGTCTCTAAGGGCACTAAAAATGACAGGAAAGCTCCCGATCAAATAGAGAAAAAAAAAAAGAGAGGCAGAATGATGGCAGTATTGTAAGTCCTCCAGCTAAGCGTAGCCTGCAAATATCATGAACACAAACAACATCAATTAGTTCTAAAATACTCTTTGTTTACATAGATGGGGATTTCTGTCATGATTTCATTCTTCTTGATGATTGCTCTGCGCAGTCGGTGGTGCAGAGCGTTTTCCATATTTATACACTTCATGAATAATAAAGCAAGATAAATGCATATGTTAACTTCCATCAATCTAAATATACATTTACACATACATAAATGAGTATGGGTGCTGCTCGTACATCCACTTCTGCGTTTTGCATTGCACTCACAGATGGTATTCAGGCGAGAATAGTCTGCATTTCTGTTTGTGAGTTTACTAAATTGTTGTCGAATAATTTTGTTTGTTGGAGAAAAACAGACAGGTGTAGATCCATCTGTTTGGCCAAGAATGTCAGCCATATTGTTATCTGCTTTACCGCAGCTCAAAGCACAGTTCTGTTTGGTTTCTTATGTCCTTTTCTGTTTGTTGACAGATCTTATGTACATGGTTTTTATTCCCGCTAACCTTTACGAAGAGAATGACAACAACAAGTGGCACTGGCATATCTGTAAGCAGAAAAGATAACATTTACATTTTATTTTCCAACTATAGAAAGGGAATAATAATCAGGTGTTTCATTGAGGATGCAATGTTAGTTTGTCACTGGACAAGATCTAGTTTCTTATGCTGTCCACATAAATAAACTCCACATGTTAGGGGAACACATAGTATAAATCAACCATGGAATGTAGTTTGCTGCCAGTACTCAGCAAGTTAAAGTGTGCAGGCCTGTCTGCATTCTTTCTGGTCTTTAGTCAGTGACCCACTATATGGTTTACTCTATAAAATACACAATAAGTTGGCTAGCTTGTGCTGCAACTCACTAGGAAGCTTTAAAAAATAAAGCTATCTCAACTCTTTCCGCCTTTAAATCTGTTAGAGATTCTTAGAGCATAGAGGACCAAACTTACTAAAGATTTATGTCTATTTAGAAAAGGAATATAGGACTAATAAAAAGTTAAAAATGTGGTCGTACAAAACAATCAAAAAGGTAATAAAATGAAATGGGATAAATAACAGAAGATCTAGCACAATCCTGAGAGTGAACCTCTGTGACTTCGGGGCATCCAATGCCAACTACCCCAACCAATAGCACCCCGCTATTAGCGGGCACCCACATAGAGGAGGTAGCGGTAAGCTTAGGAATCTGACCGAGTACAGTGAGGTATAGGGCATATGGGCGGAGTTTTCAGGTGTGGGGCAGCACGGTGGTGCAGTGGTTAGCACTGCAGCCTTGCAGCGCTGGGGTCCTGGGTTCTAATCCCACCCAGGACAACATCTGCAAAGAGTTTGTATATTCTCTCCATGTTTGCGTGGGTTTCCTCCGGGTACTCCGGTTTCCTCCCACATTCCAAAGACATACTGATAGGGATTATAGATTGTGAGCCCCATCGGGGACAGCGATGATAATGTGTGCAAAACTGTAAAGCGCTGCGGAATATGTTAGCGCTATATAAAAATAAGGATTATTAAGATTTCCTTACCCGCTGGCTGCATGCTGGCCGCAATATTGGATTGAAGTTCATTCTCTGTCCTCCGTAGTACACGCCTGCGCAAGGCAAGATTGTGAATCAAACACCCCAAAATTCCGCCAATATGACCAAAAACCGGTCCCGCCAAATTCAGGTGACAGGTTCCCTTTAAAGGTCTTCTTCATGGGTTCATTGATCTGCATTCTAGCAGATCTGTATTCCATCAGCTGGAGTCGTAGTCCCTTGGACTGATGTCCTTTCAACAAGCTTTATTAGACTGGCAATTCTGAAAAGGAAACCAGACATACAATAAAAAGTCTGGGTTCGGCACCAGACATTAGGTGTTTGGCACAAACGTCAAACTTTCCAGTTCGGGTTCTCTCATCGCTAATGAACATTATTGTATTCTCAAACTGTGCAAAAATTATCATTTTTTTAGCGCAGAAACAGGCAAGCAATGGCTTCTCAACTAGGAGTGAAAAAAAATAATTATGGGATATTCAAGAGGTTTGCTATTTGCAAAGTAAATAAACATTTGAAAAAGTTTTATTAAGCCATCCAAAATTATCCCTTCATTTCGGGATCAGGAATACATTAGGCTACGTTCACATTTGCGTTGCGTCGGGCGCAGGTTCGGTGATGCATAGCGACTCATGCACCCCTATATTTAACATGGGGGCGCATGGACATGCGTTGTATTGCGTTTTGTGACGCATGCGTCATTTTTGGCGCAAGCGTCAGGGCACAGAGGACGCAGCAAGTTGCATTTTTCTTGCGTCCAAAATCATGCCCAAAAAGGACACTTGCGTCACAAAACAATGCGTTTTGTATGCGTTCTTGTTTGCGTTGTGCGTTGCGTCGCCGATGCAGCCCCGCACAACGCAAACGTGAACGTAGCCTTAGCTGTTTTCCAAAGAAATAAACAAATATTGTCTTGCCAATAAGTTTATCAAATACCAGCAGGCTGCGACATTAGAAATCAGGTCCTTTGGGTTACCCTTTTTGCTTTTGCAAAGCCAAGAGTTTGTGCTTTGCCACATAAGAATGGCTGAAAAGAAAAAAACTATTTTCTGGTGACATAGCCATTACCTTTGTCAGGTAGATATATTTATTTAAGAAATATTTTTTTTATTCAATTCAGGTTGTGAGTCACACAGTTGATGGGGGGCCAATCTATGGGAGATTTGTTGAGTGATGCACAGCAGAAACCCTCCACTTTATGGCTTTTGTCCCCAATGATTTCAACCTGTAAAGCTGCTGTGTGTATAATCTGTGAATGGAAACTATGCCCTCTGGCTGCTGGGGATGGAGCCATGTCTGTTGAAGAGGAGATGGAGAAGGTGTAGAAGAAAACAAATAACTTCCTCTTGATGGTGGAAACAGACATTTGCGGTGTCTTCATCACCTGTCCTGGTTGCACAAATCTGTCAATCTTAACATTCCCCAGTTTTCCATGAAGCTCAAGTATTATTCCTGCCTATGTTTGCTGCTCCAAGAGTCTACAGTGCAGTGCACTTTGCACCTTAGGCCTCTTTCACACTTCCACCTTTCTTTTTCCGTCACAATCTGTCGTTTTGTGAAAAAAAAAAACGGATCCAGCAAATGGTGCTGCTGGAGTTTTTTCCTCATAGACTTGTATTAGCGATGGATTGTGACAGATGGCCACACATTTTATCTGTCGTGCACTGGATCCGTCGTAAAATTGCTGTCAGTCGGGCGGAGACAACGCACAGAGAAACGTTTTCTCTGTACGTTGGAAAATCGCTCAGCGACAGATCTTGCACTGCCCGTCGTTAGCTATAATGGAAGCCTATGGATGCAGGATCCATTGCTGACTGTGAAAAGCAGGAATCCAGCGACGGATGCCGTCTTTTCAAACTGAGCATGCGCAGAAGAATGTCTCGTCACGGAAATTCTTTCTTTTTACTATTGATGCTGCCTATGCAGCATCAGTAGTAAAAATATATCATGTTAAAAATAATAAAAAAAATAAAAAATCATGATATTCTAACCTTCCGGCGGCCCCCGCAGCCTTACTGATGCTCGCAATGCTGCCGGCAGCTCCAGTTCCCAGTGAAGCATAGCGAAATGACCCGATGATGTAGAGGTCTTGCGAAACCGCTACGTCATCACAGGTCATTGTCTCGCTATGAATCACTCGGAACGGAGCATCGGGAAGGCTGTGGGGTCGCGCGGAACTGCGGAAGGTAAGAATATCAAAAATTTTTATTATTTTTTATTATTTTTATCATGGGTTGTGTATGCGTTTTCACAGCGAAAAACCGTGGATCCGTCTTTTCAACATTTTGACGGATTGTGACTGATTGCAAAAAAAGAAGTGTGAAAGAGGCCTTAAAGACTAGTTGAGAGAGTAGCTCACTTTCTTCTATTCATAGGACCACAGAGCGTGCACCCCTTTCTATGAGAAATAATGGCAGCTGGGAATCTGACAATGAAACTGAGCACATGCCATCATTTCCCAAAAGACAGCTGACTCCACTAGATAGCACAGCAGTGACTGCACCATGAGCAACTTGACCACGTGGAAGATTAGTTGAAACACAAATTGGTGCGTCAAACCTTTTCCTCAGAAAACAATTAAGGATGGAAATCTAGTTCCATGATGGCGAAGGAGGAATAATCAGAGCACAGCAAACAGTATTTGTGGATGACAATGATGATGATGATGATTATGAAAC
The DNA here is from genome assembly GCF_032444005.1 of Ranitomeya imitator. Classification (NCBI taxonomy): domain Eukaryota; kingdom Metazoa; phylum Chordata; class Amphibia; order Anura; family Dendrobatidae; genus Ranitomeya; species Ranitomeya imitator. Next base: position 282,577,881 of record NC_091286.1, read on the forward strand.
AAACTAGGTGCTACTTGAGGATGCATTCAGGCTGACAGAAAGATGAACATGAGGAGAAGAGGTAAAGGGATAACTTGGAGCTTGCTCTGATTTCTGGCTTACTTTCTTTTCCTAAATAGCAGTTTATGTTGCTTCATGTGCTGATGGAGAGCCTCTGTTACCAGGCTATGCCAGTCTGAACATCTATGGCTCATTCTAAGGTATCCACCACATAATCATCATCATCTTTAATATGGTGACAGTTTTCCCAGTGTGGAAAATGTTCTGAGCTCCTTGCCCCCCACCTCAAGATTTGCCCTTTGCCGCTAACACTGCTCACAGAGCAATCAACAACACTAGTCATTTGAATCATCTCCTTTTCCTTCAGACCCATGTAATCTAAGTACAAAAGCTGAGTGTTCATCTCATCCAGTAAATCAACTGGAATAAGATATTCTGGTCTACCATCTTTCTCAGCCTCCATGATGCTGTACGTAGGTTAAGTGACTAAGTGGCAGAACAGATACAGGTCTGCTTGTCAGAAATGAAATTCTATTATTTAAAACATTAAAAGTTAATGGCAAAGTAGAAGGACTAAGCAGAATGCTAACTTAAGCTGGCAGTGTCACTGTCGGAGGCAACATTACCCTGCTGTGAATGAGACAAGTTATTTGACATATATTCCATAACTCCTTAACTTCAGAAAAAAAGAGACATGGAACACACATCCAAAATTCATAAATTGATCTGTTGAGGCACATTGCGTCACTTGATGTCATGTGAGACTGCTCTACAACTATTGATTTACAGCAATGTGTGAAAGTGTGAGTCACCTTTCTTTTAGCAATCGAATGTGATGGATTTGCATATTGTTTGAATTCTTTACAACTTGCAAATTTGATAAATTTTGACTTGAAGTTAATTTGCAGGGAATCAATTTGATCATCTCTATTTGCTACTGCTGTTCAACCCTTGCTCAGCTACATTGACTTTGATAATATTAATATGGTCAGCCCAGTATTAGTTACTGTGGGATTGGGTTGCTAAGTTTAGCAGGTTCCATGGTTCATATTTTTGGGGATGAGTGGAAGATCCCAGCACTTAGACGAAAAGAAATCACACACAGATGCCATATTTAAAAACAGAAGTCAAAATAATTTCTACATTTTCTGTAAATCTGTCCAGAAATATCTACACATCTAAACTCCAGTCCGTAAAAATTATACAGTTTAGAGTTCACAAAAGCTAGCAGAGGAATTATCTATCTCTGAAACTTGTTGGCTGTATTTCAGCTACACTACAAAATGAGTAACAGGATAGCCATGTGATAACAATTTTAAGAACAAACAGTTTACTTGCCAAAAACTTAAAAATGTGTTTTGCATTCAAAAGATTTCTGCTGCATTAACATCTAATAGGAAAAATAATGTTGTTTTTATGACTTCTTGTAAACAAACCATGTAGGTCTCTGTGCAAGGTAAGGCTGCCATCACACTAGAAGTATTTGGTCAGTATTTTACATCAGCATTTGTAAGCCAAAACCAGGAGTGGGTGATAAATGCAGAAGTGGTGCATATGTTTCTATTATACTTTTCCTCTAAGGCCGGGATCACACATGTGAGAAACACGTCCGTGTCTCGCATGTGAAATCCAAGCTCTGGCGCCTGCACTCCAGAGCGGAGCGTGCGGCTCCATGTGTTGCTATGCGGCCGCAAGCTCCGCTCCACAGTGCCGGCGCCAGAGCTTGGATTTCACATGCGAGACACAGACATGTTTCTCGCATGTGTGATTCCGGCCTAATTGTTCCACTCCTGGTTATGGCTTACAAATACTGATGTAAAATACTGACCAAATACTGCTAGTGTGACAGCAGCCTAAAAAAGGAATTATACAATGTTTAAGAAGAACTTTTTCACTAGGGGTGAGCGAAAAAGAATGATAAAGTTGAGGGTCCATACTGGACACCTAGTGTTCAGTACTGAATCCCGAACAAGGACTTTTTACAGAACATCCGGTTTCCTGTTCAGGTTTGCCAGACTGTTGTGAATTCCACTCTTGGGCTCCCTCCGGTGGTTGTAAGTGGCACTTTTGTGAGTTCTGCTCTTGGGCTCCCTCCGGTGGTTTTAAGTGGAATGGCTGCTCCTTGGATTTAGCAGTCTGCAGCTGCTTCCACTGATTGTCTTTCAGCTCGGCTATTTATGCCTGGCTCTTCCCTTCAGCCAGTGCCACTTGTCAATGGTTCCTGGTTGGATTCACATCTCTCTTGGATTTCCCTGATATCCTGACCAGTTCAGCAAAGTTAAGTCCTTGCTTGCTCTTTTCTGTCCACAGGTTGTGCTTTCTATGTTTTGTCCAGCTTGTCAGTATGGATTAACTCAGTTAAGCTGGAAGCTCTGGGAAGCAGATTTACCACCAGTTCATAACAGTACAAGTGGCCAAAAATGAATTAAATGCATCTCAAAAGAAGGAAAAAAAAATTCTAAGCCATTTTTTTTTTCTGTGCTCTGTTTTGTCTTTTTTTTCCTCTTGATCTCTGGGTGGTTCAGGATTTATGCTCTGACATGGATGTTCAGGGTTTGTTTTCTCGTGTGGATCAACTTGCTGCAAGAGTACAGAGTATCCAAGATTATGTTGTCCAGACTCCGGCTTTGGAGCCTAGAATTCCTACTCCTGATTTGTTTTTTGGGGACAGATCCAAGTTTTTGAACTTTAAAAATAACTGCAAATTGTTTTTTGCTTTGAAACCCCGTTCTTCTGGTGATCCCATTCAGCAAGTTAAAATCATCATATCCTTGCTGCATGGTGACCCTCAGGATTGGGCATTCTCCCTTGAATCAGGGGATCTGGCATTGCTGAATGTAGATGCATTTTTTCAAGCGCTCGGATTATTGTATGACGAACCTAATTCTGTGGATCATGCAGAAAAAACCCTGTTGGCCCTGTGTCAAGGTCAGGAAGCGGCAGAATTATACTGCCAGAAATTTAGGAAATGGTCTGTGCTCACTAAATGGAATGAGGATGCTCTGGCTGCTATTTTCAGAAAAGGTCTTTCTGAAGCCCTTAAAGATGTTATGGTGGGCTTCCCTACGCCTACTGGTTTGAGCGAATCTATGTCTCTAGCCATTCAGATTGATCGGCGTCTGCGCTAGCGCAAAGCTGTGCACCATATGGCAGTGTCCTCTGAGCAGAGTCCTGAGCCTATGCAATGTGATAGGATTTTGACTAGAACAGAACGGCAGGAATTCAGACATCAGAATAGGCTGTGTTTTTACTGTGGTGATTCTGCTCATGTTATTTCTGATTGCCCTAAGCGTACTAGGAAGGTCGCTAGGTCTGTTACCATCAGTACTGTACAGCCTAAATTTCTTTTATCTGTGACCCTGATTTGCTCATTGTCGTCCTTTTCTGTCATGGCATTTGTGGATTCAGGCGCTGCCCTGAACTTAATGGATTTAGAATTCGCCAGGCGCTGTGGTTTTTCCTTGCAGCCTTTGCAGAGCCCTATTCCTTTGAGGGGCATTGATGCTACAACATTGGCCAAGGATAAACCTCAGTACTGGACGCAGATGACCATGTACATGGCTCCAGCACATCAGGAAGATTGCCGTTTTCTGGTGTTGCATAACCTGCATAATGTTGTTGTACTGGGTTTTCCATGGTTACAGGAACATAATCCGGTGCTGGATTGGAAAACTATGTCTGTGACTAGTTGGGGTTGTCAAGGGGTACATAGTGACGTTCCTTTGATGTCAATTTCCTCTCCCCCCTCTTCTGAGGTCCCTGAGTATTTGTCGGATTTCCAGGATGTATTTGATGAGCCCAAGTCCAGTTCCCTTCCTCCACATAGGGACTGTGATTGTGCTATTAACTTGATTCCTGGTTGTAAGTTCCCTAAGGGCCGACTTTTCAATCTGTCTGTGCCAGAGCATGCCGCCATGCCGAGCTATGTTAAGGAATCTTTGGAGAAGGGGCATATTCGGCCGTCTTCGTCACCATTGGGAGCGGGTTTCTTTTTTGTTGCTAAGAAGGATGGCTCCTTGAGACCCTGTATAGATTATCGTCTTCTTAATAAGATCACGGTCAAATTCCAATACCCCTTGCCTTTGCTTTCTGATTTGTTTGCTCAGATTAAGGGGGCTAGTTGGTTTACTAAGATTGACCTCCGAGGGGCATATAATCTTGTTCGTATTAAACAGAGTGACGAATGGAAAACTGCATTTAATACGCCCGAAGGCCATTTTGAATACCTCGTGATGCCATTCGGGCTCTCTAATGCTCCATCTGTGTTCCAATCTTTCACGCATGATATTTTCTGCAATTATCTTGATAAATTCATGGTTGTATATTTGGATGATATTTTGATTTTTTCCGATGATTGGGAGTCTCATGTGAGGCAGGTCAGGATGATATTCCAGATCCTTCGTGATAATTCTTTATTTGTGAAGGGGACTAAGTGCCTATTCGGAGTTCAGAAGGTCTCTTTTTTGGGTGTTATTTTTTCTCCCTCATCTATGGAAATGGATCCTGTTAAGGTCCAAGCTATTCATGACTGGATTCAACCCACATCTGTGAAGAGCCTTCAAAAATGTTTGGGCTTTGCTAATTTCTATCGCCGTTTCATTGCCAACTTTTCCAGTGTGGTTAAGCCCCTTACTGATTTGACGAAGAAAGGCGTTGATGTGACGAATTGGTCCTCTGCGGCTGTTAAGGCCTTTCGGGAGCTTAAACGCCGATTTACTTCTGCCCCTATGTTGCGTCAGCCGGATGTTTCTCTTCCTTTTCAGGTTGAGGTTGACGCTTCTGAGATTGGGGCAGGGGCCGTTTTGTCTCAGAGGGATTCTGATGGTTATTTGATGAAACCATGTGCTTTTTTTTCCAGAAAGTTTTCGCCTGCGGAACGCAATTATGATGTCGGCAATCGGGAGTTGTTGGCTATGAAGTGGGCATTTGAGGAGTGGCGACATTGGCTTGAGGGAGCTAAGCACTGCGTTGTGGTCTTGACTGATCATAAGAATCTGATTTACCTCGAGTCGGCCAAGCGGCTGAATCCTAGACAGGCTTGATGGTCCCTGTTTTTCTCCCGTTTTGATTTTGTGGTCTCGTATCTTCCGGGATCTAAGAATGTTAAGGCTGATGCCCTCTCTAGGAGTTTTTTGCCTGATTCTCCTGGAGTCCTTGAGCCGGTTGGCATTCTTAAGGAAGGGGTGATTCTTTCTGCCATCTCCCCTGATTTGCGGCGGGTGCTTCGGGAATTTCAGGCTGATAAGCCTGACCGCTGTCCAGTGGGGAAGCTGTTTGTTCCTGATAGATGGACAAGTAAGGTAATTTCTGAGGTTCATTGTTCAGTGTTGGCTGGTCATCCTGGGATTTTTGGTACCAGAGATTTGGTTGCTAGGTCCTTTTGGTGGTGCGTGCTTTTGTGCAGTCCTGTGGGACTTGCGCCCGGGCCAAGCCTTGCTGTTCCCGTGCTAGTGGGTTGCTTTTGCCTTTGCCGGTCCCTGAGAGGCCCTGGACGCATATTTCCATGGATTTTATTTTGGATCTTCCTGTTTCCCAGAAGATGTCGGTTATCTGGGTTGTTTGTGACCGTTTCTCTAAAATGGTCCATCTGGTACCTTTGCCTAAGTTGCCTTCCTCCTCAGATTTGGTTCCATTGTTTTTTCAGCATGTGGTTCGTTTCCATGGCATTCCGGAGAATATTGTGTCTGACAGAGCTTCTCAGTTTGTCTCTAGGTTTTGGCGGGCCTTTTGTGCTAGGATGGGCATTGATTTGTCTTTTTCTTCGGCGTTTCATCCTCAGACTAATGGCCAAACTGAGCGAACTAATCAGACCTTGGAAACCTATTTGAGATGCTTTGTGTCTGCTGATCAGGATGATTGGGTGGCTTTCTTGCCGTTGGCCGAGTTTGCCCTTAATAATCAGGCTAGTTCGGCTACTTTGGTTTCACCTTTCTTTTGTAATTTTGGTTTTCATCCTCGTTTTTCTTCGGGGCAGGTTGAGCCTTCTGATTGTCCTGGTGTGGATTCTGTGGTGGACAGGCTGCAGCAGATTTGGACTCATGTGGTGGACAATTTGACGTTGTCTCAGGAAAAGGCTCAACGTTTTGCTAACCACCGTCAGTGTGTTGGTCCCCGACTTCGTGTGGGGGATTTGGTTTGGTTGTCTTCTCGTCATGTTCCTATGAAGGTTTCTTCCCCTAAGTTTAAGCCTCGGTTTATTGCTCCTTATAAGATTTCTGAAATTATCAATCCGGTGTCTTTTCGTTTGGCTCTTCCAGCCTCTTTTGCCATTCATAATGTTTTCCATAGATCTTTGTTGCGGAGATATGTGGTGCCCGTTGTTCCCTCAGTTGATCCTCCTGCCCCGGTGTTGGTTGAGGGAGAGTTGGAATATGAGGTTGAGAAAATTTTGGATTCTCATTTTTCGAGGCAGAGGCTTCACTATCTTGTCAAGTGGAAGGGTTATGGCCAGGAGGATAATTCTTGGGTTGTTGCCTCCGATGTCCATGCTGCCGATTTGGTCTGTGCTTTTCACTTGGCTCGTCCTGATCGGCCTGGGGGCTCTGGTGAGGGTTCGGTGACCCCTCCTCAAGGGGGGGTACTGTTGTGAATTCCGCTCTTGGGCTCCCTCCGGTGGTTGTAAGTGGCACTTTTGTGAGTTCTGCTCTTGGGCTCCCTCCGGTGGTTTTAAGTGGTATGGCTGCTCCTTGGATTTAGCAGTCTGCAGCTGCCTCCACTGATTGTCTTTCTGCTCGGCTATTTATGCCTGGCTCTTCCCTTCAGCCAGTGCCACTTGTCAATGGTTCCTGGTTGGATTCACATCTCTCTTGGATTTCCCTGATATCCTGACCAGTTCAGCAAAGTTAAGTCCTTGCTTGCTCTTTTCTGTCCACAGGTTGTGGGCTTATTCGTTCTGTGCTTTCTATGTTTTGTCCAGCTTGTCAGTATGGAATAATTCAGTTAAGCTGGAAGCTCTGGGAAGCAGATTTACCCTCCACACCTTTAGTCAGGTGTGGAGATGTTTGTAAACTCTGTGTGGATGTTTGTAGTTTTTAATACTGACCGCACAGTATTCTATCCTGTCCTATCTATCTAGCTAGACTGGCCTCCTGTGCTACATCCTGGTTTCATTTTGTGTATGTCTTTTCCCTCTCCACCCAAAGTCATTACTTGTGGGGGGCTATCTATCCTTTGGGGATTTTCTCTGAGGCAAGATAGTTTTCCTGTTTCTATCTTTAGGGGTAGTTAGTTCTCAGGCTGTGACGAGGTGCCTAGGGAGTGACAGGAGCATCCCACGGCTACTTCTAGTGTTGTGTTGAGCTTAGGGACTGCGGTCAGTACAGGTACCACCTCCTTCAGAGTTCGTCCCATGTTGCTCCTAAACCACCAGTTCATAACACCAGACTAAGGTTGGAGTCACATATACCATATAAAAAAATCGGTCTGTATTTCACGGCCCAGAATCGCAGAAATATTCTCGAACAGTGATCCGCATGTCATCCTATTTTCTTGCATCTAAGCATCCGTGTGACATCCGTGTGACATCCTTATGGCATCCGTATGGCGAGATTTTCTCGCTGGCTTGCAAAATGGACATATAATGGATCCCGGCCCAGAAAATCATGAATAAATAATGTGTAAGCCTAATTATTGGCTCCACAAGTTCCATCCTACAAGCGAAAAAAATTGCGTGGGCTCCCGCGCAATTTTCTTTGCCATAGAGGGGACGAGCCAATGGCTGGGGGCGATACTTGTAGCCTGGGAAGAGGTTAATACCCATGGATCTTCCCAGTCTATGAATATCAGCCCACAGCTGTGCATTTAGCCTTTATTTATTCTAATTTGGGCACCCCCCAAAAAATGACGTGGGGTCCCCCTATAAGCCAGAAAGGCTATGCAGACAGCTGTGGGTTGATAATCATAACCTAGGAAGGGGCCATGGATATTGACCCCCCCATGGCTAAAAACACCATTACCTAGCCACCCCAGAAAATGCGCATCTATAAGATGTGCCAATTCTGGCACTTAGCCTCTCTCTTCCCATTGCCCTGTAGCTGTGGCATACGGGGTAATAAGGGGTTAATGTCACCTTGATATTGTAAGGTGACATTAAGCCCAGTTAATAATGGAGAGGTGTCAATAAGACACTTATCCATTATTAATCCAATAGTATGAAAGGGTTAAAAAAATACACACACACATTAATTATTTCAGTAAAAGACTTTATTCTTAAACACACAGGTTTTCCATCTTTATTACACTCTCAATCCAAGTGAAGCCCTCATTCTTCTATAAAAAATAAAAAATCAACAATATCCCATACCTGTCCATCGTACAGTCAAGTCCCACACTGCAATCCATCTCAAGGGGTTAAGTAGTACTGAGTGGTCACATGGTACCGCTCATTACAGTAATGAATATGCGGCTCCACCTCCCATAGAGGTGGAGCTGCAAATTCATTACTGTATTGAGTGGTAACGGTGACCGCTCAGTACAGGATGAAGCTGCAACATTGGGGAAGCAGGGACTGCACAGCGCCAGGAGCAGGTGAGTATGACGGAGAGGCTGCGCGATATTCACCTGCTCCCCGTTCTGGGCGCCGCTCTGTCTTCAGCAGTGATGCTCAGGTCAGAGGGCACGGTGACATAGTTAGTGCTCACCCTCTGCTTGAAGATGCTGAAGATGGAGTGGCGCCGGAACAAGGAGCAGGTGACTATTGAAAGTGCCAGGGGCCTGAGCGACGGGGAGGTGAGTATGTGATTTATTTTTTTTAACGCAGCAACAGCAAATGGGGCAAGCGTCTGTATGGAGCATCTATGAGGCCATAACGTTTGTGCAGCACTATATGGGGCCATAACGTTTGTGCAGCATTATATGGGGCAAGTGTCTGTATGGGGCATCTTATAGGGCCATAGTCAAGGTTTGTGCAGCACTATATGGGGCAAATATCTTTATGGAGCATCTTATTGGGCCATAATCAGCATTTTTGGGCAAATGTGTCTATGGAGCATCTTATGGGGCCCTTATTAACCTTTATGCAGGATTATATGGGGCATATATTTATATGGAGCATCTTATTGGGCCCATCATAAACTTTATGGAACATTATATGGGGCTCCTAATTCAATATAGATATTCAAAAACACTTAACTACTGATGTCTCAATTAATTTTAGTTTTATTGGTATCTATTTTTACTTTTGACATTTACCGGTAGCTGCTGCATTTCCCACCCTAGGCATATACTCGAGTCATTAAGTTTTCCCAGTTTCTTGTGGCAAAATTAGGGGGGTCGGCTTATACTCGAGTATATACGGTAGTTTCCATCTGGGAGTGGTGCTAATGCTACCACCCCTACTGTAAACCACTGTGTAATGAATGAAAAGCTGCCTGCGCAGCCTCCCCGCTTGACCGGACGTGAACTCATTAGCGTGGGAAATTTTCTGAACATTTTCCCATACTGCCGAGTTCACCTCAGGTCAGGCTGTGAGTCTGAACATGCTCAGTGATGTCAGAGGTAGTCTCTGAGGATGCGCGGTACTCTCTCGAGTATCACGGTACTCGGTTTACTCGGTGAGCACTGAGCATTTCTGGGGTTATTCAGCGGGAGCTCGGGTCACCGCCCTGCAATTTTGGTGCTCTTTTGAGTGCCAATGAACATGCAAGGATTGTCTGCCATGCACTGTAATACTGCAGCCATCTTTGTTGTGGTATTACAGTGAATGGCTGGCCGCACAGCGTCATCAGGTCTATAAGAGAGCATTGTGCTCCGGACTCAGCTAGTTTAGGGAGAGCTGCTGCTGAGATAGGGTCTGATTACTTCTTTTATTAATTAGTGTGGGTCTACCATCACAGAATCCACAAATCCAGATAAACCAACAGTCCTTTTTAAGACTAATTAAGGTGTATATTGATTGCAGTGCTAGGTAGGCAGGAAAGTCTACGTGCACATATCCACATCAGTGCAAGGCAAGCAGGCACTGTATGTGAGTATATAGATTTCACGGTATACATCAAGAGGGTCCATTACTGTCTTCTGCTGCCTTTTATATATATGTATACTAGCTATTAAACCCGTTCTACGCCCGGGTGGCGAGTATTTATATTGGTATATGGTCTCCATCCTGTCATGTGCTGCTTCATCCTGCGTCCCCATCCTGTCATGTGCTGCTCCATCCTGCGTCCCCATCCTGTCATGTGCTCCCATCCCGCGCCCCCGTTCTGTCATGTGCTGCTCCCATCCTGCGCCCCCGTTCTGTCATGTGCTGCTCCCATCCTGCACCCCCGTTCTGTCTTGTGCTGCTTCCATCCTGCACCCCCGTTCTGTCATGTGCTGCTCCCATCCTGCGCCCCCGTTCTGTCATGTGCTGCTCCCATCCTGTGCCACCATTCTGTCATGTGCTGCTCCCATCCTGCGCCCCCGTTCTGTCATGTGCTGCTTCCATCCTGCACCCCTGTTCTGTTATGTGCTGCTCCCATCCTGCACCCCCGTTCTGTCATGTGCTGCTCCCATCCTGCGCCTCCATTCTGTCATTTGCTGCTCCCATCCTGTCATGTGCTGCTCCCATCCTGCACCCCCGTTCTGTCATGTGCTGCTTCCATCCTGCACCCCCGTTCTGTCATGTGCTGCTGCCATCCTGCACCCCCGTTATGTTATGTGCTGCTCCCATCCTGCGCCCCCGTTCTGTCATGTGCTGCTCCCATCCTGCGGCACCGTTCTTTAATTTGCTGCTCCCATTCATATGCCCCATAAGATGCTCCATAGTATATGCCCCGTATCAGGTGGCGTAAGTAACAAATAGCTGTGGCATGAAGTGCCACAGCCTCATGCCACAGCAATTTGTTACTTGCGCCACCTGATTCCTTTCCGCCGCCATTTTCTTGGTCCTCCTGCTGGTGGAATCAGCGCCTGCGCAGTCCGCGCTTTCGGGCGCCATTTTCTTGAAGACACACTGCAGTGTGTCTTCAAGAAAATGGCGCCGGAAAGCGCGGACTGTGCAGGCGCCGATTCCGGCAGCAGGACCAAGAAATTGGCGGCGGAAAGGAATCAGGTGGCGTAAATAACAATTGCTGTGGCATGAAGTGCCACAGCTTCATGCCACAGCAACTTGTTACTTACTTGTTACTTACCATTTTCTTCGTCCTCCTGCTGCGCAGTCCGCACTTTCTGGCGCCATTTTCTTGAAGACACACCTGCAGTGCGCAGGTGCCGCCATTTTCTTTGTCCTGTGTCTTCAAGAAAATGGCGCCAGAAAGCGCGGACTGAGCAGTCCGCGCTTTCCGGCGCCATTTTCTTGAAGACACACTGCAGTGCGCAGGTGCCGCCATTATCTTTGTACTGCTGACGGAATCGGCACCTGCGCACTGCAGTGTCTTCAAGAAAATGGCGCCGGAAAGTGCGGACTGCGCAGGCGCCGATTCCTGCTGCTGGGATCGGCGTCTGCGCAGTCCGCGCTTTCCGGCGCCATTTTCTTGAAGACACACTCCGGCTCCTCTGCCTGTGACTGGTCAGTCAGAGGGTGGCGCCGGCGTGCATTAAGCGCGTCATCGCGCCCTCTGAACTGTGAACTGTGAACGTAACAGCAGAGGACCCGGGAGACGGAGCCGCACGCAGCGCTGGAACGGGGGACAGGTGAATATTAGGGTTGAGCGAAACGGGTCGAACATTTTCAAAAGTCGCCGACTTTTGGCGAAGTCGAGTTTCATGAAACCCGATCCGACCCCTGTGCGTGGTCGGCCATGCGGTACGCGACTTTCGCGCCAAAGTCGCGTTTCAATGACGCGAAAAGCGCCATTTCTCAGCCAATGAAGGTAAACGCAGAGTGTGGGCAGCGTGATGACATAGGTCCTGGTCCCCACCATCTTAGAGAAGGGCATTGCAGTGATTGGCTTGCTGTCTGCGGCGTCACAGGGGCTATAAAGGGGAGTTCCCGCCGACCGCCATGTTACTGCTGCTGATCTGAGCTTAGGGAGAGGTTGCTGCCGCTTCGTCAGAAGCAGGGATAGCGTGTGCTGTAGCGATTTCCACTGCCCAACACCACCTTCGGTGTGCAGGGACAGTTGAAGCTCCTTTTTTTTTTTTTTTTCCTCAGCGCTGTAGCTCATTGGGCTGCCCTAGAAGGCTCCCTGATAGCTGCATTGCTGTGTGTACGCCGCTGTGCAAACCAACTGCTTTTTTCAAAGCACAAATCCTCTTGTTCCTTCCTTTCTGCACAGCTATCTTGTTTGTTTGTCCACACTTTTTATTTAATTTGTGCATCAGTCCACTCCTTATTGCTGCCTGCCATACCTGGCTGAGATTACTGCAGGGAGATAGTAATTGAAGGACAGTTCCTTTTTTTTTTTTTTGGTGGGAGATTAAGATTGACATTTCTGCTAGAGTGCCATCTCTGTCTGTGTCATCTCTCACTCAGTGGGCCATAGAAAGCCTATTTATTTTTTTGCTTGATTTGGGTTCCAAAATCTACCAGAAAAAATCACAACATCAATCAGTGGGAGAAAAATATTGGCCTCAGGGCTTGTGTGCCACTCCTTACTCCTGTGTGTGCCATCTCTCACTCAGTGGGCCATAGAAAGCCTATTAATTTTTTTGCTTGATTTGGGTTCTAAATTCTACCTGAAAAATCAATAAATCAATCAGTGGGAGATTAATATTGGCCTTTGGGCTTGTGTGCCAGTCCTAAGCGTGCCATCTCTCTCTCTCTCAGATAGTGGGCCATAGAAAGCCTATTTTTTTATTATTTTATTGGGTTTATAAATTTTCCCTGGAAAAAAAAAAAAAGTGGGAGATTAACCCCTTTACCCCCAAGGGTGGTTTGCACGTTATGGACCGGGTCAATTTTTACAATTCTGACCACTGTCCCTTTATGAGGTTATAACTCTGGAACGCTTCAACGGATCCCGGTGATTCTGACATTGTTTTCTCGTGACATATTGTACTTCATGATAGTGGTAAAATTTCTTTGATATTACCTGCGTTTATTTGTGAAAAAAACGGAAATTTGGCGAAAATTTTGAAAATTTCGCAATTTTCCAACTTTGAATTTTTATGCAATTAAATCACAGAGATATGTCACACAAAATACTTAATAAGTAACATTTCCCACATGTCTACTTTACATCAGCACAATTTTGGAACCAAAAATTTTTTTTTGTTAGGGAGTTATAAGGGTTAAAAGTTGACCAGCAATTTCTCATTTTTACAACACCATTTTATTTTAGGGACCACATCTCATTTGAAGTCATTTTGAGGGGTCTATATGATAGAAAATACCCAAGTGTGACACCATTCTAAAAACTGCACCCCTCAAGGTTCTCAAAACCACATTCAAGAAGTTTATTAACCCTTCAGGTGCTTCACAGGAATTTTTGGAATGTTTAAATAAAAATTAACATTTAACTTTTTTTCACAAAAAATTTACTTCAGCTCCAATTTGTTTTATTTTGCCAAGGGTAACAGGAGAAAATGGACCCCAAAAGTTGTTGTACAATTTGTCCTGAGTACGCTGATACCCCATATGTGGGGGTTAACCACAGTTTGTGCGCATGGCAGAGCTCGGAAGGGAAGGAGCGCCATTTGACTTTTCAATGCAAAGTTGACTGGAATTGAGATGGGACGCCATGTTGCGTTTGGAGAGCCACTGATGTGCCTAAACATTGAAACCCCCCACAAGTGACACCATTTTGGAAAGTAGACCCCCTAAGGAACTTATCTAGAGGTGTGGTGAGCACTTTGACCCACCAAGTGCTTCACAGAAGTTAATAATGCAGAACCGTAAAAATAAAAAATCATTTTTTTTCACAAACATTATCTTTTCGCCCCAAATTTTTTATTTTCCCAATGGTAAGAGAAGAAATTGGACCACAAAAGTTGTGGCACAATTTGTCCTGAGTACTCTGATACCCCATATGTGGGGGTAAACCATTGTTTGGGCGCATGGGAGAGCTCGGAAGGGAAGGAGCGCCGTTTGACCTTTCAATGCAAAATTGACAGGAATTGAGATGAGACGCCATGTTGCGTTTGGAGAGCCACTGATGTGCCTAAACATTGAAACCCCCCACAAGTGACACCATTTTGGAAAGTAGACCCCCTAAGGAACTTATCTAGAGGTGTGGTGAGCACTTTGACCCACCAAGTGCTTCACAGAAGTTTATAATGCAGAACCGTAAAAATAAAAAATCTTTTTTTTTTCACAAAAATTATCTTTTCGCCCCCAATTTTTTATTTTCCCAATGGTAAGAGAAGAAATTGGACCACAAAAGTTGTGGCACAATTTGTCCTGAGTACTCTGATACCCCATATGTGGGGGTAAACCATTGTTTGGGCGCATGGGAGAGCTCGGAAGGGAAGGAGCGCCGTTTGACCTTTCAATGCAAAATTGACAGGAATTGAGATTGGACGCCATGTTGCGTTTGGAGAGCCACTGATGTACCTAAACATTGAAACCCCCCACAAGTGACACCATTTTGAAAAGTAGACCCCCTAAGGAACTTATCTAGATGTGTGGTGAGCACTTTGACCCAATAAGAGCTTCACAGAAGTTTATAATGCAGAGCCGTAAAAATAAAACAAAATTTTTTTCCCACAAAAATAATTTTTTAGCCCCCAGTTTTGTATTTTCCTGAGGGTAACAGGAGAAATTGGACCCCAAAAGTTGTTGTGCAATTTGTCCTGAGTGCGCTGATACCCTATATGTGGGGGAGAACCAGCGTTTGGGCGCATGGGAGGGCTCGGAAGGGAAGGAGAGCCATTTGGAATACAGACTTAGATGGAATGGTCTGCAGGCGTCACATTGTGTTTGCAGAGCCCCTAATGTACCTAAACAGTAGAAACCCCCCACAAGTGACCCCATATTGGAAACTAGACCCCCCAAGGAACTTATTTAGATGTGTTGTGAGAACTTTGAGCCCCCAAGTATTTCACTACAGTTTATAACGCAGAGCCGTGAAAATAAAATAAAAAATTTCACCTCAAAATTATTTTTTAGCCCCCAGTTTTGTATTTTCTCGAGGGTAAAAGGAGAAATTGGACCCCAAAAGTTGTTGTCCAATTTGTCCTGAGTGCGTTGATACCCCATATGTGGGGTGAACCAGCGTTTGGGCGCATGGGAGGGCTCGGAAGGGAAGGAGCGCCATTTGGAATGCAGACTTAAATGGAATGGTCTGCAGGCGTCACATTGCGTTTGCAGAGCCCCTAATATACCTAAACAGTAGAAACCCCCACAAGTGACCCCATGTTGGAAACTAGACCCCCCCACGAACTTATCTAGATGTGTTGTGAGAACTTTGAGCCCCCAAGTGTTTCACTACAGTTTATAACGCAGAGCCGTGAAAATAAAAAATCTCTTTTTTTCCCACAAAAATTATTTTTTAGCCCCCAGTTTTGTATTTTCCCAAGGGTACCAGGAGAAATTGGACCCCAAAAGTTGTTGTCCAATTTGTCCTGAGTACGCTGATACCCCATATGTTGGGGTAAACTCCTGTTTGGGCACACGGGAGAGCTCGGAAGGGAAGGAGCACTGTTTTATTTTTTCAATGCAGAATTGGATGGAATTGAGATCGGTCGCCATGTCGCGTTTGGAGATCCCCCTGATGTGCCTAAATAGTGGAAACCCCCCAATTATAACTGAAACCCTAATCCAAACACACCCCTAACCCTAATCCCAACGGTAACCCTAACCACACCTCTAACCCAGACACACCCGTAATCCTAATCCCAATCGCAAATGTAATCCAAACCCTAACCCTAACTTTAGCCCCAACCCTAACTGTAGCCTTAACCCTAACCCTAGCCCTTACCCTAGCCCTAACCCTAGCCCCAACCCTAACCCTAACCCTAACCCTAGCCCTAGCCCTAACCCTAACCTTAACCCTAGTCCCAACCCTAACCCTAGCCCTAACCCTAGCCCTAACCCTAGCCCTAGCCCTAACCCTAGCCCTAGCCCTAACCCTAACCCTAGCCCTAACCCTAATCCTAGCCCTAACCCTAGCCCTAGCCCTAGCCCTAACCCTAACCCTAGCCCTAACCCTAGCCCTAACCCTAGCCCTAACCCTAGCCCTAGCCCTAACCCTAGCCCTAGCCCTAACCCTAACCCTAGCCCTAACCCTAATGGGAAAATGGAAATAAATACATTTTTTTCATTTACTTTTATAGCGGGTTTTTTAGCGGATTTTTATGATTGGCAGCCGTCACACATTGAAAGACGCTTTTTATTGCAAAAAATATTTTTTGCGTTACCACATTTTGAGAGCTATAATTTTTCCATATTTGAGTCCACAGAGTCATGTGAGGTCTTGTTTTTTGCGGGACGAGTTGACGTTTTTATTGGTAACATTTTCGGGCACGTGACATTTTTTGATCGCTTTTTATTCCGATTTTTGTGAGGCAGAATGACCAAAAACCAGCTATTCATGAATTTCTTTTGGGGGAGGCGTTTATACCGTTCCGCGTTTGGTAAAATTGATAAAGCAGTTTTATTCTTCGGGTCAGTACGATTACAGCGACACCTCATTTATATCATTTTTTTATGTTTTGGCGCTTTTATACGATAAAAACTATTTTATAGAAAAAAATAATTATTTTTGCATCGCTTTATTCTGAGGACTATAACTTTTTTATTTTTTTGCTGTTGTCGCTGTATGGTGGCTCGTTTTTTGCGGGACAAGATGACGCTTTCAGCGGTACCATGGTTATTTATATCCGTCTTTTTGATCGCGTGTTATTCCACTTTATGTTTGGCGGTATGATAATAAAGCGTTGTTTTTTGCCTCGTTTTTTTTTTTTTTTTCTTACGGTGTTTACTGAAGGGGTTAACTAGTGGGCCAGTTTTATAGGTCGGGTCGTTACGGACGCGGAGATACTAAATATGTGTACTTTTATTGTTTTGTTTTTTTTATTTAGATAAAGAAATGTATTTATGGGAATAATATATATATTTTTTTTTCATTATTTAGGATTTTTTTTTTTTTTTTTTTTTACACACTTGGAAATTTTTTTTTTTACTTTTTTACTTTGCCCCAGGGGGGGACAATACAGATCGGTGATCTGCCAGTTTGCACAGCACTCTGACAGATCACCGATCTGTCTGAGAGCAGTGCAGCGTTACCAAGTGCCTGCTCTGAGCAGGCACTTGGTAAGCCACCTCCCTCCCTGCAGGACCCGGATCCGCGGCCATATTGGATCCGGGACTTACTGCAGGGAGGGAGGTAGGAGACCCCCGGAGCAACGCGATCACATCGCGTTGCTGCGGGGGTCTCAGGGAAGCCCGCAGGGAGCCCCCTCCCTGCGCGATGCTTCCCTGCACCGCCGGCACATCGCGATCATCTTTGATCGCGGTGTGCCGGGGGTTAATGTGCCGGGGGCGGTCCGTGACCGCTCCTGGCACATAGTGCCGGATGTCAGCTGCGATAAGCAGCTGACACCCGGCCGCGATCGGCGGCGCTCCCCCCGTGAGCGCGGCCGATCGCGCTGGACGTAATATTCCGTCCTTGGGAATTAAGGCCCACCCCACATGGACGGAATATTACGTCCAATGGCAGAAAGGGGTTAATATTGGCCTCTGGGCTTGTGTGCCAGTCCTGAGCGTGCCATCTCTCTCACAAATAGTGGGCCATAGAAAGCCTATTTATTTTTTTGGTTGATTTGGGTTCATAATTCTACCTTAAAAAATCAATCAATCAATCAGTGGGAGATTAGTATTGGCCTTTGGGCTTGTGTGCCAGTCCTAAGCGTGCCATCTCTCTCTCTCAGATAGTGGGCCATAGAAAGCCTATTTATTTATTTTTTTTTATTGGGTTTATAAATTTTCCCTGGAAAAAAAAAAAAATGGGAGATTAATATTGGCCTCTGGGCTTGTGTGCCAGTCCTGAGCGTGCCATCTCTCTCACAAATAGTGGGCCATAGAAAGCCTATTAATTTTTTTGCTTGATTTGGGTTCCAAAATCTACCTGAAAAAAATCACTAAATCAATCAGTGGGAGATAAATATTGGCCTCTGGGCTTGTGTGCCACTCCTGACTCCTGTGTGCGTCATCTGTCACTCAGTGGGCCCTAGAAAGCCTATTTTTTGTTTTATTTGTTTTCTAAATTCTCCCTGAAACAATCATTTTATTTTCTTTGGTTTCTAAATTATTCCTGAAAAAAATCATTTTTTTTGTATTTTTTTTTCTCTCAAGTCTCCCTGAAAAAAAAAAAAAAAAAAAATCTGTGGGAGATTCATATTGCCCCTTCTGCTTGTGTGCCAGTCTTGACTCCTGGGTGTGCCATCTCTCTCTCTCTCCCCAATTGTGGGCCATAGAAAGCCTATAAATTTTTTTGCTTGATTTGGGTTCCAAAATCTACCTGAAAAAAATCACTAAATCAATCAGTGGGAGATTAATATTGGCCTCTGGGCTTGTGTGCCACTCCTGACTCCTGTGTGCGTCATCTGTCACTCAGTGGGCCCTAGAAAGCCTATTTTTTGTTTTATTTGTTTTCTAAATTCTCCCTGAAACAATCATTTTATTTTCTTTGGTTTCTAAATTATTCCTGAAAAAATCATTTTTTTTGTATTTTTTTTTCTCTCAAGTCTCCCTGAAAAAAAAAAAAAAAAAAAATCTGTGGGAGATTCATATTGCCCCTTCTGCTTGTGTGCCAGTCTTGACTCCTGGGTGTGCCATCTCTCTCTCTCTCCCCAATTGTGGGCCATAGAAAGCCTATTAATTTTTTTGCTTGATTTGGGTTCCAAAATCTACCTGAAAAAAATCACTAAATCAATCAGTGGGAGATTAATATTGGCCTCTGGGCTTGTGTGCCACTCCTGACTCCTGTGTGCGTCATCTGTCACTCAGTGGGCCCTAGAAAGCCTATTTTTTGTTTTATTTGTTTTCTAAATTCTCCCTGAAACAATCATTTTATTTTCTTTGGTTTCTAAATTATTCCTGAAAAAAATCATTTTTTTTGTATTTTTTTTTCTCTCAAGTCTCCCTGAAAAAAAAAAAAAAAAATCTGTGGGAGATTCATATTGCCCCTAATGCTTGTGTGCCAGTCTTGACTCCTGGGTGTGCCATCTCTCTCTCTCTCCCCAATTGTGGGCCATAGAAAGCCTATTAATTTTTTTGCTTGATTTGGGTTCCAAAATCTACCTGAAAAAAATCACTAAGGCTATGTGCACACTTTGCAGATTCCACTGCGGATTTTTCCGCAGCGGAATTGCAAAATCCGCAGTGAAAACCCATCGCGGTTTTTACTGCGGATTTATCGCGGTTTTTACTGCGTTTTCTTCTGCGGATTTTCAACTGCAGTTTTCTATTGGAGCAGCTGAAAATCCGCAGAAAAGAAGTGACATGCTGCGGAATGTAATCCGCAGCGTTTCCGGGCGGATTTTTCTGCAGCATGTGCACAGCGTTTTTTGTTTCCCATAGGATTACATTGAAATGTAAACTCATGGGAAACTGCTGCGGATCCGCAGCGGTCAAATCCGCTGCGGATCCGCAGCAAAATCCGCAAAGTGTGAATATAGCCTTAATCAATCAGTGGGAGATTAATATTGGCCTCTGGGCTTGTGTGCCACTCCTGACTCCTGTGTGCGTCATCTGTCACTCAGTGGGCCCTAGAAAGCCTATTTTTTGTTTTATTTGTTTTCTAAATTCTCCCTGAAACAATCATTTTATTTTCTTTGGTTTCTAAATTATTCCTGAAAAAAATCTTTTTTTTTGTATTTTTTTTTCTCTCAAGTCTCCCTGAAAAAAAAAAAAAAAAAAAAAATCTGTGGGAGATTCATATTGCCCCTTCTGCTTGTGTGCCAGTCTTGACTCCTGGGTGTGCCATCTCTCTCTCTCTCCCCAATTGTGGGCCATAGAAAGCCTATAAATTTTTTTGCTTGATTTGGGTTCCAAAATCTACCTGAAAAAAATCACTAAATCAATCAGTGGGAGATTAATATTGGCCTCTGGGCTTGTGTGCCACTCCTGACTCCTGTGTGCGTCATCTGTCACTCAGTGGGCCCTAGAAAGCCTATTTTTTGTTTTATTTGTTTTCTAAATTCTCCCTGAAACAATCATTTTATTTTCTTTGGTTTCTAAATTATTCCTGAAAAAAATCATTTTTTTGGTATTTTTTTTTCTCTCAAGTCTCCCTGAAAAAAAAAAAAAAAAAAAAAATCTGTGGGAGATTCATATTGCCCCTTCTGCTTGTGTGCCAGTCTTGACTCCTGGGTGTGCCATCTCTCTCTCTCTCCCCAATTGTGGGCCATAGAAAGCCTATTAATTTTTTTGCTTGATTTGGGTTCCAAAATCTACCGAAAAAAATCACTAAATCAATCAGTGGGAGATTAATATTGGCCTCTGGGCTTGTGTGCCACTCCTGACTCCTGTGTGCGTCATCTGTCACTCAGTGGGCCCTAGAAAGCCTATTTTTTGTTTTATTTGTTTTCTAAATTCTCCCTGAAACAATCATTTTATTTTCTTTGGTTTCTAAATTATTCCTGAAAAAAATCATTTTTTTGGTATTTTTTTTTCTCTCAAGTCTCCCTGAAAAAAAAAAAAAAAAAAAATCTGTGGGAGATTCATATTGCCCCTTCTGCTTGTGTGCCAGTCTTGACTCCTGGGTGTGCCATCTCTCTCTCTCTCCCCAATTGTGGGCCATAGAAAGCCTATTATTTTTTTTAGCTTGATTTGGGTTCCAAAATCTACCTGAAAAAATCAGTACATCAATCAGTGGGAGATAAATATTGGCCTCTGGGCTTGTGTGCCACTCCTGACTCCTGTGTGCGTCCTCTCTCACTCAGTGGGCCCTGCAAAGCCTTTTTTATTTTTTTTTTCCTAAATTCTCCCTGAAACAATCATTTCATTTTATTTGTTTTATAAATTCTTCTGTAAAAAATAATTTTTTTTTAATTTTTTTTTTTTCTGGAGTCTCCCTTTTAAAAAAAACAAACACAAATCAGTGGGAGATAAATATTTACATTTGCGCTTCAGTGACAGTCCTGCGTGTGTGCCATCTCATTTGTTGCCAACAACAACAGAGTGTGTAACATTGTGGCTGATTTTCGTTGTGGTCTCACCCACCTGTAAAGGGGTAGCTAAATCATACTGAAGTTATAGCTCACCGTGTAAGTTGTGTGACAGCAACAAATACCGTTCGTTTGTTAACGTTTTTAAAACAATGAGGAAGTCTGGTGGAAGAGGTCGTGGCTGGGGGCGTTCATTGTCAGCTGGTAATGAGGGTAGTGGTAGTGGTGGAGCATCAGCTGGTCGTGGGAAAAAAAATATTGCACCTAAGTCTGGAGCTGTGGAGCCAGGTTCGTCGTCTGGCTACACAAGGCCTCGAACGCTCCCTTTTCTGGGAGTAGGAAAACCGCTTTTAAAGCCGGAGCAGCAAGAGCAAGTTTTGGCTTATCTTGCTGACTCAGCCTCTAGCTCTTTTGCCTCCTCTCGTGAAACTGGTAAATGTCAAAGCAGCGCGTCGTTAGTGGATGTTCACGGTCAGGGACAAGTCGCTTCCTTGTCCTCTTCAGCAAAAACAACAACAGAGAAGAATGCAGCAGGCGACACAACGGGTTACTCCATGGAGCTCTTTACACATACCGTCCCTGGCTTAGAAAGTGAAGCAGTTAACAGTCCATGCCCATTACAAGTTGAATCTGACATGGAGTGCACTGATGCACAGCCACAGCCAGACTACTATCCTGGTCCTTTGACTCAGACCACAACATTGCCATCGCAGGGTGCTGATCAAGAATCAGACCCTGATGAGACTATGTTGCCCCATCACGAACGCTATACCACCGACCGCCACGGTGACACAGACGAAGTTGCACACGAGCTACAAGAAGAGGTAATAGATGACCCAGTTCTTGACCCCGATTGGCAGCCATTGGGGGAACAGGGTGCAGGCGGCAGCAGTTCTGAAGCGGAGGAGGAGGGGCCGCAGCAGGCATCAACATCGCAACAGGTTCCATCTGCCGGGCCCGTATCTTGCCCAAAACGCGTGGCAAAGCTAAAACCTGTTGGAGGACAGCGTGGCCATCCGGTTAAAGCTCAGTCTGCAATGCCTGAAAAGGTATCCGATGCTAGAAAGAGTGCAGTCTGGCATTTTTTTAAACAACATCCAATTGATCAGCGCAAAGTCATCTGTCAAAAATGTTCAACTACCTTAAGCAGAGGACAGAATCTGAAAAGTCTCAATACAAGTTGCATGCATAGACATTTAACCACCATGCATTTGCAAGCCTGGACTAACTACCAAACGTCCCTTAAGGTTGTAGCACCCTCGGCCAATGAAGCTAGTCAGCAACGCAACATCCCTTCCGGCAGTGTAGGGCCACCATTTTCCGCACCACCTGCAGTATCTGTGCAGGTTTCTTTGCCAGGCCAAAGCCTTCAGGGTCAGGGAATCACCAGTTTCGTAGTAGGAAACACTGCATCTAGGGCACCGGTGGCAACAATACCATCTCCCACCGTCTCTCAGTCTGCCATGTCCACCGGCACCCCCGCTAGTTCCACGATCTGCAGCTCTCCAGTCCAGCTCACCCTACATGAGACTATGGTTAGAAAAAGGAAGTACTTAGCCTCGCATCCGCGTACACAGGGTTTGAACGCACACATAGCTAGACTAATCTCGTTAGAGATGATGCCCTACCGGTTAGTTGAAAGTGAAGCTTTCAAAGCCCTGATGGACTACGCTGTACCACGCTACGAGCTACCCAGTCGACACTTTTTTTCCAGAAAAGCCATCCCAGCCCTCCACCAGCATGTTAAAGAGCGCATCGTCCATGCACTCAGGCAATCTGTGAGCACAAAGGTGCACCTGACAACAGATGCATGGACCAGTAGGCATGGCCAGGGACGTTACGTGTCCATCACGGCACACTGGTTAAATGTGGTGGATGCAGGGTCCACAGGGGACAGGAAGTTTGGGACAGTTCTGCCTAGCCCACGGTCTAGGAAACAATTGGCTGTAGCCGTTCGCACCCCCTCCTCCTCCTCTTCGTCCTCCTGCAGAAGCGAGAGCTCGTCCACAGACCGCAGTCGCACAACCACTCCATCCGCAGCTGCCACTGTTGCACACCAGGTCTCCCATTATGGGGCAGCTACTGGCAAACGTCAGCAGGCTGTATTGGCTATGAAGTGTTTGGGCGACAACAGACACACCGCGGAAGTTCTGTCCGAGTTCTTGCAGAAAGAAACGCAGTCGTGGCTGGGCACTGTAGATCTTGAGGCAGGCAAGGTAGTGAGTGATAACGGAAGGAATTTCATGGCTGCCATCTCCCTTTCCCAACTGAAACACATTCCTTGCCTGGCTCACACCTTAAACCTGGTGGTGCAGTGCTTCCTGAAAAGTTATCCGGGGTTATCCGACCTGCTCCTCAAAGTGCGTGGACTTTGCTCACATATCCGCCGTTCGCCCGTACACTCCAGCCGTATGCAGACCTATCAGCGTTCTTTGAACCTTCCCCAGCATCGCCTAATCATAGAC
Source organism: Ranitomeya imitator (assembly GCF_032444005.1). Taxonomy (NCBI): domain Eukaryota; kingdom Metazoa; phylum Chordata; class Amphibia; order Anura; family Dendrobatidae; genus Ranitomeya; species Ranitomeya imitator. Next base: position 282,601,313 of record NC_091286.1, read on the forward strand.
GTTGCAACAAGGTGGAACTCAACACTGCACATGCTTCAGAGACTGTGTGAACAGAGGCGGGCTGTTATGTTTTTGTGGGAGGATACACATACACGGGCAGGCAGTAGGATGGCAGACATGGAGTTGTCAGGTGTGCAGTGGTCGAAGATTCAAGACATGTGTCAAGTCCTTCAGTGTTTTGAGGAATGCACATGGCTGGTTAGTGCAGACAACGCCATAATAAGCATGAGCATCCCCCTAATGCGTCTGCTGATGCAAAGTTTGACGCACATAAAGGATCAGGCGTCTGCAGCTGAGGAAGAGGAAAGCCTTGATGACAGTCAGCCATTGTCTGGCCAGCGCAGTGTACAGGACGAGGTAGCGGGCGAAGAGGAGGAGGAGGACGAGGAGGATGATGGGGATGATTATATTTTTAATGAGGAAGCTTTTCCGGGGCCACTGGAAATTGGTGGCGCGGCAAGGCCGGGTTCTGGTTTTTTGAGGGACACAAGTGACGTGGATTTGCCTGAAACTGCCCCTCAACCAAGCACAACCGCAGATTTGAGAACTGGAACTTTGGCCCACATGGCGGATTATGCCTTACGTATCCTCAAAAGGGACACACGCATAACTAAAATGATGAATGATGACGATTACTGGTTGGCCTGCCTCCTTGATCCTCGCTATAAAGGCAAATTGCAAAATATAATGCCACATGAGAACTTGGAACTAATATTAGCAACCAAACAATCAACTCTTGTTGACCGTTTGCTTCTGGCATTCCCTGCACACAGCGCCCGTGATCATTCTCACACGAGCTGCAGGGGCCAGCAGACCAGAGGAGTTAGAGGGGCAGAAATCAGAAGTGGCGTTGGCCAGAGGGGTTTTCTGACCAGGTTGTGGAGTGATTTTGCTATGACCGCAGACAGGACAGGTACTGCAGCATCAATTCAAAGTGACAGGAGACAACATTTCTCCAGTATGGTTACAAACTATTTTTCATCCCTTATCGATGTTCTCCCTCAACCGTCATTCCCATTTGATTACTGGGCATCAAAATTAGACACCTGGCCAGAATTGGCAGAATATGCATTGCAGGAGCTTGCTTGCCCGGCAGCTAGTGTCCTATCAGAAAGAGTATTCAGTGCTGCAGGTTCAATACTAACAGAAAAAAGGACTCGTCTGGCTACTCAAAATGTAGATGATCTAACCTTCATTAAAATGAACCACAACTGGATTTCGAAATCTTTTGCCCCACCTTGCCCGGCTGACACCTAGCTTTCCTATGAAAGCCTGTGGACTATTCTGAATGCCTTTTCCAATCTCGTAATTTTCAGCACCTGATTGTCCAGCATACGACATGTTTACACCTCACTAAATGGCCAAACTCCCCACACGGGGCCGTGGTATCGACACTTGGCGACAGCACCCGTGAGAGTGCAGTTTGTCTGAAGAGGTGGGTGAGCCCGCTTTTGGTCGACGGCACTGCCACTGGGTCCCTCCTAGTACAATAAAGTGTCTCTGGCGGTGGTGGTGCGCACCCAACGTCAGACACACCGTTGTAATATGAGGGGCCCTGGGCCTGTACCGCCGGCCACAAGACAGTTTCCCCCCACCCCAGCTCAAACAGTGCTCTACCACTTGCAAAATTATCTCACAGCTCCACCAATGTTTAGTCTATGCGCTGACATCCTTCAATGCCTGCCACTGACAATACCATTGTATTGACATTTTTGTTATGTTAGGCCTTCGATGCCTGTCTGTGGTCACTCCTTCCACTAGGCCTCCACTGACCACACCACTGCTGCCCGTGTACCCCTGTAACCAATTTAAAATTGCCTACAGCCATGTGTTATTATTTTAGGCCTTCGATGCCTGTCTGCGGTGACTCCTTCCACTAGGCCTCCACTGACCACACCACTGCTGCCCGTGTACCCCTGGAACCAATTTAAAATTGCCTACAGCCATGTGTTATTATTTTAGGCCTTCGATGCCTGTCTGCGGTGACTCCTTCCACTAGGCCTCCACTGACCACACCACTGCTGCCCGTGTACCCCTGGAACCAATTTAAAATTGCCTACAGCCATGTGTTATTATTTTAGGCCTTCGATGCCTGTCTGCGGTGACTCCTTCCACTAGGCCTCCACTGACCACACCACTGCTGCCCGTGTACCCCTGGAACCAATTTAAAATTGCCTACAGCCATGTGTTATTATTTTAGGCCTTCGATGCCTGTCTGCGGTGACTCCTTCCACTAGGCCTCCACTGACCACACCACTGCTGCCCGTGTACCCCTGGAACCAATTTAAAATTGCCTACAGCCATGTGTTATTATTTTAGGCCTTCGATGCCTGTCTGCGGTGACTCCTTCCACTAGGCCTCCACTGACCACACCACTGCTGCCCGTGTACCCCTGGAACCAATTTAAAATTGCCTACAGCCATGTGTTATTATTTTAGGCCTTCGATGCCTGTCTGCGGTGACTCCTTCCACTAGGCCTCCACTGACCACACCACTGCTGCCCGTGTACCCCTGGAACCAATTTAAAATTGCCTACAGCCATGTGTTATTATTTTAGGCCTTCGATGCCTGTCTGCGGTGACTCCTTCCACTAGGCCTCCACTGACCACACCACTGCTGCCCGTGTACCCCTGGAACCAATTTAAAATTGCCTACAGCCATGTGTTATTATTTTAGGCCTTCGATGCCTGTCTGCGGTGACTCCTTCCACTAGGCCTCCACTGACCACACCACTGCTGCCCGTGTACCCCTGGAACCAATTTAAAATTGCCTACAGCCATGTGTTATTATTTTAGGCCTTCGATGCCTGTCTGCGGTGACTCCTTCCACTAGGCCTCCACTGACCACACCACTGCTGCCCGTGTACCCCTGGAACCAATTTAAAATTGCCTACAGCCAGCCCAATTTTTTTATTTTAGGCCTTCGATGCCTGTCTGCGGTCCATTCTTTCAACTACTACTACACTGACCAGGGCACTGCTGCCCGTGTACCCCTGGAACCAACATCAGAAAATATAAAAATAAGTATTTTGCTTACAAAAAAGAAAATACTGGAGAGATATCAAATGCAGACATTTTAACATTAAAAACAAACACACAACTAAAATCTGGTACAGTACTAAAAATGGCCACCAGCTACAATTACTTTCTCCTACAAGTAGTTAACTGAAAGGTTTTTTCAATTGAAAACACACATATGGCATCCACCGAGTGTTGTCCTGTCGCGTCTTCTTTATATTATTGCCGAGAAGATGCAAAACAATGAAAATAATAAAATCATTAATTACCAAAATAATAGAGAAAGTCAACACCACATTGCAAATAAACATTCATTCCAAATAAAGAAGCAGGGCGCGTCCGAGGGTGAGTATATACCTAATAAGAATATAATCACCCTCGGACGCGCAATGCTTATTTCCAACAGCCTTCCTTCCTAAGAATCAGCCCTTCCGTGGTGTAGAGAGACGTTGTGTTACACTCCAAGGTGTTCCCCAGGTTGCCTTTCCTGAGCTTCGATCTTCCGGCTCTCGTTTAGTAGTTCTTGGAAACTACACTGCATTAGGCCTTCAAATTGGGTATGGGGAGTAGAGAGATGGTGTGTTCCACTCCAAGGTGTTCCCCAGGTTGCCTTTCCTGAGCTTCGATCTTCTGGCTCTCGTTTAGTAGTTGTTGGAAACTACGCTGCATTAGGCCTTCAAATTGGGTATGGGGTGTAGAGAGATGGTGTGTTCCACTCCAAGGTGTTCCCCAGGTTGCCTTTCCTGAGCTTCGATCTTCCGGCTCTCGTTTAGTAGTTCTTGGAAACTACACTGCATTAGGCCTTCAAATTGGGTATGGGGTGTAGAGAGAGGGTGTGTTACACTCCAAGGTGTTCCCCAGGTTGCCTTTCCTGAGCTTCGATCTTCCGGCTCTCGTTTAGTAGTTCTTGGAAACTACACTGCATTAGGCCTTCAAATTGGGTATGGGGTGTAGAGAGAGGGTGTGTTACACTCCAAGGTGTTCCCCAGGTTGCCTTTCCTGAGCTTCGATATTCCGGCTCTCGTTTAGTAGTTGTTGGAAACTACACTGCATTAGGCCTACAAATTGGGTATGGGGGAAACATTGGTGCATCTGCGGTCCCTCCTTCCTCTAGGCCTCCACTGACCTGTCTACTGCTGCCCGTGTTCCCCTGGAGCCAATTTTAAATTGCCTACAGGCAGCCCAATTTATTATGTTAGGGCTTCGAAGCCTGTCTGCGGTCCCTCCTTCCACTAGGCCTCCACTGACCTGTCTACTGCTGCCCGTGTACCCCTTGAACCAACATCATAAAATAAAAAAAAAAGTATTTTGCTTATAAAAAAGAAAATACTGGTGAGATATCAAATGCAGACATTTTAACATTAAAAACAAACTCACAACTAAAATCTGGTACAGTACTAAAAATGGCCACCAGCTACAATTACTTTCTCCTGCAAGTAGTTAACTGAAAGGTTTTTTCAATTGAAAACACACATATGGCATCCACCGAGTGTTGTCCTGTCGCGTCTTCTTTATATTATTGCCGAGAAGATGCAAAACAATGAAAATAATAAAATCATTAATTACCAAAATAATAGAGAAAGTCAACACCACATTGCAAATAAACATTCATTCCAAATAAAGAAGCAGGGCGCGTCCGAGGGTGAGTATATACCTAATAAGAATATAATCACCCTCGGACGCGCAATGCTTATTTCCAACAGCCTTCCTTCCTAAGAATCAGCCCTCCTTCCTAAGAATCAGCCCTTCCGTGGTGTAGAGAGACGTTGTGTTACACTCCAAGGTGTTCCCCAGGTTGCCTTTCCTGAGCTTCGATCTTCCGGCTCTCGTTTAGTAGTTCTTGGAAACTACACTGCATTAGGCCTTCAAATTGGGTATGGGGTGTAGAGAGAGGGTGTGTTCCACTCCAAGGTGTTCCCCAGGTTGCCTTTCCTGAGCTTCGATCTTCCGGCTCTCGTTTAGTAGTTGTTGGAAACTACGCTGCATTAGGCCTTCAAATTGGGTATGGGGTGTAGAGAGAGGGTGTGTTACACTCCAAGGTGTTCCCCAGGTTGCCTTTCCTGAGCTTCGATCTTCCGGCTCTCGTTTAGTAGTTCTTGGAAACTACACTGCATTAGGCCTACAAATTGGGTATGGGGTGGAGAGAGATGGTGTGTTACACTCCAATGTGTTCCCCAGGTTTCCTTGCCATTGCTTCGGTCTTCCGACTCTCGTTTAGTAGTTGTAGAAAAGTACACTGCATTAGGCCTACAAAATGGGTATGGGGTGGAGAGAGATGGTGTGTTACACTCCAAGGTGTTCCCCAGGTTGCCTTTCCTGAGCTTCTATCTTGAGGCTCTCATTAAATTGTGGTTAAATGGAACAACTGCATTTGGCGTACTAGTTGGTTTGGGGCCTACTATCGGTGTCTGCCACTCCTTGCTGTTCTCCTGGTTTCCTGTCCTGAAATTCCATTTTCAGGCTCTCGTTAAGTAGTTGTTAATGTTAGACTGCATTTGGCCTACTAGTTGGGTTGGGGCCTACTATCGGTGTCTGCCACTCCTTGCTGTTCTCCTCCACTGAACAAAGCTGTGCCGCCTGTTTACTACGGTTGCCAATTTTGAACTGCATTTCGACTACTTACTGATTTGGCCCTACTCTCTGTGTCAGCCTCTCATTCCAGTTGTCCTCCACTGCAATGCCCCCTGGTTATTCCTGTGTTACCAATTTTGAACTGCATTTAGCCCACTTTATTCTTTGGGCCTATATCTGTGTTTCCACTTCATCGTGCCCATTGCCCAGCCAGTGATAGATGAGTCTGCTGGTACATTGACCCATAACGCAACATTCCCCGTGCATGCTACACAACAACATTGTGACCCTGCTGAAAGTCAGGTTGCTCTTCCCGCATACCATACCACCTTACACGGGGACAAAGAGGAAGGTGCAGATGAAAGTGCAGGTTCCTTCATCAGGTGGGGGGAGGAATACTAGTTGGCGACGTCACTGGCACAGGGCCTCTCATAGTACGCAAAAGTGTTGCTGCCGGTGGGAGGCGCCCCCGCCGTGCAAACACACCGCTGTACTTTGAGGGGCCCTGTGCCAGTGCCAATGCCAACAAGTGGGCCCCCCCTGCTTGCTCAGGATCACAGCACTTGCAAAGTTGAAATACTTACCTCTCCCTGCTCCACTGCCGTGACGTGGTCCAGATTTCCTAGGCCCACTAATTACTTGAACCAGCCCTACCCCACACAACTTTAGCCAAATGACCCCCAATTTCAAATGCCTTCCAATTATTATAAGGTAAATTACGCTTGACAAGCTTCATTAAGAAGAATGGATGGTTTTTACATTAAAATGGGCACTCTAGGTGTTTTCCTGGCCCCCACTCACTGCCGACTATGCTGCCCCATTGACTTGCATTGGGTTTCGTGTTTCGGTCGATCCCGACTTTACGTCATAATCGGCCGATTTCACTCGACCCGACTTTTGAGATAGTCGGGTTTCGCAAAACCCGGCTCGACTCTAAAAAGGTCAAGGTCGCTCAACTCTAGTGAATATACTTACCCTCCTGGCAGTCCCTGACTCTCCGGTGGAGATCGCGGTGCGCGTTCAGTGTTTGCGCATACCGCGATCTACTGGGAGCGTCACTCTGTGGGGGCCAGACTGCGCCGGCGCTTGCGCTTGCGCAGTCTATAAAGGCTTCAGACAGAGTGATGCTCCCAGCGTTATATAATATATTTATATATATATAAATATATATATATGTATTGTAGGGATTTCACTCACTCAGGTGCGATGGCTGACACTCAGGAGGCACATTCCTTTAAAAGTTCACAGGGTTTATTACTTCATAAACCACATGGCAAAATAACAGCAAACAAATAGCCTTTAGCTCAGGAAAAGAAAACAAAGTGTCCAGCCCAACAGGCTTAGTCCTGGAGCCTGTGCACACTCAGGAGGGTTTCACCTCCACACATCTCTGCTGTGTTAAGCATTAGCCTGTCTTATATAGAGATAACCACACCCAGTAACCCATCACATGATTAGCCATGTGGTCTGACATCACCACAGTTCCTGAAACACATATATATATATACAAGGTTATGTACAACAAAGAAATACTCCGGGCTACATTACAGCAACAAGGCACTTATGTGGCACATACCTCCCGTCGACTACACACCCTTTAGCCATGCTACAATCTACAGTGGGGCAAAAAAGTATTTAGTCAGTCAGCAATAGTGCAAGTTCCACCACTTAAAAAGATGGGAGGCGTCTGTAATTTACATCATAGGTAGACCTCAACTATGGGAGACAAACTGAGAAAAAAAAATCCAGAAAATCACATTGTCTGTTTTTTTAACATTTTATTTGCATGTTATGGTGGAAAATAAGTATTTGGTCAGAAACAAAATTTAATCTCAATACTTTGTAATATATCCTTTGTTGGCAATAACAGAGGTCAAACGTTTTCTGTAAGTCTTCACAAGGTTGCCACACACTGTTGTTGGTATGTTGGCCCATTCCTACATGCAGATCTCCTCTAGAGCAGTAATGTTTTTGGCTTTTCGCTTGGCAACACGGACTTTCAACTCCCTCCAAAGGTTTTCTATAGGGTTGAGATCTGGAGACTGGCTAGACCACTCCAGGACCTTGAAATGCTTCTTACGAAGCCACTCCTTCGTTGCCCTGGCGGTGTGCTTTGGATCATTGTCATGTTGAAAGACCCAGCCACGTTTCATCTTCAATGCCCTTGTTGATGGAAGGAGGTTTGCACTCAAAATCTCACGATACATGGCCCCATTCATTCTTTCATGTACCCGGATTAGTCATCCTGGCCCCTTTGCAGAGAAACAGCCCCAAAGCATGATGTTTCCACCACCATGCTTTGCAGTAGGTATGGTGTTTGATGGATGCAACTCAGTATTCTTTTTCCTCCAAACACGACAAGTTGTGTTTCTACCAAACAGTTCCAGTTTGGTTTCATCAGACTATAGGACATTCTCCCAAAACTCCTCTTGATCATCCAAATGCTCTCTAGCAAACTTCAGACTGGCCCGGACATGTACTGGCTTAAGCAGTTGAACACGTCTGGCACTGCAGGATCTGAGTCCATGGTGGCGTAGTGTGTTACTTATGGTAGGCCTTGTTACATTGGTCTCAGCTCTCTGCAGTTCATTCACTAGATCCCCCCGCGTGGTTCTGGGATTTTTGCTCACCGTTCTTGTGATCATTCTGACCCCATGGGGTGGGATTTTGCGTGGAGCCCCAGATTGAGGGAGATTATCAGTGGTCTTGTATGTCTTCCATTTTCTAATTATTGCTCCCACTGTTGATTTCTTCACTCCAAGCTGGTTGCCTATTGCAGATTCAGTCTTCCCAGCCTGGTGCAGGGCTACAATTTTGTTTCTGGTGTCCTTTGACAGCTCTTTGGTCTTCACCATAGTGGAGTTTGGAGTCAGACTGTTTGAGGGTGTGCACAGGTGTCTTTTTATACTGATAACAAGTTTAAACAGGTGCCATTACTACAGGTAATGAGTGGAGGAAAGAGGAGACTCTTAAAGAAGAAGTTACAGGTCTGTGAGAGCCAGAAATCTTGATTGTTTGTTTCTGACCAAATACTTATTTTCCACCATAATATGCAAAAAAAATGATAAAAAAAACAGACAATGTGGTTTTCTGGATTTTTTTTCTCAGTTTGTCTCCCATAGTTGAGGTCTACCTATGATGTAAATTACAGACGCCTCTCATCTTTTTAAGTGGTGGAACTTGCACTATTGCTGACTGACTAAATACTTTTTTGCCCCACTGTATATATATAATTGTCTAAGGGTTTTTCCGTCTGTCTGTCTGTCTGTCTGTCTGTCCTGGAAATCCCGGCTCTCAGAGCCGGGCACAGCATCGACGTAGAAATCCTGCGTCTCTGATTGGTCGAGGCCGCCAGGCCTCGACCAATCAGCAACGAGCACAGCGACGATGATGTCATAAAGGACGTAGATATCCCGCGTCTCATATTGGTCGAGGCCGCGACCAATCAGCGACGGGCACAGTATCGACGTAGATGTCATAATGGTTGCCATGGCGACGATTATGTCATAAAGGTTGCCTCGACCAATCAGCGACGGGCACAGTCTGCCGCGAATTCTGGAATCATCATTGTCCATATACTACGGGGACATGCATATTCTAGAATACCCGATGCGTTAGAATCGGGCCACAATCTAGTATATATATACTAGCTGAAGAGCCCGGTGTTGCCTGGGCATAGTAAATATCAGTGGTTAGTTATAGCACGTCACTTCTCTTATTTTCCCATCACGCCTCTCATTTTCCCAATCACATCTTTAATTTTCCCCCTCACATCACTCATTTTCCCCCTCACACCTATCATTTTCTCCCTCACTCCTCTCATTCCCGCCTAACACTTGTCATTTCGACCTCACATCTGTCATTTTCCGATCACTACACTATTTTCCCTCACTCCTCTCATTTTGCACTCACACCTTTTCATTTTCACCTCACACCTCTCATTTTCACCTCAGTATATACATGTTTGTCATCTCCCTTATATAGTATACACCTGTATGTCATCTCCTGTATATAGTATATACCTGTATGTCATCTCCCCTGTATATAGTATATACCTGCTGTGTGTCATCTCCCCTGTATATAGTATATACCTGTATGTCATCTCCTCCTATATATAGTAGATACCTGTATGTCATCTCCTCCTATTTATAGTATATACCTGTATGTCATCTCCTTCTATATCTATAATATAACGCTGGGAGCGTCACTCTGTCCGAAGCCTCTATAGACTGCGCAAGCGCAAGCGCCGGCGCAGTCTGGGCCTCACAGAGCGACGCTCCCGGGAGATCGCGGTGTGCGTTCACACTGAACACACACCGCGATCTCCACCGCAGAAGCAGGGACCGCCAGGAGGGTGAGTATCGGCCTATATTCACCTGTCCCCGTTCCATCGCTGAGCGGCGCCATCTTCCCGGTCTTCGGTCTGTGACCTTCAGTTCAGAGGGCGCGGTGACGCGCTTAATGCGCGCCGGTGCCGCCCTCTGACTGAACAGTCACAGCCAGGAGACCGGGAAGATGGCGGCGCTCAGCGATGGAACGCCGGACAGATGAGTATAGTAAGTGCTGGGGGGCCTGAGCTGGCAGCGATACCGGCACCTGACCCCCACAGTGCACCGGTGTCCCCGCCTGCTCAGGCCCCCCAGCACTCGGCGCCAAGCGGGTCAGAGGCAGTATGGGGACGCAGGATGGAGCAGCACATAAGGATGGGGACGCAGGATGCAGCAGCACATAAGGATGGGGACGCAGGATGGAGCAGCACATAAGGATGGGGACGCAGGATGGAGCAGCACATAAGGATGGGGACGCAGGATGGAGCAGCACATAACAGTATGGGGACGCAGGATGGAGCAGCACATAAGGATGGGGACGCAGGATGGAGCAGCACATAAGGATGGGGACGCAGGATGGAGCAGCACATAAGGATGGGGACGCAGGATGGAGCAGCACATAACAGTATGGGGACGCAGGATGGAGCAGCACATAAGGATGGGGACGCAGGATGGAGCAGCACATAAGGATGGGGACGCAGGATGGAGCAGCACATAAGGATGGGGACGCAGGATGGAGCAGCACATAAGGATGGGGACGCAGGATGCAGCAGCACATAAGGATGGGGACGCAGGATGGAGCAGCACATAACAGTATGGGGACGCAGGATGGAGCAGGACATAAGGATGGGGACGCAGGATGGAGCATCACATAAGGATGGGGACGCAGGATGGAGCAGCACATAAGGATGGGGACGCAGGATGGAGCAGCACATAACAGTATGGGGACGCAGGATGGAGCAGGACATAAGGATGGGGACGCAGGATGGAGCAGCACATAAGGATGGGGACGCAGGATGGAGCAGCACATAAGGATGGGGACGCAGGATGGAGCAGCACATAAGGATGGGGACGCAGGATGGAGCAGCACATAAGGATGGGGACGCAGGATGGAGCAGCACATAAGGATGGGGACGCAGGATGCAGCAGCACATAAGGATGGGGACGCAGGATGCAGCAGCACATAAGGATGGGGACGCAGGATGCAGCAGCACATAAGGATGGGGACGCAGGATGCAGCAGCGCATGACAGGATGGGGACGCAGGATGTAGCAGCACATAAGGATGGGGACACAGGATGCAGCAGCGCATGACAGGATGGGGACGCATGATGGAGCCTCGCATGACAGGATGGGGACGCAGGATGGAGCAGCACATGACAGGATGGGGACGCAGGATGGGAGCAGCGCATCACAGGATGGGAGCAGCGCATCACAGGATGGGGACGCAGGATGGGAGCAGCGCATGACAGGATGGGAGCAGCGCATCACAGGATGGGGACGCAGGATGGAGCAGCACATGACAGGATGGGGACGCAGGATGGGAGCAGCGCATCACAGGATGGGAGCAGCGCATCACAGGATGGGGACGCAGGATGGGAGCAGCGCATGACAGGATGGGGACGCAGGATGGGAGCAGCGCATGACAGGAAAGGGAACGCAGGATGGAGCAGCGCATGACAGGATGGGGACGCAGGATGGAGCAGCACATGACAGGATGGGGACGCAGGATGGAGCAGCGCATGACAGGATGGGGACCCAGGATGGAGCAGCACATGACAGGATGGGGACGCAGGATGGAGCAGCACATACCATGATGGAGACAATATACCAATATAAATGCTCGCCACCCGGGCGTAGAACGGGTTCAATAGCTAGTATAGTATATACCTGTATGTCATGTCCTCCTGTATATAGTATATACCTGTGTGTCATCTCCCCTGTATATAGTATATATCTGTGTGTCATCTCCTCCTGGATATAGTATATACCTGTATGTCATCTTCTATATATAGCATATACCTGTATGTCATCTCCTCCTGTATATAGTATATACCTGTAGGTAATCTGCTCCTGTATATAGTATATACCTGTGTGTCATCTCCTCCTGTATATAGTATATACCTGTATGTCATCTCCTCCTGTATATAGTATGTACCTGTATGTCATCTCCTCCTCTATATATTATATACCTGTGTGTCATCTCTCCTGTATATAGTATATATCTGTGTGTCATCTCCCCTGTATATAGTATATACCTGTGTGATCTCCTGTATTAGACCTCGTCAACACGTTATTTGCTCAGTATTTTTACCTCAGTATTTGTAAGATAAATTGGCAGCCTGATAAATCCCCAGCCAACAGGAAGCCCTCCCCCTGGCAGTATATATTAGCTCACACATACACATAATAGACAGGTCATGTGACTGACAGCTGCTGTATTTCCTATATGGTACATTTGTTGCTCTTGTAGTTTGTCTGCTTATTAATCAGATTTTTATTTTTGAAGGCTAATACCAGACTTGTGTGTGTTTTAGGGTGAGTTTCGTCTGTCAAGTTGTGTGTGTTGAGTTGTGTGTGGCGACATGCATGTAGCGACTTTTGTGAGATGAGTTTTGTGTGGCAACATGCGTGTAGCAACTTTTTGTGTGTCGAGTTGCATGTGACAGGTTAGTGTAGCAAGTTGTGTGCAGCAAGTTTTGCGCATGGCGAGTTTTGCACGTGGTGAGTTTTATGTCTGGTGCCTTTTGAGTATGTGCAAGTTTTGTGTGAGGCAACTTTTGCATGTGTTGCAAATTTTGTGCATGTGGCAATTTTTCCGCGTGTGCAAGTTTTGCGTGTGGCGAGTTTTCCATGAGGTGAGTTTTGCACTTGTGGCGAGTTTTGCGTGAGCCTAGTTTTTGCATGTGGCGAGTTTTGCTCGTGGTGAGTTTTGAGCAGCGACTTTTGTGTTTCGACTTTTATGTGGCGAGGTTGGTGTATGTGTGGTGAAATGTGTGCTGAGGGTGGTATATGTGTTCAAGCACGTGGTAGTGTGTGGCGCATTTTGTGTGTGTGTTCATATCCCCATGTGTGGTGAGTATCTCATGTCGGGGCCCCACCTTAGCAACTGATCGGTATATACTCTTTGGCGCCATCGCTCTCATTCTTTAAGTCCCCCTTGTTCACATCTGGCAGCTGTCAATTTGCCTCCAACACTTTTCCTTTCACTTTTCCCCATTATATAGATAGGGGAAAAATAGTTTGGTGAATTGGAAAGCGCGGGGTTAAAATTTCACCTCACAACGTAGCCTATGACGCTCTCAGGGTCCAGACGTGTGACTGTGCAAAATTTTGTTTCTGTAGCTGCGACGCCTCCAACACTTTTCCTTTCACTTTTTTCCCCATTATGTAGATAGGGGCAAAATTGTTTGGTGAATTGGAAAGCGCGGGGTTAAAATTTCACCTCACAACGTAGCCTATGACGCTCTCGGGGTCCAGACGTGTGACTGTGCAAAATTTTGTGGCTGTAGCTTCGACGCCTCCAACACTTTTCCTTTCACCTTTTTCCCCATTATATAGATAGGGGCAAAATTGTTTGGTGAATTGGAAAGCGCGGGGTTAAAATTTCATCTCACAACATAGCCTATGACGCTCTCAGGGTCCAGACGTGTGACTGTGCAAAATTTTGTGGCTGTAGCTGCGACTCCTCCAACACTTTTCATTTCACTTTTTCCCCATTATGTAGATAGGGGCAAAATTGTTTGGTGAATTGGAAAGCGCGGGGTTAAAATTTCACCTCACAACGTAGCCTATGACGCTCACAGGGTCCAGACGTGTGACTGTGCAAAATTTTGTTTCTGTAGCTGCGACGCCTCCAACACTTTTCCTTTCACTTTTTTCCCCATTATGTAGATAGAGGCAAAATTGTTTGGTGAATTGGAATGCGCGGGGTTAAAATTTCGCCTCACAACGTAGCCTATGACGCTCTCGGGGTCCAGACGTGTGACTGTGCAAAATTTTGTGGCTGTAGCTGTGACGGTGCAGATGCCAATCCCGGACATACACACACACACACATACACACATACACACATACACACATTCAGCTTTATATAGTAGACTAGCTGAAGAGCCCGGCGTTGCCTGGGCATAGTAAATATCTGTGGTTAGTTATAGCACGTCACTTCTCTTATTTTCCCATCACGCCTCTCATTTTCCCAATCACATCTTTAATTTTCCCCCTCACATCTCTCATTTTCTCCCTCACACCTCTCATTTTCTCCCTCACTCCTCTCATTCCCGCCTAACACTTGTCAGTTCGACCTCACATCTGTCATTTTCCGATCACTACACTATTTTCCCTCACTCCTCTCATTTTGCACTCACACCTTTTCATTTTCACCTCACACCTCTCATTTTCACCTCAGTATATACATGTTTGTCATCTCCCTTATATATAGTATACACCTGTATGTCATCTCCTGTATATAGTATATACCTGTATGTCATCTCCTGTATATACTATATACCTGTATGTCATCTCCTCCTATATATAGTATATACCTGTATGTCATCTCCTCCTATATATAGTATATACCTGTATGTCATCTCCTCCTGTATATAGTATATACCTGTGTGTCATCTCCCCTGTATATAGTATATATCTGTGTGTCATCTCATCCTGTATATAGTATATACCTGTATGTCATCTTCTATATATAGCATATACCTGTATGTCATCTCCTCCTGTATATAGTATATACCTGTAGGTAATCTGCTCCTGTATATAGTATATACCTGTGTGTCATCTCCTCCTGTATATAGTATATACCTGTATGTCATCTCCTCCTGTATATAGTATGTACCTGTATGTCATCTCCTCCTTTATATAGTATATACCTGTGTGTCATCTCTCCTGTATATAGTATATACAGTGGGGCAAAAAAGTATTTAGTCAGTCAGCAATAGTGCAAGTTCCACCACTTAAAAAGATGAGAGGCGTCTGTAATTTACATCATAGGTAGACCTCAACTATGGGAGACAAACTGAGAAAAAAAAATCCAGAAAATCACATTGTCTGTTTTTTTAACATTTTATTTGCATAGTATGGTGGAAAATAAGTATTTGGTCAGAAACAAAATTTCATCTCAATACTTTGTAATATATCCTTTGTTGGCAATGACAGAGGTCAAACATTTTCTGTAAGTCTTCACAAGGTTGCCACACACTGTTGTTGGCCCATTCCTCCATGCAGATCTCCTCTAGAGCAGTGATGTTTTTGGCTTTTCGCTTGGCAACACGGACTTTCAACTCCCTCCAAAGGTTTTCTATAGGGTTGAGATCTGGAGACTGGCTAGGCCACTCCAGGACCTTGAAATGCTTCTTACCAAGCCACTCCTTCGTTGCCCTGGCGGTGTGCTTTGGATCATTGTCATGTTGAAAGACCCAGCCACATTTCATCTTCAATGCCCTTGCTGATGGAAGGAGGTTTGCACTCAAAATCTCACGATACATGGCCCCATTCATTCTTTCATGTACCCGGATCAGTCGTCCTGGCCCCTTTGCAGAGAAACAGCCCCAAAGCATGATGTTTCCACCACCATGCTTTACAGTAGGTATGGTGTTTGATGGATGCAACTCAGTATTCTTTTTCCTCCAAACACGACAAGTTGTGTTTCTACCAAACAGTTCCAGTTTGGTTTCATCAGACCATAGGACATTCTCCCAAAACTCCTCTGGATCATCCAAATGCTCTCTAGCAAACTTCAGACAGGCCCGGACATGTACTGGCTTAAGCAGTGGGACACGTCTGGCACTGCAGGATCTGAGTCCATGGTGGCGTAGTGTGTTACTTATGGTAGGCCTTGTTACATTGGTCCCAGCTCTCTGCAGTTCATTCACTAGGTCCCCCCGCGTGGTTCTGGGATTTTTGCTCACCGTTCTTGTGATCATTCTGACCCCGCGGGGTGGGATTTTGCGTGGAGCCCCACATCGAGGGAGATTATCAGTGGTCTTGTATGTCTTCCATTTTCTAATTATTGCTCCCACTGTTGATTTCTTCACTCCAAGCTGGTTGGCTATTGCAGATTCAGTCTTCCCAGCCTGGTGCAGGGCTACAATTTTGTTTCTGGTGTCCTTTGACAGCTCTTTGGTCTTCACCATAGTGGAGTTTGGAGTCAGACTGTTTGAGGGTGCGCACAGGTGTCTTTTTATACTGGTAACAAGTTTAAACAGGTGCCATTACTACAGGTAATGAGTGGAGGAAAGAGGAGACTCTTAAAGAAGAAGTTACAGGTCTGTGAGAGCCAGAAATCTTGATTGTTTGTTTCTGACCAAATACTTATTTTCCACCATAATATGCAAAAAAAATGATAAAAAAACAGACAATGTGATTTTCTGGATTTTTTTTTCTCAGTTTGTCTCCCATAGTTGAGGTCTACCTATGATGTAAATTACAGACGCCTCTCATCTTTTTAAGTGGTGGAACTTGCACTATTGCTGACTGACTAAATACTTTTTTGCCCCACTGTATCTGTGTGTCATCTCCCCTGTATATAGTATATAACTGTGTGATCTCCTGTATTAGACCTCGTTAACACGTTATTTGCTCAGTATTTTTACCTCAGTATTTGTAAGATAAATTGGCAGCCTGATAAATCCCCAGCCAACAGGAAGCCCTTCCCTTGGCAGTATATATTAGCTCACACATACACATAATAGACAGGTCATGTGACTGACAGCTGCCGTATTTCCTATATGGTACATTTGTTGCTCTTGTAGTTTGTCTGCTTATTAATCAGATTTTTATTTTTGAAGGCTAATACCAGACTTGTGTGTGTTTTAAGGCGAGTTTCGTTTGTCAAGTTGTGTGTGTTGAGTTGTGTGTGGTGACATGCATGTAGCGACTTTTGTGAGATGAGTTGTGTGGCAACATGTGTGTAGCAACTTTTTGTGTGTCGAGTTGCATGTGACAGGTTAGTGTAGCAAGTTGTGTGCAGCAAGTTTTGCGCATGGCAAGTTTTGCGCGTGGTGAGTTTTATGTCTGGTGCCTTTTGAGTATGTGCAAGTTTTGTGTGAGGCAATTTTGCATGTGTTGCAAATTTTGTGCATGTGGCAATTTTTCCGCATGTGCAAGTTTTGCGTGTGGCGAGTTTTCCATGAGGTGAGTTTTGCGTGAGCCTATTTTTTGCATGTGGCGAGTTTTGCGCGTGGTGAGTCTTGAGCGGCGACTTTTGTGTTTCGACTTTTATGTGGCAAGGTTGGTGTATGTGTGGTGAAATGTGTGCTGAGGGTGGTATATGTGTTCAAACACGTGGTAGTGTGTGGCGCATTTTGTGTGTGTGTTCATATCCCCATGTGTGGTGAGTATCCCATGTCGGGGTCCCACCTTAGCAACTGTACGGTATATATTCTTTGGCGCCATCGCTCTCACTCTTTAAGTCCCCCTTGTTCACATCTGGCAGCTGTCAATTTGCCTCCAACACTTTTCCTTTCACTTTTCCCCATTATGTAGATAGGGAAAAAATAGTTTGGTGAATTGGAAAGCGCGGAGTTAAAATTTCACCTCACAACATAGCCTATGACGCTCTCAGGGTCCAGACGTGTGACTGTGCAAAATTTTGTGGCTGTAGCTGCGACGCCTCCAACACTTTTCATTTCACTTTTTCCCCATTATGTAGATAGGGGCAAAATTGTTTGGTGAATTGGAAAGCGCGGGGTTAAAATTTCACCTCACAACGTAGCCTATGACGCTCTCAGGGTCCAGTCGTGTGACTGTGCAAAATTTTGTTGCTGTAGCTGCGACGCTTCCAACACTTTTCCTTTCACTTTTTTCCCCATTATGTAGATAGGGGCAAAATTGTTTGGTGAATTGGAACACGCGGGGTTAAAATTTTGCCTCACAACATAGCCTATGACGCTCTCGGGGTCCAGACGTGTGACTGTGCAAAATTTTGTGGCTGTAGCTGCGACGGTGCAGATGCCAATCCCGGACATACATACACACACACACACACACACATTCAGCTTTATATAGTAGATATATATATATATATATATATATATATATATATATATATATATATATATACACACACCTAGCTGCAGGTATCTGTGGCTAGGAATATTTTTTTTTTGCACCTGAATCCTGCTAATTTTATTAGAAAGCAATCCAGAGCCCCCCTTTTTTTTCTACATTTATTTGCTTGGTCATGCAGCAGACTACAGCCAGGTCATTTTAATACAACAGCGTGAAAATCCTTCAATTTCAAATTGCTTTTTTTTGTCCCAGGCATCACATCTGAGTGCGAAGAAAATTATGCCCTTTTTTTTTTTTTGTACTGTAGTATTTTTTGGAGTGTCTTACAATATTTTTGGACATCAGTTTTCTGACCAAAAAGTCTTTATCTGGCCAAAACATATTTAGCTACAGTTCCTATATTTATCACTGTGTTTTGTCCCCCACACGCATCGCATACCATTGCGCTAAATATTTTACAATTTTAGTGTCATAGCCAACTTATTGACACAATTTTGGTGGGCCCAAAAAGACCCAGGCCACATATTTAAGTGTTCCATCTCCGTTAGACTCACGATCTATCTGTACTCTCCAAATAGTTGCTTTTCAGACTGTAGTGCAGTGACCAATGTTACAGCCAGGGGGCGCTGCATCTGCACTTCAAGATGCGCTTGGAGACATAATTGAGTTGAAACAACGACTGGTCATGTGATTGATGGCCGATATGTGTTGCAGAGGGAGTCTGCGTGGTAAGTCTGATGTAATGTGGTTATTCTGGAACCTGTAGTCCCTCAACAGTTGGTGTAGTGTTGTATAATAAGCAAGGGTGACTTACTAGGCTAGTTGTGTGAGATGGGCGGGACAAACTAGCCACACATCTACACTCCCACCCAGGGGTGTGGTTTCAGGGTATATAATGTGACCAGGGTGTGGGTCACATGTTCTGAAGGTCCTGAAGTATGTGTTGGATTTCCTGGGAGGAGGGATCCTGAATAGCACATGGTGAGACTTTGCTACTGGTGGCCTGGGTATTGGACGGTCCCAGCTGGGGATGGACGTCCTGAATAGTACCCTGACTGGCCACCTGTGTGATCCTGGGTGTTGGGAGGTCCTGGGAGTAGAACTGGATCCCTGAATAGCACGAGGTGAGGACCGGGATCTGCAGAGACAGTGACAGCTACTGTGTGGGGAAGCTACAGTCCTTCAGTGGGTCTGGACTGACTGTGTGCTGGCCAGGCAAGTTGGTGCTTCCTGTGAGGCAGCTTACCCGGAGGAGTGGACTGACAAGGAGTCAGCAGGTGGAGCAGGATCTCCCGTCAGGTACTATACAGACTGTTGGTGCTTGTGAGGTTCTATGAACTGTGTAACACAATGGACTCTACGTCATGTGGTTTATGATGTGTAATAAACCAAATAAGACTGATATGTGTGAGATATCATGCCTGAAGTGTTTATCCTGCTGCCAAGCGAGTGTCCCCCAACACACTCAGGTACCGTAATCTTACATATGGTGGAGAATGCGAGGGGCAATGGTCCAAGAAGCACATATTGCAGCGCTGTCTGATCTGCCCCAGAGGAGTAAATGGTCTGAGAACTTGTTGTACGACAATCTACAATCTGGTTTCCGCCCCCATCACTCAACTGAGACTGCCCTGACCAAAATCACTAACGACCTAATTACCGCCAAAGCTACTGGACAATACTCTGTACTCCTCCTTCTAGACCTGTCCTCTGCTTTCGACACAGTTGACCACTGCCTCCTACTGCAGATCCTTTCCTCCTTTGGCATCAAAGACCTCGCCCTATCCTGGATCGCCTCGTACCTTTCCAACCGCACATTCAGCGTCTCCCACTCCCATACTACCTCCTCATCCCACCCTCTCTCTGTTGGAGTCCCCCAAGGCTCTGTTCTAGGACCCCTACTCTTCTCAATCTATACACTTGGCTTGGGACAACTCATAAAGTCCCATGGATTCCAGTACCACCTCTATGCTGACGACACTCAGATCTACCTCTCTGGCCCAGACGTCACCGCTCTGCTATCCAGAATCCCAGAGTGCCTATCAGCCATATCCTCCTTCTTCTCCTCTCGCTTCCTCAAACTCAATGTGGACAAATCTGAACTCATCATCTTTCCTCCATCCCACAAATCTTCCTTACTTGACCTATCTATCGCAGTCAATGACATCATGCTTTCCCCTGTACCCGAAGTCCGCTGCCTCGGAGTAACCTTCGACTCTGCCCTGTCCTTCAAACCACACATCCAAGCTCTTTCCACCTCCTGTCGCCTCCAGCTCAAAAATATCTCCAAGATCCGTCCTTTCCTCAACCCCCAATCTACTAAAATGCTTGTGCACGCCCTCATCATTTCCCGCCTTGACTACTGCAACATCCTTTTCTGTGGCCTCCCTGCTAACACCCTTGCACCTCTCCAGTCCATTCTTAACTCTGCTGCCCGACTAATCCATCTCTCTCCTCGCTACTCCTCCGCTTCCCCCCTCTGCAAATCTCTTCACTGGCTCCCATTCCCTCAGCGTATCCAGTTCAAATTGCTAATACTGACCTACAAAGCCATCCACAACCTGTCTCCTCCATATATCTCTGAACTAATCTCTCGATATCTTACTTCACGTGACCTCCGGTCCTCCCAAGACCTCCTTCTCTCCTCCACACTTATTCGCTCCTCATCCAATCGCCTCCAAGACTTCTCCCGAATATCCCCCATCCTCTGGAACTCTCTGCCCCAACACGTCCGACTATCAACCACAGTCGGATCCTTCAGACGGAACCTGAAAACTCATCTCTTCAGGAAAGCCTACAGCCTGCACTGACACCGCTGCTGCCTCACCACCAACGAAGCTACCGCCTCACCAACACCGGAGCTACCGCCTCACCAACACCGGAGCTACCGCCTCACCAACACCGGAGCTCCTGCAACCCTCAACCTACTGTCTCCTTCCCCATAATCCTGTAGAATGTAAGCCCGCAAGGGCAGGGTCCTCGCCCCTCTGTATCAGTCCGTCATTGTTAGTTTGTTTACTGTATGTGATATTTGTAACTTGTATGTAACCCCTTCTCATGTACAGCACCATGGAATCAATGGTGCTATATAAATAAATAATAATAATAATCCATGGGCACACTAAGCATTTTCCAGTAGTCAGGGTGGTCCTAGAGACGGCCAAAGACCGTGCAATCAATGATGTGGCCGTAGTCTCAACCTTACCCTGCCCAGTGATAATTGGCCGGGACTCTAAGTTCTTCACAGACTTGTGGGAGAAGGGAGTGTCTTTACAACAGGTGAATAGAGGGCTCTCAGTTGGTGGGGTTGCGTACCTTAAAACATGTGTTCCTCCCAAAGTTGAAGGGTCAAATGTCAGGTTGACCAGTGGGGAGGGAGCATCTGCCCAACTTACGGACATGTCACTTGATGTGTACCCCAAGAAGACTGTAAGTGACGTGGTTAATAAAGCCCCTGAAGCTGACACCCGGTTAGGGAGCAGCGGGATGGTTCATCATGTTGTGGGGGGTGAGACTGGCTCTGGGGGTGACTGTGACATGTCATGGCCAGTAACAAACGCTAGAGCGGAGTATGACGCTGTGCTAACAGAGGTACTGACAGAGAGAAACAACAGGGCTCCACAGGCTGAAGTTATGATAGCGGTGGCACCCATTCCAGAAAATGTGACCTGTTTTGATGGTGATGGCTGGTTCCCGGATGACCGGTCGGGTGGTGGGGACTCCCATTCAGACGGTGACGAAAGCGGAAAAGAGGGCAGTAAGACTGACTCTGGTATAAATAGCAAAGCTTCCTCCCGTTGCTAGAGACGTAAAAGAGGAAAAGGGGCTGAACAAATTGCACCCTCCGAGAAGAGTGTTAAAGAGGAGACAGGGACAGGCGCCAACAAAGATAATGTCCCTGAGATAGAAGTCGCCAACTCTGCGCAGCTGGATCAGGTGCGTTACCTGGACTCTGAGCTTGCAGCAGTCAAGGCCTGGTTTGTAGCGAAGGAAGCACAGGAGTTCCAGGAACTCGCTAAAGGATTGTCTCATGAGAAGCAAAAGGTAACAGAATTACAGGCCGAGTTAAGGCATCTGAGACAAGCCGCTGAGCACAGAGTAGATGAACTGGAGAAGGAAGTCTCTGAGCTCAAACATCACCTGTCAACGTGGCAAAGTGTGAATAAAGCCTTAAGGGAAGATGTGGATGTGCTCAGGGAAGCATTAAATGGTCTTCTGCAAGAGAAGGAGATGCTGGTCACAGACTCAGTGGCGGTACCAGAGTGGTAACAAGGTGAAGTTGCCAGTTGCCATCCTGGCCAGGGTTCTGGAAGACTGTAAAGCGGAGGAAAAATTGGCACTAAAAACAGAACAAGACAGTCACCCGGTCGTGGCAGATGTCTTAATGGAAAGGTCCATGGCAAAAGGGGAGCCGTCTGTCCATGAAGAGAGTGAGACCCCGCTCTTCAAATGTGTGATAGATGTACCTGAAGATGTGCAAGATGTGTGTACCAATGAGGGTGTGCATGAGGCCTTTAGGAAAACAGTGGAAGCATGTAGTGTGAACTGGGCCCAAGAGACGAAACAGTTGGTGATACTGTCAACTAGGGAAGTCACTGTGAAGCGGGTGGCTATCCTGAAGGATATGCACCTACAATGTCTCCGTACGAAGCAGATGATCTTGTTGAGAAATAAGGAAGCCGCTCGACGTTTGGAGCATGCCAGGAAAGCTCAAAGTCGGCTGGGCTTTGTGGAAGACATTGTTCAAGAACCCAGAAGTCTGGTGGGGAAAGTCATTGGAAGATTTGGAAAAGTGATGCAGGACCTGGTGAATAGATCCGGTGTGGCAAAACTGAGGATTCCGGATGATGGTGAAGTCCAGGTAACTGGTGAAGATGAGATGATTCCATTTGTTGTAATTGGCTCAGTAGTCTTAGGAACATTCGAGTGCTTCTTGCATACCGGGTGACGTATTTAAAGGACATAGAGCAGCTAAGACTGGAACGTCTGAAGATTAATAAACAGCTGCAGAATATAAGATGGCGACCACTTCCAACCCAGAGTATGGAGATACGAAAAGGCACCCAAAAGAGTGGAAGAGTCCAAAGAAGTGACTCCTCTGTTAACTCAGGGCTGAGTGACCGAGGTGGGAGACCTGGTAGCAGACGTAGTAGCGGAGGTTCAGACTCAGACCAGACAGTCAGCTCGACTGTAAGTGGGTTGACCAAAAAGGGTCTGCTGACACAAACGGATGGGGACTCAAGGGTTGAAGCCCAGGGCCGACAAACTGACCGTTGGGGGCGGAGGAGGTCTATCAAAGGTGACGTGGATTCCCGGTATCGGAACCCCAGGTTTATGTCATGTGTCCACCCCAATAGGGTTGAACAAAGGGGGGAGGTATGTGGTGCAGTGACCAATGTTACAGCCAGGGGGCGCTGCATCTGCACTTCAAGATGCGCTTGGAGACATAATTGTGTTGAAACAACGACTGGTCATGTGATTGATGGCCGATATGTGTCGCAGAGGGAGTCTGCGTGGTAAGTCTGATGTAATGTGGTTATTCTGGGACCTGTAGTCCCTCAACAGTTGGTGTAGTGTTGTATAATAAGCAAGGGTGACTTACTAGGCTAGTTGTGTGAGATGGGCGGGACAAACTAGCCACACATCCACACTCCCACCCAGGGGTGTGGTTTCAGGGTATATAATGTGACCAGGGTGTGGGTCACATGTTCTGAAGGTCCTGAAGTATGTGTTGGATTTCCTGGGAGAAGGGTTCCTGAATAGCACATGGTGGGACTTTGCTACTGGTGGCCTGGGTATTGGACGGTCCCAGCTGGGGATGGACGTCCTGAATAGTACCCTGACTGGCCACCTGTGTGATCCTGGGTGTTGGGAGGTCCTGGGAGTAGGACTGGAGGTTCTATGAACTGTGTAACACAATGGACTCTACGTCATGTGGTTTATGATGTGTAATAAACCAAATAAGACTGATATGTGTGAGATATCGTGCCTGAATTGTTTATCCTGCTGCCAAGCGAGTGTCCCCCCAACACTCAGGTAGCGTAATCTTACAAGACCTACATTCCACTTTTTTGGCTGTCTGCTACACTATTTTTGGGGTAAAAAATAAAAAAACACAGGCCACATACAGTATATATTACAGTGTGGTATCTCCGTGACATGCCTCATATATCTGTGAGCTACAAAGTATGCTTTTGAGGCTTCCATTCACCATTTTTGCTGTGTGTTACCCTAGCTCTAAACGCTATTTTGGGGCAAAAATCTGAGAAAGAAAGCACTGGTGAACTCATCACTGCAAAAAGACCTGGGCGCCCACAGAAGACAACAGTGGTGGATGATCGCAGAATAATCTCCATGGTGAAGAGAAACCCCTTCACAACAGTCAATCAAGTGAACAACACTCTCCAGGAGGTATCAATACCCAAATCTACCATAAAGGGAAGACTGCATGAAAGTAAATACAGAGGGTTCACTGCAAGGTGCAAGCCACTCATACAGTGGGGCAAAAAAGTATTTAGTCAGTCAGCAATAGTGCAAGTTCCACCACTTAAAAAGATGAGAGGCGTCTGTAATTTACATCATAGGTAGACCTCAACTATGGGAGACAAACTGAGAAAAAAAAATCCAGAAAATCACATTGTCTGTTTTTTTATCATTTTTTTTGCATATTATGGTGGAAAATAAGTATTTGGTCAGAAACAAACAATCAAGATTTCTGGCTCTCACAGACCTGTAACTTCTTCTTTAAGAGTCTCCTCTTTCCTCCACTCATTACCTGTAGTAATGGCACCTGTTTAAACTTGTTACCAGTATAAAAAGACACCTGTGCGCACCCTCAAACAGTCTGACTCCAAACTCCACTATGGTGAAGACCAAAGAGCTGTCAAAGGACACCAGAAACAAAATTGTAGCCCTGCACCAGGCTGGGAAGACTGAATCTGCAATAGCCAACCAGCTTGGAGTGAAGAAATCAACAGTGGGAGCAATAATTAGAAAATGGAAGACATACAAGACCACTGATAATCTCCCTCGATGTGGGGCTCCACGCAAAATCCCACCCCGCGGGGTCAGAATGATCACAAGAACGGTGAGCAAAAATCCCAGAACCACGCGGGGGGACCTAGTGAATGAACTGCAGAGAGCTGGGACCAATGTAACAAGGCCTACCATAAGTAACACACTACGCCACCATGGACTCAGATCCTGCAGTGCCAGACGTGTCCCACTGCTTAAGCCAGTACATGTCCGGGCCTGTCTGAAGTTTGCTAGAGAGCATTTGGATGATCCAGAGGAGTTTTGGGAGAATGTCCTATGGTCTGATGAAACCAAACTGGAACTGTTTGGTAGAAACACAACTTGTCGTGTTTGGAGGAAAAAGAATACTGAGTTGCATCCATCAAACACCATACCTACTGTAAAGCATGGTGGTGGAAACATCATGCTTTGGGGCTGTTTCTCTGCAAAGGGGCCAGGACGACTGATCCGGGTACATGAAAGAATGAATGGGGCCATGTATCGTGAGATTTTGAGTGCAAACCTCCTTCCATCAGCAAGGGCATTGAAGATGAAATGTGGCTGGGTCTTTCAACATGACAATGATCCAAAGCACACCGCCAGGGCAACGAAGGAGTGGCTTGGTAAGAAGCATTTCAAGGTCCTGGAGTGGCCTAGCCAGTCTCCAGATCTCAACCCTATAGAAAACCTTTGGAGGGAGTTGAAAGTCCGTGTTGCCAAGCGAAAAGCCAAAAACATCACTGCTCTAGAGGAGATCTGCATGGAGGAATGGGCCAACAACAGTGTGTGGCAACCTTGTGAAGACTTACAGAAAATGTTTGACCTCTGTCATTGCCAACAAAGGATATATTACAAAGTATTGAGATGAAATTTTGTTTCTGACCAAATACTTATTTTCCACCATACTATGCAAATAAAATGTTAAAAAAACAGACAATGTGATTTTCTGGATTTTTTTTTCTCAGTTTGTCTCCCATAGTTGAGGTCTACCTATGATGTAAATTACAGACGCCTCTCATCTTTTTAAGTGGTGGAACTTGCACTATTGCTGACTGACTAAATACTTTTTTGCCCCACTGTAAGCATCAAGAATAAAAAGCTAGACTTGACTTTGCTAAAAAAATCAAAAAAGCCAGCGCAGTTCTGGAAGAACATTCTTTGGACAGATGAAACCAAGATCAACCTCTACCAGAATGATGGAAAGAGAAAAGTATGGTGAAGGCGTGGTACAGCTCATGATCCAAAGCATACCACATCATCTGTAAAACACGGCGGAGGCAGTGTGATGGCTTGGTTGCCAGTGGCACTGGGTCACTAGTGTTCATTGATGATGTGACACAGGACAGAAGCAGCCAAATTAATTCTGAGGTATTCGGAGCCATACTGTGTGCTCAGATCCAGCCAAATGCAGCCAAACTGATTGGTCGTCGTTTCATACTACAGATGGACAATGACCCAAAGCATAAAGCCAAAGCAACCCAGAAGTTTATTAAAGCAAAGAAGTGGAATATTCTTGAATGGCCAAGTCAGTCACCTGATCTCAACCCAATTGAGCATGCATTTCACTTGTTAAAGACTAAACTTCAGATAGAAAGGCCCACAAACAAACAGCAACTGAAAACCACAGAAGTGAAGGCCTGGCAGAGCATCAAAAAGGAGGAAACACAGCGACTGGTGATGTCCATGAGTTCAAAACTTCAGGCAGTCATTGCCAACAAAGGGTTTTCAGCCAAGTACTAAATGAACAATTTATTTAAAATTATTGAATCTGTCCAATTACTTTCGGTCCCTTTAAAAGCAGGGTTGCACATGTTAAGGAGCTGAAACTCCTAAACCCTTCAAACAATGTTAACGTGGATACCCTCAAATGAAAGCTGAAAGTCTGAACTTCAACTGCATCTGAATTGTTTTGTTTAAAATTCATTGTGGTAATGTCTATAACCAAAATTTTGAAAAATGTTGTCTGTCCAAATATATATGGAGCTAACTGTATTATAGTGTGGTATCTCCGTGACACACCTCATCCATCTGTGGGCTGCAAAGTGTGATTTTTGTGGCTTCCATTCACCTGTTTTTGTTTTTTTTCTTTTTTTTTGCTGTGTTACACTAGCTCTAAACTCTATTTTGGGGTAAAAAAATACAGGCCACATATATTACAGTGTGGTACCTAGATGACATCTATCTGTGGGCTGCAAAGTGTGCTTTTGAGGTTTCCATTCACCTTTTTTTTGCTGTGGGTTACCCTAGCTCTAAACACTATTTTGGGCTAGAAAATTAAAAAATACAGGCCACATAGATTACAGTGTGGTATTTCCGTGGCATGCCTCATCTCTCTGAGGGCTACAATGTGTGCTTTTGAGGTTTTCATTAACCTTTTTTTGCTGTGTGTTACCCTAGCTCTAAACACTATTTTGGGGTAAAAAAAAAAAAAATACAGGTCACGTATTGAACGTCTGTTATCTCCATCGGACTCCTGGTCTATCTGTTTTCTCCAAATTGTTGCTTTTCAGGCCTACATTCCACTTTTTTGGCTGTCTGCTACCCTAGGTCTATACACTATTTTGGGGTAAAAATTTAAAAAATACAGGCCACGTATTGAACAGTCTGGTAGATACACCAAATAGCCCAAATCAGGAAGCGTATACCCATGTGTGGGTGTGAAGCGGTACATGGGAATACAACTCCCAAAAAGACACTGTGACACGCCTCATCTATCTGTGGCTTCCAAATTGTGTCATTAGATTAGAGTTGAGGCTTGCATTCATCTTTTTATTAAAATGGGGAAGTGTACGTGATGGTGCATGCAGAGGTTGAGGCCGTGGGCAAGCTGAAAGTGGGCCACAACACCCACATCTTCTCGCAACAGATTCCTGACAGAATTCATAGGGCATGGCAGAACAGCACTATTGACACCAGAGCAGCGTGAAAAGGTAGTTGGTTGGATGGCGGATAATGCTTCCAGACACTTTACCAGCACCCTGTCTTCGACACAGTCAAGTCTGAGTGGCCATGACTCTGGACCGCATATACCTCACCCTGATCCTCCTTCCTCCCACCATGCTGAGCGCCCTGAGACAACTGATCCAACACTTGAACACTCTGAAGAGTTGTTCACTTTTCCATTTATTGATTGTGGCTTCTCTCCTGGTCCACTTGAAGCAAGGCAAGATGAGATTCCATGTAGCAGTGTCCAAATATTTGACTAGCCACAGTTGCACAAAGGCGACATTGTTAAAGTGTCACAAGAGGTAGACAATGATGAGACACAATTGACGGAAAATGAGGAGGAGGACCAGGGTGCAGAAGTGGAAGAAGAGGTGGGGGATGATATAGTAACTAACCCAACCTGGCAGGAGGACATACATAGAGAGGACAGCAGCCCACAGGGGGATGAAGGTGTAGCACCCCAACAGGTCGTAAGACGCGGTGTGGTGTTCACAGACCAAAGGCGGGCAACGGTTCCACGCAACACCAACATGACGGAAGTGCCAGCCCAACTGTAAGGTCTTCACGAGTCTGGTTGAATTTTAAAGACTCTGCCGATAATCCAAAACAGGCCATTTGCAACACCGGCTATGCCTGCATCAGCAAGGGTAGCAAAACTATCAGCCTGACCACCACCAGTATGATCACGCACATGACAGCAAAGCACCTGACTTTGTGGGCCAAACCACAGGCACCAGGAACAGTGGCTGCAGGTAAAACACCACTCCCTCTTCCACTGCTGTGCGTGAAAGTGAATCCCTTGTCTACGGTACATGTGAAGATGCCTCCTGCCCTGCACCTGCCGTTACCCAGACTCAACTAGCATCATCATTGAGCACGTCAACATCCTTGTCCCAGCGCAGCCTTCAGTTGTCCTTACCACAGTCATTGGAATGCAAGTGGAAGTACGCCTCCAACGCCCCACAGGCCATAGTACTAAATTCACAAAGTTATCATCTGCTTGTGCTCGAAATGTTGCCTTTCAGGCTCGTGGAGATGGAAGCTTTCCACAACCTAATGGTGGCGGCCGTCCCAAGGTATTTGGTCCCCAGCCGCCACTATTTCCCCTGGTGTGCCATCCCGGCATTTCACAAGCACATGTCCCATAACATTAGCCACGCCCTCACAAATGCTGTAACTGAGAAAGTTCACCTAACCAATGACACGTGGGCAAGTGCTTGTGAGCAGGGACGTTACATCTAGCTAATTGTACACTGGGTTAACATAGTGGAAGTCAGACCTTGGGATGGTGCATTCCTCCCAACCCTGAGGGCCCTACATTAATCTGGGTTGCCCCCACAGTCTACAGCTCCTGCTTCTCCTCCTCTGCCTCCTCTTCAGCTTTAATCTCAGAAAGCAGCACATCAGTCACAAGCTTGAAGCACTGGCTCAGCCAAGGGCCAACAGGCTGTGCTGAAGCTAATCTGCTTAGGTGACAAACCACACATTGCTGAAGAGTAGTGGACAGCTCTGAAAGCCAGGCATGTTCATGTGTGACAATGGCCGTAACCTGGTGGCGGCTTTGAGACGAGGCGAGCTCACACACGTGCCATGCCTGGCCCATGTGCTTAACCTTGTTGTTCAGCGTTTTCTCAAAACCTACCTGGAGCTGCCAGATCTGCTTATGAAAGTACACCGACTGTGTGCCTATTTTAGAAAGTCATCTACAGCTTCAATTGCCCTTGGTGTGCTTCAGCAGCGTTTGCAGCTTCCGGCTCACCGACTGGTGTGTGATGTCCCCATGCACTGGAACTCTACACAGCACATGTTGGAAAGGATTTGTGAGCAGGAGAGGGCAGTTGTTGACTTCCAGCATCAACAAGGCCATCGTTATTCAGTTCAGACATCACACATAAGGCCTCAGGAGTGGACATGGATGTCAGACATATATACCATCCTGCAAAACTTTGAGGAGTCAGCCAAAATGGTGAGCAGCGATGACGCCATAATTAGCGTCACATCCCACTTTTCTGCATTCTGAAAAGCTCTCTGCTCACAATGAAAGAGGATGCATTGCAGGTGGAGCACGAGGACATGGATCAAGGAATCATGCAGGATGATTACACACAGCTCAGCCTCATGTCATCCCAACATGGGTTGGTTGACGAGGAGGAGGAGGAGGAGGAAGAACAGGAGCTACTTTAATGCGGTATAAATGGTACTACAAACACAACTGTCACACCGTCTATTCAGTGTGGATGGCCTGAGGACAGGGAGGAGGAGTTTTAGGAGGAGGAGGACACCTTGGTCACTTGTCCTGTTGTTCAGGACACGGAAGGCTTTCCTGTTACCAGTCTGGCATGCATGGCAGACTTTATGTTGTGCTACCTTTCTCATGACCCTCGTATTGTAAAAATTTTTGGTGACAGTCATTACTTGGTAGTGACATTTTTAGACCCACGCTACAAGGAGAACTTTCAATCTCTTGTTCCAGAGGCAGACAGGTGTACTAAAATGGTGCAGTACCAGAGGGCTATTGTTGCGGAATTATTAAAAAAATTCCCATCTTAAAACGCTTGCGTCAGACATCAGTGCATTGGACAACCACAAAGTATAGGTGAGAGAGACACAACTCCAATCCAGCAGTGGCAGGGCATCACTGGCAAAGTTCTGGGACTTTTTTTGTCAGACCCTCCTATCGCCCTGGCCCAGAGGCATGGGGTAATGTCACAAGGAAAGGAATGTTTGGGAAAATGGTGAGGGAGTACCTTGCTGACCGTAACAACGTCGTCCATGATTCCTCTGTGACTTTTAATTATTGGGTATACATGCTGGACACATGGCATGAACTGGCTCTCTACGCTTTGGAGGTCCTGGCCTGCCCTGCTGCTAGCGTTTTGTCAGAGCAGGTTTTTAGTGCCGCTGGTGGAATTATAACAGATAAGCGCATTCGCCTATCAACTGAAAAAGCAGACAAGCTGATTCTTATAAAAATGAACAAGGGCTGGTTTGGGCCAGACTTCTCTACACCACCAAATGATAACCGAAAACATAACCTCCAATACAGTGTCTTTTTGGGAGTTGTATTCCCATGTACCGCTTCACACCCACACATGGGTATACGCTTCCTGATTTGGGCTATTTGGTGTCCTCCTCCTCCCTCTCCTCATCATACACCACTACTCGAACGCCAGGGTGAACGTGTTCTATGATGCTACAGCCAGTCTGTTTTTTTTTTTTTTTTGCAAGGGTATCATTTAGGCCCATAAAACTTTTTTTAAAAAATTAACTTAGTGTATGGGCATTACAAGTATAGGGGAACAGCTCCTTTAAATTGGGAAAACATTCATAGGAGGACATCCTCCACGTCTATTCAGACACCACCACTACTGTAGAACATGAGGGTGAACGTATTCTGTAATGCAACAGTCACTTTAATTTTTTGCAAGGGTGTTTATGATGCCCATAAAGAATAAAAAAAAAAAGAGACCTCCAGGGGGAAATGTTTGTCAGCCATTACACTTAGTGTATGGGCATTACAAGTATAGGAGACCTGCTCCTATAAATTGCAAGGGTGTTTATGATGCCCATAAAGAATAAAAAAAAAAAGAGACCTCCAGGGGGAAATGTTTGTCAGCCATTACACTTAGTGTATGGGCATTACAAGTATAGGAGACCTGCTCCTATAAATTGGGAAAACATTCATAGGAGGACATCCTCCATGTCTATTCAGACACCACCACTAGAACATGAGGGTGAATGTATTCTGTGATGCAACAGTCACTCTAATTTTTGGCAAGGTTGTTTGTGATGCCCATAAAGAATTTTTTTTAAAAAGAGACCTCCAGGGGGAAATGTTTGTCAGCCATCACACTTGGGGTATGGGGTTTACAAGTATAGAAGACCTGCTCCTTTAAATTGGGAAAACATTCATAGGAGGACATCCTCTACATCTATTCAGACACCACCACTAGAACACAAGGGTGAACATATTCTACGATGCTACAGCCACTCTTAGTTTTTTACAAGGGTGTATGATGTCCATAAAAAAAAAAAAATTTTATGGACAATTTACCCTCCATTGGAAAATGTTTGTCAGCCCATGCATTGAGTGTATGGGCATTCTAAGTATAGGTGAAGCGCTCCTTTGTAGTATTAAAAAAAAATAAAAATTGAGACCCTCTTCTACTTTTCTTCCAAGAGGGATATTGTGGTGAATACAAATTATGGCCAGGCCTTGCTTTCACTTCATGGACAAAATTTATGGTAATGAGAAAAAAATAATGGGAACTTTTGTTTCATGTGGCCATCCAGTATTTGGTTTCAAAGGGTTATTGGGGTGCATGTAACTTTGGTGCAGGGCAGGCCTTGCATTCAGTGCATAAGCAAACAGTATGGGAGACACAATTTCTTCTAATGGGAACAATTTTTTCATGAGGCCCTCAAGTACGTCTGCTGAAACGGTTATTGGACAGCTTGTAACTTTGGGGCAGGCCAGGCATTGCACTCAATGCAAGAAAAAGGGAAGAGGCCAGCACTGCTTATGGTCAGAACGCAATAACTGAAGTGCAATTGCACATAAATTCTAACTGTATTTCAAATATGAGACATTTAGCAAACAATTGATCAATTCTTTGAGCTACCCCGCCACTTTATTATTATTATTATTATACATTTTTATAGCGCCATTTATTCCATGGCGCTTTACATGTGAATACGGGGCAAATATAGACAAATACATTAAACATGAGCAGATAACAAGGCACACGAGTACATAAGGAGGGAGGACCCTGCCCGCGAGGGCTCACAGTCTGCAGGGGGTGGGTGAGGATACACTAGGAGAGGGAAGAGCTGGCTGTGCGGCTGTTCAGTAGGTTGAGGATCACTGCAGGCTGTAGGCTTGTCGGAAGAGATGAGTCTTCAGGTTCTTTTTGAAGGTTTCTATGGTAGGCGCAAGTCTGATGTGTTGGGGTAGAGAGTTCCAGAGTATGGGGGAAGCACGGGAGAAGTCTTGGATGCGGTTATGGGAAGAAGAGATGAGAGGGGAGTAGAGAAGGAGGTCTTGGGAGGATCGGAGGTCGCGTGTAGGTAGGTACCGGGAGACCATGTCACAGATGTATGGAGGAGACAGGTTGTGGATGGCTTTGTATGTCAGTGTGAGGGTTTTGAACTGGAGTCTCTGGGCGATAGGAAGCCAGTGAAGGGCTTGACACAGGGGAGAGGCTGGGGAATAGCGGGGGGACAGGTGGATTAGTCGGGCAGCAGAGTGTAGGATGGATTGGAGTGGTGCCAGAGTGCTAGAGGGGAGTCCAGAGAGTAGGAGGTTGCAGTAGTCGAGGCGGGAGATGATAAGGGCATGCACTAGCGTTTTTGCAGTGTTGCGGTCAAGGAAAGCACGGATCCGGGAAATATTTTTGAGTTTGAGACGACAGGAGGAGGCAAGGGCTTGGATATGTGGCTTGAAAGAGAGGGCAGAGTCGAGGATCACCCCGAGGCACCGGGCGTGTGGGACTGGGGATAGTGAGCAGCCATTGACATTGATGGATAGGTCTAGTGGAGGGGTAGAGTGAGATGGGGGAAAGATGATGAATTCTGTTTTGTCCATGTTCAGTTGTAGAAAGTGAGCAGAAAAGAAGGCTGAAATGGCAGACAGACAGTGCGGGATTTTGGTAAGCAAGGAGGAGAGGTCAGGTCCGGAGAGGTAGATCTGCGTGTCGTCAGCGTAGAGATGGTACTGCATACCGTGGGATTCTATGAGCTGTCCCAGGCCGAAAGTGTAGATGGAGAAGAGTAGGGGTCCTAGAACAGAGCCTTGAGGAACACCGACTGACAAGGGGCGAAGTGAGGAGGTGGTGTGGGGGAGGGAGACACTGAATGTTCGGTCTGTCAGATATGACGAGATCCAGGAAAGGGCCAAGTCTGTGATGCCAAGGGATGAGAGGATTTGTAGCAAAAGGGAGTGGTCTACAGTGTCAAAGGCAGAAGACAAGTCCAGGAGAAGGAGGACAGAGTAGTGTCGCTTGCTCCTGGCAGTTAGTAGGTCATTGGTGACTTTAGTTAGGGCAGTTTCAGTTGAGTGATGGGAACGGAAGCCTGATTGTAACCGATCAAAGAGGGAGCAGGAGGAGAAGTGGGAGGACAGTTCAAGATGGACGTGTTGCTCCAGCAATTTGGAGGCATAAGGGAGAAGAGATATTGGGCGATAGCTAGACACAGAGGATGGGTCGAGGGAGGGCTTTTTGAGGATGGGTGTGATCTTGGCATGCTTGAAGGATGAGGGAAAGACACCTGTTGTGAGTGAGAGGTTGAAGAGGTGCGTTAGGGTTGGGATGAAGACCGTGGAAAGGTTAGGGATGAGGTGGGATGGGAGTGGGTCAAGCGTGCAGGTGGTGAGGTGTGATCTTGACAGGAGGGTGGAGAGCTGATCTTCTGTCATGGTGGAGAAGCTGGTTTTGGAGGAGCAGGGTTGAGCAGCTAAGAGGGGCAGTGGGCGCTGTGGGCCAAAGCTTTCTCTGATCGTATCGATCTTCTGTTTAAAGAAAGAGGCGAAGTCATCAGCAGAAATGAGGGGGGAGGGAGGAGGTGCGGGGGGACGGAGTAGAGAATTGAAAGTGTTGAAAAGCTGTTTAGGGTTGTGGGAGAGGGAGGATATGAGGGATGAGAAGTAAGTTTGTTTTGCGGCAGTGAGCGCAGACTTGAAGCTGGCGAGGGACTGCTTGTATGCAGTGAAGTGGTCGGCAGAGTGGGATCGCTTCCATCTCCGCTCAGCAATCCTGGAAGCCCGTCTCAATTCTTTGGTCAGGCTGGTCAGCCAGGGCTGCCTGTTAATTGTACGAGTTTTACTATGCATGAGTGGGGTGGCCGAATCGAGTGTTGTTGTTATTGTGGTGTTATAAAAAGTGGCAGCAGCATCTGTGTCATGAAGGGAGGCTATGTCTGTGAGAGGGAGAAGGGACTCAGAGAGTGATTGTAAGTTGAGATGTTTGAGATTTCTGCGAGGGTGAGTGAGTTTGTGGAGTGGGGGTTGCACACTAGGAGAGGAGAGGGACGAGAATGTCAGTAGGTTGTGGTCAGACAGGGGGAGGGGTGTGTTAGTGAGGTTAGTAAGGGAGCAGAGGCGGGTGAAGATGAGGTCCAGCGTGTGGCCATCTTTGTGAGTGGCCTCAGAGGACCATTGAGTGAGGCCAAAGGAGGCAGTCAGTGATAAAAGTTCACGGCACTTCACGGCATTCTCATAATGGGGCAGTCCTAATCTACGTATTTTATTTACATTGCGCCATTATGGCCTCCTGAATGTATAAAGAGTCTTGCATTGCATAGGCAATAACAGTATAAGAGACCCACTATTTAATGGCCCTTTAAGAAGATTAATGCCGCCTGATGCCCATCTAAAAATAGGCTCTGTGACATTAAGAGTCACTCCTTCATTATTGAAACAAGATGTGTCTGCTTATGTATCACACATCAGAAGGCCAGCTAGGGTTGTTAATTGTTACAATGACATTACCCATTCAATGCATTTGTGTGAATATAGCCCAAGTGGTGGAGGAACATTTTTGTTTTGAGTTAATTATTTTGCATTATATACAAGTCATTACCCTTGAAGTTCCTTAACATACTTCCCAGCAAAATCACTTTTTGGGTTTCGGTTTTGTATGTTTTTTTGATGCACCTGTAAAAATGGCGTGAAACTCTGACAACATTGCCTACAGCTGTGACCTAGGAGTCAGAAATGCTTCCAGGGACATTTGCCATGATGTTCCCATGTCATTTGAGCAGTGTTTCCATGATTTTCAGATGTTTTTAAACCTTAAAACAACCCTCGGGAGTGATCACTGTGCAAATGCTCGGGTCTCCCATAGACTTACATTGGGCTCGTTGTTCTGTCCGATTACCCGAGTATTACAAATTGCTTGACCCGAGCAACGAGCACCCGAGCATTTGTGTTCACCCATCACTATTGATGATGTTCGATGTATGGGCTGATGTAGTGTGGAGTAGCACATTTACTGATGTTTCCTTACAGAACACATCAGCATGAATCGTACAATAAGCACATGTCACGATTTTAATAAGCAGTATATCAATTTCACGTGTAGTGATTTTATATGCTAATTTGATGTTGCGATTATTTTGATTCAGACCAAGGATGAAATTCAGAACGTTAGACTCGGGACCCTGCCAAATGATGAATACATCATCGATGTACCTATACCAGCACTGCATCTGGGAGGCGGCGTACGTGCTGTCTCCAAAAATCTCTCTCTCAGTACCTGAGAAAGAGATTAGCGTAAAATGGCACGCATGCTGCACTTCTCACAGTGCTGCGATTTTGAAGGTAGAACTAATACTTAAATGTGAAATAGTGAATCAAGACAAACTATAACAATTCCAGGACCAAGGAGCATAGTGCTAAGTGTAGGTTACTCATGCCCAGGAAGAACTACACAGCTTTCAGTCCATCCGTGTGTCTAATGCTGGCATATAAGGACTCGACATCCACCATAGCAAAAAGCATATCTGGTTCAAGACTAAGGCCATTCAGTTTCCTCAGGATGTCCGTAGTGTCCCTGACATAGAAGGGCAGCACCTCCACTATACGATGCAGATAATATTCAATGAATTTACAAATTGGGTCACACAGCCCTCCTATGTCAGAGACAGTTCTTTATTAAGTTTGCATGCCGTTTCAGTAATGTGCTTAGAAGATTATCCTGAACAGAGCGTATTTCCACCTCCACTTTTTGTATTGAAGTGGTGTTAGATTTAATTAATAGTTCCATATAACCCCTCAAACCGTTAGAGGAAAGATCCTCCCACAGTTTCTTAAGGTTTTTATTAGTGATGAGCGAGTGTGCTCGTTACTCTAGTTTCTTCGAGCATGCTCCTGTGATGTGCGAGTATTTTAGCTTGCTCGGAGATTTAGTTTGTCGATGCAGCTGCATGATTTGCGGCTGCTAGACAGCCTGAATACATGTGGGGATTGCCTGTTTGTTAGGCAACCGCCACAAGTATTCAAGCTCTCTCGCAGCCGCAAATCATGCAGCTGCGTCGACATAAACTAAATCTCCGAGCAAGCTGAAATTATCGGAGACCACCTGAGCATGCTAGGAGAAATGAGAATACTCGCTCATCACTAGTTTTCATCCATGGTTGTAAATAATGGAAACACCTGTATGCTGATAATGATGATAATATGGTTTGATATTGACAACGCATTTCAACGCTGTAGTGGCGTCATTAGCAAGTGAAAGGAACAAAACAGGTTTGAATTGTAACTTGATAAAGACGCTGGTACAGCGTTGAAATACCTTCTTAATAAAAAAAAACTAACTATTTTCATTATCATTGTTGAAGAATCGATTTACTCCAGCAGCGCAGCCCACTTTTAATGTTTAGTCCAACTGGATTCAATATATCCTGGAGGACTTATTCACCAGCCACGTGGCAACAGCAGCTGGTTTTCTTCATGTATACATAGGAGTTGTGCCAGTTTCAACTCTACCAGGTGAGCATAGCCAGCACTTACCCACTCTCCCTCCATATGGTATCACCCTACTGTGTGCTCTGTTCCCCATGTCTAGAGATTTATTCATTATTTGAGCAATGATATGCAGTTATTTGGATTACCTTAATTAATTAATGAAAGCAAAACATTCTGGGTAATAGTATGTGTCACATGCTTAAATGCATTTAATAGTAAAACTTTTATTTTGAAAAGTTGAGGGAACAAAATACTGTGTGGGGGCGCTGTACAAAGTGGTATACTCATCTAATTGAAACATCAAACTATAAAGTTATTTTTAATAATGATTTGTACTGTGAAAGCCAAATATCTCAGTGAATAGACTGGGTCAGCAAACTATAGGCTGTAAAAATGATGGTGTACAATTATCTGCCCACATAACTGTAACTTAGTACACTCTATTCTGTATGTGAATTAATGACTTGACAAATATTCTAAGAAAATGAGTGTTCCGGAAAAAGTTCAATCGAGTGAATGATCAGAATTATATATTTTTAGTTGCTTGTGAAGTTCTGCCAAGGTCATTTGATTTATATTAACACTTTGCATACATTCCTTAACTTTTATAACAATCAGTGAAAGCCAAAACTGTTAAATCACCTTCGGCAAACCAAACCACACATAAATTGTTATATATTGTATGCTCTTCCGGTTAATAGAGGTATCATGTTGCACTTTATTCTTTTACATGACATGCAAAATGGTTCATGGATGACGCTCATATCATCTTGTCTTTCTTTTGTCAATATAATAGAATGGCCACTCAACGTATTTCACCTAAAGTGACATCTCTTTTGTCCCATAAATTCTGTCACTGACCATCATATAAGCATGCTATTTTATTGCTTTTATGGCAGACGCAGTGCATAACAGCTATGTTTTGGAAATTTAATTTAAGAGTTTCTCTGAAATCTAAATTCAATGTGCAATGCTCAATTTTCATCCTGGTAGCAAAATGTTTCAAACCAGAGAATATAATTTTGATTTTAAATTTTGTGTTATGATTGTAAGAAACATTAATGTATATTGTCTAATATGTGCCCACAACCAATGATATGCAGTAAAACTTGTCTCATTTGAAAATACTGTTAACTGCCCCACCATGTTAGATACATTTCACCTTAATATAATGATTTCCTGACCAATCTGCCCCCAAAGGTAGATGTTGAGATAAATATTAATTGAGCTGTTAGATTTCAACATGCCTGATTCCTTTTTCACAATGTACACACATGTAAGGATGGAACAACTGAATGTGCATGAGTATTGTGGTACTGTTAAAAATAACATTCAGATAGCAATCTATAGTGTAAGTACAGGCTTAAAGGGAACCTGTCACCCCCCAAAATCGATGATGAGGTAAGCTCACCATCATCAGGGGCTTATCTACAGCATTTTGTAATGCTGTAGATAAGCCGCTGATGTTACCTGAAGGAGGAGAAAAAGAGGTTAGATTATACTCACCCAGGGGCGGTCCTGCTCCGATGGGTGTCTCAGG
The DNA here is from genome assembly GCF_032444005.1 of Ranitomeya imitator. Lineage (NCBI taxonomy): Eukaryota > Metazoa > Chordata > Amphibia > Anura > Dendrobatidae > Ranitomeya > Ranitomeya imitator. The sequence continues at coordinate 282,640,210 of NC_091286.1, forward strand.
TCCGGAACAGCGCCTCCCATCTTCATTCCATGATGTCCTCTTCTGGTCTTCATGCCGTGGCTCTGGCGCAGGCGTACTTTGTCTGCCCTGTTGAGGGCAGAGCAAAGTACTGCAGTGCGCAGGCGCCGGAAAGGTCAGAGAGGCCCGGCGCCTACGCACTGCAGTACTTTGCTCTGCCCTCAACAGGGCAGACAAAGTACGCCTGCACCAGAGCCGCGGTGTGAAGACCAGAAGAGGACGTCATGGAATGAAGATAGGAGGCGCCGGAGCAGACCTGAGACGCCCATTTGACTGGACCGCAGCGGGACCGCCCCTGGGTGACTATAATCTAACCTCTTTTTCTCCTCTTTCAGGTTACATCGGGGGCTTACCTACAGCATTACAGAATGCTGTAGATAAGCCCCTGATGATGGTGAGCTTACCTCACCATCGATTTTGGGGGTGACAGGCTCCCTTTAAAGAGATGGTCCAACCCCAAAATCCAAATTTGTTTTGTAAAGCTAATTTGTTCTCTATTGTGGTATACAACCCCTATACATTTTTGCCTTTTGTTTCTGCCTTTCGCTCCTTGAATTTCACTTCATTATGTGCGGCTCTATCAAACTTGACAGCTCCCTATTATTTTATTTCTAACCGCACAGGCATAGCTGGCACCGTCCAGTCTCAGTGTCTAGCACTGCCCATTGCACACTCATTGGCTGTCAGTAATCTGCCCCTGCACTTACCTCTGTCATCACTCGAGTACTGGAAATAACAGAGTAGTGTCCTGTGTCTGTGGAAAGCAACACAATCACTACACTCCACACCATATCCACAGTGGTGACAGAGCGTCACTTGTCCCCACATTACATCCACAGTGGTAATGGAGCTTCACATGTCCCCACATCTCATTCACAGTGGTGATAGAGCCTCACACGTCTCCACATCAAATCAACAGTAGTGGCAGAGAGTCACATGTTCCCACATTACATCCACAGTGGTAATAGAGCTTCACATGTCCCCAAATCACATCACCAGTGGTGACAGAGCGTCACATGTCCCAACACATCACATCCACAGTGGTGATAGAGCATCACATGTCCCCACACATCACATCCACAGTGGTAATAAAGTGTCACATTTCCCACATCACATCCACAGTGGTGATAGAGCCTCACATGTCTCAACATCACATCCACAGTAGTGTCAGAGCGTCACATGTCCCCACATTACATTCACAGTGGTGATAGAACGTTGCATGTCTCCACTAGGGTTGAGCGAAACAGGTCGTTCATTTTCAAAAGTCGCCGACTTTTGGCAAAGTCGGGTTTCATGAAACCCGATCCGACCCCTGTGCGGGGTCGGCCATGTGGTACGCGACTTTCGCGCCAAAGTCGCGTTTCAATGACGCGAAAAGCGCCATTTCTCAGCCAATGAAGGTAAACGCAGAGTGTGGGCAGCGTGATGACATAGGTCCTGGTCCCCACCATCTTAGAGAAGGGCATTTGTTATGGCTGGCAATCAGGCAACACAGCGTGCAGTAATCAGCGCACATACAGAGATCTGGCAATAACCAAAAACAATAGGACGAGCTCTGAGACGTGGAATCTCTGTAGACTGCAGTACCTAATCTATCCTCACACAACTATAAGCAGCAGTGGATTGCGCCTATCACTACCTATGCAACTCGGCACTGCCTGAGGAGCTGACTAGCCTGAAGATAGAAATACAAGCCTGACTTACCTCAGAGAAATACCCCAAAGGAATAGGCAGCCCCCCACATATAATGACTGTTAGCAAGATGAAAAGACAAACGTAGGAATGAAATAGATTCAGCAAAGTGAGGCCCGATATTCTAGACAGAGCGAGGATAGCAAAGAGAACTATGCAGTCTACAAAAAACCCTAAAACGAAAACCACGCAAAGGGGCAAAAAGACCCACCGTGCCGAACTAACAGCACGGCGGTGCACCCCTTTGCTTCTCAGAGCTTCCAGCAAAAGTTAATAGCAAGCTGGACAGAAAAAACAAAAAACAAACTAGAAGCACTTATCTAGCAGAGCAGCAGGCCCAAGGAAAGATGCAGTAGCTCAGATCCAACACTGGAACATTGACAAGGAGCAAGGAAGACAGACTCAGGTGGAGCTAAATAGCAAGGCAGCCAACGAGCTCACCAAAACACCTGAGGGAGGAAGCCCAGAGACTGCAATACCACTTGTGACCACAGAAGTGAACTCAGCCACAGAATTCACAACAGTACCCCCCCCTTGAGGAGGGGTCACCGAACCCTCACCAGAACCCCCAGGCCGACCAGGATGAGCCACATGAAAGGCACGAACAAGATCTGGGGCATGGACATCAGAGGCAAAAACCCAGGAATTATCTTCCTGAGCATAACCCTTCCATTTGACCAGATACTGGAGTTTCCGTCTAGAGACACGAGAATCCAAAATCTTCTCCACAATATACTCCAATTCCCCCTCCACCAAAACAGGGGCAGGAGGCTCCACAGATGGAACCATAGGTGCCACGTATCTCCTCAACAACGACCTATGGAATACATTATGTATGGAAAAGGAGTCTGGGAGGATCAGACGAAAAGACACCGGATTGAGAATCTCAGAAATCCTATACGGACCAATAAAACGAGGTTTAAATTTAGGAGAGGAAACCTTCATAGGAATATGACGAGAAGATAACCAAACCAGATCCCCAACACGAAGTCGGGGTCCCACACGGCGTCTGCGATTAGCGAAAAGCTGAGCCTTCTCCTGGGACAAGGTCAAATTGTCCACTACCTGAGTCCAGATCTGCTGCAACCTGTCCACCACAGAATCCACACCAGGACAGTCCGAAGACTCAACCTGTCCTGAAGAGAAACGAGGATGGAACCCAGAATTGCAGAAAAATGGAGAGACCAAGGTAGCCGAGCTGGCCCGATTATTAAGGGCGAACTCAGCCAACGGCAAAAATGACACCCAATCATCCTGGTCAGCGGAAACAAAACATCTCAGATATGTTTCCAAGGTCTGATTGGTTCGTTCGGTCTGGCCATTAGTCTGAGGATGGAAGGCCGAGGAGAAAGATAGGTCAATGCCCATCCTACCACAAAAGGCTCGCCAGAACCTCGAGACAAACTGGGAACCTCTGTCAGAAACAATATTCTCAGGAATGCCATGTAAACGAACCACATGCTGGAAGAACAAAGGCACCAAATCAGAGGAGGAAGGCAATTTAACCAAGGGCACCAGATGGACCATTTTAGAAAAGCGATCACAGACCACCCAAATGACCGACATTTTTTGAGAAACGGGAAGGTCAGAAATGAAATCCATCGAAATATGTGTCCAAGGCCTCTTCGGGACCGGCAAGGGCAAAAGCAACCCACTGGCACGTGAACAGCAGGGCTTAGCCCTAGCACAAATTCCACAGGACTGCACAAAAGCACGCACATCCCGTGACAGAGATGGCCACCAGAAGGATCTAGCAACCAACTCCCTGGTACCAAAGATTCCTGGATGACCGGCCAGCACCGAACAATGAAGTTCAGAGATAACTTTACTAGTCCACCTATCAGGGACGAACAGTTTCTCGGCCGGACAACGATCAGGTTTATTAGCCTGAAATTTCTGCAACACTCTCCGCAAATCAGGGGAGATGGCAGACACAATGACTCCTTCCTTGAGGATACTCGCCGGCTCAGATAACCCCGGAGAGTCGGGCACAAAACTCCTAGACAGAGCATCCGCCTTCACATTTTTAGAGCCCGGAAGGTATGAAATCACAAAATCAAAACGAGCAAAAAATAACGACCAACGGGCCTGTCTAGGATTCAAGCGCTTGGCAGACTCAAGATAAGTAAGGTTCTTATGATCAGTCAAAACCACCACGCGATGCTTAGCACCCTCAAGCCAATGACGCCACTCCTCGAATGCCCACTTCATGGCCAGCAACTCTCGGTTGCCCACATCATAATTACGCTCAGCAGCAGAAAATTTCCTGGAAAAGAAAGCACATGGTTTGAACACTGAGCAACCAGAACCTCTCTGTGACAAAACCGCCCCTGCACCAATCTCAGAAGCATCAACCTCGACCTGGAACGGAAGAGAAACATCAGGTTGACACAACACAGGGGCACAGCAAAAACGACGCTTCAACTCCTGAAAAGCTTCCACGGCAGCAGAAGACCAATTAACCAAATCAGCACCCTTCTTGGTCAAATCGGTCAATGGTCTGGCAATGCTAGAAAAATTACAGATGAAGCGACGATAAAAATTAGCAAAGCCCAGGAATTTCTGCAGACTTTTCAGAGATGTCGGCTGAGTCCAATCCTGGATGGCCTGAACCTTAACCGGATCCATCTCGATAGTAGAAGGGGAAAAGATGAACCCCAAAAATGAAACTTTCTGCACACCGAAGAGACACTTTGATCCCTTCACGAACAAGGAATTAGCATGCAGTACCTGGAAAACCATTCTGACTTGATTCACATGAGACTCCCAATCATCTGAGAAGATCAAAATGTCATCCAAGTAAACAATCAAGAATTTATCCAGATACTCACGGAAAATGTCATGCATAAAAGACTGAAAAACAGATGGAGCATTGGCAAGTCCGAACGGCATCACCAGATACTCAAAATGACCCTCGGGCGTATTAAATGCCGTTTTCCATTCATCTCCCTGCCTGATTCTCACCAGATTATACGCACCACGAAGATCAATCTTAGTAAACCAACTAGCCCCCTTAATCCGAGCAAACAAGTCAGAAATCAATGGCAAGGGATACTGAAACTTAACAGTGATCTTATTAAGAAGGCGGTAATCAATACACGGTCTTAGCGAACCATCCTTCTTGGCTACAAAAAAGAACCCTGCTCCCAATGGTGACGACGATGGGCGAATATGTCCCTTCTCCAGGGACTCCTTCACATAACTGCGCATAGTGGTGTGTTCAGGTACGGACAAATTAAATAAACGACCCTTAGGGAATTTACTACCAGGAATCAAATCGATAGCACAATCACAATTCCTATGCGGAGGTAGGGCATCAGACTTGGACTCTTCAAATACATCCTGAAAGTCCGACAAGAACTCTGGGATGTCAGAAGGAATGGATGACGAAATAGACAAAAATGGAACATCACCATGTACTCCCTGACAACCCCAGCTGGTTACCGACATAGAGTTCCAATCCAATACTGGATTATGGGTTTGTAGCCATGGCAACCCCAACACGACCACATCATGCAAATTATGCAGTACCAGAAAGCGAATAACTTCCTGATGTGCAGGAGCCATGCACATGGTCAGCTGGGCCCAGTACTGAGGCTTATTCTTGGCCAAAGGTGTAGCATCAATTCCTCTCAACGGAATAGGACACCGCAAAGGCTCCAAGAAAAATCCACAACGTTTAGCATAATCCAAATCCATCAGATTCAGGGCAGCGCCTGAATCCACAAACGCCATGACAGAATACGATGACAAAGAGCACATTAAGGTAATGGACAAAAGGAATTTGGACTGTACAGTACCAATAACGGCAGAGCTATCGAACCGCCTAGTGCGTTTAGGACAATTAGAAATAGCATGAGTAGAATCACCACAATAGAAACACAGTCTGTTCAGACGTCTGTGTTCTTGCCGTTCTACTTTAGTCATAGTCCTGTCGCACTGCATAGGCTCAGGTTTACTCTCAGACAATACCGCCAGATGGTGCACAGATTTACGCTCGCGCAAGCGACGACCAATCTGAATGGCCAAGGATATAGACTCATTCAAACCAGCAGGCATAGGAAATCCCACCATTACATCCTTAAGAGCTTCAGAGAGACCCTTTCTGAACAAAGCCGCTAGTGCAGATTCATTCCACAGAGTGAGTACTGACCACTTCCTAAATTTCTGACAATATACTTCTACATCATCCTGACCCTGGCATAAAGCCAGCAGATTTTTCTCAGCCTGATCCACTGAATTAGGCTCATCGTAAAGCAATCCCAGCGCCTGGAAAAATGCATCAACATTACTCAATGCAGAATCTCCTGGTGCAAGAGAAAACGCCCAGTCCTGTGGGTCGCTGCGCAAAAAAGAAATAATAATCAAAACCTGTTGAACAGGATTACCAGAAGAATGAGGTTTCAAGGCCAGAAATAGCTTACAATTATTTTTGAAGTTCAGGAACTTAGTTCTGTCACCAAAAAACAAATCAGGAATCGGAATTCTTGGTTCTAGCATCGATTTCTGATCAATAGTATCTTGAATCTTTTGTACATTTACAACGAGATTATCCATTGAGGAGCACAGAGCCTGAATATCCATGTCCACAGCTGTGTCCTGAAGCACTCTAATGTCTAGGGGAAAAAAAAGACTGAAGACAGAGCTAAGAAAAAAAAATGATGTCAGGATTTCTTTTTTCCCTCTATTGGGAATCATTGGGGGGCTCCTTGTACTGTTATGGCTGGCAATCAGGCAACACAGCGTGCAGTAATCAGCGCACATACAGAGATCTGGCAATAACCAAAAACAATAGGACGAGCTCTGAGACGTGGAATCTCTGTAGACTGCAGTACCTAATCTATCCTCACACAACTATAAGCAGCAGTGGATTGCGCCTATCACTACCTATGCAACTCGGCACTGCCTGAGGAGCTGACTAGCCTGAAGATAGAAATACAAGCCTGACTTACCTCAGAGAAATACCCCAAAGGAATAGGCAGCCCCCCACATATAATGACTGTTAGCAAGATGAAAAGACAAACGTAGGAATGAAATAGATTCAGCAAAGTGAGGCCCGATATTCTAGACAGAGCGAGGATAGCAAAGAGAACTATGCAGTCTACAAAAAACCCTAAAACGAAAACCACGCAAAGGGGCAAAAAGACCCACCGTGCCGAACTAACAGCACGGCGGTGCACCCCTTTGCTTCTCAGAGCTTCCAGCAAAAGTTAATAGCAAGCTGGACAGAAAAAACAGAAAACAAACTAGAAGCACTTATCTAGCAGAGCAGCAGGCCCAAGGAAAGATGCAGTAGCTCAGATCCAACACTGGAACATTGACAAGGAGCAAGGAAGACAGACTCAGGTGGAGCTAAATAGCAAGGCAGCCAACGAGCTCACCAAAACACCTGAGGGAGGAAGCCCAGAGACTGCAATACCACTTGTGACCACAGAAGTGAACTCAGCCACAGAATTCACAACAGGCATTGCAGTGATTGGCTTGCTGTCTGCGGCGTCACAGGGGCTATAAAGGGGCGTTCCCGCCGACCGCCATGTTACTGCTGCTGATCTGAGCTTAGGGAGAGGTTGCTGCCGCTTCGTCAGAAGCAGGGATAGTGTTAGTCAGGGTCCATTAACCACCAAACCGCTTGTGCTGTAGCGATTTCCACTGTCCAACACCACCTTCGGTGTGCAGGGACAGTGGAAGCTACATTTTTTTTTTTTCTCAGCACTGTAGCTCATTGGGCTGCCCTAGAAGGCTCCCTGATAGCTGCATTGCTGTGTGTACGCCGCTGTGCAAACCAACTGCTTTTTTCAAAGCACAAATCCTCTTGTTCCTTCCTTTCTGCACAGCTATCTTGTTTGTTTGTCCACACTTTTTATTTAATTTGTGCATCAGTCCACTCCTTATTGCTGCCTGCCATACCTGGCTGAGATTACTGCAGGGAGATAGTAATTGAAGGACAGTTCCTTTTTTTTTTTTTTTGTGGGAGATTAAGATTGGCATTTCTGCGAGTGCCATCCCTGTCTGTGCCATCTCTCACTCAGTGGGCCATAGAAAGCCTATTTATTTTTTTGCTTGATTTGGGTTCTAAAATCTACCTGAAAAAATCACTACATCAATCAGTGGGAGAAAAATATTGGCCTCAGGGCTTGTGTGCCAGTCCTAAGCGTGCCATCTCTCTCTCTCAGATAGTGGGCCATAGAAAGCCTATTTATTTTTTTTATTGGGTTTATAAATTTTCCCTGAAAAAAAAAAAAAAGGGAGATTAATATTGGCCTCTGGGCTTGTGTGCCAGTCCTGAGCGTGCCATCTCTCTCACAAATAGTGGGCCATAGAAAGCCTATTTATTTTTATTTTTTTTGGTTTTATAAATTCTCCCTGAAAAAAAAAAGGGAGATTAATATTGGCCTCTGGGCTTGTGTGCCAGTCCTGAGCGTGCCATCTCTCTCACAAATAGTGGGCCATAGAAAGCCTATTATTTTTTTAGCATGATTTGGGTTCCAAAATCTACCTGAAAAAATCACTACATCAATCATTGGGAGAACAATATTGGCCTCTGGGCTTGTGTGCCACTCCTGACTCCTGTGTGCGTCATCTCTCACTCAGTGGGCCATAGAAAGCCTATTTTTTTTTTTATTTGTTTTCTAAATTCTCCCTGAAAAAATCATTTTATTTTATTTGGTTTCTAAAGTCTCCCTGAAAAAAAAAAAAAATAAATAAAAAAAAAACAGTGGGAGATTAATATTTACATTTGTGCTTCAGTGACAGTCCTGCGTGTGTGGCATCTCTCTCATTTGGTGCCACCAAAAACAGAGTGTGTAACATTGTGCCTGATTTTCGTTGTGGTCTCACCCACCTGTAAAGGGGTAGCTAAATCATACTGAAGTTATAGCTCACCGTGTAAGTTGTGTGACAGCAACAAATACCGTTAGTTTGGTTACGTTTTTAAAACAATGAGGAAGTCTCGTGGAAGAGGTCGTGGCCGGGGGCGTTCATTGTCAGCTGGTAATGAGGGTAGTGGTAGTGGTGGAGCATCAGGTGGTCGTGGGAAAAAAAATATTGCACCTAAGTCTGGAGCTGTGGAGCCAGGTTCGTCGTCTGGCTACACAAGGCCTCGAACACTCCCTTTTCTGGGAGTAGGAAAACCGCTTTTAAAGCCGGAGCAGCAAGAGCAAGTTTTGGCTTATCTTGCTGACTCAGCCTCTAGCTCTTTTGCCTCCTCTCGTGAAACTGGTAAATGTAAAAGCAGCGCGTCGTTAGTGGATGTTCACGGTCAGGGACAAGTCGCTTCCTTGTCCTCTTCAGCAAAAACAACAACAGAGAAGAATGCAGCAGGCGACACAACAGGTTACTCCATGGAGCTCTTTACACATACCGTCCCTGGCTTAGAACGTGAAGCAGTTAACAGTCCATGCCCATTACAAGTTGAATCTGACATGGAGTGCACTGATGCACAGCCACAGCCAGACTACTATGCTGGTCCTTTGACTCAGACCACAACATTGCCCTCGCAGGGTAATGATCAAGAATCAGACCCTGATGAGACTATGTTGCCCCATCACGAACGCTATACCACCGACCGACACGGTGACACAGACGAAGTTGCACATGAGCTACAAGAAGAGGTAATAGATGACCCAGTTCTTGACCCCGATTGGCAGCCATTGGGGGAACAGGGTGCAGGCGGCAGCAGTTCTGAAGCGGAGGAGGAGGGGCCGCAGCAGGCATCAACATCGCAACAGGTTCCATCTGCCGGGCCCGTATCTTGCCCAAAACACGTGGCAAAGCCAAAACCTGTTGGAGGACAGCGTGGCCACCCGGTTAAAGCTCAGTCTGCAATGCCTGAAAAGGTATCCGATGCTAGAAAGAGTGCAGTCTGGCATTTTTTTAAACAACATCCAATTGATCAGCGCAAAGTCATCTGTCAAAAATGTTCAACTACCTTAAGCAGAGGGCAGAATCTGAAAAGTCTAAATACAAGTTGCATGCATAGACATTTAACCACCATGCATTTGCAAGCTTGGACTAACTACCAAACGTCCCTTAAGGTTGTAGCACCCTGGGCCAATGAAGCTAGTCATCAACGCAACATCCCTTCCGGCAGTGTAGGGCCACCATTTTCCGCACCACCTGCAGTATCTGTGCAGGTTTCTTTGCCAGGCCAAAGCAGTCAGGGTCAGGGAATCACCAGTTTCGTAGTAGGAAACACTGCATCTAGGGCACCGGCGGCAACAATACCATCTCCCACCGTCTCTCAGTCTGCCATGTCCACCGGCACCCCCGCTAGTTCCACGATCTCCAGCTCTCCAGTCCAGCTCACCCTACATGAGACTATGGTTAGAAAAAGGAAGTACTTAGCCTCGCATCCGCGTACACAGGGTTTGAACGCCCACATAGCTAGACTAATCTCGTTAGAGATGATGCCCTACCGGTTAGTTGAAAGCAAAGCTTTCAAAGCCCTGATGGACTACGCTGTACCACGCTACGAGCTACCCAGTCGACACTTTTTTTTTCCAGAAAAGCCATCCCAGCCCTCCACCAGCATGTTAAAGAGCGCATCGTCCATGCACTCAGGCAATCTGTGAGCACAAAGGTGCACCTGACAACAGATGCATGGACCAGTAGGCACTGCCAGGGACGTTACGTGTCCATCACGGCACACTGGGTGAATGTTGTGGATGCAGGGTCCACAGGGGACAGCAAGTTTGGGACAGTTCTGCGTAGCCCACGGTCTAGGAAACAGTTGGCTGTAGTCGTTCGCACCCCCTCCTCCTCCTCGTCCTCCTGCAGAAGCGAGAGCTCGTCCACAGACCGCAGTCGCACAACTACTCCATCCGCAGCTGCCACTGTTGCACACCAGGTCTCCCATTATGGGGCAGCTACTGGCAAACGTCAGCAGGCTGTATTGGCTATGAAGTGTTTGGGCGACAACAGACACACCGCGGAAGTTCTGTCCGAGTTCTTGCAGAAAGAAACGCAGTCGTGGCTGGGCACTGTAGATCTTGAGGCAGGCAAGGTAGTGAGTGATAACGGAAGGAATTTCATGGCTGCCATCTCCCTTTCCCAACTGAAACACATTCCTTGCCTGGCTCACACCTTAAACCTGGTGGTGCAGTGCTTCCTGAAAAGTTATCCAGGGTTATCCGACCTGCTCCTCAAAGTGCGTGGACTTTGCTCACATATCCGCCGTTCGCCCATACACTCCAGCCGTATGCAGACCTATCAGCGTTCTTTGAACCTTCCCCAGCATCGCCTAATCATAGACGTTGCAACAAGGTGGAACTCAACACTGCACATGCTTCAGAGACTGTGCGAACAGAGGCAGGCTGTTATGTTTTTGTGGGAGGATACACATACACGAGCAGGCAGTAGGATGGCAGACATGGAGTTGTCAGGTGTGCAGTGGTCAAAGATTCAAGACATGTGTCAAGTCCTTCAGTGTTTTGAGGAATGCACACGGCTGGTTAGTGCAGACAACGCCATAATAAGCATGAGCATCCCCCTAATGCGTCTGCTGATGCAAAGTTTGACGCACATAAAGGATCAGGCGTCTGCAGCTGAGGAAGAGGAAAGCCTTGATGACAGTCAGCCATTGTCTGGCCAGGGCAGTGTACAGGACGAGGTAGCGGGCGAAGAGGCGGATGATGGGGATGATTATATTTTTAATGGGGAAGCTTTTCCGGGGCCACTGGAAATTGTTGGCGCGGCAAGGCCGGGTTCTGGTTTTTTGAGGGACACAAGTGACGTGGATTTGCCTGAAACTGCCCCTCAACCAAGCACAACCGCAGATTTGAGAACTGGAACTGTGGCCCACGTGGCGGATTATGCCTTACGTATCCTCAAAAGGGACACGCGCATTACTAAAATGATGAACGATGACGATTACTGGTTGGCCTGCCTCCTTGATCCTCGCTATAAAGGCAAATTGCAAAATATAATGCCACATGAGAACTTGGAACTAATATTAGCAACCAAACAATCAACTCTTGTTGACCGTTTGCTTCTGGCATTCCCTGCACACAGCACCCGTGATCGTTCTCACACGAGCTGCAGGGGCCAGCAGACCAGAGGTGTTAGAGGGGCAGAAATCAGAAGTGGCGTTGGCCAGAGGGGTTTTCTGACCAGGTTGTGGAGTGATTTTGCTATGACCGCAGACAGGACAGGTACTGCAGCATCAATTCAAAGTGACAGGAGACAACATTTGTCCAGTATGGTTACTAACTATTTTTCATCCCTTATCGACGTTCTCCCTCAACCGTCATTCCCATTTGATTACTGGGCATCCAAATTAGACACCTGGCCAGAATTGGCAGAATATGCATTGCAGGAGCTTGCTTACCCGGCAGCTAGTGTCCTATCAGAAAGAGTGTTCAGTGCTGCAGGTTCAATACTAACAGAAAAATGGACTCATCTGGCTACCCAAAATGTAGATGATCTAACCTTCATTAAAATGAACCACAACTGGATTTCGAAATCTTTTGCCCCACCTTGCCCGGCTGACACCTAGCTTTCCTATGAAAAGGTCTTGCCTGTGGACTATTCTGAATGACTTTTCCAATCTCGTAATTTTCTGCACCTGATTGTCCAGCATACGACATGTTTACACCTCACTAAATGGCCAAACTCCCCACACGGGGCCGTGGTATCGCCACTTGGCGCCAGCACCCGTGAGAGTGCTGTTTGTCTGAAGAGGTGGGTGTGCCCGCTTTTGGTCGACGGCACTGCCACTGGGTCCCTCATAGTACAATAAAGTGTCTCTGGCGGTGGTGGTGCGCACCCAACGTCAGACACACCGTTGTAATATGAGGGGCACTGGGCCTGTACCGCCGGCCACAAGACAGTTCCCCCCCCAGCTCAAACAGTGCTCTACCACTTGCAAAATTATCTCTCACAGCTCCTCCAATGTTTAGTCTATGCGCTGACATCTGTTGTGAATTCTGTGGCAGAGCTCCCTCCTGTGGTCACAAGTGGTACTTCGGCTGATTCTCTCTGGGAGCTTCCGTTTGTGGAGGAAACTGGTACTGCTGCTTCTGAGTTTCCTCCCTCAGGTGATCTGGTGAGGTCGTTAGGTGCTTCTCTACTTAACCCCACCTAATGCTTTGATTCATGCTTCCTGTCAATGTTCCAGTGTTGGACTTGTGTTTCTCTGGATTATTCCTGTGGCCTGCTGCTCTGCATAGCTAAGTGCTTCTTTGCTATTTGTTGCTATTTTTTCTGTCCAGCTTGTCTATTTGTTTTGCTGGAAGCTCTGGGACGCAAAGGGTGTACCTCCGTGCCGTTAGTTTGGTACGGAGGGTCTTTTTGCCCCTTTGCGTTGTTTTCTTTAGGGTTTTGTGTAGACCGCAAAGTTATCTTTCCTATCCTCGTTCTGTCTAGAATATCGGGCCTCACTTTGCTGAATTTATTTCATCCCTACGTTTGTCTTTTCATCTTACTCACAGTCATTATATGTGGGGGGCTGCCTTTTCCTTTGGGGTATTTCTCTGAGGCAAGGTAGGCTTATTTTTTCTATCTTCAGGCTAGTTAGTTTCTCAGGCTGTGCCGAGTTGCATAGTGAGCGCTAGGCGCAATCCACGGCTGCCTCTAGTTGTGTTTGGAGAGGATCAGGGATTGCGGTCTGCAGAGTTCCCACGTCTCAGAGCTCGTTCTGTTATTTTGGGTTATTGTCAGATCACTGTGTGTGCTCTGACCTTCATGTCCATTGTTATACTACACTGACCAAGCCACTGCTGCCCGTGTTCCCCTGGAACCAATTTAAAATTGCCAACAGCAATGTTTTATTATGTTAGGCCTTCGATGCCTGTTTGCGGTCACTCCTTCCACTAGGCCTCCACTGACCACACCACTGCTGCCCGTGTACCCACGGAACCAATTTTAAATTGCCTACAGCCATGTGTTATTATGTTAGGCCTTCGATGCCTGTCTGCGGTCCCTCCTTCCACTAGGCCTCCACTGACCACACCACTGCTGCCCGTGTACCCCTGGAACCAATTTAAAATTGCCTACAGCCATCTGTTATTATGTTAGGCCTTCGAAGCGTGTCTGCGGTCCTTCCTTCCAATAGTTCTCCACTGACCAGACCAATGCTGGCCGTGTACCCCTGGAACCCAGCTGAAAGTGCATGTAGCCTCCTTTTTTTCTTTGTTTTATATTTAAAAAGCCCAGATGAACTACGCTGTGCAACGGTTCAAGCTACCCAGTCGACATTTCTTTTGCGAGAAAAGCCATCCCAGCCCTCCACCGGCATGAAAAAGTCTGCATTGTCATAGCACTCAGGCAATCAAACAGTAGAAAGGTGCACCTGACAAGAGACGCATGGACCAGTAGGCATGTCCACAAAAAGTTACGTGTCCATTACGGCGCACTGGGTTAATGTGTTGGATGCATGGTCCACAAGGGACAGCCTACAAAGTCTGTCTGCAGTCCCTAATTCCAATTTTCCTCCGCTGACCACACCACTGCTGCCCGTGTACCCCTGGAACCAATTTTACAGTGTCTACAGCCTAATTTTGTTATGTTAGGCCTACTACGCCTGTCTGCGGTCCCTCCTTCCAATACTCGTCCACTGACCACACCACTGCTGCCTGTGGACCCCTGGAACCTATTTTTAATTGCATAGAGCATCCTTTTTTTAATAGTAGGCGTACAAAGTCTGTCTGCGGTCCACTATTGAAATTGTCCTCCACTGCCCAGAGCACTGCTGCTTGTGTACCCCTGTAACTTTTTTAAGCTGCAGTGAGCCACATTTTTGGTTTAAGTCCTACTACCTGTGTCTGTCTGCGCCACTCAATTCAGCTGTGTTCCTTTGAGAAAAGCTGAGCGTCAATAGTCTTGTTTTCAGCCTCTAGGAATTTTAAAACTGCATTGGGGGTACAACTTTGGTAGGGCCTACTAACGGTGTCTGCCTCCCCAAGGTGTGCCCCAGGTTTCCTCGCCATTGCTTCGATCTTAATGCTCTCGTTTAGTAGTTGTTGGAAACTACACTGCATTAGGCCTACAAATTGGGTATGGGGGGTAGAGAGATGGTGTGTTCCACTCCAAGGTGTTCTCCAGGTTGCCTTTCCTGAGCTTCGATCTTCCGGCTCTCGTTTAGTAGTTGTTGGAAACTACACTGCATTAGGCCTACAAATTGGGTATGGGGTGTAGAGAGATGGTGTGTTCCACTCCAAGGTGTTCCCCAGGTTTCCTCTCCATTGCTTCGATCTTCATGCTCTTGTTTAGTAGTTGTTGGAAACTACGCTGCATTAGGCCTACAAATTGGGTATGGGGTGTAGAGAGATGGTGTGTTCCACTCCAAGGTGTTCTCCAGGTTGCCTTTCCTGAACTTCTATCTTCAGGCTCTCATTAAATTGTGGTTAAATGGAACAACTGCATTTGACGTACTAGTTGGTTTGGGGCCTACTATCGATGTCTGCCACTCCTTGCTGTTCTCCTGGTTTCCTGTCCTGAAATTCCATTTTCAGGCTCTCGTTAAGTAGTTGTTAATGTTAGACTGCATTTGGCCTACTAGTTGGGTTGGGGCCTATTATCGGTGTCTGCCACTCCTTGCTGTTCTCCTCCACTGAACAAAGCTGTGCCGCCTGTTTACTACGGTTGCCAATTTTGAACTGCATTTCGACTACTTACTGATTTGGGCCTACTCTCTGTGTCAGCCTCTCATTCCAGTTGTCCTCCACTGCAATGCCCCCTGGTTAGTCCTGTGTTACCAATTTTGAACTGCATTTAGCCAACTTTATTCTTTGGGCCTATATCTGTGTTTTCTCCTCATCCTGCCCATTGCCCAGCCAGTGATAGATGAGTCTGCTGGTACATTGACCCATAACGCAAAATTCCCCGTGCACGCTACACAGCAAGATTGTGACCCTGCTGAAAGTCAGGTTCCTCTTCCCGCATACCATACCACCTTACACGGGGACAAAGAGGAAGGTGCAGATGAAAGTGCAGGTTCCTTCATCAGGTGGGGGGAGGAATACTAGTTGGCGACGTCACTGGCACAGGGCCTCTCATAGTACGCAAAAGTGTTGCTGCCGGTGTGAGGCGCCCCCGCCGTGCAAACACACCGCTGTACTTTGAGGGGCCCTGTGCCAGTGCCAATGCCAACGAGTGGGCCCCCCCTGCTTGCTCAGGATCACAGCACTTGCAAAGTTGAAATACTTACCTCTCCCTGCTCCACTGCCGTGACGCGGTCCAGATTTACTGGGCCCACTAATTACTTGAACCAGCCCTACCCCCCACAACTTTAGCCAAATGACCCCCAATTTAAAATGCCTTCCAATTATTATAAGCTAAATTACGATTGACAAGCTTCTGTAACAAGAATGGATGTTTTTGCCATTAAAATGGGCAGTGTAGGTGTTTTCCTAGCCTCCACTCACTGCCGACTATGCTCCCCCATTGACTTGCATTGGGTTTCGTGTTTCGGGCGATACCCAACTTTTCGCCATAATCGGCCGATTCCACTCGACTCGACTTCTAAGATAGTCGGGTTTCGCGAAACACGACTCGACTCTAAAAAGGTCAAGGTCGCTCAACCCTAGTCTCCACATCACATCCACAGTGGTGATGGAACCTCACATGTCTCCACATTACATCCACGGTGGTGACAGAGCTTCACATTTCCCCAACTCACATCCACAGTTGTGATGGAGCTTCACATGTCCCCAGATCACATCCACAGTGTTGATACAGCGTCACATGTCCCCACATCACATCTACAGGGGTGATAGCACTTCATATATACGCTCATTACTAGGGTTGAGCGAAACGAGTCGTTCATTTTCAAAAGTCGCCGACTTTTGGCAAAGTCGGGTTTCATGAAACCCGATCCGACCCCTGTGCGGGGTCGGCCATGCGGTACGCGACTTTCGCGCCAAAGTCGCATTTCAATTACGCGAAAAGTGCCATTTCTCAGCCAATGAAGGTAAACGCAGAGTGTGGGCAGCGTGATGACATAGGTCCTGGTCCCCACCATCTTAGAGAAGGGCATTGCAGTGATTGGCTTGCTGTCCGCAGCGTCACAGGGGCTATAAAGGGGCGTTCCCGCCGACCGCCATGTTACTGCTGCTGATCTGAGCTTAGGGAGAGGTTGCTGCCGCTTCGTCAGAAGCAGGGATAGCGTTAGGCAGGGTCCATTAACCACCAAACCGCTTGTGCTGTAGCGATTTCCACAGCCCAACACCACCTTCGGTGTGCAGGGACAGTGGAAGCTACATTTTTTTTTCCTCAGCGCTGTAGCTCTTTGGGCTGCCCTAGAAGGCTCCCTGATAGCTGCATTGCTGTGTGTACGCCGCTGTGCAAACCAACTGCTTTTTTCAAAGCACAAATCCTCTTGTTCCTTCCTTTCTGCACAGCTATCTTGTTTGTTTGTCCACACTTTTTATTTAATTTGTGCATCAGTCCACTCCTTATTGCTGCCTGCCATACCTGGCTGAGATTACTGCAGGGAGATAGTAATTGAAGGACAGTTCCTTTTTTTTTTTTTTTTTTTTTTTGTGGGAGATTAAGATTGGCATTTCTGCTAGAGTGCCATCCCTGTCTGTGTCATCTCTCCCTCAGTGGGCCATAGAAAGCCTATTTATTTTTTTGCTTGATTTGGGTTCTAAAATCTACCTGAAAAAATCACTACATCAATCAGTGGGAGAAAATTATTGGCCTCAGGGCTTGTGTGCCACTCCTTACTCCTGTGTGTGCCATCTCTCACTCAGTGGGCCATAGAAAGCCTATTTATTTTTTTGCTTGATTTGGCTTCCAAAATCTACCTGAAAAAATCACAACATCAATCAGTGGGAGAAAAATATTGGCCTCAGGGCTTGTGTGCCACTCCTGACTCCTGTGTGTGCCATCTCTCACTCAGTGGGCGATAGAAAGCCTATTAATTTTTTTGCTTGATTTGGGTTCTAAATTCTACCTGAAAAAATCAATAAATCAATCAGTGGGAGATTAATATTGGCCTTTGGGCTTGTGTGCCAGTCCTAAGCGTGCCATCTCTCTCTCTCAGATAGTGGGCCATAGAAAGCCTATTTATTATTTTTTTTATTGGGTTTATAAATTTTCCCTGGAAAAAAAAAAAAAAGTGGGAGATTAATATTGGCCTCTGGGCTTGTGTGCCAGTCCTGAGCGTGCCATCTCTCTCACAAATAGTGGGCCATAGAAAGCCTATTTATTTTTTGGGTTGATTTGGGTTCTAAATTCTACCTGAAAAAATCATTTTATTTTATTTGGTTTCTAAATTCTTCCCGAAAAAATCATTTTATTCTATTTTTTTTTTCCTAAAGTCTCCCTTTTAAAAAAAAAAAAAAAAAACAGTGGGAGATTAATATTTACATTTGCGCTTCAGTGACAGTCCTGCGTGTGTGGCATCTCTCTCATTTGTTGCCACCAACAACAGAGTGTGTAACATTGTGCCTGATTTTCGTTGTGGTCTCACCCACCTGTAAAGGGGTAGCTAAATCATACTGAAGTTATAGCTCACCGTGTAAGTTGTGTGACAGCAACAAATACCGTTAGTTTGGTAACGTTTTTAAAACAATGAGGAAGTCTGGTGGAAGAGGTCGTGGCCGGGGGCGTTCATTGTCAGCTGGTAATGAGGGTAGTGGTAGTGGTGGAGCATCAGGTGGTCGTGGGAAAAAAAATATTGCACCTAAGTCTGGAGCTGTGGAGCCAGGTTCGTCGTCTGGCTACACAAGGCCTCGAACGCTCCCTTTTCTGGGAGTAGGAAAACCGCTTTTAAAGCCGGAGCAGCAAGAGCAAGTTTTGGCTTATCTTGCTGACTCAGCCTCTAGCTCTTTTGCCTCCTCTCGTGAAACTGGTAAAAGTAAAAGCAGCGCGTCGTTAGTGGATGTTCACGGTCAGGGACAAGTCGCTTCCTTGTCCTCTTCAGCAAAAACAACAACAGAGAAGAATGCAGCAGGCGACACAACGGGTTACTCCATGGAGCTCTTTACACATACCGTCCCTGGCTTAGAAAGTGAAGCAGTTAACAGTCCATGCCCATTACAAGTTGAATCTGACATGGAGTGCACTGATGCACAGCCACAGCCAGACTACTATGCTGGTCCTTTGACTCAGACCACAACATTGCCCTCGCAGGGTGCTGATCAAGAATCAGACCCTGATGAGACTATGTTGCCCCATCACGAACGCTATACCACCGACCGACACGGTGACACAGACGAAGTTGCACACGAGCTACAAGAAGAGGTAATAGATGACCCAGTTCTTGACCCCGATTGGCAGCCATTGGGGGAACAGGGTGCAGGCGGCAGCAGTTCTGAAGCGGAGGAGGAGGGGCCGCAGCAGGCATCAACATCGCAACAGGTTCCATCTGCCGGGCCCGTATCTTGCCCAAAACGCGTGGCAAAGTCAAAACCTGTTGGAGGACAGCGTGGCCATCCGGTTAAAGCTCAGTCTGCAATGCCTGAAAAGGTATCCGATGCTAGAAAGAGTGCAGTCTGGCATTTTTTTAAACAACATCCAATTGATCAGCGCAAAGTCATCTGTCAAAAATGTTCAACTACCTTAAGCAGAGGGCAGAATCTGAAAAGTCTCAATACAAGTTGCATGCATAGACATTTAACCACCATGCATTTGCAAGCTTGGACTAACTATCAAACGTCCCTTAAGGTTGTAGCACCCTCGACCAATGAAGCTAGTCATCAACGCAACATCCCTTCCGGCAGTGTAGGGCCACCATTTTCTGCACCACCTGCAGTATCTGTGCAGGTTTCTTTGCCAGGCCAAAGCAGTCAGGGTCAGGGAATCACCAGTTTCGTAGTAGGAAACACTGCATCTAGGGCACCGGCGGCAACAATACCATCTCCCACCGTCTCTCAGTCTGCCATGTCCACCGGTACCCCCGCTAGTTCCACGATCTCCAGCTCTCCAGTCCAGCTCACCCTACATGAGACTATGGTTAGAAAAAGGAAGTACTTAGCCTCGCATCCGCGTACACAGGGTTTGAACGCCCACATAGCTAGACTAATCTCGTTAGAGATGATGCCCTACCGGTTAGTTGAAAGCGAAGCTTTCAAAGCCCTGATGGACTACGCTGTACCACGCTACGAGCTACCCAGTCGACACTTTTTTTCCAGAAAAGCCATCCCAGCCCTCCACCAGCATGTTAAAGAGCGCATCGTCCATGCACTCAGGCAATCTGTGAGCACAAAGGTGCACCTGACAACAGATGCATGGACCAGTAGGCATGGCCAGGGACGTTACGTGTCCATCACGGCACACTGGGTAAATGTGGTGGATGCAGGGTCCACAGGGGACAGCAAGTTTGGGACAGTTCTGCCTAGCCCACGGTCTAGGAAACAGTTGGCTGTAGCCGTTCGCACCCCCTCCTCCTCCTCCTCGTCCTCCTGCAGAAGCGAGACCTCGTCCACAGACCGCAGTCGCACAACCACTCCATCCGCAGCTGCCACTGTTGCACACCAGGTCTCCCATTATGGGGCAGCTACTGGCAAACATCAGCAGGCTGTATTGGCTATGAAGTGTTTGGGCGACAACAGACACACCGCTGAAGTTCTGTCCGAGTTCTTGCAGAAAGAAACGCAGTCGTGGCTGGGCACTGTAGATCTTGAGGCAGGCAAGGTAGTGAGTGATAACGGAAGGAATTTCATGGCTGCCATCTCCCTTTCCCAACTGAAACACATTCCTTGCCTGGCTCACACCTTAAACCTGGTGGTGCAGTGCTTCCTGAAAAGTTATCCGGGGTTATCCGACCTGCTCCTCAAAGTGCGTGGACTTTGCTGACATATCCGCCGTTCGCCCGTACACTTCAGCCGTATGCAGACCTATCAGCGTTCTTTGAACCTTCCCCAGCATCGCCTAATCATAGACTTTGCAACAAGGTGGAACTCAACACTGCACATGCTTCAGAGACTGTGTGAACAGAGGCGGGCTGTTATGTTTTTGTGGGAGGATACACATACACGGGCAGGCAGTAGGATGGCAGACATGGAGTTGTCAGGTGTGCAGTGGTCGACGATTCGAGACATGTGTCAAGTCCTTCAGTGTTTTGAGGAATGCACACGGCTGGTTAGTGCAGACAACGCCATAATAAGCATGAGCATCCCCCTAATGCGTCTGCTGATGCAAAGTTTGACGCACATAAAGGAGCAGGCGTCTGCAGCTGAGGAAGAGGAAAGCCTTGATGACAGTCAGCCATTGTCTGGCCAGGGCAGTGTACAGGACGAGGTAGCGGGCGAACAGGAGGAGGAGGACGAGGAGGATGATGGGGATGATTATATTTTTAATGAGGAAGCTTTTCCGGGGCCAGTGGAAATTGTTGGCGCGGCAAGGCCGGGTTCTGGTTTTTGGAGGGACACAAGTGACGTGGATTTGCCTGAAACTGCCCCTTAACCAAGCACAACCACAGATTTGAGAACTGGAACTTTGGGCCACATGGCGGATTATGCCTTACGTATCCTCAAAAGGGACACACGCATAACAAAAATGATGAACGATGACGATTACTGGTTGGCCTGCCTCCTTGATCCTCGCTATAAAGGCAAATTGCAAAATACAATGCCACATGAGAACTTGGAACTAATATTAGCAACCAAACAATCAACTCTTATTGACCGTTTGCTTCTGGCATTCCCTGCACACAGCGCCCGTGATCGTTCTCACACGAGCTGCAGGGGCCAGCAGACCAGAGGTGTTAGAGGGGCAGAAATCAGAAGTGGCGTTGGCCAGAGGGGTTTTCTGACCAGGTTGTGGAGTGATTTTGCTATGACCGCAGACAGGACAGGTACTGCAGCATCAATTCGAAGTGACAGGAGACAACATTTGTCCAGTATGGTTACTAACTATTTTTCATCCCTTATCGACGTTCTCCCTCAACCGTCATTCCCATTTGATTACTGGGCATCAAAATTAGACACCTGGCCAGAATTGGCAGAATATGCATTGCAGGAACTTGCTTGCCCGGCAGCTAGTGTCCTATCAGAAAGAGTGTTCAGTGCTGCAGGTTCAATACTAACAGAAAAATGGACTCGTCTGGCTACCCAAAATGTAGATGATCTAACCTTCATTAAAATGAACCACAACTGGATTTCGAAATCTTTTGCCCCACCTTGCCCGGCTGACACCTAGCTTTCCTATGTAAAGGTCTTGCCTGTGGACTATTCTGAACGACTTTTCCAATCTCGTAATTTGCAGCACCTGATTGTCCAGCATCCGACATGTTAACACCTCCCTAAATGGCCAAAGTCCCCACACGGGGCCGTGGTATCGCCAATTGGCGCCAGCACCCGTGAGAGTACTGTTTGTCTGAAGAGGTGGGTGTGCCCGCTTTTGGTCGACGGCACTGCCACTAGGTCCCTCATAGTACAATAAAGTGTCTGGCGGTGGTGGTGCGCACCCAACGTCAGACACACCGTTGTAATATGAGGGGCCCTGGGCCTGTACCGCCGGCCACAAGACAGTCCCCCCCCCAGGTCAAACAGTGCTCTACGACTTGCAAAATTTTATCTCACAGCTCCACCAATGTTTAGTCTATGCGCTGACATCCTTCAATGCCTGGCACTGTCAATACCATTGTATTGACATTTTTCTTATGTTAGGCCTTCGAAGCCTGTCTGCGGTCCCTCCTTCCACTAGGCCTCCACTGACCTGTCTACTGCCGCCCGTGTTCCCCTGGAACCAATTTTAAATTGCCTACAGCCAGCCCAATTTATTATGTTAGGGCTTCGAAGCCTGTCTGCGGTCCCTCCTTCCACTAGGCCTCCACTGACCTGTCTACTGCCGCCCGTGTCCCCCTGGAACCAATTTTAAATTGCCTACAGCCAGCCCAATTTATTATGTTAGGGCTTCGAAGCCTGTCTGCGGTATCTCCTTCCACTAGGCCTCCACTGACCTGTCTACTGCTGCCCGTGTTCCCCTGGAACCAATTTTAAATTGCCTACAGCCAGCCCAATTTATTATGTTAGGGCTTCGAAGCCTGTCTGCGGTCCCTCCTTCCACTAGGCCTCCACTGACCTGTCTACTGCCGCCCGTGTTCCCCTGGAACCAATTTTAAATTGCCTACAGCCAGCCCAATTTATTATGTTAGGGCTTCGAAGCCTGTCTGCGGTCCCTCCTTCCACTAGGCCTCCACTGACCTGTCTACTGCTGCCCGTGTTCCCCTGGAACCAATTTTAAATTGCCTACAGCCAGCCCAATTTATTATGCTAGGGCTTCGAAGCCTGTCTGCGGTCCCTCCTTCCACTAGGCCTCCACTGACCTGTCTACTGCCGCCCGTGTTCCCCTGGAACCAATTTTAAATTGCCTACAGCCAGCCCAATTTATTATGTTAGGGCTTCGAAGCCTGTCTGCGGTCCATCCTTCCACTAGGCCTCCACTGACCTGTCTACTGCTGTCCGTGTTCCCCTGGAACCAATTGTAAATTGCCTACATCCCAATTTTTGTTATGTTAGGCCTTCGAAGCCTGTCTGCGGCCCGTTCTTTCCACTACTACTACACTGACCAGGCCACTGCTGCCCGTGTTCCCCTGGAACCAATTTTAAATTGCCTACAGCCAGCCCAGTTTATTATGTTAGGCCTTCAAAGCCTGTCTGCGGTCCCTCCTTCCACTAGGCCTCCACTGACCTGTCTACTGCTGCCCGTGTACCCCTTGAACCAACATCAGAAAATATAAAAATAAGTATTTTGCTTATAAAAAAGAAAATACTGGAGAGATATCAAATGCAGACATTTTAACATTAAAAACAAACACATACAACAAAAATCTGGTACAGTACTAAAAATGGCCACCAGCTACAATAACTTTCTCCTGCAAGTAGTTAACTGAAAGTTTTTTTCAATTTAAAACACAGATATGGCATCCACCGAGTGTTGTCCTGTCGCGTCTTCTTTATATTATTGCCAAGAAGATGCAAAACAATAAAAATAATAAAATCATTATTTACCAAAAAAATAGAGTAAGTCAAAACCACATTGCAAATAAACATTCATTACAAATAAAGAAGCAGGGCGCGTCCGAGGGTGAGTATATACCTAATAAGAATATAATCACCCTCGGACGCGCCCTGCTTCTTTCCGACAGCCTTCCTTCCTAAGAATCAGCCCTTCCGTGGTGTAGAGAGAGGGTGTGTTACACTCCAAGGTGTTCCCCAGGTTGCCTTTCCTGAGCTTCGATCTTCATGCTCTCGTTTAGTAGTTGTCGGAAAGTAGGCTGCATTAGGCCTACAAATTGGGTATGGGGTGGAGAGAGATGGTGTGTTACACTCCAAGGTGTTCCCCAGGTTTCCTTGCCATTGCTTCGGTCTTCCGACTCTCGTTTAGTAGTTGTAGAAAACTACACTGCATTAGGCCTACAAAATGGGTATCGGGTGGAGAGAGATGGTGTGTTACACTCCAAGGTGTTCCCCAGGTTTCCTTGCCATTGCTTCGGTCTTCAGACTCTCGTTTAGTAGTTGTAGAAAACTACACTGCATTAGGCCTACAAAATGGGTATCGGGTGGAGAGAGATGGTGTGTTACACTCCAAGGTGTTCCCCAGGTTTCCTTGCCATTGCTTCGGTCTTCCGACTCTCGTTTAGTAGTTGTAGAAAACTACACTGCATTAGGCCTACAAAATGGGTATCGGGTGGAGAGAGATGGTGTGTTACACTCCAAGGTGTTCCCCAGGTTTCCTTGCCATTGCTTCGGTCTTCCGACTCTCGTTTAGTAGTTGTAGAAAACTACACTGCATTAGGCCTACAAAATGGGTATGGGGTGGAGAAGAGATGGTGTGTTCCACTCCAAGGTGTTCTCCAGGTTGCCTTTCCTGAGCTTCTATCTTCAGGCTCTCGTTAAATTGTGGTTAAATGGAACAACTGCATTTGGCGTACTAGTTGGTTTGGGGCCTACTAACAGTGTCTGCCGCTCCTTGCTGTTCTCCTGGTTTCCTGTCCTGAAATTCCGTTTTCAGGCGCTCGTTAAGTAGTTGTTAATGTTAGACTGCATTTGGCCTACTAGTTGGGTTGGGGCCTACTATCGGTGTCTGCCACTCCTTGCTGTTCTCCTCCACTGAACAAAGCTGTGCCGCCTGTTTACTACGGTTGCCAATTTTGAACTGCATTTCGACTACTTACTGATTTGGGCCTACTCTCTGTGTCAGCCTCTCATTCCAGTTGTCCTCCACTGCAATGCCCCCTGGTTATTCCTGTGTTACCAATTTTGAACTGCATTTAGCCAACTTTATTCTTTGGGCCTATATCTGTGTTTTCTCCTCATCCTGCCCATTGCCCAGCCAGTGATAGATGAGTCTGCTGGTACATTGACCCATAACGCAACATTCCCCGTGCACGCTACACAACAACATTGTGACCCTGCTGAAAGTCAGGTTGCTCTTCCCGCATACCATACCACCTTACACGGGGACAAAGAGGAAGGTGCAGATGAAAGTGCAGGTTCCTTCATCAGGTGGGGGGAGGAATACTAGTTGGCGACGTCACTGGCACAGGGCCTCTCATAGTACGCAAAAGTGTTGCTGCCGGTGGGAGGCGCCCCCGCCGTGCAAACACACCGCTGTACTTTGAGGGGCCCTGTGCCAGTGCCAATGCCAACGAGTGGGCCCCCCCTGCTTGCTCAGGTTCACAGCACTTGCAAAGTTTAAATACTTACCTCTCCCTGCTCCACTGCCGTGACGTGGTCCAGATTTCCTGGGCCCACTAATTACTTGAACCAGCCCTACCCACCACAACTTTAGCCAAATGACCCCCAATTTCAAATGCCTTCCAATTATTATAAGGTAAATTACGCTTGACAAGCTTCATTAAGAAGAATGGATGGTTTTGACATTAAAATGGGCACTCTAGGTGTTTTCCTGGCCCCCACTCACTGCCGACTATGCTGCCCCATTGACTTGCATTGGGTTTCGTGTTTCGGTCGATCCCGACTTTACGTCATAATCGGCCGATTTCACTCGACCCGACTTTTGAGATAGTCGGGTTTCGCGAAACCCGGCTCGACTCTAAAAAGGTCAAGGTCGCTCAACTCTACTCATTACATCCACTCTGGTGACAGAGCATCACATGTCCCCACATCACATCTACAGTGGTGATAGAGCATCACATTTCTCCACATTACATCCACAGTGTTGATAGAGTGTCACATGTCCCCACATCACATCCACAGGGGTGATAGCACTTCATATACTGTATCCCCTCATCACATCCACACTGGTGACAGAGCATCACATGTCCCCACATCACATCCACAATAGTGTCAGAGCGTCACATGTCCCCACATTAAATCCACAGTGGTGATAGAGCGTCACATGTCCCCACATTAAATCCACAGTGGTGATAGAGCATCACATGTCTCCACATCACATCCACAGTGGTGATAGTGTCACATTTCTCCACATTACACCAACAGTGGAGGCAGAGCTTCTCAAGTCCCCACATCACATCCTTAGTAGTGATAGAGCATCACCTGTGTCACCACATCACATCTACAGTAATGACAGAGTGTCACATGTCCCCACATTACATCCACAGTGGTGATAGAGCGTTACATATCCCCACCCCACATCCACAGTGCTGAAAAGGCATCACGTGTCCCCATTTCTCATCCACAGTGGTGATAGAGCCTCACATTTCTCAACATCACATCCACAGAGACAGAGCTTCACATGTTACCACATCACATCCACAGTGATGATAGAGCTTCATATGTCCCCACATCAGGTTGACAGTCGTGATAGAGCTGCATATGTCTCCAGATCACATCCACAGTGGTGATAGAGCATCACATGTCCCCACATTACCACTGAAAAATTAGTAATGTGAGGTAAAGAGTCTGTAGTGATGTGTGTGTGTATATATCTACATTGATACCACATAATACACTTCAGCTGCTGCAGAACATCAGTCTATAGTGATGTGTGTATGGATGGTTGTGTGTGTGTGCCTGTGTGTATGGATGGATGTGTGTATATGAATGTGTTTATATGGAAGTGTGTGAGTATGGATGTGTGTGTTTATGTAGGTATGTTTATGGATGGATGTGTGCATATGGATGGATGATTGTGTGTATTGATGTGTGTGGATGGATGTGTGTATTTATGGATGTGTGGCTGGCTGTGGATGGAGGGAGGGATGGATTGATGTGTGGATGAGAGAGGGATGGAGGTAAGAAGGGAGGGAAGGATAGATGGAGGAATGGATGAGAGAGGAATGGATGCACACAGGGCATTATTCTCACCTATGTGGAAGACTTTTCTTTCCTGGTTCATCCAATCAGTCATTTCCCTGCTGCCTTGCACTGTGTGCTGCATAAAGAGGCTGAAGCAGGAGGATGAGGAGGGTCTGGCAGAGACTTAAGGCATTTAGGCCCAATCTCTGCCAAACAGGAAAACTAGTCGATGAGTGAGCAGCTTCTCCAGAATCAGGAGACAGCTGCTCAGTTGACTAAGTGTGATATCTAGAACACAATGCAGAATGCTGACCGTGAGTATATTACACACTGCCAGTATTATGCATCCTAGGTGCACACATAAATTATAGAGAAAGCCCGGACAACCTGTTAAAGTTGGAAAGGCATCATCAAAGACATTCACATATTGGACAGTTTTTAAGAATGTGGACAAGGTTGAACATTAAGCTGCAGTCTAAAGCTGTCCATAAATACTAGATGGTTGTTGGTTGAACCATTCGTCAGCCAACAGCTGCATTGGGCTGCCTTTCCCATACTCAGAAGCAATCGCTCGGCCAAGTGCTTGCATGGTGTCTGAGAATGACTTTGCCAGAAATGTCTGACGGTGGCTTATCATCTCAAGGAGAGAAAAAGGATCAGCAGTTTGAAGTAAAAAATACAGGTTCCTTAAGCTCCCGACAATCAATTGTCTGGGGTGCCCATACATATTTGATTGTTGACCGAACCTTTCAAAATCAGTGACTTTGACTAACATTAATGAATATTGGGGGCTTGTGACAACTTCAATATGGTAGTAATACATTTGGAAGTCAAAGCCAGTGGCCTAGACAGGGGTATATAGATTGCAGTTGTACATGGGCTCTTGTGTCTGAGGGCACTCCAATGTCTGTAAGAGTATAATGGAACTAAAATTGCATAAGGCACCTGGGTATCTTTTGTAAAGGCTCAGAAACTTAAAACACCAGGGCTAGGAGGTAAGATAAAAATAAGCCATCTTGTATGGGAAACTCTCTTTGTTTCCCATGTGTTGGCAAGAATGATACTGATATTTGCTGTGAAACAGTCTGTAACCAGTTCTGAAAGTTGAAGAGAATTTTAAATTCCACATGCTTCTAATACATGTTTCGTTATTCTTCATTCTCACAGGAATATACAGGAATATACCACAAACAGAACCCAGTTTACTTTTAATGTATAAAATAAATCATGCATACACCAGACTGGCCTACCGCCTCAATGCATTAACCTAACGATCCCTGTGTGGCCTATTTATAATAAAAAAAAAAAAAAAAAAAAGGTTCCTCGCATCATGTTCTCATACACTTTATGCAGTATTAGCCCTCTGTGTCTGTACTGCTACATACTTAGGCAGGTAACTGGTTCATGCAGCTTTACATGAACACCTGAGCCTTACACTATAGCTGGTCCGAATAACTAAAGCAATTGTTACCATCCACCTCTCGTGTCTCCCCTTTTCCCCATAGTTTGTAAGCTTGCGAGCAGGGCCCTCACTCCTCCTGGTATCTGTTTTGAACTGTATTTCTGTTATGATGTAATGTTTATTGTCTGTACAAGTCCCCTCTATAATTTGTAAAGCGCTGCGGAATATGTTGGCGCTATATAAATAAAATTATTATTATTATTATTATTAATTTATACTGACAGTACAGGAACAAGTCATAATAAATAAATACTGATATACTACAGTGCCTTGGGAAAGTATTCAGCTCCCTGGAACTTTTCAACCTTTTCCCACGTATCATGCTTCAAACATAAAGATACCAAATATAATTTTTTGGTGAAAAATCAACAACAAGTGGAACACAATTGTGAAGTTGAACGAAATTTATTGGTTATTTTACATTTTTGTGGAAATTCAAAAACTGAAAAGTGGGGCGTGCAATATTATTCGGCCCCTTTACTTTCAGTGCAGCAAACTCACTCCAGAAGTTCATTGTGGATCTCTGAATGATCCAATGTTGTCCTAAATGCCTTATGATGATAAATATAATCTATAACCTGTGTGTAATCAAGTCTCCGTATAAATGCACCTGCTCTGTGATAGTCTCAGGGTTCTGTTTGAAGCACAGAGAGCATCATGAAGACCAAGGAACACAACAGGCAGGTCCGTGATACTGTTGTAGAGAAGTTTAAAGCCGGATTTGGATACAAAATGATTTCCAAAACTTTAAATATTCCAAGGAGCACTTTGCAAGTGATCATATTGAAATGGAAGGAGTATCATACCACTACAAATCTACCAAGACCTGGCTGTCCCTCTAAACTTTCATCTCAAACAAGGAGAAGACTGATCAGAGATGCAGCCAAGAGGCCCACGATCACTCTGGATGAACTGCAGAGATCTACAGCTGAGGTGTGACAGTCTGTCCATAGGACAACAATCAGTCGTACACTGCACAAATCTGGCCTTTATGGACGAGTGGCAAGAAGAAAGCCATTTCTCAAAGATTTCCCTAAAAAGTGTTGTTTACAGGTTACAACAAGCCACCAGGGAGACACGCCAAACATGTGGAAGAAGGTGCTCTGGTCAGATGAAACCAAAATCAAACTTTTTGGCAACAATGCCAAACGATATGTTTGGCGTAAAGGCAACACAGCTCATCACCCTGAACACACAATCCCCACTGTCAAACATGGTGGTGGCAGCATCATGGTTTGGGCCTGCTTTTCTTCAGTAGGGACAGGGAACATGGTTAAAATTCATGGGAAAATGGATGGAGCCAAATACAGGACCATTCTTGAAGAAATCCTGTTGGAGCCTGCAAAACACCTGAGACTGGGATGGAGATTTGTCTTCCAACAAGACAATGATCCCAAACATAAAGCAAAATCTATAATAGAATGGTTCACAAATAAACGTATCCAGGTGTTGGATTGAGGTCTGGACTTTGACTGACCATTCTAATCGAGAATCTGTGGAAAGAGCTGAAAACTGCTGTTCACAAATGATCTCCATCAAACCTCACTGAGCTCGAGCTGTTTGCCAAGGAAGAATGGGAAAGAAGTTCAGTCTCTCGATGAACAAAACTGATAGAGACATACCCCAAGTGACTAGCAACAAAGTATTAAGTTAACCCCTTTCTGACATGGGACGTACTATCCCGTCGAGGTAGGGTGGGCCCCCATGACCACGGACGGGATAGTACGTCCAGCGCGATCGGCGGCGCTCACGGGGGGAGCGCCGCCAATCGTGGCCGGGTGTCAGCTGTTTATCGCAGCTGACATCCGGCACTATGTGCCAGGAGCGGTCACGGACCGCCCCCGGCACATTAACCCCTGGCACACCGCGATCAAAGATGATCGCGATGTGCCGGCGGTATAGGGAAGCTTCCCGCAGGGAGGGGGCTCCCTGCGGGCTTCCCCGAGCCCCCCGCAGCAACGCGATGTGATCGCGTTGCTGCGAGGGTCTTACCTCCCTCCCTGCTTCCTCCAGCCCCGGATCCAAGATGGCCGCGGATCCGGGTCCTGCAGGGAGGGAGGTGGCTTCACAGAGCCTGCTCAGAGCAGGCACTGTGAAGGCTGCAGCACTGCATGTCAGATCAGTGATCTGACAGAGTGCTGTGCACACTGTCAGATCACTGATCTGTGATTTCCCCCCCCCTGGGAAAATGTAAAAAAGTAAAAAAAAAATTTTCAAAATGTGTAAAAAAAAATAAAAATAAAAAAAAATATTCCTAAATAATGAAAAAAAAAAAAATATTATTCCCCTAAATACATTTCTTTATCTAAATAATAAAAAAAAACAATAAAAGTACACATATTTAGTATCGCCACGTCCGTAACGGCCCGACCTATAAAACTGGCCCACTAGTTAACCCCTTCAGTAAACACCGTAAGAAAAAAGAGGCAAAAAACAACGCTTTATTATCATACCGCCGAACAAAAAGTGTAATAACACGCGATCAAAAAGACAGATATAAATATCCATGATACCGCTGAAAGCGTCATCTTGTCCCGCAAAAAACGAGCCGCCATACAGCACCATTAGCAAAAAAAAAAGTTATAGTCCTGAGAATAAAGCGATGCAAAAATAATTATTTTTTCTATAAAATAGTTTTTATCGTATAAAAGCGCCAAAACATAAAAAAATGATATAAATGAGGTGTCGCTGTAATCGTACTGACCCGAAGAATAAAACTGATTTATCAATTTTACCAAACGCGGAACGGTATAAACGCCTCCCCCAAAAGAAATTCATGAATAGCTGGTTTTTGGTCATTCTGCCTCGCAAAAATCGGAATAAAAAGCGATCAAAAAATGTAACGTGCCCGAAAATGTTACCAATAAAAACGTCAACTTGTCCCGCAAAAAACAAGACCTCACATGACTCTGTGAACCAAAATATGGAAAAATTATAGCTCTCAAAATGTGGTAACGCAAAAAATATTTTTTGCAATAAAAAGCGTCTTTCAGTGTGTGACGGCTGCCAATCATAAAAATCCGCTAAAAAAACCCGCTATAAAAGTAAATCAAACCCCCTTTCATCACCCCTTTAGTTAGGGAAAAATTAAAAAAAATGTATTTATTTCCATTTTTCCGTTAGGGCTAGGGTTAGGGCTAGGGTTAGGGCTAGGGCTAGGGCTAGGGCTAGGGTTAGGGCTAGGATTAGGGCTATGGTTAGGGCTAGGGTTAAGGCTACAGTTACGGTTGGGGCTAAAGTTAGGGTTAGGGTTAGGGCTATGGTTAGGGTTAGGGCTACAGTTTGGGTTGGGGCTAAAGTTAGGGTTGGGGCTAGGGTTAAGGCTACAGTTAGGGTTGGGGCTAAAGTTACGGTTAGGGTTTAGATTACATTTACAGTTGGGAATAGGGTTGGGATTAGGGTTAGGTGTGTGTCAGGGTTAGAGGTGTCGTTAGGGTTACTGTTGGGATTAGGGTTAGGGGTGTGTTTGGATTAGGGTTTCAGTAATATTTGGGGGTTTTCCACTGTTTAGGCACATCAGGGGCTCTCCAAATGTGACATGGCGTCCGATCTCAATTCCAGCCAATTCTGCGTTGAAAAAGTAAAACAGTGCTTCTTCCCTTCCGAGCTCTCCCGTGTGCCCAAACAGGGGTTTACCCCAACATATGGGGTATCAGCGCACTCGGGACAAATTGGACAACAACTTTTGGGGTCCAATTTCTCCTGTTACCCTTGGGAAAATACAAAACTGGGGGCTAAAAAATAATTTTTGTGGGAAAAAAGAAGATTTTTTATTTTCACGGCTCTGCGTTATAAACTGTAGTGAAACACTTGGGGGTTCAAAGTTCTCACAACATATCTAGATAAGTTCCATGGGGGTCTAGTTTCCAATATGGGGTCACTTGTGGGGGATTTCTACTGTTTAGGTACATTAGGGGTTCTGCAAACGCAATGTGACGCCTGCAGACCATTCCATCTAAGTCTGCATTCCAAATGGCACTCCTTCCCTTCCGAGCCCTCCCATGCCCCCAAACGGTGGTTCCCCCCAACATATGGGGTATCAGCGTACTCAGGACAAATTGGACAAAAACTTTTGGGGTTCACTTTCTCCTGTTACCCTCGGGAAAATACAAAACTGGGGGCTAAAAAAATAATTTTTGTGTGAAAAATTTTTTGTTTTATTTTTACGGCTCTGCATTATAAACTTCTGTGAAGCACTTGGTGGGTCAAAGTGCTCACCACACCTCTAGATAAGTTCCTTAGGGGGTCTACTTTCCAAAATGGTGTCACTTGTGGGGGGTTTCAATGTTTAGGCACATCAGGGGCTCTCCAAACGAAACATGGCGTCCCATCTCAATTCCAGTCAATTTTGCATTGAAAAGTCAAATGGCGCTCCTTCGCTTCCGAGCTCTGCCATGCGCCCAAACAGTGGTTTACCCCCACATGTGGGGTATTGTCGTGCTCAGGACAAATTGTACAACAATGTTTGGGGTCTATTTTCTCCTGTTACCCTTGGTAAAATTAAACAAATTGGAGCTGAATTAAATTTTTTGTGAAAAAAATTTAAATGTTCATTTTTATTTAAACATTCAAAAAATTCCTGTGAAGCACCAGAAGGGTTAATAAACTTCTTGAATATGGTTTTGAGCACCTTGAGGGGTGTCGTTTTTAGAATGGTGTCACACTTGGGTATTTTCTATCATATAGACCCCTCAAAATGACTTCAAATGAGATGTGGTCCCTAAAAAAAAAAATGGTGTTGTAGAAATGAGAAATTGCTGGTCAACTTTTAACCCTTATAACTCCCTAACAAAAAAAAATTTTGGTTCCAAAATTGTGCTGATGTAAAGTAGACATGTGGGAAATATTACTTATTAAGTATTTTGTGTGACATATCTCTGAATTTTTATGCAATTAAATCACAAATTTGGAAAATTGCGAAATTTTCATAATTTTCGCCAAATTTCCGTTTTTTTCACAAATAAACGCAGGTACTATCAAAGAATTTTTACCATTGTCATGAAGTACAATATGTCACGAGAAAACAATGTCAGAATCACTGGGATCCGTTGAAGCGTTCCAGAGTTATAACCTCACAAAGGGACAGTGGTTAGAATTGTAAAAATTGGCCCGGTCATTAACGTGCAAACCACCCTTGGGGGTAAAGGGGTTAAAGGGGCCCGAATAATATTGCACGCCCCACTTTTCAGTTTTTGAATTTCCACAAAATTTTAAAATAACCAATAAATTTCGTTCAACTTCACAATTGTGTTCCACTTGTTGTTGTTTTTTCACCAAAAATTTACATTTGGTATCTTTATGTTTGAAGCATGATATGTGGGAAAAAGTTGAAAAGTTCCAGGGAGCCAAATACTTTCGCAAGGCACTGTATATAACATAATTAATACTGATATAAAAGATGTAAAATTATCTAAAATATGTTTTGAATATGTTTGTGGGAAAGGTAGAAACTAGTATTGGATTTAGTATTATACAGAGATCACATGTCAAAAATAAATAGAATTAATAGTGTGTTCTTATATACTGTAATATTTATGTATTATTTATTATGAAATACAGTATTGTGCAAATGTTTTAGGCAAGAAGAAAATGCTGTAAAGAGAGAATTGTTTCAAAAATAGAAGTGCTAATAGTTTACTTTTATTAACAACTTGACGACCTTGGACGTATCCATACAAAAAGGTTTGTATGTACTTACCAACCTTGGAAGTATGGATACATCCAGGCAATTTGCTTGCTGCACCTTGAACTTACTGCCAGGAGTGGATCCCGCACCATTCCCGGCTCTTTAAATAACTAAATGCAGTGATTGATATCGATTGAAGCATTTAGAAAAGAGGCAGAGAGAGGGAGCCATGATGATCCGATGTCAAAAGATTGCCTATAATGAGGCACACGGAGGCCCTGTGGATGCTGTCTGACATGTGATATGGTGGTGTCCGTATTTTTAGGTGTGCCTAAAAGTTTCTTCAGCTACAGTTTTGTGCACTTTTGAAAGAAGGACACTGCTGAACAGAGGCCAGATGCAGTCCAAAGTAACTCTGCTACCTCATCATAGTGAATGGATCCTTCAGGAGTTTCATCTGAACCATGTCACTCTGAGATTTTGATGGAAATCCTGATATAAGTG
This sequence comes from Ranitomeya imitator, assembly GCF_032444005.1. NCBI lineage: Eukaryota > Metazoa > Chordata > Amphibia > Anura > Dendrobatidae > Ranitomeya > Ranitomeya imitator. Next base: position 282,674,621 of record NC_091286.1, read on the forward strand.
CTCAGTGTAGAGTTCAGGAAAAATGAGATCCCAAATGTTATGTAAAATGTTCCTAACAAAAGCTTCAAATTAATCCATACTACTGGTAGCACAAAGGCTCTGGAAAAGCAAAACGGCTCTTCACCTACTAAATGTAATTTAGCAAATTCTGAGCTCCAAATGCCATTCTCCCTACTGAGTCCCAATGTGTCTATTCCACATATGGCATCCATATGTTTATCATTTCTGTAGCAATGAGAGCCTGCTTAATTTCTAGAATCATGAGCTGGGAATAATGTACTGGTCACTACAGCATACTGGACGCTATAATACACTGGGCACTACAATATACTGGGGACTGCAACGTATTGGGGACTACAACAGCAGTTTGCAATTTTCATTCAGCAACATCCACTGCTGCTTGTTTCTGGAAGACGCCCATTGAGTCAAAATCATCACTACAGATGTAGATAAACTCCGAAAGGGCTATCATTTCCAAAATGGGGTCAATTGAGGGGAGATCCTGCTCTTCTAGTACTTAGGAGCTTTGTAGATTGAGTCTGCAAACTATTCTAGGAAAATCTGTGTTCCGGGAAGCAAATAGCGCTCTGTCCCTCCCGATTCTCACCATATGGCTAGGCAGTACTGTCTAGCCACATATGGGGTATTTCCAAATTACATCATTTATGCTTACTAGTGTTGACTCTTTATATTAATGGTTGGCCATTTCTAACTATTGCACTTACTTACCAGCTGGGTACCCATGTATTGACTGGGTTCAACCTATAATCCCTGGTCTAATTCATGCATAGGCTATTTCAATATATCATTGTCTATTCTTGAATGGTAGTTTTATTACATGGAATATAGCATGTTACAGCAGCACCCCAGAACTATATATCTTTATCATCTATAGGGACCTTCCTTCTTTCAATCAGTCCCTATTTTTAGCCCTACTTCTCCCTTCAGCCCATATTATCTACAGTATATTGCTGCATAATTGTTGTTGTATTTGTTATATAATAAACTTTTCATACTTCTACTTTAACCTCCTTGTTTAGGGGTCTCCCTGTCTCTGCTGATCTTAATATAAAATTTATCTAATGAGACTTTACTATATATTATGCCAGAGCAACTGTGGATAGGGGCTCCGTCCTTTTAGGTTTATTGTGTTAATCTTTGAGGTTTACTTTACCACATAGTAGTGGTATATTGTTCTTTATAGGTTAATATGTAGTTATTCTTTCTTCACCACCCAATTTTAACGGGTTTACCGCAACAGGAGCAAGAAGATCTCAGCGACCGATTTCTACTACTTTTGTGCTGCTTAGAAGCACTTCAACTTTATATTAGACGGTGCAGATTTCATTTAGCAGTGCAGGGGTTAATCTGCTGAGTTGAGAGCTATTGGAAGCTTTCCTGCATTAAATCTCTCAGCTGTTCACTGCTAGCCCCTCCCATCTTCTATATAATCTAGGCCCTGGCTAGTACTCTTTGCAGGATTAGGAGATGGCGCTGCATGATTAGGAGATGGTGGTTTTTGGTAGTTGTTTGAGAAGGCGTTTGGTGGATTTATCTGAGACTGCTGCTAGGTTTTGGGTGTGTGTGTTAATTCCACTTCTTCTCCTACTCTGGTTTTACCCCATCCTCCACTCCCCAGTGCATTCCTTTGTTGTTTGTGTGAGTTTATTGGTACGATTGGTATTTTTTGTTGCCCTGTTTGTATTACCTTGTCAGTCTGGTTGGTGTATTATGGTACGCTACTACTCCCCATTTCCCTGGATGAAGGAAGGGTACAGACTGACGGCGGAATTAGGAGCTAAGGCAAGGTATGATACCCTGGTGTTTTCACCATCAGAAGTAATTCAGAAACAGGGCAAGCTAGGGTGCCCCTAGTGTTAGGGACAGAGGAGCCTCTGGTCACGGGACACCCGACAACAGAGATGTGACATTAGCTCTGTTCAAAATCATTTTTTATCCATTATGGATCCTATCTCTGCTTTGACAGGGCAACTGCAGCAACTCAGCCTGGAGATGGCAGATCTGTGCACTGTTGTTTTGTAGCACCCTTACACATCAGGTTTGAGGACCGTGACTCCTAGACAATCCTTAGTGGAGCCCAATATCACTTTGACTGACAGGTTTTCTGGAGCGCATGAAAATTTAGTTGTTTTCAGGGGGGCCTGTAAGCTATACATCAGGTTACGTCCTTGTTCCTCAGGAACTAAGGAAAAACAGGTGTGGATAATCTCTCTCCTTCAGGGTGACCCCAAGCATGGTTATTTTCTCTCCCGTCTGGCTCTGTCTCTCCGGACGATGGAGGAAATTTTTTTCTGGTGCTGGGTCATATATATGACGACCCCGACCGAGTCTGCCTGGTTGAGTCCACACTGTCAACTTCAATAGGGAGACCGACTGGTGGAGGAGTAATGCTCCGAGTTTCAGAAGTGGTCCACTGACACAAAGTGGAATGATGCCACGCTCCGAAGTCAGTTCTGTGAAGGCCTATCAGTAATTGTGAAGAATTCCTTGGTCCTTCATGAGACTCCATTCCTGGAAAAGAGAAATGCCTTACCGTGGCTTCCAGGTACACATGAATTGACCAATTTCTGTGCTAAGCTTTCACAATTTTTCATATTTCTAGTGCAGTAATACAATTCAATATTCATATTTGCTTGCAATGGCGCTACAGAGTGCTGCCTTTTTTGTTTGATTGTTTATGAGTTGGTGACTCTAGGTTAGCATCTGTTCACACTTGGTTTATGTTTGGATTTGACAGTCAGTTTTTTTTAATTTCCCTTCCCTTGAGGTGGCCATGTATTTTGCTATCCTGGTGGATCACCATCTTTGCCAATGATATAAAGAGACAACCCACTGTGTGGATCACATATGAACACAAAAAACAGACGTGTAAAGGAAATCTAAGCCTGATCCTACAGATAAGTGAGCTAGCATTTAGATATAAAATAATTATGGTATCTGTTGACAAATAGTGATATCCATTTCTCCAGCATCATGTTTGTCTATTAATCCTTTCTCAACATGCACCGTAGATATACAGCGCTGTGGGAGATGTGTTACTGCAGACCGCCATATATGCAATGTGCCACAATCGCGCGGGCTCACGCTGAGTGCCACTGTGATTGGGTGCGGGAGTCAGTCTATGTGAGAGCTGACACCCTGCACCAATGCCCATGATCAATACTAACACCGATCGCAGATGTTTAACCCCTCTGATGCTGCTGTCAATTGGGACAGCAACATAGAGGAGCATTGCACAGGCTGCAAGATTGCCATGGGGTCATTCAGGGTCCAGCATGGAAGGTGGTTTGTGAGCACTTGCTAAGAGCAAGACCTGACATGCCTCCTCCCCTGCCTATCAGATACCGCTCTGATGCGCTGCAGTGCAGAAGCATTGCAGAGTATCAGATCAGTGATCTCTTACTATACAGTGATGTCCCAACCTGGGACCATGTAAAAAAGGAAAAAAAGAAATTAAAAGTGTAAAAATATTTTTTACAAATCCCCAGAGAAAGAACAAACAAAGTAAAAAATATTATTCCAATAAACTATTTTATTTATTTATGTAAAGTAAAAATTAAAAAAGTACACGTATTTACCATCACTATGTCTGGAATGACCCGACCTATAAAACTGTCCCACTAGTTAACCCCTTCAGTGAACATGGTAAAAAAAGACAAGGCAAAAAACAATGCTTTATCATCACACCTCTGAACAAAAAGTGCAATAAAACGAGATCTGAAGGATGAATGCAAACAAACCACCAAAAACTAGATCTTGTCCCACATCAAACAAGCCACAATTAAGCTCCATCAGCAGAAAAACAAAAAAAGTATAGCTCTCAGAATAAAGTGATGCAAAAATTATTACTTTTCTATAAAATAGTTTTTATGTAAAAATTCCAAAACCCCAAAAAACTATGCAAGGGTATGTGCACACGTAGAAGGAACCTCTGCAGATTTTTCTGCACCTGTTTTGGTAAATCCACAGGTAAACCGCACTGCGGATTACCTGCGGAATTACTGCAGATTTACCATGTTTTTTTGCGGATTTTGTGCGGATTCCACCTGCAGTTTTACACCTGCGGATTCCTATTATGGAGCAGGTGTAAACCACTACGGAATCCGCACAAAGAATGAACACGCTGCAGAATAAACAACGCAGCGTTTCTGAGTTTTTTTCCTGCAGCATGTGCACTGCGGATTTTGTTTTCCATAGGTTTACATGGTACTGTAAACTCATGGAAAACAGCTGCGAATCCGCAGCGTCAAAACCGCTGCGGATCCACAGCAAAATCCGCAAAGTGTGCACATGGCCTAACTGTGCTATCACTGATTTGAAGAATAAAGCTGCCTTATCTATTTTGCCACATGGTGAATGATATGAAAAAAAACATTTCCTGAATTGCTGGGTTTGTGTTCATTCTACCTACCAAAAATCAGAATAGTTAGGGATAAAAATATGTCATGGTACCAAAAATGGTACCAATAATGACATCAACTCGTCCCACAAAAAGAAGCCATTACATGGCTCTGTCTGCCAAAACATGGAAAAATTATTGCTGTCTAAATATGGTGATACAAAAACTAGTTTTTGCAATAAAATACATCTTTTAGTGTGTGATAGCTGCCAAGCAGAAAAACCCGAAATAAATCTGGTATTGCTGTAATCACACCCACCCGAAGAAAAAAGTAGACTATTCACTTATACTGCATAAGAAATGGCTGAAAAAATAAATAAAACCAATTATTCACCTGCTGTTGATTTGTTCATTCTGCCTTCCAAAGATTGCAGTAAGGCTCGGCTCACATTCATTCTGTGCTCTATTCTTACACCAGGTTTTCAGTGTAAATCTCTAAAATACATGATTCAGATGGGACCTACAGAAGGAAGATTTCTGCAGAGATGAGAGACCGCTTAATTTACGGGTTCGTGTTTCCAAAAGTATGAGCTGGGCATAATGTACTGGTCAATACAACGTAAGGGTCACTACAATGGCAATTTTCACTTAACAATATCCACTACTGCTTGTTTCTGGAAAACACCCATGGAGTCAAAATTGTCCCTACACCTGTAAATAAATTCCCAACTTTGTAAATAATTTCTAAAATGGGATCACTTGTGGGGGGAGTCTGCATTTGTAGCACTTAGGGGTTCTTTATATGGAGTCTGCAAGCTATTCTAGGAAAATCTGTGCTCCAGATGGCAAATAGCACTCTGTTCCTCCCGAGTCTCACTGTGTAGCTAAGCAGCACTGTGCAGCCATATATAGGGTATTTCTACAATCAGCAAACATTGTGAGACAAATTTTGATGCCATTTTTACTCATTTTCCAGTATGAAAATGTAAAATTTGGAGTTGACACACAATCTTGCGGGTTCTGCTGGTTTGGTCTCAGGAGTTCTGCGAATGTGACATGGTACACTGAAACCAGTGCAGCAAAATCTGCACTGTAATATAGCTCTCCTTCTTTTCTAAGTTTTGCAATGTGCATGGAGAGCCCAACACACATGCTCTCCATGCTTGTGCTGTGACAGCGAAACGGCCACGATACATGCAGCTGCGGCGCCGGACAGCTGATCAGCAGGAGCGATCCAGGTAGCTGTGTCCCCTCTGCAGCTTCTTTGGTAAGCGCTATAGCTTGCTGAATAAGGAGGGAGTCAAACATTCGCTCATATCTACAGTTGAATCATTTATTATTTAAGGATTTCTGAGTTCACTTCTTTGGTTCTGGGGCATATGTTATATTTCCCAAGGCTATAATGAAGTTTCTATTGTATTGAAGTGCTATCCAATACCTTATGATAAGGACAACCTTTTTTTTTATTATAGTTTATTTTTCAATTGTATTTTACAGACTAAAGGTGACAATAAAGGTGGAAAAATACACACAAACACACACACACAGTAAGTAAAAGACAGATTATGTGTTGTTTATTCAGCAGAATTATGTCTCAGCTGGATTCCACCACTTAAGATCTGCAGCCTCAGTGTGGCATCTGTGTTACTTGAGATCATGCCACTCAGTTACTTTTAGCCAGATTGATATTTCTCCGTTTGAAAAAAATATAAGCTTCAAAACAAACATAAAAAGTATGACAGATAAAAAAAATCTATTCTAGATAATAACCAAAATTTACAGTGAAAAATATATTGTTTTTATTTTTGTAAGGGTTAGTCTTCTCAAATGACAAAGTATACAGGATAATAAGTGAGGTGTAGTCAAATGATTTACACTCAAATATGACTTCATAATCATGTACAGTTTACATTGACTATTATACTATTACTAGATGGTGGCCCAATTCTAACGCATCAGATATTCTAGAATATGTATTTATGTATGTATATAGCAGCCACATAGTATATAGCACAGGCCACGTAGTATATAGGAGCCATGTAGTATATAGCAGACAAATACTACGCGGCCTGTGCTATATACTATGTGGCTGCTATATACATACATATTATAGAATACCCGATGCATTAATACAGGCCACGCAATATATAACAGTGGCCACGTAGTATATAACACAGCCACGTACTATATAACAGCCCACGCAGTATATAACACAGGCGACGTAGTATATAACACAGGCCACGCAGTATATAACACTGGCCACGTAATATATAGCAGAGCCCACGCAGTATATAGCAGCCACATAGTATATAACACTGCCCACGCAGTATATAGCTGCCACGTAGTATATAACATTGCCCACACAGTATATAACAGTGGCCACGTAATAGATAGCACAGCCCACGCAGTATATAACACTGCCTATGTAGTATATAGCAGCCACGCGGTATCTAACACAGCCCACGTAGTATACAGCAGTGTGGGCACCATATCCCTGTTAAAAAAATAATTAAAATAAAAAATAGTTATATACTCACCCCCTGGGATCCACCGAAGCTCCGGCGATACGCGTGTGGCTGCCGCCATCTTCCATTCCCAGGATGCATTGCGAAATTACTCAGATGACTTGGTGGTCTCGCGAGGCCACTAAGTCTTCTGGGTAATTTTGCAATGCATCGCCGGGAACGGAAGATGGCGGCAGGCGCAAGCGGCTCGGCAGACTATGGAGGGTGAGAATAGCAGTTTTTTTGTTTTTTATTATTTTTAACATTACTTTTTTTTATTATTGATGCCGCATAGGCAGCATCAATAGTAAAAAGTTGGGGACACTGTTATGACCGGGTGGTTAAGAGGCCACACTGAAATGACCTGGTGGCTAAAACGCAACATGGAACGAGCTCTGAGAAGGTGGTATCTCTAGTGACCGCAGTCCCTAATACTAACAACACAACTAGAAATAGCCGTGGGATGTTCCTGACACTCCCTAGACACCTCGTCACAGCCTAAGATATAACTACCCCTAAAGAAGGAAATAGAAAGCTATCTTGCCTCAGAGAAACCCCCAAAAGGAAAGATAGCCCCCCACAAATATTGACTGTGAAAGGAGAGGGAAATGACGAACACAGAAATGAAATTAGAATTCAGCAAAGGGGAGGCCAATACTAAACTAGATAGACAGAGAGCAAAGGATACTGTGCGGTCAGTATTAAAAACTACAAAATCCACGCAGAGTTTACAAAAATGAACTCCACACCGACTCACGGTGTGGAGGGGCAAATCTGCTTTCCCAGAGCTTCCAGCTAGCCTAAATAAGACATAGTGACAAGCTGGACAAAAGAGAAAAAATGCAAAGCAATAGAGTCCAAACAAATGGACAAACAAACTAGCAAAACTTATCTTTTGCAGACAAGGACTGGCCATATGAGAAATCCAAGGGAAGAATCAAATCCAACCAAGAACATTGACAGCAGGCATGGACTAAAGCCCAGAGCAGGTTTAAATAACAAACCCAGGCAAGGCGATTAGTGAAGGCAGCTGCTACAGCTACCTAACGGAGCAGCAGTTCCACTCGAAACCACCAGAGGGAGCCCAAGGGCAGAACTCGCAAACATACCATTAGCAACCACAGGAGGGAGCTCCAGAACGGAACTCACAACAGGACACACAGGGTTAATAGCAGCAGTTACGGAGTGCATTACTCGTGACATAATGCGGTCTGTTACCGCCGGCATTAACCCTGTGTGAGCGGTGACTGGAGGGGAGTATGCGGGCGCCGGGCACTGACTGCGGAGAGTAAGGAGCGGCCATTTTCTTCCGGACTGTGCCCGTCTCTGATTGGTCGTGGCTGTTTTGCCGCGATCAATCAGCGACTTGGATTTCCATGACAGACAGAGGCCGCGACCAATGAATATCCATGACAGACAGACAGACAGAAAGACGGAAGTGACCTTTAGACAATTATATAGTAGATAAAGCATTAAACTAGGTTTTCTAGAGTTTATGATGCTCCAACTTCAGCACAACTCATCAGCCAGAGACTTGGAGAATGTAGGGAATTCTAGTTTCATATCTGTTGTGCCTTATTGCACACAGATTTTATTTATTAAATATTACCACTACCACCTTAGGTAAATAAATGCGTCATTAGAATCATTATTATATGAATATATCACCAGTACCATTATCAGGAAATGAACATATCACCAGAACCACCATCAGAATATGAAATGAGCAGTAATACCACCATCAATACATGAATACAGCATTAGAACCACCATCACAACCATCAAAACTGCAAGATGTTGTAGTTTTCCATGGACTGCAGCATATTCATAGTCTGTCTCCTCTAGGTTCCATATCTCTAGTGGTTTTGTTACTGGAAGAGATCTTCATATGACACCGGTCTCATAGCTGGAGGCAGATTGGAATATTCAATGGATTTCTTATTCTTAGCAGAGAAACAAGAGACATTGGTTAGACACATGATCCATCTATTCCTGCCATATCATTAGGACAGCAAATGGCGTTCAAACCAGGGCCAGATTTAAGAGGTGGGTGGCCCGTGGCCCATTTTGGAGGGATGCCCATTTTTCAAGGTGTTGCAATATGTAATGCAAAAGCAAAAAATGAAACGAACGCAAGTTTATTTACAAAACACATTTACGCAGAATAATTCAGGTAAAATCATTCATTTTTTACAATCCAGGCACTTTCCTTGATTTTTGTGCTGCAAAATCACTAATGATGTCACTAAAGTCCAATTCACGCAGTAGATCTGACTCGATGCTCATGATAGCCAAAATCGTTCTTGCTTCATGGATGTCCTTAATCGGTTGTCGACTAATTTGAGTTTTGAGAAGGAACACTTACCACTGCAATTTGTTAGCATCAAAATATTATTTGGGTCCTTTAACTTAATACTTTGTTGTGCCACCTTTTGCTGCGATTACAGCTGCAAGTCGCTTAGGGTCTGTCTCTATCAGTTTTGTACATCAAGAGACTGAAATTCTCGCCCAATCTTCCTTGGCAAACAGCTCGAACTCAGTGAAGTTTGATGGAGATCATTTGTGAACAGCAGTTTTCAGCTCTTTCCACAGATTCTCGATTGGATTGAGGTCTGGAGTTTGACTTGGCCATTCTAACACCTGGATACGTTTATTTGTGAACCATTCCATTGTAGATTTTGCTTTATGTTTGGGATCATTGTCTTGTTGGAAGACGAATCTCCGTCCCAGTCTCAGGTCTTATGCAGACTCCAACAGGTTTTCTTCAAGAATGGTCCTGTATTTGGCTCCATCCATCTTCCCATCAATTTTAACCATCTTCCCTGTCCCTGCTGAAGAAAATCAGGCCCAAATCATGATGTTGCCACCACCATGTTTGACAGTGGGGATGGTGTGTTCAGGGTGATGAGCTATGTTGCCTTTACGCCAAACAAATCGTTTGGCATTGTTGCCAAAAAGTTCGATTTTGGTTTCATCTGACCAGAGCACCTTCTTCCACATTTGGTGTGTCTCCCAGGTGGATTGTTGCAAACTTTAAATGACGCTTTTTATGGATATCTTTGAGAAATGGCTTTCTTCTTGCCACTCTTCCGTAAAGGCCAGATTTGTGCAGTGTACGACTGATTGTTGTCCTATGGACAGACTGTCTCACTTCAGCTGTAGATCTCTGCAGTTTATCCAGAGTGATCATGGGCCTCTTGGCTGCATCTCTGATCAGTCTTCTCCTTGTTTGAGAAGAAAGTTTACAGGGACAGTCGGGTCTTGGTAAATTTGCAGTGGTAGGATACTCCTTCCATCTCAATATGATCACTTGCACAGTGCTCCTTGGGATGTTTAAAGTTTTTGAAATCATTTTGTATGCAAATCCGGCTTTAAACTTCTCCACAACAGTATCATGGACCTGCCTGTTGTGTTCCTTGGTCTTCATGATGCTCTCTGTGCTTCAAACAGAACCCTGAGACTATCACAGAGCAGGTGCACTTAAACGGAGACTTGATTGCACACAGGTGGATTATATTTATCATCATTAGGCATTTAGGACAAAATTGGATCATTCAGAGATCAACAATGAACTTCTGGAATGAGTTTGCTGCACTGAAAGTAAAGGGGCCGAATAATATTGCACGTCCTACTTTTCAGTTTTTGAATTTGCACAAAAATGTAAAATAACCAATAAATTTCGTTTAACTTCACAATTGTGTTCCACTTGTTGTTGATTCTTCACAAAAAATTTACATTTGGTATCTTTATGTTTGAAGCATGATATGTGAGAAAAGGTTGAGAAGTTCCAGGGGGCCGAATACTTTCGCAAGGCACTGTACATACAGTATACACAGACACACTGTAATGCAGGATATAGTGTGGACCTATATATACAGTATGGCACTGTGTAGGACAGGAGCTGCAAGAAAGATACACAGATAGACAGACACATACAGACAGACAGAGATCATACTCACCCAACACGCGACACTGTGAAGACTGAACCTCTTCACATCTGGATCTTCAGTGACTGAAGATCCAGAGTGAAGTCCTGCCGCGCTCTGCGGTGGAGAATCCTCTTCTCGCACCGACATCGTGGCTCCGCCTCCTCCCTCAAAGGTAGCTGAACAAACTCTCATCTGATCTAATCCAAAGGAGCGATCATATACCTGAATAGGTAGCGCCTAGAAGCTTCTGTTGGGATCGGAGAAGGTTGCCGCGTGGTATAAGCTAAGCATTAGGTACAGGGAGGGTACTAAAGAAGTCTAGCTAGGCTAGCCAGGTCAGTGGATGCTGACGCAGGTCAGGTGCCATGACTCTGCCGCTCTGCGCCAGCCACTGAGATGTAGGACCGTAGCCAGGTCCCTACACTTTCAATAGTTTCTCTTTTCTTAATTGTTTATTATCATTAGAAACGGTTCACAGCAAAGAGACATGAATTTTACATGGTTTGAGATATTTATCCCTATATTGGTGGGAGGCCCCCGCTTGGTGGGTGGCCCAGGGCCCGGGCCCTTTGGCCCCCCCACCTTAATCCGGGCCTGGTTCAACCTCTCAGCCAAGCTTTAAAAGGACACTGTCACCTGAATTTGGAGGGAACAATCTTCAGCCATAGGGGCGGGGTTTTTGGGTGTTTGATTCACCCTTTCCTTACCCGCTGGCTGCATGCTGGCTGCAATATTGGATTGAAGTTCATTCTCTGTCCTCTATGACTGCATAAGGCAATCTTGCCTTGCGCAGGTGTGTACTATAGAGGACAGAGACTGAACGTCAATCCAATATTGCAGCCAGCATGCAGCCAGCGGGTAAGGAAAGGGTGAATCAGACACCCCAAAACCCCGCCTCCATGGCTGAAGATTGTTCCCTCCAAATTCAGGTGACAGAGTCCCTTTAAGATCACCAGCACTTCTTGCACATCCAATGTGAGAAGCCCAGGATTTGTCTTGATCACCAATCTTGCATCCAAAGTACAGCTCATAGGCTTGGATGATGAGAGCTGTCATGGTGTATCTTTGAAGCTTAACCCCTTAGTGACAGAGCCAATTTGGTACTTAATGACCGAGCCAATTTTTGCAATTCTGACCACTGGCACTTTATGAGATTATAACTCTGGAACGCTTCAACAGATCCCGCTGATTCTGAGATTGTTTTTTTCATGACATATTGTACTTCATGTTAGTGGTAACATTTCTTCGATATTACTTGCGATTATTTATGAAAAAAATGGAAATATGGCAAATTTTTAAAATTTTGCAATTTTCAAACTTTGTATTTTTATGCCCTTAAATCAGAGAGATATGTCATGAAAAATAGTTAATAAATAACATTTCCCACATGTATACTTTACATCAGCACAATTTTGGAAACAACATTTTTTTTGTTAGGGAGTTATAAGGGTTAAAAGTTGACCAGCAATTTCTCATTTTTACAACACCTTTTTTTTTTAGGGACCACATCACATTTGAAGTCATTTTGAGGGGTCTATATGATAGAAAATAATGAAGTGTGACACCATTCTAAAAACTACACCCCTCAAGGTTCTCAAAACCACATTCAAGAAGTTTATTAACCCTTTACGTGCTTCACAGGAACTGAAACAATGTGGAAGGAAAAAATGAACGTTTAACTTTTTTTTGCAAACATTTTAATTCAGAACCATTTTTTTTATTTTCACAAGTGTAAAAACAGAAATGTAACCATAAATTTTGTTATGCAATTTCTCCTGAATACGACAATACCCCATATGTGGGGGTATACCACTTTTTGGGCGCACAGCAGAGCTTGGAAGTGAAGGAGCGCCGTTTGACTTTTTCAATGCAGAATTGGCTGGAATTGAGATCGGACGCCATGTCACGTTTAGAGAGCCCCTGATGTGCCTAAACAGTGGAAACCCCCCACAAGTGACACCATTTTGGAAACTAGACCCCATAAGGAACTTATCTAGATGTGTGGTGAGCACTTTGAACCCCCAAGAGCTTCACAGAAGTTTATAACGTAGAGCCGTGAAAATAAAAAAATCGCATTTGTTTACACAAAAATGATCTTTTCGCCCACAAATACTTATTTTCACAAGGGTAACAGGAGAAATTAGACCACAAAAGTTGTTGTGCAATTTCTCCTGAATACGTCGATACCCCATATGTGAGGGTAAACCACTGTTTGGGCACACCGCAGAGCTTGGAAGTGAAGGAGCGCCGTTTGACTTTTTCAATGTAGAATTGGCAGGAATTGAGATTGGACACCATGTCGCGTTTGGAGAGCCCCTGATGTGCCTAAACAGTGGAAACCCCCCACAAATGACCCCATTTTGGAAACTAGACCCCCCATGGAACTTCTCTAGATGTGTGGTGAGAACTCTGAATGCCCAAGTGCTTCACAGAAGTTTAGAATGCAGAGTCGTGAAAATAAAAAATAATTTTTTTTCCACAAAAAAGATATTGTAGCCCCCAAGTTTTTATTTTCACAAGGGTAACAGGAGAAATTGGACGGCAATAGTTGTTGTCCAATTTATCCCGAGTACACTGATGTGCCATATGTGGGGGTAAACCACTGTTTGGACGCACGGCAGAGCTCGGAAGGGAAGGAGCACCGTTTTGGAATGCAGACTTTGATAGAATGGTCTGTGGGCGTTATGTTGCGATTGCAGAGCCCCTGATGTACCTAAACAGTAGTAACCCCCCACAAGTGACCCCATTTTAGAAACTAGACCCCCCAAGGAACTTATCTAGATGTGTGGTGAGAACTTTGAATGCCCAAGTGCTTCACAGAAGTTTAGAATGCAGAGTCGTGAAAATAAAAAATATTTTTTTTTCCACAAAAAAGATATTGTAGCCCCCAAGTTTTTATTTTCACAAGGGTAACAGGAGAAATTGGACCACTAATGTTGTTGTCCAATTTATCCCGAGTATGCTGATACCCCATATGTGGGGGTAACCCACTGTTTGGGCGCACGGCAGAGCTCAGAAGGGAAGGAGCACCATTTGACTTTTTGAGCGCAAAATTGGCTGTCATGTTTGGAGACCCCCTGATGTACCTAAACAGTGGAAACCCCCCAATTCTAGCTCCAACCCTAACCCCAACAAACCACTAACCCTAATCCCAACCCGATCCATAATCCTAATCACTAACCCTAACGATAATCACAACCCTTACCCCAAAACAACCCTAATATCAACCCTAACCATAACCCTAATCAAAACCCTAAATCCAACACACCCCTAATCCTAATCTCAACCCTAACCTCTAACCTCTAACCTAACCCTAATCCCAATGCACCCATAATCACAACCCTAACCTTAACCCTAATCCCAAACCTAACCCTAATCCCAAGCGTAACCCTAATGCCAACCCTAACCCTAATACCAACCCTAATCCAAACCCTAACCCTAATCCCAACTCTAACCCTAACTTTAGCCCCAACCCTAGCCCTAACTTTAGCCCCAACCCTAACCCTAGCCCTAAGGCTACTTTCACACTTGCGTCGTTTGGCATCTATCGCAATCTGTCGTTTTGGACAAAAAATGGATCCTGCAAATGTGCCCGCAGGATGTGTTTTTTGTCCATAGACTTGTATTGCCGATGGATCGTGACGGATGGCCACATGTCGCGTCCGTCGTACACTGGATCAGTTGTGTTTTGGTGGACCTTCGGCACAAAATAGTTCAATATAACGTTTTTTTGTACGTCGCGTCCGCCATTTCTGACCGCGCATGCGTGGCCGTAACTCCGCCCCCTCCTCCTCCTGGGCAGCGAATGTAGTTTTTCAACGCATCCGCTGCCCACGTTGTGCACAATTTTCACAACGTGCGTCGGTATGTCGGGCCGACGCATTGCAACGGCCCTGTACCGACGTAAGTGTGAAAGAAGCCTAACCCTAAATTTAGCCCCAACCCTAACCCTAAATTTAGCCCCAACCCTAAATTTAGCCCGAACCCTAACCCTAACCCTAACCATAGCCCTAGCCCTAACCCTAGCCCTAACCCTAACCCTAATTTTAGCCCCAACTGCTCTTCTCCTGCCGGCCGGCAGATGGCGACAGATGGCGGGCGCACTGCGCATGCGCCCGCCATTTTCTTTTGCCAAGAAGATGCCGGCGGCCAGGAGGAGCAGCAGGAGGACCCAGGGACACCGGTAAGTATAATAGGGTCCCCAAATCCCCCTATTTCTCTGTCCTGACAGAGAATTACACTTTGCTTTTTTTTTTTTTTTTTTTTTTGCGGTCGCCGGTAAACAGTTAATTACTGGCGATCGCAAAACAGGGTTCCATTTTGAAGATGGCGGCGCCCATCGGGAGCCACGAGGAGCACCGGGGGAGACAGGTAAGTATCGGGGGGCTACCTGGGACCCCATTTCTCTGTCCTCTGATGTGCGATCACATTGGAGGACAGAGAAATTAAAAAGAAATCGCGGTTTTTTTTTTGCGATCGCCGGTAAACGGTTAATTACCGGCGATCGCAAATGCGGGGTCGGTAAAAAAAACCCCGAATCATGTTCTCTGGGGTCTTGGCTACCCCCGGAGAAAATCCGACTCTGGGGGCGCTATTTACTTTTTCCACAGCACCATTAATTAACGGCGCTGTGGTTTAAGTACCCTTAGCGGCCGCCGTTAAAAGGCGTATCGGCGGTCGTTAAGGGGTTAAGCGTGTACTTAGCACAAATGTAACAGAAGGTATTGCGACTGTTCTGACACTGATGAGACATTTTATATCAGATCGTACTGTAGTAGTTTATAGCTGCTTAGATTTAACATAACTTGCAGAATCTTTGTAAGCAGATTTTAAAGTCTCTATAGTTAACGTCCAGACATGTCTAGACATGCCTAGGTGGGCAAAGTCTGTAACAATTCCACTGAGGTTTTGCATCTTCAGTGAAATGCAAGGAATTCATGCCTTTTCTTGCCTATAAATTACATAACAGTATATATATTGTGGACAATACATGGACAGCCTTAAAATATGAAAAAAAAAAATATCACTCAAACAGAAGACTTCAGGAAAACGATGTGTGACAGCAAAAATCCAAGGTGATTTTCATGATCAGCAGCTAAAATTACATTAGATACACCCAAAAATGTTCAGGAAGCAAAATCTTTATTATCCAGTGATATTGTCTTCACCTGGAGTGCTATGACTTAAAGGTTATAGGGGTCAGAAACGATAGAGATGCTAATGACTGAATTGAAAGTCCACAACTACAAAGATTTACTGTTATGGGGGGTGGAGGAGGATGAATGTGAACAAATCAGAGAAAACAAAAGTGTGTAAAACATGGCTAGGATCACCAATATATACAAAATGCAAATATATATTTCTTTAAAGTGCATATACAAGAATGACAAAAACACAGATAAAAGCAATTAAAAAGCCCAAAGGTTAAAATATATAACTACTACAGGACCATATTAGGAGCATCCAGACTCTTCCACTGTGTACCAGGGGTATATGATAGATACAGTATAATCAAACTGTCCTGGAAAAATAATTGTGCAAGTAATACAGCAGACTGTATAACTTAAGATCACAGACTGCAAATGTAAACAGATACACAAATAAACCTACAAATAAATCCCAGAGAAATATTAAGGGGAACAGAGGAAAATATTGTTGTATCCCAAACTGAGAGATACAGCAAATACCATAAGAGAATAGAGAAGTCCCAAGAGAGCAAGGCTGTATAAGATCTGTTGGTAGAAAAGTCAAATGAAGACCATCCAGTCACAGCATGATGCATAGAGGAAAGAGCCCCAGGCGTATGCCCACAGAGCCTGCTACGGTATATAAGATTGTCATTAACTCTTCCCTCTCTACTTTCACTACGCTAACATGATTTGTGATGAATATGCCCAGGCAGGTCAGATAACTTTGTATTGTTCCTCTGAAGGAATTGTTGCGCTTCCTGTCGTGCCATTGAAAGGATTTCCCCTAATTTCACCACTGGAACTGGTTTTAGTGATATACTACACTTAAAGCTGGCAGCACCCAATGATTCCTATTCTTCCATGGGCTAAGTAAATTCACATGATACCACTGGTAGTGTTTACGTCTTCCGGATTGATATACCTTATAATCTACTTCTCCAATTGTTCTACTACCTCATATGGACCCTGCCAGTTCACCAAAAATGTGATTTCAATTGTCGTCACTCAGACCAAGACTTTATCTCCTGGTCTTGATTTTGGCTGCCCTATTATACACTCGACTTTGGGCCTCTTGGGCCCGCTGCATGTGCGCTCTGACAATGGGTAACATTTTTTCTATTCGGTCCTGCATCTGCGCAACATGTTCAATAACACTTTTATTCACGGTGTCCTCAGCTTTCCATGTTTAAATATGGCAAAAGGTAATCTCAATCGCTTGAGTCTTTTTCCATTACCTTTTTTAACCCCTTCATGACCCAGCCTATTTTGACCTTAATGACCTGGCCGTTTCTTGCAATTCTGACCAGTGTCCCTTTATGAGGTAATAACTCGGGAACGCTTCAACGGATCCTAACGGTTCTGAGATTGTTTTTTCGTGACATATTGGGCTTCATGTTAGTGGTAAATTTAGGTCAATAAATTCTGTGTTTATTTGTAAAAAAATGGAAATTTGGCTAAAATGTTGAAAATTTAGCAATTTTCAAATTTTGAATTTTTATTCTGTTAAACCAGAGTTATGTGACACAAAATAGTTAATAAATAACATTTCCCACATGTATACTTTACATCAGCACAAATTTGAAAACAACATTTTTTTTTTTGCTAGGAAGTTATAAGGGTTAAAATTTGACCAGCGATTTCTCATTTTTACAACAAAATTTACAAAACCATTTTTTTTAGGGACCACTTCACATTTGAAGTAAGTTTGAGGGGTCTATATGGCTGAAAATACCCAAAAGTGACACCATTCTAAAAACTGCACCCCTCAAGGTGCTCAAAACCACATTCAATAAGTTTATAAACCCTTCAGGTGTTTCACAGCAGCAGAAGCAACATGGAAGGAAAAAATGAACATTTAACTTTTTAGTCTCAAAAACGATCTTTTAGCAACTATTTTTTTATTTTCCCAAGGGTAGAAAGAGAAACTGGACCACAAAAGTTATTGTACAATTTGTCATGAGTACGCCGATACCCCATATTTGGGGGGGAACTACTGTTTGGGTGCACGACAGGGCTCGGAAGGGAAGGAGCGCCATTTGACGTTTGGAGAGCCCCTGTGTGCCTAAACATTGGAGCTCCCCCACAAGTGACCTCTTTTGGCAACTAGACCCCCCCAAGGAACTTATCTAGATGCATAGTGAACACTTTGAACCCCCAGGTGCTTCACAAATTGATCTGTAAAAATGAAAAAGTACTTTTTTTTCACAAAAAAATTCTTTTCGCCTCAATTTGTTCATTTCCTCATGGGCAACAGGATAAAATGGATCCTAAAATGCGTTGGGCAATTTCTGCTGAGTACACCGATACCTCATATGTGGTCACAAACCACTCTTTGTGCACACGGCAAGGCTCGGAAGGGAAGGAGCGCCATTTGACTTTTGAATAAAAAATAGCTCCAATTGTTAGCTGACACATGTCGCGTTTGGAGAGCCCCTGTGTGCCTAAACATTTGAGCTCCCCCACATGTGACCCCATTTTGGAAACTAGACCCCCCAAGGAACTTAGCTAGATGCATAGTGAGCACATTGATCCCCCAGGTGCTTCACAAATTGATCCTTAACAATGAAAAAGTACTTTTTTTTCACAAAAAAATTATTTTGGCCTCAATTTGTTCATTTCCACATGGGCAAGAGGATAAAATGGATCCTAAAATTTATTGGGCAATTTCTCCTGAGTACAGTGATACCTCACATATGGGGGTAAACCACTGTTTGGGCACACGGCTGGGCTTGGAAGGGAAGGAGCGCCATTTGACTTTTTGAATGAAAAAATAGCTCCAATTGTTAGCTGACACATGTCGCGTTTGGAGAGCCCCTGTGTGCCTAAACATTTGAGCTCCCCCACATGTGACCCCATTTTGGAAACTAGACCTCCCATGAAACTAATCTAGATGTGCGGTGACCACTTTAAACCCCTAAGTGCTTCAGAGAAGTTTATTACGCAGAGCCGTGAAAATAAAAATTTTTTCTTTCCTCAAAAATTATTTTTAGCCTGCAATTTTTTATTTTCACAAGAGTAACAGGAGAAATTGGACCCCAAAAGTTGTTGTCCAGTTTGTCCCGAGTACGCTGATACCCCATATGTGGGGGGGAACCACTCTTTGGGCACACGTCGGGGCTCGGAAGGGAAGTAGTGATGCTTTGAAATGCAGACTTTGATGGAATGATCTGCGGGCGTCATGTTGCATTTGCAGAGCCCCTGATGTGCCTAAACAGTAGAAACCCCCCCACAAGTGACCCCATTTTGGAAACTAGACCCCCCAAGGAACTTATCTAGATATGTGGTGAGCACTTTGAACCCCCAAGTGCTTCACAGAAGTTTACAAGGCAGAGCCGTGAAAATAAAAAAATCATTTTTCTTTCCTCAAAAATGAAGTTTAAGCATGCAATTTTTTATTTTCACAAGGGTAACAGGAGAAATTGGACCCCAATAATTGTTGCCCAGTTTGTCCTGAGTACGCTGATACCCAATATGTGGGGGTAAACTACTGATTGGGCACACGTCGGGGCTCGGAAGGGAAGTAGTGGCGTTTTGAAATGCAGACTTTTTTTGGAATGGTCTGCGGGCGTCACGTTGCATTTGCAGAGCCCCTGATGTGCCTAAACAGTAAAAACCCCCACAAGTAACCCTATTTTGGAAACTAGACCCCCTAAGGAACATATCTAGATATGTGGTGAGCACTTTGAACCCCCAAGTGCTTCACAGAAGTTTACAAGGCAGAGCCGTGAAAATAAAAAAATAATTTTTCTTTCCTCAAAAATGATGTTTTAGCAAGCAGTTTTTTTATTTTCACAAGGGTAACAGGAGAAATTGGACCCCAATAGTTGCTGCCCAGTTTGTCCCAAGTATGCTGGTACCCCATATGTGGGGGTAAACCACTGTTTTGGAGCATGTCGGGGCTCAGAAGGGAGGGAGCACCACTTGACTTTTTGAACGCAAGATGGGCTGGAATCAATGGTGGCGCCATGTTGCGTTTGGAGACCCCTGATGTGCCTAAACAGTGGAAACCCCTCAATTCTAACTCCAACACTAACCCCAACACACCTCTAACCCTAATCTCAACTCTAGCCATAACCCTAATCACAACCCTAACCCCAACACACCCCTAACCCTAATCTCAACTCTAGCCATAACCCTAATCACAACCCTAACCCTAACACAGCCCTAACCACAGCCCTAACCCCAACACACCCCTAACCCTAATCCCAACCCTAAACATAATCCTAACCCTAATCCAAACCCTAACCCCAACACACCCCTAACCACAACCCTAACCCCAACACACCCCTAACCATAAGCCTAACCACAAGAATAATATTAACCCTATTTCCAACCCTAGCCCTAATTCCAACCCTAACTCTAATTCCAACCCTAACCCTAAGGCTATGTGCCCACGTTGCGGATTCGTGTGAGATTTTTCCGCACCATTTTTTGAAAAATCCGCGGGTAAAAGGCACTGCGTTTTACCTGCTGATTATCGTGGATTTCCAGTGTTTTTTGTGCAGATTTCACCTGCGGATTCCTATTGAGGAACAGGTGTAAAACTCTGCGGAATCCGCACAAAGAATTGACATGCTGCGGAAAATACAACACAGCGTTCCCGCGCGGTATTTTCCGCACCATGGGCACAGCGGATTTGGTTTTCCATAGGTTTACATGGAACTGTAAAGCTGATGGAAAACTGCTACGAATCCGCAGCGGCCAATCTGCTGCAAATACGCAGCCAAATCCGCTGCGGATCCGCAGCCAAATCTGCACCGTGTGCCTAATTCTAAGGGTATGTGCACACGATGCGGAAAACGCTGCGGATCCACAGCGTTTCCGCCTCTGTGGGTCCGCAGCAGTTTCCCGTGAGTTTGCAAAAAACGCTGCGCACATGCTGCGGAAAAAACTGCGCAGAAACGCAGCGGTTTACATTCCGCACATTTAACTTCTCTCTGCGGATTCCGCAGCAGTTTCACAACTGCTCCAATAGAAAACCGCAGTGAAATCCACAGAAAAACCGCGGTAAATCCGCAGCGGTTTTGCACTGTGGATTTATAAAAATCGCTGCGGAAAAATCCGCAGAGGACCAGAATACGTGTGCACATTCTCTAACCCTAACCCTAGTTCTAACTGTAGTGGAAAAAAAATATATTTTTCTTTATTTTATTATTGTTCCTACCTATGGGGGTGATAAAGGGGGGGTTCATTTACTTTTTTTTTATTTTGATCACTGTGATAGGTTTTATCACAGTGATCAAAATGTACATGGAACGAATCTGCCGGTCGGCAGATTCGGCGGGTGCACTGCGCATGCGCCCGCCATTTTGGAAGATGGCGGCCCCCATGAAGAAGACGGACGGACACCGGGAGCCTCGGTAAGTATAAGGGGGGAGATTGGGGCACGAGGGGGCGTCGGAGCACGAGGGGTGACATAGGAGCACGGGGGGAGCGGACAGGAGGACGGGGGAGTGGAGCACAGGACGGAGGGGAGCGGACCACAGATCGGTGGCTTGGGGGGCGATCGGTAGGGTGGTGGGGCACATCAGTGTTTCCAGCCATGGCCGATGATATTGCAGCATCGGCCATGGCTGGATTGTAATATTTCACCAGTTTTTTAGGTGAAATATTACAAATCGCTCTGATTGGCAGTTTCACTTTCAACAGCCAATCAGAGCGATCGTAGCCACGGGGGGGTGAAGCCACCCCCCCTGGGCTAAATTGCCACTCCCCCTGTCCCTGCAGATCAGGTGAAATTGGAGTTAACCCTTTCACCCGATCTGCAGGGATGCGATCTTTCCATGATGCCACATAGGCATCATGGGTCAGATTGGCACCGACTTTCATGACGCCTACATGGCGTCATGGGTAGGGAAGGGGTTAGCATGTGCTTCAGCATCATCTTATTGAACCTCTCAACTAATCCATCCTTTTGTGGTTGATATACCGAGGTACGTATGTGTGCCATCTTCAACATTTGGCAGAGCCCTTTGATTACCTTTGAGATGAAGGGTGTGCCTTGGTCTGTAAGGATTTCCTTCAGGATTCCCGTCCGAGAGAACATAAAAAATATCTTATGGGCAATACTTTTGGATTCGGTCTTTCTTAGGAGAATCACTTCAACTGTATAACATGACCAACACCTGTCTGATATAGAGTAGGCTCAGCCCCTGAGCCCACTCTGTACATCTGCTGTGACACCAAGTTACTTCTCAAAGAGTGAGGGTAGTCAAGGAGTGTGAAGTCAAAAGCCAGAGTCATATACAGAGGGAAGAGACAGCGGCATAGTCAGGTAACAGTCTGAGGTCAGAATACAAGGAGGAAAGTGGATTGGAACAAAGGGAGCAGGCAAAACAAATGGTCAGAACGAGGTCAGGCAGCAAAAAGATTCACAAGCTGAACACAAGGTATATAGAGAGGAACCACACAGAGCTGAATGTATATCTGGCAGACATCTGGGACTGACAGCCCATCTAAGTAGCTGGCAATCACATGGGAGAGGGAGCAATTGAAGGCAGCCAAGAACCTCCCAGTCTCAGATTAGCCAACTGAGCTGTCAATTAATACACGGACAGCTCAGCACGACCCTGCCTAAGGCTGTACAACTGAGCTGTGAATTAAAGTACTGACAGCTTCAACATGCCCCTTCATCATACTGGACATCTGAGCTGTCAGTAACTGCATCCCAGACACATAAAGGGGTGGAATCATGGCACCCCCCCCCTTGACATGTGATGAACATGCACATCACATGTCCGGATGGGGTTAATAGCTACAAGCTTCCTACAATTTACATCACCTTGTGTTCATCTAGAAGTAAACTTTGCAATGATCATAGCTGAAATGTATAAGATAATATAAAACTCTAATTCAGACTAAAGAAAATAAATTAAAATTTGACATGTATTTTCTTATAATTATGACCATTGGGTTGGCCCACTCGTGTTACAATAACCTGACATGTTGGAATATCATTTTCCAGCCTGTTCTATGTCACTGACCGCTCCTGCTGGTAATTCAGCTGCAATATGTCAATAGAGTAGGTATTCTTCCAAGCTGTTTTGTTGATGGGGCATGACTACCGATGTCATTCCTATTGACAGCCGGCTTATGTCAACAGAACAGAGGAAAAGAAATGTCGCTGCCCTATGGACGTGACCTCAGCAAAAGCCCCAGAATCACCGTAAGAGCGGTCAGTGAAAGCTCTGTGCTAGTAGAGATCTGTGCTTGGCAGAACAGGCAGATAGTTAGCAACTACCTGCCTGTTAGTTCTTAGGCCCACAGTAAAAAAATCGCTATAGTCCTGGATAACCCCTTTAAGTAATGACTGCAAAATGACTTTTCTTTAGGGCAGCACGGTGGCGCAGTGGATAGCATGGCAGCCTTGCAGCGCTGGAGTCCTGGGTTCAAATCCCACCAAGGACAACATCTGCAAAGAGTTTGTACTGTGTGTTGTCCCCATGTTTGCATGGGTTTCCTCCGGGTACTCCGGTTTCCTCCCACATTCCAAAGACATACTGATAGGAAATTTAGATTGTGCGCCCCATCGGGGACAGCGATGATAATGTGCACTGCGGAATATGTTAGCGCTATATAAAGATTATTATTATTGCCTTTGCTGTAGCTTTTGTGATGTGTTATTTTCAGCACAACCTAATAGCTTGTGATCCTAAACATGTGATATCTTCCAACATCTGCCTGAACATATTCAAAACAATTCTTTTTCTAAGGTTAACCTCTCGATTGTGAGGATTAAATAGAAAAGTAATCTATAATTTTATTCAACCTGCAATTATTTTATCGCCTGATGTGTCAATTAATAAAAGCAAAGGATGTTGGAACGATTAGGTTTTTGCCCCACACGGGAGCCATTAAACATCACGAGTTAATGAGTTCAATCTGTACCATCTGCTGATCATATTCGTAGCTCCATTTTTAAAATAGCTCCTTCCATTGTTATCCAGTGGAGGCATTCGCCTAGCATTATCTGTTTGGATGACATGAATAGATTGTAAGACGTTCAAATAAATGATCGCTTAACAAATGAACGTGCATTACACATAACAAATCACCGGGAAGGAGTGAAACATCGTGATGCAGGAGATAGACTTGCAAAGAATAAAATGTTCCAGATTTAAGATAAAGTATAGCTTATGAAATAACAGGGCAGCTGTTTGTGTCAGGAAGCAGAAAACATACAATACAACAATAGTCCACCCACTCTTTTGGGATGTGCGACCATGCCTTGAAGGACATCAAACACGTGAGCTCCAGAAAGGTTACTATGCGTGGTGCAGGAGGAAAAGGTATAATAACAAAGCTATTTTACCTGCTGACAAATATCTCCATCCGCTGGTGATTAATGGATTACTGACAGACAAGACGGTTATATTGATGCAGGTGTTGTCTAGAAAGGACGGTCCTCCAGGTTTGAAGAAAAGAAAACGCACAAATAAAAGCCAGATGGAAATATAACAATCTGTTCCAAGTTCTGCACACAGACATTTCTAAATTGATACTTACAGAGCTTTTCAGGGACTGACAATTTCTAAAACCTAACATTATCCAAGCTAAGTAAGTGCAAAATTACACTGCTTGATATGACACACACTCGCCAATTTTATCTGCACGTCTGCAATTTTAGGGTGAACGGAGGTCCACAGTTCCAAAATGCACACTTTGTGACTATCGAAAATAAAATGTTTACTCGGTATGTTACATTATGTAAATGCAATCCTAATAAAGAAAGATATTGTCATTGCACAAACTGATTTCGCTTCATTCACAATTGTTAATGATTCTTAACGACTGCTTTGTAGAAAACAAAACAAAAGAATCATTTTTTTTTTTTCAGCCTGTTATGTGTTTACTTTTCTAGCTCTGGTTCATTTTGGTACTTTGTAAGCTTTAAAAGAAAGAATATGCAAATTGCCTCTTCTGAGGACTTAAACTCTATAGCGCCACCTGTTGGAAGTCGCGATCCTACAAGTCACAATCAACCCTTTAATGAGTCGTGCAATATGACTTAGGATAAAAGCCAAATTAGTATCTCAAGTCACAGACACAGTGTTTCGGGCTGTTGGCCCTCGTCAGTGCGAAGCATGAGAACTAATTTGAAAGAAAGAAAGCACTCATGCCACCTATTGGAAGCGTCTATCCGGTAAATCATTCACTGGCCCTTTAACAGGACCAAAATGTCCCTTTAGACCAGTTTTTCCCAAACTCCAGTCCTCACGGACCCCAACTGGTCATGTTTTCAGGATTTCCTTAGTATTGCACAGGTGATGGAAGTATCAGGACCATGGAAATCCTGAAAACATGACCTGTTGGGGTCCGTGAGGACTGGAGTTTGGGAAATACAGCTTAGGCTATATACAAAAAAAAATACCATAAAAGACTTGCAATATTTGGGGGCCTCATTAGAGCTTTTGTGTTGAGGCCCATGAGCTTCAAGTTATGCCTCTGCCAACCAGAGTCCCTTCCAAAATTATTGGACACACATTCAGATATCTGCTTGCCCATTGTCATTGCAGAGGATACTGGTAGCTTGGGAGAGACCTATGACATGGATCTATAGGTTTACCGTTTCTCTTTTTGTATCAATAGTATCTTAAAGGGAATCTAGCACCATGTTTTTCCTCCCCATCTGGGAGCAGGATAATGTTGGGAAAGAGACTCTGATTCCACCAAAGTGTCACTTGCTGGGCTGCTTGCATTTTGATAAAATCACTGTTTTATCTGCTGTTCTGTCCACTAAAGGTTCTATAGATGCTGTGTCCTTTATGACACCACCCATGTAACCACGTAACATTTTTCTGTGTACACTGTGCATAGGCAGAAAGCTGTCAATTTGTGCTATGGTGGTGTTATACAGAATATGGGGTACTATATGGTAGCAGAGTTACTAGTCGTCTAGAGATAATCCCCTGCAGATGAAAGTGATTGTATCAAAACTACAGCAAGTAGCCCAGTAAGTGACACATCACTAGCATTATTTATTAATTATGTTTCCATATAATGCTGTTCTCAGATAAGGTGCCAAAATCCTGGAGACAAAATCTCGCTATAACATCTCACAGCTCACATCATACACCCCTCCAGTACCACGTTAAAGGGAACCTGTCACCTGAATTTGGCGCAGGCGTGTACTACGGAGGACATAGAATGAACTTCAATCCAATATTGCAGCCAGCGGGTAAGGAAAGGGTGAATCAAACACCCAAAAACTCCGCCCATATGACCGAAAACTGGTCCCGCCAAATTCAGGTGACAGGTTCCCTTTAACCTTTAGTGACATTCATCGTACAAGGTAAGGATTTATGGGGCACGCTGGGGTATTTATGACTGCTCAGAGATTTAGTTTTCATCACCTCACCTAAATGATTAACAGCTACTAACCAGATTGATTACATGTGGGGATTCCCTAGCAACCAGGCCACCCCCACATGTACTCAACCTGGCTAGTAGCTGTAAATCATTCAGCTGCTGTGATGAAAACTAAATCTCCGAGCAGTCATAAATACTCGGTGATCACCCGAGCATGCTCAGGAAAACCCGAGCAAGGAGTACACTCGCTCATCACTAGTCGCTGCCAGTTCCCATTAGCTCCCCCTGCAAAGTGACTGCCGATTGCTCATAGTTTGTATTGCAGACAGACACCTACTGAAGCCCAAGTAAGGTTTTATTTTGTTACTGAGAAACTATTGCGTGCCTTAATAAATACTAATAAATAAATACTAAATAGTTTCCTATGTGCCAATTTAATATTTGTTCTGTATTTTTTTATGCCAAAGCAAGAAATTAACAGTAAGGCTATGTGCACATGTTCAGGATTTTTCGCTTTTTTTTGGCCATTTTTCACGGAAAAAAATGCTAAAAAACGGTTACATTAAGCATCCCATCACTTTAATGCATTCCACAATTTTTGTGCACATGCTGCGTTTTTTCCACGAAATAAACGCATCCCGGTAAAAAACGCAGCATGTTCATTAATTTTACGGAATTTTCACATTTTTGCAGCTATATTATTGCATTGGGAAGCTCCGGGAAAAAAAATGCGAAAATCCGCAAAAAAACATGCAAAAACGCGATAAAAACGCAAAAAAACGAGAGCAGAAAAAGTCCGGTTTTGTTCAAGAAAATTCTGCAGACATTCCTGAACGTGTGCACATAGCCTAAAGGGAAGATAGGTAAATCTGTTTAATCCACTCCAAACTTTTTCTTCAAAAACTACATAAAAATCTAACGAAAAGACACATCTGAAGCCAAAGCTTAGAGGAAGGTCTTATGTAGTTGTTGCCATGTGCCTGGTGTGGGCTTGTAAGTGGATTATTAGAAATTCAGTGTAAATTGATTGCTCCTTCCCACTGGTTTGTGCAGATAATACAAGGCCATTAATAACAAGCAATCAATTTACACTGAATGTCTGCTAATTGCAAACCGCTGCCACTTTCATAAGGTGGCCTAATGCTGGGAGCACGTTGCCTGCTATACGAGACCCTATCCTTGTTAAAGCACATCATCATGCTTTATTTTGTTAAAAAAAACTCACAAAAATCTCTACCAGAGGCAGTTGTCTTGATTTTTTTCAGCGTAAAAGACTTGTTTATTGCGCAAGGAGGACATTTTTAAGACTGGCGCTTCAAATGTCTGTTTTGATTATATCAAAAGGCTAGGAAGATGGGTTGATAGCCCCAGGAATGGGATAAACCACCGCAGAGGCTCACCTTATGACATTATACAGCAAGCAGGCACATAACTGGAGGAAAAAATGAGGAAAAATTCCAGCTCCTACAATTCCTAAATGTATTTAAAAAATGTAAAAACATGAATCAACAGGTACAAGGCATAAGGCTATGCGTTTCGAAAGCACATAGGTGTTCTTTATCAAAAAAGATATAAAAAGGTGCAGGAATATGCAACATAAGTAAATAACGTAATATTTTGACCCTACCAGCGTCTTATTCATAAATCACTATGATCACAATATCAAAAATATGAAAGCAAATAGGCATGAAGTGGGAGCTAAAAAGCCCATGAAGACACATTGCATGGACTTTGTACCCCTACCAGAAGTGAGCAAGGTTCAATATTATATTATTATATTTTCCATATTTCCTGTTACATTCTAATATCAAGATAGCTGAAGTAAAATGTTCCTTCACCAGTCCATCTCATTGTAAATACAATTAATTTTCTTGAGTCACTGATGACTTTCCAGAGCAAGCACTGTCTGTCTGAATCGCTTTTGACGGCTCTTGTTACAGGTAAAAACTAGGAAGTGCAGAGAGCTGTGTGGAGAAAAGGAGACAGGAAGTAGAATGCCGCCAGCCACTGTCAAGTGATCACTGTCAATTAGAAGTTGAGAAAGGGCGCTAAAATACAAATGAGGAGGTGGAATGGTGCACGAAAGTCTTGCCAGTGAGAAGGATGCACCGCAGTCTCCTCATTTGCATTTGAGTTAAAAATTACTTTCTCAAGCACCATACCAGCTACAGGTACAGTGTTAGTATGGTGGTTATAATGGTAGTGGCTAAATCCCTACCCACCCTGTATAACCAATTTAAAATACATTTTGCGGTAGATAGACTCATTTTAAGTAGGATCAAAATAAGAAGTAGAGGTATAAAAAAAAAATTAAAAATGTATAAAAAATAAAATTAACCCCTTTACCCCAGCGGGTGGTTTGCACGTCAATGACCAGGCCAATTTTTACAATTCTGACCACGGTCCCTTTATGAGGTTATAACTCTGGAACGCTTCAACAGATTCTGGTGATTCTGACATGGTTTTCTCGTGACATATTGTACTTCATGATAGTGGTAAAATTTCTTTGATATTACCTGCGTTTATTTATGAAAAAAAATGAAAATTTGGTGAAAATGTTGAAAATTTCGCAATTTTCCAACTTTGAATTTTTATGCAATTAAATCACAGAGATATGTCACACAAAATACTTAAGTAACATTTCCCACATGTCTACTTTACATCAGCACAATTTTGGAACCAAAAGTTTTTTGTTAGGGAGTTATAAGGGTTAAAAGTTGACCAGCAATTTCTCATTTTTCACCATTTCAACCTTTTTTTTTTTTAGGGACCACATCTCATTTGAAGTCATTTTGAGGGGTCTATACGATAGAAAATACCCAATTGTGACACCATTCTAAAAACTGCACCCCTTAAGGTGCTCAAAACCACATTCAAGAAGTTTATTAACCCTTCAGGTATTTCACAGGAATTTTTGAAATGTTTAAATAAAAATGAACATTTAACTTTTTTTCACAAAAAATTTACTTCAGCCCCAATTTTTTATTTTCCCAAGGGTAAGAGAAGAAATTGGACCCCAAAAGTTGTTGTACCATTTGTCCTGAGTACGATGATACCCTATATGTGGCGGTAAACCACTGTTTGGGCACATGGGAGAGCTCGGAAGGGAAGGAGAACCTTTTGACTTATCAATGCAAAATTGACAGGAATTGAGATGGGACGCCATGTTGCATTTGGAGAGCCACTGATGTGCCTAAACATTGAAACCCCCCACAAGTGACACCATTTTGGAAAGTAGACCCCCTAAGGAACTCGTCTAGATGTGTGGTGAGCACTTTGACCCACCAAGGGCTTCACCGAAGTTTATAATGCAGAGCCGTAAAAATAAAACAAAAATTTTTTCCCACAAAAATTATTTTTTAGCCCCCAGTTTTGTATTTTCCCGAGGGTAACAAGAGAAATTGGACTGCAAAATTTGTTGTCCAATTTGTCCTGAGTACGCTGATACCCCATATGTGGGGGGGAAGCACCGTTTGGGCACGTGGCAGGGCTCGGAAGGGAAGGAGCACCATTTGGAATGCAGACTTAGATGGAATGGTCTGCAGGTGTCACATTGCATTTGCAGAGCCCCTAATGTACCTAAACAGTAGAAACCCCCCACAAGTGACACCATTTTGGAAAGTAGACCCCCTAAGGAACTCATCTAGATGTGTTGAGAGCTTTGAACCCCCAAGTGTTTCACTACAGTTTATAACGCAGAGCCGTGAAAAAAAAAAACATTTCCCCACAAAATTATTTTTTAGCCCGCAGTTTTGTGTTTTTCCAAGGGTAACAGGAGAAATTGGACCATAAATGTTGTCCAATTTCTCCTGAGTACGCTGATACCCAATATGTGGGGGGAACCACCGTTTGAGCGCATGGCAGAGCTCGGAAGAGAAGGAGCATCATTTGGAATGCAGACTTAGATGGATTGGTCTGCAGGCATCACATTGTGTTTGCAGAGCCCCTAATGTACCTAAACAGTAGAAAGCCCCCACAAGTGACCCCATATTGGAAACTAGACCCCTCATGGAACTTATCTAGATATGTTGTGAGAACTTTGAACCCCCAAGTGTTTCACTACAGTTTATAACGCAGAGCCGTGAAAACAAAATATCTTTTTTTTCCCACAAAAATTATATTTTAGCCCCAGTTTTGTATTTTCCCAAGGGTAACAGGAGAAATTGGACCCCAAAAGTTGTTGTCCAATTTGTCCTGAGTACGCTGATACCACATATGTGGGGGGAACCACCATTTGGGCGCATGGGAGGGCTCAGAAGGGAAGGAGCACTGTTTTACTTTTTCAACGCAGAATTGGCTGGAATTGAGATCGGACGCCATGTCGCATTTGGAGAGGCCCTGATGTGTCTAAACAGTGGAAACCCCCCAATTATAACTGAAACCCTAATGCAAACACACCCCTAACCCTAATCCCAACCCTATTCCCAACCGTAAATGTAATGCAAACCCTAACCATAACTTTAGCCCCAACCCTAACTGTAGCCCTAGCCCTAACCCTAGCCCTAACCCTAGCCCTAACCCTAACCCTAATGGGAAAATGGAAATAAATACATTTTTTTTATTTTTCCCTAACTAAGTGGGTGATGAAGGGGGGTTTGATTTACTTTTATAGCGGGTTTCACACACTGAAAGACGCTTTTTATTGCAAAAAATATTTTTTGCGTTACCACATTTTGAGAGCTATAATTTTTCCATATTTGAGTCCACAAATTCATGTGATGTCTTGTTTTTTGCGGAACGAGTTGACGTTTTTATTGGTAACATTTTCGGGCACGTTACATTTTTTGATCGCTTTTTATTCCGATTTTTGTGAGGCAGAATGACCGAAAACCAGCTATTCATGAACTTCTTTTGGGGGAGGCGTTTATACCGTTCCGCGGTTGGTAAAATTGATAAAGCAGTTTTATTCTTCGGGTCAGTACGATTACATCGATCCCTCATTTATATCATTTTTTTAAGTTTTGGCACTTTTATATGATAAAAACTATTTTATAGAAAAAATAATTATTTTTGCATCGCTTTATTCTGAGGACTATATCTTTTTTATTTTTTCACTGATGATGCCTTATGGCAGATCGTTTTTTGCGGGACAAGATGGTGTTTTCAGCGGTACCATGGTTATTTATATCCGTCTTTTTGATCGCGTGTTATTCCACTTTTTGCTTGGCGGTATGAGAATAAAGCGTTGTTTTTTGCCTCGTTTTTTTTTTTTACGGTGTTCTCTGAAGGGGTTAACTAGTGTTATAGTTTTATAGGTGGGGTCACTATGGACGCAGCGATACTAAATATGTGTACTTTTATTATTTTTTTATTTAGATAAAGAAATGTATTTATAGGAACAATATATATATATATATATATATATATATATTTTTTTTTTTTTTTGAAATTTTTTTTACATTTTTTTTACACATTGGAATATTTTTTTTTTACACTATAACATTGCCCCAGGGGGGTGGGGGGGTGGCATCATGTTATAGTAAGATCGCTGATCTGACACCTTGCTGTGCGGTGTGTCAGATCAGCGATCTGACATGAACATCTGCAGGCTTCACAGTGCCTGCTCTGAGCAGGCGCTGTGAAGCCACCTCCCTCCCTGCAGGACCCGGATGCCGCGGCCATCTTGGATCCGGGCGAGGAAGGAGAGGGAAGAGACCCTCGCAGCAACGCGATCACATTGCGTTGCTGCGGGGGTCTCAGGGAAGCCTGCAGGGATCCCCCTCATTGCGCGATGCTTCCCTATAACACCGGCACACCGCGATCATATTTAATTGCGGTGTGCCGGGGGTTAATGTGCCGGGGGCAATAGGCAGCTGACACTCGGCCGCGATGGGCCACGCTCCCCCCGTGAGCGCGGCCGATCGCTATGACGTTTTATCCCGTCGAGGGTCAGATAGGCCCAGGGCACCTCGACGGGATAGTACGTCTAAGGTCAGAGAGGGGTTAAACATCTTTTCTTCAATTCAAAGCAAGAAAAAAATTCAAACAATTCAGTTTTTACTCTTTTTCCTCAAATAAAATGATATTAATTGTAAGTTATAACTTTTTGGTTTTGGCGAAAAATAAATGATTTTTATAAAATAGTTGTTGTTTTAAGTAGTAAACCTACTCAAGAGAGCTTGTGTGTGTAGGCATTCACTCATAAAGTTAATGTGAGGTATGAAAAAAATAATCATAAAATACTGAACATTGTGAGCTTCTTGAGAATTCCAGATGAAATACAAGGTGGATCCAGCAGGATGTGGTTAAAATAAGTACTCAAAAATATAAAAGCAAACCGGTATGAAGTAAAAGTTATTAAGATTTGTACAAATGATTTGAAATGCTTTAAAAAAAAGCTTCATGTTGAGACAATTACAGCTCCGTGTCCCCAAAGGGGTCTAACAAGTACACTGGAAAGTAAAAAAAGGTTTTAAAAATCTGAAAAAAAAGCAAAAAAGTTCATATCACCCCCACTTTTTCTCCATTATAAATAAAGATAAAAAAAAATGTTAAAAAATATACATATGTTGTACCGCTGCATTCAGAAAAGTCCAATTTATCAAAATATAAAAATTATTAACCCGATTGGTAAACATGAACTAAAAAATTCAAGAGTGTTAAAATTGTTTTTTTGATTACTGAAATACCACAAAAAATGCTGTAAAAACTGTTCAAAACATTATATCTATCCTATAATCCGATTAAAAACATTGCATCACAAAAACTAAGCCATTACACAGCGTTACGTGTCTCGGATGATTGCGACAACCCCAAAAATGTATTTTTCTAAAAATTTTGATTTTGTTTTTACCTCTACAAAATAAAAGGGGCAGCACGGTGGCTCAGTAGATAGCACAGCAGCCTTGCAGTGCAGGGGTCCTGGGTTCAAACCCCATCAAGGACATCATCTGCAAAGAGTTTGTATGTTCTCTCCGTGTTTGCGAGGGTGTTCTCCGGCTTCCTCCCACATTCCAAAGACATACTGATAGGGAATTTAGATTGTGAGCCCCATCGGGGACAGTGATGATAATGTGTGCAAAGCTGTAAAGCGCTGCGGAATATGTTACCGCTATATAAAAATAAAGATTATTATAAAAAAACTTGACATGTTTGGTATTGTTGTAATCGTACTGATGAGCAGAATCATATTGTGAAATAATGTTTGCCACAAAATGTGCACCATACAAACTTTTCCTAAAAAGCAATGTCAGAATTGCATTGTTTTCACAATTTCTCCCCACTAGGAATATTTGTTGTTCCGGTACAATATGTGGTAAAGTGAATGACATCATTCAAAAGTACAACTCGACAGAAAACATGCCTTCATATGTCTATGTGTACTAAAAAATTTAAAAGGTTTGGCTCTGGGAAGAAGGGGAGGAAAAAATGAAAACGCAAAAACGGAAATTGGCTGCATCATGACGGGTTAAATTATTGAGCTTTTTTCACATTAAAACAATTTATATATTTTAATGATTAAAAAAGTGTCTATTTCTATTTCATTCACCATATGCATCCAGTGCTCGCGGTCCCACATGCTTATTACCTAGTCCTATCACCCAGCTCCAGCAAAGTGATTCCTGCTTTTGTACAGGCCAGCCATCAAAAATTTGTGCATTAGAAGTGGCACCAAATGAATATTATGTGTGCCATGGTAAGATTATAACAGCAATATCTAGACACAGGAGCATGGATTAAAATTATTCTTATTAATATATGTTGATTTGTTTTTTCATTTTTTTATTTGCATAAGAAATAAGTCATATTGTGGGGTAAAGGGTCATGATATTTAAAAGCGAAATTAGCAAAAATTTGCGAATCCATAAAGTGAATGTTTATTTCTAAAGTGACATATTGCACTGATTGCATTTTGGGCATTGGCTTATTCTTCTTAACTCATCCTGGAAAGTGAAGTATAATGTCTTCTCATAAAATCCATTATTTCGTGAGAATAAACTTCAGAATTGGTAGCTGACTTGGTTACTATGACCTATATCAGGGGTCTCAAACTTGGCTGGGTATGTGAGCCGCATATAGAAAAAATGTGAATTTGGGGGGTTGCATTATTTAAAGGACAAAGTAACATAATTTTAATTCTATATACCTTTTGAATGTTTTTGCCATGTTTTTTCAAATCTTTTCAAGATGTCCCCATAAGGTAATTATGTCCTCATCCAGGTCCTCATATTGTAGTTATGTCCCCATCCAGGTCCCAATATTGAAGTTATATCTCCATCCAGGTTCTCATATTGTAGTTATGTCCCAATATCCAGGTCCCCATAGTGTAGTTATGTCCCAATATCCAGGTCCTCATATTGTAGATATGTCCTCATCCAGGTCCCCATATTGTAGTCATGTCCTCATCCAGGTCCCCATATTGTAGTCATGTCCTCATCCAGGTCCCCATATTGTAGTCATGTCCCCATATCCAGGTCTCCATAATGTAATTATGTCCTCATCCAGGTCCCCATATTGTAGTCATGTCCTCATCCAGGTCCCCATATTGTAGTCATGTCCCCATATCCAGGTCTCCATATTGTAGTTATGTCCTCATCCAGGTTCGCATATTGTAATCAGGTCCCCATCCAGGTCCTCATACTGTAGTTATGTCCCTAGGTTTTGGAGGAAGAAAATAGAAAAAAAGTGAAGCAAAAAATGTGGTCAATTCTGTACTAATATCCCCCATCTTGGTATATATATGTCCCCAAACTAGGTACACATGGCCCCCTCATCCCTATCTTGATATGCATGGCACCCATCCACATCCCTATCCTTAAATACATGGTGCCCATCCCCATCCCTGTCCTGGTATGCATGGCACCCATCGACATCATGGTATGCATGGTCCCCTCATAAAAGAAGAGAATGTCCAGCTTCACCGAAAGAGTTTTCTTTATTCACAAACTTTAAATATGGAGGATACAGACTTCAGCACGAACCATATGGGTAAGAATCTCAACGCGTTTCTGGAGACTAAGCTTCCTTAATCATAACATGAGTTTGAGGGAGGAGTTTGAGGCTCCTGACCTAGATACAGTGGTAACTTACCATGTACCCTAGAATTGCTCTTTTCTCTATAGAGAAGAGATTTGGAATTTGCTGCATACAAAGCCCTGCCATTTTTTAGAGTCTCAAACAGCACATGCAATACCCACAGGAATGTACATACAGTATAAAAATGCTCCTACTTAATGAAAGCGTTGAGAGAAGTCATTTTATGATTTTAGGTAATTGATAATGAAGGATGGAAGTTAAAGTGTCTCTTGTGTAAAATTTGTTAGCTTGTACTAATTATATTTACCATTTTACTGAGAGTGAAAAGACACACTGATAACACCTCTCCATTTATAATGTGTAGTTTTTTTCTATTCATTCACGGTAACCGAGGATCCAATATTTAATGTGTATGCTGCTGCTGAAAAGGTCATATGGGATTTAACAATGACTGTTGCTAGGTTCTGTCCCAAAATGATCAATTATGATGGACACAAGTGGTCAAAATTGTTGGTACACCAGGTACCAGGCAACAGGTTTCTGCTAATAACCAAGAAAAATTATCTTTCACAATTGGTGCAGAATCCAACCAGAGGAGCAGCACTTTTAGACCTAATACTATCTAATAGACCTGACAGAATAACAAATCTGCAGGTGGTCGGGCATCTAGGAAATAGCGACCACAATATTGTACAGTTTCACCTGTCTTTCACTAGGGGGACTTGTCAGGGAGTCACAAAAACACTGAACTTTAGGAAGGCAAAGTTTGACCAGCTTAGAGATGCCCTTAATCTGGTAGACTGGGACAATATCCTCAGAAATAAGAATACAGATAATAAATGGGAAATGTTTAAGAACATCCTAAATAGGCAGTGTAAGCGGTTTATACCTTGTGGGAATAAAAGGACTAGAAATAGGAAAAACCCAATGTGGCTAAACAAAGAAGTAAGACAGGCAATTAACAGTAAAAAGAAAGCATTTGCACTACTAAAGCAGGATGGCACCATTGAAGCTCTAAAAAACTATAGGGAGAAAAATACTTTATCTAAAAAACTAATTAAAGCTGCCAAAAAGGAAACAGAGAAGCACATTGCTAAGGAGAGTAAAACTAATCCCAAACTGTTCTTCAACTATATCAATAGTAAAAGAATAAAAACTGAAAATGTAGGCCCCTTAAAAAATAGTGAGGAAAGAATGGTTGTAGATGACGAGGAAAAAGCTAACATATTAAACACCTTCTTCTCCACGGTATTCACGGAGGAAAATTAAATGCTAGGTGAAATCCCAAGAAACAATGAAAACCCTATATTAAGGGTCACCAATCTAACCCAAGAAGAGGTGCGAAACCGGCTAAATAAGATTAAAATAGATAAATCTCCGGGTCCGGATGGCATACACCCACGAGTACTAAGAGAACTAAGTAATGTAATAGATAAACCATTATTTCTTATTTTTAGGGACTCTATAGCGACAGGTTCTGTTCTGCAGGATTGGCGCATAGCAAATGTGGTGCCAATATTCAAAAAGGGCTCTAAAAGTGAACCTGGAAATTATAGGCCAGTAAGTCTAACCTCTATTGTTGGTAAAATATTTGAAGGGTTTCTGAGGGATGTTATTCTGGATTATCTCAATGAGAATAACTGTTTAACTCCATATCAGCATGGGTTTATGAGAAATCGCTCCTGTCAAACCAATCTAATCAGTTTTTATGAAGAGGTAAGCTATAGGCTGGACCACGGTAAGTCATTGGACGTGGTATATCTCGATTTTTCCAAAGCGTTTGATACCGTGCCGCACAAGAGGTTGATACACAAAATGAGAATGCTTGGTCTGGGGGAAATTGTGTGTAAATGGGTTAGTAACTGGCTTAGTGATAGAAAGCAGAGGGTGGTTATAAATGGTATAGTCTCTAACTGGGTCGCTGTGACCAGTGGGGTACCACAGGGGTCGGTATTGGGACCTGTTCTCTTCAACATATTCATTAATGATCTGGTAGAAGGTTTACACAGTAAAATATCGATATTTGCAGATGATACAAAACTATGTAAAGCAGTTAATACAAGAGAAGATAGTATTCTGCTACAGATGGATCTGGATAAGTTGGAAACTTGGGCTGAAAGGTGGCAGATGAGGTTTAACAATAATAAATGTAAGGTTATACACATGGGAAGAAGGAATCAATATCACCATTACACACTGAATGGGAAACCACTGGGTAAATCTGACAGGGAGAAGGACTTGGGGATCCTAGTTAATGATAAACTTACCTGGAGCAGCCAGTGCCAGGCAGCAGCTGCCAAGGCAAACAGGATCATGGGGTGCATTAAAAGAGGTATGGATACACATGATGAGAGCATTATACTGCCTCTGTACAAATCCCTAGTTAGACCGCACATGGAGTACTGTGTCCAGTTTTGGGCACCGGTGCTCAGGAAGGATATAATGGAACTAGAGAGAGTACAAAGGAGGGCAACAAAATTAATAAAGGGGATGGGAGAACTACAATACCCAGATAGATTAGTGAAATTAGGATTATTTAGTCTAGAAAAAAGATGACTGAGGGGCGATCTAATAACCATGTATAAGTATATAAGGGGACAATACAAATATCTCGCTGAGGATCTGTTTATACCAAGGAATGTGACGGGCACAAGGGGGCATTCTTTGCGTCTGGAGGAGAGAAGGTTTTTCCACCAACATAGAAGAGGATTCTTTACTGTTAGGGCAGTGAGAATCTGGAATTGCTTGCCTGAGGAGGTGGTGATGGCGAACTCAGTCGAGGGGTTCAAGAGAGGCCTGGATGTCTTCCTGGAGCAGAACAATATTGTATCATACAATTAGGTTCTGTAGAAGGACGTAGATCTGGGGATTTATTATGATGGAATATAGGCTGAACTGGATGGACAAATGTCTTTTTTCGGCCTTACTAACTATGTTACTATGTATGTTACTATGTTTAATGACAGAAAACCCCACGATGGTCACAGAAATAACTTGAATCTGACAAAAGTAATAATATGAAAATGAACAAATGAAAGTCAGACATTGCTTTTCAACCATGCTTCCACAGAATAAAAAAAAAATATAAAACTCATGAAATAGGCTGTTAGGAGTCGAGTTTCCTCTGCTGCACAGGGGGAATCTCGATCTGTGTCTGCTGCGATCTTCCATTCTGCTTCGGCCGCAGTGGGCTCTGCTCAGCGGAGGCGTCGCTCCCAGCGTCTTGCTGGGACTGATTCTGTGCAGGGGGTTACTGCTGCCTTTTCTGGCTCTCCTGTTGTACCCTGCACTGATCTGCGGCGAGCGGGCTTCTCTGGGACTAAGTCCTTATTTGCACACACTGAGCATGCCCAGGGCAAGATCTCCCGTTGGAGATCGAGGGTCACATGCTCAGGCACTGCAGCACATCCCATTGGTCCTCTTGGCAGGTCCTGAAAGGGCAAAACTTCTGTAGCTACTTCCTGTGCTGCAACTATATAAACTGTGCATGACCGCATGGCCATGCGCTAGTATTGTCTTGATATAATGTGTGTGTGTAGATGGATGTATGTCGATGGATGAAAGCTCCTAAGTATCCCTCCCTAGTGTTGTTGACTGCTCGCGGATGATGGTAGCGATCTAGCGCCCGACTAGCCATCTGCACGTAACACACATCACAGTGTCCAATTGCTGTGTCTGCCAGTACGGCGCCGTGCGCTTCCTCTGAACTCTCCTTACCCAAGTCTGGGTGGTTAGTGGCGTCCGTCAGTGCGGCACCGCATGCACTGTCGTGCCTCTATATACTATTTAATAGTTTCCTTACACACCCAGTTGCGGTGTTGTGCCAGCAAGTGATCTAATCGGACTTCAATCCTGAGTTGGGGTTGTGTTCTCTGACTTTTTGCTCGCGCTCTATGTGCGGTACCGCGGTCCTGTGACGCAACAGGATCGCTTCCTTCACGCAGGGTGAAGTTAACCCGTGCGTGTATACTTATAGTACCGCCATATAGTCCGTCTTACTAGCAGCAGGGTTTATACCTGCACGGTGGACCTCGGACTGCGAACGCACCTAGTTTCTTATCATCTATACTTGGTGCGTTCCGCCAGTCCCTAACATAGGCCTGAACAGAAATGATGGTACCCTTAAATTAATATTTTGTTGCACAACGTTTTGAGGCAATCACTGCAATCAAATGATTCCTGTAACGGTCAATGAGACTTCTGCACCTCTCGACAGGTATTTTGGATTACTCCTCAAGAGCAAACTGCTCCAGTTGTCTCGTGTCTGAAGGTTGCCTTTTCCATACGTAATGTTTCAGCTGTTTCCAAAGATGCTCAATAGGATTTAGGTCAGGGCTCATAGAAGGCCACTTCAGAATAGTCCAATGTTTTCCTCTTAGCCATTCTTGGGTGTGTTTATCTGTGTGTTTTGGATCATTATCCTGTTAAAAGACCTATGACCTGCCCCTGAGACTAAGCTTTCTGACACTGGGCAGCACATTTCTCTCTAGAATCCCTTAATTGTCTTGAGAATTCATTGTAACCTGCACAGATCCTAGACACCCAGTGCCAGATGCAGGAAAGCAGCTCCAGAACATACCATAACCTCCTCCATATTTCACAGTAGGGACAGTGTTCTATTCTTGATATGCTTAATTTTGTCCATCTGATGCTGATGTGCCTTGCCAAAAAGTTCAATTTTTGTCTCATCTGTCCATAGAGCATTCTCCCAGAAGCTTTGTGGCTTGTCAACATGCAGTTTGGCAAATTCCTGTCTGTCTTTATCATTTTGTTTCAACAATGGTGACCTCATTGGTCGTCTCCCTTGAAGTCCACTTTGGCTCATACAACAACGGATGGTGCGATCTGACACTGATGTTCCTTGAGCTTCAAGTTCACCTTTAATCTGTTTAGCAATTTTTCTGGGCTCTTTTGTTACCATTCGTATTATCCATCTTTTTGATTTATCATCATTTTTTTTCCTCCGGCCACGTCCAGGTAGGTTGGCTACAGTCCCATGGATCTTTAATTTCTGAATAATATGTGCAATTGTAGTCACAGGAACATCAAGCTGCTTGGAGATTGTCTTATAGCTTTTACCTTTAACATGTTTTTTAGGGCTGGCGGAATGCACAGAGTACAAATATATGTAATAATAGGTGCGCTCGCAACCCGAGGTCCACAGTGCAGGAGAGGAACCTGCTGCTAGCAATTGGCGGTGCTATATGGTGGTATTAGCGAACTCTGTTACTTCACAGAATCGCGAGGATAGGGAACGCTGTGCACTGTTAACCTCACAGAGGAACACAGCTCCCAAACAGAGCAAAACTGTGGTCATGCAGTCAGCATAGCACACAAACAACTCCTCACCGGAGGTGCCGGTATTCTAGGGGCTTATTTCAGCCAAGACCTGAATCCAAGCACACAAAACTCCTCACCGGAGGTGCCGGTATTCTAGAGGCTTATTTCAGTCAACCCTGACCTCATGTAAACATGACCACACAGTAGCAATGCTCAAAACATAGGTTGATACTGGCGCATGGCTGTGCGGCCATGCAAACCTTTTATAGCTGTAGCAGACAAGGACCTTCCTGGTGGTCCAATAGGAGCTGCTACAGGACCTGAGCATGTGACCCCAGACCTCCAATGGGAGGTCGTTCCGTGGGCATGCTCGGTATGGGAAAAGTGGGACTGTGCAGCGGTGGGAACTCGACACCTAACACGTTTGTCTGTAATTTTCTTTGTAATCTCCTGAGACAACTCTTTCCTTTGCTTCCTCTGGTCCATGTTGAGTGTGATACACACCATGTCACCAAACACAGTGAGTATCTGTAGCCCTATATACAGGCTCACTCACTGATTCCAAGCTTGTAGACACCTGTGATGCTAGTTAGTGAGCACACCTTGATTTAACGTCCCTTTTGTCACATTATTTTCAGGGGTACCATCGAAATGATGGCCTTTGTCCAGGCCTTTTTCTTTTTTTGTATATATTCTTTATTTAGAAAATTTCAAAAATATAACAGGAAATGAAAAAAGGGTAAATATTTTCCAGAAATAGTAAAAGTATAGAAAAACAAACAAAAAAATTACAATTGTAATAAACAACAACAATAACGCTACAAGGCTGCGGATTTGCGAACCAAAATGGTTGTAAGAAGAATTTAATAAACAAGGGGCAGTGGTGGGGAGGAACACGGGAAGGAAAGGGAAGCGTAGGGGGTCAGAAAGTCCTGTTTAAAATATAAAGATTAACTAAGCGATTTGGGAGATCAAACTCAAATCAAGGCATCAACATTACAGAACAGACTATATGTAAAAAAAAAGAGAAAAAGAGAATAGCAAAAGAAATTTGTAGGGAGACAGAAATTAAGGATTACCAGTTGTGCTTATTTGGTGATCCTCTGAGGCATTCAACCAGGCTATCCATTCAACCAGGCTATTTAGAATCTTTAGGCTTTCAGATCCTGAAAGTCTAATTTTCTCATATGTACCGATTTGGTTGGATTCTTTTATCCAATCTTTGCAAGTAGGGGTCTCTACATCTTTCCAATGTCTTGTGATAGTTATTTTAGCTGCATTGAGCAGGTGAGGTATCAGTGAGCCTTTTTCAAAATGTAAATTTGAAGGATCCAGATTTAATAGAATGAAACTTGACGCTAATGGGATGTCTACGTTTAAGGTTTTCTTTATATGCTCTCTAACTCTCTCCCAGAAGCTTTTAATTTTTGTGCATTCCAACCAAATATGAGATGGAGAACCCTTCTCTTTGGTGCATCTCCAACAAAGAGGGGAAATTGAGCTGTCTGTTTTAATTTTACAATTCTGACCAGTGTGATTTTATGAGGTAATAACTCTGGAATGCTTCAACATATTGCAGTGATTCTAAGGCTTTTTTTGCATGACACATTGTACTTCACGTTAGTGGTAAATGTAGGTTGAAAGTTTTTTTACATTTTTTTCGTGAAAATATCGGAATTTTGGCAAAAAATTAAAAAAATTGGCAATTTTAAAACTTTAAATTTTTTTTAAATTATAAGATAGTTATGTCACACAAAATAGTTAATAAATAACATTTCCAACATTTCTACTTTACATCAGAATAATTGTTGAAACTTTTTTTGTAAGGAAGTGTTATAAGATTGTCAGCAATTTAGATTTTTTTTACAACAAAATTTACAAAACCAATTTTTTTAGGGACCACCTCACATTTGAAGTGATTTTGAGAGGCCTATATCACAGAAAATAGAAAAACAAGAAACACCATTTTAAAAGCTGCACCCCTTAAAAGTGCTCTAAACCATATTCAAGAAGTTTATTAACTGTTTAGGAACTTAGGAACCCTTCACAGTAATTAAACCAAAGTTGAATGAGAAAATTAAAATGTTACTTTTTCACACAAAAATGTGGTCTTAACCCCAGATTTTTTATTTTCACAAAGGAAGAAAGGACCCCAAAATGTGTTGTGCAACTTCTCTTGAGCATACTGATATGTGGTGGAAAACTACTGTTTTGCCTCACAGCAGGGAAGGAGCACCATATGTCTTTTGGTACGCAAAATTGTCTGGAATCGATAGTGTACGCCTTGTCGTGTATGCAGAGCGCCTGATGTGCCTAAACAGTGGAAACCCAACAAGTGACCCCATTTTGGAAACTAGACCCCTCAACGAATTTATCTAGCTGTGTGATGAGCACCTTGAACTCCCAAATGTTTCACATAATTTTATAAAAGTTGTCAAAATAATAAATCATATTTTTCAAACAAAAATGTTGTTTTAGCAACATTTTTTTTATTTTCACAGAGGTGACAAAAGAAATGGACCCAAAAATTTGTTGTGAAATTTCTCCTGAAAATGCCGATACCCCATATATGGTTGAAAACATGGAAAAATGCTGTTTGAACACACTGCTGAGCTCCAAAATGAAGGAGTGATGTTTTTGACTGCAGACTTTAATGGAATGGTCTGCGGGCATCATGTCTGTTTGGAGAGCCCCTAATGTGCCTAAACAATGGACACCCCCACAAGTGACCTCATTTTGGAAACTACACACCTCAAGGAATTTATATAGATGTGTGGTGAGCATCTTGACACCCAGGTGCTTCACTGAATTTTACAACATTGAACCATGAAAATTAAAAAAATTGTTTTTTCCAACAAAAATGTTAATTTAGCACAAATTGTTTTAATTTTCACATGGGTAGTAGGAGAATATGGACCCCAAACTATGTTGTGCAATTTCTACTGAGTACAAAGATACTCCATATTTGGTGGAAAATGACTGTTTGGGCTCACTGATGAGCTCCAAATGGAAGAAGTGACATTTTATAGCTCAGAATTTGCTGGAATTGTCTCTGGACGCAATTATGCATTTGCAGAGCTCTTGAGGTGCTAAAACAGTAGAAACTGTTTTCCAAGTATGAGAATTGTATAATGTGGTGTTATTTGTGAGTTGTGCAGAGTACATCAGATTGGCATATGTAAATTTTGTCGCGCGCATCAGACTGTCATATGTAAGTTGTCTAGAGTGTATCAGGTTGGCATATGTAAGTTATGTACAGTAGAGAACATCAAGTCATGCAATAAATTAAAATAAATCAGAAATAAATTTAGTAGTGCATACATTTTCTTCTTCAGGAAAGCCTACAGCCTGCACTGACACCGCTGCTGCCTCATCACCAACGAAGCTACCGCCTCAACAACACCGGAGCTACCGCCTCACCAACACCGGAGCTACCGCCTCACCAACACCGGAGCTCCTGCAACCCTCAACCTACTGTCTCCTTCCCCATAATCCTGTGGAATGTAAGCCCGCAAGGGCAGGGTC
Source organism: Ranitomeya imitator (assembly GCF_032444005.1). Lineage (NCBI taxonomy): Eukaryota > Metazoa > Chordata > Amphibia > Anura > Dendrobatidae > Ranitomeya > Ranitomeya imitator. Next base: position 282,718,692 of record NC_091286.1, read on the forward strand.
CTCGCCCCTCTGTATCAGTCCGTCATTGTTAGTTTGTTTACTGTATGTGATATTTGTAACTTGTATGTAACCCCTTCTCATGTACAGCACCATGGAATCAATGGTGCTATATAAATAAATAATAATAATAATAATAATAATAATACATGAGTGGTACAGTTTGAAACAGTCTTTTTTGCACAAGCCAGGTTTGTTGGGGCAGGTGTCACACTGAAAAATTGTGTCCTTTCTTATCCCCTTCTGCAACACACTTTGTGACTTTTTGTGACCTTTCTTTCTTTGCAGTTTGAGGGACCTCACCTGGGAAATGTTGACCTGGTACTATATGGGCTCAAGTACTGGGTCCTTCCCCTTCCTGACTTCCAAATATTAGGGCCTTGATCACTACCTCCTGAAACTGAAGGAATGTGTCAGTCTAGTCTGTAGATCATGATAGCACATAAGTGTTATATATTGCCATCTGTCCGATGCGCACAGCCAGCTTTTCACTTTTTTGACCAAGGTGTCCTGTCTGATTTTTGTATATTGAGTACATTTTGAGTATCGCAGTAGCTCTGGCAGAGAGGGATTTGAAAACTGGGATTCTGGTGTAGAAGTTATCTAAGTAAAGGTTATAACCCTGATCCAGCAGTGGGTCCATCAATTCCCACACAATTTTCCCACACTCTCCCAGAACAAGGAGGATTCAGGGGGGTTAAATCCTGGTGTCCTTCCCTTTATAAACCCTAAATCTGTAGGTGTACCCTGAGGCACTCTCGAACAACTTGTACTGTCTAATTCCATACCTGGACCTCTTACTTGACATGTATTGCCAGAATTTAAGCTTCCCATTAAAATGTAATAGGGATTCATCTAAGCAGATGTCACTTTGGGAAATGTACACGTCAGCAAATTTGTTGCTGACGTGATCAATGACTGGCCTAACTTTGAAAAGTCAGTTGAAATTGGGGTCTTCTCAGGGTGGACATTGTGGATTATCATTGTAATGCAAAAATTTGTGAATGGACTCAAAGTGTGTCCGGGACATAGCTATGCAGAAAGCTGGAGTGCTATATAAAATATCAACACTCCAATATTGCCAAACTTCTGGCTTCTTCACTAACCCCATGTGAAGGACAAGGCCCCAAGACTTCATAATTTTCATTGCATTTTTGGGGGTCCAGTTAGCAAATGAGGAAGTGGGATTTTGTGACTAAAATTGTTGGGCGTACAAATTTGTTTGGGCTAACATAACATCTACAATATTGTCTGAGAAAAAGACTTTGAAAAAGTCAATGTCTGTGACACTGGCAGTGTCAAATTGGATTCCTGATTGTACCACAAAATGAGGAATCTGTGGCTCATAATCTTTGGGTGTGAGGTCTATAGTGGGTCACTAACAGTAGGCGAATTTGCTCTCCATGGGCCTCCATGTGGGGGTTCATTATTGCTAGTGGAAGAGAAGGAAAAATAGAGGAAGGTTACATCCTATATCTCACTACCAGTGTCGGAGGCGAGGAATACCTTGGCTGAATAGTGTCTTTGGGAAGAGCGGGACATTTTATTTTTCAAAAGGGTGGTTTGTGTGTGCTGGATAATCAAATTTAGAATAGAAGAATGGAAAAAAAACCCAGAATATAAGGAATAGAAAGAATAGAAGAAAAGAATCTAGAAACAAAAAGATAAAAAATAATAGAATAATAATAATAGAATAGTAATAGAATATAAAATTTAGTACAATAAAAAAACTTAGTAATTGTTTTGTTTCATTTAGTGAGTGTCCACAATGACTAATTTTAACTGTATGCAGTAGAAAATAACCCCTTTACAATAAGTACTATAAGAATTTTCCACTAAAATTCTGAAACTACTGTACTATAACTAAATAGACCCGCAACTATCTGAAACTGATGTTGATTATATATTAGTAGAAAAAAGCAGTAGTATACTGTAAGTACTACAAGAATTTTTCACTAAAATTCTGAAACTATAATTACTAAATGGAGATCAGTAAAAATACAAATTACTAGGCACTCGCAACTATCTGATGCTAATTTTGATCCTACATATTAGTAGAACAAACCTGTAGTATAAGTACTACAAAAATTTCCCACTAAAATTTTAAAACTACTACTACTAAATTGATGTTAGTAAAAATAAATTACTGAGCGTCCACAACTATCTGACACTAATTTTTATTTTTATACTGTATTTATTGGTAAGAAAAAACCTGTAGTATAACTGCCACAAAAATTTTCCAATAAAATTCTGAGACTGCTACTACTAAACTAATGTCAGTAAAAAATAAATTACTGAGCGCCCGCAACTGTCTGACGCTAATTTTGATTCTATTTATCAGTAGAAAAAAGCTGTACAATAGTACAATAAGTACTACAAAAAATTTCCATCACCCTTTCCCGACATTTGTAGTACTTGCACGTCATGATCGGTAAGGACTTCTGGACTAATGCAGTACATATACGTCATGGCGATCGCCCGCTTACAGGAGGTTGTGCATAAAATGTTTGTGACAAAAAATGAAATGTTAATTTTTCCCTTGTTTTCCATTGTTCAAAATTGTAAAATTTGTCCCGGTCATGAAGGTGAAAACAAGCTCAGTGGTGAAGGGGTTAAAATTCTGAAATTACTATTATTAACCGAGCGTCAGTAAAGACAAATTACTGAGTGCCCACAACAATCTAATGCTAATTGTGATTACATTTTATAAAAAAATATTGTAGCATAATATGATTACTACTGTATATTGTTACTGTGGATTACACTGTACCTAATCCGGCTCTATCAACTAATGTAAATTATTTGTACTTGATTTTTTTTTTACACTTTCTGTCTGACACTAATTTTAATTATATTTTTGCAAAAAATACTGTAGTAGAAGCTTATAACTGCAGTTTATTTTTACTGTCCCTAATCTAGCTTTATCAACTACAGTATATACTCGAGTATAAGCCGAGATTTTCAGCCCATTTATGGGGGTTGAAAGTCCCCCTCTCGGCTTATACTCGTGTCATACCCAGGTGTCAGCAGGGGAGGGGGAGCGGGTGCTGTCTAATTATACTCACCTACTCCTGGCACAGTCCCTGCAGGTCCCTGCTTCCCCGGACCCGCAGCTTTTTCCTGTACTGAGCGGTCACATGGTGCCGCTCATTAAAGTAATGAATATGTGTCTCCACCTCCCATAGGGGTGGAGCTGCATATTCATTACTGTAATGAGCGGTAACGGTGACCGCTCAATACAGGAAGAAGCTGCGGCACCGGGGAAGCAGGGACTGCACCGCGCCAGGAGCAGGTGAGTATAACCGGGAGGGGAGCACAGCGCTGCGCGATATTCACCTGCTCCTCGTTCCAGCGCCGCTCCGTCTTCAGCGTCTTCTGCAGTGACGCTCAGGTCAGAGGGCGCAATGACGTGGTTTGTGCACGCCCTCTGCCTGTACGTCAGTGCAGAAGACGCTGAATATGGAGCAGCGCCGGAAAGAAGTCAGGTGAATATTGAAAGTGCCAGGGGCCTAAGCGATGGAGAGGTGAGTATGTGATTTTTTTTTTTATTGCAGCAACAGCAAATGGAGCAAGTGTCTGTATGGAGCATCTTATGAAGCCATAATCAAAGTTTGTGCAGGATTATATGGGGCAAATATCTTTATTGAGCATCTTATGGGGCCATAATCAACGTTTGTGCAGCACTATATGGCGCAAATATCTTTATGGAGCATCTTATGGGGCCATAATTAACATTTGTGGAGCATTATATGGGGCAAGTGTCTGTATGGAGCATCTTATGGGGCCATAATCAACATTTGTGCAGCATTATATTGGGCAAATGTGTCTATGGAGCATCTTATTGGGCCATTATTAACTTTTATGCAGGATTATATGGGACATATTTTAATATGGAGCATCTTATGGGGCCATCATAAACTTTACTTGGCTCCTGATTCAATAAGGATATTTAAAAACACTTAACTACTGATGTCTCAATTAATTTTACTTTTACTGGTATCTATTTTTACTTTTGACATTTACCAGTAGCTGCTGCATTTCCCACCCTAGGCTTATACTCGAGTCATTAAGTTTTCCCAGTTTTTTGTGGCAAAATTAGGGGTCGGCTTATACTCGGGTCAGCTTATACTCGAGTATATACGGTAATCAAAATTATTATCTTTTTATGCTTCTTGAAAACAAAAAAACAAAAACCAAAGGGATGCTGATCAGTGATGTGTTTCATTGATAAGTGCACAGTGGCTGCAGGACGTAAGCTTGGAGGTGGTGTAAAGGGGGATAAAAAATGGACAGGAAAAACAGTCCTGGTCAAAAGTGAACATGGATGCTGATCAGTTATGTGCATCGGTAATCAGCGGCTCAGCAGCTGCAGGACTCACACATATGGGTGATGCAAAGGTGGAGTGGAGAAATAATGGACAGGAAAGAAAGTCCTGGCACAAACCAAGCTCAGATGCTGATCAATGATGAGTGTCACTATTCCCATGGACACAGTTTCATCAACCAACAAAATGGAACCAGAGTCTTATTCCATTATTGGTTAGCAGGAGTAATAAGGCATGCCTGCCTGCTTTGAACTCTATTTTTCAAAGTAAACGCTTCAGGTACCCAGGACACTCAGTCAAGAGCCTCTGGGAGGCATCGGGTGCTAGGACTGGTACCAGAATACCTCATGGCGGTCCACCAGCTCTATGCCAAAATCTTACTACAAGCTTTTTAACTGCAGCAGCTTCAGCTTATGCTACTGGAACTGGAACTCTTTTTGTTAGAAAATTTAAATACATTTCAATAAATACATACTTTAACCCCTTTCTGTCATTGGATGTACTATTCCGTCCATGTGGGGTGGGCCCTACTTCCCAAGGACAGGACGGAATAGTACGTCCAGCGCGATTGTCCGCGCTCACGGGGGGAGCGCGGCCGATCGCGGCCGGGTGTCAGCTGCCTATCGCAGCTGACATCAGGCGCTATGTGCCAGGAGTGGTCACGGACTGCCCCCGGCACATTAACCCCCGGCACACGCGATCAAACATGATCGCGATGTGTCGGCGGTGCAGGGAAGCATCGCGCAGGGAGGGGGCTCCCTGCGGGCTTCCCTGAGCCCCCCGCAGCAACGCGATGTAATCGCGTTGCTGCGAGGGTCTGCTTACCTCCCTTCCTGCTCCAGGCCCGGATCCAAGATGGCCACAGCATCCGGGTCCTGCAGGGAGGGAGGTGGCTTCACAGAGCCTGCTCAGAGCAGGCACTGTGAAGTCTGCAGTGCTCTAAGTCAGATCGGTGATCTGACAGTGCTATGCAAACTGTCAGATCATCGATCTGTGATGTCCCCCCCTGGGACAAAGTAAAAATGTTTAAAAAAAAATTCCACACGTGTAAAAAAAAAAAAAAAAATCCTAAATCATGAAAAAAAAAAAAAATATTAATCCCATAAATTCATTTCTTTATCTAAATTAAAAAAAACAAATAATAAAAGCACACATATTTAGTATCGCCGCATCCGTAACGACCCGACCTATAAAACTGGCCCACTAGTTAACCCCTTCAGTAAACACCGTAAGAAAAAAATAAAAACGAACCAAAAAACAACGCTTTATTATCATACAAAAAGTGGAATAACATGCGATCAAAAAGACGGAAATAAATACCCATGGTACCGCTGAAAGCATCCTCTTGTCCTGCAAAAAACAAGCTACCATACAGCATCATCAGCAAAAAAATAAAAAAGTTATAGTCCTCAGAATAAAGCGATGCAAAAATAATTAGTTTTTCTATAAAATAGTTTTTATTGTATAAAAGCGCCAAAACATAAAAAAATGATATAAATGAGGTGTCGCTGTAATCGTACTGACCCGAAGAATAAAACTGCTTTATTAATATTACCAAACGCAGAACGGTATAAACGCCTCCCCCAAAAGAAATTCACAAATAGATGGTTTTTGGTCATTCTGCTTCACAAAAATCGGAATAAAAAGCGATCAAAAAAGTCACATGCCCAAAGATGTTACCAATAAAAACGTCAACTCGTCCCGCAAAAAACAAGACCTCACATGACTCTGTGGACCAAAATATGGAAAAATTATAGCTCTCAAAATGTGGTAACGCAAAAAATATTTTTTGCAATAAAAAGCGTCTTTTAGTGTGCGACGTCTGCCAATCATAAAAATCCGCTAAATAACCTGCTATAAAAGTAAATCAAACCCCCCTTCATCACCCCCTTAGTTGAGGAAAAATTAAAAAAAATTAAAAAATGTATTTATTTCCATTTTCCCATTAGGGCTAGGGCTAGGACTAGGGTTAGGACTAGGGTTAGGGCTAGGGTTAGGGCTAGGGTTAAGGCTAGGGTTAAGGCTACAGTTATGGTTGGGGCTAGGGTTAAGGCTACAGTTAGGGTTGGGGCTAGGGTTAGGGTTGGGGCTAAAGTTAGGGTTAGGGTTTGGATTACATTTACGGTTGGGAATAGGGTTGGGATTAGGCTTAGGGGTGTGTCTGGGTTAGAGGTGTGGTTAGGGTTACCGTTGGGATTAGGGTTAGGGATGTGTTTGGATTAGGGTTTCAGTTATAATTGGGGGGTTTCCACTGTTTAGGCACATCAGGGGCTCTCCAAACGCGACATGGCATCAGATCTCAATTCCAGCCAATTATGCTTTGAAAAAGTAAAACAGTGCTCCTTCCTTTCCGAGCTCTCCCGTGTGCCCAAACAGGGGTTTACTCCAACATATGGGGTATCAGCGTACTCAGGACAAATTGGACAACAACTTTTGGGGTCCAATTTCTCCTGTTATCCTTGGGAAAATATAAAACTGTTGGCTAAAAAATAATTTTTGTGGGAAAAAAAGGATTTTTTATTTTCACGGCTCTGCATTATAAACTGTAGTGAAACACTTGGGGGTTCAAAGTTCTCACAACACATCTAGATAAGTTCCCTGGGGGGTTTAGTTTCCAATATGGGGTCACTTGTGGGGGGTTGCTACTGTTTAGGTACATATGGGGCTCTGCAAACGCAATGTGACACCTGCAGACCAATCCATCTAAGTCTGCATTCCAAATGGCGCTCCTTCCCTTCTGAGCCCTCCCATGCGCCCAAATGGTGGTTCCCCCCACATATGTGGTATAAGCGTACTCAGGACAAATTGGACAACAACTTTCAGGGTCCAATGTCTCCTGTTACCCTCGGGAAAATACAAAACTAGGGGCTAAAATATAATTTTTTGGGGAAAATTTTTTTTTTTAATTTTCATGGCTCTGCGTTATAAACTGTAGTGAAACACTTGGGGGTTCAAATTTCTCACAACACATCTAGATAAGTTCCTTGGTGGGTCTAGTTTCCAATATGGGGTCATTTGTGGGGGGTTTCTACTGTTTAGGTACATATGGGGCTCTGCAAACGCAATGTGACGCCTGCAGACCAATCCATCTAAGTCTGCATTCCAAATGATGCTCCTTCTCTTCCGAGCTCTGTCATGCACTCAAACGGTGGTTCCCCCCACATATCGGGTATCAGCGTACCCAGGACAAATTGGTCAGCAATATTTAGGGTCCAATTTCTCTTGTTACCTTGGGAAAATACAAAACTGGGGGCTAAAAAATAATTTTTGTGGAAAAAAAAATATTTTTTATTTGCGCGGCTCTGCGTTATAAACTGTAGTGAAACACTTGGGGGTTCAAAGCTCTCACATCACATCTAGATGAGTTCCTTAGGGGGTCTATTTTCAAAAATGGTGACACTTGTGGGGAGTTTCTACTGTTTAGGTACATCAGGGGATCTGCAAATGCAATGTGACACCTGCAGACCATTCCATCTAAGTCTGCATTCCAAATGGCGCTCCTTCCCTTCCGAGCCCTCCCATGTGCCCAAACGGTGGTTCCCCCCCACATATAGGGTATCAGCGCACTCAGGACAAATTGGACAACAAATTTTGGGGTCCAATTTCTCCTGCTACCCTCGGGAAAATACAAAACTGGGGGCTAAAAATTAAATTTTGTGGGAAAAAATTTTTGTTTTATTTTTACGGCTCTGCATTATAAACTTCTGTGAAGCCCTTGGTGGGTCAAAGTGCTCACCACACATCTAGATAAGTTCCTTAGGGGGTCTACTTTCCAAAATGGTGTCACTTGTGGGGGGTTTCAATGTTTAGGCACATCAGTGGCTCTCCAAACGCAACATGGTGTCCCATCTCAATTCCTTTCAATTTTGCATTGAAAAGTCAAACGGCGCTCCTTCCATTCCGAGCTCTGTCATGCGCCCAAACAGTGGTTTACCCCCACATATGGGGTATCATCTTACTCAGGACAAATTGTAAAACAACTTTTGGGGTCCAATTTCTTCTCTTACCCTTGGGAACATAAAAAATTGGGGGCTAAAAAATAATTTTTGTGAAAAAAAACGATGTTTTATTTTTACGGTTCTGCATTATAAACTTCTGTGAAGCACTTGGTGGGTCAAAGTGCTCACTACACCTCTAGATAAGTTCCTTAGGGGGTCTACTTTCCAAAATGGTGTCACTTGTGGGGGGTTTCAATGTTTAGGCACATCAGTGGCTCTCCAAACGCAACATGGCATCCCATCTCAATTCCAGTCAATTTTGCATTGAAAAGTCAAATGGCACTCCTTCGCTTCTGAGCTCTGTCATGCGCCCAAACAGTGGTTTACCCCAACATGTGGGGTATCGGCGTACTCAGGACAAATTGTACAACAACATTTGGGGTCTATTTTCTCCTGATACCCTTGGTAAAATAAAACAAATTGGAGCTGAAATAAATTTTTTGTGAAAAAAAGTTAAATGTTTATTTTTATTTAAACATTCCAAAAATTCCTGTGAAACACCTGAAAGGTTAATAAACTTCTTGAATGTGGTTTTGAGCACCTTGAAGGGTGCAGTTTTTAGAATGGTGTCACACTTGGGTATTTTCTATCATATAGACCCCTCAAAATGACTTCAAATGAGATGTGGTCCCTAAAAAAAATGGTGTTGTAAAAATGAGAAATTGCTGGTCAACTTTTAACCCTTATAACTCCCTAACAACAAAAAAATTTGGTTCCAAAATTGTGCTGATGTAAAGTAGACATGTGGGAAATGTTGAGTATTAAGTATTTTGTGTGACATATCTCTGTGATGTAATTGCATAAAAATTAAAAGTTGGAAAATTGCGAAATTTTCAAAATTTTCGCCAAATTTCCATTTTTTTCACAAAAAGACGCAGTTAATATCAAAGAAATTTTACCACTATCATGAAGTACAATATGTCAAGAGAAAACATTGTCAGAATCACCGGGATCCGTTGAAGCGTTCCAGAGTTATAACCTCATAAAGGGACAGTGGTCAGAATTGCAAAAATTGGCCCGGTCCATAACGTGCAAACCACCCTTGGGGGTAAAGGGGTTAAAAGCATAACCAGAAACCATACTCTGGCATGTTACCTAAAATTAACTTTTGTTTAAGGACCAATAATTATGAATCAATTCGAGGAGCTTTTTGTATAATATAGTAACTTGCTTTATTATACCTGAGATATATTGATATCCCCTTGATGACCATAATAAATTGCTACAGTAAACATAAGCTATGCAGAACAGATAAATGTTATGTATTATGATATATAACATATAAAGCCCTTTCGTTAAATGTATTGACTAGGGTTGAGCGACTTTTACTTTTATAGGATCGGGTCAGGTTTCACGAAACCCGACTTTCTCAAAAGTCGGGTCGAGTGAAATCGGCCAATCCTATAGAAGGGTCGGGGTCGGCCGAAACACGAAACCCAATGCAGTACATTGGGTTTCTAATGGTTCCCAGGGTCTGAAGGAGGGGAAACTCTCCTTCAGGCCCTGGGATCCATATTAAGTGTAAAATAAAGAATTAAAATAAAAAATATTGCTATACTTACGCTCTGACGCACCCTGGTACTAACCGGCAGCCTTCCTTCCTTAGAATCAGCGTGTGAAGGACCTTAGATGACGTCGCGGCTTGTGATTGGTAGCGCGACCGCCCATGTGACCGCTCATGCGACCAATCACAAGCCGCGACGTAACCGAAGATCCTTCAAGCGCTGATTCTTAGGAAGGAAGGCTGCCGGAAAGAAGCAGGGCGCGTCCGAGGGTGAATATATTCCTATTAGGTATATACTCACCCTCGGACGCGCCCTGCTTCTTTCCGCACACTAGAAATAGCCTTGGAGCGCTCCTATCATGACCTAGGCGCCTCGTCACAGCCTCAGAACTAGCTAGCCCTAGAGATAGGAAAAATAAGCCTATCTTGCCTCAGAGAAAATTCCCCAAAGGAAAAGGCAGCCCCCCCTACATATATTGACTGTGAGTAAGATGAAATCACAAACACAGCGATGAAATAGATTAAGCAAAGAGAGGCCCGACTTACTAAACAGACAGAAGATAGGAAATGTCACTTTGCAGTCAGCAAAAAACCCTACAAAAGCCACACAGAGAGTGCAGGGAAAAATACCTTCCGCACCGACTAACGGAGCGGAGGCGCCCCTCTGCGTACCCAGAGCTTCCAGCAAGCAAGGCAAAATTCACATAAGCATGCTGGACAGAAAAAATAGCAAACAAGAAAAAAGAAAAGCAAAACTTAGCTTCTGCTGGAGGAAACAGGTAACCAGGAAGATCCAGGAACGAACTAGACCAATGCTACAACATTGACAGCTGGCATCGGACAAGGATCCAAGTGGAGTTAAATAGAGCAGCCCACTAACGAATTAGCCTCGTCACCTGTAGAAGGAAACTCAGAAACACCCACAGGCATCAGAGAAAGTCCATAGACAGAACCAGCCGAAGTACCATTCATGACCACAGGAGGGAGCCCGAAAACAGAATTCACAACAGTACCCCCCCCCTGAGGAGGGGTCACCGAACCCTCACGAGAGCCCCCAGGCCGACCAGGATGAGCCAAATGAAAGGCACGAACCAGATCGGCCGCATGAACATCAGAGGCAAAAACCCAGGAATTATCCTCCTGAGCATAACCCTTCCACTTGACCAAGTACTGGAGTTTCCGTCTCGAAATACGAGAATCCAAAATCTTCTCCACCACATACTCCAACTCCCCCTCAACCAACACCGGAGCAGGAGGGTCAACGGATGGAACCACAGGCGCCACATATCTCCGCAACAACGACCTATGGAACACATTATGGATGGCAAAAGAATCTGGAAGGGCCAAACGAAATGACACAGGATTGATAACCTCAGAAATTTTATACGGACCAATGAAACGAGGCTTAAACTTAGGAGAGGAAACCTTCATAGGAACATAACGAGACGACAACCAAACTAAATCCCCAACACGAAGTCGGGGACCCACACAGCGCCGGCGGTTAGCGAAACGTTGAGCCTTCTCCTGAGACAATGTCAAATTGTCCACTACATGAGTCCAAATCTGCTGCAACCTATTAACCACAGTATCTACACCAGGACAGTCAGAAGACTCAACCTGCCCTGAAGAGAAACGAGGATGGAAACCAGAATTGCAGAAAAACGGCGAAGCCAAAGTAGCCGAGCTGGCCCGATTATTAAGGGCAAACTCATCCAACGGCAAAAAGGACACCCAATCATCCTGATCAGCAGAAACAAAGCATCTCAGATATGTTTCCAACGTCTGATTAGTTTGTTCGGTTTGGCCATTTGTCTGAGGATGGAAAGCCAAGGATAAAGACAGATCAATGCCCATCCTAGCACAAAAGGATCGCCAAAACCTCGAAACAAACTGAGGACCTCTGTCCGAAACGATGTTCTCCGGAATGCCATGTAAACGAACCACATGCTGGAAAAACAATGGCACCAAATCAGAGGAGGAAGGCAATTTAGACAAGGGTACCAAATGGACCATCTTAGAAAAGCGATCACAAACCACCCAAATGACCGACATCTTTTGAGAGACGGGGAGATCCGAAATAAAATCCATAGAAATATGCGTCTAGGGCCTCTTCGGGACTGGCAAGGGCAAAAGCAACCCACTAGCACGAGAACAGCAGGGCTTAGCCCGAGCACAAGTCCCACAGGACTGCACAAAAGAACGCACATCCCGTGACAAAGAAGGCCACCAAAAGGATCTAGCCACCAAATCTCTGGTACCAAAGATTCCTGGATGCCCAGCCAACACCGAACAGTGAAGCTCAGAGATAACTCTGCTAGTCCATTTATCAGGGACAAACAGTTTCTCTGCAGGGCAACGGTCAGGTCTATCAGCCTGAAATTTTTGCAGCACCCGCCGCAAATCAGGGGAGATGGCAGACAAAATTATCCCCTCTTTGAGAATACCTGCCGGCTCAGAAACACCCGGAGAGTCAGGCACAAAACTCCTTGACAGGGCATCAGCCTTCACATTCTTAGAGCCCGGAAGGTACAAAACCACAAAATCAAAACGGGAGAAAAATAACGCCCATCGAGCCTGTCTCGGATTCAACCGTTTGGCAGACTCAAGATAAGTCAAATTTTTGTGATCTGTCAAGACCACCACGCGATGCTTGGCTCCTTCCAGCCAATGATGCCACTCCTCGAATGCCCACTTCATGGCCAACAATTCACGATTACCAACATCATAATTGCGCTCAGCAGGCGAAAACTTTCTAGAAAAGAAAGCACATGGCTTCATTCCCGAGCCATCAGAACTTCTTTGCGACAAAACAGCCCCTGCTCCAATCTCAGAGGCATCAACATCAACCTGAAACGGGAGCGAAACATCTGGCTGGCACAACACATGGGCAGAAGAAAAACGACGCTTCAATTCCTGAAAAGCATCCACGGCCGCTGAAGACCAATTGACCACATCAGCACCCTTCTTGGTCAAATCAGTCAATGGTTTAGCAACACTAGAAAAATTAGCGATGAAGCGACGATAAAAATTAGCAAAGCCCAGGAACTTTTGCAGGCTCTTCACAGATGTCGGCTGAGTCCAATCATGAATGGCCTGGACTTTAAAAGGGTCCGTCTCGACAGTAGAAGGGGGAAAAAATGAGACAGAACACGCTGCAAAGAAAAAAAAATGGTCTCAGAGCTTCACTTATCCCTCTATTGAGATGCATCAATACTTTTGGCCAGCTGTACTGTTATGATCTGGTGGTTAGGACAAATAGTGGACTTGGTAGTTAGAGCACCAGAAAAGACCTGATAGCACATTAATACAGGACAAGCTCTGGGAAGTGGAACCTCTGCTGACCGCAATCCCTAATCCTATCACGCACACTAGAAATTGCCGTGGAGCGCTCCTATCATGACCTAGGCGCCTCGTCACAGCTTCAGAACTAGCTAGCCCTAGAGATAGGAAAAATAAGCCTATCTTGCCTCAGAGAAAATTCCCCAAAGGAAAAGGCAGCCCCCCACATATATTGACTGTTAGTAAGATGAAATCACAAACACAGAGATGAAATAGATTTAGCAAAGAGAGGCCCGACTTACTAAACAGACAGAAGATAGGAAATGTCACTTTGCAGTCAGCAAAAAACCCTACAAAAGCCACACAGAGAGTGCAGGGAAAAATACCTTCCGCACCGACTAACGGAGCGGAGGCGCCCCTCTGCGTACCCAGAGCTTCCAGCAAGCAAGGCAAAATTCACATAAGCATGCTGGACAGAAAAAATAGCAAACGAGAAAAAAGCAAAGCAAAACTTAGCTTCTGCTGGAGGAAACAGGTAACCAGGAAGATCCAGGAGCGAACTAGACCAATGCTACAACATTGACAGCTAGCATCGGACAAGGATCCAAGTGGAGTTAAATAGAGCAGCCCACTAACGATTTAGCCTCGTCACCTGTAGATGGAAACTCAGAAACACCCACAGGCATCAGAGAAAGTCCATAGACAGAACCAGCCGAAGTACCATTCATGACCACAGGAGGGAGCCCGAAAACAGAATTCACAACAGCTAGCATCCTTGCCAGCCAGTGCACTAGCCAGGGAACATTGGTGTGACAATCAGGGACTAGGCATGTGACGGCGGTGAGGGGAAGGACCCGCCTTGTTCCCTATTGTTAGGGCCTTCCTCACCCCATTCCATCCTGTTTTTGGTGTATGTTGTGTTATCCGCTGGACTTAACCATGCCGTTCTTGACATTATCACCGAACCATACTTTTTTTGCAGTGAACCCATGGCCCAGGCTGAGGCTTTTGCTTGCCTGATCCAGACCCTCATGGATGACATTACCAGGTTGCGGAGGTGGTGTTGCAGCTTCAGCAGTTGACAGGGTTCTTGGTCTCGACTCAAGTCCTGGCTAAACTGGAACCCAAAATATCTCTCCCTGACAGATTTTCGGGTGGAAGAGATACATTTACGGTCTTAAAAGAAGCCTGTAAATTGCATTTCAGGCTTCACCCTTGTTCTTCAGGGAGTGAGGAACAGTGTGTGGGGATTATAGTCTCCTTTCTCACGGTTGATCCCCAATTCTGGGCCTTCTCCCTGCTGACTGATTCACCATCTTTGCGATCGGTGGATGAGTTTTTCATAGCTTTGGCACTGGTGTATTTGGATCCTGATGGTGTCTGCCTGGCTGAGTCTAGACTCCCTAAAATCATGCAGGGGCGCCGGCCGTCATTGGAGTACTGCATGGAGTTTCAGAGATGGGCCACTGACACGCAGTAGAATGACCCTGGTCTTAGGAGCCATTTCTATCAGGGTTTGTCAGCTAGGCTTCAGGATACTCTGGTGCAGTATGCTACTCCTGGGTCATTGGAGGCCACCATGGCCCTTGCTATCCGGGTGGATAGATGTCTCAGGGAGAAATAGACACCAAATCTACCCCCTGTTGTTCTTTCTAGTGAGGAGGACACACTGGTGCAGACGGACAAACCCATGGAGGTGGGCATAGCCTCCACTCAAACTAGGTTACCTGCAGTTCGCCGTGGGACGGAGGCATGTTTTTTTCTGTGGTCTAAGTGATCATTACATCAATGTCTGCCCAGCTTGTGGCAAAGTATGTACTCCATCACAAAAGCCACATTCCCCTGGTCGTATAGATAGAGATGAACAAGGTGTGTACATTTCCTCCACCTTTACATCTCAGTGTACCATTCAGGCTGAAGTGGTGGTTGGTGGGGAAACTGAGACTACACCGCTTCTTGTGAATAGTGAAGCTGGAGTCAATTTTGGGTTGAGACATCATTTCCTGTGAAGTCCGGTGTTGAGGGTCCAGAGGCATTTCATTGAAAAGGGGGTATTGTCACAATTCATTTTTTGATTCATGGCAGCTCTGGTTCCGCTATAATTTAAATGTAGCTTTTTTCCTTTCAGGCCAGCAAGGGTTAACGTCAGTTTCCTTCCTGGCAGCTGCTTTGTTGCTAGTACGCTGATGTGGGTGGTGACCACTTTCATCTTCCTTTAGAAAGTCACATGACACATCAGCTGACTGTTGGTGATACAGTAATCTATGATGACCAGCCTGGAGTAAAGAGCTCTCTGGTTTCAGTGGTGAATATGCTGTTTTCGTGGAGTTTTTGGTTCTGGTGCATTATACTCTGCAATGCGGTGCTTTACAGCAGTGACAGTGTTAAGTATTATTTCCCCTTTCTTGGTCTGTCTTGTTGTTGTCCCTCTCCCTGTGTTGTTCACCATCTGCAGTGCTGAGGCTAGCGTCCTTGCCAGTCATTGCACTAGCCAATGAAAGGGAATAGGGAGGTAACAATCAGGGACTAGGAACGTGACAGCGGAGGGAGGAAGTACCCGCTTAGGGCATTAGGGCAGTTTAGGGACAGGCACAGGTTGGAGCTCAGGAGGTGCCCCTTCTCTTGTTTCCTATTGTTAGGGCCTTCCTCACCCCATTTCATCCCATTATTGGTATATGCTGTGTTGTCCACTGGACTTAACCGTGTCGTTGTTGACACTGCGTCCATGTGCTTTTTTTTTTTTTTTTTTTAAAAACTCATCTCTGGAAAGAAATTATGATGTTAAGAATCATTTGTTACTTTCTGTTAACTTGGCCTTTGAGTAATAGAGGCATTTTTTGGAGGGGGCGGTTCATCAAGTTACTGTGGTCACTGATCACAATAATCTAGCATACATTGAATCAGCTGAATGATTAACCCCCAGAAATGCCAGATGGTCCTTGTTTTTCTTTAGGTTTAATTTTTCTATCATATTCGGACAGATGCCTAAGAATGTGAAAACTGGCACATTATCTTGCAGTCTCTATTTAGTTTCACATCCAGAACCTCCATTCTCCATTTTTCTTCAAGGTATTGTGGTTTCTATGGTAACCTCAGAGTTGGAAGAGGAGATTCATAAAGTCCAGTAATTGGCCCCTCCTGGTACCCAAGGGTCCAAAGTTTTTGTGACAGTGTATTTAATATTGTGTCTTTTTATGCGAGTGTCATGTTCCATCTTGAGTGGTAACAGCTATGCGAAAAGCCATTGCTAGACTTTTTTCATGGCCATCCATGCATGGTGATATTAATTTTGTATCCCCTTGTGAAGTTTGTAAACGTGCTAAAGTTTGTGATTAATGGCTGATTGGGGAAATGACTCTATTGCCAATTTTAGAAAGACCATGGACACATCTGTCCATGGATTTAATTACATAGTTGCCTCTGTCTGGTGGGAAAATCACTATCTGGGTGGTGGTTGACCGATTCAGCAAACAAGCTAATTTTATTCCTTTGTCAGGATTACCTAATGCATTGACACCCTGCAGGTAGTTTATTTCTCATATTGTAAGGTTACATGGAACCCCTCTTAAAGTTATGTCTGAAAGGGGAGTGCAATTTGTCTCCAAATTCTGGATATCTTTTTGTAGCAAACTGGTGATTAAATTGTCATTTTCCTCTGCTTACCATCCTGAAACCAATGGTCAGACTGAGAGGACAAATCCATGTTTGGAACATAGGATTGCTCTTCATTTTTAATTCTCACCGAGATCGCCTTTATCAGTCAGGTAAATAAGTCTACTGGAACCTCACAATTTTTCTGCAATTATAGTTTGTCAACATTTTGGATAATTTCTTGGATTAGTTCTTAATTAGTGATGAGCAAATATACTAGTTACTCGAGATTTCTCGAGCAAGCTCGGGGGTCCTCCAAATATTTTTTAGTGCTCGGAGATTTAGTTTTTCTTTCCGCAGCTGAATGATTTACATCTGTTAGCCAGCATAAGTACATGTGAGGATTCCCTAGCAACCAGGCAACCCCCACACGTACTTATGCTGGCTAACAGATGTAAATCCTTCAGATGCGGCAAGAACAAACTAAATCTCCGAGCCCTAAAAAATACTCAGAGGACCCCCGAGCATGCTTGAGAAATCTCGAGTAACGAGTATATTCGCTCATCACTATTCTTAATGTTTGGGGTGGAGGTCGCTGGGGAGAGCCTTGAGGATGTCTCGAGGGATGTACAAAAGAATATTGGGACTTCTCAGATTTGCCAAAAATAGAAGGCCGATAGAAAATGTTTGAGTCCAGTTTTTAAAATTGGAGATAGAGTAAGGTTATCATTTAGAAATGTTAGACTTAAAGTGCCATCGGCGAAGTTGGGTCCAAAGAATATTGGTCTGTATGAGATCCTGGAGGTGGTCAATCTGGTGGCGTTTAGATTAAAGCTCCATAAATCGCATTTAATACTTGGCTCCAGGCCAGCAAGCCAGATTTCATACCCATTTAAAGTTTGAGAACAGGCTAAGATCGTTTTGGCCTATGACCTCTAATCATTCATTTTAACGTATAAAACAGGGTCTGTATCATTGGCGAGTGTGGACTCACTGTGTCATGGGCTGGGCTTACACTGGAGAGGCTTGACTACATGTCTACTGGGTCTGCATTAGGGCATATGATGGTGAAGATAATCTTGGTCTCTGGTAGACACCAGGTACCACTCTTAATCGTTCCCCAAGACTGTAGCAGCTGATTGGAAGGTGAGAGGCATGGGTACAAGATACACAAAGACAAAGACATGATCAGACAATCCGAGGTAAGGGCAGTCAGCACAGGTTTGATATATTTAGCTGAGGTCAGGAGCATATGCGTCAGATAGGACAGATAAACAAGTCGGGTTGTTAATGAGAGACAGAATATAATAGAAGGCAAAAATGAGGTACTAGCAGGCTAGGAACCATTGTTCGGGCAAAGAGTGGTGGGAGGAGCTGCCTAGCAAAGAGCCTGCTGCCGCTGAATAGGCCAGGGAACCTAACCTCTACAGGACACAGCAGAGTAAAAATTCATCAGAGACTGACCACGCTCCAACTAAAGCCAAATGGAAAGGAAATTTAGATGCAGCAGTGCTGAGGAGTGCTGCAAGAAGCAAAATTGAGAGATCCGGCCTGACCCAAGGAGAAGCTGTGGGGTGAACATGGTGAGGAGGGTGGTGCTAAGGAGGCATGCTAGTTAGCAGCATGACAGGGTCTCTGGAGCATGCAAGCTATTCTTAGGGAAACTTTGTAGTGAACCAGCTACTAGATTGTTCGATTAGTCTTTCGCCACTATGCCCAGGTCAGACTACCGATTTGCACGTCAGGACCGAAGCCAACGACCTACGAAGTTCCAATGCTGTCCACATTCCCGGACATTTGCTCTGGTTACTGTGAATAGCAGTAAAGTTCCTGCTCTTCACAGGCTCCGGGTACAGATAACAACATTCTTCATCGTAGCTGTTCACGCAGCAGTCAGCAAGACCCGGTGGTTCTGAGGAGCATCAATTTTTATGCTATTCACAGACGCCAGAGCTGGTATATGGGAACGTGGAGTACATCAGAGATTCGTGGGAAAAATTTTGGAAATAAGTTGGTGATTGAGGGACAATTTTTTGTTTTTATTTCCGTCTTTTTATGTTTTTCAGATATCCATTTCTGGACTACATCAGATTCGCTGGATTACGACAGAAGTGCTTTGGATTTTTTTCTTTTTTTCAATAAATTTGTGAATGAGGGATAGTGTGAGGGAGTCTTTTTTCAAATAAAATTTTATTTCAGTGTGTGTGTTTTTAATTTTTATTACTGGGCTAGTAATGTGTCTCATAGATCTCTCTAAACGTCTCCATTACTAACCTCAGGACTTGATGGCAGTTGTGATTTTTGACAAATCACAACTGTCATCAACCCCAGCTATCATTACTCTGATTGCCACTGCATCAGGGCAACTGGGAAGAGAAAGGCAAAGTGCCAGATTTGGCACATCTAATGGGATGTGCCAATTCTGGGGTGACTACGGGCTTGTATTTTTAGGCTGAAAAGGGACCAATTACCAGGAACCTTCCCAGCCTGTCTTCTTTACCTTTGCTTGTTATCAAAAATAGGGGTGACCACACGTCAGTTTTTTTACATTATTCATTTCATATGTTATATAAAACCTAACAACATTTAGTGTCACATGAAAGGCACTAAAGGGTGCAAGTTTATTATATGTAGAGGGCTTGTGACATTGTACAGTCTATCTACAGGGCATCACAATATATTCATCTATCTATTCTGTGGGTTCTGGCTATGAGTTTACTGTCCTTGCTGATGAAATTTTGGATTTCCTTTGAGATGTATGCTTAAAAATCAGGAGGCATACGCATAGTCTGTGTGCTGTTCAATTTTTTTCTTGCACCCATAGACTTACATTGGCAAGTCTCGTCCAACATATGCAATCAATCGCAGCATCCTGAGATTTTTTCCTAAGTCCAATGAGAGCTGAGGAAAAACTTGAAAATCAGCACTGACTCATTTAATAACATTGTTGCAAGTACAATACGATGTTATCTCGCATTGCACTCTTCCAATTTAGGGCCTACAAGCTGCACATACAACTCATTACCATACAATTTCACCTATGGATTTCTCTAAATAGCAAAATGGATTTCTACAAGAAAGGTAAGGAATTAATCAGCATGAAAGCACTTTTATGTACATGCCATTAGTTTGGAGTATAAAATCCCAATGACAGATTCTCGTTAAATTGTCCTTGTTTGATTGGTCTATTGCAAACATCAGAAAATTTGTAAATTATGATAATAAATCAATTGTGCAATACAGGTGGAAACATTTTGATTGCATCTGTACATACCCTAGCAGGAGCTGAATTGCCTTTGAGGGTATGTGCACACGTTGCAGATTTCCTGCAGATCTGCAGCTTTTTTTACCGCGCGGGAAAGCTGAAGATCGGCAAGTGATTTACAGTACAGTGTAAATCAATGGCAAAAAAATAAATGCTGTGCTAATGGTGCGGAAAAATCTGCACGGAAAACGCAGCAGATTCAAGAAAGGACCATGTCAATTCTTTGTGCAGATCTGCTGCGTTTCTGCACCCTTTCCATTATAGAAATCTGCAGGGGTAAAAAAAGGAAGAAATCCGCACAAAAATCTGCAACGTGTGCATATACCAAAAAAATGCGCAGATTCTGACCTGTGTTTTCTGCCAAGAAATGCAGAATCTGCACAGGAAAATCCACAGTCAAATCTGCAACGTGTGCACATAGCCTGAGAGCTTCTATCTCCAGCACCCAGCACTTTGGGTACATACATTGCCAGCCAACAGTCAGCAAATTTGAAAAGTTTGGGAACAAAAAAGGGCAGCAGAAGATACTATAAAATAAAATGTGCGCCATTGAAACCGTACATATGACACACAATTTATTGGAAAAGAATTACCGTATTTTTCGGACTAAAAGACGCACTTTTTCCCCCCCAAAAAAGGGGGGAAAATGGGGGGTGCGTCTAATAGTCGCAATGCAGGCTTACCTAGGTGGCAGAGGTGCGGTGGCAGAGGTCCGGTGGCAGAGGTGCGGTTGCGAGGGTGTGGCGGCAGAGGAGGCGCAGTAAGCGGGGTCTCTTTCCCCGGTATGGTGATGCAGCAGGCCCGGTATGCAGCAGAGCCGGGTGAATCCTCTTGTTATCTGTGGTGGCGGCCATTTTCCGGAGGCCGCGCGTGCGCAGATGGAGCGCTCTGCTTCCCGGGGCTTCAGGAAAATGGCCGCCGCGATCTCCATCTGCGCACGCGCGGCCTCCCGCGGCCACCGCCATAAGATACTGTAAATTCGGACAATAAGACGGACCCCCATGTTATAAAAAATCTTTTTTTCTGCAATTTTCACCCCAAATTTGGGGTGCGTCTTATGGTCCGGTGCATCTTATAGTCCGAAAAATACGGTATATTGTTTAAGCTAGTTTAAAAAAAGACTGAAATATAAATCCCATATCTCTTAGTAAATTTGGCTGATTTAAGTTTTAAGTTGAGCTAAAGTTAAAAGTGAAAAGTATACCTGCTATGAGATTTGTGGCAACATTTGTAACATTCTCTTGCTCACGTGTCAATAAAGTTGGAGCCCATGCACAGTTTTCTGTGGATTTTTTAAACTTATGTGCCAAGAAATGTCACACATTTTAGCACAGTTTGTAATAATAATAAACTCAGGAAAAAATACATTGTAATTATCATAATTAAAAAATAGTTTTTCTATCAATTCACTATAACATTTTAATCTAGGCAGTTATTAATACTGTGAATTTAGAAATCTAATTTTCCATTGCAATATTTGCAATATTACTATTGGAGCTTTATCAGAGAAAAGCAATAGCTCTTAAGAAATCTTATAAAATGGATAATGGTCTACAAAGTATTGTTCAGCGTAGTGTAAACATTTCCGGTGAATAGACTATAGCAGCCATTAATTAAATCTACAAAAGAAAAATGTACTCGTTGAGTGTTCACACTGAGCACTTAGTACTGCATACTGTGGATGTATTCTCGTTAACAATAACAATGACACTAGGATCTTGGTGTCACAAAGATGATATACAATCCTGAATAAAAACCCTCAGATCAAAGCACATCTGCTCTTGGTAATAGTATGTCCTTGATTTACAAAGCAAAATTCTCAGTCTTTTATGTTTCAAATTTCAAAGTGCTTGTAAAAATAATAATAATAAAAATAAGCAACTTTCCAATTTATTTTGTCTTAAAAATCCTCTTCCATTCACAATACAGTGAGTTTTAATGTACTACTCTTTGCCAAGGTTACTGGCTACCTCTGCAGTCTATCGCTGGTGGCAATTCTCCTAGACAAGGTGCACATAACTTCCAAGTTCTTTTTCTAAGCAGCTTGCAAGCGCTGCTCTGACTTTGTCCCATTTATCTTAATGTGGATGGCAGAAATCCATGTACTTGCTATCAAGACACACCTATTCACATGAATACAACCAAACTATGTACAGATGAGCAAATCTTTTTAAAATTAAAATTCTCCAGCTCTGAAAATGTTTTCCCAAAATTGGAATTGTAAGTGCTGCAAAGACTTATATTGCTCTGAAAAGAAATGTATAATGCTAAGGTTTACCAGCACTGCATCCAACCGCTTTTAAGCTTTTTAATGCAATCTTTAAAGTGACCTCAACTACTGTCAGGCCAGTCTCACATGTCCAGATTATTCCGGTACTGGAAAAATCGGTACCAGAATTATCCGTGTCCGTGTGCTTACCTTGAACATCAGTGTGGCACACGTGCGGCAGGGCACCACACGGAGCGTGCAGGAGACAGCACTAGAGATAAGCGCTGTCCCCTGCATCTGGTGCTGAAGCCGCCATTCATATCTTCTCTCCAGCAGCGTTCGCTGGAGAGAAGATATGAAAAATCCTTTTTTTTTCTTTTTTTCGTGTTTAAAATAAAGATCCCTGTCCCCTCCCCCCTCCCACCCCCTGTGCGCCCGCCCGCTCCCTCACCTGGCTCCCTCGAAGCGTCCTCTATGCGCCGCACCTTCTCCAGCATAAGCAGTCACGTGGTGCCGCCCATTACATTCATGAATATGCGGCTCCACCCCTATGAGAGGTGGAGCCGCATATTCATGACTGTAATCGGCAGCACCACGTGACCACTCATACAGGAGAAGCTGGCGCTGAGAGGAAGCTGCAAGATAGCTGGGTGAGTATTTTATTAACAGCGGGCGGGCGCACAGGGGGTGGGAGGGGGAGGGGACAGGGATCTTTATTTTAAACAGGAAAAAAAAGGATTTTTCATATCTTCTCTCCAGCGAACGCTGCTGGAGAGAAGATATGAATGGCGGCTTCAGCACCACGTGGGGGGGACAGCGCTTACTGTAGCGCTGTCTCCTGCACGGCACACGGACTGCACACGGACAGCGTCATTGACTTTAATGGGTCCGTGTAATCTGTACGCTCCCACGAACACTGACATGTCTCCGTGTTTTGCACACGGACACACGGTCCGTGAAAATACGCTGACATGTGCTGAGACACATTGATTTCAATGTGTCTACGTGAGTCAGTGTCTCCGGTACGTGAGGAAACTGACACCTCACATATCGGAGCCACTGACATGTGAAACCGGCCTCAATGAGTAAACGGATAGTAACTGAAAGCCTGTTTAACCCCTTCATGACTAGAAATATTTCTGTTTTTGCGTTTTCATTTTTTGCTCACCTTCTTCCCAGAGCCATAACTTTTTTATTTTTCTATCAACATGGCTATGTGAAGGCTTGTTTTTTGCAAGACAAATTGTACTCTTCAAAGTCACCATTGATTTTACCCTATCGTGTACTGGAAAATGGGAAAAAAATTCCAAGTGCGGTGAAATTGCAAAAAAAGTGCAATTCCACAGTTTTTTTTTACCATGTTCACTGAATGCTAAAATTGACCTGTCATTTTGATTCTCCAGCTCATTACGAGTTCATAGACACCAAAGATGTCTAGTTTCTTTTTATTTAAGTGGTGAAAAAAATCCAAAGTTTAATTTTTTTAAAATGGCGCCATTTTCCAAGACCCTAGCATCTCCATTTTTTTCGTGATCTGGTGCTGGATGAGGGCTTATTTTTTGCATGCAGAGAAGACATTTTTATTGATACCATTTTAGTGTAGATACGATCTTTTGATCTCCCGTTATTGTGTTTTATTGCAGTGTAGCGGCGACCAAAAAAAGCGTAATTCTGACATTTTAATTTTTTTTGTTGTTATGCTCTTTAGCGATCGGATTAATTTTTTAAATTGATAGATAGGGTAAATCTGAACGGGGCGATACAAAATATGTGTACATTTGATTTGTTTTATTATTTTATTTTGAATGGGGCGAAAGGGGGTGATTTGAACTGTTATATTTTTTTATTTTTTTATATTTTTGCAAACATTTTGTTTTATTTTTTGTATTCTTCAGTAGTCTCTATGGGAGGCTAGAAGTTGCACTGCTACGATCGCCTCTGCTACACACAGGTGATGATCAGATCACCTATGTGTAGCAGAAATGCTCACATGCTATGAGTACCGACCACTGGGCAGCGCTCATAGCAGTCTAGCAATGATAACCATACTGGTCTGCTTCAGATCTCTGTTGTCTTGGCGACCCATCAGAGACCCGTAATCATGTGACGGGGTCATCGATGTGCGGGAATAGCAACTCGTTTCCGGCAAGCGTGAGTTAAATGCCCCTGTCAGAAATTGACAATGGCATTTTAATTAATTAACAGCCACGGGTTGGTCGAGATGCCAGCTGCGGCTGTTGCGGGCATATGTCAGCTGTACATATTAGCTGACATGTGCCCAGAAAGGTGCATGCTCAGCGTTGGAGTCCACACCAAACAGAGGGAGTCCGACATCCGCATACTATGATGTCTGATGTCGGAAAGGGGTTAATGACACCATATCTCCCAACTTTTGAAGAACTGAAAGAGGGGAAAATTATATGGCATACATAGTGTGCCATGGTAAATTTTAGATTATGCCCCTTGTCACACTCCAAGCCACACCCATTTAACATTTCTTTCTACACTGACAGGAGGAAATGTCACAGGGGCAATGGCAGTCAGGCAAATTCAGCAGACGCTCAAAGCTGCAGGGCGTAAACCCAAATCTGAGACTGTTTACTCTATCTGGGACAGTTGGGACTAGAGATGAGCAGCTCGATTCACAGGACTCTGGTCTAGAATACAGGTCAGTTCTACCTGGTGGCTGGACTTGAGGGAGGCAAATCCCTTACCCTCTATCTCATTCATGATTTTTTAACAATATATATTTTTACAAATATTTATAATTTTTTTAGTTTTTTACTTTGTGGGACTTTGACTTTCAACCCTTTGATTGCAGTTATAAAGCATTCAAATTCTGGAGCATTGCCATGCTTTGCAACTGTCAGTGCTGCACTTACACAAATTATTTAGATCATGCGCTGCGCATGATCTAACTAAATTGCTAGAGTCTGGTAACCCAGATGTTGTTATGATGACATCAGCTCACCATGGCAACTATCGAGCCCCTGCTATGATGTTGGTGCCAATCAGAGTGTCTTCTAAATGCTACAATCGATGTCATAGGGGGTTAATCTGCCAAGAGTGGTGTGCACACCACTCCCTGCAGTAAGTGCTGAGTGTCAGCTGTCAGAATCGCTGTTCACCCAGCAGTGATCGCGTGCACAACTAAATCGCCTGGATGTACCTATACGTCCAAAGTCCAAGCTTTTTCGGATAGGAAGAAAAAAAAATCTTTTATTCTCCCTCTAGAATACAGGGACATAGAAATACAATGCTATGTACAGATGTATCTCTATGCATCAGTATCATTTGCCTGTGGGCTCAGTGCCTGCAGTATACTGTAGATCAAGTATTCAAAATGATTCTGGTAATATGACTGCAGGCTGTGACTCATGGCTTTAGCCGTTTGCAATTACAGTAGTTGTGCGTTCAAGTCCTGGGGTGACACACAAAAAAGTGAAAACAACATTTTTGTAATTTTTTTAGTAGTTACACAACAAAAAAAATCTGACTTTTTCTTCACTTTTAGAACACAGGGACATAGAGATACACTGCTATGTACAGATGTGTTTCTCTGTACCTGTATCATCTGCTTCTGGGTTAACTGGCTACAATACAGCTCAAAGGAAACCTGTCACCTGAATTTGGCGGGATTGTTTTTGGGTCATATGGGCGGAGTTTCAGGTGTTTGATTCACCCTTTCCTTACCCGCTGGATGCATGCTGGCTGCAATATTGGATTGAAGTTTATTTTCTGTCCTCCGTAGTACCCGCCTGCACAAGGCAATCTTGCTTTGCGCAGGCGTGTACTACAGAGGACAGAAAATGAACTTCAATCCAATATTTCGGCCAGCATGCAGCCAGCGGGTAAGGAAAGGGTGAATCAAACACCCGAAAACTCCGCCCATATGACCCAAAACCAGTCCCGCCAAATTCAGGTGACAGGTTCCCTTCAAGGTTACCAAATTCTCCCAAGTTTATCATTGTTGACTATGGCTCATAGCTAGAGCTCATGTCTGTGAACATGGAGGTTGTGAGTTTAATTCTCAGGGAGAATGGAAAGGAAAATTATTTATTTAATGTATGTGTGAGCAGAGAGATGCTGGCCTCATCCTGAGGGCTCATACTCACCTGCGAGAAACTCAGATGAGTCTCGCACGTCAATACCCGGCACTGCACCCAGCACTCAGATTGGAGCATGTGGCTGCATAGCAATACATGCAGCCACACGCTCCGCTCCTGAATGCTGGGTGCAGTGCCGGGTATTAACATGCGAGACTCATCCGAGTGTACACCACCCGAGGAAGCACAACAGCGAAACGGGTGTTGGGGTTTGTTTTCCACGTCTTATACTAAGGTTGGTCTTTTATGGGTATTTCTACATTTACTATGTCAATTATAATCATTTGCATACAATCTATGGGTCTCTACTGCATTACAATTTTTTTTTTAATAAGTTGCTTTGTTTATGGCCATAAGAATGGTTTGGTATTTTTCTATATGATTAATTTCATCTGGAGGCCTGTATGCACTATACACCTGTCACTTTATTCTGTTGTATTTGAAATGAGGCCCTTATGAACTTTTAGAATTAATAGTTTCTACCATCTGTACTTGTGTACTTGCTTACATATATAATCACCAACTTTGCTGCTTACTTTGTGAATTATATGCACATATTCATATGCATGTGGTATAATTATGCCCCCTTGATTACACCAACCGCCTATTGGACTTGGCACTAAGGTGTCACTTAACCCTTTCTTCTTTTCCTTTTTTCTACTTATTCATTTTTTTGATGATAACATTTCTTTGATATAATCATCAATAAAATTTCTATTTTAATTACTGCTCTGAGATCCATTTTTTCTTTGGTTTGTAATTGATATTGTTATGGATGAGCCTACAATATATGGCCCTTTTTTCTGGTAGTAATTCATCTGCTTCAAGCGTGTATAGTGTGTGACAGCAGCCCAATATAAAACCCTGCTGTAACGCCTCTTTCACATGTCCTGATATTTCTGGAACCGGAGGTTTCAGTGTTCGTGTGTAATGCTTGCGGCACACGTGTGGCATGCATGTGGCGCATCATTACCACAAGGACGGGCACCAGGGAAGAAGCGTTACAGTAAGCACTGTTCTCCGGCGCCGGGTGCTCTCATCATTCTCCCCTGCTCTGCTGGCGATTGGCGCTTTCTGTAATTCTTCTTCTCCGGTGGCGATGCGTGTCACATGGATGACATCCATGTGTGTTATTCGTATACATGTGTGCTGACATTAAAAAACGGACATGTCAGCATGTTTTGCCCATGGACACACGGTCAATGGGAACATATTGACATGTGCACAGACTCATTCACTTGAATAGGCAAATAGCGCTCCGTTCCTCCCGAATCTCTCTGCATGGCTGCCCAATGGTATAAAATTCTGTGACACACCCATTGTGTCAATATGATCACTGCTGTTGTGAATTCTGTTGTCAGGCTCCCTCCTGTGGTCATGAATGGTACTTCGTCTGGTTCTGTCCATGGACTTTCTCTGGTGCCTGTGGGTGTTTCTGAGTTTCCTTCCACAGGTGACGAGGCTAATTCGTTAGTGGGCTGCTCTATTTAACTCCACTTAGATCTTTGCCCCATGCCAGCTGTCAATGTTGTACTATGGCTCTAGTTCGCTCCTGGATCGTTCTGAGTTCCTGTTGCTCCAGCAGAAGCTAAGTTCCTCTGTGCTATTTTGCTTGTTTACTATTTTTTCTGTCCAGCTTGCTTTTGTCAATATTGCCTTGCTTGCTGGAAGCTCTGGGACGCAGAGGGGCGCCTCCCGCACCGTGAGTCGGTGCGGAAGGTATTTTTCCCTGCACTCTCTGCGTGTTTTTTTTTTGTAGGTTTTTGTGCTGACCGCAAAGTAACCTTTCCTATCCTCGGTCTGTTCAGTAAGTCGGGCCTCACTTTGCTAAATCTATTTCATCTCTGTGTTTGTATTTTCGTCTTTACTCACAGTCATTGTATGTGGGGGGCTGCCTTTTCCTTTGGGGAATTTCTCTGAGGCAAGGTAGGCTTTATTTTTCTATCTTCAGGGCTAGCTAGTTTCTTAGGCTGTGCCGAGTTGCATAGGGAGCGTTAGGCGCAATCCACGGCTATTTCTAGTGTGTTTTGATAGGTTTAGGGATTGCGGTCAGCAGAGTTCCCACGTCCCAGGGCTCGTCCTTATTATCTGTAACAATCAGGTCCACTATTTGTCCAAACCACCGGATCATAACACACTGCACCCCTAGATGAATTCATTGAGAGGTGTAATTGATAAAATGCAGTCACTTATGGGGGTTTCTGCTGTTTTGGCACCTTACAGGCTCTCCCAGTGGGTTATGGCACCTGCAAACCATAACAGTAAAATCTGGCGCTCCTTCCCTTCTGAGCTCTCCCATGTGCCCAAACAGTGGTTTACCCTACATATGGGGTATCAGCGTACTCAGGACAAATTGTACAATAACTCTTGCGGTCCAGTTTCTTCTGTTACCCTTGAGAAAATAAAAAATTGGGGGTGAAAATATCATGTTTGTGGAAAAAATAAAAATATGATTTTTTTTATTTTCACGCCCAGGCGCTATAAACTTTAGTGAAACACCTGGGAGTTCAAAGTTCTCACCACACATCTACATAAGTTCCTTGGGGGGGTGCATTTTCTAAAATGTGGTCACTTGTGGGGGTTTCCTGTTGTGAATTCTGTTGTCAGGCTCCCTCCTGTGGTCATGAATGGTACTTCGGCTGGTTCTGTCCATGGACTTTCTCTGATGCCTGTGGGTGTTTCTGAGTTTCCTTCCACAGGTGACGAGGCTAATTCGTTAGTGGGCTGCTCTATTTAACTCCACTTAGATCTTTGCCCCATGCCAGCTGTCAATGTTGTACTATGGCTCTAGTTCGCTCCTGGATCGTTCTGAGTTCCTGTTGCTCCAGCAGAAGCTAAGTTCCTCTGTGCTATTTTGCTTGTTTGCTATTTTTTCTGTCCAGCTTGCTTTTGTCTATATTGCCTTGCTTGCTGGAAGCTCTGGGACGCAGAGGGGCGCCTCCCGCACCGTGAGTCGGTGCGGAAGGTATTTTTCCCTGCACTCTCTGCGTGGTCTTTTGTAGGTTTTTGTGCTGACCGCAAAGTAACCTTTTCTATCCTCGGTCTGTTCAGTAAGTCGGGCCTCACTTTGCTAAATATATTTCATCTCTGTGTTTGTATTTTCATCTTTACTCACAGTCATTATATGTGGGTGGCTGCCTTTTCCTTTGGGGAATTTCTCTGAGGCAAGGTAGGCTTTATTTTTCTATCTTCAGGGCTAGCTAGTTTCTTAGGCTGTGCCGAGTTGCATAGGGAGCGTTAGGCGCAATCCACGGCTATTTCTAGTGTGTTTTGATAGGTTTAGGGATTGCGGTCAGCAGAGTTCCCACGTCCCAGAGCTCGTCCTTATTATCAGTAACTATCAGGTACATTATTTGTCCAAACCACCGGATCATAACAGTACAGCTGGCCAAAAGTATTGATGCATCTCAATAGAGGGATAAGTGAAGCTCTGAGACCATTTTTTTTTCTTTGCAGCGTGTTCTGTCTCACTTTTCCCCTTTACCTCTGGGTGGTTCAGAACACAGGTGTAGACATGGACATTCAAGGTCTGTCCTCTTGGATGGATAATCTCACTACAAGGGTACAAAATATTCAAGATTTTGTGATTCAGAATCCGATGTCAGAGCCTAGGATTCCAATTCCTGATTTTTTTTTTGGTGATAGATCTAAGTTCTTGAATTTCAAAAATAATTGTAAATTGTTTCTAGCTTTGAAACCTCGCTCCTCAGGTGATCCTGTTCAACAGGTAAAGATCATTATTTCCTTATTACGTGGCGATCCTCAAGACTGGGCATTTTCTCTTGCGCCAGGAGACCCGGCATTGCGTGATGTAGGTGCGTTTTTCCTGGTGCTCGGATTGCTTTATGACGAACCTAATTCAGTGGATCAGGCAGAGAAAATCTTGCTGGCTCTATGTCAGGGTCAGGATGAAGCAGAGATATATTGTCAGAAGTTTAGAAAGTGGTCTGTGCTCACTCAGTGGAATGAATGTGCCCTGGCAGCAATCTTCAGAAAGGGTCTATCTGAAGCCCTTAAAGATGTCATGGTGGAATTTCCCATGCCTGCTGGTCTGAATGAGTCTATGTCTTTGGCTATTCAGATCGATCGGCGCTTGCGTGAGCGTAAAGCTGTGCACCATTTGGCGGTACTATCTGAGCATGGGCCTGAGCCTATGCGGTGTGATAGGACTTTGACCAGAGCTGAACGGCAGGAACACAGATGTCAGAATGGGCTGTGTTTTTACTGTGGTGACTCCACTCATGCTATCTCCGATTGTCCTAAGCGCACTAAGCGGTTCGCTAGGTCTGCCACCATTGGTACGGTACAGTCTAAATTTCTTTTGTCCGTTACTCTAATTTGCTCTTTGTCGTCCTATTCTGTTATGGCATTTGTGGATTCAGGCGCTGCCCTGAATTTGATGGACTTGGAGTATGCTAGGCGCTGTGGTTTTTTCTTGGAGCCCTTGCAGCATCCTATTCCATTGAGAGGAATTGATGCTACGCCTTTGGCCAAGAATAAGCCTCAGTACTGGACCCAATTGACCATGTGCATGGCTCCTGCACATCAGGAGGATATCCATTTTTTGGTGTTACATAATCTGCATGATGTGGTCGTTTTAGGGTTACCATGGCTACAGGTCCATAATCCAGTATTGGACTGGAAATCTATGTCTGTGTCCAGCTGGGGTTGCCAGGGGGTACATGGTGATGTTCCATTTTTGTCAATTTCGTCTTCTACTCCTTCTGAAGTTCCGGAGTTTTTGTCGGATTATCAGGATGTATTTGATGAGCCCAAAGCCAGTGCCCTACCTCCTCATAGGGATTGCGATTGTGCAATTAATTTGATTCCTGGTAGTAAGTTTCCTAAGGGCCGATTGTTCAATTTATCTGTGCCAGAACACGCCGCTTTGCGGAGTTATATAAAGGAATCCTTGGAGAAAGGCCATATTCGCCCATCGTCATCACCGTTGGGAGCAGGGTTCTTTTTTGTGGCCAAGAAGGATGGTTCTTTGAGACCTTGTATTGATTACCACCTTCTTAATAAAATTACAGTCAAATTTCAGTATCCTTTGCCGTTGCTGTCCGACTTGTTTGCTCATATTAAAGGGGCTAGTTGGTTTACCAAGATTGACCTTCGAGGGGCGTATAATCTTGTGCGTATTAAACGGGGCGATGAATGGAAAACAGCATTTAATACGCCCGAGGGCCATTTTGAGTACCTGGTGATGCCATTCGGGCTTTCCAATGCTCCATCAGTGTTTCAGTCTTTTATGCATGACATCTTCTGAAAGTACCTGGTGTAGCATGGCTAAAGGGTTTGTGGTCGATGGGAGGTATGTGCCACATAAGTGCCTGATTGCTGTAATGTAGCCCGGAGTATTCCTTTCTTGCACATAATCTTGTATATGTGTTTCAGGACCTGTGGTAATGTCAGACCACATGGCTAATCATGTGATGGGTTACTGGGTGGGGTTAGCTCTTTATAAGACTGGCTAATCCTTTACACAGCAGATATGTGTGGAGGTGAAACCCTCCTGAGTGTGTTACGGCTTCAGGACTGAGCCGGATGAACTGGACACTTGCTTTTCTTTGCCTGAACCAAAGGCCCATTTTGCTTTCTGTTATTTGCCACATGGTTTATGAAGCAATAAACCCAGTGAACTTTAAAGGAACACGTCTCCTGAGTGTCAGCCGTCGCAGCTGAGTGAGTGAAATCCTTACAATTGGTGGTAGATGTGCGAGCAGCGTTCCCAGCGGAGACGTGAGTTTATTTTTGAATGTCCTGGGTCAAGGCTGTTGCAAGCCAGCAAGCATTGCCGGAGAAAATGGAGGACCTGCTGAAACACTTGGTCCAGATGCAGTCACAGCAGGAGAAAAGGCAGAGCCAGCAGGAGCAAAGGCAGCAAGAGACCAACAGGCTGTTGATGCAGCAGATACAACAGAGCCAGCAGGAGCAACGGCAGAGTCAGCAGGAGCAACGGCAGAGTCAGCAGGAGCAACGGCAGCAGATGCAGCAGAGCCAGCAGGAGCATCAGCAGCAGATGCAGCTTCTGGCAACCGCCATCTAGGGCAAGGCGAGCGCCCCAACCCCAGGTTTGGCTGATGACACCCACGTCCGGAAGACGGTAAGACGCGCATTGCAGAAAATGACTCCCGGGGATGATGTTGAGGCCTTCCTGACGGTGTTTGAGAGGGTCGCTGAGAGGGAAAAACTTCCGCCAGAGCAGTGGGCAGAGGTACTTGCGCCATACCTGACGGGAGAACCCCAGAAGGCGTACTATGATTTGACCTTGCAGGATGCCAAAGAGTATCACAAATTGAAAGCCGAGATTCTCGCACGTTTGGGGGTGACACTGACTGTCAGGGCACAGCGAGTTCACTCCTGGGGCTATCACCGGGACAAACCACCTCGTTCCCAAATGTTTGATCTGTTGCACCTGGTCCAGAAATGGCTGCAGCCAGAATCCTCTGCGCCTGCACAGATGGTAGAACGGGTGATGATGGATCGGTTTGTCCATTCCCTCCCGAGGCCTATACAGTCTTGGGTTGCCCAGGGTGATCCCCAGAATGCCGACGAGCTGATCGGACTGGTTGAGAGATACCAAGGGTTGGAAGGCTCCTTCGGGAGGCAGCCCATGCCGTACTGGGGGTCCCAGAAGGCAGCTGAGTCCCAAAAAGGGGTGGTGCGTCCAAGGTCACAAAGGGCGGGGGAGGTGGTGCCCAAGGTCCCCACGGGTGATATTATTTGTTGGAGGTGCCACAAGCCAGGACATATAGCTGCCCGTTGTTCCCAAACCACTGAGCAGATGGACTGCAGCATGGGACGCCGTTGTTCATACTATGCGTATCCAGCCTGTAGTGTGAACTCTCCATCCAACGAGGGACCTCAAGCGTGTCCCGTAAAGGTGAACGGTCGAGCAGTAACGGCACTGTTAGACTCGGGGAGCCTAGTGACCCTGGTGAGGGCCACTTTTCCTCTCCACCTGCTCCCAGGAAAGAAGGTCGGAGTGCGGTGCATACATGGTGATGCAAAGGACTACCCTATGGCCAGGGTGGATATTGAAACGGCATGTGGCACTGAGTCCCACATAGTCGGTGTGGTTCAGGACTTGTTGCACCCTATAATTATTGGCCGGGATTTCTGTTTGTTTTGGGATTTGTGGGGAAATGGTTCTGAGCTCCCTGGCAGGGAACCAGTGAACCCTGGAAGGGTATCGCCACACCCAGAGGCAGACAGTTTTCCTTTTTGTGTTCTGGTTGGGGATGAGGAGGAAGTATCCCCTACATCTGACATTCTGGAGTTAGAGGTTACCGGTGAAAATTTTGGGACTGCCCAACATAGGGACCCCACTCTGAGGGAAGCCTTTAATAATGTCACAGTTATTGACGGGGTGGTACAGGAGCCGGGGGCAGACACAAGATTTCCCCATTTTCTGTTGAGGGGGGAGTTGTTGTACCGTGTCACGAAAATACGGGAGGAGTTGGTAGAGCAGTTGATAGTGCCGGGTCCGTATAGACGGAAAGTGTTGGACATGGCCCATTCACACATCTTGGGTGGACACCTGGGGGTGGAAAAAACGCAGGAACGGGTTGTGCAGAGGTTCTATTGGCCTGGGTGTCACCGGGAAATAGTGAACTATTGCAGGTCCTGCCCTACATGTCAGCTAACTGCTCCTACTCCTCATTTCCGGAACCCCCTTGTGCCACTGCCCATTATTGAGGTACCGTTCGAGAGAATTGCCATGGACTTGGTCGGTCCCTTAGTTAAATCAGCTCGGGGCCATCAGTATATATTAGTCATCCTGGACTATGCCACACGCTATCCTGAGGCAATTCCCTTGAGAAATT
The DNA here is from genome assembly GCF_032444005.1 of Ranitomeya imitator. NCBI lineage: Eukaryota > Metazoa > Chordata > Amphibia > Anura > Dendrobatidae > Ranitomeya > Ranitomeya imitator. Next base: position 282,752,795 of record NC_091286.1, read on the forward strand.
CTTCCTCAAAAAGCATAGCCCGCGAGTTGGTCCATGTCTTTTCCCGGACAGGTCTGCCAAAGGAGATCCTGACTGACCAGGGTACACCTTTCATGAGCAAGGTGATGAGGGAGTTATGCAAAGCCCTGAAGATCTCCCAGTTGAGGACCTCGGTGTACCATCCCCAGTCAGATGGCCTTGTTGAGAGGTTTAACAAGACCCTAAAGAGCATGCTGAGAAAAGCTATAGAGAAAGACGGTAGAGACTGGGATTGTCTCTTACCCTATCTGATGTTTTCCATTCGTGAAGTTCCACAGGCCTCCACAGGGTTCTCACCGTTTGAGCTTCTATATGGCCGACATCCACGAGGACTCCTGGATATAGCCAAGGAAACCTGGGAGGCCGAAGTCACACCCCACAGAAGCGTCATTGAGCATGTGGCCCTGATGCAGCAGAGGATTGCAAAGGTGATGCCTATCGTGAAAGAACACCTTCTCCAAGCACAAGAAGCTCAAGCCAGGGTCTACAACCGGTCTGCAAGAGTGAGGCAGTTCAATCCGGGAGACCGAGTTCTTGTGTTAGTTCCAACGGTGGAAAGCAAGTTCTTGGCCAAATGGCAAGGGCCATATGAGGTTGTCGAGAAACTTGGTGAGGTAAATTATAAAATTCACCAACCAGGAAGACGGAAACCATTCCAAGTTTACCATGTCAACCTCATCAAGCCATGGCAAGATAGAGAGCCGACAGCAACTCCATCATTGTTAAGCAACCCAGAAGGTGAGGTTGGAGCGGTTACTATAGCAGAGACGCTATCAAAGACCCAGAAACAGCAGTGCCGGGAGTTACTCCAGAAAAACAGGGACCTGTTTTCAGAATTGCCAGGATACACAAAGGTCATAGAGCACGAGGTCCTAACAGAGCCACATGTGCGGGTGAATGTGAAACCTTATCGTATTCCTGAGGCTCGTCGAGAAGTTATCTCCAAGGAAGTGGAGCATATGTTGAGGCTTGGGGTCATTGAGGAATCCAAGAGCGGTTGGTCGAGCCCAATTGTCCTGGTCCCAAAACCTGATGGAGAGTGGAGGTTTTGCAACGACTATCGGAAGTTGAATGAAGTCTCCAAGTTCGACGCTTATCCCATGCCCCGTATTGATGAGCTCATCGAAAGGCTTGGGCACGCCAGATATATATCCACCTTGGATTTGACAAAGGGGTATTGGCAGATCCCCATGGCACAGGAAGCCAAGGAGAAGACGGCCTTTTCGACACCTGATGGATGCTTCCAATATGCCCGGATGCCGTTTGGCCTACAGGGAGCTCCGGCGACCTTCCAGAGGGCTATGGATAGAGTCCTTGCACCCCATAAGGCCTACGCTGCTGCGTACCTAGATGATATCGTCATCTTTAGCCCGGACTGGGAGAGTCATCTGGAGAAAGTCCAAGCGGTGTTGGATGCTATAAGAGAGGCCGGATTTACTATAACCCCGAAGAAGTGCGCCTTGGGTAAAGAAGAAGCTAAGTACCTTGGATACATAGTGGGTCATGGAGAAATAAAACCCCAAATCAATAAAGTGGAGGCAATCCAAACATGGCCAAAACCAGTTTCCAAGAAACAAGTTAAAGCCTTCCTGGGAATCGTGGGATATTACAGGAGGTTCATCCCAAACTTCGCCACGATGGCTGCGCCTCTGACTGACCTGCTAAAAGGGACAAAATCAGTAATGGTTAAGTGGTCCGAAGAAACAGAGTCAGCCTTCCAAGAAATGAAAAACGCTTTGTGTAAGCAACCCGTTCTGATGGCCCCAAACTTCAAGAAAGAGTTTATTCTTCAGACAGATGCCTCAGATGTTGGGGTGGGAGCAGTCCTTTCCCAAGAACTACATGGGGAGGAGCATCCTGTTCTCTATCTGAGCAGGAAGCTGTCCTCATCTGAAAAGAACTACTCAGTCGTTGAGAAGGAGTGCTTGGCCATAAAATGGGCAGTGGACATATTGCGGTACTATCTGCTGGGACGTAAATTTAGACTGGTATCTGACCATGCCCCGCTTAGGTGGATGAGAGAAACGAAAGGAAGAAATGCTAGAGTCACCCGTTGGTTCTTAGCCCTGCAGGACTTCAGTTTCCATGTGGAACATAGGGCCGGAAAGCTGCACGGTAATGCGGATGCCCTATCGAGAATCCCTTGTTTAGTGGGGGAAAGTGCCGAGCCCCACGGCTTTAGGCAGAGGGGGGAGGTATGTAGCATGGCTAAAGGGTTTGTGGTCGATGGGAGGTATGTGCCACATAAGTGCCTGATTGCTGTAATGTAGCCCGGAGTATTCCTTTCTTGCACATAATCTTGTATATGTGTTTCAGGACCTGTGGTAATGTCAGACCACATGGCTAATCATGTGATGGGTTACTGGGTGGGGTTAGCTCTTTATAAGACTGGCTAATCCTTTACACAGCAGATATGTGTGTTACGGCTTCAGGACTGAGCCGGATGAACTGGACACTTGCTTTTCTTTGCCTGAACCAAAGGCCCATTTTGCTTTCTGTTATTTGCCACATGGTTTATGAAGCAATAAACCCAGTGAACTTTAAAGGAACACGTCTCCTGAGTGTCAGCCGTCGCAGCTGAGTGAGTGAAATCCTTACACTGGATAAATTCCTGATTGTGTATTTGGATGATATTTTGGTCTTTTCGGATGATTGGGAGTCTCATGTGAAGCAGGTCAGAATGGTGTTCCAGGTCCTTCGTGCTAATTCCTTGTTTGTGAAGGGGTCAAAGTGTCTCTTTGGAGTTCAGAAGGTTTCATTTTTGGGGTTCATTTTTTCCCCTTCTACTGTCGAGATGGACCCTGTTAAAGTCCAGGCCATTCATGATTGGACTCAGCCGACATCTGTGAAGAGCCTGCAAAAGTTCCTGGGCTTTGCTAATTTTTATCGTCGCTTCATCGCTAATTTTTCTAGTGTTGCTAAACCGTTGACTGATTTGACCAAGAAGGGTGCTAATGTGGTCAATTGGTCTTCTGCGGCCGTGGATGCTTTTCAGGAATTGAAGCGTCGTTTTTCTTCTGCCCCTGTGTTGTGCCAGCCAGATGTTTCGCTCCCGTTTCAGGTTGAGGTTGATGCCTCTAAGATTGGGGCAGGGGCTGTTTTGTCGCAAAAAAGTTCTGATGGCTCGGGAATTAAGCCATGTGCTTTCTTTTCTAGAAAGTTTTCGCCTGCTGAGCGCAATTATGATGTTGGTAATCGAGAATTGTTGGCTATGAAGTGGGCATTCGAGGAGTGGCGTCATTGGCTTGAAGGAGCCAAGCATCGCGTGGTGGTCTTGACAGATCGCAAGAATTTGACTTATCTTGAGTCTGCCAAACGGTTGAATCCGAGACAGGCTCGATGGGCGTTGTTTTTCTCCCGTTTTGATTTTGTGGTTTCGTACCTTCCGGGCTCTAAGAATGTGAAGGCTGATGCCCTGTCAAGGAATTTTGTGCCTGACTCTCCGGGTGTTTCTGAGCTGGCAGGTATTCTCAAAAAGGGGATAATTTTGTCTGCCATCTCCCCTGATTTGCGGCGGGTGCTGCAAAAATTTCAGGCTGATAGACCTGACCGTTGCCCAGCAGAGAAACTGTTTGTCCCTGATATATGGACTAGTAGAGTTATCTCTGAGCTTCATTGTTCAGTGTTGGCTGGGCATCCTGGAATCTTTGGTACCAGAGATTTGGTGGCTAGATCCTTTTGGTGGCCGTCTTTGTCACGGGATGTGCGTTCTTTTGTGCAGTCCTGTGGGACTTGTGCTCGGGCTAAGCCCTGCTGTTCTCGTGCTAGTGGGTTGCTTTTGCCCTTGCCGGTCCCGAAGAGGCCCTGGACGCATATTTCTATGGATTTTATTTCGGATCTCCCCATCTCTCAAAAGATGTCAGTCATTTGGGTGGTTTGTGATCGCTTTTCTAAGATGGTCCATTTGGTACCCTTGCCTAAATTGCCTTCCTCCTCTGATTTGGTGCCATTGTTTTTCCAGCATGTGGTTCGTTTGCATGGCATTCCGGAGAACATCGTTTCAGACAGAGGTTCCCAGTTTGTTTCGAGGTTTTGGCGATCCTTTTGTGCTAGGATGGGCATTGATTTGTCTTTTTCCTCGGCTTTCCATCCTCAGACAAATGGCCAATCCGAACGAACTAATCAGACGTTGGAAACATATCTGAGATGCTTTGTTTCTGCTGATCAGGTTGATTGGGTGTCCTTTTTGCCATTGGCTGAGTTTGCCCTTAATAATCGGGCCAGCTCGGCTACTTTGGTTTCGCCGTTTTTCTGCAATTCTGGTTTCCATCCTCGTTTCTCTTCAGGGCAGGTTGAGTCTTCGGACTGTCCTGGTGTAGATACTGTGGTGGATAGGTTGCAGCAGATTTGGACTCATGTGGTGGACAATTTGACATTGTCCCAGTAGAAGGCTCAACGTTTCGCTAACCGCCGGTGCTGTGTGGGTCCCCGACTTCGTGTTGGGGATTTAGTTTGGTTGTCGCCTCGTTATGTTCCTATGAAGGTTTTCTCTCCTAAGTTTAAGCCTCGTTTCATTGGTCCGTATAAAATTTCTGAGGTTATCAATCCTGTGTCATTTCGTTTGGCCCTTCCAGATTCTTTTGCCATCCATAATGTGTTCCATAGGTCGTTATTGCGGAGATACGTGGCGCCTGTGGTTCCATCCGTTGACCCTCCTGCTCCGGTGTTGGTTGAGGGGAGTTGGAGTATGTGGTGAAGATTTTGGATTCCCGTATTTCGAGACATAAACTCCAGTACTTGGTCAAGTGGAAGGGTTATGGTCAGGAGGATAATTCCTGGGTTTTTGCCTCTGATGTTCATGCGGCCGATCTGGTTGGTGCCTTTCATTTGGCTCATCCTGGTTGGCCTGGGGGCTCTCGTGAGGGTTCGGTGACCCCTCCTCAAGGGGGGGGTACTGTTGTGAATTCTGTTGTCAGGCTCCCTCCTGTGGTCATCAATGGTACCTCGGCTGGTTCTGTCCATGGACTTTCTCTGGTGCCTGTGGGTGTTTCTGAGTTTCCTTCCACAGGTGACGAGGCTAATTCGTTAGTGGGCTGCTCTATTTAACTCAACAGCATAGCCAGCCACTAGACTCTAAAACTTAACATTTAATATGTATACCTCTAAAATTATGTGTACTTTAAAAACAATTTGGTGCTCATGTCTAACCGTGCACTAGACAAGAAAAATGTCATGATCTCACCCAGTTGCTGTCTCTCTTCTTGTTCTTGGGGACTGCCCTTGTTAGGGCGGGAGTCTTATACACGGGGCACGACAGGGAAGATAGCTTCAAACCCTTCCCCCCTACCTATATCTTTTTTTCCCCCCCCCATTGGAAAAGGTTTATTGGTCTCTGTCCCTTGCCGTGCTCTCAATAAGCACAAGAATCTATAACAAGAAGAGAGACAGCAACTGGGTGAGATCATGCCATTTTTCTTATCTAGTGCACGGATAAACATGAGCACCAAATTGTTTTTAAAGTACACATAATTTTAGAGGTATACATATTAAATGTTAAGTTTTAGAGTCTAGTGGCTGGCTATGCTGGGTTGTTAGTTAAAAGTGGTCAGACGTGATTAGGAATGATACGTTCTGGTTTCTTTCTTTTTTCCTGCTGAATTCATCTATTTAACTCCACTTAGATCTTTGCCCCATGCCAGCTGTCAATGTTGTACTATGGCTCTAGTTCGCTCCTGGATCGTTCTGAGTTCCTGTTGCTCCAGCAGAAGCTAAGTTCCTCTGTGCTATTTTGCTTGTTTGCTATTTTTTCTGTCCAGCTTGCTTTTGTCTATATTGCCTTGCTTGCTGGAAGCTCTGGGACGCAGAGGGGCGCCTCCCGCACCGTGAGTCGGTGCGGAAGGTATTTTTCCCTGCACTCTCTGCGTGGTCTTTTGTAGGTTTTTGTGCTGACCGCAAAGTAACCTTTTCTATCCTCGGTCTGTTCAGTAAGTCGGGCCTCACTTTGCTAAATATATTTCATCTCTGTGTTTGTATTTTCATCTTTACTCACAGTCATTATATGTGGGTGGCTGCCTTTTCCTTTGGGGAATTTCTCTGAGGCAAGGTAGGCTTTATTTTTCTATCTTCAGGGCTAGCTAGTTTCTTAGGCTGTGCCGAGTTGCATAGGGAGCGTTAGGCGCAATCCACGGCTATTTCTAGTGTGTTTTGATAGGTTTAGGGATTGCGGTCAGCAGAGTTCCCACGTCCCAGAGCTCGTCCTTATTATCAGTAACTATCAGGTCCATTATTTGTCCAAACCACCGGATCATAACAGTTTCCACTGTTTAGGTAGTTCAGGGACTCTCCAAACGTGACATTACACCCGCAGACCATTCCATCAAAGTCTGCATTCCAAAACATCACTACTTCCCTTCCGAGCCCTGACGTGTAACCATACAGTAGTTTTCTCCCACATTTGGGGTATCAGCGTACTCATGACAAATTGTTCAGCAACTTTTGGGGTCCAATTTCTCCTGTTACCCTTGGGAAAATAAAAAATTGGGGACTACAAAATCATGTTTGTGGAAACAAAATGATTTTTTTTATGTTACAGCTCTACGTTATAAACTTCTGTGAAGCCCTTGGGGGTTCAAAGTTCTCACGACACATCTAGATAAGTTCCTTGGGGGTCTATTTTCCAAAATAGTTTCATTTGTGAGGGTTTTCACTGTTTAGGCACATCAGGGGCTCTCCAAACGCGACATGGTGTTCGATCTCAATTCCAGCCAAAAAGTCAAACAGCGTTCCTTCTCTTCCGAGCTCTGCCATGCGCCCAAACAGTAGTACCCCCTAAATTTTCATTTTTTTCACAAATAAATGCAAATCATATCAAATAAATTTTACAAATATCCTAAAGTACAATATGTCTCGAAAAAACAGTGTCAGAATCACCGGGATCCATGGAAGCGTTCCAAAGTTATTACCTCATAAAAGGACAGTGGTCCGAATTGTCAAAATTGGCCTTGTCATTAACATGCAAACCACCCTTGGTGGGTAAAGGGGTTAAACATCAAATTATACTAAAAAAACAAGTGTGTCATGCATCACTTTGTGAGGCAGTCAAGAGTAAATTTTTTTCATCAATATTGGTTTGCTGCTTCTGCATGGATAGAAAAAATGGTATAATTGAAATTCAGCAGCAACACTCTAGCCATTGTGATCAGTCACTGCCAACTCTCCTATTTCTCTCCCAATCGAGCAAATGTCAGTATTATTCTCTTTTCTTCACAAACAATACACTAATATTCAGAATTGCAGATCAGTACTATCTTTACAATTTATTCACTGCTTTATGGCTTTCACTCCGTATGTCTTTGGCAAAGTTGTGACCTATGCATATTAAGCACAAAATGACCACTGCATTCCTTGTTTTTGCTTTTATACACTTAGCAACAGTTCCTCAAGTAGGGCTATGCTATAACATGTGATACATATAGCAACCCCACAGGGGGTTGTTAGTGGACAGCACAACAAACACACAAAAGGATGGAAAAGGGGGGAGGAAGGCACTATCAATAGAAAAATGAAGGAATGGTCAGCTCATGCTCAAGCCTGAACCTGACTCTGCACTCCCCTAACGCCCTAAGCTGGTTCTTTCCCCACCACTGTCAGGCACCTCGTCCCTCACTGTCACCTCACGCTACCCAGGTTAGTGCACTGGCCTGCAATGAGCACTAGCCTCACCACTGCAGATAGTATCACACAGGGAACAGTGAAAAACATGAAAGGCACGAGGAGAAAGCACCACACTTAGCTTCCAAACTCCGCTGCCAAGCTCCACACTGCAGATGACACAGAAGCCTGACTCCAAGCTCCAGAAACAGCAGACACCAGAGAGCTGCCACTGCAAGGCTGGCCTCCATAGGGAAACTCTATCACCAACAGTCAGCAGATGCATCAGGTGACCATTTAAAGGATGGTGGGAGTTGTCACCACTAGTGATGAGCGAGTGTACTCGTTGCTCGGGTTTTCCTGAGCACCCTCGGGTGACTTCCGAGTATTTGTTAGTGTTCGGAGATTAAGTTTTCATCGCCTCAGATGAATGATTTACAGCTATTAGCCAGGCTGAGTACATGTGGGGGTTGCCTGGTTGCTAGGGAATCCTCACATGTAACCAAGCTGTCTAGTAGCTGTAAATCATTCAGCTCATCACTAGTCACCACCACATCAGCTGACCCAACAGCACTGCAGTTACACCAGATTGCCAGCGGGGGGAAAAACTGACATTAACCCCCGATGGTCATGAAAGGAAAAAGCAACATTTAAAATAGAGTGGAACCAGAGCTGCGACGAATCCAAAAATGGATAGTTACAAAGACATTATGGTGAAGCCTGTCCAGCCTCATCCAAGGTCATGTCAGCCTTATGTGGCTGATATAATCTTCTGCAATGTATAGAATGGTTGTGGCCGTTTTAAACAATTTGTGGAACGCGAATTGCAACTTGTTCATATTCGCTAGTTTCACCAAATTTCTAAAAATTTGACATGCATTTGATTCACACAAAATAAATTAGCTCATATTCAATACAAAAAATAAAACTTTGATGAATGCAGCTTTGGCACATCATATAGATGTGTTTGGTAATATATGAGACAATAAATGTGGCCACCAGCCATTTTACATGGCATTTTTTTTTGGCAGGACAAGTTGTAGCTTTGAATGATTGAGTGAAATCATTAATTTCTCAGTCCCTTATGACAGCACCATGGAGAGAGGGGATCCGCCTTTCAGGGACAGGAAACCTACAGATAAAAGGGTTGTTCCTCACCCTCGCATCAGTTGGTTTCCTGTCACTTCCCTTTCGGAATATCAATAGCCCCCCGTTTGTTCACAAAATTAGTATCAGGAATAATTGCCCATCTGAGGGAACAGGACATTCTAATTATTCCATGCCTAGACGATCTGCTAATAGTAAGCGACTCAGCCCAGAACTGCAGAGTTTGCATCAGTCGGTTTCCTGTCCCTGATGGGAAACCTTCAGTGCGGTACCTGCACAAAGACGTCATCTGAATGAAGGACCAGTGCTGGTCAGTCGGGATCCGGCAGTGAGGAGGCTCCTCCTGATAGGGTGTCAGAAAGCAAAAATTCAAGATGGAATCAATAAGGTCCACCATCAAAATACTTTTTCCAGGATGCTTTATGATGGTATTAGACCTCAGAGATGCATATTATTATGTTCCCATCCACAAGGAATATCAGAAATTCCTCAGGCTGGCAGTCTTCATAAACGGGGAGGTCAAAGAATTCCAATACAGAAATCTCCCGTTCGGAATATCAATAGCCCCCCGTGTGTTCACAAAATTAGTAGCAGAAATAATGGCCCATCTGAGGGAACAGGACATTCTAATCATTCCATACCTAGACGATCTGCTAATAGTAAGCAACTCAGCCCAGAACTGCAGAGTTCGCATCAGTTGGTTTCCTGTCCCTGATGGGGAACCTTCAGTGCGGTACCTGCACAAAGACGTCATCTGGATGAAGAACCAGTGCCAGTCAGTCGGAATCCAGCAGCGAGGAGGCTCCTGCTGATAGGGTGCCTGGGGCCGCCACTGCTGGGACTGATGGGTCCTTCAGGGTGAGTGGGGCGGAGCAATGCCACCACTCTGGAATGGATTATTGGGCTCCCGGATTCTCCGGGACTACACATGCTGACAATGTGTACAGTGAGTGCACCAAGATGGCCGCCGCTCTGGAAGCAGAGCGGAACTTTCGGGTCCTGGGTGGGCGCATGCGCAGTAATGCTCCCTCAGTCACAATGATCACAGGTGGAGGGGGCGGGACAGGAAGTGGCACCACAGAGCGGCAGATTTAAAAGGGGAAGATGCAGACAGCTTTTTGCTGCATGCAGTCCCCATGAATATGGAAGGCAGCGACGAGCAACACCAAGAGCAGCAGCAGCAGTTTAAGCCTCAGCAACAGAAACTCCATCATAAACAACAAGATGGGCCCAAGGAAAAAGACAAGAGGAGTAGCTGTTCCAGTAATTGCTCCACACAGCACAGCAGGTCGGCTACAGCGAACAAGTCTCCGTCCACGGATCCCTCAGTCCAGGATACAGTCCCCCCTCCAGAACCGTTACCTGCAATTTCATCTAAAAGGTGAGTGAATGTCGAGAAAGATCATGCTTGTAATGGGGTTCCTTCTGGTCCCTTAATAGGGAAAGAAGAAGTCAGGGAAAATTAGAAACCGATGTTGCCCCACTTGTAACAGAGCCCTATCAGAATCATGAGATAAGTAGCTCTGTAGGTCATGTATACAAAAAATAGTATGTGAGGAAACCCTGGATTTTGCTTCTGAACTGAGATCCACAATCAGATCCAAAGTTCAGAATGCCTTTTCAACCATCACGCAGGGAGAAAAATCAAAAAAGAAAGAATTTATATATTCCAAATCTGATTCTTCTACTTCAGGGGAACTGGATTCAGATGCCTCAGACTCCTCAGCTTCATTCTGGGGTGAAGAAAAGGAGGACATCACTGCTTTCTCCTAGACGAAGTGGAGGTTCTGGTAAAAGCAGTGAGATCCACCATGGGGATGGAAGACCCCGTCCGGATAAAACAATACAGGACATAATGTTTGGGGGTTTAGGACAAAAGAAACACAGAGTGTTTCCAATAAATCCAAATCTCTAAGCGCTAATCAAAAAAGAATGGGAACGACCAGATAGGAAAAATTTGTCAGTCCCTTCCCTCAAAAGGAAATACCCCTTTGAGGAAGAGGCATCCACATCTTGGGACAAAGCTCCTAGGCTTGATGTAGCGGTGGCCAAAGCTTCAAAAAAGTTTGCACTTCCCTTTGAAGATATGAGTACACTTAAGGATCCCCTAGATAAAAAGATGACACCCTTCTGAAAGGGGCCTTGAAATCAGCAGGGGGAAATCTTAGGCCAGTTATAGCAGCAATGTGTACATCCAGATCCCTCATGGTTTGGGTGGAGCAACTGGAGAAACAGCTGAGGGATGGAACATTAAGGAACAAAAATCCTAGAATCCTTACCCATGATAAGAGGGGCAGCAGCATTCCTTGCGGACTCTTCTGCAGATTCAGTCTGTTTATCATCAAAGACGGCAGCTCTCTCAAACGGGGCAAGGAGAAGCTTATGGCTCAAAAGCTGGCCCTGGAGATATTCAGATGAAACTTCAACTGTGCTCAATTCCCTGTGAAGGTAAATACATGTTCGGAGAAACTTTGGATGACATACTCCAAAAAGCAGGAGATAAAAAGAAAGGATTTCCGAACCTAGGGCCAACACCATTCCAATGGCCCTTTTGGAATAAGAGATTTTTCAGTAGAAAGCCCCCAAGAGAACAAAATAGATGGGAGGAAGGACGAAGGAAGGACAGGGGATATCTCTTCAACAACCCCTTCTGAGATAAAAAAAAATCCCCCATATGACTGTCTTCCCAGGGTGGGGGGAAGATTAAATCTTTTCCTCCCGGCCTGGGAAAGAATATCCAGCAGTCCTTGGATTCTGAGTCTAATTGGGTCAGGGGTTGATAGATTTCTCCTCCCTTCCCCCTCAGAACTATGTCATAACTCCCTTAAGATTCTCAGCAAGGGAACACGGAGCGTTAGAAAACGGAATCTTAAATCTAGGAAAAAAAGCGGTCTTACAGCGCGTTCCACCTCACGAAAGGAGAAAAAAATGGTTTCATTCTCCACTGCTTCTGGTATCAAAACCAGACGGTACATATCGAACTATAATAAACCTACGCAAATTAAACAACTGTGTCAGAAAGCAAAAATTCAAGATGGAATCAATAAGATCCACCATCAAAATACTATTTTCAGGATGCTTTATGACAGTATTAGACCTCAGAGATGCATATTATCATGTTCCTGTCCACAAGGAATATCGGAAATTCCTCAGGCTGGCAGTCTTCATAAACGAGGAGGTCGAAGAATTCCAATACAGAAATCTCCCATTCGGAATATCAATAGCCCCCTGTGTGTTCACAAAATTAGTAGCAGAAATAATGGCCCATCTGAGGGAACAGGACATTCTAATCATTCCATACCTAGACGATCTGCTAATAGTAAGCGACTCAGCCCAGAACTGCAGAGTTCAAAGAGACAGGGTAATGAGAACCCTGGAAAACCTAGGTTGGCTCCTAAACTTAAAAAATAAAGATTGGAACCCAGCAAAATCCAGGAGTTTCAAAGTCTAACACTGGACTCACAGAAACAAGAATGCCGCCTCCCAGTACGCAAGACACGAAATATCTTACATATACTAACAAAAGCCTTACGAAATCCCTCCATGACACTAAGGAAGGCAATGTGACTCCTAGGCTCTCTCTCTGCATGCCTACCAGTGGTACATAGGGGATAACTGCACACAAGAGACCTCCAATGGGACATATTGAAGAATCAGAGCAAGGCCAGAGGCCGCTCAGAAAGCCAGATAACTCTAAATTCCTCTTCTACTCATTCCCTTCTTTGGTAGACAACTACCCATAATTTATCTAAAGGGATCCCCTTGGTGACAAAGATATCCCATATAATTACTACAGATGCAAGCCCCACAGGATGGGGAGCTCACATGAACAACCTAGTTACACAGTGGACATGGGTAATTCTGGAATTAGAAACCTCTTCCAATCAGAATGAACTATGGGCTGTGGGTCAGGCTCTCTTGGTTTACCTACCCCACCTATGAGGTCATCATGTCCGAATATTCTTGGACAACCAGGTGGCAGTAGCTTATATAAACCATTTGGGAGGGTACCAGGTCCCGAACTCTGATGGACACCTCCAGGATCCTCAAACTAGCGGTGGAGAACCTTCTATCCCTCTCGGCACTACATATTCGGGGGTAGAAAATAAAAAGCCGATTATCTGAGTCGTACTCAATTAAGGGAAGGAGAATGGGTCTTGAATCAATCCATCTTACAAAAAATAACAAAGATGTGGGGAACCCCAATGACAGATTTCTTTGCCGATCACAAAAACAAAAGAAGTAGATGTTTTATACTCTCACAACCCCAAGAGAAATCCTCAAGTACTAGATGCCTTTATTCTCATTCTAGCCCAAGAGAAGCTGGTTTACTTGGTTGAGGATCCTGACCATCACCGACCCATGGGTGCTAACGGATATCCCGGATCTCCTGTCCCATTGACCAGTTTTACACCCTCAAGCAGTGAACCTCCATTTAACAGCATGGAATTGAAAAGGCTCTGCTGAAGGAAAGAGGGTTCTTAGAGGAACTGATTTCTATACTACAAAAAAGTAGAAAACCAGTTACTATTAGAACTTACTGCAAAACCTGCAGGAAGTTACTATCCACCTCCAACGTAAAGATTCAGGAGGGGGCCTCAATTACAGAATTACTTGAATTTCTACAAAAAGGTCTAGAAAAGGGCCTAGCAGTGAGCACGTTAAAAGTACAAGTAGAGGCCTTAGGTACACTTTATAATCATTGCAGGCAACCCTTGGATAGCAAGATTCATCAGAGCCGCAACGAGATCTAAACCATTGGTCAGCAGGAAACTGCCATCCAGGGATCTGAATCTAGTCCTATCTGCCCTGACGGGACCACCGTTTGAACCAAGAAACACAGCCTCCCTTAAAGAGTTATCCTTAAAAACCATACTCCTGGTAGCCTTAATATTGACCCGTAGGGTGAGTGACATTCAGGCCCTATCGGCAGCACCCCTATTCACGAACATCCTAGATGATAGGGTTATATTAAAACCTGACCCAGCATATTTACCTAAGCATCCCGGTTCCACAAGTCCCACGAGGTAGTCCTTCCTTCCTTTTGCCCAAATCCCAGAAATAGTAAAGAGGAGAAATTCCACACTCTAGATGTCAAAAGATACCAAGTCCAGTACCTAGAGTCCACCAAGAGCTGTAGGAAGATAGGATCTCTCTTTGTTTGTTTTCATGGACCAAGGAAAGGTCTTAAAGCATCCAAGAGTACCCCGGCAAGGTTGATAAAGGAAGCAATAATCCTGGCTTACTCATCCACGGGGAACACAATCCCGGATGATCTAAAAGCTCATTTTACAAGGGCCATAGCGACCTCATGGGCAGAGTGGTCAGAAGTATCTATAGAACAAATCTGCAAAGCACAGTGTTCTCTTTTTGATAAGCAATACAATAATGTATATATATATTTTTTGTTGTCACTAACCTGGAGCTCCTTTTATCTGTAGGTTTCATGTCCCTGTAGAGTGGATCCCCTCTCTCCGTGGTGCTGTCATGGGCTCTGAGAAACACTGTTATCGGTGAGCAACTATGACTTTTACCATATACTGCACTGGAAAAATTGGAACTGAAATCAAAATGCGGTACGCTGATGAAAAACCCGTAATTGTACAATTGTTTCTGAAAGTAAATTTTACAGCTTTCGTTATAAGGTAAAAATGACCCGCCAACATTATTCTTTGGGACAGTATGATTATGGTTTCACCATAATATTCCATGTAACATCACTGACATTTGCACTTCATGGAACAGGCTCAGCTCCTGAGCCTGGTCCTTGATAGCGCACAGCTGTTTTACATGTATGGCAGCTGTCATTATCCCCTATCTGATATTAGACGCACTATCCCATCGAGGTGGGGTGAGCCTGTATGACCACCGAGGGGATAGTATGTCATATGCGATCGGCCGCGCTCACGGGGGGAGCGGCCGGGTGTCAGCTGACTATCGCAGCTGACATCCGGCACTATGTGCCAGGAGCAGTCACGGACCGCCCCTGGCACATTAAACCCCGGCACACTGCGATCAAACATGATTGCAGTGTTCTGGCGGTATAGGGAAGCATCGCGCAGGGAGGGGGCTCCCTGCGTGCTTCCCTGAGACCCCCGGAGCAACACGATGTGATCACGTTGCTGCATGGGTCTCTTACCTCCTCCCCGCAGCAGGCCCGAATCCAAAATGGCCACGGGGCTGCATCCGGGTCCTGCAGGGAGGTGGCTTCAGAGCGCCTGCTCTGAAACCTCCAGGAGTGCATGTCAGATCACTGATCTGACACAGTGCACAGCAAAGTGTCAGATCAGCAATCTTACACTATAACATGATGCCCCCTTGGGGAAATGTTACAGTGTAAAAAAAAAAATATTCACATGTGTAAAAATTTTTTACAAAATTCCTAAAAATATATAGATATATTGTTCCTATAAATACATTTCTTTATCTAAAAAAAAACAATAAAAGTACACATATTTAGTATCGCCGCGTCCGTAACGACCCGACCTATAAAACTGTCCCACTAGTTAACCCCTTCAGTGAACACCATAAAAAAAAACGAGGCAAAAAACAACGCTTTATTATTATACTGCCAAACAAAAAGTGGAATAACACGCGATCATAAAGATGGATATACATAACCATGGTACCTCTGAAAACGTCATCTTGTCCCGCAAAAAGCGAGCCACCATACAGCATCATCAAAGAAAAAAGAAAAAAGTTATAGTCCTCAGAATAAAGCAATGCAAAAATAATTAGTTTTTCTATAAAAGTTTTTATCGTATAAAAGCGCCAAAACATAAAAATGATATAAATGAGGTATCGACCCTAAGAATAAAACTGCCTTATCCAGTTTTCCAAACGCGGAACGGTATAAATGCCTCCCCCAAAAGAATTTCATGTATAGCTGGTTTTTGGTCATTCTGCCTCACAAAAATCGAAATAAAAAGTGATCAAAAAATGTCACGTGCCCGAATATGGTACCAATAAAAACATCAACTCGTCCCGCAAAAAACAAGACCTCACATGACTCTGTGGACCCAAATATGGAAAAATTATAGCTCTCAAAATGTGGTAACGCCAAAAATATTTTTTGCAATAAAAAGCGTCTTTTAGTTTGTGACAGCTGCCAATCATAAAAATCCGCTAAAATACCTGCTATAAAAGTAAATCAAACCACCCTTCATCACCCCCTTAGTTAGGGAAAAATTAGGGTTAGGGATAGGGCTAGGGCTAGGGCTAGGGTTAGGGTTAGGGTTAGGATTAGGGTTGGGGCTAGGGTTAAGGTAAGGGTTCGGGCTAAAGTTAGGGTTAGGGTTTGGATTACATTTACGGTTGGGAATAGGGTTGGGATTAGGGCTAAGATGTGTCAGGGTTAGGGGTGTGGTTAGGGTTACCATTGGGATTAGGGTTAGGGGTATGTTTGGATTAGGGTTTCAGTTATAATTGGGGGTTTCCACTGATTAGGCACATCAGGGGCTCTCCAAACGCAACATGGCGTCCGATCTCCATTCCAGTCAATTCTGCATTGAAAAAGTAAAACAGTGCTCCTTTGCTTCCGAGCTCTCCCGTGTGCCCAAACAGGGGTTTACCCCAACATATGGGGTATCAGTGTACTCAGGACACATTGGACAACAACTTTTAGCGTCCAATTTCTCTTGTTACCCTTGGGAAAATACATAACTGGGGGCTAAAAAATAATTTTTGTGGGAAAAAAGAATTTTTATTTTCACGGCTCTGCGTTATAAACTGTAGTGAAACACTTGGGGGTTCAAAGCTCTCACAACACATCTAGATGATTTCCTTATGGGGTCTACTTTCCAAAATGGTGTCACTTATGGGGGGTTTCAATGTTTAGGCACATCAGTGGCTCTCTAAACGCAACATGGCATCCCATTTCAATTCCAGTCAATTTTGCATTGAAAAGTCAAATGGCGCTCCTTCGTTTCCAAGCTATGCTATGCGCCCAAACAGTGGTCTACCCCCACATATGGGGTATGAGCATACTCAGGACCAATTGTACAACAACTTTTGGGGTCCAATTTTTTATTTTACCCTTGACAAGATCATTTTTGTGAAAAAAATATGATTTTTTATTTTTACGGCTCTGCATTATAAACTTCTGTGAAGCACTTGGTGGGTCAAAGTGCTCACCACACATCTAGATAAGTTCCTTAGGGGGTCTACTTTCCAAAATGGTGTCTGTTATGGACCTGGTGGTTAGGAGCACCAGGAACGACCTGATGGTTAAACTCACACAAGACAAGCTCTGGGAAGTGGGAACTCTGCTGACCGCAACCCCTAATCCTATCACACAACTAGAAATAGCCGTGGAGCGTACCTAACACATCCTAGACGCCTCTTCACAGCCTAAGAGCTAACTAGCCCTAGAAATAGAAAATAAAGCCTACCTTGCCTCAGAGAAATTCCCCAAAGGAAAAGGCAGCCCCCCACATATATTGACTGTGAGTAAAGATGAAAGTCACAAACACAGAAATGAAACAGGTTTCAGCAAAGAGAGGCCCGACTTACTAAACAGACTGAGGATAGGAAAGGTAACTTTGCGGTCAGCACAAAAAACTGCAAAAAGACCACGCGGAGTGTGCAAAAAGACCTCCGCACCGACTCACGGTGCGGAGGTGCCACTCTGCATCCCAGAGCTTCCAGCTAGCAAAACAAAATCATGATAGCAAGCTGGACCAGAAAACAATGAACAAATAATAACTAGCAGGGACTTAGCTTCTGCTGGAGTAGACAGGTCACCAGAAAGATCCAAGAGCGAACTGAACCAGTACAAGAACATTGACAGCTGGCATGGAGTAACGATCTGAGTGGAGTAAAATAGAGCAGCCAGCCAACGAATAAACTCCGTCACCTTTGGAAGGAACCTCAGAAGCAGCAGCACCACTCACAGCCACCAGAGGGAGTCCATGGACAGAACTCGCCGAAGTACCATTCATGACCACAGGAGGGAGTTCGATAACAGAATTCACATCAGTACCCCCCCCTTGAGGAGGGGTCGCCGAACCCTCACCAGGGCCCCCAGGCCGATCAGGACGAGCCAAATGAAAGGCACGAACTAGATCGGCAGCATGAACATCAGAGGCAAAAACCCAGGAATTATCTTCCTGACCATAACCCTTCCAATTGACCAGGTACTGGAGCTTCCGTCTCGAAATACGAGAATCCAAAATCTTCTCCACCACATACTCCAACTCCCCCTCGACCAACACCGGGGCAGGAGGATCAACGGATGGAACCATAGGCGCCACGTGTCTCCGCAATAACGACCTATGGAACACATTATGGATGGCAAAAGAAGCTGGAAGGGCCAAACGAAATGACACAGGATTGAGAACTTCAGAAATCTTATACGGACCAATGAAACAAGGCTTAAACTTAGGAGAAGAAACCTTCATAGGAACATGACGAGACGACAACCAAACCAAATCCCCAACACGAAGTCGGGGACCAACACAGCGCCAGCGGTTAACGAAATGTTGAGCCTTCTCCTGGGACAATGTCAAATTGTCCACCACATGAGTCCAAATCTGCTGCAACCTGTCCACCACAGTATCCACACCAGGACAGTCCGAAGACTCAACCTGCCCTGAAGAGAAACGAGGATGGAAACCAGAATTACAGAAAAAGGGCGAAACCAAAGTAGCCGAGCTGGCCCGATTATTAAGGGCGAACTCAGCCAAAGGCAAGAAGGACACCCAATCATCCTGATCAGCAGAAACAAAGCATCTCAGATATGTTTCCAAAGTCTGATTAGTTCGTTCGGTTTGGCCATTTGTCTGAGGATGGAAAGCCGAAGAAAAAGACAAATCAATGCCCATCTTAGCACAAAAGGACCGCCAAAACCTCGAAACGAACTGGGAACCTCTGTCCGAGACGATGTTCTCCGAAATGCCATGCAAACGAACCACATGCTGGAAAAACAATGGCACCAAATCAGAGGAGGAAGGCAATTTAGACAAGGGTACCAAATGGACCATCTTAGAGAAGCGATCACAAACCACCCAAATGACTGACATCCTTTGAGAGACAGGGAGATCTGAAATAAAATCCATGGAAATATGCATCCAGGGCCTCTTCGGGACCGGCAAGGGCAAAAGCAACCCACTGGCACGAGAACAGCAGGGCTTAGCCCGAGCACAAGTCCGACAGGACTGCACAAAAGAACGCACATCCCGTGACAAAGAAGGCCACCAAAAGGATCTAGCCACCAAATCTCTGGTACCAAAGATTCCCGGATGACCCGCTAACACCGAACAATGAACCTCAGAGATAACTCTACTAGTCCATCTATCAGGGACAAACAGTTTCTCCGCTGGACAACGGTCAGGTCTATCAGCCTGAAATTTCTGCAGCACACGCCGCAAATCAGAGGAGATGGCAGACAAAATTACCCCCTCTTTGAGAATACCCGCCGGCTCAGGAACATCCGGAGAGTCAGGCACAAAACTCCTTGACAGGGCATCAGCCTTCACATTCTTAGAGCCCGGAATGTATGAAACCACAAAATCGAAACGGGAGAAAAACAGCGACCATCGAGCCTGTCTAGGATTCAACCGTTTGGCAGACTCGAGATAAGTCAAATTCTTGTGATCCGTCAAGACCACCACGCGATGCTTGGCTCCTTCAAGCCAATGTCGCCACTCCTCGAATGCCCACTTCATGGCCAACAACTCTCGATTGCCAACATCATAATTGCGCTCAGCAGGTGAAAATTTTCTAGAAAAGAAGGCACATGGTTTCATCACCGAGCAATCAGAACTTCTTTGCGACAAAACAGCCCCTGCTCCAATCTCAGAAGCATCAACCTCGATCTGAAACGGAAGTGAAACATCTGGCTGGCACAACACAGGGGCAGAAGAAAAACGACGCTTCAACTCCTGAAAAGCCTCTACAGCCGCAGAGGACCAATTGACCACATCAGCACCTTTCTTGGTCAAATCAGTCAACGGTTTAGCAACAGTAGAAAAATTAGCGATGAAGCGACGGTAAAAATTAGCAAAGCCCAGGAACTTCTGCAGGCTCTTCACAGATGTCGGCTGAGTCCAATCATAAATGGCCTGAACTTTAACAGGGTCCATCTCGATAGTAGAAGGTGAAAAAATGAAACCCAAAAATGAAACCTTCTGAACTCCAAAGAGACATTTCGACCCCTTCACAAACAAGGAATTCGCACGAAGGACCTGGAACACCATCCTGACCTGCTTCACATGAGACTCCCAATCATCCGAAAAGACCAAAATATCATCCAAATATACAATCATGAATCTATACAGGTACTCTCGGAAGATGTCATGCATAAAGTACTGAAACACAGATGGAGCATTAGAAAGCCCGAATGGCATAGCCAGGTACTCAAAATGGCACTCGGGCGTATTAAATGCTGTTTTCCATTCATCGCCCTGTTTAATTCGCACAAGATTATACGCCCCTCGAAGATCTATCTTGGTGAACCAACTAGCCCCCTTAATCCGAGCAAACAAATCAGACAGCAGCGGCAAAGGGTACTGAAATTTGACTGTGATCTTATTAAGAAGGCGGTAATCAATACAAGGTCTCAAAGAGCCATCCTTCTTGGCCACAAAAAAGAACCCTGCTCCCAATGGTGATGACGACGGGCGAATATGACCTTTCTCCAAGTATTCCTTTATATAACTCCGCATAGCGGCGTGCTCTGGCACAGATAAATTAAACAGTTAGCCCTTAGGAAACTTACTACCAGGAATTAAATTAATAGCACAATCGCAATCCCTATGAGGAGGTAGGGCACCGGATTTGGGCTCTTCAAATACATCCCGAAAATCTGACAAAAACTCAGGGACTTCAGAAGGAGTGGAAGACGAAATTGACAGCAATGGAACATCACCATGCACCCCCTGACAACCCCAGCCGGACACAGACATAGATTTCCAATCCAAAACCGGATTATGGACCTGTAGCCATGGCAACCCCAAAACGACCACATCATGCAGATTAAGCAACACCAAAAAGCGAATATCCTCCTGATGTGCAGGAGCCATGCACATGGTCAATTGAGTCCAGTACTGAGGCTTATTCTTGGCCAAAGGCGTAGCATCAATTCCTCTCAATGGAATAGGATGCTGCAAGGGCTCCAAGAAAAAACCACAGCGCCTGGCAAACTCCTAGTCCATCAAATTCAGGGCAGCGCCTGAATCCACAAATGCCATAACAGAATAGGACGACAGAGAGCAAATCAGAGTTACTGACAAAAGAAATTTAGATTGTACCGTACCAATGGTGGCAGACCTAGGAAACCGCTTAGTGCGCTTAGGACAATCGGAGATAGCATGAGTGGAATCACCACAGTAAAAACACAGCCCATTCCGACGTCTGTGTTCTTGCCGTTCAACTCTGGTCAAAGTCCTGTTTTTTGTGAAAAAAAATTAAATGTTCATTTTTTTTAAACATTCCAAAAATTCCTGTGAAACACCTGAAGGGTAAATAAACTTCTTGAATGTGTTTTTGAGTACCTTGAGGGGTGCAGTTTTTAGAATGGTGTCACACTTGGTTATTTTCTATCATATAGACCCCTCAAAATGACATCAAATGAGATGTGGTCCCTAAAATAAAATGGTGTTGTAAAAATGAGAAATTGCTGGTCAACTTTAAACCCTTATAACTCCCTAACAAAAAAAAATTTTGGTTCCAAAATTGTGCTAATGTAAAGAAGACATGTGGGAAATGTTACTTATTAAGTATTTTGTGTGACATATCGCTGTGATTTAATTGCATAAAAATTCAAAGTTGAAAAATTTTGAAATTTTCTAAATTTTCACCAAATTTCCATTTTTTTCACAAATAAACGCAGGTAATATCTTAGAAATTTTAAGAAATAACAATGGACACTGACGCTCACCCTACTACACAACTCCTACGCTGCAGGTATCAAGTCGGGTAGTGCCCACCCGCATATCTATCTATATATATAATTGTCTAAGGGTTTTTCCGTCTGTCTGTCTGTCTGTCCTGGAAATCCCGCGTCTCTGATTGGTCGAGGCCGCCAGGCCTTGACCAATCAGCAATGGGCACAGCGACGATGATGTCATAAAGGACGTAGAAATCCCACGTTTCTGATTCAGCGACGGGCACAGTATCGACGTAGAAATCCCGCGTCTCTGATTGGTCGAGGCCGCCAGGCCTCGACCAATCAGCGACGGGCACAGCGATGATGATGTCATAATGGTTGCCATGGCGACGATGATGTCATAAAGGTTGCCTCGACCAATCAGCGACGGGCACAGTCTGCCGCGAATTCTGGAATCATCATTGTCCATATATTACGGGGACAGGCATATTCTAGAATACCCGATGCGTTAGAATCGGGCGACCAATCAGCGACGGGCACAGCGACGATGATGTCATAAAGGACGTAGACATCCCGCGTCTCTAATTGGCCTGGCAGCCTCGACCAATCAGAGACGGGCACAGCGACGATGATGTCATAATGGTTGCCATGGCGACGATGATGTCATAAAGGTTGCCTCAACCAATCAGCGATGGGCACAGTCTGCCGCGAATTCTGGAATCATCATTGTCCATATACTACGGGGACATGCATATTCTAGAATACCCGATGCGTTAGAATCGGGCCACAATCTAGTCTATATATATAATTGTCTAAGGGTTTTTCTGTCTGTCTGTCCTGGAAATCCCACGTCTCTGATTGGTCGAGGCCGCCAGGCCCCGACCAATCAGCGACGGGCACAGCATGGCGACGATGATGTCATAAAGGTTGCCTCGACCAATCAGCGACGGGCACAGTATCGACGTAGATGTCATAATGGTTGCCATGGCGACGATGATGTCATAAAGGTTGCCTCGACCAATCAGACGGGCACAGTCTGCCACGAATTCTGGAATCATCATTGTCCATATACTACGGGGACATGCATATTCTAGAATATCCGATGCATTAGAATCGGGCCACAATCTAGTCTATATATATATAATTGTCTAATGGTTTTTCTGTCTGTCTGTCTGTCCTGGAAATTCCGCGTCTCTGATTGGTCGAGGCCGCCAGGCCCCGACCAATCAGCGACGGGCACAGCATGGCGACGATGTCATAAAGGTTGCCTCGACTAATCAGCGACGGGCACAGTCTGCCGCGAATTCGCCTCGACCAATCAGCGATGGGCACAGTATCGACGTAGATGTCATAACGGTTGCCATGGCGACGATGATGTCATAAAGGTTGCCTCGACCAATCAGCGAAGGGCACAGTCTGCCGCGAAATTCTGGAGTCATCATTGTCCATATACTACGGGGACATGCATATTCTAGAATACCCGATGCGTTAGAATCGGGCCACAATTTAGTATAATTATATATGTACAGCTGGTATAACCTGGGCATCTCCTGTATATAATTATATATGTACAGCTGGTATAACCTGGGTATCTCCTGTATATAATTATATATGTACAGCTGGTATAACCTGGACATCTCTTGTATATAATTATATAAGTACAGCTGCTATAACCTGGGCATCTCCTGTATATAATTATATATATGTACAGCTGGTATAACCTGGGCATCTCCTGTATATAATTATTTATGTACAGCTGGTATAACCTGGGCATCTCCTGTATATAATTATATATGTACAGCTGGTATAACCTGGGTATCTCCTGTATATAATTATATATGTACAGCTGGTATAACCTGGACATCTCTTGTATATAATTATATAAGTACAGCTGCTATAACCTGGGCATCTCCTGTATATAATTATATATATGTACAGCTGGTATAACCTGGGCATCTCCTGTATATAATTATTTATGTACAGCTGGTATAACCTGGGCATCTCCTGTATATAATTATTTATGTACAGCTGGTATAACCTGGGCATCTCCTGTATATAATTATGTATGTACAGCTGGTATAACCTGGGCATCTCCTGTATATAATTATGTATGTACAGCTGGTATAACCTGGGCATCTCCTGTATATAATTATATGTGTACAGCTGCTATAACCTGGGCATCTCCTGTATATAATTGTCTAAGGGTTTTTCTGTCTGTCTGTCCTGGAAATCCCGCATCTCTGATTGGTCAAGGCCGCCAGGCCTCGACCAATCAGCGATGGGCACAGCATGGCGATGATGATGTCATAAAGGTTGCCTTGACCAATCAGCGAAGGGCACAGTCTGCCGCGAATTCTGGAATCATCATTGTCCATATACTACAGGGACATGCATATTCTAGAATACCCGATGCGTTAGAATCGGGCCACAATCTAGTATATAATAAAATCCAAATAAAATAGACTCCGACACGACAATAGACACGTTGTTTTCTAGTCTCCTACAGCGCGGTGTCTATTTTATTTGGATCTTATAAATTTTACCACTATCATGAAGTACAATATGTCACTCTCGAGAAAACAATGTCAGAATTACCGGGATCCGTTGAAGCGTTCCAGAGTTATAACCTCATAAAGGGACATTGGTCAGAATTGTAAAAATTGGCCCGGTCATTAATGTGCAAACCACCTTTGGGGGCAAAAGGAGTTAAGGGCATAAAATATTTCCAAACTGTTTCTTATTCGAGCTTCATAATTTTGAAAATAAAGGTAACAAACATAGGATACAAATATCTTCATTTATGAAATGTTCAGGTAGGTTATAACTAATAAGCAGTAATATCACACCAGACCGTGGCTTTTGATGGGGTGTATTAATCCGTGTCTCAGATAACTGACTTCTTGATGGATCTATGCTATAAAATAACATCACGAATTGTTGCGATTTCAGATAATATAACCTGTTTGATGAATAGGCTGCATTGTCTGGAAGAAAAATAGAGTTTTTGTTGTCCTTGCTGTAACTAGCTAGCAGCAGGGACTCTTCCTCCCTTCAAAGCATCACATCTCTGCAAGGATTTAATTCCATGCAGCAAAGAATTTAGTGTAAAACAAAATGATGTCCCTTGACAGCTAGTACCATGTGTTCTCTGCAGATAGCATCAAGTTTTATCTATCAAGACCCTATTTACACATCAATCTCACACTGTGCAATATGTGATTGGAGGAATGATTTATGGATTTTGCACTCCATACTTATTTCATAAATTTACCCCGGTGATTTCTCAATAGACGTTATGATTGTGTTGTTTCCAGGCACAGTTCACGGTGTTGTGAGAAGCTGTCGTATGCATATCTTATGTTTGTAATATCAATAAAACTGGGGTAAAAAAGTGCCCTTGATCAAAAAGGGAAAGTTATCATCAGGTGAAAGAAGACTGCTGATTATTTACTGCAGTCAATGTTACTGACACTTAGGGTATGTTCATACTGGGCGTTTTTGCTGCGTTTTTTTATACTAATTTTCAGCTGCTTATTACAGTACCAGCAAAGCTTATAAGATTTCAGAAATCTCATGCACACACATTGTTTTTTTTGTCATCAGGAATTTGTGCTTTGTGCATTTTTTTTCTATAGCTCATTTCACTTCTTTCAGCATTTTTGTAGCATTTTTCACCCATTGACTTGAATGGATGGTGAAACAATGCTGCAAAATCACAGGTTGACTTTTTGCGCTGCAGAAAAGTCAAAGACAGCAGGATGTGACCTCACAGTCAGCTCTGATAGATCTAGATGGCAGGCTGCATGGTGGCATGATGCCACCATACAGCTTGTCATCCAGCATAGACATTGAGCAGCGGACCAGAGCCCCATGAACGGGGGGCCTGAGCATACAGTGTTTCCCATGCTATCTTGTGCATGACAGCATGGCAAACACCACTTCTGATTGGCGGTGAAATCATCCCCGCAAGTCAGACAGCCAAGGTTCCCATGCTGTCAGAAGACAGCATGAGCACTCAGCTGTGATCAGACGTATACAGTTTACCTCCAGTCACTGGTCTCAGCTGATGCGTCTGCTGCTCCTATCAGCTGCCGCCTGCTGCCGCCTATAACAGTGAAAGCAGGAGTGGCTGATGGGAGTATTCATTGGCCAACTCCTGAGTTGTAAATAAATAATTGAAAAAAAAAACAGCTTGGGTTCCCCTGTATCTATATATATAATTGCCTAAGGGTTTTTCCGTCTGTCTGTCTGTCTGTCTGTCTGTCCTGGAAATCCCGGCTCTCTGATTGGTCGAGGCCGCCAGGCATCGACCAATCAGCAATGGGCACAGCGACGATGATGTCATAAAGGACGTAGAAATCCCGCGTCTCTGATTGGTCGAGGCCGCCAGGCCTCGACCAATCAGCAACGGGCACAGCGACGATGATGTCATAAAGGACGTAGAAATCCCGCGTCTGATTGGTCGAGGCCGCCAGGCCTCGACCAATCAGCAACGGGCACAGCGACGATGATGTCATAAAGGACGTAGAAATCCCGCGTCTCTGATTGGTCGAGGCCGCCAGGCCTCGACCAATCAGCAACGGGCACAGCGACGATGATGTCATAAAGGACGTAGAAATCCCGCGTCTGATTGGTCGAGGCCGCCAGGCCTCGACCAATCAGCAACGGGCACAGCGACGATGATGTCATAAAGGACGTAGACATCTCACGTTTCTGATTCAGCGACGGGCACAGTATCGACATAGATGTCATAATGGTTGCCATGGCGACGATGATGTCATAGGTTGCCTCGAACAATCAGCGACGGGCACAGTCTGCCGCGAATTCTGGAATCATCATTGTCCATATACTACGGGGACATGCATATTCTAGAATACCCGATGCGTTAGAATCGGGCCACAATCTAGTTTTTGATAACCAGCCAGAAAAACTCACAGAAGGGGGTTGCAACCCTCAGCTGTCAGCATTAGCAAGGCTGGTTATTAAGAACTAGATGGTGGCCCGATTCTAACGTATCGGGTATTCTAGAATATGTAGGTAGTATATAGCACAGGCTACGTACTATATTGCACAGTGACTAGTGTTGAGCATTCCGATACTGCAAGTTTCGGGTATCGGCCGATACTTGCTGTATCGGAATTCTGATACCGAGTTCCGATATTTTTGTGATATCGGAAATCGGTATCGGAGTGTGCGGAGCGTATGGTTCCAAGGGTCTGGAGGAGAGGAAACTCTCCTTCAGGCCCTGAAATCCATATTAATGTAAAAAATAAAGAATAAAAATAAAAAATATGGCTATACTCACCCTTCCGAAGAACCCTGGCTGTCACCGCTGCAAGCGTCCGCCTCCGTTCCTGAGAATGCAGTGAGTGAAGGACCTTCGATGACGTCGCGGTCAGGTGAGCAGTCTACAACGTCATCAAAGGTCCTTCACTCTCTGCAATTCTCAGGAACGGAGGCGGACGCTTGCAGCGGTGACAGCCAGGGTCCTTCGGAGGGGTGAGTATAGCCATATTTTTTATTTTTATTCTTTATTTTTTACATTAATATGGATCCAGGGCCTGAAGGAGAGTTTCCTCTCCTTCAGACCCTGGGAACCATCGAGGATACATTCCGATATTTGTGTCCCATTGACTTGTATTGGTATCGGGTATCGGTATCGGCGAGATCCGATATTTTGCCGGTATCGGCCGATACCATCCGATACTGACACTTTCAAATATCGGAAGGTATCGCTCAACACTAACAGTGACTTAGTATATAACACAACCGACGTAGTATATAACATCGCTACGTAGTATATAAGAGAGGTACGTAGTATGCAACAGCATACGTAGTATATAGCAGAGCTACGTAGTATATAACAGTCACGTAGTATATAACATAGCCATGTAGTGTATTGCACAGGTATGTAGTATATTGGTCAGCCACATAGTATATAGCAGAGCCACGTAGTATATAGCATAGCCACGTAGTATATTGTAGAGCCACGTAGTATATTGCACAGGCACATAGTATACTGTACAGCCATGTAGTATATAACACAGTCACATAGTGTATTGCACAGCTATGTAGTCAGTGACGTAGTATATAGCAGAGCCACATAGTATATAACATAGCCACGTAGTATATTGTAGAGGCACGTAGTATATTGCATAGCTACGTAGTATATTGCACAGCCACGTTTTATATCACAGAGCCACATAGTATATTGCACAGTCGGTGTAGTATATAACACAGAGCACGTAGTATATTGCACAGCCACGTAGTATATTGGACAGTCACATTGTATATTGCACAGTCACGTTGTATATTGCCCAGCTACATAGTATATAGCACAGAGATGTAGTATATAACAGAGCCCACGCAGTATATAACAGAGACCACGTAGTATATAGCAATGTGGGCACTATATGCGTGGTTAAAAAAGACTTAAAATAAAAAATACTCACCTTCCGAAGGCCCCTTGAAGTTCTGGTGCCTGTGTGCGGTGCACGCGGCAGCTTCCGGTCCCAGGGTTGGTATGAGCACAGGACCTTTGATGATGTCACGGTCACATGACCGTGACGTTATGGCAGGTCCTTCTCGCATAGCATCCTTGGCACCGGAACCTGCCGCTTGCACTGTCTAGGACAGCGCGCCACGTCGGAGGGTGAGAATAACCTTTTTTTTTATTATTATTATTATTTTTAATATTAGATCTTTTTACTATTGATGCTGCATACTCAGCATCAATAGTAAAAAGTTGGTCACACAGGGTTAATAGCTGCAACAACGTACACCAAGGTCCATTAACACTGGCATTAACCCTGTGTGAGCGCTCAGCGCTGAATGCAGGGCACTAAAGCAGCGGCCATTTCGCTGCCAGACTATGGCCATCGCTGATTGGTCGTGGCAATGGTCATGGGCGTTTTGCCACGACCAATCAGCGATTTGGATTTCCATGACAGACAGAGGCCACGACCAATGAATATCCGTGACAGACAGAAAAACAGACAGACAGAAAGACAATTATATAGTAGATAGAGGGGTCCCCATGCCATTTTTTTAATTTTTTTAAATAAATAATTAAAAAAAAATGGCATAGGATCACCCCATTTTTGAAAACCATCCTTGCTAAAGCACACAGCAGGGGCTGGTATTCTCTGGATGGTAAGGGGCCATGGATATTGGCCTACCCCACAGCCTAAAAATAGCATCCTGCAGCCACCCAGAAAAGGCACATCTATTAGATGAACCAATTCTGGCGCTTTGCCCGCCTCTTCCCACTTGCACTGTAGCGGTGGCAAGTGGAGTTCATATCTGTGGGATTGATGTCATCTTTGTATTGTTCGGTGGCATCAAGCCATGGATTAGTAATGAAGAAGTGTCCATAAGACACCTATCCATTACTAATCCTATAGTTGTATGGTAAATAATCACACAGCCAGAATAAAGTCCTTTATATGAAAATAAACCCTTAGTGACAGAGCCAATTTGCAGCTTAATGACCGGGCCAATTTTTACAATTCTGACCACTGCCAATTTATGAGGTTATAATTCTGGAACGCTTTAATGGAGCCTGCTGATTCTGAGAGCGGTTTTTCAAGACATATTTTGCTTCATGATTGTGGTAAAATTTCTTCGATATTACTAGCATTTATTTATGAAAAAAACAAATATAGCAAAAATGTTTAAAATTTTGCAATTTTCAAATTTTTAATTTTTCTGCCCTTAAATCAGAGCGATATGTCACACAAAATAGTTAATAAATAACATTTCCCACATGTCTACTTTACATCAGCACATTTTTGGAAACATTTTTTTTTTGTTAGGAAGTTATAAGGTTTAAAATTTGACAAGCGATTTCTCATTTTTACAACAAAATTTACAAACCCATTTTTTTAGGGACCATCTCACATTTAAAGTCACCTTGAAGGGTGTACATGACAGAAAAGACCCAAAAGTGACTCCATTCTAAAAACTGCACTCCTCAAGGTGCTCAAAACCACATTCAAAAAGTTTATTTACCCTTTACGTGCTTCACAGTAACTGAAGTAGTGTGGAAGGAAAAAAAGTGCAGTTTGACTTTTTCAATGCAGAATTGGCTAGAATTGAGATCGGACGCCATGTCGCGTTTGGAGAGCCCCTGATGTGCCTAAACAGTGGTAAACCCCACAAGTGACACCATTTTGGAAACTAAACCCCTTAAGAAACTTATTTACATGTGTGGTGAGCACTTTACTCCCCCAAGTGCTTCACAGAAGTTTATAGCGTAGAGCCGTGAAAATAAAAAATAGTATTTTCTCCACAAAAATGATATTTTCGCTCCCAACTGTTTATTTTCACAAGAGTAGCAGGATAAATTAGACAACCATGGTTGTCTTTCAATTTTTCCTGAGTATGACTATACCCTATATATGGGGATAAACCACTGTTTGGGGGAACGGCAGCGCTCGGAAGGAAAGAAGCGCCGTTTGACTTTTTCAATGCAGACTGGAATTGAGAACGGATGTCATGTCACATTTGGGGACCCCCTGATGTGCCTAAAAAGTGGAAACCCTCACAAGTGACACTGTTTTGGAAACTAGGCCCCTTAAGGAACTTATCTAGTTGTATGCTGAACACTTTGAACCCCAAGTGCTTCACAGAAGTTTATAGCGTAGAGTCATAAAAATAAGAAAATTGCATTTTTTCCACAAAAATTATATTTCCCCCCCAACTTTTGTTTTCACAAGGGTAACAGGAGAAATTAGACCACGATAGTTGTTGTGCAATTTGTCCCAAGTACACCAATACCCCATCTAAATGTGTGGTGAGCACTTTGAACCCCCAAGTGCTTTGCAGAAGTTTATGACGTAGAGTCATGAAAATAAAAAATCATATTTTTTCCACAAAAATGATTTTTCATCCCCAAATTTTTATTTTCACAAAGGTAACAGGAGAAATTAGACCACCATAGTTGTTGTGCAATTTATCCTGAGTACGCTGATACCCCATATGTGAGGGTAAACCACTGTTTGGGCGCACAGAAGAGCTCAGAAGGGAAGGAGCGCTGTTTGACTTTATTAATGCAGAATTGGCTGGAATTGAGATTGGACGCCATGTCGCGTTTGGAGACCCCGTGATGTGCCTAAATAGTGGAAACCCCCACAAGTGCCACCATTTTGGAAACTAGGCCTCTTAAGCAACTTATCTAGATGTGTGCTGAATACTTTGAACCCCCAAGTGCTTCACAGAAGTTTATAACGTAGAGCTGTGAAAATAAAAAATAGTATTTTTTCTGCAAAAATGAATTTTCGCCCCAAAATTATTATTTTCACAAGGGTAACAGGAGAAATTAGACCACCAAAGTTCTTGTACAATTTGTTCTGATTATGCCGATACCCCATATGTGGGGGTAAACCACTGTTTAGGTGCACGGCAGAACTCGGAAGGGAAAGAGCGCCGTTTGACTTTTTCAATGCAGAATTGGCTAGAATTGAGATCAGGCACCATGTCGCATTTGGAGACCCCCTGATGTACTTAAACAGTGTAAACTCCCCACAAGGGACACCAATTTGGAAATTAGACCCCTTAAGGAACTTATCTAGATGTGCGGTGAGCACTTTGAACCCCCGAGGGCTTCAAAGAAGTTTATAACGTTGAGCCGTGAAATTAATAAACAGTATTTTTTCCACAAAAATGATTTTTTTGCCCCCAAATTTTTATTTTCAGATGGGTAGCAGGAGGAACTAGACCACCAAAGTTATTGTGCAATTTGTCCTAATTACTCTGATACCCCAGTATGTGGGGGGGGACCGACCACTGTTTGGGCGCATGTCAGAGCTCAGAAGGGAAGGAGCACCATTGTGCAATCCAGACTTTGATAGAATGGTCTGCGGGCATCATGTTGCGTTTGCAGAGCCCCTGATGTGCCTATACAGTAGAAACCCCCAACAAGTGACCCCAATTTCGAAACTAGATCCCCTAAGGAGCTTATCCAGATGTGTGGTGAGCACTATGAATCCCCAAGTGCATCACAGAAGTTTATAACGTAGAGCCATGAAAATAAAAAAAATCATTTTTTTTCTACAAAAATTATCTTTTCACCCCCAAATTTTACTTTCACGAGGGTAACTGAAGAAATTGGACCATCAAAGTTGTTGTGCAATTTGTCCTGAGTACTCTGATACCCTACAGCACAGACCAAAAGTTTGGACACACCTTCTCATTTAAAGATTTTTCTGTATTTTTATGACTATGAAAAATGTACATTCACACTGAAGGCATCAAAACTATGAATTAACACATGTGGAATTATATACGTAACAAAAAAGTGTGAAACAACTGAAATTATGTCTTATATTCTAGGTTCTTCAAAGTAGCCACCTTTTGACTGCTTTGCACACTCTTGGCATTCTCTTGATGAGCTTCAAGAGGTAGTCACCGGGATTGGTTTTCACTTCACAGGTGTGTCCTGTCTGGTTTAATAAGTGGGATTTCTTGCCTTATAAATGGGGTTGGGACCATCAGTTGTGTTGTGCAGAAGTCTGGTGGATACA
This sequence comes from Ranitomeya imitator, assembly GCF_032444005.1. NCBI lineage: Eukaryota > Metazoa > Chordata > Amphibia > Anura > Dendrobatidae > Ranitomeya > Ranitomeya imitator. The sequence goes on from NC_091286.1 coordinate 282,784,859, forward strand.
CTGCTGATAGTACCATTGAATAGACTGTTAGCTTTTTTTCTTGCCATAATACAAATTCTAAGTAAAGAAAATCAAGTGGCCATCATTACTTTAAGAAATGAAGGTCAGTCAATCCGAAAAATTGGGCAAACTTTGAAAGTGTCCCCAAGTGCAGTGGCAAAAACCATCAAGCGCTACAAAGAAACTGGCTCACATGAGGACCGCCCCAGAAAAGGAAGACCAAGAGTCACCTCTGCTTCTGAGGATAAGTTTATCCTAGTCAACAGCCTCAGAAATCACAGGTTAACAGTAGCTCAGATTAGAGACCAGGTCAATGCCACACAGAGTTCTAGTAGCAGACATATCTCTACAACAACTGTTAAGAGGAGACTTTGTGCAGCAGGCCTTCATGGTAAAACAGCTGCTAGGAAACCACTGCTAAGGACAGGTATCAAGCAGATGCTTGGGCTAAAGAACACAAGGAATGGACATTAGACCAGTGGAAATCTGTGCTTTGGTCTGATGAGTCCAAATTTGAGATCTTTGGTTCCAACCACCGTGTCTTTGTGCGACGCAGAAAAGGTGAACGGATGGACTCTACATGTCTGGTTCCCACTGTGAAGCATGGAGGAGGAGGTGTGGGGGTGCTTTGCTGGTGACACTGTTGGGGATTTATTTTAAATTCAAGGCATACTGAACCAGCATGGCTACCACAGCATCTTACAGCGGCATGCTATTCCATCCTGTTTGCGCTTATTTTTCAACAGGACAATGACCCCAAGCACACCTCCAGGCCCTGTAAGGGCTATTTGACCAAGAAGGAGAGTGATGGGGCGCTATGCCAGATGACCTGGCCTCCTCAGTCACCAGACCTGAGCCCAATCAAGATGGTTTGGGGTGAGCTGGACCACAGAGTGAAGGCAAAAGGGCCAACAAGTCCTAAGCATCTCTGGAAACTCCTTCAAGATTGTTGGAAGACCATTCCCAGTGACTACCTCTAGAAGCTCATCAAGAGAATTGCAAGAGTGTGCAAAGCAGTCATCAAAGCAAAAGGTGGCTACTTTGAAGAACCTAGAATTTAAGACAAAATTTCAGTTGTTTCACACTTTTTTGTTAAGTATATAATTCCACATGTGTTAATTCATAGTTTTGATGCCTTCAGTGTGAATGTACAATTTTCATAGTCATGAAAATACAGAAAAATCTTTAAATGAGAAGGTGTGTCCAAACTTTTGGTCTGTACTGTATATGTGGGGGGAGGGACCACTGTTTGGGCGCATGGCAGAGCTCGGAAGGGTAGGAGAGCCGTTTTGGAATTTAGACTTTGATAGAATGGTCTGCGGGCGTCATGTTGCGTTTGCAGAGCCCCTGATGTGCCTAAACAGTAGAAATCCCGCCCCCGCAAGTGACCCCATTTTGGAAACTAGACCCCCAAGGAACTTATCTAGATGTGTTGTGTGAACTTTGAACCTCCAAGTGTTTCACTAAAGATTATAACGCAATAGCCGTGAAAATAAAAAATAATCTCTTTTTTCCACAAAAAAGATTTTTTAGCCCCCAATTTTTTTATTTTTCCAAGGGTATCAGGAGAAATTGGATCTCAAAAGTTGTTATCCAATTTGTCCTGAGTACGCTGATACTTCATGTGTGGGAGAAAACTACTGTTTGAGTACGCTTCGGGGCTCAAAAGGGAAGTAGTCAGGTTTTGGAATGCAGACTTTGATGTAATGGTGTGCGGGCGTTATGTTTGCAGAGCCCTTGATGTGCCTAAACAGTAGAAACCCCCCACAAGTAACCCCATTTTGGAATTTAGACCCCCTAAGGAGCTTATGTAGATGTGAGGTGAGCACTTTGAAAGCCCAAGTCCTTCACAGAAGTTTATAATGCAGAGCCATTAAAAAAATATATTTTTTTCCACAAAAATGATTTTTTAGTCCTCAATTTTTTCTTTTCTCAAGGGTAACAGGAGAAATTAGACCCCAAAAGTTGTTGTCCAATTTGTCCTGAGTATGCTGATGCCCCATATGTGAGGGTAATCCACTTTTTGGGTGCACGGCAGAGCTCAAAATGGAGTGAGCACCATTTGACTTTTTGGACGCAAAATTGGCTACAATCAATGGTGGAGCCATGTCGTGTTTTGAGACCCCCTGATGTACCTAACCAGTGGAAACCCCCCAATTCTAACTCCAACCCTAACCTCAACACACCCCTAACCCTAATCCCAACCCTAACCATAACCCTAATCACAACCTTAACCCCAACACTCTCTTAACCCTAAATCCAACCCTAACCCAAATCCCAATTCTAACCCTAATCCCCATCCTAACACTAATCCAAACCCTATTCCCAACCCTAACCCTATTCCCAACCCTAACCCTAATCCCAACTCTAACCCTAACTTTAGTCCCAACCCTAAAACTAATTTTAGCCTCATCCCTAACCCTAACTTTAGCCCAACTCGCTTAAACCCAACTGTAATCCTAATGGGAAAATGGAAATAAATATATTTTCTTTATTTTATTATTTTTCCCTAAGTAAAGGGGTCATAAAGGAGGGGTTCGTTTACTGTATTTTTTTTATTTTGATCACTGTGATGGACCCTATCACAGTGACCAAATTGAACAAGTAGGAATAATCTTCCTATTGCTGCCGGATGCCGGCTCACCATTTTCTTACCAGAAGAAGACGCCATCGGCCGTGGTGGGAAGCAGGAGAACCCAGGGACACCAGGAGATACTGGTAAGTATCGGGGGGAGCGGGGACCTTATTTCCCTTTCCTTTTATGTGTGATCACATCGGTGGACAGAGAAATTAAATGGCAAATCACGCTTTTTTTGTGGTCACTGTTACAAGGTTAATAACGGCGATCTCAACCCATGGGTTGGTAAAAGCCAACCCGAATCATGTTCTCTGGGGTCTCGGCTCCCTCCGGCAGCCGAGACCCCGGCAAATATCTGACTCTGGGGGCGCTATGCACTTTTTTCACAGTGCCGTTAGTTAACGGCGCTATGGTTTGAGTACCCTTAATTATCGCCGTTAAAAGGCGTATTGGCAGTCATTAAGGGGTTAAACAAAACACGCTTTTTTACTTTATTTAACAATAACAAACACAGTAATACTCACTTAACTTCCATTCCACTGAATCCCTCATCTCCTGTAATAAAACAAACAATTTAAAACAACCATATCCCTCACCTCTCCGTCTTTCTGTCCCATGCAATAAATTATGTCTGGAGAATAAATAATTTTCAACCTGGGTTGTGTCAAGATGTGACTGTCCAAGCTGAGAACTAATGGTGAATGAGCTGCTGCGAGGACAGCATCAGTGACTAGCGGGGACATCACTGAGGCTGGGTTCCCAGCCGGGCTGAACTGCGGTGACCTCGGTGAGATCTTGCTAGCACCGTGAGAATGTCTCATCTTGCAGAGGCAAGTTCACCACAGTGAAGTTCTCTCGGTGAACTTGCCTCTGCACCGTGAGACTTTGTCACCCCAATTATCACCCCACTTGCCACCACTACAGGGCAAATGGGAAGAGCAAGGCTAAGTGCCCGAATAGGCACATCTAATAGAAGTACCTTTTCTGGGGAGGCTGAGAACTGATTTTTTTAGCCCGGGGGCCAGTATCCATGGCCCCTTCAAAGGCTATTAATATCAGCCTGCAGCTGTCTCCATAACCTTTGCTGGTTGTTAATTATAGGGGGACCCTACATCATTTTTTTGGGGTCCCTTTTTTAATAATATACAGATGTGTGCTGATATTAACCCCTTCAAGACCCAGCCTATTTTGACCTTAAAGACCTTGCCGTTTTTTGCAATTCTGACCAGTGTCCCTTTATGAGGTAATAACTCAGGAACGCTTCAACGGATCCTAGCGGTTCTGAGATTGTTTTTTCGTGACATATTGGGCTTCATGTTAGTGGTAAATTTAGGTCAATAAATTCTGCATTTATTTGTGATAAACACGGAAATTTGGCGAAAATTTTGAAAATTTCGCAATTTTCACATTTTGAATTTTTATTCTGTTAAACCAGAGAGATATGTGACACAAAATAGTTAATAAATAACATTTCCCACATGTTTACTTTACATCAGCACAATTTTGGAAACAAAATTTTTTTTTGTTAGGAAGTTATAAGGGTTAAAATTCGACCAGCGATTTGTCATTTTTACAACGAAATTTACAAAACCATTTTTTTTAGGGACCACCTCACATTTGAAGTCAGTTTGAGGGGTCTATATGGCTGAAAATACCCAAAAGTGACACCATTCTAAAAACTGCACCCCTCAAGGTACTCAAAACCACATTCAAGAAGTTTATTAACCTTTCAGGTGCTTCACAGAAGCAGAAGCAACATGGAAGGAAAAAATGAACATTTAACTTTTTAGTCACAAAAATTATCTTTTAGCAACAATTTTTTTATTTTCCCAATGGTAAAAGGAGAAACTGAACCACGAAAGTTGTTGTCCAATTTGTCCTGAGTACGCTGATACCTCATATGTGGGGGTAAACCACTGTTTTGGCGCACGGCAGGGCTTGGAAGGGAAGGAGCGCCATTTGACTTTTTGAATCAAAAATTGGCTCCACTCTTTAGCGGACACCATGTCACGTTTGGAGAGCCCCCGTGTGCCTAAAAATTGGAGCTCCCCCACAAGTGACCCCATTTTGGAAACTAGACGCCCCAAGGAACTTATCTAGATGCATAGTGAGCACTTTGAACCCCCAGGTGCTTCACAAATTGATCCGTAAAAATGAAAAAGTACTTTTTTTTCGCAAAAAAATTCTTTTAGCCTCAATTTTTTCATTTTCACATGGGCAACAGGATAAAATGGATCCTAAAATGTGTTGGGCAATTTCTCCTGAGTACACCAATACCTCACATGTGGAGGTAAACCACTGTTTGGGCACATGGTAGGGCTCGGAAGGGAAGGAGCGCCATTTGACTTTTTGAATGAAAAATTATTTCCATCGTTAGCGGACACCATGTCGCGTTTGGATAGCTCCTGTGTGCCTAAACATTGGCGCTCCCCCACAAGTGACCCCATTTTGGAAACTAGACCCCCCAAGGAACTAATTTAGATGCCTAGTGAGCACTTTAAACCCTCAGGTGCTTCACAAATTGATCTGTAAAAATGAAAAAGTAATTTTTTTTCACAAAAAAATTCTTTTCACCTCAATTTTTTCATTTTCACATGGGCAGTAGGATAAAATGGATCATAAAATTTGTTGGGCAATTTCTCCCGAGTACGCCGATACCTCATATGTGGGGGTAAACCACTGTTTGGGCACTCGGCAGGGCTCGGAAGAGAAGGCGCGCCATTTGACTTTTTGAATGGAAAATTAGCTCCAATTGTTAGCGGACACCATGTCGCGTTTGGAGAGCCCCTGTGTGCCTAAACATTGGAGCTCCCCCACAAGTGACCCCATTTTGGAAACTAGACCCCCCAAGGAACTTATCTAGATGCATATTGAGCACTTTAAACCCCCAGGTGCTTCACAGAAGTTTATAACGCAGAGCCATGAAAATAAAAAATAATTTTTCTTTCCTCAAAAATGATTTTTTAGCCTGGAATTTCCTATTTTGCCAAGGATAATAGGAGAAATTGGACCCCAAATATTGTTGTCCAGTTTGTCCTGAGTATGCTGATACCCCATATGTGGGGGTAAACCACTGTTTGGGCGCACGGCAGGGCTCGGAAGGGATGGCACGCCATTTGGCTTTTTAAATGGAAAATTAGCTCCAATGTGGTGAGGACTTTGAACCCCCAAGTGCTTCACAGAAGTTTATAACGCAGAGCCATGAAAATAAAAAAAAAAAATATTTTCTCAAAAATGATCTTTTAGCCTGCAATTTTTTATTTTCCCAAGGGTAACAGGAGAAATTTGACCCCAAAAGTTGTTGTCCAGTTTCTCCTGAGTACGCTGATACCCCATATAAGGGGGTTAATCACTGTTTGGGCACATGCCGGGGCTCGGAAGTGAAGTAGTGACGTTTTGAAATGCAGACTTTGATGGAATGCTCTGTGGGCGTCACGTTGCATTTGCAGAGCCCCTGATGTGGCTTAACAGTAGAAACCCCCCACAAGTGACCCCATTTTGGAAACTAGACCCCCAAAGGAACTTATCTAGATGTGTGGTGAGCACTTTGAACCCCCAAGTGCGTCATAGAAGTTTATAATGCAGAGCCGTGAAAATAATAAATACGTTTTCTTTCCTCAAAAATAATTATTTAGCCCAGAATTTTTTAATTTTCCCAAGGGTAACAGGAGAAATTTGACCCCAATATTTGTTGTCCAGTTTCTCCTGAGTACGGTGATACCCCATATATGGGGGTAAACTACTGTTTGGGCACATGCCGGGGCTTGGAATTGAAGTAGTGACGTTTTGAAATGCAGACTTTGATGGAATGCTCTGCGGGCGTCACGTTGCGTTTGCAGAGCCCCTGATGTGCCTAAACAGTAGAAACCCCCCACAAGTGACCCCATTTTGGAAACTAGACCCTGAAAGGAACTTATCTAGATGTGTGGTGAGCACTTTGAACCCCCAAGTGCTTCATAGAAGTTTATAATGCAGAGCCGTGAAAATAATAAATACGTTTTCTTTCCTCAAAAATAATTATTTAGCCCAGAATTTTTTATTTTCCCAAGGGTTACAGGAGAAATTGGACCCCAAAAGTTGTTGTCCAGTTTCTCCTGAGTACGCTGATACCCCATATGTGGGGGTAAACCACTGTTTGGGCACACGTCGGAGCTCAGAAGGGAAGTAGTGACTTTTGAAATGCAGACTTTGATGGAATGGTCTGCGGGTGTCACGTTGCGTTTGCAGAGCCCCTGGTGTGCCTAAACAGTAGAAACCCCCCACAAGTGACCCCATTTTAGAAACTAGACCCCCCAAGGAACTTATCTAGATATGTGGTGAGCACTTTGAACCCCCAAGTGCTTCACAGACGTTTACAACGCAGAGCCGTGAAAATAAAAAATCATTTTTCTTTCCTCAAAAATTATGTTTTAGCAAGCATTTTTTTAGATTCACAAGGGTAACAGGAGAAATTGGACCCCAGTAATTGTTGCGCAGTTTGTCCTGAGTATGCTGGTACCCCATATGTGGGGGTAAACCACTGTTTGGGCACACGTCAGGGCTCGGAAGTGAGGGAGCACCATTTGACTTTTTGAATACGAGATTGGCTGGAATCAATGGTGGCGCCATGTTGCGTTTGGAGACCCCTGATGTGCCTAAACAGTGGAAACCCCTCAATTCTAACTCCAACACTAACCCCAACACACCCCTAACCCTAATCCCAACTGTAACCATAATCCTAATCACAACCCTAACCCCAACACACCCCTAACCATAACCCTAACCCCAACACACCCCTAACCCTAACCACAACCCTAATTCCAACCCAACCCTAACCCTAAGGCTATGTGCCCACGTTGCGGATTCGTGTGAGATATTTCCGCACCATTTTTGAAAAATCTGCGGGTAAAAGGCACTGTGTTTTACCTGCGGATTTTCCGCGGATTTCCAGTGTTTTTTGTGCGGATTTCACCTGCGGATTCCTATTGAGGAACAGGTGTAAAACGCTGCGGAATCCGCACAAAGAATTGACATGCTGCGGAAAATACAACGCAGCGTTTCCGCGCGGTATTTTCCGCACCATGGGCACAGCGGATTTGGTTTTTCATATGTTTACATGGTACTGTAAACCTGATGGAACACTGCTGCGAATCCGCAGCCAAATCCGCACCGTGTGCACATGGCCTAATTCTAAAGGTATGTGCACACGCTGCGGAAAACGCTGCGGATCCGCAGCAGTTTCCCATGAGTGTACAGTTCAATGTAAACCTATGGGAAACAAAAATCGCTGTGCACATGCTGCGGAAAAACTGCACGGAAACGCAGCGGTTTACATTCCGCAGCATGTCACTTCTTTGTGCGGATTCCGCAGCGGTTTTACAACTGCTCCAATAGAAAATCGCAATTGTAAAACCGCAGTGAAATGCGCAGAAAAAAACGCGGTAAATCCGCCATAAATCTGCAGCGGTTTAGCACTGCGGATTTATCAAATCCGCAGCGGAAAAATCCGCAGAGGACCAGAATACGTGTGCACATTCCTAACCCTAACCCTAGCCCTAACCCTACCCCTAACCCTATCCCTAACCCTACCCCTAACCCTACCCCTAACCCTACCCCTAACCCTAACCCTAACCCTACCCCTACCCCTAGCCCTAACCTTAACCCTAACCCTACCCCTAACCCTAACCCTACCCCTAACCCTATTCTAACATTAGTGGAAAAAAAAAATTTCTTTATTTTTTTATTGTCCCTACCTATGGGGGTGACAAAGGGGAGGGGGGTCATTTATTATTTTTTTTATTTTGATCACTGAGATAGATTATATCTCAGTGATCAAAATGCACTTTGGAACGAATCTGCCGGCCGGCAGATTCGGCGGGCGCACTGCGCATGCGCCCGCCATTTTGGAAGATGGCGGCGCCCGGGAGAAGACGGACGGGACCACGGCTGGATCGGTAAGTATGATAGGGTGGGGTGGGACCACGGGGGGGGGGGGGATCGGAGCACGGGGGGGGGAATCGGAGCGCGGGAGGGGTGGAACGGAGCGCGGGGGGCGTGGAACGGAGCACGGGGGGGCTGGAATGGAGCACGGGGGGGTGGAACGGAGCACGGGGGTGGATCGGAGTGCAGGGGGGGTGATTGGAGCACGGGGGGGTGATTGGAGCACGGGGGGAGCGGACACGAGCACGGGGGGGAGCGGAGCACAGGGCGGAGGGGAGCCGGAGCAGTGTACCGGCCAGATCGGGGGGGTGGGGGGGCGATCGGAGGGGTGGGGTGGGGGCACACTAGTATTTCCAGCCATGGCCGATGATATTTCAGCATCGGCCATGGCTGGATTGTAATATTTCACCCGTTGTAATGGGTGAAATATTACAAATCGCTCTGATTGGCAGTTTCACTTTCAACAGCCAATCAGAGCGATCGTAGCCACGAGGGGGTGAAGCCACCCCCCCTGGGCTAAACTACCACTCCCCCTGTCCCTGCAGATCGGGTGAAATGGGAGTTAACCCTTTCACCCGATCTGCAGGGACGCGATCTTTCCATGACGCCGCATAGGCGTCATGGGTCGGAATGGCACCGACTTTCATGACGCCTACGTGGCGTCAAAGGTCGGGAAGGGGTTAATATTCTGGGAAGCTCCAGGGGTATTACCCCCTTACCAGGCTATAAACATCTGCCCCCAGCCGTCGGCTTTTCCTCTGCTGGTTAAGAAAATTATACGGGAGCCCACACCATTTTTTTTCCAGAAAAATAATCTTGGAACAATTAAATACATGTGCAGAAATCTGCACACAAACACTGTACTAATTGCATGTGTCACTGACATCTATATATCTATCCATTGTAAGTGTATTTACTTTATGTTATCCATCTATTCTATCCTGGCTCCTGCTATGATTTTACTTTAAGCTGCAGATGAATTGCCAGCTTTTCATATATCTATTTATCCATCTATCTATCCATCCATCTCTCTCTGTCCCGCTCTCTCTCTATGTATATATATATATATATATATATATATATATACATACATATATATATATATATATATATATATATATATACACACAGTATATATATATATATATATATATATATATATATATATTTATTTTTTTTTTTTTGTTTGCTTGTTTAGCTAAATAATTTTATTATTTTATAACTGGAAAAATAAACTGGTTTAATTCATTCACAGTCTGGAAATGTCTGTTTAACTGTCATCATCTTTTCTATAAATGCTGGGAGGCAAATTAAAAAATGTAAGCAGACAAGTGTTTGGAATCCTCAAGACTCAAACACCCTTGTCCCAGACCTAGGTGGCGTTTTACACATCGAGACATGCTTACAATGACAGATTTATTATTTAATTTCTACTTAATAGAATTCTGTGTAGTCACAGATAATATATTTTGCTGCTTTGATTTTCAAGCTTCTGTATTTTTTTTTTAATTTTTCATTTGCAGACACAAAATCACAAATGTGTACACATTTGTTAGGCTTTTTTTACCTCAAACTTTTTTTATGGTATGCACTGATAGACTCCATATTGCATCAATTATATTAGTAAAGGTTTTTTTACATTAGTTGAAAATGACTGTTGTGATCAGAAACCAAGATGCCAGTAGGAACCAATCTTTAGTTAAATATCATGAAAGCTATCATCTGTTGAAGACATTTTAAGGAATGTAGTTAACTAGAATTTTACATCTACATTGTACATCTTGACAGTATTGGCAAACATAATGCCAGCAATGTATCTTATTCTGGTATTTTACACTGAATTATATTTAGTAACTAGCTGAAGAGCCCGGCGTTGCCTGGGCATAGTAAATATCTGTGGTTAGTTATAGCACCTCACTTCTCTTATTTTCCCATCACGCCTCTCATTTTCCCCCTCACATCTCTCATTTTTTCCCTCACACCTCTCATTTTCTCCCTCACTCCTCTCATTCCCCCCTAACACTTGTCATTTCGACCTCACATCTGTCATTTTCCAATCACTCCACTATTTTCCCTCACTCCTCTCATTTTGCACTCACACCTTTTCATTTTCACCTCACACCTCTCATTTTCACCTCAGTATATACATGTTTGTCATCTCCCTTATATATAGTATATACCTGTATGTCATCTCCCCTGTAAATAGTATATACCTGCTGTGTGTCATCTCCCCTGTATATAGTATATACCTGTATGTCATCTCCTTCTATATATAGTTTATACCTGTATGTCATCTCCTCCTGTATATAGTATATACCTGTGTGTCATCTCCCCTGTATATAGTATATATCTGTGTGCAATCTCCTCCTGTATATAGTATATACCTGTATGTCATCTATATATAGCATATACCTGTATGTCATCTCCTCCTGTATATAGTATATACCTGTAGGTAATCTGCTCCTGTATATAGTATATACCTGTGTGTCATCTCCTCCTGTATATAGTATATACCTGTATGTCATCTCCTCCTGTATATAGTATGTACCTGTATGTCATCTCCTCCTCTATATAGTATATACCTGTGTGTCATCTCCTCCTGTATTAGACCTCATTCACACGTTATTTGCTCAGTATTTTTACTTAAGTATTTGTAAGCTAAATTGGCAGCCTGATAAATCTCCAGCCAACAGCAAGCCCTCCCCCTGGCAGTATATATTAGCTCACACATACAATTAATAGACAGGTAATGTGACTGACAGCTGCCGTATTTCCTATATGGTACATTTGTTGCTCTTGTAGTTTGTCTGCTTATTAATCAGATTTTTAGTTTTGAAGGATAATACCAGACTTGTGTGTGTTTTAAGGCAAGTTTCGTTTGTCAAGTTGTGTGTGTTGAGTTGCGTGTGGCGACATGCATGTAGCGACTTTTGTGAGATGAGTTTTGTGTGGCAACATGCGTGTAGCAACTTTTTGTGTGTCGAGTTGCATGTGACAGGTTAGTGTAGCAAGTTGTGTGCAGCAAGTTTTGCGCGTGGCGAGTTTTATGTGTGGTGCCTTTTGAGTATGTGCAAGTTTTGTGTGAGGCAACTTTTGCATGTGTTGCAACTTTTGTGCATGTGGCAATTTTTGCGCATGTGCAAGTTTTGCGTGTGGTTAGTTTTCCATGAGGTGAGTTTTGCACTTGTGGCGAGTTTTGCGTGAGCCTAGTTTTTGCATGTGGTGAGTTTTGCGCGTGGCGAGTTTTGAGCGCGACTTTTGTGTTTCGACTTTTATGTGGCGAGGTTGGTGTATGTGTGGTGAAATGTGTGCTGAGGGTAATATGTGTTCAAGCATGTGGTAGTGTGTGGCGCATTTTGTGTGTGTGTTCATATCCCCGTGTGTGGGGAGTATCCCATGTCGGGGCCCCACCTTAGCAACTGTACGGTATATACTCTTTGGCGCCTTCGCTCTCATTCTTTAAGTCCCCCTTGTTCACATCTGGCAGCTGTCAATTTGCCTCCAACACTTTTCCTTTCACTTTTCCCCATTATGTAGATAGGGGCAAAATTGTTTGGTGAATTGGAAAGCACGGGGTTAAAATTTCACCTCACAACATAGCCTATGACGCTCTCAGGGTCCAGGCGTGTGACTGTGCAAAATTTTGTGGCTGTAGCTGCGACGGTGCAGATGCCAATCCCGGACATACACACACACACACGCACACACACACATACACACATTCAGCTTTATATATTAGATGAAGAATAATTACAAGCTTGAGTTTGCAAATTTGCACCATAGCTGGTAGGAGGACAGGGTGGTGTTTACTGATGGCAGAGAACGGTGTCTGAGTGCAAATATTCAGGCCCAATTCCTAAAGTATGCAACAAAAATGGTCTAGATCTATATCTTACATCAGAAATCCATGTCTACTCTATTGGAATTACCAGGAACCACTCAGATTTTATTCACCACCCAACCACCAGGTCATATGTTCAACCGGTGGCTGGTGAGATATTAGAAATTGCACTTTATTGACTTTTTTCTTTAATTACACGATGCAAGTAGTTCACTTTTGTCTTATGTTTCACAATTTCCATGGGGAGGGGGGCAGTTGATGTAAAGAAGAATCTTGCTCTGTGGAGTCCTGCTCCTTGGTGCAGAATAGGCACTCTACACCTCAGCTGCAGTGCCAATGTACTATGCTGCTATCTAGTCGTGCTAGCTCCCATAGTTTTTCTTTACCATGAAGAGAAGACTACCATCAGCACCTGTTCTACACTACAGCTCCACTGTCTCACCATAAAGGTAAGAAGCTGCTTATTGTATTTTTCCTTGAATAAACTTATTTATATGTCAAAGTATGTCCAGGATGTAAGAAGTTCATGTAGTGATTGTGTGTATGTTTGAGTATGTCTGTATCTAAAACTATGCATGTGCGTGTGTGCATGGCTGCATTTTGTAAATGTGCATTTCTCTATGTGTGTCTCTGCCCAATTTCAATAAGCATGCATGTATGCTTACAGGTATGTAAGGGGTAACAGTTTTCCTTGTGGATAGTACCTAAGCGATGTCAGGAGACTTATAGCCAGTGGCATCACTAGAGTTTGATGGCCCCAATGCGGACCCACACCAAAATGTTGGTCAGATGTACAGGCCCCTTTAGCATTTTAGCATGCAGATAAAGTATGTAACTCTTACAAAAAAAAGCAACAATAAAATAATGTTCAAAATAATTATAAATTTTAGTCACGCCATTACTAACTTACTAATAATGAACCACAAAAAGGGATAAATACCTGTACACCATAACCATACATTATCACTGCATAGTGCCTGAGGATAGCCATCACCTTACTGTTACTGAACAAAATCCACTATGTCAAGACTAATATACCAATAAAACCACATACAATGGATACATACCACCACATCATAACTGGACCCCTTATTACCACCACATAGTGTCAAAATAATACCACATGCAAGGGATAAATACCTTCCAAAAATGGGAATATGACATGGTTTACTGTATGTAAACCATGTCTCATATCATGTCGGGTTTAGGAAGGAGAAATGAAAAGCCGGCAATTAAATTACCGGCTTTTCTGCTATATCGCGCTGAAGTAAATATAAATATATATATATGTGTCTCAATGATATATATATATATATATATATATATATATATATAAACTAATCCCAACTTTGGTGCGAAGATCACCGACCGCATGGCCGATCCCACACTAGGATCGGGTCGGGTTTCATGAAACCCGACTTTGCCAAAAGTCGGCGACTTTTGAAATTGTCCGATCCGTTTCACTCAACCCTAGTCCCCATCCATCTCACCTCCTCCTCTGAACTGTTCCTCAACATACAATCCTCTGTCTCCAAACACAGACAGCCACCTCATGCCCTCTCCTGCTCCCACCTGCTAACACTTTCTCTGTTCCTTCTCACTGCTAGTGATACCTCTCCAAATCCTGGTCCTCTTCACCACATCCCCACAGTCAGTTCTACCTCCCATCCATGCTCTATCATAAATTTCCATAACCTCTCTAACCTTATACCCATTCGCCCAGCCCCCGCTTCCCCAGTCCCACTAACAGGAGCTCTGTGGAAAGCTCGCTCTGTCTGCAACAAGCTTTCCTACATCCATGATCTTTTTGTTACTACCAAACCTTCGTTCCTTGCCATCACCGACACCTGGTTCACCCCTTCTGACACAGCCTCTCCTGCTGTACTTTCGTATGGTGGATTCCACCTTTCTCACACACCCCGCCCCAGCAGCAATCATGGTGGAGGAGTTGGTTTTCTCCTGTCAGATAATTGCTCCTTCACCCTAATCCCACTACCACCCTCTGGTACCCTCTCTTCCTTTGAGGTGCACTTTGTGCGCATCTACTCCCCCTCCAACCTCCAACTGGCTGTTATTTACTGCCCCCCAGGGCCAGTCACCACCTTCTTTGAGCACTTCACCACCTGGCTACTTCATTTTCTTTCCTTTGACATCCCCAATATCATCTTGGGCGACTTCAACATCCCCATTGTCACTTCCCTCTCAGCTGCCACTAAACTTCTATCTCTCACTTCCTCCTTTGGCCTCACTCAATGGTCTTCTGTAGCCATTCCACAAAAATAGTCACACACTGGACCTCATCTTCACCCGCCTCTGCTCCCTATCTAACTTCTGTAACTCACCTCTTCCTCTTTCTGACCACAACCTACTCACATTCTCTTCCCTCTCGATTCCTTGTCTACAATCCCCACCCCACAAACTTGCACACCCTCGCAGAAATCTTAAACACCTTGATCTACACTTACTCTCAATATCTCTCTCAGAGACATAAGTTCCCTACACAATGCGGATGACGCTGCCGCTCTATATAACACCACAATAGCTGTAGCTTTGGAATCTGTTGCCCCTCTCACACATACCAAATCTTGCAAAATCAACAGACAGCCCTGGCACACCAGTCTGACCAAAGAACTGAGGCGAGCTTCCAGGGCTGCTGAGCGGAGATGGAAAATATCCCACTCCAATGAGCACTTAATTGCATTCAACAGTCCCTCACTACTTTCAAGACTACACATTTGTCACAGCTAAACAAACCTACTTCTCATATCTCATATCCTCCCTGTCTCACAACCCTCAACCCTAAACAGTTATTCAACACCTTCAATTCTCTCCTCCATCCCCCAGCACCTCCTCCCCCCCACTCATCTCAGCTGAAGACTTTGCCTCATTTTTCAAGCAGAAGATTGATATCATCAGAGACAGTTTTGGTTAACAACCCCCAGAGCCCTTCCAACTTCACAGCCTTCCCCCTCCAAAACCATCTTCATCATCATTACAGAAGATTGGCTCTCCACTCTACTCCCAAGATCGCATCTCACCACCTGTGCACTTGACCTGATCCCATCCCACTTCATCCCAAACCTTGCCACAGTCTTCATCCCAACCCTAACCCTTCTCCATGTCTTCAACCTATCACTAATAACTATTGTTTTCCCCTCAAGCTTTAAACATGCCTCAATCTCACCTATCCTCAAAAAGCCCTCTCTTGAACCATCCTCTTTATCTAGCTATCGCCCTATATCACTTCTCCCCTATGCCTAAAAACTAATGGAATAAGACTTCCATCTTGAACGGTCTTCCCATCTCTCTTCCTGCTCCCTTTTTGACCACTTACAATCTGGCTTCCGGTCACACCACTGTTGTGAATTCTGTGGCTGAATTCACTCCTGTGGTCACAAGTGGTACTGCAGCTTCTGAGCTTCCTCCCTCAGGTGTTCTGGTGAGCTCGTTAACTGCTTCATTACTTAACTCCGCCTGATGCTGCTATCCTTGCTCCTTGTCAATGTTTCAGTGTTGGATCTGAGCTTCTCCTGATTGTTCCTGTGACCTGCTGCTCTGTATAGCTAAGTGCTTTTTGCTTTTTTGTTGCTTTTTTTCTGTCCAGCTTGTCTTTTGTTTTGCTGGAAGCTCTGAGACGCTGGGGCAAGTCAGGCCTATTTTTCTATCTTCAGGCTAGCTAGTTTCTTAGGCTGTGCCGAGTTGCCTAGGTAGTTGTTAGGCGCAATCCACAGCCGCTTTTAGTTGTGTTTAGGATAGGATTAGGTGTGCAGTCTACAGAGTTTCCACGTCTCAGAGCTCGTTCTTGTATTTTTGGGTATTTGTCAGATCACTGTGTGCGCTCTGATCGCTAAGCACACTGTGTTTCTGGATTGCCTTCATAACACCTGTCATTAGCAAACATAACACACCACTCCACTGAAACTGCCCTAACTAAGGTCACCAATGACCTATTAATTGCCAAGAGCAAGCGATACTACTCTGTCCTCTTCTCTGCCTTTGACACAGTGGATCATTCCCTATTACTACAGACCCTCTCATCCCTTGGCATCACAGACTTGGCCTTACCCTGGATCTCGTCATACCTAACAGACCGGACATTCAGCGTCTCCCACTCACACCACCTCCTTACCTCACTCCCTATCTCTCGGAGTCCCGCAAGGTTCAGTTCTATGGCCCCTTCTCTTCTTCATTTACACCTTTGGCCTGGGATAGCTCATAGAATCTCATGGCTTTCAGTATCATCTCTATGCTGATGACACACAGATCTCCATCTCTGGACCAGATATCACCTGCCTACTAACCAGAATCCCTCAATGTCTGTCTGCTATTTCATCCATCTTCTCCACTAGATTTCTAAAGCTTAATATAAACAAAACAGAATTCATCATCTTTTCTCCATCTCACACAACCCCCCTAAACGGACCTATCCATTACAGCAAATGGCTGCCCAATCTCCCACTGTCCCACAAGCTCGCTGCCTCGGGGTAATCCTTGACACTGATCTCTCCTTCAAACCACCAAGCCCTTTCCACTTCCTGCCGCCTTCAACTCAAAAATATTTCACAAATCCGTACATACCTAAACCAAGAATCTGCAAAAACCCTAGTCCATGCCCTTATCATCTCTCGCCTTGGCTACTGCAACCTCCTGCTCTGTGGCCTTCCCTCAAACACTCTTGCACCCTTCAATCTATTTTAAACTCTGCTGCCCGACTAATCCACCTGTCTATTCCCTAGCCTCTCCCCTCTGTCAATCCCTTCACTGGCTCCCCATTGCCCAGAGACTCCAGTACAAAACCCTAACCATGACATATAAAGCCATCCACAACCTGTTTCCTCCATACATCTGGGACCTCGTCTCCCGGTAGTTACCTGCATGCAACCTCCGATCCTCACAAGATCTCCTTCTCTATGCCCCTCTTATCTCCTCTTCCCACAATTGCATACAAGATTTCTCTCATGCATCACCCCTACTCAGGAACTCTCTACCACAACATATCAGACTCTCGCCTACAATACAAACCTTCAAAAATAACCTGAAGATCCACCTCTTCCGACAAGCCTACAACCTGCAGTAACTGCCATTCGACCAAACCGCTGTACGACCAGCTCTACCATCACCTACTGTATTCTCACCCATCCCTTGTAGATTGTGAGCCCACGCGGGCAGGGTCCTCTCTCCTCCTGTACCAGTTGTGACTTGTATTGTTTAAGATTATTGTACTTGTTTTTATTATGTATACCCCACCTCACATGTAAAGCGCCATGGAATAAATGGCACTATAATAATAAATAATAATAAAAATAATTGGTAAATCCCGTGACTTACTAATAACGCATCTAAATGAAATTATTAATTTTTGCCTGTCTTTATCATTCACAGCAGACTGCTGTGACTTCTTCCAGCCAGGACTCGTCTTTTCAGAAAGTAACACACATACATCCATGACTGATCACTTCTTCAGCAACTGCCACACTTTTCCCTCCACTTCTACACTGTCCCAGATTGCATTGCCTTGTTGGCACCCCTATAATACCCTTCAGATTATCGTACCTTGTACTATGGTATTCTGTACCTTGGTAAATCTCTCTCTTCTCTCGTGTGTAAGCTCCTATGGTCCGCAGGGTCCTCTCTCTCCTGTAGAGTACAAGCTCTTATGTTCAGGGGTCTTCTCTCTCTTACTCACCTATAGAGTGTAAGCTCTTATGGTCAGGGGGGTCCTCTCTATTGCTCTCTCCCAGACAGTATAAACTCTTATGATAAGTAAATTCCTCTCTTTCTCTCTCTTCTGCAGTGTGTAAGCTGTTATGGTCAGTAGGGTCCTCTCTCGTTGTAGAGTGTAAGCTCTTATGGTCATCAGTGTCCTTTTTCTCTTACCAGTAGAGTATAAGCTCCCACCGCTGCACAGGGATAATCTCAAACCACGTCTGCTGCGGTCTCTCATTCTGCATCAGCCGCAGTGGAGCGTGCTCAGCGGAAACGTTGGTCTCAGCATTTTGCTCAGTCTGATTCTGTGCAAAGGGTTACTGCTGCCTTTCCAGGCTCTGCCATTATAGACTGTACTTATCAGCGGTGAGCAGGCATCTCTGGGACTAAGTCCTGCTTTTTCCCATCTGAGCATGCCCAAAGGAAGACCTCTCAGTGGAGGTCTGGGGTCACATGCTCAGGTACTGCAGCAGCTCCTATTGGTCCTCTAGGAAGGTCCTGAAGTTGCTCAGTTACTGTAGCAGTTCTCATTGGTCCTCTAGGAAGGTCCTGAACTTTCTGCAGCTATAAAAGGTTTGCATGGCCGCATGGCCATGCAATAGTATACTCTTGTTTACGTGTGTGTGTTATGAGTGAAAGTCACTCTTTAATCATTCCTTGTGTTTGAATGCTTGCGTAAGGAGGATGATTGTAATTTAGCGCCCGACTTGTTAGCAACATTAGTACACAAACAGCGTCTATCACTGTGACCGCCAGTGCGGCGCCGTGCGCTATCACCGCGCTTTCCTAACCCAAGTCTGGGTGGTTAGTGGAGTCCACCAGAGTGGCACTGGATGCACTCTCGTGCTACTTTATTATTATTTCTGTTACGTGCTGTACTGCGACCCTGTGACACAACAGGGTTCACTTCTTTCACACAGGGTGAAGCTAACCCATGTGTGTATCTTCATTGTACTGCCATACAGTCCGTCATTGCTTAGCAGCAGGTTCCATCTCTGCACGGTGGACCCAAGGCCGCGAACACACCTTATTCCTTTTCTCTAATTATTTGGTGCATTCCGCTAGCCCTAACATTATCCTAGCGCCAGGGTGTGGCTAAGTAATGATGGATGAACAGCTATTGCAGGGGTATATCCAGTTGCTGGAGGGCAGGTTGGCGGCTCTTGAGCGTGCAACCTCAGCGGTGGATGTTACCGCAATAGCTGTTCAGGCTGCTAGCGTGGCTGCGGCAGCTTTACCCACTGCCAGCTCTGTTCCGACCTTATCTTACCTCCCGCTGCTAGAGAAATACTCTAGTGACAGTAAATCCTGTAGGGGTTTCATGAGCCAGTGCAGTATACACCTCGAGCTACTGGCTGCACGTTTTCCCACAGAGCGGGCAGAGGTGGGATTCATAATTTCTCTGCTGTTGGACAGGGCATTGGTGTAGGCTACGCCGCTGTTGGAGCATGATGATCATGTGGTGCAGAATGCTCCTCGGTTTTTGAGCACTCTGAAACAGGTCTTTTTAGGACCCCAAGTCACTCATGATATGGCGCTCCAACTGCTAACATTGACTCATGCTTCGTCCATGGTCAGCCACTTCACCGTCCACTTCCGGACATTAGCTTCTGAGCTGGAATGGTCAGATAAAACCTTTATCCCAGGATTTTGGAGAGGGCTGGCTGACCATGTGAAGGAAGCTTTGGCCACTAGGGAGATTCCCGCCACACTGGAGGAGCTCATAGCTATGTCAACCCACATCGACCTTCGCTTTCACGAGCAAAGGTTGGAGTGAGCCTAGTGTAGGCAGAAGTTTCGGCTGGCTCCCACCTTCGCCAAACCTCATGAATCTCCAGTCCAGGCGTCAGAGTCACATGAGGCCGTAGAGGTGTTGCGTGTGAGATCTAAGTCCCGGTCCACTCATGCACCAACGAAGAGTGGTGGTGGTGGGAGACTCACTACTGAGAGGCACAGAAGCAGCCATCTGCAGACCAGACATAACCGCAAGAGAAGTATGCTGCCTTCCAGGTACGATGATCAAGGATGTGACCAATCGGATACCAAAGCTCTTCAGCTCCAAGGACGTCCACCCATTTCTTCTGATACATGTTGGCACCAATGACATGGCAAGGAAGGACCTACCGACAATCTGCAAGGACTTTGAAGAGTTGGGGAAGAAAGTAAAGGAACTGGATGCACAGGTAGTTTTTTCTTCTATCCTTCCAGTAGACGGGCATGGCACCAGGAGATGGAACAGGATCCTTGATACGAACAACTGGCTAAGACGATGGTGCAGACAACAAGGATTCGGATTCCTGGACCACGGTGTGAATTACTTGTACGATGGACTCCTCGCCAGAGACAGACTACACCTCAACAAACCTGGGAAACACACATTCGCCAGAAGACTCGCTACACTCATCAGGAGGGCGTTAAACTAGAAGAAGAGGGGACGGGAAGAAAAACATTAGACTCGAACAAAGAAGACCCAGGAAAACATACTCAGAAGGGAGGTAAGAACATTTCTAAAACAATCCAAAGCAAGGAGATTGGAACAAAACAAAATCCTCTAAACTGCATGCTCGCAAATGCCAGAAGCCTGGCAAACAAGATAGAAGAACTAGAAGCAAAAATATCTACAGGTAACTTTGACATAGTGGGAATAACCGAGACATGGTTAGATGAAAGCTATGACTGGGCAGTTAACTTACAGGGTTACAGTCTGTTTAGAAAGGATCATAAAAATCGGAGAGGAGGAGGGGTTTGTCTATGTAAAGTCTTGTCTAAAGTCCACTTTAAGGGAGGATATTAGCGAAGGGAATGTGTTGTGAATTCTATTGTTGAACTCCCTCCTGTGGTCGTGAATGGTACTTCGGCGAGTTCTGTCCATGGACTCCCTCTGGTGGCTGTGAGTGAAGCTGCTGCTTCTGAGGTTCCTTATACAGGTGATGTGGTTTATCCTTTGGTTGGCTGCTCTATTTAACTTCACTCAGATCGTTACTCCATGCCAGCTGTCAATGTTCCTGTGCTGGTTCAGTTCGCTCTTTGATCTTTCTGGAGACCTGTCTCTTCCTGCAAGAAGCTAAGTCCCCGTTTGTTATTTTCTGTTCATGGTTTACTAGTCCAGCTTGCTTTCATGATTTTGTCTTGCTAGCTGGAAGCTCTGGGATGCAGGGTGGCGCCTCCGCACCGTGAGTCGGTGCGGGGGTCTTTTTGCACACTCTGTGTGGTCTTTTGTAGTTTTTGTGCTGACCGCAAAGATACCTTTCCTATCCTCTGTCTATTTAGTTAGTCTGGCCTCCCTTTGCTAAACCTGTTTCATTTCTGTGTTTGTGACTTTCATCTTAACTCACAGTTAATATTTGTGGGGGGCTGCCTTTTCCTTTGGGGAAATTTCTCTGAGGCAAGGTAGGCTTTATTTTCTATCTCTAGGGCTAGCTAGTTCTTAGGCTGTGCCGAGGCGTCTAGGCCTGTTAGGTACGCTCCACGGCTATTTCTAGTGTGTGTGATAGGATTAGGGATTGCGGTCAGCAAAGTTCCCACTTCCCAGAGCTTGTCCTGTGAGTTTAACCATCAGGTCATTCCTAGTGCTCCTAATCACCAGGTCATAACAGGAATGAGGATGTCGAGCCCATATGGGTCAAAATTCATGGAGGGAAAAATGGTAACAAAATTCTCATTGGGGTCTGTTACAAACCCCCAAATATAACAGAAATCATGGAAAGTCTACTTTTAAAGCAGATAGATGAAGCTGCAACCCATAATGAGGTCCGGGTTATGGGGGACTTTAACTACCCGGATATTAACTGGGAAACAGAAACCTGTGAAAACCATAAAGGCAACAGGTTTCTGCTAATAACCAAGAAAAATTATCTTTCACAATTGGTGCAGAATCCAACCAGAGGAGCAGCACTTTTAGACCTAATACTATCTAATAGACCTGACAGAATAACAAATCTGCAGGCGGTCGGGCATCTAGGAAATAGCGACCACAATATTGTACAGTTTCACCTGTCTTTCCCTAGGGGGACTTGTCAGGGAGTCACAAAAACACTGAATTTTAGGAAGGCAAAGTTTGACCAGCTTAGAGATGCCCTTAATCTGATAGACTGGGACAATATCTTCAGAAATAAGAATACAGATAATAAATGGAAAATGTTTAAGAACATCCTAAATAGGCACTGTAAGTGGTTTATACCTTGTGGGAATAAAAGGACTAGAAATAGGAAAAACCCAATGTGGCTAAACAAAGAAGTAAGACAGGTAATTAACAGTAAAAAGAAAGCATTTGCCCTACTAAAGCAGGATGGCGCCATTGAAGCCCTAAAAACTATAGGGAGAAAAATACTTTATCTAAAAAACTAATTAAAGCTGCCAAAAAGGAAACAGAGAAGCACATTGCTAAGGAGAGTAAAACTAATCCCAAACTGTTCTTCAACTATATCAATAGTAAAAGAATAAAAACTGAAAATGTAGGCCCCTTAAAAAATTGTGAGGAAAGTATGGTTGTAGATGACGAGGTAAAAGCGAACATATTAAACACCTTCTTCTCCAATGTATTCATGGTGGAAAATGAAATGCTAGGTGAAATCCCAAGAAACAATGAAAACCCTATATTAAGGGTCACCAATCTAACCCAAGAAGAGGTGCGAAATCGGCTAAATAAGATTAAAATAGATAAATCTCCGGGTCCGGATGGCATACACCCACGAGTACTAAGAGAACTAAGTAATGTAATAGATAAACCATTATTTCTTATTTTTAGGGACTCTATAGCGACGGGGTCTGTTCCGCAGGACTGGCGCATAGCAAATGTGGTGCCAATATTCAAAAAGGGCTCTAAAAGTGAACCTGGAAATTATAGGCCAGTAAGTCTAACCTCTATTGTTGGTAAAATATTTGAATTGTTTCTGAAGGATGTTATTCTGGATTATCTCAATGAGAATAACTGTTTAACTCCATATCAGCATGGGTTTATGAGAAATCGCTCCTGTCAAACCAATCTAATCAGTTTTTAAGAAGAGGTAAGCTATAGGCTGGACCACGGTGAGTCATTGGACGTGGTATATCTCGATTTTTCCAAAGCGTTTGATACCGTGCTGCACAAGAGGTTGGTACACAAAATGAGAATGGTTGGTCTGGGGGAAAATGTGTGTAAATGGGTTAGTAACTGGCTTAGTGATAGAAAGCAGAGGGTGGTTATAAATGGTATCGTCTCTAACTGGGTCGCTGTGACCAGTGGGGTACCGCAGGGGTCGGTATTGGGACCTGTTCTCTTCAACATATTCATTAATGATCTGGTAGAAGGTTTACACAGTAAAATATCGATATTTGCAGATGATACAAAACTATGTAAAGCAGTTAATACAAGAGAAGATAGTATTCTGCTACAGATGGATCTGGATAATTTGGAAACTTGGGCTGAAAGGTGGCAGATGAGGTTTAACAATGATAAATGTAAGGTTATACACATGGGAAGAAGGAATCAATATCACCATTACACACTGAACGGGAAACCACTGGGTAAATCTGACAGGGAAAAGGACTTGGGGATCCTAGTTAATGATAAACTTACTTGGAGCAGCCAGTGCCAGGCAGCAGCTGCGAAGGCAAACAGGATCATGGGGTGTATTAAGAGAGGTCTGGATACACATGATGAGAGCATTATACTGCCTCTGTACAAATCCCTAGTTAGACCGCACATGGAGTACTGTGTCCAGTTTTGGGCACCGGTGCTCAGGAAGGATATAATGGAACTAGAGAGAGTACAAAGGAGGGCAACAAAATTAATAAAGGGGATGGGAGAACTACAATACCCAGATAGATTAGCGAAATTAGGATTATTTAGTCTAGAAAAAAGACGACTGAGGGGCGATCTAATAACCATGTATAAGTATATAAGGGGACAATACAAATGTCTCGCTGAGGATCTGTTTATACCAAGGAAGGTGACGGGCACAAGGGGGCATTCTTTGCGTCTGGAGGATAGAAGGTTTTTCCACCAACATAGAAGAGGATTCTTTACTGTTAGGGCGGTGAGAATCTGGAATTGCTTGTCTGAGGAGGTGGTGATGGCGAACTCAGTTGAGGGGTTCAAGAGAGGCCTGGATGTCTTCCTGGAGCAGAACAATATTGTATCATACAATTATTAGGTTCTGTAGAAGGACGTAGATCTGGGGATTTATTATGATGGAATATAGGCTGAACTGGATGGACAAATGTCTTTTTTCGGCCTTACTAACTATGTTACTATGTTATGTTACTTAAGATCTGTCATGTTTGCCGGGCAGTCAGGACATCTTGGCTCCAAGTGTTCTCAGCGGTCGGGGGAACGTCGGTGTCTAGCGGTAGGTGGAGGAGGTACACTAGACATGGAGACGTTTTCCCCTAAATTGTCCTTCAATGGGACAATTATCATAGGCCCATCCACTCTTATGGGAGAGCTTTGCCTGGACTCCAGGGTGGAAGGCAATTTCATGTCATCTGCTTTCGCCCAGCGTCACGAAATTCCCCTGGTGATGCTCGCCAAACCTGTGACCGTTTGAGTGGTAAATGGGTCAACACTACCCTCACAGATTACACATCAAACCATTCCATTCACTCTTTCTATGTCTCCATCACATCAGGAGATTATCTCCCTATTAGTCATTCGTGAGGGAATTGATGAGGTCCTGTTGGGGATACCATGGCTTTGCTATTATTCTCCTCATATAGAATGGTCCTCAGGGAAAATTTTGGGATGGATTAAATCCTGTGAGGGTAGATGTCAGAGGGAGTGCATTCAGGTTGCTACTACAAAGGTACCCGCAAATCTTTCCTCTCTCCACAAGCACTATTGGTCCTATGCGGACGTGTTCTCCAAAAGGGCTGCGGAGACCCTTCTACCTCACCGCCCCTAAGACTGTCCTATTGACCTCTTGCCTGGTGCAGAGCCTCCCCGGGGTCGAGTGTATCCGTTATCTCTTGCGGAGATGGAGGCAATGTCCCAGTACATTCAAGAGAATCTGGCAAGAGGATTCATTAGGAAGTCAGTGTCACCTGCAGGGGCTGGGTTCTTCTTTGTGCAGAAGAACAATGGAGAATTACGTCCATACATAGACTACTGGCATCTTAACACCATCACCATTAAGAATAAATACCCACTACCCCTGATATCTGAACTTTTTGATAGGCTACGGGGAGCAAGGGTATTTACTAAGTTAGATCTGAGGGGTGCTTACAACCTGATTCGCATCTGTGAGAATGATGAATGGAAGATGGATTTTAACACCATGGATTGGGCACTATGAATATCTGGTGATGCCCTTTGGGCTCTGTAATGCCCCAGCCATTTTCCATTTTCCAAGACTTTGTGAACGACATCTTCCGGGAGATGCCCACCACCTTAGTCGCTCCGTAGTGTCATCTGAGGAGGAGGAGGAGGTGGCGCCTCGGCTTATTGTCCCTTCTGAGAACCTGAGAACTGTGGCTCCGGTTTCACTAGAGTCTGTGCCCCCAGACAAGACTTTCGTTCCATCTAATTTGTGACCGGAGGTTCTCCCTTGGGCTCACTCATCCAGGGTGGGTGGACATTTTGGGACCAAGAGGACATCTGAGCTCTTGGCGAGGATGTACTGGTGGCCGCATATGGCCCGTGATGTTGGGGACTATATTCGGGCGTGTGTCTCCTGTGCCAAGAATCGGTCTCCTCGGCAACGGCCTACTGGACATCTTTACCCCCTGCTGGCGGCAGTCAGGCCCTGGGAGATGGTCAGGATGGACTTCGTGGTGGGCTTACCCAAGTCTCGTAACTGCACCGTTATCTGGGTTGTCACCGATCATTTCCCTAAGATGGTGCACTTGTTGCCTCTTCCACGGTTACCTTCTGCACGGGCCTTAGCGCCGTTGTTCATTAAACATATTTTCCGTTTACATGGCATGCCTGACAAAATTGTCAGTGACCGGGGTCCCCAGTTTGCGTCTCGATTTTGTAGAGAGCTCTGTGGTCTACTCAGCATACAACTAAATCTCTCCTCTGCATATCATCCCTAGATGAATGGGTTGGTAGAGAGGGCCAACTAGACTCTGGTGACATATTTGCAACATTTTGTCTCTGCTAGGCAGGATGACTGGGCATCTTTGCTACCTTGGGCAGAATTTGCTGTGAACAACGCCGTAGCCGATTCCATTGGGCAGACTCATTTTCTCCTTAATTATGGCCAGCATCCGCGTGTCCCTGTGCCCATGCCCGTGTCATCCACTGATTCCATGGTGGCAGACTGGGCAGTGGAGGCACGTGACATTTGGGACCGCACACAGGATGCCATTCGGGCTTCCAAGGAGAGAATGAGGGTTTCTTCTGATGCTCACCAGTGCCCCGCTCCAACCTTCGCTCCTCGCGACTTAGTGTGACGCTCCGCCCGTAACATCAGGCTGTGAGTTGAGTCCCCTAAGTTTGCGCCTCACTACATTGGTCCTTTCAAGGTTCTGGAACAGGTTAACCCTGTGGTCTACCATTTGGCTATTCCTCCGCGCCTTGGTATCACCGACACTTTTCACTTTTCCCTCTTAAAGCCCGTCTATATGTCCCGGTTTTCTGAGTCATCTGCCGGGACATCAGGTTCATCCATGGATGAGTATGAGGTGAATGCTATCATGGGTTGCAAGGTAGTACGTGGCAAAAAATACTATCTGGTGGACAGGAAAGGCCATGGTCCTGAGGACAGAACCTAGGAACCTGTAGAGCACATTCGGGCTCCGCTGCTCATTACAGCCTTTGAGCATAGTGAGGTCCAAGGAGGGAGGGGTCCTAGGAGGGGGGTAATGTTAGGAGCCGAGTTCACGCCGCTGCACAGGGGGAATCTTGAACCATGTCTGCTGCGGTCTCTCATTCTGCATCAGCCGCAGTGGAGCGTGCTCAGCGGAGACTTCGGTCCCAGCGTCTCGCTCAGTCTGACTCTGTGCAAAGGGTTACCGCTGCCTTTCCAGGCTCTGCCATTATAGCCTGTACTGATCAGCGGCGAGCAGATGTCTCTGGGACTAAGTCCTGCTTTTTCCCATCTGAGCATGCCCAAAGGAAGACCTCTCAGTGGAGGTCTGGGGTCACATGCTCAGATACTGCAGTAGCTCCTGTTGGTCCTCTAGGAAGGTCCTGAAGTTGCTCAGTTACTGTAGCAGTTCTCATTGGTCCTCTAGGAAGGTCCTGAACTTGCTGCAGCTATAAAAGGTTCTCATGGCCGCACGGCCATGCACTAGTATACTCTTATTTACGTGTGTGTGTGTGTTGTGAGTGAAAATCACTCTTTAATCATCCCTTCCCTTTTGTTTGAATGTTCGCGTAAGGAGGATGATTGTAATCTAGCGCCTGACTTTTTACCAACACTAGTACACAAACAGCGTCTATTACTGTGACGGCCAGTGCAGCACCGTGTGCTATCACCGCGCTTTCCTAACCCAAGTCTGGGTGGTTAGTGGCATCCGCCAGAGCGGCACTGCATGCACTCTTGTGCTACTTTATTATTATTTCTGTTACGTGCGGTACTGCGGCCCTGTAACACAACAGGGTTCACTTCTTTCACACAGGGTGAAGCTAACCCATGTGTGTATCCTCATTGTACTGCCATATAGTCCGTCATTGCTTAGCAGCAGGTTCCATCTCTGCACGGTGGATTCCAGGCTGCGAACGCACCTTATTCCTTTTCTCTAATTATTTGATGTGTTCTGCTAGCCCTAACAGAGAAGGATCCTCATTCTCTGCTGGAGAGTGTAAGCTCTTATAGTCAGCAGGGGCACTTCTTCCTCTCTCTCTCTGCTGTAGCGTGCAAGCTCTTATTTTCAATTGGATACTCTCTTTCGCCTGCAGAGTCTAAAGTCTTATGGTTAGTGTGGTCCTCTCTCTCTCCTCTTCCTCACATGTATTTTCGAAGTAATTAAAAACTTACCAGTATTGAGAGTTTGTTTTGAAATTTTTTTGTCAAAAATTAAATTTTCTGGAAAAATTTGGTGAATTCGAAATTCAAAAGATTCTCTCACACCTGATACTTCTGTCCTCAACATTTTAAGTTGCAGAAAAGTTGGGATAGCACTCAACACAAATCATCAACTTTGGGTAAAACTAATGTAGTGGTCATGCATTCCTTTGAGAGCTATCAGAAGGATATCAAAATATACAATAATGGCATGATTCAATTTGCCATTAGTTCTACATATAGGTATTTTATTGAAAATGAAATTGTTTATGTCTGTAGCAGAACAATATAGAAGGACAGGCTCTTAAAAGTTCTTTTTTTTCTTCTTTTAGCATATTTGTTTACTTTCATATGTCTTACAAGCTGCTGTGGGTATTGCTAGTATGGGTTTATTGACAGAGAGTATATATTTATACTGTCCTTAGGACAAGAAATATCACACTTGAGCACCAATTATTATAGTTAGCTAGTGCTACCTTTTTTTTTAAATAAAAAAGTTATCTCATTCAAACACAAACTAAAATTTTGTTTTTCAGATGTTTCGTGATCATCATGTTATGCAGTGACATCCTCATGAAACACGTAGAATATATGACACTCTCTACAGAGATTTCACAGCAAATGGTTCCAGGCCTCCAGGGGTTATAATATAATTTCCATCAACCATATAGCATTGAACCTTGTACTTTTAACGTTGGTTCTATAAATGGTACAGTAAACACCTTTATTCTCACCTGATTGTTTATGGTCATGACACTACATGAAACTCTTGCTTGCCTCCGGCTTTGCAAATACCTTTAAAGATTGTACATTTCCCAATGGATCTTCTCAACCGAACTGTCTGTGAATTACATCCCTTGAATCATGTTTTACAGGTTTAGTAAAGGACCTTTACCCTTTTTTTTATCAGGGTATTGGTAAAATGAAAGCTACTACGATATCCAGCTTTGATGTGACTTTTCTTGTCAAGTGACAAGTAGTACAAAAATGTCAATATTTTTATCTTTGTTTTCACATGTTTGTATTCATTTTTGCTACTTTTCATTATACAGCACTAGATTTTATAATGTGCTAAGCCAGACATCAATTAAGATAAATTTCAAGTCATTGGTGTTATGTAGAACTGTCAGTGGTCCCCTGGCAGCATTGCTACCACAGTCAGACTTAGTGCAAGTTACTCCAATCACCAAATTCCAATGGTTGCCCTAGCCTTGACCATTTATTCTTTGTAAAAGGATCTGGACTTATACAGGGGTTCTTGGGTTGGGGCAACAGAGTCAGCAGCTGGCCATTGGTGCAAGTTGGCAAAAACAATAGTCCAGAAGCCCGATCAGAACCAGAATATAGGTGTAGGGACAAAATCTTAAGGCAGAAGAATAGTCAATAATGAGTCAAGTTTAAAATTAGGAAAGTTGACTGGGAATGCAGGCAAGCCACATAGAAGTTTACTGAAGCTAGTCAAATCATAACTGGCAGTGGACGGCAGAATTTTTGTTTAAACAGATGGCAGGCAGCAGCTGTACTCAGGACACATGGGATGGAGCAACAGGAAACAGAACTAAAGTTGTTACCCCTCATTACCGGCAATAAGATTGCAGCTTTGCATGGTGACAGAAGCAGAGACAGATTATGAGCCCCAGTGGGGACAGCGCTGATAAAGTCAGTAAAGAGCTGCATAATATGATGGGGCTGTACACTGTGACTTACGAAAGTATTCACCCCCTTGGATTTTTACCTATTTTGTTACTTAACCTACAGTATGTATAAATATCTTTGTAGTCCGATTTGTGCGTGATGCATCAGCACTACATAAAATGATAATAATATAGGAGTAAATAACATTTATGGGATCAAATAACTAAAAATTGACATGTGCATATGTGTTCATCCCCTTTGTGATGAAACCCTTAAAAAAATCTGATGCAAGCAATTTGGAGTGCCAGCCAGGGCCGTGGGATACTTGGTACCGGGCCGGTCCTTAAAGGGATGTGTCACAGCGGCAGTGACCTGGTCCATGGCCCTGGGCGTCCAACTAAAGGGGATAAAGTGTAGTGGGAAATAAAGTCTATAGAGCAATGTTCGTGATGCCACCTGTGGTACTTGGCCAGGGATGGCCGATGCTGTTATAAATGGGTCCACTGGGCTGATGGTATTGCAGCAGAGTTGGTATGGCTCCCCACAGGTAGAGCTTGGTCCCCAGGGCTCCCGGTACAATTGGTAAGGGATGGTAGATGTTGATATGCAGGAAAGAATTGGAGGACACAGGGTTGCAGTCTCTTTACCTTTTACTGGTGAAGTTCAGGTACACAGATTAAAGGTGGTCTTTTCAATCCGGGCAGCCTGGAAGCGATTTTGAATCTCCCTAGCCAGGTGGGGTTGGAAGCCTTCCTTTCTGTGCTGAATTCTCTTTCCCTTGCTGCCTGAGGCTTCACATAAGGTCCTCTCTCAATCTGTCCTTTTAGGTGGACACTACCTGCCTGGCAGGCAGCTCGAGCCTTTTTACAGTTGTCCCTTCTCTTGTGGTGACTCCGGGCTCTAACCTGCTGTTGTCCCTTCTGGTGTCAGTGGTGGCCAGGAGACCAGCAATCTCCTGCACTTTGGTTTCTGCTCTGGGGCATACAGTTCCCACACAACCTCAGACTCCGGTTTCTGTGCTCAAACCTGGAGTGAGCCCAATTGCAGCTCCACTCCCAGTTTCTCTTTCCTCCTATGCTTCCTCTCCCTTCACTGTCTCACACAGACTGGCCTCTAACTCCTTCTCCAAGCCAGAACTTATAGGGAAGCTACCCTGAAACCGGGTCTAGAGCTCCCTCTTCTAGCCTGGAGTCAGACAAGTGTTGTATGTAAGTGTTACCTGTTAAAGGGATCCCTTCTCATTTCCAGGCATGGCATCACCCTCCCTGAGAGGAAGTCAATACCACTGTGACAACCAGATTCCTGGGATGTCACAAATTAGCATCATAAGTCACGTGGTCTGTCAGTATAAACACACCTTTTATGAAAGGTCAAAGAGGCTGTAACACCAATAAGCAAGAGGCACCACTAATGAAACAAAACCATGAAGATCAACGAGATCTCCAATCAAGTCGAGGACAAAGAAGCGCAAGTCAGCGATGGGTTATAAAAAAATCCCAATCTCTGAAGATCTTCCGGAGAACTATGAAATCTATTATCAAATAGAAAGCACATGTTACCACAACAAACATGCCAAGAGAGGACCAGCCACTATAACTCTCTGCCCTGTCAAGGAATGCATTAATCAGAGAGACAGCACAGAGACCAAAGGTAGCCTAGAAAGAGCTGCAGCGTTCCCAAGCAGAGACTGGAATATTTGTCCATATGACCACAATAAGCCGTTATGGAAGAGTGAGCAGAAAAATGTCTTGTTTTGAGTTTGCCAAAATACACGTCGGAGACTCCCCAAATGTATGGAGGAAAGTGCCGTGATCAGATGATACCAAAATAGAACTTTTTAGCCACCAAGGTAAACACTATTTTTTCCAGAAAAAAGGAAAAAGGGCATTCCAGCTCCTTAAAATTGAAAATTTTATTCATCCATTAAAATGTTGTTGGCTTTTTTTTCCAGCAGACCCTAGAAAGAGGTCTAGTCTGGGGCAGTGAAAATGTGGAAATGGATGGAAAAAGTGCTGAATAAAAGGATAACAGCATGAGGAAGACCCTTAGAGGAAGAATCTCTCACTCCCAGATTGCTACTGAGAACAATAGTGTTCCACTTTCACTCCACTTTAACACTATGACTACTGGACTGGTCCCCCCTAGAACTACCAAATGGAGATATTTTGATTCCTGTCTTGTTTTCATTTATTTTTAGAGTTTCTTGCTCCTGGTATTGCTGTAACTTTAATTTATAGAATGTATAAATAATGTATAGAATGCAAAATAGCAAGAATATTGTCAGGCTTTAGTGCACTTCTTCTAGCTATTATAGCAATTAGCAAAACTGCAGGCCGTATTCTACAGAAAATATGTCGTCCACTCGAGAGTTCACTGGTTCACTGATGGATGTCCTGTATATGTCCTGTGTATGTCAAATATATTTGCAAAAGTGCTAGTTATTCTAAGTCTAAGCCAACATTTATTCTTAACATACAAGTAAATGAAAGCTAAAAGAAATTAATAACATTCAGTGACATAGACTAGCTAAATATAGTAGGGAGTCAAAATGACTCCCTTTGGTAATTAAAGGTAAATTTTGAAAAAAATCTTAAATGAGTAAAAGTCACCGAGCCACAAGTCGGAATTTGGAAAAATGTAGTCACAGAGGAGAAAAAAAATTGCGAGGAGGCAAAATGACTCTATCGGTAGTTCTAGTATTTTAAGAACTGACCATAAAACATACAGAAAATGGAGCTTACAGGAAAAAAATGTTAAGAAACATTTTCCTGTTTAATGACTTGTGTATAAGGCAAAATTTCAAAAGTATTTTTATTATTATAATTTTAATATACCAGAAATTATTTTATTAAAATTGGAAATGTCAGTATATTTTATAAAGGAAGCAAGAAGTGCCAAAAATTAGGGACTCAGATACACACTATACAAGACATAAAGGATGGCTTCATACACATTATAATGTAGTGGTACTCCTAGACACTTAAAGGCTTTTTACTAAGTGCAGATCCTAACCAAAATTACAAGCAGGGTAATCCATACACCCTTGAAGGCAAAAACTATAGTGCCTCATTCAAATATTCTGAAACAAAGTGTAGCTGTATTACTCCTACACTCATAAAAACAGGGCACACAAAGCACAGCCTGTCAATAAGTAAAAGGAGGGTCTTACTTGAAGGCACCAACTGGAGTGCCTCATAAAAAAAATTAAGAAAGTGTAGTTGTGATACATCTACACTCATAAAGGACTTGCACAAAGTGCATAGCCAAGAAAAAATATATGTACTGTCATTCAGTCATCCATAGGTGCTAGAAGACAACTGGTACATAACAGCGCAACAAACACCCGATGTTTGGGGGGCCAAACCAAAACAGTAACACAGACTTCCTGGTAAAGTCCATGTTCGGTGTCAAAGTCCGTGTTGCCCAGCAACAGGCCCAAAACATCACTGTTCTGGAGGAGATCTGCATGGAGGAATGGGCCAACATACCACCAACAGTGTGTGGCAACCTTGTGAAGACTTACAGAAAACGTTTGACCTCTGTCATCACCAAAAAAGGATATATAACAAAATATTGAGATGAACTTTTGTTAATGACCAAATACTTATTTTTCACCACAATTTGCAAAATAAATCTTACCAAATCAGACAAGGTGATTTTCTTAATTTGTTTTCTCATTTTGACTCTCATAGTTGTGGTCTACTTATGATGTCAATTACAGGCTTCTCTCATCTTTTTAAGTGGGAGAACTTGCACAATTGGTGGCTGACTAAATTCTTTTTACCTCACTGTATGTCACAGAAATATATCCCAGAACATGGACAACTATATGGGTGAGTAATTTAATAAAAAAAAAAAAAAAAACATTTTTTGAAGTGTTATAAAACACCAAAATGTACCACAAAGTACATAATTTTTGGTGGATCACAATATATTCAATTTTTCCACAAAAATTAAGGAAAGCAACTGCCGCAGCTATATATTTAGCAACAGACTGCAAAGCCCTAATCCCTTCCTTCAGACTTTATTTAGCCACTCTCCCTGCTCCTGCAACTCTCTCTCCCTCCCTAGACTAAATGCAGAATGTATATGATTCAAACAGCAAAGCAAAGGATTAGCCCTTAGAAGGTCTCTTAGTATGATGGTTCAGCTTCAGAACCAGAATCAACAATACAAGACTCCGATTCGCTATACTGTGCACACACACGCCTAGACAAGCACTCTCGCCATACAATAACAACTGTCACAAAGCTGTATAATGGTGTCAGTGTGCCAAGCCTGGTGACGCCTGTCCTTTTATAATTCCTGATGATGTCATAAAGCCAGGAAAGCACAGTAATGCCACTACCCAGATAATTACGGCCTTACAGTGACTTGCAGGCAATTCTCATTTGTTTATTGGCTGTGTAAAAGGCAGCAAACATGCAAGGCAGACAATGCTCATCAAGTGTCAAGCGCATTCGAGCACCCAGATACTCGAGTGATATCCGCGTATCACCGAGCATGTTTGATCATCTCTAGATGATCTCTAGAGTGCAAAATACTGTGATATTCTTGACTGTTTCAGTCTGTTAGTGGATTGAGAATGGGATGGAGGTTCCCCTTCCAACAAGACAATGGCCCAAAGCATAAGGCTAAAGCAACACTCGAGTAGTTCATGGGGAAACATGCAAAGGTTTTTGAGTGGATTCATGAAAGTCCAGGCCTTAATCCAGTTAAAAATCTGTGGGCAGACTTAAAGATTGCAGTTCACCAGAGGAAACCATCTATCTTGAAGGAGCTGGAGCAGTTTTGCCTTGAGGAATGAGCAAATTTCACAGTGGCAAGATGTGGAAACATCATAGAGACTTATCCAAAGTGATTTGCAGCTGTAATTACAGCAAAAAGAGGCTCTACAAAGTACTGACTTTAAGGGTGTGAGTTTTTTGTCCTATTTGCTGTTTGCCTCACAAAATCAAGAAAAACAAATGTTCACAGTTGTAGGCAAGTTCTATAGATAAACTGATGCAACCCCTCAAATAAATAATGAAATTCCAGGTTGTGAGTTAGCAAATCATGAAAAATGTCAAGGGGATAGATACTTTTGCAAGTCACTGTAAGTGTAATAAATAATAAATACAATAATAATAATATAATATTCAGTTTTTGAAAACACACTCCCCCACACTATTATATTACCTTTTTTTTATTATTCGTATGATCTTCTTAATGTGTACTACTGTATTTACTATATGCTATAGAACGAGGATCTGTACAATCCAAAGAGTTACACTCTTTTTTCTCTGTCCACAGAGAATTATCCCAGGAGACTTTTTGTAAATGTCAGACCAGCATTGATGTTGCCTTGTTCTATAAATCCTATTTTAAATCAGTCTCGTTTTCTTGTGGTGTCCTTAACACTGACCTTACAATAAAAGAGAAAAGTATAAGAATAGGGAGAATGACCATACTATGGAATTTTTTTTTTACTAAAGCCTTTCCTGATAAATATGAACATGTTAATGTGGTTTTATTTTCAAGAAAGTGAAGTTAAAAAAGACTTTTAGGGTCCAATTCATGATTTGCATTTTTTAAGTCACCTTTCTTTCTTGTCTTGTGGTATTAGTTGATGTTTTTAAGGCCAAATTTATACACAATCAAAAATGCTCTATTTTTATCTTCAGCATTTTAGATTTTTTTTTAGTGGAAAAAGGAACCAGTTCAATTACACTTACTTAATAAATCAGACATTTGTAAATCCTAATCCTAATTAAAATGACAACCTTATAAAAGAAAACAGTCAAACACATATCAAATAGACTTTAAAAATCCGCAAAATTCAAAGATGAATAAGGCACAAATGAAAATTAGAAGAATAACTGCTAAAACTGTACTAAACAGTCACATATGCAATAACAAAATTAAGCCCTTAATAAGTTTTTGTTTATCTGAAAATAGTGGGATTTAAGTTTTAAATCATGGCACCTTGACATCAGCAAGCACTAATGAATAAAGGTTACCTCTTAGTGTTAGGTGTCGAGTTCCCGCCTCTGCACAGGGGGAATCTTGAACCACCTCTGCTGCGGTCTCCCATTCTTCTACAGCCGCAGTGGAGTCTGCTCAGTGGAGACGTCGGTCCCAGCGTCTTGCTCAGTCTCACTCTGTGCATAGGGTTACGGCTGCTTTTCCAGCTTCTGCCATTGAAGCCAGTGTTGGGCAGCGGCGAGCAGATGCTTCAGGGACTAAGTCCTACTTTGCACACACTGAGCATGCCCAGGGCAAGATCTCTCAGTGGAGATCTAGGGTCACATGCTCAGGTACTGCAGCAATTCTATTGGTCCTTCTTTGAAAGGTCCTATACGTGCTGCAGCTATTTAAGGCTCGCATGGCCGCACGGCCATGCGCTAGTGTACATTTGTAAACGTGTGTGTGTTGTGAGTGAAAGTCGCTCTTTAAATAACCCTCCCTATTGGATGACTGTTCGCGGAAGGTGTATGATTGCTATCTAGCGCCCGAAATACCCAACAGCACGTTACACACCAATACAGCATCTAGCTGCTATGTCCGCCAGTGCGGCGCCGTGCGCTTTCACAGTGCTTTCCTGACCCAAGCCTGGGTGGTTAGTGGCGTCCGCCAGTGCGGCACCGCACGCACTCTCATGCATTCTTTTGTTATTATTTTGGTTACACTGACACCCCAGTAGCGGTGTTGACCGCAAGTAGTCTTCGCAGACTCAGATCCCAAGTCTTAGGACTGAGCTCGGAGACTCCTTGCTTGTGCTCTTGTGTGCGGTACCGCGGCCCTGTGACTTAACAGGGTTCGCTTCCTTCACACAGGGTGAAGTGTGTGTATTCACATTGTACCGCCATATAGTCCGTCATTACTTGGCAGCAGGTTCCATCTCTGCACGGTGGACCCCGGGCTGCGAACGCACCTTATTGTACCTATCTTATTATTTGGTGCGTTCCGCTAGCCCTAACACTTAGTGATGCTATTGCCTAAACAGCATTCTATGTCCTTTGTGCATAATGTATGTGTTTTTCCCCTGCTCTCTAGGACAATGCTGCAATGCTGCACACAGATTGGAGTTTCTAAGGACTTTAACAAATTATTCTGTATTTCTGTTAGATGGGTTGTATTGTCTGCATCCTTGACGTGTAGTTAAACGTTTTAAGGTGATGTGACAAATGTGATGTGTAAAAAGATAATTTGAAAATAAATTAACATTTTTTGAAATTCAATTTCAAAAGTTTTATTTTTTCAAAAAGAACAATCGCATCAAAAAGCAGAATTATAAACAAATGTAACACAAATTTAAGAAAAAATATAACAGTGCTTCATAACACTACTAAGAAAATAAACTTTATGTGAAAATATTTTACATAAATCACCCATACATACAGGAATTTTTATGTGTTTATTACTGAACCATTCATTACTGTTAAGCATGCGGCAATTTTGAGACAAAAGCATTTTTAGTATGAATTCATGAAGAATGATATAGTGAATGTATAAAAAAAGATTATTTTCCATGTAAGCCATATTTAGCTTTTGTAATGAATTTATAGAGTTACATCTTATTTTATACCAGATATTAGCAGAAGAACCGTGCAAATTAAGAAAACTTTTTGACACAACTCCATGGATTTAATCAATGCATTGTTCTGCCGTATGGTTTTGTCTCTTGCATCAAAAAGTAAATGTATACAGTGAGTAAACAGGCAATACAAGTATAAAGGTGAATAATGTACCTCTGAGTAGTAGACGGGTCATCGAAAATTGGAACAGTTTATAAATAATTGTCTTTTTTTAAAAATAATGGCTTATTCAGGCATTTTTCACCATTATTCAGTACAAAATTGTCCTACTAATGGATATTTAAAAAAAAAAATATCTGATAACTTTGCATAAGAGAGGCAACAATGGAAGATAAGACATGATGTAAGGGGTACACGTGACTTATGACCGCCTTTACTGACTTAAACGCCTAACCTTAATTACTTACTGCATCGGATCTCTCGTAAACTGCCTTATCGTAAGATCCCCTCCTGAATAACGACATTACACCAGATTTGGATTAAATGGCCACAGTAGCCTTTTATTAAACATAAATACAACATGTAAACAATATCCCCCCAGGGAGTGGTGGTCCTCGAAGCCTCAAAAATAACCTTGCAGAAATTCAAATTGTGTACCTTGGCTTCCAGGCTTAGTCTTGCCTCCAGCCGCTAAACACCAGCTCGGAGGCAGATAATGACCAACCCGGCCAAACCAACCGATTACCAAATCCTTTAATCAGCCCCTCCACGGGCTGATCTACCACATCCACTAACAATCCACTCCGGGGGAGTCCAGGACCACTAGAGGTCCCCCACTAGAATCCGCCATTCCCCTCTTTCCACCAACTTCGAGGACCTCCCTCCCCTGCCTAACTGCTATGACAAAAATTTCTACTTTCCCTTAAACAAAAGCATAACCTTAAAATAAACGCGATTAAACAAAATCGAAACAAGAAAAAGGGAGGGTGGGTAGGGATTTCAGCCACCGCCGGACCAGCATGTGAGCGTAGCAGTTGCTGAGGTGAAATTGTCAGTTTCTTATCCAAATCACCCCCTGAGTAAGCTTCCCCCGCTTGCTCCTCCCTGCCTCATCTAAACCCGCCCCCCTGCCAAATTCAAAAGTGCACAGCCCAAGCAAACTATTTAACCCCGACTTGCCCTTGCCCACCCTGAGGCTCTGCCATTCCCCATGACTCCGTCATGCTGGCCTCCCTTGAGGGCCAGGGGCCCAGTACGGCCTTTCCTTGAACATAATTATTTTTCCTTGTATTTTACCTTTTGTATCTCCAAAAATATCAATATTTTTTCATGAGCATAGGAAGTCTCTACCCGCATTTGTCAAATATGAGTAATGGAGACCTGACAGCTGATTCTTGTTGGATGAACTAAACCTTGCTCTATATGTTTTACACTAAAATGCTGCGGTGTTTCAGAGACAACACACTTTTAAAAGGTGGCCTGAGGCGATGGAATCAGGGTTTCTCACAGTTAGGTCCCTAAAATTTGTCAACATGAAGGAAAGGAGTGGGAAGAATACGATGTGGACCTTTGCTAGACTAGTCATCCTAGTCACATTATCCCCAGCCCATCCCCTTCTCTGGAACACTGCAGAATTTTAGTGAAAAACATACATGACTGACATAATGGAGAATGTCATGGTTTAGGCTACATGAATCAACTGTCAGGTGCCCTCTAAAGTAGACTACAAGGACTATCACCTTAACCCCATTCACCTTAGGTGGCTGTTGGTCAAACGATGCTTTGTCAGATTATTTTGCCGACAGCCATTTTGACAATCTCTGCCACACACAGGAGAGCTGGGTCCTCATGTAAATGCTGTTGACGGACATCTCTGCTGATGGCTTATCTCCAGAGCAAAGCTCCTTCAGCAATCAGTTGGCTGGCGTCCCATACACATTACAGTCTCAGTCGAACCTATTGATATCAGTGGGTGCAGCTGACATTGCTCTAATGTGTATTGAGGGCTTAATTTTCTGAATAGGATATATTAATCACTAACAATACAGCATTAACCCCTTAATCCCATATGACGTACTATCCCGTCCAGGTGACCTGGGACTTAATTCCCATGGACGGGATAGTACGTCATATGCGATCGGCCGCGCTCACGGGGGGAGCGCGGCCGATCGCGGCCGGGTGTCAGCTGCCTATCGCAGCTGACATCCGGCACTATGTGCCAGGAGCGGTCACGGACCGCTCCCGGCACATTAACCCCCGGCACACCGCGATCAAAGATGATCGCGGTGTGCCGGCGGTGCAGGGAAGCATCGCGCAGGGAGAGGGCTCCCTGCGGGCTTCCCTGAGACGATCGGTACACGGTGATGTGCTCACCGTGTACCGAGCGTCTTCTCCCTGCAGTCCCCGGATCCAAAATGGCCGCCGGGCTGCATCCGGGTCCTGCAGGGAGCACTTCCGGGTCAGGATCAGGCTGCAGCTGCAGCTCTAATCCTGCCCGGCTGTATGTCAGATCACCGATCTAACAGAGTGCTGTGCACACTGTCAGATCGGTGATCTGTGATGTCCCCCCCTGGGACAAAGTGAAAAAGTAAAAAAAAAAATTTCCACACTTGTAAAAAAAAATAAAAAAAAAATTCCTAAATAAAGCAGAAAAAAAAAAATATTATTCCCATAAATACATTTCTTTACATAAAAAAAAAACAAAAAAAACAATAAAAGTACACATATTTAGTATCGCCGCGTCCGTAACGACCCGACCTATAAAACTGGCCCACTAGTTAACCCCTTCAGTGAACACCGTAAGAAAAAAAAAAAAAAAACGAGCCAAAAAACAACGCTTTATTATCATAACGCTGAACAAAAAGTGGAATAACACGCGATCAAAAAGACGGATATAAATAACCATGGTACCTCTGAAAACGTCATCTTGTCCCGCAAAAAACGACCCGCCATATAGCATCATAACCAAAAAAATAAAAAAGTTATAGTCCTGAGAATAAAGCGATGCCAAAATAATTATTTTTTCTATAAAATAGCTTTTATCGTATAAAAGCGCCAAAACATAAAAAAAATGATATAAATGAGGTATCGCTGTAATCGTACTGACCCGAAGAATAAAACTGCTTCATCAATTTTACCAAACGCGGAACGGTATAAAAGCCTCCCCCAAAAGAAATTCATGAATAGCTGGTTTTTGGTCATTCTGCCTCACAAAAAATCGGAATAAAAAGCGATCAAAAACTGTCACATGTCCGAAAATGTAACCGATAAAAACGTCAACTCGTCCCGCAAAAAACAAGACCTCACATGACTCTGTGGACCAAAATATGGAAAAATTATAGGTCTCAAAATGTGGAGACGCAAAAACTTTTTTGCTATAAAAAGCGTCTTTTAGTGTGTGACGGCTGCCAATCATAAAAATCCGATATAAAAAACTCGCTATAAAAGTAAATCAAACCCCCCTTCATCACCCCCTTAGTTAGGCTAGGTTCACATTGCGTTAATGGGTTAACGCTAACGGACAGCGTTGCACGGCGAAAATGTCACAATTAACGCCGTGCAACGGGTCCGTTAGCACAACCATTGACAGCAATGTGATTTTCGGGTGTAGCGCATCGCTAGAGCGTGCCATTTTCGGCTCGCGCTAGCAAGGTGCCGTTCTTTTGTGGCGCGCCTCAGACGCTGCTTGCAGCGTCCGCGGCGCGCCCGAGGTCCGATCCCCGATCTTCCAGAGCGGGGACGTTAACGCGACCACTAAACACGACACCTAAAAAGACATTGCGTTAGCGCAATCCGCTAGTGCTAAACGGATTTCCCTAATGCAATGTGAACCTAGCCTTAGGGAAAAATAATAAAATTAAAAAAAATGTATTTATTTCCATTTTCCCATTAGGGTTAGGGTTAGGGCTAGGGTTAGGGCTAGGGTTAGGGTTTGTATTACATTTACGGTTGGGATTAGGGTTGGGATTAGAATTAGGGGTGTGTCAGGGTTAGGTGTGTGGTTAGGGTTACAGTTGGGATTAGGGTTAGGGGTGCGTTTGGATTAGGGTTTCAGTTATAATTGGGGGGTTTCCACTGTTTAGGCACATCAGGGGCTCTCCAAACGCGACATGGCGTCCGATCTCAATTCCAGCCAATTCTGCATTGAAAAAGTAAAACAGTGCTCCTTCACTTCCGAGCTCTCCCGTGCGCCCAAACAGGGGTTTACCCCAACATATGGGGTATCATCGTACTCGAGACAAATTGGACAACAACTTTTTGGGTCCAAGTTCTCTTGTTATCCTTGGGAAAATAAAAATTTGGGGGGCTAAAAATCATTTTTGTGGGAAAAAAAAGGATTTTTTATTTTCACGGCTCTGCGTTGTAAACTGTAGTGAAACACTTGGGGGTTCAAAGTTTTCACAACACATCTAGATAAGTTCCATGGGAGGTCTAGTTTCAATATGGGGTCACTTGTGGGTGGTTTCTACTGTTTGGGTACATCAGGGGCTCTGCAAATGCAACGTGACGCCTGCAGACCAATCCATCTAAGTCTGCATTCCAAATGGCGCTCCTTCCCTTCCGAGCTCTGCCATGCGCCCAAACAGTGGTTCCCCCCCACATACGGGGTATCAGCGTACTCAGGACAAATTGAACAACAACTTTTGGGGTCCAATTTATTCTGTTACCCTTGTAAAAATACAAAGCTGGGGGCTAAAAAATCATTTTTGTGAAAAAAAAAAATAATTTTTATTTTCACGGCTCTGCGTTATAAACTGTAGTGAAACACTTAGGGGTTCAAAGTTCTCACAACACATCTAGATAAGTTCCTTGGGAGGTCTAGTTTCTAATATGGGGTCACTTGTGGGGGGTTTGTACTGTTTGGGTACATCAGGGGCTCTGCAAATGCAACGTGACTCCTGCAGACCAATCCATCTAAGTCTGCATTCCAAATGGCGCTCCTTCCCTTCCGAGCTCTGCCATGTGCCCAAACAGTGGTTCCCCCCCACATATGGGGTATCAGCGTACTCAGGACAAATTGGACAACAACTTTTGGGGTCCAATTTATTATGTTACCCTTGTGAAAATACAAAACTGGGGGCTAAAAAATAATTTTTGCGAAAAAAAAAAAAAAATTATTTTAACGGCTCTGCGTTATAAACTGTAGTGAAACATTTGGGGGTTCAAAGCTCTCAAAACACATCTAGATAAGTTCCTTATGGGGTCTAGTTTCCAAAATGGTGTCACTTGTGGGGGGTTTTAATGTTTAGGCACATCAGGGGCTCTCCAAACCAACATGGCGTCCCAACTTAATTCCAGTCAATTTTGCATTGAAAAGTCAAATGGCGCTCCTTCCCTTCCGAGCTCTGCTATGCACCCAAAAAGTGGTTTACCCCCCACATATGGGGTATCGTCGCACTCAGGACAAATTGCACAACAACTTTTGTGGTCTAATTTCTTCTCTTACCCTTGGGAAAATAAAAAATTGGGGGCGAAAAGATCATTTTTGTGAAAAAATAAGATTTTTTATTTTTACGGCTCTGCATTATAAACTTCTGTGAAGCACTTGTTGGGTCAAAGTGCTCACCACACATCTAGATAAGTTCCTTAAGGGGTCTACTTTTCAAAATGGTGTCACTTGTGAGGGGTTCCAATGTTTAGGCACATCAGGGGCTCTCCAAACGCAACATGGCGTCCCATCTCAATTCCAGTCAATTTTGCATTGAAAAGTCAAATGGCGCTCCTTCCCTTCCGAGCTCTGCCATACGCCCAAACAATGGTTTACACCCATATATGGGGTATCAGCGTACTCAGGACAAATTGGCCAACAATTTTTGAGGTCCAATTTCTTCTCTTACTCTTGGGAAAATAAAAAATTGGGGGCGAAAAGATCATTTTTGTGAAAAAATATGATTTTTTATTTTTACGGCTCTGCATTATAAACTTCTGTGAAGCAATTGGTGGGTCAAAGTGGTCACCACACATCTAGATAAGTTCCTTAGGGTGTCTACTTTCCAAAATGGTGTCACTTGTGGGGGGTTTCAATGTTTAGGCACATCAGTGGCTCTCCAAACGCAACATGGCGTCCCATCTCAATTCCTGTCAATTTTGCATTGAAAAGTCAAATGGCGCTCCTTCCCTTCCGAGCTCTGCCATGCGCCCAAACAGTGGTTTACTCCCACATATGGGCTATCAGCGTACTCAGTACAGATTGTACAACAATGTTTGGCATCCATTTTATCCTGTTACCCTTGGTAAAATAAAACAAATTGGAGCTGAAATAAATTTTGTGTGAAAAAAAGTTAAATATTCATTCTTATTTAAACATTCCAAAAATTCCTGTGAAACCCCTGAAGGGTTAATAAACTTCTTGAATGTGGTTTTGAGCACCTTGAGGGGTGCAGTTTTTAGAATGGTCTCACACTTGGGTATTTTCTATCATATAGACCCCTCAAAATGACATCAAATGAGATGTGGTCCCTAAAAAAAAATGGTGTTGTAAAAATGAGAAATTGCTGGTCAACTTTTAACCCTTATAACTCCCTAACAAAAAAAAATTTTGGTTCCAAAA
This sequence comes from Ranitomeya imitator, assembly GCF_032444005.1. Lineage (NCBI taxonomy): Eukaryota > Metazoa > Chordata > Amphibia > Anura > Dendrobatidae > Ranitomeya > Ranitomeya imitator. The sequence goes on from NC_091286.1 coordinate 282,828,534, forward strand.
TTGTGCTGATGTAAAGTAGACATGTGGGAAATGTTACTTATTAAGTATTTTGCGTGAGATATCTCTGTGATTTAAGGGCATAAAAATTTAAAGTTGGAAAATTGCGAAACTTTCTAAATTTTCGCCAAATTTCCGTTTTTTTCACAAATAAACGCAAGTTATATCGAATAAATGTTACTACTAAAATGAAGTACAATATGTCACGAGAAAACAATGTCAGAATCGCCAAGATCCGTTGAAGCGTTCCAGAGTTATAACCTCATAAAGGGACAGTGGTCAGAATTGTAAAAATTGGCCCGGTCATTAACGTGCAAACCACCCTCGGGGCTTAAGGGGTTAAAAGAATGGATGTACTCTATGTTAGTCCATTGTAATGACATGCTATATGAATAATATTCCTTACATCTGTAATACAAGATATAGTTATTTCTGTATGCTACCGGTTTGTATGGTTCTTTCTGTATGTTGTCCAGATTTTGAGTTTTGAGGAATTTTTTTTTCTACAACTTTACTTGTGAGTTAGAATCTATTCATAAGATGCTAGAACCTAAAAGAAATTGGACACATTTAAGTAAAAAAACAACAACTGTGTATCGACCAGGCTTAAAAGTTTGTTCTGGAGGTGAATGAGTTTTTATTTTCAAGTACGTAATACAGCATGTATTCACATAGGACAATTAAAAACTCAAGCTGTGAAAATGCAGGCAGTATTGCCTTGTAAAGAAAGCTTAATTCTTGGAGAAATGTCTCATACTGCTCCATTGAGACAAGAACAAGGAGATTAGTGTACTGAGGGCTTGTCTTAAACTTGTTCGTCAGCAAAACATGGTGATCATATTACACGCTGCTTGAGGTAGGTGCCGGAGACAGGTTTCCAGCATTGAGATATTGTTTGGTCCAGATCAGTTTACTGTGTCAAACTAAAAATGCAAATGGATTCTGAACTTTTTCGTACATTGCTTATAGTAAAGAAATGAGCTGGAATTCCACATTTATTTCCAACATTCATAGCAAAACTGCTCTGTTATTATGGTAATTTATGCCATCGGTAATGTACTGGGGCTTTCTATTTTTGATCACTTGTCTGTTGAAATGAGTAAGAATTTGTTCTTTTTTCTTTTGTGAAAGTTTAGAACATTTAGTGAAGTCTGTCTAAAGGTCATCATAGGTAATTTAACAAAAACTTCCCCAAACGTAATTCTTAGATACTAATCCAAATATTATTCTTCCTCACTAGTCATTTTTACAATGTTTTTCAGAAGCCTGCAATTGTGATATCACATATATTTTACAGCTTTAATAAAATCCCTGGAAATTGAGTCTTCTTCTTTCACACTGTTAAACTAAACCTTCATTTTTTTTATGTTTATAGCAAATTATTATGGAAATCGATATGGCTGCCATTGCACTGAAGAAATGGGTTGCACTCCGAAATTGCAAATTATTTAATCTCACTTTATAAAACGGACAGTTCTAGGAATTGGCAACAATAACATTTGCCACAATACTGTGGGATATAGCACTACACTCTAATTAACGGAATAAAATCCTCAATATTAACTTCAACGCTAAACCAGCCTCATTCTTTGTCATAGTGAGATAGAGAAGGTGGCTGGTTAGATGTTGTAAGACGTAGTCGGCCTTCTTCCTTCAGACGCTTCTTTGGGCATGCCCTGATATGGGAAATGCTGCTCTGTGTAGAGCATAATACAAAAAGAGAAGATGTGGAATGGGACGGAAGAAGTTATTAGATAATAGGGACGCTTGGCGATATTGTACTTTTTTTAGTGCATCAGAAAAGCCACTTTTGCTTGAGAGTTAATTTTTTTAAAAGTAGGAAATGCTACATATGAAACTTGCAATAACCGTTCCTCTCTTTGTGCACACTTCCTAATAGTTATACTTCTTTATATAATGCTCGTTAGCCACCATGCAAGCTGTGAATATGGAAATGAGACTATGAGAAATGATTAAAATCTCAGGAGACCTAGTGCATCAATTATGCATGCTTGCTTGGAATCCTGTAGAATTTCCTTTGCCTTTATGGAAGATATATGTTTTCTGGAGAGCTGTTGTAGGTATCATTCAGAAGAAGAGCATATTTATCACTACTTTTGAAGCTAGTTATTGAGAAGCTTTCTTATTGCCCTCTTGAACATAGTTCTGTCTTTGCAGACAACATAAACATGTATACAGGGAGTTTCTCTTTTTCGCATATCTTTTATAGCTTTCAAACAAATTTCTACTATTGTGCACTTTTTCTGGTGGATTGCAGGCCAAAAATTTTAAAGGAAACCTGTCAGCATGTTAAGCTGATATGAGATACGGCCACCTCCTTTCAGGTCTGATATACAGCATTCTATAATGCTATATATAAACCACCAACCTGACCTGTAATGGAAGAAAAATAACTTTTATTATACTCACCTGCAGGTCTGTCTGATCCGAGGGGTGTTGCTCTTCTTGGTCCGGCGCCTCCCTTATCCTTGCGATGCAGTCTGCTCGGCATCACGCTCCTGCACAGGCATACTTATCTGCCCTGTTGAGGGCAGAGCAAAGTCCTCCAGCTCGCAGGCAGTGGGCCTCTCTGACCTTTCCTGGGGCCTGCGCACTGCAGTACTTTGCTCTGCCCTCAACAGCCTGCTCAGGAGCCCTCAACCTGTCTTGTAAGTGAAGGAGGATGGTATCGCAAGAAGATGGGAGGCGCCATACAAAGAAGAGCGATACCCCTCAGACCGGACCATCCCGCAGGTGAGTATAATAAAAGTTATTTTTCTTCTCTTACAGGTCGGGTTGGGGGCAGATATATAGCATTATAGAATGCTCTATATAAGCCCTGAAAGGCAGTGGCTGTATCTCATATTGGCCTAACCTGGTGACAAGCTCACTTTAATATTGAGTTATTGAGGAGACGTAGAAGATAGATGTTCTGGTAGACCACACTGCTGTGAAAAAGGACTAGTTTCAAGTGTGGTAATACTGCAAGTAGCTTTCAATAACACATTTCAAGTTCATATCCAATCCTTTCCCAAAGCTAAACTGCATACCATGATATGTAGTTCAATTTTGAGAAAGGTTTCGGTAAGAACCTGGTAGTCTCTTTTAAGATGCCAGCCCAACTGACTTCAGGCCCTAATGCGCCACTGCACAGGTGGCATATGTTATGCCAGCCTTTGCATTGTTCCTTCTAAATAAACTATCTAAAATTTCTGAAATTCATTTAAGTATATTTTTTTTATTTTCTTAACAAACAGATGGCCTTTATCTTCATTTAATAAAATGTTAACGTGCCTATCAAGTGTTATTCTATGTGCTAAAATTAAGCTGTTTTTCAAATTAAAATTTGCCATTTTTAGCACAGCAATTTGTTTCTGTGCTACCTGCAGATCTTTACAGAATAGACCAGTGTGAGCCATATTGAACAGCAGAACAAGAGAAACGGCCTTGTGCCTACAGTAGTTAGTTTTCTTCCATTCTTGGTTATTTATTATGCAGATTTTAATAATAGTAAAGAATTAGATAGCTTAAATCAGATTCAGATTTTATGTGGACAATGTTCTGCATAAAAGAAGAGAGTATTTTACATATATGTTTGCACATTTAAAATCAATACAGGGTTCTGAATGTGTTTAAAATTATAAAATAGTAATTTCAATAAAATAATTGGAAATAAGTTAAACATATTTGAGATGAGCGAATCGATTTGATGCAAATAGAATTCATCTTAAACTTTAAGAAATTTGCATTTCTTGGTGTATTCTATCAATTTGCAATTTGATTTGTGTAAATTGCCAAAAATATACCTGTTACCATGTACCAGCTTTTTCATTTTTTTTTCATTTTTCTTGCTCTCTCACAATAACAAAGTAACTCCAAACTCTTACTCCATTTTAACTTTTATGCTAACTCTCACTGATTAGCACAGGCCACATACTGTATATATACACATATATGCAAATATGAACCAACTCCCAGCTGATACTAAACCACCGTTCATGCGGTGATGGAGGCAGGATATGTACCTCCAAATGTCACTTAAGCTTTGGCAGCATTGCTGTACCTCAATTATCAAAGGCAGTTATCAGGTTATCTTCCATCAAGATACTCCTTAGAATCTACTTGGTTTATCCAAAGTCCACCATCATTTTGCAGAATTATCACTAGTTTGTTTTAGTGAATACATAGATTCATAGTCACATATATGGTGACAATGCGCCCAAATGTCTGCCTTCTGTTCTACATATTTCAGCTCATATCTCAGGTTTTATCAGCACCAGTCCCCAAATCTCCATCAGTCCTTTTACCTTCAGTGCTTTAATAATAATCTAATAATCTTTATTTTTATATAGCGCTAACATATTCCTCAGCGCTTTACAGCTTTGCACACATTATCATCGCTGTCCTCGTTGGGGCTCACAATCTAAATTCCCTATCAGTATGTCTTTGGAATGTGGGAGGAAACCAGAGTGCCCGGAGGAAACCCACGCAAAAACGGAGAGAACATACAAACTCTTTGCAGATGTTGTCCTTAGTGGGGCTTGAACCCAGGACTCCAGCGCTGCAAGGCTGCTGCACCACCGTTCTTTACTACTGTCCTACTACCTAATTATTATGATTTGCGTTTACTCCTTCCATTTCCTCTGGGTTTTGTTGTCTTTATTATAAAGATTGTAATCTGTTTTGTTTAAAATGCTTTACAAATGGAAGAATGGGATATCATATGAGGCAGGACGGAGACACATGGGGCAGGATGGAGACACACACAGGGTCAGTAACTAAATGTGCGATCTCAGAAGCATTTAGTTTTAATCTATTGCCACACAGTAAGCCACCGGCCCCATGCTCTGCAACAGTTAACAGCCGCCAGCCATTCAGTGGCCAACAGCTGACATCGGTGCTCACATCCCTGGCGTATGACATCAATGCCATGCACCGGCGCACCCGCACCTCAAATAGATGAGAGAGGATGCCGCTGAATCGCAGCAAGGAGGGAAGAAACTTTTTTTGCACTGAAAGCTGCAATATGGGGCAGGATGGAGACACTTGGGACAGAATTAGAGATCATATGGTGCAGGATGGAGACACAATGGGCATGATGGAGATACATGGAGCAGGATGGAAACACATTGGGCAGGAAGAGAGATGATATAAGGTAGGATGGGAGATCATCTGAGGCAGGATGGGAGATCATGTGATGCAAAAAATGGAGACACATGGGGCAGGATGGAGACACATTGGGCAGGATGGAGACACACTGGGAAGGATGGAGACACATGGAGAAGGATGGGAGAACACATGAGGGCAGGATGGGAGATCTTATGGGGCAGGATGGAGACAACTGAAGCCAGAATGGGAGATCATATGCTGCAGGATGGAGACACTTGGGGCAGGATGGAGACACATGGGGAAGGATGGCAGGACACATGGGGGCAGGATGGGAGACACATGGGGCCACGATAGAAGAACATATATTGCCAAGAATGAGACACATGGGGCCAGGTGGTAGATGTTATTTCAGAAAGGGGCAAGGATGTGGGACATTATTACTGTAGGGGCTAATTAAGGGAGATTATTACTGCTGCAATGTATTTTATTTTTTAGGCTACTGTTTTCAGTGGGAAGGAGGTCCTGTTACTGTGCAGCGAGGCACTATGTCACTTTTTTCTTCATCTTGCTCAGTGTAGAAGTTGGGGAATAATTTGGAAATATGCTCTAGATAACTGTGTGTTATTTTCTGCAGTGACGAGTCCTGGCTGAATTTAGTAATGGTGGTCTGTGCCAAATGAAGAAGAAAAGCGAAGATGAATATCTTCAATTAGAAAAGTCACTGATGAGTGTGCTACCTGAACATTCATACTATACACTGTATACTATGTACAGAGCTCTGTGCATAATGTCACCGATGAGCCCTGTATTTTCTGTACACTGACACTATATGCAGAGGTCCTGTGTATAATATAAATGATGATCACTGTATTGCTTGTACAATGACACTAAATACAGAGTTCCAGTGTATAATGTCACTGGTGACCCCTGTATTACCATGTATACTACATACAGAGCTCCTGTATATAAAGTCATTGGTGAGTCACTATTATCTGAACATTGACACTACATACAGAGCTCCTGTGTGTAATGAATGTCACTGGTGATCACTGTATTACCTGTAAAATATATACAGAGCTCCTGTGTACAATGCCCCAGGTGAGTCTTTATATTACCTGTACACTAACACTATACACTATAAACTGTATACTATATACAAAACTCCTGTGTATAATATCACTGGTGAGTTCCTGTATTGCCTGTACATTTACACTATACAAGGTATACTATATGCAAAGCTCCTGTTTATAATGTCACTGGTGAGTCACTGTATTACCTGTACACTTACACTGTACACTGTATACTATATACAGAGCTTCTATGTATAATGTCACTAGTGAGTAACTGTATTACCTGTACACTTACACTATAAACTAGTAACTAAGAAGGCGACATGAGGCAACATGGTTTAGGACAATTGTAGAGGTATAGAGGTATCGTAAATTAGTAGATAATTGTCCAAAGGAATATTTTAGCCATGGATATCAAAAATAATGATAGACTAGCTATCAAAAAATACATAACAGGGGGAGGAGAACAAACTCCAAAGGATAGCCAAAGTCCATAAAAATGCTTTATTATGCAGGGCATGAAGGTGGTGACAGCTACAAGAAATCACCAATGAAATTCAAGGGAAAAGAAAGCGGTCGCTAGGGAGCTTTGTGAGGGTCACAGTAACAATTGAAAGCAAAAGGTCCACCGCAGCTCCAGCCGTTAACCTTCTAGGAGGATACAAATTGCAATAAATAGTAATAACGGTCCTAGGAGCACTGGGAATGAGACCAAAACAAGGATTTTAGTGTTGAACCACAACGCGTTTCAACGGTTAAACCGTCTTCATCAGGTGGTGATGAAGACTGTTTAACCGTTGAAATGCGTTGTGGTTCAACACTAAAATCCTTGTTTTGGTCTCATTCCCAGCGCTCCTAGGACCGTTATTACTATTTATTACAAGAAATCACCAGGCAGAGTAAAAAGCAGGGGTACTGGGAAACCCACAAATGCCATTAAGAAATGTAAGACACATAAGACATAATCATAATAAATATTACCGGGTGAAAAGAGTACATGGCAGCTACTATAAGATACAACATAGGTAAATATCATGAAAGGTAGACATATAGATGTAAATCATCCCAGCTCGACTAGATAGGAGCTGGATGTATAACCAGGTAAAATCAGTATAACATACAGTACACCAAAAATAGTAAATACATCACCCAGGCAGTGTCAGCAAGTGCAGGCAGGTAGGGGATTCCAGCGCCCGCCCCAACGCGCGTTCCGGGAAACCTTCATCAGGGGGCACGCTAAACGGTAATGAGGCAGGGGTTTAAAAAGGCCGCGTACCGGAAGTGCTTAGGCTGTGGGAGCCGGAAATACTCAGACGCTCCCTAGCAACCAAAACACAGAGTGATACAGGCTGTGTGTGCGGTGAGCGATGTACCGGAAGTGCTTAATCCATGAGCGCAGGAAGCACTCGGACGTCTCCTAGCAACCAGGCAGAAGCGCCCTCCAGGCTGTGCATGCGGGAGTCACGTGGGGCCCCACGTGATCCGCACACGACAGAGCTCCAGACGGCGCCATCAGCCAGGGCTGGCAGGTAAGGGCATGCGCACCAGTGTAGAAACGGTACAATCGGCCATAGAGTCTAAGGGCAGCAATATAATAGAATACCAGAAAGCAGCGCCCACAAAGACATATATAGCGCAACAAAGAAATTAATATCTAGGAGGAGGGGACACACAAAGATATATGAGAACATATGGAAACAGGGTCAAAACCCATGTATTCCAGCAATTTAGAGGAAAATAGATCCAGAATAATCAAGTGACATACCTATAATAAGTCACAAAAATATAAGTATAATACAATAATAAATACAATATAGATATGCCACATGAATCTGGAAACCATACTAATGCATAATAAATACACAATTGCTCAGAAATATAGATATAAATAAATCTAGAAGTATATAATAGTGCAAAGTAAATAGGTTTCACTTCCAGGGTATACATACACATATGCCTCATAAATCAAAAAATAATACAATAATACAGAGTAAATAGATCTTGCTCCAGAATGTATTGTCCCAACTGGTGAATAGATTCCAGAATTCATATTCCATGATCCACAGGCAGAGCAACACTCCTTTCACACGGCCAAAAAGTAGAAATCTAAAAATATAAAAAAGGATTAAAACACGTCCAGCGAAAACCCGCAGCCAGAAGAGACCCACTGCCAGACGATTACAAGAAGGGGACAAAACTAAGGTTTTCGTTTAGTCCAAGGTAGGGTTGAGCGAAACGGATCGTTCATTTTCAAAAGTCGCCGACTTTTGGCAAAGTCGGGTTTCATGAAACCCGACCCGATCCCTGTGTGGGGTCGGCCATGCAGTACGCGACTTTCGCGCCAAAGTCGCGTTTCGTATGACGCGCTTGGCGCCATTTTTTTCAGCCAATGAAGGGGCGTGGGCAGAGTGATGACATAGGTCTTAGGGGCGTGGACGCCTATGTCATTTTGTCGCTTGTGCGCTGTAGCGATTTGCAATAACACCAGCTTTTCAGTTCAGGGACGGACGGAGGGGAGAGAGAGAGAGAGAGAGAGAGAGAGAGAAAGAGAGAGAGAGAGAGAGAGAGAGAGAGAAAAAAAAAAAAAATATCCCATTGGCTTTGCATTGGGTTTCGTGTTTCGGTCGATCCTCGACTTTTCGCCATAATCGGCCGATTTCACTCGACTTGACTTTTGAGATAGTCGGGTTTCGCGAAACCCGGCTCGACCCTAAAAAAGTCAAGGTCGCTCAACCCTAGTCCAAGGGGGTGTACAGTCCGCAGTGTCCAAATCCACCTTGACTCGAGACGAGCCAATTTGGAGGTCAATTTACCACCCCGTAAACCTATATTCAAAGCATCGATCCCACGAAAACGGATAAGTCTCCCATTACTCCCATGGAAAGACTTGAAGTGTCTAGGGAGCGTTTTTAACCCCTTCACCCCCGGAGCTTTTTCCGCTTTTTCATTTTCGTTTTTTGCTCCCCTCCTTCCCAGAGCCATAACTTTTTTGTTTTTCTGTCAATATGGCCATGTGAGGGCTTATTTTTTGCGGGACGAGATGTACTTTTGAACGATACCATTGATTTTACCATACCATGTAACAGAAAACAGGAAAAAAAATCCAAGTGTGATGAAATTGCAAAAAAAGTGCAATCTCACACTTGTTTTTTGTTTGGCTTTTTTGCTAGGTTCACTAAATGCTAAAACTGACCTGCCATTATGATTCTCCAGGTCATTACGAGTTCATAGACACCAAACATGTGTAGGTTATTTTTTATCTAAGTGGTGAAAAAAAATTCCAAATTTTGCTAAAAAAAAAAAAAAAATGCGCGATTTTCCGATACCCGTAGCGTCTCCAATTTTTGTGATCTGGGGTCAGGTGAGGGCTTATTTTTTGCGTGCCGAGCTGGCGTTTTTAATGATACCATTTTGGTGTAGATACATTCTTTTGATCGCCCGTTATTGCATTTTAATGCAATGTCGCGGCGACCAAAAAAACGTAATTTTGGCGTTTTGATTTTTTTTCTCGCTACGTCATTTAGCGGTCAGGTTAATCCTTTGTTTTTATTGATAGATCGGGCGATTCTGAACGCGGCAATACCAAATATGTGTATGTTTGATTTTTTTTTTTATTGTTTTATTTTGATTGGGGCAAAAGGGGGGTGATTTGAACTTTTATATATTTTTTATTTTTTTTATATTTTTAATCACTTTTTTTTAAATTTTGGCATGCTTCAATAGCCTCCATGGGAGGCTAGAAGCATGCATAACTCGATCGCCTCTGCTACATAGAGGTGAAGTACAGATCACCTCTATGTAGCAGAAATGCAGGGTTGCTTTGAACGCCGACCACAGGGTGGTGCTCAAAGCAATCGGCCATCAACAACCATAGAGGTCTCAAGGAGACCTCTGGTTGTTATGGTGATGCACTGCTGACCCCCGATCATGTGACGGGGGTCAGCAGTGCGAGCACTTCCGGCCGCACGGCCGGGAGCGCTAGTTAAATTCCGCTGTCAGCGCTTGACGGCAGCATTTAACTAGTTAATGGCGCGGGCAGATCGCGATTCCGCTCGCGCTCATTGCGCGCACATGTCAGCTGTACAAAACAGCTGACATGTCGCAGCTTCCAGGTGGGCTTTCCGCCAGAGCCCACCTCAAAGCAGGGGATCTACCAGCTGACGTACTATTCCGTCAGCTGGCAGAAAGGGGTTAAAGTAGAGAGGTCCGTACATCCTGCCGCAGATTCAATTCCCAGTACGTGTTCGCATATACGTACTTTAAATTGGCGCATCGTAAGGCCAACATAAATAAGGCCACAAGGGCAGGTGGCCTAATAGATTACAAAGCGTGTGTTACAAGTAATCTCTTTTTTGATCTTAAAGGTCTTACTACCAGCAGAATCAGGATGGGCCAGGATTTCCGTAATGCCTCACGGATTTTGGCAGACTGGGAGTTAAAGTTGGTAACAAACCGCAGTTGCTGACTTGAATTTCTATTATCTACGTGGTTATAAAGTAGAGATGCACGTGTAGTGGTCCTAGCCCGATTATAGGCCTTTTTGATGGACCGCCTCACGTAGATAATAGAAATTCAAGTCAGCAACTGCGGTTTGTTACCAACTTTAACTCCCAGTCTGCCAAAATCCGTGAGGCATTACGGAAATCCTGGCCCATCCTGAAGGTCGGTAATATGTGATGTGGTCATGGTGTGGCGGTATATGTACCTTGTATGTGGTATTATTTGGTCACTATGTGGAGGTAATATGTGATCTGGTCATGATGTGGTGATATTTGTCCCTTGTATGTGGTATTATTCTTTCACTGTATGGTGGTAACATGGGGTCTTGTCATGATTTGGCAGTATTTGTCCCCTGTATGTGTTATTACTCAGTCACTGTGTGGTGGTAATAAGTGGTTCGTATGTGGTTGGCCATTTTAAAAAATGCATGACACATTGTTAGGGGTTGAGTTCCCACCTCTGCACAGGGGGAATCTCGGGCCATCTCCGCTGCGGTCTCCCATTCTTCTCCTGCCACAGTGGAGCCTGCTCAGCGGAGACATTGGTCCCAGCGTCTAGCTCAGTCTGACTGTGAAGGGTTACAGCTGCCCTTCCAGCTTCTGCCATTGTAGCCAGTACTGGGCAGCGGCGAGCAGGCTCTTTTGGGACTAAGTGCTACTTTTCCCCTTCTGAGCATGTCCAGGGTAAGATCTCTCGTTGGAGATCAAGGGTCACATGCTTAGATACTGCAGCAAATCCCATTGGTCCTCCAGGAAGGTCCCGAAGGTGCTCAACTTCTGTGGCAGCCTCCCATTGGTCCTTCTGGGAAGGTCCTGTACTTGCTGCACCTATAAAAGGTGCGCATGACTGCACGGCCATGAGCTAGTATCAATCTAAGTTATGTGCTTTGCACCAGTGTGGTTATGTGCGTATGTATTCAGGGACCCGGCTGAAATAAGCCCCTAGAATACCGGCACCTCTGGTGAGGAGATTGTGTGTTTGCATGACCACTGACTGCTACCAGCTCGGCAGTTAGCTTGCGCTCCTGTGAGTCTAATAGGGCGCAGTGCTTTCCTTTCATGGCTACTCTGTGAAGTAACAGGGCTAGCTTATACCACCAAATAGTGCCACCATTCACTAGCAGCAGGTTCAACCTGCACGGTGGACCCCGGGCTGCAAATCCGCCAATACTAAACATCTATATTTACTCGGTGCATTCGGCTAGCCCTAACACACATTCCCTTAAAGAAAAAGAAATAAAAATAGAATAGTAGAATAGGAGGGGCCTTCCAAAAGAGTCTACTTTGTTATGGTGGCAGGTTTAACATTTTTTTTGACCAACACAAAAGCTGATGGCTACGAATGTTGCATGGTGTTTAATGGGAACTGTTAATGTGTGTTTGGTGAGGTCATAGTGCAGAAGTGGAATTTTTCCAAGAGTGGGCAGTAGGACTGTGGAAGGTTCAAGGGATGGGGCAGAGCTGGGGTGAAGCCTGTACGGAGTTTCAAGGGGGTCAAAAAATGTTGCCATTATTGGGCTCTGAAATTCCTGGTGGTAGCCTTCCATGTAAGTAACATAGTTAACACTGTTTTGATAAAAAGAAGGCATGAAAAGCCATTCTACTGCAATAAGGTGTGCCCAATTGGGATTAGTCCCTAAATCTTGTAGTTCACCTCACTATGTGTCAACAGATGTAAAAATACATAAGGACAGAGAAGGACCTGAGTCATGACAACCTATCATCTGCTTAGTGATTGGAATATTATAATAGCAATATAATAATGTCAAGCAATGGTTTTTTCTTGCACAACAACATAGGAAATTTATGCTGGGTAAGAACTGTTTTAAATCTTTATATGTACAAATATTTTTAACCCCTTCATGACCCAGCCTATTTTGACCTTAAAGACCTTGCCGTTTTTTGCAATTCTGACCAGTGTCCCTTCATGAGGTAATAACTCAGGAACGCTTCAATGGATCCTAGCGGTTCTGAGACTGTTTTTTCGTGACATATTGGGCTTCATGTTAGTGGTAAATTTAGGTCAATAAATTCTGTGTTTATTTGTGATAAAAACGGAAATTTGGCGAAAATTTTGAAAATTTCGCAATTTTCACATTTTGAATTTTTATTCTGTTAAACCAGAGAGTTATGTGACACAAAATAGTTAATAAATAACATTTCCCACACGTCTACTTTACATCAGCACAATTTTGGAAACAAAATTTTTTTTTGCTAGGAAGTTATAAGGGTTAAAATTTGACCAGCGATTTCTCATTTTTACAACGAAATTTACAAAACCATTTTTTTAGGGACCACCTCACATTTGAAGTCAGTTTGAGGGGTCTATATGGCTGAAAATACCCAAAAGTGACACCATTCTAAAAACTGCACCCCTTATGGTGCACAAAACCACATTCAAGAAGTTTATTAACCCTTCAGGTGCTTCACAGCAGCAGAAGCAACATGGAAGGAAAAAATGAACATTTAACTTTTTAGTCACAAAAATGATTTTTCAGCAACAATTTTTTTATTTTCCCAATGGTAAAAGGAGAAACTGAACCACGTAAGTTGTTGTCCAATTTGTCCTGAGTACGTTGATACCTCATATGTGGGGGTAAACCACTGTTTGGGCGCACGGCAGGGCTTGGAAGGGAAGGAGCGCCATTTGACTTTTTGAATGAAAAATTGGCTGCACTCTTTAGCGGACACCATGTCACATTTGGAGAGCCCCCGTGTGCCTAAAAATTGGAGCTCCCCCACAAGTGACCCCATTTTGGAAACTAGACGCCCCAAGGAACTTATCTAGATGCATAGTGAGCCCTTTAAACCCCCAGGTGCTTCACAAATTGATCCGTAAAAATGAAAAAGTACTTTTTTTTCACAAAAAAATTCTTTTAGCCTCAATTTTTTCATTTTCACATGGACAACAGGATAAAATGGATCCTAAAATTTGTTTGGCAATTTCTCCTGAGTACACTGATACTTCACATGTGGGGGTATACCACTGTTTGGGCACATGGTAAGGCTCGGAAGGGAAGGAGCGCCATTTGACTTTTTGAATGAAAAATTATCTCCATCGTTAGCGGACACCATGTCGCGTTTGGAGAGACCCTGTGTGCTTAAACATTGGAGCTCCCCCACAAGTGACCCCATTTTGGAAACTGGACCCCCCAAGGAACTTATCTAGATGCCTAGTGAGCACTTTAAACCCTCAGGTGCTTCACAAATTGATCCGTAAAAATGAAAAAGTACTTTTTTTTCACCAAAAATTTATTTTCGCCTCAATTTTTTCATTTTCACATGGGCAATAGGATAAAATGGATCCTAAAATTTGTTGAGCAATTTCTCCCGAGTACGCTGATACCCCATATGTGGGGGTAAACCACTGTTTAGGCACATGCTGGGGCTCGGAAGTGAAGTAGTGACGTTTTGAAATGCAGACTTTGATGGAATGCTCTGTGGGCGTCACGTTGCGTTTGCAGAGCCCCTGATGTGGCTAAACAGTAGAAACCCCCCATAAGTGTCCCCATTTTGGAAACTAGACCCCGAAAGGAACTTATCTAGATGTGAGGTGAGCACTTTGAACCCCCAAGTGCTTCACAGAAGTTCATAACACAGAGCAGTGAAAATAATAAATACGTTTTCTTTCCTCAAAAATAATTTTTTAGCCCAGAATTTTTTATTTTCCCAAGGGTTACAGGAGAAATTGGACCACAAACGTTGTTGTCCAGTTTCTCCTGAGTACGCTGATACCCCATGTGTGGGGGTAAACCACTGTTTGGGCACACGTGGGGGCTCAGAAGGGAAGTAGTGACTTTTGAAATGCAGACTTTGATGGAATGGTCTGCGGGCGTCACATTGCGTTTGCAGAGCCCCTGGTGTGCCTAAACAGTAGAAACCCCCCACAAGTGACCCCATTTTGGAAACTAGACCCCCAAAGGAACTTATCTAGATATGTGGTGAGCACTTTGAACCCCCAAGTGCTTCACAGACGTTTACAACGCAGAGCCGTGAAAATAAAAAATCATTTTTCTTTCCTCAAAAATGATGTTTTAGCAAGCAATTTTTTATTTTCTCAAGGGTAACAGGAGAAATTGGACCCCAGTAATTGTTGCGCAGTTTGTCCTGAGTATGCTGGTACCCCATATGTGGGGGTAAACCACTGTTTGGGCACACGTCGGGGTTCGGAAGTGAGGGAGCACCATTTGAATTTTTGAATACAAGATTGGCTGGAATCAATGGTGGCGCCATGTTGCGTTTGGAGACCCCCTGATGTGCCTAAACAGTGGAAACCCCTCAATTCTACCTCCAACACACCCCTAACCCTTATCCCAACTGTAGCCGTAACCCTAATCACAACCCTAACCCCAACACACCCCTAACCACAACCCTAACCCCAACACACCCCTAACCCTAACCACAACCCTAATTCCAACCCAACCCTAAGGCTATGTGCCAACGTTGCGGATTCGTATGAGATTTTTCAGCACCATTTTTGAAAAATCCGCGGGTAAAAGGCACTGCGTTTTACCTGTGGATTTACCGTGGATTTCCAGTGTTTTTTGTGCGGATTTCACCTGTGGATTCCTATTGAGGAACAGGTGTAAAACGCTGCGGAATCCGCACAAAGAATTGGCATGCTGCGGAAAATACAACGCAGCGTTCCCGCGCGGTATTTTCTGCACCATGGGCACAGCGGATTTGGTTTTCCATATGTTTACATGGTACTGTAAACCTGATGGAACACTGCTGCGGATCCTCAGCCAAATCCGCACCGTGTGCACATAGCCTAATTCTAAAGGTATGTGCACACGCTGCAGAAAATGCTGCGGATCCGCAGCAGTTTCCCATGAGTTTACAGTTCAATGTGAACCTATGGGAACCAAAAATCGCTGTACACATGCTGCGGAAAAACTGCACGGAAACGCAGCGGTTTACATTCCGCAGCATGTCACTTCTTTGTGCGGATTCCGCAGCGGTTTTACAACTGCTCCAATAGAAAATCGCAGTTGTAAAACCGCAGTGAAATGCCCAGAAAAACGGTAAATCCACGATAAATCGGCAGCGGTTTAGCACTTTGGATTTTTCAAATCCGCTGCGGAAAAATCTGCATAGGACCAGAATACGTGTGCACATACCGAAACCCTAACCCTAACCCTAACCCTACCCCTAACCCTACCCCTACCCCTAGCCCTAACCCTACCCCTAACTCTACCCCTAACCCTAGCCCTAACCCTACCCCTAACCCTACCCCTAACCCTACCCCTAACCCTACCCCTAACCCTACCCCTACCCCTAACCCTACCCCTAGTTCTTACCCCAACCTTAGTGAAAAAAAAAAAATTCTTTATTTTTTTTATTGTCCCTATCTATGGGTGTGACAAAGGGGGGGGTCATTTACTATTTTTTTTATTTTGATCACTGAGATAGGTTATATCTCAGTGATCAAAATTCACTCTGGAACGAATCTGCCGGCCGGCAGATTCGGCGGGCGCACTGCACATGCGCCCGCCATTTTGGAAGATGGCGGCGCCCAGGAAAGAAGACGGACGGACCTCGGGCGGCTAGGTAAGTATAAGGGGGGGAGATCAGGGCACGGGGGGGGGCGTCGGAGCACGGGGGGGTGGATCGGAGCATGGGGGGGGTGGACCGGAACACGGGAGGGAGGATTGGAGCACGGGGGAGGATTGGAGCACGGGGTGAGGAATCGCTGTGCGGGGGGGGTGGATCGGAGCACGGGGGGTCGCTGTGTGCGGGGGGGGATCGGAGTGCGGGGGGGTTTGATTGGAGCGCGGGGGGTGTGATTGGTGCACGGGGGAAGCGGACAGGAGGACGGGGGAGCGGAGCACAGGACGGAGGGGAGCGGACCACAGATCGGGGGGCTGGGGGGGCGATCGGAGGGGTGGGGTGGGTGCACATAAGTGTTTCCAGCCATGGCCGATGATATTGCAGCATCGGCCATGGCTGGATTGTAATATTTCACCAGTTTTTTAGGTGAAATATTACAAATCGCTCTGATTGGCAGTTTCACTTTCAACAGCCAATCAGAGCGATCGTAGCCACGAGGGGGTGAAGCCACCCCCCCTGGGCTAAACTACCACTCCCCCTGTCCCTGCAGATCGGGTGAAATGGGAGTTAACCCTTTCACCCGGCCTGCAGGGACGCGATCTTTCCATGACGCATATGCTGCGTCATGGGTCGGAATGGCACCGACTTTCATGACGCAGCGTATGCGTCAAAGGTCGGGAAGGGGTTAAAACTGTATCATAAACCTGTACCTACAAAAGTGACATTGCGACCCAATGTCCTTAATGGCTTGAGGCTAGCTGTGGAACCTGAAACTTTATTATGTGCCCAGATGAGTCCTGTCACTTCCGTGCCACAAACCTAAACCTACAATCAAAGTAATAAATCTGACCCACTATATTTATTGGCTCATAGGTAGCTCTATAACCTGAAACTATAATATGAGCTCAGAATTACCTGGTCAACTATGTCTTGGAAATATATGAATTTAATAAAAATGAATGATATAAAGGGATTGTCACTTTTACATTCGTAAAATATACAGCTTGAAAGATCTCAGAATTATTTGTACCGTTTAGGCGAAACAAGGTTAGTATGCAAGGTTATTAAGGAGCTTCAATGGTATGCAGCTAATGAGAGATATTTATAATGCTCCTGTATTCAGTGCATCATTAGTAACACAATAAACTCTAGAGCTATTAGCAAAAAATGCTAATACTGTTTATCATCCAGAAGGCGAGTAACTGAAATATGACTCTGATGTTATATGTCTATTATATTTAGGTTCATCAAATTGTAATTATATATGCTATATTACCATGTTGTACTATATTATTCTATTAGTATAAATGTGTTTCAGTATAATAAATAATTCTGGACATTAAGGCCTATGAATGGTAAAACATGAGTGACTCACTCATAATGTTACTTTTTCCCTACAGTGTCACAACAACAAAGCGTCATCCATAAATGAAATGCACTGCAGAACTTAGCCCCTTCATCCTGAAGCCTGTTTTCACCTTCCTGACCGGGCCAAATTTTACAATTCTGACCACTGTCACTTTATGAGGTCATAACTCTGAAACGCTTCAATGGATCCCACTGATTCTGACATTGTTTTCTCACGACATATTGTACGTCGTGGTAGTGGTAAAATTTATTTGACATGACTTGCGTTAATTTGTGAAAGAATCAGAAATTTGGCGAAAATTGTGTGTTTCAAACTTTTATTTTTTATGCCCTTAAATCACAGAGTAATATCACACAAAATAGTTAATAAATAACGTTTCGCACATGTATACTTTAGATCAGCACTATTTTGGAAACACATTTTTTTTGTTAGGAAGTTATAGGAGTTAAAAGTTGACTAGAGATTTATCATTTTTACAATAAAACTTGTAAAGCCATTTTTTTGGGGACCACCTCATATTTGAAGTGACTTTGAGATGCTTGTAAGACAGAAAATACTCAATACGACACCATTGTAAAAACTGCACCCCTCAAGGTACTCAAAACCACATTTAGGAAGTTTATTAACCCTTCAGGTGCTTCACACGAATTAATGGAATGAAGAAGGAAAAAATAAACATTTAACTTTCTTTCACCAAAAAATTATATTAGACCTAATTGTTTTTACTTTCGCAAAGGGTAAAAGGAGACAATGGACCATACAATTTGTTGTGCAATTTCTGGTTAGCATATATACCCTATATGTGGTGTAAAACCACCGTATGGGCACACGGCGGGGCTCGGAAGGAAAGGATTGGCATTTCACTTTTTTGAATATAAAATTTGCTGGCATGAATTAGCGGACACCATGACATGTTTGGAGAGCCCCTGATGTGACTAAAAAGTGAAACCCCCCACAAGTTAACCCATTTTGGAAACCAGGTCCTTAAGGAACTTATCTAGATGTGTATTGAGCACCTTGAACCCACATGTGCTTCACAGAAGTTTATAATGTAGAGTCCTGGAAATAAAAAAAATCACATTTTTTCCAAATAAATCTTTTTTGGTTACAAATTTAGCATTTTCATAAGGGTAACAGGAGAAATGTATCCAGAATATTTGTTGTGCAATTTCTCCTGAGTACGCCTATACCCCATATGTGGAGGAAAACAACTATTTGTTAGCACAGCAGGGCTTGGAAGGGAAGGCACGCCATTTGATTTTTTGAATGCAAAATTTGATGGAATAATTAGCGGAGGACATGTCGCGTTTGGAGAGCCCCTGATGTTCTTAGACAGTGGAATTCCCCAATACGTGAAACCTTTTTGGACCCCTTTAGGGAACTTATGTAGATGTGTATTGAGCACCTTGAACTCACATGTGCTTCCCATAAGTTTATAACATAGAGCCGAGGAAATAAAAAAAATCAAATTTTCTCCAGATAAATTTGTTTTACCTCCAAATTTTGCATTTTCGTAAGGGTAAAAGGTGAAATTGCTCCAAACAATATGTTGTGCAATTTATCCTGAGTACGCCGATACCCCAAATGTGGGGAATACTATTGTTTGGGTGCAAAGCAGTGCTTGGAAGGGAAGGAGCGCCATTTGACTTTTTGAATGCAAAAGTTGCTAAAATAATTAGCGGATGCCATGTCACGTTTGGAGAGCCCCTGATATGCCTAAAAAGTGGAAACTCCAGAAAAGTTACACCATTTGGGAAACTAGACCGCTTAGGGAACTTATCTATATGTGTATTGTGCACCTTGAACCTCTAGCTGCTTCACAGAAGTTTATAACACAATGCTGTGAAAATAAAAAAAATCTAATTTTCTCACAAAAATCGTTTTTAGCTACAAATTTTGTATTTTAACAAGAGTAACAGGAGAAAATGGACCCTAAAATTTACTGTGCAATTTCTCCTGACTTCATCAATACCCCATATGTGGTCGAAAACTACTTTTGAGTCACAGTGCTCCATATTACAGTGATTATTTTGTTTAACTTGTTTGAAGGTGCCATGTTATATTGGTAGAGCCCCTGAAGTGCCAGAACAGCAGAACCCCACAAAAGTTACCCGATTTTACAAAATAAACATGATTTCATCTAGGGGTGCAGTGATTATATTGACACCGCAGGTGTGACACAGACTTTTATACCATTGGGCAGTGAAGAAAAAATTATTCTCATTTTTACCACCAAGATTGTGTGTTAGCCCCAAGTTTTACATTTTTATACTGGAAATTGGGTAAAAGTGGCACCAAAGTAGTGACCAGTATGCTGTAGTGACCAGTGCATTGCAGTCACCAGTACATTATGCCCAGCTCATGCTTCTGGATACACACTGAATGAAAAAATTAATAACTTGTGAAAAAAAAATTTTATTTATTTTTTACACCGTTCTTCATGTGGTATAAGTGATTAGGCGACTTTATTTTACACGTCGGTGCGATTACAGCGATACCAGATTTATGTTTGTTTTTTTATGTTTGGCTGCTGTCACACACTAAAAGACGCTTTTTATTGTGAAAACTAGTTTTTGCATCACAATATTTAGAAGGCTATAATTTCTCCATATTTCGGCTGACAGAGGCATGTGATGGCTTGTTTTTTTGCGGGATGAGTTAATGTTTTTATTGGTACAATTTTCGAGCTTCTTTGATCACTTTGGGTTCCAATTTTGGAAGACAGAATAAACAAAAACAAACAATTCAGGAATTGCTTTTTGTTTTTCTTTCTACACTGTGTGCAGAATTATTAGGCAAGTTTTATTTTGATCACATGATACTTTTTATATATGTTGTCCTACTCCAAGCTGAGCAGGCTTGAGAGCCAACTACCAATTAAGTAAATCAGATGATGTGCATCTCTGTACTGAGGAGGGGTGTTGTCTAATGACATCAAAACCCTATATAAGGTGTGCTTAATTATTAGGCAACTTCCTTTCCTTTGGCAAAATGGGTCAGAAGAGAGATTTAATGGGCTCTGAAAGATCCAAAATTGTGAGATGTCTTGCAGAGGGATGCAGCAGTCTTGAAATTGCCAAATTTTTGAAGCGTGATCACCAAACAATCAAGAGTTTGGCAAATAGCCAACAGGGTCGCAAGAAGCGTGTTGGGCAAAAAAGGCGCAAAATAGCTGTCCATGAATTGAGGAAAATCAAGTGTGGCGCTGCCAAGATGCCATTCGCCACTAGTTTTGCCATATTTCAGAGCTGAAACTTTACTGGAGTAACAAAAAGCACAAGGTGTGCGATACTCAAGGACATAGCCAAGGTAAGGAAGGCTGAAAAAACGACCACCTTTGAACAAGAAACATAAGATAAAATGTCAAGACTGGGCCAAGAAATATCTTAAGACTGACTTTTCAATGGTTTTATGGACTGATGAAATGAGCGTGACTCTTGATGGGCAAGATGGATGGGCCAGAGGCTGGATCAGTAAAGGGCAGAGAGCTCCACTCCGATTCAGAGGCTAGCAAGGTGGAGATGGGGTACTGATATGGGCTGGTATCATCAAAGATGAACTTGTGGGACCTTTTTGGATTGAGGATGGAGTGAAGCTCAACTCCCAGACCTACTGCCAGTTCCTGGAAGACAACGACTTCAAGCAGTGGTACAGGAAGAAGTCGGTATCGTTCAAGAAAAACATGATTTTCATAAAGGACAATGCTCCATCACATGCCACCAACTACTCCACAGCGTGGCTGGCCAGTAAAGGTCTCAAAAAAGAAAAAATAATTACATGGCCCCCTTGTTCACCTGATCTGAACCCCATAGAGAACCTGTGGTCCCTCATAAAATGTGAGATCTACAGGGAGGGACAACAGTACAACTCTCAGAACAGTGTCTGAGAGGCTGTGGTGGCTGCTGCACGCAATGTTGATCGTAAACAGATCAAGCAGCTGACAGAATCTATGGATGGAAGGCTGTTGAGTGTCATCATAAAGAAAGGTGGGTATATTGGTCACTAATTTTTGGGGGTTTTGTTTTTACATGTCAGAAATGTTTATTTCTAAATGTTGTGCAGTTATATTGGTTTACCTGGTGAAAATAAACAAGTGAGATGGGAATATATTTGGTTTTTATTAAGTTGCCTAACAATTCTGCACAGTAATAGTTACAAGCACAAACAGATATCCTCCTAAGATAGCCAAAACTAAAAAAAAAAACACTCCAACTTCCAAAAATATTAAGCTTTGATATTTAACATATCAATAATATATATATATATAACATATATATATATATATATATATATATATATATATAATAACATATATAACATAGTTGTTGATCAATAATAAAAATAATCCTCTAAAATACAACTTGCCTAATAATTCTGCACACAGTGTATACCGTTCCGCATGTGGTAAAATTGGCTAAGGCAGCTTTATTCTATGGGTTAGTACAATTACAGCGATACCCAATTTTTATTTTTTTATGTTTTGGTGCTTTTACACAATACAAACTATTTTATCGAAAAAAATTATTTTTGCATCGCTTAATTCTGAGAGCTATAACTTTTTCATTTTTCTGGTGATGAAGCTGTATTACAGCTTGTTTTTTGCAGGACAAGATGACGTTTTCAGCGAAAGCATTTTTATTTACATTCATCTTTTTGATCACAATTTATTGCACTTTTTGTTCAGCGCTATCATGATAAAGCATTGTTTTTTGCCATGTTTTTTATTTATTTTTTTACGGTGTTCACTGAAGGGGTTAACTAGTGTTACAGTTTATAGAGCTGGTCATTATGGACACAGCTATACCACATATGTGTACTTTTATTGTTTTTTTTTATTTACAAAAATAAATGCATTTATTGGAAAAATATTTGTTTCTTTTTTTGTTCTTTATTTGGGGATTTTAAAAAATATATATTTTTACACTTTTAATATTTTTTGTTTACTTTCTTACATTGTCCCACGATGAGACATTACTGTATAGCATCAGATCATTGATTTAATGTTCTGCAATGCTTCTGCACTGCAGGGCATCAGAACAGCATCTGACAGGCAGGGAAGGAGGTGTCTCAGGTCCTGCCCTGAGCAGGCACTGACATGCCACCTTCCCTGAAGGACCTCGCAGCCATCTTGTGGCTGGGGGTGTCCATGGAGAGTATCAGGACAATGCGATCGCACTGCATTGTCCTGATGGAAGCACGCAGGGAACCCGTTCACAGCGCGATGCTCCTCAATACCATTGTCACTACTGACAGTGGCATCAGAGGAGTTAAGTGAGTGCGATCAGTGCTAGCACCGATCATGGTCATTGCTGCTTGGTGTCAGCTCTCACATAGAGCTGACACCCGCACCCGATCTCTCTGCATTCAGCGTGAGGGCGCAAGTCTGTTAGAGAAAATTTACATGATTAAATTAGCATTTCCATATAGGACAGCTTTATGGAAGTGCAGCGCCCCAGAGTCCTGGTCGTTGCAGTAATGTTATTCTTCCACCAGGGGGAGTGATATTACGTCTGAAGGCAATAAAGGAGATCTTCTCATCAGGTAACACAATGCATGCAACATGTTCACACTCCAGACAAGAAGGGGGAGCTCTAAGCCTGTTTAAGGTGAACTCCCCTATATAAGATCCTGATCTGGAGGGAAAAGGAGTTCAGAGAGCAGTTCCTGTCAGGAAGACAGAGGGACAGGACGGAGTCCTGGAGCCTTAAGTGCTGCAGCTCCTGAAGGAAGACACTAAGCAAACATATTGCAGAGAGTGTGCCGGAAAGCAGAGCACAAGAGAGGAATATCAGAGGGAGACCAGCTAGAAGCAGGCTGCCTCCTTCTGAAGCGCAGTACCGGTAGCCAGAACACCGAGGGAGTAAGGATCTCTATGCTTTACTTCAGAGACTGGCAGGACAGTTGATTCCTCGTTGGCTGCCCATATTCCCAGGAGGCACGGTGGCAACTTGTGGGGGCTGGGGTGTCTCTAGGGTCCCTACAAAAAGCCTCAGGCCACCAGTCATATGGGTTTGTCCTATCCGTCAGGGGGACAGAGAGGAAGAGCCTTAACACCTACAATAGTTGTGAGGACCTCACCGAGGAGCTCAGCAGGGAGGGACTACAACACTCAGGCCCTAGAGGAAGGCTATTGAATTCCACCTGGATAAAGGGACTCTGGATTTGCCTTCAGACTGGCTGGACTCTGCCTACCCCGTGGTCCCTACCTTGGACTGTGAATGCTGAAGCCTTCAATAAAGGTAAAGAGACTGCAACCTTGTGTCCTCGTTATTCACTGCGCCTTACATCATCCACCATCCACTTTCTACACTCTGGGAAGCCCTGGGGTTACACTTCACCTGTGGGAAAGTATACCATCTAGCTGCCATAACATCACCCCAGCTGACCCCTAAGCAGTGTTGGTCACCCTGAATGAATACCACAGGTAGCATCATGAACATTATCCCTTTAAATACCTTTCCCTAATTTTCAATGGACGTCCCCTAGGGCCACGGACCGGGTCAGCCATTGTGACATCCCCACTGGGAACCGAAGGACCCGGTATTGAGTACCCTATTGCCCTACACGGGGGTGTTCCGGAAGCATACCTTTCTTTCCAAATTCCATTGTCTTTCAAGTAATATGCAAACTGATAGGTGCATTGTGGGTGGCCGTGGTCGACATAGCATTTGTGTAAGCTGTGCAGCCGCACAGTGGCCCAACCGCAAAGTGGCCCAACAGATAATGGGCCCCACTTCTATCTCCAATGCAGGTGGAATTGTCCATCACAATGTGCTATTGAAATGCAAAGGCCCATATATTATTCTTGCACATGAACCCTCTTCTGTCTGTGTCTGCTTTGTCTGTGTCACCAATTCATTGATTATTCATTGATTAACAGCATGGTTTTCACTTGGCTCCAAAGTTTTAATAGAGCAATGGAGAAGCTGAGTGGACAGATTGACTGTCCAAGTTACACTGAGCAACTAATTTTAAAGATCATAGAGATTCGAATTACAGATACGCTTCCTTTCAGGGAAAGTTGAAATATGCTTATTTCATAACATATTTTCACTCTGACAGACTCTCTTTAAGACTTCTGCACTTTAATCAAAGAACCAAATTTAAAAAAATAAAAAAAATGTGCCCAACTTTTAACGGGCCTACATTATGAGTTAGCAACAATCTTCCACAGTAACATGTAACGATGGAGATGGCATTTATTTATGTACAGCCTGTATTTCTGACCTGTTCAACTATTTTACATTGAGATATACATTCTGTAAATTGATATGTACTGCAGGTGATTACAGGGAGTTACTAACTAAGTATATATCACATACCCTAAATGTGTGATCATCAAGGCTTTGTAATGGTCAGACATCGACTGATGAGACTTTTTTGGGCCCAAAAACAGAGAAAAAAGGTGGCACTCACCATCTGGTAAAACATTCCTTTATTTAGTCCATAACACGGGTACAGTGGGAGAGGATTGGATACCTTCTGTGGACAACGACCGTTAACTGCTAGCTGCACTTCAACGGGTTCTAAGAGCCTAGGACCCGTTAAAATGCAGCTAGCGCGAAACGGCGATCGTCCACAGAAGGTATCCCCTCCTCTTCTGCTGCACCCGTGTTATGGACTAAATAAAGGAATGTTTTGCTGGATAGTGAGTGGCTCCTTTTTTCTCTGTTTTTGGATTATAATTGATTCACGTTTTGGTGTGCATCCATATTCCCTCAGTTGTCTGGTGTCCAGCCTACACCCAGGTAGATTTCAGTCTCAGCTGAGATAACCAGAGAAGTGTCGGCAACACACCTCTTTTTAGACTTTTTTTGGTTTGTGCTGAAGATATATTTTATTTCAATATATTAAAGCTAATGTCAAATAATCTTTTTAAATCTACATCAAATACATGTTTCTGTAGTCTGGTCTTCATTCAGTTTCAGGATATGTAGCATACGAGTGCATTCAGTTTATATCACTTGTCTAACCTTCATACTTCCCCATGGTGTAAAGATGAAGTCTGCAAGTACACCATCTTTTTAGCATCAAAGTAGATGGTCACAAGATTGTCATACTCTGATATATAAAATATATTTCACATTGTAAATGCCCTTTTGTGTGAGTGTCTCAAATAGTAATGGCCTGCCATAAAGATAAAAGGTCCCCTAGGAGAAAATTGCTTCAACGGCCTAAAGAGTCAAGTTCTAAAATTGTAGCTTATGTTCTGAATTGTTAAGTCACATTATTTGGCACTTGATAAAGGTGAAACAAATATTCTCGATATGACAACTCCTTCAATCTGCTTACATTTGAAGAAGAAGACCTGTCATCTTTCAGTTTTTATGTGCGTGGCAAGAACTTTAAGAATGTTTGTATTGTATCCTGTTTAAAAAAAATCAAGGACAAAGATTACTAAGACTGAGTAAAACAGTGGAATCTGCCCAACATTTCCCCTTTAAAGGGAATGTGTCCACTAGGTTTTTGCTACCTTGTCTGAGAGCAGCATAAGCATGTAGGATAATAGACCCTTAATCCATTGATGCATCATTTTGATCACTTGGTACAGCAGTTCTAACACAATCAGAGTTTTAAGACTTAACAGTGCAGCAGAGCTGATAAAGCTAACTCAGCCCACAGCAAGCTGTGCATTTGCATTGTCAGCTGACAGTGAGTGGCTTATCACAGGAGAGGGCAGATTCGGATTAGCATGCACTTACTGCTGTAGCTGCTGTAAGGCAGTGATAATCACCAGGTGTTAAACCCTTCAGTATAAGTAAATAACACCACACAACCTGACACATTGCTGAAATCTGTGTCTTAACCCTTACCTGTTGCTGTCCTCAGATTATATAGCAACGACTTAATGACAGATTACCTTTAAACGAACAATAATGCTCTAAATTAAGACTTGTTCTCTGTTGGCTTCTTTTCTCTACCTGTACTGACACGTACTGTAAAGCAATAGATAAGAAGCTAAATAGACAGAATATCTTTTAAAACTGAGAATTGTCTTTCTGTCATATCTATATGTGCATAATTAATGGCAACTATTTGCAAAATTATTATGCAACTAAATGAAAAACGTAAATTTTCTTATCACAGTTGTTTATTGTCATGTGTTAAAGTGAGAATGATAACCAAACAATTCAAAATGTACAAAAATACATTTCTGACATTTCAAAAGAAACATCAGTGACCACTTTAAGAAGTGTCCACAAGTTCCCAATAGTGTTTAAGTCAGGTTAGGAAAGGGGCCATGGTATTATTCCTTCATCCTTAACCTTAATACCTTTACTGGCTAGCAAAGCAGCGGAGTTTTTTCATGCATGTGATAAAGCATTGTCCTACATAAAAATCATGGTTTTCTCTTTAAGAAAGTATCTTCTAAAATCTAGCAGAAGGTTTGAGAGATGATTTAGAGTCCATCTTTAACCTGAAAAGGACAAATGAGTTCATATTTAATAATAGCGGCCCATAGCAGTACCCTAACCACCTTGCTGGTGTTTGAGTGTAAGGAGGCAGATCGGGCTGCGGGTACCTGCTTGCTGGGTCCGGAACTGTTGAGGCTGCCTCCCCTGTTGCCGGGGGGAAGAAATATGGGACCGTACCAACCTCTTGACTTTGGTAGGAGGGGAGCGATAAAATCCAAAGCGTGCAAAGGGGCAGTTTGACACGAACGAGCAGCAGGGTGAGCAGTATGCTCCGTCCCCTGAGCACCGACACTGCAACCTGTCGGGCTTGCTGGCTCCCGCCGACTTCAGCGGGACCGTAGAAGAGAAAGGCTCCATGCGCTCTGTGACTGTTCACATGCAGAGGAAAGAAAGCTGAGTGCCAGACAGACCCATGTGGCCTGCCCCGTCAGTTGCTAGACTTCAGCCTGCGATTGTTCCTGGAAGTACTGTGGCCTGTCTTACTTTGGCCGCACAAGTTTATGGACTGGGGCTCAGCGGAAGGTACCGGAGACCGATCGTTGCCTCCAGAAGACGGATCATTGTTCTAACGACCCCTTCTGTGGACATCTTTCTGGCCGTTGCCGGCACTGCAACCTCTCCGGGATCATCTGCAGTGGATGAGCATAAAGGACACGATAAGACTAACAATGGGACCGTTATTGTTCTGCACTTGTTATTCCTATTATCTACCCTTTAACCATAAAGCTCCCTGTGAGGGGTTAATACCCTGTTTGATTAAACTGTTAAGTCTGTTAACCCTTGCTCTGCTTCCTGTCTGTCACTGCATCTCGCAATCTGCTTACATGAGTGAAAGTGGATAGTGATGAGCGAATTTGTTTGAAAAACAACCGCCAAACATAAATTTGGCACAAAAATGGCACATTCGGATTTGTGATCGGAAGCACGAGCAAAATTTTTGTAAAGTCGGAAAAAATCGGAAACATCTGGTAAAAAGTGCTGTAAAATATTTGCATTGCCACTTAAGTATTATTAGCACTTAGGCTACGATAACGGTGGTGTTTGATTAGGGGAGGCATGATTGTATACTGTAATTTTATTTTTCTTCTAACTTTATGAATGTACATTGCGGCTAGCTATTCAGGGCACAGGAAACATCCACAATGTCCTGACACAACGGCTTACTGTATGTCATTTTCTGCTGAAATCAAATGTCCCTCTCCATATAAAGAGCGGACATGTTGTTTTAGCGCCATTTTGACATTGCAGAGAGGCTGCTCTTAAAGCTGGCAATGTTAGGAGCTAGATTTAACCCCTTATTGACCGCCGATACACCTTTTAACGGCGGCAGTTAAGGCTACTTAAGCCTCAGTGCTGCTTTTTAATGGTGATGAGAAATAAGCGCCTGTCAGAGTCAGAATTTCTTCGTGGTCTCGGCTACTGGGGGTAGCTGAAACACCAGAGAACATGATTCGGGTCGGTTTTTACCAACCCCAGTGTAAAGGTATAACAACGACCAAATATGGTCCCCAATCTCTCCGGTACCTCCGGAGTCCCTGCATCCCCCCGTGAAGTCCCCCGGTCGCCGGCATCCTCTTCCAGGAGAAAATGGCGGACTCATGTGCAGTGCACCCGCTGAGATCTGCCGGCCAGAACCCAGCAACAATAGGACATTTTTCCTATTGGTTCATTTTGATCACTGTGATAGCCTCTATGACATTATGTTTCCAAAATTATGCTGATGTAAAGTAGACATGTGGGAAATGTTATTTATTAACTATTTTGTGTGATATGACTCTGATTTAAGGGCACAAAAATTGCAAAATGTACACATTTTTTGCAAAATTTTCATAAATAAGCACAAGTTATATCGATTAAATTTTACCACTATCATGAAGTACAATATGTCACGAAAAACAGTATCAGAATCAGTAGTATACGTTGAAGTGTTCCAGAGCTATGACCTCATAAAGAGACAGTGGTCAGAATTGTAAAAATTGGCTTGGTAATTAAGTACCAAATTGGCTCTGTCACTAAGGGGTGGTTTCTTAGGCCAGTCTCACACGTCGAGATAATTCCAGTACCGGAAAAATCGGTACCGGAATTATCCATGTCCATGTGTCCGTGAGCTCACGTAGGCCATCTGTGTGGCACACATGCAGCACACGTGTGCCACCCATGTGCCAACTGGGTACCACACGGAGTGTGGAGGAGATAGCACTAGATATAAGCGCTGTCCCCTGCATCTTTTATGTTTCAAATTTCAAAGTGCTTGTAAAAATAATAATAATAAAAATAAGCAACTTTCCAATTTATTTTGTCTTAAAAATCCTCTTCCATTCACAATACAGTGAGTTTTAATGTACTACTCTTTGCCAAGGTTACTGGCTACCTCTGCAGTCTATCGCTGGTGGCAATTCTCCTAGACAAGGTGCACATAACTTCCAAGTTCTTTTTCTAAGCAGCTTGCAAGCGCTGCTCTGACTTTGTCCCATTTATCTTAATGTGGATGGCAGAAATCCATGTACTTGCTATCAAGACACACCTATTCACATGAATACAACCAAACTATGTACAGATGAGCAAATCTTTTTAAAATTAAATTTCTCCAGCTCTGAAAATGTTTTCCCAAAATTGGAATTGTAAGTGCTGCAAAGACTTATATTGCTCTGAAAAGAAATGTACAGTATAATGCTAAGGTTTACCAGCACTGCATCCAACCGCTTTTAAGCTTTTTAATGCAAACTTTAAAGTGACCTCAACTACTCTGTCAGGCCAGTCTCACATGTCCAGATAATTCCGGTACCGGAAAAATCGGTACCGGAATTATCCGTGTCCGTGTGTCCGTGTGCTTACCTTGAACATCAGTGTGGCACACGTGCAGCAGCCGTGTGCCACCCGTGTGAAGACTAGGTACCACACGGAGCGTGCAGGAGACAGCGCTAGAGATAAGCGCTGCCCCCTGCATCTGGTGCTGAAGCCGCCATTCATATTTTCTCTACAGCAGCATTTGCTGGAGAGAAGATATGAAAAATCCTTTTTTTTTTCTTTTTTCGTGTTTAAAATAAAGATCCCTGTCCCCAACCCCCTTCCCACCCCCTGTGCGCCCCCCGCTGTTAATAAAATACTCACCCGGCTCCCTTGCAGCGTCCTGTCCTCGCCGCATCTTCTCCTGTATGAGCGGTCACGTGGGGCCGCCCATTACAGTCATGAATATGCGGCTCCACCCCTATGGGAGGTGGAGCCGCATATTCATGACTGTAATCGTAAAAAAATGACTGTAATCGTAAAAAAAGGATTTTTTATATCTTCTCTCCAGCAAACACTGCTGTAGAAAAGATATGTATGGCGGCTTCAGCACCATGTGGGGCGGACAGCTCTTACTGTAGCGCTGTATCCTGCATGGCAAACGGACTGCACATAGACAGCGTCCGTGTGCGGTACGTGTTTTACACGAACCCATTGACTTTAGTGGGTCCGTGTAATCCGTGCGCTTCCACGAACACTGACATGTCTCCATGTTTTGCACACGGACACACGGTCCGTGAAAACACGCTGACATGTGCAGAGACACATTGATTTCAATGTGTCTACGTGAGTCAGTGTCTCCGGTACGTAAGGAAACTGTCACCTCACGTACCGGAGCCACTGACGTGTGAAACCGGCCTTAGTCAGATAGTTCAGCTAGCTAGTGTCCTGTGTGGCTGTGAAATCAACCTTCCAGTATATATTTTTTTAGCCATTACTGAAGTCCACAGACAAAGACAATAAAACACATTTCATACAAGTGTGTTGTGTTGTGCACTGCTTCTATTGTGCTCCATGCACAAGTAGAATGTCATAAATCTTATTTTTTCACTTGCTAAATGTGAAACAACATACTATATACCACGTTGTCACTTGGTGGTGTAGTGACACTGTTCTGTGATTTGAGCTATTGTGCATGAAAAATAATTTTGGGGGGCAATTACTACCATGATTCACCATGCCATAGGTCACCTTGCTATTTATTGACGGTGAAATTCCACAGTCTGCATAGCTCATGCACATTAAAAAAATAAAAATGTTTTTCTGTTGCAAAATGTGATACAGCCCTTGGTATCTCACATTGCAATTTTGTGGCAGTGATATGAAGCTGTGTGCAGACCTCATGCACATTTAAAAAAATTCTGATGCTAAACATGATGCAGCCCCAGCATCCCACTTTGTAATTTTGTAGTGGTGATTTGAAGCTGTCTACAGACCTCACGCATAGGGTTGAGCGAAACGGATCGGACAAATTCAAAAATTGCCGACTTTCAGCAAAGTCGGGTTTCATGAAACCCGACCCAATCCTAGTGTGGGATCGGCCATGAGGTCGGTGATCATCGTGCCAAAGTCGCGTTTCGTATGATGCTTTCAGTGCCATTTTTCAGCCAATGAAGGAGGATGCAGAGTGTGGGCAGCGTGATAACATAGGTCTTGGTCCCCACCATTTTAGAGAAGGGCATGACAGTGATTGGCTTGCTTTTTGCAGCATCACAGGGGCTATAAAGGGGGCGTGCACGCCGACCGCCATCTTAGTTCTGCCAATCGTAGCATAGGGAGAGGTTGCCGCAGCTTCATCAGAAGAAGGGATATAGTTATGGAGGGAAGATTAAGCCCCGAAACTGCTTGTGCTGTACCGATTTCCACTGTCCAACACCACCATTTGTTTGCAGGGACAGTGGAGGCTATATTTTTGTGCATCAGCTCTGTAGCTTATTAGGCTGCCTTATAAGGCTCCCTGATAGCTGCATTGCTGTTTGTACACCGCTGTGCAAACCAACTGCTATTTTAAAAGTAAAAATCCCGTTGCTCCTTTCTGCACAGTTATCTTGTTTATTTGTCCACACTTTTGTGTGCAGCAGTCCTTTTTATTGCTGCCATACTTTTCCTGAGATCATTGTAGGGAGATTGAAATTGTACTACAGTCCTTGTATTTTTTCATATATCTTCCAGCCACTTTCTGCCATTTACATTGTGTTGCTTTATACACTGGGCCTGAGTTTTGGTTCAGTCTAACAAAAAAAAGGGTAGATTCAAATTCTCACAAAGTGGATATACTTCTGTCCTGTTAGCTTGTCGTATATCAGCCAGCCACTTTCTGCCACTTAGATAGCGTTGTTATATACACTGGGCCTAAGTTGTGGTTCAGTCTCCCAAAAAAAAGGGAGATTCAAATTCTCACAAAGTGGATATGCTTCTGTTCTGTTAGTTTGTCGTATATCAGCCAGCCACTTTCTGCCACTTAGATTGCATTGTTATATACACTGGGCCTAAAGGTACCGTCACACTTAGCGACACTGCAGCGATACCGACAACGATCCAGATCGCTGCAGCGTCGCTGTTTGGTCGCTGGAGAGCTGTCACACAGACCGCTCTCCAGCGACCAACGATGCCGGTAACCAGGGTAAACATCGGGTAACTAAGCGCAGGGCCGCGCTTAGTAACCCGATGTTTACCCTGGTTACCATCCTAAAAGTAAAAAAAAACAAACACTACATACTTACCTACAGCCGTCTGTCCTCCAGCGCTGTGCTCTGCACTCCTCCTGTACTGTCTGTGTGAGCACAGCGGCCGGAAAGCAGAGCAGTGACGTCACCGCTCTGCTTTCCGGCTGACCGACGCTCACAGCCAGTACAGGAGGAGTGCAGAGCACAGCGCTGGAGGACAGACGGCTGTAGGTAAGTATGTAGTGTTTGTTTTTTTTTTACTTTTAGGATGGTAACCAGGGTAAACATCGGGTTACTAAGCGCGGCCCTGCGCTTAGTTACCCGATGTTTACCCTGGTTACCAGTGAAGACATCGCTGAATCGGTGTCACACACGCCGATTCAGCGATGTCTGCGGGGAGTCCAGCGACCAAATAAAGTTCTGGACTTTCTTCCCCGACCAGCGACAGCACAGCAGGGGCCTGATCGCTGCTGCCTGTCACACTGGACGATATCGCTAGCGAGGACGCTGCAACATCACGGATCACTAGCGATATCGTCTAGTGTGACGGTACCTTAAGTTGTGGTTCATTCTCCCCAAAAAAAGAGGGAGATTCAAATTCTCACAAAGTGGATATACTTCTGTCCTGTTAGTTTGTCGTATATCAGCCAGCCACTTTCTGCCACTTAGATTGCGTTGTTATATACACTGGGCCTAAGTTGTGGTTCAGTCTCCCCCCAAAAAAGGGGAGATTCAAATTCTCACAAAGTGGATATACTTTTGTTCTGTTAGTTTGCCGTATATCAGCCAGCCACTTTCTGCCACTTAGAATGCGTTGTTATATACACTGGGCCTAAGTTGTGGTTCAGTCTCCCAAAAAAAAAAACGGGAGATTCAAATTCTCACAAAGTGGATATTCTTCTGTCCTGTTAGTTTGTCGCATATATGCCAGCCACTTTATGCCACTTAGATTGCATTGCTATATACACTGGGCCTAAGTTGTGGTTCAGTCTCCCCCAAAAAAGAGGGAGATTCAAATTCTCACAAAGTGGATATACTTTTGTCCTGTAAGTTTGCCGTATATCAGCCAGCCACTTTCTGCCACTTAGTGTTGTTATATACACTGGGCCTAAGTTGTGGCTCAGTCTCCCCAAAAAAACGGGAGATTCAAATTCTCACAAAGTGGATATACTTCTGTCCTGTTAGTTTGTCGCATATATGCCAGCCACTTTCTGCCACTTAGATTGCATTGTTATATACACTGGGCCTAAGTTGTGGTTCAGTCTCCCCAAAAAAAGAGGGAGATTCAAATTATCACAAAGTGGATATACTTCTGTCCTGTTAGTTTGTCGTATATCAGCCAGCCACGTTCTGCCACTTAGATTGCGTTGTTATATACACTGGGCCTAAGTTGTGGTTCAGTCTCCCCCAAAAAGAGGGGAGATTCAAATTCTCACAAAGTGGATATACTTTTGTCCTGTTAGTTTGCCGTACATTAGCCAGCCACTTTCTGCCACTTAGATTGCGTTGTTATATACACTGGGCCTAAGTTGTGGTTCAGTCTCCCCCCAAAAAAGGGAGATTCAAATTCTCACAAAGTGGATATACTTCTGTCCTGTTAGTTTGTCGTATATTAGCAACTTTCAGCCACTTACATTGTGTTGTTTTTTGCACAGGGCCTGATTTTTTGTTCAGTCTCCCCCCCAAAAAAGGGAGATTTAAAATCTCAACACGTTTATATACACCTTCTACCTTGTTTTACAGTACCATATAATGGTTGTTATTTTGGTTAGATTTTCCAAAAAATGAGGAAGTCAGGTGGAAGAGGCCGTGGGTGGTGGTTGCGAGCTGGTACTGATGGTGGTGGTGGTGCATCTGGTGGTAGTGGCAAAAGCACAATAGCACCTAAGGCTGGAGGTATTGAGCCAGCGTCATCATCTGGCTACACAAGGCCTCGAAGGCTCTCTTATCTGGGAGTAGGAAAACGTCTTTTAAAGCCGGAGCAGCAGAAAAAAGTTTTGGCTTTCCTTGCTGACTCAGCCTCTAGCTCTTTTGCCTCCTCTTCAGAAAGTTCCAAATATAAAAGCAGCAAGTCATCAGTGAATGCTCCCGGTCAGGAACAAGACGTTTCCTTGTGTCCTTCACCCAAACCAAAAGTGAAGGATGCGTCAGGCGACACTACAGGTTACTCCATGGAGCTTTTTACACATACCGTGCCTGGGTTAGAACAGGATATTGCTAACTGCCCATTACAAGATGAATTGGACATGGAGTGCACTGATGCACAGCCACAGCTAGATTATAATGCTGTTCCATTGACTCAGATCACTACATTGCCCTCGCAGTGCACTGAGCAAGAATCTGACCCTGATGAGACTATGGTGCCCCGTCCCGAACGATATAGCATCTTACACGGTGACACAGCGGAAGGTGCACACGACATTGTTGAGGAGGTGATAGATGACCCAGTTGTTGACCCAGATTGGCAGCCATTGGGGGAAGAGGGTGCCGCTGCTAGTAGCTCAGAAGCAGAGTAGGATGATCCACAGCAGCCATCTACATCGCAACAGCTGTCATCTGGCAGGCCCTTATCAGGCCAAAAACGTTTGTCAAAAATAAAAACAGTTTTAGGACAGCGTTTCCATCCGGTGAAAGCAGCACAGCGTGCAATGCCTGAAAAGAATTCCATAGTAGGAAGAGTGCAGTGTGGCAATTTTTTAACCAAGATCCGAATGATCAGTCAAAAGTTATCTGTAAGAAATGCTCAAAGACCTTTAGCAGAGGGAAGAATCTTCAAAATTTAAATACAACATGCATGCTTAGACATTTAACCAGCATGCACTTGAATGCCTGGACTAACTACAAAACGTCCTGTACCGTTGGTGCACCTGCTCAGAATGAAGGTAGTCAGCAATGCTACATTGCTCCCCTCACTGTAAGCCCATCGGTTAGTTCACCACTAGCAGCAAATGTGGAGGTATCGTCGCAAGGCCAAAGCAGTCAGAGAATCACAAGGTTATTGGTAGGAAACAATGTATGTAGGCCAGCATCGAGAATACCATCACCAACCCTCTTTCAATCCGCCATGTCCACCACCACCACCGCTAGTTCCACCATATGCACCTCTCCAGTCCAGCTCACCCTACAAGAGACTCTTGTTAGGAAAAGAAAGTACTCATCCTCTCATCCGCATACACAGGGTTTTAACGCCCACATTGCTAGACTAATCTCATTAGAGATGATGCCTTACCGGTTGGTTGAAAGCGAAGCTTTCAAAGCCCTGATGGTCTATGCAGTACCACGCTATGACCTACCCAGTCGACACTTCTTTGCGAGAAAAGCCATGTTAGCCCTCCACCGGCATGTCAAAGACCGCATTGTCCATGCACTGAGGCAATCAGTCAGTAGAAAGGTGCACCTCACAACAGATGCATGGACCAGTAGGCAAGGCCAGGGAGGTTACGTGTCCATCACGGCACACTGGGTTAATGTGGTGGATGCAGGGTCCACAGGGGACAACCATAGTGGGACAGTTCTGCCTAGCCCATGGTCTAGGAAACAGTTGGCTGTAGGCGTTCGCCACCCCTCCTCCTCCTCCTCCTCCAGAAGCGAAAGCTCGTCCACAGAGAACAGTCGCACGACCACTCCATCCGCAGCTGCCAGTGTTGCACATGAGGTGTCCCATTATCGAACAGCTAGTGGTAAGCATCATCAGGCTGTGCTACAAATGAAGTGTTTGGGCGACAACAGACACACCGTAGTACTGGCCGAGTACTTGCAGCAACAAACTCAGTCATGGCTAGGCAGTGTACATCTTGAGGCAGGTAAGGTAGTCAGTGATAACGGAAGGAATTTTATGGCTGCCATAGCCCTTTCAGAACTTAAACACAAACCTTGCCTGACTCACACCTTGAACCTGGTGGTGCAGTGCTTCCTCAAAAATTATCCGGCATTACCAGCCGTGCTCCTGAATGTGCGAAGGCTTTGCTCGCACATCCGTCGGTCGCCTGTACACTCCAGCCATATGCTGAACCATCAGCGATCGCTGAATCTTCCCCAGCACCACCTAATAATCAATGTTGCAACAATGTAGAACTCCACACTGCACATGGTTCAGAGGCTGTGCGAACAGAGGCATGCTGTAATTAATTTGTGGGAGGATACACATACACGGGCAGGCAATTGGATGGCAGACATGGAGTTGTCTGGTGTGCAGTGGTCGAAGCTCCAAGACCTCTGTCAAGTCCTTCAGTGTTTTCAGGAATGTATATGGCTGGTAAGTGCAGATGACACCATCATAAGCATGAGCATCCCACTAATGCGTCTGCTGATGCAAAGTTTGATGCGCATTAAGGAGCTGGCGTCTGCAGCCAAGGAGGAGGGAAGCCTTGATGACA
This sequence comes from Ranitomeya imitator, assembly GCF_032444005.1. Classification (NCBI taxonomy): domain Eukaryota; kingdom Metazoa; phylum Chordata; class Amphibia; order Anura; family Dendrobatidae; genus Ranitomeya; species Ranitomeya imitator. The sequence continues at coordinate 282,865,373 of NC_091286.1, forward strand.
GTCAGCCATTGTCTGCTCAGGGAACTCTCCTGGACGAGGTGGCGGATGAAGAGGAGGAGGAGGAGGATGATGGGGATGAATATTTATGGGAGGAGGATGCTTCTCAGGGGGCAATAGAAACTGGTGGCATTGCAAGGTCAGGTACAGGGTTTTTGCGGAACACAAGTGATGTTGATTTGCAAGAAAGTGCTCCTCTTCCCAGCAAAAGCAGTGAATTGACACCTGGAACATTGGCCCACATGGCTGAGTATGCCTTGCATATCCTAAAAAGGTACCCCCGCATTATCAAAATGACCGATGACGATTACTGGTTGGCCTGCCTCATGGATCCACGGTATAAAGGAAAATTACAAAATATCATGCCACATGAGAACCATGAGCAAATATTGGCTACCAAACAAGCAACTCTTGTAGACCGTTTCGTTCAGGCATTCCCAGCACACAGCGGCGGTGATGGTTCTCACACGAGCTGCAGGGGGCAACATGGCAGAGGTGTTAGAGGTGCACAAATCTGAAGTTGCATTGGACAGAAGGGTTTTATGACCAGGTTGTGGAGTGATTTTGCAATGACCGCAGACACGACAGGTAGTGCTGCATCGATTCAAAGTGACAGGAGACAGCATTTGTCCAGTATGGCTACGAACTACTTTTCCTCCCTTATCGTTGTTTTCCCTCACAGGTCATTCCCCTTTGATTACTGGGCATCTAAAATAGACACCTGGCCTGAATTGGCAGAATATGCATTACAGGAGCTCGCTTGCCCTGCTTCTAGTGTGCTATCAGAAAGAGTCTTCAGTGCTGCTGGTTCAATACTGACCGAAAAAAGGACACATCTGGCTACCCAGAATGTCGATGATCTAACCTTCATTAAAATGAACCAATCATGGATTTCAGATTATTTTGCCCCACCTTCTCCTGCTGACATGTAGCTTGCCTGAAAAATGTCTTGCTTTTGGCCTCCTCTTACTGACTTCTCCAATTCCGCCATTTGCAGCTGCTGAATGTCCACCATAGGCCATTTCAATACTTCCCTAAATAGGCTGACTCCCTCCACAGGGCCGTGGTCACCACCTAGCACAAGCACCCGTGTGAGTGCCGTTTGCCTGGACAGGTGGGTGCGCCCACTCTTGGGTGATGGCACTGGCACAGGGTCCCTCATAGTACAATGAAGTGTCTCTGACGGTGATGGTGCACAACCAATGTCAGACACACCGTCGTAATATGAGGGGCCCTGTGCCAATACCGCCGCCCATGATAGAGTGTTCCCCCCAGCTTGAACAGTGCTCTACCACTTGCAATACTTACCTCTCCCTGCTCCACCACTGTGTAGTCTGTGCTGTTAAATCCTTCAGTGGCACTGCCAATACAAATTTGTTGAAATGATAGATGATAGTTAAAATATACAGGGGCCCTGGCCTCCATTTAGACCAGTTAATACTTTGCGCCTACTACCACTGTCTGCTACTCAGCAGAGGAGCCCACCGCAGTACCTAGCTATGCCACCTGTTTAGTCCTGTTACCAATTTTGAACTGCTTTTAGCCTACTTTTGTGTTTGGGCCTACTAACCGTGTCTGTGCCACTCATTACAGTTGTCCTCTACGGAACAAAGCAATGCCTCCTGTTTAGTCCTGTTTCCAATTTTGAACTGCCTTTAGCTTACTTTTTTGTTGTGGGCCTATAAACTGTGTCTGTGCCACTCATTACAGTTGTCCTCCACGGAACAAAGCAATGCCTCCTGTTTAGTCCTGTTTCCAATTTTGAACTGCCTTTAGCTTACTTTTTTGTTGTAGGCCTACAAACTGTGTCTGTGCCACTCATTACAGTTGTCCTCCACTGAACAAAGCAATGCCTCCTGTTTAGTCCTGTTTCCAATTTTGAACTGCATTCAGCCTACTTTTTTATTGTGGGCCTACAAACTGTGTCTGCGCCACTCATTACAGTTGTCCCCCACTGAGCAAAGCAATGCCGCCAGTTTAGTCCTGTTACCAATTTTGAACTGCATTTAGCCTACTTTTTTTATTTTGGGCCTAGTAACTTTGTCTGCGCCACTCATTACAGCTGTCCTGCACTGAACAAAGCTATGCCGCCTGTTTAGTCCTGTTACCAATTTTGAACTGCATTTAGCCTACTTTTTTATTGTGGGCCTACAAACTGTGTCTGCGCCACTCATTACAGTTGTCCTCCACTGAACAAAGCAATGCCGCCTGTTTAGTCCTGATAACAATTTTGAACTGCTTTTAGCCTACTTTTTTTATTTTGGGCCTACTAACTATGTCTGTGCCACTCATTACAGTTGTCCTCCACTGAACAAAGCTATGCCGCCTGTTTAGTCCTGTTACCAATTTTGAACTGCATTTTGCCTACTTTATTATTTGGGCCTATATCTGTGTTTCCTCCTCATCCTGCCCATTGCCCAGCCACTACTAGATGAGTCTGCTGGTACATTGACCCAGACCACTACATTCCCCTTGCACTCTACACAGCCGGAATCTGACCCTGCTGAAAGTCAGGTTCCCCTTTCCGCATACTATACCACCTTACATGGGGACAAAGAGGAAGGTGCAGATGAAAGTGCAGATGAAGGTGCAGGACAAAGTCGGGTTTTGCAAAACCCGACTCAATCCTAAAAAAGTAAAAGTCGCTCAACTCTACTCACGCACATTACATATATTTTTTCTTTGCAAAATGTGATACAGCCCGCCGTATCCCACGCTGTAATTTTGTGGGGGTGATATGAAGCTGTCTGCAGACCTCATGCTAATTAAGAAAATATTTTTTTCTGTTGCATTTATTGTAGTGTTGGGCTTTACTCCCCTCTTCTCCCCATTCCTCCACCTCCATGGATTCTGTGGAGATGTTGAGATGGCCTACAATAGGCAAGAAACCTGAGTTTATTGAGAGCCCTCATGTGGCCTTGTGACATACGTTTGGAAGTGCCCTCCTCTAGAAATTTTGGAGGGTCCACTTGTGTACATTTTAGAGTGCCCTCACTTATTCATATTGTATGTCCCTCACTCTATTATTTAAGTCATTTAAGGGTAGAGACTACATGAAAAAAGCGTAAGGGACATGGAGTACTAGAAGGTAGCAATTAGTGCGGCCTGCGATCCTCAGTTTTGGGTGAACTCTGTGAATCGGAAAAATAAATTTGCACTAGTCAACTGGATGGCAAGCTCAATTATATCTCTTAGGCAAGTCGATGGACCAAGGATATATGGTGCCCCCCTCCAGGATGGATTGTAGTGTCGACAATATTCCCCAGATTATATCGGAAGAGAAGACTTCTTGATACTGAACTATTTGGTTGAGTGCAGACTGTGCATTGTATTTAAAAAACTACTCCTGGGTAGTAGATGTGGGCCTCAATTCAAATTTTCAGAGGGCCATAACTCGGTCATCAACAGTCAGTGTACATTTCTATTGAATATGTATCCCCTATCTCACTCACAATGTGGGACAACCTGTCACAAGGACCTCCAATGACAAATATTAGTTTGGTAGTACCATTCTACATTCAAGATTTGTCCACTGCACAATGCGCACAGAGTTTGTAAAAATTAGTCCTAAGGGCTCAGTCATGGTCGACGCAGGAATTCACCATCCCAATGGCCTCCAATCACAAATAGTAGTTAGGCTGGATTAGGAATGCTTTCCTGGTTTGTCCAATGCACAATGTGCACAGGGTTTGTAAAAATTAGCCCTATGGGCTGAGTCATTGTTGACGAAGGAAGGAAACAGGTTTTTATGGGAACGGGTTGACGTTAACAGCAGTAGCATGAACCGGCATTTTTGGTGAATTTAGGTTGGCTTGCTGTCATCTGGAGGGATTGCAAACTGTGAAGATATCCAGTGCTTGTTCAATTTAATCAGAGTAAGTCTGTCTGCATTTTCTGTGGAGAGGCGTGTGCGCCTATCAGTGATGATTGACCCAACAGAACTGAAACCTCGCTCTAACATCACACTAGCAGCTGGGCAGGCCAGCACCTCCAAGGCGTATAAGGAGAGGTAAGGCCAAGTGTTCAGCTTAGACACCCAATAATTAAAGGGAAATGAAGTGTCAGAAAGGACGCACTTATGGTCACTTAAGTACCCCTTGACCATGTTCTGCAACTTCTCCCTTCTTGGCATTGTTACAGGCACAAATAGCCCTTGTTATTGTGCTGGTTTATTGAAAATTTCCCAATTTGTGCACATTTTCCCCCAACCTCTGTTGGACCTGGTGTTCGTGTCTCTCCCCATTATCCCTTGGTGTTGAAAACAGCCAATACCTCTGCCACCAGAATTGTCTGAGGGTGATGTTTTCAGCAACTGATCTACAAGGGCCCTCTTGAATGATAGTTACATAGTTACATAGTTATTAAGGTTGAAGGAAGACTATATGTCCATCTAGTTCAACCCATAGCCTAACCTAACATGCCCTAACATGTTGATCCAGAGGAAGGCAAAAAAAACCCCATGTGGCAAAGAGTAAGCTCCACATTGGGGAAAAAAATTCCTTCCCGACTCCACATACGGCAATCAGACTAGTTCCCTGGATCAACGCCCTATCAAGGAATCTAGTGTATATACCCTGTAACATTATACTTTTCCAGAAAGGTATCCAGTCCCCTCTTAAATTTAAGTAATGAATCACTCATTACAACATCATACGGCAGAGAGTTCCATAGTCTCACTGCTCTTACAGTAAAGAATCCGCGTCTGTTATTATGCTTAAACCTTTTTTCTTCCAACCGCAGAGGATGCCCCCTTGTCCCTGTTTCAGGTCTATGATTAAAAAGATCATCAGAAAGGTCTTTGTACTGTCCCCTCATATATTTATACATTAAAATAAGATCACCCCTTAGTCTTCGTTTTTCCAAACTAAATAGCCCCAAGTGTAATAACCTATCTTGGTATTGCAGACCCCCCAGTCCTCTAATAACCTTGGTCGCTCTTCTCTGCACCCGCTCCAGTTCAGCTATGTCTTTCTTAAACACCGGAGACCAGAACTGTGCACAGTATTCTAAGTGTGGTTGAACTAGTGACTTGTATAGAGGTAAAATTATATTCTCCTCATGAGCATCTATGCCTCTTTTAATGCATCCCATTATTTTATTTGCCTTTGTAACCGCTGACTGACACTGGCCACTGAATTTAAGTTTGTCATCCACCCATACACCCAGGTCTTTTTCATTGACGGTTTTGCCCAGAGTTTTAGCATTAAGCACATAATTATACATCTTATTACTTCTACCCAAGTGCATGACCTTACATTTATCCCCATTAAAGCTCATTTGCCATTTATCAGCCCAAGCTTCTAGTTTACATAAATCATCCTGTAATATAAAATTGTCCTCCTCTGTATTGATTACCCTGCAGAGTTTAGTGTCATCTGCAAATATTGAAATTCTACTCTGAATGCCCCCTACAAGGTCATTAATAAATATGTTAAAAAGAAGAGGGCCCAATACTGACCCCTGTGGTACCCCACTGCTAACCGCTACCCAGTCCGAGTGTGCTCCATTAATAACCACCCTTTGTTTCCTATCCCTGAGCCAGCTCTCAACCCACTTGCACATATTTTCCCCTATCCCCATTATTCTCATTTTATGTATCAACCTTTTGTGTGGCACCGTATCAAAAGCTTTTGAAAACTCCATATACACTACATCCACTGGGTTCCCTTGGTCCAATCCGGAACTTACCTCTTCATAGAAACTGATCAAATTAGTCTGACATGAACAGTCCCTAGTAAACCCGTGCTGATACTGGGTCATGAGGTTATTCCTCTTCAGATACTCCAGTATAGCGTCCCTTAGAATGCCCTCCAGGATTTTACCCACAGTAGAGGTTAAGCTTACTGGCCTATAATTTCCGAGTTCAGTTTTTGTTCCCTTTTTGAATATTGGCACCACATTTGCTATACGCCAGTCCTGTGGCACAGACCCTGTTATTGTGGAGTCTTTAAAGATTAAAAATAATGGTCTATCAATGACTGTACTTAATTCCTGCAGTACTCGAGGGTGTATCCCATCCGGGCCCGGAGATTTGTCAATTTTAGTGATTTTTAGACGCCGCCGCACTTCCTGCTGGGTTAAGCAGGTGACATTTAATTGGGAATTTTTATCACTAGACATTTTGTCTGCCATGGGATTTTCTTGTGTAAATACTGATGAAAAAAAGTCATTTAGCATATTGGCTTTTTCCTCATCCTCATCCACCATCTCACCCAGACTATTTTTAAGGGGGCCAACACTATCATTTTTTAGTTTCTTACTATTTATGTAGTTAAAGAATATTTTAGGATTATTTTTACTCTCTCTGGCAATGAGTCTCTCTGTCTCAATCTTTGCTGCCTTGATTTGCTTTTTACAGAATTTATTTAATTTTCTGTATTTATTTAATGCCTCCTCACTACCTACTTCCTTTAATTCTCTAAATGCTTTCTTTTTGTCACTTATTGCGCCCCTTACAGCTCTATTTAGCCATATTGGTTTCCTCCTATTTCTAGTATGTTTATTCCCATACGGTATATACTGTGCACAGGTCCTATCCAGGATGCTAATAAATGTCTCCCATTTTCTTTGTGTATTTTTGTGTCTCAGGATATCGTCCCAGTTAATTGCACCAAGATCCTCTCTCATCCGTTGGAAATTTGCCCTCCTGAAGTTTAGTGTCCTTGTAACCCCTCTACTACACATCTTTTTAAAGGATACATGAAAACTTATTATTTTGTGATCGCTATTTCCCAAGTGACCCCCAACCCTTATATTTGCTATGCGGTCTGGCCTGTTGGTTAATATGAGGTCTAGTAGTGCCCCCCTTCTTGTTGGGTCCTGAACCAGTTGTGAAAGGTAATTGTCTCTCATAATTGTCAAAAACCGATTACCTTTGCTGGAACTGCAGGTTTCTGTTCCCCAATCTATTTCAGGGTAGTTGAAGTCCCCCATAATAATGACTTCTCCTTGAGTCGCAGCTTCATCTATTTGCTTTACGAGGATATTCTCCATTGCTTCCATTATTTTTGGAGATTTATAACAAACCCCTATCAGTAATTTATTATTTTTTCCCCCTCCCCTTATCTCCACCCACAGGGATTCTACATTTTCATTAAATTCACCTATATTATCGCGCAGGATGGGTTTTAAAGATGATTTTACATCACACCAGTCATGGCTCTCATCCAGCCACGTTTCAGATATCCCCACCATGTCATAATTATGCTCCAACAACATTAGTTCTAATTCGTCCATTTTGTTGGCGAGGCTTCTGGCATTAGTATACATGCACTTTATGTTCCTCTCTGTACTTCTATTTCTTAAATTATTAACTATTCTGACCCCACCCCCCATGCCACCGCCACCCCCAACTTCCTTATTTGTGCCCAGGTCTCTGTCTGCACTATCTTCCCCTCCTATAAAATGAATACCCTCCCCCCCAATTCCTAGTTTAAACACTCCTCCAACCTTCTAGCCATTCTCTCCCCCAGCACAGCTGCACCCTCCCCATTGAGGTGCAGCCCGTCCCTAGCGTAGAGCCTGTAGCCAACTGAGAAGTCGGCCCAGTTCTGCAGGAACCCAAACCCCTCTTTCCTACACCAATTCTTGAGCCACTTATTAACCTCTCTAATCTCCCGTTGCCTCTCTGGCGTGGCACGTGGTACCGGCAGTATTTCGGAAAATACCACATTGGAGGTCCTTGCTTTCAGCTTGCAGCCTAATTCCCTGAAATCATCTTTAAGGACCTTCCACCTACCTCTAACTTTGTCATTAGTGCCAATGTGCACCATGACCGCTGGGTCCTCACCAGCCCCTCCCAATAATCTGTCCACCCGATCAGCGATGTGTCGGACTCGAGCGCCAGGTAGGCAGCACACCGTTCGACGATCCCTGTCTTTGTGACAGATTGCCCTATCTGTTCCCCTAATAACTGAGTCGCCCACTACCAGCACCTGTCTGGCCTGCCCTGCTCTCCTATTTCCCTCCTTACTGGAGCAGTCACTCCTCCGGCTTTCAGAGGACATGCCTGGCTGCAGCAGTGCTACCCCTGTACTGGCACCCCCCTCATCTGCCAACTTAGCAAACTTATTGGGGTGTTCCAGATCAGGACTAGCCTCCCTGGCACTCTTCCCTCTACCCCGCTTCCTAACTGTAACCCAGCTTGCTACTTCATTGTCCTGCAGCTCCATCCCACCATCCCCCCCTCTCATCTGTCCCATTGAGCGTCTGCCCAATGATTCCATTGTAAAACTCTTTGGTGACTCCAAAAGGAGAGAAGGAAATTTCTCCTTGAACCGTAGATTGAGAAAGGTGGCCAACCAGTATTGGTTGTTGGATAAAATGTGTATCACGCGATGGGCTTGCCACAGACACTTACACATGAACTGTGCTATGTGAGCCAAGCTGCAAAAAGACAAATGTTCTGTGTCCCCAACAGTAGGAACAGTAGCCATCCTCTCCTCATGCTGACTCACGTCCTCCTCCTCCTTCTCCCCTTCTCCACTTCCTCCTCTCCTGCCCATCCAGGCTGCACAGACATGAAACTTGGTCTGGGTGTTCCCTGTGTAGCATTAGGAGACCCCTTGGTAGAACAGAAAAACAAGTCCCTTCTCATCCTCCTCATCTTCTTCCTCATCACCCAATGTTGTCTCAGAATATTGGCTGGGCTGGGTGGTATCACCCATTGTGAAATCTGGCTCCATACCAACATGCTGGGCACTCAAAGCTTCCACTTTTAAATTATGCAGTGACTGTTTCAAGAGACATAGCAGTGGGATGGTTGTGCTGATAATAGCCTGATCACTGCTCATGAGGTTGGTGCAGTACTCAAAGTTTTCAAGAACCTCCCAAATGTCAGCGAACCACACCTACTTAACATTTGTTATGTGTGGCGGCTGACTCTCAGTCTGATAGGCATGTTGGAGCTTGTATTCAGCTACTGCCCTTTGCTGCTCACTAATCCTCACCAACATAAGATAGGTTAAGTTCCATTGCATGGGCAGATTGCAAATGAGTCGGTGACTTGGCAAATTCAAGCGCTTTTGCAGCACTGTAAGACCAGCAAAAGCGGTAGAGGAATGGCAGTAATGGGCACTAATACAGCGCACCTTCTCAAGTAGGTACGGCAAGGCAGAGTAACTTTTCAGAATTTTCTGAACAGCTAGGTTCAGCGCTTGAGCCATGCACGGCATGTATACCAGTTTGCCGACTTTTAAAGTTGCCACCAGGTTATGGCCATTATAGCAGATGACCAGACTGGGTTGGAGGTGCAGCGGAGAGAGCCACTGATTGGTATGTTGTTTTAAAGCCTGCCACAGCTCTGCTGTAGTGTGTGGTTTATGACCTAAACAGATCATCTTCAGCAGAGCATGTTGCCATTTGCAAATGTGCTGTTGCACAGGTGCCAGCTTGGCAGTGATGGGGAGGGTACTTCAGCAGAGGATGCAGAGCAGGAGGAGGGGAGAGAGGAACTAGAATATGAAAAGGGGGAAACCATGACAGAAGTTGGGCTCGCTATTCTTGGTGTGGATAGGATGTGTGATGTTCCTGTTTGCGCATTTGTCCCACCCCCCACCAGGTTCACCCAGTGTGACATGCAACGTCCCTGTCAACAACAACTTGTCCCTGTTGTTAGGTGGACCTTCCTGGTTACGGCGTTGGTGAGAACACCGTTCAGATTGTTTATCACATGCTTGTGTAACGCAGGGACAGCATGCTGGGCAAAATAATGTGGAAAATGGCCTGGTGTGTGCTTGGTAGCAGGCAGTAGGAAATGTTTGGACTGCTGCTTTTCTTTGCACTTAACACCTTTTTTAAGTGGACTAATGTGGACAGCAGAAGCCAGGCTCTAGCCCCAAAAACAGCAGGGAAAATAGACCGGTGCTTTTAAATAAAAGGCAGCACTAACTGCTAGTATTCTGTGTGCTGTAAAAATATTGCTTTGCCTCTTAAAAGAGCTATTTTAAGATGGACACTGGAAGAGCACTTTAACCTCTCCCCACCTAATACACAATCTCTCCCTCCCCGTATTCTGACTTTGCTGTGTGTCTTCAGCTCTGAAAATAGCTTTTTTTATGGTATTATGGAGTTAGTGACCGGATCCTTTAAACTGTCCCTGCTCTAGTATCTCTCTTTCCCTACTCTACACTGACCTAGCATACACTGCAGGTAGTCCTAAAAAGGGCTTTTGTGTTATCAAGAGGCCTAAGGACTCTCCCTAGCAGCTGAGTGATCTCTCCCAATGTGCGCAAAATGTCGGCAGCAGGGCTTAAATAGACCCTATGATGCTGGGCGGCCAGCCAATAACAGTAATGCCACAACCAAGATGTGTGTGACATTACTGTGAGTGGATAAGAAGCCCATCATGTTTAGTGACTGCAAAGGAGGTGCCAAAACTGTATAGCGGGACATCTGAATAAAGCGAGGCAAGTACACAAATACTCGCAATGTAACGAGTAGTGTTTAGCGATACCTTCCGATATTTGCAAGTATCGGTATCGGATGGTATCGGCCTATACCGGCAAAATATCGGATCTCGCCGATACCGATACCCGATACCAATACAAGTCAATGGGACACAAATATCGGAATGTATCCTCGATGGTTCCCAGGGTCTGAAGGAGAGGAAACTCTCCTTCAGGCCCTGGGATCCATATTAATGTAAAAAATAAAGAATAAAAATAAAAAATATGGCTATACTCACCCCTCCAAAGGACCCTGGCTGTCACCGCTGCAAGAGTCCGCCTCCGTCCTTAAGAATGCTGTGAGTGAAGGACCTTCGATGACGTCGCGATCAGGTGACCGGTCACCTGGCCGCTCATGTGACCGCTCACCTAACCACGACGTCATCGAAGGTCCTTCATTCACTACATTCTCAGGAACGGAGGCGGACGCTCGCAGCGCTGACAGCCAGGGTTCTTCGGAAGGGTGAGTATAGCCATATTTTTTATTTTTATTCTTTATTTTTTACATTATTATGGATCCCAGGGCCTTAAGGAGAGTTTCCTCTCCTCCAGACCCTAGGAACCATACGCACCGCACACTCCGATACCGATTTCTGATATCACAAAAATATCGGAACTCGGTATCGGAATTCCGATATAGCAAATATCGGCCGATAACCGATACTTGCAGTATCGGAATGCTCAACACTAGTAACGAGTAACCCAAATGCCACATTATCCGTGCGAATAGCAAATAATAACTAATACACTCGCTCATCACTAGCCACGGGTTTCGAAAAATGGCACCATTTTTTTTTTGTTACCAAAATTTGGATTTTTGATTCACCATTTAAATAAAAAAAAACCTAGACATGTTTGGTGTCTATGAACTCGCAATGACCTGAAGCATTTAGTGAACGTGGTAAAAAAAACCCTGAAAAACAAGTGTGGAATTGTTTTTTTTTTGCAATTTCACCGCACTTGGAAATTGTTTCCAGTTTTCCAGTGCAAGATGTGTTAAAACCAATAGTTTTTTTCAAAAGTACAACTTTTCCCTAAAAAAAACCCAGCCCTCACATGACCATTTTGGGAAGCAAAGAACAAAACTGCAAAAATGGGAAATGGCCAGGGGGCTAAGGGGTTAAACATAGACCAAAAAATATTTCTTCTGTTACTAACGTCATACAGTATGGTAGAGCTCAATCTGAAATTGTTTGGAGCGTCTATGTTATGCAGGTCTCATCCACAGGCCAAAAAAACATTCTTCTTTTACTAAAATCATCTGAGCAAGACTGGGAAAAAGCAAGGTTGTGGTGAAAAAGGATTAGGCTTGGTGTCCAAGGTGTATGTGGGTTAGGTGTTAATGTTTGTGAAAGCACTTGTGAACCAACAACGTCACGTCCTATCCAAAGACAACTGACAACTTCTGTATTTGTATTTTTTAGTGTGCTGCATTGCTCTCGCATAGTTGCAGTCTGTGATATCTTTAGTGGGGCTTCTGTGCCTGCTGTTGCTGCTGATGTTACCAATAATTTGTGGAAATGTGAACAGTCCTGCTTGGATGTCCATCTGCTGGGTTGGGTGTAGTGAAGACCTGTCGGCCCCTATTATACTATTTCTACTGTGATGAAATTGATGCCTCTTTGTTGGTGTCTGCCACTAATTTTTGGAAATATGAACACTCCTTGTTGGGTGTCCATCTGCTGGTTTGGGTGTAGAAGAAGATGTGTCGGTCCCTATTATATTTTTCTACTGTGATGAAATTGATGCCACTTTGGTGGTGTCTGCCACTAATTTTTGAAAATGTGAACACTCCTCGTTGGATGTCCAACTATCCATCTGCTAGGTTGGGTGTAGTGGTAGACATGTCAGTCCTTATTATACTATTACTACTATGGTGAAATTGATGCCACTTTGTTGGTATCTGCCACTTTTGGAAATGTGAACACTTCTTGCTGGGTCTCCTTCATGTGTGCTGCCTGTAGCAGTAGGCCTCCGATACTGGCAGTCCTCCACTCTCTTTCAGGGAACTACCAGTCTTACTATCCTTTTTTTTCTGACAGCAGAAATCTCCAAAACTGATATTTTTGCTACCTGAGTGTGGCTGAGCATCAATTTCATTTATCATTTATAAAGCGCCAATAATTCAACATTCACTTTACAGACATTTACAGGCATTACTGGCACTGTCACTGTCACCATTGGGACTCATAATCCAAATGTACTATTTGCATGTCTTTGAAGTGTGGGTTGAAAAATAAGTAACTCTTTGCAGATGCTGTCAATAGAGGGGTTGGAACACAGGACTCCAGCGCTGCCAGGCTGCTGATGGTTTTTACGTTGAGGACTCAACGTTCCGGGGGTTGAAAACCTATCACTATGTGCCTAACTGCTGTCTTGGGAAAACTACTGTCAGGATTGTCTTCAGGCATATTTTGATGCTGCGGCATGGGTGCGTCCCTTTCCAGAGGAGAAGCAACTGACAAAATGCACTATTGTATCGTGGATAGAACACGCTGGCAACCCATTAGTCAGCACTCTTTCAAATCATAGCTATACAGGCAACAATCATGTTGCAAATAGTGCAGGAAGAAGGAGCTCATGGGTTGGTCTTTTTTATGAGGTCCAAGTCCACAGTGTGTTGGAGGTGGGATAACACTCAAGCTATCTTCCTCCATCCCCTTCTGGCAACCACATACTCAGAGAGGGATTCATTTTTGTTTTCATCTCCTAACTGTTGTGCGTCCATCACCTCTTCCTTCTCGTTCTTTTCCTAATCCTTCTCCATTTGTTCCTCCCATGGCAACCTCCTGTGAGATGACAGACTGGAACTTAGAGATATTGTTAATGCTAAAATCATCCTCCTCTGCTTCCTTTGCTTCCTCCTCTTCCCCGAGATCTTCACCATGTAGGTGACAGTAATAGTGATTACTGTCCACAACAGTCTTGAGCTGCGTGATGGCGATATCCAAGACATATTAATTTAAACACTGTCTGATTGCGGTGAGCCATGGCTGCGCAGTGCGGAGCTGGGGGGAATCTACTTGCATTGTTGGCATACGTGTCTGATATAGGGAGATGTTGAAGACATAGGTGGAGGCCCTAGAGGAAGTGAAAGAGCCAGAAGCAGTGGAGGAACTGTAGGTTTGTCCCAAAAACTTGTGGAGCAGCCCCTTGCTCGCCTACTCCCATAGCCACCAGAGTCAGCTAGTAGTGTCCAGTCAGTGAGGTGTAACGCCCCTGCCATGTTTGCTCGTCGAGTTGTCAGTGGTGAAATGCATCCTGGCAGACTTAGATTTTTTCAGGGAAGGGGTTATGTTGTCTGCAACATGCTGGTGTAGTGCAGGCACAGCTTTCTCAGAGAAGTAATGGTGACTGGGCAACTAGTACTGGGGGACTGCGACGGCCAACAACTTTCTGAAAAAGTCTGTATCCAGCAGGCAGAAAGGCAGCATTTTTGTGGCCAATAGAGATGATGGAGTTCAAGCTCTTATCTTTGGCACATGAAGGAGGAAACATTCTTTTACATGAGCACAACTGTAGGACTGAGGGTTGGTTACTGTTCTGATAGAGGATGGAGTATGGAAAATAGGACATATTTCTGGACTGTGAATAAGGTGCAGGCACAAATGTTATGGTGGATTTAGAAAGATGTGTTTTGCTAGGTGACACAAACAGCAGTCATGTCCACTTCTGTAACAGCTGACGGGCTCTCAGTCACTCTGACTGTAGGGGGTAAACAAGTGAAGTTTTGCAGCTGGAAACCTATGTGAAAACACTTGGCATGGTGACAGAGAAGAAGAAGCAACAGATGTGATTGATGTGATGGCCGATGAATGGCTAGGCCCGCTAGTCCTCATTTTAGCACAGTGAGATTCCCACACTAAGGCATGTTGATCGTGCATGTGCAGGTTAATGCATGTAGTTGTCAAATTATTGCAATTTTTGCCAAATTTTGCAGTTAACATGAGTTGGGTTACCCTTTGCGATCTCAAAAAAGGACAAGGTTAGGCAAATTTTGCTGCCCCTGCAGACTGCACAACCACGACCACTTTGTTGTCTTTCTCCTCCTTTACCTCCTCTGCTGAGCTACTCAGTTGCATACTACATACTACATACATACGACATGCATACATACAACATACTACATACTACATACATACAGCATACATACTACGTACTACATGCATACATACATACTACATACATACATACTGCATACATACTACATACATACATACTACATACAAACAACATACATACTAGATACATATATATACATACCACATACATACAACATACATACTTCATACATACAACATACATACATACATACATACATACAACATACTTACAACATACTACATACATACTACATACATACAACATACTACATACAATACATTCATACATTACATACAATGTATACATATAGACATACAGTACATATAACATAGATTACATACTCACATCACTTGTCACTCTGTTCCCCGAAGCCAGTGTCATCTGTAAAAAATATGAAAATAACAAACAAACAATATACTCCCTGATCTGCAGAAATCCACGAGTGTCCCACGACGATGTCCCATGGAGAACGGCAGCATCAGCTGATGCGACCGCTCTCAAGGGGCCCCAGGAAGTATGTATCTAAGTGACAAGTGATGGTGAGTATGTACTCTATGTTATATGTACTGTATGTCTATATGTATGTATTGTATGTAATGTATAAATGTATTGTATTTAGTATGTATGTAGTATGTATGTATGTATGTATGTAGTATGTATGTAGTATGTATGTTGTAGGTATGTTGTAGGTATGTATGTAGTACGCATGTAGTATTATTATTATTATTATTATTACACATTTTTATAGCGCCATTTATTCCATGGCGCTTTACATGTGAATACGGGGCAAATATAGACAAATACATTAAACATGAGCAAATAACAAGGCACACGGGTACATAAGGAGGGAGGACCCTGCCTGCAAGGGCTCACAGTCTGCAGGGGATGGGTGATGAAACACTAGGAGAGGGTAGGGCAGGTTGTGCGGCTGTTCAGTAAGTTCAGGATCACTGCAGGCTGTAAGCTTGTCAGAAGAGGTGAGTCTTCAGGTTCTTTTTGAAGGTTTCTATGGTAGGCAAGAGTCTGATGTGTTGGGGTAGAGAGTTCCAGAGTATGGGGGAAGCACAGGAGAAGTCTTGGATGCGGTTGTGGGAAGAAGAGATGAGAGGGGAGTAGAGAAGGAGGTCTTGAGAGGATCGGAGGTTGCATATAGGTAGGTACCAGGAGATGATGTCACAGATGTATGGAGGAGACAGGTTGTGGATGGCTTTGTATGTCATTGTGAGAGTTTTGAACTGGAGTCTCTGGGCGATAGGAAGCCAGTGAAGGGCTTGACATAGGGGAGAGGCTGATGAATAGCAGGGAGACAGGTAGATTAGTCAGGCAGCAGAGTGTAGGATGGATTGGAGTGGTGCCAGAGTGCTAGAGGGGAGTCCAGACAGTAAGAGGTTGCAGTAGTCGAGGTGGGAGATGATAAGGGCGTGCACTAGCGTTTTTGTGGTGTCGCGGTCAAGGAAAGCATGGATCCGGGAAATATTTTTGCGTTTGAGTCGGCAGGAGGAGGCAAGGGTTTGGATATATGGCTTGAAAGAGAGGGCAGAGTCGAGGATCACCCCGAGGCACCGGGCGTGTGGGACTGGGGAAAGTGAGCAGCTATTGACATTGATGGATAGGTCTGGTGGAGGGGTAGAGTGAGATGGCGGAAAGATGATGACTTCTGTTTTGTCCATGTTCAGTTGTAGAAAGTGAGCAGAAAAGAAGGCTGAAATAGCAGACAGACAGTGCGGGATTTTGGTAAGTAAGGAGGAGAGGTCAGGTTCGGATAGGTAGATCTGCGTGTCATCAGCGTAGAGGTGGTACTGCATACCGTGGGATTCTATGAGCTGTCCCAGGACGAAAGTGTAGATGGAGAAGAGTAGGGATCCTAGAACAGAGCCTTGAGGAACACTGACTGACAAGGGGCGAAGTGAGGAGGTGTTGTGGGGGAGGGAGACACTGAATGTTCGGTCTGTCAGATATGACGAGATCTAGGAAAGGGCCAAGTCTGTGATGCCAAGAGATGAGAGGATTTGTAGCAGAAGGGAGTGGTCCACAGTGTCGAAGGCAGAAGACAGGTCCAGGAGAAGGAGGACAGACTAGTGCCAGTTGCTCCTGGCAGTTAGTAGGTCATTGGTGACTTTAGTTAGGGCAGTTTCAGTTGAGTGATGGGAACGGAAGCCAGATTGTAACCGATCAAAGAGGGAGCAGGAGGAGAGGTGGGAGGACAGTTCAAGATGGACGTGTTGCTCCAGCAATTTGGAGGCATAAGAGAGAAGAGATATAGGGCGATAGCTAGACACAGAGGATGGGTCGAGGAAGGGCTTTTTGAGGATGGGTGTGATCTTGGCATGCTTGAAGGATGAGGGGAAGACACCTGTTGTGAGTGAGAGGTTGAAGAGGTGTGTAAGGGTTTGGATGAAAACCGTGGAAAGGTTAGAGATGAGGTGGGATGGGAGCAGATCGAGCGTGCAGGTGGTGAGGTGTGACCTTGACAGGAGGGTGGAGAGCTGATCTTCTGTCATGGTGGAGAAGCTGGTTTTGGAGGAGCAGGGTTGAGCTGCTAAGAGGGGCAGTGGGCGCTGTGGGCCAAAGCTGTCTCTGATCGTATCAATCTTCTGTTTAAAGAAAGAGGCAAAGTCTTCAGCAGAAATGAGGGGGGAAAGAGGAGGTGCTGGGGGACGGAGTAGAGAATTGAAAGTGTTGAAAAGCTGTTTAGGGTTGTGAGACAGGCAGGATATGAGAGATGAGAAGTAAGTTTGTTTTGCGGCAGTGAGCGCAGACTTGAAGCTGGCGAGGGACTGCTTGTATGCAGTGAAGTGGTTGGCAGAGCGGGATTGCTTCCATCTCCACTCAGCGATCCTGGAAGCCTGTCTCAATTCTTTGGTCAGGCTGGTCAGCCAGGGCTGCCTGTTGAGTATGTAGTATGCATGTAGTATGTTGTATGTATGTAGCATGTATGTAGTATGTATGTAGTATTTATGCATGTAGTATGTATGTAGTATGTATGTATGTAGTATGTTGTATGTATGTATGTAGTATGTATGCTGTATGTATGCAGTATGTATGTTGTATGTATGTAGTATGTATGTTGTTTGTATGTAGTGTGTATGTATGTAGTATGTATGTAGTATGTAGTATATATGTTGTATGTATGTTGTATGTAGTATGTAGCATGCATGTTTGTATTTTTTTTTTACATTCAACACATTAGCCGGATGATGGTACTACTACTGTCCCATCATTGGCTAATGTGTCAATCACTGTCATTGTAGCAGGCATAGCCCAATGGGACTTGTAATCCCATCGGATGATGCCTGCACACACACACAACCCCCGAGAGGCCCGCACAGACCCCCAACAGGCCCACACAGACTCCCGGCAGCCCGCACAGACCCCCGGCAGGCCCGTACAGACCCCCGGCAGGCCCGCACAGACTCCCGGCTGGCCCGCACAGACTCCTGGCAGCCCGTACAGACCCCCGGCAGGCCCGTACAGACCCCCAGCAGCCCGCACAGACCCCTGGCAGACCTGTACAGACCCCCGGCAGTCCTGTACAGACCCCCGGCAGCCTGTACAGACCCCCGGCAGGCCCGTACAGACCCCTGGCAGGCCCATACAGACCCCCAGCAGCCCGCACAGACCCCCGGCAGGCCCATGCAGACCCCCGGCAGGCCCGCACAGACCCCCACGGTCACGTACAGACCCCGCTTGCACACAAAGACACACAGTCTCCACCCACGCACCGCCCACACTCCATTATAGTGCATTATTGCACTATGGGAGCTTCTTATTCCGGTATTCGATATCGTAAAAGTATCGGAATTCAGTATCGGAACTCCGATACAGCGAATATCGGCCGATACCCGATGTTTGCAGTATCGGAATGCTCAACACTAGTCACTATATGAAGAATCATTATTTATGTTTTCAGTGTGCCTGAACAACACTGTTGTACCTACCGATTTTTAAGTGAAAATCTGGCCTCCTGATTTGTCACTGAAATACAGTTTTATTGCATCTGATTTGGATTAGCTAATTGGGCCTCCTTGCTGCACCCCAATATTAGGCCTAATGATTTTTATGTGAAAATTTGACTTTCCGATTTGTCTATGAAAAACAGCTTTATCACAATCTATTTGGATTAGCTAATTGGGCCTCCTGGCTACACCCAAATATCAGGCCTAACGATTTTTAAGTGGAAATTTGACCTTCTGATTTGTCTCTGAAACACATTTTTATCACAAACGATTTGGATTAACTAGTTGTGCCTTCTGGCTGCACCATAATATGAGGACTAACAATTTTTAAATGCAAGTCTGCCTTCTGATTTGTCTCTGAAACACCGTTTTATCACAAATTATTTCAATTAGCTAATTGGGCCTCCTGGATGCACCCCAATATTAGGCCCAATGAGTTTTAAGTGGAAATCTGGACTTATGATTTCTCACTGAAACACAGTTTTATCACAAACGATTTGGATTAGCTAATTTGGCCTTCTGGTTGCACCCCAATATTAGGCCTAATGATTTTTAAGTGGAAATCTGGCCTTCTGATCTGTCTCTGAAACACAGTTTTATCACAATCTATCTGGATTAGCTAATTGTGCCTTCTGGCTGCACTCTAATATTAGGCTAACAATTTTTAAGTGGAAGTCTTCCTTCTGATTTGTCTCTGAAGCACAGTTTTATAAAAAATTATTTGAATTAGCAAATTGGGCCTCCTGGATGCACCCCAATATTAGGCCTAATGATTTTTAAGTGCAAATGTGGCCTTCTGATTTGTCTCTGAAACACAGTTTTATCACAAACGATTTAGATTAGCTAATTTGGCCTCCGGGTTGCACCCCAATATTAGGCCTTATTGATTTTTAAGTGGAAATCTGGCCTTCTGATTTCTCACTGAAGCTTAGTTTTATCACAAACAATTTGAGTTAGCAACTGGGGCCTCCTGAGCCACACAGTGATTGCACAATCTAGTTGGATGCTGGAAGATCGATTTCATACAGGACAGGATCCTATCCAGCTAATTGACAAGTTCACTTACATCATTATCAGGATCGGCTTCTCTGCACTGTGACACTGAGAAAATGGCACCATCAAAACAATTGCTCAATGGGGTTGAGATCTGGTGACTGCGCTGCCCACTCCATTACAGATAGAATACCAGCTGCCTGCTTCTTCCCTAAATAGTTGAAGACACAAAAGAGCACAGTGAGGTCAAAAATACTCTGTTGTAAAAAAAATCACAGTAATATATGTCCTAACTCTTCCTAACAATCAGTTTCTAATATACTTCTATTACCTGCACTGCTTCTGTAAGCTCAGCTCTGTGAGGGTTGTTGTAGCTGTTTTCATTCTGATCCAAAGTCAGATATGTCAGATCAACAGCGAGGCCAAATTAAGAAGTTACGTCCTCAAATTGACAAGCACTTGGAGAAAGGAATGCACACAGGTTGTGAGCAAATCACTTTTCTGGTTTATTGAAACAAGAGGCAGTAATTTATGCCATTTACAGCAAATGTAACTCAATGTGAGTCATGTAGCCCCCCCCCCCCCCCCTTCCCGTTACCCAGGGTCATGGTTTATTTACCATGTGCCCAGAACATGTTCTTCCTAACTATTGAAAACCTTTCATATAAGATAAGTAGTATAAAATCCTTGAATCGGAGACTATAAGGCTGCTACTTTCTAGCTGGTCACCAGAATCAGATGAAAGGCACATTACAAATCACTCTTGGGGACATGGGGCCGAGCCTATCACCTGGGACTCCATGTGAGGCCCCCTGTGGTGATGGCTCTTCTGGGTCTACTTACCCCATCCACATAATAGGACTAGTGACTGGCAAAACAATGGCTTAACTGAGTCCCCTGAGATACTAAGGAAAGTAATGGAATGATTTCCATGTCCATTGGTCCAATAGTCTTTAGTCTGTTGCCAGCTTTCTTAAACCAGGAGGTGGAGGAGTAGGTGAAGATGGAGGTGGACGTGGCGGTGTAGATGGAAGAGGCGGAGGAGGAGATAGCCAACACTGTTTTTCTGTTTTCTTGTTTTTTTTATACAGAAATGACTTAAAATAACATAGAATAACAAAAGTAAAAAAAATCTTGAACCAGGAAGCAGACGTCCAAGTGGAGGTAGAGGTGAATATGGTAGTTTAGGTGGAAGAGACATGGGAGGAGGTAGCCAACAGTGTTTTTTAGTTTTTTTTTTTAGAGTGAAATGACTTAAAATAGCATAGAATAATAAAATAAATCTTGAATCAGGAATGTGAGGTCCCATTGGAAGATGAGGTGGAGGTGGACATGGCGTTGTAGGTAGTCGGCCAAAGGTACGGTCAAGTCCTGTGGGATCCCTACAGGATTCATTTTAATGAATGTGAGCTTACCCACGTTGGCTGTGGTCAGGCAGGTGAGCCTGTCTGTGATCACAGCCTCTGATGTGATTAATACACGCTCCAACAGTACACTTGCTGCAGTACTAACTAGCACCTTCAAGGAGTAAAGGGCAAGTCCAGGCTATGTGTCCAATTTGGAGAACCAGAAATGAAATGTGGCAGATCCATCACTCAGTATATGGAGACATGTCGAAACGTACTTTTCCATGATGATGTTGAAATGCTGTCTCCTGCTTATATGCACCGTATAAGACGGTGATGCCGGATGAGGCAGGTTTTCCACATTTTGACCAGGCTGACCCTCCCTTCCGAGTTGGTGCCGGTGCCCCATTTACGGTGGCGACTTTCTTCTCCTCTGCCTTGTTCTTCCACAGTGATCCTGCTGTCAGGTGGGAATTACATCAGTAGTGGGTTTGCCAGCATGCCTTTGTATTCCCGCATTTTGCAATCACGCTCCAGTTGTGGAAGTAAGGCTGGTCTGTTGTCCTTTTAGAGCAGACTAGCCACCCAGTAATCAGCACTGGTAACAATCCGGGCAACTCGGTGGTTGTTGCGCAGGCACAGGAGCTGTAGTGGTTCATGTGTGCCAGGATGCCTAGAAGAAAAAACAAGCTGTCCTCGGTGGGAATTGTATCATCTGAATCCTCTGTATCTTCCCAGCCATGCTCCAGTAATACTTGTGAGCTGCATTGAGTGCCACCCTACTGTGAACATGGTCCCTTCTCCTCTTCCTGATCCTCCAAAACTGTCCCCAGGCTGGATAGTTGTATACCTGGCCGCAGTTGTTACAGGAACCCACCCTCTGAGCCATGTGTTCATCCTCCTCTTCCTCCTGTGCTAACACTTCATCCATCATAGCCTGAATTGTTTGAACCCCCTAACGACAAGAGGTATTTTTTGGTTTTGCGTTTTAATTTTTTGCTCCCCTTCTTCCCAAAGCCATACCTTTTTAATTTTTTGGTCAAAATGGCCATATGAGGGCTTGTTGTTTGTGGGACACATTGTACTTTTGAACAACACCATTGGTTTTACCACATCGTGTACTCGAAAATGGGAAAAATATTCCAGAGTGCAGAAAAATTGCAAAAAAGTGCAATCCCACAGTTTTTTTTACCATGTCCACTAAACGTTAAAACTGACCTGCCATTATGATTCTCCAGGTCATTATGAGTTCATAGACACCAAACAGGTATAGGTTCTTTTTTATTTAACTGGTGAAAAAAAATTCCAAATTTGGCCAAAATAAAAAAAAATTGCGCCATTTTCTGATATCCATAGCGTCTCTATTTTTTGAGATCTTGGGTTGGATGAGAACTTATTTTTTGCATGCGGAGCTGACATTTTTAATTATACCATTTTGGTATGATCTTTTGATCGCCTGTTACTGCATTTTAATGCAATGTTGCAGCAACCAAAGAAACATAATTCTGGCGTTTTGAAGTTTTTTCTTGTTATGCCGTTTAGCGATCGGGTTAATTTTTTTTTATATTGATAGATTGGGCGATTCTGAACATGGCGATACAAAATATGTGTATGTTTATTTTTTTTATTGTTTTATTTTGAATAGGGTGACAAGGGGGAGATTTGAACTTTTTAAATATTTTTAAAACTTTTTTTTTAACTTTTGGCATGTTTCAATAGTCTCTATGGGAGACTAGAGGCTGCCATAATCTGATTGACTTTGCTACATACAAGCGATGATCAGATCAAGAGCAGAGCAGCTACAAGATTTTGACTGTTATCACATAACAACAGGCTGGGCTTGAGGTTCAGCGGCACCAACCACACATTGGTCTGTTCTGTGATCACTGTCCACAGCTTATGCGTGGTGTGAGATTTTTCCCCTAAAAGAGATGAATTTTACAGTAGCCTGCTGTTGTTTCTTCCTAGCTGAGCTGCAGTTAGTGGTGCAAGTATTACGCTGACTGGATGAGGAGGCAGTACAGGAAGTAGCTTAAGAGGAGGAGGTAACATGGACAGAGAAACGTCCAGCAATCCTCAGTGGAGGTAGGATATGTGTTAGAACACCTTCTGCCTCAGGCCCAGCCGCCACTAAATTTAGCCTGAGCAGTTAGGAAGATATAATGTCCTTGGCTGTGCTTACTGATCCATGTATTGGTGGCTATCTGGACCTTGCCACTGATGGTGTTGTGCAGTGCACACCTGATTTTGTTCCTAACATGGGTGTGCAGGGCAGAGATGGCTCGCCTGGAAAACTAGTGGCATCATGGATCTATGTACTGTAGGACAGCCACTGCCAACAGTTTTTTAAAACTGTATCTGCACCAGACAGAATGCTGAGAGTTTGGAAATGCTGTCATTCAGGACAAGGGCTCATAGGTGGTTAGTGGGGTACTTTCAATTTCACTCCATTGTTTGAGAAATGGACAGCTGACCACTTTCATGGGACGATGTGGAGATGCTTGGGAACATTGCTGGTGGTACTGTCACATCCTTTACGGAATAAAGAGTTTTTCATCATCAAAAGAGATGTGCTGTGGTGGTCCAACGACTGCATACACTAGTCCTCCCATGAACTTATCCTCAAGCTGAACAACTGGTTGGGCATCAGTGTACTCAATCTTCCACTTCTGTGGTAAGGCCAGGTGGAACCACAGCCAGCGGAGTCATTAAAAAACAGAAGTAACTGCTGCATGACTTGAGGCTCAGACTGCTTGGCTGATTTGCAATGAGGTGAGGTGAAAGAAAGATGCCCATAGTCTGCAGGTACCAATTTTGAGCAGTGGACCAAGTGGTACGATTTGTCCAGTGGTACTTGGGCCTACGAAATTACGCAGAATGTCCTGTCGCCTGCAAGTTATTTCATTTGGATGTGTAGCAAGCACAGAAAGACCACATCCTCTCCATCCTGCAGCTTCACCACCACCAGCAGCAACACCATGGCCACGTTAAAGTCCCCTATTTGATGCTCTTCTAACTTTTTGCATCCAAAAATGTGCACAGTAGAGAAGAGAAAGTGCCCAGCAGATTATTACTGTGTTAGTGTTCTCTGCACCAGGCTGTTAGGATACTCTTCACCAGACTGTGTTAGGGTGCTCTGCACAAGGCTGTGTTAGGGCACTCTGCACAAGGCTGTTGGGGTACGCTGTACTAGACTGTGTTAGGGCACTCTGCACCAGTTATTTCGGGAACTCTGCACCTGGCTGTTAGGGCACTGTGCCCCAGGCTGTTGGGGCACTCTGCACCAGGCTGTAGGGGAACTCTGCACCAGACTGTGTTAGGGTACTTTTCTCCAGGCTGTGTTAAGGCACTCTTCACTAGGCTGTTGGGGAACTCTGCACCCGGCTCAGAATAAAATAGCAGCACAACCCGTGATTTAGAGTTTATACAGGCCAGGGTCACATGGTGCACCGACCAATCACAACCATGCCAATTCTTGGCTTGCTGTGATGGTTCTGGAAGTTCATACAACCTAACACACTGTTGATTGTGTGCCCTACAGCCCTTCAAAAAATTTTATTCGACATCAGAACCAGAAAAGTACATTAGGTGTCTGGTAACAACCCCAAACTTCACAGTTCAGGTTCGTTTATCTCTAATCAGTAGAATATTGCAGTGCTTATTAAGCTAAAGTGACGGTTCTCCAAAGCAATTGCAGGATTCAGTCAGAAAAGGAGAGTGAAGTCTGATCTGCGCATTCATGCTCAGACTGCTGTCACTCACAGAGGTAGCCTTGCTTTCACAAGTGACATGCCCTGGTCTGTTTTTCCGATTCTGATCCTGAGACACAAAGAAGCAGTGGCTATATCACAACAGACGACTATATGGCCCACACAGAGATGAGCTTAAGAAACAGCGCAGCTAATAAAAGTTTTTTAGAAAATTGATTATTAGGAAGAGGGTTGGATGGGCCCACTGGAGAATCGGAGGATTTTCTAGCGGGCCTAGGCAGTGACACCTGCTGGCACACCGGCCAGCAGTTGCAGGGGCCCCCACTGCTCTAAGGGTCCCCAGCCAGTGGCGTGTCACTAATAGCAGCACACCCAGCAGCTATGGGGCCCCTAAGTCAAGGGGGCCCACCCGGTGCCAGTAAAGCAGCACCTGGAGACAGGAGCCTGTCCCCACTGCTAAAGAGAAATTATTATTCACGCTTCCCTATGCCCCCATGGGCGTGGAAAGGAGTGAACATTCATTTTACTTTCGTAGCGGGCAGTGTTAGTTGCAGGCTGAGGCTAACACTGCCAGCATGTAAAGCCGGTGTTGCTGCATCCGTGCCCCAGAGGTGGGCCCCTCCAAGTCAGCTAACCCTGAGAGCAATTGGCAGGCAGGGAGCAATCCTTGCAGCTTGGTAGTGGAGTGGAGCTGCAGTGATCCGATGCCATCCTGCTTCGTGCCCGCTGCTTCCTGTCTGGCACAGCTGGATGACATCATCATTCAGCGTGCTGATGTTTCAGACAGAAAGTTGCCTGCGGTGAAGATGCTGCAGGGATGTGCTACGGGGAACATTGAGAGAGGTGAGTGGTGCTGTGTGTCTGTCTGCATGCGTGTGCATGCGGTGCTTTGTGTGTGTGGTGCTGTGTGTGTGTGTGGAGCTGTGTGTGTATTGGAGATGTTTGTATTGGAGATTGGCAATTATGTGGGTGACGAAGAGAGCAGTGATTGGTAGTGGGGGAGAAGGCAATGTTGATTGTGGTGGAAAGGATGATGGGTGGTGGGGGAGGCAATGATGAAGGTGTTGAAATGGGCAATGATGGAGGTGGTGGAATGGGCAATGATGGAGTGGTGGGGAGAAGGCAATGATGGTTATGGGGGAGCCAATGATGGAGGTGTTGAAATGGGCAATGATTGGGGTGGTGGGGGAGAAATCAATGATGGCTGTGGTGGAAAGGACAATGCTGGGAGTGGTGGAAAGGACAACGGTGGTAATGGGGGAGGAGGCAATGTTTGAGGTGGTGGAATGGGCAATGATGGGGGTTGTGAGGGAGAAAGCAATGATGGAGGTGGTGGAAAAGGCAATCATAGGGGTTTTGGGTGAGAAGGCAATGATGGAGGTGGTGATGAGGACAATGATGGGGGTGGAGGGCGAGAACAATGATGGAGGTGGAGGGGGGCTGCATTATACCCTATGAGAGGCGCTGCATTATACTTTAAGAGGGGGCTACATTATATTCTGTGGGGGGCTGCATTATATTCTGTGTGTGTTGTCACTTGAACTGGAGATAAAAAGTGCAGTGCTCGTCTGCGGCCACTAAGCAATGTCCAAGGCTGTAGTATTCCACCCAGTACACCGCTTATCTCTCAACATTGTCAAAGAAAATTTCAATTGACTAGTGTAGATGCAGGATGTCAGTCCCTCAGCTGCTGAGAGATAATTAGTATATCAGTTCAAGACATTTACATTTTCTCTTTATAAAATGTGTTTCATTTAAAAAAACACATATTAATAAAACTCTCTAATATTTGGTATCCCCAAAACTGTTACACACATACTATGAATATATAAATATTGCATTGCATGGCGAATAAGCCTCCTTACCTTGACAAGCCAGAGATGGTATGTCACTCTCCATAAGGAGAAACAATGCCCCTTAGACCCCAGTCCAGAGCCTCTCACCTAGCCAAATTAGTTCTCATGCTTCGCACTGACGAGGGCCAACATCCCGAAACACCGTGTCTGTGAATTGAGATACTGATTTGGCTTTTATCCTAAGTCATATTGCACGACTCGTTAAAGAGTTTTTTTGTGACTTGTAGGATCGCTACTTCCAACAGGTGGCGCTATAGAGTTTAAGTCCTCTTTTTCTCAGAAGAGGAAATTTGCATATTATATTTCCCAGAGGAGCATTGCATGGCGAATAAGCCTCCTTACCTTGACAAGCCAGAGATGGTATGTCACTCTCCATAAGGAGAAACGATGCCCCTTAGACCCCAGTCCAGAGCCTCTCACCTAGCCAAATTAGTTCTCATGCTTCGCACTGACGAGGGCCAACAGCCCAAAACACTGTGTCTGCGAATTGAGATACTGATTTGGCTTTTATCCTAAGTCATATTGCACGACTCGTTAAAGAGTTGATTGTGACTTGTAGGATCGCTACTTCCAACAGATGGCGCTATAGAGTTTAAGTCCTCTGTTTCTCAGAAGTGGCAATTTGCATATATAAATATATACACTTTAATAACTAAAAAAGTCAAAAAAGGACACATATTATAGTCAGCGATAAACAGAGATAGCCTGGTAACCTTGAGGTTTATGGGTAACTTTTTATTTTATAATAGTTTATGTAAAAAACATAATGTCCTCAAAAAAATTTATATGAAGTATGGAGATGTGAATGTGTAGAGCATAGTGAGTTTATCAGCAATGATTACACTTCCATTACATTTCATAGCACAAACATTAGCTGTTCTTTCCATCATGTTGTGTTCCACTTTGTGAATAATAATCTCCATGGTTACCAGTCTAAAAATATATACAGTGTGATAAGAGTTTTTCCTATTGTTATGTATTTAATAAAACTGTTCTTCTACACTGTTAAAATGTTTTTGATTAATCCTAATAATATAGATCAAGGTAAAAAGTGATACAGAGAGCACATCATCCCTTTAATTTTACTGCAGACCCTAATGTATTCTCAGTTTCAGTGATCTCACAGGGCAGGAGAGGCCGAGAATAGATGGACTGTATGTGGGGTTGTCAGGCTGGCAAACTTTATTAGTGGTATTCTGGTGACATACTTGTGTGGGAGGAGGCTGGAGTAATGCCTCCTTCCTTTCCACCTTGGGTAGCAGTAATTGAAGGCAAATGGGTGTAAATTTCTCTCTCTCTATACTGTATATGTATATATATATATGTATACTAGATGGTGGCCCGATTCTAACGCATCGGGTATTCTAGAAAATGTATGTATGTATGTATGTATATAGCAGCCACATAGTATATAGCACAGGCCACGTAGTATATAGCAAATATTACGTGGCCTGTGCTATATACTATGTGGCTGCTATATACATACATACATATTGTAGAATACCCGATGCAATTTCGGTTGGGCACGACCTATCAACGAAGCGGGAATTAAATCCTGCGCCAATGTTGCTGATTGGTCGCGCGCGCCAGCTGGGCGCAACCAATCTGCGAGCGGGATTTAAATCCCGTGGCAATTTTTCTGATTGGTCGCGCCAGCTGGGCGACACCAATCAGCAAGCGGGATTTAAATCCCACGCCAATGTCGGCTGGGCGAGACCAATCAGCGAAGAGAGATTTAAATCCCGTGCCAATGTCGCTGATCGGTCGCGCGCGCCGGCTGGGCGCTACCAATCAGCAAAGCGGGATTTAAATGCAACGCCAATGTCGCTGATTGGTCGCGCCGGCTGGAAGCGAGCAATCAGCAAAGCGGGATTTAAATCCCACGGCAATGTCGCTGTTTGGTCGCGCAGTGTATTGCGGTCTCACGAGATGATGACATAGTGGTCTCGCGAGACCGCCACATCATCATCTCGCGAGACCGCAATGCATGGACCGGTCACCGGAGCGTCGCGAGGAGCAGTAAAGGCAGGTTCTGGATGCTGTGGCCGATGGACGGTGAGTATATAACGATTTTTTATTTTTTTTATTATTTTTAACATTAGATCTTTTTGCTAATGATGCTGCATAGGAAGCCTCAATAGTAAAAAGTTGGTCACACAGGGTTAATAGCAGCGTTAAGGGAGTGCGTTACACCGCGGCATAACACGGTGTAACGCAGTCATTAACCCTGTGTGAGCGCTGACTGGAGGGGAATATGGAGCTGGCACTGACTGCGGGGAGGAAGGAGCGGCCATTTTTCCACCCGTCGCTGATTGGTCGTGGCTGTTTTGCCGCGACCAAAAGCGACTTGGATTCCATGACAGACAGAGGCCGCGACCAATGAATATCCGTGACAGACAGAAGGACAGACAGACAGACAGAAAGACGGAAGTGACCCTTAGACAATTCTATAGTAGATATGTATATATATAATTTTCCCTGTGGTGTCTTGTGATTGGAATGGTTAACTCATCACTATTGGAGAATTTAAAGTTACACTCGAGTGTAGGCCGAGATTTTCAGCCCATTTTTTGGGGCTAAAAGTCCCCCTCTTGGCTTATACTCGAGTCATACCCACGGGTCGGCAGGGGAGGGGGAGCAGGGACTATCTAATTATACTCACCTGCTCCTGACGCTGTCCCTTCAGATCCCTGGCTTCTCTGGCACCTGCAGCTTTTTCCTGTACTGAGCGGTCACATGGTACCGCTCGTTACAGTAATGAATATGCAGCTCCACGTGGAGCCGCATATTCATTACTGTAAGGAGCAGTTATGGTGACAGCTCAGTACAGGAAGAAGCAGCAGTGACGGGAAAACAGGGACTGCACAGCCCCAGGAGCAGGTGAGTATAATGGGGAGGGGAGCGCAGCACTGCGCGATATTCACCTCTCCTCGTTCCGGGTGCCGCTCCGTCTTCAGCATCTTCTGCAGTGACGCTCAGGCCAAGGGCGCAATGACGTGGTTAGTGCGCGCCCTCTGCCTAAACGTCAGTGCCGAAGACACTGAAGATGGAGCGGCGCCGTAACGAAGTCAGGTGAATATTGAAAGTGCCAGGGGCCTGAGCAACGGAGAGGTGAGTATGTGATTTTTTTTTATCACAGCAACAGCAAATGGGGCAAGTGTCTGTATGGAGCATCATATGGGGCCATAACGTTTGTGCAGCACTATATAGGGCAAGTGTCTGTATGGGGCCATAATCAACGTTTGTGCAGCACTATATGGGGCAAATGTATGTATGGGGCCATAACGTTTGTGCAGCACTACATGGGGCAAATGTCTGTATGGAGCATCTTATGGGGCCATAATCAATGTTTGTGCAGCACTATATGGGGCAAATGTCTGTATGGGGCTATAACGTTTGTGCAGCACTATATGGGGCAAGTGTCTGTATGGAGCATCTTGTGGTGCCATAACGTTTGTGCAGCACTATATGGGGCAAGTGTCTGTATGGGGCCATAATCAACGTTTGTGCAGCACTATATGGGGCAAGTGTCTATATGGGGCCATAACGTTTGTGCAGCACTATATGGGGCAAGTGTCTGTATGGAGCATCTTGTGGAGCCATAACGTTCGTGCAGCACTATATGGGGCAAGTGTCTGTATGGAGCATCTTTTGAGGCCATAACGCTTGTGCAGCACTATATGGGGCAAGTGTCTGTATGGAGTATCTTATAGGGCAATAACATTTGTGCAGCACTATATGGGGCAAATATCTTTATGGAGCATCTTATGGGGCCATAATCAACATTTGTGCAGCGTTATATTGGGCAAATGTGTCCATGGAGCATCTTATGGGGCCATTATTAACCTTTATGCAGGATTATATGGGGCATATTTTAATATGGAGCATCTTTTGTGGCCATAATAAACTTTATGGAGCATTATATGGGGCTCCTGATTCAATATGGATATTCAAAAACACTTAACCTACTGATGTCTCGATTAATTTTACTTTTATTGGTATCTATTTTTACTTTTGATATTTACCGATAGCTGCTGCATTTTCCACCCTAGGCTTATACTCAAGTCATTAAGTTTTCCCAGTTTTTTGTGGCAAAATTAGGTGGGTCGGCTTTACTTGGGTCGGCTCATACTCGAGTATATACGGTACTCCTTTTTTAGAAATTATTGAATTTGTAAAGATTCAAATTTGGCAACTCTCTCAAATCTATCTAGGAAATTAAAAAATCACATCAAGATTTTTCCCATCCACAGCATAATAAATGTAGGATGGTAAAATAAAATAGTTCTCTCCTCACAACTCACCTGTTCCGCTGCCTCCACAGCTGGCCATCTAGTCAGTCATGCCTTTTTTTTTCATCTTGCCTTATTGTGTCAATCTCCTTTGGCCTGCTTGACTCCAGTACAGGAACTCTCTCTTCAGTAGACCTCTGACATCACCTTAAAAGTAGACCATTCAAACACAACATTTTTAGATACAGACATATTTTCAACACTTTTTGGGGAGGGTTACATACCAGCTAAATGTACTCCAGGGCACCTAATACTCTATGGAAGATAAACAAAATACAAAAAAAAATGTTGAACACTTTTTTGGAATGTTTTATCCCACAGAAATATAAGCCAGAGCACTTAATACTGTATGTATGAGTACGTGAATACAGAAAAAAATGTTAACGTCTTCTTGGAGTTTTATATGCCACAGAATTGTACCCCAGAGCATGGGATGCTCTATGGATGAGTAAGTGTATTCAGAAAAATGTTTCAACCCTTTTTTAGAATATAACACTGAAATGTACCACAGACCATGTAATAGTATATAGATGAGTAATTGAATACAGAAAAAGTTTCAAACCTTTTTTGGATTGTTATATAACACAGAAATATTCCACAGACCACATAATAGTATATGGATGAGTAATTGAATACAGAAAATGTTTCATCTTTTTTTGGTCTGTTATGTAACACTAAAATGTACCACAGAGCACAAACAAGTATATGGATGAGTAATTGAATACAGAAAAATGTTTCAACGCTCTTTTGGACTGTTAAGTAACATTGAAATGTACCACAGACCATGCAATAGTATGTGGATGAGTAATTGAATATAGGAAAAATATTTCAAAACTTTTTGGGAGTGTTATATAACACAGAAATGTTCCACTAAGCACCTAATCCTCTATAGATGATAATATAGCAGGTCTGTCTTGACTGTGGTCTGTCTCTAAAAGGATGGCTCTAAAAGGATAACAGCAGAAATATGCCAGAAAAATAACCCCCTGCTATAAATGCTTCATTATTATTATTATTACTATGCTTCCTTATTGCTATCAATCTGACAATCGATCTGCTTCATCCTCAGGTATGTCCACTGGCTGCAATCCCAATCCCATCACCATCACCCAACTTTTCTGATCCTTCTCACCTTGTATCCGTCTGCTATTCCTGGTATGCAAACTGCCTGAAATCCCAATCCCATCACCATCACCAAACTATCATGATCCTTCTCACCTTGTATCCATCTGCTATTCCTGGTATGTCCACTGGCTGCAATCCCAATGACATCACCATCACCCAACTTTCCTGATCCTTCTCACTTGTATCCGTCTGCTATTCCTGGTATGTCGACTGGCTGCTATTACTTTTTTCTTTTCTTCCTGCATGTTTTCCCACCATAATTCTTTGATGCTAACACACAGTTGGCTTTATCTTTCCATTTGGTTCTATTTCCTTTTGAATTTTACCTTCTGACTTCTAATGTCTCCTCTCCTGTGTCTGTGATTAGTCTCCCTATTGCATCTCCCTTCTGATCACACGTGGCCTATTTCAGGTGCACTTAGTCTGTTATAAATTTAGAGTCACAGGTCTGTCTTGACTGTGGTCTGTCTCTATAAGGATGGCTCTAAAAGGATAACAGCAGAAATATGCCAGAACTGAACAGAAGGCACGGCTAACCACTGTTAACCACACTTAATCTCATCATGTTGACATATATGATCTAACAATTCTGGCTCCATTACTCCTCAGTCTCCTTCGCTATCCCCAAACCCCAACACCCTCTAACCAAGTAATAAATTCTCCTTCCCTCCTGCCTCCCCACCTGACATCCTCTGCTGATTTGCTCGTCAACCTCAGATCTCTCCTAATAAAGCACAAAACAAGCCACCCACTCTCCTCCCACCTGCTCTGTCTCTCTCTGCTTCTCCTCACTGCTAGCGACATATCTCCCAATCCTGGACCTTCACATCTCATACCTCCCATTACCCCCTCTTATCGCTCCCAACCCAACATAAACAGCTGAAATCTTGCCACCTCAAATCCGTATCCTTGATGCCCACCACCCTGTTCCCTCTTTCTGGAGCACTCTGAAATGCCCACTCCGTCTGCAATAAACTTCACATGATTCACAACCTTTTTACCTCTCATAATCTTTCCTTCCTGGGCCTCACCGAAACATGGCTGACACCTTCTGACACAGCCTCCCCTGCTGCGCTATGTTACGGCGGCCTCCACTTCACCCACACTCCTCGCCCTAGCAACATACATGTGGAGGAGTGAGCCTTCTCCTTTCTTTCAACTGTACCTTTAACCCAATCCCACCTCTACCCTCCCTTATCCTCCCCTCTTTTCAAGTCCACTCTGTCTGCATCTACTCCCCCTATAACCTTCATATAGCCATCATATACCAACCTCCGTGCCCGACCACTGTCTTCATTGACCAATTCTCCACCTGGCTTCTTCACTTTCTCTCTGCTAACATTCCCACCATCATCATGGGTGAGTTCAACATCCCCATTGACACCCACCAGTCAGTAGCCTCCAAACTCCTGTCTCTTACTTCATCTTTTGGACTTACTCAGTAGTCCTACTCAGCCACCCACACAGATGTACACACATTAGACCTGGTCTTCGCCCGTTTCTGCTCTCTGTCTAACTTCACAACCTCCCCTCTCCCTCTCTGACCACCATCTACTCACTTTCTCATCATTGTCCTCCACACCTGTCACCCATGTCCAGCAACATGCACACCCCTGCAGAAACCTCGCACACCTAGACCCTTACACACTCTCTGACTCTGTTCAGCCACTGTCCTCCATAGCTTCACTCCACGACACAGACACTGCCACTAGTTTCTACAATGCAACTCTTGCATAAGAAATTGTCTCGGTCCCCCCTGTCAAGCATAGCAGAGTACAGCAAATCAATAGACAACCCTGGCACAATAACATCACTAAAAAGCTTTGGCAAGAATCCAGAATTGCAGGAACAGCGTTGGAAGAAAGCACATTTGCAAGATGATTTCACTGCACTTCCCTATCCCACAACCTCAAACAGTTGTTCAACACCTTTAACTCCCTCCTCCGGCCACCACTGCCCCCTCTGACTTCCCTAGTCTCTGCCTAGGACTTTGCCACACACTTCAAAAATAAGATAGACCAAACAAGGCAAGTCTTTGTTGCCCGACCACCACAACCCCTTTGTATGCCAGACCAATGCCTTAATCTCATTACTTCCCTCTCCAGAATCACTAAAGGACAGCTTGCTCATTTTCTCTCCAAATCACACCTCACAACTTGTGCACTTAACCCAATCCCATCCCACCTCCTCGCCAACCTCACCACTACACTAATCCCATCCCTAACCCATCTCTTCAATCTATCACTAACTTCTGGTACCTTCCCCTCTGCTTTCATAGATGCCAAAATCACACCTATCCTCAAAAAGCCATCCCTTAACCCTAGCGCTATGTCTAGCTACCACCCCATATCTTTTGCTCCCATTTGCTTCCAAACTACTTGATCAGCATGTCCATGCTGAACTTTCCTCTCACCTTGCATCTAACTCTCTCTTCGACAACCTACAATCTGGCTTCCATCCCCACCATTCCATTGAGACTGCCCTGACCAAACTTACAAATGACTTACCTACAGCCAAAACTAACAGACAATTCTCTATACTCCTCCTTCTAGACCTGTCCCCAGCCTTCAACACAGTTGACCACTGCCTCCTACTACAGAACCTCTCTTCCTTTGGTGTTAAAGACCTCGCCCTATCCTGGATCTTCTCATACCTTACCAGCTGCACATTTAGCATTTCCTACTCCCATGCTACCTCTTTATCTCACCCCCTCTCTGTTGGTGTCCCTCAAGGCTCTGTCCTAGGACCCCTTCTCTTCTCAATCTATACCCTTTACCTGGGACAACTCATAAAGTCCTATGGCTTCCAGTACCATCTATATGCTGATGACACTCAGATCTACCTTCTCTGCTCTCCAGAATCCCCGAATGTCAATCAGCCATATCCTCCTTCTTCTCCTCTCGCTTCCTCAAACTCAATGTGGACAAATCTGAACTAATTATCTTTCCTCCATCTCGCACACCTTTCCTACCTGATCTATCTACCACAATAAATGAATTCATGCTTTCTCCTGTCCCGATAATCTGCTGCCTCGGAGTAACCCTTGACTCTGCCCTGTTCTTTAAACCGCACATTCAAACTCCCACCTCCATATTGTCGCCTCCAGCTAAAAAATATTTCCAGAATCCATCTTTTCCTCAACCTTCACTCTACAAAAATGCTTGTACATGCCCTAATCATCTCCTGCCTTGACTACTGCAACATCCTCCTCTGTGGCCTACCTTCTAACACTCTCGCACCCCTTCAGTCTATCCTTAACTCTGCTGCCTGGCTAATTAATCTCTCTTCTCGCTACGCTCCTGCTTCACCTCTTTGCAAATTCCTTCACTGGCTCCCAATTTCCCAGTGAGTCCAGTTTAAACTGCTAACGCTGACCTACAAAGCCATCCATAACCTTTCTCCTTCACATATTTCCGAACTAATCTCTCACTATCTTCCCTCAAGTAATCTCCGGTCCTCCCAAAACCTCCTTCTCTCATCCATGCTTATTCTCACCCAATCGCCTCCAAGACTTTTCCTGAATATCCCCCATTATCTGGAATTCTGTGCCCCAACAAGTCCAGTTATCCACCACATTTGGATCCTTCAAATGGAACCTGAAAACCTATCTCTTCAAAGAAGCTTACAACCTGTAATGACCACACGGCCACCTCAACACCATCGATGCTATTGCAACCCCTGACCTACTATCTCCTTCCCCACAATCCTGTAGAATGTAAGCCCGCAAAGGCAGGGTCCCCTTCCCTCTGTATCAGTCTGTCGTTGTTAGTTTTGTATACTGTAAGTAATATTTGTATTTTGATGTAACCCCGTCTAGTGTACAGCACCATGGAAATAATGGTGCTATATAAATAATAATAATAATAATAATAATAATAATTAAATAATAATAATCATATAGTACATTTTTTCACCAAAAAATTAAAATGAGGTCAACCGCCACAACTGTATAATTAGCAATGTACTGCAAAGCCCTAATCTACGCTTAGAGACTGTATTTAATCACTGCCTGCTCCTGCAACTTTCTCTACTTCCCTAGGCTAAATGCTGAATGGAATGTATCTGATACAAATAGCAAAATTAGCCCTTAAAATAACTAATAGTATGATGGTTTAGCTTCAGCACCAGTATTAACACTACAGGGCTCTAATTTGTTAAACTCTGCACACACGTCTGGACATTCACTCTATCCCTAAAAACTGTCACAGAGCAGTAGAATAGAGTCAGTGCCGAGCCTTGCAGTTTTTATAACATCTGATGATGTCACACGGCCAGCCAATCGCAGTAATGCCACTATCAAGATGGCATTACAGTGATGTGCAGGCAATCCCCCATGATAATTCGCTATGTAACAGGCGACAAAAGCATGAGGAGTTTGAAATTGAGCACCGACTAATGCTCGCCAAGTAACGAGCACATCCGAGCACCCAAATATTTGAGTGATATCCGAATATCATAGAGTAATACCAGTCTTGTTTTTTCTGTAGCGATTTTTTTTATAACAGCATCGTTTTCTGCTCAGTTTCCCCTTCATCTACTATGATTTTTGTGCGCTACCATTGTTGTAAACATGTTTAAGTAGCTTAGGAGCACACTCAGATGTGTAGTAATGCGCGTGCAAATCCCCTATACATCTGAGTTTTAGAAATTAATGTTTTGCGTGCTTTAGGAAATTTGAGCGATTGAGTAGAGAAAGGACTGTTTGCTTTATTTTTGTTTGTTTTTTTCTCTTTTTGTCCTAAGGAACGGTTACATTATTTTTTCAACCTTATTAACCCCTTCATGACCTTGGGATTTTCCTTTTTTCCGTGTTCGTTTTTCACTCCCCTCTTTCCCAGAGCCATAACTTTTTTATTTTTCCATCAATATGGCCATGTGAGGGCTTATTTTTTGTGGGATGAGTTGTAAGTTTGAACAACATCATTGGTTTTACCATGTCGTGTACTAGAAAACGGCAAAAAAATTCCAAGTGCGGTGAAATTGCAAACAAAGTGCAATCCCACACTTGTTTTTTGTTTGGCTTTTTTGCTAGGTTCACTAAATGCTAAAACTGACATGATATTATGATTCTCCAGGTCATTACGAGTTCATAGACACCAAACATGACTAGGTTACATTTTACCTAAGTAGTGAAAAAAAATTCCAAACTTTGCTAAAAAGAAAATTTTCTGATACCCATAGCGTCTCCATTTTTCCTGATCTGGGGTCCGGTGAGGGCTTATTTTTTGCATTCCAAGCTGACATTTTTATTGATACCACTTTTGTGCAGATACGTTCTTTTGATCGCCCGTTATTGCATTTTAATGCAATGTCGCGGCAATCAATAAAAACGTAATTCTGGCGTTTCAAATTTTTTTCTCGCTACACCATTTAGCGATCAGGTTAATGGTCTTTTTATTGGTAGATCGGGTGATTCTGAACATGACGATACCAAATATGTGTAGGTTTGATTTTTTTTAATTGTTTTATTTTGAATGGGGCGAAAGGGGGGTGATTTAAACTTTTATATATTTTTTTATTTGTTTCACTTTTTTTTACTTTTTTTTTACTTTTGCCATGCTTCAATAGCCTCCATGGGAGGCTAGAAACTGGCACAACTGGATCGGCTCTGCTACATAGCAGCGATCATCAGATCGCTGCTATGCAGCAGAAATGCAGGTGTGTTATGAGCGCCGACCACAAGGTGACGCTCACAGCTAGCGGGGATCACTAACCATAGAGATCTCAAGGACCTCTATGGTTGCAATGCAGAAGCATTGCTGACCCCCGATTATGTGACGGGGTCGGCGATGCGCGCATTTCCGGCCGCGCGGCCGGAAGCGGTAGTTAAGTGCCGCTGTCTGCGTTTGACAGCGGCATTTAACTAGTTAATAGCGGCAGGTGAATCGCGATTTCATCCGCCGCTATTGCGGGCATATGTCAGCTATTCAAAACAGCTGACATGTCCCGACTTTGATGCAGGCTCACCGCCGGAGCCCGCATCAAAGTGGGGCTTCTGACCTCAGACTTACTATCCCGTCCGAGGTCAGAAAGGGGTTAAGGAAGCAGCCTAGACTGAAACTTAAAGAAGTTTTCCACTATTAATTTAATCGTCATTTATATGTCCTAACTCTTCCTAATCAGCGTTGGACTGGAGCACCATGGGCCAACCAGAGAAAATCATTCTTGGGGCCCACTATGTAGCATAGAAATAAATACAAGACCACCAGTTGTGTGGTAAATGAGCTTATATCATGGTATAATACAAGGTAGTATAAGGTAGTACACGTCTTAATGATATAGCAGGGTTTGGAGTAGCCCATTCATAGAATATAATGCAGCCCCCTCATAGAATATAATGTAGCCCCTTCATAGAATCTACAGTAGCCCCTTCATATAATATAATGTTGCCTCTCTCATAGAATATAATGCAGCCCCCCTCATAGAATATACTGTAATGCAGCCCCCCTCATAGGGTATACTGTAATGCAGCCCCCCTCATAGGGTATACTGCAGCACCCCACAAAATATAATGCAACCCCCTCATATAGTATAATGCAGCCCCACCACAGAATATAATGTAGCCCCCTGTAAGCATAATGCAACCCCCTCATAAGGTATAAAGCAGACCCTCATAGGGCGTGATGCTGCCCCCTCCTATAGTATAATGTAGCCCCCAAGAATATAATGTAGTCCCCTGAGAGAATAATGTCATTGTGTCATCTGTGAATTCATGGTACCATCAATACAATGTAGCTCTCCTATACCAGCAGCACTCATGCTGCCACACATAAGGACACTGACACCACTATATTTTACTTTAGGCAGCATGCAATTATCTTTGTACTCCTCATTTTGAGACACTATACAGTTTTGAAGTAATCAATTCCAAAAACATTTATTTTGGCCTCATCACTCCAGAGTATAGAGTCTTAATGCTTTTCAGTATGGGTTCTAAATAATTCTAGGTGGACTGTTTTGTGCATGGGCTTTATAAGAGGCTTCCGTTGTGAACAATATCCATGCATTCCATTCTTCTGCAGTGTACACCGTATTGTGTCACGTGAAACATTCGCCCCAGTTTGGCTTTGATAGCTAACTGTGGTGAACTTTTCTTCAACTCTTATTATCAGAAAATTCTTCTGTTTAGGTGTTAACCTTCATGATCGACCTGAATGTCTGTTAGACAGCTGCAGTTCTATCTTTGTCAAATTTTTGTATCACATTTGCTACAGTATTCTGACTGATAAGTAAAGCTTTGCTGATCTTCTTGTAACTTTCATCTTTTTTGCGTCCAAAAGTTATTTTCTTTCTTAGGTCTTGTGATATTTATCTTCCATGTGACAGCATGAAATGAGAAAAGGGTTTTCTATGTTAAGTAACACCCTTTTAAAATCAACTGTTTGCTGGACCACTGTTTAATGAATATAATTAGACTTATGTGTGATTAATTATTGTAAACTAAAATGTTGCAGTCTAAACTTTAGCTTTAGTAATACGACTTTCATTCATTGGTGTGTGCTTATTTAACAAATATGGTCTTTAACGAATTAATAAAATTACTTTTTTGGGTGTGCAAAATAACAACTCATGTTTGTAAACAATGGCCTTTGTTTTATGCCTCTTTCACACGTCAGTGTCTCCGCTACGTGTACTGACAGTTTTCTAATGTACCGGAGACACTGACACACGTAGACCCATTCAAATGAATGGGTCTATGCACATGTCTCTGTGTTTTCAAGGACCGTGTGTCCGTGTGCAAAACACGGAGACTTGTCCACTTTTCTCCGGCAGCACTTACCGCAATACGTACCGCACACGTGCACACGGAGAACAGTGTGCACTCTCCTCCGTGTGCACGTACTGCCCGCAGGAGAGACAGCGCTACAGTAAGCGCTGTCCCCACTGCGTGTGGTGCTAAAGGCGGCATTCATCTCTTGCCCCCTGCAGGAGAGAAGAGATGAAAAATCAAGTTGTTTTTTTTTTGTGTTAAAAATAAAGTTTGGGGGTCACCTTCCACCTCCCATCCACATCCGCAGTGATGAATATGCGCATATACATTACTGTAATGAGCGGTACCATGTGACCGCTCACACAGGACCTGCTGCCGGTGCTGAGAGGAGACATCGCGGGAGCTGGATGAGTATTTCTCTGCAAGTGGGCGGGCGCACAGGGGATGGGAGGCTGGAGGTGACCCCCAAACGTTATTTTTAACACACAAAAAAACACAAACTTGATTTTTCATCTCTTCTCTCCTGCAGGCGGTACTGTAGCGCTGTCTCTCCTGCGGGCGGTACGTGCACACGGAGGCAGGGCCGGCGTCAGCACCCGGCACAGCGGGCAAATGCCGGGGCCCTGGGGAGAGGGGGGGGGGCACTCATGCTGTCATAGATACAGCTGGGAGAGCAGAGCAGGAGATAACATGCTCTCTCCGCCCACAAAGTGACTGCTGTTCTCTTAACCCCTATGTGCCAGCTCTGACACAAGCATCTTCTCACTCAGTCAGTGCAGCCAGGCAGGCACACATAGGGGTTAACAGAAGGCAGTCAGTGTGACATTGTGGGCGGAGAGAGAAAGTTCTCTGCTCTCCCCCCTGGGTGGCTGCAGACAGTGCTGAAGTTTATCAGGCAGATTCTGGAGGAGCTCTGTCCTACTAGTGCCTGAGTGACTGCAAAGGTATCCAGCAGTGGTTGCAGTTGTGGCTCAGTCTGCTGCTGTCTGTCTCCACTGCCTAAAAATGTGGGTGATGTCTGGAGGAGCAGCTGGTGGGGTGCAGCCTGTAGCCGCCCAGCTCA
The DNA here is from genome assembly GCF_032444005.1 of Ranitomeya imitator. Lineage (NCBI taxonomy): Eukaryota > Metazoa > Chordata > Amphibia > Anura > Dendrobatidae > Ranitomeya > Ranitomeya imitator. The sequence goes on from NC_091286.1 coordinate 282,905,971, forward strand.
CCCAGAATACATGCATGCTGCACCAAACCTGCACCAGTGGGGTAGGAAGAAGCTTAACCCCTTCCCATCTGTATGAAGGTTATTGCTGAACCTTAAAGATAACAATCCGACCTGCATAAATGGGGTTAACCAGATGCCAGGAGGAAGGGGAGCTGCTGCCATGGATAATACTGAGCTGTGGGCTGTACGTTGGGGCCCCGTGGCCCCAGGCTGGAGACTGGAGAGACTCTGCCCAGTGCTGGCATGTGGGTGATTTCTGCTCCGGAGTCTCAGCTTCTCTCCTCCACATCACACTGTGCAGTCACAGCAACATTGGTTGTGTCTGTCCAGGTCCCAGCAGTTGCCACTGCTCCCACCACGGACATGGCATCACTTAACCCTTCCCCTGCAGCCACCGGCAACAAATCCACATTATTCCTTGATTAAATCAGGTTCCAACCCAATAGAGGAGCAGACATTTCCTGCTGCCATTAGGGTCCGGGAGGGGGTGACATTGGCTGCCCTGCTACTCTGTAGTGGTGGGTGACAAGTGTAACATGGGGTAACGATGACAGAGAAATGCACAGGATAATAGTGAGCGCGACAGAGGGCAGTGTATGGTATGGAGCAGTCAGGGGGTGGGCTGCAGGATCCCCCATACTGTACATGACTGCTCAGGACAGGGAGGCGTTTAATGAGCTTCTAATGACAGGGCACTAATTGGGTCATTAGGGTTTGTGGAAAGGATTCAGCATCAGGTCCCTCATTAATGCCCGAGCCGCCTGTTACTTTGTAGCACAGATCTGTTGGGGCCGCAAAACCAAACAACGTTGTTTATGTAGAAAAGTCTTTGTTTCATAGAAAAACTCAAAACAGAAAAGCACCTCTCCTGTATATATACACTGCAGAATTTACAATAGCTGTCACTCATGTAAGAAGTGAAATCTGGCATTGTACTATACATTTCTCTGCCGTATCTGTGCATCATAAATCGGGGTATGTGTTAAAGGGGGGGGCCCACTGAGACTCTTTCGCCCGGGGCCCTCGAAAACCTGGAGCCGGCCCTGCACGGAGGAGAGTGCACACTCCGGTACTGTTTTCTGGAATTATCTGGACGTGTGAAACCGGCCTTAGGGAGTATTTTCTAGTATGTAATGCTATAGAAAATGTTGATTTTGAAAGGAAACTAAAGGTTTTCTGATAAATCTGATGGGATGTATGAATGTGATATGCTGAGCAGTGACTGTATGAAGTTGTATTTTTTCCTGATGTCTTTATAAGAGTTATAACACTACATTTCTCAATTTTTAGTATTGTAATTCTCCTACGTTTTGGAAGTTTGCATACAAATGTTAACCCATTTTTGCACACATTTTCACAAAATAGGCCACATCTTTTCTGACAAATGACATCCTTTTTCAGCAGGCAGAACCTTCTAGGATAAGGACATTCTTCGTTCAAACAGCAGCTGAACTAGAAACAACTGGTGTCAAACAGCAAGCTTTAATCATCAATTTGGTGTCCACGGACAGGCAGAGTAAAGCAGCATGCTTGCTTTTTGTGTCCAACTTTGGGTGGTATCGATGACAAAAACTGATACCATTGAATGCAAAACTATTTTCATTGGACTCAGTTTTGCCATTAATCTTCTTCCAATACACAGGTGCATCTCTGCATCTCACAAAATTAGAATATCATCAAAAAGTTAATTTATTTCAGTTCTGCAATACAAAAAGTGAAACTCATATATTATATAGAGTCATTACAAATAGAGTGATGTATTTCAAGTGTTTATTTCTGTTAATGTTGATGATTATGGCTTACAACCAATGAAAACCCAAAAGTCATTATCTTAGTAAATTAGAATACTTTATAACATCAGCGTGAAAAAATGATTTTAATACTGGCCTACTGAAATGTATGTTCAGTAAATGCACTCAATACTTGGTTGGGGGTTCTTTTGCATCAATTACTGCATCAATGCTTCATGGCATGGAGGTGATCAGTCTGTGGCACTGCTGAAGTGTTATGGAAGCCCAGGTTTCTTTGATAGCAGCCTTCAGCTTGTCTGCATTGCTGGGTCTGGTGTCTCTCATCTTCCTCTTGACAATACCCCATAGATTCTCTATGGGGTTAAGGTCAGGCGAGTTTGCTGGCCAATCAAGCACAGTGATATTGCTGTTTTTAAACTGGGTATTGGTACTTTTAGCAGTGTGGACAGGTGCCAAGTCTATATTTACTTGGTGCATTCCGCCAGCCCTAACACCATCATTGATTGTGGATACTTCACACTAGACCTTGGAAATCAACGTCCCAGAGTCTGGAGGAAGAGTGGAGAGACAGGCAATCCAAGATGCTTGAGGTCTAGTGCATCTGCAAGAGTTTAATTATCTCCTCTCTCTCAATCCAGCTCTCAACCTCTGTTTTAGTCTATAAAGTTAGCACAGATCACATAACGACACATTCAGAGCAAACCGATTTCTTGACGCTGCTGCCACCACTCAAACACACAGGGTGATGAGTCCCCAAAATAAATTTTTGTCTGACAATCGAAAGGTCACACACTCCCTCAATAGCTCTGGATTCTTTAGAGCATACAAGGATCAAAGCTATTAAAGATTTTAAGCTTTAATATAAAAATATACAGTGCTTACAATAAAATAAATAAAAAAGTAAACATAAGATGACACAATTCTGAAAAATAGTTATAAAAAAGAGAGAAATAACATAAATCACTAAATTTTTTGGTCTACAGTTATCTTCTGTTTCTTTGAGGGAAGGAGAAATCAGTTATGGATCACATCAGCATCCTAGGAAGCCACCAAATGTGAACACATTTTTTTGTGTCACCTAGCTTTTTATAGTCCTGACGATGGACTCATATTTCCAGGATGACCCAAATTGACCCATTTAAAAGTTTCAAATATCCTGTGTCTCCCTCCACTCTTCTCTATACAGTCAATAGGAAAAATTCTGCCTAGTACAGACCATTTACTAACCTCTTTGAAGCTAAGGGTTCAGGAGACGAGCTGCCATGTTTGACACCTCTCAGTATTCTCCCAGGAGACTCCCCCACTCCCCATGGTTCTGAGTTCCTGCAATAGGCATAGGCAGATGTTATATTCTTTGTGTGGAGACAGTCATTTGGATACAGCTTTAACTAGCTATTTTACTTACAATAATATATATCCTTCACAGGCATTACAACCAACAAGATGATAGTACTAATCTAATTTCCATGACATAATACTGATAGTTTTGACAAATTGTCTATTTTGTCTGGAATAAAATAATGAATTCTTTTAACTTTCTACAACAGAACAAGCTGCAGACCTAAATTGACTAATCTTCATATTGTCTAGGGGCTGCTGTACTGTACAGTTGTTAAAGAGTTGACATTTTATATCTTCACTTAAAATTGATCTGACATAGCATCAAGTCACGAAAGTTGGTTAGCTCACCCAAGCTAAATCTTTTGTTAGAGCTAAATTGTTAATACAGCACTTAGATCTCATGATTTTACTATTGCATTTGTCTTCTAAATATAGTGTGGAAAATACTTTTGTTATGTGACTGCCTTGGATAACTGATTTTACCATGCCAAAAAATAAGAATATTTGGGACATAAAAAATAGTACAAATTTAGTGTGAAATTTCAATATTATGCCCATTGTAAATTGATATTTCTCTTTTTTCCGTTAATTGTTCAGTAGTAACCTACAGTGTCTTCAAAAAGTATTCATACCACATGAAATTTTCCAAATTTTTTCACGTTACACCAACACATTTAAATGTTAGTTATTTGAATTGTATGTGACATACCATCACAAAGTAGTAGATATTTGTAAAATGTAAAGGAAATGACTAAAGATGGGAGATTTCGTGGATGTTGAACCCCTTCACCCCGAAGCCTGTTTTCACCTTCCTTGACAAGGCCAATTTTTACAATTCTAACCATTGTCAATTTATGAGGTCATAACTCTAGAACACTTCAATTGATCCCACTTATTCTTAGACTGTTTTCTCGTGACATATTGTACTTCATGATAGTGCAAACATTTCTTTCATATAACTTGTGTTTGTGAAAAATTTTGCAATTTTCCAACTTTTTAATTTTTTTTAATTTTTATGCCCTTAATTCAGAGAGTAATGTCATACAAATTAGTTAATGAATGACATTTCTCACATGTCTACTTTACATGAGCACAATTCTTGAAGCATCATTCTTTGTTAGGAAGTTGCAAAAGTTCAAACTTGACCAGCGATTTCTCATTTTTACAACAAAATTTGCAAAACCATTTTTTTTAGGGACCACCAAACATTTGAAGTGACTTTGAGGGGTTTATATGACAGAAAATAATACCCAAATGTGAGACCATTCTAAAAACCGCACCCCTCAAGGAACTCAAAGCCACATTCAAGAAGTTTATTAACCCTTCCGGTGCTTCACCAGAATTAATAGAATGTGGAAGGAAAAAATTAACATTTAGCTTTCTTTCCTAAAAATTTTCCTTTAGACCTCATTTTTTTACTTTTACAAGGGTAACAAGATAAAAAGGACAACAAAATTTGTTGTTCAATTTCTCATGAGCATGCTGATACCCCATATTTGGGGGAAAACCACTGGGCACAGGACAGGGCTCAGAAGTGAAGGAGCGCAATTTCATTTTTTTAATGTAAAATTTGCTGGCATAATTAGTGGATGCCATGTCATGTTTGGAGAGCCCCTGATGTGACTAAACAATGGAAACCCCCCACAAATTACCACATTTTGAAAACTAGACCCTTTAAGGAATCTATCTAGATGTATATTGAGCACCTTGAACCCACAGATGCTACACAGAAGTTTATAACGTAAAGCCGTGGAAATAGAAAAATCACATTTTTCCCAAATCTGTTTTAGCTCCAAATTTTGCATTTTCATAAGGGTAACTGGAGAAATTGTTAAATAGATTTTCACCTGAGTTTGCTGATACCCCCTATGTGGGGAAGACTACTGTTTGGACACATGGCAGGGCTTGAAAGGGAAGGAGTGCCATTTGACTTTTTGAATGTAAAATTTTGTGGAACAATTAGTGGATGCCATATCGCATTTGGAGAGCCCCTGGTGTGCTGAAACAGTGGAAACCCCCAACAAGTGACACCATTTTAGAAACTATATCTCTTAGGAACTTCTTTAGATGTGTTTTGAGCACCTTAAACATGCAGGTTCTTCACCGAAGTTTAAAACGTAGAGCTGTGGGAATAAAAAAATCACACTTTTCCAAATAAATCTTTTTTAAGCTCCAAATTTAGCATTTTCATAAGGGTGACAGAAATAGTTGCTACTAGAGTTGAGCGACCTTGACCTTTTTAGAGTCGAGCCGGGTTTCGCGAAACCCGACTATCTCAAAAGTCGGGTCGAGTGAAATCGGCCGATTATGACGTAAAGTCGGGATCGACCGAAACACGAAACCCAATGCAAGTCAATGGGGCAGCATAGTCGGCAGTGAGTGGGGGCCAGGAAAACACCTAAAGTGCCCATTTTAATGTCAAAACCATCCATTCTTCTTAATGAAGCTTGTCAAGCGTAATTTACCTTATAATAATTGGAAGGCATTTGAAATTGGGGGTCATTTGGCTAAAGTTGTGGTGGGTAGGGCTGGTTCAAGTAATTAGTGGGCCCAGGAAATCTGGACCACGTCACGGCAGTGGAGCAGGGAGAGGTAAGTATTTCAACTTTGCAAGTGCTGTGAACCTGAGCAAGCAGGGGGGGCCCACTCGTTGGCATTGGCACTGGCACAGGGCCCCTCAAAGTACAGCGGTGTGTTTGCACGGCGGGGGCGCCTCCCACCGGCAGCAACACTTTTGCGTACCATGAGAGGCCCTGTGCCAGTGACGTCGCCAACTAGTATTCCTCCCCCCACCTGATGAAGGAACCTGCACTTTCATCTGCACCTTCCTGTTTGTCCCCGTGTAAGGTGGTATGGTATGCGGGAAGGGGGACCTGACTTTCAGCAGGGTCACAATCTTGCAGTGTAGCGTGCACGGGAAATGTTGCGTTATGGGTCAATGTACCAGCAGACTCATCTATCACTGGCTGGGCAATGGGCAGGATGAGGAGGAAACACAGATATAGGCCCAAAGAATAAAGTGGGCTAAATGCAGTTCAAAATTGGTAACACAGGACTAATCAGGGGGCATTGCAGTGGAGGACAACTGGAATGAGAGGCTGACACAGAGAGTAGGCCCAAATCAGTAAGTAGTCGAAATGCAGTTCAAAATTGGCAACAGTAGTAAACAGGCGGCACAGCTTTGTTCAGTGGAGGAGAACAGCAAGGAGTGGCAGACACCGATAGTAGGCCCCAACCCAACTAGTAGGCCAAATGCAGTCTAACATTAACAACTACTTAACGAGCGCCTGAAAACGGAATTTCAGGACAGGAAACCAGGAGAACAGCAAAAAGCGGCAGACACCGATAGTAGGCCCCAAACCAACTAGTACGCCAAATGCAGTTGTTCCGTTTAACCACAATTTAATGAGAGCCTGAAGATAGAAGTTCAGGAAAGGCAACCTGGAGAACACCTTGGAGTGGAACACACCATCTCTCTACACCCCATACCCAATTTGTAGGCCTAATGCAGCGTAGTTTCCAACAACTACTAAACGAGAGCATGATGATCGAAGCATTGGCGAGGAAACCTGGGGAACACCTTGGAGTGGAACACACCATCTCTCTACAGTGGAACACACCATCTCTCTACACCCCATACCCAATTTGTAGGCCTAATGCAGTGTAGTTTCCAACAACTACTAAACGAGAGCCGGAAGATCGAAGCAATGAAGAGGAAACCTGGGGAACACCTTGGAGTGTAACACACCATCTCTCTACACCCCATACCCAATTTGTAGGCCTAATGCAGCGTAGTTTCCAACAACTACTAAACGAGAGCCGGAAGATCGAAGCTCAGGAAAGGCAACCTGGAGAACACCTTGGAGTGGAACACACCATCTCTCTACACCCCATACCCAATTTGTAGGCCCAATGCAGCGTAGTTTCCAACAACTACTAAACGAGAGCCGGAAGATCGAAGCAATGGAGAGGAAACCTGGGGAACACCTTGGAGTGTAACACACCATCTCTCTACACCCCATACCCAATTTGTAGGCCTAATGCAGCGTAGTTTCCAACAACTACTAAACGAGAGCCGGAAGATCGAAGCAATGGAGAGGAAACCTGGGGAACACCTTGGAGTGGAACACACCATCTCTCTACAGTGGAACACACCATCTCTCTACACCCCATACCCAATTTGTAGGCCTAATGCAGCGTAGTTTCCAACAACTACTAAACGAGAGCCGGAAGATCGAAGCTCAGGAAAGGCAACCTGGGGAACACCTTGGAGTGGAACACACCATCTCTCTACACCCCATACCCAATTTGTAGGCCCAATGCAGCGTAGTTTCCAACAACTACTAAACGAGAGCCGGAAGATCGAAGCTCAGGAAAGGCAACCTGGGGAACACCTTGGAGTGGAACAAACCCTCTCTCTACACCACGGAAGGGCTGATTCTTAGGAAGGAAGGCTGTCGGAAAGAAGCAGGGCGCGTCCGAGGGTGATTATATTCTTATTAGGTATATACTCACCCTCGGACGCGCCCTGCTTCTTTATTTGTAATGAATGTTTATTTGCAATGTGGTTTTGACTTACTCTATTTTTTTGGTAAATAATGATTTTATTATTTTCATTGTTTTGCATCTTCTTGGCAATAATATAAAGAAGACGCGACAGGACAACACTCGGTGGATGCCATATCTGTGTTTAAAATTGAAAAAACCTTTCAGTTAACTACTTGCAGGAGAAAGTTATTGTAGCTGGTGGCCATTTTTAGTACTGTACCAGATTTTTGTTGTATGTGTTTGTTTTTAATGTTAAAATGTCTGCATTTGATATCTCTCCAGTATTTTCTTTTTTATAAGCAAAATACTTATTTTTATATTTTCTGATGTTGGTTCCAGGGGTACACGGGCAGCAGTGGTGTGGTCAGTGGAGGCCTAGTGGAAGGAGTGACCGCAGACAGGCATCGAAGGCCTAAAATAATAACACATGGCTGTAGGCAATTTTAAATTGGTTACAGGGGTACACAGGCAGCAGTGGTGTGGTCAGTGGAGGCCTAGTGGAAGGAGTCACCGCAGACAGGCATCGAAGGCCTAAAATAATAACACATGGCTGTAGGCAATTTTAAATTGGTTACAGGGGTACACGGGCAGCAGTGGTGTGGTCAGTGGAGGCCTAGTGGAAGGAGTAACCGCAGACAGGCATCGAAGGCCTAAAATAATAACACATGGCTGTAGGCAATTTTAAATTGGTTCCAGGGGTACACGGGCAGCAGTGGTGTGGTCAGTGGAGGCCTAGTGGAAGGAGTGACCGCAGACAGGCATCGAAGGCCTAAAATAATAACACATGGCTGTAGGCAATTTTAAATTGGTTCCAGGGGTACACGGGCAGCAGTGGTGTGGTCAGTGGAGGCCTAGTGGAAGGAGTGACCGCAGACAGGCATCGAAGGCCTAAAATAATAACACATGGCTGTAGGCAATTTTAAATTGGTTACAGGGGTACACGGGCAGCAGTGGTGTGGTCAGTGGAGGCCTAGTGGAAGGAGTGACCGCAGACAGGCATCGAAGGCCTAAAATAATAACACATGGCTGTAGGCAATTTTAAATTGGTTCCAGGGGTACACGGGCAGCAGTGGTGTGGTCAGTGGAGGCCTAGTGGAAGGAGTGACCGCAGACAGGCATCGAAGGCCTAAAATAATAACACATGGCTGTAGGCAATTTTAAATTGGTTCCAGGGGTACACGGGCAGCAGTGGTGTGGTCAGTGGAGGCCTAGTGGAAGGAGTGACCGCAGACAGGCATCGAAGGCCTAAAATAATAACACATGGCTGTAGGCAATTTTAAATTGGTTCCAGGGGTACACGGGCAGCAGTGGTGTGGTCAGTGGAGGCCTAGTGGAAGGAGTGACCGCAGACAGGCATCGAAGGCCTAAAATAATAACACATGGCTGTAGGCAATTTTAAATTGGTTCCAGGGGTACACGGGCAGCAGTGGTGTGGTCAGTGGAGGCCTAGTGGAAGGAGTCACCGCAGACAGGCATCGAAGGCCTAAAATAATAACACATGGCTGTAGGCAATTTTAAATTGGTTACAGGGGTACACGGGCAGCAGTGGTGTGGTCAGTGGAGGCCTAGTGGAAGGAGTAACCGCAGACAGGCATCGAAGGCCTAAAATAATAACACATGGCTGTAGGCAATTTTAAATTGGTTCCAGGGGTACACGGGCAGCAGTGGTGTGGTCAGTGGAGGCCTAGTGGAAGGAGTGACCGCAGACAGGCATCGAAGGCCTAAAATAATAACACATGGCTGTAGGCAATTTTAAATTGGTTCCAGGGGTACACGGGCAGCAGTGGTGTGGTCAGTGGAGGCCTAGTGGAAGGAGTGACCGCAGACAGGCATCGAAGGCCTAAAATAATAACACATGGCTGTAGGCAATTTTAAATTGGTTACAGGGGTACACGGGCAGCAGTGGTGTGGTCAGTGGAGGCCTAGTGGAAGGAGTGACCGCAGACAGGCATCGAAGGCCTAAAATAATAACACATGGCTGTAGGCAATTTTAAATTGGTTCCAGGGGTACACGGGCAGCAGTGGTGTGGTCAGTGGAGGCCTAGTGGAAGGAGTGACCGCAGACAGGCATCGAAGGCCTAAAATAATAACACATGGCTGTAGGCAATTTTAAATTGGTTCCCGGGGTACACGGGCAGCAGTGGTGTGGTCAGTGGAGGCCTAGTGGAAGGAGTGACCGCAGACAGGCATCGAAGGCCTAAAATAATAACACATGGCTGTAGGCAATTTTAAATTGGTTACAGGGGTACACGGGCAGCAGTGGTGTGGTCAGTGGAGGCCTAGTGGAAGGAGTGACCGCAGACAGGCATCGAAGGCCTAAAATAATAACACATGGCTGTAGGCAATTTTAAATTGGTTCCAGGGGTACACGGGCAGCAGTGGTGTGGTCAGTGGAGGCCTAGTGGAAGGAGTGACCGCAGACAGGCATCGAAGGCCTAAAATAATAACACATGGCTGTAGGCAATTTTAAATTGGTTCCAGGGGTACACGGGCAGCAGTGGTGTGGTCAGTGGAGGCCTAGTGGAAGGAGTCACCGCAGACAGGCATCGAAGGCCTAAAATAATAACACATGGCTGTAGGCAATTTTAAATTGGTTACAGGGGTACACGGGCAGCAGTGGTGTGGTCAGTGGAGGCCTAGTGGAAGGAGTAACCGCAGACAGGCATCGAAGGCCTAAAATAATAACACATGGCTGTAGGCAATTTTAAATTGGTTCCAGGGGTACACGGGCAGCAGTGGTGTGGTCAGTGGAGGCCTAGTGGAAGGAGTGACCGCAGACAGGCATCGAAGGCCTAAAATAATAACACATGGCTGTAGGCAATTTTAAATTGGTTCCAGGGGTACACGGGCAGCAGTGGTGTGGTCAGTGGAGGCCTAGTGGAAGGAGTGACCGCAGACAGGCATCGAAGGCCTAAAATAATAACACATGGCTGTAGGCAATTTTAAATTGGTTACAGGGGTACACGGGCAGCAGTGGTGTGGTCAGTGGAGGCCTAGTGGAAGGAGTGACCGCAGACAGGCATCGAAGGCCTAAAATAATAACACATGGCTGTAGGCAATTTTAAATTGGTTCCAGGGGTACACGGGCAGCAGTGGTGTGGTCAGTGGAGGCCTAGTGGAAGGAGTGACCGCAGACAGGCATCGAAGGCCTAAAATAATAACACATGGCTGTAGGCAATTTTAAATTGGTTCCAGGGGTACACGGGCAGCAGTGGTGTGGTCAGTGGAGGCCTAGTGGAAGGAGTCACCGCAGACAGGCATCGAAGGCCTAAAATAACAAAAATGTCAATACAATGGTATTGTCAGTGGCAGGCATTGAAGGATGTCAGCGCATAGACTAAACATTGGTGGAGCTGTGAGATAATTTTGCAAGTGGTAGAGCACTGTTTGAGCTGGGGTGGGGGGAAACTGTCTTGTGGCCGGCGGTACAGGCCCAGGGCCCCTCATATTACAACGGTGTGTCTGACGTTGGGTGCGCACCACCACCGCCAGAGACACTTTATTGTACTAGGAGGGACCCAGTGGCAGTGCCGTCGACCAAAAGCGGGCTCACCCACCTCTTCAGACAAACTGCACTCTCACGGGTGCTGTCGCCAAGTGTCGATACCACGGCCCCGTGTGGGGAGTTTGGCCATTTAGTGAGGTGTAAACATGTCGTATGCTGGACAATCAGGTGCAGAAAATTACGAGATTGGAAAAGGCATTCAGAATAGTCCACAGGCAAGACCTTTTCATAGGAAAGCTAGGTGTCAGCCGGGCAAGGTGGGGCAAAAGATTTCGAAATCCAGTTGTGGTTCATTTTAATGAAGTTTAGATCATCTACATTTTGGGTAGCCAGACGAGTCCTTTTTTCTGTTAGTATTGAACCTGCAGCACTGAATACTCTTTCTGATAGGACACTAGCTGCCGGGCAAGCAAGCTCCTGCAATGCATATTCTGCCAATTCTGGCCAGGTGTCTAATTTTGATGCCCAGTAATCAAATGGGAATGACGGTTGAGGGAGAACATCGATAAGGGATGAAAAATAGTTTGTAACCATACTGGACAAATGTTGTCTCCTGTCACTTTGAATTGATGCTGCAGTACCTGTCCTGTCTGCGGTCATAGCAAAATCACTCCACGACCTGGTCAGAAAACCCCTCTGGCCAACGCCACTTCTGATTTCTGCCCCTCTAACTCCTCTGGTCTGCTGGCCCCTGCAGCTCGTGTGAGAACGATCACGGGCGCTGAGCAGGGAATGCCAGAAGCAAACGGTCAACAAGAGTTGATTGTTTGGTTGCTAATATTAGTTCTCATGTGGCATTATATTTTGCAATTTGCCTTTATAGCGAGGATCAAGGAGGCAGGCCAACCAGTAATCGTCATTATTCATCATTTTAGTTATGCGTGTGTCCCTTTTGAGGATACGTAAGGCATAATCCGCCATGTGGGCCAAAGTTCCAGTTCTCAAATCTGCGGTTGTGCTTGGTTGAGGGGCAGTTTCAGGCAAATCCACGTCACTTGTGTCCCTCAAAAAACCAGAACCCGGCCTTGCCGCGCCACCAATTTCCAGTGGCCCCGGAAAAGCTTCCTCATTAAAAATATAATCATCCCCATCATCCTCCTCGTCCTCCTCCTCCTCTTCGCCCGCTACCTCGTCCTGTACACTGCCCTGGCCAGACAATGGCTGACTGTCATCAAGGCTTTCCTCTTCCTCAGCTGCAGACGCCTGATCCTTTATGTGCGTCAAACTTTGCATCAGCAGACGCATTAGGGGGATGCTCATGCTTATTATGGCGTTGTCTGCACTAACCAGCTGTGTGCATTCCTCAAAACACTGAAGGACTTGACACATGTCTTGAATCTTCGACCACTGCACACCTGACAACTCCATGTCTGCCATCCTACTGCCTGCCCGTGTATGTGTATCCTCCCACAAAAACATAACAGCCCGCCTCTGTTCACACAGTCTCTGAAGCATGTGCAGTGTTGAGTTCCACCTTGTTGCAACGTCTATGATTAGGCGATGCTGGGGAAGGTTCAAAGAACGCTGATAGGTCTGCATACGGCTGGAGTGTACGGGCGAACGGCGGATATGTGAGCAAAGTCCACGCACTTTGAGGAGCAGGTCGGATAACCCCGGATAACTTTTCAGGAAGCACGGCACCACCAGGTTTAAGGTGTGAGCCAGGCAAGGAATGTGTTTCAGTTGGGAAAGGGAGATGGCAGCCATGAAATTCCTTCCGTTATCTCTCACTACCTTGCCTGCCTCAAGATCTACAGTGCCCAGCCACGACTGCGTTTCTTTCTGCAAGAACTCGGACAGAACTTCCGCGGTGTGTCTGTTGTCACCCAAACACTTCATAGCCAATACAGCCTGCTGACGTTTGCCAGTAGCTGCCCCATAATGGGAGACCTGGTGTGCAACAGTGGCAGCTGCGGATGGAGTGGTTGTGCGACTGCGGTCTGTGGACGAGCTCTCGCTTCTGCAGGAGGACGAAGAGGAGGAGGAGGGGGTGCGAACGGCTACAGCCAATTGTTTCCTAGACCGTGGGCTAGGCAGAACTGTCCCAAACTTGCTGTCCCCTGTGGACCCTGCATCCACCACATTTACCCAGTGTGCCGTGATGGACACGTAACGTCCCTGGCCATGCCTACTGGTCCATGCATCTGTTGTCAGGTGCACCTTTGTGCTCACAGATTGCCTGAGTGCATGGACGATGCGCTCTTTAACATGCTGGTGGAGGGCTGGGATGGCTTTTCTGGAAAAAAAGTGTCGACTGGGTAGCTCGTAGCGTGGTACAGCGTAGTCCATCAGGGCTTTGAAAGCTTCGCTTTCAACTAACCGGTAGGGCATCATCTCTAACGAGATTAGTCTAGCTATGTGTGCGTTCAAACCCTGTGTACGCGGATGCGAGGCTAAGTACTTCCTTTTTCTAACCATAGTCTCATGTAGGGTGAGCTGGACTGGAGAGCTGGAGATCGTGGAACTAGCGGGGGTGCCGGTGGACATGGCAGACTGAGAGACGGTGGGAGATGGTATTGTTGCCACCGATGCCCTAGATGCAGTTTTTCCTACTACGAAACTGGTGATTCCCTGACCCTGACGGCTTTGGCCTGGCAAAGAAACCTGCACAGATACTGCAGGTGGTGCGGAAAATGGTGGCCCTACACTGCCGGAAGGGATGTTGCGTTGCTGACTAGCTTCATTGGCCGAGGGTGCTACAACCTTAAGGGACGTTTGGTAGTTAGTCCAGGCTGGCAAATGCATGGTGGTTAAATGTCTATGCATGCAACTTGTATTGAGACTTTTCAGATTCTGTCCTCTGCTTAAGGTAGTTGAACATTTTTGACAGATGACTTTGCGCTGATCAATTGGATGTTGTTTAAAAAAATGCCAGACTGCACTCTTTCTAGCATCGGATACCTTTTCAGGCATTGCAGACTGAGCTTTAACCGGATGGCCATGCTGTCCTCCAACAGGTTTTAGCTTTGCCACGCGTTTTGGGCAAGATACGGGCCCGGCAGATGGAACCTGTTGCGATGTTGATGCCTGCTGCGGCCCCACCTCCTCCGCTTCAGAACTGCTGCCGCCTGCACCCTGTTCCCCCAATGGCTGCCAATCGGGGTCAAGAACTTGGTCATCTATTACCTCTTCTTGTAGCTCGTGTGCAACTTCGTCTGTGTCACCGTGTCGGTCGGTGGTATAGCGTTCGTGATGGGGCAACATAGTCTCATCAGGGTCTGATTCTTGATCAGCACCCTGCGAGGGCAATGTTGTGGTCTGAGTCAAAGGACCAGCATAGTAGTCTGGCTGTGGCTGTGCATCAGTGCACTCCATGTCAGATTCAACTTGTAATGGGCATGGACTGTTAACTGCTTCACTTTCTAAGCCAGGGACGGTATGTGTAAAGAGCTCCATGGAGTAACCCGTTGTGTCGCCTGCTGCATTCTTCTCTGTTGTTGTTTTTGCTGAAGAGGACAAGGAAGCGACTTGTCCCTGACCGTGAACATCCACTAACGACGCGCTGCTTTGACATTTACCAGTTTCACGAGAGGAGGCAAAAGAGCTAGAGGCTGAGTCAGCAAGATAAGCCAAAACTTGCTCTTGCTGCTCCGGCTTTAAAAGCGGTTTTCCTACTCCCAGAAAAGGGAGCGTTCGAGGCCTTGTGTAGCCAGACGACGAACCTGGCTCCACAGCTCCAGACTTAGGTGCAATATTTTTTTCCCACGACCAGCTGATGCTCCACCACTACCACTACCCTCATTACCAGCTGACAATGAACGCCCCCGGCCACGACCTCTTCCACCATACTTCCTCATTGTTTTAAAAACGTAAACAAACTAACGGTATTTGTTGCTGTCACACAAATTACACGGTGAGCTATAACTTCAGTATGATTTAGCTACCCCTTTACAGGTGAGTGAGACCACAACGAAAATCAGGCACAATGTTACACACTCTGTTGTTGGTGGCAACAAATGAGAGAGATGCCACACACGCAGGACTGTCACTGAAGCACAAATGTAAATATTAATCTCCCACTGATTTGATTTTTTTTTTTTTTTTTCAGGGAGACTTTAGGAAAAAAAAAAAATAGAATAAAATGATTTTTTCAGGAAGAATTTAGAAACCAAAGAAAATAAAATGATTTTTTCAGGGAGAATTTAGAAAACAAATAAAACAAAAAAAGGCTTTCTATGGCCCACTGAGTGAGAGATGACGCACACAGGAGTCAGGAGTGGCACACAAGACCAGAGGCCAATATTTATCTCCCACTGATTGATGTAGTGATTTTTTCAGGTAGATTTTGGAACCCAAATCAAGCTAAAAAAAATAATAGGCTTTCTATGGCCCACAATTGGAGAGAGAGAGAGAGAGAGAGATGGCACACCCAGGAGTCAAGACTGGCACACAAGCAGAAAGGGCAATATTAATCTCCCACTGATTTGTTTTTTTTTTGTTTTTTTCAGGGAGACTTTAGGAAAAAAAAAATAGAATAAAATGATTTTTTCAGGAAGAATTTAGAAACCAAATAAAATAAAATGATTTTTTCAGGGAGAATTTAGAAAACAAATAAAACAAAAAAAGGCTTTCTATGGCCCACTGAGTGAGAGATGACGCACACAGGAGTCAGGAGTGGCACACAAGCCCAGAGGCCAATATTTATCTCCCACTGATTGATGTAGTGATTTTTTCAGGTAGATTTTGGAACCCAAATCAAGCTAAAAAAATAATAGGCTTTCTATGGCCCACAATTGGAGAGAGAGAGAGAGATGGCACACCCAGGAGTCAAGATTGGCACACAAGCAGAAAGGGCAATATTAATCTCCCACTGATTTGTTTTTGTTTGTTTTTTTTCAGGGAGACTTTAGGAAAAAAAAAATAGAATAAAATGATTTTTTCAGGAAGAATTTAGAAACCAAATAAAATAAAATGATTTTTTCAGGGAGAATTTAGAAAACAAAAAAAACAAAAAAAGGCTTTCTATGGCCCACTGAGTGAGAGATGACGCACACAGGAGTCAGGAGTGGCACACAAGCCCAGAGGCCAATATTTATCTCCCACTGATTGATGTAGTGATTTTTTCAGGTAGATTTTGGAACCCAAATCAAGCTAAAAAAAATAATAGGCTTTCTATGGCCCACAATTGGAGAGAGAGAGAGAGATGGCACACCCAGGAGTCAAGACTGGCACACAAGCAGAAAGGGCAATATTAATCTCCCACTGATTTGGTTTTTTTTTTTTTTTTTCAGGGAGACTTTAGGAAAAAAAAAATAGAATAAAATGATTTTTTCAGGAAGAATTTAGAAACCAAATAAAATAAAATGATTTTTTCAGGGAGAATTTAGAAAACAAATAAAACAAAAAAAGGCTTTCTATGGCCCACTGAGTGAGAGATGACGCACACAGGAGTCAGGAGTGGCACACAAGCCCAGAGGCCAATATTTATCTCCCACTGATTGATGTAGTGATTTTTTCAGGTAGATTTTGGAACCCAAATCAAGCTAAAAAAATAATAGGCTTTCTATGGCCCACAATTGGAGAGAGAGAGAGAGATGGCACACCCAGGAGTCAAGACTGGCACACAAGCAGAAAGGGCAATATTAATCTCCCACTGATTTGTTTTTTTTTTGTTTTTTTCAGGGAGACTTTAGGAAAAAAAAAATAGAATAAAATGATTTTTTCAGGAAGAATTTAGAAACCAAATAAAATAAAATGATTTTTTCAGGGAGAATTTAGAAAACAAATAAAACAAAAAAAGGCTTTCTATGGCCCACTGAGTGAGAGATGACGCACACAGGAGTCAGGAGTGGCACACAAGCCCAGAGGCCAATATTTATCTCCCACTTTTTTTTTTTGTTCCAGGGAAAATTTATAAACCCAATAAAAAAAATAATAAATAGGCTTTCTATGGCCCACTATCTGAGAGAGAAAGATGGCACGCTTAGGACTGGCACACAAGCCCAAAGGCCAATATTAATCTCCCACTGATTGATTTATTGATTTTTTCAGGTAGAATTTAGAACCCGAATAAAGCAAAAAAAAAAAAAAAATGGCCTTTCTATGGCCCACTGAGTGAGTGATGATGCACACAGGAGTCAGGAGTGGCACACAAGCCCTGAGGCCAATATTTTTCTCCCACTGATTGATGTAGTGATTTTTTCAGGTAGATTTTAGAACCAAAATCAAGCAAAAAAATAAATAGGCTTTCTATGGCCCACTGAGTGAGTGATGATGCACACAGGAGTCAAGAGTGGCACACAAGCCCTGAGGCCAATATTTTTCTCCCACTGATTGATGTAGTGATTTTTTCAGGTAGATTTTATAACCCAAATCAAGCAAAAAAAATAAATAGGCTTTCTATGGCCCACTGAGTGAGAGATGACACAGACAGGGATGGCACTCTAGCAGAAATGTCAATCTTAATCTCCCACAAAAAAAAACAAAAAAAACAGGGAGTGTCCTTCAATTACTATCTCCCTGCAGTAATCTCAGCCAGGTATGGCAGGCAGCAATAAGGAGTGGACTGATGCACAAATTAAATAAAAAGTGTGTACAAACCAAAAAGATAGCTGTGCAGAAAGGAAGGAACAAGAGGATTTGTGCTTTGAAAAAAGCAGTTGGTTTGCACAGCGGCGTACACACAGCAATGCAGCTATCAGGGAGCCTTCTAGGGCAGCCCAATGAGCTACAGCGCTGAGGGGGAAAAAAAAAAAATGTAGCTTCCACTGTCCCTGCACACCAAAGGTGGTGTTGGGCAGTGGAAATCGCTACAGCACAAGTGGTTTGGTGGTTAATGGACCCTGCCTAACGCTATCCCTGCTTCTGACGAAGCGGCAGCAACCTCTCCCTAAGCTCAGATCAGCAGCAGTAACATGGCGGTCGGCGGGAACTCCCCTTTATAGCCCCTGTGACGCCGCAGACAGCAAGCCAATCACTGCAATGCCCTTCTCTAAGATGGTGGGGACCAGGACCTATGTCATCACGCTGCCCACACTCTGCGTTTACCTTCATTGGCTGAGAAATGGAGCTTTTCGCGTCATTGAAACGCGACTTTGGCGCGAAAGTCGCGTACCGCATGGCCGACCCCGCACAGGGGTCGGATCGGGTTTCATGAAACCCGACTTTGCCAAAAGTCGGCGACTTTTGAAAATGAACGACCCGTTTCGCTCAACCCTAGTTGCTACATATAATTTGCTGTGCAATGTCTCCTGAATATGCCAATACCCCATATGTGGGGTAATTCAACTGTTTGGTCGCACGGCAGGGCCTAGAAAGGAAGGAGTGCTGTCACATACCCACTTCTCAGCATGCGACTTGGGTTTGCGTCTGCAAGGGTCAATCTAACTTCCTTCTCTCAGTCCAGCATTCAACCTCTGTCCACACTCCCCACTCATGCACACTGCCAAAACTCACCGAACACACCGGCGATGAGTCCCGGAAGTATTACTACTATTGTCTGCCAATTATAAGGCTCACACACTTTAAGGCTATGGATTCTTTAGAACATACAAGATTCAACTTATTAAAGTTTTATGCTTAATAGAAAAGGTAGAGTGCTTACAATAAAAAAGGGTCTAAAATGGTGATAAAAAGTGACATACAAGTATGCAAAACAGTCATAAAAATAAACTGAAGAAAACTTACAGAAATATCTAACTTTGTAGTCTGCTTTCTGCTCCCAGAGGAGGGGACAAAAATGGGATGGAAAACATCAGCAACTCTATATGTGTGCAGGCCTAATTTATAGAGTCAATCTGGAGGTCAACTTTCTAGACCAGCCTCTCAGGTTGATATTATAATTGCTTGTTTTTGACTGGCCCATGGCCACTCCACCAATGAATTTATTATTTCTCTGAAAATCTTGGTGTAAGTTCTCACAGAAAGATAGTAAATAGAAGTTGTCAGGCTGTACTAGGTTCCATTTGTCATCTGCCTTTGAGGCCTCAGAGGTGCTAAATGTTTCCAATTCTGTCTTTCCAGGAAGGCCCTGTGGTCTGAGAGCAGGAAAACTGCCTTTTCTCAGGATAACACAAATTACCACCTTGGTGAGACCTGCAGCCTTCCGGAGAGATGTTATATTACTGCTAGTCACACTAGTCACACATTGATATCTATACATATTTCACTACAAGCGCTATTTGACTTTTTAAATGCAAAATTTGCTGGAATAATTAGCGGATGCCATGTCGCGTTTGGAGAGCCCCTGATGTGCCTAAACAGTAGAAACCCCCAACAAGTGACACTATTTTGGAAACTAGACCCCTTTAGGAACTTATCAAGATCTGTATTAAGTACCTTGATCTCCCCGGTGCTTCACAGAAGTTTATAATGTTAAGCCGTGAAAATAAACAAATCAAATTTCCTCTCCCCAATTTTTTTTAGCTCCAAATTTTGTAGTTTTAAAAGTTTAACAGGAGAAAATGGACACCAAAATTGTTCACCAATACCCCATATGTAGTCAGAAACTACTTTTGAGGCACAGTGCAAAGCTTAGAATTGAAGTAGCACCATATTACATTGCAGATTTTGCTGCATTGGTTTGAGAGTGCTATGTTACATTGGCAGAGGCCTTGAGGTACCAGAAAAGCAGAACACCCCATAAGTGACACCATTTTACATACAAAATCAGAATTCATCTAGGGGAGTGATTATATTGACACCACAGGTATTTCACAGACTTTTAAACCATTTGGCAATGAAGAAAAAATAATTTACATTTTTACCGCCAAGATTATGTGTTAGCCCCATGTTTTACATTTTCATACTGGGAAATGGGTAAAAACGGCACTAAAATTTATCCCACAATTTCTGGTGAATGTAGAAATACCCCATATGTGGCTGTACAGTACTACTTAGCCATTCGGAGAGACTTGGGAGGGATGGAGCGCTATTTGCCTCCTGGAGTGCAGATTTTCCTAAAATGGTTTGCATATTCCATATAAAGAGTCTCTAACTGCTAAAAAAGAAGAATCCCCTCTCAAGTGACCCCATTTTGGAAATTATAACCCTTTGAGAATTTGGTTACAGATGTAGTGATGATTTTGACTCCATGGGTGTTTTCCAGAAACAAGCAGTAGTGAATGTTAATGAGTAGTGTTGAGCATTCCGATACCGCAAGTATCGGGTATCGGCCGATACTTGCGGTATCGGAATTCCGATACCGAGATCCGATATTTTTGTGATATCGGGTATCGGTATCGGAAGTGTAAAATAAAGAATTAAAATAAAAAATATTGTTATATTCACCTCTCCGGCGGCCCCTGGACATCAGCGGGAGGATCCGGCGTCCGGCACGGCTTCTTTCTTCAAAATGCGCGCCTTTAGGACCTGTGGTATGACGTCCCGGCTTCTGATTGGTCGCGTGCCGCCCATGTGACCGCCACGCGACCAATCAGAAGCCGCGACGTCATTCCTCAGCTAAAGTCCTAGAATGAGCGCCTTTTAGGACCTGAGGAATGACGTCGCGGCTTCTGATTGGTCGCGTGGCGGTCACATGGGCGGCACGCGACCAATCAGAAGCCGGGACGTCATTCCACAGGTCCTGAAGGCGCGCATTTTGAAGAAAGAAGCCGTGCCGGACGCCGGATCCTCCCGCTGATGTCCAGGGGCCGCCGGAGAGGTGAATATAACAATATTTTTTATTTTAATTCTTTATTTTACACTTTAATATGGATCCCAGGGCCTGAAGGAGAGTTTCCTCTCCTTCAGACCCTGGGATCCATGAGGATACATTCCGATACTTGATGTCCCATTGACTTGTATTGGTATCGGATATCGGTATCGGCGATATCCGATATTTTTCGGGTATCGGCCGATACTATCTGATACCGATACTTTCAAGTATCGGACGGTATCGCTCAACACTATTAATGAGTGAAAATAGCAAACTGCCTTTGTAGTGACCAGTACACTGTAGTGACCAGTATATTGCAGTCACCAGTATATTATGCACAGCTCATACTTCTGGAGACACACACCTGTAAATTAGGTGGGCTTTTATCACTTCAGAAATGGAAAACGTGGGACCTTAATGTGGTTTAGGTACACTCTGGGCTCAGAATGGCATCTGGATTTGGGAGCACAGAATTTGCTGAATTTCTTTTGGGGAGCGAGGAGCCATTTAACCTTTTCAGAGCCTTTGTGCTACCAGTAACGTGGAAGCTCACTATAATTCCATTAACAGATGACATACCTGAATGGGGACTTGCTTTTTTTGTGGATTGAGTTAAAGCTTTTATTGGGAAGAATTTACATAACATTTGGGATCACATTTATTTGGCGCTTTACGCTTTACGCTAAGCACTTACTTTGTGGTTTCCATCTAAATTTCGAGTAACGTGACAGATGAAACCCCCGAGGAATCCATTCACTATAATGAGGAAGCAGAGTTACTCTGGATTTTTCAGAAGAGTACAAAACTGTGGCCAACGGCACTTTTATGGATTCTTAAAAAGACCAACACCACTGGATCACAGGTCCTATGGCATCCACAGTGCCTCCATCTGCCTTATTATAGGGAATCTTCTGCTAGGGGTTCTATCTGAATCACATATATTCAGAGATTTACACGGAAGCCCTGAAAAAAATCAACAACATGTGAAGAATTGGTTTTATTTATGTTTTACACCGTTCATCGTGCAGTATAAGTGATTAGGTGACTTTATTCTTCGGGTTCGTACGATTACAGCGATTCCAGATTTACACTATATCCGGTTTTTCTGTTTGATTGCTGTCACACAGTAAAAGATGCTTTTCATTGCGAAAACTGGTTTTTGCATCACAATATTTAGACAGCTATAATTTTTCTATATTTTGGCCGACAGAGTCATGTGAGGGCTTGTTTTTTGTGGGACAAATTTACATTTCTATTGGTATCATTTTCAGGCACATGACATTTTTTGATCATTTAGCAAATGATCAAAAAATGTCATGTGCCTGAAAATGATACCAATAGAAATGTAAATTCCGATTTTTGGAGACAAAATGACCAAAACCCAGCAACTCAGGGATTACTTTTTGTTTTTTTCCACCATTCCGCATGTGGTAAAATTGATAAGGCAGTTTTATTTTTTGGGTCATGAATGCAAAAATCGACTGAAATATATTATCTTATTAATAGTGTTGAGCATTCCGATACCGCAAGTATCGGGTATCGGCCGATACTTGCGGTATCGGAATTCCGATACCGAGTTCCGATACTTTTGTGGTATCGGGAATCGGTATCGGATCCATATTAATGGAAGACTCGCTACACTCATCAGGAGGGCGTTAAACTAGAAGAAGAGGGGACGGGAAGAAAAACATTAGACTTGAACAAAGAAGACCCAGGAAAACATACTCAGATGGGAGGTAAGAACATTTCTAAAGCAATCCACAGCGAGGAGATTGGAACAAAACAAAATCCTCTAAACTGCATGCTCGCAAACGCCAGAAGCCTGACAAACAAGATGGAAGAACTAGAAGCAGAAATATCTACAGGTAACTTTGACATAGTGGGAATAACCGAGACATGGTTAGATGAAAGCTATGACTGGGCAATTAACTTACAGGGTTACAGTCTGTTTAGAAAGGATCGTAAAAATCGGAGAGGAGGAGGGGTTTGTCTCTATGTAAAGTCTTGTCTAAAGTCCACTTTAAGGGAGGATATTAGCGAAGGAAATGAGGATGTCGAGTCCATATGGGTCGAAATTCATGGAGGGAAAAATGGTAACAAAATTCTCATTGGGGTCTGTTACAAACCCCCAAATATAACAGAAACCATGGAAAGTCTACTTCTAAAGCAGATAGATGAAGCTGCAACCCATAATGAGGTCCTGGTTATGGGGGACTTTAACTACCCGGATATTAACTGGGAAAGTGAAACCTGTGAAACCCATAAAGGCAACAGGTTTCTGCTAATAACCAAGAAAAATTATCTTTCACAATTGGTGCAGAATCCAACCAGAGGAGCAGCACTTTTAGACCTAATACTATCTAATAGACCTGACAGAATAACAAATCTGCAGGTGGTCGGGCATCTAGGAAATAGCGACCACAATATTGTACAGTTTCACCTGTCTTTCACTAGGGGGACTTGTCAGGGAGTCACAAAAATACTGAACTTTAGGAAGGCAAAGTTTGACCAGCTTAGAGATGCCCTTAATCTGGTAGACTGGGACAATATCCTCAGAAATAAGAATACAGATAATAAATGGGAAATGTTTAAGAACATCCTAAATAGGCAGTGTAAGCGGTTTATACCTTGTGGGAATAAAAGGACTAGAAATAGGAAAAACCCAATGTGGCTAAACAAAGAAGTAAGACAGGCAATTAACAGTAAAAAGAAAGCATTTGCACTACTAAAGCAGGATGGCACCATTGAAGCTCTAAAAAACTATAGGGAGAAAAATACTTTATCTAAAAAACTAATTAAAGCTGCCAAAAAGGAAACAGAGAAGCACATTGCTAAGGAGAGTAAAACTAATCCCAAACTGTTCTTCAACTATATCAATAGTAAAAGAATAAAAACTGAAAATGTAGGCCCCTTAAAAAATAGTGAGGAAAGAATGGTTGTAGATGACGAGGAAAAAGCTAACATATTAAACACCTTCTTCTCCACGGTATTCACGGTGGAAAATGAAATGCTAGGTGAAATCCCAAGAAACAATGAAAACCCTATATTAAGGGTCACCAATCTAACCCAAGAAGAGGTGCGAAATCGGCTAAATAAGATTAAAATAGATAAATCTCCGGGTCCGGATGGCATACATCCACGAGTACTAAGAGAACTAAGTAATGTAATAGATAAACCATTATTTCTTATTTTTAGGGACTCTATAGCGACAGGATCTGTTCTGCAGGACTGGCGCATAGCAAATGTGGTGCCAATATTCAAAAAGGGCTCTAAAAGTGAACCTGGAAATTATAGGCCAGTAAGTCTAACCTCTATTGTTGGTAAAATATTTGAAGGGTTTCTGAGGGATGTTATTCTGGATTATCTCAATGAGAATAACTGTTTAACTCCATATCAGCATGGGTTTATGAGAAATCGCTCCTGTCAAACCAATCTAATCAGTTTTTATGAAGAGGTAAGCTATAGGCTGGACCACGGTGAGTCATTGGACGTGGTATATCTCGATTTTTCCAAAGCGTTTGATACCGTGCCGCACAAGAGGTTGGTACACAAAATGAGAATGCTTGGTCTGGGGGAAAATGTGTGTAAATGGGTTAGTAACTGGCTTAGTGATAGAAAGCAGAGGGTGGTTATAAATGGTATAGTCTCTAACTGGGTCGCTGTGACCAGTGGGGTACCGCAGGGGTCGGTATTGGGACCTGTTCTCTTCAACATATTCATTAATGATCTGGTAGAAGGTTTACACAGTAAAATATCGATATTTGCAGATGATACAAAACTATGTAAAGCAGTTAATACAAGAGAAGATAGTATTCTGCTACAGATGGATCTGGATAAGTTGGAAACTTGGGCTGAAAGGTGGCAGATGAGGTTTAACAATGATAAATGTAAGGTTATACACATGGGAAGAAGGAATCAATATCACCATTACACACTGAATGGGAAACCACTGGGTAAATCTGACAGGGAGAAGGACTTGGGGATCCTAGTTAATGATAAACTTACCTGGAGCAGCCAGTGCCAGGCAGCAGCTGCCAAGGCAAACAGGATCATGGGGTGCATTAAAAGAGGTCTGGATACACATGATGAGAGCATTATACTGCCTCTGTACAAATCCCTAGTTAGACCGCACATGGAGTACTGTGTCCAGTTTTGGGCACCGGTGCTCATGAAGGATATAATGGAACTAGAGAGAGTACAAAGGAGGGCAACAAAATTAATAAAGGGGATGGGAGAACTACAATACCCAGATAGATTAGCGAAATTAGGATTATTTAGTCTAGAAAAAAGACGACTGAGGGGCGATCTAATAACCATGTATAAGTATATAAGGGGACAATACAAATATCTCGCTGAGGATCTGTTTATACCAAGGAAGGTGACGGGCACAAGGGGGCATTCTTTGCGTCTGGAGGAGAGAAGGTTTTTCCACCAACATAGAAGAGGATTCTTTACTGTTAGGGCAGTGAGAATCTGGAATTGCTTGCCTGAGGAGGTGGTGATGGCGAACTCAGTCGAGGGGTTCAAGAGAGGCCTGGATGTCTTCCTGGAGCAGAACAATATTGTATCATACAATTATTAGGTTCTGTAGAAGGACGTAGATCTGGGGATTTATTATGATGGAATATAGGCTGAACTGGATGGACAAATGTCTTTTTTCGGCCTTACTAACTATGTTACTATGTTACTATGTAATGTGTAAAATAAAGAATTAAAATAAAAAATATTGATATACTCACCTCTCCGGAGGCCCCTGGACATCACCGCTGGTAACCGGCAGCCTTCTTTGCTTAAAATGAGCGCGTTTAGAGCCTTCCATGACGTCACGGCTTCTGATTGGTCACGTGCCGCTCATGTGACCGCCACGCGACCAAGCCGCGACGTCATTCTCAGGCCCTGAACTCCTCATTCTAGGAATTTAGGACCTGAGAATGACGTCGCGGCTTGTGATTGGTCGCGTGGCGGTCACATGAGCGGCACGCGACCAATCAGAAGCCGTGATGTCATGGAAGGCCCTACACACGCTCATTTTAAGCAAAGAAGGCTGCCGGTTACCAGCGGTGATGTCCAGGGGCCTCCGGAGAGGTAAGTATATCAATATTTTTTATTTTAATTCTTTATTGTACACATTAATATGGATCCCAGGGCCTGAAGGAGAGTTTCCTCTCCTTCAGACCCTGGGAACCATCAGGATACCTTCCGATACTTGGTGTCCCATTGACTTGTATTGGTATCGGGTATCGGTATCAGCGATATCCGATACTTTTCAGGTATCGGCCGATACTATCCGATACCGATACTTTCAAGTATCGGACGGTATCGCTCAACACTACTTATTAATACAACTGGTCCTATGCCATATTGAAAGACCAGAGAATAGAAATGGACACTCCAAATATCATATGTCCGATAGAAAAACATGGAGTTCGAGTCCATAATATAAACAACAGGTAATTTTTATTAAGTAAAAAAGCATAAAACAAAGTAACAAAAAAAGTATAGACAAAAACCAATCAGACAATTACAGGCTCAGGTGTGAAGGATCAGCATGCATCAAAATTGTATACAAAGTTAGGGAAGACAGGATCAAAGCAGCTATCAATGGTATCCAAGGTTATAGAAAGTGTATAAAGATACTTTCAATATTCATATAAATACACTATAATAACCATAAAAAGGAAATTCAATTCAGTCCCAAGCTCAAGTGTAGCAAATGCTACCTGCACGAGTACCAACTAACTGCAATATGGATAGCATGTAACAAATGCAGTGACGAGCGTACTGAATCAAATAAGCAAAAGTATAGAAGTGCCAGCCAGCTTACCCATAACTATACAAAATAAACAGATGGGCCAAATAGCCCCAGCCAGCTCACCAATAGCCACACAGTTGCACGGAACTCCATCTTGACTGGACGTGGAGCAGCCAAAAGAGGAGAAAATTGACGTTCCAGCTCCTTATACATTTTTAATGGTCCAATAAAGATTTTGATTTTAAGGAGCTGGAGCATCCATTTCTCCTCTTTTACCCATAACTATGCCTGTAAGATGTACGGTCCCTTGCAGCCCCAACGCGCATTTCGCGTGGGCTTCCTTGTAGGGCTATGATGACCGTTCCGCATGTGGTAAAATTGATTAGGCAGTTTTATATTTTGGGTCAGTACGATTACAGCGATACCACATTTATATTTTTTTAATGTTTTGGCGCTATTACACAATAAAAGGTATTTTAAAGAAAAAAATATTTTTGCATCACTTAATTTTGAGAGCTATAACTTTTTTTATTTTTCTGCTGATGAAGCTGTATGGTGGCTTATTTTTGTCGGACAAGATTATGTTTCTACCAGAACCATTTTTATTTACATTCATCTTTTTTATTGCATTTTATTGCACTTTTTGTTCTACAGTGATGATAAAGCATTGTTTTGTGCTTGTGTTTTTATGGTGTTCACTAAAGGAATAACCGTAGGTCTAAAACGTGGTTAGACTGCAAGGGCAGTTACAAATGCGGCACTGTTAATTGCACTACGTGCAAACATATGGCTGTTACAAAAACGTTTTATGATTCTAATAAAACTATTTTTTTCATATTCGTGATTTTATTAACTGTAATTCAAGACATGTTGTCTACAAAATTGATTGCAACCTTTGTAAAAAATCTTTTATTGGTTGCACCACCCGGAAACTAAAAACACGTTTTTCCGAACATCTGTATGATATTTCCAGTATCAGAAATATTAACCGCAATATATCACAGCAGCAAAACATTTTGTGGACGTACATGCCAGGAATACTAGTTCTTTAACAATTACCGGCATTGAAAAAGTGAAAAAACCTCCCCGCGGCGGTGATCTGGCCAGATCTTTGCTCACACGTGAAGCATTTTGGATATTTAATCTAGGGACCAGATTTCCTGAAGGGTTAAATAAACGTCACAAAATTATGTTTCACTATTGAGAATGATCTTTCATGATAATTTTATCATATTTTTGTTATTATTCATGTATTTGTTTGTTGTTTTTGCATGTTTTGTATATATTTTTGTATTCGTTTTCTTAAATTTAGTTTAGATATATCATGTCCTATAGGACCTTAAACATGTGACCTATTTGTAGTTACCTGATTGGCAGAAGGGTTCCTTTTTTCTTTTTTTTTTTTTTTTTTTTTAGTTTAGATATATCATGTCCTATAGGACCTTAAACATGTGACCTTTTTGTAGTTACCTGATTGGCAGAAGGGTTCTTTGTATTCTCACAGGAATCTTGGTAGATGTGCTTTGACAAAGACCTTTCCAGTCGAAACGCGTAGCCAAACTCACGCAGGTCATGGTGTTGTCTTCATGGAGCTCATGATTTTTCATGTTTTTATATTTTCCCAATAAAGTTTGTTTATTTTACCTTTTGGAGCTGGAACATCGTGGTTTTTTTTCCATTGGTTCACTAAAGGCATCAATTTTATAGAGCGGGTTGTTACGGATGCGACAATATCAAATATGAGCATTTTTATTGTTTTTTATTTTTTTTACATAAATAAATGTATTTATTGGAAAATGGGTTTTTTTGCTCGTTATTTGGAGATTTTTTTAAAAAAAAAATATTTTTACCTTTTTAATATTTTTTTTAACTTTTTTACATTGTCCCAGGATGAGACATCACTGTACAGTATCAGATCGCTGATCTGATACTTAGCAAAGCTTCCCAACTGCAGGGCATCAGACCAGCATCTGACAGGCAGAGAAGCAGATGTCTCAGGTCCTGTTCTGAGCAGGCACTGACATGCCACCTTCCCTGAAGGACCCTGTGGCCATTTTGCAGCTGGGCATCTTCATGGACACCATCAGGACAATGTGATCGCACAGGGAACCCATGTCGTTGTCACTACTGACAGTGGCATCAGAGGTGACATCAGAGGGGTTAAATACCCACGATCGGTGCTAGCGTAGATCATGGGTATTGCTGCAGGGTGTCAACTTTCACATAGAGCTGACACCCGCACCCAATCGCCACGGTGCTCAGTGTGAGGTTGTGCAATAGTGCCACCATACATACTGCTGTTTGCGGGGACACTTCTCCCACAGAGCGGTATACAGTGGGGAAAAAAGTATTTATTCCGCCACCAATTGTGCAAGTTCTCCTACTTAAAAAGATGAGAGAGGCCTGTAATTGACATCATAGGTAGATCACAACTATGAGAGTCAAAATTGAGAAAACTAATCACCTTTTTTGATATTGAAAGATTTATTTTTCAAATTATGGTGGAAAATAAGAATTTGGTCATTAACAAAAGTTCATCTCAATATTTTGCTACATATCTTTTGTTGGCAATGACAGAGGTCAAACGTTTTCTGTAATTCTTTGCAAGGTTGGCACACACTGTTAGTGGTATGTTAGCCCACTACTCCATGCAGATCTTCATAGAGCAGTGATGTTTTGGGCCTGTCGCAGGGCAACACAGACTTTTAACTCCCTCCAAAGGTTTTCTATAGGGCTGAGATCTGGAGACTGACTAGGCCACTCCAGGACCTTCATATGCTTCTTTCGAAGCCACTCCTTCATTGACCTGGTGGTGTGCTTGGAATCCTTATCATGCTGAAAGACCCATCCACGTTTCTTCTTCAATGCCCTTGCTGGAAGGAGGTTTGCACTCAAAATTTAACATTACATGGCCCCATTCACTTTTTCATGTACACGGATCAGTCATCATGGTCCCTTTGCAGAGTAACAGCCCCAAAGTATGATGTTGCCACTCCCATGCTTCACAGTAGGTATGGTGTTCTTTGGATACAACTCAGTATTCTGTCTCCTCCAAGCTTCCTAAAGAAGAAGGTACAGGTCTGTCAGAGCCAGAAATCTTGCATGTTTTAGGTGACCAGATTCTTACTTTCCACCATAATTTGCAAAATAAATCTTGCCAAATCAGACAAAGTGATTTTCTGGATTTGTTTTCTCAATTTTGACTCCCATAGTTGTGGCCTACCTATGATGTCAATTACAGACCTCTCTCAGCTTTTTAAGTAGGAGAACTTGCACAATTTGTGGCGGACTAAATACTTTTCCCCCCCCTGTATGTATGGCATATGTCGGGAAGGGGTTATAAAAGTTTGGTTTGGGTAACAGAATGGTGCCCGAACTGAATCCCGAACCTGGACCTGATTCCAATGAATGGAGGGATCAATCATTGGGGTTGATATCAGCTTTGTAATGTCAGCTGACATCAAACCCACAGGTTAGAAATGGAGAGGTGCCTATAAGACTCCCCCATTACTAACCATATAATCAAATTGTGAAAAATACACAGCCAGAATAAAGTCCTTTAATTGAAAGAAAGAAACAGACTCCTTTATTTAAATAAATACTCACCTTAGCTCTTTTCCCAATTTATCACTGTAAAATAAAAAATAACAAACCACCGTATTCCTCACCGGTCTGATGAGAAGATAACCCATAACTGTGCCACAACGATCTTGAAGGTTTGGAGAGCAGTCACATCAATGATGCAACCTCACACCATGCCAGCTGGAACACGTTGGTTAGAGCTTGGAAATCTCTGCTTATAACTGACGGTAACCGTAATGATGGTATGTCTCTATAAGCTTTGGACATCTAAAGACTGAGGTTTAAGGGGTAAAATTTCTCATTTTGGTGAGTGACAAACTGGCCCTTGCATGCCATTTTCAGGAGGCTTATTCGATATGCAATGGTTCTCTGTGAAATTTCCACTTTAGAAAGGAGGAAAACTAGATCTTTATAGCGCCACCTGTTTGAAGCAACAATCCCACAAGTCACTATCGAGTCTTTAATGAGACTGAAATTGTTACGCATTCTTCTTTTCAAACTAGCTCTAGCTCAGTGCGATTGGATGGGCAGTGTCTGTGAACAGCTGTTTTCAAGATTTTGCCAAAGATTCTCATTGGTATTTTGGTCTTGACTTTGAGTTAATAGAAATTCTGAACACATCAATATGCTTTGATCTAAACTTTTCCATTGTAGTTCTGCCAGTAGGTTTAGGGTCATTGTTCTGCTAGAAAGTGAACCTATGCCTCCTTGTTAAAGCTTTTGTAACCTCTAACAGTATTTCCTCCAGGATTGTCTTGTGTTTAGCTCCATCCATCTTCCCATCAAATCTGCCCAGCTTCTGTGTCACCAGTGAAGAAAAACATTGCCATGATGCCACCATCATGTTTAATGCTGGGAATGGTGTTTTCAGTGTGATGTGCAGTGTTAGTTTTCACCAGACAAAGTGTTTTACATTTAGCCCAAAAGTTCTACTTTAGTCTCATCTGACCGGAGCACATTTTTCCACATGCTAGCTGTGTCCCTATATGGCTTTTTGCAAACTGCAAACAAAATTTGTTATGGCTTATTTTCAAAAGTTGCTTTCTTCTTTCTTCGTACATAAAGTGTCATGCCGTTGCTGCCGCCGCCTCTCCCCACTGCAGCTCGCCGGGTGCACGCGCGCGTCGCATTCAGCTCTGCGCGTGCGCACATCTGATTCCTCTGTTGGCGCTCTTTCCTGTCCTCTCCGTCATCCTGGAGGACTGTAACCTGGAAGTAGCTCCCATGCTGCTATGTAAACTGCTTCCTGCTGCTTCTCTGTGCCTGATGTTCATTTGTGTTTACAAGTGTTTCTGGCCACCTGTGGTCTCTGTGCATTCCTAGCTCTCTGACTTTGGGTCTCCTCCGCCCTCTGCAGTGCCTGCCTGTTTCCTGTGTTCCTGCCTTGTTCCTTCAGTTCCTTTTCCTCTGCGGTACCTGCCCGGCTCCTAAATCTTTTCCTTGCTCCCGTCAGCCTCGGTGTCGCCATATTGTCCTGCCAGCCTCCGTGCCTCCGTAGCGTTCCCATCTTCTCCCTTGTCTCAGTAGTTCCTTTCTGTTCCCTCTTTCCCTTTGTGCCTGCTGTGTTTCCATCTGATCTCAGTCGTCCCTCCAGCTTCCGTGGCGATAGTCCCTCACGGGCCTGCCCCTAACTCTCCCTGTATAGGGGGCAGTCCACCTGGCCAGCTCGTCCGAGAGGGGTTCGTCATCACGGTCCAGTGGGTCCACTCTCCGTTTTTCACTGTTTTAATCTACATGCTCTATAGGACTGCACTCGGGTGACATCCGAGTGCAGCCAGATTCTTACAGCGTCACAGTAACATCAGGCCATGGACCCCGCTGGAGTCTCCGCCACTCAAAAGGAGTTACTCTTTTTGCGTGAAAACCAGACTAGGATCATGTCATTTTTAAAGAATATGGAGTCTCGCCTAGCGGCTTTACAGCCTTCTGATCCTGGTATTGCTCCGCAGTTGGTTGCCCTTCAGCAGGAGCTAGGTCAACAACGGGACACTCGGTCCCATATTTTGAATTTTATGGCCTCCATTAATGATCGGCTTCTCTCCCTCCAGAATGTGGCCTCTGTTTCCACTCCTGTCTCTGCGCCACAACCCTCGCCCCGACTTGCTAGACCTCCTCGGTATGGTGGGGATTCTAAAGAGTGCCGCGGCTTTCTTAATCAATGCCAGTTGCATTTTGAATTGTCTCCGCTACTTTATCCTACCGACCGAGCTAAGGTTGCTTTTATAGTATCCCATTTGGAGAGTGAGGCTTTGGCGTGGGTTAATCCCCTCTGGGAGCGTGATGATCCTTTGGTCTCCCAACTCAATCCGTTCCTGGATACCTTCCGTAAGGTTTTTGAAGAACCTGGTCGTCTGGTCTCTACCACTGAGTCCCTCTTTAACCTTTACCAGGGTACTCTCTCAGTAGCCCAGTACGCCATCCGTTTCCGGACTCTGTCCTCAGACCTTGGGTGGAATAATGAGGCTTTGGTTGGAGCGTTTTGGCGTGGTTTGTCTTCACGGATTAAGGATGAGTTGGTGGGACAGGACACTCCCACCTCTTTGGATGATCTTATCTCCTTGGCCATACGTATTGATCTGCGCTTTCAGGAGCGCACTCGTGAGCTTGCCAGAGAGAGGAGACCTCTTCGCCAGACTACTGTTGCTCGAGGGACTTCTTTTTCTCAAGCAGCCCCGGTGGCTTCTTCATCTTCTCCTGAACCCATGCAGGTCGATCGCCTTAAGTCTTCTGAGCAACGCCGCAAGGAGAGACTCGCACAAGGTCTTTGTTTTTACTGTGGCTGTGCCTCTCATCTCTTACGCGTTTGTCCTCAGAAGCCGGAAAACGCATCCGCCTAGGACAGGTAAGAGAGGCCTTCCTAGGTGGTTATGATTCCTCTCCGCCTCTGGTTTTGTCTGTTATTCTACATTTAGGTTCCCGTCACTTTTCTCTGGAGGCTTATGTTGATTCAGGAGTGGCTGGGAACTTTGTTCAGCTCGAGGTTGTTAACAGGCTTGGGATGCCTGTTAGACCCTTGGAGACTCCTAGACAAATAGCTTCCGTCGATGGTCAGCCTTTGCGGGAGACCGTCAACTTGGTTACGGAGGAAGTCGAACTTCAGATTGGAGCTCTTCATCGTGAGAAACTGGCCTTTTATGTTTTACCTTCTTTGTCTCATTCTTTCCTTTTGGGTCTTCCTTGGTTGAGAGATCACGAACCCACACTGGACTGGCGTACTGGAGATGTTCTATGGTGGGGACAGTCTTGTCTGAACAGGTGCCTGCTTCCCGTCAAGCCTGCGTCCTCCTCTCGGTCTGCTTCGGAATCCATGGGAATTCCTTCAGCCTATTGCGCTTTGTTGGACGTCTTTAACAAGAAGGAAGCGGAGATTTTGCCGCCGCACCGCTCTTATGACTGCCCGATAGACCTTGTTCCTGGTTCTACTCCACCTAGGGGTCGTATTTACCCATTGTCTCCTACCGAGACTCAAGCCATGTCCGAATATATTCAAGAGAATCTGGCCAGAGGCTTCATTCGAAAGTCTTCCTCACCTGCAGGAGCTGGGTTCTTCTTCGTTAAAAAGAAGGATGGTTCTCTTCGCCCATGTATAGACTACCGGGGTCTCAACACCATCACGATCAAAAACAAGTACCCACTACCTCTCATACCAGAACTCTTTGATCGTCTACGTGGAGCACGAATCTTTACCAAATTGGATCTCAGAGGAGCTTATAATTTGATCCGTATCCGTTCTGTTGACGAGTGGAAGACTGCGTTTAATACCAGAGATGGTCATTATGAATATTTGGTTATGCCATTCGGTTTATGCAATGCACCCGCAGTCTTCCAGGAGTTCATAAATGATGTTTTCCGGGATCTACTTTACACCTGTGTTGTAGTGTACTTGGACGATATCCTTGTGTTCTCTCCAGATCTGTCTACTTACAGAAGAGATGTACGGCAAGTACTTCAGCATTTGAGAGAGAATCGGCTGTACGCAAAACTGGAAAAATGTGTCTTCGAACAGTCATCTCTACCCTTCTTGGGTTTCATCATTTCCGACGCTGGTTTGTGTATGGATCCGGGAAAAGTTTCTGCCGTGCTCAACTGGCCGCGTCCTCTTGGAGTGAAAGCAATTCAGCGATTTCTTGGATTTGCTAACTACTATCGGCAGTTTATACCTCACTTTTCCTCTCTTTCAGCTCCAATCTCCTCCATGATTCGGAAGGGTGCCAATCCTCATCTGTGGTCGTCTGAGGCCGAAGAGGCTTTCTGGTCCATCAAGCAAGCCTTTGCCTCAGCTCCTATTCTTTATCGTCCAGTGGCCAATAAACCCTTCATCCTTGAAGTAGATGCTTCTGCAATTGGAGCTGGAGCTGTGCTCTCGCAGAAATCCTCTTCTGGTCGTCTTGTGCCCTGTGGTTTTTTCTCTAAGATCTTCTCCTCCTCAGAAAAAAATTATTCCATCGGTGATAAAGAACTTTTGGCAATCAAGTTGGCATTAGAGGAGTGGCGGTACCTCTTAGAAGGGGCTTTACATCGTTTTATAATCTACAGCGATCACAAGAATCTGGCGTATATTTGTTCTGCGCAAAGACTTAATCCTCGGCAGGCCAGGTGGGCCTTGTTTTTCGCCAGGTTTGACTTCGAACTTCGTTTCTTGCCAGGAAATAAAAACTCCAAAGCCGACGCTCTGTCTAGGTCATTCCAGGTGGTGGATTTGGAGGACGAGCCTGCACACATCATTGATCCTGCCAGAGTCATCACAGTTGCTCCAGTCTCTCTCACTTCGTTGCCTCCGGGTAAGACCTTTGTCGCTGAAGAGAACAGGAGACGTGTCTTACTTTGGGGTCACGCCTCCAAACTGGCTGGACATGTTGGTTTAAAAAAAACCTTTCGTTTGATCTCTCGTTTTTACTGGTGGCCAACGTTGTCTAAGGATGTCCAAAGTTTTGTCGCCTCTTGTCCTTCCTGTGCCAAGAATAAGATTCCCAGGCAACTACCTTCTGGGCTTCTACATCCTTTGCCAGTACCATCCACTCCGTGGCAACATTTATCTATGGATTTCATCACTGATCTGCCTCATTCTTCTGGTTCCACCGTCATCTTCGTGGTCATGGACCGTTTCTCCAAGATGGCTCATTTCATCGCTCTCCCAGGTTTACCTTCTGCTCCCGAATTGGCAAAGATTTTTGTTCACCATATTTTTCGTCTTCATGGTCTTCCTTTACATATTGTTTCTGACCAAGGTGTTCAATTCATAGCCCGCTTCTGGAGATCCCTCTGCAAATCTATGAACATTTCACTTGATTTTTCTTCGGCCTACCATCCACAGTACAATGGCAAGGTGGAACGTACTAATCAGACCTTGGAAACTTATCTCCGCCATTTTTCCAATTCTCATCAGAATGATTGGTCTGACTTACTGCCATGGGCTGAGTTTTCTTACAATAACCATCCCGGCGAAGCCACTAACAAATCTCCATTTTTTATCGTCTACGGTCAACATCCTGGTCTTCCTCTTCCGGTTCCTCCTGTCTCTACTGTACCAGCGGCTGATCTTCTGTCTAGAGAGTTCTCCAGGGTCTGGCAGGAGACCAAGTCCGCCCTTGAGTTGGCTCAAGTTAGGATGAAGAGACATGCGGACAAAAGACGTCTTGATTCTCCTATATTCCATCCTGGGGACAAAGTTTGGGTTTCTTCTAAATTTATCCGTCTCAAAATCCCTTCACATAAGCTGGGTCCTCGCTATATCGGTCCATTCGAAGTTTTGTCTCGTATTAATGACGTTTCTTACAAACTTAAGTTGCCTGCCTCTCTGCGTATTTCTAATTCTTTTCATTCAGATAATAAATGGGAAATGTTTAAGAACATCCTAAATAGGCAGTGTAAGCGGTTTATACCTTGTGGGAATAAAAGGACTAGAAATAGGAAAAACCCAATGTGGCTAAACAAAGAAGTAAGACAGGCAATTAACAGTAAAAAGAAAGCATTTGCACTACTAAAGCAGGATGGCACCATTGAAGCTCTAAAAAACTATAGGGAGAAAAATACTTTATCTAAAAAACTAATTAAAGCTGCCAAAAAGGAAACAGAGAAGCACATTGCTAAGGAGAGTAAAACTAATCCCAAACTGTTCTTCAACTATATCAATAGTAAAAGAATAAAAACTGAAAATGTAGGCCCCTTAAAAAATAGTGAGGAAAGAATGGTTGTAGATGACGAGGAAAAAGCTAACATATTAAACACCTTCTTCTCCACGGTATTCACGGTGGAAAATGAAATGCTAGGTGAAATCCCAAGAAACAATGAAAACCCTATATTAAGGGTCACCAATCTAACCCAAGAAGAGGTGCGAAACCGGCTAAATAAGATTAAAATAGATAAATCTCCGGGTCCGGATGGCATACACCCACGAGTACTAAGAGAACTAAGTAATGTAATAGATAAACCATTATTTCTTATTTTTAGTGACTCTATAGCGACAGGGTCTGTTCCGCAGGACTGGCGCATAGCAAATGTGGTGCCAATATTCAAAAAGGGCTCTAAAAGTGAACCTGGAAATTATAGGCCAGTAAGTCTAACCTCTATTGTTGGTAAAATATTTGAAGGGTTTCTGAGGGATGTTATTCTGGATTATCTCAATGATAATAACTGTTTAACTCCATATCAGCATGGGTTTATGAGAAATCGCTCCTGTCAAACCAATCTAATCAGTTTTTATGAAGAGGTAAGCTATAGACTGGACCACGGTGAGTCATTGGACGTGGTATATCTCGATTTTTCCAAAGCGTTTGATACCGTGCCGCACAAGAGGTTGGTACACAAAATGAGAATGCTTGGTCTGGGGGAAAATGTGTGTAAATGGGTTAGTAACTGGCTTAATGATAGAAAGCAGAGGGTGGTTATAAATGGTATAGTCTCTAACTGGGTCGCTGTGACCAGTGGGGTACCGCAGGGGTCAGTATTGGGACCTGTTCTCTTCAACATATTCATTAATGATCTGGTAGAAGGTTTACACAGTAAAATATCGATATTTGCAGATGATACAAAACTATGTAAAGCAGTTAATACAAGAGAAGATAGTATTCTGCTACAGATGGATCTGGATAAGTTGGAAACTTGGGCTGAAAGGTGGCAGATGAGGTTTAACAATGATAAATGTAAGGTTATACACATGGGAAGAGGGAATCAATATCACCATTACACACTGAACGGGAAACCACTGGGTAAATCTGACAGGGAGAAGGACTTGGGGATCCTAGTTAATGATAAACTTACCTGGAGCAGCCAGTGCCAGGCAGCAGCTGCCAAGGCAAACAGGATCATGGGGTGCATTAAAAGAGGTCTGGATACACATGATGAGAGCATTATACTGCCTCTGTACAAATCCCTAGTTAGACCGCACATGGAGTACTGTGTCCAGTTTTGGGCACCGGTGCTCAGGAAGGATATAATGGAACTAGAGAGAGTACAAAGGAGGGCAACAAAATTAATAAAGGGGATGGGAGAACTAGAATACCCAGATAGATTAGCGAAATTAGGATTATTTAGTCTAGAAAAAAGACGACTGAGGGGCGATCTAATAACCATGTATAAGTATATAAGGGGACAATACAAATATCTCGCTGAGGATCTGTTTATACCAAGGAAGGTGACGGGCACAAGGGGGCATTCTTTGCGTCTGGAGGAGAGAAGGTTTTTCCACCAACATAGAAGAGGATTCTTTACTGTTAGGGCAGTGAGAATCTGGAATTGCTTGCCTGAGGAGGTGGTGATGGCGAACTCAGTCGAGGGGTTCAAGAGAGGCCTGGATGTCTTCCTGGAGCAGAACAATATTGTATCATACAATTATTAGGTTCTGTAGAAGGACGTAGATCTGGGGATTTATTATGATGGAATATAGGCTGAACTGGATGGACAAATGTCTTTTTTCGGCCTTACTAACTATGTTACTATGTTACTATGTTACTATGTGTCTCTCCTTAAACCTGTAGTTTTTAATCAGTTTCATTCTTCTAACCTTTGTTCTCCTTCGCCTGTTTCCAAGGATGATGTCTTTGAAGTTAGGGACATTTTAGCCATGAAAAAACTTAGAGGGAGAACTTTGTTTTTGGTTGACTGGAAGGGTTTTGGTCCTGAGGAGAGGTCCTGGGAGCCTCGAGAGAACATTCGGGCTCCTCGTATTTTGTCCCAGTTTCTTACTAGTCTTAAAAAGGAGGGGCGTAAAGATGGGGGTACTGTCATGCCGTTGCTGCTGCCGCCTCTCCCCACTGCAGCTCGCCGGGTGCGCGCGTGCGTCGCATTCAGCTCTGCGCGTGCGCACATCTGATTCCTCTGTTGGCGCTCTTTCCTGTCCTCTCCGTCATCCTGGAGGACTGTAACCTGGAAGTAGCTCCCATGCTGCTATGTAAACTGCTTCCTGCTGCTTCTCTGTGCCTGATGTTCATTTGTGTTTGCAAGTGCTTCTGGCCACCTGTGGTCTCTGTGCGTTCCTAGCTCTCTGACTTTGGGTCTCCTCCGCCCTCTGCAGTGCCTGCCTGTTTCCTGTGTTCCTGCCTTGTTCCTTCAGTTCCTTTTCCTCTGCGGTACCTGCCCGGCTCCTATATCTTTTCCTTGCTCCCGTCAGCCTCGGTGTCTCCATATTGTCCTGACAGCCTCTGTGCCTCCGTAGCGTTCCCATCTTCTCCCTTGTCTCAGTAGTTCCTTTCTGTTCCCTCTTTCCCTTTGTGCCTGCTGTGTTTCCATCTGATCTCAGTCGTCCCTCCAGCTTCCGTGGCGATAGTCCCTCACGGGCCTGCCCCTAACTCTCCCTGTATAGGGGGCAGTCCACCTGGTCAGCTCGTCCGAGAGGGGTTCGTCATCACGGTCCAGTGGGTCCACTCTCCGTTTTTCACTGTTTTAATCTACATGCTCTATAGGACTGCACTCGGGTGACATCCGAGTGCAGCCAGATTCTTACAGCGTCACAGTAACATCAGGCCATGGACCCCGCTGGAGTCTCCGCCACTCAAAAGGAGTTACTCTTTTTGCGTGAAAACCAGACTAGGATCATGTCATTTTTAAAGAATATGGAGTCTCGCCTAGCGGCTTTACAGCCTTCTGATCCTGGTATTGCTCCGCAGTTGGTTGCCCTTCAGCAGGAGCTAGGTCAACAACGGGACACTCGGTCCCATATTTTGAATTTTATGGCCTCCATTAATGATCGGCTTCTCTCCCTCCAGAATGTGGCCTCTGTTTCCACTCCTGTCTCTGCGCCACAAC
The DNA here is from genome assembly GCF_032444005.1 of Ranitomeya imitator. Taxonomy (NCBI): domain Eukaryota; kingdom Metazoa; phylum Chordata; class Amphibia; order Anura; family Dendrobatidae; genus Ranitomeya; species Ranitomeya imitator. The sequence continues at coordinate 282,945,288 of NC_091286.1, forward strand.
CCTCGCCCCGACTTGCTAGACCTCCTCGGTATGGTGGGGATTCTAAAGCGTGCCGCGGCTTTCTTAATCAATGCCAGTTGCATTTTGAATTGTCTCCGCTACTTTATCCTACCGACCGAGCTAAGGTTGCTTTTATAGTATCCCATTTGGAGGGTGAGGCTTTGGCGTGGGTTAATCCCCTCTGGGAGCGTGATGATCCTTTGGTCTCCCAACTCAATCCGTTCCTGGATTCCTTCCGTAAGGTTTTTGATAAACCTGGTCGTCTGGTCTCTACCACTGAGTCCCTCTTTAACCTTTACCAGGGTACTCTCTCAGTAGCCCAGTACGCCATCCGTTTCCGGACTCTGTCCTCAGACCTTGGGTGGAATAATGAGGCTTTGGTTGGAGCGTTTTGGCGTGGTGTGTCTTCACGGATTAAGGATGAGTTGGCGGGACAGGCCACTCCCACCTCTTTGGATGATCTTATCTCCTTGGCCATACCTATTGATCTGTGCTTTCAGGAGCGCACTCGTGAGCTTGCCAGAGAGAGGAGACCTCTTCGCCAGACCACCGTTGCTCGAGGGACTTCTTTTTCTCAAGCAGCCCCGATGGCTTCTTCATCTTCTCCTGAACCCATGCAGGTCGATCGCCTTAAGTCTTCTGAGCAACGCCGCAAGGAGAGACTCGCACAAGGTCTTTGTTTTTACTGCGGCTGTGCCTCTCATCTCTTACGCGCTTGTCCTCAGAAGCCGGGAAACGCATCCGCCTAGGACAGGTAAGAGAGGCCTTCCTAGGTGGTTATGATTCCTCTCCGCCTCTGGTTTTGTCTGTTATTCTACATTTAGGTTCCCGTCACTTTTCTCTGGAGGCTTATGTTGATTCAGGAGCGGCTGGGAACTTTGTTCAGCTCGAGGTTGTTAACAGGCTTGGGATACCTGTTAGACCCTTGGAGACTCCTAGACAAATAGCTTCCGTCGATGGTCAGCCTTTGCGGGAGACCGTCAACTTGGTTACGGAGGAAGTCGAACTTCAGATTGGAGCTCTTCATCGTGAGAAACTGGCCTTTTATGTTTTACCTTCTTTGTCTCATTCTTTCCTTTTGGGTCTTCCTTGGTTGAGAGATCACGAACCCACACTGGACTGGCGTACTGGAGATGTTCTATGGTGGGGACAGTCTTGTCTGAACAGGTGCCTGCTTCCCGTCAAGCCTGCGTCCTCCTCTCGGTCTGCTTCGGAATCCATGGGAATTCCTTCAGCCTATTGCGCTTTGTTGGACGTCTTTAACAAGAAGGAAGCGGAGATTTTGCCGCCGCACCGCTCTTATGACTGCCCGATAGACCTTGTTCCTGGTTCTACTCCACCTAGGGGTCGTATTTACCCATTGTCTCCTACCGAGACTCAAGCCATGTCCGAATATATTCAAGAGAATCTGGCCAGAGGCTTCATTCGAAAGTCTTCCTCACCTGCAGGAGCTGGGTTCTTCTTCGTTAAAAAGAAGGATGGTTCTCTTCGCCCATGTATAGACTACCGGGGTCTCAACACCATCACGATCAAAAACAAGTACCCACTTCCTCTCATACCAGAACTCTTTGATCGTCTACGTGGAGCACGAATCTTTACCAAATTGGATCTCAGAGGAGCTTATAATTTGATCCGTATCCGTTCTGTTGACGAGTGGAAGACTGCGTTTAATACCAGAGATGGTCATTATGAATATTTGGTTATGCCATTCGGTTTATGCAATGCACCCGCAGTCTTCCAGGAGTTCATAAATGATGTTTTCCGGGATCTACTTTACACCTGTGTTGTAGTGTACTTGGACGATATCCTTGTGTTCTCTCCAGATCTGTCTACTTACAGAAGAGATGTACAGCAAGTACTTCAGCATTTGAGAGAGAATCGGCTGTACGCAAAACTGGAAAAATGTGTCTTCGAACAGTCATCTCTACCCTTCTTGGGTTTCATCATTTCCGACGCTGGTTTGTGTATGGATCCGGGAAAAGTTTCTGCCGTGCTCAACTGGCCAAGTCCTCTTGGAGTGAAAGCAATTCAGTGATTTCTTGGATTTGCTAACTACTATCGGCAGTTTATACCTCACTTTTCCTCTCTTTCAGCTCCAATCTCCTCCATGATTCGGAAGGGTGCCAATCCTCATCTGTGGTCGTCTGAGGCCGAAGAGGCTTTCCGGTCCATCAAGCAAGCCTTTGCCTCAGCTCCTATTCTTCATCGTCCAGTGGCCAATAAACCCTTCATCCTTGAAGTAGATGCTTCTGCAATTGGAGCTGGAGCTGTGCTCTCGCAGAAATCCTCTTCTGGTCGTCTTGTGCCCTGTGGTTTTTTCTCTAAGATCTTCTCCTCCTCAGAAAAAAATTATTCCATCGGTGATAAAGAACTTTTGGCAATCAAGTTGGCATTAGAGGAGTGGCGGTACCTCTTAGAAGGGGCTTTACATCGTTTTATAATCTACAGCGATCACAAGAATCTGGCGTATATTCGTTCTGTTTCTGACCGAGGTGTTCAATTCACCGCCCGCTTCTGGAGATAACTCTGCAAATCTATGAACATTTCGCTTGATTTTTCTTCGGCCTACCATCCACAGTCCAATGGCAAGGTGGAACGTACTAATCAGACCTTGGAAACTTATCTCCGCCATTTTTCCAATTCTCATCAGAATGATTGGTCTGACTTACTGCCATGGGCTGAGTTTTCTTACAATAACCATCCCGGCGAAGCCACTAACAAATCTCCATTTTTTATCGTCTACGGTCAACATCCTGGTCTTCCTCTTCCGGTTCCTCCTGTCTCTACTGTACCAGCGGCTGATCTTCTGTCTAGAGAGTTCTCCAGGGTCTGGCAGGAGACCAAGTCCGCCCTTGAGTTGGCTCAAGTTAGGATGAAGAGACATGCGGACAAAAGACGTCTTGATTCTCCTATATTCCATCCTGGGGACAAAGTTTGGGTTTCTTCTAAATTTATCCATCTCAAAATCCCTTCACATAAGCTGGGTCCTCGCTATATCGGTCCATTCGAAGTTTTGTCTCGTATTAATGACGTTTCTTACAAACTTAAGTTGCCTGCCTCTCTGCGTATTTCTAATTCTTTTCATGTGTCTCTCCTTAAACCTGTAGTTTTTAATCAGTTTCATTCTTCTAACCTTTGTTCTCCTTCGCCTGTTTCCGAGGATGATGTCTTTGAAGTTAGGGACATTTTAGCCATGAAAAAACTTAGAGGGAGAACTTTGTTTTTGGTTGACTGGAAGGGTTTTGGTCCTGAGGAGAGGTCCTGGGAGCCTCGAGAGAACATTCGGGCTCCTTGTATTTTGTCCCGGTTTCTTTCTAGTCTTAAAAAGGAGGGGCGTAAAGATGGGGGTACTGTCATGCCGTTGCTGCCGCCGCCTCTCCCCACTGCAGCTCGCCGGGTGCACGCGCGCGTCGCATTCAGCTCTGCGCGTGCGCACATCTGATTCCTCTGTTGGCGCTCTTTCCTGTCCTCTCCGTCATCCTGGAGGACTGTAACCCGGAAGTAGCTCCCATGCTGCTATGTAAACTGCTTCCTGCTGCTTCTCTGTGCCTGATGTTCATTTGTGTTTACAAGTGCTTCTGGCCACCTGAGGTCTCTGTGCGTTCCTAGCTCTCTGACTTTGGGTCTCCTCCGCCCTCTGCAGTGCCTGCCTGTTTCCTGTGTTCCTGCCTTGTTCCTTCAGTTCCTTTTCCTCTGCGGTACCTGCCCGGCTCCTATATCTTTTCCTTGCTCCCGTCAGCCTCGGTGTCTCCATATTGTCCTGACAGCCTCCGTGCCTCCGTAGCGTTCCCATCTTCTCCCTTGTCTCAGTAGTTCCTTTCTGTTCCCTCTTTCCCTTTGTGCCTGCTGTGTTTCCATCTGATCTCAGTCGTCCCTCCAGCTTCCGTGGCGATAGTCCCTCACGGGCCTGCCCCTAACTCTCCCTGTATAGGGGGCAGTCCACCTGGTCAGCTCGTCCGAGAGGGGTTCGTCATCACGGTCCAGTGGGTCCACTCTCCGTTTTTCACTGTTTTAATCTACATGCTCTATAGGACTGCACTCGGGTGACATCCGAGTGCAGCCAGATTCTTACAGCGTCACATAAAGGTCATAGATATGGAGTGCATGACTAAGGGTACCGTCACACAGTGGCACTTTGATCGCTAGGACTTCACGATCCGTGACGTTCCAGCGATATCCTTACGATCTCGCTGTGTTTGACACGCTACTGCGATCAAAGTAAGAAAGTGACAGCGCTCCATCCGGGTGTAGTCCAAATCAGCAAATTTATTCAAGCCATAAAACAGCAGACGGCTTTATGGCTTGAATAAATTTGCTGATTTGGACTACACCCGGACTACACCCGGACTACACCCGGATGGATCGCTGTCACTTTCTTACTTTGAGCTTTCGATGGTCCTAGTGGGTTCCCTGGACCTGGACGGGCGCTCCGGCTTGTGAAGTGCGGTTAGCCATCTTGTTTGATTTGGACGCTACTGCGATCAGGGACCCCGCTGAGAATCGTACGTTGTAGCAGACCGTTTGAAACTTTCTTTCGTCACTGGAACTCCCGCTGACATCGCTGAATCGGCGTGTGTGACGCCGATTCAGCGATGTCTTCACTGGTAACCAGGGTAAACATTGGGTTACTAAGCGCAGGGCCGCGCTTAGTAACCCGATGTTTACCCTAGTTACCAGCGTAAACGTAAAAAAACAAACACTACATACTTACCTTCCGTGTCTGTCCTCCGGCGCTGTGCTTCTCTGCACTGGCTGTGAGCGCCGGCCAGCTGGAAAGCACAGCGGTGACGTCACCGCTCTGTTTTACGGCTGACCGGCGCTGACAGTGCAGAGGAAAGCACAGCGCCGGAGGACAGACACGGAAGGTAAGTATGTAGTGTTTGTTTTTTTACGTTTACGCTGGTAACCAGGGTAAACATCAGGTTACTAAGCGCGGCCCTGCGCTTAGTAACCCGATGTTTACCCTGGTTACCAAGGGACTTCGTGATCGTTGGTCGCTGGAGAGCTGTCTATGTGACAGCTCTCCAGCGACCAAACAGCGACGCTGCAGCGATCGACATCGTTGTCGTATCGCTGCAGCGTCGTTTCAGTGTGACGCTACCCTAAGACTGGAGTTACACCAAATGTATAAAAAAATCGGTCTGATTCTCACTGCCGAGAGTAATGTGAGTGTAATGCAAGTGTCATATGTTTTTTATGCAATACAATGTTTCATACTTAGCATCAGATTTATATCCTAATGCAGTGCGATTGCAAAGCAATTTTTAACATGAGCTTTTACATTGAGCAATTCTCTATGTCATTTACACGTAGTTTTGAAAGGAAATATTCATCGAAACACATACATGTAGACAGATAGGTAGAGATTAAAGCAGGCAATTTAGCAGCCGCTTACAGTAAAATCACAGCAGGATCCGACAGGATAGAGTAGATGGATTACATAGAGTATATACACATACGGTATATAAATGTATAGATATCAGTCACATATATGTATATATTACATAGATAGAAGAAAAGCCAGTAATTCATCTGGATAAACATAGACAGGCACGGTTTTTGAACAAAACAGTCCCTTTGGTTTATTAAAGACTCATAAACCATATCAGGAACAGTCCATTACACATTCCATCAGGATATCACATTAAGTCTGCAGCAACTAAACACGCTGGTCCTCCTCTGACCAGTTGCCGTGGGTTACCACACAGTTCATATAACATAAGAAGCACAAATCAATAGTACCCTATGGGAGCTCCTGCTCCACCTGCTGACTCCTTGTCAGTCCTCTCTCTTGGGAAAGCTGCCTCACGGGGATCACCAACTTGCCAGGTCGGCACACATTAGTCAGTCCAGACCCACCGAAGGACTGCAGCTTCCCCAAACAGTAGCTGTCACTGGCTCTGCAGATCCCTGTCCTCACCTCGTGCTGTTCAGGGATCCGGTCCTACTCCCAGGACCTCCCAACACCCAGGTTACTCAGGATCACACAGGTGGCCTGTCCGGGTACTATTCAGGACGTCCATCCCCGGCTGGGACCGTCCAATACCCAGGCCACCAGTAGCAAAGCCCCACCATGTGCTCTTCAGGAAGCCTCCTCCCAGGTCTTCCAACACAGGCATCAAGCAGGAAACTTACAGCGACATGTGACCCACACCCTGGTCGCATCATAAACCTCTAACCACTCCCCTGGGTGGGAGTGTGGGTGTGTGGCTAATTCATCCCGCCCATCTCACATAACTAGCCCTACCAACCTCCTATTATAAACATACAAAATACTTCAGGGACCTATAGTCCCACAACACCATATCGCTTCAGGCTGGCAGCGCAGAGTCTCCTCCTCTGCGACACACATATCGGCCATTCACCACAATGCCGGACTTTGTCACATAATCACATCCATGCATGCAACTGCCATGCACTCTCACAGCCTCAATATGCCTCCGTGCGTATACTGGGGAGACCATGCAGCGCCCCCTACCTGTTACAGGGGTCACTGCATCACAATACACATAGAATAGATAGATATATAGCTGTCAGTGACATATACAAACAGCACAGTGCATGTGCAGCTTACTGTACATGTATTTAATTATTAAAAGATTGTTTTGCTGAATGAAATGGCGTGGGCTCTCACATAATTTTCTTAGCCAGCAGAGGGAAAGCCGAAGCTTGGGGGCAGATGGTTATAGCCTGGGAAGGGGGTAAAACCCTTGGAGCTCCCCAGGCTATTAATATCAGCTCACAACTGTAAAGAATTAAAATAACAAACAACAATATTTCTCACCTGTCCGCTGAGAAGATGATAATCCATTTGTTCCACAATGGGTGTAGCTCTGCTACATCTAGATGGTAGGCTGCATGGTTGCGTTATGTGACCATACAGCCTGACATCCAGCAGAGACATTGAGCAGCATCTGCTACCATGGCCCAGTGTTTTGCAGTGAACTCCTATAACCTGTCAAACGTCACCACAAGCGTGAGAAAGTTCTCACATATGCAGTGCGGTCTGAAAGGTCCTGGGAGTTCACAGCCAATGAACTCACTTCACCTAACTGACATCAGCGTGAGCACTATTAGAAATTTTCCTACTGCACTTGCGCTGATGTCAGTTTTAGTGAAGTGTGTTCATAGGTCCTGGAACTTTCTCGCACTCGCTGTGACGTCAGACAGGTTATAGGAGTTCATCGCGAGACACTGATAGAAGGATTACACAAAGTAGTTTCATCTATGAAATGTTGATACACACTACCATTGAAAAGTTTGGGGTCACCCAGACAATTTTGGTTTTTCCATGAAAACTCATACTTTTATTAATCAAATGAGTTGCCAAACGAATTTGAAATCTAGTCCAGACATTGACAAGGTTCAAAAAAAAGATTTTTATCTGAAATAATAATTTTCTCCTTCAAACTTTGCTTTCATTAAAGGGACACTGTCACCTGATTTTGGAGGAACAATCTTCAGCCATGGAGGCGGGGTTTTTGGGTTTTTGATTCACCCTTTCCTTACCCGCTGGCTGAATGCTGGCTGCAATATTGGATTGAAGTTCATTCTCTGTCCTCCATAGTACACGCCTGCGCAAGGCAAGATTGCCTTGTGCAGGCATGTACTACGGAGGACAGAGAATGAACTTCAATCCAATATTGCAGCCAGCGGGTGAGGAAAGGGTGAATCAAAAACCCCAAAACCCCGCCTCCATGGCTGAAGATTGTTCCCTCCAAATTCTGGTGACAGTGTCCCTTTAAAGAATGCTCCCTTTGCAGCAATTACAGCATTGCAGACCTTTGGCATTCTAGCACTTAATTTGCTTAGGTAATCTGGAGAAATGTCACCCCATGCTTCCAGAAGCCCCTCCCACAAGTTGGTTTGGCTTGATGGGCACTTTTTGCGCACCATACGGTCAAGCTGCTCCCACAACAGCTAAATGGGGTTGAAATCTGGTGACTGCGCTGGCCACTCCATTACAGATAGAATACCAGCTGCCTGCTTCTTCCCTAAATAGCTCTTGCATAATTTCGAGATTTGCTTTGGGTCATTGTCCTGTTGTATGATGAAATTAGCTCCAATCAAGCGCTGTCCACAGGGTATGGCATGGTGCTGCAAAATGGAGTGATAGCCTTCCATATTCAAAATCACTTTTACCTTGTACAAATCTCCCACTTTACCAGCACCAATGCAACCCCAGACCATCACATTACCTCCACTATGCTTGACAGGTGATGTCAGGCACTCTTCCAACATCTTTTCAGTTGTTCTGCATCTCACAAATGTTCTTCTGTGGGACCCAAACACCTCAAACTTGGATTCGTCTGTCCATAACACTTTTTTCCAATCTTCCACTGTCCAATGTCTGTGTTCTTTTGCCCATATTAATCTTTTCCTTTTATTAGCCAGTCTCAGACATGGCTTTTTCTTTACCACTCTGCCCTGAATGCCAGCATCCCGTAGTCGCCTCTTCACTGTAGACGTTGACACTGGTGTTTTGCGTGTACTATTTAATGAAGCTGCCAGTTGAGGACCTGTGAGGTGTCAATTTCTCAAACTACAGACTCTAATGTACTTGTCTTGTTGCTCAATTGTCACTTCTCTTTTTACTCTGGTTAGAGCCTGTTTGTGCTCTTGTCTGAAGGGAGTAGTATACACCTTTGTAGGAAATCTTCAGTTTTTTGGCAATTTCTCACATGGAATAGCCTTCATTTCTAAGAACAAGAATAGACTGTTGCGTTTCACATGAAAGTTCTTTTTCTGGTCATTTTGAGAGTTTAATGGAATCAACAAATGTAATGCACCAGATTCTCAACTAGCTCAAAGGAAGGTCAGGTTTATAGCTTCTCTAATCAGCCAAACTGTTTTCAGCTGTGGTAACATACTTGCACAACGGTATTCTAACCATCCATTAGCCTTCTTACACAGTTAGCAAACACAAAGTACAATAAGAACACTGGAGTGATGGTTGTTGGAAATGGGCCTATGTACACCTAGGAAGATATTGCATTGCAAACCATTGCAGCTAGAATATTCATTTACCACATCAACAATTTATAGAGTGTATTTCTGAATCATTTAATGTTAGGTTCATTGGAAAAACTGTGCTTTTCTTTCAAAAATAAGGAAATTTCTAAGTGACCCTAAACTTTTGAATGGCAGTGTAAATAATAATATAATTAAGGGCCAAACCTATTACAATGGAATCTATAACCAGGTTTATGCCTCTTGATCTGAGGGCAGATTAAGATTGTGACACATACTCTGATTTCACTGCATTTTCACTATTTTTTTTTATTTTGCAACTCTACTTGTCTTTTCTATGATGTGTTTTGTCTAATGATGCCATTTGCTCAAAAAATGTTGTGCTTCTTCAGAACTTGCTCTGGGCACGTGCACTGTCACCTCTTTCTCAGAGATGCTGCCAATCACAGGTCAGCAGCGCAACTAGCAGTCTGATACTCTGCCAAACTGTAATTGACAATATCTGGAAAGGAGAGATGAAAGCACACACCCCTAGAGGAGACTCTGAAGAAATGCCCAGTTGAATTGCAAACATAAATAAATGTGATCATCTCTGCAATGGAGGGATGCAGCGCAAAATGGAAAAGAGTGTTAGAATTGGCAGAGGTCATGGATTTTTGCAGGGTAATTTACTGAATTTAGTTGTGAGAGGTCCTGTTTAAAGGGGACCTATCAGTTGATACATGCTCTCTGACCTATAAGCCACACAGATGATTGATCAAAAAGGCAGGTCCCCAGTGGTCCCCCTCCACTCAGCTTGAGTGACAGGTATTGTATCCAAGAAGTATCGTTTCTCCTTGCAGAGATTGACATGCTAAGCATGCTGAGATGAGGAGACTTAAAGCTGCAATGCTCCTCCTCGGGGAAATATGCTAATTATGCAAATTGTCTCTTCAGAGAGGAAGAGAGCTAGAACTCTAGTGCCACCTATTGGAGGTAGCAATCCTACAAGTCAATGTCGACCCTTTACCGAGCCTTGTCACATGACTTAGGATAATAACCAAACCAGAATCTCAATTTGCAGACACTGTATTTCGGGGTACTGCCCCTCATCAGTGCAAAGTGGAGATTTGGTTTGGCTGGGAGAGAGGCGTCTGACTGATATCCAAGAAGTATAATTTCTTCTTGCAGAGATTGACATGTTAAGCATGCAGAGATGAGGAGACTTAAAGCTGCAATGCTCCTCTGGGAAATATGCTAATTATGCAAATTGTCTCTTCAGAGAGGAAGAGAACTAGAACTCTAGTGCCACTTATTGGAAGTAGCAATCCTACAAGTCAATGTCGACCCTTTAACAAGCCTTGTCACATGTCTTGTATATTATGTAATACTCTAGAAGAATTGAATACATTAGCTCTTGTAGCCAATGCATAGCTTGGATTGCTCATCTTTTATCATTCAAATGGTTTTCCAAGCTCCGGATCCCTGATGTCCCCTCATGATGACTATATTACGACTGGAGAAAACACTAGAAGGACAAGATGTAGGATGGACAGATACCAGACAGTTCTGCTTTATATTTTACCACAACTCCTGAAATATCGCTGGCACAGTTTGAGATACAAATTATATAACTTATTCCTATTGTGGTAGAAGTATGAAGATGTTTCTTAATTTTGACTGTATTATTAAGCATAGGAATGTTGAAAGACAAAATCATTAGTAAGATTATGATAATTAAAGTCAAGTTTTATACTTTCTATTGATTAAACCAAATGCTATTCTAAGTGGAGGAATTGTTCACATGGTAGAGTGAATATGTACAATTGTCACTACATTAAATATATGGCATAAGACAATGAGACAGAGATCTCATTGTTTTGGTTGTATTATGATGTATTATATCTGATAAATTCAGCTTTATTTAAAAAAAAGCAGAAAATAAGGTCACAAGAGACCCCTGTTGCCTACAGTTACTGCTGTAGAGAGATGAGTAACAGCGCCGAGATGAAACTCTTTGTTTGAACTGGCATGAATATTTTACATGCTGTTTTTCCAAACAAGTACAATGTTTCTCATTGAAGAGTGTCTTTAAAATTCAGGTTAAATACAGATTCTTTTTTCTTTGTAACTTTTGTTTCTTGCATATATACACAGTGTTATTTACTTTTAGAGTAGGCTACTATGGTTTTTTTTTATGTACATTTTTTCTATTTTTCTCAAAGGGCACAAATTTAATTTGCATTGTCATGATTATTTTAATTTCTATATATTTTGTGAATTAAAGATTCATACTTTCTCCATGGCTTGATGTGATGAATTGCTGAACTATGGGCATGAAGCAAAATAAACTAAAATAAAAAATTTACAAATCTGCATAGGATTTGTAAAAAAAAAACGCTGCTGAGCAGTATGTCTGGTACAGAGAAAGCTGGAAAGATACAAAGAAGGCACTTCGCCACAGAGCTAGAGATAAAAGATAGCCTTAAGTAGCTGGATTACTAGTGATCAGTATGAGTAATGCTGTCAGAGAGAACAAAGCAAACCCTTAGATCTCCGTGCTAAATACAATTTAAGGTGACACTATTGTGAACCGAGCTTCATATTACCGATGCTGCTTTCTGTGCTGCATGTACTGCATACCATTTTTAATTTTTTTTTCATGTATATTAAACAGCAAACCAGTCAAAGTTACAGATAGATTTTTTTTCATATGGTAATTTTTGCCAAGCAAGACGTGGCATGACGCTTTAGTCAAGATCAGGAAATCCATGTTTAAAGCAGGGCAGGAAATTGCTTAGCAGAACGCTTGTACAACCTGTCTGTCAAATGACTGACACCTATTTGGATAGGGAATATTATACTCTGGGTTATGCCATAAAGATGAGAATTCTGATATTAGCAACTTAAATACCTTATGCCACATGGGATCAAGTCATTAACCCTACAGCAACATGAGAAACATGCGGTCAGCATTGTCATGATGAACACTTTGAAAATTTGGCCATAACACTCATACTTTGATCAAACCAATTAAATCTTGAGCTGTTAGTGCACCTGGAATGAAGACTAGAGGGGCCCAGCTACCGTACATTATGCCATCCCACACCATAATCCCGTGAGTAGGAATGGTGTGACATACCCTCGTGAAGGCTTCTTTATGGTGTTGCCAACATGGTCTTCAATCCAATCTACAGCTGTCAATATATCCAAAAAAAAGCAGCAATAATAACTGAAGAGCATAGGCCTCCATTTTATATTGTCATCTTGAATTACCTACAAATTACTCTAAAACCATAATTACAACGTATTATAAATATACGAATTATATTAAATGCAATTATGCAAACTATATTAAATATAGAAAAATTCATCACAGACAATTTCCAAAAAGAAACCTAACAAAAGCGCCCAATTAAAAACACATAAAAGCAGTGTGACCACATTGGTAAATTCCACTATGGCACAATTTAATATCAGTTAGGAGCAATTAAATATATAAACAAAGTAATGAAGGCACAGCAATGGAAACCGCAGGCAAATAAAATATAACAATTATGATGTAATAAACATGATTAATATGAAGAAATACACAAGGAATAGATTTTATCAAAAAGACAAAAATAATAATTTTAAATACAAATTCATGACAATATGACCATACTAAGGTTGTTCTAGCCAGTTAGAATATAAGCCTACTGTGCATATCTAATATACAAAGCTGAATGTGTGTGTGTGTGTGTGTGTGTGTGTGTGTGTGTGTCCGGGATTGGCATCTGCACCGTCACAGCTACAGCCACAAAATTTTGCACAGTCACACGTCTGGACCCCGTGAGCATCATAGGCTGTGTTGTGAGGCGAAGTTTTAACCCCGCGCGTTCCAATTCACCAAACAATTTTGCCCCTATCTACATAATGGGGAAAAAAGTGAAAGGAAAAGTGTTGGAAGCGTCGCAGCTACAGCAACAAAATTTTGCACAGTCACACGTCTGGACCCTGAGAGCGTCATAGGCTACGTTGTGAGGTGAAATTTTAACCCCGCGCTTTCCAATTCACCAAACAATTTTGCCCCTATCTACATAATGGGGAAAAAAGTGAAAGGAAAAGTGTTGGAGGCGTCGCAGCTACAGAAACAAAATTTTGCACAGTCACACGTCTGGACCCTGAGAGCGTCATAGGCTATGTTGTGAGGTGAAATTTTAACTCCGCGCTTTCCAATTCACCAAACTATTTTTCCCCTATCTACATAATGGGGAAAAGTGAAAGGAAAAGTGTTGGAGGCAAATTGACAGCTGCCAGATGTGAACAAGGGGGACTTAAAGAATGAGAGCGATGGCACCAAAGAGTATATACCGTACAGTTGCTAAGATGGGGCCCCGACATGGGATACTCACCACACACGGGGATATGAACACACACACAAAATGCGCCACACACTACCACGTGCTTGAACACATATTACCCTCAGCACACATTTCACTACACATACACCAACCTCGCCACATAAAAGTCGAAACACAAAAGTCGACACTCAAAACTCGCCACGCGCAAAACTCACCACATGCAAAACTAGGCTCACGCAAAACTTGCACACGCGGAAAAATTGCCACATGCACAAAAGTTGCAACACATGCAAAAGTTGCCTCACACAAAACTTGCACATACTCAAAAGGCACCACACATAAAACTCGCCACGCGCAAAACTCGCCATGTGCAAAACATGCTGCACACAACTTGCTACACTAACCTGTCACATGCAACTTGACACACAAAAAGTTGCTACATGCATGTCGCCACACAAAACTCATCTCACAAAAGTCGCTACATGCATGTCGCCACATGCAACTCAACACATACAACTTGACACATGAAACTCGCCCTAAAACACACGCAAGTCTGGTATTATCCTTCAAAAAAAAAAACTCTGATTAATAAGCAGACAAACTACAAGAGCAACAAATGTACCATATAGGAAATACGGCAGCTGTCAGTCACATGACCTGTCTATTATGTGTATGTGTGAGCTAATATATACTGCCAGGAGGGAGGGCTTCCTGTTGTCTGGGGATTTATCAGGCTGCCAATTTAGCTTACAAATACTGAGGTAAAAATACTGACCAAATAACGTGTGAACGAGGTCTAATACAGGAGGAGATGACACACAGATATATACTATATACAGAAGGAGATGACAAACAGGTATATACTATATACAGGAGAGATGACAAACAGGTATATACTATATACAGGAAGAGATGACACACAGGTATATACTATATACAGGAGGAGATGACACACAGGTATATACTATATACAGGAGCAGATGACACACAGGTATATACTGTATACAGGAGCAGATGACACACAGGTATATACTATATACAGGAGGAGATGACTTACAGGTATATACTATATACAGGAGGAGATGACACACGTATATACTATATACAGGAGGAGATGACACAGATATATACTATATACAGGAGGAGTTGACACACAGGTATATACTATATACAGAAGGAGATGACACACAGGCATATACTATATACAGGAGAAGATGACACACACGTATATACTATATACAGGGGAGATGACACACAGGTATATACTATATACAGGAGGAGATGACATACAGGTATATACTACATACAGGAGGACATGACACACAGGTATATACTATATACAGGAGGAAATGACATACAGGTATATACTATATACAGGAGGAGATGACAACCTGCTATATACAATATACAGGGGAGATTGTTGTGAATTCTGTGGCAGAGCTCCCTCTTGTGGTCACAAGTGGTACTTCGGCTGATTCTCTCTGTGAGCTTCCGTTGGTGGAGGAAAGTGGTATTGTGGCTTCTGGGTTTCCTTCCTCAGGTGATATGGTGAAGTCGTTAGGTGCTGCTCTATTTAACTCCACCTAGTGCTTTGATCCTGGCCTCCAGTCAATGTTCTAGTATTGGACCTGTCTCCTCCTGGATCGTTCCTGTGGCCTGCTGCTCTGTATAGCTAAGTTATACTTTGCTATTTGTTTGCTGTTTTTTTCTGTCCAGCTTGTCTATTTGTTTTTTCCTGCTTGCTGGTAGCTCTGGGACGCAGAGGGTGTACCTCCGTGCCGTTAGTTCGGTACGGAGGGTCTTTTTGCCCCCTTTGCGTGGTTTTTGTAGGGTTTTGTGTTGACCGCAAAGTTACCTTTCCTATCCTCGCTCTGTTCAGAAAGTTGGGCCTCGCTTTGCTAAATCTATTTCATCTCTACGTTTGTCTTTTCATCTTAACTCACAGTCATTATATGTGGGGGGCTGCCTTTTCCTTTGGGGATATTTCTCTGAGGCAAGGTAGGCTTATTTTCTATCTTCAGGCTAGCTAGTTTCTCAGGTCGTGCCGAGTTGCATAGGGAGCGTTAGGCGCAATCCACGGCTGCCTTTAGTGTGGTTGGAGAGGATTAGGGATTGCGGTCAACAGAGTTCCCACGTCTCAGAGCTCGTTCTTGTTTTTTGGGTTATTGCCAGATCACTGTATGTGCGCTGACCTCTATGTCCATTGTGGTACTGAATTACCATTCATAACAGGAGATGACATACAGGTACATACTATACACAGGGGCGATGACACACAGGTATATACTATATACAGTGGAGATGACACACAGGTATATACTATATACAGGAGGAGATGACATACAGGTATACACTATACACAGGAGTCGCTGACACACAGGTATATACTATATACAGGTGGAGATTAATTACATGTACATACTATAAACAGGAGGAGATGACACGTATATACTATATACAGGAGGAGATGACATACAGGTATATACTATATAAAAGAGTAGATGACACATAGGTATATAGAGGAGGAGATAACATACAGCAGGTATATACTATATACAGGAGATGACATACAGGTATATACTATATATAGGAGGAGATGACATACAGGTATATAGTATATACAGAAGAGATGACATACAGCTATATACTATATTCAGGAGGAGATGACACATGGGTATATACAATATACAGGAGGAGATGACATATAGCAGGTATATACTATTTACAGGGGAGATGACATACAGGTATATACTATATACAAGAGAAGACATACAGATGTATACTATATATAAGGGAGATGACAAACATGTATATACTGAGGTGTAAATGAGGGGTGTGAGGTGAAAATGAAAAGGTGTGAGTGCAAAATGAGAGGAGTGAGGGAAAATAGTGGAGTGATCGGAAAATGACAGATGTGAGGTCGAAATGACAAGTGTTAGGGGGGAATGAGAGGAGTGAGGGGGAAAATAAGAGGAGTGAGGGGGAAAATGAGAGGTGTAAGGGAGAAAATGAGAGGCATGATGGGAAAATAAGAGACGTGAGGTGCTATAACTAACCACAGATATTTACTATGCCCAGGCAACGCCGGGCTCTTCAGCTAGTCTAAAATATAAAGCTGAATGTGTGTGTGTGTGTATGTCCGGGATTGGCATCTGCACCGTCGCAGCTACAGCCACAAAATTTTGCACAGTCACACGTCTGGACCCCGAGAGCGTCATAGGCTATGTTGTGAGGCGAAATTTTAACCCCGCGCGTTCCAATTCACTACATAATTTTGCCACTATCTACATAATGGGGAAAAAGTGAAAGGGAAAGTGTTGGAGGCAAATTGACAGCTGCCAGATGTGAACAAGGGGGACTTAAAGAGTGAGAGCGATGGCGCCAAAGAGTATTTACCGTACAGTTGCTAAGGTGGGGCCCCGACATGGGATACTCACCACACACAGGGATATGAACACACACAAAATGCGCCACACACTACCACGTGCTTGAACACATATACCACCCTCAGCACACATTTCACCACACATACACCAGCCTCGCCACATAAAAGTTGAAACACAAAAGTCGCCGCTAAAAACTAGCCACGCGCAAAACTCACCACATGCAAAACTAGGCTCACGCAAAACTCGACACACGTGCAAAACTCACCTCATGGAAAACTCGCCACACGCAAAACTTGCACAGGCGGAAAAATTGCCACATGCACAAAAGTTGCAACACATGCAAAAGTTGCCTCACACAAAACTTGCACATACTCAAAAGGCACCAGACATAAAACTCACCACGCGCAAAGATCGCCATGTGCAAAACTTGCTGCACACAACTTGCTACACTAACCTGTCACATGCAACTCGACGCACAAAAAGTTGTTACATGCATGTCGCCACATGCAACTCAACACACACAACTTGACACATGAAACTCGCCCTAAAACACACACACCTAAAAATCTGATTAATAAGCAGACAAACTACAAGAGCAACAAATGTACCATATAGGAAATACGGCAGCTGTCAGTCACATGACCTGTCTATTATGTGTGTTAGGGCTAGCGGAATGCACCAAATAATAAGACTGATAGTGTACGGTGCGTTCGTAGCCCGGGGTCCACCGTGCAGAGATGGAACCTGCTGCTGAGTAATGACGGACTATATGGCGGTACTCATAAGTATACTCGCGTGGGTTAAACTTCACCCAACGTGAAGGAAGCGATCCTGTTGCGTCACAGGATCGCGGTACCGCACATAGAAGGCGAGCAAGCAGTCAGCGAACTTAACCCCAACTAGGATTGAAGTCCGATTAGACCACTTGCTGACACAACACCGCAACAGGGTGTGTAAGGCAACTCTTATAATTAGAGCAACGAAGTGCGAACGGCACCACTAAGCACCCAGACGTGGGTCAGGAAGCGCACTACTGGCGCGTGGCGCCGCACTGGCGGTCACAGCAATAGACGCTGATATGTGTGTGACACGTTGAGTGATTTGTCGGGCGCTAGATAGCAGCCATACTCCATACGCGAACAGTCATACGATAGGGTAGGGGTATTTAATGAACGACTTGCACTCACAACAAACACACGTATTCAATTGTACACTAGCGCATGGCCGTGCGGTCATGCGCAGTTTATATAATTGCAGGACAGGAAGTGGCCACAGAAACTTTGCCCTTCCAGGGCCTGCCAAGAGGACCAATGGAATGCGCTGCAGAGCCAGAGCACATGACCCTCGATCTCCAACGGGAGATCTTGCTCTGGGCATGCTCAGTGTGCGCAAACAAGGACTTAGTCCCAGGGAAGTCCGCTCACCGCTGACCAGCACTGACTTTAATGGCAGGAGCTGAAGAAGCAGCAGTAACTCTCTGTACAGAGTGAGAGCGAGCAAGACACTGGGAGCGACGTCCCTGCTGAGCAGACTCCACTGCGGCTGGAGGAGAATGGGAGACCGCAGCGGAGACGGATCGAGATTCCCCCTGTGCAGCAGAGGAAACTCGACTCCTAACATTACCCCTCTCCTAGGGCCCCCCCCCTTGGGCCTCGCTACGCTCGAAGGCAGCAATGAGCTGTGGGGCCCGAATGTTTTCAGCAGGCTCCCAAGACCTGTCCTCTGGACCATAACCCTTCCAATCCACCAAATAAAACTTTTTGCCGCGTACCACCTTGCACCCCAAAATAGCGTTCACCTCATAATCATCCGTAGACGAACCCGATGTCCCGGCAGATGACTCGGAAAACCGGGACATGTATACGGGTTTCAAGAGGGACACATGAAAGGTGTCGGTGATACCCAAGCGTGGAGGAAGAGCCAGGCGGTAGACCACAGGATTAACCTGTTCGAGAACCTTGAAGGGACCCAAGTAGCGAGGAGCAAACTTAGTGGACTCAACTCGCAGCCTGATGTTACGGGCGGAGAGCCACACCAATTCGCCAGGGGCAAAAGTTGAAGCGGGGCGCCGATGAACATCGGCGGAGGACCTCATTCTCTCCTTGGAGGCCCGAATGGCATCCTGCGTGCGATCCCAAATGTCCCGTGCCTCCACAGCCCAGTCTGCCACCCTGGGATCAGCGGAAGACACAGGCATGGGCACAGGAACACGCGGATGCTGGCCGTAATTTAAGAGGAATGGAGTCTGACCGGTGGAGTCGGCTACGGCATTGTTAAGTGCAAACTCTGCCCACGGTAGCAAGGATGCCCAGTCATCCTGTCTGGCAGAAACAAAATGTCGCAGATATGTGACCAAGGTCTGGTTGGCCCTTTCTACCAACCCATTCGTCTCGGGATGATATGCCGAAGAGAGATTTAACTCAATACTGAGTAGACGACATAGCTCCCTCCAGAATCGAGACGCAAACTGGGGACCCCGGTCACTAACAATTTTGTCTGGCATACCGTGTAAGCGAAAGATATGCTTGATAAACAAGACAGCCAACGCCCGTGCAGATGGTAGCCGTGGAAGAGGCACCAAATGCACCATTTTGGAAAAATGATCGGTGATCACCCAGATAATGGTGCAATTACGAGACTTGGGTAAGCCAACCACAAAGTCCATCCCAACCATCTCCCAGGGCCTGTCAGCCACGGGCAGAGGATAAAGCAAACCAGCTGGCCGTTGCCGAGGAGTCTTGTTCCTGGCGCAAGAGACAAATGCCCGAACGTACTCCGCGACATCACGAGCCATATGCGGCCACCAGTATGTCCTCGCCAGTAACTCTGATGTCCTTTTAGTACCAAAATGTCCACCCACCCTGGACTAGTGCGCCCAAGAGAGAACCTCCGGTCGCAAACTAGATGGAACAAAAGTCTTGCCCGGGGGCACAGACTCCAGCGAAACCGGGGCCACGGTTCTCAAACTCTCGGTGGGGACAATAAGCCGAGGCTCCTCCTCCTCCGCAGATGACACAACGGAGCGAGAGAGAGCGTCGGCCCGAATGTTCTTCTCCCCAGAAAGGAAATGGAGGGTGAAATGAAACCAGGAGAAGAACAAGGACCATCTGGCCTGGCGAGAATTCAACCGCTGAGCTGTCTGCAGATACACCAAATTTTTGTGATCTGTGAAGACTTGGAAGGGAAAACGTGCTCCCTCCTAGAGATGTCTCCACTCCGAGAAAGCCAACTTCATGGCTAGCAACTCCCTGTCCCCGATGGAATAATTCCTCTCTGCTGGTGCGAAGGTCTTGGAGAAAAAGAAGCAAGGATGCTTCCGACCTTGAGCATCCTTTTGGAAGAGGACTGCTCCAGCACCAACAGAAGAGGCATCCACCTCCATGATAAATGGCTTATCAACATCGGGGCGATGAAGAATGAGAGCGCTAGCGAAGTGTGACTTTATAGAGATAAAAGCCTTGGAGACCTCCTTAGACCACAATTTGGGATTCGCCCCCTTCTTGGTGAGGGTAACCAAGAGAGCTACCAAAGTTGAGAAATGCGGGATGAACTGGCGATAATAATTGATGAACCCCATAAAGCGCTGCACCGCTTTAAGAGAATGGGGTTCCTGCCAGTCCATCACAGCCTGTAGTTTGGCAGGATCCATAGCCAATCCCTGGGCTGAGATGATGTAGCCTAGGAAAGGTAAGGACTCCTGCTCAAACATACACTTCTCCAACTTGGCATAGAGGGAGTTTGCCCGTAGGAGGTCGAAGACTTTGCAAACATCTCTCCGGTGGGAGTCAATATCTGGAGAGTAGATGAGAATATCATCCAGATAGACTACGACCGAGGTGGAAAGCATATCCCGGAAGATATCGTTCACAAAGTCTTGGAAAATGGCTGGGGCATTACAGAGCCCAAAGGGCATCACCAGATATTCATAGTGCCCATCCCTGGTGTTAAAAGCCGTCTTCCATTCGTCCCCCTCACGGATGCGAATCAGGTTGTAAGCACCCCGCAGATCTAATTTAGTAAATACCCTTGCTCCCCGAAACCTATCGAACAGTTCAGATATCAAAGGCAAAGGGGTATTTATTCTTAACAGTGATGGCGTTAAGACCCCTGTAGTCTATGCATGGACGCAATTCCCCACTCTTCTTCTGCACGAAGAAGAACCCTGCCCCAGCAGGTGACACTGACTTCCTGATGAACCCTCTTGCCAGATTTTCCTGGATGTACAGTGACATTGCCTCCGTCTCCGGGAGAGATAGCGGATAGACTCGACCCCGGGGAGGCTCAGCACCAGGCAAGAGGTCAATAGGACAGTCATAGGGGCGATGGGGCGGAAGGGTCTCCGCCGCCTTTTTGGAGAATACGTCTGCATACGACCAATACTGCTTGGGGAGAGAGGAAAGATCTTCGGGTACCTCAGTTGTAGCTACCTGAACGCACTCCCTCTGACACCTACCCCCACAAGATTCACCCCATCCCAGAATTCTGCCTGAGGACCACTCGATATGAGGAGAGTAGTACCGTAGCCAAGGTATTCCCAACAGGACTTCATCAATTCCCTCTGGAATGACGAGCAGAGAAATAATCTCCTGATGAGATGGCGACATGGACAGAGTAAAAGGGATGGTCTGGTGTGTTATCTGTGAGGGCAGAGTCGACCCATTCACCACTCGTACCGTTACAGGTTGAGCTAGCATAACCAGAGGTATTGCGTGGCGTTGGGCGAAGGCAGAAGACATAAAATTGCCCTCCGCCCCAGAATCCACGCAGAGCTCTACCGAGTGGGAGAATGAGCCTATAGTAATTGTCCCTTTAAAGGACAATTTAGAGGCAAACGTCGCCGTGTCTAGTGTACCTCCACCTACGACCACTAGACGCTGACGTTTCCTCGACCGCTGAGGACATCTGGTGGCTAAATGTCCAGACTGCTGGCAAACATGACAGACCCTGAGTGCACAAGCGGTCCGGGACTTAGATCCCGCTTGTGACACTTCCCTGGCCTCATGTGACTCAGGAACCAGGACCGGAGATTCCAGAGGTTTGTCGAAAGTAGGAGCCAGCCGAAACCTCTGCCTACACTGGGCTCGCTCTAACCTCCGCTCGTTAAAACGGAGGTCAATTCGAGTGGAGACTGTTATTAACTCCTCCAGTGTGGCAGGAATCTCCCTAGTGGCCAGAGCGTCCTTTACATGGTCAGCCAAGCCCCTCCAAAATATGGGGATAAGAGCTTTATCCGACCATTCCAGCTCAGATGCTAAAGTGCGGAATTGGACGGCAAAATGACTGACCAAGGACTCACCCTGAGTTAATGCCAGCAGTTGGAGCGCAGTGTCATGGGTGACTGGAGGTCCTAAAAAGACCTGTTTTAAAGTGCTCAAAAACAGAGGAGCACTCTGCACCACATGATCACCACGCTCCCACAGCGGCGTAGCCCATTCCAACGCCCTGTTCGACAATAGAGACACAATAAATCCCACCTTAGCCCGCTCTGTGGGGAAACGTGCAGCCAGAAGCTCGAGATGAATAGAGCACTGACTCACGAATCCCCTACAAAATTTGCTATTACCAGAAAATTTTTCTGGCATCGGGAGGCGAGAAAATGTCGGAACAGGGGTGGCAATGGACAAAGTTGATGCAGCCACGCTGGCAGCCTGTACAGCAACTGCGGTAACATCCACAGCTGAGGTTGCGCTCTCGAGAGCCGCCAACCTACCCTCCAGCTGCTGTATATACCGCAGTGATTGCTGTTTGTCCGTCATCACTAGCCAGACCCTGGCGCTAGTGTAATGTTAGGGCTAGCGGAACGCACCAAATAATAAGACTGATAGTGTACGGTGCGTTCGTAGCCCGGGGTCCACCGTGCAGAGATGGAACCTGCTGCTGAGTAATGACGGACTATATGGCGGTACTCATAAGTATACTCGCGTGGGTTAAACTTCACCCAACGTGAAGGAAGCGATCCTGTTGCGTCACAGGATCGCGGTACCGCACATAGAAGGCGAGCAAGCAGTCAGCGAACTTAACCCCAACTAGGATTGAAGTCCGATTAGACCACTTGCTGACACAACACCGCAACAGGGTGTGTAAGGCAACTCTTATAATTAGAGCACCGAAGTGCGAACTGTGCCGTGCTGGCAGGCACCACTAAGCACCCAGACGTGGGTCAGGAAGCGCACTACTGGTGCGTGGCGCCACACTGGCGGTCACAGCAATAGACGCTGATACGTGTGTGACACGTTGAGTGATTTGTCGGGCGCTAGATAGCAGCCATACTCCATACGCGAACAGTCATACGATAGGGTATGGGTATTTAATGAACGACTTGCACTCACAACAAACACACGTATTCAATTGTACACTAGCGCATGGCCGTGCGGTCATGCGCAGTTTATATAATTGCAGGACAGGAAGTGGCCACAGAAACTTTGCCCTTCCAGGGCCTGCCAAGAGGACCAATGGAATGCGCTGCAGAGCCAGAGCACATGATCCAACGGGAGATCTTGCTCTGGGCATGCTCAGTGTGCGCAAAGAAGGACTTAGTCCCAGGGAAGTCCGCTCGCCGCTGACCAGCACTGACTTTAATGGCAGGAGCTGAAGAAGCAGCAGTAACTCTCTGTACAGAGTGAGAGCGAGCAAGACACTGGGAGCGACGTCCCTGCTGAGCAGACTCCACTGCGGCTGGAGGAGAATGGGAGACCGCAGCGGAGACGGATCGAGATTCCCCCTGTGCAGCAGAGGAAACTCGACTCCTAACAATGTGTATGTGTGAGCTAATATATACTGCCAGGGGGGAGGGCTTCCTGTTGGCTGGGGATTTATCAGGCTGCCAATTTAGCTTACAAATACTGAGGTAAAAATTCTGACCAAATAACGTGTGAGCGCGGTCTAATACAGATATATACTATATACAGGGGAGATGACTCACAGATATATACTATATACAGGAAAGATGACACACATGTATATACAGGAGGAGATGACACACAGGTATATACTATATACAGGGGAGATGACATACAGGTACATACTTTATACAGGGGAGATGACACACAAGTATATACTATATACAGGGGAGATGACTCACAGGTATATACTATATACAGGAGTAGAGGACACACAGGTATATACTATATACAGGAGGAGATGACACACAGGTATATACTATATACAGGGGAGATGACACACACACATACTATATACAGGGAAGATGACACACGTATATACTGTATACAGAAGGAGATGACACACAGGTATATACTATATACAGGGGAGATGACACACGTATATACTATATACAGGAGGAGATGACACACAGATATATACTATATACAGGAGCTGATGACACACAGATACATACTATATACAGGAGGAGATGACACACGTATATACTATATACAGGAGGAGATGACACGTATATACTATATACAAGAGGAGATGACATACAGGTATATACTATATAAAAGAGGAGATGACACATAGGTATATAGAGGAGGAAATGACATACAGCAGGTAGATACTATATACAGGGGAGATGACATACAGGTATACACTATATACAGGGGAGATGACACACACACATATATACTATACACAGGGGAGATGACACACAGGTATATACTATATACAGAAGGAGATGACACACAGGTATATACTATATGCAGGAGGAGATGACACATGTATATTCTATATACTGGAGGAGATGACATACAGGTATATATTATATAAAAGAGGAGATGACACATAGGTATATAGAGGAGGAGATGACATACAGCAAGTATATACAGGGGAGATGACATACAGGTATATACTATATACAGGAGATGACATACAGGTATATACTATATATAGGAGGAGATGACATACAGGTATATAGTATATACAGAAGAGATGACATACAGGTATATACTGTTATGATACGGTGGTCTAGGAGCAACATGAAACGAGCTCTGAAGGAAGTGGTAACTGTACTGACCGCAGTCCCTAAGCTAAACACAACACTAGAAGTAGCCATGGAATGCTCCTAACTCTCCCTAGGCATCTCGTCACAGCCTAAGAGCTAAGAGCTACCCCTAAAGAAAGAAGCAGGAAAGCTATCTTGCCTCAGAGAAAATCCCCAAAGGATAGATTAGCCCCCCACAAATAATGACTGTGAGTGGAGAGGGAAAAGACATACACAGAATGAAACCAGGATGAGCACAGGAGGCCAGTCTAGCTAAATAGAAAGGACAGGATGGAATACTGTGCGGTCAGTATAAAACACTACAAAAATCTACGCAGAGTTTACAAAAAATCTCCACACCTGACTAAAGGTGTGGAGGGCAAATCTGCCTCCCAGAGCTTCCAGCAAGACAGAATTAATTCACACTGATAAGCTGGACAAACATAGAAAGCTCGGAATGGATAAGTCCACAATCTATGGACAGAAAAGGGCAAGCAAAAACTTAGCTTAGCTGAACTGGTCAGGATAACTGGGAACTCCAAAGAGATGTGAATCCAACCAGGAACCATTTACAAGTGGCACTGGCTGAAGATAGAGCCAGACTTAAATAGCCGAGCAGAAGAGACGATAAGAGGAGGCAGCTGATGACAGCTAACTCCAAGGAGCAGCCATACCACTAGAAACCACAAGAGGGAGTCCAAGAGCAGAACTCACAAAAGTGCCACTTACAACCACCGGAGGGAGCCCAAGAGCGGAATTCAATAACAATATACTATATACAGGGGGAGATGACACACACATATATACTATATACAGGGGAGATGACACACAGGTATATACTATATACAGTGGGGCAAAAAAGTATTTAGTCAGTCAGCAATAGTGCAAGTTCCACCACTTAAAAAGATGAGAGGCGTCTGTAATTTACATCATAGGTAGACCTCAACTATGGGAGACAAACTGAGAAAAAAAAATCCAGAAAATCACATTGTCTGTTTTTTTATCATTTTTTTTTGCATATTATGGTGGAAAATAAGTATTTGGTCAGAAACAAACAATCAAGATTTCTGGCTCTCACAGACCTGTAACTTCTTCTTTAAGAGTCCCCTCTTTCCTCCACTGATTACCTGTAGTAATGGCACCTGTTTAAACTTGTTATCAGTATAAAAAGACACCTGTGCACACCCTCAAACAGTCTGACTCCAAACTCCACTATGGTGAAGACCAAAGAGCTGTCAAAGGACACCAGAAACAAAATTGTAGCCCTGCACCAGGCTGGGAAGACTGAATCTGCAATAGCCAACCAGTTTGGAGTGAAGAAATCAACAGTGGGAGCAATAATTAGAAAATGGAAGACATACAAGACCACTGATAATCTCCCTCGATCTGGGGCTCCACGCAAAATCCCACCCCGTGGGGTCAGAATGATCACAAGAACGGTGAGCAAAAATCCCAGAACCACGCGGGGGGACCTAGTGAATGAACTGCAGAGAGCAGGCACCAATGTAACAAGGCCTACCATAAGTAACACACTACGCCACCATGGACTCAGATCCTGCAGTGCCAGACGTGTCACACTGGTTAAGCCAGTACATGTCCGGGCCCGTCTGAAGTTTGCTAGAGAGCATTTGGATGATCCAGAGGAGTTTTGGGAGAATGTCCTATGGTCTGATGAAACCAAACTGGAACTGTTTGGTAGAAACACAACTTGTTGTGTTTGGAGGAAAAAGAATACTGAGTTGCATCCATCAAACACCATACCTACTGTAAAGCATGGTGGTGGAAACATCATGCTTTGGGGCAGTTTCTCTGCAAAGGGGCCAGGACGACTGATCCGGGTACATGAAAGAATGAATGGGGCCATGTATCGTGAGATTTTGAGTGCAAACCTCCTTCCATCAGCAAGGGCATTGAAGATGAAACGTGGCTGGGTCTTTCAACATGACAATGATCCAAAGCACACCGCCAGGGCAACAAAGGAGTGGCTTCGTAAGAAGCATTTCAAGGTCCTGGAGTGGCCTAGCCAGTCTCCAGATCTCAACCCTATAGAAAACCTTTGGAGGGAGTTGAAAGTCCGTGTTGCCAAGCGAAAAGCCAAAAACATTACTGCTCTAGAGGAGATCTGCATGGAGGAATGGGCCAACATACCAACAACAGTGTGTGGCAACCTTGTGAAGACTTACAGAAAACGTTTGACCTCTGTCATTGCCAACAAAGGATATATTACAAAGTATTGAGATGAAATTTTGTTTCTGACCAAATACTTATTTTCCACCATAATATGCAAATAAAATGATAAAAAAACAGACAATGTGATTTTCTGGATTTTTTTTTCTCAGTTTGTCTCCCATAGTTGAGGTCTACCTATGATGTAAATTACAGACGCCTCTCATCTTTTTAAGTGGTGGAACTTGCACTATTGCTGACTGACTAAATACTTTTTTGCCCCACTGTATATAGGAGGAGATGACACACAGGTATATACTATATACAGGAGGAGATGACACACAGGTATATACTATATACAGTGGAGATGACACACGTATATACTATATACAGGAGGAGACGACACACAGATATATACTATATACAGGAGCAGATGACACACAGGTATATACTATATACAGGAGGAGATGACACACGGGTATATGCTATATACAGGAGGAGATGACATACAGGTACATACTATATACAGGAGATGACACACAGGTATATACTATATACAGGAGCAGATGACACACAGGTATATACTATATACAGGAGGAGATGACACACGTATATACTATATACAGGAGGAGATGACATACAGGTATATACTATATAAAAGAGGAGATGACACATAGGTATATAGAGGAGGAGATGACATACAGCAGGTATATATTATATACAGGGGAGAGACGACATACAGGTATATACTATATACAGGGGAGATGACACACAGGTATATTTTATATACAGAAGGAGATGACATACAGGTATATACTATATACAGGAGGAGATGACACACAGTTATATACTATATACAGGAGGAGATGACATACAGGTACATACTATATACAGGAGGAGATGAGACACAGATATATACTATATACAGGAGGAGATGACACATAGGTATGTAGAGGAGGAGATGACATACAGCAGGTATATACTATATACAGGGGAGATGACAAACTTGTATATACTATATACAGGAGATGACATACAGGTATATACTATATATAGGAGGAGATGACATACAGGTATATAGTATATAAAGAAGAGATGACATACAGGTATATACTATATACAGGAGGAGATGACACATAGCTATATACAATATACAGGAGGAGATGACATACAGCAGGTATATACTATTTACAGGGAAGATGACATACAGGTATATACTATATACAGGAGATGACATACAGGTGTATACTATATATAAGGGAGATGACAAACATGTATATACTGAGATGACAAAAAAAAGACTCGCACATCCAAACAAGTGTGAATAGGTGCATACCAGGAGCAGCTACCTCCATACATAAATATACAAAAAAGGTTGCAATCTATCGTGCAAAAGCATGTCTAATATGAAATATGAATAGCAAAAATTGCTTTTGAACATTAGGAAAATATTTAAGAGACGCTTTGCACAGAATTTGATATAATCAAATAGTGTGAGCCCATCAACCAGTCGTCAAGGTGGTCTGACCCCCCTGTCCAAATGTGAACACTTACCAAAGGCCAATGTCTGTATGCCTGGGTGAATGTGGACACCTCTGTTCAGTAAAGCCTACATATGAGTTGGCCGGGACCAAGTGTGATGAGATGCAATTAAAAACCACATGGTGATGGGAGGAGTGCACAGTCAGTAAGCTAACATAGAACTGACAAAAAAAGACTGAGGGGAGAATGAGGTGTGAGGTGAAAATGAGGGGTGTGAGGTGACAATGAAAAGGTGTGAGTGCAAAATGAGAGGAGTGAGGGAAAATAATGGAGTGATCGGAAAATGACAGATGTGAGGTCGAAATGACAAGTGTTAGGGGGGAATGAGAAGAGTGAGGGGGAAAATGAGAGGTGTAAGGGAGAAAATAAGAGAAGTGAGGTGCTATAACTAACCACAGATATTTACTATGCCCAGGCAACGCCGGGCTCTTCAGCTAGTTATAAGTAAAAAAAGGCGATTCAAACAGTACCCACCACACGCCTTAATAATTGGACCAAGTTACTCACACTGCCAGTACTATTGTCTTGGCCTGCACCATAATAGCATTTGGGAGTGGTGGTGTGCTGTCAAAAGAACACCAGTAGCTGGCCTGTAGCCCAATGTTGTAAAAATGTCACCTGATGGTTTGTGTGGACTCTGGAATCTTAAGCTTGGTATGTGGCATCCAATTTCACTTGCAGTACAGAATTAATCAATCATGTAACCTGTGGCACGGCTGTTTCTCCATTTTTCAACATGACAAGTTGCTTGTGAGCAGTCTTCCTGACCTAAATGTGCTAACATTGCCTGCAGCTGTGGGGGCAGCACTGCTATCTGCATTCTGGGAATTGTTACAATGCCTGACAGTGTGATCTGGTGCCAGTTCATTTTTGCTGATCTGATCTGGGAACAGAGAGTGCGCTGTCATTGCACATCAATGTGCACGTCGCACAAGGTCTAGCCCACCCCTGAAACGCGCATCACTGATGATACTGTATTTTTGGAATGGGGCAAACACAGCAGCAGTGGCCACAGCCTTTGCCCCCTGATGACGCTTCATTTGTGTATCCCAGCATGCTCTGTGATTCTCAAACAAAGCATCATAAAAAACGAAGTAGAGAAAAAAAAAAGAAAAGCACTTAGTGTAGTTAGGGAAGGATAAGGAATTTTTAATTAAAGTATATTAGAAAATAGTTTGGATTATGGCATTATATAGCAATCTAAAAAGTGGATATCCCGTATCCACACACACCAAAGAGATATTTATCAAATAGTAAATTTTATTTAAGAATCTAGACAATGCAAACAATTCTCAAAATATCATATAGTCACAATTGACATTTGCAAATCAAGTAAGAGGAGAAGAGTTTTACTCAAGTAAGACACCCGTAGTAGCAAAGTGGAAGTAGTAACAGGCAGTGGGTTATTGCAAAGTGCGTAGATAGTGCAGACCTACAAAAATGTCTCCAGCAGCCTAGCAAGTGCTATTAAGATAACATTATAAAGTGGGGTAGATAAAGAGAAACAGGGAGCACCACTAACGGGCGTAAAAATAGCTGGAGTCTTATATACATATAGGGGTGCCGCACAATGCACAGGATAAAGCAATGCATCAAAAAAGGAAAGAACCATGCATATTAGGTGCACATACAAGATATTGAAGAAAAATATATGCTTTGTGGAAACTGCACTCTACAGCAATACACGTGGGCCTTCCCACATCACTCTGGTCCTGGGACTACTGTTCTCTTGACTTTTAGACCCCTGCAGTGGACTGCATTATATGGTGATATGATCGCTATCTCAGCCTTTTTGTTTAACCCCTTGATACATGCTTTCCTCCTCACTGCTCTATATGGCAGCTCCCTCTCTAAAGGTACCGTCACACTAGACGATATCGCTAGCGATCCGTGACGTTGCAGCGTCCTGGCTAGCGATATCGTCCAGTGTGACAGGCAGCAGCGATCAGGCCCCTGCTGTGCTGTCGCTGGTCGGGGAAGAAAGTCCAGAACTTTATTTCGTCGCTGGACTCCCCGTAGACATCGCTGAATCGGCGTGTGTGACACCGATTCAGCGATGTCTTCGCTGGTAACCAGGGTAAACATCGGGTTACTAAGCGCAGGGCCGCGCTTAGTAACCCGATGTTTACCCTGGTTACCATCGTTAAAGTAAAAAAAACAACCGCTACATACTTACCTACCGCTGTCTGTCCTCGGCGCTCTGCTTCTCTGGTCTGGCTGTGAGCACAGCAGCCGGAAAGCAGAGCGGTGACGCCACCGCTGTGCGTTCCGGCTGCCCGGCGCTCACAGCCAGACCAGAGAAGCAGAGCGCCGAGGACAGACAGCGGTAGGTAAGTATGTAGCGGTTGTTTTTTTACTTTTAGGATGGTAACCAGGGTAAACATCGGGTTACTAAGCACGGCCCTGCGCTTAGTAACCCGATGTTTACCCTGGTTACCGGGGACCTCGGGATCGGTGGTCGCTGGAGAGCTGTCTGTGTGACAGCTATCCAGCGACCAAACAGCGACGCTGCAGCGATCCGGATCGTTGTCGGTATCGCTGCAGCGTCGCTTAGTGTGACGGTACCTTAACTTCATGCCTTGAGGGAGATTTTTTTCTTCTTACTTCAATGGGAGTAAGAACACATGGGCTACACCACACAGTGAACATGTCTGTGGGAACATGCTCACACACCACCAAGAAGACACTTGTTCCTGTTTCCATAATTGTTCTCTTGTGTCTACAAGACTGGGGAGTTACCCACCACTCCTCTTGGGCTATCTGCACAAAAGCTGTTCCACTCAGCATGTCCACATGGACTTTTCCTCTCTTAACCCTGTTCACACAGGTAATATACAAATGATCAGGTTTTTAAATACATCAGATAGGTATTGCATACATCAGTTAGGACTGCTCTGATATGGGTATACCGTGACATTTGGTGGAGCAACTTGGTATACATTTTTTTTCAAAAAACGTATCAACCAAATACCCTGTTTTTTACATCTTTTTACTAGCACTTGCGGATTACTGTGATTTTTTGAAATTGAGTGTTTTTGGTTCTACTATGCTCTTTTGTGTCTTCAAATTGTAGAAGGGACTTGTACAGACAATAGACATTACAGCATAACAGAAATCACAGTTCAAAATAGATACCAAGAGGAATGAGGGCCCTGCTCGCAAGCTTACAAAATATGAGGAAAAGGGGAGACACGAGAGGTGGATCTAGAGGTGGTTACTAGAAAAAAGATAAAGCAGTAAAAAATGAACAGATAGACAAAAACACAAAAAATTAATTAAAATGAGACAGAGCGTTACAGGAATGGAGCAAAGCTGAATTTTTCATTAAGTTCCATCGGGGACATAGTGCCCAGCTCAATAATCAACCTAACTTCAGGTTGTGCCAAGGTCTGTTTCAAGTTACCACCCCTTATTCCACCATATACCCTGTCAATACCTCTAATTTTTAGGTCCCAAGGATCTGAGTTATGATGTTGTCTAAAATGCCTGGGTAAAGTTTTTAGCAGAGAAGGATCATCTACCTCCTTCGCTGCAAGGATGTCAAGGACTTGTTTCCTCACTCTGACACGCAATTCCCTAGATGCTAAACCAATATACATCTTTAAAAAAGGACACTGATTATAGTAAATCACGTAGGAGGTGGTACACGAGATATAGTAAGTAATAGTGTACTCACGGGTACCATCTACTGAAAGAAACTAGGGTTGAGCGACCTTGACCTTTTTAGAGTCGAGTCGTGTTTCGCGAAACCCGACTATCTTAGAAGTCGAGTCGAGTGGAATCGGCCGATTATCGCGAAAAGTCGGGTATCGCCCGAAACACGAAACCCAATGCAAGTCAATGGGGGAGCATAGTCGGCAGTGAGTGGAGGCCAGGAAAACACCTACACTGCCCATTTTAATGGCAAAAACATCCATTCTTGTTACAGAAGCTTGTCAATCGTAATTTAGCTTATAATAATTGGAAGGCATTTGAAATTGGGGGT
Source organism: Ranitomeya imitator (assembly GCF_032444005.1). Classification (NCBI taxonomy): domain Eukaryota; kingdom Metazoa; phylum Chordata; class Amphibia; order Anura; family Dendrobatidae; genus Ranitomeya; species Ranitomeya imitator. The sequence goes on from NC_091286.1 coordinate 282,977,595, forward strand.
CATTTGGCTAAAGTTGTGGGGGGTAGGGCTGGTTCAAGTAATTAGTGGGCCCAGGAAATCTGGAACACGTCACGGCAGTGGAGCAGGGAGAGGTAAGTATTTCAACTTTGCAAGTGCTGTGATCCTGAGCAAGCAGGGGGGGCCCACTAGCTGGCATTGGCACTGGCACAGGGCCCCTCAAAGTACAGCGGTGTGTTTGCACGGCGGGGGCGCCTCCCACCGGCAGCAACACTTTTGCGTACTATGAGAGGCCCTGTGCCAGTGACGTCGCCAACTAGTATTCCTCCCCCCACCTGATGAAGGAACCTGCACTTTCATCTGCACCTTCCTCTTTGTCCCCGTGTAAGGTGGTATGGTGTGCGGGAAGAGGAACCTGACTTTCAGCAGGGTCACAATCTTGCTGTGTAGCATGCACGGGGAATTTTGCGTTATGGGTCAATGTACCAGCAGACTCATCTATCACTGGCTGGGCAATGGGCAGGATGAGGAGGAAACACAGATATAGGCCCAAAGAATAAAGTTTGCTAAATGCAGTTCAAAATTGGTAACACAGGACTAACCAGGGGGCATTGCAGTGGAGGACAACTGGAATGAGAGGCTGACACAGAGAGTAGGCCCAAATCAGTAAGTAGTCGAAATGCAGTTCAAAATTGGCAACCGTAGTAAACAGGCGGCAAAGCTTTGTTCAGTGGAGGAGAACAGCAAGGAGTGGCAGACACCGATAGTAGGCCCCAACCCAACTAGTAGGCCAAATGCATTCTAACATTAACAACTACTTAACGAGAGCCTGAAAATGGAATTTCAGGACAGAAAACCAGGAGAACAGCAAGGAGCGGCAGACACTGTTAGTAGGCCCCAAACCAACTAGTAAGCCAAATGCAGTTGTTCCATTTAACCACTATTTAACAAGAGCCTGAAGATAGAAGCTCAGGAAAGGCAACCTGGAGAACACCTTGGAGTGGAACACACCGTCTCTACACCCCATACCCAATTTGTAGGCCTAATGCAGTGTAGTTTCCAACAACTACTAAACGAGAGCCTGAAGATAGAAGCTCAGGAGAGGCAACCTGGGGAACACCTTGGAGTGGAACACACCGTCTCTACACCCCATACCCAATTTGTAGGCCTAATGCAGTGTAGTTTCCAACAACTACTAAACGAGACCATTAAGATCGAAGCAATGGCGAGGTAACCTGGGGGAACACCTTGGAGTGGAACACACCATCTCTCTACACCCCATACCCATTTTGTAGGCCTAATGCAGTGTAGTTTTCTACAACTACTAAACGAGAGTCGGAAGACCGAAGCAATGTGGACGAAACCTGGGGAACACCTTGGAGTGTAACACACCATCTCTCTACACCCCATACCCAATTTGTAGGCCTAATGCAGTGTAGTTTCCAACAACTACTAAACGAGTGTCGGAAGACCGAAGCAATGTGGACGAAACCTGGGGAACACCTTGGAGTGTAACACACCATCTCTCTACACCCCATACCCAATTTGTAGGCCTAATGCAGCATAGTTTCCAACAACTACTAAACGAGAGCCTGAAGATCGAAGCAATGGAGAGGAAACCTGAGGAACACCTTGGAGTGCAACACACCATCTCTCTACACCCCATACCCAATTTGTAGGCCTAATGTAGCGTAGTTTCCAACAACTACTAAACGAGAGCAATAAGATCGAAGCAATGGCGAGGAAACCTGGGGAACACCTTGGAGTGTAACACACCATCTCTCTACACCCCATACCCAATTTGTAGGCCTAATGCAGTGTAGTTTCCAACAACTACTAAACGAGAGCCTGAAGATAGAAGCTCAGGAAAGGCAACCTGGAGAACACCTTGTAGTGGAACACACCGTCTCTACACCCCATACCCAATTTGTAGGCCTAATGCAGTGTAGTTTCCAACAACTACTAAACGAGAGCATTAAGATCGAAGCAATGGCGAGGTAACCTGGGGAACACCTTGGAGTGGAACACACCATCTCTCTACACCCCATACCCATTTTGTAGGCCTAATGCAGTGTAGTTTTCTACAACTACTAAACGAGAGTCGGAAGACCGAAGCAATGTGGACGAAACCTGGGGAACACCTTGGAGTGTAACACACCATCTCTCTACACCCCATACCCAATTTGTAGGCCTAATGCAGCGTAGTTTCCAACAACTACTAAACGAGAGCATTAAGATCGAAGCAATGGCGACGAAACCTGGGGAACACCTTGGAGTGTAACACACCATCTCTCTACACCCCATACCCAATTTGTAGGCCTAATGCAGTGTAGTTTCCAACAACTACTAAACGAGTGTCGGAAGACCGAAGCAATGTGGACGAAACCTGGGGAACACCTTGGAGTGTAACACACCATCTCTCTACACCCCATACCCAATTTGTAGGCCTAATGCAGCATAGTTTCCAACAACTACTAAACGAGAGCCTGAAGATCGAAGCAATGGAGAGGAAACCTGAGGAACACCTTGGAGTGCAACACACCATCTCTCTACACCCCATACCCAATTTGTAGGCCTAATGTAGCGTAGTTTCCAACAACTACTAAACGAGAGCAATAAGATCGAAGCAATGGCGAGGAAACCTGGGGAACACCTTGGAGTGTAACACACCATCTCTCTACACCCCATACCCAATTTGTAGGCCTAATGCAGTGTAGTTTCCAACAACTACTAAACGAGAGCCTGAAGATAGAAGCTCAGGAAAGGCAACCTGGAGAACACCTTGTAGTGGAACACACCGTCTCTACACCCCATACCCAATTTGTAGGCCTAATGCAGTGTAGTTTCCAACAACTACTAAACGAGAGCATTAAGATCGAAGCAATGGCGAAGTAACCTGGGGAACACCTTGGAGTGGAACACACCATCTCTCTACACCCCATACCCATTTTGTAGGCCTAATGCAGTGTAGTTTTCTACAACTACTAAACGAGAGTCGGAAGACCGAAGCAATGTGGACGAAACCTGGGGAACACCTTGGAGTGTAACACACCATCTCTCTACACCCCATACCCAATTTGTAGGCCTAATGCAGCGTAGTTTCCAACAACTACTAAACGAGAGCATTAAGATCGAAGCAATGGCGAGGTAACCTGGGGAACACCTTGGAGTGGAACACACCATCTCTCTACACCCCATACCCATTTTGTAGGCCTAATGCAGTGTAGTTTTCTACAACTACTAAACGAGAGTCGGAAGACCGAAGCAATGTGGACGAAACCTGGGGAACACCTTGGAGTGTAACACACCATCTCTCTACACCCCATACCCAATTTGTAGGCCTAATGCAGCGTAGTTTCCAACAACTACTAAACGAGAGCATTAAGATCGAAGTAATGGTGAGGAAACCTGGGGAACACCTTGGAGTGTAACACACCATCTCTCTACACCCCATACCCAATTTGTAGGCCTAATGCAGTGTAGTTTCCAACAACTACTAAACGAGAGCCTGAAGATAGAAGCTCAGGAAAGGCAACCTGGAGAACACCTTGGAGTGGAACACACCGTCTCTACACCCCATTCCCAATTTGTAGGCCTAATGCAGTGTAGTTTTCACCAACTACTAAACGAGAATAGGAAGATCGAAGCAATGTGGACGAAACCTGGGGAACACCTTGGAGTGTAACACACCATCTCTCTACACCCCATACCCAATTTGTAGGCCTAATGCAGTGTAGTTTCCAACAACTACTAAACGAGAGTCGGAAGATCGAAGCAATGTGGACGAAATCTGGGGCACACCTTGGGGCGGCAGACACCGTTAGTAGGCCCTACCAAAGTTGTAGCCCCAATGAAGTTTTAAAATTCCTAGAGGCTGAAAACAAGACTATTGACGCTCAGCATTTTTCAAAGGAACACAGCTGTATTGAGTGGTGCAGACAGACACAGGTAGTAGGCCTTAAACCAAAAATGTGGCTCACTGCAGTTTAAAAAAGGTTACAGGGGTACACAGGCAGCATTGCTCTGGGCAGTGGAGGACAATTTCAATAGTGGACCGCAGACAGACTTTGTACGCCTACTATTATAAAAAGGATGCTCTATGCAATTAAAAATAGTTTCCAGGGGTCCACGGGCAGCAGTGGTGTGGTCAGTGTAGTAGTAGTTGAAAGAACGGGCCGCAGACAGGCTTCGAAGGCCTAACATAAAAAAATATAGGGCTGTAGGCACTTTTAAATAGGTTCCAGGGGTACACAGGCAGCAGTAGACTGGTCAGTGTAGTAGTAGTAGAAAGAACGGGCCGCAGACAGGCTTCGAAGGCCTAACATAATAAAATGGGCTGGCTGTAGGCAATTTAAAATTGGTTCCAGGGGTACACGGGCAGCAGTAGACAGCTCAGTGGAGGCCTAGTGGAAGGAGGGACCGCAGACAGGCTTCGAAGGCCTAACATAATACAATGGGCTGGCTGTAGGCAATTTAAAATTGGGTCCAGGAGTACACGGGCAGCAGTAGCCAGGTCAGTGTAGTAGTAGTTGAAAGAACGGGCCGCAGACAGGCTTCGAAGGCCTAACATAAAAAAATATAGGGCTGTAGGCACTTTTAAATAGGTTCCAGGGGTACACAGGCAGCAGTAGACTGGTCAGTGTAGTAGTAGTAGAAAGAACGGGTCGCAGACAGGCTTCGAAGGCCTAACATAATAAAATGGGCTGGCTGTAGGCAATTTAAAATTGGTTCCTGGGGTACACGGGCAGCAGTAGTCAGCTCAGTGGAGGCCTAGTGGAAGGAGGGACCGCAGACAGGCTTCGAAGGCCTAACATAATAAAATAGGACAGGCTGTAGGCACTTTATAATTGGTTCCAGGGGTACACGGGCAGCAGTAAACAGCTCAGTGGAGGCCTAGTGGAAGGAGGGACCGCAGACAGGCTTCGAAGGCCTAACATAAAAAAATATTGGACTGTAGGCACTTAATTTCTTAAACATTGGTTCCAGGGGTACACGGACAGCAGTAGACAGGTCAGTGTAGTAGTAGTAGAAAGAACGGGCCGCAGACAGGCTTCGAAGGCCAAACATAATAAAATGGGCTGGCTGTTGGCAATTTAAAATTGGTTCCAGGGGTAGACGGGCAGCAGTGGTCTGGTCAGCGGAGGCCGATTGTAATGAGTGTCTGCCAGTTAGTAGTCCAAAACAATAAATAACTGTGAATGTCTCGCATTAAAACAAAACGAAAACACTAAAGGGTGCAATCATTAGGTTCAGGGGTGGGATCCTCTGCGTAGTTTCAGACCTACTAATTTAGCGCAAAGTATTTATTGTGGTCAATAGAGGACACTGCCCCTGACTATGTTAAGTACCATCATACATGTCAACACAATGGTATTGTCAGTGGCAGTAATGGAAGGATGTCAGCGCATAGACTAAACATTGGTGGAAGTGTGAGAGATAACTGTGGAAGTGGTAGAGCAATGTTTGACCTGGGGTTGGGTGAACTCTCTAGTGGCCGGCGGTACAGGCCCAGGGCCCCTCATGTTACAACAGTGTGTCTGACGTTGGGTGCGCACCACCACCGCCAGAGACACTTTATTGTACTATGAGGGACCCAGTGGCAGTGCCGTCGACCAAAAGCGGGCACACCCACCTCTTCAGAAAAAAAACAGCACTCTCATGGGTGCTTGCGCCAAGTCGCGATACCACTGCCCCGTGTGGGGAGTTTGGCCATTTAGGGAGGTGTAAACATGTCGTATGCTGGACAATCAGCTGCTGCAAATTAGACATTAGAAAAGTAATTCACAGTAGTCCACAGGCAAGAGCTTTTCATAGGAAAGCTAGGTGTCTGCCGGGCAAGGTGGGGCAAAAGAATTCGAAATCCAGTTGTGGTTCATTTTAATGAATGTTAGATCATCAACATTTTGAGTAGCCAGACGAGTCCTTTTTTTGGTTAATATTGAACCTGCAGCACTGAATACTCTTTCTGATAGGACACTAGCTGCCGGGCAAGCAAGCTCCTGCAAGAGTTGATTGTTTGGTTGCTAATATTAGTTCCAAGTTCTCATGTGGCATAATATTTTGTAATTTGCCTTTATAGCGAGGATCAAGGAGGCAGGCCAACTAGTAATCGTCATCGTTCATCATTTTCGTAATGCGTGTGTCCCTTTTGAGGATACGTAAGGCATAATCCGCCATGTGGGCCAAAGTTACAGTTGTCAAATCTGCGGTTGTGATTGGTTGAGGGGCAGTTTCAGGCAAATCTACGTCACTTGTGTCCCTCAAAAAACCAGAACCCGGCCTTGCCACGCAACCAATTTCCAGTGCCCCCGGGAAAGCTTCCTCATTAAAAAAATATACTCATCCCCATCATCCTCCTCGTCCTCCACCTCCTCTTCGCCCGCTACCTTGTCCTGTACACTGCCCTGACCAGACAATGGCTGACTGTCATCAAGGCTTTCCTCTTCCTCTGGTGCAGATGCCTGATCCTTTATGTGCGTCAAACTTTGCATCAGCAGACACATTAGGGGGATGCTCATGCTTATTATGGCGTTGTCTGCACTAACCAGCCGTGTGCATTCCTCAAAACACTGAAGGACTTGACACATGTCTTGTATCTTCGACCACTGCACACCTGACAACTCCATGTCTGCCATCCTACTGCCTGCCCGTGTATGTGTATCCTCCCACAAAAACATATCAGCCCGCCTCTGTTGGCACAGTCTCTGAAGCATGTGCAGTGTTGAGTTCCACCTTGTTGCAACGTCTATGATTAGGCGATGCTGGGGAAGGTTCAAAGACTGCTGATAGGTCTGCATACGGCTGGAGTGTACAGGCGAACGTCGGATCTGTGAGCAAAGTCCACACACTTTGAGGAGCAGGTCGGAGAACCCAGGATAAGTTTTCAATAAGCACTGCACCACCAGGTTTAAGGTGTGAGCCAGGCAAGGAATGTGTTTCAGTTGGGAAAGGGAGATGGCAGCCATGAAATTCCTTCCGTTATCACTCACTACCTTGCCTGCCTCAAGATCTACTGTGCCCAGCCACGACTGCATTTCTTGTTGCAAGAACTCGGACAGAACTTCCGCGGTGTGTCTGTTGTCGCCCAAACACTTCATAGCCAATACAGCCTGCTGACGCTTGCCAGTAGCTGCCCCATAATGGGACAACTGGTGTGCAACAGTGGCAGCTGCCAATGGAGTGGTTGGCCGACTGCGGTCTGTGGAAGAGCTGTCGCTTCTGCAGGAGGACGAGGAGGAGGAGGAGGGGGTGCGAACGCCTACAGCCAACTGTTTCCTAGACCGTGGGCTAGGCACAACTGTCCCGAAATTGATGTCCCCTGTGGACCCTGCATCCACCACATTCACCCAGTGTGCCGTGATGGACACGTAACGTCCCTGGCCATGCCTACTGGTCCATGCATCTGTAGTCAGGTGCACCTTTGTACTCACAGATTGCCTGAGTGCATGGACGATGCGCTGTTTAACATGCTGGTGCAGGGCTGGGATGGCTTTTCTGGAAAAAAAGTGTCGACTGGGTAGCTCGTAGCGTGGTTCAGCGTACTCCATCAGGGCTTTGAAAGCTTCGCTTTCAACTAACCGATAGGGCATCATCTCTAATGAGATTAGTCTAGCTATGTGGGCGTTAAAACCCTGTGTACGCGGATGCGAGGATAAGTACTTCCTTTTTCTAACCAGAGTCTCATGTAGGGTGAGCTGGACTGGAGAGCTGGAGATCGTGGAACTTGCGGGTGTGCCGGTGGACATGGCAGACTGAGAGACGGTTGGAGACGGTATTGTTTCCGCCGGTGCCCTAGATGCAATATTTCCTCCTACAAAACTGGTTATTCCCTAACCCAAACTGCTTTTGGCTGGCAAAGAAACCTGCACAGATACTGCCGGTGGTGCGGAAAATGGTGGCCTTACAGTGACGGAAGGGATGTTGCGTTGCTGACTATCTTCATTGGCCGAGGGTGCTACAACCTTAAGGGACGTTTGGTAGTTAGTCCAGGCTTGAAAATGCATGGTGGTTAAATGTCTATGCATGCAACTTGTATTGAGACTTTTCAGATTCTGACCTCTGCTTAAGGTAGTTGAACATTTTTGACAGATGACTTTGCGCTGATCAATTGGATGTTGTTTAAAAAAATGCCAGACTGCACTCTTCCTAGCATCGGATCCCTTTTCAGGGATTGCAGACTGAGCTTTAACCGGATGGCCACGCTGTCCTCTAACAGGTTTTGGCTTTGACACGCGTTTTGGGCCAGATACGGGCCCGGCAGATGGAACCTGTTGCGATGTTGATGCCTGCTGCGGCCCCTCCTCCACCTCCGCTTCTGAACTACTGCTGTTGTGAATTCTGTGGCAGAGCTTTCTCCTGTGGTCACAAGTGGTACTTCGGCTGATTCTCTCTGTGAGCTTCTGTTGGTGGAGGGAAGTGGTACTGCGGCTTCTGAGTTTCCTCCCTCAGGTGATCTGGTGAGGTCGTTAGGTGCTTCTCTACTTAACTCCACCTAATGCTTTGATCTTGGCTTCCTGTCAATGTTCCAGTGTTGGACTTGCTTTTCCCTGGATCATTCCTGTGGCCTGCTGCTCTGCATAGCTAAGTTCTTCTTTGCTATTTGTTTGCTATTTTTTCTGTCCAGCTTGTCTAATTTGTTGCTGGAAGCTCTGGGACGCAAAGGGTGTACCTCCGTGCCGTTAGTTTGGTACGGAGGGTCTTTTTGCCCCCTTTGCGTGGTTTTCTTTAGGGTTTTGTGTAGACCGCAAAGTTACCTTTTCTATCCTCGATCTGTTAAGAAAGTCGGGCCTCACTTTGCTGAATCTATTTCATCTCTACGTTTGTCTTTTCATCTTAACTCACAGTCATTATATGTGGGGGGCTGCCTTTTCCTTTGGGGTATTTCTCTGAGGCAAGGTAGGCTTATTTTCTATCTTCAGGCTAGTTAGTTTCTCAGGCTGTGCCGAGTTGCATAGGCAGAGTTAGGCGCAATCCATGGCTGCCTCTAGTGTTGTTTGGAGAGGATTAGGGATTGCGGTCTGCAGAGTTCCCACGTCTCAGAGCTCATTCTATGATTTTGGGTTATTGTCAGATCACTGTATGTGCTCTGACCGCTATGTCCATTGTGGTACTGAATTGCCTTTCATAACAGTACAGGAAGCCAAAAGTACTAATGATTCTCAATAGAGGGAAAAAAGAAGTTCTGAGACCATTTTTTTTTCTTTGCACTGTGTTTTGCCTTTTTTTTCCCCTAGACATTTGGGTGGTTCAGTACACAGGTATAGCGATGGACATTAGAAGTCTGTCTTCATTTGTGGATCAGCTCTCGACAAGAGTACAAAAGATTCAAGACACTATTGATCAGGAAGCTATGTTGGAACCAAGAATTCCTATTCCTGATTTGTTTTTTGGAGATAGAACTAAGTTTCTGAGTTTCAAAAATAATTGTAAATTATTTCTGGCCTTGAAACCTCGCTCCTCTGGTGATCCAGTTCAACAGGTTTTAATTGTTATTTCTTTTTTGCGCGGCGACCCTCAGGACTGGGCATTTTCTCTTGCGCCAGGAGATCCTGCATTGAGTAATATCGATGCGTTTTTCCTGGCGCTCGGATTGCTGTACGATGAACCTAATTCAGTGGATCAGGCAGAGAAAAATTTGCTTACTCTTTGTCAGGGTCAGGATGAGATAGAGGTATATTGTCAGAAATTTAGAAAGTGGTCCGTGCTCACTCAATGGAATGAATCTGCGCTGGCAGCTATGTTCAGAAAGGGTCTCTCTGAAGCCCTTAAGGATGTCATGGTGGGATTTCCTATGCCTGCTGGTTTGAATGAGTCTATGTCTTTGGCCATTCAGATCGGTCGACGCTTGCGTGAGCGTAAATCTGTGCACCATTTGGCGGTATTACCTGAGCTTAAACCTGAGCCTATGCAGTGCGATAGGACTTTGACAAGAGTTAAACGGCAAGAACACAGACGTCTGAATGGGCTGTGTTTCTACTGTGGTGATTCCACTCATGCTATCTCTGATTGTCCTAAGCGCACTAAGCGGTTCACTAGGTCTGCCACCATTGGTACGGTACAGTCAAAATTTCTTCTGTCCGTTACCTTGATCTGCTCTTTGTCATCGTATTCTGTCATGGCATTTGTGGATTCAGGCGCTGCCCTGAATTTGATGGACTTGGAGTATGCTAAGAGTTGTGGGTTTCTCTTAGAGCCCTTGCGGTGTTCTATTCCATTGAGAGGAATTGATGCCACGCCTTTGGCCAAGAATAAGCCTCAATACTGGACCCAGCTGACCATGTGCATGGCTCCAGCACATCAGGAGGTTATTCGCTTTCTGGTGTTGCATAATCTGCATGATGTGGTCGTGGTGGGGTTGCCATGGCTACAAGCCCATGATCCAGTATTAGATTGGAAATCCATGTCGGTGTCCAGCTGGAGTTGTCAGGGGGTACATGGTGATGTTCCATTTCTGTCAATTTCGTCATCCACCCCTTCTGAGGTTCCAGAGTTCTTGTCTGATTACCGGGATGTATTTGATGAGCCCAAGTCCGATGCCCTACCTCCGCATAGGGATTGAAATTTTGTGCTATCAATTTGATTCCTGGTAGTAAATTCCCAAAAGGTCGACTGTTTAATTTATCCGTGCCTGAGCACGCCGCTATGCGCAGTTATGTGAAGGAATCCCTGGAGAAGGGGCATATTCGCCCGTCATCGTCACCATTAAAAGCAGGGTTCTTTTTTGTAGCCAAGAAGGATGGTTCGCTGAGACCTTGTATAGATTACCGCCTTCTAAATAAGATCACGGTTAAATTTCAGTACCCCTTGCCATTGTTATCTGATTTGTTTGCTCGGATTAAGGGGGCTAGTTGGTTCACCAAGATAGATCTTCGTGGTGCGTATAATCTGGTGCGAATTAGGCGAGGAGATGAATGGAAAACTGCATTTAATACGCCCGAGGGTCATTTTGAGTATCTAGTGATGCCATTCGGACTTGCCAATGCTCCATCAGTGTTTCAGTCCTTTATGCATGATATCTTCCGAGAGTACCTGGATAAATTCCTGATTGTGTACTTGGATGACATTTTGATCTTCTCGGATGATTGGGAGTCTCATGTGAAGCAGGTCAGAACAGTTTTTCAGGTCCTGCGTGCTAATTCTTTGTTTGTGAAGGGATCAAAGTGTCTCTTTGGTGTGCAGAAGGTTTCATTTTTTGGGTTCATCTTTTCCCCTTCTACTATCGAGATGGATCCTGTTAAGGTCCAAGCCATCCATGATTGGACTCAGCCGACATCTCTGAAAAGTCTGCAAATGTTCCTGGGCTTTGCTAATTTTTATCGTCGCTTCATCTGTAATTTTTCTAGTATTGCCAAACCATTGACCGATTTGACCAAGAAGGGTGCTGATTTGGTCAATTGGTCTTCTGCTGCTGTGGAAGCTTTTCAAGACTTGAAGCGTCGTTTTTCTTCTGCCCCTGTGTTGTGTCAACCAGATGTTTCTCTTCCGTTCCAGGTCGAGGTTGATGCTTCTGAGATTGGAGCAGGGGCTGTTTTGTCGCAGAGAGGTTCTGATTGCTCAGTGATGAAACCATGCGCTTTTTTTTTCCAGGAAGTTTTCGCCTGCTGAGCGAAATTATGATGTGGGCAACCGAGAGTTGCTGGCCATGAAGTGGGCATTCGAGGAGTGGCGTCATTGGCTTGAAGGAGCTAAGCATCGCGTGGTGGTATTGACTGATCATAAGAACTTGACTTATCTTGAGTCTGCTAAGCGGTTGAATCCTAGACAGGCTCGTTGGTCGCTGTTTTTTGCCCGTTTTGACTTTGTGATTTCGTACCTTCCGGGCTCTAAAAATGTGAAGGCGGATGCTCTGTCTAGGAGTTTTGTGCCCGACTCTCCGGGTTTGTCTGAGCCGGCGGGTATCCTCAAGGAAGGAGTAGTTGTGTCTGCCATCTCCCCTGATTTGCGGCAGGTGCTGCAAAAATTTCAGGCTAATAAACCTGATCGTTGTCCAGCGGAGAGACTGTTTGTCCCTGATAGGTGGACCAATAAAGTTATCTCTGAGGTTCATTGTTCGGTGTTGGCTGGTCATCCTGGAACCTTTGGTACCAGAGAGTTGGTGGCTAGATCCTTTTGGTGGCCGTCTCTGTCGCGGGATGTGCGTGTTTTTGTGCAGTCCTGTGGGATTTGTGCTCGGGCTAAGCCCTGCTGTTCTCGTGCCAGTGGGTTGCTTTTGCCCTTGCCGGTCCCGAAGAGGCCTTGGACACATATCTCTATGGATTTTATTTCAGATCTTCCCGTTTCTCAAAAGATGTCAGTCATTTGGGTGGTCTGTGATCGCTTTTCTAAGATGGTCCATCTGGTACCCTTGTCTAAATTGCCTTCCTCCTCTGATTTGGTGCCATTGTTCTTCCAGCATGTGGTTCGTTTACATGGCATTCCAGAGAATATCGTTTCTGACAGAGGTTCCCAGTTTGTTTCAAGGTTTTGGCGAGCCTTTTGTGGTAGGATGGGCATTGACTTGTCTTTTTCCTCGGCTTTCCATCCTCAGACTAATGGTCAGACCGAACGAACCAATCAGACCTTGGAAACATATCTGAGATGCTTTGTTTCTGCCGATCAGGATGACTGGGTGCCCTTTTTGCCTTTGGCTGAGTTTGCCCTTAATAATCGGGCCAGCTCGGCTACCTTGGTTTCGCCATTTTTTTGCAATTCTGGGTTCCATCCTCGTTTCTCTTCAGGACAGGTTGAGTCTTCGGACTGTCCTGGTGTGGATACTGTGGTGGACAGGTTGCAGCAGATTTGGACTCATGTAGTGGACAATTTGACCTTGTCCCAGGAGAAGGCTCAACGTTTCGCTAATCGCAGATGCCGTGTGGGTCCCCGACTTCGTGTTGGGGATCTGGTTTGGTTATCTTCTCGTCATATTCCTATGAAGGTTTCCTCTCCTAAGTTTAAACCTCGTTTCATTGGTCCGTATAGGATTTCTGAGGTTCTTAATCCTGTGTCTTTTCGTCTGACCCTTCCAGATTCTTTTTCCATACATAACGTATTCCATAGGTCATTGTTGCGGAGATACGTGGCACCTATGGTTCCATCTGTTGATCCTCCTGCCCCGGTTTTGGTGGAGGGGGAATTGGAGTATATTGTGGAGAAGATTTTGGATTCTCGTGTTTCTAGACGGAAACTCCAGTATCTGTTTAAATGGAAGGGTTATGCTCAGGAAGATAATTCCTGGGTTTTTGCCTCTGATGTCCATGCTCCCGATCTTGTTCATGCCTTTCATGTGGCTCATCCTGGTCGGCCTGGGGGCTCTGGTGAGGGTTCGGGGACCCCTCCTCAAGGGGGGGGTACTGTTGTGAATTCTGTGACAGAGCTCCCTCCTGTGGTCACAAGTGGTACTTCGGCTGATTCTCTCTGTGAGCTTCTGTTGGTGGAGGGAAGTGGTACTGCGGCTTCTGAGTTTCCTCCCTCAGGTGATCTGGTGAGGTCGTTAGGTGCTTCTCTACTTAACTCCACCTAATGCTTTGATCTTGGCTTCCTGTCAATGTTCCAGTGTTGGACTTGCTTTTCCCTGGATCATTCCTGTGGCCTGCTGCTCTGCATAGCTAAGTTCTTCTTTGCTATTTGTTTGCTATTTTTTCTGTCCAGCTTGTCTAATTTGTTGCTGGAAGCTCTGGGACGCAAAGGATGTACCTCCGTGCCGTTAGTTCGGTACGGATGGTCTTTTTGCCCCCTTTGCGTGGTTTTCTTTAGGGTTTTGTGTAGACCGCAAAGTTACCTTTTCTATCCTCGATCTGTTAAGAAAGTCGGGCCTCACTTTGCTGAATCTATTTCATCTCTACGTTTGTCTTTTCATCTTAACTCACAGTCATTATATGTGGGGGGCTGCCTTTTCCTTTGGGGTATTTCTCTTGCCTTTTCCTTTGGGGTATTTCTCTGAGGCAAGGTAGGCTTATTTTCTATCTTCAGGCTAGTTAGTTTCTCAGGCTGTGCCGAGTTGCATAGGCAGAGTTAGGCGCAATCCACGGCTGCCTCTAGTGTTGTTTGAAGAGGATTAGGGATTGCGGTCTGCAGAGTTCCCACGTCTCACAGCTCGTTCTATGATTTTGGGTTATTGTCAGATCACTGTATGTGCTCTGACCGCTATGTCCATTGTGGTACTGAATTGCCTTTCATAACATACTGCCGCCTGCACCCTGTTCCCCCAATGGCTGCCAATCGGGGTCAACAACTGCGTCATCTATTACCTCCTCTTCTAGCTCGTGTGCAACTTCGTCTGTGTAACCGTGTCGGTCGGTGGTATAGCGTTCGTGACGGGGCAACATAGTCTCATCAGGGTCTGATTGTGGATCAGTACCCTGAGAGGGCAATGTTGTGATCTGAGTCAAAGGACCAGCATAGTAGTCTGGCTGTGGCTGTGCATCAGTGCACTCCATGTCAGAATCTACTTGTAATGGGCATGGCCTGTTAAGTGTTTCACTTTCTAAGCCTCCCTGGCTTGTGTATGTGTAAAGAGCTCCATGGAGTAACCCGTTGTGTCACCTGCTGCATCCTTCTCTCTTGTTGTTGTTTTTGCTGAAGAGGACAAGGAAGCGACTTGTCCCTGACCGTGAACATCCACAAGCGACGCGCTGCTTTTACATTTACCAGTTTCAGAAGAGGAGGCAAAAGAGCTAGAGGCTGAGTCAGCAAGGTAAGCCAAAACTTACTGTTGCTGCTCCGGCTTTAAAAGCGGTTTTCCTACTCCCAGAAAAGAGAGCGTTCGAGGCCTTGTGTAGCCAGACGACGAACCTGGCTCCACAGCTCCAGACTTAGGTGGAATATTTTTTTTCCCACGACCACCTGATGCTCCACTACCACTACCATCATTACCAGCTGACAATGAACGCCCACGGCCACGACCTCTTGCACCAGACTTCCTCATTGTTTTAAAAACTTAACCAAAGTAACTTTATTTGTTGCTGTCAAACAACTTACACGGTGACCTATAACTTCAGTATGATTTCAATAACCCTTTACAGGTTGGTGAAACCACAAGGAAAATCAGGCACAATGTTACACACTCTGTTTTCTGTGGCACCAAATCACAGAGATGCCACACACGCAGGACTGTCACTCAAGCACAAATGTCAATATTAATCTCCCACCTATTTTTTTTTTTTCAGGGAGACTTTATAAACAAAATAAAATAAAATGATTTTTTCAGGAAGAATTTAGAAACCAAATAAAATAAAATGATTTTTTCAATGACAATTTAGAAACCAAATAAAAAAAAAATAAAAAAAGGCTTTCTATGGCCCACTGAGTGAGAGATGGCACACACAGGAGTCAGGAGTGGCACACAAGCCCAGAGGCCAATATTTTTCTCCCACTGATTGATATAGTGATTTTTTCAGGTAGATTTTGGAACCCAAATCAAGCAAAAAAATTAATAGGCTTTCTATGGCCCACAATTTGAGAGAGAGAGAGAGAGATGGCACACCCAGGAGTCAAGACTGGCACACAAGCAGAAAGGGCAATATTAATCTCCCACCTATTTTTTTTTTTTTCAGGGAGACTTTATAAACAAAATAAAATGATTTTTTCAGGAAGAATTTAGAAACCAAATAAAATAAAATGATTTTTTCAATGACAATTTAGAAACCAAATAAAAAAAAAATAAAAAAAAGGCTTTCTATGCCCCACTGAGTGAGAGATGGCACACACAGGAGTCAGGAGTGGCACACAAGCCCAGAGGCCAATATTTTTCTCCCACTGATTCATGTAGTGATTTTTTCAGGTAGATTTTGGAACCCAAATCAAGCAAAAAAATTAATAGGCTTTCTATGGCCCACAATTTGAAAGAGAGAGAGAGAGATGGCACACCCAGGAGTCAAGACTGGAACACAAGCAGAAAGAGATGGCACACACAGGAGTCAGGAGTGGCCCACAAGCCCAGAGGCCAATATTTTTCTCCAACTGATTGATTTATTGATTTTTTTCAGATAGGATTTAGAACCCAAATCAAGCAAAAAAATAAATAGGCTTAATATGGCCCACTGAGTGAGAGATGGCACACACAGGAGTCAGGAGTGGCACACAAGCCCAGAGGCCAATATTTTTCTCCCACTGATTGATGTAGTGATTTTTTAAGGTAGATTTTAGAACCCAAATCAAGCAAAAAAATAAATAGGCTTTCTATGGCCCACTGAGTGAGAGATGGCACACACAGGAGTCAGGAGTGGCACACAAGCCCTGAGGCCAATATTTTTCTCTCACTGATTGATGTAGTGATTTTTTAAGGTAGATTTTAGAACCCAAAATCAAGCAAAAAAATAAATAGGCTTTCTATGGCCCACTGAGTGAGAGATGGCACACACAGGAGTCAGGAGTGGCACACAAGCCCAGAGGCCAATATTTTTCTCCAACTGATTGATTTATTGATTTTTTCAGGTAGGATTTAGAACCAAAATCAAGCAAAAAAATAAATAGGCTTTCTATGGCCCACTGAGTGAGAGATGGCACACACAGGAGTCAGGAGTGGCACACAAGCCCTGAGGTCAATATTTTTCTCCCACTGATTGATGTAGTGATTTTTTAAGGTAGATTTTAGAACCCAAATCAAGCAAAAAAATAAATAGGCTTTCTATGGCCCACTGAGTGAGAGATGGCACACACAGGAGTCAGGAGTGGCACACAAGCCCTGAGGCCAATATTTTTCTCCCACTGATTGATGTAGTGATTTTTCAGGTAGATTTTAGAACCCAAATCAAGCAAAAAAATAAATAGGCTTTCTATGGCCCACTGAGTGAGAGATGGCACACACAGGAGTCAGGAGTGGCACACAAGCCCTGAGACCAATGTTTTTCTCCCACTGATTGATGTAGTGATTTTTTCAGGTAGATTTTTGAACCCAAATCAAGCAAAAAAATAAATAGGCTTTCTATGGCCCACTGAGTGAGAGATGGCACACACAGGGATGGCACTCTAGCAGAAATGCCAATCTTAATCTCCCACAAAAAAAAAAAAAAAACAGGGACTGTCCTACAATTACTATCTCCCTGCAGTAATCTCAGCCAGGTATGGCAGGCAGCAATAAGGAGTGGACTGATGCACAAATTAAATAAAAAGTGTGGACAAACAAGATAGCTGTGCAGAAAGGAAGGAACAAGAGGATTTGTGCTTTGAAAAAAGCAGTTGGTTTGCACAGCGGCCTACACACAGCAATGCAGCTATCAGGGAGCCTTCTAGGGCAGCCCAATGAGCTACAGCGCTGAGGAAAAAAAAAATGTAGCTTCCACTGTCCCTGTACACCAAAGGTGGTGTTGGACAGTGGAAATCGCTACAGCACAAGCGGTTTGGTGGTTAATGGACCCTGCCTAACGCTATCCCTGCTTCTGACGAAGCGGCAGCAACCTCTCCCTAAGCTCAGATCAGCAGCAGTAAGATGGCGGTCGGCAGTAACGCCCCTTTATAGCCCCTGTGACGCCGCAGACAGCAAGCCAATCACTGCAATGCCCTTCTCTAAGATGGTGGGGACCAGGACCTATGTCATCACGCTGCCCACACTCTGCGTTCACCTTCATTGGCTGAGAAATGGCGCTTTTCGCGTCATTGAAACGCGACTTTGGCGCGAAAGTCGCGTACCGCATGGCCGACCCCGCACAGGGGTCGGATCGGGTTTCATGAAACCCGACTTTGCCAAAAGTCGGCGACTTTTGAAAATGAACGACCCATTTCGCTCAACCCTAAAAGAAATGTCTTGGCTCTTTGGATGTTATACAAATTACAGGTCATACAGTTCCCACAAGGGTAGCAGCCCCACCTCTGCTTTTTGAAACCAAACAAATTCATGACATTAAATAGATAGGGATTTATGCTTTTTTGAATAAAGCGGTGTCAACTTAGTACCCTATGTTATTTACATTTACTATTTATTTATTTATTTAATTACTGCAGGGTATTTGTGTCATGATCCAGTTCTGAGTTTGTGTTCAGCTGTCTTGTCTCTGGACTGGTCATGTGGGAGTTAATCCCCTCTGCCTCACTTTGAAGCTGGCTGAGCTATTTAAGTCCTCTGCAGCCTGTGGGCCAGTGTCAGCTATAGTTCATGCTGCACGGCTTGAGCACCTGACCTGTTCACTTGTACTAGTGTTCCTTTTTGCCTCTGACTGCCTGTACCTGTTTATGACTTGTTCTGACCTCTGGCTTGAATCCCGACTTCATCTTACGTCTCACGTTTTGGTTACCACGTTCCCGGTAGGCTCTGACTTCTTGTTTGTCCCCGACCTTTCCTCTGACTCTCCCTGTGTACTGCACAGATTTCACTGTGGATGTTCTCTGAGGAAAGTCTCTGCAGCAGTGTATTTGCTATTTCACCTTTGTTGCCACTTCAAACCGACCCTTTTCCCTTTTGATTGGAATTATGCTTACCATATTTACTGAAATAGGCTACTAATATGTTTCTCTGGATGAGCGTACCCTACCCTGCTTTCATTCTATATTTTAGTGCAGTACAGCCATCATTTTTTCTTCGGGTATAGTGGTCAATGTATTTGCCATTTATCCATTCACTTTACAATTTTAATGCGTTCTGTTGCATCTATGTGTCTTTTTGTATTCTAATAAAAATGTAAATACTTTTTTGTAGTTTTGACTCAGGTTCTCCTTTTTCCACATGAATTCAACAAGTAACACAGAAACAGATTGCACCAGACAGAGCCCGAGAAAGCTTTAACTTACAGTCAAAAGGAGAGGCTCAGGGGTTTAAATAAAAGGATTGCAAGTAACAAATAGAGCATGCAAAGAGGAAAGCTGGTGAGAATGCAAGATAGAAGTCACATATTGGCCAGAAATGGCATTATTCTTCAAGTATACACACATGACACCTTACACTGAAAAGTAACTTGAAAGCACAGGTAACCTTTAAGCAAGATTAGAACAAATGGAAATAAAAGAGTGCAGAGGATTGGTAACTGTGAAATGAACTGCTGGAATATTTGACTTTAGTATGTTGTATTTTTATCTAACGATTAGTGAATTAGGGAGACACGTAGCGCATATAGGGTCTTATCCTCAGATTAAATGCAGTTTTTTAACGCAAAGTTGCTCACCTGATGGTGTAGAGCAAAAGCATGTGCGTATCGGCTGCTGCAGATCCACGGGCCGCCCATGCGACCTTCTCAGAGACGTTGTGCGCTGCCACAATAATACAGATTCAAATGTAATGAAGAACTCTGGTGGTTTATTCAACGCGTTTCAAGGTCTATCTGACCCCTTCATCAGGAAAATACAACAAAAACATCATGTCTTTGTGGTATTTTCCTGATGAAGGGGTCAGATAGACCTTGTAACTCGTTTTTCCACAAACTTTCCTGCACAACGTATCTAACGATTAGGTGATAGTGGAACGGTAAATCTTCATCCTGATGTTCTGATGACATGGAAGAAATATAAAGAATTGGTTTAATTATTGCTTGCTGGAATTTGATGTACTAATGCATGAATTGAAGTAGTATGGTAACTCTGTCATATCCCGGGAACACTAAGTGATCACATACTGTGTTGATTGTGGGGATACTTCGTAGTGCAATCAGCACCTATTACACATTTATGGCATATACTTTTCGAATGCCATTAATATCTCTAATGCTATTCTTTTGTGGTCCTCAAGTAAGAAAAGTTTCTGAATTCTTGATTTAAAGAGCACATGATATACCTAGGCAAATGCTAGGGCCCACTGCGTCTGGGGGCCTGCTTGGCCCTGTTCACATAACATGTACTGGAGCAACTGCAAGGGCAGTTTAACCCCTTGGATTCTGCTGCCAAATATAACAGCACCATTAAAGGGAACCTGTCATGTGAAAAAAACACTATTAACCTACAGATATGGGGTTACTATGCAGGCTAATATCGTTCTGAACCTGCCCAGTGCCAGTACTTAGACCTCTGACGGTAGGAAATTAACTTTATTCATCCCAGTAGCTATCAGATTTCAGTCCTAGGTGTAGTGCTGGTGCAGTTTCAGTCAGCGCTCTGTGCATAGACTATGGTGGCTGTAACAAAGCCCCGGGCCCTAACGTACAGCTGGTCCTAATGCTGAGCTTGCTTTCAGTCAGTGCCTGGAGCATGGTTACAACTGCTTCTCTCTATAGATAGAATGGTGACTAAAACTGCACCTGCAGCGGTGCGGTGACTGAAACCCAATTGTTACCTTGAGGAATAAAGTTAATTTTCTCCTAGCAGCAGGAGTCTAAGTGTGCAGGTTAAGAATATTATTAGCCTGCAGATTAACCCCATATCTGCAGGTTAATAACATTTTTTCACATGACAGGCTCCCTTTAAGAGGTTGCAAAAGAGGTGAAATCTAGGTTGCAAATTTTTTGTGAAATCTAGGTACATATTGAAGACTCCATGCCTCTCTTGTTTGTAATCCTAGGAAATCCTAGTTTAAATCACCCACTTTTGCCTGATATGATAATAAAATCTAAAAAAAATGAACATATTTGCTTTTGCTGTGTATAACTGTTTTAACTAACAAAATGTTCTTATATTTATCCATATAGTGCATGTGTGAGGTGGCCAGGGTGGCAGTCATGGCGAGGAGCCGTTGGGTTCCTACACCATGGCACCCTGCAAGGAAAATATAATGTCCCATCTGTTGTGTGGTGTGGGAGTATTGCACAAAACTCACGCTTACATTTGCAAATCCTGCTGATCCAAGAGTCTCGTCTCTGGACGATATCACACACTCAGGAACACACACCGTATTTCGCTTTAACAGTGCAACTTTACTTGATTACAAAGAATCCATGGCAGTTCAGTGCAGCACAAGTTCATGTTTTCAGCCTGAGCTTTCCCTCTCAGTGCTGGCTCCTCTAGCCTCTGAGATGCTCTTCCTGGCTCTGCAGTCCCATACTCAGCCTGACCTTTCCTTCTCAATGCTGGCTCCTCTAGCTTCTGCGATGCCCTTCTTGGCTTTTTCAGTCCCATATTCACCATGAACTTTCCTTCTCGATGATGGCTCCTCTAGCCTCTGAGATGCTCGTCCTGGCTCTGGGATCCCCATATTCCTGGGCCCATTTCCCTGTACTGGTTACTAGGGTTGAGCGAAACGGGTCATTCATTTTCAAAAGTCGCCGACTTTTGGCAAAGTCGGGTTTCATGAAACCCGATCCGACCCCTGTGCGGGGTCGGCCATGCGGTACGCGACTTTCGCACCAAAGTCGCTTTTCAATGACGCGAAAAGCGCCATTTCTCAGCCAATGAAGGTAAACGCAGAGTGTGGGCAGCGTGATGACATAGGTCCTGGTCCCCACCATCTTAGAGAAGGGCATTGCAGTGATTGGCTTGCTGTCTGCGGCGTCACAGGGGCTATAAAGGGGCGTTACCGCCGACCGCCATCTTACTGCTGCTGATCTGAGCTTAGGGAGAGGTTGCTGCCGCTTCGTCAGAAGCAGGGATAGCGTTAGGCAGGGTCCATTAACCACCAAACCGCTTGTGCTGTAGCGATTTCCACTGCCCAACACCACCTTCGGTGTGCAGGGACAGTGGAAGCTACATTTTTTTTTTTTTCCCTCAGCGCTGTAGCTCATTGGGCTGCCCTAGAAGGCTCCCTGATAGCTGCATTGCTGTGTGTACGCCGCTGTGCAAACCAACTGCTTTTTTCAAAGCACAAATCCTCTTGTTCCTTCCTTTCTGCACAGCTATCTTTTTTGTTTGTCCACACTTTTTATTTAATTTGTGCATCAGTCCACTCCTTATTGCTGCCTGACATACCTGGCTGAGATTACTGCAGGGAGATAGTAATTGTTGGACACTCCCTGTTTTTTTTTTTTTTTTTTTTTTACCTGAAAAAATCACTACATCAATCAGTGGGAGAAAAATTATTGGCCTCAGGGCTTGTGTGCCACTCCTGACTCCTGTGTGCATCATCACTCACTCAGTGTGCCATAGAAAGCCTATTTTTTTTTTTTGCTTTATTTGGGTTCTAAATTCTACCTGAAAAAAATCAATAAATCAATCAGTGGGAGATTAATATTGGCCTTTGGACTTGTGTTCCAGTCCTAAGCGTGCCTTCTCTCTCACAAATAGTGGGCCATAGAAAGCCGATTTTTTTTTTTTTGTTTGTTTTATAAATTCTCCCTGAAAAAAAAAAGGGAGATTAATATTGGCCTTTGGGCTTGTGTGCCAGTCCTAAGCGTGCCATCTCTCTCTCTCAGATAGTGGGCCATAGAAAGCCTATTTATTATTTTTTTTATTGGGTTTATAAATTTTCCCTGAAAAAAAAAAAAAAAGTGGGAGATTAATATTGGCCTCTGGGCTTGTGTGCCAGTCCTGAGCGTGCCATCTCTCTCACAAATAGTGGGCCATAGAAAGCCTATTTATTTTATTTTTTTGGTTTTATAAATTCTCCCTGAAAAAAAAAGGGAGATTAATATTGGCCTCCTGTGTGCGTCATCTCTCACTCAGTGGGCCATAGAAAGCCTATTTTTTGTTTTATTTGTTTTATAAATTCTCCCTGAAAAAAAAAGGGAGATTAATATTGGCCTTTGGGCTTGTGTGCCAGTCCTAAGCGTGCCATCTCTCTCACAAATAGTGGGCCATAGAAAGCCTATTTATTTTTTTTTTTTGGTTTTATAAATTCTCCCTGAAAAAAAAAAGGGAGATTAATATTGGCCTTTGGGCTTGTGTGCCAGTCCTAAGCGTGCCATCTCTCTCTCTCTCAGATAGTGGGCCATAGAAAGCCTATTTATTATTTTTTTTATTGGGTTTATAAATTTTCCCTGAAAAAAAAAAGGGAGATTAATATTGGCCTCTGGGCTTGTGTGCCAGTCCTGAGCGTGCCATCTCTCTCACAAATAGTGGGCCATAGAAAGCCTATTTATTTATTTTTTTTTTGGTTTTATAAATTCTCCCTGAAAAAAAAAAGGGAGATTAATATTGGCCTCTGGGCTTGTGTGCCAGTCCTGAGCGTGCCATCTCTCTCACAAATAGTGGGCCATAGAAAGCCTATTTATTTTTTTGGTTGATTTGGGTTCTAAATTCTACCTGAAAAAATCAATAAATCAATCAGTGGGAGATAAATATTGGCCTCTGGGCTTGTGTGCCACTCCTGACTCCAGTGTGCGTCATCTCTCACTCAGTGGGCCATAGAAAGCCTATTTTTTGTTTTATTTGTTTTATAAATTCTCCCTGAAAAAAAAAAGGGAGATTAATATTGGCCTCTGGGCTTGTGTGCCAGTCCTGAGCGTGCCATCTCTCTCACAAATAGTGGGCCATAGAAAGCCTATTTATTTTTTTGGTTGATTTGGGTTCTAAATTCTACCTGAAAAAATCAATAAATCAATCAGTGGGAGATAAATATTGGCCTCTGGGCTTGTGTGCCACTCCTGACTCCAGTGTGCGTCATCTCTCACTCAGTGGGCCATAGAAAGCCTATTTATTTATTTTTTTTGGTTTTATAAATTCTCCCTGAAAAAAAAAAGGGAGATTAATATTGGCCTTTGGGCTTGTGTGCCAGTCCTAAGCGTGCCATCTCTCTCTCTCAGATAGTGGGCCATAGAAAGCCTATTTATTATTTTTTTTATTGGGTTTATAAATTTTCCCTGAAAAAAAAAAAAAAGTGGGAGATTAATATTGGCCTCTGGGCTTGTGTGCCAGTCCTGAGCGTGCCATCTCTCTCACAAATAGTGGGCCATAGAAAGCCTATTTATTTATTTTTTTTGGTTTTATAAATTCTCCCTGAAAAAAAAAAGGGAGATTAATATTGGCCTTTGTGCTTGTGTGCCAGTCCTAAGCGTGCCATCTCTCTCTCTCAGATAGTGGGCCATAGAAAGCCTATTTATTATTTTTTTTATTGGGTTTATAAATTTTCCCTGAAAAAAAAAAAAAAGTGGGAGATTAATATTGGCCTCTGGGCTTGTGTGCCAGTCCTGAGCGTGCCATCTCTCTCACAAATAGTGGGCCATAGAAAGCCTATTTATTTTTTTGGTTGATTTGGGTTCTAAATTCTACCTGAAAAAATCAATAAATCAATCAGTGGGAGATAAATATTGGCCTCTGGGCTTGTGTGCCACTCCTGACTCCTGTGTGCGTCATCTCTCACTCAGTGGGCCATAGAAAGCCTATTTTTTGTTTTATTTGTTTTATAAATTCTCCCTGAAAAAAAAAAGGGAGATTAATATTGGCCTTTGGGCTTGTGTGCCAGTCCTAAGCGTGCCATCTCTCTCACAAATAGTGGGCCATAGAAAGCCTATTTATTTTTTTTTTTGGTTTTATAAATTCTCCCTGAAAAAAAAAGGGAGATTAATATTGGCCTTTGGGCTTGTGTGCCAGTCCTAAGCGTGCCATCTCTCTCTCTCAGATAGTGGGCCATAGAAAGCCTATTTATTATTTTTTTTATTGGGTTTATAAATTTTCCCTAAAAAAAAAAAGGGAGATTAATATTGGCCTCTGGGCTTGTGTGCCAGTCCTGAGCGTGCCATCTCTCTCACAAATAGTGGGCCATAGAAAGCCTATTTATTTATTTTTTTTTGGGTTTTATAAATTCTCCCTGAAAAAAAAAAGGGAGATTAATATTGGCCTCTGGGCTTGTGTGCCAGTCCTGAGCGTGCCATCTCTCTCACAAATAGTGGGCCATAGAAAGCCTATTTATTTTTTTGGTTGATTTGGGTTCTAAATTCTACCTGAAAAAATCAATAAATCAATCAGTGGGAGATAAATATTGGCCTCTGGGCTTGTGTGCCACTCCTGACTCCTGTGTGCGTCATCTCTCACTCAGTGGGCCATAGAAAGCCTATTTTTTGTTTTATTTGTTTTATAAATTCTCCCTGAAAAAAAAAGGGAGATAAATATTGGCCTTTGGGCTTGTGTGCCAGTCCTAAGCGTGCCATCTCTCTCACAAATAGTGGGCCATAGAAAGCCTATTTATTTATTTTTTTTGGTTTTATAAATTCTCCCTGAAAAAAAAAGGGAGATTAATATTGGCCTTTGGGCTTGTGTGCCAGTCCTAAGCGTGCCATCTCTCTCTCTCAGATAGTGGGCCATAGAAAGCCTATTTATTATTTTTTTATTGGGTTTATAAATTTTCCCTGGAAAAAAAAAAAAAGTGGGAGATTAATATTGGCCTCTGGGCTTGTGTGCCAGTCCTGAGCGTGCCATCTCTCTCACAAATAGTGGGCCATAGAAAGCCTATTTATTTTTTTGGTTGATTTGGGTTCTAAATTCTACCTGAAAAAATCAATAAATCAATCAGTGGGAGATAAATATTGGCCTCTGGGCTTGTGTGCCACTCCTGACTCCTGTGTGCATCATCTCTCACTCAGTGGGCCATAGAAAGCCTATTTTTTGTCTTATTTGTTTTATAAATTCTCTCTGAAAAAATAATTTTATTTTATTTGGTTTCTAAATTCTTCCTGAAAAAATCATTTTTTTTTACTTATTTTTTTTTTTCTAAAGTCTCCCTGGAAAAAAAAAAAAAATCAAATCAGTGGGAGATTAATATTGCCCTTTCTGCTTGTGTGCCAGTCTTGACTCCTGGGTGTGCCATCTCTCTCTCTCTCTCCAATTGTGGGCCATAGAAAGCCTATAATTTTTTTAGCTTGATTTGGGTTCCAAAATCTACCTGAAAAAATCACTACATCAATCAGTGGGAGATAAATATTGGCCTCTGGGCTTGTGTGCCACTCCTGACTCCTGTGTGCGTCATCTCTCACTCAGTGGGGCATAGAAAGCCTTTTTTTTATTTTTTTTTATTTGGTTTCTAAATTGTCATTGAAAAAATCATTTTATTTTATTTGGTTTCTAAATTCTTCCTGAAAAAAATCATTTTATTCTATTTTTTTTTTTTCCTAAAGTCTCCCTGAAAAAAAAAAAAAATCAAATCAGTGGGAGATTAATATTTACATTTGTGCTTCAGTGACAGTCCTGCGTGTGTGGCATCTCTCTCATTTGTTGCCACCAACAACAGAGTGTGTAACATTGTGCCTGATTTTCGTTGTGGTCTCACTCACCTCTAAAGGAGTAGCTAAATCATACTGAAGTTATAGCTCACCGTGTAAGTTGTGTGACAGCAACAAATACCGTTAGTTTGGTTACGTTTTTAAAACAATGAGGAAGTCTGGTGGAAGAGGTCGTGGCCGGGGGCGTTCATTGTCAGCTGGTAATGAGGGTAGTGGTAGTGGTGGAGCATCAGCTGGTCGTGGGAAAAAAAATATTGCACCTAAGTCTGGAGCTGTGGAGCCAGGTTCGTCGTCTGGCTACACAAGGCCTCGAACGCTCCCTTTTCTGGGAGTAGGAAAACCGCTTTTAAAGCCGGAGCAGCAAGAGCAAGTTTTGGCTTATCTTGCTGACTCAGCCTCTAGCTCTTTTGCCTCCTCTCGTGAAACTGGTAAATGTCAAAGCAGCGCGTCGTTAGTGGATGTTCACGGTCAGGGACAAGTCGCTTCCTTGTCCTCTTCAGCAAAAACAACAACAGAGAAGAATGCAGCAGGCAACACAACGGGTTACTCCATGGAGCTCTTTACACATACCGTCCCTGGCTTAGAAAGTGAAGCAGTTAACAGTCCATGCCCATTACAAGTTGAATCTGACATGGAGTGCACTGATGCACAGCTACAGCCAGACTACTATGCTGGTCCTTTGACTCAGACCACAACATTGCCCTCGCAGGGTAATGATCAAGAATCAGACCCTGATGAGACTATGTTGCCCCATCACGAACGCTATACCACCGACCGACACGGTGACACAGACGAAGTTGCACACGAGCTACAAGAAGAGGTAATAGATGACCCAGTTCTTGACCCCGATTGGCAGCCATTGGGGGAACAGGGTGCAGGCGGCAGCAGTTCTGAAGCGGAGGAGGAGGGGCCGCAGCAGGCATCAACATCGCAACAGGTTCCATCTGCCGGGCCCGTATCTTGCTCAAAACGCGTGGCAAAGCCAAAACCTGTTGGAGGACAGCGTGGCCATCCGGTTAAAGCTCAGTCTGCAATGCCTGAAAAGGTATCCGATGCTAGAAAGAGTGCAGTCTGGCATTTTTTTAAACAACATCCAATTGATCAGCGCAAAGTCATCTGTCAAAAATGTTCAACTACCTTAAGCAGAGGACAGAATCTGAAAAGTCTCAATACAAGTTGCATGCATAGACATTTAACCACCATGCATTTGCAAGCCTGGACTAACTACCAAACGTCCCTTAAGGTTGTAGCACCCTCGGCCAATGAAGCTAGTCAGCAACGCAACATCCCTTCCGGCAGTGTAGGGCCACCATTTTCCGCACCACCTGCAGTATCTGTGCAGGTTTCTTTGCCAGGCCAAAGCAGTCAGGGTCAGGGAATCACCAGTTTCGTAGTAGGAAACACTGCATCTAGGGCACCGGCGGCAACAATACCATCTCCCACCGTCTCTCAGTCTGCCATGTCCACCGGCACCCCCGCTAGTTCCACGATCTCCAGCTCTCCAGTCCAGCTCACCCTACATGAGACTATGGTTAGAAAAAGGAAGTACTTAGCCTCGCATCCGCGTACACAGGGTTTGAACGCCCACATAGCTAGACTAATCTCGTTAGAGATGATGCCCTACCGGTTAGTTGAAAGCGAAGCTTTCAAAGCCCTGATGGACTACGCTGTACCACGCTACGAGCTACCCAGTCGACACTTTTTTTCCAGAAAAGCCATCCCAGCCCTCCACCAGCATGTTAAAGAGCGCATCGTCCATGCACTCAGGCAATCTGTGAGCACAAAGGTGCACCTGACAACAGATGCATGGACCAGTAGGCATGGCCAGGGACGTTACGTGTCCATCACGGCACACTGGGTGAATGTTGTGGATGCAGGGTCCACAGGGGACAGCAAGTTTGGGACAGTTCTGCCTAGCCCACGGTCTAGGAAACAGTTGGCTGTAGCCGTTCGCACCCCCTCCTCCTCCTCTTCGTCCTCCTGCAGAAGCGACAACAGACACACCGCGGAAGTTCTGTCCGAGTTCTTGCAGAAAGAAACGCAGTCGTGGCTGGGCACTGTAGATCTTGAGGCAGGCAAGGTAGTGAGTGATAACGGAAGGAATTTCATGGCTGCCATCTCCCTTTCCCAACTGAAACACATTCCTTGCCTGGCTCACACCTTAAACCTCGTGGTGCAGTGCTTCCTGAAAAGTTATCCGGGGTTATCCGACCTGCTCCTCAAAGTGCGTGGACTTTGCTCACATATCCGCCGTTCGCCCGTACACTCCAGCCGTATGCAGACCTATCAGCGTTCTTTGAACCTTCCCCAGCATCGCCTAATCATAGACGTTGCAACAAGGTGGAACTCAACACTGCACATGCTTCAGAGACTGTGCGAACAGAGGCGGGCTGTTATGTTTTTGTGGGAGGATACACATACACGGGCAGGCAGTAGGATGGCAGACATGGAGTTGTCAGGTGTGCAGTGGTCGAAGATTCAAGACATGTGTCAAGTCCTTCAGTGTTTTGAGGAATGCACACGGCTGGTTAGTGCAGACAATGCCATAATAAGCATGAGCATCCCCCTAATGCGTCTGCTGATGCAAAGTTTGACGCACATAAAGGATCAGGCGTCTGCAGCTGAGGAAGAGGAAAGCCTTGATGACAGTCAGCCATTGTCTGGCCAGGGCAGTTTACAGGACGAGTTAGCGGGCGAAGAGGAGGAGGATGATGGGGATGATTATATTTTTAATGAGGAAGCTTTTCCGGGGCCACTGGAAATTGGTGGCGCGGCAAGGCCGGGTTCTGGTTTTTGGAGGGACACAAGTGACGTGGATTTGCCTGAAACTGCCCCTCAACCAAGCACAACCGCAGATTTGAGAACTGGAACTTTGGCCCACATGGCGGATTATGCCTTACATATCCTCAAAAGGGACACACGCATAACTAAAATGATGAACGATGACGATTACTGGTTGGCCTGCCTCCTTGATCCTCGCTATAAAGGCAAATTGCAAAATATAATGCCACATGAGAACTTGGAACTAATATTAGCAACCAAACAATCAACTCTTGTTGACCGTTTGCTTCTGGCATTCCCTGCACACAGCGCCCGTGATCATTCTCACACGAGCTGCAGGGGCCAGCAGACCAGAGGAGTTAGAGGGGCAGAAATCAGAAGTGGCGTTGGCCAGAGGGGTTTTCTGACCAGGTTGTGGAGTGATTTTGCTATGACCGCAGACAGGACAGGTACTGCAGCATCAATTCAAAGTGACAGGAGACAACATTTGTCCAGTATGGTTACAAACTATTTTTCATCCCTTATCGATGTTCTCCCTCAACCGTCATTCCCATTTGATTACTGGGCATCAAAATTAGACACCTGGCCAGAATTGGCAGAATATGCATTGCAGGAGCTTGCTTGCCCGGCAGCTAGTGTCCTATCAGAAAGAGTATTCAGTGCTGCAGGTTCAATACTAACAGAAAAAAGGACTCGTCTGGCTACCCAAAATGTAGATGATCTAACCTTCATTAAAATGAACCACAACTGGATTTCGAAATCTTTTGCCCCACCTTGCCCGGCTGACACCTAGCTTTCCTATGAAAAGGTCTTGCCTGTGGACTATTCTGAATGACTTTTCCAATCTCGTAATTTGCAGCACCTGATTGTCCAGCATCCGACATGTTTACACCTCACTAAATGGCCAAACTCCCCACACGGGGCCGTGGTATCGCCACTTGGCGCCAGCACCCGTGAGAGTGCTGTTTGTCTGAAGAAGTGGGTGTGCCCGCTTTTGGTCGACGGCACTGCCACTGGGTCCCTCCTAGTACAATAAAGTGTCTCTGGCGGTGGTGGTGCGCACCCAACGTCAGACACACCGTTGTAATATGAGGGGCCCTGGGCCTGTACCGCCGGCCACAAGACAGTCCCCCCCACCCCAGCTCAAACAGTGCTCTACCACTTGCAAAATTATCTCACAGCTCCACCAATGTTTAGTCTATGCGCTGACATCTTTCAATGCCTGCCACTGACAATACCATTGTATTGACATTTTTGTTATGTTAGGCCTTCGAAGCCTGTCTGCGGTCACTCCTTCCACTATGCCTCCACTGACCACACCACTGCTGCCCGTGTACCCCTGGAACCAATTTAAAATTGCCTACAGCCATGTGTTATTATTTTTGGCCTTCGATGCCTGTCTGCGGTCACTCCTTACAATATGCCTCCACTGACCACACCACTGCTGCCCGTGTACCCCTGGAACCAATTTAAAATTGCCTACAGCCAGCCCAATTTTTTTATTTTAGGCCTTCGATGCCTGTCTGCGGTCCGTTCTTTCTACTACTACTACACTGACCAGGCCACTGCTGCCCGTGTTCCCCTGGAACCAATTTAAAATTGCCTACAGCCATGTGTTATTATTTTTGGCCTTCGATGCCTGTCTGCGGTCACTCCTTCCACTAGGCCTCCACTGACCACACCACTGCTGCCCGTGTACCCCTGGAACCAATTTAAAATTGCCTACAGCCAGCCCAATTTTTTTATTTTAGGCCTTCGATGCCTGTCTGCGGTCCGTTCTTTCTACTACTACTACACTGACCAGGCCACTGCTGCCCGTGTACCGCTGGAACCAATTTAAAATTGCCTACAGCCATGTGTTATTATTTTAGGCCTTCGATGCCTGTCTGCGGTCACTCCTTCCACTAGGCCTCCACTGACCACACCACTGCTGCCCATGTACCCCTGGAACCAATTTAAAATTGCCTACAGCCAGCCCAATTTTTTTATTTTAGGCCTTCGATGCCTGTCTGCGGTCCGTTCTTTCTACTACTACTACACTGACCAGGCCACTGCTGCCCGTGTTCCCCTGGAACCAATTTAAAATTGCCTATAGCCATGTGTTATTATTTTAGGCCTTCGATGCCTGTCTGCGGTCACTCTTTCCACTAGGCCTCCACTGACCACACCACTGCTGCCCGTGTACCCCTGGAACCTATTTATAATTGCATAGAGCATCCTTTTTTTAATAGTAGGCGTACAAAGTCTGTCTGCGGTTCACTATTGAAATTGTCCTCCACTGCCCAGAGCACTGCAGCTTGTGTACCCCTGTAACTTTTTTCTGCTGCAGTGAGCCACATTTTTGGTTTGAGTCCTACTACCTGTGTCTGTCTGCACCACTCAATTCAGCTGTGTTCCTTTGAAAAAAGCTGAGCGTCAATAGTCTTGTTTTCAGCCTCTAGGAATTTTAAAACTGCATTGGGTGTACAACTTTGGTAGGGCCTACTAACGGTGTCTGCCTCCCCAAGGTGTTCCCCAGGTTTCCTCTCCATTGCTTCAATCTTCATGCTCTCGTTTAGTAGTTGTTGGAAACTACGCTGCATTAGGCCTACAAATTGGGTATGGGGTGTAGAGAGATGGTGTGTTCCACTCCAAGGTGTTCCCCAGGTTTCCTCTCCATTGCTTCGATCTTCATGCTCTCGTTTAGTAGTTGTTGGAAACTACGCTGCATTAGGCCTACAAATTGGGTATGGGGTGTAGAGAGATGGTGTGTTCCACTCCAAGGTGTTCCCCAGGTTTCCTCTCCATTGCTTCGATCTTCATGCTCTCGTTTAGTAGTTGTAGAAAACTACACTGCATTAGACCTACAAATTGGGAATGGGGTGTAGAGAGATGGTGTGTTCCACTCCAAGGTGTTCCCCAGGTTTCCTCGCCATTGCTTCGATCTTCATGCTCTCGTTTAGTAGTTGTTGGAAACTACGCTGCATTAGGCCTACAAATTGGGTATGGGGTGTAGAGAGATGGTGTGTTCCACTCCAAGGTGTTCCCCAGGTTTCCTCGCCATTGCTTCGATCTTCATGCTCTCGTTTAGTAGTTGTTGGAAACTACGCTGCATTAGGCCTACAAATTGGGTATGGGGTGTAGAGAGATGGTGTGTTCCACTCCAAGGTGTTCTCCAGGTTGCCTTTCCTGAGCTTCGATCTTCATGCTCTCGTTTAGTAGTTGTTGGAAACTATGCTGCATTAGGCCTACAAATTGGGTATGGGGTGTAGAGAGATGGTGTGTTCCACTCCAAGGTGTTCCCCAGGTTTCCTCGCCATTGCTTCGATCTTCATGCTCTCGTTTAGTAGTTGTTGGAAACTGCGCTGCATTAGGCCTACAAATTGGGTATGGGGTGTAGAGAGATGGTGTGTTCCACTCCAAGGTGTTCCCCAGGTTTCCTCTCCATTGCTTCGATCTTCATGCTCTCGTTTAGTAGTTGTTGGAAACTACGCTGCATTAGGCCTACAAATTGGGTATGGGGTGTAGAGAGATGGTGTGTTCCACTCCAAGGTGTTCTCCAGGTTGCCTTTCCTGAGCTTCGATCTTCATGCTCTCGTTTAGTAGTTGTTGGAAACTACGCTGCATTAGGCCTACAAATTGGGTATGGGGTGTAGAGAGATGGTGTGTTCCACTCCAAGGTGTTCCCCAGGTTTCCTCTCCATTGCTTCGATCTTCATGCTCTCGTTTTGTAGTTGTTGGAAACT
Source organism: Ranitomeya imitator (assembly GCF_032444005.1). Lineage (NCBI taxonomy): Eukaryota > Metazoa > Chordata > Amphibia > Anura > Dendrobatidae > Ranitomeya > Ranitomeya imitator. The sequence goes on from NC_091286.1 coordinate 283,009,978, forward strand.
ACGCTGCATTAGGCCTACAAATTGGGTATGGGGTGTAGAGAGATGGTGTGTTCCACTCCAAGGTGTTCCCCAGGTTTCCTCTCCATTGCTTCGATCTTCATGCTCTCGTTTAGTAGTTGTAGAAAACTACACTGCATTAGGCCTACAAATTGGGTATGGGGTGTAGAGAGATGGTGTGTTCCACTCCAAGGTGTTCCCCAGGTTTCCTCGCCATTGCTTCGATCTTCATGCTCTCGTTTAGTAATTGTTGGAAACTACGCTGCATTAGGCCTACAAATTGGGTATGGGGTGTAGAGAGATTGTGTGTTCCACTCCAAGGTGTTCCCCAGGTTTCCTCTCCATTGCTTCGATCTTCATGCTCTCGTTTAGTAGTTGTTGGAAACTACGCTGCATTAGGCCTACAAATTGGGTATGGGGTGTAGAGAGATGGTGTGTTCCACTCCAAGGTGTTCTCCAGGTTGCCTTTCCTGAGCTTCGATCTTCATGCTCTCGTTTAGTAGTTGTTGGAAACTACGCTGCATTAGGCCTACAAATTGGGTATGGGGTGTAGAGAGATGGTGTGTTCCACTCCAAGGTGTTCCCCAGGTTTCGTCCACATTGCTTCGATCTTCCGACTCTCGTTTAGTAGTTGTTGAAAACTACACTGCATTAGGCCTACAAATTGGGTATGGGGTGTAGAGAGATGGTGTGTTACACTCCAAGGTGTTCTCCAGGTTGCCTTTCCTGAACTTCTATCTTCAGGCTCTCATTAAATTGTAGTTAAATGGAACAACTGCATTTGGCGTACTAGTTGGTTTGGGGCCTACTATCGGTGTCTGCCACTCCTTGCTGTTCTCCTGGTTTCCTGTCCTGAAATTCCATTTTCAGGCTCTTGTTAAGTAGTTGTTAATGTTAGACTGCATTTGGCCTACTAGTTGGGTTGGGGCCTACTATCGGTGTCTGCCACTCCTTGCTGTTCTCCTCAACTGAACAAAGCTGGGCCGCCTGTTTACTACGGTTGCCAATTTTGAATTGCATGTCGACTACTTACTGATTTGGGCCTACTCTCTGTGTCAGCCTCTCATTCCAGTTGTCCTCCACTGCAATGCCCCCTGGTTAGTCCTGTGTTACCAATTTTGAACTGCATTTAGCCCACTTTATTCTTTGGGCCTATATCTGTGTTCCCTCCTCATCCTGCCCATTGACCAGACAGTGATAGATGAGTCTGCTGGTACATTGACCCATAACGCAAAATTCCCCGTGCACGCTACACAGCAAGATTGTGACCCTGCTGAAAGTCAGGTTCTTCTTCACGCATACCATACCACCTTACACGGGGACAAAGAGGAAGGTGCAGATGAAAGTGCAGGTTCCTTCATCAGGTGGGGGGAGGAATACTAGTTGGCAACGTCACTGGCACAGGGCCTCTCATAGTACGCAAAAGTGTTGCTGCCGGTGGGAGGCGCCCCCGCCGTGCAAACACACCGCTGTACTTTGAGGGGCCCTGTGCCAGTGCCAATGCCAACGAGTGGGCCCCCCCTGCTTGCTCAGGATCACAGCACTTGCAAAGTTGAAATACTTACCTCTCCCTGCTCCACTGCCGTGACGTGGTCCAGATTTACTGGGCCCACTAATTACTTGAACCAGCCCTACCCCCCACAACTTTAGCCAAATGACCCCCAATTTCAAATGCCTTCCAATTATTATAAGGTAAATTACGATTGACAAGCTTCTTTACCAAGAATGGATGTTTTTGCCATTAAAATGGGCAGTGTAGGTGTTTTCCTGGCCTCCACTCACTGCCGACTATGCTCCCCCATTGACTTGCATTGGGTTTTGTGTTTCGGGCGATACCCGACTTTTCGCGATAATTGGCCGATTCCACTCGACTCGACTTCTAAGATAGTCGGGTTTCGCGAAACACGGCTCGACTCTAAAAAGGTCAAGGTCGCTCAACCCTACTGGTTACCACTCCTGCTACCTTCACATGGAGATGAAAAAGGTTCTTCTGTCCTGACTCGAGCCATAAGCCCTGAATTCTCTATGGGATATCATCGTATCAAGTGCCAGCATTCTGCTTTACCCAAGCGTTCTGTGCCTTTCTGTACTGTGTGGCCCTCTGGCCTGTCTGCCTTCTCCTGAATCGCTCTCAAGCACTGCCTTAATGTTACAACTATAATACAATGCTGTACACAGCTCCCACTGACTGACTGAGAATCAAGAAGTTCCATTAAAAAAACTCACTCACTGACTCTTAACCCCTCCTAATTTGGAAATCTCCTACTTTATTCCTATACTGGCACCCTAGTTTCCTGACTATATTGTGCCCCACTATACTAAACAAAATCGTATCCTAATTTATAGCTGCCCTCTTATCTTATCCTTTATATCTTTCCCAAATCTTGTAACTGTCAAAACACATAAAATTAGATGTAAAACCCTTATACAATATAACAACCACGTTATTATTAATAAGGTACACATAAGCATCATTACCTAACATTAATTTTATGCACATGAACACTAGGGGAAAATGTGCATGACAGCTTCTGTTACAATCTTAGGCTGGTTTCACATTTGCAGTTGTGTCTGCAGCGTTTTGGACGCATACATCCGCATGATTCATGTATTCCTATCTTTAACATTAGGGACGTAGGTGCCTGTGATAGGTTGCGTTTTGCCACGTTTGACGACGCATGCTTCGTTTAGTTGTCTGCGGCGTGGCGTGGTAAACGCTACATGTAGTAGTTTCAGAGGCGTCAATTTGCCGCCTCGAAACGTATGTGGTTGTTAGCGGAAGGAATGAGTCTAAAAAACGCATTACAGTCTATGTGAACGCATGCGTTCGCAACCACATGCGTCTGTTTGCGTTTGTGAACGCATGCGTTTTACCACAGGAAAATCTGTCTAGACACTGATTAGCCCCCCCACATACAAACTGATAAAAGGAGGGAGTGGGCATTTGCAGCCCACAACTCAGCAGACTGGGAACAAGAGCAGACAGATGCAGGAAAGAACCTAGGAAGAATCAACACTCTGAACAAAGTGAGTATCAAAGCCAATGTCTTTATTTTCTATTTTCTGTCTCTATATGTCCTAATTTTTGTCTTTTTTTTCTTGGTGCTTGCATCAGAATGTCATCTTCTTCTTAGGAGCAATGGCTTGGGCCTGCACAAAGTGGAAATGAAAGCGAAGTGAGTTCTCACCTCTTCAGATTGGTAAGTATTCTCTGTCACATCTATGCATGTGACACATTTTTTTTCTTTTAATTTTTAGAACAGTTCTTCTACTGTGGCAGAGGCCGAGCAGGAGCAGTGTGGACATGGTCATGTGGCAATGCGGCTTGTAAGTATACCTGACTGATTGTACTCTGCTTATTGTATTCTGACTTTAATATTCTTCACTGTCCATTTCTTTACTTTGCTCTTTCTTTACCTTTTTCTTCTTGACTTCTTTTTTTTCCTTGACTTTGAGGCTGCCGTCACACTAGCAGTATTAGGTCAGTATTTTACATCAGTATTTGTAAGCCAAAACCAGGAGTGGGTGATAAATGCAGAAGTGGTGCACATGTTTCTATTATACTTTTCTTCTAATTGTTCCACTCCTGGTTTTGGCTTACAAATACTGATGTAAAATACTGACCAAATACTGCTAGTGTGACGGCAGCCTGAATATTCTTGCCTGTTTTCTGTCTCTGTTGTTTTCTTTCTTTTTTTTATGTTAATGTCTCAAACATTAATGTATTTATTTATTTTCTAGGTTCCAGAACGGGATGAGGACCTCATTGACAACGATATTCTTATCTCCCTGGTCCATGAGCGAGTCCCGTTGTGGGACACCCGGGTTTCGTAGCACTCGGACAACGTGACGATTCGTCAGCTATGGAATGAGGTGGCCCAAGCGATGTGGGATGGCTGGAACAACACCCGACTCGGGTCTGCAATGCATTTCGTAAGTATTGAAATGCGGTGTGATGCAGCAGTGACCTTAGCCGGGATTACACAACTGTGTGTGATGAGAGAAACTCCTGAGAGTTTCTCTCATCACACACACAGTTGTGTGATCATGGTCAAAAGTGCATTGTCTAACCATAATTTTTATTTTACAACAGTACTTAAAGTCAAAACATGTTGGTGTTCCTAGTAATTCTAGAGCAAGGATCCCAATAAATATAAATATCGCCGCATCATGGCATTTTTGAGACCGGTCCTTGCCCAGAGAGCGTAAGTATTTTTGTGGTGTATTGGATTGTGTTGTATTGCCTAATCTGTATTTTTCTATTCCACAGGAGTTGGTGCTTTTACTATTGTAAATGTTTGGTACTAATGTCTTTGGGTTTTTCACAGAACATGGAGCAGCACTTTTGACCCTGGTTCTGGAGCGGACCTTCATCAAACAGCCATGGACCCGTCTCAGCCATCCAGCAGTGCTGCAGCAAGTGGGCCTGCAGCACAGACTGGAGACCAGGAAGCTGGTCCATCAGGTTTTCCCCTGTCCCAGTCCTCTGCCTCTTTTTTGGGGGCTCTTTCCGGCAGAGTCAGAGGGCCTCGGACAGGTTACTTATGCCCGAGTTTTTGCACTTGAGCTCGGTCTTTCATGATGGACTCAAGGCGATGGGTGACCGACTGGATAGTGCCATAAACCATATGAATACACTTATCTAGGATTTCATCAGAAGCCTTGACCAAGTGAAAGGCAACCTCCAGAGGCCAGCACATCATTTTTTCAATCAAATAGAGAAGGGCATGTTAGAACACCTTACTCCTGATCTCCAGCTTAGTGTCATGCAGGCCTGCAATGCTACTTACGTGCAGGCTATGCAGCAGAGTCGGTATTTTCAGCAGCCAGTGGTGGCATTTCCACCTGTGCCAACACTGTCACGCTTGACCTCACTGCCGTGCTCTGCTGCATACCACTGCACGGCCACCACCATTCCAATCACTGCCAGATAGCACTACAGCGCCACCACCATGCCAAGTACTGTTGGACAGCCCACCGCCACCACCATGCCAATTGCTGCTTTTGCTTGGACATCCTCCACTGCCACCACCATGCAGCAGCAGCAAGAGCAGCACCCAGACCCTGGCATGGCATTCCACACAACAGTGAAGCAGCAGCCGGACACTGGCACGGTCTTCCCCACCACTACAATGCAGCAGCAGGACCCTGGCATGACCTTCCGCACCACCATGAAGCAGCAGCCGGACCCTGGCATGGCCTTCCCCACCACTACCACCATGCAGCAGCAGGACCCTGGCATGGCTTTCCACACCACCATGCAGCAGCAGCCGAACTCTGGCACGGCCTTCCACACCATCACCACCACCACCATGCAGCAACAGGACCCTGGCATGGCCTTCCTCATCACCACAATGCAGCAGCAGCCAGACCCTGGCAAGGCTTTCCCAACCACCACAACCATGCAGCAGCAGCAGCACACAGACCCTGACAGGTCGACCACCATGACAAGGCTGCAAGAAATGAGCCCACCGAGGCTCCCCAGACCGCAGCTCAAAAGGGAAAAAAATAAAAAGCAGCGGACTATCTGTATTTCTCCCCCCTTACCTCCCAATGTGTCTGTGATGTCAGGTTTGTCTCACCCTTCCAGTGTGTATCTGCCTTCTCCTCATGTGTCCAGAACCATCCCCAAACTCCCAGACCCCACTACTTTAATTGCCCCTTCTCCTGCAACCCCTGCATCGTTGACAGTTAGTCAGGCCTCACAGCTACACACCCCCCAGTCCCGTCACTCTACCCCAAACAGGCATAGTTATTTTTTTTTTATAAATAAATGTTAATGTTGTTTGCCCCAATACTGTTTGGTTATTTGTGTATTTCGCTAACGGCAACACACACCGTGCGCCGAATAAACAAACTGCACCGTACACTTTATTTTTTTTTGTCACCTCATAGCTCCACTAGTTATTAAGTACAACACTGCAGCTTTGTGTGTTTGGTATGGAGCTATGAGTTGTCAAAAAATAAATGTTTTTATTTTCTTCATAATCTCTTCAGTCTGCTTAATCTGTGTTGCAGACTGAAGAGACAATGGCAGTAATACAAAGCAGAACTATACTCAACAGGTCATGTGTCAAAAAACTCATTATTTATGACATCTGACCTGTTGAGTAGAGAACTGCCTTGTATAACCACTAGTGATGAGCGAATATACTCGTTACTTGAGATTTCCCGAGCATGCTTGGGTGTCCTCCGAGTATTTTTTAGTACTCAGAGATTTAGTTTTTATTTCCGCAGCTGAATGTTTTACATCTGTTAGCCAGCATAAGTACATGTGGGCATTCCCTAGCAACAAGGCAATCCCCACATGTACTTATGATGGCTAACAGATGTAAATCATTCAGCTGCGGCAAGAAAAACTAAATCTCCGAGCAATAAAAAATACTCAGAGGACACCCGAGCGTGCTCGGGAAATCTCGTGTAACTAGGGTTGAGCGAAACGGGTCGGCCATTTTCAGAAGTCGCCGACTTTTGGCAAAGTCGGGTTTCATGAAACCCGACCCGACCCCTGTGTGGGGTCGGTCATAAGGTCGGCGATCTTCTGAATCTGGTATCGGAATTCCGATACCGAGTTCCGATATGTTTGCAATATCGGAAATCGGTATCGGAATCCATATTTAAGTGTAAAATAAAGAATTAAAATAAAAAATATTGCTATACTTACCCTCTGATGCGCCCTGGTACTGACCGGCAGCCTTCCTTCCTTAGAATCAGCGCGTGAAGGATCTTAGATGACCGCCCATGTGACCGCTCACACGACCAATCACAAGCCGCGACGTCACCGAAGGTCCTTCAAGCGCTGATTCTTAGGAAGGAAGGCTGCCGGAAAGAAGCAGGGCCGTCCGAGGGTGAGTATATACCTAATAGGAATATACTCACCCTCGGACGCGCCCTGCTTCTTTCCGGCAGCCTTCCTTCCTAAGAATCAGCACTTGAAGGACCTTCGGTGACGTCGCGGCTTGTGATTGGTTGCATGAGCGGTCACATGGGCGGTCGCGCGACCAATCACAAGCCGCGACGTCATCTAAGGTCCTTCACGCGCTGATTCTAAGGAAGGAAGGCTGCCGGTTAGTACCAGGGCGCGTCAGAGGGTAAGTATAGCAATATTTTTTATTTTAATTCTTTATTTTACACTTAAATATGGATCCCAGGGCCTGAAGGAGAGTTTCCCCTCCTTCAGACCCTGGGAACCATAGTATCCCATTGCACTGCATTGGGTTTCGTGTTTCGGCCGACCCCGACCCCGACTTTTTTATAGGATCGGCCGATTTCACTCGACCCGACTTTTGAGAAAGTCGGGTTTCGTGAAACCCGACCCGATCCTATAAAAGTAAAAGTCGCTCAACCGTACGTGTAACGAGTATATTCGCTCATCACTAATAACCACCATTTTCTCTTCAGTCTACGGAATCTATTTCACACAAACTGAAGAGACGATGGAGGTTATACAAGACATATCTATACTCACCTGGACAAGTGTCAGAAATAGTGAATTCATGAGACTGGGTTTTGTGCTCATGAAGTCATTATTTCTCACACATGACTTGGTGAGTATAGATCTGCTTTGTATCAAACCTCCATCGTCTCTTCAGTCTGCGTCCAATAGATACTGCAGAACAGAATCAGGATGTAATGACATCAACTACCTTAACACTAGCAACCTAAGTTGTTTTTAGGGGAAATACATATGAGACTCGGTACAGATATCAAAGCACGTTGTTTATTAACGAAAAATATTAGTAACATTTAAAACATAACTGGTACAGACCCAAACTCAACAGCACATTTTACACAATATTATCTTGCCATGCCACATGTCCAATGTCAGAAACAAAATAAGCAGCAAATTGGTCCCGCATGTGGCCAACTTCAACAGTTGACTGCAGGGGGTGATGCTGGTAATCTGGCAAAGGGTTTTGCAACTGGTTCATCCAGTTTAATGTTGAATTGCTCCATAGCCATTATGTAATTGTGGAGAACCACACAGGCTTTGACCACATCATCGACTGTCTCCATTTTTAGATTAATGGCTGTCCCAAGAATGTGCCATTTTGAGCAAGAATCCCAAAGGTACACTCCACTGTTCTTTGAGCCCTGGTCAGTCTGTAGTTATAAATCCTTTTAGTGTGGTTCAAGTTGCGACTGGAATATGGGTTCAGTAGGTTTTCACACATCTGAAAGGCCTCATCCCCAACCATAACAAATGGCATCGGTGGGCCTTGAGTGTTGGGAAGAGGTTGTAGCAGGTGAAAATTAAAATTTTTGCCATAGACACGTCGGCCCATATCTGTCTGAGTTCTTGAAAGTCAGGGAGTCATTGCCATGGCCAAAAGCTCCAATGTCCACAGCGATAAAGCGACAGTCCACATCTGCTATTGCCATGAGCACTGCAGAAAAATATTTTTAGTAGTTGAAGTACTCAGATCCAGTTCTGGCAGGTTTGATAATGCGTATGCACTTTCCATCCACCGCTCCCAAACAGTTGGGGAAATCACACACACTCCAGACTTTTTCAGCAATTTCCATCCACATGTCCGTGGTGGGTAGCGGGATAAATTCATCCCGGAGAACATTCCACAAAGCCCGGCAGGTGTCCGCAACTATTCCAGACGAGGTGGAAATTCCAAACCAGTACTGAAAGTGGAGCGATGATAAGCTCTCTCCGGTAGCCAGGAATCTGAAATAAAATAAAAAAATTAAAAATAATTATATTTATGGCGGTGTTTAGCCAAAGGCAAAAAAGAAAATACAAATAATACATGGCAGACCAACAATAGTTATGACTGGCATTTGTTTAGAATTTTTACGTACTGTACCTTAATGTGATCAAGAGACGTTCCTCTGCAGGAATCGCTCTACGGAGCTGGGTGTCCTGTCTCCGTATGGCTCCTTGGACACGACCAAGCAAATCCCGAAAATACTGTTGAGACATCCTGGTATATTCCGGGAATTTCTCTGGGTTTGGGATGAAGTTCGCCATATAGCGTGTGGTAGGCGCCATGGCTCTCCCGGAGTTCAATAATGGGGTGTCTCCAAAAACGCCATCGCCGTGTCCTTCTCTGTTGTTCCCTATTTCTTTGTTGCTCCCAAGCAAACGCACAGGCAAGAAACAGCTTGATACTTAAATCCAGGTTGAAATAAAAGCTCTCCATGCGAAGATCCATCATGACACAGGATACAGTAGCAAACTGTGAAGATTTCAGCAGTACAAGGGTCTATATAAAGATATCCTATAATACACACCCACAGTAGTCCCATTGGCGGTGTCTGTTTATCTAGATTTTTCTCCTGTTAAATTTTCCACCATGCACACAGAAAACGCAAAAGCATGCAAACCGCATGAAAAAGCGTGCAAATGCAGCGTTTTTTTATCGCATGCGTTACCTTATGGGTCTAAAAAACGCTGCATTTGCACGTGTTTACATGCGGTTTATCGTGCATTTCAGCTTGCAGATTAAACGTTGCGGATTCTCCTGCAAATCTGAAACTAGCCTTACACATGCCTAAGGGTGGTTTCATACTTGCGTTTTTGTCTGCAGCGTTTTTTTTTTTCAAAAAAACGCATGCGTTTTTTTCCCCTATATTTACCATTGAAAACGCATGCGTTTTTGTTTGTACGCGTTTGGTCGCGTTTTGCAACACATGCGTTTTTTTACTACATGCGTTCATTTTCAGAAATGCAACTTGTAGTATTTTTGAGAGGCGTTTTTTGGACCAAAAAAAACGCACGCGTTTTCATGCGTTTTTTTGGGTTAAAAAAATACATTGGAGTCAATGGGGACGCATGCGTTTTTTTGTGCATGCGTTTTTTTGCGTTAAAAACGCATGCATTTTTATATTAAGAAACCAGAGAACACACTGATATGCCACCCCCCAACATAAAGGTGATAAAGGGATCCTAACCCTAACCCTAACCCTACCCTTAACCCTAACCCTACCCCTAACCCTAAGGGATCCTAACCCTACCCCTAACCCTAACCCTACCTCTAACCCTAACCCTACCCCTACCCCTACCCCTAACCCTAACCCTAAGGGATCCTAGCCCTAACCCTACCCCTAACCCTAACCCTACCCCTAACCCTAACCCTACCCCTAACCCTAACCCTAATCCCTTTAGGGTTAGGGTTAGGGGTAGGGTTAGGGGTAGGGTTAGGGTTAGGATCCCTTAGGGTTAGAGGTAGGGTTAGGGTTAGGGTTAGGGGTAGGGTAAGGGTTAGGATCCCTTTAGGGTTAGGGTTAGGGTTATGATCCCTACCCCTAACCCTAACCCTAACTATTTCTGTTTATAGTGGGTTTTTTACTTTATTTTGATGATTGGCAGCTGTCACACATTTCTCAGCATGCGTTTAAAAAACGCAAACAAATGAAAAAACACATGTAAACGCGTCAATACGCCGCGTTTTTTTCACCACATGCAAAAACGCATGCGTCAAAAAAACGCAGCGTTTGCACGCGTTTACATGCGTTTTTTCACCATGCATTTTTTTGCGTTTTTTACCGCAAAAACGCACCCAAAAAAACACAAATGTGAAACCAGCCTAAATGACGAAAAAAAAACGAAATGTCAGAATTGCTTTTTTTCTGTCACTTTACTTCCTCAAAAGGTGTGGGAGTCTGCATGCCAGAGACCGTAGGGTAAAAGACATGGTCACAATCATCCAGAACAGAAGACTATTACCACACATTGAACACTCTCTCATGATTTATATCATGATAGGACAGTCTCTTTAAATGTAAAACCTATTGCAATAAGGTTTATTATAGATGAAGGGCTCTAGAGATGAAGAAGAGCTCAAGCTTTTATTTTTGATCGTAAAATATTATATTGGCTTTTTATACTGAGCCAGGTGTGAACGATTATACTCTCTAACTACTCACTATGTAGACAGTGTACCTAGCGATAACAATATTTCTATTATTTTTGTTCAGAACATATTAAAACTGCATATAGTTTGCCTTTCAGCTTCCTTGACATCTGTCATAAAACAAAGCCTCACAAAGACAATTTGAGTAATAACCCGAGAACTTTTACTCTATCATTGATCAACTTTTTATATGTTGCAGCTGTCATACTGGCCCGCATCCCGTAAATAAATGGGAAATTCAGTTACAATAGCAATGGTTTATAGAGTAAGGCTAGCTCGCCCGCTGATAAATATATATGCCTAAGGATTAATGCTTATAATCCATTTTCCCTTGTGCAACAACAGAATTTTTTTTGTATGTATTTTATCTGCGAACAGTTCATCCTTTTGGTTCATTTTCAATGATGCTGGAGGCTGGCAGGCTCCAGTAGAGAGTATGAAGAGAACAGTAATATGGAATTCATCTTCTACAATGTTCTGCTGTATACATACTGACTGGCAGCAGTATAAGGTTCTGTAATGACAGTCAGTCCTCTAGTCTAAAAGGTACAAAACACCAACTCCACAACTGCGGAAGATCCCACAGGGGAACAATTTGAAAAAAAATTTCTGTTGCGTTAGGTTTTTGAGCTGATTTATACTAAAATTGGCATGCTGATTCCAAAAATGTAGTCAGTTTTTTTCTAGCACGTCAAGTTTTTCCTACACAAATTAACTGCCAGAGAAGCACAATTGCACTGATATCTGTAATAAGACTTGTTATCTGATTACAATTCGACTCATATAGAGCTACGTGGCAAATTGTAAGAGTAGTCACAACTTTGTCATGCCTATTTCTTATATATTTCATTTTTTGTTCATATTTGTACTATTTAATAAATAAAAAACACTTTTTAGGTACAGTAGTTTACATAATTTTGAGAAGACAAAAATCCTATAGTTCAAAAACTTGACGTGATAGAGAAAAACTGAGATCATTTCTGGATTCAGCGTCCAAAAATTAATTAAGAACAGTTGTCTGACCTAACTCCTAAAAAATTGTGTTCCCCAGTTATTAAGTAAAATCTAAAAGGATCCATACACTTTTAAAGATATTCCGACATACTGGATTAGCTCTCTTGTACACTTTGAGGATTTATGAATCTTGTTTCAAAGGTTTTACAGTATATACAAGAATTATGCTAATTCTGTTTTAGTGCCCTTCCTTTATCTATGAAAAGAGTTTAATATAGGATAATATACCGATAAACTACTTGGGAGGACCTTCTCATTGTGCATTCTGCCCCTGTGCTGTCCAGCGTGATTTCGTGCTTCGCTGCACCCCTTTCTTGCCTTGCTTGTTTATTCACTTAACTGCCATCAGTCTTTTGTGTTAACAATACTAACTACAAACCTTATTTCTATCCTCTGGGATTCCCTTGAATTGTGGTTTTGTTCTGTGACATTAACTATGCTGCATTCCTTTTTAACCAAATTTTTTTTATGTGACCGTGGTTTGCTGTTTTGGGCAGTATGTCTTTCCCTAAGTCTAATCCTGCTTTCAGCAAAAGTTCATTAACCACTTTTCTTAAGTGTATTTGCATGCTTTGAAGTGTGATTTGACCATTTTTTTTAGAATTTTTTAAATACAGTCATGGACAAAAATTTTGAGAATGAGACAAATATTAATTTTTCCAAAGTCTACTGCTTCATTTTTTCTAATGGCAATTTGCATATACTCCTGAATGTCAGAGTGATCAGCTTAAAAGCAATTACTGTACTTGCAAAGTCAGTATTTGCCCAGAAAATGAACTTTAACCCCCAAAACACAATTCAATATCATTGCAGTCCTGCCTTAAAAGGAGCAGCTAACATCGTTTTAGTGATTGATCCATTAACACAGGTGTGGGTGTTGATGAAGACAGGGCTGGCAATCAATCAGTCATGATTAAGTAAGAATGAAATCACTGGACACTTTAAAAGGAGGCTGGTGCTTGGTATCATTGTTTCTCTTCAGTTAACCATGGTTATCTCTAAAGAAACACGTGCAGCCATCATTGCACTGCACAAAAATGGCCTAACAGGGAAGAGTATCGCAGCTACAAAGATTGCACCTCAGTCAACAATCTATCGCATCATCAAGAACTTCAAAGAGAGAGCTTCCATTGTTGTCAAAAACGCTCCAGGGCGCCCAAGAAAGACCAGCAAGCGCCAGGACCGTATCTTAAAACTGTTTCAGCTGCGGGATCGGACTACCAGCAGTGCCGAGCTTGCTCAGGAATGGCAGCAGGCTGGTGTGAGTGCTTCTGCATGCACTGTGAGGCGGAGACTCTTTGAGCAAGGCTTGGTTACAAGGAGGGCAGCAAAGAAGCCACTTCTCTCCAGAAAAAACATCAGGGACAGACTGATATTCTGTAAAAGGTACAGGGAGTGGACTGCTGAGGACTGGGGCAAAGTCATTTTCTCTGATGAATCCCCTTTTCGATTGTTTGGGACATCTGGAAAACAGCTTATTCGGAGAAGAAGAGGTGAGCGATACCACCAGTCTTGTCTCATGCCAACTGTAAAGCATCCTGAAACCATTCATGTGTGGGGTTGCTTCTCAGCCAAGGGAATCGGCTCACTCACAGTCTTGCCTAAAAACACAGCCATGAATAAAGAATGGTACCAGAATGTCCTCCAAGAGCAACTTCTCCCAACCATCCAAGAGCAATTTGGCGCCCAACATTGCCTTTTCCAGCATGATGGAGCACCTTGCCATAAAGCAAAGGTGATAACTAAATGGCTCATGGAACAAAACATAGAGATTTTGGGTCCATGGTCTGGAAACTCCCCAGATCTTAATCCCATTGAGAACTTGTGGTCAATCATCAAGAGACGGGTGGACAAACAAAAACCAACAAATTCTGGCAAAATGCAAGCATTGATTATGCAAGAACGGACTGCTATCAGTCAGGATTTGGTCCAGAAGTTGATTGAGAGCATGCCAGGGAGAATTGCAGAGGTCTTGAAGAAGAAGAGTCAACACTGCAAATATTGACTTGCTGCATTAACTCATTCTAACTGTCAATATAACCTATTGGTACTCATAATATGATTGCAATTATATTTCTGTATGTGATATAAACATCAGACAAACACTAATAAAAACCAGAGGGCAGCAGATCATGTGAAAATATAATTTTGGTGTCATTCTCAAAACTTTTGGCCATGACTGTACAGTTAAGTCCATATATATTTGGACAGAGACAACATTTTTCTAATTTTGGTTATAGACATTACCACAATGAATTTTAAACAAAACAATTCAGATGTAGTTGAAGTTCAGACTTTCAGCTTTCATTTGAGGGTATCCACATTAAAATTGGATGAAGGGTTTAGGAGTTTCAGCTCATTAACATGTGCCACCCTGTTTTTAAAGGGACCAAAAGTAATTGGACAGATTAAATAATTTTAAATAAAATGTTCATTTCTAGTACTTGGTTGAAAACCCTTTGTTGGCAATGACTGCCTGAAGTCTTGAACTCATGGACATCACCAGACGCTGTGCTTCCTCCTTTTTGATGCTCTGCCAGGCCTTCACTGCAGTGGTTTTCAGTTGCTGTTTGCTTGTGGGTCTTTCTGTCTGAAGGTTAGTCTTTAACAAGTGAAATGCATGCTCAATTGGGTTGAGATCAGGTGACAGACTTGGCCATTCAAGAATATTCCACTTCTTTGCTTTAATAAACTCCTGGGTTGCTTTGACTTTATGTTTTGGGTCATTGTCCATCTGTAGTAAGAAACGATGACCAATCAGTTTGGCTGCATTTGGCTGGATCTGAGCACACAGTATGGCTCTGAATACCTCAGAATTCATTCGGCTGCTTCTGTCCTATGTCACATCATCAATAAACACTAGTGACAAAGTGCCACTGGCAGCCATGCATGCCCAAGCCATCACACTGCCTCCGCCGTGTGTTACAGATGATGTGATATGCTTTGGATAATGAGCTGTACCACGCCTTCACCATACTTTTCTCTTTCCATCATTCTGGTAGAGGTTGATCTTGGTTTCATCTGTCCAAAGAATGTTCTTCCAGAACTGTGCTGGCTTTTTAACCCCTTTCTGACATCGGACGTACAATCCCGTCGAGGTGGGGTGGGCCCCCATGACCATGGACGGGATAGTACATCCAGCGCGATCGGCGGCGCTCACGGGGGGAGCGCCGCCGATCGCGGCCGGGTGTCAGCTGCCTATCGCAGCTGACATCTGGCACTATGTGCCAGGAGCAGTCACGGACCGCCCCCGGCACATTAACCCCTGGCACACCGCGATCAAAGATGATCGCGATGTGTCGGCGGTGCAGGGAAGCATCGTGCAGGGAGGGGGCTCCCTGCGGGCTTCCCTGAGCCCCCCGCAGCAACGCGATGTGATTGCGTTGCTGCGAGGGTCTTACCTCCCTCCCTGCCTGCTCGAGCCTCGGATCCAAGATGGCCACGGATCCGGGTCCTGCAGGGAGGGAGGTGGCTTCACAGAGCCTGCTCAGAGCAGGCACTGTGAAGCAGCCTGCACTGCTCTCAGATTGGTGATCTGACAGAGTGCTGTGCAAACTGTCAGATCACCGATCTGTGATGTCCCCCCCTGGGACAAAGTAAGAAAGTAAAAAAAAATTTTTTCAAATGTGTAAAAAAAAAATAAAAAAAAATATTCCAAAATAATGAAAAAAAAATATATATTATTCCCATAAATACATTTCTTTATCTAAATAAAAAAAAAAAAAACAATAAAAGTACACATATTTAGTCCGTAACGGCCCGACCTGTAGAACTGACCCACTAGTTAACCCCTTCAGTAAACACCGTAAGAAAAAAAAAAAACGAGGCAAAAAACAACGCTTTATTATCATACCGCCGAACAAAAAGTGGAATAATACGTGATCAAAAAGACAGATATAAATAACCATGGTACCGCTGAAAGCGTCATCTTGTCCCGCAAAAAACGAGCTGCGATACAGCATCATCAGCAAAAAAATAAAAAAGTTATAGTCCTGAGAATAAAGCGATGTAAAAATAATTATTTTTTCTATAAAATAGTTTTTATCGTATAAAAGCGCCAAAACATAAAAAATGATATAAATGAGGTGTCGCTGTAATCGTACTGACCCGAAGAATAAAACTGCTTTATCAATTTTACCAAACGCGGAACGGTATAAACGCCTCCCCCAAAAGAAATTCATGAATAGCTGGTTTTTGGTCATTCTTCCTCACACAAATCGGAATAAAAAGCGATCAAAAAATGTCATGTGCCCGAAAATGTTACCAATAAAAACGTCAACTCGTCCCGCAAAAAACAAGACCTCACATGACTCTGTGGACCAAAATATGGAAAAATTATAGCTCTCAAAATGTGGTAACGCAAAAAATATTTTTTGCAATAAAAAGCGTCTTTCAGTGTGTGACGGCTGCCAATCATAAAAATCCGCTAAAAAACCCGCTATAAAAGTAAATCAAACCCCCCTTCATCACCCCCTTAGTTAGGGAAAAATTAAAAAAATGTATTTATTTCCATTTTCCCATTAGGGTTAGGGCTAGGGTTAGGGCTAGGGTTAGGGCTAGGGTTAGGGCTAGGGCTAGGGCTAGGGTTAGGGCTAGGTGCTAGGGTTAGGGCTAGGGTTAGGGCTAGGGTTAGGGCTAGGGTTAGGGTTAGGGCTAGGGTTAGGGCTAGGGTTAGGGCTAGGGTTAGGGTTAGGGCTAGGGTTAGGGTTAGGGCTAGGGTTAGGGCTACAGTTTGGGTTGGGGCTAAAGTTAGGGTTGGGGCTAAAGTTACAGTTAGGGTTTAGATTACATTTACAGTTGGGAATAGGGTTGGGATTAGGGTTAGGGGTGTGTCAGGGTTAGAGGTATGGTTAGGGTTACTGTTGGGATTAGGGTTAGGGGTGTGTTTAGATTAGGGTTTCAGTTATAATTGTGGGGTTTCCACTGTTTAGCCCTCCGTCACATACAACTGATCTGACAGGCGCTTCTCTTTTACTTTCATTTCTCCTTCCTCACCAGATTGTGAGGAAACCCCCTCCCTCCAGGTAGTCTCCTGTCTCTTGAAGGTCTGTGAAACCTGATATCACAGTTGGATTTCAGAGCTTCAGGGGAGAGGATATAGCTGCACAGATCTCTCAGGCTCATTGTATGTGAATACTTCACATTCAGTAAGGTTGGTATTTTATGTTTTTATTTATCACAATAGTTTATTTAGCTTGTTTTATGAATGTATAGCACAAAATGTGAGGATATTTCATAGAAATAAGGGAGATTTTATAAAAGAAAGTGTGCTGCTCAGGCATATACAGTAGTTCCCTAACATATTCCTTCTCTTGCTTCAGATTATCTGCTGAAATGGAGAGGAAAATGTACAATTTATCCAAACAACTTGATGTTGAGGAAGTAACAAACATGCTGTTAGATGATAGAAACCTCACACTGAATGAGGATTTAGGAGAGGAAAGTGAGATTGATTCTCATGATGAGGTGGAAGAATGTGTCTTGGATTCTGAAACAGAGCAAGATGGTGACAGTGGTGAGGATGAAGAAGTTGGATCATATTATATTGGAAAAGATAAAAATACTAAATGGAACAAGAAGCCATTCCAGAAAAAACGTAGGGAACCTTTAAACA
Organism: Ranitomeya imitator; assembly: GCF_032444005.1. Classification (NCBI taxonomy): domain Eukaryota; kingdom Metazoa; phylum Chordata; class Amphibia; order Anura; family Dendrobatidae; genus Ranitomeya; species Ranitomeya imitator. The sequence continues at coordinate 283,027,468 of NC_091286.1, forward strand.
TTATTACTCACCTTCCTGCAGTAATAGGAACTGCACGTAATGCAAAAACTGCAGTTGAATGCTGGAACAGTATATTTACAGATGACATTCTGGACTCTATTGTCACATATACCAACCAATATATACACATTATAAAGGACAAGTACATCTGCAACAGAACCATCAAGCCCACAGATGAAATAGAACTGCGTGCTTTTTTTGGATTACTGTACCTTGCAGGAGCTTATAGGGCAAATAGACAAAGTTTGGAGGAACTTTGGGGTAAAGATGGGGATGGAGTTGAAAAATGTAGCCTTGTTATGTCCATAAACAGATTCAAGATTCTAATTCGTTGCCTTCGGTTTGACGACAGAACTACCCGAACCGAACGCAAAACACATGACCGACTTGCTCCAATTCGTGATATATTTCAAAGATTTGTTGTAAACTGTAAACAAAGTTATTACTAGTGTTGAGCGATACCGTCCGATACTTGAAAGTATCGGTATCGGATAGTATCGGCCGATACCCGAAAAATATCGGATATCGCCGATACCGATATCCGATACCAATACAAGTCAATGGGACATCAAGTATCGGAAGGTATTCTCATGGTTCCCAGGGTCTGAAGGAGAGGAAACTCTCCTTCAGGCCCTGGGATCCATAGGGATGTGTAAAATAAAGAATTAAAATAAAAAATATTGATATGCTCACCTCTCCGGCGGCCCCTGGACATCACGCTGCTAACCGGGAGGCTTCTTTGTTTAAAAAGCGCGCCTTTAGGACCTGCGAATGACGTCCCGGCTTCTGATTGGTCGCGTGCCGCCCATGTGACCGGCACGCGACCAATCAGAAGCCACAACGTCATTCGCAGGTCCTTAATTCCTAGAATTAGGAGTTTTTGTGAATGAGAATGACGTCGCGGCTTCTGATTGGTCGCGTGCCGGTCACATGAGCGGCACGCGACCAATCAGAAGCCGCGACGTCATTCTCATTCACTAAACTCCTAATTCTAGGAATTCAGGACCTGCGAATGACGTCACGGCTTCTGATTGGTCGCGTGCCGGTCACATGGGCGGCACGCGACCAATCAGAAGCCGGGACGTCATTCGCAGGTCCTAAAGGCGCGCATTTTAAACAAAGAAGCCTCCCGGTTAGCAGCGTGATGTCCAGGGGCCGCCGGAGAGGTGAGCATATCAATATTTTTTATTTTAATTCTTTATTTTACACATCCCTATTGATCCGATACCGATACCCGATATCACAAAAGTATCGGATCTCGGTATCGGAATTCCGATACAGCAAGTATCGGCTGATACCCGATACTTGCGGTATCGGAATGCTCAACACTAGTTATTACCCTGGAGAGAATCTCACTATTGACGAAATGCTCCCTGGTTTTCGTGGTAGATGTGCCTTTCGTCAATATATTCCATCAAAGCCAAACAAATATGGAATAAAAATTTATGCCCTTGTTGATGCCAGTAAGACCTACACTTACAACCTGGAAGTTTATGCAGGAAAACAACCAGAAGGTCCTTACTGTGTGAGCAACAAACCCATTGATGTTGTAAAAAGACTGGCTGAACCCTTATTTGGATCGGGTCGCAATATTACAGCTGACAATTGGTTTACAAGTTGTGATCTGAAAATTCAGAAGCTGTCATATGTGGGAACTGTAAGAAAAAACAAAAGGGAATTGCCGCCACAGTTTGTAAGTGTGAAAGAGAGACAACAGTACAGCAGTATGTTTGCATTCCATAATGGAAAGGCTTTAGTTTCCTATGTACCACATGCCAAAAAAATCGTACTTCTATCAACACTTCATGATGATGCTGCCATCGATCCTGGGACTGGGGCAGAAAAAAAACCGGAGATAATTACATTTTACAATGCCACCAAAGGGGGTGTGGATACAGCAGATCAGATGTGCTCCACTTTCAACGTCAGCAGAAACATCAAACGCTGGCCAATGGTCATATTTTTTGCTATGTTCAATTTGGGTGGTATAAATTCACAAGTAATTTATCTTGAAAACAAGCTTGAACCACTCCGTAGACGATTGTATCTGAAAAAATTGGCCCATGAACTAGTACTTGGAGAGCTACGCAGGAAAAGCGTGAAAACAATCGGTATCCCCTCTCGCCTTCAAGTTCAGCTCAAAAGGTTCCGCCCAGAAGATGATGGTGAAAAGTCACCATCTGCACCACCTCACAAAAGAAGGAGATGCACCACCTGCCAAACGGAAAGCGGAACCAGAAGGCTTTCAAATTATGAATGTCTCAAATGTCATAAAGCAATTTGCCTGACACATGCAAAAATGGTGTGTAATTCTTGCTATTTGCTCTGCAAGTGTGACTTTTCTGGGGAAACCTCAGCATCTACTTCTGATTGAATATGTTTTTAATAGTACTTAAGGTACCTTAAAATTAAGTTTGTGTTCAAAAATTTTCTTTGTACATTTTTGTGAGAGAGTCGAACTGGGGACTATTTGGCGGGAGTTTTGAAAAGTTTGTATTTCATAGTTATTAGTTTTATGTTAAGTAAATGTTTTTTTTGCAACTGATTATGTGTAGTCTCTTTTATTACATCCCTATGAAGGTCACTGATCACTTTTAGAGCACTGAAATTGCAAACATTAGATATTATAGGCATTTTTCCAGCAGGTGCCTGACAGGCACATTGTATGTGAACTCGTTAGTCCGAATATTGTATGTGACGGAGGGTTAAGCACATCAGGGGCTCTACAAACGCGACATGGCGTCCGATCTCAATTCCAGCCAATTCTGCGTTGAAAAAGTAAAACAGTGCTTCTTCCATTCCGAGCTCTCCCGTGTGCCCAAACAGGGGTTTACCCCAACATATGGGATATCAGCGTACTCAGGACAAATAGGACAACAACTTTTGTGGTCCAATTTCTCCTGTTACACTTGGAAAAATACAAAACTGGGGGCTAAAATATAATTTTTGTGGGGAAAAAAAAGATTTTTTATTTTCACGGCTCTGCGTTATAAACTGTTGTGAAACACTTGGGGGTTCAAAGTTCTCACAACACATCTAGATTAGTTCCTTGGGGGGTCTAGTTTCCAATATGGGGTCACTTGTGGGGGGTTTCTACTGTTTAGGTACATTAGGGGTTCTGCAAACGCAATGTGACGCCTGCAGACCATTCCATCTAAGTCTGCATTCCAAATGGCGCTCTTTCTCTTCCGAGCTCTACCATGCGCTCAAACGGTGGTTCCCCCCAACATACGGGGTATCAGCGTTCTCAGGACAAATTGGACAATAACTTTTGGGGTCGAATTTCTCCTCTTACCCTCGGGAAAATACAAAACTGGGGGCTAAAAAATAATGTTGGGGGGAAAGATTTTTTTTTTTTAATTTTCACGGCTCTGCGTTACAAACTGTAGTGAAACACTTGAGGGTTCAAAGCTATCACAACACATCTAGATGAGTTCCTTAGGGGGTCTAGTTTCCAAAATGGTGTCACTTGTGGGAGGTTTCTACTGTTTAGGTACATTAGGGGCTCTGCAAATGCAATGTGACACCTGCAGACCATTCCATCTAAGTCCTCATTCCAAATGGAGCTCCTTCCCTTCCGAGCCCTCCCATGTGCCCAAACAGTGGTTCCCCCCCACATATTGGGTATCAGCGCACTCAGGACAAATTGGACAACACATTTTGGGGTCCAATTTCTCATGTTACCCATGGGAAAATACAAAACTGGGGGCTAAAAAATAATTTTTGTGGGAAAAAATTTTTGTTTTATTTTTACGGCTCTCCATTATAAACTTCTGTGAAGCCCTTGGTGGGTCAAAGCGCTCAGCATACATCTAGATAAGTTCCTAAGGGGGTCTACTTTCCAAAATGGTGTCATTTGTGGGGGTTTCTACTGTTTAGGTACATTAGGGGCTCTGCAAACGCAATGTGACACCTGCAGACCATTCCATCTAAGTCTGCATTCAAATGGCACTCCTTCCCTTCCGAGCCCTCCCATGTGCCCAAACAGTGGTTCCCCCCACATATGGTGTATCATCACACTCAGGACAAATTGGGCAACAAATTTTGGGGTCCAATTTCTCCTGTTACCCTCGGGAAAATACAAAACTGGGGGCTAAAAAAATAATTTTTGTGGGAAAAAAATTTTGCTTTATTTTTACGGCTCTGCATTAGAAACTTCTGTGAAGCACTTGGTGGGTCAAAGTGCTCACCACACCTCTAGATAAGTTCCTTAGGGGGTCTACTTTCCAAAATGGTGTCACTTGTGGGGGCTTTCAATGTTTAGGCACATCAGTGGCTCTTCAAACGCAACATGGCGTCCCATCTCAATTCCTGTCAATTTTGCATTGAAAAGTCAAACGGCGCTCCTTCCCTTCCGAGCTCTTCCATCCGCCCAAACAGTGGTTTACCCCCACATATGGGCTATCAACGTACTCAGGACAAATTGTACAACAACTTTTGCGGTCCAATTTCTTCTCTTACCCTTGGGAAAATAAAAAATTGGGGGCGAAAAGATAATTTTTGTGAAAAAATATGATTTTTTATTTTTACGGTTCTACATTATAAACTTCTGAGAAGCACTTGGTGGGTCAAAGTGCTCACCACACCTCTAGATAAGTTCCTTAGGGGGTCTACTTTCCAAAATGGTGTCACTTGTGGGGGGTTTCAATGTTTAGGCACATCAGGGGCTCTCCAAACGAAACATGGCGTCCCATCTCAATTCCAGTCAATTTTGCATTGAAAAGTCAAATGGCGCTCCTTCGCTTCCGAGCTCTGCCATGCGCCCAAACAGTGGTTTACCCCCACATGTGGGGTATGGGCGTACTCAGGACAAATTGTACAACAATGTTTGGGGTCCATTTTCTCCTGTTATCCTTGGTAAAATAAAACAAATTGGAGCTGAATTAAATTTTTTGTGAAAAAAAGTTAAATGTTCATTTTTATTTAAACATTCAAAAAATTCCTGTGAAGCACCAGAAGGGTTAATAAACTTCTTGAATATGGTTTTGAGCACCTTGAGCGGTGTAGTTTTTAGAATTGGGTCACACTTGGGTATTTTCTATCATATAGACCCCTCAAAATGACTTCAAATGAGATGTGGTCCCTAAAAAAAAATGGTGTTGTAGAAATGAGAAATTGCAGGTCAACTTTTAACCCTTATAACTCCCTAACAAAAAAAAATTTTGGTTCCAAAATTGTGCTGATGTAAAGTAGACATGTGGGAAATGTTACTTATTAAGTATTTTGTGTGACATATCTCTGTGATTTAATTGCATAAAAATTCAAAGTTGGAAAATTGCGATATTTTCATAATTTTCGCCAAATTTCCATTTTTTTCACAAATAAACGCAGGTACTATCAAAGAATTTTTACCATTGTCATGAAGTACAATATGTCACGAGAAAGAAGTGTCAGAATGACTGGGATCCGTTGAAGCGTTCCAGAGTTATAACCTCATAAAGGGACAGTGGTCAGAATTGTAAAAATTGGCCCGGTCATTAACGTGCAAACCACCCTTGGGGGTAAAGGGGTTAAAATGTGTTTTAACAAAGTCCAGTCTAGCCTTTTTATTCTTGATGCTTATGAGTGGCTTGCACCATGCAGTGAACCCTCTGTATTTACTTTCATGCAGTCTTCTCTTTATGGTAGATTTGGATATTGATACGTCGACATCCTGGAGAGTGTTGTTCACTTTGTTGGCTGTTGTGAAGGGGTTTCTCTTCACCATGGAGATTATTCTGCGATCATCCACCACTGTTGTCTTCCGTGGGCGCCCAGGTCTTTTTGCATTGATGAGTTCACCAGTGCTTTCTTTCTTTCTCAGGACGTACCAAACTGTAGATTTTGCCACTCCTAATATTGTAGCAATTTCTCAGATGGGTTTTTTCTGTCTTCGCAGCTTTAGGATGGCTTGTTTCACCTGCATGGAGAGCTCCTTTGACCGCATGTTTACTTCACAGCAAAACCTTCCAAATGCAAGCACCACACCTCAAATCAACTCCAGGCCTTTTATCTGCTTAATTGAGAATGACATAACGAAGGGATTGCCCACACCTGTCCATGAAATAGCCTTGGAGTCAATTGTCCAATTACTTTTGGTCCCTTTAAAAACAGGGTGGCACATGTTAAGGAGCTCAATCTCCTAAACCCTTCATCCAATTTTAATGTGGATACCCTCAAATGAAAGCTGAAAGTCTGAACTTCAACTGCATTTGAATTGTTTTGTTTAAAATTCATTGTGGTAATGTCTATAACTAAAATTAAAAAAATGTTGTCTCTGTCCAAATATATATGGACTTAACTGTATTTTTCCCAGCAATATGCACTCCTGAAGGATGATGATGGAACTCTATATTTTGATTCAAGGATGATTTCTAGTTCAAACTAAAATATAACCGGTTTCGACTTCTTAGAGTCTTTCTCAGGTATAATGTCATGCGTATTTTATAGTCTTGAGCAATACCATCCGATATTCGGAAATATCGGTATCGGAATGAATCGGCCGATATCCAAAAATTATCGGATATCGCCGACCAATGCAAGTCAATGGGCCAAAAATATCGGAATTAAAATAAACCCTTTCTTTCCTTGTAGGTTAATTCTACATGAAGGAAAACAACTAAGAATAATGTAGGATGTATAGGGTGAGGTGTAGGAGACATTAAAGGCATAGAGGTTTAGCCCAATCAAATAGAATAGCAGGAATTAATTTTTTTTTAAGACGTTCGGAGTTACAAAGATATTGACTATGTTAAGATTTTTTATATTTTGTCAGATATTTATGTTTCACTACTTCCATGCTCTTCACCTTCTTTTTTACTTCTCCCACACTTTCTTCTTCATCATCCTCAGCAGCAGCATCTTTTTCATCAACTTCTTTTTCACCTTATTCACCTTCTTCACCTTCTTCCTATTATTCTTTTTTTTGCATTCTTCATATTCTTTTTATTCAACGAGGAGGAACGGACTCACCCCCATACACTGCTTAGTCATCTTCTGCTTATAATTTAGATAATATCTTTTGCTCTGATTTTTAGTCTTATGCTTAATGTTCTTCTGCTTTTTGTTCTGCAGCTTCTTGTTCTTCTGCTTCTTGGTCTTCTTCGGGGTGGTCTTCAGGGTCGTCATCTCCAGGGTCGTCGTCTCCGGGTCGTTGTCTCCAGGGTCGTCATCTCCGGGGTCGTCGTCTTCTTAGGGGTGGTCTCCATGGTCGTCGTCTCCGGGGTCGTCGTCTTCTTTGGGGTGGTCTTCAGGGTCATCGTCTTTAGGGCTGTCGTCAGGGAGATCCAGAGTGATTAACAAAAACCATTTCCAAAAGCTTGAACTTGGAAATGTAGCAGAAGGTACAAGAAGGCTGATGAACTGCCGAGAACCAGATGACGGTACTGGAACTCGGATGGCTACCCGAAGGTACAAGAGCCAATGCAACTACCGAGGACCAGCTGACGGTACTGGAACACGGTTACTAAGCAGGAGGTACCCGTGCCAGAAAGCACTACCAAGGACCACCAGAAGTTGGTGGAACTCGGATACTGAGAAGGAGGTACCTAAGCCAAAGGCTCTGCCCGGAACCAGCTGATGGTACTTGAACCAGGATGTGTAGCAGAAGGTACAAGAGCAAAAGAATCTGCCGAGAAGCAGCTGACGGTACTGGATCCCGGATGGGTAGCAGAAGGTACAAGAGCCAATGGAACTACCGAGGACCATCTGACGGTACTGGAACTCGGTTACTAAGCAGGAGGTACCCGTGCCAGAAAGCACTACCAAGGACCACCAGACATTGGTGGAACTCGGATACCGAGAAGGAGGCACCTAAGCCAAAGGCTCTGCCTGGAAACAGCTGATGGTACTGGAGCCAGGATGTGTAGCAGAAGGAACAAGAGCAAAAGACACTGCTGAGAATCAGCTGACGGTACTGGAACCTGGATTGGTAGCAGAAGGTACAAGAGCCAATGGAACTACCGAGGACCAGCTGACAGTACTGGAACTCAGTTACTAAGCAGGAGGTACCCGTGCCAGAAAGCACTACCAAGGACTACCAGACGTTGGTGGAACTTGGATACTAAACCGCAAAAGCACAAAAAGAGGATTCAGAGATCCTCCGAAAATTAGAAAAAAACAGCAAAACATGGCAGAGGTTCTTACCTGCCTAGGCCTCCAAACAAATGCACTAACAGGATGCAGTGGACCCATGTGGTTAAAATAGAAACAGAGGTGCAGCATAACCGATGAGGCAGCCACTCACCAGCTCCCAAACTAATGGAGGGGGTGGCTGCTTGGCACATTGCTGCACATAAAAACTTGTATGTGGCGCTGTTCACACAATGGAGATGCACAGCATCCAGGCAGGCCTAGTAGTGACACCCTTCTATTAGATCAGACGGGCCTGCCCAGCGCTATCCAAATGCACCCCATGTGCACAGACACCACAGTTTACAAGCAGAAAATGGGCCCAACTGCACCCCGAAAAAAAGTGCAAAAAACACATAAAAAATTATGATGTGAGGTATTAGTTTATATTCTGGCCAAAATACGCAAGCTCATAACCCACGTCAAGGGTCCTCACGCTTATGAGTCCTATCTCTAAACAGCAAAAGCACAAAAAGAGGATTCAGAGATCCTCCAAAAATTAGAAAAAAACAGCAAAACACGGCAGAGGTTCTTACCTGCCTAGGCCTCCAAACAAATGCACTAACAGGATGCAGTGGACAAATGTGGCTAAAATAGAAACACAGGTGCAACATAACCGATGAGGCAGCTTTTGCTGTTTAGAGATAGGACTCATAAGCGTGAGGACCCTTGACGTGGGTTATGAGCTTGCGTATTTTGGCCAGAATATAAACTAATCTCTCACATAATAATTTTTTATGTGTTTTTTGCACTTTTTTTCGGTGTGCAGTTGGGCCCATTTTCTGCTTGTAAACTGTGGTGTCTGTGCACATGGGGTGCATTTGTATAGCGCTGGGCAGGCCCGCCTGATCTAATAGAAGGGTGTCACTACTAGGCCTGCCTGGATGCTGTGCATCTCCATTGTGTGAACAGCGCCACATACAAGTTTTTATGTGCAGCAATGTGCCAAGCAGCCACCCCCTCCATTAGTTTGGGAGCTGGTGAGTGGCTGCCTCATCGGTTATGCTGCACCTGTGTTTCTATTTTAACCACATGGGTCCACTGCATCCTGTTAGTGCATTTGTTTGGAGGCCTAGGCAGGTAAGAACCTCTGCCGTGTTTTGCTGTTTTTTGGAACTTGGATACCAAGAAGGAGGCACCTAAGCCAAAGGTTCTGCCTGGAACCAGCTAACGGTATTGGAACCAGGGGGACCTATTCAAGATTGTCTTCCAAAGAGCCAGCTAATGGTGCTGGAACTCAGATAGGCAGCAGAAGGTCCACATAAAAAAATAATTGCTAGGCCATGAGCCGACCGTAGTTACCGAAAACCCACAGTACTACAGGGGGAGCTTGTCCTATTGGTACTACGGAACCAGCCTTGATTGTCAGTTCCCACAGCCCACATAGGAAGCACCTAAACTGCAGGCACCATAGAGTTGGCTAACCTGACTGCAGCCCGACAGGACAACGTATTGGAGGCAAAATGACCTTGACACTACCTGGAAACAGCTGGCATGCTGGAACCAGGCTGGGCAGGAGGGATACCTGTGCCAAAGACACTTCTGAGCAGCAACTGGCGGTGTTGGAGCCCAGGGATTACAAGAGAAAGAGTGTAGGTTGAGGCCTAATTGGAGCAAGTTTAATATCTGAAGTGGTGTCAATGTGGAGGGAGCAGGAGAAATTGCCGCACAACCAGCTGGGGATCAGCTAACGTTACTGAACCTGAAAACACTGGAGCATGTGTTGACTGTGCAGACGGCACTTCCGAGCAGCAACTGGCAGTGTTAGAGCCCAGGGATTACAGGAAAAACAAAGTGTAGGCTGAGGCCTAATTGGAGCAAGTTGAAAGGGAAACTGTAACCCCCCAGGCGTTTGTAACTAAAAGAGCCACCTTGTGCAGCACTAATGCTGCACAAGGAAAAGGTGGCTCTTTTAGTTATGCTCCTTGCACACGCTGAAGTAAACACTTGTAAAATGTGCCCCCTCATACCGTGAAACTGTCCCAGAGGCGGGACTTTCCTTTTTAATGAGATGCAGCACAGCCGTTATTCATACCCCCTTGGTGCCGGGCGCCACCTCCTCAGCGTTGTTTGAATCTGTCCCGGAGCCTGCGCTGTTATGTTATCCCTTGGGCATGCGCAGTTAGCGTTGCTGGTCTTCTGACATCATTTGTTGTCAGGCTGACTCCGCCTGTGCGGCCACGCTGCCTGAGATCCCGCCACGCAGTGTCTTATGATTTATTCACACTGTGGGGCTGGGATTCATGGGCATGCACTGTGCATATCTTTGCCTCTCACTCATCTCCTTCCACCTTTTTCAGACTGTGCGGCGTCAGCTGATCCCTAAGCATATGCCATGGCGATTAGGGATCAGCTGACGCCGCACAGTCTGAAGAAGGCGGAGGGATGAGGGGACACATTTCATAAGTGTTTAGTTCAGCGTGTGCAAGGAGCATAACTAAAAAACCACCTTGTCCAAATGCAGCATTAGTGCTGCACAAGATAGCTCTTTTAGTTACAAACGCCTGGCGGAGACAGGTTCCCTTTAATATCTGTAGTAGTGTGAGTGTGGAGGGAGCAGGAGAAATTGCCAGATACACAGCAGGAGATCAGCTGACATTACTGAACCCCAATAACACGGCAGCAAGTATTGACTGTGGAGATGGCAATTCTGAGCAGCAACTGGCGGTGTTGGAGCCCAGGGAATCCAGGAGAAGCAGAGTGTAGGCTGAGACGTAATTGGAGCAAGTTTAATATCTGTTGTAGTGTGAGTGTGGAGGGAGCAGGAGAAATTGCCACACACACAGCAGGGGAGCAGCTGGCGTTACTGAACCCCAATAACAGAGGAGCAATTGTTGACTGTGCAGACAGCACTTCCGAGCAGCAACTGGCGGTGTTGGAGCCCAGGGTCAGTGCTAGAAGCAGAGGGTAGGCCGAGGCTAATTGGAGCAAGTTTAATATCTGTTGTAGTTTGAGTGTGCAGGGAGCAGGAGAAATTACTGCACACATAGCAGGGGAGCAGCTGGCATTACTGAACCCCAATAACAGAGGAGCAACTGTTGACTGTGCAGACGGCACTTCCGAGCAGCAACTGGTGGTGTTGGAGCCCAGGGTCAAAGCTAGAAACAGTGGAGAAATTGCGCACACACAGCAGGGGTTACTTAACACCAATAACAGAGGAGCAACTGTTGACGTGCAGACAGCACTTCCCAGCAGCAACTGGCGGTGTTGGAGCCCAGGGTCAATGCTAGAAGCAGAGTGTAGGCCGAGGCCTAATTGGAGCTAGTTTAATATCTGTTGTAGTGTGAGTGTGGAGGGAGCAGGAGAAATTGCCACACAAACAGGAGGGGAGCAGCTGGCGTTACAGAACCCCAATAACAGAGGAGCAACTGTTGACTGTGAAGACGGCACTTCGAAGCAGCAACTGGCAATTTTGGAGCCCAGGGTCAATGCTAGAAACAGAGTGTAGAAATTGCCGCACACACAGCAGGGGAGCAGCTGGCATTACTGAACCCCAATAACAGAGGAGCAACTGTTGACTGTGAAGATGGCACTTCCGAGGAGCAACTGGCGGTGTTGGAGCCCCAGGGTCAATGCTAGAAGCAGAGTGGAGAAATTGCCGCACACACAGCAGTGGGGCAGCTGGCGTTACTGAACCCCGATAACAGAGGAGCAACTGTTGACGGTGCAGACGGCACTTCCGAGCAGCAACTGGCGGTGTTGGAGCCCTGGGTCAATGCTAGAAGCAGAGTGTAGGCCGAGGCCTAATTGGAGCTAGTTTAATATCTGTTGTAGTGTGAGTGTGGAGGGAGCAGGAGAAATTGCCGCACACACAGCAGGGGAGCAGCTGGCGTTAATGAACCCCGATAACAGAGGAGCAACTGTTGACTGTGAAGACAGCACTTCCGAGCAGCAACTGGTGGTGTTGGAGCCCAGGGTCAATGCTAGAAGCAGACTGGAGAAATGGCTGCACACACAGCAGGGGAGCATCTGGTGTTACTGAACCCCAATAGTAGAGGAGCAGCTATTGACTGTGCAGATGGCACTTCCGAGCAGCAACTGGTGGTGTTGGAGCCCAGGGTCAGTAAGAGTGTAGGCCGATGCCTAATTGGAGCAAGTTTAATATCTGATGTAATGTGAATGTCGAGGTAGCCGGAGACATTGCCTGACACACAGCAGGGGAGCAGCTGACGTTACTGAATCCCACTAACACTGGAGCTAGTGTTTTTCTCTGTGCAGATGGCACTTTCGAACAGCAACTGGTGGTGTTGGAGCCCAGGGAATCCAGGAGAAGCAGAGTGTAGGCTGAGGCCTAATTGGAGCAAGTTTAATATCTGATGTAATGTGAATGTGGAGGTAGCAGGAGCAATTGTCGGATACACAGCTGGGGATCAGCTGACGATACTTAAACGCAATAACACTGGGTCATGTGTTGACTGTGCAGACAGCACTTCTGAGCAGCAACTGGCGTTGTTGGAGCCCAGGGATTACAGTTCAGGTGGTGGAAAGATGATCACAACAGGAGACCTGGATACTGTTGCCAACCAATTATTTAATCTGGAAGAGGAGTGGCAAACTCCTGTGAGATCCAGGCTTTGTTCATTTTCAGAAAAGTAAGCCGGTCAATGTTATCGGAGAATAGTGGCATGTGATGGTCTGTTAGTACACCACCTGCGGCACTAAAGATGCATCTCGATAATACACTAGCAGCAGGGCAAGCCAGCACCTCCAATGCATACTGGCTAAGCTCTGGCCATGTATCCAGCTTAGAGACCCAAAACTTGAAGGGGGAAGAGCTGTGTGGGAGTACACTGAGAGGGCAAGATATGTAGTCTGTCACCATCTGACGGAAACGTTGCCTCCTGCTGACTGGAGCCGTCTGTGATGGTGTAGACATTTGTGGCGGGCACACAAAGCGTTGCCACATTTGAGCCAAACTGGTCTTGCGTTGTGCTGAGGCACTGCTTCTGCTCCCTCTTTGTGCAGAGCTTCCTCCACTGCCTCAATGCACTGAGCTGCTTTTTAAAGCACTAGCAGCACTGCTCTCGGTTGGAAGGGAGAACATGATGGAATGCACCAGTGTGTCTAGGTACTCTCACATTTTACGCTCCCGATTCAACGGTGTTATGAGGTTTTGTAAGTTGTCCCGGTGGCGAGGATCTAGGAGGGTGTACAACCAATAATCAGCTGTGTTGAGAATGTGGGCGATGCGGCGGCAGTTTCTCAGGCACTGCAGCATGAAATCAACCATGTGCTGCAGACTGCCAACTGGCCAAGAAACGCTGTCCCCTGCTAGAGGCATGATCTCTGCCTGCTCTTCATCACCCCACCCTCGCTCTACATACTGACTACTAGAGCGTTGCGTAACTCCCTCCTCTGGACAGATGTCTTCCTTCTCCGTTGACTCCTCCTCATCCTCCTCACAAAGTGTCCCCTGCCTAGGCCTTTGTGAGGAACCACGTTGCGCAGACTGTCCAGACTCAGATGGCATTTGTGACTCCTCATCCTCCACCTCTTTTTTTTCAAGCAGGCAGATAAGGGGGATAGTCATGCTGACTAGCGCATCATCTGCACTCGCCATCCATGTGGAATCATCAAAGGCATGCAGAACCTGGCAGATGTCCTTCATAGTGGCCCACTCAATGGTTGTGAAGTCTGATCGGCACGCACTGCGACTTTTTAGCGCCTGATGCAGCTGGTACTCCATTACTGCTGCCTGCTGCTCACACAACCGCTCCAACATTTGTAACATTGAATTCCACCTGGTGGATAGGTCACATATGATGCGATGTTATGGGAGGCGAAATCGGCACTGAAGAGCAGCAATGCGTGATCTTGCCATGCTGGAACATGGCAAGTGAGCACACTCTAGGCAGACCTTGTGCAACAGTGCATCAAGATCCGGATAGTCCCTCAGAAAACTCAGAAAACTCTGCACGACCAAGTTGAGTACATGTGCCAGACATGGGATGTGAGTGAGGTTGCCTAGGCCCAGAGCTGCCACCAGATTTCGGCCATTGTCACACACTACCATGCCTGGCTGGAGATTCGCTGGCACAAACCACACGTCGCTCTCCTGCTAGATGGCATTCCAGAGCTCCTGCGCTGTGTGGCTTCGATTCCCCAAAGAAATTAATTTCAATACAGCCTGTTGACGTTTGGCCACGGCTGTGCTCATATAGGTCGTAACAGGTAAGCGTTCACGGGTCCATGTAGAGGTAGACTGTGACGGCTCCTGCAGCGCTGATTCAGAGGAACTGGAGTATGAGGAGGAGTCAATGTGTACAGACTGAATTCCTGCAATCCTTAGATTTGTCAGAACACGTACAGCGCCACTGTCAAGATCTGTACCCGGCTCCACAACATTTACCCAATGGGCAGTGAGGGAAAGGTATCGTCCCTGTCCATGGTGACTGGTCCACGCATCGGTGGTGAGGTGGACCTTGCTACTGACGGCATTTAGTAGCGCATGTTTAATGTTTCCCTCCACATGCTTTTACAGGGCAGGGACGGCTTGCCTGCTGAAATCAAAGCGGCTGGGCACGTTGTATTGTGGGACTGCCAATGCCATGAAGTTACAGAAGGTGTCAGTCTCCACCAGCCTGAATGAGAGCATTTCAAGGGACAGTAGTTTTGCAATGCCAGCATTCAGGGCCTGTGCTCGGGGTGGTTTGCCGAGAATGGCCGCCTTTTCTCCCATGCCTCTGCTACCGATGGCTGTAGACTGTTCTGGGAGTGTGAGGATGACAGGGAACATGGTGCTGTGGGTGAAATTACACTGGGTCTCTGTACAACAGTGCCAGAGGTTCTTCCATGGCGATTCTGTGAGGAAGCCGAACCAGCTGTGTGTGAGCTGGAGGAAGAGGCTACAACACTAGCTGAAGAGTTGGTAGGTGCCACTGTAGGTTGGCCTAGATCTTCAGTGTGTTTTGTAACTCCACCACGTGCTTGGTCCGCACATGTTTCCACATATTTGTGGTATTGAGGATGCTGACACTTTTCCCTCTTTTGACTTTCTGATTACACAGCTTGCATTTGACAAAGCAAATGTCATCTGCAACTGTGTCCAAAAAGGACCAGGCACTGCAAGTCTTGGGAGCACCCATTTTGGGTTTTGGAAGAGGCATGCTCCTAATGGGTGCCAAAGTGGAGGCTACAGGCAACGCAGTCTTATCCCTCCCTCTCCCTCCTTTTTGGGCTGTTCAGGGAAGCTCTTCCTCAGAGCTGCTCCCACCACCTTCCTGTACCTCACGCCATGATGGGTCAAGGACCTCATCATCTACACTGCCCTCTTCCAACAACTGCTTCTCCTGGGTAGTCTCGGCAGCACAGTACGCACCAGAAAGTGGCACCTGAGTCTCATCATCAGATGCGTACTGAGGTGTGCTGACTGTAGGCACTGGCCCACCCGCCTCTTCAGATTCAGAGAGACAAAGCAGTTGCGCATCACTGCATACTGCCTCTTCTTCAATTTCTCAAATGTTGCTTGGCTAGCCCCCTCTTTCCAAGCCAAGAGATTCAGAGAACAGAAGTAGAGATTGCTCCTGTCCAGGGCTCTCTGACTGCCTGGGCAATTTGGCAGATGGTGAAGAGACAGATGGGTGCTCTTCAGTGCTCTGTTCCTGAGAAGATGTGGCACTAATTGAAGTCGATGCATTAGCTGCCATCCATCTGACAAAGGCTTCAATTTGTTCGTCCTGCAGCAGTGGGGTACGGCAAGCTCCTAGAAAGCTGCGCATGAAGGACTGTTCCCTGCTAAAACTGGGGGATGATGAGTCACCGATGCCCGCACTATGCACTGAATCCCCACGTCCTCTCCCTGCAGAAATTCCATGCCCACGACCACGTGCCTTACTCCCTGCCTTCTTCATCTTGGTAGACTGATAAAGATAGGCAGAAAAGTACAAAGGGCTTAGTGTGCTTATTCCTGAACAGCTGCTAACAGGTATAAGAAACACTAATTTTATAAAGAGTGGACTAGACTTTAATGTGAACTAATGTGGCCTACACAACTGTAGGCCACAATAAAGTGGAGTGTTTGGTGAACTTTATTAACTTTTTGTTTTTTTTCACAAAAAGACACTGGATGTGCCCAAAGATATAAAATGGATAGTATCACAAACTTTTTGTAGCGATTACAATGCAGGAAGGTAACCTACAATGAAAAAGATGAGGCTCCAAAAAATAGGCTAATACTAATCTGGCTGGGGCTGCAGGGCACAAGGCTGCAGAAAGGCTCCTCTATGTACTCCTATATAGTGTTTTTCCGCAATCTAGAAGGAGACGGATGGAAACCCACAGTGGTGCAGTGGTTAGCACTGCAGCCTTGCAGAGCTGGACACCAAGGACAACATCTGCAAAGGGTTTGTATGTTCTCCCCGTGTTTGCATGGGTTTCCTCCGGGTACTCTGGTTTCCTCCCACATTCCAAAAACATACTGATAGGGAATTTAGATTGTGAGCCCCATCGGGGACATAGATGATAATGTGTGCAAACTGTAAAGCGCTGCGGAATATGTTAGCACTATATAAAGATTATTATTATTTTTCCGCAATCTAGCAGGATACGGGCTAATAGGATAAATCAGAAAAAATGTGCAGCAGGCAGCACTGATTGAAAAAAGGACAATGGAACAGTATGAGGCAGTGACGCACGCTGAGCTGACTACAACCAGCTGTGGCTGCAGAACAGACTACAGAGTGAGCTGCACTCACACAGAGACCTTGCAGACAGCTGTGAACAGCGCTGCAAGGCCAAAATAAGCTCCTCTATGAACTTCTATATAGTGTTTTTCCACAATCTAGCAGGATACGGATGGAACCCACTAATAGGATAAATCAGAAAAAATGTGCAGCAGGCTGCACTCATTGAAAAGAGGACAATGGAACAGTATGAGGCAGTGATGCACTCTGAGCTCACTACAACCAGCTGTGGCTGCAGAACAGACTACAGAGTGAGCTGCACTCACACAGAGACCTTGCAGACAGCCGTGAACAGGGCTGCGAGGCAAAAAGAAGGTTCTCACATAGCGGTTGCTGAATTAGCCTGGGTAAAGCACAATGAAGCAAATCGCTATCTCAAACTATCCCTGAGTCAGAACAGCAGCGTCTTGTCCCTAACTGAATTCACAGCAGAGTGACCCCAAAAAGGCGGCGGCGGCTTTTATAGTGCATCATTACATCATTTCAGCATCCAATCACAGCCATGCCCTTACTTACATGCCTAACCTGCATAAAAGGATGTGCCCACGCTTCTTAGGATTCCTCATTGGCTGAATTAAATCAAACTGGATCATTGCACTATGGGAACTTCCGATTCCGGTATCCGATATACTGAATGCATCGAAGCTCAGTATCGGAATTCCGATACCGCAAATATCGGCCGATACCCGATATTTGCAGTATCGGAATCCTCAACACTAGTGATCACAATTAATGGTCTTATTTCATTGTTTGTCCACTTTCTTATGCTTCTGCATGATTAAATTAAGTGAAACCTAACAGTGGTGAGTGCCATATGTGATTACATTTTTTTTTATTCCTGCTTTTTAGACCACAATTACACCAAATATGAACAAGAATTGTTACGCCCACAGGACGTGGGGAAATATAGTGGACTCACTAGACCACTGATGGAGCAGTGGTAGCTGTATACCCTGTACACAAGAGACAGAAGAATGGCTTCCAAAAAGCAACGGTATTTATTTAAATGAAGCTTAAACAAACAGAAAGAAGAACCCTCTGGGCCACAACACTGAACCACGTAGTGGAGCACCGGGCAAGGTGTACCCCTATACAGGGATTCCCCCGTCACAACACCAGATGGCCTAAATGCTGCAGTACCCGTGACCAGAGGGACGACCCATACAGACCGTAATAACAAGACGGTGGTATTCAGGCTCTCTCAGTGAAGAGAATCCTGGAAGCTCTGTGTAGTTTCGGAAAGGCTGATCCAGCCGGCAGCAATATCTGGAAGGTTCTGTGAGGAGCAGCTTAATCAGCCTGGAGTGGAAACCAGAGAGTCCTGAAGGATCCAGAGTAGGGAACTGCAAGCGGAGGATACTGAGAAGACAGAGGGATTAGCAAACCAAAAGTAATAAACTACACTTTGCAGAGCAGAGCACAGCAGAGTCTGACCTGAGCAGAAGGCCACAAACAATAGAATGAACACATTGCCCAGGCACCTCCCATAATGGGAGGATGCCTTTTATGCACAGAGCATCATAGCACAGAGAGCCTTAATAGATAACAGGTGCTCTGCTGTTTTAAGTATGTGCAGGAAGCGAGGTGCGCCTCCTAAGAGCATTTCCAGGAGACCTGCCAAGAGGATGCAGGTTCTTAGCAGAGAAGGAGCCGCTGATCGTCTGGAGCCACGGACAGGGTGAGTAGTACCAGTGGAGCTGCGTGAAAGGTGCCGGTCTCCCTTTGCAGCAGAGACCAGACCTGCAGCTGAGGGCATGACAAGAATATTGTTCATAATTTAGCTTATTCTTTCAGATCACATAAACTAATGGAAAACTTATGTATGTAATCAGTTCATTATTAGCTGTTCATTTCCTCCTAAGTTCCTTTTGACTTTCAGAAAAGACATAAAATTGCTTGTAAGCCTACCAAGGAAAGGCACAGTTTGTGCAGTTCACAGAGCATCCAACACTTAATATTCTTTCACTAAACGATTCCCTTTAGTATTGCTGAGGGAATACTGATCAACATTATTTGCTTGGTGAATTCAAGATGAAAACACTTAGACAAAGCTAAGGTAAATGATGCATGTAGCTAATCTGCACACCTCCACTTACAGTTTTAAAATAAATGTGTTAAATTAACAAGGAGAAAAGAAGCAGAACATTAATCACAATTTACCAAACTAATAAAACAGAACTGTTCAATTGCAGCAAAAAGTACTGTTATGGTATGGGTTGCAACTTATGCTATTTAAAGAAACCTGGCACCGGGTTTTTCTAGGTAATCAGAGATCACCATACTGTTGGAGTAGAAACCTAGGTAAGAGTGTTGTCTCACTTATTAAGCTGTATTTTGCTTTTTCAATACATCCAGTGTTTTCTCAGCAGGAAATGATCACTGTTGGACAACTGACCTTGTGCATCTTAGTCCAGTCCTACCTCCATTACTGATTAACAGCTCTCTCACTATACAATGTACACAAAAAAGCTGGGATGTGGTCAGGGTTAAACACAGCTCATCAACTGAGCTATGCTATATCTGCAACAGAGAAAACTGTGATTGTATCATAACAGCTGCAGACAAGGAATTAAGTAATGCATTGCTGGAAACAGGGTTTCTGTCTCAAGCTGCTGTCAATTTCTGTAGCAAAAACCTGCTGACAGATTCCATTTAATTTATAACCTGTGGTGCGGTGACCCATGTTACAGCCAGGGGGCGCCGTGTGTGTATGCTTCTGGATGCGCTTGGAGGCATAATTATGGTGATGAGACAAAGTCCGTCAGGATTGTAAATGGCCGGTATGTGTCACAGAGGTAGTCTGTGCTGTAAGCTCAAAATGATATGGTTATGCTAGGACTTATAGTTCCACAAGAGTTTGTTGTGTTTACTTATAAGGGCGAGTTTATAGGTTTAGCTGGTTAGTGGTTACAACCATATAATGTGACTGAAGTCTGGTCACATGGTCAGAGTGTATGGATCTGTGTTTGGTCCATGTGCAAAGTCCTGAATGCTTAGGGTGTTGGATGTCCTGGGATGGACTGGAGTCCTGCAAGCACCTGGGGAGACCATGGACTGATGGCCTGTGTGTTGGAAGTGCCTGTGATGGGCATGTAGAGGCCGAATCTACAGAGCCTGAGACCATTTCTGTGTTGGGGAAGCTACAGTTCCTACTGTGGGTCTGTACTATCTGAGGTGCCCTGGTCAAAAGGATGGTGATCCCAGTGAGGCAGCTTTCCCCTATGAACCAGCACTGGCAGGAGTCAGTGTGTGGAGCCGGAGCTACTGAAAGGTACCTCCAGGCAACAAGGGGTTACAGGCAGACAGGTATATACCATTGGAACAGATTGTCGATGGTTAATGTGTTCCGTTGATGTGTATAATGAACCATTTGTGTTATGGTTTATGATGTCTAATAAACCGGAATAGACTGTTTAAGTGGAGAAACCGTGCCTGAGTGCTTATATCCCATGCCAAGCGAGTATTCCCCTTTTGGTGGAGAATGCAGGCAACGGTCCAGAAAGCATGTGTGGACGTAATTGCGGTGGCTCGGCGGGGCCACGAAGATTGCAAGAATCTGGCTGTAACTCGGTGGGGTTACAAAGCTGACAAGCGTCTTGCGGTGGATCGGCGGGTCCACGAAGCTGACAAGCGTCTTGCTGTGGATTGACGGGTCCACGAAGTCTGCGGTGCAGAGCCTTGTGGAGAATAGCTGTAGTTGCAACAAGAGGTTCTGCAGCAGCTTGTGATCAGCACACAGAGGTGCTGGTTGTGTGTGACTGCAGCAGGAGCTGTGATAGCGCCAGCAGGTGCTGGTGAGGTGAGGTGAGAGGACATTGGTCCAGAACGTGCAAATTCTTTAAGGGCCAGTGCCGACCTAAAAAAAGAGACATTTTTTGTGTCTAAACTGGTGCCTGAGAGTACTGTGGGGAGTCCACGGGGTGTACCCCAGGGAAGGGTGATGTCCCCAAAAAAGGGGTGGTAACCCAAACAGGGAAGGTTGCTAAAAAGGGGCAGAGTTCCAAAGGGGGGCGGTATCCCAAAAGAGCGTAGTTGCCCAAATGGGGGTTGAGTCCCAAAAGGGGGTAGTGACCCTAAAGGAGGCGGATTCCCAAAAGCGGGCAGTAACCCAAATAGGGGTGGTGGCACAAAGGCGGCTGCAAATGCAGCATTTGATTGTAGCCGGGAACAACGTAGTTCATGCTATACAGGTCCATGCTATACTGTGAACCGCTCAGCCAATGTTTTATCATGGCAGTGCTCCTTTTCATTGGATGGAGAATGTGTGATGGGGCTGATAGACCTGGGAAGTGGAGTGTCTTTGATGAGGACCCCTCCTGAATGTTTTGCGTCGCCTTGGATGGGTCAGAGAGTGATTGGCTCCAATGGGGATGTTAAATGTTGTTTGACAGCCTGCCTCTACATTGACGTGATGGGGAGGTACATGTACCACGAAGTGGGGGTATTCACAGACTTTAGGTACACTATGGTAATAGGGTGGGACTTGGAAGCCCTATGGGACTGGTGGATAAAAGGAAAAGTGTCTGTGGAATTAATATGTATGAGAATTAATGAGGAGAATGCTCCCCCTATAGTTGACAGTCCTAAGTTAGGCATGACCAAAGGAAGTTGTGGACGGGCCCAACTTACGGACATGATGTCATCTGACGTGTACCCCAATATGACGGTTTGTAATGTGGTAAATCGAACCTGTGGAGCTGACACCCAGTTGAAGCAAGAAGAGCTTCGGAGACAGGCTGCTGAGCGCCATGTGGGGGCCTTAGGGAAAGAGGTGGCAGAGCTCAGAGGTTGCCTAGCAGAATGCCAGTCAATGAATAAAGCAGCCTGGGAGAAGATGGAGCAACAGGTATCTATCCTAGCCAAACAGGTGGAGGCTGGTGACATTCAGAGGAAGTTGGCTCTGGAAGCTGAACAAGACAACAGGAGAGAAATATACTTCTCTATTTAAATGCTTGATAGATGTTCCTGAAGACCTGAGAGAGGCATGTGCCAGGGAGTCTATGCATGAAGAGTTCAAAAAGGCTGTGAGGGTGTGTAAGGTGAACTGGACCACGGAAACTAGTCAGTTAGTGATATTGTCCACAACTGATGTCACAGCAAAGAGAGTAGCTACCCTGAGTGACATGCACATGAGATATGGGTGCACAAAGTGGTTGGCCCAATTGAAAAATGAAGCTGCTTCTACGGGGCTGGAGCAAATGAGGAAAGCTCAGAGTCTATAGGAATGTGTAATACAGGTGCCCGTCTCTATTGTGAAGAAAGTCATTGGAAAAATGGTCAAGCCATGCAAGAGATGGTGGATAAATCTGGAGTGTTGAGGTTGAGAATTCTAGATGTCCATGAAGACCAGTTACCCCGGAAAAAGGGTATGGTTCCCTTAATCGTTGTAGGAACAGAGGAAAGTCAGGGAAAGGTAGACTCTTCTGGAGTACCATGTGGCATACTTAAGAGAAATGGAGCAGTTAAAGCTTGAAAGATGGTGCCTTATAGGACTGCTGCACCCAATTGATGTAAGATGGCAGCCATCTTCAACCCAAGTTACAGGGAAATGAAGGGGTCCTCCAAGTAATGGAACTGTTGACAGCCACAGATACTCAACAGGACTATGATGCCAAGAATGTGCAAGTGGAAGTTCTATTCCCAGTACAAGACTGAGTGGCCCGGGTGAGAGATCCGGTAGCAGACGTAATAATGAAGAGTCGGATTCAGACCAGACACTAGGCTCGACTGGACGGCAGACTCATGACCGCAACAGTAGGAGACGGCCATGGAAAGAAAGGTCACCTGAAGGAGTACACTTGGAAAGTGGGTTGATTAAAAAGGGTCTGGTGACACAGAAATAATGACTTGGGGGCTGAAGCCCAAGGCCGACATACTGACCACTGGGGGCGAGGGAGGCCTAACAAAGATTTGATGCTGAATGATGCCCAAAACCGACTGAGACGTTCCTGCTCTGCGCTGTAAGCCCAAAATGATATGGTTATGCTGGGACTTATAGTTCCACAAGAGTTTGTTGTGTTTACTTATAAGGGCGGGCTTATAGGGTTAGCTGGTGAGATGGGTGCGACTGGCTAACCACACACATTCCCATCTAGGGAAGTGGTTACAACCATGTAATGTGACTGAGGTCTTGTCACATGGTCAGAGTGTATGGATCTGTGTTTGGTCCATGTGCAAAGTCCTGAACGCTCAGGGTGTTGGATTGTCCTGGGATGGACTGGAGTCCTGCAAGCACCTGGGGAGACCATGGACTGACGGCCTGTGTGTTGGAAGTGCCTGTGATTGGACTTCCTGGAAGCGCATGGGAGGCGGCATCTACAGAGCCTGAGATGGTTTCGGTGTTGGGGAAGCTACAGTTCCTACTGTGGGTCTGGACAATCCAAGGTGCCCTGGTCACAAGGGCGGTGATCCCAGTGAGGCAGCTTTCCCCTGTGAACCAGCACTGGCAAGAGTCAGTGTGTGGAGCCGGAGCTCCTGAAAGGTAACTCCAGGCAACAAGGGGTTACCAGCAGACATGTATCTACCATTGAAACAGACTGTCGATGGTTAATGTGTTTTGTTGATGTGTATAATGAACCATTTGTGTTATGGTTTATGATGTCTAATAAACCGGAATAGACTTTTTAACTGGAGAAACCGTGCCTGAGTGCTTAAATCCCGTGCCAAGCGAGTGTTCCCCAACCCACTCAGGTAGCGTTTCACCACAAACCATAAGGGGTGATGCAGATGACCCTCCTTAAAAGTAACCATAGTTTTAGTATGTATTTCGTAAATCAATAGTATACATGAAAAGCATTTTTGTAATATTTCTTATCTGCTTCTTTCTCCACTAGGACTAATTATTTTTTTTCAAAATTCCTGATTTACTGGAAAAATCTGTATTCAGTGAAGACAGATTTTTACATTACTAAGAAAGGAGATGGCAGTTGCTACCTAAAAAAATTCTATGTAGAGTAGAGGGAAGAAGGGAGGAGCTAGAGACAGAGAACCTCTCTCTACCTCCCCCTCCATTAATATAGAATGTCAAAAGTAGCAACTGCCATCTCCTATCTTGGTAATGTAAAAATGTTTCTTAACTGAAAACATATTTTCCTTTTGAACTGAACATTTTGGAAATTTTGAAAATTAATGATCAATGCTATTGAACAAATAAGCAAATTTCTCTGATAAGATTACAAAGATTCTTATATGATATATAGTATTCATTTATGAAACAAAAAATAAAATATAATTTACTTCTTTAAAAGGTATCTCTAAGAATGTGACAAAATGGCACCTGCCAAGTAATTTAAATTGCAGCTCAACCTACTCATGGCTTGCTGTCTGAAGAACCACAGCTCCAGAGACCAGTGTCTCAACTGACAGAGGAGCTGTATTGTAATCACACATACCAGTGAGCTGCCAGAGAAGTGTATGATAGGAGAGTAAATAAATATTCTCCTCAGATGGATTAGCATAGAACACTGAGGTGAAAAAAATCTTTTGTGCTTTGTCAGAAGAGGAGGAAAATTATTTCCTCTCCAGTCACGTGCTTCTCCAGCAACTCCAGTAAGTGTGCTTATTATTCTGCAGACTGATACTTGTCCTGGACAGGCTGCCGTTTGATTTATGTGACAGGTGCCATTTTATCACTTTCTTGGATAACCCCTTTTAAATAAAAAAAACTGTGAACTATTAAGTCTTATTGGAAATAGTCCATGGGAAAGAATAGATAAATTAGGCTACTCCAAAAGAAACAAACTTAGTTTTTTAATCTCTATAATACAAATATGTGACTGTAAAGAACAATTTTGATG
This sequence comes from Ranitomeya imitator, assembly GCF_032444005.1. Taxonomy (NCBI): domain Eukaryota; kingdom Metazoa; phylum Chordata; class Amphibia; order Anura; family Dendrobatidae; genus Ranitomeya; species Ranitomeya imitator. Next base: position 283,052,054 of record NC_091286.1, read on the forward strand.
TTTGAAAATTGTTTGTATACATTCTTCATTTTCCTTTTTCAATTTTTTATAACTATTATGTGCAAATTAGAAATGAGATAAAACAAGCAAATATTCATCACACCAGTACATGATCTAAATGTTTCTGCACCCATGCCAGTTACTCACTAATGCAAGAAGCGTTTCTCATTGTTCTTCTGAATGATGTTATCTTCAGGCTATAGCCACATTTCAAATCTCTAAATAGTCTATGTACAACAGCATATTCCATATGGGTTTGCTGAGAACATTAATGCAAGATATATGTTTGCAAAAATGTATTACCTCAATAAATCGTAAGTCACGTATCTGTGCATTGTTCGGCATTTACATCAGCACTTCCAAAGATTTGTTTTCAAAGGCCCTATAATTTCTAGATTTCCAATGCTCCCATGTCACAGTCCATGATCAAGGTCAAGACTCTCATACTATAAAAAATTAGAAATACAGCAATGCATATGTAGAATTTTATTGTTTTAATGTAATATACTAAAGAATTCATTAGTCCTAAGAAGTGCTGAATTTGCAAGATGTTCATAAACTAAAATACTAAAATATTTAATACAAATGCATAAAACTGTTCCATTTCAGGTCATGATTCAATTCTTTTGTATTTAAACCTTTAAATTACACAGTATTGGGTGTTTCAAGATTTCATTTTGTTTGCCACTATATTTATCATCTTCTGGAAATTAAAGAGAAATTAATGTTTCTATAATAATAATAATTATAATAATATAGAATTCAAAAAGGATAATAGGTGTTATATTACATGGCTGTATAGCTTTCTACTACAAGCTCAAAAGTATAACTTTTTTAATCTTATTTGGTTCAAGAGTATGATCTCAGTATTAAATCTTAATTGTTAACTTTTGCATCAGGATATTTTACTTGTGTATTACACTTATTACACTTGTCCAACCCCTTAGATAAAAATGATGTACCTGTACATCAGTGCTGAAGTGAGTGTGTGTAGAGGGGGCTCAGGAGCTAAGTTCACTACAAACAAGTAGATGTCGGCTATGAAATTTCAATGAAGTGGATCCTGGGAGTACAACCTCCCATCGGCCCCTTGTGATACAATTGCTGAGGATTACTGGGTCAGCATGGCAGCCGGAGGGCCGCTGAAGGTTCCCTTCACTGCCATCTTGGTTCTCTTGTGAAGCTCAGCCATTAACTAAGCTTCACAGGAGTCCACGATTTTCACTATATACTGGAATGCTGTGCTATTATATTATATTGTGTAAGCCATCAGATGATCACAGGTTTAATTTCCCTAAGGGAACTAAAAAATAGAAAGTTTTAAAGAAATAAAAAAGACTGTTTAACCCATTTCTGACATTGGATGTAATATTCCATCCATGTGCTCTGGGCCTATTTGACAAGGGACTAAATATAATGACTGAGCGATTGCCCGTGCACACGGGGGGTGTGCGGGCGGTCCCTGCTGGTTGTCAGCTGACACCTGGCACTAAGTGCCTGGAGCACAGACTGCTCCTGTCACTTTAACCCCCAAAATGCTGCAATTGAACACAATCGTAGCATTCTGGAAGCCAGCAGAGGGCTGACAACCCCTCTGCCTTTGTGTCGGAGACCGCGCAACATGACATGGGGTGTTGATCATTGCCATGGTGACCCGATGTCGTCATGAAGACATCTGGGTCACCAAACCTAGCATACAGTGCATGATGAGCAAGTTTGTCTGTCAGTGCAAAGCTGACAGTTTCTGCAGCATGGGGATGCTGCTTTATCTCCATGCTGTATAAGTGATCAACCTGCAAATAATGATAGTCCCATTTTGGGAAAAATAAAAAAAAAATAAAAAAAATATTAAAAAAATGTTTTAAAATAATTGTAATAATATTTTGAAAAATAAAATAAAAAAATAATAAAAAAAATCTAAAAATATTGTATCTCTAAATAAATACACTGCTCAAAAAATAAAGGGAACACTAAAATCCCACATCCTAGATATCACTGAATGAAATATTCCAGTTGTAAATCTTTATTCATTATATATGGAATTTGTTGAGAACAATAAAACCTAAAAGTGATCAATGTAAATCATAACTAATATCCCAAGGAGGTCTGGAGTTGGAATGATGCTCAAAATCAAAGAAATAAAGGAAAATGAAGATACAGGCTGATCCAACTTCAGTGGAAATGGCTCAAGACAAGAACATAATGCTTAGTAGTGTGTGTGGCCTCCACGTGCCTCTATGATCTCTTTACAATGCCTGGGCATGCTTCTGATGAGGTGATGGATGGCCTCCTGAGCTATCTCCTCCCAGACCTGGACTAAACATCCGGCAACTCCTGGACAGTCTGTGGTAAAACATGACGTTAGTGGATGGTGCGAGACATCATGTCCCAGATGTGTTCAATTGGATTCAGGTCTGGGGAACAGGCGGGCCAGTCCATACCTTCAATGCCTTCATCTTGCAGGAACTGCTGACACACTCCAGCCACATGAGGTCTGGTATTGTCCTGCATTAGGAGGAACCCAGGGCCAACCGCAACAGCATATGGTCTCATAAGGGGTCTGAGGATCTCATCTCGGTACCTAATGGCAGTCAGGCTACCTCTGGCAAGCATTTGGAGGGCTGTGCAGTCCTCCAAAGAAATGCCACCCCACACCATTACTGACCCACTGCAAAACTGGTCATGCTGAAGGATGTTGCAGGCAGCAGATCACTTTCCATGGTGTCACCAGGCCCTGTCACGTCTGTCATATGTGCTCAATGTGAACCTGCTTTCATCTGTGAAGAGCACAGTGTGCCAGTGGCAAATTTGCCAATCCTTGTGTTCTGTGGCAAATGCCAAGCATCATGCACAGTGTTGGGCTGTGAGCATAATCCCCATCTGTGGATGTCGGACACTCAGACCATCCTCATGGAGTTGGTTTCTAACCGTTTGTGCAGACACATGCACATTTGTGGCCTGCTGAAGGTCATTTTGCAGGGATCTGGCAGTGCTCTTCCTGTTCCTCCTTGGACAAAGGCTGAGGTAGTGGTCTTGCTGCTGGGTTGTTGCCCTCCTACGGCCCCCTCCACATCCCCTGGTGTACTGGCCTGTCTCCTGGTAGCGCCTCCAGCCTCTGGCCACTACACTGACAGACACAGCAAACCTTTTTGCCACAGCTCGCATTGATGTGCCATTCTGGATGTGTTGCACTACCTAAGCCACTTGTGTGGGTTGTAGAGTCCGTTTCATGCTACCACGAGTGTGAAAGCACAACCAACATTCAAAAGTGACCAAAACATCAGCCAGAAAGCATTGGTACTGAGATGTGGTCTGTGGTCCCCACCTGCAGAACCACTCCTTTATTGAGTGTGTCTTGATAATTACCAATAATTTCCATCTGTTGTCTATTCCATTTGCACAACAGCATGTGAAATTGATTGTCAAACCGTGTTGCTGCCTAAGTGGACAGTTTGATTTACTTGGAGTTATATTCTGTTATCTAAGTGTTCCCTTTATTTTTTGAGCATTGTATTTCAATAAAAAAACTAAAAAAAACAATAAAAGTACACATATTTGTTATCACCGCATCCGCAACGACCCGACCAATTAAACTGTCCCACTAGTTAACCCCTTCAGTGAACACCATGAAAAAATAAAATACAAGGCAAAAAACAATTCTTTATTACCATACGGCAGAACAAAAATTGGAATAAGAGACAGATATTAATAAACATGGCACCGCTGAAAGCATCATTTTGTACCTCAATAAACAAGCCATCAAACAGCTCGATCAGCAGAAAAATAAAAAAGTTATAGCTCTCACAATGAAGCGATGCAAAAATAATCCTTTTTCTATAAAATAGTGTTTGTGTCAAAGCGCCAAAACATAAAAAAATATAAATGAGGTATCGCTGTAATCGTACTAACCCAAAAAATAAAATGGCCTTATCAATTTTACCACACACAGAATATCACAACCCCCCAAAAAAATTCCTTAATTGCTGTTTTTTGTTTGTTATGCCTCACAAAAATCAGAATAGAAAGCAATCAAAAAATGTAGTGTGCCCGAAAATGGTACCAATAAAAACGTCAACTTAACCCCGAAATATAAAAAAATTATAGCTCTTAAAACTTGGTGATGCAAATCTATTTTTTGCAATAAAGAGTCTTTTAGTGTGTGACAGCAACCAAACAACAAAAAAAAGATATAAGGGTATGTGCACACGTCAGGATTTCTTGCAGAATTTTTCCTGACAAAAAACGGACATTTCTGCCAGAAATCCGCATGCGTTTTTACTGCGATTTTACCGCGATTTTGATGCGTTTTTGGTGCGTTTTTGGTGCGTTTTTTCCCAAATGCATAGAATTGCGGGAAAAATGCAGAAAATCCGCAAAAATAATGAACATGCTCATTTTTTTTACAGCGATGCGTTTTTATCACGGAAAAAAACGCATCCATGTACACAAAACATGCAGAATGCATTCTAAATGATAGAATGCATAATGTATGCATTTTAATGAGTTTTTATAACGTTTTTAGTGCGAAAAAACACGAAAAAACCTGTACGTGTGCACATAGCCTAAATCTGGTTGTAATGGCACCGACTTGAAGAGTTAAGTTGCCTAATCACTTATAGTGTATGAGGAAAAGCATAAAAAATAAAACCAATTCTTCACCTACTGTTCATTTTTTCATCTTGCCTCCCAAAGATCGCAGTAAGGCTCGGCGCACATTTATCCTGCACTCTGCATTGAGCGCTTTCAATGTAAATCTTAGAAGATTCCCTATGATGAGACAGATGGAGGGCGCTGTGGATGCCATTTGACCTGTGATCCAGCGGTGTCCACCTTTTTAGGCGTGCATAAAAGTGCCATCCGCCACAGTTTTGTGCACTTCTGAAAAGAAGTACACTGCTGAACAGAGGCCAGATGGATTCCAGAGTAACTCTGCTGCCTTCTTATAGTGAATGGATCCCTCCGGCGTTTCATCTGAATCACAACACTCAGAGATTTAGATGGAAACCCTAAAGTAAGTGCTCAGCGTAGAGCACCAGATAAATGTGATCCCAAAAGTTATGTAAAATGCTTCCAATAAAATCTTTAACTCAATCCACAAAAGTCTTCACTCAGATCCTTATCTGTTAACCCTGCTGTTCTGTTCGCATTTGCTATACACTTGTACTGTTCCCGGGTCAATATGACCCGACCTATTAATTCTTGATTTTTAGCTATTCTAAGTGCTTTATTTGAATACTTTTTTCATTATTATACTGTATGTGAACATGGTTGATCATAAACAAATGAAACATTTTTTTTTTTTTTCAGAAAAAAGGTTACACAGGCTTTTTACAATTATCTTTAATTGTTGGCATTCTGCACACAAATAACAAAGAAGCTTTACATTACCATTACTAAAACATGAAATTTAACTTTTTGAAAACAATATTTATAAATCAACAAATGAAAAATCAACCTTCAACCTTTTTAGAAAGAAAAAAGAAAAACTGAACATGTTCATGCGTTTTTACACTGAACACAATAATAAGACACTTGTCCTTTACACAGATATTTTGAACATCCAGCACATGTCAGATTAGTCTTATTGTCACAGGAAGATGGACAGAAGCTACATCTCTTCCTTTTTTTGCTGGTAGCTGTGCTGCTGGTAGCTGTGCTGGTGGAGGCCGTGGATGTGGAGTCTCTTTCTTGAGCATGCTGGACACTTTTTATAATGGCTGTTGCTCCTTCACTTCTGGGGGTCACTTTTCTGCTCTCAATATATGGCCTAACCAGGGATTTGCCCAATTCCTCAAGAAATAATCTTCATTTATGCAGTTTATTCCAGTTCCAGTGTCTCTTTCACAGGACTTAGCTGCAGGGTGTACAGTAAGTCAAGTGACTGGTGTACAATTTATAAGACAACAGTGTCTTTTCTCAAAAACTGAAAATGCATTTCACTAAATAAATACTTGATTACTGATGACAGTGAAACCCCCAGCCTTTGAATGATAGACAACCAGTCTGCTCTCTCACAAACAGCAAATGGATAATACTAGATAATTAATTGTTTACTGAAAAGAACAGTGAAACCACCACCATTTTGAGATGAAGTACACATAAAAAAACATAACTTTTGCAGTCAGAAATAATCAGAGACCTGTAGAACAGTATAAAATGCTATCGGGTCATATTGACCCGAACAGTACAAGTGTAACAATCAGGGTATGTGCACATGTCAGGATTTCTTGCAGAAATTTTCCTGACAAAAGCCGGACATTTCTGCCAGAAATCCGCATGTGTTTTTTTCGCGTTTCTTCATGTGTTTTTGACCCGTTTTTGACATGTTTTGGTGCGTTTTTTGTGCGTTTTGTTCCCAAATGCATAGAATAGTGGGAAAAACGCTATTAATGAACATGCTGCTTTTTCTACCGCGATGCGTTTTTTTCACGGAAAAAAAACGCATCATGTGCACAAAACTTGCAGAATGCATTCTAAATGATAGGATGCATAATGAGTTTTTATAGCGTTTTTACCACGAGAAAACTGTGAAAAAACCTGAACGTGTGCACATAGCCTCAGCGTGTAGCAAAAAGTAAACAAAAAAAAAAAATATAGAGAGAGCTCCACAAATGAAGAGAATTCAAGATACCACTAGTTTCAAATCCTCATATAAAAAAATCTACAGGGTCTCAAAAATCATTTTGGGTCATATTGACCTGAACAGTACAGCAGGGTTAATGAAAATATAAGAAGCTTCCACGTTAGTGGTAGTGGTTCTGAAAATGCTAAATGGTTCCTCTCCCACCAAAAGAAATTCAGCAAATTTTGCACTCCCAAATCCAAATGCCCCCCTCCCTTCCGAGCCTCACAGTGTACCTAAACCACTTACAGTGTCCACGTTTGTCATTTATGAAGCGATGAGAGCCTACATAACTTACGGGTGCATGCTTCCCGAAGCAGGGGCTGGGCATAATGTACTGGTGACTGCAAAGTACTGGTCACTACAGCGCACTGGTTACTATAGGGCAGTTTGTAATTTTAACTTGGCAACATTCATTGCTGCTTATTTCTAGATAATACCTATGGAGTCAAAATCAGCACCACACCTGTAGATAAGTTCCCAATAGGGTATAATGTGCAAAATGGGGTCACTTGAGGGGGGATTCAGCTATACTAGCAAGAAGGGGCTCTGTATATGGAGTCCGCAAACGCTTCTAGGAAAATCTGCTCCATGAGGCAAATAGCACTCTGTTCTTCCCGAGTCTCTCCGCATGGCTAAGTAGTAATGTTCAGCCACAAAAGGGGTATTGCCACATTCAGTAGAAATTGTGAGACAAATTTTAGTTTCATTTTTACCAACTTCTTGTGTGAAAATATAAAATCTGGGGGCTAAAACTAAATTTTGATGGTAAAAGATGAATTCATTGACAGGTGTAGTTTGCAAAATAGGGTCATTTATGGGGGATTCTGCTGTTCTGTCACCTCATGGGCTCTCCTTGTGGGTCATGGTACCTGCAAAACATAACAGTGAAATCTGGCGCTCCTTGCCTTCTGAGCTTTGCATTGTGCCTAAAAAATATTTCCCGATTAAATGTAGGGTATTGCTGCACTCAGGAAAAAATGGACCTCTGTTTGTTGTAAAGCAAAATCGTATTACCCCCTAGAAAAATTAAAAACTTGGGGTAAAACAATATTTTTGTGAGGAAAATTTATCATTCTCATGGCTCAATGTTATAAACTTCTGTGAAGCACCTGGGGGTTAAAGGTGCTTACCACACATCTAAATACATTCCTTGAGGGGTTTATTTTCCAAAATGGTGTCACTTGTGGGGGGTTTCCACTTTTTAGGTACATCAGGCGCTCTCCAAATGGGACATGACGCGCTCTAATGATTCCAGGAAATTTTACATTCAAAAAGTCAAATGATGCTCCTTCACTTCCGAGCCCTGCCACGTGCCCAAACAGTAGTTATCTATCTCATATGGGGTACCGGATTACTGAGGAGAAATTGTACAACAAATTGTATGGTGCACTTTCTCATGTTACTCTTATGAAAATGCTATATTTTGTGCTAAAAACATATTTATGGGGAAAATTTGATTTTTTTTATTTTTTTATTTTTACAACTCAAGGCTATAAAGTTCTGTGAAGCACCAGAGGGTTCCATGTGCTCACCACACATCTAGATCACTTCCCTGAGGGGTATAGTTTTAAAAATTATGTCACGTGTGGGGGATTTTCACTGTTTAGGCACAACAGAAGCTCCCAAACGCGACATTGCGTCCGCCAATTCTTCCAGCAAATTTTGCATTCAAAAAAGTCAAATGGTGCTCCTTCCCTTTTGAGCTCTCTAATGCACCCAAACAGTGGTTTTCTCCCTCATATGGAGTATTGGCATACTCAGGAGAAATCTCACTACAAATTTTGGGGTCCATTTTTTCCTGTTACCCTTGTCAAAATAAAACATTTTGAATGTAGTAATTTTTTGGTGAAAAAGTTCATTTTTTTCTCCACATTCCTAATATTCTTGTGAAGCACATGAAGGGTTAATAAACTTATTGAATGTGATTTTGAGCAACTTGAGGGGCAATGGCATAGTTGCAGTTTTCATCATTTCAATGTTTTCCCATATTTCAATACATTGTACGGTAAAATGGACGATGTCATTCAAAAGTACAACTCATTCTGCAAAAAAAGCCCCAAAAGCCCTCTAACAGTTATGTTAAAGGTAAAAAAAAAAAGCTATGGATTTTGGAAGAAGATGAAGAAAAATGAAAATGTAAAATTGATTACTGACCGTGGAGGTAAGGGTTGAAGAAATATGTCTTCTATATAAACAAGATAACAGATAAAAGTATAAGGAATTATAATAGGACTACAAGTACTTTATGAAAGAGTGCAAAGATGGGGGACACAGGAGACATACCAATAGTATAATCTGTGCAGCTGCACAGGGTACCAAGAGTTTAGCGGACTCACTTCTATCACGAAACCGGCAGACACATAAACAGATGTATTACAATGAACCATTGGGCTGCAAGGGGCCCATATAGTGTTCTTGCACAGTAGCCCTCCTTTGTCCCTGTTTGCCCTTGGAGAGACAAGTATATTTCACAAGGACACGTTAAAAAAACAATTATACAAAATATGGAGGGAGGCTACAAATAAAAACCAAGTAGGAAAACTTGGTGCAGTTTGCACTTTCTCGTTTGTCCTCCATATCTGTTTAGAATAAAATAATCTGGAAAGTAACAATTGAGATTGTCACCCTCTTCAATGGATAATAATGAAGATACACTGAGAAAATGAGAGGTAGAATTAAAGGCAGCTGTGGTAATCAGAGTTGAGCGGATCGATCCACGGAAGATTGAGTAAATGTGCTAATGGCTTTAGGCACTGTCACGCGGGCTTCCCCATAATGCACTTCATTAACAGTTTACATGGTCTAGCCCAGTGATGGCGGGCTACCATAGCCAGTTTAAAAGAAAGGTGCTGATCAAGGAACGCTATTTTATACCTGTACTTGTGGCACCTCGCCTCCTTTAACCGGTGGTGGTATCGTGTCTGGAAGTAAATGGAGCTCCCTACACTAAGTAAACCATGCATCCACACACAAGCCCATCCCTGACCAGATGGGGGGCACAAGCCCCTAGTTTGTAGGCTGACTGCCTCTTCTGGCTGGGGGAGGAGTAAGAGCAGAGTGCAGTGTGAGGAAGGGAAGAAGCAGCACCTGGAGCTTCCAGGGGTTGGAGTGAGGGAAGGCTCATCCTAGGATTAGGAAGACAATGGGAGATAAGAGTCCAGGGCTACCAGGGATTGCAAACCGTGAGAGCAGAATCTGGAGGCCGAGAGACTGCAGATCCTTATGCCACCCCTATAAAACCAAAAACACATGGGCCACCTGCATAGCGAACAAGTCTGTAGGAACCTGTTCACACTACCAAAGAACTTGAAAACACAAAAGCACACAGAGAGGTCAAAAAATACTCTGTTGTAAAAAAGTCACAGTAAATAAGCAAGTGCTAGTCAAAAAATGAAAAAATACAGGGTATTTAGTTAATACGTTTTTTTGCAAAAAAAAGTATGTTAAGCTGCTCCACCAATCGCCAAGGTATACCCTTAATAGAGCAGTCCTGTCTAATGTATATAATCCCTATCTGATGAATTAAAAACCTGATCATCTGTATAGTACCTGTATGAACAGGGCTCAGAGAGAAAATATCCACGTTGAACATGTGAGATGGAACAGCTACAATGCAAATGACCCACAGCGGAGTGGTGAACTCCCCAGTCTTGTAGAAACAAGAGAACAATTATAAAACCAAAAACACATGGGCCACCTGCATAGCGAACAAGTCTGTAGGAACCTGTTCACACCACCAAAGAACTTGAAAGCACAAAAGCGCACAGAGAGGTAAAAAAATACTCTGTTGTAAAAAAGTCACAGTAAATAAGCAAGTGCTAGTCAAAAAATGAAAAAATACAGGGTATTTAGTTAATACGTTTTTTGCAAAAAAAAGTATGTTAAGCTGCTCCACCAATCGCCAAGGTATACCCTTAATAGAGCAGTCCTGTCTAATGTATATAATCCCAATCTGATGTATTAAAAACCTGATCATCTGTATAGTACCTGTATGAACAGGGCTCAGAGAGAAAATATCCACGTTGAACATGCGAGATGGAACAGCTACAATGCAAATGAACCACAGAGGAGTGGTGAACTCCCCAGTCTTAGGCCACCTCTGCAGCATTGAAATCACCACAATATATAGGGCGCAGAGCTGGGACTGAGAGAACAGCTCACAAAGAGTTTGTAATGTATGCTGGCTGGAGCTGCTGCAGAATAGACACGCAGGAAGTACATCAGCTCATAAGCTGTTGAATCTCCAAATATATACAGGCACAGAAAGGAAGGCTTATTCTAGCCACTTAGTAGAGTGGACTCCAGCTGCTCCCAGACCAGCTGGAGCCTAAATCTAGTGACCAGTACCCCTGGATTCAACTTGCCAAACATTATCAGTAAAGGTAAAGACTGATTCTTTTCGCCTCCTTGTTTCTTTCTGTTGCACTGCTCACTACAACCCTCATCATCATCCTAGGGGCATGCTCTTGCTGATCCATCTTGCTGCATTACCATTTATCCCCACTTGCAGCGCTGGCCATCCCTGGCAAGGCACCTCTGCTGGCATCACGATAAAACCATTAACTATTATCCCCTGTAAATATTCCCCTTTCACTTGTCTGGTCAGGGCCACGGTGCTGGGCAATCGCCACTGTGACATCCCAGATAGACTGCCTGCCTGGCTACCGAGTATCCTAATGTTGTTTTGGTGAGCTACTTCAGTGCTCATGTGCCAGATTAAAAATGGTAGGGATAGTCTCAATCTGTGAATACTAATCCAAATATCCAAGTGACATATAATGAACTGCTGTACCTGTTTAGCCATTTACAGTGAGATATACTGCAGAAACCCAACCAATAAGGCAGCATTCACAATTCAGTATTTGTTCAGCATTTTACATCAGTTATGTATTTGTAAGCCAAAAACAGGAGTGGGTGATAAATGCAGAGGTGACAAAATATTTCTTCTATACTTTTCCTCTGATTGTTCCTCTCCTCTGCATGTTTAGGAGGGGGGTCTGATGGCGGAGTGAACAGTATACTATAAATGTCCGTGATCAAACCCTTTGAAGAGGGATTCCCTTTACAGAGTCACTCAAAGGGAGTGGGGGTGGAGAACGTTGTGTTTTTATATAATGTTAAGGCCAGGTGGCGGATTTTTAAGTATGAGAAGTAGGTCCTAAGTGGGAGTTTAAACCGCTCTCTAAGAGTCTGAAAAGGAAGAATATTTCTATTAAAGGGGTCTACAATATCCACGTAATAAAATAATTGTGCTTGAAGCCATGGTTCTGTCACAGCTGCAGTAAGACTATCAGGTATAGAGGGTGTAAAAAGGAAGGAGATCATAGGGGACTTGGAGGAGATCAATGGAAAGGCCATGCTGCTTATCCTCCAAATTTTCATTGACAATGCCATAGAGCCCAGCAGAGGCATTGTGGGGCACAAAGATTGTTTTAAGTCTCTGAAAGTGTGATTTCTGTATTTTGAGAAGCGCAACCCATTTTTTTAAGATAAATCTCCATCATCCTAAAACATAACCGCAACTTTTTACCTACTAAACTGTGCACGTTAGTTAAAATAAATTTGTGTTAGCATCCTCCTTTACTTTCACTGTCTAATATTAGACGCATGCACACACCTGTTGTGAATTCTGTGGCAGAGCTCCCTCCTGTGGTCACAAGTGGTACTTCGGCTGATTCTCTCTGTGAGCTTCTGTTGGTGGAGGGAAGTGGTACTGCGGCTTCTAAGTTTCCTCCCTCAGGTGATCTGGTGAGGTCGTTAGGTGCTTCTCTACTTAACTCCACCTAATGCTTTGATCCTGGCTTCCTGTCAATGTTCCAGTGTTGGACTTGCTTTTCCCTGGATCATTCCTGTGGCCTGCTGCTCTGCATAGCTAAGTTCTTCTTTGCTATTTGTTTGCTATTTTTTTTGTCTAGCTTGTCTAATTTGTTGCTGGAAGCTCTGGGACGCAAAGGGTGTACCTCCGTGCCGTTAGTTCGGTACGGAGGGTCTTTTTGCCCCCTTTGCTTGGTTTTCTTTAGGGTTTTGTGTAGACCGCAAAGTTACCTTTTCTATCCTCGATCTGTTAAGAAAGTCGGGCCTCACTTTGCTGAATCTATTTCATCTCTACGTTTGTCTTTTCATCTTAACTCACAGTCATTATATGTGGGGGGCTGCCTTTTCCTTTGGGGTATTTCTCTGAGGCAAGGTAGGCTTATTTTCTATCTTCAGGCTAGTTAGTTTCTCAGGCTGTGCCGAGTTGCATAGGCAGAGTTAGGCGCAATCCACGGCTGCCTCTAGTGTTGTTTGGAGAGGATTAGGGATTGCGGTCTGCAGAGTTCCCACGTCCCAGAGCTCGTTCTATGATTTTGGGTTATTGTCAGATCACTGTATGTGCTCTGACCGCTATGTCCATTGTAGTACTGAATTGCCTTTCATAACACACACCATCTGAATATAGCAGCCAATATTTGGGTCAGGTTCTTTTTTGTAGTGGCACATGCCCATGTTTTTTTCACATTTAACCCCTTCATGATATGGCCAATTTCTGTTTTTGTGTTTTCGTTTTTTTTCTCCACTATTCCAAGAGCAGTAAACTTTTTTATCTTTCTCTCCAAATAGACATACGAGGGCTTGTTTTTTGCAGAATGAGTTGTACGTTTTAATGACACCATTCATTCTACCACATTTTGTATTAGAAAATGGGAAAAAAAATTCCAAGTGCGATAAAATTGTGACAAAAGCGCAATTCTGACATTGTTTTTGGGAATTGTTTTTTAAGGCGTACATTGTGTGGTAAACATTACCTTATATTACTCTTTTCATCAGCAAGATAACGTTGAGACCGAATATGTCACGTTTTCTCATTTATTTAGTGGTGGAAAGAAAATCAGAATTTTGAAAAAAGGACTTATTTTTTGCTGGTTGAGATGACATTTTTATTGATACTATTTTGGGAAAGATATGATATTTTTATTGCTTGTTACAACATTTTTTGTTGTATTCCAGTGACTAAAAAATGTAAATTTATTGTTGTAGAATTTTTTCAGTTTACAGTGTTTACCGATTGGGTTAATTATTTTTTTATTTTGATAAATTGGACTTTTCTGAATGCGATTTTACCATGTATGTGTATTGGGGGAAAAGAGTGTGATTTGAACTTTTTTTTTTTTTTTAATTTTTTTTAAACTTTTTTTTAAACTTTTCATTGTAGCCCCCTTAGGAACCTGTGATCGTCTGATCGCCTGCTCTATATACAGCAATACCACAGTGTTGATGCATATAGTGAAAATCACGGACTTCTTTGAAGCATGGCCACACGCAGGATTTCAAGGGCATTTCATAACGATAAGCACAAGGTCATCAACAGATCTCCAGGTGACATAGCAAACCATTGTCGATCTGTGATCACGTCAGCACACTGTTAACGATGCTGTCAGAGTTTGACATTTAACAGGTTAACTATTGAGGTTGTAAGAGCAAGGTCCTGGCTGTAACACAGTCATTACCTGCTGAGTATGGGGCAAGCTCACCAATAGGAGCCAATTCCATACATCCACTACCGACTTGTGCTGTACATGTATGACAGATGACGTTAAGGGATTAAAAAGTTTGTTTTTGAATACCTGTTTTAAGTATCTACTTTAGATAACGTTTCATGACCATACGGTTCACTATTGCCTCATGTTTGTTTCTGGCTATGAACTAAAGTGTAGCAACTGCAGCCTAGAATTTTCATTTTCCTTAAATTATGTTTCACTTTGGTTGAAGGTGGAGGAATATCATTTTTTTTTTAAATAAATTAATTATGATGAATAGGAAACAATACACAATACAGTACACAATACTTCACCCCCAAAACATTAGTGAGTAACAGGCAAAGATTAAATCTATAAGATATGGAAGAAAAGAAGTCCCGGAGAGAAAGGCAAAAGTTGAAAAAGAAATGTTCACAGGTGAAGAAGACAATTTGAAAAATAATAATGTTATCAATTTATCAAAACATAATATATCCTGGAAACAATTAGCTGTATAGGAAAAGGATAGATCTTTTTGGCCCTCATCATATATGAATTTATTTGAGATATTCCTTGTACTTAATGAGTTTATGTGCAGATTAAAGCCCCCGTCACACATAGCGAGATCGCTAGCGAGATCGCTGCTGAGTCACAAGTTTTGTGACACAACAGCGATCTCAGTAGCGATCTCGCTATGTTTGACACGTAGCAGCGATCAGGCCCCTGCTGTGAGATCGCTGGTCGTGTCGGAATGGCCTGGGCCATTTTTTGATCGTTGAGGTCCCGCTGGGGAACACACATCGCTTTGTTTGACACCTAACCAACGACCTCATTGACGACTCAGACACCGACATATAGGCGTGCATTTGCGTTGCCTTTTCCGCGCCCATTCTGTTCCGATTGGTGGTCGCTACTGCGTTCTGATTCTGATCTCATAGCGACGCAGCAACGATCCCGGACAGGTCGTATCGTTGTCGTGATCGCTTAAGCGTCGCTATGTGTGACAGGGCCTTAATGCTGAAGAGACAGTTGGCTCTTTTACAGTTTGCAAATAAAGTGTCAACTTTTTCTCTGATAAAATTTTATCTAAAGTGTTTAGAACCTGAGAAGGTGGCAGAAGAGATGCTCAATATCCTAATCACTACACCATTAAAAAATAAATCTCCTTTCAATCCAGTTGAATGAAGAATAAAGAAATTTTTTTAGAGAGTGCACAAGGAATGTAGGGACCAGAATTAAGAAAATGGTAAGGAGGATGGTGGAATTATATTTAACCTATGCTGGAAACTGAAAAAGGCCTTAAAATTTTTGAAAAAGATTGATAGCAAAAGTAAAAGCAGATAAGGGTGTGCCATGGTGATAATGGATAAAGTATAGTATATAATGAAACAATGCAATATTTTAGGGATTGATAAATATTAGAGGATACTTGAAAATTACCCACTGCTGTTATTTAAGAAAGCATTTTCTATACTTAAATAGTAAGGCATATGATTAGCAAATTCTGATGAAAGAGACTATATTATGGATAAGAAACCAGTGATGTCATAGTTTCATTTCCATCCAAAATGGCATAAAACATTAAGGAACCCCTAGGGAATGCTTGGGAATAGATTCTTCGTTGTGCAATCTTTTGGAGTACAAAGACAGAAAACTACAGAGATTTGTTTTGTTGATAACAGCATACCAAGCGGTCCTTAACCTTTTTTTGAACCACGGACCAGTTTCATACAGTAGTATTTTTCCACAGAAAAAGATTTGTTGGGAGAATCATGTGCGTAACAAAACACAATAAAGTGCATAAAGTTACATAGCTACATAGATTGAGAAAAGACTTTGGTCCATCAAGTTCAACCTTTCTCCACAAATTATAAAAGTCACTAAATTATCTATAACCAGCAATGTGATATGTGATATGTACTGAGGAAATCGTCCAGCCCCTTTTTTTAAAAAATCGGTTATCGTATCTGCCATTAATTCTTCTTGAAGTAGGACTTTCCACAGTCTCACTGCTCTAACTGTAATGAACCCTTTCCTATTTAGATGTCGCAATCACCTTTCTTTCTACCTTTAGTGAGTGCACCCTGGTCCTTTGTATAGCCTTTTGAAGTAATAAGTTATGTGTCAGTCTTTTGTACTGACCACACAAATGTTTATCCATATAAATAAGATCTCTTCTGAGACATCTTTTTCCTAAGCTGAACAAGCCCAACTTTTCCAAGATCTCATCATATGTGAGGCCCTCCATCTTCCATCCTAATAAAATATCTAGTTGTCCGTATTTGAACTGACCCCAACTTCCAAATAACCTTTTTAAAACGTGGATCCTATATTCTAGATGTGGCCTCACCAGTGATTTATAAAGGGGTAACAATACGGTATGGGATTTTACAAATCTTTTTATACACCCTAATATCTTGTTTGCTTTTGCTGCTTCTGCTTTACATTGAGAACTACTACTCAGCTTACTTGTAACCCGAACACCCAAGTCCTTCTCCTGTATTGTAGTATTGAGTATACCCCCATTTACTGTATATGCAGCAGATTTTTTTGTAAAACTGTATTGTTAAGGTCAGTTTTTTAATATCCTACATGGTTTGGTATCATCAATTTACTCTTAACCCCTTTACCCCCAAGGGTGGTTTGCACGTTAATGACCGGGCCAATTTTTACAATTCTGACCACTGTCCCTATATGAGGTTATAACTCTGGAACGCTTCAACTGATCCCGGTGATTCTGACAATGTTTTCTCGTAACATATTGTACTTCATGAAAGTGGTAAAATTTCTTTGATATTTCCTGCGTTTATTTGTGATAAAAACGGAAATTTGGCGAAAATGTTGAAAATTTTCCAACTTTGAATTTTTATGCAATTAAATCACAGAGATATCTCACCCAAAATACTAAATAATAACATTTCCCACATGTCTACTTTACATTAGCACAATTTTTGAACCAAAATTTTTTTTGTTAGTGAGTTATAAGGGTTAAAATTTGACCAGCAATTTCTCATTTTTACAACACCATTTTTTTTTAGGGACCACATCTCATTTGAAGTCATTTTTAGGGGTCTATACGATAGAAAATGACCAAGTGTGGCACCATTCTAAAAACTGCACCCCTCAAGGTGCTCAAAACCACATTCAAGAAGTTTATTAACCCTTCAGGTGTTTCACAGGAATTTTTGGAATGTTTAAATAAAAATGAACATTTAACTTTTTTTTCACAAAAAATTTACTTCAGCTCCAATGTGTTTTATTTTACCAAGGGTAACAGGAGAAAATGGACCCCAAAAGTTGTTGTACAATTTGTCTTGAGTGTGATGATATCCCATATGTGGAGGTAAATCACTGTTTTGGTGCAAGAGAGAGCTCAGGAGGGAAGGAGCGCCATTTGACTTTTCAATGCAAAATTGACAGGAATTGAGATGGGACGCCATGTTGCGTTTGGGTCCCGGCCAACTCATATGTAGGCTTTGCTGAACAGAGGTGTTCACATTCACCCAGGCATACAGACATTGGCCTTTGGTAAGTGTTCACATTTGGCAGGGGGGTCAGGGACCCATCAGTTTTATGAGACCACCTTGACGACGGTTGATGGGCTCACACTATTTGATTATATCAAATTCTGTGCAAAGCGTCTCTTAAATATTTTCCTAATGTTCAAAAGCCATTTTGCTATTCATATTTCATATATTTCAGATTAGACATGCTTTTGCACGATAGAGTGCAACCTGCAGTGTCAATATAGCGATGCTATTTGTATCCAACCTTTTTTGGGGAGGGGGTTTTCAGGCACAACTGGAGCACAATAAATGCCATATAAAATTTCACTGCTGAAAAAAATTACAGTATTACTATTGCAGGAAAATTTGCACATCTCAGATGGACTGGTTACACTGCAGTATCAATAAAGCACTGCTATTAAGATCAAAACAAGTCTAGCTGTTTGCTTTTGAGGCACAATTGCTGCAGTAAAAATGGTGCATAATATTTCCCTGATCAGAACAATTTGCAGTATTAAGAGCAAAAAGAATAATATTAACCCTGAGAAGGAGTTTTGGTATGAGTTGCAGGCTGCAGCATAAAGGATGTGCAATCCAACCTATCCTGTCCTAGACAATTCCTTCAGCACAATCTCTCCCTTGGTGCTGCTTACAGCAGTATTACTATTATTATTGAGCCCTAAGAAGGGCTGTTGTTGTTCTTGAAAGAAATGCAAATAGGGTTGAATTTCTGGCTAATACCCAGCTACAATTCTGTCCCTCTTTCACCAGCACCTCTGTTAGGCACCGAGCTCCCACCACTGCACAGGGGGACTATCAAGCCATGTTCTCTGTGGTTTCCCATTTTTCCTCATCCACAAAGGAGCCTGCTCAGCAGAGACATCGGTCCCAGAATCTTGCTCAGGTTAATGCTGTCCCAGAGACATCGGTCCCAGAATCTTGCTCAGGTTAATGCTGTGCATCTGGTTGCTGCTGCTGCTGTTCCAGGTCCAGCTATAGCAACCAACATTAGTCAGCGGCGAGTGAACTCTCCTGGGACTAAGGCCTGATTTTTCGACCAGAGCATGCCCGTGAGACGACCGCTCATTGGTGGCCGGCGGTCACATGCTCAGTGCTCAGGTCCTCAAGCAGCTCAGATTGTTCCATCTGCAAGGTCCCGAAAGGCTGTGGCTATAAAAGGTTCGCACGGTGGCACCCCACATCCCTGTCTCCTTTCCTCTCTTCTTTATCAGTGCGCACATGGCCTTGATGTAACATCGACATTTGGATCCCACTAGGTATATGTATGTGCTTGATTTAGATATGCATGGACCCCATCATATTTTGTGGCCCTTCTATCTGTCTGGCTTCATTTTTTTGTAGCCATTTAGGCATTAACTATTTAATTGCCTGTCAGCATTTATTTTGATCCATCTTCATAGGGCTATATGGTATTGTGATATTAGCAGGTTTATGCATATGTACACATTGTACTTTGTGCTGTGATCTGTGAACTATATATATATATATATATATATATATATATATGTATATACAAACCTGCCCTATTTTTATGGCATATTGATTATATATATAGACATGTGCACAAATATGTATGTATACTTCTACTTTCTGAGGGGACAGGGATGTGGTTTGTCATTTTCCCTATATTAGGATATGACTTTTGTGGAGTTTTGTGCTGTTTGTTGCACTTTTAAATGTTTTTAGACATGTTTTCTGTGTGAATTGTTTTTTGCTGTACATATTTCTTGTGCGATTTCTCAATAAAAAATTTTTGTATTTTCGATATTTTTTTGTGGTGCTCCCATACGTGTGGACATGACCTTTTGTTCTTTTTCCTGGTCAGATTGTAGTTTTGCAAGTCCATGGTGAGCCCCAATATTTGTATATTCAGTGGTGCCCTCCACCTTTTTGTATTTACATGCCAAGCAGGAAATCTCGCACTCACTCTCTTTCCTCACTCAGAATACAGATGGAAATGTGAAAGAACAATCTTCCATCAGTTCTTCACGCCGACGCTTTGTGATAGGCGACTACTGACGGAAATGTGAAAGTAGCCTAAAACTTTTCTTCCTACTGATAGGAGGAGAATTCTATATTGGAGGCACAAATCCCAGCTGGTCAGCCATGTGGGCATATGGAAGTCCACTTAGCTGATTTCTTGCCGTTTTTGGTGTCCATTGCTGAACAAGGATGTTCAGGACTTTGTAGCCACCTTTACACTGTTTGCCAGAAACAAGTCTCCTAGGAGAAAGCTTGCTGGTCTGCTTCAACATCTGCTGGTTCCTTCCACCCCCTGGCAACACATGGCCAAGGATTTCATTATGGACCTCCCTGAAGTTTGCAACAATATTTGGATCTTGGTGGATCTGTTCCCCAGTCGGTTCTCCTTTCATTTCTCTGGTTAGCCTTTCCAATTCATCATACAGTTATTTCAGCATGTGTTTCGTCTGCGTAGTCTTCTCTCCACATTGTCTCTACTCGAGGAGTCAAATTCACACTGAAATTTTGGAGAGATCATTGGAAGTTGCTCAATGTCCAGCTGGAATTCTTGTCCACGTATCATCCTTAGACAAATGAGCAAGTGGAACTGGTCAATCAGGTTCTTAAAACCTACCTATGCCACTTTATCTCTGCCCATCAGGACAATTAGGTACAATAACTTCACTGGGCAGAGTTTTCCTACAACAGCCATGTTGGGAAGTCCTCCAGAGATTCTTCATTTTTTATTGTTTACTCTCAGTATCTTCTAGTACCCTCTCCCATGAGTGCTTCTCCTGAGGCACCGAGAACACTGTCACGATTCAGCAGTCTGGTTTCATATGGAGTGACTGCAAACTTTTTTCCTAAGCCTGGACAACCCATTCACTGACAATGCAGCTTGAAACTGAACAGCAGAATAATATTTAAAAAAATCTTCATTTCATAGCAAATTGCTAGCAACACGTCTATTACATATTGCAGTCTTTTCTGCAAAATGTTTTAAGAACTTAGAGCTAAGAAAGGTTAAAGTGGCTCAGTAGGAATTAAAACAATAGTCCTCAAACAAACATTATCTGGGCAGCCACTGTGTTTGTCACTGCTATGGAAGGCAGTGTGGTTGTCACCCCTGTGGATGGCAGTGTGGTTGTCACTGCTATGGAAAGCAGTGTGGTTGTTACTGCAATGGGATACAATGTAGTCATCGGTGTTGTTTTAAGCACATTTTAAAAACACTGTGGGTGAAACCTGAGTGGAAAGTTGAAAATACAGGATGTGAGAAGGTCACTGGTAAAATACTGGGGGGAAATATCTGTCACTCAGTATGTTACCCTCAGTGATATAAACCTGGAAAATGCTCAAGCATACTAAGTGTTGAGAGGGGTTAATCGGCCATATTAAGGGCTGGGTTTTTGTCAACAGTTGAAAAGTGACTGGGAAATTGTTCACCATATTTCCACTCCATATGGTGTAGTCCAGAAGGTAAATGTGGAGCCGTTGGACTCATTCAGTGTTTGGTGTATCTGGAGATGAGATTCTCCAAAGCTGTGCTTGTGTTAAAAAGAACTGAGCAGTATTTTTTTCCCTAAGGCGGTGGATCCCTACAGCCACACAGACTGTATTGTATGCTATTTTTTTCCAGTTATGCCAGAAGGGTCATGTTTATGTATTTAACTTTGCACTGGTTTATGCAGTACATTTTAATAAACCAGTTGAACTTGGACATGGAAAGTGATCATGTGACTACCTTTCTGCCAAGGTGAGTGAGCCAATCTACCAAGTGATTCTGCCCAAGGCTTAAAACAGTTTCACAATTTCATACTGCAAGAAGTACTCCTTTGAATTTTACTACAATATTTGGAAGTAGTGCAATCTAGATAAAAAATAGATGTGCACACCAAATAAAAAAATAACCATTATTTTAATTTTATTTAATAAATCATAAGAACTCTCTAAAATAAGCAACTTTAACCCCTTTATGCCAGCTGACGGAATAGTACGTCAGCTGGCAGATCCCCTGCTTTGAGGTGGGCTCCGGTGGTGAGCCCACCTCAAAGCCGCGACATGTCAGCTGTTTTGTACAGCTGACATGTGCGCGCAATGAGCACGAGTGGAATCGCGATCCGCCCGCGCCCATTAACTAGTTAAATGCTGCCATCAAGCGCTGACAGCAGCATTTAACTAGCGCTCCCAGCCGCGCGGCCTGAACTGCTCGCACTGCTGACCCCCGTCACATGATCGGGGGTCAGCAGTGCATTGCCATAACAACCAGAGGTCTCCTTGAGACCTCTATGGTTGTTGATGGCCAATTGCTTTGAGCGCCACCCTGTGGTCGGTGTTCAAAGCAACCCTGCATTTCTGCTACATAGAGGTGATCTGTGCATCACCTCTATGTAGCAGAGGCGATCGAGTTGTGCATGCTTCTAGCCTCCTATGGAGGCTATTGAAGCATGCCAAAATTTAAAAAAAAGTGATTAAAAATATAAAAAAATAAAAAATATATAAAAGTTCAAATCACCCCCCTTTCGCCCCAATCAAAATAAAACAATTAAAAAAAATCAAACATACACATATTTGGTATCGCCGTGTTCAGAATCGCCCGATCTATCAATTAAAACAAAGGATTAACCTGACCGCTAAATGGTGTAGCGACAAAAAAAATCAAAACACCTAAATTACGTTTTTTTTGTCGCCGCGACATTGCATTAAAATGCAATAACGGGCGATCAAAAGAACGTATCTACACCAACACAGTGTTATTAAAAACACCAGCTCGGCACGCAAAAAATAAGCCCTCACCCAACCCCAGACCACAAAAATTGGAGACGCTACGGGTATCGGAAAATCGCGTAATTTTTTTTTTTTTTTTAAGCAAACTTTGGAATTTTTTTTCACCACTTAGATAAAATATAACCTAGACATGTTAGGTGTCTATGAACTCGTAATGACCTGGAGAATCATAATGTCAGGTTAGTTTTAGCATTTGGTAATCCTAGCAATAAAGCCAAAGAAAAAACAAGTGTGAGATTGCACTTTTTTTGCAATTTCATCACACTTGGAATTTTTTTCCTGTTTTGTGTTACATGGCATGGTAAAACCAATGGTATTGTTCAAAAGTACATCTCGTCCCGCAAAAAATAAGCCCTCACATGGCCATATTGACGGAAAAATATAAAAGTTATGGCTCTGGGAAGGAGGGGAGCAAAAAACAAAAATGAAAAAGCGGAAAAAGCTCCGGGGGTGAAGGGGTTAAAGTGTATCTTATCAGATATATGTGTTTCTTTTTCCTTCTGAATTGATCTTTTGCTCTCAATTCATGGGTAAAATCTATAAAATAGATGACATTTGTTGAGCTGATCATAAAGTTCTATTGAGAAGAGAAGCAGATACAGACATTTTACTGCAAGCTCTACTTAAAGGTCAGTTACAGTTCTCCATAAATCTTTACGAGCATACACTGTCATTTCTTATCTCACTCATGGGAAAATCTGTATTCACTGAGGACATAATACATTTTACTCATGAATTGATAATTTTGATAATTAAAGATATGTCCAGGAGGAGAAAGAAGCAGATTTCATGTGTACTATTAATTTATAAAATTAAAATTAAAATTAAAATGACAGTAAGTCTTTAAAACAGGGGTGGGGAATCTTTTTTCTGCCAAGGGCCATTTGGATATTTATACTATCCTTCGGGGGCCGTACAAACTCTGCCCACAAAGTACATCTTGACTGTGGCACTGATGTCAGGATGTAATCTTTGATTGCATGCCCTTCAGTGTTCAGTAGTGAACATGACATGTGTGTGCTAACAGAGCTGGAAGAAATTAATGAGCTGGTTGTAAACAAAATACACCTCCCTGCTCAAGAATGCGGTCCCTGAGAATCTGCTTGGGGGGCCTGATAAAAGGTCATTGAAGGCCATAAATTGCCCTGGGGCCTGAGGTTCCCCACCCCGGCTTTAAAGGTACCGTCACACTAAGCGATGCTGCAGCGATACCGACAACAATCCGGATCGCTGCAGCGTCGCTGTTTGGTCGCTGGAGAGCTGTCACACAGACAGCTCTCCAGCGACCAACGATGCCGGTAACCAGGGTAAACATCGGGTTACTAAGCGCAGGGCCGCGCTTAGTAACCCGATGTTTACCCTGGTTACCATCGTTAAAGTAAAAAAAACAACCACTACATACTTACCTACCGCTGTCTGTCCCCGGCGCTCTGCTTCTCTGGTCTGGCTGTGAGCACAGCGGCCGGAAAGCAGAGCGGTGACGTCACCGCTCTGCTTTCCGGCTGCCCGGCGCTCACAGCCAGACCAGAGAAGCAGAGCGCCGAGGACAGACAGCGGTAGGTAAGTATGTAGTGGTTGTTTTTTTTACTTTAACGATGGTAACCAGGGTAAACATCGGGTTACTAAGTGCGGCCCTGCGCTTAGTAACTCGTTGTTTACCCTGGTTACCAGTGAAGACATCGCTGAATCGGTGTCACACACGCCGATTCAGCGATGTCAGCGGGAGACCAGCGACCAAATAAAGTTCTGGCCTTTCTTCCCCGACCAGCGACATCACAGCAGGGGCCTGATCGCTGCTGCCTGTCACACTGGACGATATCACTAGCCAGGACGCTGCAACGTCACGGATCGCTAGCGATATCGTCTAGTGTGACGGTACCTTAAAACATGCACTATTATTTAAACCACTTTCCTAGTAGCAACTAGTCTAGTATTGAAAAACAACAATTGAATGCCTAAAGTCCCTTGCACTTGCATTTGCAAGGCCCTGCTCCATTTTAATATTGAATGGCGTGCAAGACCCTCAAATCTTATCCAGTCTCTTTATCCATCTCATTTCTTTTAGAGCTCGGCTACATTGCGTGACCTTTGGCTGAAAATGACCACCAATTAGCTGTTTGTCTTTTTTAAGCCTGTTTAAACAGGTTGACTGCACTTCTGATGTTAATAGATTGTTCGGAGCACATAGGCTGTCATTTTTTTCAGAAGGACATGTCCTGTTTACACAGATCAATGTGCTGCTGGAACAACTATTTTTCAGTAGGCTTCGAATACTTCTCAATAAGCCAATTTTCACTGCAATTTCAGTTGGTCATTTTAGAATTTAGAAATGATCTTAAAAATGTTTACGATATACTAAAAGTGTCTATCTAGGCATGAACTCGAGAGTTACATGTACAGTAAGTAACTACTGATTAGGGTTGCTTACCTGCTATTCATTCTCTTAAATACTTTCTGCATCATTGCATTTGTGATATCCATTAGGACAGAGTAATCTTTGACTACAGCTTATCTACCATACCTACATAGGGTGTGCGGTAGTCTGAGACACCTGTCCTTTCTTATCATTTGTCAAAGCACTCTTTCCATCAGCTGCAACAATGAGCTGAAACATCAATGAATAAAAGCCTATCTCTGATCAAGTAGACCACACCAGCCATATAAAATAGATACATTGCCTGGTCTATGTAATCTTAGAGAACAAGCCGCTACCTGCCCCACTGATCTTTATGCATAAAGACAAAAAAGAAAGAACTAACAGTCTGACAGCACCTAATATTTTGTTATCACTGGATTTTTTATGAGACCCAACTCAATTTAACTATTTATGCCTTATCTATTTGATCCACATTTTCTGTTTATAGCTTGGTCAATTAATGGACTATCCTAGGCTCGCCAAGACAATAGAGGGTGGATATCCAGCATAGTATGGGAGGAATGAGTATATACTACAAGTTACTCATTTATGAGTAGGACGATTATCCAGCAACTGCCACAAATAGAATAAGGCAATAAGTAGGGGAGGCGTAAATGTCTGCTTTATATCCTACATTTAGAGTTACAATGTTAACATATGCTGTCTTCGCTATTAAATGTTTCTGAAAAGGCAGTGGAACATTCACAGTTCAGTTAAACATTTAACCTGCATTACTTTAAAGAATATGCGTATAATCTTGGTTTGGCAAATGAATGCAACGCAAGGCACAAGAGGCCACTTGACCCTCTCGCAGTTTAGAACTGCTCAGTTTCCTCGCACTGATGATGAGTCATACGACAACGGGAAAACTTTTCTTCCCCTTCTAGTTATGTCTCTTATACCATCATATCTTGAAAATGAACAATATTTCTGCAACACAGGTGCAGTTCTGGTTCAGTTTTCACAAATGACTTTTACTTGACTTTTCAACTAAAAAACAAATTATGATACAGACCAGATGTAGCCAAATCCTCTAAAGACAAATCCCTGAACGGGTCACTAATTTACTGTATATCATTGGAAATGAAATTACCGGGATATCTATTTTTGTTTTATTCTTCCCTGAAGTTTAAAGTGTATCCATTAGTTAGTACTGTAGCCGTACAGTATGAATTTATATTATATTTTAACTTTTAGTAACTATAGCAGTATATTTATTT
Source organism: Ranitomeya imitator (assembly GCF_032444005.1). Classification (NCBI taxonomy): domain Eukaryota; kingdom Metazoa; phylum Chordata; class Amphibia; order Anura; family Dendrobatidae; genus Ranitomeya; species Ranitomeya imitator. Next base: position 283,078,087 of record NC_091286.1, read on the forward strand.
GATCTTTATGTAATTAAAGGAGTAAATGCATTCGCTCACACATAATAAAAGGCTTCTATTTATCAGCTGATGAAAAGACTGTATTTGTATTTGGAACTACACTCTCTATTTCATACTTAGTACCATTACTTTCTGCTCAATCAGGTTTTATTGAAGAATTTAATTGCTTTGTGTTTCTGTCTAATGTATGGGAGCAAATAGGGCTTCTGTGATATATCTAATTGCCATATAAATAAATAATACATCATCTATATTTGTATTACATCTAAAGATTCAATTTATGTCATTCAAATTAACATGCAGACGGTTCAACATTTTAAACCCTTGACCGTGGTTTTAGCTTTAACCCTTTCAGGGAAGACGCTACTCTTTCAAAGTACTCTTTCAAAGCCCCAGTTAGACGATCTCCTACTGGTAGAGTAAAAGTATGAACACTATCAATAAACCTGGTTGCAGCGAATATCCAAGTCTATGACACATCATCCAAAGGTATTCTATGAATTCAAGGTCATGGACGTATGTTACCGACCTATAGGGGTGTGATCTGTGACTTTAGAGACAACAAAGCAAAATGATTTATGTAATAAGTCCCTAAAATATGCCTAGAAGCATTTTGGTTTTTCAAAGTAATTGTGTTCATAATATTAACTTTAGACTCAAAATTGTAAATCAGAAAATGTTTAGGATTTTATGACTATTTTTTTTATCCTTACAAACTGTAACTTAATTGTTTTCTCGTCCTGTTTTAGGCAGCCACTAATTCTGAGCAAAATGCAACTATTGGTTTTTCAAAGTAATTGCGCTCAAAATATTAACTTTAGACTCAAAATTGCAAATCAGAAACTGTTTAGGATTTATCATTTTTTTTTATTCTTACAAAATGTAACTTAATTGTTTTCTTGTCCTGTGTTAGGCAGCCACTAATTCTGAGCAAAATGTAACCAGTCGAATGTGGTATTAGTTTATTAAACTTTCCAATTCTCTTTAAACTATTCCAATGATAGTTTTTAAAATGATTTCTGAGACCCAGAATTGTAAAACCAGGACTGCACATATTTGTAAAGGACAATGCTTCAGATGTGCATTATCTCTTGGTATAATGGTATCTAAGAGAGCTGAAATGATAAAGCTGCAAATACACTTACCTAAGCAATATGCTTTAAAAGTAGAATAAATGTGTATCCTGCCTTTATCAGCCAGCTTTGAGTGAAGAAAATAAAATGATGTACTCGGTAATCTATAGTTGAAGATTAAAGCCACTTATCCTTTTCAACAAACTAATGCTGTATACTTATAAAAAATAAACTTTGTTGATGTTAAAGTTGAAAGGGGTCTTCCCATCTCCAAGATCCTATCCCAATATGTTGTAGGTGTAATAGTCATAATATTAGCAAAAAATTAATTAGAAATTTAGTTCTATTTAGTTTAGCATATTGGGATAGGACCTTTAAGATGGGAATACCTCATGAAAAATATGTTTTTTTTACGTTTGCAGTCAAAAACTGAGTAATTAGCATTCAAAATTCTAATATATAGATGTAAAACCATATGTCTGATTTTAGTGAATATGTACATATAATGCATAACTAATGTATACAGAATATGGTGCATATCAACGGAGTATTTCCAAAAAGCAAATAGTAGAAAAGTCATCTTTGAATAAATAATCTAACAAAGAATTTCAGTCACAAATACAATGTATTATCTTTTAGTACGCTACGTTGTAGAGTTAGATCATTGACTGAATAAGCCTTTTCAATGAACATGGCCAATGTGACCTTGCTGTATCTTTTGATTTCTTATTGACTTTGGTTCACGTCATTGTTATCCTGTACTCTGTCATTCTATTTTGATAATACATAAAGATCAGATTGGCGCTCTCCTTGCATCAATGCAGTAAATCTCCCTAAACACGAAAGATCAAGAACAATATATTTAACATTGAGATTGCAATAACAAGAAAGAATAGTCATGGAATTATTGAAATCACAGGATTGATAGACATGTTAATGATATGCAAATGATGAAAAACTTGACAGAAAATTTTCAATCTATCACAATTTATTTAGTATTACGTATGAGCACCACTCACAGAAATACACGCACTTTCACATATTGGAATGTTATCACTGAGGTTATTGATTGTCTGAGAAATGTTCTGCCAAGAAGATTACAATTGGCCATGCAAATCATCAAGATCCACCATTGGCAGCTCCATTTACAATTGCCAAAGACGTCTCAAATGTGCTTGATGGGAGACAAGTCAGAAGATGCTTTAGGCCTTGCAGGATGCTAACAGAAGCACATACCATATGGCATTGCTGTCTTAAATAAAAGCTCCTGGGACAATCACACACCCATCTTATGAAATGAATGTTCAAACACACAGAAAACAGTATGTACAGCAGTGGTGGTTTCCCAAATATATACAAATCTTTATGAAAACTGGTCACATCATTGAAAAATGGCTACAGACCTCAGTAAAAAATATTTTAAATTTTTTAATTTCTCATCTCTGTTGCAGAGATATTAGTAAATGCTAACATATTCCGCAGCACTTTATATTTTAATAGATGGTGGCCTGATTCTAACGCATCGGGTATTCTAGAATATGTATGCCCACGTAGTATATTGCCCAGCCACGTAGTATATTGCCCAGCCACGTAGAATATTGCCCAGTGGCGTAATATATTGCCCAGCAACGTAGTATATTGCCCAGCAACGTAGTATATTGCCCAGTCACATAGTATATTGCCCAGCCACGTAGTATATTGCCCAACCACGTAGTATATTGCCCAACCACGTAGTATATTGCCCAGTGACGTAGTATATTGCTCAGCCACATAGTATATTGCCCAGTTACGTAGTATATTGCCTAGTGACGTAGTATATTGCCCAGTGACATAGTATATTGCCCAGTGACGTAGCATACAGCACAGAGCCACGTAGTATATTGCACAGCGACGTAGTATACAGCACAGAACCACGTAGTATATTGCCCAGCCACGTAGTATATTGGCCAGTCACGTAGTATATTGCCCAGTTACGTAGTATATTGCCCAGTGACGTAGTATACAGCACAGAGCCAGGTAGTATATTGCACAGTGAAGTAGTATACAGCAGAGAGCCACGTAGTATATTGCCCAGCCACGTAGTATATTGGCCAGTCACGTAGTATATTGCCCAGCTACATAGTATATTGCCCAGCCAGGTTTGTCACAGGTTAAAAAATAAAAAATAAATATATACTCACCTTTCCGAGGGCCCCTTGTAGTCCACGGCAGCTTCCGGTCCCAGGGTTGGTATGAGCGCAGGACCTGTGATGACGTCGCGGTCACATGACCGTGACGTCATGGCAGGTTTTTCTAGCGCAAGCGCGCAGGGCCTGTGATGACGTCGCGGTCAATCAGCGAATGAATAACCATGACAGAAGAACAGACAGACACACAGACGGAAGTGACCCTTAGACAATTATATAGTAGATACGGGATTTGTACAGACAATAAAAGTATTACAGAAATACACATAACTCAACATTTACTAACAGGAGTGAGGGTTCGGCTCCCAAGCATACAATCTATGAGGAAATAGTGGAGGCACAAAAGGTAAATGGCAAAAAGTGCTTGTATTTTATGGTCCAGCCATCAATATAATAAATTTTTATTAAGAATAACAAGATAAATGACATGTTACATTCTCATTTTCAATACAAAACTTTTCACCCCCCTTCAAACATTCCCCTTCAATCCCACCACCCCCCAACCCCACCCAACAAAGCAGCTCACCTTGCTTAGCACTTCCATCAGTAGACCAATATACTATCTAATCCCTCGGCCAATAATATAAGCCACATTTAACATTACCATTAATTAGGAACCTTAATTACCTCTCCCTCTATAATACCTCTATCCCATAGCAATCCACGGAGACCACATTTTATTGAACATTTCGATTTTCCCTCTTTTTTTATAAAACCCCTTTTCCAGTGTCAGGCCCTGCTTCACATACTGGAAGAACTCTCCTCTTGACGGCGGTTCTTCCCTAATCCAATTTCGAGCTATTACCTTCCTAGCCATGTATAACAATCTGGCAGTAGCTATCTTTAGGTTGTTATCCACTCCAATCTCATCCACACATCCCAACAAGCACACTATAGGATCCCTTGGCAACTTACATCCTTACGCACCTTCCATACGACTCAAAACTACCACCCAAAAAGCAGCCAGTCTCGGACACGTCCACATCATATGGAGTATATCAGCATCCGCAGTTTTACACCTCGGGCATTCAAAATCATCACGCAAACCAGCCTTATATAGCACCATCGGTGACCTATAAACCCTGTGTATCACATAGAGCTGTGACAGTCTATACGGTTCGCTCAGTGACAATCGTGGGACCCATTCTAGCACCGACTCCCAAGTCTCATTCTCCATTGGACCCAGATCCCTTTCCCACTTAGCTCTCGCCATTATTGGAAACCCCAATAGGAAAGTATGCAACAGATCTTTATACAAATTAGATATGACCCCCCCCAGTAGTCCCTTCATTACACACATACTCCAGTACTATATCCCTCTGAATTCCAATACCTCCGTTTCTACTCTGAGCTCCAAAAGCATGCCTCATCTGCAAATACTGATACTCCCCTGCAGTCCCAAGACCAAATTCCGCCTGCAATTGGGAAAATGATTTCAATTCACCTCGCTCAATTATTTGATACACATATTGAATCCCTTTGACTTGCCATTCTGTCAGTACCCCCAGTGCCTCAAACTCCTGTAAGTTGCTGTTATGCCATAGCGGTGAGAATCTAGTCAAATCAGTGACCCCCCGTATATGTCTCAGCCTACCCCACAGCCTGCGTATCAACAACCCAGTCGGGTATAATTTCCCCAGAGCCCCCAGGGATCCATCCTCCAAACATTGTACTACTGGCCTTCTTTTTGTCACCACTTCCATCAGCCGCTGTACCGCCCCAGATGACCCTTCATGCCCCAGCCTTTTAAATGCTGACTCTGGGCTGCAAGAAAATATATTTCAGGGTTAGGCAATGCCAGTCCCCCATCTTCCTTGGATCGCTGAAGTGTCTCCAGTTTGATACGCGGATGCTGTCTCCCCCATATCAAATTCCTGAACAGAGTTAATCTGTCTAAATCTCCCGTGTGGTATCCAAACTGGCGCATTATGAAGAATATACAGTATTTTTGGCATCAAAATCATTTTAATAAGATTCACCCTACCTACCACAGATAAATGCAGTTTAAGCCAAGCATCCGCTTTCGCTTTAAGAACACCTAAGATTGGAGTCAGATTTCTATGTATATAGTCAGTAACAGGCATAGATACCCATATTCCAAGGTACTTAAATTGACTAGTCACCTCCAGTCGCCCATCCTCCAGTGGCTCCCCACCATCATCATCCACCTTAAACAAGACAGACTTACTCCAGTTTATCCTAAGTCCCGACACCAATCTGAAACGCTCAATAATCCCAATGGCTCCCTCCAAGGACGTACCTGGGTCAGCCAGAAAGAGCAGAATGTCATCCGCATACAACGCCACCCTTTCTTCAATCATCCCATATTTAAACCCAGTCACCTCATCAGACCGTCGAAGCTTAGCAGCCAGCGGTTCCACAGCCAGAGCAAACAAAAGAGGAGAGAGCGGACACCCCTGTCTCGTCCCTCTAGCCAGTTGTATGGTCCGTGATAACTCCCCATTTACCCTAACCCTAGCCATCGGCATCGAGTACATCAGTCGAATCCAGGATATGAACTGCGGTCCAAACCCCATACTCCGGAGCACCTGCCAGAGATATCCCCACTCCACACTATCGAATGCCTTATGGGCGTCTAAAGATGCAATAACTCTCTGGCCACAGTTGTCGGATCTGAGTTGCAAATTCATATACAGCCTTCGTAAGTTGATCGCAGTGGACCGATCAGGCATAAAGCCGGACTGGTCTGAGTGCACCAGGTCGGAAATAACACTTGTCAACCTCATCGCCAACACCTTAGCCAGAAGTTTAACGTCTGTAGTAAGCAAGGAGATTGGCCGATATGAATCTGGCTGTGTCGGGTCCTTCCCCTCCTTAGGAATCACCACTATTATAGCCTCCCGCATAGATGCCGGTAGACGACCGCCACTCCTAGCCTCCTCCAGAAGTACCCTTAATTTAGGGATCAGCACTTCCCCAAAGTTGTTATAAATTTCAGCAGGAAATCCATCTACGCCAGGACTACAGTGCCCGACCCAACTCCTCCTCCGTGATGGGAGCTTCCAAATCTTCTCTATCTATGTCACTCAGCCTTGGGAGCTCCAATTCCTCAAGGAACGCCACCATGTCCTCCACCAACCCATCTACTTGAGAGGAATATAGGTCCGCATAAAAATCCGCAAAAATGTCCAAAATCTCTGAAGTCTCAGAGACAGCCACACCACTCCCCGATACCAAAGAATGAACAAAGGAAGTGTTTCTCTGGGCAGAAGCCACCATCGATAGCAAATGACCCACAGATTCGCCCTCCTGGTAAAAAGCCAGATTCATGAATTCCCTCTTCCTTTCAGCCTTACCGAGCAATGCCTCCTCCAACTGACTCTGAGCTGCCTTTAGCCTCCTCCCAGCTTCCGGAGTACCCGCTATTACCATCTCATCCTCGGCTATCCTCAGCCCATCAACCGCCAATCTCTCTGTCTCTCTCGATTTCCTCTTACACCTGCTAATATCCCTGAACAGCAGTCCCCTCAAGTACGCCTTCATGGCTTCCCACACAGTAAGAACATCTACACTTCCCTCGTTAATCTCAAAAAATTCCACCAACTCCTTCTTTATCTTTTCCAAGTCCATACTATGTAGCCAATTAGGGTGAATCTTCCACTCCTTCCTGCTCCCGATCCGTGTCCCCACTTGCCGAAATTCCACCTCAACTGGACTATGGTCTGAAAGAACCCTAGGCAAATATCTCACGTCCCTTACCATCGTGTCCAGTAAACAGTTACCCAGCGCCAAGTCAATCCTAGACAAAGTACCATGAGCTGGCGAGTAGCATGAGTACGTCCTTTCCCCAATATGTCTAACTCTCCATAAATCAATCATACCTTCTTCCCGGACATAGGTCCCAAACGTAGTGATACGTCCCCCTGTTCTATTCTGGGGATTTTTGTTTTTGTCCCAAAAGTCATCACAGATATTATTAAGATCGCCAATAATTAGAGATGGTAACGGTCCCCAACGCTCTACCCTCTCCAGCAACTCTCTTATCTTCTTACTTGAGTATGGGGGCGGAATATACATTGCCGCTATACACATCAACACTCCATTTATTTTACATTTCACCACCACATACTGACCTTCCACATCCTCTTTTACCATTACCTCCTCATACTGCACCCCCGCAGGTATTAACACAGACACACCTGTTATGATTAGGCAACTCAGTACCACAGTGAACATAGAGGTCAGAGCACATACAGTGATCTGACAATAATCCAAAAACATAGAACGAGCTCTGAGACGTGGGAACTCTGTTGACCGTAATCCCTAATCCTATCCAACAACACTAGAGGCAGCCGTGGATTGCGCCTAACGCTACCTATGCAACTCGGCACAGCCTGAGAAACTAGCTAGCCTGAAGATAGAAAATAAGCCTACCTTGCCTCAGAGAAATACCCCAAAGGAAAAGGCAGACCCCCACATATAATGACTGTGAGTAAGATGAAAAGACAAACGTAGAGATGAAATAGATTTAGCAAAGTGAGGCCCGACTTTCTGAACAGAGCGAGGATAGGAAAGGTAACTTTGCGGTCAACACAAAACCCTAAAAACCACGCAAAGGGGGCAAAAAGACCCTCCGTACCGAACTAACGGCACGGAGGTACACCCTCTGCGTCCCAGAGCTTCCAGCAAACAAATAGATAAGCTGGACAGAAGAAAAGCAAACAAAATAGCAAAGGAAAACTTAGCTATGCAGAGCAGCAGGCCACAGGAATGATCCAGGAGGAAAACAAGTCCAATACTGGAACATTGACAGGAAGCCAGGATCAAAGCACTAGGTGGAGTTAAGTAGAGCAGCACCTAACGACCTCACCACATCACCTGAGGGAGGAAACTCAGAAGCCGCAGTACCACTTCCCTCCACCAACGGAAGCTTACAGAGAGAATCAGCCGAAGTACCACTTGTGACCACAGGAGGGAGCTCTGCCACAGAATTCACAACAGTACCCCCCCCTTGAGGAGCGGTCACCGAACCCTCACCAGAGCCCCCAGGCTGACCAGGATGAGCCACATGAAAGGCACAAACAAGATCGGGAGCATGGACATCAGAGGCAAAGACCCAGGAATTATCTTCCTGAGCATAACCCTTCCACTTAACCAGATACTGGAGTTTCCGTCTTGAAACACGAGAATCCAAATCTTCTCCACAATATACTCCAACTCCCCCTCCACCAAAACCGGGGCAGGAGGGTCAACAGATGGAACCATAGGTGCCACGTATCTCCGCAACAATGACCTATGGAATACGTTATGTATGGAAAAAGAATCTGGAAGGGTCAGACGAAAAGACACAGGATTAAGAACCTCAGAAATCCTATACGGACCAATGAAACGAGGTTTAAACTTAGGAGAGGAAACCTTCATAGGAATATGACGAGAAGATAACCAAACCAGATCCCCAACACGAAGTCGGGCACCCACACAGCGTCTGCGATTAGCAAAACGTTGAGCCTTCTCCTGGGACAAGGTCAAATTGTCCACTACCTGAGTCCAAATCTGCTGCAACCTGTCCACCACAGTATCCACACCAGGACAGTCCGAAGACTCAACCTGTCCTGACGAGAAATGAGGATGGAACCCAGAGTTGCAGAAAAATGGCGAAACCAAGGTAGCCGAGCTAGCCCGATTATTAAGGGCGAACTCAGCCAAAGGCAAAAAGGACACCCAGTCATCCTGATCAGCAGAAACAAAACATCTCAGATATGTTTCCAAGGTCTGATTGGTTCGTTCGGTCTGGCCATTAGTCTGAGGATGGAAAGCTGAGGAAAAAGACAAGTCAATGCCCATCCTACCACAAAAGGCTCGACAAAACCTCGAAACAAACTGGGAACCTCTGTCAGAAACGATATTCTCTGGAATGCCATGTAAACGAACCACATGCTGGAAGAACAATGGCACCAAATCAGAGGAGGAAGGCAATTTAGACAAGGGTACCAAATGGACCATCTTAGAAAAGCGATCACAGACCACCCAAATGACTGACATCTTTTGAGAAACGGGAAGATCTGAAATAAAATCCATAGAGATATGTGTCCAAGGCCTCTTCGGGACTGGCAAGGGCAAAAGCAACCCACTGGCACGAGAACAGCAGGGCTTAGCCCGAGCACAAATCCCACAGGACTGCACAAAAGTACGCACATCCCGCGACAGAGATGGCCACCAAAAGGATCTAGCCACTAACTCTCTGGTACCAAAGATTCCAGGATGACCAGCCAAGACCAAACAATGAACCTCAGAGATAACTTTATTCGTCCACCTATCAGGGACAAACAGTTTCTCCGCTGGACAATGATCAGGTTTATTAGCCTGAAATTTTTGCAGCACCCGCCGCAAATCAGGGGAGATGGCAGACACAATTACTCCCTTTTTGAGGATACCCGCCGGCTCAGATACACCCGGAGAGTCGGGCACAAAACTCCTAGACAGAGCATCCACCTTCACATTTTTAGAGCCCGGAAGGTATGAAATCACAAAGTCAAAATGGGCAAAAAACAACGACCAACGAGCTTGTCTAGGATTCAACCGCTTGGCGGACTCGAGATAAGTCAAGTTCTTATGATCAGTCAAGACCACCACGCGATGCTTAGCTCCTTCAAGCCAATGACGCCACTCCTCGAATACCCACTTCATGGCCAGCAACTCTCGGTTGCCCACATCATAATTTCGCTCAGCAGGCGAAAAATTCCTGGAAAAGAAGGCGCACGGTTTCATCACTGAGCAATCAGAACCTCTCTGCGACAAAACAGCCCCTGCTCCAATCTCAGAAGCATCAACCTCGACCTGGAACGGAAGCGAAACATCTGGTTGACACAACACAGGGGCAGAAGAAAAACGACGCTTCAACTCTTGAAAAGCTTCCACAGCAGCAGAAGACCAATTGACCACATCAGCACCCTTCTTGGTCAAATCGGTCAATGGTTTAGCAATACTAGAATAATTGCAGATGAAGCGACGATAAAAATTAGCAAAGCCCAAGAACTTTTGCAGACTTTTCAGAGATGTCGGCTGAGTCCAATCATGGATGGCTTGGACCTTAACAGGATCCATCTCGATAGTAGAAGGGGAAAAGATGAACCCCAAAAATGAAACCTTCTGCACACCAAAGAGACACTTTGATCCCTTCACAAACAAAGATTTAGCACGCAGGACCTGAAAAACCGTTCTGACCTGCTTCACATGTCTCCCAATCATCCGAGAAGATCAAAATGTCATCCAAGTACACAATCAGGAATTTATCCAGGTACTCTCGGAAGATGTCATGCATAAAGGACTGAAACACTGATGGAGCATTGGCAAGTCCGAATGGCATTACTAGATACTCAAAATGACCCTCGGGCGTATTAAATGCAGTTTTCCATTCATCGCCTCACTTAATTCGCACAAGATTATACGCACCACGAAGATCTATCTTGGTGAACCAACTAGCCCCCTTAATCCGAGCAAACAAATCAGATAACAACGGCAAGGGGTACTGAAATTTAACTGTGATCTTATTTAGAAGGCGGTAATCTATACAAGGTCTCAGCGAACCATCCTTCTTGGCTACAAAAAAGAACCCTGCTCCTAATGGCGACGATGACGGGCGAATATGCCCCTTCTCCAGGGACTCCTTCACATAACTGCGCATAGCGACGTGCTCAGGCACAGATAAATTAAACAATCGGCCTTTTGGGAACTTACTACCAGGAATCAAATTGATAGCACAATCACAATCCCTATGCGGAGGTAGGGCATCGGACTTGGGCTCATCAAATAAATCCCGGTAATCAGACAAGAACTCTGGAACCTCAGAAGGGGTGGATGACGAAATTGACAGAAATGGAACATCACCATGTACCCCCTGACAACCCCAGCTGGACACCGACATGGATTTCCAATCTAATACTGGATTATGGACTTGTAGCCATGGCAACCCCAACACGACCACATCATGCAGATTATGCAACACCAGAAAGCGAATAACCTCCTGATGTGCAGGAGCCATGCACATGGTCAGCTGGGTCCAGTACTGAGGCTTATTCTTGGCCAAAGGCGTAGCATCAATTCCTCTCAATGGAATAGAACACTGCAAGGGCTCCAAGAAAAACCCACAATGCTTAGCATACTCCAAGTCCATCAAATTTAGGGCAGCGCCTGAATCCACAAATGCCATGACAGAATACGATGACAAAGAGCAGATCAAGGTAACGGACAGAAGAAATTTTGACTGTACTGTACCAATGGTGGCAGACCTAGCGAACCGCTTAGTGCGCTTAGGACAATCAGAGATAGCATGAGTGGAATCACCACAGTAGAAACACAGCCCATTCAGACGTCTGTGTTCTTGCCGTTCAACTCTGGTCAAAGTCCTATCGCACTGCATAGGCTCAGGTTTAAGCTCAGGTAATACCGCCAAATGGTGCACAGATTTACGCTCACGCAAGCGTCGACCAATCTGAATGGCCAAAGACATAGACTCATTCAAACCAGCAGGCATAGGAAATCCCACCATGACATCCTTAAGGGCTTCAGAGAGACCCTTTCTGAACATAGCTGCCAGCGCAGATTCATTCCATTGAGTGAGCACGGACCACTTTCTAAATTTCTGACAATATAACTCTATCTCATCCTGACCCTGACAAAGAGCCAGCAAATTTTTTTCTGCCTGATCCACAGAATTAGGCTCATCGTACAGCAATCCGAGCGCCAGGAAAAACGCATCGATATTACTTAATGCAGGATCTCCTGACGCAAGAGAAAATGCCCAGTCCTGAGGGTCGCCACGCAAAAAAGAAATAGTGATCAAAACCTGTTGAACTGGATCACCAGAGGAGCGAGGTTTCAAGGCCAGAAATAGTTTACAATTATTTTTGAAACTCAGAAACTTAGTTCTATCACCAAAAAACAAATCAGGAATAGGAATTCTTGGTCCTAACATAGATTTCTGATCAATAGTGTCTTGAATCTTTTGTACTCTTGCCGAGAGCTGATCCACACATGAAGACAGACTTCTAATGTCCATTGCTACACCTGTGTCCTGAACCACCCAAATGTCTAGGGGAAAAAAAGGCAAAACACAGTGCAGAGAAAAAAAAAAGGTCTCAGAACTTCTTTTTTCCCTCTATTGAGAATCATTAGTACTTTGGCTTCCTGTACTGTTGTGATTAGGCAACTCAGTACCACAGTGAACATAGAGGTCAGAGCACATACAGTGATCTGACAATAATCCAAAAACATAGAACGAGCTCTGAGACGTGGGAACTCTGTTGACCGCAATCCCTAATCCTATCCAACAACACTAGAGGCAGCCGTGGATTGCGCCTAACGCTACCTATGCAACTCGGCACAGCCTGAGAAACTAGCTAGCCTGAAGATAGAAAATAAGCCTACCTTGCCTCAGAGAAATACCCCAAAGGAAAAGGCAGACCCCCACATATAATGACTGTGAGTAAGATGAAAAGACAAACGTAGAGATGAAATAGATTTAGCAAAGTGAGGCCCGACTTTCTGAACAGAGCGAGGATAGGAAAGGTAACTTTGCGGTCAACACAAAACCCTTAAAACCACGCAAAGGGGGCAAAAAGACCCTCCGTACCGAACTAACGGCACGGAGGTACACCCTCTGCGTCCCAGAGCTTCCAGCAAACAAATAGATAAGCTGGACAGAAGAAAAGCAAACAAAATAGCAAAGGAAAACTTAGCTATGCAGAGCAGCAGGCCACAGGAACGATCCAGGAGGAAAACAAGTCCAATACTGGAACATTGACAGGAAGCCAGGATCAAAGCACTAGGTGGAGTTAAGTAGAGCAGCACCTAACGACCTCACCACATCACCTGAGGGAGGAAACTCAGAAGCCGCAGTACCACTTCCCTCCACCAACGGAAGCTTACAGAGAGAATCAGCCGAAGTACCACTTGTGACCACAGGAGGGAACTCTGCCACAGAATTCACAACACACACCCCTAGAGTACGTCGAGAAAGTAGAATGATACGCCCTCTGTATCCAGCGCCTATTCAATACATCCACCCTCTCCCGCACTAAATGTGTCTCTAGCAGACATATCATTGAGACCTTCTGTTCTCGGACATACTGCAGACTTGCCGCCCGCTGTGTTTTATCCACCAGACCTCTCACATTCCAACTCAATATTTTAATACAATCTCCCATCATGTGGCTCATCATTTCTTAAAGTATCCAATTTCCCAAGTATGAGCTGCCCCAACCCTCCCAACCCCCCTGCCCCCTCCCAACTTGCCCCCCTAACCCCCCCAATATAACGCATTCTTCCTCTCATCAAGAGTGGGGCTCCACTGCCCACTGCGAACACTCTCCCTTACTTAACCCTCTCCATTCGCGTCCCGCTGCCATAGCAATCACAATTTCCCCCCCCAACTTTCACTTTATTGTATCTTAACATTTCAACTTATATTAACATATAGAAAAAGTACCAAACCAGTTCACAGTACCCAGCATAACCCTCCTCCCCCGTACTTAGTAGTTGGTACTGTCCCCTCCGGCCATTCCTTCAATATGGCCCAGCAAAACCCCCAGCAGTTGCTCAACTCTTTAACCATTGCTAACGAGCGCAGAACTTTCCTCCATCGACAGAGAAAACAAATCCCAACTGGATCTCGCCGAAATGTCAGTCGCCCATTCCCTTAAGTTTTTTCTCATGAGTATCAAGCCACTGGGTAGCGTCCTCCGGTGTAAATAGGGTATTTAATTAATGCTACATGAACCGGTCACCAGCCAGTTCGTGTCCAAGTACAGGCACAGAAGGCTATTAAGTGCATGGAGGGTATGTGAACAGGTGCTACGAGGCTCCTGATATTGAAGAAAATTGTATATGGGTAAAACAGGGATAGCTGAAAAGTGAGGTGAGGCCATAGACCAATTTAAAGAAATACATTTTTAGGCCACAGTTAAAACTGTGGGTATTGGGAATTGATCAAATTGTCCTGGGTAGCGCATTCCAAATAATTGGCACAGCATGCAAGAAGTCTTAGAGGCGGTTTTGGGAGGTTTGGATTATTGAGGATGTTAGTCTTAGGTCATTAACATCCTCATTTACAGAATGGAGGGCATAGGCAGGGTGGTAGACATTAGATATTAGTTTGTAAAGCTTGGGATCAGCCAAACTAGGTGTTATCAGAGATTCTACTGTGGGGGAGTGTACTTTTTCCCCTGCATAATGTTGACCAATTAGTAGTTTAGTAAGCATTGATGTGTATGGTGAGCCTATATAAACACACTTTTAAATTACTGGAGATCGGTAATTATTTATCCATCAGTGGTGCTTAGTGACACCGGTCAGTCCATGTAAGTGGACCTTTAGCCATAGAGACAGGGAGAAAAAGCCATAATACACTGAAGAAACAGTAAAGGTAGTATATGACAACACATCAGTGAATATTAAGAAAATACATTTGTGAGGTAATCTATATATATAATTGTTTAAGGGGTACTTACGTCTGTTTGTCTGTAATGGAAATCCCTGGTCGCTGATTGGTCACGGCCAGCCGGCCGCGACCAATCAGCGACAGGCACAGTCCGGCCACAAATTGGCCCCTCCCTACTTCTATCCAGTCAGTGCCCCCTCCATATTCCCCTCCAGTCAGCACCCACATAGTGTTTTAGGACTGCGTTATAACGCGGTGTAACGCAGTCCATTAACGCTGACATTAACCGTGTAAGTGTGCCCAACTTTTTACTATTGATGCTGCCTATGCAGCATCAATAGTAAAAACATATAATGTTAAAAATAAGAATAAAAAAAATTATATTCTCACCTTCCGCCATCAGCACCAGCCTTTCCCGGTCCTCGCTCCAGTCCCAAGAATGCATTGCGGTAATGACCGGACGTGACATAGCGGTCTCGTGAAACCGCTACATCATCACGTGTTATTGCGGCAAGGCATTACAGGGAATGGAGCGTCACGACGAGCATCGGTAAAGGCCTGGCCTGGATCCAGGGGCCGCCGGAAGATGAGTATATGACTATTTTTTATTTTAATTGTGTTTTTAACAGGGATATGGTGCCCACATTGCTATATACTACATGGGCTGTGTTATATACTACATGGGCTGTGTTATATATATCCCAGCGATTCTGCACAAGAATGAACATGCTGCGTTTTTTTCCGGAATGCGATTCCGCCGCGGAAAAAAACACAGCATGTGCACAAAAAAATGCGGAATGCATTCTAATAATAGGATGCTTAATGTATACTTTTTTGCAGTTTTATCACGTTTTTATAGCGAAAAAACATGAAAAATGCGAAAATTCCTGAACCTGTGCACATAGCCTTAGACATTCATTGCAGTGATAGCCACATAGTAAAAACAATATTACAAGACCCGCAAACACAATTACTAACACCACTCTCTTATCTAGAATACATCACCGAGACGGCCGCAGGGCAATAGTGACCCCCAAAATATTGTAACAGGTTTCCCAAGTATATTAACCCCTTCAAGACCCAGCCTATTTTGACCTTAAAGACCTTGCCGTTTTTTGCAATTCTGACCAGTGTCCCTTTATGAGGTAATAACTCAGGAACGCTTCAACGGATCCTAGCGGTTCTGAGATTGTTTTTTCGTGACATATTGGGCTTCATGTTAGTGGTAAATTTAGGTCAATAAATTCTGCGTTTATTTGTGATAAACACGGAAATTTGGCGAAAATTTTGAAAATTTCGCAATTTTCACATTTTGAATTTTTATTCTGTTAAACCAGAGAGATATGTGACACAAAATAGTTAATAAATAACATTTCCCACATGTTTACTTTACATCAGCACAATTTTGGAAACAAAATTTTTTTTTGTTAGGAAGTTATAAGGGTTAAAATTCGACCAGCGATTTGTCATTTTTACAACGAAATTTACAAAACCATTTTTTTTAGGGACCACCTCACATTTGAAGTCAGTTTGAGGGGTCTATATGGCTGAAAATACCCAAAAGTGACACCATTCTAAAAACTGCACCCCTCAAGGTACTCAAAACCACATTCAAGAAGTTTATTAACCCTTCAGGTGCTTCACAGCAGCAGAAGCAACATGGAAGGAAAAAATGAACATTTAACTTTTTAGTCACAAAAATTATCTTTTAGCAACAATTTTTTTATTTTCCCAATGGTAAAAGGAGAAACTGAACCATGAAAGTTGTTGTCCAATTTGTCCTGAGTACGCTGATACCTCATATGTGGGGGTAAACCACTGTTTTGGCGCATGGCAGGGCTTGGAAGGGAAGGAGCGCCATTTGACTTTTTGAATCAAAAATTGGCTCCACTCTTTAGCGGACACCATGTCACGTTTGGAGAGCCCCCGTGTGCCTAAAAATTGGAGCTCCCCCACAAGTGACCCCATTTTGGAAACTAGACGCCCCAAGGAACTTATCTAGATGCATAGTGAGCACTTTGAACCCCCAGGTGCTTCACAAATTGATCCGTAAAAATGAAAAAGTACTTTTTTTTCACAAAAAAATTCTTTTAGCCTCAATTTTTTCATTTTCACGTGGGCAACAGGATAAAATGGATCCTAAAATGAGTTGGGCAATTTCTCCTGAGTACACCAATACCTCACATGTGGAGGTAAACCACTGTTTGGGCACATGGTAAGGCTCGGAAGGGAAGGAGCGCCATTTGACTTTTTGAATGAAAAATTATTTCCATCGTTAGCGGACACCATGTCGCGTTTGGATAGCTCCTGTGTGCCTAAACATTGGCGCTCCCCCACAAGTGACCCCATTTTGGAAACTAGACCCCCCAAGGAACTAATTTAGATGCCTAGTGAGCACTTTAAACCCTCAGGTGCTTCACAAATTGATCTGTAAAAATGAAAAAGTAATTTTTTTTCACAAAAAAATTCTTTTCGCCTCAATTTTTTCATTTTCACATGGGCAGTAGGATAAAATGGATCATAAAGTTTGTTGGGCAATTTCTCCCGAGTACGCCGATACCTCATATGTGGGGGTAAACCACTGTTTGGGCACTCGGCAGGGCTCGGAAGAGAAGGCGCGCCATTTGACTTTTTGAATGGAAAATTAGCTCCAATTGTTAGCGGACACCATGTCGCGTTTGGAGAGCCCCTGTGTGCCTAAACATTGGAGCTCCTGCACAAGTGACCCCATTTTGGAAACTAGACCCCCCAAGGAACTTATCTAGATGCATATTGAGCACTTTAAACCCCCAGGTGCTTCACAGAAGTTTATAACGCAGAGCCATGAAAATAAAAAATAATTTTTCTTTCCTCAAAAATGATTTTTTAGCCTGGAATTTCCTATTTTGCCAAGGATAATAGGAGAAATTGGACCGCAAATATTGTTGTCCAGTTTGTCCTGAGTACGCTGATACCCCATATGTGGGGGTAAACCACTGTTTGGGCGCACGGCAGGGCTCGGAAGGGATGGCACGCCATTTGGCTTTTTAAATGGAAAATTAGCTCCAATCATTAGCGGACACCATGTCACGTTTGGAGAGCCCCTGTGTGCCTAAACATTGGAGATCCCCCAGAAATGACACCATTTTAGAAACTAGACCCCCAAAGGAACTAATCTAGATGTGTGGTGAGGACTTTGAACCCCCAAGTGCTTCACAGAAGTTTATAACGCAGAGCCATGAAAATAAAAAAAAAAATTATTTTCTCAAAAATGATCTTTTAGCCTGCAATTTTTTATTTTCCCAAGGGTAACAGGAGAAATTTGACCCCAAAAGTTGTTTTCCAGTTTCTCCTGAGTACGCTGATACCCCATATGTGGGGGTAAATCACTGTTTGGGCACATGCCGGGGCTCGGAAGTGAAGTAGTGACGTTTTGAAATGCAGACTTTGATGGAATGCTCTGTGGGCGTCACGTTGCGTTTGCAGAGCCCCTGATGTGGCTTAACAGTAGAAACCCCCCACAAGTGACCCCATTTTGGAAACTAGACCCCCAAAGGAACTTATCTAGATGTGTGGTGAGCACTTTGAACCCCCAAGTGCTTCATAGAAGTTTATAATGCAGAGCCGTGAAAATAATAAATACGTTTTCTTTCCTCAAAAATAATTATTTAGCCCAGAATTTTTTAATTTTCCCAAGGGTAACAGGAGAAATTTGACCCCAATATTTGTTGTCCAGTTTCTCCTGAGTACGGTGATACCCCATATGTGGGGGTAAACTACTGTTTGGGCACATGCCGGGGCTTGGAATTGAAGTAGTGACGTTTTGAAATGCAGACTTTGATGGAATGCTCTGCGGGCGTCACGTTGCGTTTGCAGAGCCCCTGATGTGCCTAAACAGTAGAAACCCCCCACAAGTGACCCCATTTTGGAAACTAGACCCTGAAAGGAACTTATCTAGATGTGTGATGAGCACTTTGAACCCCCAAGTGCTTCATAGAAGTTTATAATGCAGAGCCGTGAAAATAATAAATACGTTTTCTTTCCTCAAAAATAATTATTTAGCCCAGAATATTTTATTTTCCCAAGGGTTACAGGAGAAATTGGACCCCAAAAGTTGTTGACCAGTTTCTCCTGAGTACGCTGATACCCCATATGTGGGGGTAAACCACTGTTTGGGCACACGTCGGGGCTCAGAAGGGAAGTAGTCACTTTTGAAATGCAGACTTTGATGGAATGGTCTGCGGGTGTCACGTTGCGTTTGCAGAGCCCCTGGTGTGCCTAAACAGTAGAAACCCCCCACAAGTGACCCCATTTTAGAAACTAGACCCCCCAAGGAACTTATCTAGATATGTGGTGAGCACTTTGAACCTCCAAGTGCTTCACAGACGTTTACAACGCAGAGCCGTGAAAATAAAAAATCATTTTTCTTTCCTCAAAAATTATGTTTTAGCAAGCATTTTTTTATTTTCACAAGGGTAACAGGAGAAATTGGACCCCAGTAATTGTTGCGCAGTTTGTCCTGAGTATGCTGGTACCCCATATGTGGGGGTAAACCACTGTTTGGGCACACGTCAGGGCTCGGAAGTGAGGGAGCACCATTTGACTTTTTGAATACGAGATTGGCTGGAATCAATGGTGGCGCCATGTTGCGTTTGGAGACCCCTGATGTGCCTAAACAGTGGTAACCCCTCAATTCTAACTCCAACACTAACCCCAACACACCCCTAACCCTAATCCCAACTGTAGCCATAACCCTAATCACAACCCTAACCCCAACACACCCCTAACCACAACACTAACCCCAACACACCCCTAACCCTAACCACAACCCTAATTCCAACCCTAACCCTAAGGCTATGTGCCCACGTTGCGGATTCGTGTGAGATATTTCCGCACCATTTTTGAAAAATCTGCGGGTAAAAGGCACTGCGTTTTACCTGCGGATTTTCCGCGGATTTCCAGTGTTTTTTGTGCGGATTTCACCTGCGGATTCCTATTGAGGAACAGGTGTAAAACGCTGCGGAATCCGCACAAAGAATTGACATGCTGCGGAAAATACAACGCAGCGTTCCCGCGCGGTATTTTCCGCACCATGGGCACAGCGGATTTGGTTTTTCATATGTTTACATGGTACTGTAAACCTGATGGAACACTGCTGCGAATCCGCAGCCAAATCCGCACCGTGTGCACATAGCCTAATTCTAAAGGTATGTGCACACGCTGCGGAAAACGCTGCGGATCCGCAGCAGTTTCCCATGAGTGTACAGTTCAATGTAAACCTACGGGAAACAAAAATCGCTGTACACATGCTGCGGAAAAACTGCACGGAAACGCAGCGGTTTACATTCCGCAGCATGTCACTTCTTTGTGCGGATTCCGCAGCGGTTTTACAACTGCTCCAATAGAAAATCGCAATTGTAAAACCGCAGTGAAATGCGCAGAAAAAAACGCGGTAAATCCGCCATAAATCCGCAGCGGTTTAGCACTGCGGATTTATCAAATCCGCAGCGGAAAAATCCGCAGAGGACCAGAATACGTGTGCACATTCCTAACCCTAACCCTAACCCTAGCCCTAACCCTAGCCCTACCCCTAACCCTAACCCTACCCCTAACCCTAACCCTACCCCTACCCCTAACCCTAACCCTACCCCTAACCCTACCCCTAACCCTAACCCTACCCCTACCCCTAACCCTAACCCTAACCCTATTCTAACATTAGTGGGAAAAAAAAAATTTCTTTATTTTTTTATTGTCCCTACCTATGGGGGTGACAAAGGGGGGGGGTCATTTATTATTTTTTTTATTTTGATCACTGAGATAGATTATATCTCAGTGATCAAAATGCACTTTGGAACGAATCTGCCGGCCGGCAGATTCGGCGGGCGCACTGCGCATGCGCCCGCCATTTTGGAAGATGGCGGCGCCCGGGAGAAGACGGACGGGACCCCGGCTGGATCGGTAAGTATGATAGGGTGGGGGGGGACCACGGGGGGGGGGATCGGAGCACGGGGGGGGGAATCGGAGCGCGGGAGGGGTGGAACGGAGCGCGGGGGGCGTGGAACGGAGCACGGGGGGGCTGGAACGGAGCACGGGGGGGTGGAACGGAGCACGGGGGGGGGTGGATCGGAGTGCAGGGGGGGTGATTGGAGCACGGGGGGGTGATTGGAGCACGGGGCGAGCGGACACGAGCACGGGGGGGAGCGGAGCACAGGGCGGAGGGGAGCCGGAGCAGTGTACCGGCCAGATCGGGGGGGTGGGGGGGCGATCGGAGGGGTGGGGTGGGGGCACACTAGTATTTCCAGCCATGGCCGATGATATTTCAGCATCGGCCATGGCTGGATTGTAATATTTCACCCGTTATAATGGGTGAAATATTACAAATCGCTCTGATTGGCAGTTTCACTTTCAACAGCCAATCAGAGCGATCGTAGCCACGAGGGGGTGAAGCCACCCCCCCTGGGCTAAACTACCACTCCCCCTGTCCCTGCAGATCGGGTGAAATGGGAGTTAACCCTTTCACCCGGCCTGCAGGGACGCGATCTTTCCATGACGCCGCATAGGCGTCATGGGTCGGAATGGCACCGACTTTCATGACGCCTACGTGGCGTCATGGGTCGGGAAGGGGTTAATATTTTTAAACCAATTACATACACACATATTTTATGAATTTGAATACTTTCTTTTAAATTACAACCTGTATAATGGTTTTTAGTTTACGGTTATTCGTGAATATGGTTTAGCAAGAATAATACCCCAGTAGTATTCTCAGATTGGAATAAGTGTCACGGTTTTGAATTTTTAAAAAAGTGACTGAAAGATCAATTATCCATCTTCATCTTCATCTTTGAATGCATTCCTATTCATTTTAGAAATGAAAATATAGGATTAAAAAAATGTAATTTTAAGTTTATGTGACATTTTTATGCAAAAGGCAGATTCTTCTATTCAAATCCTTAGTATCTTTTTTCTTTAGGACGCTTATTAATGTTTACTGTGATTGCAGAGAAGATCTATTCAATGTTTAAAGCAGAATAATTGTTTCCTTTGGCAGTAAGAAATCAGGCAGAGCAGTGAAAAAAAGCTTTTTTTGTAAAAAGGACAAAGATTTATAAGATCTAGAAAAAAAACTGTCTGTCCTTTCCTATTCAGCAGTTCAATTCCTTTGTGATAATGACTGATAGTCATCAAAAATGTAGCAAGATATGATACTTTCTTTTGCAAATTCATCTGCCTGAAAAGATATATGCACATGCTCCTGTTACATTTCTAAGACAAGATCAGTGATAGCATAAAACATTTTACCGCTGTAAGGAAATTATTGTACAATATAATATTTAACATTGAACTTCAGTAAAAAAAAAGTAGATAAATAAAAAGTAGAATAAATTACAGATTCATAAACTGGAACTGTGTGTCATAACATAGGAAACAAAACATATTTTATGCCTATTTTAAGCCTCTGTTCTCAGTTTTCACAACTGATCTTTTTTTCAATGCATCTGTATAAACAACATCTATAATTCCCATGTGAACACAGCCATAGATACTTTATAATGTTATATAATATTATGTTTTCTGCAACACCAATTCCCCCCAAAAATTGGGTTGCTGTGTAAAATGTAAAGAAAAAAATATTGCAATGAATCGTAAATCTCTTACAATCGTATTTTATTCACAACGGAATATAGAACACAGATCAGAAGGTGAAAATTAGCAATTTTTCCATTTCATTTGAAAAAAATAACCCATTTAGAAATTGATGGCAGCAAATTGCACAAACAAGTTGGGACAGAACCATGTCTACCATTGCGTAACCTCTCCTCTTCTTTTTACATCAGTCTGTAAATGTCACTGAAGTGAGTAGACAAATTGCTGGAGTTTTGGGAGAGGAATGTTGTCCCATTCATATCCAATAAAGAATTTTAGCTGTTCAACAGTCTGGGGTCTTTTTTGCTGGATTTTCCATTTCATAATGCACCAAGTGTTTTCTATTGCTGAAAGGTATGGACAAAAGGCGGCCAGTTCCTTATCCGAACTCTTCTGTGAAGTCATTCTGTCTTGATAAATGCAGTGTTTGGGTTAGCATTATCTTTCTTAAATATGCAAACATTTCACATTTTAATAAAACTGACCACAGAACAGTTTTACATCTTGCCTCAGTTCATTTTAATCGAGCTTTAGCCCCGAGAAGTTGATAACTGTTCTGGATTTTGTTGATATATGACTTCATCTTTGCATGATAAGAGCTTTGACTGCTATTTGTCGATTGCAAACCAAACTGTGTTCACAGAAAATTATTTTGGGATTTATTCCTGAGCCCATGCAGTAATTTGCATGACCGATTCATGACTGTTTGTAATGCATTGAGCGACCGTAGATCACTAGCATCCAATACTGACCGTCAGCATTGTCCCTTGTGCACATGGATTTCTCCAGAATCTCCGAAACTTTTGATAAAAATAAGTAATGTAGTTGGTGGGATAGTGAAAGTCTTTGAAATTTTACATTGTGGAACATTTTTTAAAAATTCTTCCAAATTTTTTTAATGAAATTGTTCACCGATTAGTGAACCTCTGACTATCTTTGCTATTCTTTGTATTGTGCTGCTTGCAAGTACTTTCCGTTTCAGGAAAGCATCCACTATGTATTTCCTTTAAGTAGAGGGCTTTTCGGTCTCTTTCGTCCCGCTACATTTAGCCCAACTTGGGTCTCTCCCTAAGGTGGCTAGCATGTATGTATCGCTTGCTCACCGAGCCCCACTCCATACAGCCAACCAATTCCAGCCCTGTGCTGATGAGGGCCTAAAGCCCGAAACACGTGTCCACAGGTAGGAATTGGTTGGCTGTGTAAATTTAGAAACTAATCCGCAGCATTGCACGCTTGGCGGATCCAAGCGCTGTGGATTAGACTGGGGTGGAAAGAGATGATTTGCATAGCTCCGCCTACTGCAATGGATTCTGGGTAAACCTGCTATTCTTTGTATTGTGCTGCTTGCAAGTACTTTCCGTTTCAGGAAAGCATCCACTATGTATTTCCTTTAAGTAGAGGGCTTTTCGGTCTCTTTCGTCCCGCTACATTTAGCCCAACTTGGGTCTCTCCCTAAGGTGGCTAGCATGTATGTATCTTTGCTTCTGAGAGACGTTGCCTCTGTAACATGCTCTTTTTATACACAGCCATGTGACTTAGTTGAAAGTTGACCCTCCCAACTGTTTTTCATTGGTATCACTTACTTTGCTAGCCTTTTGTTAACACTGTCCCAACTTGTTTGAGATGTGTTGCTGCTATCAGTTTCTAAATTAGTTTTTTTTTTTTTCAAACTAAATGAAAAAATGTCTAATTCTTGATCTGTGATTTATGTTCGGTTTTTAATAATATATACAGTAGCTATAAGAGATTTCCTAATCTTTGCATTCTTGCTTGTTTTACATATTACACAGCATCCCAACTTTTTTTGGAATTGAGGATATAGAAAGAGAGAAAATATTTGACCCAAACTGAAATTGCACGCTGTTGTATCTATGTTATCTGTTGTCAAATGTGATAGATAATAGAGACCTCTGATTATAGTATCCTTCTGTAGATTCAAGCAGTCTGTTCTAATAGGGAAGTTATAAGGAGTAACAAGTGAAATGTTAGCTGTCTTAGGGAAATACTCGCTATGCCCGGGCTGCTCATTCATTAATTTTTTGTCCATGAAGACAATGGCAACAATGCCAGTTATTGATAAAGACAAAGAGTTCTGCAGATAAAATGGTTGAGCTATAAATAAAATTTACTAAGAATAAGTGAATCAATTGTAAAATCCTGAAATTAATTTAGAATTTCCCAATAATTGAGGATTCTAGCAAGACAGAATTTTTAGAAATTGCATTCACAAGTACCGAGAAGGGATTAAAAAACAATAATAATGGCCTCACTTCCATCTGTTCCTGTTCTCTCTGCTCTTTCCTGGCTTCCTAAGGCAAAGGATTGTCAAATTAACATTATGACATCCCACCCTGTCATGTGGGATTGCGCATATCATGACGTGTCGAGGTCCCAGGAGCAATGGCAAATAGTGCAGAAGAGACAAA
Source organism: Ranitomeya imitator (assembly GCF_032444005.1). Taxonomy (NCBI): domain Eukaryota; kingdom Metazoa; phylum Chordata; class Amphibia; order Anura; family Dendrobatidae; genus Ranitomeya; species Ranitomeya imitator. Next base: position 283,102,796 of record NC_091286.1, read on the forward strand.
AGTCCAAGTCACAGATTTTGTAGGTGCTGCATGAAGCCAGTAGAGGACTGGCAGTGAGCTGCAGCGATAAGGACAGATGAGGGGCAAAGTGAGTATTACATATGAGACGATCAATCCAGAGAGGATCGAAATTGAGTCAAGTTTCCTGAAATTTGTGGTTTCACGCAAATCGAACATCTTGGGATTCAATTTGCGATTGGCATAAATCTAAACAAAACTTGCCCGACACTATTTACCATATTACTGAAGCATCAGAGAGTGGGCTAATGTTATTTTCCATTGCCACGTGGGCCTACCCAGAAAACCCCTCAGCTATACTATTTTTCATGCAGTAATCTATGTAAAAAGCAATGCGGCACTCATATGTTTCAAAAACGGATTTGTCATAGAGGTGATGTATTCCTCTTCAAAGGTAGCCAAAAATAAATTCGCGAAAACGTACGCGACGGGCGTACCCATGGCAGTGCCTGTACATTGCAAATACCATTTGTCCATAAATTTGAAGGCATTGTGCGATAATACAAATTCCAAACTTTCTAAAACAAAAGCAATGAAGTCCGAGTCTTTCTCCGTATTACACAGGATTTTCTTGATTGCCTCCAAACCATTTTTTTGTGGAATGCGAGTGTATAAGCTCACAATGTCTATAGACGCAAGCGCAAAACCCGGCTGCCAGTCAATAGTTTTTAAAGCAGACAAGAAATCTCCAGAGTCCTTTACAAACGACGGGATTTTTTCTAATAATGGCTTCAATAGCCAGTCCAAAAATTGTGATAGTGGCTCTGTTAGAGATTCATTCCCTGAAATTATAGGGCGCCCGGGCCCTGCACCCTCTCCTGTTCATTCCCTGCCGCCTCTCCATGTGTACCTGAGCGCTGATTTCAACGAATAAAGGATTTTTCTGCAACAGCATGGTTGGGGTGAGTGCCGCATTGCTTTTTACATATATTACTGCAAGTGAAGTCTCTGTGTTAGGTCTCGAGTTCCCACTTCTGCACAGGGGGAATCTCGAGCCATCTCCGCTGCGGTCTCCCATTCTTATCCAGCCGCAGTGGAGTCTGCTCAGCAGGGACGTCGGTCCCAGCGTCTTGCTCAGTCTCACTCTGTACAGAGAGTTACTGCGGCTTCTTCAGCTTCTGCCATTAAAGCCAGTGCTGGTCAGCAGCGAGCGGACTTCTCTGGGACTAAGTCCTTGTCTGCACACACTGAGCATGCCCAGGGCAAGATCTCCCGTTGGAGATCGAGGGTCATGTGCTCAGGCTCTGCAGCACATTCCATTGGTCCTCTTGGCAGGTCTTGGAAGGGCAAAGTTTCTGTGGCCACTTCCTGTGCTGCAACTATATAAACTGAGCATGACCGCACGGCCATGCGCTAGTGTACAATTGTTTATGTGTGTATGTTGTGAGTGAAAGTCGCTCTTTAAATAACCCTCCCTATTGAATGTCTGTTCGCGGAAGGTGTATGTTTGCTGTCTAGCGCCCGACTTATCCTACAGCACTAATCACACATTACAGCGTCCTGTTGCTGTGACCGCCAGTACGGCGCCATGCACTTCCTCTGTGCTTTCCTTACCCAAGCCTGGGTGGTTAGTGGCGTTCGTCAGTGCGGCACCGCATGCACTCTTGTGCTTTAATATTATTATTTAGTTTCCTTACATACCCAGTTGCGGTGTTGTGCCAGCAAGTGTCTAATCGGACTTCAATCCTAGTTGGGGTTGAGTTTGCTGACTACTTGCTCGCGCTCTATGTGCGGTACCGCGGTCCTGTGACGCAACAGGATCGCTTCCTTCACGCTGGGTGAAGTTTAACCCACGTGTGTATACTTATGAGTACCGCCATATAGTCCGTCATTACTTGGCAGGTTCCATCTCTGCACGGTGGACCCCGGGCTGCGAACGCACCATACTCTATCTGTCTTATTATTTGGTGCGTTCCGCTAGCCCTAACACTCTGTTCCACTGTTTGGTGTGCACCACCCCTGAATGCTTTCATCTGGCTAAGAGTTAAAAGTCTGTATGCCTCAGCTTGCTGAATTGCCTGTGAAGATTTACTTACCTGGTGCCGCACAGTCTCTGTATCTTGGCTTGTTTCATATACTATTTTTCAGATGATCATACCTTATACAGTGGTGCAATACCTTAGCAAACACAGATCAACAGTTCCAGAGTCACTAGGTCTGTCTCTTTCTTGTGTAGAGTGTAAGCTCTTATGTTCTAAAGGGTCCTCTCTCTCTTACTTGCAGGTAGAGTCTAAGCCTTTATGGTCAGTAGAGTTATGTTTCTCTCTCTCGCTTGTAAAATGTAGAAAAAATGTGATACCTCTAAGCCACAAAGTCCTAGTACGATGCCTGTTTGTACCTGTTTTTTTTTAATTTATAACGTAACCAGTCTTTTTTTTTTACTGCAGTGTGTAAAAATTGATTTTAAACATGATTGTTTTCCTTCCTGTCATATTTTTATGTCTTAACAATTATCTGTTTTGACTTTTACACCACTATTAGTTTTCTTTCAATGTCACCAATTTGTTCATGCCCAGTTGGGCAGTCTCGTTTTTAAGTGTTGGTGCTTTTTCTTCATTATTTAAAATTATTTGTTATAGTCATTGTGCTATGTAGTTTGCTTTTAAAAAGGGCTCTGTGTGAGCACAAAATGCATAAAAATTAAAAATGCTGAATTACTATTCCATTCTGGAACTGCTTTCTTCATACAGAATCACATTCCACCCCGGAACATCAATCTCCTTTTTCTACAATCCTGTAAAATGTAAGTTTTGCGGTTAGTAAGGTCCTCTCTCTCTTTTTCGCTTGTAGTATGGAAGCTATTATGATTGTCTGGGTCTTCTCTCTCACCTGTAAAGTGTAAGCTCTAATGGTCTGCAGGGTCCTCACTCTTTCTCTAATGTGTATTTCCTAAGCAACTACAATCTTTCAAGCTTTGAGATTCACACAAATTTATTGAAAGCAAATTGAATTTTCTGGAAAATTTAGCAAAGTCCGAAAATTTGAAGTTCAAAAAATCTGCTTACTTTTAGTGAGTATGATACTTTAATATTTCAAACCATTTTTAACCCATTCTTTTTATCATGCTTTGTGGTCAAAATATGTCAGAACATAAAAAACAGCTTTTTTTATGGCAATTGAGTCTCATTTGATTTGCATTAAATATATTTTATGGAAATTCAATTTCCCAGCCTTACTTGAGCAAATTTGCCAAGTTTACATTTTTGCATACTTACTCATCTCTAGAATATACAATTTTAATATACTTCAGAATCTAATAACCAAATAAATTGTTTTTTTCACTTGAGAGGTGATGTCTATTTCATTTATTTTAAGTAATGTACAAATAAGTTTTTTGTAAAATTGCCATATTTATGACAGGTCATAAATGCTAACAATAACAGAATTATTCCTTATGTTGATTGAGTTGAATGAGAAACCTGGAAAATTGATGCTGGGTATTGTTAAAAAGGACCTTTCACCAAATTATATATGTTGAACTGGAGAGACAATGTAATTGCGGGTGCACAGCAGAAAAGAACATTTTTGTTTACTTTTAATTTCGAGCTTACTTTAATTGAGTCCAAGTGGGCGTTTTCACTGGCTGTGTACGTATAACACCCTCTTTCACTTAGCAAAGGATAACTTATTAAATGTCAATACTTTGATTGCTAATGTATCTGCAAGAAATTAAAACAAACAAACAAAAAACATTTTATTACAATCTGCAGCCACTATTACATCGTATGTCTAGGTCAACATTAAAAATTTGGTAAAAGGTCCTTTTTAAAATGATTTGAGCGGTTCAACCGTAATTGCAAAGCTGCATGCTTGCAGTCTTAAGGTCATATTTGACACAGAACGCTCCTTTCTTTCCTTTATCCAATCACTTAATCTCTCTTACTACCTGCATCCTAGAACTTCTCCAGAATCTGACCTTTTCTTACCTTTGAAATGGAAAAAACTTTTACTTCGCTCTTATGCATTTTTGTCTAGAGTGGAGCAAGCAATTCCCTACTGATCAGTTTCTTTCTCACCAAATTTTCTCCTCTCCAATCTGTCCTTAACCCCTTCCCGACCCATGACGCCACGTAGGCGTCATGAAAGTCGGTGCCAATCCGACCCATGACGCCTATGTGGCGTCATGGAAAGATCGCGTCCCTGCAGATCGGGTGAAAGGGTTAACTCCCATTTCACCCGATCTGCAGGGACAGGGGGAGTGGTAGTTTAGCCCAGGGGGGGTGGCTTCACCCCCTCGTGGCTACGATCGCTCTGATTGGCTGTTGAAAGTGAAACTGCCAATCAGAGCGATTTGTAATATTTCACCTATTATAACGGGTGAAATATTACAATCCAGCCATGGCCGATGCTGCAATACCATCGGCCATGGCTGGAAATACTAATGTGCCCCCACCCCACCCCTCCGATCGCCCCCCCAGCCCCCCGATCTGGCCGGTACACTGCTCCGGCTTCCCTCAGTACAGGGCTCCGCTCCCCCCCGTGCTCTTGTCCGCTCCCCCCATGCTCCAATCACCCCCCCGTGCTCCAATCACCCCCCCTGCACTCCGATCCACCCCCCCCGGTGCTCCGTTCCACCCCCCCGTGCTCCATTCCAGCCCCCCCATGCTCCGTTCCACGCCCCCCGTGCTCCGTTCCACCCCTCCCGCGCTCCGATTCCCCCCCCGTGCTCCGATCCCCCCCCGTGGTCCCCCCCCACCCCATCATACTTACCGATCCAGCCGGGGTCCCGTCCGTCTTCTCCCTGGGCGCCGCCATCTTCCAAAATGGCGGGCGCATGCGCAGTGCGCCCGCCGAATCTGCCGGCCGGCAGATTCGTTCCAAAGTGCATTTTGATCACTGAGATAGATTATATCTCAGTGATCAAAATAAAAAAAATAATAAATGACCCCCCCCTTTGTCACCCCCATAGGTAGGGACAATAAAAAATAAAGACATTTTTTTTTTCCACTAATGTTAGAATAGGGTTAGGGTTAGGGGTAGGGTTAGGGGTAGGGTTAGGGTTAGGGGTAGGGTTAGGGGTAGGGTTAGGGCTAGGGTTAGGGTTAGGGTTAGAGCTAGGGTTAGGGGTAGGGTTAGGGTTAGGGCTAGGGTTAGGGCTAGGGTTAGGGGTAGGGTTAGGGCTAGGGTTAGGGTTTCGGTATGTGCACACGTATTCTGGTCCTCTGCGGATTTTTCCGCTGCGGATTTGATAAATCCGCAGTGCTAAACCGCTGCGGATTTATGGCGGATTTACCGCGTTTTTTCTGCGCATTTCACTGCGGTTTTACAACTGCGATTTTCTATTGGAGCAGTTGTAAAACCGCTGCGGAATCCGCACAAAGAAGTGACATGCTGCGGAATGTAAACCGCTGCGTTTCCGTGCAGTTTTTCCGCAGCATGTGTACAGCGATTTTTGTTTCCCGTAGGTTTACATTGAACTGTAAACTCATGGGAAACTGCTGCGGATCCGCAGCGTTTTCCGCAGCGTGTGCACATACCTTTAGAATTAGGCTATGTGCACACGGTGCGGATTTGGCTGCAGATCCGCAGTGGATTGGCCGCTGCGGATTCGCAGCAGTGTTCCATCAGGTTTACAGTACCATGTAAACATATGAAAAACCAAATCCGCTGTGCCCATGGTGCGGAAAATACCGCGCGGAAACGCTGCGTTGTATTTTCCGCAGCATGTCAATTCTTTGTGCGGATTCCGCAGCGTTTTACACCTGTTCCTCAATAGGAATCCGCAGGTGAAATCCGCACAAAAAACACTGGAAATCCGCGGAAAATCCGCAGGTAAAACGCAGTGCCTTTTACCCGCGGATTTTTCAAAAATGGTGCGGAAATATCTCACACGAATCCGCAACGTGGGCACATAGCCTTAGGGTTAGGGTTGGAATTAGGGTTGTGGTTAGGGTTGGAATTAGGGTTGTGGCTACAGTTGGGATTAGGGTTAGGGGTGTGGGGGGGTTAGTGTTGGAGTTAGAATTGAGGGGTTACCACTGTTTAGGCACATCAGGGGTCTCCAAACGCAACATGGCGCCACCATTGATTCCAGCCAATCTCGTATTCAAAAAGTCAAATGGTGCTCCCTCACTTCCGAGCCCTGACGTGTGCCCAAACAGTGGTTTACCCCCACATATGGGGTACCAGCATACTCAGGACAAACTGCGCAACAATTACTGGGGTCCAATTTCTCCTGTTACCCTTGTGAATCTAAAAAAATGCTTGCTAAAACATAATTTTTGAGGAAAGAAAAATGATTTTTTATTTTCACGGCTCTGCGTTGTAAACGTCTGTGAAGCACTTGGGGGTTTAAAGTGCTCACCACATATCTAGATAAGTTCCTTGGGGGGTCTAGTTTCTAAAATGGGGTCACTTGTGGGGGTTTCTACTGTTTAGGCACATCAGGGGCTCTGCAAACGCAACGTGACACCCGCAGACCATTCCATCAAAGTCTGCATTTCAAAAGTCACTACTTCCCTTCTGAGCCCCGACGTGTGCCCAAACAGTGGTTTACCCCCACTCATGGGGTATCAGCGTACTCAGGAGAAACTGGACAACAACTTTTGGGATCCAATTTCTCCTGTAACCCTTGGGAAAATAAAAAATTCTGGGCTAAATAATTATTTTTGAGGAAAGAAAACGTATTTATTATTTTCACGGCTCTGCATTATAAACTTCTATGAAGCACTTGGGGGTTCAAAGTGCTCACCACACATCTAGATAAGTTCCTTTCGGGGTCTAGTTTCCAAAATGGGGTCACTTGTGGGGGGTTTCTACTGTTTAGACACATCAGGGGCTCTGCAAACGCAACGTGACGCCCGCAGAGCATTCCATCAAAGTCTGCATTTCAAAACGTCACTACTTCAATTCCAAGCCCCGGCATGTGCCCAAACAGTAGTTTACCCCCACATATGGGGTATCACCATACTCAGGAGAAACTGGACAACAAATATTGGGGTCAAATTTCACCTGTTACCTTTGGGAAAATTAAAAAATTCTGGGCTAAATAATTATTTTTGAGGAAAGAAAACGTATTTATTATTTTCATGGCTCTGCATTATAAACTTCTATGAAGCGCTTGGGGGTTCAAAGTGCTCACCACACATCTAGATAAGTTCCTTTCGGGGTCTAGTTTCCAAAATGGGGTCACTTGTGGGGGGTTTCTACTGTTAAGCCACATCAGGGGCTCTGCAAACGCAACGTGACGCCCACAGAGCATTCCATCAAAGTCTGCATTTCAAAACGTCACTACTTCAATTCAGAGCCCCGACATGTGCCCAAACAGTGATTTACCCCCACATATGGGATATCAGCGTACTCAGGAGAAACTGGACAACAACTTTTGTGGTCAAATTTCTCCTGTTACCCTTGGGAAAATAAAAAATTGCAGGCTAAAAGATCATTTTTGAGAAAATAATTTTTTATTTTTATTTTCATGGCTCTGCGTTATAAACTTCTGTGAAGCACTTGGGGGTTCAAAGTCCTCACCACACATCTAGATTAGTTCCTTTGGTGGTCTAGTTTCCAAAATGTTGTCATTTCTGGGGGATCTCCAATGTTTAGGCACACAGGGGCTCTCCAAACGTGACATGGTGTCTGCTAATGATTGGAGCTAATTTTCCATTTAAAAAGCCAAATGGCGTGCCATCCCTTCCGAGCCCTGCCGTGCGCCCAAACAGTGGTTTACCCCCACATATGGGGTATCAGCGTACTCAGGACAAACTGTACAACAATATTTGGGGTCCAATTTCTCCTATTATCCTTGGCAAAATAGGAAATTCCAGGCTAAAAAATCATTTTTGAGGAAAGAAAAATTATTTTTTATTTTCATGGCTCTGCGTTATAAACTTCTGTGAAGCACCTGGGGGTTTAAAGTGCTCAACATGTATCTAGATAAGTTCCTTGGGGGGTCTAGTTTCCAAAATGGGGTCACTTGTGGGGTTGCTCCAATGTTTAGGCACACAGGGGCTCTCCAAACGCGACATGGTGTCCGCTAACAATTGGAGCTAATTTTCCATTCAAAAAGTCAAATGGCGCGCCTTCCCTTCCGAGCCCTGCCGAGTGCCCAAACAGTGGTTTACCCCCACATATGAGGTATCGACGTACTCGGGAGAAATTGCCCAACAAATTTTATGATCTATTTTATCCTACTGCCCATGTGAAAATGAAAAAATTGAGGTGAAAAGAATTTTTTTGTGAAAAAAAAGTACTTTTTCATTTTTACAGATCAATTTGTGAAGCACCTGAGGGTTTAAAGTGCTCACTAGGCATCTAAATAAGTTCCTTGGGGGGTCTAGTTTCCAAAATGGGGTCACTTGTGGGGGAGCGCCAATGTTTAGGCACGCAGGAGCTATCCAAACGCGACATGGTGTCCGCTAACGATGGAAATAATTTTTCATTCAAAAAGTCAAATGGCGCTCCTTCCCTTCCGAGCCTTACCATGTGCCCAAACAGTGGTTTACCCCCACATGTGAGGTATTGATGTACTCAGGAGAAATTGCCCAACACATTTTAGGATCCATTTTATCCTGTTGCCCATGTGAAAATGAAAAAATTGAGTCAAAAAGAATTTTTTTGTGAAAAAGAAGTACTTTTTCATTTTTACGGATAATAATAATAATAATAATAATCTTTATTTTTATATAGCGCTAACATATTCCGCAGCGCTTTACAGTTTGCACACATTATCATCACTGTCCCCGATTGGGCTCACAATCTAGAATTCCTATCAGTATGTCTTTGGAATGTGGGAGGAAACCGGAGTGCCCGGAGGAAACCCACGCAAACACGGAGAGAACATACAAACTCTTTGCAGATGTTGTCCTGGGTGGGATTAGAACCCAGGACCCCAGCGCTGCAAGGCTGTAGTGCTAACCACTGCGCCACCGTGCTGCCCAATTTGTGAAGCACCTGGGGGTTCAAAGTGCTCACTATGCATCTAGATAAGTTCCTTGGGGCGTCTAGTTTCCAAAATGGGGTTACTTGTGGGGGAGCTCTAATTTTTAGGCACACGGGGGCTCTCCAAACGTGACATGGTGTCCGCTAAAGAGTGGAGCCAATTTTTGATTCAAAAAGTCAAATGGCGCTCCTTCCCTTCCAAGCCCTGCCGTGCGCCCAAACAGTGGTTTACCCCCACATATGAGGTATCAGCGTACTCAGGACAAATTGGACAACAACTTTCGTGGTTCAGTTTCTCCTTTTACCATTGGGAAAATAAAAAAATTGTTGCTAAAAGATAAGTTTTGTGACTAAAAAGTTAAATGTTCATTTTTTCCTTCCATGTTGCTTCTGCTGCTGTGAAGCACCTGAAGGGTTAATAACTTCTTGAATGTGGTTTTGTGCACCTTGAGGGGTGCAGTTTTTAGAATGGTGTCACTTTTGGGTATTTTCAGCCATATAGACCCCTCAAACTGACTTCAAATGTGAGGTGGTCTCTAAAAAAAATGGTTTTGTAAATTTCGTTGTAAAAATGAGAAATCGCTGGTCAAATTTTAACCCTTATAACTTCCTAACAAAAAAAAAAATTTTTCTCCAAAATTGTGCTGATGTAAAGTAAACATGTGGGAAATGTTATTTATTAACTATTTTGTGTCACATATCTCTCTGGTTTAACAGAATAAAAATTCAAAATGTGAAAATTGCGAAATTTTCAAAATTTTCGCCAAATTTCCGTTTTTATCACAAATAAACGCAGAATTTATTGACCTAAATTTACCACTAACATGAAGCCCAATATGTCACGAAAAAACAATCTCAGAACCGCTAGGATCCGTTGAAGCGTTCCTGAGTTATTACCTCATAAAGGGACACTGGTCAGAATTGCAAAAAACGGCAAGGTCTTTAAGGTCAAAATAGGCTGGGTCATGAAGGGGTTAACCAAGGCAGGGTCATATATCTATCCAGCTGCTTCACCAATGCCCCCACCTTGTTTCAGTCATTGCACTGGTTATGGTTATCCATCCACTTCAGAGTGCAGAATACACTTATCCCTTTCACCTAGAAATCTCTCCACAGTCCTGCTTCACCCTACGTCTCCTCCCTCATCTCTGTCTATCACCCTACCTGTGCACTCCATTCTACAGTATAACTGATCTAAGACTTACATCTTTTAAAATCTGAACAACCCTCTTCTGTCATCAAGACTTCTCTTGTGCTGCACCAGTTTTCTGGAATGCAATATTGCAGATGATCTGATTAACATCTAGCCCCCACATTTTAAACCATGCTTTAAAAACACATCTCTTTATGAAAGCCTTCCACCTCACTTCACTAATCTAACTTTTCTCTGTTCTCTCTTTCTAAATTTCATTAGAGTCTGGTCCTTCCTAAAGTATTTATCTGTCTCCACATCTTTCATGCAGCCAATTGCACTTGGAAACTTAAGTTAGAGAGATACTGGATGATGAACAGTCCATGCAGCTTTATTTGAAATGTCCTATCTGTTATAGTGATGGTTGGATAATAGATGACAATTCATTTATACCTATTGTGTCCCCCCAATTCATTGTAGTTTGTAAGCTTGTGAGTAGGCCCCTCACTCTTCCTGTAACTGATGAACTATGTGTTACTTCATAAAGGGAAAATGTAGCCTGGCAGAGTCATGGGCGCAGTGACCAATGACTCAAGTTGTGAGGAGATTAAGTGGAGGTGAAAAGTTTATAGGCAGGGAAACACGAAGAAAAAGAGCAGGACTATAAAAAGTATGAGGGGGTGGCCATCTAATCTGCATGTAGTCACCATTCAGAAAAGTGCCACTCCTGCAGCTGGCATAATGGAGATGGAAGGGATTCTTGAGCAGCTGCGTTCAGCAGCTTGCGTCAAGAACAGAGCTTGGCTCACAGCAGGGCTGTAGGAAATAATCAGCGGGCAAGATGTCAATTGGGAGAGCACGACACCAGCTGCTCTGTGCATGTATAGATCAAGGCCACCACAGAGCCTGTCACCGGATGGGTCTCCTCCTCTTCGTCGATGCTGTAGGAGCCCCACCAGGGACCAGGCCTGCCCCCTCGATCTGTCTCTGATCTCAACCTGGAATACAATCAGGTTGCCGGGGGCAGGGAAGGAGCACAGCCAGGCAGCCAGTAACGTGACCATGCCTGTGCCCTTTAGTGCTACATGCTGCAACAAAATGGCAGTGTCCCCACTCAGTGATGCCTCTGTTGGCCAGACTGCCTTAACACAGGAGGAACTCCATGGTGGATGCTCCCTAGTCCAGGGGAGCAGCAGACAAGAGAGGAAACAGTAGGTGTGGCCTTCAGTCAGCTCCCTGGTGGTGGTTTTGGGTACGAGTGCAGCGCCTGGTCAGGGGGACCCAAGAATTGAGATATGGACCGACAGGACCCTGGATTTTTGACAGGTGGGTTTTGTGCACTGATACAACCTGGTGAGTATGCCTCTATGTATTATCCACCCTGTACTACTGCATTCCTGAGGTCCAGTTGCCATCAGGCCCTGTTGTTCACAGGGGGCACTCCCATTAGACTGCTAGTTTCAGGGGTTCAGGATGAGCAAAGCAGACATTTGGTTAATTTACTGGGGGGGTGGGGAGTTGCTGGAAAGGTTGGAGAGGGCTAATGGCGAGGTATCTGGGACTGTGATTCCTGTGTGGGTGGCTAGGCACAATTCTTTAGGGCAAGTTATTTCTCAGTTGGGGTGAAATTGAGTGGGAACAATATTTTGGTGTCAGTACAAACTGAAAAGGATAAGGAAAGGTATAGGATTGTGTTGGATAATAGGGCTAAGGGTGAGGTATATGTCTGTTTTGAGGGTCAGGTAGGGGCTCATTTCAAAAAGGAGGAAAAAGAAAATCTGGAAGGCAGAATATGTGAAAATATTTTCTCTTCTTCCATTGGAAAATTTTACCTTGATAAGGGGAAAAAGGATGAGTGTAAGAAGGAGGAAGAGGAGAAGCATAGGTGGCAGCTTATTCCTCAAATCTTTAATATTTTACAGGCTTTCTCCTTTTTAGTTAGCATCATAGGCGAGAAAACATCTGAGCATGGAGTTTCAAAGGGTGTAACTCAAGCTGGTGGTGCAGGGCCAAATACAGGTCTATGTTGGTAGTTCAATGAGGGACAGTGCAAGTTTGGTGGGAACTGTAAATTAAAACACCAGTGTTTGTCCTGTGGTGGGGAATCGCACGGATCGGCCTGCTGCTTTAAGAAAGGAAAGAATAGGAATGTGCGGGACAATACAAAAGGGTAATATCCAGTTAGATTTCCCACAATGGCCCCTTATCTAAGTAGGTGCTCAAAAAAGGATAAGGCTGTTTTATTAGAGGAAGATTTTCATTATAGTTTAATGATTCCCTACCCAGCACACAAGGTTCCATTTACATAAAAAAAACTTAAGGTACCTTCACACATAACGATATTGTTAACGATATCGTTGCTATTTGTGACGTAGCAACGATATCGTTAATGAAATCGTTATGTGTGACAGCGACCAACGATCAGGCCCCTGCTGGGAGATCGTTGGTCGCTGAATAAAGTCCAGAACTTTATTTCATCGCTGGACTCCCTGGAGACATCGCTGGATCGGCGTGTGTGACACCGATCCAGCGATGTCTTCACTGGTAACCAGGGTAAACATCGGGTAACTAAGCGCAGGGCCGCGCTTAGTAACCCGATGTTTACCCTGGTTACCATGCTAAAAGTAAAAAAAAACAAACAGTACATACTTATCTACAGCCGTCTGTCCTCCAGCGCTGTGCTCTGCACTCCTCCTGTACTGGCTGTGAGCCGGAAAGCAGAGCGGTGACGTCACCGCTCTGCTTTCCGGCTCCCAGACAGTACAGGAGGAGTGCAGAGAAGCAGAGCGCAGCGCTGGAGGACAGACGGCTGTAGGTAAGTATGTACTGTTTGTTTTTTTTTACTTTTAGCATGGTAACCAGGGTAAACATCGGGTTACTAAGCGCGGCCCTGCGCTTAGTTACCCGATGTTTACCCTGGTTACCGGCATCGTTGGTCGCTGGAGAGCGGACTGTGTGACAGCTCTCCAGCGACCAAACAGCGACGCTGCAGCGATTCGGATCGTTGTCGGTATCGCTGCAGCGTCGCTAAATGTGAAGGGGCCTTTACTGTCTGCTTATCAGTATCCCTCGGTTTTAAATAAAAATATTGTGCATAGGTTTAATTGCAGATGGATGGTCCATTTTATTCTCCCTTTGGACAACCTAGTGGTTTCATCACTGGGGATGGTATCTAAGAAGGCGCCACATAAATTTTGGCTCATTCAGCATTTATCAGCACTTAGGTTTTTTTCAGTAAATGTAGATAGATCTGAAGCTTTCCTCCGTGGTCTATAGCTCATTTGATACGGCAGTACATTGGGTTAGGAAATATGGGAGAGGGCACTGCTATTGAAAACTGATATTGAGCCCGCCTTCCATTGCCTTGGCATCTCAATAGCTTACACCTTTGAGTTTCTTCTGGGAAGGGGAATATTTTGTAAATAGGGCCTCCCAATGGGCTGCTCCATTTCATGCTCTTTTTTTGGGATGTAGCCAGGATCGTATCAGTCATCTACTATTTGCATAAATTCTTGTGTATAGGTCCTCTGGATTACCCGATTTGACAGTCATTATTAAAATCAATGGAATAGCTGGTGGCTAGTTGTTTTGGAATTTCTTTGAAACAGGAAAACACAGAAGAGCCAACTACCTGTCTTACCTTTTTGGGTATTACCATTGATACTGAAAAGATGGAGTTCAGGTTGCCTGATAAAAAAAATTGTGACACTGCACATAAAGTCCCCCTTGTGATTCAGCTTAAAGAAGATACAGCTGAAGGACCTTCAATCATTGCTATATTTTGTTTGCCAGATTATTCCTAAGGGTGGGGTCTTCTCGGGCTAGCTGCCTGCGGCTGCCACAGGGATTTTTTTTCCCTAGATACTACATTAGATTGATAAAGGGACTTGGGATGATCTGCTAGTTTAGAAGGGCTTCTTAATGTTAACCAAGATGGTGGAGAATTTTGACTGTGAGCTCTTTACTAATGCAGCAGGCGGTGTGGGTTTTAGGGCTTACTGCAAGTGCATGGGACAATGGCCAAAGCAAATGAGGGAGGCAGTTTTCATGGAAAACCTTACCTGTTGGAATTTTTGCAATAGTGGTAATATTGTTCGTAAGTGGCGACGAGCAATTCAAGGACAGGAAGATCAGGTTCCACTGTGATAATATGTCAGTAGTGAGGGCTATTAACAATCTATCTGCCACCACTCTTCCTGTGGTCTGTTTATTGCATTATTTCATTTAGGGTTGTCTTTTCCTTAACTCATGGGAGGTGGCAGTACATATTCTTAGGGATGGAGAACTTAATTGCTTACTCCCTTTCTCGATTACAGTGGGAAGATTTTTTTTGAGTTTTGTGCTGGCGGTGGAGTCTGTGGGCTGCACATGGCTCACGGAGCTCTGGGAATTGGTCTTTGAGACTCAAGAGCATTAACTAGGGCCTCACTAGCACGTGGAGGGTGTAAAATGCAGCCTGGAAGTGGTGGGTGGGGTGGAATCATCAGGTAGTGGTTCCTGGGTCAGATGAGAATTACATAATCACCTTGCTGATTTGGGTAGGAAAAGTAGAAAAAGAAGGGTGGTCAGTTTCAAGAGTTAACTGCTTTTTAAAAGGGGTAGCATTTTGGTCTAAGTTCAGGGGCTTTACAACAAATACAAAGAGTTTTCTAGTTTTTCAGGCTGTGAATGGTTTGAGGGGAAGCAAACAATGTCTGACACTCGCTGGCTAGTTTCATAAGTTCTTGACTGAATTGTTAGGGAAGCTGGGTCAAGTTTGTATTTCTCCTTTTGAATGGGCATTATTTAAACTTGCTTTCTTGTGGGCTTACTTTTGGGCATGAGAATAGGAGAATTGGTGGCACCATCTTTAGTAAGGTAGTGGAGTGGAATTCTGTTTGTTGTTCTAAAGATCAGAGGAGTAAAGGAAACTGATTTGTTTTAAGGGTGTTTAAAGAGCCCAGCATGTGCCCAGTAATGTATTTTAAAAGATATTGGTTTTAGGGGGGTCAAGGCAGGCACATTATTAAAACATAGGGATTTGTCTTTTTAATCCCTACATCAGTTTGCTGCTGTGTTTAAAAAGTACTTGTCTGGGTTTAGCGGTCAATATGTTTTTGCAGCATTTATTTAGAATAACAGAAGCTGCAACAGAAGCAGATGTGTGGCTTCTACTTTCAGAAGCAGTTCAGAAGATAGGCAAGTGGGAATCTGGGTGATATAAACTCTATGTGTGTTCTCACTTGTTATAAAAAAAAAGAGGGATTCAGTAGTGGTTGTTCTCAAATGCTGCCCTCCCCCCTCTTTTTCACCTACCTTGTCTAATGATCGGGGCAGTTGCCGTGCGCATGCGCGGCCTGGGTCATGGTTGTTGCATGTCCTGTGTCTCTGTTACCATGGCACCCTCGGCCGGGCGGCATGACGTATGTCTTGCGTACTTCCGGGTCCTTCCGGCGGCGCATGCGCCGTTACTGCTTCTGCTCCCCTCATTGATAGGATCTTTTACGGTATATATACCCTGCCGGTTCCTCCTGTACATCACCCCCTGACGAAGGACACGGTCCGAAACGCGCATCGGGGTGCTCTGTACCTGGAGGACTGGACTGTTTTAGGAGGAGGTAATCATCCATTATTTTGTATGGAACTCTGCTTTTGGCTCTTTGGTCTGGGGCTCATGTTGCACTATTTATGTCCGCCATTGATCTGATATATATGCACATGCACTTTACGCCTGCTTACCGGCCCCATACCTTTGTTTATATATAATTGGCTGTGCCCCTTATTTTCTACTTAAATATATATATATACCTTATGGACTGTGTATTTCACAGTGGCTTTTAACAAATTTATTTTACTATTTTTTCGTATATATTTTTTTTCGTGTTTGGCATCTTTTCATATATATATATATACACATTCATTTTTGCACAGCTCACTTTTCCTTTTTTTGGTTTTTATTTTTATTATTTATTTTATTTATTTATTTATTATTTTTTCTACACAGTCCACCTTATTTTTATTGAGTAATTTTTTGCTCAGTTGTTCACTCAATTGGTTCCACACTCATACTTTCACTTATTGGTTCACATAATTAGTTTTACACATATATTTAATCTTTCATATATATCCAGCAATTGTCCATTTTTTTGTATTTCATACTTCTATATATATTATTTCTGTATGCATACAATCTATATATTTTTTGCGGTAGCCCGTATAAACTTTTGCAGAGTATTTCCACCTCTAGCCATTTTTAGGCATTTTACCCTCCTTATACGTCCATATTTCATTGCTAATTTTTGCTAATATATATTTGTATATTTGTTCCTCCAGTTATAGGCACTTATTGTTGTTACCATTTATTGCCCATTACATTATTTTAATAAAGGCATTTTACTATATTATACTTTGGTCTTCATATATTTTTTACTATCTTATATTTATACATATATATATATATATATACATTTTATATTTTTATTTTTCTTCATCTATATATTTTTATATACTGGTATTGTTTTCCACGTTGTACTCTTTTTCACCTAGGTAGAGTGCAGCTAGTGTGATTATTAGGCCAATTGTTCTTTTATTGGAGAGTGTTGAGGACCAACGTAGCAATAACATAGTAATTAGATGGATTGAAGTTCGTGGTAGTTGGTAACAAAATAGTGGTGGGGGTTTTACATTGTAGAGATGGGAACCTTCTATTGGCTTCGGAATCATGGTAATTGCCAGTCGGATTTTGGGGCTCTCAGGGTGGGGTCCCTGGGTTTTGGTGGATGAAAAATGTTTTTCGGCCGTGAGGTGACCTCAAGCCTGTGATCGTGGCTGTGGGTTAGGCGGGATGGCTATATATATATATTTTTGCTTAAGTCCAGTTTTTGGTGCTTCAAGAACCTCCTTACCCAAATTAATTATAATCTGTTATGTTTGTTGTAATAAAGGCCCCTTACCGACTGCCGATACACATTAAAACAGTGTCCGCTAAGGGTACTTATTCCCTCAAATGACGATCAGGAATAAGGCTGTAGTGCCCCTCAGAGTCGGTAGATTCTCTGGGGTCGCAGCTGAGGTCTCGAAAAACATGATCAGGGCTCAATTTTCCATCACATGATAGCTGTTATTCAGTAAATAACGGCGATCACAAAAAAATGTGTGCCCACTGTTTAGACGATTTCTTTCTCTTCTCACATGATATATATGTCAGAGGAGAGAGAAATGATGCCCCCCAAGACTCTTTGGTACCTCCGCCTTCCCTGGGCCCGCCTGATCCATCCCCCTGGCCCGGTATCATCTTCCTGGAAAAGAGATCTGCTTGCCGGTACCCTGCAACAATAGTACATTTTTCCTATTTTTTACTCTTTTGATCACCCTAGACCCTATCACAGTGATCACAATAAAAAAAAGTAAATAAAATACCCCTTTATCACTCTTTTAGTTAGATAAAAAATATAAAATATATATATTTTTTTCTATTCCTTGCAGTTGGAGTTCGGATTATGACGGCTAGTGTTGAGTGCAAGTACTCACTACTCGAGTTTGCTTGGGTATGCAGGGCAGGAACTTGAGCATGTCGCTCAAGCATCTGTGATATTCAGTGCATACATGAGCACCCAATGCAAGCTGAAGGAGGACGTCACCCAACAGAACCTGAGGTTGCTGGCTTGGGACACTGTGTGTAAGGCGCAGGGCAGGAGGGTGAGAGCCAGCACAGAGAGACGACCCGGAAAGGTACACAAGCAGGGGGTCCTGGAAAAGTGCACCCGAAACTACCCGAGAGCTGACTGGACCACCGACCCAGAGGACCCAGAGGACACAGCACCCGGCTGGTGATTGTAACCTGGAAACTGTGAGTAAAGTGTGAAGAGTGCACCCCGCTGTGTCCTCAGAATTATTTACTGTGTCACCTGCCCAGTACTGCAACAGTACCCATCGTCTAATTTAAACTATATCTGCCCTGGGGCTCCACTCTACCCGTGTAACATCTCTGCTGTGTAACCATCGGCCCCAGTGGTCCTGGACCACAGCGTCCGCCATCCCTTGCTGAACACCACTTGTGGCGTCACAAATCAATTCCATATAACTTTCGCCCCTTTGATCATTTTTATTGCACGCCGAGGGCCACGGAGTCGGGTCACCGCCCAGTTACTTCCCAAAAGAACTGTATGACTCGGCTCCGAGTACCCCACGGCCCTAGTGGGCATTGTATTCAGTACTCGGAACTGGGTCGGACACTTCTTTGGGCCGTGACCCGGTTCTGAGTACCCCATGGCCCTGGGGGGCATGTCAAATTTGCTTGGTTCACATCAAAGTTTGCATTTGGCTCTGTGTATATACAAAAGAAATTTTCCAAGAGTATGGGTTCCATTCACAGCTCCACCATGTTACTTCTTACAAAAACATACTGAAAAAAATGTTAGTGAGGATGTTGGCTAATCAGGAATGAATTTCCCAATAAAATGGAGGATTACCATTATGCCAAGTTATTTCTAATTGAGTAAATATTTCAGCATATAATTTATTTGAGGAAGATGATTTGCAATGTTCTCTAATTTTACCTGATAAATTAGCATTTTTATTACTTTTTCAACTGTTATTGTGATAAGAAATATGTTTGATATCACCATATAATGCATTCAGTATACAGTATATAGCAAAAACAATGGTGCACAATAGTAGCCTGTGATCAAATCTATACTCCTATATTGCTTTTTTCAAAATGTACAATAATAATGACTTTGGAAAATATATAAAAAAAACAACTGTTTATCATAGTAATTGCATCCCCCAAGGTCTTCCTCTTCAATTTCAACCTCAAACATCATTGAACAAAAGTAAAAACACCATTACATCTTAACACCCAAGAAAATGACTTCTAATTATTCTCACTATGTATACCCTGGGCATGATTTTGTTTGACTGCTAAACTTGCTTTTTATCAACTAATGCCCTAATAAAATTTCATTGACATGTTGAAAATGTTATTTTAAAATAAATGTCAATATTCTTGTATTTTATTATCCTAAAATGTTCACTTGCATTTAGATATGAATAAAATTAAAGCTGCTGCGAAGACACTTTTGCCAATCCGCCATAAAAGCAATTGAAAAATGTTTTTGTATTTTATAGCACTTGTTTCCAAAATGTATCTAGATGTCAAGCAACTCAACAATAAAGATAAGCTGGACAATGAATTGCACAGAATTTATAGTAAAATAGTAATTTATTTGTTGGCAAAGACTTGAAAAAAATTGGAACACAATTAATAAAATAAGTTATCTTATTATCAAAAAAATATATAAGTACTTCAAGCTTATTGAAAAATACATTTAAGCTTGAAAGGAGAAGGGAGATGCATGGAGAAGGAGAAGGAAGATGCAAAAAGAGAACAAATATTATCAAATTCAAATACCGGTAAGAAGGGTCACAGTCCAGAATCCCTCTACTAATTAGCTATAATATATCTATATTATTTTAAACAAACTACCAGAATGATTTACATTAACTTACTATTACGTCCTACAAAAAAAAGCCTACTCTAGATGGTCTGTCTCCATAAGGATTTATATAAAAGTTTTTCTGTTAGATTCAGTTTATAGCTTACAGATGAAACGTTTTAATATTCTTCATTGGATGCCATATGCATAGAACATTTCTATCCTTAATGCATTGTTTTTACAGTACACAAAAACCGGCCATCCATATTAAAAGCTAACAGCTGAGCATTCATTCAGTCATTAGCTATCTTTCCCCACTCATCCATACAAAAGAACCCTTGGCCAAACGTTTATGTGTTTTTGTCACAAGGACTCTATTTGTGGTCACTTGACACCTCTAAAGATGGCTACCATAAACAGGCATGGTGCTAGTTACCCAGTTTTCCAGATCTGGGATCTGGACTTACACAGGGATTCCCTGGCTGAGGCTACAGCGTCACTTGCTCGATGGTGCAAGTTGGCTAGAAGAAAGGTCAGGTGGGTCAGAACTAGTAGGTACGAGTAGATACCAAACCATCATGCAGGAGAATTGTCTGTAAACAAGCTGAAGTCAGAATCAGGACTATCTACTAAGGCACAAGAAGTTTGATATACAGACTAGAGCTAGTTATCTTACAAGTGGCTGTGGGAACTGATTCTGCTGCTGACGGCAGGAAGAAACACAAACAAAATTTAACCAAACAGCTTCTACATTGCCAAGAGTCACAAATCCTAGGCGTAAAACAGAGCAACGGAAAAGTCACCCTATGTGTATTAGCCTTAAATATGCCATTGTAACGGCGGGTGTGTAATGTAGTCCAATAGTGTGTGCTGCAATGTTCCTCAGTAGGGTAAGCGTAGTACAATACTCAAATAAGGCGTGTGTGGCACCAAACGTTGGTGGTCATGGAGTGTGTTAAGGCAGATAGAGCTTATGATAAATCTGTCCAAACAGAAGTAAACATGCTGTGGTTCCTTCTATTGTTCTGTTTATGTGCACATGGTGAGATCTGTTAAAAGCTGTACAGGATGAAATCTTTTGCAAAGCTAGCACAACTATAGCTGCCATTAGTGGAGCCTAGCTAGAGCTGTCATTAGTGGAGCCAAGCTAGAGCTCTCATTAGTAGAGCCCAGCAAGAGCTGTCATGGGTGG
The DNA here is from genome assembly GCF_032444005.1 of Ranitomeya imitator. Classification (NCBI taxonomy): domain Eukaryota; kingdom Metazoa; phylum Chordata; class Amphibia; order Anura; family Dendrobatidae; genus Ranitomeya; species Ranitomeya imitator. Next base: position 283,123,434 of record NC_091286.1, read on the forward strand.
AGCCCAGCAAGAGCTGTCACGGGTGGAGTGCTACAAAATGAGTTTTGGATTGCATTTTGCAAGCAAGTTGCAATTGGTTGTATTTAGAGTTGAGCGACTTTTAGTTTTTTAGGATCGAGTCGGGTTTCGCGAAACCCGACTATCTCAACAGTCGAGTCGAATGGAATCGGCCGATTATCGCGAAAAGTCGGGGATCGACCGAAACACGAAACCCAATGCAAGTCAATGGGGGAGCATAGTCGGCAGTGAGTGGAGGCCAGGAAAACATGTACAGAGCCCATTTTAATGTCAAAACCATCCATTCTTGTTACTGAAGCTTGTCAATCTTAATTTACCTTATAATAATAGTAAGGCATTGGAAATTGGGGGTCATTTGGCTAAAGTTGTGTGGGGTAGGGCTGGTTCAAGTATTTAGTGGGCCCAGGAAATCTGGACCACGTCACGGCAGTGGAGCAGGGAGAGGTAAGTAACTTTGCAAGTGCTGTGATCCGGAGCAAGCAGGAGGGGCCCACTCGTTGGCATTGGCACTGGCACAGGGTCCGTCAAAGTACGGCGGTGTGTTTGCACGGCAGGGGCGCTGTTGTGAATTCTGTGGCAGAGTTCACTCCTGTGGTCACAAGTGGTACTTCGGCTGATTCTCTTTGGGATCTTCCGTTTGTGGAGGAAAGTGGTACTGCAGCTTCTGAGTTTCCTCCCTCATGTGATCTGGTGAGCTCGTTGGCTTCTTCTCTACTTAACTCCACCTGATGCTTTGATCTATGCTTCCTGTCAATGTTTCAGTGTTGGACTGGTTTTTTCCCTGGATCATTCCTGTGGCCTGCTGCTCTGCAAAGCTAAGTTTTGCTTATGTTATTTTGTTGCTATTTTTCAGTCCAGCTTGCTTTATTGGTTTTTCTCGCCTGCTGGAAGCTCTGAGACGCAGAGGGACGACCTCCGTACCGTTAGTCGGTGCGGAGGGTCTTTTTGTCCCCTCTGCGTGGTTATTTATAGGTTTTTGTGCTGACCGCAAAGTTATCTTCTCTATCCTCATTCTATTCAGCTAGTCGGGCCTCACTTTGCTAAATCTGTTTCATCTCTATGTTTGTGTTTTCATCTTACTCACAGTCATTATATGTGGGGGGCTGCCTTTTCCTTTGGGGAATTTCTCTGAGGCAAGGTAGGCTTATTTTTCTATCTTCAGGAATAGCTAGTTTCTCAGGCTGTGACGAGGCGCCTAGGTTCTGGTCAGGAGCGCTCCACGGCTACCTTTAGTGTGGTTTGATAGGATCAGGGATTGCGGTCTGCAGAGTTCCCACGTCTCAGAGCTCGTTCTTTATTTTTGGGTTATTGTCAGATCACTGTATGTGCTCTGACCTCCATGTCCATTGTGATACTGAATTGGTTAACATAACAGTGCAGGAAGCCAAAAGTACTAATGATTCTCAATAGAGGGAAAAAAGAAGTTCTGAGACCATTTTTTTTTCTTGGCTTTGTGTTTTGTCTTTTTTTTCCCCTAGACATTTGGGTGGTTCAGTACACAGGTGTAGCGATGGACATTAGAAGTCTGTTTTCATTTGTGGATCAGCTCTCGGCAAGAGTACAAAAGATTCAAGACACTATTGATCAGAAATCTATGTTAGAACCAAGAATTCCTATTCCTGATTTGTTTTTTGGAGATAGAACTAAGTTTCTGAGTTTCAAAAATAATTGTAAGTTATTTCTGGCCTTGAAACCTCGTTCCTCTGGTGATCCAGTTCAACAGGTTTTGATTATTATTTCTTTTTTGCGCGGCGACCCTCAGGACTGGGCATTTTCTCTTGCGCCAGGAGATCCTGCATTGAGTAATATCAATGCGTTTTTCCTGGCGCTCGGATTGCTGTACGATGAGCCTAATTCAGTGGATCAGGCAGAGAAAAATTTGCTGGCTTTGTGTCAGGGTTAGGATGAGATAGAGGTATACTGTCAAAAATTTAGAAAGTGGTCTGTACTCACTCAATGGAATGAAGCTGCGCTCGCAGCAATTTTCAGAAAGGGTCTCTCTGAAGCCCTTAAAGATGTCATGGTGGGATTTCCTATGCCTGATGGTCTGAATGAATCTATGTCTTTGGCCATTCAAATCGGTCGACGCTTGCGTGAGCGTAAATCTGTGCACCATTTGGCGGTATTACCTGAGCTTAAACCTGAGCCTATGCAGTGCGATAGGACTTTGTCCAGAGTTGAACGGCATGAACACAGACGTCTGAATGGTCTGTGTTTCTACTGTGGTGATTCCACTCATGCCATCACTGATTGTCCTAAGCGCTCTAAGCGGTTCGCTAGGTCTGCCACCATTGGTACAGTACAGTCAAAATTTCTTCTGTCCGTTACCTTGATCTGCTCTTTGTCATCGTATTCTGTGATGGCATTTGTGGATTCAGGCGCTGCCCTGAATTTGATGGACTTAGAGTATGCTAAGCATTGTGGGTTTTTCTTGGAGCCCTTGCAGTGTCCTATTCCATTGAGAGGCATTGATGCTACACCTTTGGCCAAGAATAAGCCTCAGTACTGGACCCAGCTGACCATGTGCATGGCTCCTGCACATCAGGAGGATATTCGCTTTCTGGTGTTGCATAATCTGCATGATGTGGTCGTTTTGGGGTTGCCTTGGCTACAAGTCCATAATCCAGTATTAGATTGGAAATCCATGTCGGTTTCCAGCTGGGGTTGTCAGGGGGTACATGGTGATGTTCCATTTCTGTCAATTTCGTCATCCACCCCTTCTGAGGTCCCAGAGTTCTTGTCTGATTACCGGGATGTATTTGATGAGCCCAAGTCCGATACCCTACCTCCGCATAGGGATTGTGATTGTGCTATCAATTTGATTCCTGGTAGTAAATTCCCAAAAGGCCGATTGTTTAATTTGTCCGTGCCTGAGCACACCGCTATGCGCAATTATGTGAAGGAATCCCTGGAGAAGGGGCATATTCGCCCGTCATCGTCGCCATTAGGAGCAGGGTTCTTTTTTGTAGCCAAGAAGGATGGTTCGCTGAGACATTGTATAGATTACCGCCTTCTAAATAAGATCACGGTTAAATTTCAGTACCCCTTGCCATTGTTATCTGATCTGTTTGCTCGGATTAAGGGGGCTAGTTGGTTCACAAAGATAGATCTTCGTGGTGCGTATAATCTGGTGCGAATTAAGCAGGGCGATGAATGGAAAACTGCATTTAATACGCCCGAGGGTCATTTTGAGTATCTTGTGATGCCGTTCGGACTTGCCAATGCTCCATCAGTGTTTCAGTCCTTTATGCATGACATCTTCCGAGAGTACCTGGATAAATTCCTGATTGTGTATTTGGATGACATTCTGATCTTCTCGGATGATTGGGAGTCTCATGTGAAGCAGGTCAGAACGGTTTTTCAGGTCCTGCGTGCTAATTCTTTGTTTGTGAAGGGATCAAAGTGTCTCTTTGGTGTGCAGAAGGTTTCATTTTTGGAGTTCATCTTTTCCCCTTCTACTATCGAGATGGATCCTGTTAAGGTCCAAGCCATCCATGATTGGACTCAGCCGACATCTCTGAAAAGTCTGCAAAAGTTCCTGGGCTTTGCTAATTTTTATCGTCGCTTCATCTGCAATTTTTCTAGTGTTGCTAAACCATTGACCGATTTGACCAAGAAGGGTGCTGATGTGGTCAATTGGTCTTCTGCTGCTGTGGAGGCTTTTCAAGAGTTGAAGCGTCGTTTTTCTTCTGCCCCTGTGTTGTGTCAGCCAGATGTTTCTCTTCCGTTTCAGGTCGAGGTTGATGCTTCTGAGATTGGAGCGGGGGCTGTTTTGTCGCAGAGAGGTTCTGGTTGCTCAGTGATGAAACCATGCGCTTTCTTTTCCAGGAAGTTTTCGCCTGCTGAGCGAAATTATGATGTGGGCAACCGAGAGTTGCTGGCCATGAAGTGGGCATTCGAGGAGTGGCGTCATTGGCTTGAAGGAGCTAAGCCTCGCGTGGTGGTATTGACTGATCATAAGAACTTGACTTATCTCGAGTCTGCCAAGCGCTTGAATCCTAGACAAGCTCGTTGGTCGTTGTTTTTTGCCCGTTTTGACTTTGTGATTTCGCACCTTCCGGGCTCTAAAAATGTGAAGGCGGATGCTCTGTCTAGGAGTTTTGTACCCGACTCTCCGGGTTTATCTGAGCCGGCGGGTATCCTCAAGGAAGGAGTAATTGTGTCTGCCATCTCCCCTGATTTGCGGCGGGTGCTGCAAAAATTTCAGGCTAATAAACCTGATCGTTGCCCAGCGGAGAGACTGTTTGTCCCTGATAGGTGGACGAATAGAGTTATCTCTGAACTTCATTGTTCGGTGTTGGCTGGTCATCCTGGAATCTTTGGTACCAGAGAGTTAGTGGCTAGATCCTTTTGGTGGCCCTCTCTGTCGTGGGATGTGCGTACTTTTGTGCAGTCCTGTGGGATTTGTGCTCGGGCTAAGCCCTGCTGTTCTCGTGCCAGTGGGTTGCTTTTGCCCTTGCCGGTCCCGAAGAGGCCTTGGACACATATCTCTATGGATTTTATTTCTGACTTTCCCGTTTCTCAAAAGATGTCAGTCATTTGGGTGGTCTGTGATCGCTTTTCTAAGATGGTCCATCTGGTACCATTGTCTAAATTGCCTTCCTCCTCTGATTTGGTGCCTTTGTTCTTCCAGCATGTGGTTAGTTTGCATGGCATTCCAGAGAATATTGTTTCTGACAGAGGTTCCCAGTTTGTTTCGAGGTTTTGGCGAGCCTTTTGTGGTAGGATGGGCATTGACTTGTCTTTTTCCTCGGCTTTCCATCCTCAGACTAATAGCCAGACCGAGCGAACCAATCAGACCTTGGAAACATATCTGAGGTGCTTTGTTTCTGCTGATCAGGATGATTGGGTGTCCTTTTTGCCTTTGGCTGAGTTCGCCCTTAATAATCGGGCCAGCTCGGCTACCTTGGTTTCACCGTTTTTCTGCAATTCTGGGTTCCATCCTTGTTTCTCTTCTGGACAGGTTGAGTCTTCGGACTGTCCTGGTGTGGATACTGTGGTGGACAGGTTGCAGCAGATTTGGACTCAGGTAGTGGACAATTTGACCTTGTCCCAGGAGAAGGCTCAACTTTTCGCTAATCGCAGACGCCGTGTGGGTCCCCGACTTCGTGTTGGGGATCTGGTTTGGTTATCTTCTCGTTATATTCCTATGAAGGTTTCCTCTCCTAAGTTTAAACCTCGTTTTATTGGTCCGTATAGGATTTCTGAGGTTCTTAATCCTGTGTCTTTTCGTCTGACCCTTCCAGATTCTTTTTCCATACATAACGTATTCCATAGGTCATTGTTGCGGAGATACGTGGCACCTATGGTTCCATCTGTTGAGCCTCCTGCCCCGGTTTTGGTGGAGGGGGAATTGGAGTATATTGTGGAGAAGATTTTGGATTCTCGTGTTTCAAGACGGAAACTCCAGTATCTGGTTAAATGGAAGGGTTATGCTCAGGAAGATAATTCCTGGGTTTTTGCCTCTGATGTCCATGCTCCCGATCTTGTTCGTGCCTTTCATGTGGCTCATCCTGGTCGGCCTGGGGGCTCTGGTGAGGGTTCGGTGACCCCTCCTCAAGGGGGGGTACTGTTGTGAATTCTGTGGCAGAGTTCACTCCTGTGGTCACAAGTGGTACTTCGGCTGATTCTCTTTGGGATCTTCCGTTTGTGGAGGAAAGTGGTACTGCAGCTTCTGAGTTTCCTCCCTCAGGTGATCTGGTGAGCTGAGTTTCCTCCCTCAGGTGATCTGGTGAGCTCGTTGGCTTCTTCTCTACTTAACTCCACCTGATGCTTTGATCTATGCTTCCTGTCAATGTTTCAGTGTTGGACTTGTTTTTTCCCTGGATCATTCCTGTGGCCTGCTGCTCTGCAAAGCTAAGTTTTGCTTATGTTATTTTGTTGCTATTTTTCAGTCCAGCTTGCTTTATTGGTTTTTCTCGCCTGCTGGAAGCTCTGAGACGCAGAGGGACGACCTCCGTACCGTTAGTCGGTGCGGAGGGTCTTTTTGTCCCCTCTGCGTGGTTATTTATAGGTTTTTGTGCTGACCGCAAAGTTATCTTCTCTATCCTCGTTCTATTCAGCTAGTCGGGCCTCACTTTGCTAAATCTGTTTCATCTCTATATTTGTGTTTTCATCTTACTCACAGTCATTATATGTGGGGGGCTGCCTTTTCCTTTGGGGAATTTCTCTGAGGCAAGGTAGGCTTATTTTTCTATCTTCAGGAATAGCTAGTTTCTCAGGCTGTGACGAGGCGCCTAGGTTCTGGTCAGGAGCGCTCCACGGCTACCTTTAGTGTGGTTTGATAGGATCAGGGATTGCGGTCCGCAGAGTTCCCACGTCTCAGAGCTCGTTCTTTATTTTTGGGTTATTGTCAGATCACTGTATGTGCTCTGACCTCCATGTCCATTGTGATACTGAATTGGTTAACATAACAGGGCGCCTCCCACCGGCAGCGACACTTTTGCGTACTATGAGGGGCCCTGTGCCATTGACGTCGCCAACGAGTATTCCTCCCCCACCTGATGAAGGAACCTGCACTTTCATCTGCACCTTCCTCTTTGTCCACATGTAAGGTGGTATAGTATGCGGGAAGAGGAACATGACTTTCAGCAGGGTCACAATCTTGCTGTGTAGCGTGCACGGGGAATGTTGCGTTATGTCAATGTACCAGCAGACTCATCTATCACTGGCTGGGCAATGGGCAGGATGAGGAGGAAACAGATATAGGCCCAAAGAATAAAGTGGGCTAAATGCAGTTCAAAATTGGTAACAGGACTAACCAGGGGGCATTGCTTTGTTCAGTGGAGGACAACTGTAATGAGAGGCTGACACATAGAGTAGGCCCAAATCAGTAAGTAGTCTAAATGCAGTTGAAAATTGGCAACAGTAGAAAAAAGGTGGCACATCTTTGTTCAGTGGAGAACAGCAAGGAGCGGCAGACACCGATAGTAGGCCCCAACCCAACTAGTAGGACAAATGCAGTCTAACATTAACAACTACTTAACGAGAGCCTGAAAATGGAATTTCAGGACAGGAAACCAGGAGAACAGCAAGGAGCGGCAGACACTGTTTGTAGGCCCCAACCCAATTAGTAGGCCAAATGCAGTTGTTCCATTTAACAACTATTTAACAAGAGCCTGAAGATAGAAGCTCAGGAAAGGCAACCTGGAGAACACCTTGGAGCGGCAGACACCGTCTCTACAACCCAGACCCAACTTGTAGGCCTAATGCAGTGTTGTTTCAACAACTACTTAACACAAGCATGAAGATTGAAGCTATGGAGAGGCAACCTGCAGAACACCTTGGAGCGGAAGACACCGTCTCTACAACCCAGACCCAACTTGTAGGCCTAATGCAGTGTTGTTTCAACAACTACTTAACATGAGCATGAAGATATAAGCTATGGAGAGGCAACCTGGAGAACACCTTGGAGCGGCAAACACCGTCTCTACAACCCAGACCCAACTTGTAGGCCTAATGCAGTGTTGTTTCAACAACTACTTAACACAAGCATGAAGATTGAAGCTATGGAGACTGAGGCAACCTGGAGAACACCTTGGAGTGGCAGACACCTTCTCTACAACCAAGACCCAACTCGTAGGCCTAATGCAGTGTTGTTTCAACAACTACTTAACACGAGCATGAAGATTGAAGCTATGGAGAGGCAACCTGGAGAACACCTTGGAGCGGCAAACACCGTCTCTACAACCCAGACCCAACTTGTAGGCCTAATGCAGTGTTGTTTCAACAACTACTTAACACGAGCATGAAGATTGAAGCTATGGAGAGGCAACCTGGAGAACACCTTGGAGCGGCAGACACCATCTCTACAACCCAGACCCAACTTGTAGGCCTAATGCAGTGTTGTTTCAACAACTTTTTAACACGAGCATGAAGATTGAAGCTATGGAGAGGCAACCTGGAGAACACAATTCGGAGAGGCAGACACCATCTCTACAACCCAGACCCAACTTGTAGGCCTAATGCAGTGTTGTTTCAACAACTACTTAACACGAGCATGAAGATTGAAGCTATGGAGAGGCAACCTGAAGAACACCTTGGAGCGGCAGACACCATCTCTACAACCCAGACCCAACTTGTAGGCCTAATGCAGTGTTGTTTCAACAACTTTTTAACACGAGCATGAAGATTGAAGCTATGGAGAGGCAACCTGGAGAACACAATTCGGAGCGGCAGACACCATCTCTACAACCCAGACCCAACTTGTAGGCCTAATGCAGTGTTGTTTCAACAACTACTTAACACGAGCATGAAGATTGAAGCTATGGAGAGGCAACCTGGAGAACACCTTGGAGCGGCAGACACCGTCTCTACAACCCAGACCCAACTTGTAGGCCTAATGCAGTGTTGTTTCAACAACTACTGAACGAGAGCTAGAAGATCGAAGCTATGGAGAGGCAACCTGGTGAACACCTTGGAGCGGCAGACACCGTTAGTAGGCCGTACCGAAGTAGTAGCCCCAATGCAGTTTTCAAATTCCTATAGGCTGAAAACCAGACTATTGATGCTCAGCTTTTTTCAGAGGAGGACAGCTGTATTGAGTGGCGCAGACAGACACAGGTAGTAGGCCTTAAACAAAAAAGTTGGCTCAATGCAGTTTAAAAAAGGTTACAGGGGTACACAGACAGCATTGCTATGGTCAGTGGAGGACAATTTCAATTATGTACCGCAGACAGGCTTAGTACGCCTACAATTAAAAAAAGGATGCTCTATGCAATTTAAAATAGGTTCCAGGGGTACACGGGCAGCAGTGGTGTGGTCAGTGGAGGACTATTGGAAGGAGAGACCGCAGACAGGCTTAGTAGGCATAACATAACAAAAGTAGGCTGTAGGCACTTTAAAATAGGTTCCAGGGGTACACGGGCAGCAGTGGTGTGGTCAGTGGAGGACTATTGGAAGGAGGGACCGCAGACAGGCTTAGTAGGCCTAACATAACAAAAGTAGGCTGTAGGCACTTTAAACTAGCTTCCAGGGGTACACGGGCAGCATTGGTCTGGTCAGTGGAGGACTATTGGAAGGAGGGAGCGCAGACAGGCTTAGTAGGCCTAACATAACAAAAGTAGGCTGTAGGCCCTTAAAAATAGGTTCCAGGGGTACACGGGCAGCATTGGTCTGGTCAGTGGAGGACTATTGGAAGGAGGGACCGCAGACAGGCTTAGTAGGCCTAACATAACAAAAGTAGGCTGTAGGCCCTTAAAAATAGGTTCCAGGGGTACACGGGCAGCAGTGGTGTGGTCAGTGGAGGACTATTAGAAGGAGGGACAGGCTTAGTAGGCCTAACATAACAAAAGTTGGCTGTAGGCACTTTAAAATAGCTTCCAGGGGTACACGGGCAGCAGTGGTGTGGTAAGTGGATGACTATTGGAAGGAGGGACCGCAGACAGGCTTAGTAGGCCTAACATAACAAAAGTTGGCTGTAGGCACTTTAAAATAGGTTCCAGGGGTACACGGGCAGCATTGGTCTGGTCAGTGGAGGACTATTGGAAGGCGGGACCGCAGACAGGCTTAGTAGGCCTAACATAACAAAAGTAGGCTGTAGGCACTTTAAAATAGGTTCCAGGGGTACACGGGCAGCAGTGGTGTGGTCAGTGGAGGACTATTGGAAGGAGGGACCGCAGACAGGCTTAATAGGCCTAACATAACAAAAGTAGGCTGTAGGCACTTTAAAATAGCTTCCAGGGGTACACGGGCAGCATTGGTCTGGTCAGTGGAGGACTATTGGAAGGAGAGACCGCAGACAGGCTTAGTAGGCCTAACATAACAAAAGTAGGCTGTAGGCCCTTTAAAATAGGTTCCAGGGGTACACGGGCAGCATTGGTCTGGTCAGTGGAGGACTATTGGAAGGAGGGACCGCAGACAGGCTTAGTAGGCCTAACATAACAAAAGTAGGCTCTATGCACTTGGAATTATCTTGCAGGGGTACACAGGCAGCATTGGTGTTGTCAGCGGAGGCCGATTGTAATGAGTGTCTGACAGTTAGTACTCCCAAAAAATAAAGAGATGTTAAAGTCTCGCAATACAACAAAACCAAAAAACAAAAGGGTGGCATACTTAGGTACAGGGGTGGGCTCCTCTGCTGTGTTTCTGACCTAGTAATTTGGCGCAAAGTATTTACTGGTGTAAATATAGGACACTGCCTCAGACTATTTTAAGTAGCATCATACATGTCAACACATTGGTATTGTCAGTGCCAGGCATTGAAGGATGTCAGCGCATAGACTAAACATTGCTGGAGCTGTGAGAGATAATTTTGCAAATCGTAGAGCACTGTTTGAGCTGGTGGGGGGGGAAACTGTCTTGTGGCCGGCATTACAGGCCCAGGGCCCCTCATGTTACAATGGTGTGTCTGACGTTGGTTGCGCGCCACCACCGCCAGAGACACTTTATTGTACTATGAGGGACCCAGTGGCAGTGCCGTCGACCAAAAGCGTGCACACCCACCTCTTCAGACAAACGGCACTCTCACGGGTGCTTGCGCCAAGTGGCGAGACCACGGCCCCGTGGGGGGAGTTTGGCCATTTAGGGTGGTGTAAACATGTCGTGTGCTGGACAAACAGCTGCTGCAAATTATGAGATTGGAAAACTCAGTCAGAGCAGTCCAGAAGCAAGACCTTTTCGTTGGAAATCTAGGTGTCAGCCGGGAAAGGTGGGGCAAAATAATTCGAAATCCAGTAGTGGTTCATTTTAATGAAGGTTAGATCATCAACATTTTGGGTAGCCAGACGAGTCCTTTTTTCGGTTAATATTGAACCAGCAGCACTGAATACTCTTTCTGATAGCACACTAGCTGCTGGGCAAGCAAGCTCCTGCAATGCATATTCTGCCAATTCTGGCCAGGTGTCTAATTTGGATGCCCAGTAATCAAATGGGAATGACGGTTGAGGGAGAACATCGATAAGGGATGAAAAATAGTTAGTAACCATACTGGACAAATGTTGTCTCCTGTCACTTTGAATTGATGCTGCAGTACCTGTCCTGTCTGCAGTCATAGCAAAATCACTCCACAACCTGGTCAGAAAACCCCTCTGTCCAACGCCACTTCTGATTTGTGCACCTCTAACACCTCTGGTCTGCTGCCCCCTGCAGCTCGTGTGAGAACGATCACTGGCGCTGTGTGCTGGGAATGCCTGAATCAAACGGTCAACAAGAGTTGATTGTTTGGTTGCTAATATTTGTTACAAGTTCTCATGTGGCATAATATTTTGCAATTTGCCTTAATAGCGAGGATGAAGGAGGCAGGCCAACCAGTAATCGTCATCGGTCATCATTTTAATAATTGACCCTTTTGAGGATACATAAGGCATAATCCGCCATGTGGGCCAAAGTTCCAGTTGTCAAATCTGCGGTTGTGATTGGTTGAGGGGCAGTTTCAGGCAAATCTACGTCACTTGTGTCCCTCAAAAAACCAGAACCCGGCCTTGCCACGCCACCAATTTCCAGTGGCCCCGGAGAAGCTTCCTCATTAAAAAAATACTCATCCCCATCATCCTCCTCATCCTCCTCCTCCTGTTCACCCGCTACCTCGTCCTGTACACTGCCCTGACCAGACAATGGCTGACTGTCATCAAGGCTTTCCTCTTCCTCTGCTGTGGACGCCTGCTCCTTTATGTGCGTCAAACTTTGTATCAGCAGACACATTAGGGGGATGCTCATGCTTATTATGGCGTTGTCTGCACTTACCAGCCGTGTGCATACCTCAAAACACTGAAGGACTTGACACATGTCTTGTACCTTCGACCACTGCACACCTGACAACTCCATGTCTACTCCATCCTACTGCCTGCCCGTGCATGTGTATCCTCCCACAAATACATAACCGCCCGTCTCTGTTCGCACAGTCTCTGAAGCATGTGCAGTGTTGAGTTCCACCTTGTTGCAACGTCAATGATTAGGCGATGCTGGGGAAGGTTTAAAGACCACTGGTAGGTCTGCATACGGCTGGAGTGTACGGGCGAACGGCGGATATGCGAGCAAAGTCTGCGCACTTTGAGGAGCAGGTCGGATAGCCCCGGATAACTTTTCAGGAAGCACTGTACCACCAGGTTTAAGGTGTGAGCCAGGCAAAGAATGTGTTTATCACTCACTACCTTGCCTGCCTCAAGATCTACAGTGCCCAGCCACGACTGCGTTTCTTTCTGCAAGAACTCGGACAGAACTTCCGCGGTGTGTCTGTTGTCGCCCAAACACTTCATAGCCAATACAGCCTGCTGACGCTTGCCAGTAGCTGCCCCATAATGGGACACCTGGTGTACAACAGTGGCAGCTGCGGATGGAGTGGTTTGCCGACTGCGGTCTGTGGACGAGCTCTCGCTTCTGCAGGAGGACGAGGAGGAGGAGGAGGGGGGCGAACGGCTACAGCCAACTGTTTCCTAGACTGTGGGCTAGGCAGAACTGTCCCAATATTGCTGTCCCCTGTGGACCCTGCATCCACCACATTCACCCAGTGTGCCATGATGGACACGTAACGTCCCTGGCCATGCCTACTGGTCCATGCATCTGTTGTCAGGTGCACCTTTGTACTCACAGATTGCATGAGTGCATGGACGATGCGCTCTTTAACATTCTGGTGGAGGGCTGGGATGGCTTTTCTCGAAAAGAAGTGTTGACTGGGTAGCTCGTAGCGTGGTACAGCGTAGTCCATCAGGGCTTTGAAAGCTTTGCTTTCAACTAACCGGTAGGGCATCATCTCTAACGAGATTAGTCTAGCTATGTGGGCGTTAAAACCCTGTGTACACGGATGCGAGGATGAGTACTTCCTTTTTCTAACGAGAGTCTCATGTAGGGTGAGCTGGACTGGAGAGCTGGAGATCATGGAACTAGCGGGGGTGCCGGTGGACATGGCAGACTGAGAGACGGTTGGAGACGGTATTCTTGCCGGTGCCCTAGATGCAGTGTTTCCTTCTACGAAACTGGTGATTCCCTGACCCTGACTGCTTTGGCCTGGCAACGAAACCTGCACAGATACTGCAGGTGGTGCGGAAAATGGTGGCCTTACAGTGACGGAAGGGATGTAGCGTTGCTGACTAGCCTCATTGGCCGAGGGTGCTACAACCTTAATGGACGTTTGGTAGTGAGTCCAGGCTTGCAAATGCATGGTGGTTAAATGTCTATGCATGCAACTTGTATTTAGACTTTTCAGATTCTGACCTCTGCTTAAGGTAGTTGAACATTTTTGACAGATGACTTTGCGCTGATCATTTGGATGTTGTTTAAAAAAATGCCAGACTGCACTCTTTCTAGCATCGGATACCTTTTCAGGCATTGCAGACTAAGCTTCTTTAACCGGATGGCCACGCTGTCCTCCAACTGGTTTTGGCTTTGCCACGCGTTTTGGGCCAGATGCGGGCCCAGCAGATGGAACCTGTTGCGATGTTGATGCCTGCTGCGGCCCCTCCTCCTCTGCTTCAGAACTACTGCCGCCTGCACCCTGTTCCCCCAATGGCTGCCAATCAGGGTCAACAACTGGGTCATCTATGACCTCCTCTTCTATCTCATGTGCAACTTCGCCTGTGTTACCGTGTAAGCCGGTGGTATAGCGTTTGTCACGGGGCACCATAGTCTCATCAGGGTCTGATTCTGGATCAGTACACTGCGAGGGCAATGTGGTGGTCTGAGTCAAAGGAACAGCATAGTATTCTGGCTGTGGCTGTGCATCTGTGCACTCCATGTCCGATTCAACTTGTAATGGGCATGGCCTGTTAACTGTTTCACTTTCTAACCCAGGAACGGTATGTGTAAAGAGCTCCATGGAGTAACCCGTTGTGTCGCCTGACGCATCCTTCTCTGTTGTTGTTTTTGCTGAACAGGACAATGGAGCGACTTGTCCCTGAGCGTGAACATCCACTAACGACGCGCTGCTTTTACATTTACCAGTTTCAGAAGAGGAGGCAAAAGAGCTAGAGGCTGAGTCAGCCAGGAAAGCCAAAACTTGCTCTTGCTGCTCTGGCTTTAAAAGCGGTTTTCCTACTCCCAGAAAAGGGAGCGTTCGAGGCCTTGTGTAGCCAGACGACGAACCTGGCTCCACAGCTCGAGACTTAGGTGCTATATTGTTTTTCCCACGACCACCTGATGCTCCACCACCACTACCATCATTACCAGCTGGCAATGAACGAATGAACGCCCACGGCCACGACCTCTTCCACCAGACTTCTTCATTGTTTTAAAAACGTAACCAAAGTAACGGTATTTGTTACTGTAAAACAACTTACAAGATGAACTCAAACTTCTGTAGGATTTAGATATCCCTTTATAGGTGGGTGAGACTGCAAGGAAAATCAGGCACAATGTTACACACTCGGTTTTCTGTGGCACAAAATGAGACAGATGCCACAAACGCAGGACTGGCACTGAAGCACAAATGCCAATATTAATCTCCCACTATTTAATTTTTTTCAGGGAGAATTTAAACCCCCCCCCAAAAAAAAAAAACAGACACTAGGCTTTCTGTGGCCCACAATTTGAGATAGATGGCACACACGACTGGCACAGAAGCACAAATGCCAATATTAATCTCCCACTATTTTTTTTGTTTTCAGGGAGAATTTAAAAACCAAAATAAAAAAAAAAAACAGACACTAGGCTTTCTGTGGCCCAAAATTTGAGAGAGATGGCACACACGTCTTGCACTGAAGCACAAATGCCAATATTAATCTACCACTATTTTTTTTGTTTTCAGGGAGAATTTAAAAACCAAAATAAAAAAAAACAGACACTAGGCTTTCTGTGGCCAACAATTTGAGAGAGATGGCACCCACGACTGGCACTCAAGCACAAATGCCAATATTAATCTCCCACTATTTTTTTTTGTTTTCAGGGAGAATTTAAAAACCAAAATAAACAAAAAAAGACACTAGGCTTTCTGTGGCCCACAATTTGAGAGAGATGGCACACACGACTGGCACTCAAGCACAAATGCCAATATTAATCTCCCACTATTTTTTTTTGTTTTCAGGGAGAATTTAAAAACCAAAATAAACAAAAACAGACACTAGGCTTTCTGTGGCCCACAATTTGAGAGAGATGGCACACACGACTGGCACTCAAGCACAAATGCCAATATTAATCTCCCATTTATTTTTTTTAAAGGGAGAATTAAAAACTAAAAACAAAAACAGTATTGCAGACACTAGGCTTTCTGTGGCCCACAATTTGAGAGAGATGGCACACACGACTTGCACTGAAGCACAAATGCCAATATTAATCTCCCACTATTTTTTTTTTCAGGGAGAATTTAAAAACCAAAAAAAAACAGACATTAGGCTTTCTGTGGCCCACAATTTGAGAGAGATGGCACACACGACTGGCACAGGAGCAAAAATGCCAATATTAATCTCCCACTATTTATTTTTTTTCAGGGAGAATTTAAAAACCAAAATAAACAAAAAAAGACACTAGGTTTTCTGTGGCCCACAATTTGAGAGAGATGGCACACACGACTGGCACAGAAGCACAAATGCCAATATTAATCTCCCACTATTTTTTTTGTTTTCAGGGAGAATTTAAAAATCAAAATAAAAAAAACAGACACTAGGCTTTCTGTGGCCCACAATTTGAGAGAGATGGCATACACGACTTGAACTGAAGCACAAATGCCAATATTAATCTCCCACTATTTTTTTTTGTTTTCAGGGAGAATTTACAAACCAAAATAAAAGAAACAGACACTAGGCTTTCTGTGGCCCACAATTTGAGAGAGATGGCACACACAACTTGAACTGAAGCACAAATGCCAATATTAATCTCCCACTATTTTTTTGTTTTCAGGGAGAATTTACAAACCAAAATAAAAAAAACAGACACTAGGCTTTCTGTGGCCCACAATTTGAGAGAGATGGCACACACGACTGGCACAGAAGCACAAATGCCAATATTAATCTCCCACTATTAATTTTTTTTCAGGGAGAATTTAAAAACCAAAAAAAAAAAACAGTATTGCAGACACTAGGCTTTCTGTGGCCCACAATTTGAGAGAGATGGCACACACTGTTAGGGCTAGCGGAACGCACCAAATAATAAGACAGATAGTGTATGGTGAGTTTGCAGCCCGGGGTCCACCGTGCAGAGATGGAACCTGCTGCTAAGTAATGACGGACTATATGGCGGTACTCATAAGTATACACACGTGGGTTAAACTTCACCCAGCGTGAAGAAAGCGATCCTGTTGCGTCACAGAATCGCGGTACCGCACATAGAAGGCGAGCAAGTAGTCAGCGAACTCAACCCCAACTAGGATTGAAGTCCGATTAGACCCTTGCTGGCACAACACCGCAACTGGGTGTGTAAGGAAGCAGAATAACAATATTAGGGCACAAGAGTGCATGCGGTGCCGCACTGACGAACGCCACTAACCACCCAGGCTTGGGTAAGGAAAGCACAGAGGAAGTGCACGGCGCCGTACTGGCGGTCACAGCAACTGGACGCTGTAACGTGTGATTAGTGCTGTAGGATAAGTCGGGCGCTAGATAGCAACCATACACCTTCCGCGAACAGACATTCAATAGGGAAGGGGTATCCAAGGACGACTTGCACTCACAACAAACACACGTAAGCAAATGTACACTAGCGCATGGCCATGCGGTCATGCGCAGTTTATATAGTTGCAGCACAGGAAGTGGCCACAGAAACTTTGCCCTTCCAAGACCTGCCAAGAGGACCAATGGAATGTGCTGCAGAGCCTGAGCACATGACCCTCACTCTCCAACGGGAGATCTTGCCCTGGGCATGCTCAGTGTGTGCAGACAAGGACTTAGTCCCAGAGAAGTCCGCTCGCTGCTGACCAGCACTGGCTTTAATGGCAGAAGCTGAAGAAGCAGCAATAACTCTCTGGACAGAGTGAGACTGAGCAAGACGCTGGGACCGACGTCCCTGCTGAGCAGACTCCACTGCGGCTGGATAAGAATGGGAGACCGCAGCGGAGATGGCCCGAGATTCCCCCTGTGCAGAAGCGGGAACTCGAGACCTAACACACACGACTTGCACTGAAGCACAAATGACAATATTAATCTCCCACTCTTTTTTTTTCAGGGAGAATTTAAAAACCAAAAAAAACAGACACTAGGCTTTCTGTGGCCCACAATTTGAGAGAGATGGCACACACGACTGGCACAGAAGCAAAAATGCCAATATTAATCTCCCACTATTTATTTTTTTTCAGGGAGAATTTAAAAACCAAAATAAACAAAAAAAGACACTAGGCTTTCTGTGGCCCACAATTTGAGAGAGATGGCACACACGACTGGCACTCAAGCACAAATGCCAATATTAATCTCCCATATTTTTTTTTTTTAAGGGAGAATTAAAAACAAAAAAAAAAACAGTATTGCAGACACTAGGCTTTCTGTGGCCCACAATTTGAGAGAGATGCCACACACGCAGGACTGTCACTCGAGCAAAAATGCCAATATTAATCTCCCATATTGTTTTTTTAAGGGAGAATTAAAACCCCCCACAAAAAAACAGTATTGCAGACACTAGGCTTTCTGTGGCCCACAATTTGAGAGAGATGCCACACACGTAGGACTGTCACTCGAGCAAAAATGCCAATATTAATCTCTCATATTTTTTCTTTTTTTAAGGGAGAATTAATACCCCCCCAAAAAAAACAGTATTGCAGACACTAGGCTTTCTGTGGCCCACAATTTGAGAGAGATGCCACACACGCAGGACTGTCACTCAAGCACAAATGCCAATCTTAATCTCCCCCTTTTATTTTCCTGGGAGAATTGCCAAGAAATCAGGGCCAGTATTACACAATAGGCTTTCTGTGCCCCAAAATTGGAGAGAGATGGCACACACAGGACTGGCACTCTAGCAGAAATGCCAATCTTAATCTCCCACTACTTTTTTTTGTTAGGGAGAATTGTCAAGAAATCAGGCCCAGTATTACACACTAGGCTTTCTGTGCCCCAAAATTGTAGAGAGATGGCACACACAGGACTGGCACTTTAGCAGAAATGCCAATCTAAATCTCCCACTACTTTTTTTTGTTAGGGAGAATTGCCAAGAAATCAGGGCCAGTATTACACACTAGGCTTTCTGAGCCCCAAAATTGGAGAGAGATGGCACACACAGGAATGGCACTCTAGCTGAAATGCCAATCTTAATCTCCCACTACTTTTTTTGTTAGGGAGAATTGCCAAGAAATCAGGGCCAGTATTACACACTAGACTTTCTGTGCCCCAAAATTGGAGAGAGATGGCACACACAGGACTGGCACTCTAGCAGAAATGCCAATCTTAATCTCCCACTATTTTTTTTTTAGGGAGAATTAAAAAAATAAAAGGATTATAGACACTAGGCTTTCTATGCCCCACAATTGGAGAGAGATGGCACACACGACTGGCACTCAAGCACAAATGCCAAGATTAATCTCCCATTATTTTTTTTTTCAGGGAGAATTTAAAAAAAAAAAAAAAAAAAAAACAGGGACTGTCCTACAATTACTATCTCCCTGCAGTAATCTCAGCAAGGTATGGCAGGCAACAATAACAAGGAGTGGACTGCTGCACAAATTAAATCAAAAGTGTGGACAAACAAACAAGATAGCTGTGCAGAAAGGAAGGAACAACAGGATTTGTGCTTTGAAAAAAGCAGTTGGTTTGCACAGCGGCGTACACACAGCAATGCAGCTATCAGGGAGCCTTCTAGGGCAGCCCAATGAGCTACAGCGCTGAGGAAAAAAAATGTAGCTTCCACTGTCCCTGCAAACAAAAGGTGGTGTTGGACAGTGGAAATCGCTACAGCACAAGCGGTTTGGGGGTTAATGGACCCTGCCTAACGCTATCCCTGCTTCTGACGAAGCGGCAGCAAACTCTCCCTATGCTCAGATTAGCAGCAGTAACATGGCGGTCGGCGGGAACCCCCCTTTATAGCCCCTGTGACGCCGCAGACAGCAAGCCAATCACTGCAATGCCCTTCTGTAAGATGGTGGGGACCTGGACCTATGTCATCACGCTGCCCACACTCTGCGTCCACCTTCATTGGCTGAGAAATGGCGCTTTTCGCGTCATTGAAACGCGACTTTGGCGCGAAAGTCGCGTACCGCATGGCCGACCCCACACAGGGATCGGGTCGGGTTTCATGAAACCCGACTGTGCCAAAAGTCGGCGACTTTTGAAAATGAACGATCCGTTTCGCTCAACCCTAGTTGTATTCTAACCATATGGTGAATGAACTTTCCTTATGGTTTATAGTAGAACCAATACCAGTGTGTCAAGCGGCTGTTGTAAGCCATTTTTGTAATGAATCCACCAAGCATTGTACCATAGCTAAAGTTAAAACAGCTAAGCTTTTCTGCTTAACTAACTGTAACTATAGTGAGCTCCTATTTGCTTGATAACTTGATAACTTACAGCACCATTCTTTTGGAGAAAGACACATTGTCCTCCCTAGTCATTTTACACAAGCAAATAGAGATGAGCGGATCGATTCATGGAAGATACAGTTTAAGTCGAATTTCCAGAAACATTTGGACTCCTGAATTCTAATATTTCGAAGTTCAATTTGTTGTTCACATAAAAAAAAATCTTGCAGGCACCACTTCCCAAACTGCTGACTAGCTATACTTTGAACATACCTTGGCACTTTGATTGATAGTTTACTCAGCAAAGATGCGCTGCAGAGTCAGCTGTCACACTCTGAGGCATGATTATTGTTGCCACTCACAGTATTAGGCCGAAGTCACACTAGCATATAGCATCTGATGCGAGAACATGGGATGCGATATGCTAATGTCCCTCGGCTCCTGATTTGCTGTGAGCAGAAGCAAAGTTTCAGTGCTCTGTGCTCCGATTCTCTCACATGACAAGTTGCAGGAATTATACTGCACTCGTGGGATATCCGAGTGTAGTCCGATGTTTCAATCGCACCCATAGACTTGTATGGGTGCGAGTGAGCCGGCTCTCGCTGCCAATCACAGCATGGTGCCCCATGACTGAAAGTTTGCAGCTCCCGAGCGGAAATAAGTTCATTTTCTTCCGGTAGCCACTCTTTCAGTAAGGTGGCTGGGTAGCATTAGAACACTTTTATCTGCAGATTAACCCTATTTTTGCAGATAAACAGCATTTTCCAAAGTGACAGCTTTTCTTTAACCCCTTAGTGACAGAGCCAATTTGGTACTTAATGACCGAGCCCATTTTTACAATTCTGACCACTGTCCCTTTATGAGGTTATAACTCTAGGACGCTTTAACGGATCCCGCTGATTCTGAGACTGTTTTTTGTGACATATTGTACTTCATGATAGTGGTAACATTTCTTCAATATTACTTGCGATTATTTATGAAAAAAACAGAAATATGGCGAAAATGTTTAAAATTTTGCAATTTTCAAATTTTTGTATTTTTTATGTCCTTAAATCAGAGAGATATGTCACAAAAATTAGTTAATAAATAACATTTCCCACATGTCTACTTTACATGAGCACAATTTTGGAAACAAATTTTTTTTTTGTTAGGGAGTTATAAGGGTTAAAAGTTGACCAGCAATTTCTCATTTTTACAACACCATGTTTTTAGGGACCACATCACATTTGAAGTCATTTTGAGGGGTCTATATGATAGAAAATACCCAAGTATGACACCATTCTAAAAACTGCACCCCTCAAGGTGCTCAAAACCACATTCAAGAAGTTTATTTACCCTTTACGTGCTTCACAGGAACTGAAACAATGTGGAAGGAAAAAATGAACATTTAACTATTTTTTGCAAACATTTCAATTCAGAACCATTTTTTTTTTATTTTCACATGTGTAAAAACAGAAATGTAACCATAAATTTTGTTATGCAATTTCTCCTGAACACGTCAAAACCCCATATGTGGGGGTAAACCACTTTTTGGGCGCACCGCAGAGCTTGGAAGTGAAGCAGCGCCGTTTGACTTTTTCAATGCAGAATTGGCTGGAATTGAGATCGGACGCCATGTTGCGTTTGGAGAGCCCCTGATGTGCCTAAACAGTGGAAACTCCCCACAAGTGACACCATTTTGGAAACTAGACCCCTTAAGGAACTTATCTAGATGTGTGGTGAGCACTTTGAACCCCAAAGTGCTTCACAGAAGTTTATAACATAGAGCTGTGAAAATAAAAAAATCACATTTTTTCTACAAAAATGATCTTTTTGCCCCCAAATTTTTATTTTCACTAGGGTAACAGGAGAAATTAGACCATGAAAGTTGTTGTGCAATTTCTCCTGAGTATGTCGATACATCATATGTGGGGGTAAACCACTGTTTGGGCGCACCGCAGAGCTTGGAAGA
The DNA here is from genome assembly GCF_032444005.1 of Ranitomeya imitator. Lineage (NCBI taxonomy): Eukaryota > Metazoa > Chordata > Amphibia > Anura > Dendrobatidae > Ranitomeya > Ranitomeya imitator. Next base: position 283,144,706 of record NC_091286.1, read on the forward strand.
GAAGGAGTGCCGTTTTACTTTTTCAATGTAGAATTGGCTGGAATTGAGATCGGACGCTATGTCGCGTTTGGAGAGCCCCTGATGTGCCTAAACAGTGAAAACCCCCCACAAGTTACCCCATTTTGTAAACTAGACCCATTAAGGAACTTATTTAGATGTGTGGTGAGAACTTTAAACCCCCGGGTGCTTCACAGAAGTTTGTAACGTAGAGCCGTGAAAATAAAAAAATCGCATTTTTTCTACAAAAATGATCTTTTTGCCCCCAAATTTTTATTTTCACAAGTGTAACAGGAGAAATTAGACCACAAAAGTTGTTGTGCTATTTCTCCTGAGTACGTCAATACCCCATATGTGGAGGTAAACCACTGTTTGGGCGCACCGCAGAGCTTGGAAGAGAAGGAGTGCCGTTTTACTTTTTCAATGTAGAATTGGCTGGAATTGAGATCGGACGCCATGTCGCATTTGGAGAGCCCCTGATGTGCCTAAACAGTAGAAACCCTCCACAAGTGACCCCATTTTGGAAACTAGACCCCCCATGGAACTTATCTAGATGTGTGGTGAGAACTTTGAATACCCAAGTGCTTCACAGAAGTTTAGAATGCAGTCGTGAAAATAAAAAATATTTTTGTTCCCACAAAAAGGATATTGCAGCCCCCAAGTTTTTATTTTCACAAGGGCAACAGGAGAAATTGGACCACTAAAGTTGTTGTCCAATTTATCCCGAGTACGCTGATGCCCAATATGTGGGGGTAAACCACTGTTTGGGCGCACAGCAGAGCTCGGAAAGGAAGGAACGCCGTTTTGGAATGCAGACTTAGATAGAATGGTCTGTGGGCATTATGTTGCGTTTGCAGAGCCCCTGATGTACCTAAACAGAAGTCTCCCCCCACAAGTGACCCCATTTTCGAACCTAGACCCCCCAAGGAACTTATATAGATGTGTGGTGAGAACTTTGAATGCCCAAGTGCTTCACAGAAGTTTATAATGCAGAGTCGTGAAAATAAAAAATATTTTTTTTTCCAAAAAAAAGATTTTGTAGCCCCCAAGTTTTAATTTTTACAAGGGTAATAGGAGAAATTGGACCACAAAAGTTGTTGTCCAATTTATCCCGAGTATGCTGATGCCCCATATGTGGGGGTAACCCACTGTTTGGGCACACGGCAGAGCTCAGAAGGGAGGGAGCACCATTTGACTTTTTGAGCGCAAAATTGGCTGTCGTGTTTGGACACAACCTGATGTACCTAAACAGTGGAAACCCCTCAATTCTAACTCCAACCCTAACCCCAACACACCCCTAACCCTAATCCCAACCCGATCCATAATTCTAATCACAACCCTAACGATAATCACAACCCTTACCCCAAAACAACCCTAATGTCAACCCTAACCATAACCCTAATCAAAACCCTAAATCCAACACACCCCTAATCCTAATCTCAACCCTAACCTCAAACCTAACCCTAATCCCAATACACCCCTAATCCCAAACCTAACCTTAACCCTAATCCCAAACCTATCCCTAATCCCAAGCGTAACCCTAATGCCAACCCTAATCCAAACCCTAACCCTAACTTTAGCCACAACCCTAGCCCTAACTTTAGCCGCAACCCTAGCCCTAACTTTAGCCCCAACACTAGCCCTAACCATAACCCTAAATTTAGCCCCAACCCTAACCCTAACTTTAGCTCCAACCCTAACCCTAGCCCTAAGGCTACTTTCACACTTGCTATAAAGGCACAGATGATTGGCCTCGGGGAGACCAAAACATCCAACACTGCGGAGACTGTCATGATCCCAATGGCAGGGGATCACAAAAGGACAAGCACAAAAACAAAACAAGCTCTAGGGAGATGGAACCTGAGCTGACCGCGATCCTGAACCTAAACACACAACTAGCAGTAGCCGGGGAACGTGCCTACGATGATTCCTAGACGTCTCGCGCCAGCCGAAGGATTAACTTCCCCTATCAGAAGAAACACAGACCTCACTTGCCTCCAGAGAAACAACCCACAGAAATAGCAGCCCCCCACATGTAATAACGGTGAAATGAGAGGAAAGCACATACGTAGTTATGAAAATAGAATCAGCAAAAATGAGGCCCGCTAAAGCTAGATAGCAGAGGATACAAAAGTGAACTGCGCGGTCAGCGAAAAACCCTTGAAAAAACCATCCTGAAATTACTTGAACTCATGTGCCAACTCATGGAACATGAGGAGTAATTTCAGCCCACTAGAGCAACCAGCAGCAAGGAATCACATATCTGCAAGCTGGACTAAGACAAAAATTAAGCAAAACGTGGAACAGGAAAATCAAAACTTAGCTTGTCCTGAAGATAACAGACGCAGGGAGCAGAGGTAAAAAGACACGCTGATTACATTGATAGCCGGCGAGGAAATGACAAAAAAGCCAGGTTAAATAGGTTAAATCCCATAACCTGATGGAACAGGTGGAGACCAGAGACCGCAGAGAACACAAGTCACCCAGTACCATCAGTAACCACCAGAGGGAGCCCAAAAACCGAACTCACAACAGGAGACACCATCACGTGTTTCTCAACGCAGTGATTCCAGAACACTGCCCCCATCCCTTATGGGAAATATGCAGATGCATGTAAAGAAGCTACGGAGACACCATCACATGTTTCTCGACGCAAGCAGTGAATAGGCAGGCCTTTCCCCGGGAAGGAACAACCACGGGAAGGGCAGCATCCTATGAAGGAAAGCCACCTATGCCAAGCATGGTATCCATCCACAGACAGCTGTTTGCGTCATTTGGCATCCGTCACAATCCGTTGTTTTGGACAAAAAGCAGATCCTGCAAATGTGCCCGCAGGATGCATTTTTTGCCCATAGACTTGTATTCGGCACAAAAAATCGTTCAATGTAACTTTTTTTGTACGTTGCATCCGCCATTTCCGACCGCGCATGCGTGGCCGTAACTCCGCCCCCTCCTCCCCAGGACATAGATTGGGCAGCGGATGCGTTGAAAAACTGCATCCGCTGCCCACGTTGTGCACAATTTTCACAACGTGCGTCGGTATGTCGGGCCGATGCATTGTGACGGCCCCGTACCGACGCAAGTGTGAAAGAAGCCTAACCCTAAATTTAGCCCCAACCCTAACCCTATATTTAGCCCCAACCCTAGCCCTAACCCTAAATTTAGCCCTAACCCTAGCCCTAACCCTAGCCCTAACCCTGGCCCTAGCCCTAACCCTAACCCTAACCCTAGCCCTAACCCTAACCCTAGCCCTAACCCTAATTTTAGCCCCAACTGCTTTCTCCTGCCGGCCGGCAGATGGCGACAGATGGCGGGCGCACTGTGCATGCGCCCGCCATTTTGTTTCCCAAAGAAGACGCCGGCGGGCAGGAGAGGAAGCAGGAGGACCCAGGGACACCGGTAAGTATAATAGGGTCCCCGAATCCCCCTATTTCTCTGTCCTCTGATGTGCGATCACATCAGAGGACAGAGAATTACACACCACTTTTTTTTTTTTGCGATCACCGGTAAACAGTTAATTACCGGCGAACGCAAAACAGGGGTCGGTATAACCGACCCCGATCATGTTCTTTGGGGTCTCGGCTACCCCCGGCAGCCGAGACCCCAAAGATCCTCCCGGTGCCGGCCGTCACCGGAAAAAGATGGTGGGGCCCATCGGGAGCCACGAGGAGCACCGGGGGAGACAGGTGAGTATTGGGGGCTATCTCGGACCCCATTTCTCTGTCCTCTGATGTGCGATCACATCGGAGGACAGAGAAATTAAAAGGGAAATCGCGTGGTTTTTTTTTGCGATCACCGGTAAACGGTTAATTACCGGCGATCGCAAAAGCGGGGTCGGTAAAAAAAACCCCTGAATCATGTTCTCTGGGGTCTCGGCTACCCCTGGCAGCCGAGACCCCGGAGAAAATCGGACTTTGGGGGCGCTATTTACTTTTTCCACAGCTCCGTTAATTATCGGCGCTGTGGTTTAAGTACCCTTAACTGCCGCCGTTAAAAGGCGTATCGGCGGTCGTTAAGGGGTTAAAATTCAAAAAAATATTTGTTTTACATTTGCTTACCAAAAATGTGCTCTTTTAAAACAGATAGTAAGTCATGGCCAGATAAAAATATTAGGTAAGAGCAACTTCTGTAAACACAAAGTTTTGCGTTATGACTAATCAGTGATAATCTATTTTACTATAATAAACCTTTTATTGTCACAGCTACTATTTTACCACCGTTAAAACATTTTCTTGATTTTATTCTATAACGTAAACAGTCAGATAGTTTCCTTTGCAAAAGCTTTAAACAATGCAATGTGATAAACAGCCACTTAAATAAAACGGTACATTGAGTTCTAGTAAGAATCATATGCAGTATGCTTTATCTTGCATGAATTATAGCAACTTTTAATCTGTCACCTGCATTGCACTTCTAAATGTATTGTCCATATATATATACACCAACTCTTATCACATTACTCATGGTGTTTAACTAGAAAAGCCTCTGACTTTCTCCAATGTCGCATATCTGGAAAGCAATACATCACGAATTTTGTATTTCAAGACATCTCAAACAAGCAGTATGCTGAATTGGGAATAAGCTGAAAGCAGAGAACTTTACATAAATAATCCTTTTTTACTGCTCAAAGGAAATGAGTCTTTCTTCTTGCAAGGTTTTTGTACACCTTCCAATAAGTTACTACATGTAAAAAGAACATTTAGCAATTTTCTTCCTTTTAACTTGCTGCCCACTCTCCATATTAGGCCAGTCTCACACGTCCAGATATTTCTGGTACCGGAAGAAACGGTCCTGGAGCTATCTGTGTCCGTGTGTGCACGTAGGCCATCCATGTGCTGTCCGTGTGCTGTCCGTGTCTCAGTGTCCGTGTATTGAAACATTTTTTTTCAATTTTAACCCTATGACTTAAAAAAAGCACACGCACGGCACACGGATACGTATCCGTGTGCGGTACGTGTTTACAAGCACCCATTAACTTTAATGGGTCCGTGTGATCTGTGCGCTCCCACGAACACTGACATGTCTCCGTGTTTTTCACATGGACATACGGTCCGTGAAAACTCACTGACATCTGCAGAGACAAATTTATTTTAATGTGTCTACGTGAGTCAGTGTCTCCAGTACGTGAGGAAACTGTCACCACACGTACCGAAGCCACTGACGTGTGAAACCGGCCTAAGACTGGTATGTTCATCAAAAGCAATTTAAATTTGTTTGAGAGGACAGGTGCATCTTATCTGTCATTTTGGGATTGGACTTTCCTTATTGCTACTTTAAATGGTCAATTCGATTTATTGGCTTTAAACCAGTTCACAATTTATGACGAAAATATACGTCATGAGATCAGGTGGAGATTCTTGTACTGTGATGTCCTTTTTCATCAGGTGATTTAACTGGTTGAATCTATGCATTAATCAAACATCACCTTGAACAAAGCTATAACACACTGTTCTTTCGGCACCTTTAGGCCATGTGCACACGCTTCGGATTACTCTGCGGATTTTTCTGGACTGATTTTGGTAAATCCGCAGGTAAACCGCACTGTGGATTTCCTGCGGAGTTACCGTGGATTTGCCGCAATTTTTTTGCGGCTTTTGAGCGGATTCCACCTACTGTTTTACACCTGCAGATTCCAATTAGGCCATTCTCACACGTCCAGATAATTCCGGTACCGGAGAAATCGGTACCGGAGTTATCCGTGTCTGTGTGTCCGTGTGCTCATGTGGCACATCAGTGTGGCAGACGTGCGGCAGCCGTGTGCCGCCTGAGGACCACACGGACCGTGCAGGAGAGACAGCACTGTCCCCTGCGTGTGGTGATGAAGGTGGCATTCATCTCTTCTCCCCTGCAGCGCTCACTGGAGAGAAGGGATGAAAGATCAAGGTTTTTTTGTTAAAAATAAAGTTTGGGGTCATCTTCCGCCTCCCACCTCTCCCCACCCACTGAGCGCCCGCCCGCTTGCAGAGAAATACCCAGCTCCCATGATGCCTCCTCTCAGCGCCGGCAGCTTGTCCTGTGTGAGCAGTCACGTGGTACAGCTCATTACAGTGATGAATATGCGGCTCCACCCCTATGGAGGTGGAGCCGCATATTCATCATTGCCTGTCAGGTTTCCCTAGTCACCAGGCAACCCCCACATGTACTTATGCTGGCAACAGATGCAAATCATTCAGCTACGATGGTAAAAACTAAATCTCAGAGCACTAAAAATACTCGGAGGACCCCCGAGCGTGCTCGGGAAATCTCGAGTACCGAGTATATTTGCTCATCACTATTTATAACCTCCACCAACCAATTCTGTAAGCGATTTAGATATATCTCCCCTATATGTGCGTACCCACGCCAACCAATTACAGCGCAGATTTCATCTCACACTTGCTATAGAAAAAAAAATTAAAGATGAACGCTCATTGGTTTCTGTGTGCAACAAAAACATTTTCTTTTTCGAAAAGTATAGATGTAGGCCCATTTGTACCAATGTCCACCTTGTGCAGTGAGAATGGCAAAACCAAGCATGCCTCATCTCACTGCGCACTAAGACCGCTAAAAAATACCAGGTGTCTACTGAGCATGTGCAACCTGTCATGAAAGAGCTACAGGCAAAAGTCTTTGACGAGCAGATTTTCAGGGGGTGACTCCAGGGGCAGGGGCACATTTGGAAATTGATTGTACTTGACAAGTTTATTTCTTTAAAAGAAGATTGTTACATACATAGCCATGCAGAGTTACCCAGAATCAATAATAACAGAATCATATAGGTACACCACTGCATGTATCTCCAGACAGTAGTCAGGAAAACAACTGCCAACCATAGGTAAACACCAAAACCGCACTAGCAGCATAAACTTCCCATAAAAATAACTTTATTAGTACAAAACACATAAAAAACTGTACAGCAGGTAATTGGACAACAGGGAAACGCAGGACACGCACTACATGTCGGTACATATGCCCACAGGCTCAGAGCAGATTAGCTGCGACGGTATAGAAATACTAAAACAGGTATAAGCCATACACTGTGGGACCCATACTTAATAATATAGGGAATCAATGCCCCAGACAGCGCACATAGTAACATACCAGAATAACACCAGTGTATAGTAAGTATAACTACCTGATACCATACACAGCCAAAGACTCCGAGCACACCCGACGTACGTTTCGGAGCTACCTGCTCCTTCCTCAGGGGATTTAGGATTTAAATCCACTGAGATAAGATTGGTGTGGCATGGATAACCCCTTTAAAGGGAAAATCTCGCCACATTTTTGCTCCTTAATCTAAGAGCAGCATAATATAGGGGCAGAGACCCTGATTCCAGCAAAGTGTCACTCACTGGGCTGTTTGCTGTAGTTTAGATAAAATCACTGGTTTATCAGCAGGCGATCAATAGAGTACAAGAAATCTGCAGCAAAAATCAGGGTCTCTATCCCCAAAATCCTGCTGCTCTCCAACGGGACAGCAAAAACCTGGTGACAGATTCCTTTTAATGAACCAATCCCAAGGTTTGTAATCTGTAACCATGGAGATACATAGATTTGCACAGGAGCTGTGTACACAAAATGAGTTAAGTCTTTTTTTTAGTTGCCAAAATGCACAAAGTAAGGCCATGTTCACACATGGCTGTATTCAGTCACTATTTTACCTCAGTATCTGTAAACCAAAACCTCGAGTGGAACAATCAGAGGAAAAGTATACTAGAAACGCGTCACCACTTCTGTATTTATCACCCACTCCTGGTTTTTGGCTTATAAATACTGAGGTAAAATACTGACCAAATACTGATCGTGTGAATGTGGCCTTATAATCACTTTTTGTTCATTAAAATTGCACACTGTAAGAAACAGAACAAACACTCAAATAACAGCAGAAATCAATCTCTTGCTTTTTGAGTAGAATTACCACAAGATTATTTTCGTTTGAATCACCCTTACCATAAATCACTGGCCTTTGGATGCTCTTGAAAGCAGTCTAGAATGTGTCTTCATTTTATATCCAGACTTGCCTTTCATTTGTTGCCAAAGGGGAATGGTAAAGACTCATCTTTTAGTCAGGACAGGCAGTCTGGTAAATTTCATTTTCCCAATAAAACTCTCTCTCTAAATATGCATCAGAATATCTGAAGAAGTGACATTGTGTACTAGGCAAACAGATGACTTTGTTCTCTATTTGTACAGGTAATATATATAGAACATATGGTACATTGCAATTCAAGCATTCCTTGGTGTAAAGCATATCGTAGTCTGGCACTAATCTATTCCTGTGCTTACTTGTTTTTACTTTAGTTCTTCTATATCTTAGTTAATTTGTGCATTTACTAATTTTAGACTTTTTTTTCGTTTTCACTCTGTACAAGTATGATCAATTTAGAAACGATCACATGTAGCAAAACTTTTCTCCCTATTTTCATATTACAATATTTTAATTTAGTTGGTTTCTAAACATCAAAGTAAAAAAAAATAAATAACAAAACTATTTTTTTACATAAAAGTCCACACTATTACAAAGAATGGATATGCAAATATTGGACTCCTATTAAAAGCTTGTTCCTGTATCCCCCGTCGATCTTCACAATTCCTCTTCTAGCTGAGGTCACCTGTGATTTCCATAAGCAATTAGTGGCTTTTGATTGGTTGCACCCTCAAAATCTGCTAAGGCCTCTTTCACACTGTTCTCTCTCCGACAGCTAATCTGTTACATCTGATTATTTGCATAATGCTGCAGGTTATTTATTAATTTGTCCTTACTGTTTTGGCTCGCTCTAGTGGCCAGAGTTATGTTTACGGTTCTTTTTTCTGTTTTCTATCTCTTATGTCTTATTTCCTCCCCTTTGCAGTGCATTGTGGTAGCTCAGCCTCCATTTTCCTGCACTCAGCTTTCTGGAAGGGATATCTCCCTTTTACTGTCCCCTTGCGATTGCATTGCCGGTATGTATTTATGCCTTCTGCAGGCAATTTCTGCTCTAATATTAGCCTAGCTCAGTCAATTGTATCCCTAGGTCAGTAACTAGCTTTGTAATTGTTCATGCATAATGTACAACATGTGTAGTATGTATTTTTGCTGTACCATGCACTGATTGTATGTATATAATTGCTTACAGTTTCATCGCATCAATGTACTAACACGTTCAATAAAAGCACAGACTCAATCGCAGTCTCCTTATTGGACTCCAATATAGCGGTTTAGCTGCCTGTATAGCTACATGAGCCTGCCATTTAGGAAGGACAGAACACAAACATCCATGTCTCCGGTACGTGTGGTCACAGTTTTGACACATACCAGAGACACTGACACACATTGACCCATTCAAATGAAAAGGTCTGTGCACATGTCAGTGTGTTTCTATGGACCATGTGTCCGTGTCATGCACACGTAGACATGTTGTTTTTTTACCATCAGCATTGGCTGCAAAGCATCCTGCACACATGCACATGGATAACACACATGGATGTAATCTATGTGACACACATCGGCATCGGGGAAGAAGCGCTACAGTAAGCGCTGCTCCCCGGTAACCCCATGCTTAAGATGGCTCTCATCATTCTTCCCAGCTCTGCCGGCGATAGGCATGAGCAGAGGAGAATGATGAGCGTTATATTCATGTCAGAACAATGACAGCAGGTGGGGGCTTTTGGAACTATTACAGTGACAGCAAGAGCTGATGATGGGGTATTCCTCATCTGCCACCTGTACTATAATTAAATAAATTAATGAAAAATGCGGCGTGGGTTCCCCCATATTTTCTCTAACCAGACAGGCCAAACTCACAGCTAGGACTTGCAATCCTCAGCTGTCAGCTTCAGCAAAGCTGGTTACCAAGAATAGAGGGGTCTCCTTGCTGTTTTTTTAACCCCTTCATGACCCAGCCTATTTTGACCTTAAAGACCTTGCCGTTTTTTGCAATTCTGACCAGTGTCCCTTTATGAGGTAATAACTCAGGAACGCTTCAACGGATCCTAGCGGTTCTGAGACTGTTTTTTCGTGACATATTGGGCTTCATGTTAGTGGTAAATTTAGGTCAATAAATTCTGCATTTATTTGTGATAAAAACGGAAATTTGGCGAAAATTTTGAAAATTTCGCAATTTTCACATTTTGAATTTTTATTCTGTTAAACCAGAGAGTTATGTGACACAAAATAGTTAATAAATAACATTTCCCACATGTATACTTTACATTAGCACAATTTTGGAAACAACATTTTTTTTGCTAGGAAGTAATAAGGGTTAAAATTTGACCAGCGATTTCTCATTTTTACAACGAAATTTACAAAACCATTTTTTTTAGGGACCACCTCACATTTGAAGTCAGTTTGAGGGGTCTATATGGCTGAAAATACCCCAAAGTGACACCATTCTAAAAACTGCACCCCTCAAGGTACTCAAAACCACATTCAAGAAGTTTATTAACCCTTCAGGTGCTTCACAGCAGCAGAAGCAACATGGAAGGAAAAAATGAACATTTAACTTTTTAGTCACAAAAATTATCTTTTAGCAACAATTTTTTTATTTTCCCAATGGTAAAAGGAGAAACTGAACCACGAATGTTGTTGTCCAATTTGTCCTGAGTACGCTGATACCTCATATGTGGGGGTAAACCACTGTTTGGGCGTACGGCAGGGCTTGGAAGGGAAGGAGCACCATTTGACTTTTTGAATGAAAAATTGGCTCTACTCTTTAGCGGACACCATGTCACGTTTGGAGAGTCCCCGTGTGCCTAAAAATTGGAGCTCCCCCACAAGTGACCCCATTTTGGAAACTAGATGCCCCAAGGAACTTATCTAGATGCATAGTGAGCACTTTGAACCCCCAGGTGCTTCACAAATTGATCCGTAAAAATGAAAAAGTACTTTTTTTTCACAAAAAAATTCTTTTAGCCTCAATTTTTTCATTTTCACATGGGCAACAGGATAAAATGGATCCTAAAATTTGTTGGGCAATTTCTCCTGAGTACACCAATGCCTCACATGTGGGGGTAAACCACTGTTTGGGCACATGGTAAGGCTCGGAAGGGAAGGAGCGCCATTTGACTTTTTGAATGAAAAATTATCTCCATCGTTAGCGGACACCATGTCATGTTTGGAGAGCCCCTGTGTGCCTAAACATTGGCGCTCCCCCACAAGTGACCCCATTTTGGAAACTAGACCCCTCAAGGAACTTATCTAGATGCCCAGTGAGCACTTTAAACCCTCAGGTGCTTCACAAATTGATCTGTAAAAATGAAAAAGTACTTTTTTTTCACAAAAAAAATTTTTCGCCTCAATTTTTTCATTTTCACATAGGCAATAGGATAAAATGGATCATAAAATTTGTTGGGCAATTTCTCCCGAGTACCCCGATACCTCATATGTGGGTGTAAACCACTGTTTGGGCACTCGGCAGGGCTCGGAAGGGAAGGCGCGCCATTTGACTTTTTGAATGGAAAATTAGCTCCAATTGTTAGCGGACACCATGTCGCGTTTGGAGAGCCCCTGTGTGCCTAAACATTGGAGCTCCCCCACAAGTGACCCCATTTTGGAAACTAGACCCCCCAAGGAACTTATCTAGATGCATATTGAGCACTTTAAACCCCCAGGTGCTTCACAGAAGTTTATAACGCAGAGCCATGAAAATAAAAAATAATTTTTCTTTCCTCAAAAATGATTTTTAACCTGGAATTTCCTATTTTGCCAAGGGTAATAGGAGAAATTGGACCCCAAATGTTGTTGTCCAGTTTGTCCTGAGTACGCTGATACCCCATATGTGGGGGTAAACCACTGTTTGGGCGCACGGTAGGGCTCGGAAGGGAAGGCACGCCATTTGGCTTTTTAAATGGAAAATTAGCTCCAATCATTAGCGGACACCATGTCACGTTTGGAGAGCCCCTGTGTGCCTAAACATTGAAGATCCCCCAGAAATGACCCCATTTTGGAAACTAGACCCCCAATGGAACTAATCTAGATGTGTGGTGAGGACTTTGAACCCCCAAGTGCTTCACAGAAGTTTATAACGCAGAGCCATGAAAATAAAAAAAAAAATTATTTTCTCAAAAATGATCTTTTAGCCTGCAATTTTTTATTTTCCCAAGAGTAACAGGAGAAATTTGACCCCAAAAGTTGTTGTCCAGTTTCTCCTGAGTACGCTGATACCCCATATTTGGGGGTAAACCACTGTTTGGGCACATGCCGGGGCTCGGAAGTGAAGTAGTGACGTTTTGAAATGCAGACATTGATGGAATGCTCTGTGGGCGTCACGTTGCGTTTGCAGAGCCCCTGATGTGGCTTAACAGTAGAAACCCCCCACAAGTGACCCCATTTTGGAAACTAGACCCCGAAAGGAACTTATCTAGATGTGTGGTGAGCACTTTGAACCCCCAAGTGCTTCACAGAAGTTTATAATGCAGAGCCGTGAAAATAATAAATACGTTTTCTTTCCTCAAAAATAATTATTTAGCCCAGAATTTTTTAATTTTCCCAAGGGTAACAGGAGAAATTTGACCCCAATATTTGTTGTCCAGTTTCTCTTGAGTACGGTGATACCCCATATGTGGGGGTAAACTACTGTTTGGGTACATGCCGGGGCTCTGAATTGAAGTAGTGACGTTTTGAAATGCAGACTTTGATGGAATGCTCTGCGGGTGTCACGTTGCGTTTGCAGAGCCCCTGATGTGGCTAAACAGTAGAAACCCCCCACAAGTGACCCTATTTTGGAAACTAGACCCCGAAAGGAACTTATCTAGATGTGCGGTGAGCACTTTGAACCACCAAGTGCTTCATAGAAGTTTATAATGCAGAGCCGTGAAAATAATAAATATGTTTTCTTTCCTCAAAAATAATTATTTAGCCCAGAATTTTTTTTTTCCCAAGGGTTACAGGAGAAATTGGACCCCAAAAGTTGTTGTCCAGTTTCTCCTGAGTACGCTGATACCCCATGTGTGGAGGTAAACCACTGTTTGGGCACACGTCGGGGCTCAGAAGGGAAGTAGTGACTTTTGAAATGCAGACTTTGATGGAATGGTCTGCGGGCGTCACGTTGCGTTTGCAGAGCCCCTGGTGTACCTAAACAGTAGAAACCCCCCACAAGTGACCCCATTTTAGAAACTAGACCCCCCAAGGAAGTTATCTAGATATGTGGTGAGCACTTTGAACCCCCAAGTGCTTCACAGACGTTTACAACGCAGAGCCGTGAAAATAAAAAATCATTTTTCTTTCCTCAAAAATGATGTTTTAGCAAGCAATTTTTTATTTTCACAAGGGTAACAGGAGAAATTGCACCCCAGTAATTGTTGCGCCGTTTATCCTGAGTATGCTGGTACCCAATATATGGGGGTAAACCACTGTTTGGGCACACGTCGGGGCTCGGAATTGAGGGAGCACCATTTGACTTTTTGAATACGAGATTGGCTGGAATCAATGGTGGCGCCATGTTGCGTTTGGAGACCCCTGATGTGCCTAAACAGTGGTAACCCCTCAATTCTAACGCCAACACACCCCTAACCCTTTTCCCAACTGTAGCCGAAACCCTAACCACAACCCTAACCCCAACACACCCCTAACCCTAACCACAACCCTAATTCCAACCCAACCCTAACCCTAAGGCTATGTGCCCACGTTGCGGATTCGTGTGAGATTTTTCAGCATCATTTTTGAAAAATCCGCGGGTAAAAGGCACTGCGTTTTACCTGCGGATTTTCCGCGGATTTCCAGTGTTTTTTGTGCGGATTTCACCTGCGGATTCCTATTGAGGAACAGGTGTAAAACGCTGTGGAATCCGCACAAAGAATTGACATGCTGCGGAAAATACAACGCAGCGTTTCCGCGCGGTATTTTCCGCACCATGGGAACAGCAGATTTGGTTTTCCATAGGTTTACATGGTACTGTAAACCTGATGGAACACTGCTGCGAATTCGCAGCGGCCAATCCGCACCGTGTGCACATAGCCTAATTCTAAAGGTATGTGCACACGCTGCGGAAAACGCTGCGGATCCGCAGCAGTTTCCCATGAGTTTACAGTTCAATGTAAACCTATGGAAAACAAAAATCGCTGTACACATGCTGCAGAAAAACTGCACGGAAACGCAGCGGTTTACATTCCGCAGCATGTCACTTCTTTGTGCGGATTCCGCAGCGGTTTTACAACTGCTCTAATAGAAAATCGCAGTTGTAAAACCGCAGTGAAATGTGCAGAAAAAATGCGGTAAATCCGCCATAAATCAGCAGCGGTTTAGCACTGCGGATTTATCAAATCCGCAGAGGAACAGAATACGTGTGCACATACCGAAACCCTAACCCTAGCCCTACCCCTAACCCTACCCCTAACCCTACCCCTAACCCTAACCCTAGCCCTACCCCTACCCCTAACCTTACCCCTAACCCTAACCCTAACCCTACCCCTAACCCTACCCCTAACCCTACCCCTAACCCTAGCCCTAGCCCTAACCCTACCCCTAACCCTAACCCTATTCTAACATTAGTGGAAAAAAAAATTCTTTATTTTTTTTATTGTCCCTACCTAAGGGGGTGACAAAGGGGGGGGGTCATTTATTATTTTTTTTATTTTGATCACTGAGATATAATCTATCTCAGTGATCAAAATGCACTTTGGAACGAATCTGCCGGCCGGTAGATTCGGCGGGCGCACTGCGCATGCGCCCGCCATTTTGGAAGATGGCGGCGCCCAGGGAGAAGACGGACGGACCCCGGCAGGATCGGTAAGTATGATGGGGTGGGGTGGAGAACGGGGGGGGGGGATCGGAGCATAGGGGGGTGGATCGGAGCGCGGCAGGGGTGGAACGGAGCACGGGGGTGGAACGGAGCACGGGGGGGTGGAACGGAGCTCGGGGGGGGTGGATCGGAGTGCAGGGGGGGTGATTGGAGCACGGGGGGGGGGTGATTGGAGCACGGGGGGAGCGGACAAGAGCACGGGGGGAGCGGAGCACAGTACGGAGGGGAGCCGGAGCAGTGTACCGGACAGATCGGAGGGCTGGGGGGGCGATCGGTGGGGTGGGGGCACATTAGTGTTTCCAGCCATGGCCGAAGATATTGCAGCATCGGCCATGGCTAGATTGTAATATTTCACCAGTTATAATAGGTGAAATATTACAAATCGCTCTGATTGGCAGTTTCACTTTCAACAGCCAATCAGAGCGATCGTAGCCACAGGGGGGTGAAGCCACCCCCCCGGGCTAAACTACCACTCCCCCTGTCCCTGCAGATCGGGTGAAATGGGAGTTAACCCTTTCACCCGATCTGCAGGGACGCGATCTTTCCATGACGCCACATAGGCATCATGGGTCGGATTGGCACCGACTTTCATGACGCCTACGTGGCGTCATGGGTCGGGAAGGGGTTAAATGATTTAAATAAATCATTTTAAAAAATGTCATGCGGTCCTCACATTTTTGACCCACTGGGGTCGATTCTCCCTAAGATGCCTTTCTAAAGTAGAAACCGGGGGCTGGTATTCTCAAGCTCGTAAGAGGCCATAGATATTGACCCCCAGCCTAAAAATAGCAGCCTGCAGCTGCCCAGAAAAGGCAAATCTATTAGATGTGACAATTTTGGCGCTTCACCCGGCTCTTCCCACTTGCCCTATAGCAGTGGCAAGTGGTATTCATATTTGTGGGGTTGATGTCAACTTTGTATTGTCAGGTGACATAAAACCCATGATGTACTAATGGAGAAGAGACTATAAGACACCTATCCATTAGTAATCCTATAGTTATATGGTAAATAAAGACACAGCCAGAATAAAGTCCTTTATTAGAAACAAAACAAAACATAGTTTTTCTTTAAAAATAACAAACAGTTATACTTACCAGATAACTAATTCTACCGAAGCCCTTGTTCTCCTGTAATAAAAATAAAATAAAAAAGCAACAATATACCATACCTGTCTGTCTTTCTGTCCCACGCCATAATCCATGTCTGGGGTATAAATTGTTTTCAACCTGGACGGTGCCAAGATGCGACCGTCCAGGCAGAGAACCACTGGTGAATGATGCGCAGCATCATTCACCAGTGGTGACATCATCAAGGTTCTCAACCAGGCTGAACTGTGGTGACCTCAGGACAATGGGAAAATGCCAGTGATGAGGTCACCACAGTTCAAGCTCAGTTACTTCACAGCAGATCTCAGTGAGAATTTCTGTGTTTATCCCCCAGACATAGATTACGGCATGGGACAGAATGACATACAGATATGTGTTGTGGATTCTGTTTTTGGGCTCCCTCTGGTGGTTACAGATGGTACTGGGTGACTTGTGTTCTCTGCGGTCTCTGGTGTCCACCTGTTCTATCAGGATATGGGAGTTTCCTATTTAACCTGGCTTTCTTGTCATTTCCTCGCCGGCGATCAATGTAATCAGTGTGTCTTGTTACCTCTGCTTTCCGCTTCTGTAATCATCAGGACAAGCTAAGTTTTTGATTTTCCTGTTCCACGTTTTGCTTTATTTTTGTTTTAGTCCAGCTTGCAGTTATGTGATTCCTTGTTGCTGGTTGCTCTAGTGGGCTGATATTACTCCTCATGTTCCATGAGTTGGCACATGAGTTCAGGTAATTTCAGGATGGTTTTTTGTAGGGTTTTTCGCTGACCGCGCAGTTCACTTTTGTATCCTCTGCTATCTAGTTTTAGCGGGCCTCATTTTGCTGAATCTGTTTTCATTACTACGTATGTGCTTTCCTCTCATTTCACCGTCATTACATGTGGGGGGCTGCTATTTTTGTGGGGTGTTTCTCTGGAGGCAAGAGAGGTCTTTGTTTCTTCTAATAGGGGAAGCTAGTCCTTCGGCTGGCGCGAGACGTCTAGAATCATCGTAGGCACGTTCCCCGGCTGCTGCTAGTGTTGTGAATTAGGTTCAGGATCGCGGTCAGCTCAGTTTCCATCACCCTAGAGCTTGTTCTGTTTTTTGTGTGCTTGTCCTTTTGTGATCCCCTGCTATTGGGATCATGACAGTATCGCCGGCCCGAAAAGTGGTAATCGTATTGGCTGAAGTAGGAGGAAAAGTAGTCTGAGGAATTTTTTTTTTTTTTTTTCCTTCCCTCAGAATTTGCTGCCTAGCCTTAATTGCAGCCTGGCTGCGTCTTACCTCCTCTTAATCCTTGAATGGCTCTGACCTCAGCTGTTTATCATGGACGTCCAGAGTTTGGCTTCCAGCCTGAATAATCTTGCTGCTAAGGTTCAAAATATACAAGATTTTGTTGTACATGCTCCTATGACTGAACCTAGAATTCCTATCCCAGAGTTTTTTTCTGGAGATAGATCTAGTTTTCTGAATTTTAGGAACAATTGCAAGTTGTTTCTTTCTTTGAAATCTCGCTCCTCTGGAGACCCTGCTCAGCAAGTCAAAATTGTAATATCTTTCCTGCGGGGTGACCCTCAGAATTGGGCATTTGCATTGGCACCAGGGGATCCTGCGTTGCTCAATGTGGATGCGTTTTTTCTGGCATTGGGTTTGCTCTATGAGGAACCTAACCTAGAGATTCAGGCTGAAAAAGCTTTATTGGCTCTCTCTCAGGGGCAAGATGAAGCAGAAATATATTGTCAGAAATTTCGGAAATGGTCGGTGCTTACTCAGTGGAATGAGTGCGCTCTGGCTGCAAAATTCAGAGATGGCCTTTCTGAGGCCATTAAAGATGTTATGGTGGGGTTCCCGGCGCCTACAGGTCTGAATGAGTCTATGACTATGGCTATTCAGATTGATCGGCGTTTACGGGAGCGCAAACCTGTGCACCATTTGGCGGTGTCTTCTGAACAGACACCTGAGACAATGCAATGTGATAGAATTCAGTCCAGAAGTGAACGGCAAAACTATAGGCGGAAAAATGGGTTGTGTTTTTATTGTGGTGATTCAGCTCATGTTATATCAGCATGCTCTAAACGCACAAAAAAGGTTGATAAGTCTGTTGCCATTAGTACTTTACAGTCTAAGTTAATTCTGTCTGTGACTCTGATTTGTTCATTATCAGCCATTTCCGTCGATGCCTATGTGGATTCAGGCGCTGCCCTGAGTCTTATGGATTGGTAATTTGCCAACCGCTGTGGGTTTAGTCTGGAGCCTCTGGAAGTCCCTATTCCTTTGAAAGGAATTGACTCTACACCTTTGGCTATGAATAAACCTCAGTACTGGACACACGTGACCATGCGTATGACTCCCGTTCATCAGGAGGTGATTCGCTTCCTGGTACTGTATAATTTACATGATGTCTTAGTGCTTGGTCTGCCATGGTTACAAACTCATAACCCAGTCTTGGACTGGAAAACGATGTCTGTGTTAAGCTGGGGATGTCAGGGGGTTCATGATTATGCACCTCCGATTTCTATCGCTTCATCTACTCCTTCTGAGGTTCCTGTATTTTTGTCTGATTATCGGGATGTTTTTGAGGAGCCTAAGCTCAATTCGCTTCCTCCTCACAGGGATTGCGATTGTGCTATAGATTTGATTCCTGGCAGTAAATTTCCTAAAGGTCGTTTGTTCAATCTGTCAGTGCCAGAGCATACTGCTATGCGGGATTATGTTAAGGAGTCCTTGGAAAAGGGACATATCCATCCATCTTCATCTCCTTTGGGAGCAGGTTTTTTTTTCGTGGCCAAAAAAGATGGTTCCTTGAGGCCTTGTATAGATTACCGTCTTTTGAATAAGATTACGGTCAAATATCAGTATCCTTTGCCATTGTTGACTGATTTGTTCGCTCGCATTAAGGGGGCTAAATGGTTCACTAAGATTGATCTTCGGGGTGCGTATAATCTTGTGCGGATTAAGCAGGGTGATGAGTGGAAAACCGCATTTAATACGCCTGAGGGCCATTTTGAGTATTTGGTGATGCCTTTTGGACTTTCTAATGCTCCTTCTGTCTTCCAGTCCTTTATGCACGATATTTTCCGTGAATATCTGGATAAATTTATGATTGTGTATTTGGATGATGTTTTGGTTTTTTCTGATGACTGGGAGTCCCATGTTCAGCAGGTCAGGAAGGTGTTTCAGGTCCTGCGGGCCAATTCTTTGTTTGTAAAAGGTTCAAAGTGTCTCTTTGGAGTCCAGAAGATTTCTTTTTTGGGGTATATTTTTTCCCCTTCTACTATTGAGATGGATCCCGTCAAGGTTCAAGCTATTTGTGACTGGACGCAGCCTACATCTCTTAAGAGTCTACAGAAGTTCTTGGGCTTTGCTAATTTTTATCGTCGTTTCATAACTAATTTTTCTAGTGTTGTTAAGCCTTTGACGGATCTGACTAAGAAGGGTGCTGATGTTGCTGATTGGTCTCCTGCGGCTGTGGAGGCCTTTCGGGAACTTAAGCGCCGGTTTTCTTCTGCTCCTGTGTTGCGTCAGCCAGATGTTTTGCTTCCTTTTCAGGTTGAGGTTGATGCTTCTGAGATTGGAGCGGGGGCGGTTTTGTCACAGAGAAGCTCCGATTGCTCGGTGATGAAGCCATGTGCGTTCTTTTCTGGAAAGTTTTCGCCCACTGAGCGGAATTATGATGTTGGTAATCGGGAGCTTTTGGCCATGAAGTGGGCATTTGAGGAGTGGCGTCATTGGCTTGAGGGTGCTAGACATCGTGTGGTGGTCTTGACTGATCACAAAAATCTGATTTACCTTGAGTCTGCCAAGCGTCTGAATCCTAGACAGGCTCGTTGGTCACTGTTTTTCTCCCGTTTCGATTTTGTGGTTTCATATCTGCCAGGTTCAAAGAATGTGAAGGCGGATGCTCTTTCTAGGAGTTTTGTGCCTGATTCCCCTGGAAATTCTGAGCCCACGGGTATCCTTAGGGATGGGGTGATTTTGTCGGCTGTCTTCCCAGACTTGCGACGTGCTTTGCAGGAGTTTCAGGCGGATAAACCTGATCGTTGTCCGCCTGAAAGACTGTTTGTTCCGGATAATTGGACCAGTAGAGTCATCTCCGAGGTCCATTCTTCTGCGTTGGCAGGTCATCCTGGAATATTTGGTACTAGAGACTTGGTGGCCAGGTCTTTTTGGTGGCCTTCCTTGTCGAGGGATGTGCGTTCTTTTGTGCAGTCTTGTGAAGTTTGCGCTCGGGCTAAGCCTTGCTGTTCTCGGGCCAGTGGATTGTTGTCACCTTTGCCTATCCCGAAGAGGCCTTGGACGCACATTTCCATGGACTTTATTTCGGATCTCCCTGTCTCTCAAAAAATGTCCGTCATCTGGGTTGTGTGTGACCGCTTTTCTAAAATGGTTCATCTGGTCCCCTTGCCTAAGTTACCTTCCTCCTCTGAGTTGGTCCCTCTGTTTTTTCAGAACGTGGTTCGTTTGCATGGGATTCCGGAGAACATTGTTTCTGACAGGGGATCCCAGTTTGTGTCTAGATTTTGGCGGACGTTCTGTGCTAAGATGGGCATTGATTTGTCCTTTTCGTCTGCATTCCATCCTCAGACGAATGGCCAGACGGAACGAACTAATCAGACCTTGGAAACTTATTTAAGGTGTTTTGTTTCTGCTGATCAAGATGACTGGGTTACCTTTTTGCCGCTTGCCGAATTTGCCCTTAATAATCGGGCTAGTTCTGCTACCTTGGTTTCTCCTTTCTTTTGTAATTCGGGGTTTCATCCTCGTTTTTCCTCTGGTCAGGTGGAGCCTTCTGATTGTCCTGGAGTGGACATGGTGGTGGACACGTTGCATCAGATTTGGAGTCATGTGGTAGACAATTTGAAGTTGTCCCAGGAGAGGGCTCAGCAGTTTGCTAATCGCCGTGGCCGCGTGGGTCCTCGACTTCGTGTTGGGGACTTGGTGTGGTTGTCTTCTCGTTTTGTTCCTATGAAGGTCTCTTCTCCTAAGTTCAAGCCTCGGTTTATCGGTCCCTATAGGATCTTGGAAATTCTTAACCCTGTGTCGTTTCGTTTGGATCTCCCGGCATCGTTTGCTATTCATAATGTGTTCCATCGGTCGTTGTTGCGGAAGTATGAGGTACCAGTTGTTCCTTCGCTTGAGCCTCCTGCTCCGGTGCTGGTGGAGTGAGAATTGGAGTATGTTGTGGAGAAGATCTTGGATTCTCGTGTTTCCAGACGGAGACTTCAGTATTTGGTCAAGTGGAAGGGTTATGGTCAGGAGGATAATTCTTGGGTGGTTGCCTCTGATGTTCATGCTGCTGATTTGGTCCGTGCATTTCATAGGGCTCATCCTGGTCGCCCTGGTGGTTCTCGTGAGGGTTCGGTGACCCCTCCTCAAGGGGGGGGTACTGTTGTGGATTCTGTTTTTGGGCTCCCTCTGGTGGTTACAGATGGTACTGGGTGACTTGTGTTCTCTGCGGTCTCTGGTGTCCACCTGTTCTATCAGGATATGGGAGTTTCCTATTTAACCTGGCTTTCTTGTCATTTCCTCGCCGGCGATCAATGTAATCAGTGTGTCTTGTTACCTCTGCTTTCCGCTTCTGTAATCATCAGGACAAGCTAAGTTTTTGATTTTCCTGTTCCACGTTTTGCTTTATTTTTGTTTTAGTCCAGCTTGCAGTTATGTGATTCCTTGTTGCTGGTTGCTCTAGTGGGCTGATATTACTCCTCATGTTCCATGAGTTGGCACATGAGTTCAGGTAATTTCAGGATGTTTTTTTGTAGGGTTTTTCGCTGACCGTGCAGTTCACTTTTGTATCCTCTGCTATCTAGTTTTAGCGGGCCTCATTTTGCTGAATCTGTTTTCATTACTACGTATGTGCTTTCCTCTCATTTCACCGTCATTACATGTGGGGGGCTGCTATTTCTGTGGGGTGTTTCTCTGGAGGTAAGAGAGGTCTTTGTTTCTTCTAATAGGGGAAGCTAGTCCTTCGGCTGGGGCGAGACGTCTAGAATCATCGTAGGCACGTTCCCCGGCTGCTGCTAGTGTTGTGAATTAGGTTCAGGATCGCGGTCAGCTCAGTTTCCATCACCCTAGAGCTTGTTCTGTTTTTTGTGTGCTTGTCCTTTTGTGATCCCCTGCCATTGGGATCATGACAGATATGGTATAGTGTTGCTTTTTTATTTTATTTTATTACAGAAGAACAAAGGCTTCAGTCTAATAGACGCACTTTTTCTGGGCAGCTGCGGGTTGCTAATTTTAGGCGGGGGGGATGCATCAATATCCAAGGCCCTTTACCAGCCTGAGAAAACTAGCCCCCAGCTGTCAGCTTTAGCAAGGCTGGTTGTCAAAAATGGAGGGGTACCTCACGCCATTTTTTTTTCATTTAAATAATTTAAAAAAACAGCATGGGGACCCATCTATTCTTGATAACCAGCATTGCTGAAGCTGACAGCTGAGGGTTGCAGACCCCAGCTGTTAGTTTTGCATGTCTGGTTATACAAAATATGGGGTAATTCATGCTGGGTTTTTCATTCATTTATTTAGTTATAGCGCAGGCAGCAGGTGAGGAATATCCCCCATCATCAGCTCCTGCTATCACTGTTAATAGCGGTAGCAGGTGTAGGTTGATGGGAGTTAGAGTCCCAAAAGCCCCATCTGCTGTCATTTTTCTGACAGTAATATACCTTTCATCATTCTCCTTTGCTCGCGCCTATCGCCGGCAGAGCAGGAGAGAAAGTTGAGAGCCATCTTCAGCACCCGACGCCGGGGGACAGCGCTTACTGTAGTGCTTCTTCCCTGCCATCCGTCCGTGTGGTACTGATGCAGCACACGGTTGCCACATGTGTGCTGCAAGTATTACACACATGGACATGGATATCTCCAGTACTGTTTTTTCTGGTAACGGAACTAAATGGATGTGTGAAACTGGTCTAAAGCTGAAAGAAACAATCTGGCTTCCGACTTTGCAGAATTTTCAGGCTGCAGCCAATCAGTTTTCAGGCAGCAGAGCAACAGTGGTTCAGTTGGTCAGCAACTATTCTTTGCTGTTCTAATACCCCAAAGGGTGTATTTTTAATTTGAAAATATAATAGACAACCCCTTTTAGATTGGGTAGCTTAATCCTTGTGGGCGGCTCATCCTAAAAAAAAAAATCAAGGGATTGATCCATTATTGAGCACCATGTTGCTTTTGAGTTTTGTCAGCTCTGAATAAATTGTAAATATATCTGCCTAAGAGTGCTATTGCACTAAAAATGCATTCATACAATGTTGTTCCTTCCATTTCTTCCTTGCACAGTTTAACTGTACTGTGCAACATGCCCGCTGCCTTGGGGTCATCCTTGATTCTGACCTTTCATTCACCCCCTACATCCGATCACTGGCTCGCTCTTCTTACCTGCATCTCAAAAACATTTCTAGAATTCGCCCTTTTCTTACTTTCGACTCTGCAAAAACTCTGACTGTTTCACTTATTCATTCTCGTCTGGACTATTGTAACTCTCTACTAATCGGTCTCCCTCTTGCAAAACTCTCCCCGCTCCAATCTGTCCTGAATGCTGCAGCCAGGATCATATTCCTCACCAACCGTTACACCGATGCCTCTACTCTGTGCCAGTCATTACACTGGCTACCCATCCACTCCAGAATCCAGTACAAAACTACTACCCTCATCCACAAAGCACTCCATGGCTCAGCACCACCCTACATCTCCTCCCTGGTATCAGTCTACCACCCTACCCGTGCCCTCCGCTCCGCTAATGACCTCAGGTTAGCATCCTCAATAATCAGAACCTCCCACTCCCGTCTCCAAGACTTTACACGTGCTGCGCCGATTCTTTGGAATGCACTACCTAGGTTAATACGATTAATCCCCAATCCCCACAGTTTTAAGCGTGCCCTAAAAACTCATTTGTTCAGACTGGCCTACCGCCTCAATGCATTAACCTAACGATCCCTGTGTGGCCTATTTATAATAAAAAAAAAAAAAAAAGGTTCCTCGCATCATGTTCTCATACACTTTATGCAGTATTAGCCCTCTGTGTCTGTACTGCTACATACTTAGGCAGGTAACTGGTTCATGCAGCTTTACATGAACACCTGAGCCTTACACTATAGCTGGTCCGAATAACTAAAGCAATTGTTACCATCCACCTCTCGTGTCTCCCCTTTTCCCCATAGTTTGTAAGCTTGCGAGCAGGGCCCTCACTCCTCCTGGTATCTGTTTTGAACTGTATTTCTGTTATGCTGTAATGTCTATTGTCTGTACAAGTCCCCTCTATAATTTGTAAAGCGCTGCGGAATATGTTGGCGCTATATAAATAAAATTATTATTATTATTATTATTACTCTGTATATGGCTATTTTTTTATTCATCCACTGAATCAATGTTTTTGTACCTTCGTGGACCTGGACATTTTTTCTTTTTCCTCACATTTCTGTAGTAACAGGATAATGAGTGAGATTCGAAAATCTTTCTCATATGGTACGTATTTTCCTTGGATCTTTTGACCTGTTATGCATTTTTTTTAATGCAGCATATCAATTCTTTCAGCATTTTTACTGCAGTTATTTTCCCAAGGAAATAAAAATATATTTATTTTAACTGTAATTTTCTGTCTGTAGTTTGCGTTTTTCATGCAGAAAAAAAAGCATTAAAACAACTATATGTGAACATACTCCAAGAGTCCAAAAACTTTGGGTGCCTGCTAGAAAAAACCTGGAAGACTTCTGCACAGTTTATCACTGTGTTCAAAGAACCCCTGGTATTGAGTGATCTCCTAATCTCCCTCTAAGGGAGGTTTCACACGTCCAGATAATTCCGGTACCGGAGAACATGGCACCGGAGTTATCCATGTCCATGTGTCCATGTGCTCACGGGGTACATCCTTGTGGGATCCATGTAATGTCCGTGTGTCCGTTTTTAGCGTCCGTGTGGTATAAAGATTTAGATAATTTATACAGGGTTTCCAAAGGTAAAAATCATGTAAGTAACCACATATTCTTTATTATTAAAATCAACGGCAAACCATGCCACCAACCGTGACCAACCAAAAAAACCAAAACAAAAACAAGTGTTCAACCCAATTAAAAACTATGGGTAATACTAGTAGTCCCTGGATAGAAGCCTAGATGCGCCCTACCTGCCAGCGAAGGTTGGCACCCTAGGGGGGAACGTTTTGGCGCCCCCGCTCCACGATGACTAGCCCTAGGGGCCCTGATAAACCCTGCAGACTCTAATGAGACCCTCTACCCACAGACTAAAGGATCTCTATCGCTAGACAAGAAAAAACTAACCTAGGGAACAACTACCACCCAGAATAAACATAAAAACAATATGAACACATAACAGGCAATAACCGGTGTCATGGATAGTAACTCTCAGCAGAATATGGTAACCACTCAAATAGTTGGTATCAAATATAAATTCTCGCTATAAACGGGGTTATATACATCCCCAAGGATTATATTTCTAGTGCCTTGGACCCCTACAATCAGGGGTCTATTTGGACCTTCAGGAAAACACACTTGGGGATTTAGACACCGGGTATACGGAGCGCCATCAGCAGTGATAACAGGGTACAGACCATACTCGTATAGCACGAGTTTGATATGAAGGTCATACACCTACCACAATTTGTTTCACTGCAAGAACACCCGATACTCCAGCTGTCTATACACACCGGTGATGATACCTCATATCTTAAAGCCTAAAGACGTGGAAACCATTGATACTCATCTGCATTTCAAGGAGTACTGTACACCATCTGCCTTTCCACTGTTAGCGCCTCAACGCGTTTCGCCTACTCAGGCTCATCAGGAGGCCTGATGTACTGATGATCTGTGTCACAAAAATATAGCTCAATGCCGACTGATACACACCTCCTTTTATATCTCCCGCATACAGTGCTGTGCATTTGCGCCTCCCATCCATTTCCTGCGGCGTGAGACGTGTACCAGTGTCCGGCGCCGCACTTTGGAGCGCATGCGCACGCTGGAACACACAATTGCCATCCACCATGCATCACAACGGCACATATCGCTGACCGCTTCCGGTTTGCTAAGGAGCTGCTTCCTGTCTGTCGCTTTCTCAAGCGCTCACAGAGTCTATGCAGACGGTTGCTAGGCCACCATGCAAATACTGACATCGCAGTCACGATCCATCCTACCAACCATGGCTCCGCCCCCTTACTTAATGCTTACACGCAAGATACAAACTACAGAGTATCCTGCCTGGATCCCATTAGCGAGCCAAAACTTGCACAGAAATCAGGTGCTCCATATTTGTTGTCACATACCCCCATAGAGATCAGTATCCATATAGTGAGAGTTATACAGAAGCGCTGCATACATTACAGAGTCTGCTACAGAAACGGACTAAGGATGACTCTGGGGCGGAGGTGAGGGTCATTGGCACCTTTGATGCGCGACATGAGGATGTAA
The DNA here is from genome assembly GCF_032444005.1 of Ranitomeya imitator. Taxonomy (NCBI): domain Eukaryota; kingdom Metazoa; phylum Chordata; class Amphibia; order Anura; family Dendrobatidae; genus Ranitomeya; species Ranitomeya imitator. The sequence goes on from NC_091286.1 coordinate 283,170,902, forward strand.
GACGGATTTTCGCAAAACATTGGGACGTCTTAAAATTTGACCCGGATCTGAAGGAGACAGTGGGTGAACGGCCAAATATTACATTCAGGAGGGGCCGGTCGATTCGAGATATGCTGGTACATAGCCAGTATCAAAGACCTAGGATCAGTGGTACATGGCTTGACAGGAGACCACGTGGATTCTTCAGGTGTGGTGACTGTAGCCTCTGTAAGTGGATGAAACCTGGTAAGCAGTTTCAGAGCTCCGCAACAGGGAAAATGTTTTATCAACGGGAGTTTTCAAACTGTAAGACTATGGGTGTAGTGTACTTGGCCTCCTGCTCCTGCCCAAAAGATTATGTGGGCAAAACAAAAAGGGAGTTCAGGAGGAGAGTGGGGAAACATATGGGAGACATCAGAAATAATAGGGATGCCCCACTGGCCAAACACATGCGGCGATACCATAGTGAGGATACCACAGGAATTAGGTTTACTATCATTGAGGTAGTCAAGGCAAACCCTAGGGGGGGTAATATGGACAGGTTGATCCTACGTCGTGAATGCGAATGGATATTTAGAATGGAATCCCGTGAACCACGCGGAATTAATGAACAGGTGTCATATGCCTGTTTCCTGTAGCAATACGTTGTCTTGTCTGATGTGCGTTTTTCTCCTTTTATGAGTTTACAGTACTATGGGTTCATGGACTATGCTAAATGACTTCCTAGTATTCAGGAAGCACATATATTTATATGGTATATTAATAACATCGTTTCTCCTCCTTTTGTGTGTTTCTCCATGCATGTGCATTTAGTTTACACCATATGGATGTATGTATCTAAAGCATAGCGGCTGAGAAAAAGCCCCTCATTTTGAGTGCAAGAATAGGGGAGTATCATAATGTATGCAGCGCTTCTGTATAACTCTCACTATATGGATACTGATCTCTATGGGGGTATGTGACAACAAATATGGAGCACCTGATTTCTGTGCAAGTTTTGGCTCGCTAATGGGATCCAGGCAGGATACTCTGTAGTTTGTATCTTGCGTGTAAGCATTAAGTAAGGGGGCGGAGCCATGGTTGGTAGGATGGATCGTGACTGCGATGTCAGTATTTGCATGGTGGCCTAGCAACCGTCTGCATAGACTCTGTGAGCACTTGAGAAAGCGACAGACAGGAAGCAGCTCCTTAGCAAACCGGAAGCGGTCAGCGATATGTGCCGTTGTGATGCATGGTGGATGGCAATTGTGCGTTCCAGCGTGCGCATGCGCTCCAAAGTGCGGCGCCGGACACTGGTACACATCACACGCCGCAGGAAATGGATGGGAGGCGCAAATGCACGGCACTGTATGCGGGAGATATAAAAGGAGGTGTGTATCAGTCGGCATTGAGCTATATTTTTGTGACACAGATCATCAGTACATCAGGCCTCCTGATGAGCCTGAGTAGGCGAAACGTGTTGAGGCGCTAACAGTGGAAAGGCAGATGGTGTACAGTACTCCTTGAAATGCAGATGAGTATCAATGGTTTCCACGTCTTTAGGCTTTAAGATATGAGGTATCATCACCGGTGTGTATAGACAGCTGGAGTATCGGGTGTTCTTGCAGTGAAACAAATTGTGGTAGGTGTATGACCTTCATATCAAACTCGTGCTATACGAGTATGGTCTGTACCCTGTTATCACTGCTTATGGCGCTCCGTATACCCGGTGTCTAAATCACCAAGTGTGTTTTCCTGAAGGTCCAAATAGACCCCTGATTGTAGGGGTCCAAGGCACTAGAAATATAATCCTTGGGGATGTATATAACCCCGTTTATAGCGAGAATTTATATTTGATACCAACTATTTGAGTGGTTACCATATTCTGCTGAGAGTTACTATCCATGACACCGGTTATTGCCTGTTATGTGTTCATATTGTTTTTATGTTTATTCTGGGTGGTAGTTGTTCCCTAGGTTAGTTTTTTCTTGTCTAGCGATAGAGATCCTTTAGTCTGTGGGTAGAGGGTCTCATTAGAGTCTGCAGGGTTTATCAGGGCCCCTAGGGCTAGTCATCGTGGAGCGGGGGCGCCAAAACGTTCCCCCCTAGGGTGCCAACCTCCGCTGGCAGGTAGGGCGCATCTAGGCTTCTATCCAGGGACTACTAGTATTACCCATAGTTTTTAATTGGGTTGAACACTTGTTTTTGTTTTGGTTTTTTTGGTTGGTCACGGTTGGTAGCGTCCGTGTGAAAACGTTTTGCACTCAAAGGTTTTTATGTCCTAAGGAAGGGTTAATGCGTTAAAGGGTTAGAAATGTCAAATGTGTGAGCTATTGCTGATTAGGGATTATAGCCAGCCCAAAAAATGGTAGGCAAATGTCATATAATCTTATGGTTGTGTGTTCTGAGTCCTTTGCCGTCACAAATATGTTTATTTCCAAACTATTTCCAATGAGGCATTGTGGTTACATAGTAACATAGTAACATAGTTAGTAAGGCCGAAAAAAGACATTTGTCCATCCAGTTCAGCCTATATTCCATCATAATAAATCCCCAGATCTACGTCCTTCTACAGAACCTAATAATTGTATGATACAATATTGTTCTGCTCCAGGAAGACATCCAGGCCTCTCTTGAACCCCTCGACTGAGTTCGCCATCACCACCTCCTCAGGCAAGCAATTCCAGATTCTCACTGCCCTAACAGTAAAGAATCCTCTTCTATGTTGGTGGAAAAACCTTCTCTCCTCCAGACGCAAAGAATGCCCCCTTGTGCCCGTCACCTTCCTTGGTATAAACAGATCCTCAGCGAGATATTTGTATTGTCCCCTTATATACTTATACATGGTTATTAGATCGCCCCTCAGTCATCTTTTTTCTAGACTAAATAATCCTAATTTTGCTAATCTATCTGGGTATTGTAGTTCTCCCATCCCCTTTATTAATTTTGTTGCCCTCCTTTGTACTCTCTCTAGTTCCATTATATCCTTCCTGAGCACAGGTGCCCAAAACTGGACACAGTACTCCATGTGCGGTCTAACTAGGGATTTGTACAGAGGCAGTATAATGCTCTCATCATGTGTATCCAGACCTCTTTTAATGCACCCCATGATCCTGTTTGCCTTGGCAGCTGCTGCCTGGCACTGGCTGCTCCAGGTAAGTTTATCATTAACTAGGATCCCCAAGTCCTTCTCCCTGTCAGATTTACCCAGTGGTTTCCCATTCAGTGTGTAATGGTGATATTGATTCCTTCTTCCCATGTGTATAACCTTACATTTATCATTGTTAAACCTCATCTGCCACCTTTCAGCCCAAGTTTCCAACTTATCCAGATCCATCTGTAGCAGAATACTATCTTCTCTTGTATTAACTGATTTACATAGTTTTGTATCATCTGCAAATATCGATATTTTACTGTGTAAACCTTCTACCAGATCATTAATGAATATGTTGAAGAGAACAGGTCCCAATACTGACCCCTGTGGTACCCCACTGGTCACAGCGACCCAGTTAGAGACTATACCATTTATAACCACCCTCTGCTTTCTATCACTAAGCCAGTTACTAACCCATTTACACACATTTTCCCCCAGACCAAGCATTCTCATTTTGTGTACCAACCTCTTGTGCGGCACGGTATCAAACGCTTTGGAAAAATCGAGATATACCACATCCAATGACTCACCGTGGTCCAGCCTATAGCTTACCTCTTCATAAAAACTGATTAGATTGGTTTGACAGGAGCGATTTCTCATAAACCCATGCTGATATGGAGTTAAACAGTTATTCTCATTGAGATAATCCAGAATAACATCCTTCAGAAACCCTTCAAATATTTTACCAACAATAGAGGTTAGACTTACTGGCCTATAATTTCCAGGTTCACTTTTAGAGCCCTTTTTGAATATTGGCACCACATTTGCTATGCGCCAGTCCTGCGGAACAGACCCTGTCGCTATAGAGTCCCTAAAAATAAGAAATAATGGTTTATCTATTACATTACTTAGTTCTCTTAGTACTCGTGGGTGTATGCCATCCGGACCCGGAGATTTATCTATTTTAATCTTATTTAGCCGGTTTCGCACCTCTTCTTGGGTAAGATTGGTGACGCTTAATATAGGGTTTTCATTGTTTCTTGGGATTTCACCTAGCATTTCATTTTCCACTGTGAATACCGTGGAGAAGAAGGTGTTTAATATGTTAGCTTTTTCCTCGTCATCTACAACCATTCTTTCCTCACTATTTTTTAAGGGGCCTACATTTTCAGTTTTTATTCTTTTACTATTGATATAGTTGAAGAACAGTTTGGGATTAGTTTTACTCTCCTTAGCAATGTGCTTCTCTGTTTCCTTTTTGGCAGCTTTAATTAGTTTTTTAGATAAAGTATTTTTCTCCCTATAGTTTTTTAGAGCTTCAATGGTGCCATCCTGCTTTAGTAGTGCAAATGCTTTCTTCTTACTGTTAATTGCCTGTCTTACTTCTTTGTTTAGCCACATTGGGTTTTTCCTATTTCTAGTCCTTTTATTCCCACAAGGTATAAACCGCTTACACTGCCTATTTAGGATGTTCTTAAACATTTCCCATTTATTATCTGTATTCTTATTTCTGAGGATATTGTCCCAGTCTACCAGATTAAGGGCATCTCTAAGTTGGTCAAACTTTGCCTTCCTAAAGTTCAGTGTTTTTGTGACTCCCTGACAAGTCCCCCTAGTGAAAGACAGGTGAAACTGTACAATATTGTGGTCGCTATTTCCTAGATGCCCAACCACCTGCAGATTTGTTATTCTGTCAGGTCTATTAGATAGTATTAGGTCTAAAAGTGCTCCTCCTCTGGTTGGATTCTGCACCAATTGTGAAAGATAACCAAGAAAAATTATTAGCAGAAACCTGTTGCCTTTATGGGTTTCACAGGTTTCTGTTTCCCAGTTAATATCCGGGTAGTTAAAGTCCCCCATAACCAGGACTTCATTATGGGTTGCAGCTTCATCTATCTGCTTTAGAAGTAGACTTTCCATGGTTTCTGTTATATTTGGGGGTTTGTAACAGACCCCAATGAGAATTTTGTTACCATTTTTCCCTCCATGAATTTCGACCCATATGGACTCGACATCCTCATTTCCTTCGCTAATATCCTCCCTTAAAGTGGACTTTAGACAAGACTTTACATAGAGACAAACCCCTCCTCCTCTCCGATTTTTACGATCCTTTCTAAACAGACTGTAACCCTGTAAGTTAACTGCCCAGTCATAGCTTTCATCTAACCATGTCTCGGTTATTCCCACTATGTCAAAGTTACCTGTAGATATTTCTGCTTCTAGTTCTTCCATCTTGTTTGTCAGGCTTCTGGCGTTTGCGAGCATGCAGTTTAGAGGATTTTGTTTTGTTCCAATCTCCTCGCTGTGGATTGTTTTAGAAATGTTCTTACCTCCCTTCTGAGTATGTTTTCCTGGGTCTTCTTTGTTCAAGTCTAATGTTTTTCTTCCCGTCCCCTCTTCTTCTAGTTTAACGCCCTCCTGATGAGTGTAGCGAGTCTTCTGGCGAATGTGTGTTTCCCAGGTTTGTTGAGGTGTAGTCCGTCTCTGGCGAGGAGTCCATCGTACAAGTAATTCACACCGTGGTCCAGGAACCCGAATCCTTGTTGTCTGCACCATCGTCTTAGCCAGTTGTTTGCATCAAGGATCCTGTTCCATCTCCTGGTGCCATGCCCGTCTACTGGAAGGATAGAAGAAAAAACTACCTGTGCATCCAGTTCCTTTACTTTCTTCCCCAACTCTTCAAAGTCCTTGCAGATTGTCGGTAGGTCCTTCCTTGCCGTGTCATTGGTGCCAACATGTATCAGAAGAAATGGGTGGACGTCCTTGGAGCTGAAGAGCTTTGGTATCCTATCGGTCACATCCTTGATCATCGCACCTGGAAGGCAGCATACTTCTCTTGCAGTTATGTCCGGTCTGCAGATGGCTGCTTCTGTGCCTCTCAGTAGTGAGTCTCCCACCACCACCACTCTTCGTTGCTTCTTGGCTGTACTTTTTGCTGTCACTTGTTGCTGTGTGCCCTTTTCTTTTTTGCTTGCTGGTATTGCTTCATCCTTAGGTGTGCCATCTTCATCCTCTACAAAGATTTGATATCGGTTCTTCAGTTGTGTGGTTGGTGATTTCTCCATGGTCTTCTTGCTTCTTTTGGTCACATGCTTCCACTCATCTGCTTTTGGAGGTTCTCTGAAACTTTTTTCACCTTCCGTGACCAGTAGAGATGCTTCTGTTCTGTCTAGAAAGTCTTCATTCTCTTTGATGAGTTTAAAAGTTGCTATTCTTTCTTCCAGACCCCGCACCTTTTCTTCTAAAAGGGCCACTAGTCTACACTTCTGACAGGTGAAATTTGATTCTTCTTCTGGTCGATCTGTGAACATGTAGCACATGCTGCAGCTCACCATGTAGGTTGTCACATCTGCCATGTTGCTCCTAGATCCTGCTGACTTGCTGTGTGTTTTCCTTCTTGTGTAATCTACTCAGCCAAGCTCTCTTGCAATAATGCCCCACAGGCAAAAATTCGGCGCGCGGTTTGGTGATGCTTTCCAAGCAGCTGGTCCCGGCTGTACCCAACGATCTTCTAGCTTAGGGAGACTCCTTGCTTTTCCCAGAAGGCTCCTGGAACATGCAAATTAGCCTCCTCTAGCTTGAATCCCTGGTTTGGTGATGCTTTCCAAGCAGCTGGTCCCGGCTGTACCCAACGATCTTCTAGCTTAGGGAGACTCCTTGCTTTTCCCAGAAGGCTCCTGGAACATGCAAATTAGCCTCCTCTAGCTTGAATCCCTGGTTTGGTGATGCTTTCCAAGCAGCTGGTCCCGGCTGTACCCAACGATCTTCTAGCTTAGGGAGACTCCTTGCTTTTCCCAGAAGGCTCCTGGAACATGCAAATTAGCCTCCTCTAGCTTGAATCCCTGGTTTGGTGATGCTTTCCAAGCAGCTGGTCCCGGCTGTACCCAACGATCTTCTAGCTTAGGGAGACTCCTTGCTTTTCCCAGAAGGCTCCTGGAACATGCAAATTAGCCTCCTCTAGCTTGAATCCCTGGTTTGGTGATGCTTTCCAAGCAGCTGGTCCCGGCTGTACCCAACGATCTTCTAGCTTAGGGAGACTCCTTGCTTTTCCCAGAAGGCTCCTGGAACATGCAAATTAGCCTCCTCTAGCTTGAATCCCTGGTTTGGTGATGCTTTCCAAGCAGCTGGTCCCGACTGTACCCAACGATCTTCTAGCTTAGGGAGACTCCTTGCTTTTCCCAGAAGGCTCCTGGAACATGCAAATTAGCCTCCTCTAGCTTGAATCCCTGGTTTGGTGATGCTTTCCAAGCAGCTGGTCCCGGCTGTACCCAACGATCTTCTAGCTTAGGGAGACTCCTTGCTTTTCCCAGAAGGCTCCTGGAACATGCAAATTAGCCTCCTCTAGCTTGAATCCCTGGTTTGGTGATGCTTTCCAAGCAGCTGGTCCCGGCTGTACCCAACGATCTTCTAGCTTAGGGAGACTCCTTGCTTTTCCCAGAAGGCTCCTGGAACATGCAAATTAGCCTCCTCTAGCTTGAATCTCTGGTTTGGTGATGCTTTCCAAGCAGCTGGTCCCGGCTGTACCCAACGATCTTCTAGCTTAGAGAGACTCCTTGCTTTTCCCAGAAGGCTCCTGGAACATGCAAATTAGCCTCCTCTAGCTTGAATCCCTTGCCTTGCCATGCCATGCCATGGTTGGCATGGCTTATGTCACGTCGCTTTGGGTTTCTGCAACATATGCTTGTTGAGGAGCGACGGCAGAAAAAAAGGCTATGAGTTCACCCTAGACTCTTGATACGTGGAGGTTATGGCCATTTTGACAAATTGTATCATGAACTTCGCAAATACCCATTGAAGTTTTTAGCTTTTTGTCGTCTCACCATCAGCGGATTTGACAACATTCTTGAGTATTTGCGTCCTTATCTTCTCAAGGACACCTGTATGCGACTAAGTATTTCTCCTGATGAGCATTTGCTAGTAACCTTAAGGTAAATTTGCTCCCAAAAAATCATTATCTGTGTATTAAGAAATGTTAGAGTATAAGGTTTGATTTCTCTATGATAAGCTGTGAACATTATTTTTACTGCCATACATGTTTTGGCTACCATAGTCATCTAACAAAAGGCCTCCATACACTTTATGTTTTCAAATACATGCACAAAAATAGTAGGCCCCTCACACAAACTCCTAACCTGCACAATTTGTGAGATGTAGATTATAACTTACACTTGTGTGCTTCCTTCATGGGTGTGGTTGATATTTTCGGAAAACTATATAATTGTTTTATAGGTGCTGTATTTGTTCATTTGCCAGCATATTATGTACTTTGTGCTGATGAGTTTATACCAAAACTATGGTTTGATTAACAGATTCCTGGCTACTGGCAATTCATATTCTTCACTCCATTTTGAGTTCCTCCTTGGAACGTCAACCATATCTGGGATTGTACGGTCAACCTGTGATCTTATTTGGGACAAGCTGAAGAAATGCTTCATGCCTCAGCCAACCACACAATACTGGGTGAGGATTTCCAAGGGGTTCATGGAAGCCACAGGGCTCCCAAATTGCATTGGTGTCCTGGATGGTAAATACGTTCGTGTAAAGAAGACGCCAAACTCTGGCTCGCGGTACTTTAATTACAAAAAATATTTTTCGGTTGTGCTGGCTGTAGCTGAGAGCAAGTACTGTTTTGTAATTGCTGACATTGAGGCATAATGGAGTGCCTCTGATGCTCGCATCTTTAGATCTTCAAGATTGGCTAGGCGACTTGCTGAGACAAATTTACATATTCCCCATCCATGTGTGCTTCCTGGAGCCTCGGGCCCACCTGCACCATTTATGATTGTTGCTGATGAGGGTTCTGCCCTATCAAAGCATGTTCTGCGACAATTTCCACGTTGAGGTTTGGACACCCATATGTGCATTTTTAATCTTCGTCTGATGAAAGCCCGTTGATTGGTTGATTGTGCTTTTGGGATCATGACTTCTAAATGGTGTATCTTTGAGACACAAATCCAGATGCATCCAAACGATGTCCAAGCAGTCCTAAAGGCTATTGTCATTTTGCATAATTTTTGCAGAAAACAAGAAGCATACATGGAGGATGTTGAGGATGTGAGAGTGTTTAATGTGCCATTAACATAGGACCCGCAGCATGCTCCCCGAGTTGCTCAGTCTGGCCTTGCAGTGAGGAATATTTTTGCTGATTATTTTTTGACACCAGAGGGTAGTGTGCCTTGACAAATTGAGGTGCCCAGCTAATGTTACCATGACAATAAACAGGTTCCACTGATACATATCAATCAAGATAAGAGGCCATATGCCCATCACGGGCCAAAATGGGTTAACATTAAGGACACTCGCAAAACATGAATCCTACAAATTCCTCACGGAATAAACAGTCCAATCCACATGTGAGTAAAATACATGAAATTTTATTCCCAAAATATGAACATAAAGTAATATACAGACTAAAAAACTAACATAAACAATAATCATCAAGCACATATTGTAATCAAAGGCCAAGGGTTTACTACCATGAAAACCCTTCCAATATATCCAAACAGCACATCGCAGATGAAATACTCCAAAAGACATTTTTTATACTGAAGAAAAAGAGTATCGGCAACACCAAGAAAGTAGCTAAATAAAAGAATTAATCTTTATTACATAATACCAAGATCACATATAATGTTATACAAAATAGATAAAGAAAAGGAAGAAACAAAACAGGTACACTGAGGGAAGGTCACTTGTCTGCTATATGACCTGGGAGAGCACATGAACATATGATTATATAAACAGTCAAAAAGGCTAGAGACTAAAAAACAAAGTACATCCAGAGCTCATATTTGAGGGACAAACAACACTGTAATAGCAGGAGGGGGTAAACTCACATACATATACATATAATAGCACCTTGCAGATCTATCCAAGTGAATTCTGTTTCAAAAAGTGCATAGTGCAAGTTAAGGTGCAAGGGATAGCTAATAGGTTCCTCCCAGAAATAATATTTATGAGACACTAATGCGTACAAAACCTAGGGGAACAACCCATAAGGGAATGCTAGTCTTACCCATTCGTCTCTGCCAGTATATGTCCTGCCTGCAGCCTCCCCCTTTTCTAGCTCTCTTCCTCTCTGATGAGACAATTTGCATAATTAGCATATTACCCAGAGGAGCATTGCGGCTTTAAGTCTCCTCATCTCGGCACGCTTAGCATGTCAATCTCCGCAAGGCGAAATTATACTATTTGGATAACGGTCTGACGCCTCTCACACAACCAAACCAGATGTCCGCTTTGCACTGACGAGGGGCAGTACCCGAAACACAGTGTCTGCAAATTGAGATTCTGGTTTGGATATTATCGTAAGTCATGTGACAAGGCTCGTTAAAGGGTCAACTTTGACTTGTAGGATTGCTACCTTCCAATAGGTGGCACTAGAGTCCTAGCTCTCTTTCTCTCTGAAGAGACAATTTGCATAATCAGCCCAAAATTTGAAACACATACACTCCAAGGGGCTACTATATTTGAATAATGTGTGTAGGCGGATTTATCATATCAGGCAGCACATTATGATCCATACTTGTTAAAAATTTCTACATTTAAAATGTTTACATTTACCAATGTCAGACACGCTTTCAGTGCCTAACTTTTGTAAAATATTACATCAGTGATTTACAACTTAAAAACATGATCTCGCATAGTTAGGCCTAAGGCCAACAAATGTGAGACATCTCTAGAGCTATGCCTGAATACAATACAGACTTGAAAATATAATATACCACTTTTGTTACGCCATGGAAGCTTTTAACAAATATTTATTTTTTCCACATGGCCGAAAAGTACCCCTTGACTTAGCATTTTTTTTAATGTTAAAAAATGCAAAAAAGGTTGTAAATACATAAAGCTACAGAACAGCAATAAAATTATGTCACAAACACATACTGCATAGTTTTGCCCGTTGGAACAAGCACGGATCATGACTAATTGGGATATTTAAGAAAGGAATCATACTATAATATAATAGTCATAAGCTCAAGTATATATGATAATGGCCTTGTACATGCAAACTTGAAAAACAGAAATATAAACGTGTGTGTGTGTGTGTGTTGGTTAGACATGCAACATGAGAGACATGAAGCACAATGTCAATTATTTTCATCTGTAAAAAATTACTTCAACATTCTTTTTAAGAAGGAACGTCAATATGATAACTTACCAAACTTTGCTTGCTTTGCTGGTGAATATGTGGCCCAACCAGGTTTTGGGTAGAGCTGTTCAGCTATAGAAAACCAAGCATGCTCGATGGCCAGCCTGTCATGCTATCCCTCGGATCGAGTGTCCCAAAGTGCAGGATGTTGCTCCACTAGACTTATGAGTCTTTCTGTGTCCACACGGGGGGGTCATAACATACTCACAAATCACCACAGTTGAAAGATCCCACCACTGTGATAACTCTCCAACTCCACTTCACAGCCAAAACTGCTGTCTAGACTTTTCAAAAGTTTGGCCAAAGTAATGTCTAGACACCTGTCCATTATTGATACAATTGGTTTGAATGTTAACCCTATAAGTTTTAAAATGCACACGGAAGCCATCCGTGTGCGGTACGTGTTTACATGCACCATTGACTTGTATGGGTCAGTGTGAAAAACGGACATGTCTATGTGTTTTCCACACGGACACACGGTCCGTGAAAACACGCCGACATCTGCAGAGAACCATTCATTTGAATGGTTCTACGTGTATACGTGTCTCCGGTACGTGAGAAAACTGTCACCACACGTACCGGAGGCACTGACTTGTGAAACCTCCCTAATGGTAACTGTAGACAGACAGAATTTTATCACTTTATAGAAAGTCTGTGTAGTGGATTTGTAGCCAAGTACTAGAAAATGAGCTCTGATAATTATAAAGATGTATTAAAATTTATTGAAAAACAACAGCTCGCCGAAACCACATTTATGCACGAATATAAACTGTATTAATGTGGTCTGACAAGACTTAAAATCTGGCATCAAATTTATATCTCTGTTTTGAAGCCATGATGTTAAACTGAATAAAACAAAGAAAGACACAGCATCCATTCCAGGGTGTTTTATTCCAATGTATTGTTTATTATGCCATCAAAGGAACAACGTTTCGACCCGATATAGGTCTTTATCAAGTATACTTGATTAGAAAAGTTAGTTTTTACGCACAGTACTGTCGTAGCTATGGGTGCACAAGAGTAGAAACATTAATTTTTATGTACATTACTACCAGAAACAGGATGGCAGATTAGAAAAAAAATGTGTTTTACACACAGTACTATTACAGACACAGGTGCAGGGGAGTAGAAAATTTTGTTTTAACACACATTACTCACATAGACATGGTTGCAGACAAGAAAAATTTGTTTTAGTGCACAATACCCACAGACATGGTTGCAGATTAGAAAAATTTGTTTAAACACACATTACTCCCACAGACACGGTTGCAGAAAAGAAAAAATTGTTTTTACTCACAGGACTATCACACTACGCCCAAAGACGCAGGTGCAAAATGGAAAAAATAGGTTTGGCACACTACTCTCACAAAAGTGTGCAGAGTAGAAAAAATTGTTAGGCACATTACTCCCACACATGTGTGCAGGGTTGAAAAAACAATACTCCCTCAAATACGCATGCAGAATAGAACAATTTTTTTCATACACCATTCCCACAGACTCCGATGCAGTGTAGATTAATTTGTATTTATGCACACTACTCCCACACACATACATGCAGAGTAGAAAAAAATTGTTTAGGAACACTACTCCCACAGACACGCATGCAGAATAGATCAATTTGTTTTTAAGAACATCACTCCCACAGACACAAGAGTCTAGTAGAAAAAAATTCTTAGACACACTACTCAGACAGACACACACGCAGGGTAGAAAAAAAATAGGCACACTACTCCCACACAAATGCATATAGAGTAGAAAAAATGGTTGTAGGCACACTACTCCCACAGACACAGGTGCAGAGTACACACTGAGAATACCCAATACTGTCCCTCACTCCAGCTGTATCTTATCCCTACACTAAGTAGAACAGAATGGTGGCAGCACCACTCGTGATCGGCATTGACCATTCCAATACTTGACTGGCTGTGATGGCTCTGTAAGTGCCCTCAGCCTAAAAGCTTGTTGATCGGCAGCCTTTCAACAAACTTTATTTGACATCCAAAACTGAACAGTAAACTGGAATTGGTCACGCCCCTCCTATGATAGGCAACTTGCTGTAAAAAAGACCATGTACATATAGAGCCTGGTGTGGGCGGGGTTAGCTGTGGTGTGGGCGTGGTTAGCTCTGATGTTGATGGGGTTAGTTGTGGTGAGGACAGGGTTAGCTTTTAAGCTCTGCAGCATTCTCCAAATAAGAACTCTGATTTTGTCTCAACTGCTGCACCCAGTAAACTAAGTGACATATCATTAGAATTATTGTCTCTCTTCCTACATGATGCTGTTCTCAGATCAGGAAGGAAAAACCTGGTGGTAGATTCTCTATAAAAGGCTTTTTAAAGGGCTTCAATGACAATGATGACCTATCTTTTTGTTAAGTGAAGGTCTGACATCAAACAACCCCACCGAATTGCTCCATCAGCTGCTATATATAAACAATCTAAGGACGCATTCATATAACACAGACGTCTATGTAAGCAGGTTGCGAGATGCCGTGACGGATAGGAGGCAGAGCAAGGGTTATCAAGTTTACTAAACAGGGGAATACTCCATGCAGGGAGGCAAACACTTAAAGGGAGAACAAAGTGAGATGCAAAAAGATGTGCAGCGTCAATGAAAACAAGCGGGAAAGATAGTGGCAGTTCGTGTTCGATGAACTTAGCATGTCAGCCGTCTTCCAGGCCATGGCAATTACAGAGCAGGCGATGACGCCAACAACGGCTGGAGTGGTGCTGTTCCAGTGGGGTCCTGCAAACAACGGTCCATCTTCAGACAGCAGTGGTTGGTGTCCGGTGCCTTCCACTGAGCCCCTAGTCCATGAACATATGCGGCCAGAGCAAACAAGGCCGCAGCACAATCAGGGTCTCCCATTGGCAGGAAAGTATATGCTGGTAAGGTGGGTTACAAAAGTCTATACAGTACACAGTTCTCTCTTTGTGGCATGTGCGCTGTACTCACAGCCATGAAGCACACAGCACCTCAATCTCTGTCAGCTACGGGGTGCACTGCTCTTTTCTCTTTGCTGCATGCTGCCTGTTCCTGCCAAGACTGAAGCACCAACAACCACTGACGCGCTGCTCCAGCGAAGTCCTGCAGACCACGGTCCGACAACAAGGGCAGCACGAACAGTCCTGAACTCTGCCCTGGCTCTTAGGCTGGCATGCGGCATTTAGCTGAACAGGGCTCCCAGCTCTTTCCTTATTACTGCGGTTGGCTCCTGCACTGTCCGAGCCCGACGTGGCCTGGCCGATATACCCTGGTGAATCGCGGTGCAGATGGCAGTCCTGCACCTGATCTCTCTCTAGGCCACCGGGTCTGTCTGCTGCAGCCTGTCGCATCACCGGCAGTTCGGATGTGAAGTGTGCTGCCTGCCCTGCTGCTCGCATGCTGGCCTCTCTGCAGCTTCGCATGCTTTCTTTCTCTGCTAAACACGCCCCCTCTTTCTGTGTCATGGGGCCTGTCCAGTCCCCTATTCCTTCCCCCAGGAAGAGGGGATGCAGCCTCAACAGTTCCAAACCCAGCTCAATACAGGTACTTGTAGCTTGGTCTTCCTCCTTACATCTATCTCACAGCAGCACTGCACGGACTGACTAGTAGCCCTCGTGACCCAAGTGTGACATCAGGTATTTCTATGCAGCTATCACTCTTGAGTCATGAGAGCCGAGGGCCAGTTGGAGTGTTGCGTTGTGATTGTCGTCCATGTTATGCGGCCACCTGACTGAGCTCTCAAGAACAGAACACAACCAATTCATCACACTATCAGATCAGGAACAACTACTGTGCAGTAGTGATTGAAGTAACTTTAAATAAAAAAAAAAGCTGCACCAATTTGCATCCTGCATTCCATCAATTATGCAGTTCATAGTTTCAGACTCTTTTACTGTATTACTCCCAGCTATACATTAAGGATGTGAGTGCTGCAGTATCTAGTTCAGATGTATCAATATAGTTTTAATCTGATGTGGCTTCCCTCTTCTAATAATACCTTAAAGGGAAGATGCCATCCCAAAAAAAATTTCAACAATTTAAAAAATGTTAAGCATTAATGTTTTCATTTTTTAGATAAATATTATAATTTATTTTTAAACCCTTACTGCCATTGGACGGGATAGTATGTCTAATGGCAGTACCCCCGCTTTGATGCAGGCTCTGGTGGTGAGCAGAGAAATCACATGAGATAAAGTATACTTACACAAGTGTGTGCCCGGGTTATGTACCGCTACTACCACCCCGACAGTGCCGTTTCGCCAAAAAGGGCTTCTTCCGATGGGGGTATACTTTAACTCATGTGATTGCTCTGCAGTAATTATTGGCTGAATTCATTCATTGCTGCTAAGCCCTCGAGATATATCATTCTGTGTACTGTGCTACCTTATGTTAAGCCCTATGTTTACATTTTATCACCTTTTTAAATAATCACAATAAAATATTTTTGATTTTACCTTATGAATATGCCTCTATATCCCTCTAATGCTTTTTTGTATATTTAAATACTGTAGATTTTAACCCTTTAATCCCATATGACGTACTATCCCGTCGAGGTGGGGTGGGCCTTAATTCCCACCGACGGGATAGTACGTCATAGCGATCGGCCGCACTCACGGGGGGAGCGCGGCCGATCACGGCCGGGTGTCAGCTGGCTGTCGCAGCTGACATCCAGCACTATGTGCCAGGAGCGGTCACGGACCGCTCCCGGCACATTAACCCCCGGCACAGGGAAGCATCGCGCAGGGAGGGGTCTCCCTGCGTGTTTCCCTGAGACGATCGGTACAAGATGATGTGCTCACCTTGTACCGAGCGTCTTCTCCCTGCAGGCCGTGGATCCAAAATGGCCACGGGGCTGCATCCGGGTCCTACAGGAAGTACTTCTGGGTCGACTGCAGGTGCTGGTAAGCCTGCAGCGATGTGAGTGAGATCGCCCATCTTACAGAGTGCTGTGCAAACTGTAAGATCGGCGATCTGTGATGTCCCCCCCGGGACAAAGTAAAAAAGTAAAAAAAAAAATTTCCACATGTGTAAAGAAAAAAAAAATTACTAAATAAATAAATTAAAAAAAAATATTATTTCCATAAATACATTTCTTTATCTAAAAAAAAACAAACAAACAATAAAAGTACACATATTTAGTATCGCCGCGTCCGTAACGACCCAACCTATAAAACTGTCCCACTAGTTAACCCCTTCAGTGAACAACGTAAGAAAAAAAAAAAACGAGCCAAAAAACAACGCTTTATTATCATACTGCCAAACAAAAAGTGGAATAAAACGCGATCAAAAAGACGGATGTAAATAACCATGGTACCGCTGAAAACGTCATATAGTCGCCCGCAAAAAACGAGCCGCCACAAAGCATAATAAGCAAAAAAAAAAAAGTTATAGTCCTGAGAATAAAGCGATGCCAAAATAATTATTTTTTCTATAAAATAGCTTTTATCGTATAAAAGCGCCAAAACATAAAAAAATGATATAAATGAGATATCGCTGTAATCGTACTGACCCAAAGAATAAAACTGCTTTATAAATTTTACCAAACGCTGAACGGTATAAACGCCTCCCCCAAAAGAAATTCATGAATAGCTGGTTTTTGGTCATTCTGCCTCACAAAAATCGGAATAAAAAGTGATCAAAAACTGTCACATGTCCAAAAATGTTAACAATATAAACATCATCTCGTCCCGCAAAAAACAAGACATCAGATGACTCTGTGGACCAAAATATGGAAAAATTATAGGTCTCAAAATGTGGAGATGCAAAAACTTTTTTGCTATAAAAAAGCGTCTTTTAGTGTGTGACAGCTGCCAATCATAAAAATCCGATATAAAAAATGCTATAAAAGTAAATCAACCCCCCCCCCTTCATCACCCCCTTAGTAAGGGAAAAATAATTAAATAAAAAAATGTATTTATTTCCATTTTCCCATCAGGGCTAGGGTTAGGGCTAGGGTTAGGGCTAGGGCTAGGGTTGGGGCTAGGTTTAGGGCTAGGGTTGGGGCTAGGTTTACGGCTAGGGTTGGGGCTGGGGTTAGGGCTAGGGTCAGGGCTAGGGTTGGGGATAGGGTTAGGGCTAGGGTTAGGGTTGGGGCTAGGGTTAGGGTTGGGGTTAGGGTTGGAGCTAAAGTTAGGGTTAGGGTTGGGGCTAAAGTTAGGGTTAGGGTTGGGGCTAAAGTTAGGGTTAGGGTTGGGGCTAAAGTTAGGGTTAGGGTTGGGGCTAAAGTTAGGGTTAGGGTTTGGATTATATTTACGGTTGGGATTAGGGTTGGGATTAAAATTAGGGGTGTGTCAGGGCTAGGGGTGTGGTTAGGGTTACCGTTGGGATTAGGGGTGTTGTTGGATTAGGGTTTCAGGTAGAATTGGGGAGTTTCCACTGTTCAGGCACATCAGGGGCTCTCCAAACGCGACATGGCGTCCGATCTCAATTCCAGCCAATTCTGCGTTGAAAAAGTAAAACAGTGCTCTTTCCTTTCCGAGCTCTCCGGTGCACCCAAACAGGGGTTTACCCCAACATATGGGGTATCAACGTACTCAGGACAAATTGGACAAAAACTTTTGGGGTCCAAGTTCTCTTGTTATCCTTGGGAAAATAAAAATGTGGGGTGCTAAAAATCATTTTTATGGGAAAAATAAGATTTTTTTTATTTTCGCGGCTCTGCGTTGTAAACTGCAGTGAAACACTTGGGAGTTCAAAGTTGTCACAACACATCTAGATAAGTTCCTTGGGAGGTCTGGTTTCCAATATGAGGTCACTTGTGGGGGGTTTGTACTGTTTGGGTACATCAGGGGCTCTGCAAATGCAACGTGACGCCTGCAGACCAATCCACCTAAGTCTGTATTCCAAATGGTCCTCCTTCCCTTCCGAGCTCTGCCAGTGCTTCCCCCCCACATATGGGGTATCAGCGTACTCAGGATAAATTGGACAACAACTTTTGGGGTCCAATTTATCCTGTTACCCTTGTGAAAATACAAAACTGGGGACTAAAAAATCATTTTTGTGAAAAAAAAAGAATTTTTATTTTCACGGCTCTGCGTTATATACTGTAGTGAAACACTTGGGGGCTCAAAGCTCTCAAAACACATCTAGATAAGTTCCTTAGGGGATCTAATTTCCAAAATGGTGTCACTTGTGGGTGGTTTCAATGCTTAGGCACATCAGGGGCTCTCCAAACGCAACATGGCGTCCTATCTCAATTCCAGTCAATTTTGCATTGAAAAGTCAAATGGCGCTCCTTTCCTTCTGAGCTCTGCCATGTGCCCAAACAATGGTTTACACCCACATATGGGGTATCAGCGTACTCAGGACAAATTGCACAATAACTTTTGTGGTCTAATTTCTTCTCTTACCCTTGGGAAAATAAAAAAATGGGGGCAAAAATATCATTTTTGTGAAAAAATATGATTTTTTATTTTTACGGCTCTGCATTATAAACTTCTATGAAGCACTTGGTGGGTCAAAGTGCTCACCACACATCTAGATAAGTTCCTTAAGGGGTCTACTTTCCAAAATGGTGTCACTTGTGGGGGGTTTCAATGTTTAGGCACATCAGGGGCTCTCCAAACGCAACATGGCATCCCATCTCAATTCCAGTCAATTTTGCATTGAAAAGTCAAATGGCGCTCCTTTCTTCCCGAGATCTGCCATGCGCCCAAACAGTGGTTTATCCCCACATATGGGGTATCAACGTACTCAGGACAAATTGTACAACAACATTTGGGGTCCATTTTCTCCTGTTACCCTTGGTAAAATAAAACAAATTGGAGCTGAAATACATTTTGTGTGAAAAAAAGTTAAATGTTCATTTTTATTTAAACATTCCAAAAATTCCTGTGAAACACCTGAAGGGTTAATAAACTTCTTGAATGGGGTTTTGAGCACCTTGAGGGGTGCAGTTTTTAGAATGGTGTCACACTTGGGTATTTTCTATAATATAGACCCCTCAAAATGACTTCAAATGAGATGTGGTCCCTAAAAAAAAAATGGTGTTGTAAAAATAAGAAATTGCTGGTCAACTTTTAACCCTTATAACTCCCTAACAAAAAAAAATTTGGTTCCAAAATAGTGCTGATGTAAAGTAGACATGTGGGAAATATTACTTCTTAAGTATTTTGTGTGACATGTCTCTGTGATTTAATTGCATAAAAATTCAAGTTTGGAAAATTGCAAAATTTTCAAAATTTTCATCAAATTTCCATTTTTTTTTACAAATAAACGCAGGTAATATCAAAGAAATTTTACCACTATCATGAAGTACAATATGTCACGAGAAAACAATGTCAGAATCACCAGGATCCGTTGAAGCTTTCCAGAGTTATAACCTCATAAAGGGACAGTGGTCAGAATTGTAAAAATTGGCCTGGTCATTGACGTGCAAACCACCCTTGGGGGTAAAGGGGTTAAATGAGAAGGTGTGTCCAAACTTTTGGTCTGTACTGTATACAGAGAAGGTGTGCTAGAAGTCGAGTTTCCTCTGCTGCACTGGGGGAATCTTGATCCGTCTCCGCTGCGGTCTCCCATTCTTCTCCAGCCGCGGTGGAGTCTGCTCAGCAGGGACGTCGATCCCAGCGTCTCGCTCAGTCTGACTCTGTGAGAAGAGTTACTGCTGCTTTTCCTGCTTCTGCCATTGAAGCCAGTGCTGGGCAGCGGCGAGTGACGTTTCTGGATCTAAGGCCTGCTTTTCTCTGTCTGAGCATGCCCAGGGCAGGATCTCCGATTGGAGATCGAGGGTCACATGCTCAGGTACTGCAGCACATCCCATTGGTCCTCTTGGCAGGTCCTGAAAGGGCAAAACTTCTGGAGCTGCTTCCTGTGCTGCTACTATATAAACTGCGCATGACCGCACGGCCATGCGCTAGTATTGTCTTGTAAATATGTGTGTGTGTTGTGAGTGAAAGTCGCTCTTTAAATAACCCTCCCTATTGAATGTCTGTTCGTGGAAGGTGTATGTTTGCTATCTAGCGCCCGACTTATCCAACAGCACGAAACACACATTACAGCTACCAGTTGCTGTGTCCGCCAGTACGGCGCCGTGCGCCTGCTCTGCGCTTTCCTTACCCAAGCCTGGGTGGTTAGTGGCGTCCGTCAGTGCGGCATCGCACGCACTCTTGTGCCTTTATATTATTATTTATGTTCCTCTGACACACCCAGTTGCGGTGTTGTGCCAGCAAGTGTCTAATCGGACTTCAATCCTGTGTAGGGGTTGAGTCCGCTGACTTCTTGCTCGCGCTTTATGTGCGGTACTGCGGTCCTGTGACGCAACAGGATCGCTTCCTTCACGCAGGGTGAAGTTAACCCATGTGTGTATACTTAGTACCGCCATATAGTCCGTCTTACTAGCAGCAGGGTCTTTTACCTGCACGGTGGACCTCGGACTGCGAACGCACCTAGTTTCTTATTATCTATACTTGGTGCGTTCCGCCGGTCCTTAAAATAATACTAGCGCCAAGGTCTGGCTAGTAAATGATGGACGATCAGCGTTCACAGCGGTACATCCAGCAGCTGGAGGGAAGGTTGGCGGCTCTTGAGCGTTCAACCTCAGCTGTGGATGTCACTGCTGTCGCTGTTCAGGCTGCTAGTGTTGCTGCAGCCAACCTTGTCCACTGCCGCTCCTGTCCCGACTCTAACTCGCCTCCCGCTTCCAGAGAAATTCTCTGGTGACAGTAAGTCTTGTAGGGGTTTCGTGAGTCAGTGCTCTATCCATCTCGAGCGTCTGGCCTCTCGTTTCCATACAGAGCGGGCTAAGGTGGGATTTATAGTGTCTCTTCTATCGGACAGGGCGTTGCAGTGGGCTACGCCGCTATGGGAGCGTAACGATCATGTGGTACAGAGTGCTCCGTTGTTTCTGAGCACTCTGAAACAGGTCTTTTTAGGACCTCGTGTCACCCATGATACGGCGCTCCAATTGTTGGCATTGACTCAGGGCTCATCCTTGGTCAGTCATTTTGCCGTCCACTTCCGCACCTTAGCATCTGAGCTGGAGTGGTCAGATAAAGCTCTCATTCCAATATTTTGGAGGGGGCTGGCTGACCAAGTTAAGGACGCCCTGGCCACTAGGGAGATTCCCGCTACACTGGAGGAATTAATAACTCTATCCACTCGTATTGATCTCCGTTTTCACGAGCGGAGGTTAGAACGAGCCCAGTGTAGGCAGAGGTTTCGGCTGGCTCCCACCTTCGCCAAACCTTTGGAATCTCCAGACCAGGCTCCTGAGTGCCATGAGCCTGTGGTAGAGTCACGAGCGGGATCTAAGTCCCGGACCGCTCATGCACTCCAGATTTGTCATCTTTGCCAACAGTCAGGACATCTTGCCTCCAGATGTCTCCAGCGGTCGAGGAAACGTCAGCGTCTAGTGGTAGTTGGTGGAGGTGCACTAGACACGGCGACGTTTGCCTCCAAATTGTCCTTTAAGGGGACAATAACATTGGGCTCATCCTCTCACTCGGTAGAACTCTGCGTGGATTCTGGGGCGGAGGGCAATTTTATGTCTTCAGCCTTCGCCCAACGTCACGCAATTCCTCTGGTCATGCTATCTCAACCAGTAACGATACGAGTGGTGAATGGGTCGACACTGCCCGCACAGATTACACATCAAACTATTCCTTTTACTCTGTCCATGTCACCATCTCATCAGGAGGTTATATCTCAACTCGTCATTCCTGAGGGAATTGATGAGGTTCTCTTAGGGATACCTTGGTTACGGTACCACTCTCCTCACATCGAGTGGTCCTCAGGCAGAATTCTGGGATGGGGTGAATCTTGTGGGAACAGGTGTCATCGAGAGTGCGTTCAGGTTGCTACTACAGAGGCACCCGCAGATCTTTCCTCTCTCCCCAAGCAATATTGGTCTTATGCAGACGTGTTCTCCAAAAAGGCAGCGGAGACCCTTCCACCCCATCGCCCCTATGACTGTCCTATTGATCTCTTGCCTGGTGCTGAGCCTCCCCGGGGTCGAGTCTATCCATTATCTCTCCCGGAAACGGAGGCAATGTCTCAGTACATTCAAGAGAATTTGGCAAGAGGGTTCATCAGGAAGTCAGTGTCACCTGCTGGGGCAGGGTTCTTTTTCGTGCAGAAAAAGAGTGGAGAACTACGTCCATGCATAGACTACAGGGGTCTTAATGCTATCACAGTTAAGAACAAGTACCCTTTGCCTTTGATATCTGAGCTTTTCGATAGGCTTCGGGGAGCTAGAGTGTTTACTAAACTAGATCTGCGGGGTGCTTATAACCTGATTCGCATCCGTGAGGGGGACGAATGGAAAACGGCGTTTAACACCAGAGATGGGCACTATGAGTATCTGGTGATGCCCTTCGGGCTCTGTAATGCACCTGCCGTTTTCCAAGACTTTGTCAACGACATCTTCCGGGATATGCTTTCCACCTCGGTTGTAGTCTATCTGGATGATATCCTCATCTTTTCTCCAGATATTGACTCCCACCGGAGAGATGTTGGCAGAGTCTTCAACCTCCTACGGGCAAACTCTCTTTATGTGAAGTTGGAGAAGTGTGTGTTTGAGCAGGAGTCCTTACCTTTCCTGGGCTATATCATCTCCGCCCAGGGATTGGCTATGGATCCTGCCAAGCTACAGGCTGTGATGGACTGGCAAGAGCCCCATTCTCTTAAAGCGGTGCAGCGCTTTATGGGGTTCATAAACTATTACCGCCAGTTCATTCCCCACTTCTCAACTCTGGTAGCTCCCTTGGTGGCCCTCACCAAGAAGGGAGCGAATCCCAAATTGTGGTCAGAAGAGGTCTCCAAGGCCTTCACTTCTATTAAGTCCCACTTTGCTAGCGCTCCCATCTTACATCGTCCTGACGTGGATAAGCCATTCCTAATGGAGGTGGATGCCTCGTCCGTTGGTGCTGGAGCAGTCCTCTATCAAAAGGATGCTCAAGGTCGGAAGCATCCATGCTTCTTCTTCTCTAAGACCTTCATGCCAGCGGAGAGAAACTACTCCATCGGGGACAGGGAGTTGCTAACAATGAAGTTGGCCTTTTCGGAGTGGAGACACCTTCTGGAGGGTGCGCGGTTTCCCTTCCAAGTTTACACGGACCACAAAAATTTGGTCTATTTACAAACAGCCCAGCGGCTAAATTCTCACCAGGCCAGATGGTCCCTGTTCTTCTCCCGGTTCCACTTTTCCCTTCATTATCTCGCCGGGGAAAAGAATATCCATGTTGACGCTCTCTCTCGCTCCCTTATGTCAACTGAGGAGGAGGAAGAGGAGCCTCGGCTTATTGTCCATTCCGAGAGCCTGAGAACCGTAGCGCCGGTTTCACTAGAGTCTGTGCCTCCGGGCAAGACTTTTGTGCCCATTAATTTGCGACCGGAGGTTTTCTCTTGGGCTCATTCGTCCAGGGTGGGTGGACACTTTGGGACAAAGAGGACATCTGAGCTACTGGCGAGGACGTACTGGTGGCTGCATATGGTCCGGGATGTCAGGGATTATATTCTGGCGTGTGTCTCCTGCGCCAAAAATAAATCTCCGCGTCTAAGGCCAGCTGGGTTGCTCTATTCCTTGCCGGTGGCAGATAGGCCCTGGGAGATGGTCGGGATGAACTTTGTTGTGGGTTTACCCAAGTCTCGCGGCTGTACCATCATTTGTGTCATCACCGATCATTTCTCAAAAATGGTGCATTTGGTGCCGCTACCACGGTTACCTTCTGCACGGGCCTTGGCAGCATTGTTCATCAAACACATCTTCCGCCTACATGGTATGCCTGACAAAATTGTCAGTGACCGGGGTCCCCAGTTTGCGTCTCGGTTCTGGAGAGAGCTTTGTCGTCTTCTCAGTATTGAGTTGAATCTCTCTTCCGCTTATCATCCCGAGACGAATGGGTTGGTAGAGAGGGCCAACCAGACCTTGGTCACATACCTGCGACATTTTGTTTCAGCCAGGCAGGATGACTGGGCATCCTTGCTATCATGGGCAGAGTTTGCACTGAACAACGCCATAGCCGACTCCACTGGACAAACCCCATTCCTCCTCAACTATGGTCAGCATCCACGGGTACCTGTGCCTATGCCCGTGTCTTCCGCCGACTCCAGGGTGGCAGACTGGGCTGTGGAGGCACGGAATATTTGGGACCGCACTCAGGATGCCATTCGGGCCTCCAAGGAGAGAATGAGGTCCTCCGCCGATGCTCATTGGCGCCCCGCTCCGACCTTTGCTCCTGGCAACTTGGTGTGGCTCTCCGCCCGTAACATCAGGCTGCGAGTTAAGTCCACTAAATTTGCTCCTCGCTACTTGGGTCTGTTCAAGGTCCTCGAGCAGGTTAATCCTGTGGTCTATCGTTTGGCCCTTCCGCCACGCCTGGGTATCACCGACACCTTTCATGTGTCCCTCTTGAAACCTGTGTATATGTCCCGGTTTTCCGAGTCATCTGCTGGGACATCGGGTTCGTCTACGGACGATTATGAAGTGAACGCTATTTTGGGGTGCAAGGTGGTACGTGGCAAAAAATTTTATTTGGTGGACTGGAAGGGTTATGGCCCCGAGGACAGGTCCTGGGAGCCTGTTGAGCACATTCGGGC
This sequence comes from Ranitomeya imitator, assembly GCF_032444005.1. Taxonomy (NCBI): domain Eukaryota; kingdom Metazoa; phylum Chordata; class Amphibia; order Anura; family Dendrobatidae; genus Ranitomeya; species Ranitomeya imitator. The sequence goes on from NC_091286.1 coordinate 283,195,627, forward strand.
CCCGCAGCTCATTGCTGCCTTCGAACGTGGCGAGGCCCAAGGAGGGGGGGGCAATGTTAGGAGTCGAGTTTCCTCTGCTGCACTGGGGAAATCTCGATCCGTCTCCGCTGCGGTCTCCCATTCTTCTCCAGCCGCGGTGGAGTCTGCTCAGCAGGGACGTCGATCCCAGCGTCTCCCTCAGTCTGACTCTGTGCGAAGAGTTACTGCTGCTTTTCCTGCTTCTGCCATTGAAGCCAGTTCTGGGCAGCAGCGAGTGGACGTTTCTGGATCTAAGTCCTGCTTTTCTCTGTCTGAGCATGCCCAGGGCAGGATCTCCCGTTGGAGATCGAGGGTCACTTGCTCAGGTATTGCAGCACATCCCATTGGTCCTCTTGGCAGGTCCTGAAAGGGCAAAACTTCTGGAGCTGCTTCCTGTGCTGCTACTATATAAACTGCGCATGACCGCACGGCCATGCGCTAGTATTGTCTTGTAAATATGTGTGTGTGTTGTGAGTGAAAGTCGCTCTTTAAATAACCCTCCCTATTGAATGTCTGTTAGCGGAAGGTGTATGTTTGCTATCTAGTGCCCGACTTATCCAACAGCACGAAACACACATTACAGCTACGAGTTGCTTTGTCCGCCAGTATGGCGCCGTGCGCCTGCTCTGCGCTTTCCTGACCCAAGCCTGGGTGGTTAGTGGCGTCCGTCAGTGCGGCACCGCACGCACTCTTGTGCCTTTATATTATTATTTATGTTCCTCTGACACACCCAGTTGCGGTGTTGTGCCAGCAAGTGTCTAATCGGACTTCAATCCTGTGTAGGGGTTGAGTCCGCTGATTTCTTGCTCGCGCTTTATGTGCGGTACTGCGGTCCTGTGACGCAACAGGATCGCTTCCTTCACGCAGGGTGAAGTTAACCCATGTGTGTATACTTAGTACCGCCATATAGTCCGTCTTACTAGCAGCAGGGTCTTTTACCTGCACGGTGGACCTCGGACTGCGAACGCAGCTAGTTTCTTATTATCTATACTTGGTGCGTTCCGCCGGTCCTTAACAAGGTGTGTCCAAACTTTTGGTCTGGACTGTATATATATATACATTGGACACACCTCATTTAAAGATTTTTCTGTATTTTCATGACTATGAAACTGTAAAGTCACACTGAAGGCATCAAAACTATGAATTAACACATGTGGAATTATATACTTAACAAAAAAATGTGAAACAGCTGAAAATATGTCTTATATTCTAGGTTCTTCAAAGTAGCCACCTTTTGCTTTGATGACTGCTTTGCACACTCTTGGAATTCTCTTGATGAGCTTCAAGATGTTGTCACCAGAAATGGTTTTCACTTCACAGGTGTGCCCTATCAGGTTTAATAAGTGGGATTTCTTGCCTTATAAATGGGGTTGGGACCATCAGTTGTGTTGTGCAGAAGTCTGGTGGCTACACAGCTGATAGTCCTACTGAATAGACAGTTAGAATTTGTATTATGGCAAGAAAAAAGCAGCTAAGGAAAGAAAACTGAGTGGCCATCATTACTTTAAGAAATGAAGGTCAGTCAGTCAGAAAAATTGGGAAAGCTTTGAAAGTGTCCCCAAGTGCAGTTGCAAAAACCATCAAGCGCTACAAAGAAACTGGCTCACATGAGGACTGCCCCAGGAAAGGAAGGCCAAGAGTCACCTCTGCTCCGGAGGATAAGTTTATCCGAGTCACCAGCCTCAGAAATCGCAGGTTAACAGCAGCTCAGATTAGAGACCAGGTCAATGCCACACAGAGTTCTAGCAGCAGACACATCTCTACAACAACTGTTAAGAGGAGACTTTGTGCAGAAGGCCTTCATGATAAAATAGCTTCTAGGAAACCACTGCTAAGGACAGGCAACAAGGAGAAGAGACTTGTTTGGGCTAAAGAACACAAGGAATGGACATTAGACCAGTGGAAATCTGTGCTTTGGTCTGGTCAAGGGTTGAGCGAAACGGATCGTTCATTTTCAAAAGTCGCCGACTTTTGGCAAAGTCGGGTTTCATGAAACCCGACCCAACCCCTGTGCGGGGTCGGCCATGCGGTACGCGACTTTCGCGCCAAAGTCGCGTTTCAATGACGCGAAAAGCGCCATTTCTCAGCCAATGAAGGTGGACGCAGAGTGTGCGCAGCGTGATGACATAGGTCCTGGTCCCCACCATCTTAGAGAAGGGCATTGCAGTGATTGGCTTGCTGTCTGCGGCGTCACAGGGGCTATAAAGGGGCGTTCCCGCCGACCGCCATCTTACTGCTGCTGATCTGAGCGTAGGGAGAGGTTGCTGCCGCTTCGTCAGAAGCAGGGATAGCGTTAGGCAGGGTCCATTAACCACCAAACTGCTTGTGCTGTAGCGATTTCCACTGTCCAACTCCACCTTTGTTTGCAGGGACAGTGGAAGCTACATTTTTTTTTCCTCAGCGCTGTAGCTCATTGGGCTGCCCTAGAAGGCTTCCTGATAGCTGCATTGCTGTGTGTACGCCACTGTGCAAACCAACTGCTTTTTTCAAAGCACAAATCCTGTTGTTCCTTCCTTTCTGCACAGCTATCTTGTTTGTTTGTCCACACTTTTTATTTCATTTGTGCAGCAGTCCACTCCTTATTGCTGCCTGCCATAGCTGGCTGAGATTACTGCAGGGAGAGAGTAATTGTAGGACAGTCCCTGTGTTTTTTTTTTTTTTTAATTCTCCCCCCCAAAAAAAGCTGCGGGAGATTAAGATTGGCATTTCTGCTCGAGTGCCATCCCTGTGTGTGCCATCTCACATAGTGGGCCATAGAAAGCCTAATTTTTTTTTCTGTTTTTTTTTTTGTGGGGTTTCTAAATTCTCCCTGAAAAAAAAAAACAGTGGGAGATTAATATTGGCCTTTGGGCTTGAGTGCCAGTCCTGAGCGTGCCATCTCTCTCTCAAATAGTGGGCCATAGAAAGCCTATTTATTTATTTTTATATTGGTTTTATACATTCTCCCTGAAAAAAAGAAACAGTGGGAGATTAATATTGCCCTTTGGGCTTGTGTGCCAGTCCTGAGCGTGCCATCTCTCTGTGAAATAGTGGGCCATAGAAAGCCTATTTATTTTTTTTTCATTGGTTGTATAAATTCTCCCTGAAAAAAATAAAAACCGTGGGAGATTAATATTGCCCTTTGGGCTTGTGTGCCAGTCCTGAGCGTGCCATCTCTCTGTCAAATAGTGGGCCATAGAAAGCCTATTTATTTTTTTTTTCATTGGTTGTATAAATTCTCCCTGAAAAAAATAAAAACAGTGGGAGATTAATATTGCCCTTTGGGCTTGTGTGCCAGTCCTCAGCGTGCCATCTCTCTCTCTCAGATAGTGTGCCATAGAAAGCCTATTTTTTTTATTTGGTTTCTAAATTCTCTCTGAAAAAACACTTTTTTTAACTTGTTTTCTAAATTCTTCCTTAAAAAATCATTTTTTTTTGTGTTTCTAAATTCTCCCTGAAAAAATAAAAAAAAACAGTGGGAGATTAATATTGGTCTTTCTGCTTGTGTGCCAGTCCTGAGCGTGCCATCTCTCTGTGAAATAGTGGCCCCTAGAAAGCCTATTTATTTTTTTTCATTGGTTTTATAAATTCTCCCTGAAAAAAAAAAAACAGTGGGAGATTAATATTGCCCTTTGGGCTTGTGTGCCAGTCCTGAGCGTGCCATCTCTGTTATGATCTGGTGGTTAGAACAAATAGTGAACCTGGTAGTTAGAGCACCAGAAAAGACCTGATAGCACATTAGAACAGGACAAGCTCTGGGAAGTGGAACCTCTGCTGACCGCAATCCCTAATCCTATCACGTACACTAGAAATAGCCGTGGAGCGCTCCTAACATGACCTAGGCGCCTCGTCACAGCCTCAGAACTAGCTAGCCCTAGAGATAGGAAAAATAAGCCTATCTTGCCTCAGAGAAAATTCCCCAAAGGAAAAGGCAGCCACCCACATATAATGACTGTGTTTGTGATTTCATCTTGCCTCACAGAGATGAAATAGATTTAGCAAAGAGAGGCCCGACTTACTAAACAGACAGAAGATAGGAAAGGTCACTTTGCAGTCAGCACAAAACCCTAAAAAAGCCACACAGAGAGTGCAGGGAAAAATACCTTCCGCACCGACTAACGGAGCGGAGGCGCCCCTCTGCGTCCCAGAGCTTCCAGCAAGCAAGGCAAAATTCACATAAGCATGCTGGACAGAAAAAATAACAAACAAGAAAAAAGCAAAGCAAAACTTAGCTTCTGCTGAAGAAAACAGGTAACCAGGAAGATCCAGGAGCGAACTAGACCAATGCTACAACATTAACAGCTGGCATCGGACAAGGATCCAAGTGGAGTTAAATAGAGCAGCCCACTAACGAATTAGCCTCGTCACCTGTAGAAGGAAACTCAGAAACACCCACAGGCATCAGAGAAAGTCCATGGACAGAACCAGCCGAAGTACCATTCATGACCACAGGAGGGAGCCTGAAAACAGAATTCACAACACATCTCTCTCTCAAATAGTGGCCCATAGAAAGCTTTTTTTCCATTGGTTTTATAAATTCTCCCTGAAAAAAAAAAAAACAATGGGAGATTAATATTGCCCTTTGGGCTTGTGTGCCAGTCCTGAGCGTGCCATCTCTCTCTCTCAGATAGTGTGCCATAGAAAGCCTATTTTTTTTTTTGGTTTCTAAATTCTCTCTGAAAAAATCACTTTTTTTTAATTTGTTTTCTAAATTCTTCCTTAAAAAATCATTTTTTTTGTGTTTCTAAATTCTCCCTGAAAAAATAAAAAAAAACAGTGGGAGATTAATATTGGCCTTTCTGCTTGTGTGCCAGTCCTGACTCCTGGGTGTGCCATCTCTCTCTCTCAGATAGTGGGCCATAGAAAGCCTATTTGTTTTTGTTTTTTGTTTGGTTTCTAAATTCTCTCTGAAAAAATCACTTTTTTTAATTTTGTTTTCTAAATTCTTCCTTAAAAAAATCTTTTTTTGGGGGTGGTTTCTAAATTCTCCCTGAAAAAATAAAAAAAAAAACAGTGGGAGATTAATATTGGCCTTTCTGCTTGTGTGCCAGTCCTGACTCCTGGGTGTGCCATCTCTCTCTCAGATAGTGGGCCATAGAAAGCCTATTTGTTTTTTTTTTTGTTTGGTTTCTAAATTCTCTCTGAAAAAAATCACTTTTTTTTATTTTGTTTTCTAAATTCTTCCTTAAAAAATCTTTTTTTTGGGGGGGTTTCTAAATTCTCCCTGAAAAAAATAAAAAAAAACAGTGGGAGATTAATATTGGCCTTTCTGCTTGTGTGCCAGGCCTGACTCCTGGGTGTGCCATCTCTCTCTCTCAGGCTTTCTATGGCCCACTGTCTATTTGTTTTTTTTTTGTTTGGTTTCTAAATTCTCTCTGAAAAAATCACTTTTTTTTATTTTGTTTTCTAAATTCTTCCTTAAAAAATCTTTTTTTTTTTGGGTTTCTAAATTCTCCCTGAAAAAATAAAAACAAACAGTGGGAGATTAATATTGACATTTGTGCTTGAGTGACAGTCCTGCGTGTGTGGCATCTCTCTCATTTGGTGCCACCAAAAACAGAGTGTGTAACATTGTGCCTGCTTTTCCTTGCGGTGTCACCCACCTGTAAAGGGGTATCTAAATCATACTGAAGTTATAGCTCACCGTCTAAGTTTGACAGCAACAAATACCGTTAGTTTGGTTACGTTTTTAAAACAATGAGGAAGTCTGGTGGAAGAGGTCGTGGCCGGGGGCGTTCATTGTCAGCTGGTAATGAGGGTAGTGGTAGTGGTGGAGCATCAGGTGGTCGTGGTAAAAAAAATATTGCACCTAAGTCTGGAGCTGTGGAGCCAGGTTCGTCGTCTGGCTACACAACGCCTCGAACGCTCCCTTTTCTGGGAGTAGGAAAACCGCTTTTAAAGCCGGAGCAGCAAGAGCAAGTTTTGGCTTACCTTGCTGACTCAGCCTCTAGCTCTTTTGCCTCCTCTTTTGAAACTGGTAAATGTAAAAGCAGCGCGTCGTTAGTGGATGTTCACGGTCAGGGACAAGTCGCTTCCTTGTCCTCTTCAGCAAAAACAACAACAGAGAAGGATGCAGCAGGCAACACAACGGGTTACTCCATGGAGCTCTTTTCACATACCGTCCCTGGCTTAGAAAGTGAAGCAGTTAACAGGCCATGCCCATTACAAGTTGAATCTGACATGGAGTGCACTGATGCACAGCCACAGCCAGACTACTATGCTGGTCCTTTGACTCAGACCACAACATTGCCCTCGCAGGGTACTGATCCAAAATCAGACCCTGATGAGACTATGTTGCCCTGTCACGAACGCTCTACCACCGACTTACACGGTGACACACACGGAGTTGCGCACGAGCTAGAAGAGGAGGTTATAGATGACACAGTTGTTGACCCCGATTGGCAGCCATTGGGGGAACAGGGTGCAGGCGGCAGTAGTTCTGAAGCGGAGGAGGAGGGGCCGCAGCAGGCATCAACATCGCAACAGGTTCCATCTGCCGGGCCCGTATCTGGCCCAAAACCCGTGGCAAAGTCAAAACCTGTTGGAGGACAGCGTGGCCATCCGGTTAAAGCTCAGTCTGCAATGCCTGAAAAGGTATCCGATGCTAGAAAGAGTGCAGTCTGGCATTTTTTTAAACAACATCCAATTGATCAGCGCAAAGTCATCTGTCAAAAATGTTCAACTACCTTAAGCAGAGGTCAGAATCTGAAAAGTCTCAATACAAGTTGCATGCATAGACATTTAACCACCATGCATTTGCAAGCCTGGACTAACTACCAAACGTCCCTTAAGGTTGTAGCACCCTCGGCCAATGAAGCTAGTCAGCAACGCAACATCCCTTCCGGCAGTGTAGGGCCACCATTTTCCGCACCACCTGCAGTATCTGTGCAGGTTTCTTTGCCAGGCCAAAGCAGTCAGGGTCAGGGAATCACCAGTTTCGTAGTAGGAAACACTGCATCTAGGGCACCGGCGGCAACAATACCATCTCCCACCGTCTCTCAGTCTGCCATGTCCACCGGCACCCCCGCTAGTTCCACGATCTCCAGCTCTCCAGTCCAGCTCACCCTACATGAGACTATGGTTAGAAAAAGGAAGTACTTAGCCTCGCATCCGCGTACACAGGGTTTGAACGCCCACATAGCTAGACTAATCTCGTTAGAGATGATGCCCTACCGGTTAGTTGAAAGCGAAGCTTTCAAAGCCCTGATGGACTACGCTGTACCACGCTACGAGCTACCCAGTCGACACTTCTTTTCCAGAAAAGCCATCCCAGCCCTCCACCAGCATGTTAAAGAGCGCATCATCCATGCACTCAGGCAATCTGTGAGCACAAAGGTGCACCTGACAACAGATGCATGGACCAGTAGGCATGGCCAGGGACGTTACGTGTCCATCACAGCACACTGGGTGAATGTTGTGGATGCAGGGTCCACAGGGGACAGCAATTTTGGGACAGTTCTGCCTAGCCCACGGTCTAGGAAACAGTTGGCTGTAGCCGTTCGCACCCCCTCCTCCTCGTCCTCCTGCAGAAGCGAGAGCTCGTCCACAGACCGCAGTCGCACAACCACTCCATCCGCAGCTGCCACTGTTGCACACCAGGTCTCCCATTATGGGGCAGCTACTGGCAAGCGTCAGCAGGCTGTATTGGCTATGAAGTGTTTGGGCGACAACAGACACACCGCGGAAGTTCTGTCCGAGTTCTTGCAGAAAGAAACGCAGTCGTAGCTGGGCACTGTAGATCTTGAGGCAGGCAAGGTAGTGAGTGATAACGGAAGGAATTTCATGGCTGCCATCTCCCTTTCCCAACTGAAACACATTCCTTGCCTGGCTCACACCTTAAACCTGGTGGTGCAGTGCTTCCTGAAAAGTTATCCGGGGTTATCCGACCTGCTCCTCAAAGTGCGTGGACTTTGCTCACATATCCGCCGTTCGCCCGTACACTCCAGCCGTATGCAGACCTATCAGCGATCTTTGAACCTTCCCCAGCATCGCCTAATCATAGACGTTGCAACAAGGTGGAACTCAACACTGCACATGCTTCAGAGACTGTGCGAACAGAGGCGGGCTGTTATGTTTTTGTGGGAGGATACACATACACGGGCAGGCAGTAGGATGGCAGACATGGAGTTGTCAGGTGTGCAGTGGTCGAAGACACAAGACATATGTCAAGTCCTTCAGTGTTTTGAGGAATGCACACGGCTGGTTAGTGCAGACAACGCCATAATAAGCATGAGCATCCCCCTAATGCGTCTGCTGATGCAAAGTTTGACGCACATAAAGGATCAGGCGTCTGTCATCAAGGCTTTCCTCTTCCTCTGCTGCAGTCAGCCACTGTCTGGCCAGGGCAGTGTACAGGACGAGGTAGTGGGCGAAGAGGAGGAGGAGGATGAGGAGGATGATGGGGATGATTATATTTTTAATGAGGAAGCTTTTCCGGGGCCAGTGGAAATTGCTGGCGTGGCAAGGCCGGGTTCGGGTTTTTTGAGGGACACAAGTGACGTAGATTTGCCTGAAACTGCCCCTCAACCAAGCACAACCGCAGATTTGACAACTGGAACTTTGGCCCACATGGCGGATTATGCCTTACGTATCCTCAAATGGGACACACGCATTACTAAAATGATGAACGATGACGATTACTGGTTGGCCTGCCTCCTTCATCCTCGCTATAAAGGCAAATTGCAAAATATAATGCCACATGAGAACTTGGAACTAATATTAGCAACCAAACAATCAACTCTTGTTGACCGTTTGCTTAAGGCATTCCAGCACACAGCGCCCGTGATCATTCTCACACGAGCTGCAGGTGCCAGCAGACCAGAGGTGTTAGAGGGGCAGAAATCAGAAGTGGCGTTGGACAGAGGGGTTTTCTGACCAGGTTGTGGAGTGATTTTGCTATGACCGCAGACAGGACAGGTACTGCAGCATCAATTCAAAGTGACAGGAGACAACATTTGTCCAGTATGGTTACTAACTATTTTTCATCCCTTTATCGACGTTCTCCCTCAACCGTCATTCCCATTTGATTACTGGGCATCCAAATTAGACACCTGGCCAGAATTGGCAGAATATGCATTGCAGGAGCTTGCTTGCCCGGCAGCTAGTGTCCTATCCGAAAGAGTATTCAGTGCTGCAGGTTCAATATTAACCGAAAAAAGGACTCGTCTGGCTACCCAAAATGTAGATGATCTAACCTTAAAATGAACCACAACTGGATTTCGAAATCTTTTGCCCCACCTTGCCCAGCCGACACCTAGCTTTCCTATGAAAAGGTCTTGCCTGTGGGCTATTCTGAATGACTTTTCCAATCTCGTAATTTGCAGCACCTGATTGTCCAGCATACGACATGTTTACACCTCCCTAAATGGCCAAACTCCCCACACGGGGCCGTGGTATCGCCACTTGGCGCCAGCACCCGTGAGAGTGCTGTTTGTCTGAAGAGGTGGGTGTGCCCGCTTTTGGTCGACGGCACTGCCACTGGGTCCCTCATAGTACAATAAAGTGTCTCTGGCGGTGGTGGTGCGCACCCAATGTCAGACACACCGTTGTAATATGAGGGGCCCTGGGCTTGTACCGCCGGCCACAAGAGAGTTCCCCTACCCCCAGCTCAAACATTGCTAAACCACTTGCACAATTATCTCTCACAGTTCCACCAATGTTTAGTCTATGCGCTGACATCCGTAAATTCCTGCCACTGACAATACCATTGTGTTGACATGTATGATGGTACTTAACATAGTCAGGGGCAGTGTCCTATATTTACCCAAGTAAATACTTTGTGCCAAATTACTAGGTCTGAAACTACGCAGAGGAGCCCACCCCAGTACCGAATGATTGCACCCTTTGGTGGTTTCGTTTTGTTGTCATGCAAGAGATTAACATGTATTTATTGTTTGGGACTACTAACTGGCAGACACTCATTACAATCGGCCTCCGCTGACAACACCAATGCTGCCCGTGTACCCCTGGAACCAATTTAAAAGTGCCTACAGCCCAATTTTTTTTATGTTAGGCCTTCGAAGCCTGTCTGCGGTCCCTCCTTCCACTAGGCCTCCACTGACCTGTCTACTGCTGCCCGTGTACCCCTGGAACGAATTTAAAAGTGCCTACAGCCCAATTTTTTAATGTTAGGCCTTCGAAGCCTGTCTGCGGTCCCTCCTTCCACTAGGCCTCCACTGACCTGTCTACTGCTGCCCGTGTACCCCTGGAACGAATTTAAAAGTGCCTACAGCCCAATTTTTTTATGTTAGGCCTTCGAAGCCTGTCTGCGGTCCGTTCTTTCTACTACTCCTCCACTGACCAGACCAATGCTGCCCGTGTACCCCTGGAACCAATTAGAAAGTGCCTACAGCCCAATTTTTTTTATGTTAGGCCTTCGAAGCCTGTCTGCGGTCCCTTCTTTCTACTACTACTCCACTGACCAGACCAATGCTGCCCGTGTACCCCTGGAACCAATTAGAAAGTGCCTACAGCCCAATTTTTTTATGTTAGGCTTTTGAAGACTGTCTGTGGTCCCTCCTTCCACTAGGCCTCCACTGACCTGTCTACTGCTGCCCGTGTACCCCTGGAACCAATTATAAAGTGCCTATATCCCAATTTTATTATGTTTGGCCTTCGAAGCCTGTCTGCGGTCCATACTTTCTACTACTACTCCACTGACCTGTCTACTGCTGCCCGTGTACCCCTGGAACCAATTAGAAAGTGCCTACAGCCCAATTTTTTTATGTTAGGCCTTCGAAGCCTGTCTGCGGTCCCTTCTTTCTACTACTACTCCACTGACCAGACCAATGCTGCCCGTGTACCCCTGGAACCAATTAGAAAGTGCCTACAGCCCAATTTTTTTATGTTAGGCCTTCGAAGCCTGTCTGCGGTCCCTCCTTCCACTAGGCCTCCACTGACCTGTCTACTGCTGCCCGTGTACCCCTGGAACCAATTATAAAGTGCCTACAGCCCAATTTGTTTATGTTAGGCCTTCGAAGCCTGTCTGCGGTCCCTCCTTCCACTAGTCCTCCAGTGACCAGTCCACTGCCGCCCGTGTACCCCTGGAACCTATTTCAAAGTGCATACAGCCTACTTTTTTTCTTTTATTTATAATTATAAAGCCCAGATGGACTACGCTGTACCACGGTAAGAGCTACCCAGTCGTCACTTCTTTTGCGAGAAAAGCCATCCCAGCCCTCCACCATCATGTAAAAATCCGCATTGTCCATGCTCTCAGGCTATCTAATAGTAGAAAGGTGCACCTGACAACAGATGCATGGACCAGTAGGCATGTCCACGAAAGGTTACATGTCCATTACGGCGCACTGGGTTAATGTTGTGGATGCATGGTCCACAGGGGACAGCCTACTAAGTCTGTCTGCAGTCCCAAATAGAAATTGTCCTCCGCTTACCACACCAATGCTGCCTGTGTACCCCTGGAACATTTTATAAACTCCATTGACCAAAATTTTGGGTTTAAAGCCTACTATCAGTGTCTGCCGCTCCAAGGTGTTCTCCGGGTTGCCTTTTCTGAGCTTTGATCTTCAGGCTCTCGTTTAGTATTTTTTTAAAATCTAACTGCAGTGGGGCTAGTACTTGGGTTGGGGCCTACTACCAGTGTCTGCCGCTCCAAGGTGTTCTCCGGGTTGCCTTTTCTGAGCTTTGATCTTCAGGCTCTCATTTAGTTTTTTTTGGTAAATCTAACTGCAGTGGGGCTAGTACTTGGGTTGGGGCCTACTACCAGTGTCTGCCGCTCCAAGGTGTTCTCCGGGTTGCCTTTTCTGAGCTTTGATCTTCAGGCTCTCGTTTAGTATTTTTTGGTAAATCTAACTGCAGTGGGGCTAGTACTTGGGATGGGGCCTACTACCAGTGTCTGCCGCTCCAAGGTGTTCTCCAGGTTGCCTCTCCATTGCTTCAATCTTCTGGCTCTCGTTTAGTAGTTGTTGAAAACAACACTGCATGCGGCCTACAAGTTGGGTCAGGGGTGTAGAAACGGTGTGTTCCACTCCAAGGTGTTCCCCAGGTTGCCTCTCCATTGCTTCAATCTTGAGGCTCTTGTTAAATAGTTGTTAAATGGAACAACTGCATTTGGCCTACTAGTTGGGTTGGGGCCTACTAACAGTGTCTGCCGCTCCTTGCTGTTCTCCTGGTTTCCTGTCCTGAAATTCCATTTTCAGGCTCTCGTTAAGTAGTTGTTAATGTTAGACTGCATTTGGCCTACTAGTTGGGTTGGGGCCTAGTATTGGTGTCTGCCGCTCCTTGCTGTTCTCCTCCACTGAACAAAGCTGTGCCGCCTGTTTACTACTGCTGCCAATTTCGAACTGCATTTAGACTAATTACTGATTTGGGCCCACTCTCTGTGTCAGCCTCTCATTACAGTTGTCCTCCACTGAACAAAGCAATGCCCCCTGGTTAGTCCTCTTACCAAATTTGAACTGCATTTAAACCACTTTATTCTTTGGGTCTATATCGGTGTTTCCTCCTCATCCTGCCCATTGCCCAGCCAGTGATAGATGAGTCTGCTGGTACATTGACCCATAACGCAACATTCCCCGTGCACGCTACACAGCAAGATTGTGACCCTGCTGAAAGTCAGGTTCCTCTTCCCGCATACCATACCACCTTACACGGGGACAAAGAGGAAGGTGCAGATGAAAGTGCAGGTTCCTTCATCAGGTGGGGGGAGGAATACTCGTTGGCGACGTCACTGGCACAGGGCCCCTCATAGTATGCAAAAGTGTCGCTGCCGGTGGGAGACGCCCCCGCCGTGCAAACACACCGCCGTACTTTGAGGGGCCCTGTGCCAGTGCCAATGCCAACAAGTGGGCCCCCCCTGCTTGCTCAGGATCACAGCACTTGCAAAGTTTAAATACTTAATTTCCCTTATAATAATAGTTAAGGTAAGGTAAGATTGACAAGCTTCATTAAGAAGAATGCATGCTTTTGGCATTAAAATGGGCACTCTAGGTGTTTTCCTGGCCCCCACTCACTGCCGACTATGCTGCCCCATTGACTTGCATTGGGTTTCGTGTTTCGGTCGATCCCGACTTTACATCATAATCGGCCGATTTCACTCGACCCGACTATTGAGAAAGTCGGGTTTTGCGAAACCCGACTCGACTCTAAAAAAGTCAAGGTCGCTCAACCCTAGTCTGGTCAAATTTGAGATCTTTGGTTCCAACCACCGTGTCTTTGTGAGATGCAGCAAAGGTGAACGGATGGACTCTACATGCCTGGTTCCCACCATGAAGCATGGATTAGGAGGTGTGATGGTGTGGGGGTGCTTTATTGGTGACATTGTTGGGGATTTATTCAAAATTGAAGGCATACTGAACCAGCATGGCTGCCACAGTATCTTGCAGTGGCATGCTATTCCATCTGGCTTGCTTTTAGTTGGACCATCACTTATTTTTCAACAGGACAATGACCCCAACAGACCTCCAGGGTGTGTAAAGGGCTATTTGACCAAGAAGGAGAGTGATGAGGTGCTACGCCAGATGACCTAGCATCCACAGTCACAAGATCTGAACCCAATCGAGATGGTTTGGGGTGAGCTGGACAGCAGAGTGAAGGCAAAAAGGCCAACAAGTGCTAAGCATCTCTAGGAACTCCTTCAAGATTGTTGGAAGACCATTTCCGGTAACTACCTCTTGAAGCTCACCAAAAGAATGCAAAGAGTGTCCAAAGCAGTCATCAAAGCAAAAGGTGGCTACTTTGAAGAACCTAGAATATAAGACATATTTTCAGTTGCTTCTCACTTTTTTGTTATGTATATAATTCCACATGTGTTAGTTCATAGTTTTGATGCCTTCAGTGTGAATTTACAATTTTCATAGTCATGAAAATACAGAGAAATGAGAAGGTGTGTCCAAACTTTTGGTCTGTACTGTATAAATATATGTTTTGAAGAATATTTGGTTTTAAAACGATGTGTACAGTTGTGTATTACAATACGATTTTAACATGAGCTATTTTTTTCTCTTAGACCTCGATCTTTTGGAGATGAGAGTCAGCAAGTGGGAGTGACTCTGCTCTGAGATGCCTGTTTGAGAGAGGACTTTCTGATGACCTCAAGGACACGCTGATTCTTCATACGCCACCCAGTTCCCTGGGGGAGGCAATGATCCAGGCCATTCGTATGGACCAGAGGTTACGGGAGAGAGGAATTATCCAGCGAGAGATTCCTGTATTGCCTGCCAAGTCAGAGGTGATGTCATTCAAGGAGATTATGGAAGTTGGTGCCCCAACTTCAAGGAGAAAGAGAGGAAGCAACAATCTGATGGGAAATTATGTTTTTATTGTGGAGATCCGGGACATTGGAAGGACTACCTATTACCAATTATCAGGGGCTAAGTCGTTTTCCAAACTTGATCTCAGGGGAGCACATAAACTTAGCTGCATTCAGGAAGTCGATGAGTGGAAAATGGCATTTCTCACCTCCGAGGGTTTGTTTGAAAATTTGGTCATGCCCTTTGGTCTCAGTAAGGCACCCGCGGTGTTTCAGAACTTCATGAATGATGCTTTTTCTGATTTTATCAGGCGCTTTATGGTTGTATACCTGGATGATATCCCTGTTTTATAGCCAGAAAAGGAATCCCACTTTGGTCATTTACTTGCTGTTCTTCACAGGCTATGGGGAAATTCTCTGTTCGCTAAACCCAAGAAATGTTTGTTTTGTGTCCAGGAGCTTTCTTTTCTGGGGATCATCCTCTCTGCCAATGGGTTTCATATGGATCTCGGAAAGTTATAGGCCATTGTTGATTGGGTGCAACCCAGAGACCTCAAGGGGTTGCAGCGTTTTCTGGGTTTCGCCAATTATTATTGAAAATTCATCAAGGGGTTTTCTCAGGTTCTCAAGTCACTCGCAAAGGGGCTGATCTCAAAGTTTGGTCACCCTTGACAGTATAAGCATTTGTTACATTAAAAAAGTGTTTTATGTCTGCTCCTGTATTGGTTAAGCCCGATCCATCTGAACTGTTTATTGTAGAGGTGGATGCATCAGAGGTGGAAGTAGGGGCGGTGTTGTCTCAGGGACCCGTTACTTTGACCAATTTGAGACCATGTGCCTTTTTCTCCCAGAAGTTTTCTTATGCAGAGAGAAACTATGACGTTGGTAACTGGAAGTTATTGGCCATAAAATTGGCTTTTGAAGAATGGAGGTATTTTTTGGGGCGGTTCATCGGATCATGGTGATTACAGACCACAAGAACTTGTCTTGTATTGAAACTGCCAAACGGTTAACTCCTAGACAGGCTAGGTAGTCGCTTTTTTTTTCTTGTTTTCATTTTTCAATCACTTTTCATCCTGGTTCCAACAATGTCAAGGCTGATGCATTAACTCGCAGTTTGGATCCGATATCACCCCTCGAACCTCCTTCCTCCATTCTTCAGCACGGAATGGTTGTTGTGGGGGTATTCTCTGAATTGGAGCAGGAGATTCGGAAGGCTCAGTCTCTTGCTCCTCCCTCTTTGCCTGACAATATGCTCTTTGTCCTGGTTCAGTACCGGTTGAGAGTTCTCCGGGAGTTCCACGATTCTGCTGTCAGCCACCCAGCCACCCAGAAAGCCATTGCTAGGCTGTTTTGGTGGCCATCCATGACCTCTGATATCACTGTGTTTGTGTCTGCTTGTGATACCTGTGCCCGTGCTAAGAGCTCCCATAACCAGCCGGCCAGGGAATTGGTGCCATTGCCAATTTCGGATAGACCTTGGACTCAATTGTACATGGATTTTATCACTGATATCCCTCCTTCTAATGGCAAAACTGTAATCTGGGTAATAGTTGACAGATTCAATAAACAGGTGCATTTTGTACCTCTGGCAGGATTGCCTAGTGCTGAAACACTATCTAAGCTGTTTGTTGAGCACGTTGTATGGCTGCATGGCGTGCCTTTGAATGTGGTTTCTGATAGAGGGGTCCAATTTGTGTCCAAATTTTGAAGGGCATTTTGTAAAAGATTGGGTATTTGCTTGACCTACTCCTCTGCTTATCATCCTAAGACCAATGGTCAGACAGAGAGGACCAATCAGTCACTTGAACACATTTTGAGGTGTCTTGCTACATCTCAGCAGGATGATTGGTGTTCTTCATTGCCCGTGGCTGAGTTTGCATTTAACAATCGGATTAACCAGTCCACTGGCATCTCTCCATTCTTCTGTAACTATGGTTTTCACACCCATTTTGGCAAATTTCTAGGCTGGATTCAGGATGTCCAGGGGCTGATACAGCAGTGCAACGATTGGGGAGGTGTGGAAGGAGGTCCAGAAGACTATAGGGGGTTCAGGGCAAACCAAAACTTTTTGCAGATAAGCGACGGTTTGTAGGACGTATATTCCTAGTAGTAGATAAAGTGTGGTTATCTACCAAAAACATTTGTCTTAAGGTTCCATCTGCTAAGCTAGGTCCCAGGTTTATTGATCCTTATGAGATCATTGAGGTGGTCAATTCATTTGCCTTTCGCTTACGGCTTCCTCCATCACTTCGGATCCCCAATGTGCTCCGTTAGTCCCTTCCAAGTCATTTGCACCATCTTCTGCTGGGCCTCATCCCCTCCGCCTCCTGTCTCTGTGGATGGTCAGACTGAGTATGAAGTGGAACGAATTGTGGATTCTCACATGGTCCATAGTTCACTTCAGTATTTGGTTCATTGGAGAGGTTACAGTCCTGAGGATCGATCTTGGGTCCCTGTGCGATCTGTCAATGCTGATTGATTGGTTCGGGCATTTCACGCACATTATCTTGGGTACTGTCATGATCCATTACAGTGTTTAATCCTGTCTGCCCTTTTTCCGGGCAGATCAAGTCAAGGGTTAACTTTGCTTTGCCTCATTATGGGTTCAGGTTTGCTATTTAGCTCCAATGCATCCTGCTGGTGCTGCCGGCTATAGTTCTGCCTTCAGCGTGTGAACCTGACTCTGTAGCTCTTGATCTGACCTGCTGTGATCCCTGACTTACCCTGTTTTGGCTGACTCCCTCTGTCTGCCCTTTTCCCAGCATTTCCCTGTTTGTCGGTTTGATTCTCTGGTTTCTGACTTGGCTTGTATTCGGACTCGTTTCTGCCTTCTGACTTTGTCTTATCAGCTTCTGACTGTTGCTGAACCTCCTGGCTTGTTCCTGACCACGTGTACTGCTGATCCCTTTGGTACATCTGTCTCTAATGTGGTGCTTGTCTGTGTACACAGTTTCACTTCCCTCTCAAGCTCCCTCTGGTGGAGGTTGTGCTATACTGTACTGCAGCAGCATGACAAATGTATTTTTTTTCCTGTGGATGAGGCCTGTTTAACATAGAAGAATTGCTTCAAACAATTTAAAACTGAGATCTCCCCTACTGTATTACATTAGTAACAGAAGAAAGTATATTTTTTTACTGTGAATTATCAACAGATTTTAGAGCGAAATGTCATACCCAGTGTAAGAAAATTTGGTTTTGAGTAGAAAATCATGGGTCCTCCAGCAAGACAATGACTCAAAGCACACATCCAAAAAGTTACACAGTAATGGTTATAAAAGAAAATGTTTTTAAATGGCCACCAATTAGTCCTGATCTCAATCCCATTAAAAATCTTTGGGGTGAGCTGACATCTGCCATTGAGAAAAAGAATCCTGCAAAAATTCAAGAGCTTGAACAAACTGCAATGGAAGAACGGGAGAAAATACCAGCTGAGAAGTGGAAGAAGCCTATAGATGGCTACAAGAAACATTTGGAGGCTGTCATCAATGTTAAAGGGAATGCAACCAAGTATTAATTAAAGATGCCATTATTGCTGTCCATGTTGTTTATTCTGTTTCTTCTTTGAAATTGCAACATGTAAGTTGAAAAGTAATGTTGTTGTATCACTTTGGACCACCAATTAAAAAATCCTGAGCATATAACTTTGGTACATTTCCATTTATTTCTGAATATATTATACAACTTATGAAAAAAATGATGATGGGGCCAAAAATGACGAGCAGCATTCTATCTGGGGTCAGCTGCTGCAGTACCAGGGACTCCCCGGAGTGGAACCTGGCGGCTACTTTCAGCTCAAGCCTAACTTCACCATCTGAGGCTCTATTGCAGACCTGGTAGCCACTTAGTTACCCCCGTACAATGCAGTTCTGGCCTGTGGCGCAGTGGGTCCACAACCCACCAGAATGACAATATGTCTCAAATGCACATAATCTATAAAAGGATGATAGCATGCCTAAAACCACTTAGATTCAACTGGAATAAAAATAGGAGGGGTCAAAGGAGGGGAATTGTCTCTCTCGCCCCAGCAGCAGGACTGCTGCAACCTGTGATTAACTGCAGTGGTCAAGCAACTTGAGCAGCACACTATCGTATGTTTTTCTGAAGACATCTAGTCATCTGACCCTGCTGCCAATCACAAGGTGTAGTGGTTTTGCTTTTGATGTAATAGTGACATCTCGTCTTCCATAGTCAGAGCAGACTAAGAGGCATCCAGCTCTAATCCCATGGTGAACTTTTTGAGGTGCCTTCATAACCACTTAAGAATTGTTAAGTTTGTGCTAAACTGATAAAGTTACAGCATTCATATTGCTGATTAAAGTATATATTTATTTTTTGTGTGAGGAACGAATAAGCGTGGAGGAGAGTAGGAGGTCTTCGGAGGATCAAAGATTATGTGAGGGAAGATATTGGGAGGTTAGTTCAAAGATATAAGGAGGGGACAGGTTGAGGATGGCTTTGTAGATCAGTGTTAGTAGTTTGAACTGGATTCTTTGGGGAATTGGGAGCCAGTGGAGGGATTTGCAGAGGGGAGAAGCAGGGGAGTAGCAAGGAGAGAGGTGGATTAGCCGGGCAGCAGAGTGGAGGACAGACTGGAGTGGTGCAAGAGAGTTAGCGGGGAGGCCACAGAGGAGGGTGTTTCAGTAATCGAGACTGGAAATGATGAGGGCATGCACAAGAGTTTTAGTAGATTGTGGGTTGAGAAATGGATGAATTCTGGAAATATTTTTGAGTTGGAGACAGGAGGTGGCAAGAGTTTGGATGTGCGGCTTGAAGGACAGGGCAGAGTCGAGAGTTAACCCAAGGCAGCAGATTTCAGGTGCAGGAGAGAGTGTGTTGCCGTTTACCATAATAGATAGATCAGGTAGGGGGATACGCGAGATGGGGGAAAGATGATGAGTTCGGTTTGGTCTACATTGAGTTTTAGGAAGCAGGACTGGAAGAAGGAGGATATGGCTGATAGACATTCTGGGATTCTGGACAGCAGAGCATACAGTTCTGGACATACAGCACATGGGGATTCTATGGGGCTGTCGTGCCGAACATTGGAATTCTATGGGGGCGACATACAGCACATGGAGAGGCTATGGGGCTGTTGTGCAGAACATGGGGAGGCTATGTGGTGACGTAGAACATGGGGAGGCTATTGGGATGACATGGATCACATAGGGAGGCTATGGGGGTGACATGTCGCACATGGGGATGCTATGGGGTGACATTTAGCACATGGGGAGTCTATGGGGGTAACATGCTGTGCATGGGGAGGCTATGGGGCTGTCATGTAGAACATAGGGATGCTATGGGGTGACATGCTGCACATGGGGATTCTATGGAAGTGACATGCAGCAGATGGGGAGGCTATGGGGGTGACAAGGATCACAAAGGGAGGCTATGGGGGTGACATGTCACACATGGAGATGCTATGGGGGTCACATGTAGCACATGGGGAGGCTATGGGGGTGACATGCTGTGCATAGGGAGGCTATGGGGCTGTCGTGCAGAACATGGGGATGCTATGGGGTAACATGCTGCACATTGGGATGCTATTGGGGTGACATGCTGTCCGTGGAGAGGCTATGGATCTGTCGTGCAGAACATAGGGATTCTGTGGTGGTGACATGCTGCACATGGGAAGGCTGTGTGTTTGTCATGCTGCACATGGGGAGGCTATGAGGGCGTCTCTTGTCCAGCTATAAGTGAACTAGAAACTTCTAGGATTCATGCAAGTCCTTTGTCTTGTTTTTGCAAGATATTACACAACCCGTTTACGTAAAAAACACGAAAATATATATTCTTTACACCCCTCGGTGGATCTATTCACCACGTAAAACCTGAGCTTCTAGCTCCATCTAGTAAAGAAGTAGGTATTTCTCTGTAAATATGTATCACAGATAGGACATATTTGATCTCATTAGAATGCCCATGTTAATCCGAGATGAATGCTGGGTTCGTTATGACTATGACATGTTCGGTAGCGAAGTTATAGAAATTAGAGAAAATAGTTTAAAGTTTACTCAGAATGTAGAGAGAGGAGGGTCTGGATACACCAGCCTTTCTGTGATGTCACAGCCTTAAGGTTTTAAGTGTCTGGCAGGCTCTGAGGAGTCACTTCTGTTTGATTTCTTGTCTCCTCCTGAAGCCAGCAGCACGTCCAATGAGCTGGGACGTATGGTTGCCTGCCATGCTTTGAACATGTGAGTGTTACCTTTTCTCATTTAATACCTGTTTATTTCATAATTACCCTTGTACATATTTGCAATTGTCTCATTTGTAACATCTTTATAAAATATTTTTGATAAAGCACTGCCTAATTTTTATGGGATATAATATTTATATTAGTTCATTCTCCATGCTCTAAACGTACCCTAAGTCTTCTGAAGGGAAATACGCTACTGTTGTGTTGGGTTAGCTTCGGACCCGTTTAATCGAAGCTGGTGGCAGCGATAGTGTGCTGACTTTTGGGATTATGTTGTAGCGACTGCGGCGTTGATAATTATTGTTCCTGCCTGAGTGGGAGTAGTTTATCGCGTCGCTGCAGCGTGCCCAATAGCCAGTACATAGCAGGCAGCCTTTCTGGCGACTAATTACCCAGGGTGCAGTACCTAATCTGTCCTGAGAGTAAGGCGGGCGCCAGAGAGCTGCAAGTGTTAAGTGGAACTGTAAGCGGGATATACATAAATCCCTGCAGTTTGTACTATATTGAAAAGCAGTGGGATACCTAAAATAAGCCCCTGCTGGAAACTAAGAGGTCAATAGCCTTGTGGGTGTTTTTTCATCACATTGTTAGCAGTGGAGGGATAACTAAGATAAGCCCCCCTGCACATGTGATAGCCGTCTGTTGGCCTAAAGTCACCCCGACCCGTGACGTAGGGGTGACGGTCACGGTGTGAATCGTGACAAATTGGGGGCAGTGGTCAGGGGAATCCTGACAAATTGGTGGCAGCGGTCAGGGAATCCTGACAGTGAGCACAGAGGCCGAGGATGTGGGCAGGGTGAAACTATGCCTGCCGCGGGAGCATAGAAAACATGCATATCATGTCGATCAAACTTCCTGTCCCACTTTGAAGGGAGGCGGTGAACACCACTCTTGAAGCCAGACCAATGTGAAAAGGTTGCTGGATGGATAGCAGATAATGCTTCCAGTCATTATGCCAGCACCCCCTGTCTACCACACAGTCCAGTAACAGTAGCCGTGATTCTGGGTCACACAATCCTCACCGGATCCTTTCTTCCCCCATCATACCAAGTGCCTGTAGACAAGTGATCCCACACTTGGACACTTTGAAGAGCTGTTCCCATTTTCATTTATAGATTCTGGCCACTGGTCCTGCCCTTTCCGACCGGGACATGAGGGAATCACATGTAGCGATATTTGAGCAGCCACGCTCACGAGAAAGTGACGTTGGAAAAATGCAATTAATGTCGTAAGAGATGGATAATGATGAGACAGAATTGCCAACAAGTGGTGTTGTTATGTCAGCAAGTCAGGAGGAAGACCAGGGTGCGAACGTGGAAGACAAGATGATGGACGATTAAGTCAAAGATGCAACCTGGGAAGGCGACAGACAGAGCACAGGGGGAGGGATCCGCCATACCACAATAGGCAGGAAGAGGCAATGGGGTGCTTAGTGACACAAGGCAGGAAACTGAACCCCAGAGCACCAACACGGGTTAAGTTGCCAAGCCAAGGGTTAGGTTTTCCCAAGTTTGGCACTTTTTTAAAGACAGTCCAGTTAACCCAAAAAGGCCATTTGCAACATCTGCCATGCCAGCATCAGAAGGGGCAGTACAACTACCAGCCTAACCACTACCAGCATACTCAGTCATATGCAAGCAAAGCACCCAACTACTTGGGCCGGTGTTGTGAATTCTGCTCTTGGGCTCCCTCTGGTGGTTATGAGTGGTAGTGCTGCTGTCTTTGGATCGCAGCATTTATCAGGTGTGTCCACTTATTGCAATTTGGACTAGGGCTATTTAGTCTTGCTTGATCCTTTAGTCAGTGCCAGTTGTCCATTGTTTTTGGAGGATTCACATCCCTGACTGGTCTCTCCTGTTTTGCTGTTCTTTTCTTCAAAGATAAGTTCTGGCTTTGTTATTGCTGTCCACATGCTGTGGGCCTTATAGTTCTGTGCATTTTATGTTTTGTCTTGTCCAGCTTTGTCTGTGTGATTTTTTGCAGCCAAGCTGTATCTCTGGAGATGCAGATATACCCTCCATGTCTTTAGTCAGATGTGGAGATTTGTATTTTCTGTGGTGGATATTTTCTAGTGTTTTAATACTGACCGCATAGTACTCTGTCCTATTCTTTTTTTTTGCTAGAAAGGCCTCCTTTGCTAAATCCTGATTTCAGTCTGCCTATGTCATTTCCCTCTCCTTTCACAGTCAATATTTGTGGGGGGCTGTCTATCCTTTGGGGATTTTCTCTGAGGCAAGATAGTTTTCCCGTTTCTATCTTTAGGGGAAGTTAGTCCTTAGGCTGTGTCGAGGTGTCTAGGGAATGTTAGGTACATCCCACGGCTACTTCTGGTCGCGATGCTAAGTTCAGGGTCTGCGGTCAGTACAGGTACCACCTTCTCCAGAGTATGTCTCATGCTGCTCCTAGGCCACCAGATCATAACAGGCCGGATGCCAGGGTCTAGAAACAGTATCTGCGGGTGACACCACTGCCTCTTTTCCTGTTCTATGGGGATGCCAATCCCTGACCATAACATAGGCAAAGATGCCTCCTATCATGCACCTGTCGTTGCACACTTGCAACCACCATCAGCAACCATGCCTATTTCCTGGTCCCAGTGCAGCGTTCACTTGTCCCTACCCCAGTCCTTGGAACGCAAGAGAAAATACGCGGCCACCCACTGACAGTCTGCAATACTAAATGAACACATTTCCTGACATTGTAATACAACTTTGGAAATGTTGCCATTGTGGAGCTGTCCCTCGGTATTCAGTTTCCAGCTGCCACTATTTCGACCTGTGTGCCATCCCCACCTAACACAAATACGTGTCCCATAACGTTAGGCATGCCCTGACCAAAGCTGTGACTGGAAAGGTCCATTTAAACACAGACACCTGGATAAGTGCTTGGGGCCAGAGGCAGTACATTTCCCTGATGGCACACTGGGTAAACATCGTGGAAACCGGGACCTAGTCGGAGCCTGGGACAGGACACAAGCTACCAACACTGAGGATTGAGGGCCCTAATTTAATCAGGGTTGCCCCCATGTTCTACAGCATTTCCTGTACCTTCTCCTCCCCCTCCATCTCACAAACGTCAACATCAGTGGGAAGCTGGAAGCACTGCTTTACTGCCTCAGCCAAGCGGCAACAAGCTGTGCTGAATCTGATCTAAGCTTGGGTGACAAACCACACACCGCCACAGAGTTGTTGAAACTGACTGATCTGTGGCTATCACCCCTGAACCTTCAACCAGGTATGTTCGTATGTGACAATGTCCATAACCTGTTTGAAGTTCTGAAGCTTGATAACCTCGCTCATGTACCATGCCTTGCCCACATGCTCAACTAAGTGGTTCAGCGGTTTCTCAAAACCTACCCAAATCTGCCTGAGCTACTTGTGAAAGTAGACCATGTGTGTGCCCATTTCCACAAGTCAGCTATAGCTGCCACCACCCTGGCAGTGTTGCAGCCGCATTTGCAACTTCGAGCTCACTGACTGGTGTGCAATGTCAGCATGCGTTGGAACTCACACCATGCACATCTGTATTCCGGTCAGCCTCCGCACATAACAGCTGATGAGTGGGCATGGATCTCTGACATCTATGCTGTTGTCCAAAATTTTGAGGACTCGACCAAGATGGTAAACAGTGATGATGACATAAACAGCATCACCATCCCACTTCTCTGTCTACTGAAATGCTTGCTGTTCACAATAAAGAGGAGGCTTTGCAGGCAGAGCAAGTTGAGATGGATCAAGAAATTATATTGGGTGATACTACACAGCCAAGCCTCATCTCATGTTCTCAATGCGGATTGGGTGATAATGAGAAGGAGGAGGAACAGGAGCTTGTTGCCTATGCTACAGCTGGTAGTACCCACACCACCTTCATCCCGTCTTTCAGCATGGATGGCCTGAAGTACAAGGAGGAGAGGGAGGATGAGGAGGAGGACAAGGAGGACAACATGGACATGGAAAATTTAGAAACCAAAAGAGCCAATGGGTTCTATTAGTATATGTCCCAGTGTCTTGCTCTGAGCTGTCAGGTCACATAGGGAGTTCTCACACTGCATACAGGAATTCACAGTTGGGACAGTAGAGTTTGCACAGTAAGTACAGAAGATCTTGGTCTCCTCCAAATCAGGCTGGGAAGATGTGAAACACTCGACTATAATCCCCAGCAGGGTTGATGAAATAACAGTCCTTGATGCTGATACATTAAAATAATCACTTTTTTCAGAGCAAATTCAAATAAAAATAAAATCCAGCTCACCGTGATTGCATCTTGAGGGTGTTTGGAGCCTGGAAGCGCCTTGTCAAGGTATAGAAAATGCACAAACAAGGAAACTCCAGCCCCACGATTTGTAATTCTTTTCTTTACCTAAGTGATTCGGAGGACATAATCAGTCAGCTATATAAATTCAAATGGCACGCATCAACGCGTTTCAGGTGTCTGTGCACTCTTAATCATGATGCCTGTACTTGGGATGTAACCTCTTTCATGTTGTCTATCCATTGAACACACAAGTGCACCAATTAGCTTAGTTCATTAAAATCTGTTATACAACACAAGTGATATACAAACAACATAAAATATATAAAAATAAAAGCACTTTGATAATTTAATGTTGGGTGGCTAAACATTCCATTGATCGCAGTATAAATGTAAATGTATAGACCCATAATAGATTCATAATTATATATGATCAGATATTGCAAAGTATAAGGTCAAATGATATAATTGATTATGCAGCGATAAATAAGAGTGGTAACCATAAAAGCCTATAAAATCATGTGTAATTTTATGTCACTAAGCATGAACTGAAATAATAATTATTAATTTAAGTTTGAGACATGTTGAATATGTAACTCTTGTTTATGTAAATTGCAGCATAAAAATTTTGATTGTAGATTGCAATCATTATATGTCCGGGACAGCTGAGAAATCAGATAGTTTTGTATCCTCATTCAGTTACTGTTGGAATCTATGAAAAATATTCCCTTTCCTTTTAATCCATCTTATGTAAGACCCCCCTCTCCACATCAGGAACACAACATAACTGGCTATTTTTGTCTCAAGAACCCCTTCCAAAACTAACCCCAATCAAAGGTTTTGTCACGATTCCACCACTCAGTGTGTCTGAGATGCAGTTACTGATGGCTCAGCAGTCCAATTTGATACAGGAGTGTGCTGAAGCTGTCAGTATTTGATTGACAGATCAGTGTCCAGCGTCTGTTGCAGGGGCATGCTGAGCTGCCAGTGTTTTGCTTGTCAGCTTGGTCATCCAATCTGAGACTGGGACGTGCTAGCATTCTCCAGGTATTCATTGTCCCAGGTGATTGCCAGGCTACTTAGCTGGGCTGTTAGCTGAAACTACATCTAGAAGAGGCCTGGGGTTAAAGTGTGGTTGGTTGTCTCTGTGCCTAGCATTTTGCTTGATGAACTTTTGTTGCCTGACCTTGGATCTCATCTGTCTTTTAACCCCTTTGACGTGATCTGATAAATATTTCTGGTATTTTGACCTCAGACCGTTACCTGACAACGCCTTTGTCTCTTGCCTCTGTTTATGGCATACCAGGCTTTTGAACTCGGACTCCATGACTATCCCACTCACGGCTTGCCGTGAGAAGTGACTCAGCATCAGAGGTTTACAAATCAATGCCTTGGTTCTCTTACATACCTGGCTTTGTTATCAAAACAAGTAGTTATATTATAAGATTACTTTTTTCACCAGAACAGTTTAACTTATAGCAAATAAAAGCTTTTTATTTACTTGAAGCTATATATTGTTTCAATTCAATTGTTCACATCCTTTTTGCTGAAGCCATTTATTGAGAACATTCATTGTTATCTAGAGCATGAATAACTGTCTTGTCCATGTGATGGTCACACCAGTTCACAGTTTGTAACTACACAGCTATCATATCTGTCTTGTAACAAGCTGTGTGTTCAATGCATGGCCAAGACAGATCTTGATCCTGTAAGTGAACAATAAATGTTCTTATGGCAGCAAGCAAACATTCTAAAACCGTGAAGAATTGAGAAAGAAATGTAATGGAAAATTGTGTAACTTTTAATTTTCCAATAAGTAAGTTTTATTTGCTGAGACCATAGTAACACTTTACTTAATAAAAATTGTACTCTCACAAGGTAATGACATCATATGTATTGTTGTAGGCAACAAATTCCCAAAAATTAATTGAGGGCACACATCTCAAAAAAAAAAAAAAAAAAAAAATACAAGTCCGCAGCCGCCCCAGAAATGGTGCATCCGTAAGATGCACCAATTTTTGCACTTAGCCCCTCTCTTCCCACTCCCGTATAGCGGTGGGATATGGGGTAATAAGGGGTTAATGTCACCTTGCTATTGTAAGGTGACATTAAGCTGGGTTAATAAAGGAGAGGCGTCAATAAGACGCCTATCCATTATTAATACTAGTAAATGGTTAATAAAACACACACTCATTAGGAAAAAAGAATTTTAATATTTTTCATTTAACCATACTTACCATAGTTCAGCGTCTGCAAAAAACGTAAAATAATAAACCTTATACTACCTGTCCACCATAGTCCAATTAATAACGAGTGTCCCACGACGATGTCCCCTATAGAATAGCGACATCGGGTGATGTCACAGCTCTATAGGACCTTCAGTGACACACTAACAGGAGACAATGGCTCTTGCAGTGCATCACTGAGAGGTTACTAGAGTTCAGAGTTTCACTTTATGGCAATTGCTACGTGGGAAAATTTCTCACATAGCAATGCCAAAAGTGAGATTAGGGACTATTTTTTTACAGCGGCAGAGGAATACAGTGCGGAAGGATACCTTCCTCCCGTCATTGTGTTCCTGGAGCCCCTAGAGAGCGGTTGCATAAGCTGATGCTGCAGTTCTCCATGGGAGATCGTCGTGGGACACTCGTGGATTTCTGCTGATCAGGGAGTATATTGTTTGTTTGTTATTTTCATATTTTTTACAGATGACACTGGCTTCGGGGATCAAAATGACAAGTGATGGTGAGTATGTACTCTATGTTATATGTACTGTATGTCTGTATGCATGCATTGTATGTAATGTATGAATGTATTGTATGTAGTATGTATGTAGTATGTATGAAGTATGTATGTTGTGTGTAGTATGTATGTATGTTGTATGTATGTAGTATGCATGTGTTATGTATGTATGTAGTATGTGTGTAGTATGTATGTAATATGTATGTAGTATGTATGTAGTATGTAGTATGTATGTATGTTGTATGTATGTATGTATGTGGTATGTTGTATGTGTGTTGTATGTATGTATGTCTGTATATAGTATGTTGTATGTATGTTGTATGTATGTAGTATATATGTAGTATGTTGTATGTATATTGCATGTATGTATGTCGTATGTATGTAGTATGTTGTATGTATGTATGTTGTATGTAAGTAGTATTTAGTATGGTGTATGTATGTTGTATGTATGTGGTATGTTGTATGTATGTACAGTGGGGCAAAAAAGTATTTAGTCATTCAGCAATAGTGCAAGTTCCACCACTTAAAAAGATGAGAGGCGTCTGTAATTTACATCATAGGTAGACCTCAACTATGGGAGACAAACTGAGAAAAAAAAATCCAGAAAATCACATTGTCTGTTTTTTTAACAATTTATTTGCATATTATGGTGGAAAATAAGTATTTGGTCAGAAACAAACAATCAAGATTTCTGGCTCTCACAGACCTGTAACTTCTTCTTTAAGAGTCTCCTCTTTCCTCCACTCATTACCTGTAGTAATGGCACCTGTTTAAACTTGTTATCAGTATAAAAAGACACCTGTGCACACCCTCAAACAGTCTGACTCCAAACTCCACTATGGTGAAGACCAAAGAGCTGTCAAAGGACACCAGAAACAAAATTGTAGCCCTGCACCAGGCTGGGAAGACTGAATCTGCAATAGCCAACCAGCTTGGAGTGAAGAAATCAACAGTGGGAGCAATAATTAGAAAATGGAAGACATACAAGACCACTGATAATCTCCCTCGATCTGGGGCTCCACGCAAAATCCCACCCCGTGGGGTCAGAATGATCACAAGAACGGTGAGCAAAAATCCCAGAACCACGCGGGGGGACCTAGTGAATGAACTGCAGAGAGCTGGGACCAATGTAACAAGGCCTACCATAAGTAACACACTACGCCACCATGGACTCAGATCCTGCAGTGCCAGACGTGTCCCACTGCTTAAGCCAGTACATGTCCGAGCCCGTCTGAAGTTTGCTAGAGAGCATTTGGATGATCCAGAGGAGTTTTGGGAGAATGTCCTATGGTCTGATGAAACCAAACTGGAACTGTTTGGTAGAAACACAACTTGTCGTGTTTGGAGGAAAAAGAATACTGAGTTGCATCCATCAAACACCATACCTACTGTAAAGCATGGTGGTGGAAACATCATGCTTTGGGGCTGTTTCTCTGCAAAGGGGCCAGGACGACTGATCCGGGTATATGAAAGAATGAATGGGGCCATGTATCGTGAGATTTTGAGTGCAAACCTCCTTCCATCAGCAAGGGCATTGAAGATGAAACGTGGCTGGGTCTTTCAACATGACAATGATCCAAAGCACACCGCCAGGGCAACGAAGGAGTGGCTTCGTAAGAAGCATTTCAAGGTCCTGGAGTGGCCTAGCCAGTCTCCAGATCTCAACCCTATAGAAAACCTTTGGAGGGAGTTGAAAGTCCGTGTTGCCAAGAGAAAAGCCAAAAACATCACTGCTCTAGAGGAGATCTGCATGGAGGAATGGGCCAACATACCAACAACAGTGTGTGGCAACCTTATGAAGACTTACAGAAAACGTTTGACCTCTGTCATTGCCAACAAAGGATATATTACAAAGTATTGAGATGAAATTTTGTTTCTGACCAAATACTTATTTTCCACCATAATATGCAAATAAATTGTTAAAAAAACAGACAATGTGATTTTCTGGATTTTTTTTTCTCAGTTTGTCTCCCATAGTTGAGGTCTACCTATGATGTAAATTACAGGCGCCTCTCATCTTTTTAAGTGGTGGAACTTGCACTATTGCTGACTGACTAAATACTTTTTTGCCCCACTGTATGTAGTATTTGTGTAGTATGTTGTATGTATGTAGTATGCATGTAGTATGTATGTAGTATGTTGTATGTTGTATGTAGTATATATGTTTTTTTGCTTTTTTTTACATTCAACACATTAGCAGGATGATGGGACTATTACTGTCCCAACATTGGCTACTGTGTCAATCACTGCCATTGTAGCAGGCATAGCCCAATGGGACTTGTAGTCCCATCGGACGATGCCTGCACACCCACAGAGACTTCCGCGGCAGGCCGCACAGACCCCTAGAGGCCCGTACAGACACCTGGCCGGCCACCTACACCCCCGGCAGGCCGCACAGACCCCCGATAGGCCCGTACTGACCCCTGGCAGGCCGCACAGACCCCTGGTAGGCCACAAAGACCCCCGAGAGGCCCGTACAGACCCCCGTCAGGCCCGGACAACCACCCGGCAGGCCCGTACAGACCCCCGGCAGACCGCATAGACCCCCGAGAGGCCCATACAGACCCCTGGCAGGCCACCCAGACCCCCGGCAGGCCGCACAGACCCCCGAGAGGCCCATATAGACCCCCGGCAGGCCGCACAGACCCCCGAGAGGCCCGTACAGACATCCGAGAGGCCCATACAGACCCCCGGCTGGCCCGCACAGACCCCCGGCAGGCTGCACAGACCCCCGTCAGGCCCATACAGACCCCCAACAGGCCCGTAGAGACCCCCGGAAGGCCCGCACAGAACCCCGGCAGGCCACACAGACCCTTGGCAGGCCCGTACAGACCCCCCACGGTCACGCACAGACCCCGTCCACACATACAGACATGCAGTCTCTGCCCACGCACCGTCCACACTCCATTATAGTGCATCATTGCACTCTAGGAACTTCCAATTCCGGTATCCGATATCTTAAAAGTATCGGAACTCAGTATCGGAATTCTGATACAGCGAATATCGGCCAATACCCGATATCTGCAGTATCGGAATGCTCAACACTACCCAACACTCTTTCCTATCTAGACTGATATGAGGCCATCGTCCCTAAGGGTTCACCCAGATCCCCCATCTAAACTGATGTCTGTTGGGTGCGAGTGTTAGAGTTTTGTACAATGCTCCCTCCTTACCAGAGAGTTGGGATGCCACATTTCTGGCTGAGATGCAGTACTTCTGTGGCGTCTGGACCTTCAGGGGTGCCACATATTTGTTTGAGAGCCACTAAGTATCTCTCACTTGCAAGTAAAGTGATGTTTGTAGTACAAACTTGAGACAGCATTGTTTTCTGTCTGGGAATGAAACCGCTCACACAATACCCATAGTTACCCGACATAACATGGATCCATGTCCCAGCATGCCCTCATACCAGCTGAGTAAAGGGGCTGCACACCTACAGTCATACACGGGCTCTGGATGTACTTGACGCTGCAGCTCGGTCATAATAATTTGTTTGTGACTGAACTGTAGTGAAGAAGTATTTGCAAATTTATTTCAAAACTTTCCATTTCAACAGAATTGACTTAATCCAGGTCCAAATTCAACTGTGTCATGTATCAGAATAAAGGAGTTTTGTATTTTTCACTCTTCAGCCAGTTTTTTTCGTCTGCTTTTTTCACCCTGCATCATATGGCATTCTCCTTTGAAGACAGAATGCACAGTAATGGCCTGACAAATGTCTTTATTTAAATTAATAAAGCTAGCAGATTTTTGGAAGGTTCAGTAGGATGAAAATGTAGCAATGTTTTGTTAATATAATCTGATCTAAAACTATAATTTTTACATGTCACAATTACATTCAAAGGTCTTTTGTACATAAAAGCCATAGCATTGAGTGCTTCTTACAAGACGTTCCCATTACCGCAGATGCTCAAATATCATCCTTATGTGCACATAATCATTTCTATCAGTTTCCAATTTGGCCTTTTCAGTATTAACCTTAAAATATGTAATTGAAATAAATCTACTTATCATTACTATCTCCTCCTTTAGGCCTCCATGTTTGCTAGTTATGTTATATCTAAAGCATGCTGTGATTTGGAAACACACCATCAGAGTAATAATTACAAAAACATCAATAATTTTTTATTTTAATTTTTTTAAAAACTCAAGACACCGACGCAAGGGATTGCATGCCATAATGTGTTCATGAAGAAGATGAGGGAGAGAAAAAAACTGGTAAGATCTGTTTCCCTATAATATTCAGAGTCAATGTTCGTAAGTTCAGATGCAGCGATAACATACAGATGGGTCACGCAGCCTTCAAAATTATACTAATATGTAAAATGTTATATTTAAATTAGGACTTCTCTCAGAAGTAACTGTTGCTGCAGATGTTAATATGTGGATCTTTCTTTAACCCCTCTCTGACCTTAGACGTACTATCCCGTTGAGGTGCCCTGGGCCTATCTGAGCCTCGAGGGGATAGTACGTCATAGCGATCGGCCGCGCTCACGGGGGAGTGCGGCCGATCGCAGCCAGGTGTCAGCTGCCTAGTGCAGCTGACATCCGGCACAATGTGCCAGGAGCGGTCATGGACCGCCCCCGGCACATTAACCCCCGGCACACCGCGATCAAACATGATCGTGATGTGCCATCGGTATAGGGAAGCGTCGCGCAGGGAGGGGGCTCCCTGCGGGCTTCCCTGAGTCCCCCGCAGCAGCGCGATGTGATCGCGTTGCTGCGAGGGTCTCCTACCTCCTTCCTCACTGCAGGCCCCGGATCCAAGATGGCCGCGGCATCCGGGTCCTGCAGGGAGGGAGGTGGCTTCACAGAGCCTGCTCAGAGCAGGCACTGTGAAGCCTGCACTGCTCTAAGTCAGATCGGTGATCTGACAGAGTGCTGTGCAAACTGTCAGATCACCGATCTGTGATGTCCCCACCTGGGGCAAAGTAAAAAAGTAAAAAAAAAATTTCCAAATGTGTAAAAAAAGAATAAAATAAAAAATTCCTAAATAATGAAAAAAAAAATATTATTCCCATAAATACATTTCTTTATCTAAATTTAAAAAAAAAAACAATAAAAGTACACATATTTAGTATCGTCACGTCCAAAACGACCCAACCTATAAAACTGGCCCACTAGCTAACCCCTTCAGTAAACACCGTAAGAAAAAAAAAAAAAAAAAAAAGGCAAAAAACAGCGCTTTATTATCATACTGCCGAACAAAAAGTGGAATAACACGCGATCAAAAAGACAGATATAAATACCCATGGTACAGCTGAAAACGTCATCTTGTCCTGCAAAAAACGAGCTACCATATAGCATGATCACCAAAAAAATAAAAAAGTTAAAGTCCTCAGAATAAAGCGATGCCAAAATAATTATTTTTTCTATAAAATAGTTTTTATCGTATAAAAGCGCCAAAACATAAAAAAATTATATAAATGAGGTATCGCTGTAATCGTACTGACGCGAAGAATAAAACTGCTTTATCAATTTTACCAAACGCGGAACGGTATAAACGCCTCCCCCAAAAGAAATTCATGAATAGCTGGTTTTCGGTCATTCTGCCTCACAAAAATCGGAATAAAAAGCATTCAAAAAATGTCACTTGCCCGAAAATGTTACCAATAAAAACGTCAACTCGTCCCGCAAAAAACAAGACCTCACATGACTCTGTGGACCAAAATATAGAAAAATTATAGCTCTCAAAATGTGGTAACGCAAAAAATATTTTTTGCAATAAAAAGCGTCTTTCAGTGTGTGACGGCTGCCAATCATAAAAATCCGTTAAACACGCTATAAAAGTAAATCAAACCCCCCTTCATCACCCCCTTAGTTAGGGAAAAATTAAAAAAATGTATTTATTTCCATTTTCCCATTAGGGCTGGGGTTAGGGTTAGGGCTAGGGCTAGGGTTAGGGCTAGGGTTAGGGCTAGGGTTAGGGTTAAGGCTAGGGCTAGGGTTAGGGCTAGGGTAAGGGCTAGGGTTAGGGTTAGGGCTAGGGTTAGGGCTAGGGTTAGGGTTAAGGCTACAGTTAGGGTTGGGGCTAAAGTTAGGGTTAGGGTTGGGGATAAAGTTAGGGTTAGGAATTGGATTACAATTATGGTTGGGAATAGGGTTGGGATTAGGGTTAGGGGTGTGTCTGGGTTAGAGGTGTGGTTAGGGTTACCATTGGGATTAGGGACATCAGGGGCTCTCCAAACGCGACATGGCATCCGATCTCAATTCCAGCCAATTCTGCATTGAAAAAGTAAAACATTGCTCCTTCCTTTCCGAGCTCTCCCGTGTGCCCAAACAGGGGTTTACCCCAACATATCGGGTATCAGCGTACTCAGGACAAATTGGACAACAAATTTTGGGGTCCAATTTCTCCTGTTACCCTTGGAAAAATACAAAACTGGGGGCTAATACATAATTTTTGTGGGAAAAAATTGATTTTTTATTTTCACGGCTCTGCGTTATAAACTGTAGTGAAACACTTGGGGGTTAAAAGTTCTCACAGCACATCTAGATAAGTTCCTTGAGGGGTCTAGTTTCCAATATGGGGTCACTTGTGGGGGTTTCTACTGTTTAGGTACATTAGGGGCTCTGCAAACGCAATGTGACGCCTGCAGACCAATCCATCTAAGTCTGCATTCCAAATGATGCTCCTTCCCTTCCGAGCCCTCCCATGCGCCCAAACGGTGGTTCCCACCCACATATCAGGTATCAACGTACTCAGGACAAATTGGACAACAACTTTTGGGGTCCAATTTCTCCTGTTACCCTTGAAAAAATACAAAACTGGGGGCTAAAATATAATTTTTGTGGAAAAAAAATATTTTTTATTTGCACAGCTCTGCGTTATAAACTGTAGTGAAATACTTGGGGGTTCATAGCTCTCACTACACATCTAGATGAGTTCCTTAGGAGGTCTACTTTCCAAAATGGTGTCACGTGTGGGGGGTTTCTACTGTTTAGGTACATTAGGGGCTCTGCAAACGCAATGTGACGCCTGCAGACCATTCCATCTAAGTCTGCATTCCAAATGGCACTTCTTCCGTTCCGAGCCCTCCCATGCGCCCAAACGGTGGTTCCCCCCTACATATGGGGTATCAGCGTACTCAGGACAAATATGACAACAACTTTTGGGGTCCAATTTCTCCTGTTACCCTTGGGAAAATACAAAACTGGGGGCTAAAAAATAATTTTTGTGGGAAAAAAATTTTGAATATATTTTTATGGCTCTGCATTATAAACTTCTGTGAAGCCCTTGGTGGGTCAAAGTGCTCACCAGACATCCAGAAAAGTTCCTTAGGGGGGTCTACTTTCCAAAATGTTGTCACTTGTGGGGGGTTTCAATGTTTAGGCACATCAGTGGCTCTCCAAATGCAACATGGCGTCCCATCTCAATTCCTGTCAATTTTGCATTGAAAAGTCAAACGGCGCTCCTTCCCTTCTGAGCTCTACCATGTGCCCAAACAGTGGTTTACCCCCACATATGGGGTATCAGCGTATTCAGGACAAATTGTACAACAACTTTTGCAGTCCAATTTCTTCTCTTACCCTTGGGAAAATAAAAAATTGGGGGCAAAAATATAATTTTTGTGAAAAAATATGATTTTTTATTTTTATGGTTCTGCATTTTAAACTTCTGTGAAGCACTTGGTGGGTCAAAGTGCTCACCACACCTCTAGATAAGTTCCTTAGGGCAGGGGTCCCCAACTCCAGTCCTCAAGGCCCACCAACATGTCATGTTTTCAGGATTTCCTTAGTCTTGCCCAGGTAATAATTGCATCACCTGTGCAATGCAAAGGAAATCCTGAAAACATGACCTGTTGGTGGGCCTTGAGGACTGGAGTTGGGGACCCCTGCCTTAGGGGGTGTACTTTCCAAAATGGTGTCACTTGTGGGGGGTTTCAATGTTTAGGCACATCAGTGGCTCTCCAAATGCAACATGGCGTCCCATCTCAATTCCTGTCAATTTTGCATTGAAAAGTCAAACGGCGCTCCTTCCCTTCCGAGCTCTCCCATGCGCCCAAATAGTGGTTTACCGCCACATATTGGGTATCAGCGTACTCAGGACAAATTGTACAACAACTTTTGCGGTCCAATTTCTTCTCTTACCCTTCGGAAAATAAAAAATTGGGGGCAAAAAGATATTTTTTGTGAAAAAATATGATTTTTTATTTTTACGGTTCTGTATTATAAACTTCTGTGAAGCACTTGGTGGGTCAAAGTGCTCACCACACCTCTAGATAAGTTCCTTAGGGGGTCTACTTTCCAAAATGGTGTCACTTGTGGGGGGTTTCAATATTTAGGCACATCAGTGGCTCTCCAAACGCAACATGGCATCCCATCTCAATTCCTGTCAATTTTGCATTGAAAAGTCAAATTGCCCTCCTTCGCTTCCGAGCTCTGTCATGCGCCCAAACAGTGGTTTACCCCCACATATGGGGTATCGTCGTACTCAAGACAAATTGTACAACAAATTCTGGGGTCCATTTTCTCCTGTTACCCTTGGTAAAATAAAACAAATTGGAGCTGAAGTAAATTTTTTGTGAAAAAAAGTTAAATGTTCATTTTTATTTAAACATTCCAAAAATTACTGTGAAACACTTGAAGGGTTAATAAACTTCTTGAATGTGGTTTTGAGCACCTTGAGGGGTGCAGTTTTTAGAATGGTGTCACACTTAGGTATTTTCTATCATATAGACCCCTCAAAATGACTTCAAATGAGATGTGGTGCCTAAAAAAAATGGTGTTGTAAAAATGAGAAATTGCTGGTCAAATTTTAACCCTTATAACTCCCTAACAAAAAAAAATTTTGGTTACAAAATTTTGCTGATGTAAAGTAGACATGTGGGAAATGTTACTTATTAAGTATTTTGTGTGACATATCTCTGTGATTTAATTGCATAAAAATTCAAAGTTGGAAAATTGCAAAATTTTTAAAATTTTCGCCAAATTTCTGTTTTTTTCACAAATAAACGCAAGTATTATCAAAGAAATTTTACCAATATCATGAAGTACAATATGTCACGAGAAAACAATGTCAGAATCACCAGGATCCGTTGAAGCGTTCCAGAGTTATAACCTCATAAAGGGACAGTGGTCAGAATTGTAAAAATTGGCCTGGCCATTGACGTGCAAACCACCCTTGGGGGTAAAGGGGTTAAAGGAAACCTGTCACCAGGTTTGGCCGATACGAGTTACGACCATCACCTTTCAGGGCTGATATGCAGCATTCTATAATGCTGTAGATAAGTCCCTGATCTGACCTGCAAGAGAAGAAAAATTTACTTTTATTACACTCACCTGGGGACAGTCCGGTCAGATGGGTGTCGCAGGTCCTGGTTCGGTGCACTCCCATCTTCTTGCAATGCCGCCCTCCTGCTTGCTTCACAGGGTCCCCGACATTGCTCTCCTGTGCAGGTGTACTTATCTGCCCTGTTAAGGGCAGAGCAAATCCCTGCCGTTCGTAGGCGCTGGGCCTCACTGACCTTTCCCGACTCCTGTGCACTGCAGTACTTTCCTCTGCCCTCAACAGGGCAGTAAGTATGCCTGCGCAGGAGCGCGATGCCGGGGAGCCTGTGTGAATGACACATGGTTGCATCATCCACATGAAGCAAGCAGGAGGGTAGCATCACAAGAAGATGGGTGGTGCCGGACCAGGGCCTGCGACACCCATCTGACCAGACCGCCCACAGGCGAGTAAAATTAAAGTTATTTTTCTTCTCAATCAGGTCGGGTTGGAGGCATTATAAAATGCTGTATATAAGCCCTGAAAGACAGTGGTCTTAACTCGTATCGGCCAAACCTGGTGACAGGTTCTCTTTCAGATCAAATCTGTCCCATAAACAGTAGACTTGGAGTCTTCCCTTCCATGGGAGCTAATAAATACATGTTTGTAATCTGAAAAATAAGATGAACACAACATTTTGATCCACATTAGTGAGAATCCACTGAACCAAAATAAAAGGGCAAGATGTATTTCTACTTACAAAATGACATGGATAAAACAGCATATTATAAAAACTCAGCAGCCCATCAAGATATCTCTGAAGAAACCCAAAAGAAGCCAAAAGGTAAAACTGCAGTTGGGCTGCTGAGTTTTTATCATATAATGTTTTAGAAAAAGGCTTTGGTAGAGCTGAAATCCATCCTGTATGATGCTTTATTCTTAAAGACTATGGGTCAAACTAAAAAAAGGTTCTGTAAGAATCGGTGATCTATTCTTTTACTTGACCCAATACTGTTATGTTAGTCACTAGTATTTCCAAAATGTTATGCCAGTCACAGATGCCCCTCAATAGTATGTCAGTCACTGATATTTACCCAGACCTTATTGAAAATAAGAAGTACCCTTACCCATAATAAAATGAGCCCAGTCAGATCACCAAGAACACATAACAAAGCCCTAATGAACGTTTTGCCAACCACACAACCTGCAGCTATCAAGGTAGTCTGCAAATGAGTGGAAAGCACAGGTTGTGTGGTTGATATGTGCAGACTACTTTGATAGCCACGGATATGGGTTGAGTGGTTGGCGCTCATTATGCAGTGCAAATGTGTAGACAGATAGAGTTTTATTGGCCTTTTGCTGGTCATGTGAATGCAGTTTTTCCAATATTTAAGTACCTGCAGATTGGGTTTTGGCATTTAAACTCCAACCACCACCTACCCGAGAAACCCAGAAAGCCGCTCAAGAATCTAGCATGTTTTATGTCTAAATAAATTTGTAAGAAAATTGACTTTTTTTAGTCTCTAAAACTCCTTTTTTTGGTTAATCTATATCCTGTTTGGATTGGCTTTGTGGCCTATTACTATTTTCAGATAGATTATGGCTCAATTCTATAACTTAATATGTCCTGGAGTATATCAGGAACTTTGGCCATCTTTTTTACATGGGGCTGAGAAGTTACAGGCAGATGGCTTACATCAACCGAGCAACTCTTTTTCTTCTGGCCTGATTTGTTACCAGGGCATCACTGCTAACATCATTCTGATTGACAGTAGTCTTCCTCAAGTTAGGCATTGGGGAGTAGAGATGAGCAAAACGTTTGCCAATATCAATTTATCTCAGCACAAACATTGCACATTCAGATTCGTGTTCAGATTCCCAAACATTTCTCCTCAAAATCAATAAAATCAATAAAATTCTGTATTTTGCTTTAAGTTAATATGTGGAGAATATGTGGAGATTACCCAATTAGCCAATCAGGGTGCAGAAATCATCCACAACGTCCAGTCATTGGCTTCCGAAGTCACATGTCGCTTTCCATATAAAAAGCAGACATGTTGTTTTGTGCCATTTTGTCAGTATAACAGTGCAGAGAGGCTGCACCTACTGCTGTTGTAAGTAGTCTGATAGCTAGGCGGTTTATTGTCAGCTACTTCAGCTAGATAGGATCCTGTGTCAGATTGACTTTACAGCATCTAAATTGTTTGTTCCAATAGTGTCGTGCACCCAGGAGTCCACATTTAAGAATCTAAATTTGAATTTTCCCTTTATCCTTCTGACTATTGAGTCTCTTCATTAATTGATATATGTACAGATATATTTTAGATTTTTTTATTCATTAGAAGATACCCATCTTTGGTCAATATCAAAGAGGGAAAGGTATCCAGCAACAGATCCATTGGTGAATAATTATATAAAAGCAAAAAATCTTTAATGTATAACATGGTTAAAATTATGGTATAAAACCATTAGCTTAGAAAAAAGGCAAGTAACCCGGGAAACTCAAGGGCTTATGCGCTTCAAACCGACTGGTTCTTAATCATAGTTCAGAATGAACCATTCAGTTTGAAATGCGTAAGGCCATGAGTTTCCTAGGTTACTTGCCTTTTTGTTAAGCTAATAGTTTTATACCATAATGTTAACCATGTTATACATTAACATGCGGTTAACCCCTTCCTGACATACGCCGTACTAGTACTGCTCTGTAGGAACAGCGTTCCCTCAAACAGCAGTACTAGAACGACAGCACGATCGTGCGGCTTCACGGGGAGCACCGCAGCGATTGCGTGTGGGTGTCAGCTGTATGTGACAGCTGACACCCCACAGCAATGCCAACGATCGGTGCTAGTGCAGATAGTTGGCATTTAATCCCTCTGATGCTGCTGTCAGTAGTGACAGCGGCATAGAGAACAATTGTGCAGGGAGGGAGGTCCCTGCGCTGTCCCACTGGAACAAACCAATGCAATGTGTTGTTCCAGAGGTCTCTATGGACACCCTGGATCCAGAATGGCCGTGGGGGACCTTACGGGTCCTGCAGTGAGGTGGCTTGCGAGCTCCTGCTGAGAGCAGGCGCCGGCAAGCCTACTACACTGCCTGTCAGATCGCTGATTTGTCACAGAGCTATGCAAAGTGACAGATAAGCTATCTGACTTTATATTGTGATGTCCCAACCTGGGACAATGTTATAAAGTTTAAAAAAATTACACTGTATAAAAATAAATCCCCAAATCAAGAAAAAAAATATTTTTCCAATAAATCCATTTATTCATGTAAATAAAAAAACAAAACAGGGTTAAGGTTGGGACTAAAGTTAGGGTTGGGGCTGAAGTTAGGGTTAGGGTTGGGGCTAGAGTTGGGGTTAGCGTTTGGATTAAAGTGTAAAGCGGTGCTCCTTCCGAGCTCTGCCGTGCACACAAACAGTGGTTTACCCCCACATACAGGGTATCAAGGTACTCAGAACTAATTTGACAACAGCTTTTGCAGAAAAATTTTTAAATTTTTCCTGTTACCCTTGTAAAAATAAAAATGTGTGGGCTAAATATCATTTTTGTGGAAAAAAAGATTTTTTATTTTCACAGCTCTGCATTATAAATTTTAGTGAAACACCTGGGGGTTCAAAGCTCTCACAACACATCTAGATAAGTTCCCTGGTGGTCTAGTTTCCAACATGGGGTCACTTGTGGGGGGTTTCTACTGTTTAGGTACAGC
This sequence comes from Ranitomeya imitator, assembly GCF_032444005.1. Classification (NCBI taxonomy): domain Eukaryota; kingdom Metazoa; phylum Chordata; class Amphibia; order Anura; family Dendrobatidae; genus Ranitomeya; species Ranitomeya imitator. The sequence continues at coordinate 283,235,938 of NC_091286.1, forward strand.
AGGAGCTCTGCAAATACAACGTAATGCCCGCAGACCATTCCATCAAAGTCTGCATTCCAAAATAGCGCTCCTTCCCTTCTGAGCTCTGCCGTGCGCCCAAACGGTGGTTCCCCCACATATGGGGTATCAGGGTACTCAGGACAAATTGCACAACAAATTTAGGGGTCCAATTTCTCTGGATACCCTTGGCAAAATAAAAAATTGTGGGGTAAAAGATCATTTTTGTGGGAAAAAAAATATTTTTTTAATTTTCACCGCTCTATATTATAAACTTTAGTGAAACAATTGGGGGTTTAAAGTGCTCAACACACATCTAGATAAGTTCCTTGGTTGGTCTAGTTTCCAAAATGGGGTCACTTGTGGGGGGTTTCCACTGTTTAGGCACATCAGGGGCTCTCCAAACGTGACGTGGTGTCCGATCTCAATTCCAGCAAGTTTTGCATTGAAAAGTCAAATGGCGCTCCTTCCCTTCGAGCTCTGCCATGCACCCAAACAATGGTTTACCCCCACATTTAAGGTATCACCGTACTCAGGAGATATAACACAACAACTTGTGGGGTTCAATTTCTCCTGTTACCCTTGGTAAAATAAAAGAAATTGGATCTGAGGTAATTTTTTTTGTGAAAAAAAGTTAAATGTCATTTTTTTTAAAAAAATTCCAAAAATTCCTGTGAAGCAACTAAAGGGTTAATAAACTTCTTGAATGTGGTTTTGAGTACCTTGAGGGGTGCAGTTTTTAGAATGGTGTCACTTTTGGGCATTTTCTGTCATATAGGCCCCTCAAAGTACATGAAGTGTGAGGTGGTCCCTAAAAAATGGCTTTGCAAATTTTGTTGTAAAAATCAGAAATCGCTGGTCAACTTTTAACCCTTATAACTTCCTAACAAAAAAATATGCTTCCAAAATTGTGCTGATGTAAAGCAGACATGTGGGAAATATTATTTATTAACTTTTTTGTGTGATATGACTCTAATTTAACCCCTATCTGACCTCAGACGGGATAGTACGTCCGAGGTCAGATCCCCTGCTTTGATGCAGGGCTCCGCGGTGAGCCCGCATCAAAGCCGGGACATGTCAGCTGTTTTAAACAGCTGACATGTGCCCATAATAGGCGCGGGCAGAATCGCGATCTGCCCGCACCTATTAACTAGTTAAATGCCGCTGTCAAACGCAGAGAGCGGCATTTAACTACCGCTTCCGGCCGGGCGGCCGGAAATGACGTCATCGCCGACCCCCGTCACATGATCGGGGGTCGGCGATTCATCAGGATGGTAACCATAGAGGTCCTAGAGACCTCTATGGTTACTGATCACCGGTGGCTGTGAGCGCCACCCTGTGGTCGGCGCTCACAGCACACCTCCATTTCTGCTACATGGCAGCGAACAGCAGATCACTGCTATGTAGCAGAGGCGATCGGGTTGTGCCTGCTTCTAGCCTCCCATGGAGGCTATTGAAGCATGGCAAAAGCTAAAAAAAAGTGAAAAAAAGTGAAAAAAATAAAAAAAAATATAAAAGTTTAAATCACCCCCCTTTCGCCCCAATCAAAATAAATCAATAAAAAAAAAAATCAAATCTACACATATTTGGTATCGCCGCGCTCAGAATTGCCCGATCTATCAATTAAAAAAAGCATTAACCTGATCGCTAAATGGCGTAGCGAGAAAAAAATTTGAAACGCCAGAATTACGTTTTTTAGGTCGCCGCGACATTGCATTAAAATGCAATAACGGGCGATCAAAAGAACGTATCTGCACCAAAATGCTATCATTAAAAATGCCAGCTCGGCACGCAAAAAATAAGCCCTCAACCGACCCCAGATCATGAAAAATGGAGACGCTACGAGTATCGGAAAATGGCGCAATTTTTTTTTTTTTTTTTTTTTTTATGCAAAGTTTGGAATTTTTTTTCACCACTTAGATAAAAAATAACCTAGTCATGTTAGGTGTCTATGAACTTGTACTGACCTGGAGAATCATAATGGCAGGTTAGTTTTAGCATTTAGTGAACCTAGCAAAAAAGCCAAACAAGTGTGGGATTGCACTTTTTTTGCAATTTCACCGCACTTGGAATTTTTTTCCCGTTTTCTAGTACACGACATGCTAAAACCAATGATGTCGTTCAAAAGTACAACTCGTCCCGCAAAAAATAAGCCCTCACATGGCCAAATTGACGGAAAAATAAAAAAGTTATGGCTCTGGGAAAGAGGGGAGTGAAAAACGAACATGGAAAAACGAAAAATCCCAAGGTCATGAAGGGGTTAAGGGCATAAAAACTAAAAGTTTGAAAATTGCTAAATTTTCGCCAAATTTTCATTTTTTTCACAAATAAATGCAAGTTATATCGAAGAAATTTTACTACTATCATAAAGTACAATATGTCACGAGAAAACAGTCTCAGAATCACTAGGATCCATTGAAACATTTCAGAGTTATAACTTCATAGAGTGACAGTGGTCAGAATTGAAAAAAATGGCCTGGTCAGGAAGTTGAAAACAGGCTTTGGGGTGAAGGCGTTAAAGATTATTGTTTTGATATAATTATTATCCAATGGATCTGTTGCTGGATACCTTCCCTCTTTGATATTGCTCATTTGCTGCTAACACAAACTTCTTTCCGTGGACGACTATTGGATTCTACTGCGGTGAGCTAGATTTTTTCTACAAAGTTTTTTTGTCCTTCTTTGGTAAAGTAGTAGGAAACTACCTGGTGGTAAACTCTTTTCCCCATACGAAAAAGTACTCAAAGTCTCAGAAAACCCCTTTAAGTTTAAGGATTTAGCTATTGAACCAAACTCCAGTTATAAGTTTTCTTGTCATAGTTCTATCGTAAAAACATGACTTTAACTTATTGCTGAGTTTTTTAACTGTTAAATTGTATTTAGATTTATTGCCCATGTATTTTAAATATATTTCAAATAAAGGATGTTGAACAGCTATGTAAGAAAAAAATCATAATAATTTGCAATGCATATATATTAGGTGAAAATGCCAGATTTTTTTCCTATACTAGCCTATTTTATAACACAGTCATGGTTATTATTTTTCCCTTGTTAAAATTAGTCTCTTAAATTATCAATTTATAATAATAATTATAAAAATTATTCTTTATTTAATCACTGAGGTATAATACAATTTCTTTCATCATTTTAGATTAAAGCTTTGAAGGCATCTTCATATCATTTTTTTATTTCATCGTTTCATTTGCTTTTTTGTGTTATCTATGTTCTTTTACTCTGTTAAGAAATTACTTCTACAAAGTTAAACTGCTTTTAAATGAAATTTTAATCACTTAAAACTTCTTAAAAAACCACTACCCAAATATTGCCAAAAATCTATTTTTATTGGTGGAATCTGCTGCCAATTGGGTTGATATTAAAGTCTGGCAGGGTATAATTGACTTATCTAATAAATCCCCTTCCCCCACACGTTAAAGGGAAATTTGACACTGTTTTTTTTTATAAGGAAAAATTTTCTACATTATCTAATTGGAAGTTGTATCATTTTTCAATATAATTTGCCCATCAAATCCCTAATTCCTTCAAATTACCTGGGTTTTTCAGTGATTGTAAATAAATACTGTATATTTTTAAAGATTAGTGATCTGTTTTGATTGTGTGCTGATCACAAAGGTGTTAGGCTCCTTACAATTTTGTCACCACATAATAAGGACATCTCCTGAGAGTAAACAAATAAGATGTGGCTATATTAATTGAAAAACAAAAAGTTTATGGCTCTGTGAATAATTGGAGGACAACATAAAAGCACAAAAATGAAAATTTGACTGGCATTTGAGGAATTAACATATTTAAATGTTTAAATTATAGCTGACCATTTTTATCTTTTACTTTGACTAAACAGAGTAAATTCTTCAAAGTAATGTATGATGACCACCCGATAGGTCCTTGAGGCGAGATATGTCATCCAGGTGGTTAACCTCAGTGATGTAAACCCGGAAAGCAGGCTCCACCACAGATAATGCTGAGAGAGTTAATAGGGCACCTCTGGTGTGGTATGGTCTATACAAAGCAGCCAGGCTGTCTCATTAGTGTCTGTGTTGAGAGCAGGAAAGACCTGGTTGTATTGCTCATTCTCTGCCAAAGGTTGAGAGTGGAGGATGGTTAGTTAAATGGGTGAACTCGTGCTGTATTTAAGGACTATTTCTTTTCTGTTACCTTTGCACACAGGACAATATTCCGTTCATGTTCACTTGCTGAAGTTTTTGACTATTGATAAACTTCCATAATACTTTGCACTAGAACCAAAAGGGCCCGTGCGTCTACCTTAACTGCTGCCAGAGAGAGTTAATCACTTACAGTTGCTATCCACTACTCAGACTATGCCTTCCTAAAGAATGGATTCCCAAATGCAAAATAAAAACATCTTATACTCATCTCCTGTAGCAGTCATGTCACTGCAATGTTGGCATCAGTTCTCTTGAGGTTTACGTGACATGGTCACGTTGAGTCATGGTTGAGGTTGTTAGGCCATGTGAGTTCCTCAGCCAATCAGAGGCCAATATTAGGCTGCTGTGCTCTCAATTCCTTTGGAAAAACTTTGAACATTAAAAGGAAGTGAGAGTCCAGCAGACCATTAGCAAACAGATGGCTGCAGGGCTAAAATCTTTGGGAGATGTGACGCTGACATCTCTGGATGACATCTCTGGATGACATCTCCGCTACGAGAGGTCAGTAAAATATGTTTTTTATTTTATATTGGAGAATATAATTTTTAACAAGTGTTGACTTAGTAATGGAAAACCACCTGTAAGTCTTCCTTGATACATTTTATGCTTAAAGGGGTAGTACACTACTATTACTGTGCCTTGAGAAAGTATTTGGCTCCCTGGAACTTTTCAACCTTTTCCCACATATAATGCTCCAAACCTAAAGATACCAAATGTAAATTTTTGGTGAAGAATCAACAACAAGTGGAACACAATTGTGAAGTTGAACAAAATTTATTGCTTATTTTAAATTTTTGTGGAAATTCAAAAACTGAAAAATAGGACGTGCAATATTATTCGACCCCTTTAGCTTAATACTTTGTTGTGCCACCTTTTGCTGCGATTACAGCTGCAAGTCGATTGGGGTATGTCTCTATCAGTTTTGTACATCGAGAGACTGAAATTCTTGCCCATTCTTCTATCTTTATGTTTGAAGCATGACAAAAGGTTGAAAAGTTCCAGGGAGCTGAATACTTTCGCAAGGCACTGTATATACTGATTTTATGTTCTCTGGACAAGTCATCAATGTCAAATCTGTGGGTGTCGAACATCTGGCAAACTAGAGGGGTTGGATCTTCATAAACAGAAAAAGTAGTTCTGAAAGCTTTTATTTTCAGTGCCAAGCTGGAAAAAGTTATAGTATCTGTGAGAAAACTCACCAGTGTCTGTGGGAATGTGACCCTGCTCTCAAATAAGCAATAAATACTAAGACTGCACGTAATTAAGGTAATACAACTGTAGGTGTGAAGGGAAAGGAATACAATTTCTAATACAGGAAGCTGCCTTAGAGATCAGAAACTATTAATCTATATCTTTGTTTAGCCCTAAAGTACTGAATTTCAATCAAACATATAGACATACAGTCCAAACTGATTCAAATGCTTTCTTACAGTGTAAAATTAGCAATCTATTGAAAAACAGAAGTTAATAAAACACGCACACATTAGGAAAAAAGTATTTTAATATTCTTCATTTAACCATACTTACCATACTTCTGCGCCTGCAAAAAAACGTAAAATAATAAACCCTATACTACCTGTCTGCCATAGACCCCGCACAGAGACACCCCGCACGCCACACAGAGACACGCCGCATGACACAGAGACCTCGCACGCCACACAGAGACCCCGCACGCGACACAGAGACCCCGCATGCAGCACAGAGACACCCCGCACACCGCACCAAGACCACGCACGCCACACAGAGACACCCTGCACGCCACACAGAGACGCCACATAGAGCCGCAGCACAACGCACAGACCCCAGAGAGCACCGGTAGGCCCGCACAGAGCCCCAGCAGGCGCAGGCAGGTACACATCCCTGGCAGGCCTGCACAGACCCCGCCTGCACATACAGACACTCAGTGTCTGCCCACGCACTGCACACGCACCGCCAACACTCTTCCCCCCTCCAGAAGAGGATATAGAAGGACAGAAAGGGCTTATTTACATTCCGATATTTGTGTCCCATTGACTTGCATTGGTATCGGGTATCGGTATCGGCGATATCCGATATTTTTTGGATATCGGCTGATCCAATCTGATACCGATACTTCTGGATATCGGAACGTATCACTCAACACTATTTATAACATTAAAAGGATTTTCCTACATAATGTTTATTTTTATTTGTAATAATAATTGTTTATTTTGCCTGTTAGTTTCAGTAAACTTTTCACAGTGTTTATCTGTGAAATAGCTTTCATTACCATGTGTAAGAAGTAAAGGGGTTGGCTCTTTAAGTCAACCTCTGTACTTATGTCCACTTTATTGCAAATGGACATCATGCATGGAGGTCCACCACTGGAGAACCTCCACTCTGAGCCAGAAAGGAAAAATTCTCTGCACAAGTGGCCACTGTACTTATGGAGTCAAGCAGTTTTTGTTTGAATCACTATTCACCTGTATAGCCTCCATGTAATTTTACATATATTTAGTTGTCTTCACGATATGTCTGGTGTGGGACCTGAATCAGCGAATCTTTCTGTCTGACACACACATTCTTTAATGAAAACTTACATTTAATCCTATATAGATCAAATAAGATTGTACTTTACAGCAAAACATTTCTTAATTTAATTTTTAATCTTCTGAGCACCGAGAACATATGATTTTTACCAGCAGATCTTTTCTTGCCAAAAAATACATACTCTATGTTAAATATTTGGAATTGTATGTACAGATTTTTCTAAGTTCTTATCTGGAAAATGTAGCCTTAGATACATACTGTATAAGAAATTTGCTCTTTCAGTATCTGATCCTCATTACTCTGAGAACATTTCCTTTAGACTATGAATCATAGCTCATGAGAAACATATTTTGGTAAATCTGCCAAGTACTTTGCTATCATATGTTTTTACTTTTCCCCTTGTATGTCATTTAATTACGAAGCAGTGTTTTTCAGAGACAGTGTTAATGTGTTATATTCCTATTTTTTTATTGTTTTTCGAAATGTATCCTATTATTACAAGTTACAACTTTTGCAGGTATATGTAGCAACTGACAATTAAAATTGATAGGTAGTTACCCTTGCTTTATTTTATTAGATATTTGCTGATTGGATTTGGGTTGGAGCCCAGTGTCATTATACAAATTTGGCAACACACTTAATGGTTTATCTTGGCCCAGAAAGCACCTCATTATAGCTTCCATGCGTGAATCTGTCTTCCGTCTGGTTACGACACATGCCACTTTTCTTGTGTTTTCAGAAAGTTGGAAAGCATGCAAATGATGCGATATATTCTATTTTCCAACCATTGACATATTATTTAAAATTAGCGAAGAATGAAAGATTTTTTTTTTCTATTTTGGCATGTGTCCTAATGGCAAGGAGTTTGGCATGACAAATAGATCTAATTAACAGCATTTATATCTGACAGATTAATTATTGATTTGCATTCCTTGCAACTTTATAAGCATTTTGTTGTTGTAAATTAAAGAAACACATCATTTGCAACCAAATTTGCTTGACTTTTGTCTGAAGTATATGGAATGATGGACTATGTATAATTACAATTCTGGCTGCTTGATTGCAGAAAGAGTACTGGATTCTATTACAACTAGCAATAAAAGTAATGAAACAAACCTTTAATGGAATAAAAAGGATGAAAGATTAGCTATTTGCTCATTCACAGCCTAAATTATATTTTATTATAGTCTTGAATTTAGAAGATAATTAACTCTATGAATTTGCTTTCAAAGAGGTCTTGTTATCAAGCTAATTAAAACTTTGCACATAACGCAAATGCTCCTGAAAACTTCAAAGCTACCAATAAGTGGAAATAGTTATCATACAGTTAAGTTCAGACAAGTGAATATATTCAAGTAGAATTGAGTTCTATTCTAGTTTTACAAAAATCCACATTCGCCAAAATATAAATTTATTGTAATTCGCTTCTGAAAATGGCCGGTCACATTTGTTCTGAAATGCAAATGGAAATTGAAAGGTTAAAAAATAAAGAAAATATGTATACTAACTTTACTGCTCACTATTACGACCTCTGTCACACATCTGGTCCTTTCCGCATCTTCCGATACCTGGGCCCCTACCATCCAGCCAGGACTTTCAATTCTGATAAGGCTCGGGAAAGTTCTGTGCATGCGCATGCATTGTCAAAGCACACATGACATCATGCCTGTGCAACAGGGGTTAGAAATCTGTGCATGCGCATACAATGTCATGCCACATATTTCTGATGCCTGTTACGCATCATGACCTTTCTCGAGCTTGCACAGAACCCTCCTGGGCCTCATCAGAGCCCGAAGTCCAAGCTCAGTGTGAGAGGGCTGTGGATTTTGTGCTCTCTGCAAGGATCAGAAAATGTGTTTTTATGTGTTTGTAGTGACCCAAACTTGCAATCAGAGGTATCAAATAGGTAATCACTTGACCGCATATCACCATTTGAGAAGAAAAACAGTTATTCATAGATAATTTTTGGAAACAGGTTACAGATAATGCAGTGTTCACTGTCCCATGTGCCATATCTTTGTTTACATTATCAGAGCACAGTATTGGGGCACCTACACATCATAGCTACTTAAGCTTTAATGACTTCCGATTCTAAATTAATAGTCATTAAAGGAGTTGTCAATTATTTGAATAACCTCTTCTTAAATACTATGTTTCCCAGTGCAAAAAAAAATAAAAACAGATACTAACCTCCCACGTCTACATAATTTCAGAGATGTCCCGCTGGGTCTCCCAAGGCTCATATGAGGATGAACACACAAACACCATGGAACAATCTCCTGAACAACCTTCCAAATGCCTACTTTAAACATGAACTTCACCTCCAGCTCCTAACCAGGCAGTAAGAACTATTACTGGCAATTCTCAAGCTCTAGTAGCAAGCATATATATAGCAGAAGGTAGTGGTCAACACTGAACAGCTGAGACAATCGAGGTTGGAGAGCTCCAGGAGATCAACTGAAATGATTAACCCTTGCACTGCTAGAAAGGAAAAAATGCACATTTACTAAGATAGTGAAGCAGTTCTAATCAGTGTAGAAGTTTATGAAAACAGACATTGCAATCTTCTGGCCCCCCTCTGTCGCGCTGATCCAGTAGAGCTAAAGTTCCCATCTTCTTCCTCTCTAAAGAGGCTAATTGCATAGAGGAGCATTGCATGACCTATAAGTCTCTTTATGCCATCTTCATACTCTCCTCAAGGAGAAATAATCCCCCTAAGTCTAGGGTCACACAAGCGTTTTAATCTAGAAAAGTGGGATGATTTTTTTCCAACCTGTTATCCAAGTGCTGTCCTTGTGCAATCAATATGCAACACTTTTTCTTACTCAGCAGTTATTAATCATTTACAAGACCATTTACAGTTTACTATGCTACAAAGCTGTAATGTATTAGAAAAAATCAGATGTCATTCTATGGTTCTGTACGGCATTTAATTTCTTTTCACATCCATCCGATTTCAAAGTGAAATTGCAGCATGCTGCGATTTTTTTATACAGACAAATTCTGTCAGTGAAAAAAATGGGCATCAGCACTGTCCTATTGAATACCATTGTTCCGAATGCTATTCCATTAAAAAAATCATATAGCACAGGGGTGTGAACAAGGCCTTTGATCCGCAATCAGAGTCCTCTTACTTATCCAAATTAGTTCCCTTGCTTACCCCTGTTGAGGGGCAAACACCCCCAAATACAAGTGCAAATGGAGAGTTTGTTTTGGCTTGGTATCCTTATCCTTGTTAAAGGGTCAATACTGTTGTGAATTGAGCTTTTGGGCTCCCTCCGGTGGTTGTAGAGGGTAATGCAGTTGTGCCTGGACTGCAGGAGTGGACAGGTGTATCTACTAATTGCAAAACTGACTGGGGTATATAGCTTTGCTGGATCCTTTAGTCAGTGCCAGTTGTCCATTGTTCTTGAAGGATTCACTTCCCTGCTGGTTTCTCCAGTTTGCTGTGTTTTTCTACAAAGATAAGTCCTGGCTTTGTTTTTGCTGTCCACCTGCAGTGGACCTTATAGTTCTGTGCATTTTCATGTTTTTGTCTTGTCCAGCTTGGTCTGTGAAGGATTTTTTGCAGGCTAGCTATTTCTCTGGAGATGCAGATATACCCCCCATGTCTTTAGTCAGATGTGGTGATCCGTATTTTCTGCGGTGGATATTTTCTAGTGTTTTTATACTGACCGCATAGTACTCTGTTCTATTCTTTCTTTTTAGCTAGTATGGCCTCCTATGCTAAAATCTGATTTCATATCTGCGTATGTTTTTTCCCTCTCCTCTCACAGTCAATATTTGTGGGGGGCTATCTATCCTTTGGGGATTTTCTCTGAGGCAAGATAGGTTTCCTGTTTCTGTCTTTAGGGGTAGTTGGATCTTAGGCTGTGTCGAGGGGTCTAGGGAGTGTTCGGTACCCCCCACGGCTGCTTCTAGTTGCGCTGCTAGGTTCAGGGTTTGCGGTCAGTACAGGGACCACCTTCTCCAGAGTACGTCTCATGCTGCTCCACGGCCACCAGATCATAACAGTACAACTGGCCAACAATGAGTTAATTGCATCTCAGAAGAAGGGTGGAAAGCTTTTGAGCCATTTTTTTTCCTTAGCCTGTTTGGTCTGTTCCTCCCTCTTTACCTCTGGGTGGCTACGGAGTCTAGTATTAACATGAATGTTCAGGAGTTAGTTTCTCGTGTGGATCAGCTTGCTGCTAGGGTACAGGGTATTTCAGAATATATTGTTCAGACTCCTGCCTTAGAACCTAAGACTCCCACTCCTGATTTATTCTTTGGTGACAGATCCAAATTTTTGAGTTTCAAAAATAACTGTAAACTGTTTTTTGCATTAAGACCCTGGTCTTCTGGTGATCCTATTCAGCAGGTTAAAATCATCATATCTCTGCTGCATGGTGACCCACAGGATTGGGCATTTTCCCTGGAATCTGGCAATCCTGCTTTGCTTACTGTTGATTCGTTCTTTCAGGCATTGGGGTTGTTGTATGATAAGCCTAATTCTGTGGATCAGGCTGGGAAAATCTTGTTAGCCCTACGTCAAGGTCAAGAAGCGGCAGAATCGTATTGCCAGAAATTTGGAAAATGGTCTGTACTGACTAAATGGAATGAGGATGCCTTGGCGGCAATTTTCAGAAGGGGTTTTTCTGAATCCGTTAAAGATGTTATGGTGGGGTTCCCCACGCCTGCTGGTCTGAGTGGTTCTATGTCTCTGGCCATTCAGATTGATCGGTGCTTGCGGGAGCGCAGAACTGTGCGCGCTGTGGCGTTATCCTCAGAGCAAATTTCTGAGCCAATGCAATGTGATAGAATTCTGTCTAGAGCTGAACGTCAAGCATTCAGGCGTCAGAATAGGCTGTGTTTTTACTGCGGCGATTCTGCTCATGTTATTTCTGATTGCCCTAAGCGTACTAAAAGAATCGCTAGTTCTGTTGCCATCAGTACTATACAACCTACATTTCTGTTACCTGTGACCTTGATCTGCTCATTATCATCATTTTCTGTCATGGCATTTGTGGATTCAGGTGCCGCTCTGAACTTAATGGACTTAGAATTTGCCAGATGTTGTGGTTTTCCCTTGCAGCCTTTGCAGAACCCTATTCCTTTGAGGGGCATATAATCTTATTTGTATCAAGCAGGGTGACGAATGGAAAACTGCATTTAATACGCTCGAAGGCCATTTTGAATACCTTGTGATGCCATTTGGACTCTCTAATGCCCCATCTGTGTTCCAATCCTTCATGCATGATATCTTTCGGAGTTATCTTGATAAATTCATGGTTGTATATTTGGATGATATTTTGATTTTTTCCAATGATTGGGAGTCTCATGTGAAACAGGTCAGGATGGTATTTCAGATCCTCCGTAATAATGCTTTGTTTATGAAGGGGTCAAAATGCGTCTTTGGAGTGCAGAAGGTTTCTTTTTTGGGTTTCATTTTTTCTCCCTCATCTATAGAAATGGATCCGGTTAAGGTTCAGGCCATTCATGATTGGATTCAGCGCACATCTGTGAAGAGCCTTCAGAAATTCTTGGGCTTTGCTAATTTTTATCGTCGTTTCATTGCCAACTTCTCAATTGTGGTTAAACCTCTGACCGATTTGACCAAGAAAGGCGCTGATGTGACGAATTGGTCCTCCGCGGCTGTTTCTGCCTTTCAAGAGCTTAAACGCCGATTTACTTCTGCCCCTGTGTTGCGTCTGCCAGATGTTTCTCTTCCATTTCAGGTTGAGGTTGACGCGTCTGAGATTGGGGCAGGGGCCGTTTTGTCTCAGAGGAATTCTGATGGTTCCTTGATGAAACCGTGGGCCTTCTTTTCTCGGAAGTTTTCGCCTGCGGAACGCAATTATGATGTCGGCAATCGGGAGTTGTTGGCTATGAAGTGGGCATTTGAGGAGTGGCGACATTGGCTTGAGGGGGCCAAGCACCGTATTGTGGTCCTGACCGATCATAAGAATCTGATTTACCTCGAGTCTGCCAAACGGCTGAATCCTAGACAGGCTCGATGGTCCCTGTTTTTCTCCTGTTTTGATTTCGTGGTCTCGTACATTCCTGGTACTAAGAATGTTAAGGCGGATGCCCTCTCTAGGAGTTTTTTTCCTGATTCCCCTGGGGTTCTTGAGCTGGTCGGCATTTTGAAGGAAGAGGTGATTCTTTCTGCCATCTCCCCTAATTTGCGACGGGTTCTTCAGGAATTTCAGGCTGATAAGCCTGACCGCTGTCCTGTGGGGAAACTGTTTGTTCCTGATAGATGGACTAGTAAAGTGATTTCTGAGGTTCATTGTTCTGTGTTGGCTGGCCATCCTGGGATTTTTGGTACCAGAGATTTGGTTGGTAGGTCCTTTTGGTGGCTTTCTTTGTCACGGGATGTGCGTTCTTTTGTGCAGTCCTGTGGGATTTGTGCACGGGCTAAGCCTTGCTGTTCCCGCGCTAGTGGGTTGCTTTTGCCATTGCCGGTCCCTGAGAGACCTTGGACGCATATTTCTATGGATTTTATTTCCGATCTTCCTGTTTCCCAAAGAATGTCGGTTATCTGGGTTGTCTGTGACCGATTTTCTAAGATGGTTCATTTGGTGCCTTTGCCTATATTGCCTTCTTCTTCTGATTTGGTTCCGTTGTTTTTTCAGCATGTGATACGTTTGCATGGTATTCCGGAGAATATTGTGTCCGACAGAGGTTCCCAGTTTGTTTCTAGGTTTTGGCGGGCCTTTTGTGCCAAGCTGGGCATTGATTTGTCTTTTTCCTCTGCATTTCATCCTCAGACAAATGGCCAGACTGAGCGAACTAATCAGACCTTGGAGACCTATTTGAGATGCTTTTTGTCTGCTGATCAGGATGATTGGGTGGCTTTTTTGCCATTGGCCGAGTTTGCCCTTAATAATCGGGCTAGTTCGGCTACTTTGGTTTCGCCTTTTTTTTGTAATTTTGGTTTTCATCCTCATTTTTCTTCTGGGCAGGTTGAGCCTTCTGACCTTCCTGGTGTGGATTCTGTTGTCGACAGGTTGCAGCAGATTTGGGCTTATGTGGTGGACAATTTGGTGTTGTCTCAGGAGGAGGCTCAGCGTTTTGCTAACCGTCGTCGGTGTGTTGGTTCCCGGCTTCTAGTTGGTGATCTGGTTTGGTTATCTTCCCGTCATGTTCCTATGAAGGTTTCTTCCCCTAAGTTTAAGCCTCGATTTATTGGTCCTTATAGGATTTCTGAGATTATTAATCCGGTGTCCTTTCGCCTGGCACTTCCGGCCTCTTTTGCTATTCATAATGTCTTCCATAGATCTTTGTTGCTGAAATATGTGGAGCCCATTGTTCCCTCTGTTGATTCACTGGCCCCTGTGTTGGTCGATGGGGAGCTGGAATATGTTGTTGAGAAGATTTTGAATTCCCGTTTTTCGAGGCAGAAGCTTCAGTACCTTGTCAAGTGGAAGGGTTATGGCCAGGAGGATAATTCATGGGTTTCTGCCTCTGATGTCCATGCCGTTGATTTGGTTCGTGCCTTTCATCGGGCTCATCCTGATCGGCCTGGGGGCTCAGGTGATGGTTCGGTGACCCCTCCTCAAGGGCCGGGGTACTGTTGTGAATTCAGCTTTTGGGCTCCCTCTGGTGGTTGTAGAGGGTAATGCAGTTGTGCCTGGACTGCAGGAGTGGACAGGTGTATCTACTAATTGCAAAACTGACTGGGGTATATAGCTTTGCTGGATCCTTTAGTCAGTGCCAGTTGTCCATTGTTCTTGAAGGATTCACTTCCCTGCTGGTTTCTCCAGTTTGCTGTGTTTTTCTACAAAGATAAGTCCTGGCTTTGTTTTTGCTGTCCACCTGCAGTTGACCTTATAGTTCTGTGCATTTTCATGTTTTTGACTTGTCCAGCTTGGTCTGTGAAGGATTTTTTGCAGCCTAGCTATTTTTCTGGAGATGCAGATATACCCCCCATGTCTTTAGTCAGATGTGGTGATCCGTATTTTCTGCGGTGGATATTTTCTAGTGTTTTTATACTGACCGCATAGTACTCTGTTCTATTCTTTCTTTTTAGCTAGTATGGCCTCCTATGCTAAAATCTGATTTCATATCTTGCGTATGTTTTTTCCCTCTCCTCTCACAGTCAATATTTGTGGGGGGCTATCTATCCTTTGGGGATTTTCTCTGAGGCAAGATAGGTTTCCTGTTTCTGTCTTTAGGGGTAGTTAGATCTTAGGCTGTGTCGAGGGGTCTAGGGAGTGTTAGGTACCCTCCACGGCTGCTTCTAGTTGCGCTGCTAGGTTCAGGGTTTGCGGTCAGTAGGGTTGAGTGACTTTTACTTTTATAGGATCGGGTCGGGTTTCACGAAACCCGACTTTTTCAAAAGTTGGGTCGAGTGAAATTGGCCGATCCTATAAAAAAGTCGGGGTCGGTGTCGGCCGAAACTCGAAACCCAATGCAGTGCATTGGGTTTCCAATGGTTCCCAGGGTCTGAAGGAGAGAAAACTCTCCTTCAGGCCCTGTGATCCATATTTAAGTGTAAAATAAAGAATTAAAATAAAAAATATCGCTATACTCACCCTCGGACGCGCCCTGGTACTAACCGGGAACCTTCCTTCCTTCGAATCAGCGCTTGCAGGACCTTGCGGTGACGTCGCGATGACGTCGCGGCTTGTGATTGGTCATGCGACCGCCCATGTGACCGCTCGCGTGACCAATCACAAGCCGCGACGTCACCGCGACGTCACCGCAAGGTCCTGCAAGCGCTGATTCGAAGGAAGGAAGGTTCCCGGTTAGTACCAGGGCGCGTCCGAGGGTGAGTATATTCCTATTAGGTATATACTCACCCTCGGACGCGCCCTGCTTCTTTCCGTCACCCTTCTTTCCTAAGAATCAGCGCTTGCAGGACATTGCGGTGACGTCGCGGCTTGTGATTGGTCGTGCGAGCGGTCACATGGGCGGTCGCGCGACCAATCACAAGCCGCGACGTCACCGCAAGGTTCTGCAAGCGCTGATTCGAAGGAAGAAAGGCTATTTTTTATTTTAATTCTTTATTTTACACTTAAATATGGATTCCGATACCGATTTCCGATATTGCAAACATATCGAAACTCGGGATCGGAATTCCGATACCAGATTCAGAAGATCGCCGACTTCATGGCCGACCCCACACAGGGGTCGGGTCGGGTTTCATGAAACCCGACTTTGCCAAAAGTCGACGACTTGTGAAAAAGGCCGACCAGTTTCGCTCAACCCTAGCGGTCAGTACAGGGACCACCTTCTCCAGAGTACGTCTCATGCTGCTCCAAGGCCACCAGATCATAACACAATACTGACCGTCATTACATTTTTATTGACTTTGTCTAGATCAGATATAACATGCTGACTGTTGCATCAGCCAACATTAATTTAGACAGTTGCAGAAGATTTTTACTGTGTCTAATAGAATACCTATTTTTAAAAAATGAGTAATTCTGAGTTAATTGAGTTTTGTTCTGTTTTGAAAATCTATATATTATTGAAAATTGAGAGCAGTTACAAAGAATTTCCCTCACTTTGTAGGATTTTGAACACATCTTACATGGACCATGGATAATAATGGGTTTCTTTTTCCCAGAGTAAGCACTCAACTTGAGAACTTTTCTGTACAAAATTATAGATGTGAATCCCTGCATACTGACATCCATTCATAATCCATTCATACATTTGTAGTACAATAATTCAAGCACTAGCGTGTTTGCCCTGACACAGCTCATCACAGAATGTGGTTCTTCTCTTGTTTTCTTAGGCCGGTTTCACATTTGTGGTTGTGTCCGCAGCGTTTCTTCAGCAATTATCTGCATGTGTTGTGTATTCCTATATTTAACATTAGAAACGCATGTGTCTGCGATCGGTTGCATTTTGCCGCGTTCGACGACGCATGCGTCGTTTCGTCATCTGCGGTTTGGCGCGGTAAATGCAACATGTAGTAATTTTAGTGTAAGGTATGCGGTAAAAAAACGCATTGCTGTCTTTGTGAACGCATGCGGCCGCAAGCACATACGTT
Organism: Ranitomeya imitator; assembly: GCF_032444005.1. NCBI lineage: Eukaryota > Metazoa > Chordata > Amphibia > Anura > Dendrobatidae > Ranitomeya > Ranitomeya imitator. Next base: position 283,252,612 of record NC_091286.1, read on the forward strand.
TGCTTGCGTTTGTGAATGCATGCGTTGCACCACAGGAAAACATGTCTAGACACTGATTAGCCCCCCCCTCCATACAAAATAATAAAGGGAGTGAGTGGACATTTGCAGGTCACTACTCAGCAGACAGAGAAGCAGACCAGACAGATGAAAGCACCTTGAAGGAAACAAGACTCTGAACAATGTGAGTATATTCTAGCCAATGCCTTTATTTTCTATTTTCTCTATATATATGTACTAATTTCTGCCATTTCTTTTTGCATGCATCAGAATGTCATCTTCTTCTTCTGAGGAGCAACATCCTGGGCCTTCACAAGCCGAACATGTCAGTGAAGTGAGTACTCACCTTCTCTGATTGGTAAGTATTCACTGTCACATCTTCACATGTGACAATTTTTTGCAACTTTTTTTAGAGCATTTCTTTCCCTGCGGCAGAGGCTGTGCAGGAGCAGCGGGTTCACGGTCGGGTGGCAAGGCGGCAGCGTGTAAGCATACCTGGCTGACTCTTTATTGTATCCTCACTTTAGTATTCTTGAATCTTCCTTTCTTTACTTTCCTCTTTCTTTACATTTTTCTTCTGGACTCCTTTTTTATCTTGACTTTCATTATTCATGCCATTTCTCTGCCTCTGTTTTCTTTCTTTTCCTTATGTTAGTGTCTCCAACCTTAATGTCTTTATTTATTTTTTAGGTTCCAGAATGGGATGAGGACTGCATTGAAAATGACCTCCTTATCTCCCTGGTCCATGAGCGAGTCCCATTGTTTGACACCCAGGTTCCACAGCATTCGGACAACGTGACGATCCGGTGGCCATGGAATGAGGTTGCCAAAGCGATGTTGGATGGCTGGGACAACGCCCCGACTCGGGTCTGAAATGCATTTTGTAAGTATTGCAATTCAGTGTGATGCAGCAGAGACCTTGTCAGGGATCACACAACTGTGTGTGATGAGGGAAACTCTCAGGAGTTTCTCTCATCACACACAGTTGTGTGAGCGTAGCCAAAAGTCCATTGTCTAACCGCTATTGTTTGTTTTTTCAACAGTGCTTAAAGTCAAAACACGTTGGCGTTCGATGAAGGACCGCTTCAACAAGGACCTTCGTCAAGAGAGCCGTGTTCCTAGCGGTTCCGAAAGGATCCGAAAATATAAATTCCACCACATTCTGGCATTTTTAAGACCAGTCCTTGCCCAGAGAACGTAAGTATTTCTCCTGTGCATTAGGTTGTGTTGTATTGCCAAAATCTGTATGTTTCTATAACACAGGAGTTGGCGTTTTGTAAATGTTTGTTATTAATTATTTTTTTTCCTTTTCTCACAACACATCGAGCTGGACTCTTGACCCTGGTTCTGGAGCGGTCCTTCATCAGACAGCCCCGGACCCGTCCCAGCCATCCAGCAGCGCTGCAGCAAGTGGGCCTACCACACTAACTGGAGACCATGAAGCTGGTCCATCAGGTGTTCCCCTTTCCCAGTCCTCTGCCTCTGCCCCTTTTTTTAAGGCTCCTCCTGGCATCGGCAGAGGTCCTCAGGCAGGTCACTCATGCCCGAGTTTTTGCACTTGAGCTCGATTTTTCACGATGGACTCAAGGCGTTGGGTGACCGCCTTGATACTGCCATTAGCCATATGAATACACGTATCCAGGAGGTCACCAAAAGCCTTGACCAAGTTAGAGCCGACCTCCAGAGGCCAGCACATCATTTTTTTAATCAAATTGAACAGGGCATGTCGGAACACCTTACTCTTGATCTCCAACTTAGTGTCATGCAGGCCTGCAATGCTGCTTACATGCAGGCTATGCAGCAGAGTCGGTATTTTCAGCAGACAGTGGCGGCATATCCACCTGTGCCTACACTGTCACGCTTGACCTCAATGCCAACCTCTGCTGCATACCACTGCATGGCCACCTCCATTTCACTATGACCAGGCCACAAGAAATGAGCCCGCCGAGGCTCCCCAGACCCCAGACCGCAACGCCGATCCCAAAAAGGGAAAAAAAACAGCGGACTATTTCTATTCCTCCCCCCTCACCTCCCAATGTGTCTGTTATGTCAGGTGTGTCTCACCCTTCCAGTGTGTCTCAGCCCTCTCATGCGTCGAGCCCCAAACCCGATCTGCCAGACCCCAGTAATTTATTTGCCCTTTCTCCTGCCACCCCTGCGTCGTCCACAGTGAGTGAAGCTTCACAGCTACATGTGCATCATGAATTAATTATTCTGACACCTGACTTGATGAGTATAGATCTGTTTTCTATTAAACAGCCATTGTCTCTTCAGTCTGCATCCAATAGATACTGCAGAACAGAATCAGGACACAATGACGTCAACAACCTTACCACTAACAACCTAAGTGGTTTGTAGAGGAAATACATAGGAGACACAATCAAGATACCAAAAAAAAGTTTATTAACAACAAGTATTAGTAGCATTTAAAACCTAACTGGTACAGACTAAAACCCAACAGGACATTTACACAATATTGTCCTGCCATGCCACACGTCCAATATCAGAATCAAAAAAAGCAGCAAATTGGTCCTGCATGTGGCCAACTTCAGCAGTTGACCGCAGCCGGTGATGCTGGTAATCTGGCAATGGGTTTGCAACTGGTTCATCCAGTTCAATGTTGGGTCACTCTTTAGCCATAATGTAATTGTGGAGAACCACACAGGCTTTGACCACCTCATCGACTGGCTCCATTTGTAGATTAATGGCTGTTGCAAGAATGTGCCATTTTGAGACTAGTATCCCAAAGGTACACTCCACTGTTCTTCGGGCCCTAGTCAGTCTTTAGTTTAGGTCCTTTTAGTGTGGTTCAAATACTGACTGGAATATGGCTTCAGTAGGTTTTCACACATCTGAAAGGCCTCATCCCCAACCATAACAAATGGCATTGATAGGCCTACAGTGTTGGGGAGAAGTCGTGGCCGTGGAAAATTAAAATTTTTGCCATACAAACGGCGGCCCATATCCGAGTTCTTGAAAGTCTGGGAATCGTTGCCACGGCCAAAAGCTCCAATGTCCATGGCGATGAAGCGACAGTCCGCATCTGCTATTGCCATGAGCACAACAGAAAAATATTTTTTTATAGTTGAAGTACTCCGATCCTGTTTTGGGTGGTTTGATAATGCGGATGTGCTTTCCATCCACCCCACCCAAACAGTTGGGGAAATCACACACACTCCAGAATGTCCTCAGTGGTTAGGGGTATAAACTCATCCCGAAGAACATTCCACAAAGCCCGGCAGGTGTCCGCAACAATTCCGGACAGGGTGGAAATTTCAAGCCAGTATTGGAAGTGGAGGGATGATAAGCTCTCTCCGGTTGCCAGAAATCTGTAATAAAATAAATTACAATCAATTCTATTTATGGTGTTGTTCTGCTAAAGACATAAAGGAAAATACAAAGAATACATGTCAGACCATCCAAAATTATGACTGGCATTTGTTCAGAAGTGTTAAGTACCTTAATGTAACCAGCAGACGTTCCTCTGCTGGAATCGCTCTACGGAGCTGGGTGTCCTGTCTCCGATGTCTCCGGATGGCTCCTTGGACATGACCAAGTAAATCCCGAAAAGAGTCTTGCGACATCCTGGTATATTCCGGGAATTTGTCCGGGTTGGCATTAAGCTTGCCATATAGCGTGTGATAGGCTCCACGGCTCTCACATAGTTCGATAATGGGGTGTCGCCAAAAACACCTACGCCGTGTCCTTCTCCGTCTTTCTCGATTTCTGTGTTGCTCCCAAGCAAACGCACAGGCAAGAATCCAGGTTGAAATATAAGCTCTCAATGTGAAGATCCATTATGACACAGGATACAGTTGCAAACTGTGAAGATTTCAGCAGTCTTAGGGTCTATATAAAGATATCCCATAATACACGAGTAGTGTATAATAGCCAGGTTTCGTCAAACTCAATCTGACAGGTGCCCCGCCCCTATCAAAGTGTATCAAAATGTGTAACCCCTCCCCTCCTCCTGTCAGCCAGATGTCCTTGAGGCTGGCTGATTCCCCCTTTTGATATTGTTTAATATAGTTTAATTTGTTGTAGTTTTGATATTATTCCCGTATTTTGTGGAATAACACATGTTTATAATTATAGCCTAGTCGTGTATTTATTTTACACGTGGTTTATAACACCTTTCTCATTTGTTTTATATTAGATTTTATACGTAGCCCCGAGTTTGATTCTGTAAGCTTTGTTTTATTCACAGTGTATTCATATAGTCCAGAACTTAAAGCTGTTTATATGTGTCTCTACTGAACACTAGTACTAAATGGTGAACATTAACTAAATGTTTATTTTCACAAACAGAGAATCTGCTGTGGGTCAGCGGTTTATAACACCTGGGTCAATTGTTGTTGTATTTGCTATCCCTTCATGCTGTTTGGCGATCTTTGTGAAGCAGAACTTTGTTTTATAACAAATTTGTACCTGTATTGTACCTGAAGGTTATGTAGGCTTATCTGCGGTTCAGAGGTTTAAAGAAAAGTTATTGTGTCCTGTAGCTGTCTATTTGTTTTTGTATTCGCTTCCTTAGAAAACTTATTTGTAATTCTACCACCCATTAACAGAAAATTGTATTCACAGTGTAGCAGATTTTCTCCTTGTGGCTGCCTTATATACACAATATATATATATATATATATATATATATATATATATATATATATATATATATAATATGCCACAATGTTACAACACAAGCAAGTAAGAAGCGGTATTTTATACGAATATAAATTTTATTTCTCACAATAAAACAACAGCTAAAATTTTAAGTTAGCTAACAGCATGATGCTGACAAATGCATCTTTGCGGTATCTGATAATGACACGATGAACATTAATTCTGCATTATTTTATCACATGATGAAAATAGCCATTTTATATTGAATTACTGCAGATCGCCGGCATGACTGAGTGTAATATTGCACTCAATACTGTGCAAAGGGTCTGAATACTTATGTCCGTGTGATATTTCAGTTTTTCTTTTTAATAAATTCGCAAAAAAATCTACATTTCTGTTTTGTTCAGGCATGATGGCGTGCAGAGTGTACATTAATATATATATCTCAGAATGCAACTGAATAGTAATGCTAATTAGTCCATATAAATAGAAAATTATGTAGAAACCCAAAGTTTTGATAAGTGTATGAAAATACACCAATATTAACTATTTTCGCCCGCATTTTATATAAAATCTGCATAAAAAAATCTTCTTGGCTGCACCAAAACACGTAAGAAACAAATGTACAACTTTTTTTTATTCTGCAGCAACCTGTTTAGTAAAAATTCAGCATTCTTTTTATATCTTTGGTTTATATTATATTAGCTTTTTGTCATAGGTCAGGGATTTTTTGTACTTTATTAATATGCGGTTATTAGTCATTTAGGACTTATGTTATCATGTTTTTGCACTTTATTAATATGCTGACCACATAGGTCAGGGATTTTTGCACTTTATTAATATGCTGTACACATATAGTATTTTTGATATCTCAAAAGGGTGTGACACATTCCCATATATTATTCCAGCTTTCTTTAATTCTACATTATTTTAGCACATATTAATTTTACAGGGGCCTGTGCTGTCTATAATTTGACTCCTTTTTATTCAAAGACATCTAACATATACAGACTTTTAATATTTTTGTGTTAAATCGCGGGCAGACAGGCACGAACACACACACACACACACACACACAACACAGAACTCACACACAACAAACACACATAACATACAATACACACACACAACACATACAACAAACACGACAAACATACACACACACAACATACAGAACACATACAACACATGCGACACACACACACAAACAACACACACACACAACAAATACACATGATTTTTTGCACTTTATTAATATGCGGGCCACATAGGTCAGTGATTTTTGCACTTCATAGGTCAGGGATTTTTTTGCACTTTATTAATATGCGGTTATTAGTCATTTAGGACTTATGTTATCATGTTTTTGCACTTTATTAATATGCTGACCACATAGGTCAGGGATTTTTTGCACTTTATTAATATGCGGTTATTAGTCATTTAGGACTTATGTTATCATGTTTTTGCACTTTATTAATATGCAGTCCACATAGGTCAGTGATTTTTCCACTTTATTAATATGCTGTACACATATAGTATTTTTGATATCTCAAAAGGGTGTGACACATTCCCATATATTATTCCAGCTTTCTTTAATTCTACATTATTTAAGCACATATTAATTTTACAGGGGCCTGTGCTGTCTATAATTTGACTCCTTTTTATTCAAAGACATCTAACATATACAGACTTTTAATGTTTTTGTGTAAAATCGCGGGCAGACAGGCACGAACACACACACACACACAACACAGAACCCACACACAACAAACACACAGAACCCACACACACAACACATACAACACACACAAGAAATAGACATTTAGGACTTATTTATGATTAATATGCGATTATTAGTCATTTAGGACTTATGTTATCATGTTTTTGCACTTTATTAATATGCGGTTATTAGTCATTTAGGACTTATGTTATCATGTTTTTGCACTTTATTAATATGCTGACCACATAGGTCAGGGATTTTTTGCACTTTATTAATATGCGGTTATTAGTCATTTAGGACTAATGTTATCATGTTTTTGCACTTTATTAATATGCAGTCCACATAGGTCAGTGATTTTTCCACTTTATTAATATGCTGTACACATATAGTATTTTTGATATCTCAAAAGGGTGTGACACATTCCCATATATTATTCCAGCTTTCTTTAATTCTACATTATTTAAGCACATATTAATTTTACAGGGGCCTGTGCTGTCTATAATTTGACTCCTTTTTATTCAAAGACATCTAACATATACAGACTTTTAATGTTTTTGTGTAAAATCGCGGGCAGACAGGCACGAACACACACACACACACAACACAGAACCCACACACAACAAACACACAGAACCCACACACACAACACATACAACACACACAAGAAATAGACATTTAGGACTTATTTATGATTAATATGCGATTATTAGTCATTTAGGACTTATGTTATCATGTTTTTGCACTTTATTAATATGCGGTTATTAGTCATTTAGGACTTATGTTATCATGTTTTTGCACTTTATTAATATGCTGACCACATAGGTCAGGGATTTTTTGTATTTTATTAATATGCGGGCCACAAACACTTCTGCACCCACGGGCGCTTCTCAGACAACCATGCATCCGGTACTCATCAGGCACTGTGAAATAATGCAAAAATACATCTGTGTGCGGCTGTCGGCATCAACATTTTGCTATTATAAGTTTATGGTTCTGTAAAGAACACGCAACACATACAGAACTCACACACACACACCCAAATACACACAACACACAACACGCACATATTATGAAAAATGACAATCATTGTATGTGATTTAAAAGACTTTAGTTAGATTTATCAGGGGTGATTTAGTTTGAAAGCACGCAGCTCCTCGGTAATGTCTGGTGTTGGACATGCATTTAACAGTCTTTCATATGTATCGCAGAAAGATTTTAGTTCCATCTGTGCGAGTTTGCTTTGAGCGTACTGCGTAGACATGTCAGTAAACATTTTGACATGGTCAGCATCCCACGAAGGACGACCTGTGTAAGGTGTATGTACAGCAACTTTTTGCTTTCTACCTACACGGCGCCGGGATACGGCGCGTTTCTTTAGAGGTAATACAGGGGCAAAAACGCTAGAAGAGCCTGCAAGAGCAGTATCTGCAGATTGCACAGTCTGGCACACAGGTATATTGAGGGGCTCTATGTGTGACCACATACCCTCGGAGAGCTGTTCAATTTCTCTGTTTTCAGGAGTAACTTGTGGTATGGCGTCTGTGCTATTGGCGGGCCGAGTTATGCGGGGCCTAGCGTTCTGCGCTGCACGTTTCTCTGTTGAAACGTTCGTATATTTCTGATGTGAAATCTTGGGGCTTGGATTCACGGGTTGTTTTGGTGCCGCGTAGCATTCATCACGATCCACAACACAGATGGGCGAAAGAGATGTTGTTCGCACCGCCGTATTAGCTCTTTGTGGTTGATTCTCTTCAGCGCCGTAATTACGCCGGTGCAAAACTCGTTGCTGAAGAGGCGACGTATCTAAAAGAAAAGATACAAGTGGCGGTTAGCAGCAAAACGGCGCAAAATTGGAAAAGCTAAACGGCGACGCATAGCTATGATCATGCGTAATATTTGAAAAGTTAATGGGGACAGGTACCCATGAAATCATTGTAACAATATTTACATAAACCTGTATAGAGCAGTCCAGATATATACTTACAAGTATGAAGCGGGAATTGTCCCACAACAGCTCCTGGTTTAACGGGCGGCGCGATGCTCAAACTCGCAGAGGCGGGGATATTCTCTTTTTCAAGCTGTATTTTCCGGGCAACTAGATTAGCTGGTGTAAGTAAAAATATAACGATTAGCGAACACAGAATTGATTTTCTACACAAAACTGCAGCGTTGAGACGGATATATATATATATATATATATATATATATATATATATATATTCAAAAATGAATTTTCTGACATTTAGCTAGCAGCTGTAAGTAAATATGAGTATTACACAAAAGTGAGAATCGACTGTATTTCAAGTGAACAGATACCTTTTCTATTCTTGAAACACCGGCGTAACGAGCTGCCGCGTCTTTTAGGCGCATCGGGTTTCGCTGAAGTTGCAGGGTTCTTGACATCTATGATCTCCACGTCTGAACCCAGCGTATCGCGTGGTTCGGGAACACACCAGTTTTCAGGCATATCGTCAGATGTCTCCGTGTCAGTATCTGTATGAGAAATTGCGCGTAGTTCGTGTTTACATACAAAGGATTAAAGCAACTGATATAGTATAATATAGTTTTACGGTATAAACATATTTGCGGTGTAAATTAATATAGCAAGACTTATGCCGCTATATATTAATAATTCAGTATTATATTGGTGGCTACCACTATTATTTGTTATATTAATTTAATCATATATTTATTATGACATAATTTGTGTAATACAATAGTTAATAGATGCTATAATTTTACGCCATAAACAGTATATATTAACATAGATAATATATATATATATATATATATATATATATTTAGCTTTCTGACATGTGATACATGAAAGATAAATATCTTTGTACCGTGTTACAATGACATTTTCCCCTATCTAAAAGCAAAAAGGTGCTCCTAATTACCCATGATGAGGTGAAGAGCAGGCCCATTATCGGCTAGCGGCTCCACGGCTTCACTGTGTTCTGGGTGTTAACAGAAGGCGTGTGATGTGGCGTAACTGGGTGTGTTTCTGGGTGTTAACAGCTGAGTTGCTTTCTGACACTCAGGATAAATACAGCTGACTGTCCCACGACAGTACAACAGACATCCACCAGAAGCCAGACTAGGCTAAAAGAAGGACTATTCTAAATGTAAGTATATAAGACACTTGTCTTATTATTCGCAAATGCTTAATTATATTTAACTATGCATCTCTAAACCATAATTAAGGATGTTATTTGTTTAATAAGTTAGTGTTATACTGGAAGCTAACTGCATATTTAGTAGCGATGTATAATATAGTTTTTACTGTATAAGCCATATTTGTGGGACATAATTAATATAGAAAGGCTTATGGCTGTGCCATAACCACCATTGTTATCTGACATGTGCTAGCAATTAGTCACGGGTGCCGTATAATGCGGTTTTCCTGTAGGTGTGTTCACGGTGGGTGGTAATTTCTCTCTGAACAGTTGCGCTACTCTCTGAAAAGTAAGTGTTTACTGTTTTATTTGCGGTCTAATATTATCAATGCCTGTAACGCATATTTTTGTAACGTAGTTTTAAACTGTATTTATTGGCGGAGCAGTTATAGATAAAACGTATCCCCTATTTATTTAAGATGGAAGCCCAATACCCTCGCGAGCAATGCAGCCCCCTTCTTGCAAGCACACAATTAGATATTATACGCGTATAATGTACAGAGTATTGACTCATTCTGATTGTGTCATTATATTATAAGTAAATTATATTAATTATATATTCATGCATTCTTTCTTATTTAAGAGCCGTGTATGTCGCCCGATTGGCGCAATAATTTCATAACGCAGAATTATGAGCGCATTGAAGCCGTGGAGCCGCTAGCCGATAATGGGCCTGCTCTTCACCTCATCATGGGTAATTAGGAGCACCTTTTTGCTTTTAGATAGTGAAAAATGTCATTGTAACACGGTACAAAGATATTTATCTTTCATGTATCACATGTAAGAAAGCTAAATATATATATATATATATATATATATTATCTATGTTAATATATACTGTTTATGGCGTAAAACTATAGCATCTATTAACTATTGTATTACACAAATTATGTCATAATAAATATATGATTAAATTAATAAAACAAATAATAGCGGTAGCCACCAATATAATACTGAATTATTAATATATAGCGGCATAAGTCTTGCTATATTAATTTACACCGCAAATATGTTTATACCGTAAAACTATATTATACTATATCAGTTGCTTTAATCCTTTGTATGTAAACACGAACTACGCGCAATTTCTCATACAGATACTGACACGGAGACATCTGACGATATGCCTGAAAACTGGTGTGTTCCCGAACCACGCGATACGCTGGGTTCAGACGTGGAGATCATAGATGTCAAGAACCCTGCAACTTCAGCGAAACCCGATGCGCCTAAAAGACGCGGCAGCTCGTTACGCCGGTGTTTCAAGAATAGAAAAGGTATCTGTTCACTTGAAATACAGTCGATTCTCACTTTTGTGTAATACTCATATTTACTTACAGCTGCTAGCTAACTGTCAGAAAATTCATTTTTGAATATATATATATATATATATATATATATATATATATCCGTCTCAACGCTGCAGTTTTGTGTAGAAAATCAATTCTGTGTTCGCTAATCGTTATATTTTTACTTACACCAGCTAATCTAGTTGCCCGGAAAATACAGCTTGAAAAAGAGAATATTCCCGCCTCTGCGAGTTTGAGCATCGCGCCGCCCGTTAAACCAGGAGCTGTTGTGGGACAATTCCCGCTTCATACTTGTAAGTATATATCTGGACTGCTCTATACAGGTTTATGTAAATATTGTTACAATGATTTCATGGGTACCTGTCCCCATTAACTTTTCAAATATTACGCATGATCATAGCTATGCGTCGCCGTTTAGCTTTTCCAATTTTGCGCCGTTTCGCGGCTAACCGACACTTGTATCTTTTCTTTTAGATACGTCGCCTCTTCAGCAATGAGTTTTGCACCGGCGTAATTACGGCGCTGAAGAGAATCAACCACAAAGAGCTAATACGGCGGTGCGAACAACATCTCTTTCGCCCATCTGTGTTGTGGATCGTGATGAATGCTACGCGGCACCAAAACAACCCGTGAATCCAAGCCCCAAGATTTCACATCAGAAATATACGAACGTTTCAACAGAGAAACGTGCAGTGCAGAACGCTAGGCCCCGCATAACTCGGCCCGCCAATAGCACAGACGCCATACCACAAGTTACTCCTGAAAACAGAGAAATTGAACAGCTCTCCGAGGGTATGTGGTCACACATAGAGCCCCTCAATATACCTGTGTGCCAGACTGTGCAATCTGCAGATACTGCTCTTGCAGGCTCTTCTAGCGTTTTTGCCCCTGTATTACCTCTAAAGAAACGCGCCGTATCCCGGCGCCGTGTAGGTAGAAAGCAAAAAGTTGCTGTACATACACCTTATACAGGTCGTCCTTCGTGGGATGCTGACCATGTCAAAATGTTTACTGACATGTCTGCGCAGTACGCTCAAAGCAAACTCGCACAGATGGAACTAAAATCTTTCTGCGATACATATGAAAGACTGTTAAATGCATGTCCAACACCAGACATTACCGAGGAGCTGCGTGCTTTCAAACTAAATCACCCCTGATAAATCTAACTAAAGTCTTTTAAATCACATACAATGATTGTCATTTTTCATAATATGTGCGTGTTGTGTGTATTTGGGTGTGTGTGTGTGAGTTCTGTATGTGTTGCGTGTTCTTTACAGAACCATAAACTTATAATAGCAAAATGTTGATGCCGACAGCCGCACACAGATGTATTTTTGCATTATTTCACAGTGCCTGATGAGTACCGGATGCATGGTTGTCTGAGAAGCGCCCGTGGGTGCAGAAGTGTTTGTGGCCCGCATATTAATAAAGTACAAAAAATCCCTGACCTATGTGGTCAGCATATTAATAAAGTGCAAAAACATGATAACATAAGTCCTAAATGACTAATAACCGCATATTAATAAAGTGCAAAAACATGATAACATAAGTCATAAATGACTAATAATCGCATATTAATCATAAATAAGTCCTAAATGTCTATTTCTTGTGTGTGTTGTCTGTGTTGTGTGTGTGGGTTCTGTGTGTTTGTTGTGTGTGTGTGTTCATGCCTGTCTGCCCGCGATTTTACACAAAAACATTAAAAGTCTGTATATGTTAGATGTCTTTGAATAAAAAGGAGTCAAATTATAGACAGCACAGGCCCCTGTAAAATTAATATGTGCTAAAATAATGTAGAATGAAAGAAAGCTGGAATAATATATGGGAATGTGTCACACCCTTTTGAGATATCAAAAATACTATATGTGTACAGCATATTAATAAAGTGGAAAAATCACTGACCTATGTGGACCGCATATTAATAAAGTGCAAAAATCCCTGACCTATGTGGTCAGCATATTAATAAAGTGCAAAAACATGATAACATAAGTCCTAAATGACTAATAACCGCATATTAATAAAGTGCAAAAAATCCCTGACCTATGACAAAAAGCTAATATAATATAAACCAAAGATATAAAAAGAATGCTGAATTTTTACTAAACAGGTTGCTGCAGAATAAAAAAAAGTTGTACATTTGTTTCTTACGTGTTTTGGTGCAGCCAAGAAGATTTTTTTATGCAGATTTTATATAAAATGCGGGCGAAAATAGTTAATATTGGTGTATTTTCATACACTTATCAAAACTTTGGGTTTCTACATAATTTTCTATTTATATGGACTAATTAGCATTACTATTCAGTTGCATTCTGAGATATATATATTAATGTACACTCTGCACGCCATCATGCCTGAACAAAACAGAAATGTAGATTTTTTTGCGAATTTATTAAAAAGAAAAACTGAAATATCACACGGACATAAGTATTCAGACCCTTTGCACAGTATTGAGTGCAATATTACACTCAGTCATGCCGGCGATCTGCAGTAATTCAATATAAAATGGCTATTTTCATCATGTGATAAAATAATGCAGAATTAATGTTCATCGTGTCATTATCAGATACCGCAAAGATGCATTTGTCAGCATCATGCTGTTAGCTAACTTAAAATTTGAGCTGTTGTTTTATTGTGAGAAATAAAATTTATATTCGTATAAAATACCGCTTCTTACTTGCTTGTGTTGTAACATTGTGGCATATTATATATATATATATATATATATATATATATATATATATATATATATATATATATATATATATATATATATATATATATACAGTGGGGCAAAAAAGTATTTAGTCAGTCAGCAATAGTGCAAGTTCCACCACTTAAAAAGATGAGAGGCGTCTGTAATTTACATCATAGGTAGACCTCAACTATGGGAGACAAACTGAGAAAAAAAAATCCAGAAAATCACATTGTCTGTTTTTTTTATCATTTTTTTTGCATATTATGGTGGAAAATAAGTATTTGGTCAGAAACAAACAATCAAGATTTCCTACTCTCACAGACCTGTAACTTCTTCTTTAAGAGTCTCCTCTTTCCTCCACTCATTACCTGTAGTAATGGCACCTGTTTAAACTTGTTATCAGTATAAAAAGACACCTGTGCACACCCTCAAACAGTCTGACTCCAAACTCCACTATGGTGAAGACCAAAGAGCTGTCAAAGGACACCAGAAACAAAATTGTAGCCCTGCACCAGGCTGGGAAGACTGAATCTGCAATAGCCAACCAGCTTGGAGTGAAGAAATCAACAGTGGGAGCAATAATTAGAAAATGGAAGACATACAAGACCACTGATAATCTCCCTCGATCTGGGGCTCCACGCAAAATCCTACCCCGTGGGGTCAGAATGATCACAAGAACGGTGAGCAAAAATCCCAGAACCACGCGGGGGGACCTAGTGAATGAACTGCAGAGAGCTGGGACCAATGTAACAAGGCCTACCATAAGTAACACACTACGCCACCATGGACTCAGATCCTGCAGTGCCAGACGTGTCCCACTGCTTAAGCCAGTACATGTCCGGGCCCTTCTGAAGTTTGCTAGAGAGCATTTGGATGATCCAGAGGAGTTTTGGGAGAATGTCCTATGGTCTGATGAAACCAAACTGTAACTGTTTGGTAGAAACACAACTTGTCGTGTTTGGAGGAAAAAGAATACTGAGTTGCATCCATCAAACACCATACCTACTGTAAAGCATGGTGGTGGAAACATCATGCTTTGGGGCTGTTTCTCTGCAAAGGGGCCAGGACGGCTGATCCGGGTACATGAAAGAATGAATGGGGCCATGTATCGTGAGATTTTGAGTGCAAACCTCCTTCCATCAGCAAGGGCATTGAAGATGAAACGTGGCTGGGTCTTTCAACATGACAATGATCCAAAGCACACCGCCAGGGCAACGAAGGAGTGGCTTCGTAAGAAGCATTTCAAGGTCCTGGAGTGGCCTAGCCAGTCTTCAGATCTCAACCCTATAGAAAACCTTTGGAGGGAGTTGAAAGTCCGTGTTGCCAAGCGAAAAGCCAAAAACATCACTGCTCTAGAGGAGATCTGCATGGAGGAATGGGCCAACATACCAACAACAGTGTCTGGCAACCTTGTGAAGACTTACAGAAAACGTTTGACCTCTGTCATTGCCAACAAAGGATATATTACAAAGTATTGAGATTAAATTTTGTTTCTGACCAAATACTTATTTTCCACCATAATATGCAAATAAAATGTTAAAAAAACAGACAATGTGATTTTCTGGATTTTTTTTTCTCAGTTTGTCTCCCATAGTTGAGGTCTACCTATGATGTAAATTACAGACGCCTCTCATCTTTTTAAGTGGTGGAACTTGCACTATTGCTGACTGACTAAATACTTTTTTGCCCCACTGTATATTGTGTATATAAGGCAGCCACAAGGAGAAAATCTGCTACACTGTGAATACAATTTTCTGTTAATGGGTGGTAGAATTACAAATAAGTTTTCTAAGGAAGCGAATACAAAAACAAATAGACAGCTACAGGACACAATAACTTTTCTTTAAACCTCTGAACTGCAGATAAGCCTACATAACCTTCAGGTACAATACAGGTACAAATGTGTTATAAAACAAAGTTCTGCTTCACAAAGATCGCCAAACAGCATGAAGGGATAGCAAATACAACAACAATTGACCCAGGTGTTATAAACTGCTGACCCACAGCAGATTCTCTGTTTGTGAAAATAAACATTTAGTTAATGTTCACCATTTAGTACTTGTGTTCAGTAGAGACACATATAAACAGCTTTAAGTTCTGGACTATATGAATACACTGTGAATAAAACAAAGCTTACAGAATCAAACTCGGGGCTACGTATAAAATCTAATATAAAACAAATGAGAAAGGTGTTATAAACCACGTGTAAAATAAATACACGACTAGGCTATAATTATAAACATGTGTTATTCCACAAAATACGGGAATAATATCAAAACTACAACAAATTAAACTATATTAAACGATATCAAAAGGGGGAATCAGCCAGCCTCAAGGACATCTGGCTGACAGGAGGAGGGGAGGGGTTACACATTTTGATACACTTTGATAGGGGCGGGGCACCTGTCAGATTGAGTTTGACGAAACCTGGCTATTATACACTACTTACACGCCCTCTGTAGTCCCATTGGCGGTGTCTAGTTATCTAGATTTTTCTCCTGTAAAATTTTCCACCAGGCGCAAAAAAATGCAAACGCATGACAAAACGCATGGAAACGAGTGAAAACGTGGCGTTTTATAAACCGCATGCATTTCGGCATGCGTCTAAAAAACGCTGCGTTTGTAGTTGTTTCTATGCGTTTTTTTCTTGCACTTGCGAATGTGGATTAAATGCTGCGGATTCGAAAGCAAATGTGAAACTAGCCTTACTCAGAGTAAGTCTGCTGCCAAAACATTATGGATTATTATATTATTTACATCATATTATTAACTGGTATTAGTGATAGGCCACATGCACAGTGCAGGGCATATGTGCATGTAACAAAGTTTTTTAGTCAAGTGTGTTTCCATATTCTTTTTTTTTTATTTTACATGGCTATCCTTATTAATAGTAAATTAGTAAATAAATAGTAAATAAAGCTTTCAGTTGAACTATGTTATTTACTAGATCTTTCACAGGATAATATTATACTAATAATTGAAAGTTGGCTTCACCCAACATTTATTATTAAAATAGTAATAAGTGTAAATGTATTGCACCCATTATGTTTTAATAAAATCTCTACAAAGCATGTTTGTAATTGAGAACAGTATAGACTCTTTTAGAGTGAGGCAAAATGTTAATGGAACACATTAAAGCTGGACAGTTCTAAATGAAATGCTCGAAGGTCCAATAATGCTTTTTTAATAATCGTATTAATTAAATAGTTAATCACCAACTTGAGGTGAATCACACTGGAATCGTAATTCCGGTGTAGAGTTTAAATTGACCTATATTGAAATAATTCAACTAATTCATTAATAAATGTGTAGAAAGTATATGGGCATCTATGAGACGAAATGTTCCTTTCCTCACACATTTCTTTGGTGCATGCTGTTATTCTATCTTCATGCAAGCAAGCATTTTTCATGTAAGACTGCCCTAATATCATACAATGGACACCTAGTCATTTGTTTTTAATCCTTTTTAGTCATGTTAAATATGTGTTGCATTTTGTTGCATAATAAGGGGTGTGTAACGGCAATGGGTGTAGACCAACGGCGCCACTGGCTGGACTTATCCTGGAGAGGCAAGACTAAGTGGCTTTCTGGTTTTCACTAGAGCCACCGATGGTGAGGATAGGCTTTGCCGTTGAGATCACTACCAGATGCCACTCCAGTGCAGTCCCCAGACCAGGAGCCGCTGACCAAATGGTCAGGGGTAGAACACGAGGCACAGAAGGCAAGGCAATAGTTTAGTCTGACAGGTGTTAGGGCAGGCAACTCAGGGTCAAAGTACAAAGAAAGCATCAGGAGCGGAGAGATCAGATAGAACAATTAAACTTAGGGTACCGTCACACTATATGATTTACCTACGATTACGACCAGCGATACGACCTGGCCGTGATCGTAGGTAAATCGTAGTGTGGTCGCTGGGGAGCTGTCACACAGACAGCTCTCTAGCGACCAACTATGCCGAGGTCCCCGGGTAACCAGGGTAAACATCGGGTTACTAAGCGCAGGACCGCGCTTAGTAACCCGATGTTTACCCTGGTTACCAGCGTAAAAAAAAACAAACAGCACATACTTACATTCTGGTGTCCGTCAGGTCCCTTGCCGCCTGCTTCCCGCACTCAGTGACTGCCGGCCGTAAAGTGAAAGTGAAAGCACAGCACAGCGGTGACGTCACCGCTGTGCTCTGCTTTCACTTTACGGCTGGCAGTCACTGAGTGCGGGAAGCAGACGGCAAGGGACCTGACGGACACCAGAATGTTTGTATGTGCTGTTTGTTTTTTTTTAGTTTTACGCTTGTAACCAGGGTAAACATCGGGTTACTAAGAGCGGCCCTGCGCTTAGTAACCCGATATTTACCCTGGTTACAAGCGAACGCATCGCTAGATCGCATCGCTAGATCGGTGTCACACACACCAATCTAGCGATGACAGCGGGAGATCCAGCGCCGAAAGAAAGTTCCAAACGATCTGCTACGACATACGATTCTCAGCAGGATCCCTGATCGCTGCTGCGTGTCAGACACAACGATATCGTAACGATATCGCTGGAACGTCACGAATCGTACCGTCATAGCGATCGAAATGGCAGTGTGTGATGGTACCCTTAGGTGGGTAGGTAACAGGAGGAACTAAACAGGAAAACATCTAGACAGGAAATTAGAAGTGGGCTTCAAACTAGAACTAAGGCTCAGGCTCAGGCAAGGAGCAGTCTAATATATCCACTGTTGTCAGGGGATTTGCAAGGGAAGCAAAACTCTACATGATAAAGTAGGTTTAAACTCCTGCAAATTTGTCCCAGCCTCCCGATAGCCAGATGGACAAATCATAAGATGCATCAGTGCTGAGAGTGCTACAAGAGGCAACTATTGAGATGACTTGCCACAAGGAGTAGTAGAGCAGTGACTGCAATGAGTAGGACTTAGCAGAGAAAGCGTGCAAGTTACTTGGGTAATAGGGTGCACTCCCTATTGACATGATCTCACTACTATTAGTTTCCACTCTATTGCTGACATTAACCCCTTCATGACCCAGCCTATTTTGACCTTAAAGACCTTGCCGTTTTTTGCAATTCTGACCAGTGTCCCTTTATGAGGTAATAACTCAGGAACGCTTCAACGGATCCTAGCGGTTCTGAGATTGTTTTTTCGTGACATATTGGGCTTCATGTTAGTGGTAAATTTAGGTCAATAAATTCTGCGTTTGTGATAAAAACGGAAATTTGGCGAAAATTTTGAAAATTTCGCAATTTTCCCATTTTGAATTTTTATTCTGTTAAACCAGAGAGATATGTGACACAAAATAGTTAATAAATAACATTTCCCACATGTATACTTTACATCAGCACAATTTTGGAAACAAAATTTTTTTTTGTTAGGAAGTTATAAGGGTTAAAATTTGACCAGCGATTTGTCATTTTTACAACGAAATTTACAAAACCATTTTTTTTAGGGACCACCTCACATTTGAAGTCAGTTTGAGGGGTCTATATGGCTGAAAATACCCCAAAGTGACACCATTCTAAAAACTGCACCCCTCAAGTTGCTCAAAACCACATTCAAGAAGTTTATTAACCCTTCAGGTGCTTCACAGCAGCAGAAGCAACATGGAAGGAAAAAATGAACATTTAACTTTTTAGTCACAAAAATTATCTTTTAGCAACAATTTTTTTATTTTCCCAATGGTAAAAGGAGAAACTGAACCACGAAAGTTGTTGTCCAATTTGTCCTGAGTACGCTGATACCTCATATGTGGGGGTAAACCACTGTTTGGGCGCACGGCAGGGCTTGGAAGGGAAGGAGCGCCATTTGACTTTTTGAATCAAAAATTGGCTGCACTCTTTAGCGGACACCATGTCACGTTTGGAGAGCTCCTGTGTGCCTAAACATTGGCGCTCCCCCACAAGTGACCCCATTTTGGAAACTAGACCCCCCAAGGAACTTATTTAGATGCCTAGTGAGCACTTTAAACCCTCAGGTGCTTCACAAATTGATCTGTAAAAATGAAAAAGTACTTTTTTTTCACAAAAAAATTCTTTTCGCCTCAATTTTTTCATTTTCACATGGGCAGTGGGATAAAATGGATCATAAAATTTGTTGGGCAATTTCTCCCGAGTACGCCGATACCTCATATGTGGGGTTAAGCCACTGTTTGGGCACACGGCAGGGCTCGGAAGGGAAGGCGCGCCATTTGACTTTTTGAATGGAAAATTAGCTCCAATTGTTAGCGGACACCATGTCGCGTTTGGAGAGCCCCTGTGTGCCTATGCATTGGAGCTCCCCCACAAGTGACCCCATTTTGGAAACTAGACCCCCCAAGGAACTTATCTAGATGCATATTGAGAACTTTAAACCCCCAGGTGCTTCACAGAAGTTTATAACGCAGAGCCATGAAAATAAAAAATAATTTTTCTTTCCTCAAAAATGATTTTTAGCCTGGAATTTCCTATTTTGCCAAGGATAATAGGAGAAATTGGACCCCAAATATTGTTGTCCAGTTTGTCCTGAGTACGCTGATTCCCCATATGTGGGGGTAAACCACTGTTTGGGCGCACGGCAGGGCTCGGAAGGGATGGCACGCCATTTGGCTTTTTAAATGGAAAATTAGCTCCAATCATTAGCGGAAACCATGTCACGTTTGGAGAGCCCCTGTGTGCCTAAACATTGGAGATCCCCCAGAAATGACCCCATTTTGGAAACTAGACCCCCAAAGGAACTAATCTAGATGTGTGGTGAGGACTTTGAACCCCCAAGTGCTTCACAGAAGTTTATAACGCAGAGCCATGAAAATAAAAAATTATTTTCTCAAAAATGATCTTTTAGCCTGCAATTTTTTATTTTACAAAGGGTAACAAGAGAAATTTGACCCCAAAAGTTGTTGTCCAGTTTCTCCTGAGTATGCTGATACCCCATATTTGGGGGTAAACCACTGTTTGGGCACATGCCGGGGCTCGGAAGTGAAGTAGTGACATTTTGAAATGCAGACTTTGATGGAATGCTCTATGGGCGTCACGTTGCGTTTGCAGAGCCCCTGATGTGGCTTAACAGTAGAAACCCCCCACAAGTGACCCCATTTTGGAAACTAGACCCCGAAAGGAACTTATCTAGATGTGTGGTGAGCACTTTGAACCCCCAAGTGCTTCATAGAAGTTTATAATGCAGAGCCGTGAAAATAATAAATACGTTTTCTTTCCTCAAAAATAATTATTTTGCCCAGAATTTTTTATTTTCCCAAGGGTAACAGGAGAAATTGGATCGCAAAAGTTGTTGTCCAGTTTCTCCTGAGTACGCTGATACCCCATATGTGGGGGTAAACCACTGTTTGGGCACATGCCGAGGCTCGGAAGTGAAGTAGTGACGTTTTGAAATGCAGACTTTGATGGAATGCTCTGTGGGCATCACGTTGCGTTTGCAGAGCCCCTGATGTGGCTTAACAGTAGAAACCCCCCACAAGTGACCCCATTTTGGAAACTAGACCCCGAAAGGAACTTATCTAGATGTGTGGTGAGCACTTTGAACCCCCAAGTGCTTCACAGAAGTTTATAATGCAGAGCCGTGAAAATAATAAATACGTTTTCTTTCCTCAAAAATAATTATTTAACCCAGAATTTTTTAATTTTCCCAAGGGTAACAGGAGAAATTTGACCCCAATATTTGTTGTCCAGTTTCTCCTGAGTACGGTGATACCCCATATGTGGGGGTAAACTACTGTTTGGGCACATGCCGGGGCTCGTAATTGAAGTAGTGACGTTTTGAAATGCAGACTTTGATGGAATGCTTTGCGGGCGTCACGTTGCGTTTGCAGAGCCCCTGATGTGCCTAAACAGTAGAAACCCCCCACAAGTGACCCCATTTTGGAAACTAGACCCCGAAAGGAACTTATCTAGATGTGTGGTGAGCACTATGAACCCCCAAGTGCTTCATAGAAGTTTATAATGCAGAGCCGTGAAAATAATAAATACGTTTTCTTTCCTCAAAAATAATTATTTAGCCCAGAATTTTTTATTTTCCCAAGGGTTACAGGAGAAATTGGACCCCAAAAGTTGTTGTCCAGTTTCTCCTGAGTACGCTGATACCCCATGTGTGGGGGTAAACCACTGTTTGGGCACACGTCGGGGCTCAGAAGGGAAGTAGTGACTTTTGAAATGCAGACTTTGATGGAATGGTCTGCGGGCGTCACATTGCGTTTGCAGAGCCCCTGGTGTGCCTAAACAGTAGAAACCCCCCACAAGTGACCCCATTTTAGAAACTAGACCCCCAAGGAACGTATCTAGATATGTGGTGAGCACTTTGAACCCCCAAGTGCTTCACAGACGTTTACAACGCAGAGCCGTGAAAATAAAAAATCATTTTTCTTTCCTCAAAAATGATGTTTTAGCAAGCATTTCTTTATTTTCACAAGGGTAACAGGAGAAATTGGACCCCAGTAATTGTTGCACAGTTTGTCCTGAGTATGCTGGTACCCCATATGTGGGGGTAAACCACTGTTTGGGTGCACGTCGGGGCTCGGAAGTGAGGGAGCACCACTTGACTTTTTGAATACAAGATTGGCTGGAATCAATGGTGGCGCCATGTTGCGTTTGGAGACCCCCTGATGTGCCTAAACAGTGGAAACCCCTCAATTCTAACTCCAACACACCCCTAACCCTTATCCCAACTGTAGCCGTAACCCTAATCACAACCCTAACCCCAACACACCCGTAACCACAACCCTAACCCCAACACACCCCTAACCCTAACCACAACCCTAATTCCAACCCAACCCTAGGCCTAAGGCTATGTGCCAACGTTGCGGATTCGTATGAGATTTTTCAGCACCATTTTTGAAAAATCCACCGGTAAAAGGCACTGCGTTTTACCTGCGGATTTACCGCGGATTGCCAGTGTTTTTTGTCCGGATTTCACCTGCGGATTCCTATTGAGGAACAGGTGTAAAACGCTGCGGAATCCGCACAAAGAATTGACATGCTGTGGAAAATACAACGCAGCGTTCCCGCGCGGTATTTTGCGCACCATGGGCACAGCGGATTTGGCTTTCCATATGTTTACATGATACTGTAAACCTGATGGAACACTGCTGCGGATCCGCAGCCAAATCCGCACCGTGTGCACATAGCCTAATTCTAAAGGTATGTGCACACGCTGCGGAAAACGCTGCGGATCCGCAGCAGTTTCCCATGAGTTTACAGTTCAATGCAAACCTATGGAAAACAAAAATCGCTGTACACATGCTGCAGAAAAACTGCACGGAAACGCAGCGGTTTACATTCCGCAGCATGTCACTTCTTTCTGCGGATTCCGCAGCGGTTTTACAACTGCTCAAATAGAAAATCGCTGTTGTAAAACCGCATTGAAATGCGCAGAAAAAACATGGTAAATCCACCATAAATCCGCAGCGGTTTAGCACTGCGGATTTATCAAATCTCAGTGATCAAAATTCACTCTGGAACGAATCTGCCGGCCGGCAGATTCGGCGGGCGCACTACACATGCGCCCGCCATTTTGGAAGATGGCGGCGCCCAGGAAAGAAGACGAATGGTCCCCGGGAGGCCAGGTAAGTTTAAGGGGGGGGAGATCAGGGCACGGGGGGGGGGGGGCGTCGGAGCATGGGGGGTGGATCGGAACACGGGGGGGTGGATTGGAGCACGGAGTGGGGGATCGCTGTGCGGGCGGGTGGATCGGAGCATGGGGGGGATCGCTGTGCGGGGGGTGGGATCGGAGTGCGGGGGGGTTTGATTGGAGCACGGGGGGTGTGATTGGAGCACGGGGGAGCGGGCAGGAGGACGGGGGAGCGGAGCACAGGACCGAGGGGAGCGGACCACAGATCGGGGGGCTGGGGGGGCGATCGGAGGGGTGGGGTGGGTGCACATTAGTGTGTCCAGCCATGGCCGATGATATTGCAGCATCGGCCATGGCTGGATTGTAATATTTCACCATTTTTTTAGGTGAAATATTACAAATCGCTCTGATTGGCAGTTTCACTTTCAACAGCCAATCAGAGCGATCGTAGACACGAGGGGGTGAAGCCACCCCCCCTGGGCTAAACTACCACTCCCCCTGTCCCTGCAGATCGGGTGAAATGGGAGTTAACCCTTTCACCCGGCCTGCAGGGACGCGATCTTTCCATGACGCATATGCTGCGTCATGGGTCGGAATGGCACCGACTTTCATGACGCAGCGTATGCGTCAAAGGTCGGGAAGGGGTTAAGCTGCGTTACATGATAATGGCTATTTTACCTTATTTTTCAGCTAGAGTTTTGGGGTATCGCCTTAAAGTGAATACTAGTATTGTAGCAGATTTTCACTTTTTAGCAGAATCATTAGTATTGGTTTAGTTGAGACAAATAGCAATTATTATCTTCTTCATCATCAACATGGGGATTACAAGGGTCAAATTGAACAAAAATAAGCACTTAAACATCATGCAATACAGTCTAGACATTTAACTACATTATCTCCTGTATTCCCCAGATAGCCCATCCATAGCATAGACCCGCAGTTGTTGTATACTCCATAAGGTCTTAGGGTACCGTCACACAGTGCAATTTTCATCGCTACAACGGCACGATCCGTGACGCTCCAGCATCGTAACAATATCGCTCCAGCATCGTAGACTGCTGTCACACTTTGCAATCTATGACGCTGGAGCGATAATTTCATGACGTATGTGCGATGTAGAAGCCGTTGGTTACTATGCGCACATCGTATACGATATATGTTACACCATGCGATCATGCCGCCACAGCGGGACACTAGACGACGAAAGAAAGTTTCAAACGATCTGCTACGACGTACGATTCTCAGCGGGGTCCCTGATCGCAGGAGCGTGTCAGACACTGCGATATCGTAACTATATCGCTCGAACGTCACGAATCGTGCCGTCGTAGCGATCAAAATTGCACTGTGTGACGGTACCCTTAGAGTAGGAGGCAAAGAGAGGGCACCAGGTTGATTATGCATTGCAAATATAGAATGACTGCGGAGTCAGAGTGTAAGGTCACATTAAAACTTCTGCTTAGTACAAAAATATGCAACAAAGGGATTTGTACCTGCTAAACTACACAAAACAGTCAGGTGGACATCACTTTATGACTTAGGGAGAGCAAAGGACCTGAGGATCAATTAATGCTACCTTTATCATTTTCCCCCAATTGTTCCTTTTTCTAGACAGTTTTTTAAGCTGACCATTAGAACTTACACTCTACATAAAAGAGAAAGAGGACCTGATGATCATAAGCACTTACAGTATACAGGAGAGAGAGAGGACCCTGTTGACCGTAAGCGCTCATACTCTACAGGAGAGAAAGATTGACAACACAGATCATGGAAACTTACACTCTACAGGCTACAGGAGATAGAGACTTTACCCAATGACTTTGAAGATGGAAAATGACTGCCGTTCAAACTGTGCTCCACTGGGAACAGCTCACCTGTGATGGTCCAGGTACTGACAACCACAATACAAAGTATAATATATCATAGCAGCAGGGCATTATGGGTAAGCCCATGCAGCCATGTAAAATCTTAGCCTGCTCAGAGTTGCTTGAGCAGTGTGAGAAATGGTGATGAGGAAATATTTCTTGCGAACTGATAATCAAATCCCAAAATTTTTGAAATTTGAGTGAAACAGAAAATGTCAGGAAATTTGACTCAAACTCAAGCCTCTGCTGTTCGATCCACTCATCTCTGTATCAAATGCATAAAAAAGTTGCAGAATTTCAGAATTTACCATTTTTGGAAAATATTAAAATGACCTTCTATTTGCAAGGTACAAAAAGGTACATGAAGATTAAAATGCATTTATAACACATTTTAATTCTAAAGGTGTATACACTGAAACTTGGGAGCCTCTTGGAAAAATAAAGAGAGCCGATGAATGATGCAACAAAGATGCCTTGGATGCTTATCAACTCTTTAGCATTAATAGTGAAAGACTGGTGCAGAAGAATGAAGGGAAATTGCTGACATTGAGTCTTTTTCGTTAAAGGTCAAGCTATATTGATCTCCAAGAGAAAATCTTGCCACTGTAAGACACATAGCAAAATAATAACATTTGTTCGAATGACGACAGATAAATGACTGTCAGAGGTTTGGGAGCGCTTATTTTCTAAGTGTGAGAGACAATTTTCCTATAAGTCCTTCAGCTCAATAAAGTATTTCCTGTTTTTGTGTGATTAGACTTCACTCGTTCCAGTGCTGTGATTAATGAAAGAAACACAAATAATAATTGATTTCTCATTTCTGATATTGACATCCCCAAATCACTAAGCTAAGATCTCATTTTTGCTTTCAATGAGTAATTTGCTATGCTAACGCAGAGCTGCAATTGATTTGTTTATCACCATTTCCTTTCTAAATTGTTGCATATTTGAAGTATATGAGTTTTCCCACATATAATTGACTACTCAAGTTTTCTTGCCTGGTCATCAGTCTGAGCAATGGAGTTATTGCAGTTTAAGCAGCAAACTTGTTAAAGATACAATTTCCACACTTTCAGGTAGTTCTTCATAATTTTATCCAGACTTACTGTTCTATTAATGCTAACTCCACTATTTATGAAAACATTCTATAAAAAGCATATACATTAAATTCTACTAAGTAATAAATTATGTAAAACTCACTGGCAGCCATGTACTACAATACAAAGCCTACAATAATCAATCTATCTATATAATTGTCTAAGGCGCCAGGCCGCGACCAATCAGCGACGGGCACAGTCTGGCCGCGAATTCCCCTCCTACTACTCTCCATCAGTGCCCCCTCCCTACTCCCCTCCAGTCAGCGCTCACACAGGATTAACGCTGCTATTAACCCTTTATGACCAACTTTTTACTATTGATGCTGCCTACGCAGCATCAATAGTAAAAAGATCTAATGTAAAAAATAATAAAAAAATAAAAAATCATTATATACTCACCTTCCGGCGCCTTTCCTGCTCCTCGCAATGCTCCGGGCCATGTATTGCGGTCTCGCGAGATGATGACATAGTGGTCTCGCGAGCCCACTACGTCATCATCTCGCGAGACTGCAATGCATTCTTGGGACCGGAGCGTCGCGAGGAACATCGCTAAACGCCTCGCCTGAATCCAGGGGCCACCAGAAGGTGAGTATATAACTATTTTTTATTTTAATTCTTTTTTTTTAGCAGGGCTATGGTGCCCACATTGCTATATACTACGTGGGCTGTGCTATATACTACGTAGCTGTGCAATATATTATGTGGCTGAGCAATATACTGTACTACGTGGCTGTGTTATATACTGCGTGAGCTGTGCTATATACTACATGGGCTGTTATTTACTACGTGGCTGTATTATATACTACGTGGCTGTGATATATACTACGTGGGCTGTGTTATATACTGTGTGAGCTGTGCTATATACTACGTAGCTGTGCAATATACATGGCTGGGCTGGGCAATATACTACGTAACTGTGCTACATACTACGTGGCTATGTTATATACTACGTGGCCTGTGTTATATACTACGTGGGCTGTGCTATATACTACGTGGGCAGTGTTATACACTGCGTGGGCTGTCCTATATACTGTGAGGGCTGTGTTATACACTGCGTGGGCTGTGTTATATACTATGTGGGCTGTGTTATACACTGCGTGGGCTGTGCTATATACTACATGGCTGTGTTATATACTACGTGGCTGTGTTATATACTATGTGGCTGTGTTATATACTACGTGGCCTGTGCTATATACTACATGGCATGTGCTATATGCTATGTGGGCTGTGCTATATGCTACATGGGCTGTGTTATATGCTATGTGCGCTGTGTTGTATGCTACTTGGCTGTGGTATATTTCATTGTTGTATCTGTGCATCATAAATTGTGGTATGTGTTATTGAGGGGGGCCCACTGAGACTCTTTTGCCCGGGGCCCTCAAAAAACCTGGAGCCGGCCCTAGCTTCACTGATTGGTCATGCCCGGCCGGCAACGAACAATCAGCGACAGGCGCAGTCCGGCTGCAAATTAGCACGGCATTTGAACCACGCTTTGCTAATTGGTCACACCCAGCCGGCCGAATCCTGTGTATAAATTGCATTCTTCTGAAAACTTCATAAATAAACTACATACATATTCTAGAATACCTGATGCGTTAGAATCGGGCCACCATCTAGTAAATAATATTAACCTTGATATATCAGTCATTCATATAGTTTGCAGGGTCATCCTAAGCTTCAAATTTCAACATATATGTGAAATTCCAGAGTTTGGGCTGCAAAGTTAATCTGCAGAGCAACTGTAGTTTTGCATGGGTTCAACCCATGACTGACCAGGCCTGAATAGGTCTTATTGACCAGACATTTTGTTTTCGTAATTTTTTGCCTCTTCTTTTTGCAGCTACCAGCTACCTGTGCAGAACAATATGTAATTGGTTTTTTTTATCTCAGTTTAAAGCCACTTTCACACGACCTGGTAAATACGGTACTGGAAAAACAAGTAACGGTGAGGTCCGTGGTCCGTGTCCATGCTCCATACATGTGTCAGTGTGACACCATCCATGTGGCATATGTATGTATACGTGTATACATGTCCGTGTGTACGTATGTTTCATCCATGTGCCATTCATCTACACCATCATTGTAACAAGTAGTGGAATAAAATGAACAATACAAATGACAGATTTTTAGATGTTAAATGTGCAAAGATATAGATACAAAAGTTAGAGAGATAGATAGGTAGATAGACAGACAGATAGATAGCTAGTAAATAGAAAATAAATAGAAAATAGAAAATAAAAATTGGCAGCACTGCCAAAAAAAAGAGAAAAACAAGGTGCCATAAAACCTATTAACCCCTTTCTGACATCGGACGTACTATCCCGTCCATGTGGGGTGGGCCCCTATGACCATGGACGGGATAGTACGTCCAGCGCGATCGGCGGCGCTCACGGGGGGAGCGCCGCCGATCGCGGCCGGGTGTCAGCTGCCTATCGCAGCTGACATCCGGCACTATGTGCCAGGAGCGGTCACGGACCACCCCCGGCACATTAACCCCTGGCACACCGCGATCAAAGATGATCGCGATGTGCCGGCGGTGCAGGGAAGCACCGCGCAGGGAGGGGGCTCCCTGCGGGCTTCCCTGAGCCCCCCGCAGCAACGCGATGTGATCGCATTGCTGCGAGGGTCTCCTCACCTCCCTCCCTGCTCGAGCCCCGGATCCAAGATGTCCGCGGATCCGGGTCCTGCAGGGAGGGAGGTGGCTTCACAGAGCCTGCTCAGAGCAGGCACTGTGAAGGCTGCAGTGCTGCATGTCAGATCAGTGATCTGACAGAGTGCTGTGCAAACTGTCAGATCATTGATCTGTGATGTCCCCCCCTGGGACAAAGTAAAAAAGTTAAAAAAAAAAATTTCAAATGTGTAAAAAAAAATAAAAAAAAATATTCCAAAATAATGAAAAAAAAAAATATTATTCCCATAAATACATTTCTTTATCTAAATAAAAAAAACAAAACAATAAAAGTACACATATTTAGTATCGCCGCGTCCGTAACGGCCCGACCTATAAAACTGGCCCACTAGTTAACCCCTTCAGTAAACACCGTAAGAAAAAAAAAAAAAAACGGGGCAAAAAACAACGCTTTATTATCATACCGCCGAACAAAAAGTGGAATAACACGCGATCAAAAAGACAGATATAAATAACCATGGCACCGCTGAAAACGTCATATTGTCCTGCAAAAAACGAGCCGCCATACAGCATCATCAGCAAAAAAATAAAAAAGTTATAGTCCTGAGAATAAAGCGATGCCAAAATAATTATTTTTTCTATAAAATAGTTTTTATCGTATAAAAGCGCCAAAACATAAAAAAATGATATAAATGAGGTGTCGCTGTAATTGTACTGACACGAAGAATAAAACTGCTTTATCAATTTTACCAAACGCGGAACGGTATAAACGCCTCCCCCAAAAGAAATTCATGAATAGCTGGTTTTTGGTCATTCTGCCTCACAAAAATTGGAATAAAAAGCGATCAAAAAATGTCACGTGCCCGAAAATGTTACCAATAAAAACGTCAACTCGTCCCGCAAAAAACAAGACCTCACATGACTCTGTGGACCAAAATATAGAAAAATTATAGCTCTCAAAATGTGGTAATGCAAAAAATATTTTTTGCAATAAAAAGCGTCTTTCAGTGTGTGACGGCTGCCAATCATAAAAATCCGTTAAAAAACCCGCTATAAAAGTAAATCAAACCCCCCTTCATCACCCCCTTAGTTAGGGAAAAATTAAAAAAATGTATTTATTTCCATTTTCCCATTAGGGTTAGGGCTAGGGTTAGGGCTAGGGTTAGGGCTAGGGTTAGGGCTAGGGTTAGGGCTAGGGCTAGGGTTAGGGCTAGGGTTAGGGCTAGGGTTAGGGCTAGGGCTGGGGTTAGGGCAAGGGTTAGGGCTAGGGTTAAGGCTAGGGTTAGGGCTAGGGTTAGGGCTAGGGCTAGGATTAGAGTTAGGGCTAGGGTTAGGGCTACAGTTTGGGTTGGGGCTAAAGTTACAGTTAGGGTTTAGATTACATTTACGGTTGGGAATAGGGTTGGGATTAGGGTTAGGGGTGTGTCTGGGTTAGAGGTGTGGTTAGGGTTACTGTTGGGATTAGGGTTAGGGGTGTGTTTGGATTAGGGTTTCAGTTATAATTGGGGGGGGTTTCCACTGTTTAGACACATCAGGGGCTCTCCAAATGCGACATGGCGTCCGATCTCAATTTCAGCCAATTCTGCGTTGAAAAAGTAAAACAGTGCTTCTTCCCTTCCGAGCTCTCCCGTGTGCCCAAACAGGGGTTTACCCCAACATATGGGGTATCAGCGTACTCAGAACAAATAGGACAACAACTTTTGGGGTCCAATTTCTCCTGTTACCCTTGGGAAAATACAAAACTCGGGGCTAAAACATATTTTTTGTGGGAAAAAAAAGATTTTTTATTTTCACGGCTCTGCGTTATAAACTGTAGTGAAACACTTGGGGGTTCAAAGTTCTCACAACACATCTAGATTAGTTCCCTGGGGGGTCTAGTTTCCAATATGGGGTCACTTGTGGGGGGTTTCTACTGTTTAGGTACATTAGGGGCTCTGCAAACGCAATGTGACACCTGCAGACCATTCCATCTAAGTCTGCATTCAAATGGCACTCCTTCCCTTCTGAGCCCTCCCATGTGCCCAAACAGTGGTTCCCCCCACATATGGTGTATCATAGCACTCAGGACAAATTGGGCAACAAATTTTGGGGTCCAATTTCTCCTGTTACCCTCAGGATAATACAAAACTGGGGGCTAAAAAAATAATTTTTGTGGGAAAAAATTTTTGTTTTATTTTTACGGCTCTGCATTATAAACTTCTGTGAAGCACTTGGTGGGTCAAAGTGCTCACCACACCTCTAGATAAGTTCCTTAGGGGGTCTACTTTCCAAAATGTTGTCACTTGTGGGGGGTTTCAATGTTTAGGCACATCAGTGGCTCTTCAAACGCAACATGGCGTCCCATCTCAATTCCTGTCAATTTTGCATTGAAAAGTCAAACGGCGCTCCTTCCCTTCCGAGCTCTCCCATCCGCCCAAACAGTGGTTTACCCCCACATATGGGCTATCAGCGTACTCAGGACAAATTGTACAACAACTTTTGGGGTCCAATTTCTTCTCTTACCCTTGGGAAAATAAAAAATTGGGGGCGAAAAGATAATTTTTGTGAAAAAATATGATTTTTTATTTTTACGGTTCTACATTATAAACTTCTGTGAAGCACTTGGTGGGTCAAAGTGCTCACCACACCTCTAGATAAGTTCCTTAGGGGGTCTACTTTCCAAAATGGTGTCACTTGTGGGGGGTTTCAATGTTTAGCCACATCAGGGGCTCTCCAAACGAAACATGGCGTCCCATCTCAATTCCAGTCAATTTTGCATTGAAAAGTCAAATGGCACTCCTTCGCTTCCGAGCTCTGCCATGCGCCCAAACAGTGGTTTACCCCCACATGTGGGGTATTGGCATACTCAGAACAAATTGTACAACAATGTTTGGGGTCCATTTTCTCCTGTTATCCTTGGTAAAATAAAACAAATTGGAGCTGAATTAAATTTTTTGTGAAAAAAAGTTAAATGTTCATTTTTATTTAAACATTCAAAAAATTCCTGTGAAGCACCAGAAGGGTTAATAAACTTCTTGAATATGGTTTTGAGCACCTTGAGGGGTGTAGTTTTTAGAATGGTGTCACACTTGGGTATTTTCTATCATATAGACCCCTCAAAATGACTTCAAATGAGATGTGGTCCCTAAAATAAAATGGTGTTGTAGAAATGAGAAATTGCTGGTCAACTTTTAACCCTTATAACTCCCTAACAAAAAAAAATTTTGGTTCCAAAATTGTGCTGATGTAAAGGAGACATGTGGGAAATGTTACTTATTAAGTATTTTGTGTGACATATCTCTGTGATTTAATTGCATAAAAATTCAAAGTTGGAAAATTGCAAAATTTTCATAATTTTTGCCCAATTTCCGTTTTTTTCACAAATAAACGCAGGTACTAGCAAAGAATTTTTACCATTGTCATGAAGTACAATATGTCATGAGAAAACAATGTCAGAATCACCAGGATCCATTGAAGCGTTCTAGAGTTATAACCTCATAAAGGGACAGTGGTCAGAATTGTAAAAATTGGCCCGGTCATTAACGTGCAAACCATCCTTGGGGGTAAAGGGGTTAAGGTGCTGTCCAAACCTCCAAAATAAAAAAAATGAAAAAAACAGGCAGCACTCCAAAAATAAAGTGAAAAATCGTTGAATTGCTGATCCATTAGTAGCAACATTTCGGCCAAGAAAGGCTTGAGAAAGGCAGAAAAATCTGCCTAAATGTTGCTGCTAATGGATCTGTAAAGCCATGGATTTTCACTTTATTTTTAGAGTGCTGCCTGTTTTTTTTTATTCTCCAGATAGATAGATAGATGACAGATAGTAATATCTGAATGCTATACAGTATATCGTCAATGCTTTGCATGCGTAGTTTTCTGTACTTGTACTTAGCTAATAAATAAATAAATGAAAAATATAGATAAATTCCCAAAGGGGTATAATTTCCAAAATGGGGTCACTTAAAGGGGGATTCTGCTCTTCTGGCACTTGGGGGCTCTGTATTTTGAATCCTCAAGTTATTCTAAAATTATTTGTTCTCTGAGAGTCAAATAGCTCTTTGTCCCTCCGAAGTCTCTCTGTGTGCCGAAGTAGTACTGTACAGCCACATATGGGGTATTGCCACATTCAGCAGAAATTGTGTGACACACTTTGGTCCTATTTTTACCCATTTCCCAGTGTGAAAATCTAAAATCTCGGGCTCACTGCCAATTGTATAAATTTTCTGTGACACAATTCTTTGAGAGATATAGGTTACAAAAGAGGGTCACCTCAGAAACTCTGACAATGTGACATGGCACCCTCAAGCTATTACAGTAAAATCTGAATTCCTTTTTTTCTGAGCTTAGCACAGTGTTTCGAAAGTTGTTTTTGACCACATATGTGAAACTGACTCAGGAGACATTATGTAGCAAATTGTATGGTCCATATTCTCCTATTATCCCTTTTGAAAATTGAAAACGTGGGGCCACAGCAACATTTTATTGGAAAAAATTGATAGTTTCCAGTGATTCAGCCCAAGGCTATACAAGTTTGGGTATCACCTGATCGCTCAAAATGCTCACTACACCCCTAGATGAATTCATAAACAGTGTAGTTCCTAAAATGTGGTCACTTGTTTAGGTTTCTGCTCTTTTGGCATGTCAGAGGCTCTTCAAATGTGACATGGCATCCGCAGTCTATTCGAGCCAAAATTGCTCCAGAATTCAATTGGCACTCCTTTCCTTCCAAGCCCTGCCAGGTGTAAAAACAATAGTTTTCCACCCCATATGGTTTATCTGTCTAATCAGGAGAAATTGCACAAAATTGTGTGTACATTTTCTTCTGTTAATCTTGTGGAAATAAAAATTTGAGACTGAAGAACCATTTTTGCTGGAAAAATGTCTTTTTTATTTTCACGGCTCAATGTTATAAAACTCTGTGCAGCACCTGTGAGTTGAAGGTGCCCACTAGGGTTGAGCGACTTTTAGTTTTTTAGGGTCGATTCGGGTTTCGCGAAACCCGACTATCTCCAAAGTCGAGTCGAGTGAAATCGGACGATTATCGCGAAAAGTCGGGGATCGACCAAAACACGAAACCCAATGCAAAGTCAATGGGCAATAGGAAATCTCTCTCTCTCTCTCTCAATTCAATTCAATTCAATTCAAATGAGCTTTATTGGCAGGACTAAGTACATGTTAGCATTGCCAAAGCATATGGTAAAAATACGGGGGTGGGGGAGGGGGGCATATAGAGTTCCAGGGAATATCAATTTCCTTTTAGAGGATAGGTGTCATGATTCCAATGGCAGGGAATCACAAAAGGACAAGCACCAACGAGCTCTAGGGTGATGGAACCTGAGCTGACCGCGACCCTAAACCTGAACACACAAATAACAATAGCCGGGGAACGTGCCTATGTTGATCCTAGACGTCTCGCACCAGCCGAAGATCTAACTTCCCCTATTAGAAGAAACAAAGACCTCTCTTGCCTCCAGAGAAATACCCCACAGAAATAGCAGCCCCCCACATATAATGACGGTGAAATGAGAGGAAGGCACATACACAGTATGAAAACAGATTCAGCAAAATGAGGCCCGCTAAAACTAGATAGCAGAGGATACAAAAGTAAACTGCGCGGTCAGCAAAAAACCCTTCAAAAAACCATCCTGTAATTACTTGAACTCATGTTCCAACTCATGGAACATGAGGAGCAATTACAGCCCACTAAAGCAACCAGCAGCAAAGAGACAATTATATGCAAGCTGGACAAGACAAAAATAAAGCAAAACGTGGAACAAGAAAATCAAAACTTAGCTTGTCCTGAAGATTACTGAAGCCAGAAGCTGAGGTAACAAAACACTCTGATAACCTTGATAGCCGGCGGGGAAATGACAAGAAAGCCCGGTTAAATAGGAAACTCCCAAATCCTAATAGAACAGGTGGACACCAGAGACAGCAGAACACAAATCACCCAGTACCATCAGTAACCACCAGAGGGAGCCCAAAAACAGAACTCACAACAGTACCCCCCCCTTGAGGAGGGGTCACCGAACCCTCACGAGAACCACCAGGGCGACCAGGATGAGCCCTATGAAAAGCGCGGACCAAATCATCAGCATGAACATCAGAGGCAACCACCCAAGAATTATCCTCCTGACCATAACCCTTCCACTTGACCAAATACTGGAGTTTCCGTCTGGAAACACAAGAATCCAAGATCTTCTCCACAACATACTCCAATTCTCCCTCCACCAGCACCGGAGCAGGAGGCTCAAGCGAAGGAACAACAGGTACCTCATACCTCCGCAACAACGACCGATGGAACACATTATGAATAGCAAACGATGCCGGGAGATCCAAACGAAACGACACAGGGTTAAGAATTTCCAAGATCCTATAAGGACCGATGAACCGAGGCTTGAACTTAGGAGAAGAGACCTTCATAGGAACAAAACGAGAAGACAACCACACCAAGTCCCCAACACGAAGTCGAGGACCCACGCGGTGACGGCGATTAGCAAACTGCTGAGCCTTCTCCTGGGACAACTTCAAATTGTCCACCACATGACTCCAAATCCGATGCAACCCATCCACCACCATGTCCACTCCAGGATAATCAGAAGGCTCCACCTGACCAGAGGAAAAACGAGGATGAAACCCCGAATTACAAAAGAAAGGAGAAACCAAGGTAGCAGAACTAGCCCGATTATTAAGGGCAAACTCGGCCAGCGGCAAAAAGGTAACCCAGTCATCCTGATCAGCAGAAACAAAACACCTCAAATAAGTTTCCAAGGTCTGATTAGTTCGCTCCGTCTGGCCATTCGTCTGAGGATGGAATGCAGACGAAAAGGACAAATCAATGCCCATCTTAGCACAGAACGTCCGCCAAAATCTAGACACAAACTGGGATCCCCTGTCAGAAACGATGTTCTCCGGAATCCCATGCAAACGAACCACGTTCTGGAAAAACAGAGGGACCAACTCAGAGGAGGAAGGCAACTTAGGCAAGGGTACAAGATGAACCATTTTAGAAAAGCGGTCACACACAACCCAGATGACAGACATTTTTTGAGAGACAGGGAGATCCGAAATAAAGTCCATGGAAATGTGCGTCCAAGGCCTCTTCGGGATAGGCAAAGGTGACAACAATCCACTGGCTCGAGAACAGCAAGGCTTAGCCCGAGCACAAACCTCACAAGACTGCACAAAAGAACGCACATCCCTCGACAAGGAAGGCCACCAAAAAGACCTGGCCACCAAGTCTCTAGTACCAAATATTCCAGGATGACCTGCCAACGCAGAAGAATGGACCTCGGAGATGACTCTACTGGTCCAACTATCCGGAACAAACAGTCTCTCAGGCGGACAACGATCAGGTTTACCCGCCTGAAACTCCTGCAAAGCACGTCGCAAGTCTGGGAAGACGGCCGACAAAATCACCCCATCCCTAAGGATACCAGTGGGCTCAGAATTTCCAGGGGAGTCAGGCACAAAACTCCTAGAAAGAGCATCCGCCTTCACATTCTTTGAACCTGGCAGGTATGAAACCACAAAATTGAAACGAGAGAAAAACAGTGACCAACGAGCCTGTCTAGGATTCAGACGCCTGGCAGACTCAAGGTAAATCAGATTTTTGAGATCAGTCAAGACCACCACACGATGTCTAGCACCCTCCAGCCAATGACGCCACTCCTCAAATGCCCACTTCATGGCCAAAAGTTCCCGATTACCCACATCATAATTCCGCTCAGTGGGCGAAAACTTTCTAGAAAAGAACGCACATGGCTTCATCACCGAGCAATCGGAGCTTCTCTGTGACAAAACCGCCCCCGCTCCAATCTCGGAAGCATCAACCTCAAATTGGAAAGGAAGCGAAACATCAGGCTGACGCAACACAGGAGCAGAAGAAAACCGGCGTTTAAGTTCCCGAAAGGCCTCCACAGCCGCAGGAGACCAATCAGCAACATCAGCACCCTTCTTAGTCAAATCCGTCAAAGGCTTAACAACACTAGAAAAATTAGTTATAAAACGACGATAGAAATTAGCAAAGCCTAAGAACTTCTGTAGACTCTTAAGAGATGTAGGCTGCGTCCAGTCACAAATAGCCTGAACCTTGACGGGATCCATCTCAATAGTAGAAGGGGAAAAAATATACCCCAAGAAAGAAATCTTCTGGACTCCAAAGAGACACTTTGAGCCCTTTACAAACAAGGAATTAGCCCGCAGGACCTGAAACACCTTCCTGACCTGCTGAACATGAGACTCCCAGTCATCAGAAAAAACCAAAACATCATCCAAACACACAATCATAAATTCATCCAGATATTCACGGAAAATATCGTGCATAAAGGACTGGAAGACTGAAGGAGCATTAGAAAGTCCGAAAGGCATTACCAAATACTCAAAATGGCCCTCAGGCGTATTAAATGCGGTTTTCCACTCATCACCTTGCTTTATTCGTATAAGATTATACGCACCCCGAAGATCAATCTTAGTGAACCATTTAGCCCCCTTAATGCGAGCAAACAAATCAGTCAACAAAGGCAAAGGATACTGATATTTTACGGTAATCTTATTCAAAAGACGATAATCTATACAAGGCCTCAAGGACCCATCTTTTTTGGCCACGAAAAAAAAACCTGCTCCCAAAGGGGACGAAGATGGACGGATATGTCCCTTTTCCAAGGACTCCTTAACATAATCCCGCATAGCAGTATGCTCTGGCACTGACAGATTGAACAAACGACCTTTAGGAAATTTACTGCCAGGAATTAAATCTATAGCACAATCGCTATCCCTGTGAGGAGGAAGCGAACTGAGCTTAGGCTCCTCAAAAACATCCCGATAATCAGACAAAAATACAGGAACCTCAGAAGGAGTAGATGAAGCGATAGAAATCGGAGGTGCATCATCATGAACCCCCTGACATCCCCAGCTTAACACAGACATTGTTTTCCAGTCAAGGACTGGATTATGAGTTTGTAACCATGGCAGACCAAGTACTAGAACATCATGTAAATTATACAATACCAGGAAGCGAATCACCTCCTGATGAACGGGAGTCATACGCATAGTCACTTGTGTCCAGTACTGAGGTTTATTCATAGCTAAAGGTGTAGAGTCAATTCCCTTCAAAGGAATAGGGACTTCCAGAGGCTCAAGACTAAACCCACATCGCTTGGCAAATGACCAATCCATAAGACTCAGGGCAGCACCTGAATCTACATAGGCATCGACGGAAATGGATGATAATGAGCAAATCAGAGTCACAGACAGAATGAACTTAGACTGTAACGTACTAATGGCAAAAGACTTATCAACCTTTTTTGTGCGTTTAGAGCATGCTGATATAACATGAGCTGAATCACCACAATAAAAGCACAACCCATTTTTCCGCCTATAGTTTTGCCGTTCACTTCTAGACTGAACTCTATCACATTGCATTGTCTCAAGTGCCTGTTCAGAAGACACCGCCAAATGGTGCACAGGTTTGCGCTCCCGTAAACGCCGATCAATCTGAATAGCCATAGTCATAGACTCATTCAGACCCGTAGGCGCAGGGAACCCCACCATAACATCTTTAATGGCCTCAGAAAGGCCATCTCTGAACTTTGCAGCCAGGGCGCACTCATTCCACTGAGTAAGCACTGACCATTTCCGAAATTTTTGACAATATATTTCTGCTTCATCTTGCCCCTGAGAGAGAGCTAATAAAGCTTTTTCAGCCTGAATCTCCTGGTTAGGTTCCTCATAGAGCAAACCCAATGCCAGAAAAAACGCATCCACATTAAGCAACGCAGGATCCCCTGGTGCCAATGCAAATGCCCAATTTTGAGGGTCACCCCGCAGGAAAGATATAATAATCTTAACCTGCTGAGCAGGGTCTCCAGAAGAGCGAGATTTCAAAGAAAGGAACAGCTTGCAATTGTTCCTAAAATTCAGAAAACTAGATCTATCTCCAGCAAAGAACTCTGGAATAGGAATTCTAGGTTCAGACATAGGAGCATGTACAATAAAATCTTGTATATTTTGAACCTTAGCAGCAAGATTATTCAAGCTGGAAGCTAAACCCTGGACGTCCATGATAAACAGCTAAGGTCAGAGCCATTCAAGGATTAAGAGGAGGGAAAAAAAAAAAAA
The DNA here is from genome assembly GCF_032444005.1 of Ranitomeya imitator. Lineage (NCBI taxonomy): Eukaryota > Metazoa > Chordata > Amphibia > Anura > Dendrobatidae > Ranitomeya > Ranitomeya imitator. Next base: position 283,291,360 of record NC_091286.1, read on the forward strand.
GAGCAGCCTGGCTGCAATTAGGCTAGGCAGCAACCTCAGAGGAGAGAAAAAAAAAAAAAAACTTCCTCAGACTACTTTTCCTCCTACTTCAGCCCAAACATTTTGGCCGGCTATACTGTCATGATTCCAATGGCAGGGAATCACAAAAGGACAAGCACCAACGAGCTCTAGGGTGATGGAACCTGAGCACACAAATAACAATAGCCGGGGAACGTGCCTACGTTGATCCTAGACGTCTCGCACCAGCCGAAGATCTAACTTCCCCTATTAGAAGAAACAAAGACCTCTCTTGCCTCCAGAGAAATACCCCACAGAAATAGCAGCCCCCCACATATAATGACGGTGAAATGAGAGGAAGGCGCAACTTTGGCGCGAAGATCGCCGACCGCATGGCCGATCCCACACTAGGATCGGGTAGGGTTTCATGAAACCCGACTTTGTCAAAAGTCGGCGACTTTTGAATTTGTCCAATCCGTTTCGCTCAAGCCTAGTGCTCACCACACCTCTAGAAAAGTTCATTGAGGGGTGTAGTTTACAAAATAAGGTCAATTGTGGGGGTTTCTACTATTTTGGCACTTCAAGGGCTCTGCAAATGGACATGGCACACACAAACAATTGCAGCCAATTTTGCTATCAAAGTCAAATGGTGCTCCTTTCCGTCAAAGCCCTGCTTTGCGCCTAAACAGTAGTTTTATACCACATATGAGATATTGGTGTGCTGAGGAGAAATTGCACAATAATTTTTTTCCTGTTACTCTTATGAAAATTAAAAATTTAGGACTAAAAGAAATTTTTTGTGGGAAAATGGGCTTTTTTAAATTTTTACAGCTCAACCTTACCAAATTCAATTAAGCAACTGGGGGTTCAAAGTGCACACCACACCTCTAATCAATTCCTTGAGGAGAGTAGTTTTCAAAATGGGGTCACTTGTAGGGGTTTCCATTTTTAAATGTTAGAGCTGCCTGGAAGGATTTTATTATACTGCGGCATCAGAAATGACATGCATGCTATGCAGGGTGGGAGGAAGGAAGTCATGTTTGCACCTTTTCTGCATTTTGGAGAAAACTGGGATCAGAAATTAAAGTGACTCTCAGGCAAATGTGCAGAACAAAATTGAATAAGTGGCCATAAAAGGGCAGAACAGTGCAGAGAAGGAACGGCAATGAGAATTCAGATTCGCTGGATTTCCAGACGCATATCTGACATAACAGGTATGCAGTGAAGAGAGGAGTGTTATCTTTCATGCAGTGTACACACCATAACCTGAAAGGAATAATTAACATAAAGAAATTAATGATGATTTTTACAGAACAAAGCATAATAATAATAATAATTTTATTTCTATAATGCCAGCAAGCTGGGTCATGTGCGCCTTAGAGACTGTGATTTGCTGAGAGACTGTGCACTATAAATTGCGCCCAAACCGCCACCATTAAAGCGGCATGTTGCATGCTGGAGGAAATGGGCGCGTTGTCGTGGGTGACATCTGGAGGAACGGCGCGAAAACCATGGCCGCCCCTCATCAGTATTACTATGTCCGTGAAATATGCCCATCAACTAGAGAGGTCCGCCTCCTAATCTGTGATGGTGGAGAAAAGAGAAGGAACTGCCCACAAAGACGGGCGTGGTACTGTAAAACCGCAGGAAGTAACGCTGAGGAGGCATAACCGGTAAGCAAGATGGCGGAGGGAGATGAGCGGACTGTTATGACCTGGTGGTCAGGACAATAATGGACCTGGTGGTTAAGAGCACACGGAATGACCTGATAGTTACTGATAAATAAGGACGAGCTCTGGGACGTGGGAACTCTGCTGACCGCAATCCCTAATCCTATCACGCACACTAGAAATAGCCGTGGATTGCTCCTAACGCTCCCTATGCAACTCGTCACAGCCTAAGAAACTAGCTAGCCCTGAAGATAGGAAAATAAAGCCTACCTTGCCTCAGAGAAATTCCCCAAAGGAAAAGGCAGCCCCCCACATATAATGACTGTGAGTAAAGATGAAAATACAAACACAGAGATGAAATAGATTTAGCAAAGTGAGGCCCGACTTACTGAACAGACTGAGGATAGAAAAGGTAACTTTGCGGTCAGCACAAAACCCTACAAAAAGACCACGCAGAGGGCGCAAAATACCCTCCGCACCGACTTACGGTGCGGAGGCGCTCCCTCTGTGTCCCAGAGCTTCCAGCAAGCAAGACAACAATAAAAATAGCCAGCTGGACAGAAAAATAGCAAACCAAAGAAAATACAAGCAGGAACTTAGCTTCTGCTGGGAAGACAGGTCACAAGAACGATCCAGGAGAGAACTAGACCAATACTGGAACATTGACAGGTGGCATGGAGCAAAGATCTAAGTGGAGTTAAATAGAGCAGCCAGCTAACGAATTAACCTTGTCACCTGTGGAAGGAAACTCAGAAACACCCACCAGAGGAAGTCCATGGACAGAACCAGCCGAAGTACCATTCATGACCACAGGAGGGAGCCCGACAACAGAATTCCCAACAGTACCCCCCCCTTGAGGAGGGGTCACCGAACCCTCACCAGAGCCCCCAGGCCGACCCGGATGAGCCAAATGAAAGGCACGAACCAGATCGGCAGCATGAACATCAGAGGCAAAAACCCAGGAATTATCTTCCTGACCATAACCCTTCCACTTGACCAGTTACTGGAGTTTCCATCTCGAAATACGAGAATCCAAAATCTTCTCCATCACATACTCCAACTCCCCCTCAACCAACACCGGGGCAGGAGGATCAACGGATGGAACCACAGGCGCCACGTATCTCCGCAATAACGACCTATGGAACACATTATGGATGGCAAAAGAAGCAGGAAGGGCCAAACGAAATGACACAGGATTGATAACCTCAGAAATCTTATACGGACCAATGAAACGAGGCTTAAACTTAGGAGAGGAAACCTTCATAGGAACATAACGAGACGACAACCAAACTAAATCCCCAACACAAAGTCGGGGACCCACACAGCGCCGGCGGTTAGCGAAACGTTGAGCCTTCTCCTGGGACAATGTCAAATTGTCCACCACATGAGTCCAAATCTGCTGCAACCTATCCACCACAGTATCTACACCAGGACAGTCCGAAGACTCAACCTGCCCTGAAGAGAAACGAGGATGGAAACCAGAATTGCAGAAAAATGGCGAAACCAAAGTAGCCGAGCTGGCCCGATAATTAAGGGCGAACTCAGCCAACGGCAAAAAGGACACCCAATCATCCTGATCAGCAGAAACAAAGCATCTCAGATATGTTTCCAAAGTTTGATTAGTTCGTTCGGTTTGGCCATTTGTCTGAGGATGGAAAGCCGAGGAAAAAGACAAATCAATGCCCATCCTAGCACAAAAGGATCGCCAAAACCTCGAAACAAACTGGGAACCTCTGTCAGAAACGATGTTCTCCGGGATACCATGTAAACAAACCACATGCTGGAAAAATAATGGCACCAAATCAGAGGAGGAAGGAAATTTAGACAAAGGTACCAAATGGACCATCTTAGAAAAGCGATCACAAACCACCCAAATGACCGACATCTTTTGAGAGACGGGGAGATCCGAAATAAAATCCATAGAAATATGCGTCCAGGGCCTCTTCGGGACCGGCAAGGGCAAAAGCAACCCACTGGCACGAGAACAGCAGGGCTTAGCCCGAGAACAAGTCCCACAGGACTGCACAAAAGAACGCACATCCTGTGACAAAGACGGCCACCAAAAGGATCTAGCCACCAAATCTCTGGTACCAAAGATTCCAGGATGCCCAGCCAACACTGAACAATGAATGTCAGAGATAACTCTACTAGTCCATCTATCAGGGACAAACAGTTTCTCCGCTGGGCAACGGTCAGGTCTATCAGCCTGAAATTTTTGCAGCACCCGCCGCAAATCAGGGGAGATGGCAGACAAAATTACCCCCTCTTTGAGAATACCCGCCGGCTCAGGAACACCCGGAGAGTCAGGCACAAAACTCCTTGACAGGGCATCAGCCTTCACATTCTTAGAGCCCGGAAGGTACGAAACCACAAAATCAAAACGGGAGAAAAATAATGAACATCGAGCCTGTCTCGGATTCAACCGTTTGGCAGACTCAAGATAAGTCAAATTCTTGTGATCCGTCAAGACCACCACGCGATGCTTGGCTCCTTCAAGCCAATGACGCCACTCCTCGAATGCCCACTTCATCGCCAACAACTCTCAATTACCAACATCATAATTACGCTCAGCAGGCGAAAACTTTCTAGAAAAGAAAGCACATGGCTTCATCACCAAGCCATCAGAACTTCTTTGTGACAAAACAGCCCCTGCTCCAATCTCAGAAGCATCAACCTCAACCTGAAACGGGAGCGAAACATCTGGCTGGCACAACACAGGGGCAGAAGAAAAACGACCCTTCAACTCCTGAAAAGCCCCTACAGCTGCAGAAGACCAATTGACCACATCAGCACCCTTCTTGGTCAAATCAGTCAACGGTTTAGCAACACTAGAAAAATTAGCGATGAAGCGCCGATAAAAATTAGCAAAGCCCAGGAACTTTTGCAGGCTCTTCATAGATGTCGGCTGAGTCCAATCGTAAATGGCCTGGACTTTAACAGGGTCCATCTCGATAGTAGAAGGGGAAAAAATGAACCCCAAAAATGAAACCTTCTGAACTCCAAAGAGACACTTTGACCTCTTCACAAACAAGGAATTTGCACGAAGGACCTGGAACACCATTCTGACCTGCTTCACATGAGACTCCCAATCATCCGAAAAGACCAAAATATCATCCAAATACACAATCAGGAATTTATCCAGGTACTCTCGGAAGATGTCATGCATAAAGGACTGAAATACTGATGGAGCATTGGAAAGCCCGAATGGCATAACTAGGTACTCAAAATGGCCCTCGGGCGTATTAAATGCTGTTTTCCATTCATCGCCTTGTTTAATACGCACAAGATTATACGCCCCTCGAAGATCTATCTTGGTGAACCAACTAGCCCCTTTAATACGAGCAAACAAATCAGACAGCAAAGGCAAAGGATACTGAAATTTGACTGTAATTTTATTAAGAAGGCGGTAATCAATACAAGGTCTCAAAGAACCATCCTTCTTGGCCACTAGGGTTGAGCGAAACAGGTCGTTCATTTTCAAAAGTCGCCGACTTTTGGCAAAGTCGGGTTTCATGAAACCCCATCTGACCCCTGTGCGGGGTCGGCCATGCGGTACGCGACTTTCACGCCAAAGTCGCGTTTCAATGATGCGAAAAGCGCCATTTCTCAGCCAATGAAGGTGAACGCAGAGTGTGGGCAGCATGATGACATAGGTCCTGGTCCCCACCATCTTAGAGAAGGGCATGGCAGTGATTGGCTTGCTGTCTGCGGCGTCACAGGGGCTATAAAGGGGCGTTCCCGCCGACCGCCATCTTACTGCTGCTGATCTGAGCTTAGGGAGAGGTTGCTGCCACTTCGTCAGAAGCAGGGATAGCGTTAGGCAGGGTCCATTAACCACCAAACCGCTTGTGCTGTAGCGATTTCCACTGTCCAACACCACTTTCGGTGTGCAGGGACAGTGGAAGCTACATTTTTTTTTCCTCAGCGCTGTAGCTCATTGGGCTGCCCTAGAAGGCTCCCTGATAGCTGCATTGCTGTGTGTACACCGCTGTGCAAACCAACTGCTTTTTTCAAAGCACAAATCCTCTTGTTCCTTCCTTTCTGCACAGCTATCTTTTTTGTTTGTCCACACTTTTTATTTAATTTGTGCATCAGTCCACTCCTTATTGCTGCCTGCCATACCTGGCTGAGATTACTAGAGGGAGATATTAATTGTAGGACAGTCCCTGTTTTTATTTTTTTTTTTGTGGGAGATTAAGATTGGCATTTCTGCTAGAGTGCCATCCCTGTGTGTGCCATCTCTCACTCAGTGGGCCATAGAAAGCCTATTTATTTTTTTGCTTGATTTGGGTTCAAAAATCTACCTGAAAAAATCACTACATCAATCAGTGGGAGAAAAATATTGGCCTCTGGGCTTGTGTGCCACTCCTGACTCCTGTGTGTGCCATCTCTCACTCAGTGGGACATAGAAAGCCTATTTATTTTTTTGGTTGATTTGGTTGCTAAATTCTACCTGAAAAAATCAATAAATCAGTCAGTGGGAGATAAATATTGGCCTCTGGGCTTGTGTGCCACTCCTGTGTGTGCCATCTCTCACTCAGTGGGCCATAGAAAGCCTTTTTTTTTTTTTTATTTGGTTTCTAAATTCTCCCTGAAAAAATCATTTTATTTTATTTGGTTTCTAAATTATTCCTGAAAAAATCATTTTATTTTATTTTGTTTCTAAAGTCTCCCTGAAAAAAAAACAAAAAAAAAACAGTGGGAGATTAATATTGCCCTTTCTGCTTGTGTGCCAGTCTTGACTCCTGGGTGTGCCATCTCTCTCTCTCTCTCAAATTGTGGGCCATAGAAAGCCTATTTATTTTTTTGCTTGATTTGGGTTCTAAATTCTACCTGAAAAAATCAATAAATCAATCAGTGGGAGATAAATATTGGCCTCTGGGCTTGTGTGCCACTCCTGACTCCTGTGTGTGCCATCTCTCACTCAGTGGGCCATAGAAAGCCTATTTTTTTTTTTATTTGGTTTCTAAATTCTCCCTGAAAAAATCATTTTATTTTATTTTGTTTCTAAATTCCCCCTGAAAAAAAAAAAAAAAAAAAAAAAAAAATCAGTGGGAGATTAATATTGACATTTGTGCTTGAGTGACAGTCCTGCGTGTGTGGCATCTCTGTGATTTGGTGCCACAGAAAACAGAGTGTGTAACATTGTGCCTGATTTTCCTCGTGGTCTCACCAACCTGTAAAGGGATATTGAAATCATACTGAAGTTATAGCTCACCGTGTAAGTTGTTTGACAGCAACAAATAAAGTTACTTTGGTTAAGTTTTTAAAACAATGAGGAAGTCTGGTGCAAGAGGTGGTGGCCGTGGGCATTCATTGTCAGCTGGTAATGATGGTAGTGGTAGTGGAGCATCAGGTGGTCGTGGGAAAAAAAATATTCCACCTAAGTCTGGAGCTGTGGAGCCAGGTTCGTCGTCTGGCTACACAAGGCCTCGAACGCTCTCTTTTCTGGGAGTAGGAAAACCGCTTTTAAAGCCGGAGCAGCAACAGCAAGTTTTGGCTTACCTTTCAGACTCAGCCTCTAGCTCTTTTGCCTCCTCTTCTGAAACTGGTAAATGTAAAAGCAGCGCGTCGCTTGTGGATGTTCACGGTCAGGGACAAATCGCTTCCTTGTCCTCTTCAGCAAAAACAACAACAAGAGAGAAGGATGCAGCAGGCGACACAACGGGTTACTCCATGGAGCTCTTTACACATACCGTCCCTGGCTTAGAAAGTGAAACACTTAACAGGCCATTGCCATTACAAGTAGATTCTGACATGGAGTGCACTGATGCACAGCCACAGCCAGACTACTATGCTGGTCCTTTGACTCAGATCACAACATTGCCCTCTCAGTCTCATCAGGGTCTGATTGTGGATCAGTACCCTATGTTGCCCCGTCACGAACGCTATACCACCGACCGACACGGTGACACAGACGAAGTTGCACACGAGCTAGAAGAGGAGGTAATAGATGACCCAGTTGTTGACCCCGATTGGCAGCCATTGGGGAAACAGGGTGCAGGCGGCAGTAGTTCAGAAGCGGAGGTGGAGGAGGGGCCGCAGCAGGCATCAACATCGCAACAGGTTCCATCTGCTGGGCCCGTATCTGGCCCAAAACGTGTGGCAAAGCCAAAACCTGTTTGAGGACAGCGTGGCCATTCGGTTAAAGCTCAGTCTGCAATCCCTGAAAAGGGATCCGATGCTAGGAAGAGTGCAGTCTGGTATTTTTTTAAACAACATCCAATTGATCAGCGCAAAGTCATCTGTCAAAAATGTTCAACTAGCTTAAGCAGAGGTCAGAATCTGAAAAGTCTCAATACAAGTTGCATGCATAGACATTTAACCACCATGCATTTTCAAGCCTGGACTAACTACCAAACGTCCCTTAAGGTTGTAGCACCCTCGGCCAATGAAGCTAGTCAGTAACGCAACATCCCTTCCGTCACTGTAACGCCACCATTTTCCGCACCACCAGCAGTATCTGTGCAGGTTTCTTTGCCAGCCAAAAGCAGTCAGGGTCAGGGAATCACCAGTTTTGTAGGAGGAAATATTGCATCTAGGGCACCGGCGGAAACAATACCGTCTCCAACCGTCTCTCAGTCTGCCATGTCCACACCCGCTAGTTCCACGATCTCCAGCTCTCCAGTCCAGCTCACCCTACATGAGACTCTGGTTAGAAAAAGGAAGTACTTATCCTCGCATCCGCGTACACAGGGTTTTAACGCCCACATAGCTAGACTAATCTCGTTAGAGATGATGCCCTACCGGTTAGTTGAAAGCGAAGCTTTCAAAGCCCTTATGGAGTACGCTGAACCACGCTACGAGCTACCCAGTCGACACTTTTTTTCCAGAAAAGCCATCCCAGCCCTCCACCAGCATGTTAAAGAGCGCATCGTCCATGCACTCAGGCAATCTGTGAGTACAAAGATGCACCTGACTACAGATGCATGGACCAGTAGGCATGGCCAGGGACGTTACGTGTCCATCACGGCACACTGGGTGAATGTGGCGGATGCAGAGTTCACAGAAGACATCAATTTCGGGACAGTTGTGCCTAGCCCACGGTCTAGGAAACAGTTGGCTGTAGGCGTTCGCACCCCCTCCTCCTCCTCCTCGTCCTCCTGCAGAAGCGACAGCTCTTCCACAGACCGCAGTCGGCCAACCACTCCATCGGCAGCTGAATCTGTTGCACATCAGTTGTCCCATTATGGGCCAGCTACTGGCAAGCGTCAGCAGGCTGTATTGGCTATGAAGTGTTTGGGCGACAACAGACACACCACGGAAGTTCTGTCCGAGTTCTTGCAGCAAGAAACGCAGTCGTGGCTGGGCACAGTAGATCTTGAGGCAGGCAAGGTAGTGAGTGATAACGGAAGGAATTTCATGGCTGCCATCTCCCTTTCCCAACTGAAACACCCTTACGTATCCTCAAAAGGGACACACGCATTACTAAAATGATGAACGATGACGATTACTGGTTGGCCTGCCTCCTTGATCCACGCTATAAAGGCAAATTGCAAAATATTATGCCACATGAGAACTTGGAAATAATATTAGCAACCAAACAATCAACTCTTGTTGACCGTTTGCTTCAAGCATTCCCAGCACACAGCGCACGTGATCGTTCTCACACGAGCTCCAGGGGGCAGCAGACCAGGAGTGTTAGGGGTGCACACATCAGAAGTGGCGTTGGACAGAGGGGTTTTTTGACCAGGTTGTGGAGTGATTTTGCTATGACCGCAGACAGGACAGGTACTGCTGCATCAATTGAAAGTGACAGGAGACAACATTTGTCCAGTATGGTTACAAACTATTTTTCATCCCTTATCGATGTTCTCCCTCAACTGTCATTCCCATTTGATTACTGGGCATCCAAATTAGACACCTGGCCAGAATTGGCAGAATATGCATTGCAGGAGCTTGCTTGCCCGGCAGCTAGTGTCCTATCAGAAAGAGTATTCAGTGCTGCAGGTTCAATATTAACCGAAAAAAGGACTCGTCTGGCTACCCAAAATGTTGATGATCTAACATTCATTAAAATGAACCACAACTGGATTTCGAATTCTTTTGCCCCACCTTGCCCGGCCGACACCTAGCTTTCCTATGAAAAGCTCTTGCCTGTGGACTACTGTGAATTACTTTTCTAATGTCTAATTTGCTGCAGCTGATTATCCAGCATACGACATGTTTACACCTCCCTAAATGGCCAAACTCCCCACACGGGGCCGTGGTATCGCGACTTGGCGCAAGCAGCCGTGAGAGTGCTGTTTGTCTGAAGAGGTGGGTGTGCCCACTTTTGGTCGATGGCACTGCCACTGGGTCCCTCATAGTACAATAAAGTGTCTCTGGTGGTGGTGGTGCGCACCCAATGTCAGACACACTGTTGTAACATGAGGGGCCCTGGGCCTGTACCGCCAGCAACAAGAGAGTTCACCCACCCCCAGGTCAAACATTTCTCTACCACTTCCACCAATGTTTAGTCTATGCGCTGACATCCTTCCATTCCTGCCACTGACAATACCATTGTGTTGACATGTATGATGGTACTTAACATAGTCAGGGGCAGTGTCCTCTATTTACCACAGTAAATACTTTGCGCTAAATTAGTAGGTCTGAAACTACGCAGAGGATCCCACCCCTGTACCTAATGATTGCACCCTTTAGTGTATTCGTTTTGTTTTAATGCGAGACATTCACATTTATTTATTGTTTTGGACTACTAACTGGCAGACACTCATTACAATCGGCCTCCGCTGACCAGACCACTGCTGCCCGTGTACCCCTGGAACCAATTTTAAATTGCCTACAGCCAGCCCAATTTAATTATGTTAGGCCTTCGAAGCCTGTCTGCGGCCCATTCTTTCAACTACTACTACACTGACCTGTCTACTGCTGCCCGTGTACTCCTGGAACCAATTATAAAGTGCCTACAGCCAGCCCAATTTAATTATGTTAGGCCTTCGAAGCCTGTCTGCGGCCCGTTCTTTCAACTACTACTACACTGACCTGTCTACTGCTGCCCGTGTACCCCTGGTACCAATTATAAAGTGCCTACAGCCTGTCCAATTTTATTATGTTAGGCCTTCAAAGCCTGTCTGTGGTCCCTCCTTCCACTAGGCCTCCACTGACCTGTGTACTGCTGCCCGTGTACCCCTGGAACCAATTTTAAATTGCCTAGAGCCAGCCCATTTTATTATGTTAGGCCTTCGAAGCCTGTCTGCGGTCCCTCCTTCCACTAGGCCTCCACTGACCTGTGTACTGCTGCCCGTGTACCCCTGGAACAAATTTTAAATTGCGTACAGCCAGCCCATTTTATTATGTTAGGCCTTCGAAGCCTGTCTGCGGTCCCTCCTTCCACTAGGCCTCCACTGACCTGTCTACTGCTGCCCGTGTACCCCTGGAACCAATCATAAAGTGCCTACAGCCTGTCCAATTTTATTATGTTAGGCCTTCGAAGCCTGTCTGCGGCCCGTTCTTTCAACTACTACTACACTGACCTGTCTACTGCTGCCCGTGTACCCCTGGAACCAATTATAAAGTGCCTACAGCCTGTCCAATTTTATTATGTTAGGACTTCAAAGCCTGTCTGCGGTCCCTCCTTCCACTAGGCCTCCACTGACCTGTGTACTGCTGCCCGTGTACCCCTGGAACCAATTTTAAATTGCCTACAGCCAGCCCATTTTATTATGTTAGGCCTTCGAAGCCTGTCTGCGGTCCCTCCTTCCACTAGGCCTCCACTGACCTGTCTACTGCTGCCCATGTACCCCTGGAACAAATTTTAAATTGCCTACAGCCAGCCCATTTTATTATGTTAGGCCTTCGAAGCCTGTCTGCGGTCCCTCCTTCCACTAGGCCTCCACTGACCTGTCTACTGCTGCCCGTTTACCCCTGGAACCAATCATAAAGTGCCTACAGCCAGTCCAATTTTATTATGTTAGGCCTTCGAAGCCTGTCTGCGGCCCGTTCTTTCAACTACTACTACACTGACCTGTCTACTGCTGCCCGTGTACCCCTGGAACCAATTATAAAGTGCCTACAGCCTGTCCAATTTTATTATGTTAGGCCTTCAAAGCCTGTCTGCGGTCCCTCCTTCCACTAGGCCTCCACTGACCTGTCTACTGCTTCCCGTGTACCCCTGGAACCAATCATAAAGTGCCTACAGCCTGTCCAATTTTATTATGTTAGGCCTTCAAAGCCTGTCTGCGGTCCCTCCTTCCACTAGGCCTCCACTGACCTGTCTACTGCTGCCCATGTACCCCTGGAACCAATCATAAAGAGCCTACAGCCTGTCCAATTTTATTATGTTAGGCCTTCGAAGCCTGTCTGCGGTCCCTCCTTCCACTAGGCCTCCACTGACCAGACCACTGCTGCCCGTGTACCCCTGGAACCAATTTTAAATTGCCTACAGCCAGCCCATTTTATTATGTTAGGCCTTCGAAGCCTGTCTGCGGTTCCTCCTTCCACTAGGCCTCCACTGACCAGACCACTGCTGCCCATGTACCCCTGGAACCAATCATAAAGTGCCTACAGCCTGTCCAATTTTATTATGTTAGGCCTTCGAAGCCTGTCTGCGGTCCCTCCTTCCACTAGGCCTCCACTGACCAGACCAATGCTGCCCGTGTACCCCTGGAACCAATCATAAAATGCCTACAGCCTGTCCAATTTTATTATGTTAGGCCTTCGAAGCCTGTCTGCGGCCCGTTCTTTCAACTACTACTACACTGACCTGTCTACTGCTGCCCGTGTACTCCTGGAACCAATTATAAAGTGCCTACAGCCTGTCCAATTTAATTATGTTAGGCCTTCGAAGCCTGTCTGCGGTCCCTCCTTCCACTAGGCCTCCACTGACCTGTCTACTGCTGCCCGTGTACCCCTGGAACCAATCATAAAGTGCCTACAGCCTGTCCAATTTTATTATGTTAGGCCTTCGAAGCCTGTCTGCGGTCCCTCCTTCCACTAGGCCTCCACTGACCAAACCACTGCTGCCCGTGTACCCCTGGAACCAATTTTAAATTGCCTACAGCCAGCCCAATTTTATTATGCTAGACCTTCGAAGCCTGCCTGCGGCCCGTTCTTTCTACTACTACTACACTGACCAGTCTACTGCTGCCTGTGTACCCCTGGAACCTATTTAAAAGTGCCTACAGCCCAATATTTTTTTATGTTAGGCCTTCGAAGCCTGTCTGCGGCCCGTTCTTTCTACTACTACTACACTGACCAGTCTACTGCTGCCCGTCTACCCCTGGAACCAATGTTAAAGTGCCTACAGCCCAATATTTTTTTATGTTAGGCCTTCGAAGCCTGTCTGCGGCCCGTTCTTTCTACTACTCCTACACTGACCAGACCACTGCTGCCCGTGTACCCCTGTAACCTATTTTTTATTGCATAGAGCATCCTTTTTTTAATAGTAGGCGTACAAAGTCTGTCTGCGGTCCACTATTGAAATTGTCCTCCACTGCCCAGAGCAATGCAGCCTGTGTACCCCTGTAACCTTTTTTAAGCTGCAGTGAACCACATTTTTGGTTTAAGGCCTACTACCTGTGTCTGTCTGCGCCACTCAATTCAGCTGTGTTCCTTTGAAAAAAGCTGAGCGTCAATAGTCTTGTTTTCAGCCTCTAGGAATTTTAAAACTGCATTGGGGCTACAACTTTGATAGGGCCTACTAACGGTGTCTGCCGCCACAAGGTGTGCCCCATGTTTCGTCCACATTGCTTCGATCTTCCTACTCTCGTTTAGTAGTTGGTGAAAACTACACTGCATAAGGCCTACAAATTGGGTATGGGGTGTAGAGACGGTGTGTTCCACTCCAAGGTGTTCCCCAGGTTTCCTCGCCATTGCTTCGATCTTAATGCTCTCGTTTAGTAGTTGTTGGAAACTACACTGCATTAGGCCTACAAATTGGGTATGGGGTGTAGAGAGATGGTGTGTTACACTCCAAGATGTTCCCCAGGTTTCGTCCACATTGCTTCGGTCTTCCAACTCTCGTTTAGTAGATGTAGAAAACTACACTGCATTAGGCCTACAAATTGGGTATGGGGTGTAGAGACGGTGTGTTCCACTCCAAGGTGTTCCCCAGGTTTCCTCGCCATTGCTTCAATCTTAATGCTCTCGTTTAGTAGTTGTTGGAAACTACACTGCATTAGGCCTTCAAATTGGGTATGGGGTGTAGAGACGGTGTGTTCCACTCCAAGGTGTTCCCCAGGTTTCCTCTCCATTGCTTCAATCTTAATGCTCTCGTTTAGTAGTTGTTGGAAACTACACTGCATTAGGCCTACAAATTGGGTATGGGGTGTAGAGACGGTGTGTTCCACTCCAAGGTGTTCCCCAGGTTTCCTCGCCATTGCTTCGATCTTAATGCTCTCGTTTAGTAGTTGTTGGAAACTACACTGCATTAGGCCTACAAATTGGGTATGGGGTGTAGAGACGGTGTCTTCCACTCCAAGGTGTTCTCCAGGTTGCCTTTCCTGAGCTTCTATCTTCAGGCTCTTGTTAAATAGTGGTTAAATGGAACAACTGCATTTGGCGTACTAGTTGGTTTGGGGCCTACTAACAGTGTCTGCCGCTCCTTGCTGTTCTCCTGGTTTCCTGTCCTGAAATTCCATTTTCAGGCTCTCGTTAAGTAGTTGTTAATGTTAGACTGCATTTGGCCTACTAGTTGGGTTGGGGCCTACTATCGGTGTCTGCCACTCCTTGCTGTTCTCCTCCACTGAACAAAGCTGTGCCGCCTGTTTACTACGGTTGCCAATTTTGAACTGCATTTCGACTACTTACTGATTTGGGCCTACTCTCTGTGTCAGCCTCTCATTCCAGTTGTCCTCCACTGCAATGCCCCCTGGTTAGTCCTGTGTTACCAATTTTGAACTGCATTTAGCCCACTTTATTCTTTGGGCCTATATCTGTGTTTCCTCCTCATCCTGCCCATTGCCCAGCCAGTGATAGATGAGTCTGCTGGTACATTGACCCATAACGCAACATTCCCCGTGCACGCTACACAGCAAGATTGTGACCCTGCTGAAAGTCAGGTTCCTCTTCCCGCATACCATACCACCTTACACGGGGACAAAGAGGAAGGTGCAGATGAAAGTGCAGGTTCCTTCATCAGGTGGGGGGAGGAATACTAGTTGGCGACGTCACTGGCACAGGGCCTCTCATAGTACGCAAAAGTGTTGCTGCCGGTGGGAGGCGCCCCCGCCGTGCAAACACACCGCTGTACTTTGAGGGGCCCTGTGCCAGTGCCAATGCCAACGAGTGGGCCCCCCTGCTTGCTCAGGATCACAGCACTTGCAAAGTTGAAATACTTACCTCTCCCTGCTCCACTGCCGTGACGTGTTCCAGATTTCCTGGACCCACTAATTACTTGAACCATCCCTACCCCCCACAACTTTAGCCAAATGACCCCCAATTTCAAATGCCTTCCAATTATTATAAGGTAAATTACGATTGACAAGCTTCTGTAACAAGAATGGATGTTTTTGCCATTAAAATGGGCAGTGTAGGTGTTTTCCTGGCCTCCACTCACTGCCGACTATGCTCCCCCATTGACTTGCATTGGGTTTCGTGTTTCGGGCGATACCCGACTTTTCGCGATAATCGGCCGATTCCACTCGACTCGACTTCTAAGATAGTCGGGTTTCACGAAACACGGCTCGAATCTAAAAAGGTCAAGGTCGCTCAACCCTATTGGCCACAAAAAAGAACCCTGCTCCTAATGGTGATGACGACGGGCGAATATGGCCTTTCTCCAAGGATTCCTTTATATAACTCCGCATAGCGGCATGTTCTGGCACAGATAAATTGAACAATCGGCCCTTAGGAAACTTACTACCAGGAATCAAATTAATTGCACAATCACAATCCCTATGAGGAGGTAGAGCACTGGCTTTGGGCTCATCAAATACATCCCGATAATCCGACAAAAACTCTGGAACTTCAGAAGGAGTGGAAGACGAAATAGACAAAAATGGAACATCACCATGTACCCCCTGGCAACCCAAGCTGGACACAGACATAGATTTCCAGTCCAATACTGGATTATGAACCTGTAGCCATGGCAACCCCAAAACAACCACATCATGCAGATTATGCAACACCAGAAAGCGGATATCCTCCTGATGTGCAGGAGCCATGCACATGGTCAATTGGGTCCAGTACTGAGGCTTATTCTTGGCCAAAGGCGTAGCATCAATTCCTCTCAATGGATTAGGATACTGCAAGGGCTCAAAGAAAAAACCACAGCGCCTAGCATACTCCAAGTCCATCAAATTCAGGGCAGCGCCTGAATCCACAAATGCCATAACAGAATAGGATGACAAAGAGCAAATCAGAGTAACGGACAATAGAAATTTAGACTGTACCGTACCAATGGTGGCAGACCTAGCGAACCGCTTAGTGCGCTTAGGACAATCGGAGATAACATGAGTGGAATCACCACAGTAAAAACATAGCTCATTCCGACGTCTGTGTTCTTGCCGTTCAGCTCTGGTCAAAGTCCTATCACATTGCATAGGCTCAGGCCCATGCTCAGATAGTACCGCCAAATGGTGCACAGCTTTACGCTCACGCAAGCGTCGATCGATCTGAATGGCCAAAGACATAGACTCATTCAGACCAGCAGGCATGGGAAATCCCACCATGACATCCTTAAGGGCTTCAGAGAGACCCTTTCTGAAGATTGCTGCCAGGGCACATTCATTCCTCTGAGTGAGCACAGACCACTTTCTAAACTTCTGACAATATATCTCCGCTTCATCCTGACCCTGACACAGAGCCAGCAAGATTTTCTCTGCCTGATCCACTGAATTAGGTTCGTCAAAAAGCAATCCATGCGCCAGGAAAAACGCATCAACATCACGCAATGCCGGATCTCCTGGCGCAAGGGAAAATGCCCAGTCTTGAGGGTCACCACGTAACAAAGAAATAATGATCTTTACTTGTTGAACAGGGTCACCTGAGGAGCGAGGTTTCAAGGCAAGAAACAATTTACAATTATTTTTGAAATTCAAGAACTTAGATCTATCACCAAAAAACAAATCAGGAATTGGAATCCTAGGCTCTGACATCGGATTCTGAACCACAAAATCTTGAATGTTTTGTACACTTATAGTGAGATTATTATCCATCAAAGAGGACAGACCTTGAATGTCCATGTTTACACCTGTGTCCTGAACCACCCAGAGGTAAAGGGGAAAAGAGAGACAAAACACACTGCAAAGAAAAAAAAATGGTCTCAGAACTTCTCTTATCCCTCTATTGAGATGCATTAGTACTTTGGGCCACCTGTACTGTTATGACCTGGTGGTTAGGACAATAATGGACCTGGTGGTTAAGAGCACACGGAATGACCTGATAGTTACTAATCATATAGGACGAGCTCTGAGACGTGGGAACTCTGCTGACCGCAATCCCTAATCCTATCACACACACTAGAAATAGCTGTGGATTGCTCCTAACGCTCCCTATGCAACTCGTCACAGCCTAAGAAACTAGCTAGCCCTGAAGATAGAAAAATAAAGCCTACCTTGCCTCAGAGAAATTCCCCAAAGGAAAAGGCAGCCCCCCACATATAATGACTGTGAGTAAAGATGAAAATTACAAACACAGAGATGAAATAGATTTAGCAAAGTGAGGCCCGACTTACTGAACAGACTGAGGATAGGAAAGGCAACTTTGCGGTCAGCACAAAAAACTACAAAAAGACCACGCAGAGGGCGCAAAAAGACCCTCCGCACCGACTCACGGTGTGGAGGCGCTCCCTCTGCGTCCCAGAGCTTCCAGCAAGCAAGACAAAAATCAAAATAGCAAGCTGGACAGAAAAACAGCAAACAAGAGAAAAACAAGCACGAACTTAGCTTCTGCTGGGAAGACAGGTCACAAGAAAGATCCAGCAGTGAACAAGACCAATACTGGAACATTGACAGGTGGCATGGAGCAAAGATCTAAGTGGAGTTAAATAGAGCAGCCAGCTAACGAATTAACCTCATCACCTGTGGAAGGAAACTCAGAAGCCGCAGCCCCACTCACAACCACCAGAGGAAGCCCATGGACAGAACCAGCCGAAGTACCATTCACGACCACAGGAGGGAGCTTGACAACAGAATTCACAACACCAAAGTTCCAGTTGTCAAATCTGCGGTTGTGCTGGGTTGAGGGGCTGTTTCAGGCAAATCTACGTCACTTGTGTCCCTCAAAAAACCAGAACCCTGCCTTGCCACGCCACCAATTTCCAGTGGCCCCGGAAAAGCTTCCTCATTAAAAAAATACTCATCCCCATCATACTCCTCGTCCTCCTTCTTGTTCAACCGCTACCTCGTCCTGTACACTGCCCTGACCAGACAATGGCTGACTGTCATCAAGGCTTTCCTCTTCCTCTGCCGCAGACGCCTGCTCCTTTATGTGCGTCAAACTTTGCATCAGCAGACGCATTAGGGGGATGCTCATGCTTATTATGGCGTTGTCTGCACTAACCAGCCGTGTGCATTCCTCAAAACACTGAAGGACTTGACACATGTCTTGTATCTTCGACCACTGCACACCTGACAACTCCATGTCTGCAATCCTACTGCCTGCCCGTGTATGTGTATCCTTCCACAAATACATAACAGCACGCCTCTGTTCGCACAGTCTCTGAAGCATGTGCAGTGTTGAGTTCCACCTTGTTGCAATGTCTATGATTAGGCGATGCTGGGGAAGGTTCAAAGACCGCTGATAGGTCTGCATACGGCTGGAGTGTACGGGCGAACGGCATATATGCGAGCAAAGTCCGCGCACTTTGAGGAGCAGGTCGGGTAACCCCGGATAACTTTTCAGGAAGCACTGCACCACCAGGTTTAAGGTGTGAGCCAGGCAAGGAATGTGTTTCAGTTGGGAAAGAGAGATGGCAGCCATGAAATTCCTTCCGTTATCACTCACTACCTTGCCTGCCTCAAGATCTACAGTGCCCAGCCACGACTGCGTTTCTTTCTGCAAGAACTCGGACAGAACTTCCGCGGTGTGTCTGTTGTCGCCCAAACACTTCATAGCCAATACAGCCTGCTGACGCTTGCCAGTAGCTGCCCCATAATGGGACAACTGGTGTGCAACAGTGGCAGCTGCGGATGGAGTTGTTGGGCGACTGCAGTCTGTGGACGAGCTCTCGCTTCTGCAGGAGGACGGGGAGGAGGAGGAGGGGGTGCGAACGGCTACAGCCAACTGTTTCCTAGACCGTGGGCTAGGCAAAACTGTCCCAAAATTGCTGTCCCCTGTGGACCCTGCATCCACCACATTCACCCAGTGTGCAGTGATGGACACGTAACGTCCCTGGCCATGCCTACTGGTCCATGCATCTGTTGTCAGGTGCACCTTTGTACTCACAGATTGCCTGAGTGCATGGACGATGCGCTCTTTAACATGCTGGTGGAGGGCTGGGATGGCTTTTCTCGAAAAGAAGTGTCGACTGGGTAGCTAGTAGCGTGGTACAGCATAGTCCATCAGGGCTTTGAAAGCTTCGCTTTCAACTAACCGGTAGGGCATCATCTCTAACGAGATTAGTCTAGCTATGTGGGCGTTCAAACCCTGTGTACGCGGATGCGAGGCTAAGTACTTCCTTTTTCTAACCAGAGTCTCATGTAGGGTGAGCTGGACTGGAGAGCTGGAGATCGTGGAACTAGCGGGGGTGCCGGTGGACATGGCAGACTGAGAGACGGTTGGAGACGGTATTGTTGCCGCCGATGCCCTAGATGCAGTGTTTCCTACTACAAAACTGGTGATTCCCTGACCCTGACTGCTTTGGCCTGGCAAAGAAACCTGCACAGATACTGCAGGTGGTGCGGAAAATGGTGGCCTTACAGTGACGGAAGGGATGTAGCGTTGCTGACTAGCTTCATTGGCCGAGGGTGCTACAACCTTAAGGGACGTTTGGTAGTTAGTCCAGGCTTGCAAATGCATGGTGGTTAAATGTCTATGCATGCAACTTGTATTTAGACTTTTCAGATTCTGACCTCTGCTTAAGGTAGTTGAACATTTTTGACAGATGACTTTGCG
This sequence comes from Ranitomeya imitator, assembly GCF_032444005.1. Classification (NCBI taxonomy): domain Eukaryota; kingdom Metazoa; phylum Chordata; class Amphibia; order Anura; family Dendrobatidae; genus Ranitomeya; species Ranitomeya imitator. The sequence goes on from NC_091286.1 coordinate 283,311,024, forward strand.
CTGATCAATTGGATGTTGTTTAAAAAAATGCCAGACTGCACTCTTTCTAGCATCGGATCCCTTTTCAGGCATTGCAGACTGAGCTTTAACCGGATGGCCACGCTGTCCTCCAACAGGTTTTGGCTTTGCCACGCGTTTTGGGCCAGATACGGGCCCGGCAGATGGAACCTGTTGCGATGTTGATGCCTGCTGCGGCCCCTCCTTCTCCGCTTCAGGACTACTGCCGCCTGCACCCTGTTCCCCCACTGGCTGCCAATCGGGGTCCACAACTGGGTCATCTATAACCTCCTCTTCTAGCTCGTGTGCAACTTCGTCTGTGTCACCGTGTAAGTCGGTGGTATAGCGTTCGTGACGGGGCACCATAGTCTCATCAGGGTCTGATTCTGGATCAGTACCCTGCGAGGGCAATGTTGTGGTTTGAGTCAAAGGACCAGCATAGTAGTCTGGCTGTGGCTGTGCACCAGTGCACTCCATGTCAGATTAAACTTGTAATGTTTCACTTTCTAAGCCAGGGACGGTATGTGTAAAGAGCTCCATGGAGTAACCCATTGTGTCGCCTGCTGCATCCTTCTCTGTTGCTGTTTTTGCTGAAGAGGACAAGGAAGCGACTTGTCCCTGACCGTGATCATCCACTAACGACGCGCTGCTTTTACATTTAGCAGTTTCAGAAGAGGAGGCAAAAGAGCTAGAGGCTGAGTCAGCAAGGTAAGCCAAAACTTGCTCTTGCTGCTCCGGCTTTAAAAGCGGTTTTCCTACTCCCAGAAAAGGGAGTGTTCAAGGCCTTGTGTAGCCAGACGACGAACCTGGCTCCACAGCTCGAGACTTAGGTGCTATATTGTTTTTCCCACGACCACCCGATGCTCCACTACCACTACCATCATTACCAGCTGGCAATGAACGGCCACGACCTCTTCCACCAGACTTCCTCATTGTTTTAAAAACGTCACCAAACTAATGGTATTTGTTACTGTCAAACAACTTACAAGGTGAACTCTAACTTCTGTATGATTTAGATATCCCTTTATAGGTGGGTGAGACCGCAAGGAAAATCAGGCACGATGTTACACACTCTGTTTTCTGTGGCACCAAATGAGAGAGATGCCACACACGCAGGACTGTCACTCAAGCACAAAGGCCAATATTAATCTCCCACTTTTTTTTTTTTTTCAGGGAGAATTTAGAAACCAAATTTAAAAAAAAAACACTAGGCTTTCTATGGCCCACTATTTAAGAGAGATGGCACACTCAGGACTGGCACACAAGCAGAAAGGCCGATATTAATCTCCCAATGTTTTTTTTATTTTTTCAGGGAGAAGTTAGAAACCAAATTAAAAAAAAACACGGGGCTTTCTATGGCCCACTATTTAAGAGAGATGGCACACTCAGGACTGGCACACAAGCAGAAAGGCCAATATTAATCTCCCACGGTTTATTTTATTTTTTCAGGGAGAATTTAGAAACCAAATTAAAAAAAAAAAACACGGGGCTTTCTATGGCCCACTATTTAAGAGAGATGGCACACTCAGGACTGGCACACAAGCAGAAAGGCCAATATTTATCTCCCATTGTTTTTTTAATTTTTTCAGGGAGAAGTTAGAAACCAAATTTAAAAAAACACTAGGCTTTCTATGGCCCACTATTTAAGAGAGATGGCACACTCAGGACTGGCACACAAGCAGAAAGGCCAATATTAATCTCCCACGGTTTTTTTTATTTTTTCAGGGAGAATTTAGAAACCAAATTTAAAAAAAAACACTAGGCTTTCTATGGCCCACTATTTAAGAGAGATGGCACACTCAGGACTGGCACACAAGCAGAAAGGCCAATATTAATCTCCCACTGTTTTTTTTATTTTTTCAGGGAGAAGTTAGAAACCAAATTTAAAAAAAAAAAACATGGGGCTTTCTGTTATGTAGGCAATCCAGTGACAGTGTGCCAGCAATCAGAGCACATACAGTGATCTGACAATAACCCAAAAACAATAGAACGAGCTCTGAGACGTGGAATCTCTGTAGACCGCAATACCTGAACCTATCCTAAACACAACTAAAGGCAGCTGTGGATTGCGCCTGACAATACCTATGCAACTCGGCACAGCCTGAGGAGCTGACTAGCCTGAAGATAGAAAAACAAGCCTGACTTGCCTCAGAGAAATACCCCAAAGGAAAAGGCAGCCCCCCACATATAATGACTGTTAGCAAGATGAAAAGACAAACGTAGGGATGAAATAGATTCAGCAAAGTGAGGCCCGATATTCTAGATAGAGCGAGGATAGCAAAGAGAACTTTGCAGTCTACAAAAAACCCTAAAGCAAAAAACCACGCAAAGGGGGCAAAAAGACCCACCGTGCCGAACTAACGGCACGGCGGTACACCCTTTGCGTCTCAGAGCTTCCAGCAAAACGAATAGACAAGCTGGACAGAAAAAGTAGCAACAAAAGCAAAGAAGCACTTATCTAAGCAGAGCAGCAGGCCACAGGAAAGATCCAGAAGCTCAGATCCAACACTGGAACATTGACAAGGAGCAAGGAAGACAAAATCAGGCGGAGTTAAATAACAAAGCAGCCAACGAGCTCACCAGAACACCTGAGGGAGGAAGCTCAGAAGCTGCAGTACCACTTGTGACCACAGGAGTGAATTCAGCCACAGAATTCACAACAGCTTTCTATGGCCCACTATTTAAGAGAGATGGCACACTCAGGACTGGCACACAAGCAGAAAGGCCAATATTAATCTCCCACGGTTTTTTTTATTTTTTCAGGGAGAATTTAGAAACCAAATTAAAAAAAAACACTAGGCTTTCTATGGCCCACTATTTAAGAGAGATGGCACACTCAGGACTGGCACACAAGCAGAAAGGCCAATATTAATCTCCCACAGTTTTTTTTATTTTTTCAGGGAGAATTTAGAAACCAAATTTTTTTAAAAAACACTAGGCTTTCTATGGCCCACTATTTAAGAGAGATGGCACACTCAGGACTGGCACACAAGCACAAAGGCCAATATTAATCTCCCACAGTTTTTTTTGGTCAGGGAGAATTTATAAAACAAATTTAAAAAAAAACACTAGGCTTTCTATGGCCCACTATTTGAGAGAGATGGCACACACAGGGATGGTACTCTAGCAGAAATGCCAATCTTAATCTCCCACAACTTATTTTTTTAGGGAGAATTAAAAAAAAAAAAAGGGACTGTCCTACAATTACTATCTCCCTGCAGTAATCTCAGCCAGGTATGGCAGGCAGCAATAAGAAGGAGTGGACTGCTGCACAAATTAAATCAAAAGTGTGGACAAACAAAAAAGATAGCTGTGCAGAAAGGAAGGAATAACAGGATTTGTGCTTTGAAAAAAGCAGTTGGTTTGCACAGCGGCGTACACACAGCAATGCAGCTATCAGGGAGCCTTCTAGGGCAGCCCAATGAGCTACAGCGCTGAGGAAAAAAAATGTAGCTTCCACTGTCCCTGCAAACAAAAGGTGGTGTTGGACAGTGGAAATCGCTACAGCACAAGCGGTTTAGTGGTTAATGGACCCTGCCTAACGCTATCCCTGCTTCTGACGAAGCGGCAGCAACCTCTCCCTATGCTCAGATCAGCAGCAGTAAGATGGCGGTCGGTGGGAATGCCTCTTTATAGCCCCTGTGATGCCGCAGACAGCAAGCCAATCACTGCAATGCCCTTCTCTAAGATTGTGGGGACCAGGACCTATGTCATCACGCTGCCCACACTCTGCGTCCACCTTCATTGGCTGAGAAATGGCGCTTTTAGCGTCATTGAAATGTGACTTTGGCGCGAAAGTCACGTACCGCATGGCCGACCCCACACAGGGGTCGGGTTTCGTGAAACCCGACTGTGCCAAAAGTCGGCGACTTTTGAAAATGAACGATCCGTTTCGCTCAACCCTACAGGTGAGGATGTAAACTAGGATTGGGTGCATATTATGACCAGGTGACAAAACTTTTGTCTTGACAAAATCTGACCATTCTGTGTCCATTAAATGATCAATATTTCTTCATTGATGCCAATTTATTTTCTTAACCTAAACCACATTTCGGAGGGTTTCAGGTTTCAAAAGAATACTTTATTCAACCAATGGATGAATTTAGGGTCAGGTTATAAGCTTTTATTTACATAACATGGATTAGCGACATAACTTCTGTCAGGGAGTGTACATATATGGCGCATGTCGGGAAGGGGTTCAAGTCATAACAGAAATAGCATGTCATGATGAAGGAATTGACACCTGTTCTTGATGTGCTTTGCACATCATTCGTCGTTAAGAGGTTAAGTAGAAATTCAACATGACCCCATTAGCAATGTTATGGTGAATGGCTTCACTGGGGTTTTTGCCTGAATTTCAATATTTTAGGATTTACACAAAACTCGCAATATATACAGTATGCTGAGCACAGAGCACAGGGTAAATGTGAACCCAACCTTAAAAGCTGTAAAAAACTATGTACTTCAATGCGATAAATACAAACGTCAACTTATTCTGCAAATCAGACAGAATAACTGGAGAGACAAAAAAAGAAAGTGTTGGCAGCCTTGGAATTGTTCCCGAAAATGAAGTATCATATTTTTCAGATTATAATATCATTTTTTTTCCTCCAAATTTGGTAGGAAAATCATTAAGTGTCTTACGATCTGAAGTGAGCTTACTGGCGGTAGTGAAGCAGGGTCACAGGAGTCAGGGTTGCTGCTTCAATAGGCCAGCTGCGACAAGAGCGGAAGGTGTTGCTGCACCAGATGCTCCAGCACTATTACAGTATGTATTGCTAAAACTAAGATCTCCTATGAACGCCAGCCAATGGCAGGTTTTACAGGAGGATTGTAAGAACAAGCATTGGGGTCTTCATCAGACCCCCAGCCGTCATGACAACCCATCGGCGAACAACAATCACATCACAGGCACGCCAATGGGGGCACAAACCAACGCATTTCCTGCCTGCTTTGTTGGCATGACATCACCATAAGCCACATGAATGTTCTTTGACTTCTCTGGTGGCAGAGATCAGTGGCAGGCAGAAAAGTTAGCAACTGCCTGCATGTCAGTTCTCAGACCCAAAGTTAAAAATTAATTAGTCCCAGATAACTCTTTAAGACTGATGTTAAAATCGGATGCAGTTTTACTCAAATTTATGCACAAACATGGATAATTCTGAAGGAGTCACAAAAAGCATCACTATATTTGTGATTTAGCGCACTTATTGCTACTTTAATCATAGTTGTGTTTTCCTATCACATTCAGGTGATCGTTTTAGCTGTATTTTTTATTTTTTGCAATTAAATTAATAAATATTTAAATATTTTATACAACAATACTTAGGTTTCATGTTTTTTTTTATTTTATATGCTTATAAAGCTCTGCTTTCTCTCCCCCTTTTGTGCATAAAATAAAAAGGTTTTTTCACATCATCTTAATTGGGTATGACTATGTAGACAGATTGCAGATACATGTTTTGCAATGCTAAATGCATGTGGGCATGATATTTATCAAGATCCACTACTAGCAGTTAGCTTTGCAATTACCAACCAATGATATACCAGATTTGTTCAATGAGTAACAAGTCAAATGACTTCTGGCTCATAACCCAATTTCATGCAAAGGCCCTCTTACGGTTTGAGTAAATACTGCTTGATACCTTTGACTTGGTATGTGATGTCCAATTTTCCTTGCAGTACTTGCAGTACATAATGGATTATTTGTGAGGCCATTTCTCCAAAGTGTTCCAGGAGCTATTTTCAACATGACAAAACAACCCGCATGTTGCTTGTACTGTTCTAAGCAGTCAGACCTAAGCGTGTCACCAAGGCCTGCAGCACCTCCAGACTTATCTCCCGTCAAGCACATCTAGGATGTTATTGGTCAGCAATTGCAAAGAGAGCTGCCAGCAAAGGATCTTGATGATTTGCGGACCCAAGTGGCAGAACATTTCTGAAACTACCATTAACCCATTTTCCATGTTTTCATTTTGTTTTCTTTCCTCCCCTTCTTCCAGGAGACAAAACTTTATTATTTTTCCATAATTATGGCCATATATGATGGCTTTTTTTTTGCGGAATGAGTTGTACTTTTGAATGGCACCATTCAATTTACCACATAGTACACTGGAAAACGGAGAAAAAAATCCAAGTGCGTTGAAATTGCAATTCCACAATTGTTTTGGTTTTTTTTTTATTTACAATGTTCACAATGTAGTAAACCTGACCTGATAATTCTTCGAGACAGTGCGAGTATACAAACATAGTTTTTTATATTTAAGTGGACAAAAAAAAACAATACAATGTTTTGATTTGCTCTTATTGCATTTTATTGCAATGTTGCGGTGGACAAGAAATATAGATTTGGTGCTTTGATTTCTTTCTCATTACTCCATTTAACAACTGGATTAATTACTTTTATATTTTGATAAATCAGACTTGTACAAATGCAGCTATACCAATATGGGTATTTTTACAGTATTTTTTTTATTGTTTTATTTTTAATGGGGCAAAAGGGGGATGAATTGAACTGTTGTTTTTTTTTTTTTTTTCATATTTTTTTAAAACTGCATCAAAGACACACAACATATGATGTAAGTTTACGCCATATTTAGTGAAGGAGTTAGTAACCTCATTAATAGGTTACTAACTAAAGGGCACAGCTCTCTCCTGGTTCTCCTCCTACATTTCTGACTGCTCCTTCACTGTATCTTTTGCCGGCTCCTCTTCCTCTCCTCGTCCCCTTACCATCAGGTTTCCGCAGGGCTCAGTCCTAGGCCCCCTCCTCTTCTCTCTATACACTGCCTCTATTGGACAAACAATCAGCAGATTTGGGTTCCAGTATCATCTCTATTTTGATGACACCCAATTATACACTTCTTCCCCCGACATCACCCCTACCCTAATTCAAAATACCAAGGATTGTCTGTATTCTGTCTCTAACATCATGTCCTCCCTCTATCTGAAACTAAATCTCTCCAAAACTGAACTACTTGTGTTTCTCCCTTCTACTAACCTCACTTTACCCAACATCGAAATTACCCTGGAGGGTTCAACCATAACTCCCAAGCAGCATGCCCGCTGTCTTGGGGTCATATTCGACATCAAACTTTCCTTTACTCCCTCACTTTACTCACTCACTTGCTCTTATCACCTGCATCTTAAAAACATCTACAGAATCCGACATTTTCTCACCTTTGAAACTGCTAAGACTCTTACTGTCGCTCTCATTCATTCTCATCTGGACTACTGCAACTCTCTTCTGATCAGTCTCCCTCTTACCAAACTTTCTCCTCTCCAATCCGTCGTGAATGCAGCAACCAGGGTCATATTTCTGTCCAGTCGCTTCACTGATGCCTCCATCTTGTGCCAGTCATTACACTGGCTACCCATTCGCTACAGGGTCCTGTATAAACTCATCTCTCACCCACAAAGCTCTCCACAGTTCTGCACCACCTTATATCTCCTCTCTGATCTCTGCTTATCGCCCTACACGTGCCCTCCATTCTACAAATGACCTAAAACTAACATCCCCTGTAATCCGAACATCACACCTCCGTCTCCAAGACTTCTCTCGTGCTGCGCCAGCTCTCTTGAATGCACTTCCCCAGGCGATCAGACTGATACCTAGCCCCGACCTATTCAAGCGCGCTTTGAAAACCCATCTCTTCAAACAAGCCTACCACATCAACTACTCAGTAAACTAACTTTGCCCTGTTCCCTCCTTCCAAATATTATTCTGAATCTGCACCCTACTATTCATCTGTCTCCACACCCTCGATGCACACGATAACTGCACTTGATACTTGGCTATTGCACTTAAACACACGGGCTGATGACCGGATCATGCAGCTTTATATGAAAATCCCTATTTATTATAATTTCCAGACCTGAAATAACAAGCACTTTTCACCTATTGTGTCCCCCCATTTCCTTGTAGATTGTAAGATTGCGAGCAGGGACCTCACCCCTAATGTCACTGTTTAAATTGTCTTAACTTGTATTGAATTTATTGTCTGTACATGTCCCCACTTAATTGTAACGTGCTGTGGAATATGTTGGCGGTATATAAATAAAAATTAATATTATTATTAATCTACCTCAAATATGATGCAATAGAAGCTTGTAGCGTGAGCAATGGAAAAGGCTATAAATTTGTGACCTTTCACATAATTGCTATGCATTAGACATATCAATTGGTATAAATGTCTATGACCTCTTATTTTAATAGATTGCTTTTTCCACATTATGCCTACCTGTCAACCTTTCAAGCATGATTTCCTGAATAACATCTGTGACAGAAAGAATTTATAGGAAATTACTATTATATTTGATCTTCCCTCTTTCAGAAGATCTAATAGCACTAATTAATGTAACATTTTATCTTTTCCTGACATGTGAAATAATAATATATTATATGTTTGATGACTATCTATGGAGCACGATCAGTTGCTGACCACTGCTTAAGGCCTCCCTCACACGTCATCAGTGTTTTGGATCAGTGTGTCATAAGTATGTCATTAGTGTTTCCTGTATGACAAAAGAAGAATTTACAGAGCTTCTCCTATGCTTTGCAATGTTAAACACATACAGCAAATGGATATCCCTCCAGCTTGTAAAAAACGGACATGTCTCCATAATGTTTATACTGAAATGACAGCAGTGTAAAAACACGGATATGTGCACAGTAGTATAGGTTATGATGTGGCATACACATGTACAGGAAACAAAGACATGCAAAAAGGGCCTACCTAAGGGAAGCCAGCTGTCAATCAGAAAGACATCAAGAGGAAGAGCTGCTCTGTTGACATAAAGCAGCAGAATCACCATAAGGAGGGGTTTGTGACTGCTCTAAACTGGTACCAGGAAGAACAGGCAGGTAGTTAACAACTTTACAAGTAGATACTAGTGATGAGCGAATATACTCGTTACTCGAGATTTCTCGAGCACGCTTGGATGTCCTCCAAGTATTTTTTAGTGCTCGGAGTTTTAGTTTTTAGCGCTGCAGCTGAATTATTTACATCTGTTAGCCAGCATAAGTACATGTGCGGGTTGCCTGGTTGCTAGGGAATCCCCACATGTAATCAAGCTGGCTAATAGATGTAAATCATTCAGCTGCGGCAATAAAAACTAAATCTTGAGTACTTACAAACACTCGGAGGACACCCGAGAGTGCTCGAGAAATCTCGAGTACCGAGTATATTCACTCATCACTAGTAGATACAAAGAACTAAATCAAACAATTGAGTCCAAAAAATGTTACACTCGGGCATTATTAAAATTAAGAACACAATCCAATACTACATGTCTGTAAGTGTCACTGGCATATTATTCTTTGTTTTTTGGGTCTGGTGAGACCTCCTTGTCCAGCAATAGATACATCTAAATATTTCGGAAAAATTGTTAATTTGTTCTGGATATTGGCTTTTAAAAGCCTTGCACTTGGAGTGACCTTTCTTGGACAAACACTCCTGAGAAGGATAACAATGGCCTTGAATTTCCTCGATTTGTACAAAATCTGTCTGACTGTGGATTAGTGGAGTCCAAACTCTGAAGACATGGTTCTATAACAGTTAACAGCCTGATGATCAAGAACTCTTCTTCTGAGATTCTCAGAAATCTCCATAGTTTGTGTCAATATATACTACCACAAACTTGCTGTGTAGATTAGACTTTGTTAAATCCCTATTTTTTTTTTAAATAAAACAGGTCACACACTCACACTTGATGGTCATTCCACTGATTGAAAATACCATACTCTAAGCATAAATCCACTATCAGGTGCAAAAATACATTTTTGCCGATTCCACACCATTTTGTAACCCAAGGACATACGGTTGCACAACTCAAATTTCAAGTGATAGAGCAGGTTACACTGTTAGGTAGAGTGTTGTGAATTCTGTGGCAGAGCAGAGCTGTGGTCACAAGTGGTACTTCGGCTGATTCTCTCTGTGAGCTTCCGTTGGTGGAGGAAAGTGGTACTGCGGCTTCTGAGTTTCCTTCCTCAGGTGATATGGTGAAGTCGTTAGGTGCTGCTCTATTTAACTCCACCTAGTGCTTTGATCCTGGCCTCCGGTCAATGTTCTAGTATTGGACCTGTCTCCTCCTGGATCGTTCCTGTGGCCTGCTGCTCTGCATAGCTAAGTTATTCTTTGCTATTTGTTTGCTGTTTTTTTCTGTCCAGCTTGTCTATTTGTTTTTTCCTGCTTGCTGGAAGCTCTGGGACGCAGAGGGTGTACCTCCGTGCCGTTAGTTCGGTACGGAGGGTCTTTTTGCCCCCTTTGCGTGGTTTTTGTAGGGTTTTGTGTTGACCGCAAAGTTACCTTTCCTATCCTCGCTCTGTTCAGAAAGTTGGGCCTCGCTTTGCTAAATCTATTTCATCTCTACGTTTGTCTTTTCATCTTAACTCACAGTCATTATATGTGGGGGGCTGCCTTTTCCTTTGGGGATATTTCTCTGAGGCAAGGTAGGCTTATTTTCTATCTTCAGGCTAGCTAGTTTCTCAGGCCGTGCCGAGTTGCATAGGGAGCGTTAGGCGCAATCCACGGCTGCCTTTAGTGTGGTTGGAGAGGATTAGGGATTGCGGTTAACAGAGTTCCCACGTCTCAGAGCTCGTTCTTGTTTTTTGGGTTATTGCCAGGTCACTGTATGTGCGCTGACCTCTATGTCCATTGTGGTACTGAATTACCTTTCATAACAGTACTGGAGGCCATAAGTACTAATGATTCTCAATAGAGGGAAAAAAGAAGTTCTGAGACCATTTTTTTTTCTTTGCACTGTGTTTTGCCTTTTTTTCCCCCTAGACATTTGGGTAGTTCAGGACACAGGTGTGGACATGGATATTCAGGGTCTGTGCTCTTCATTGGATAATCTCGTTATAAATGTACAAAAGATTCAAGATTTGGTGGTTCAGAAGCCTATGTTAGAACCAAGAATTCCTATTCCTGATTTGTTTTATGGTGATAGAGCCAAGTTTGTGAATTTCAAAAATAATTGCAAACTGTTTCTGGCCTTGAAACCTCGCTCCTCTTGTGATCCAGTTCAACAAGTGAGAATTGTTATTTCTTTTTGGCATGGCGATCCTCAGGACTGGGCATTTTCCCTTGCGCCAGGGGATCCTGCATTAAGTAATATTGATGCGTTTTTCCTGGCGCTCGGATTGCTGTACGATGAGCCTAATTCAGTGGATCAGGCAGAGAAGAATTTGCTGGCTCTGTGTCAGGGTCAGGATGAGATAGAGGTATATTGTCAGAAATTTAGAAAGTGGTCTGTACTCACTCAGTGGAATGAAGGTGCGCTCGCGGCTATTTTCAGAAGAGGTCTCTCTGAAGCCCTTAAGGATGTCATGGTGGGATTTCCTATGCCTGCTGGTCTGAATGAGTCTATGTCTTTGGCCATTCAGATCGGTCGACGCTTGCGCGAGCGTAAATCTGTGCACCATTTGGTGGTATTACCTGAGCTTAAACCTGAGCCTATGCAGTGCGATAGGACTTTGACCAGAGTTGAACAGCAAGAACACAGACGTCTGAATGGGCTGTGTTTCTGCTGTGGTGATTCCACTCATGCTATCTCTGATTGTCCTAAGCGCACTAAGCGGTTCGCTAGGTCTGCCACCATTGGTACGGTACAGTCAAAATTTCTTCTGTCCGTTACCTTGATCTGCTCTTTGTCATCGTATTCTTTCATGGCATTTGTGGACTCAGGCACTGCTCTGAATTTGATGGACTTGGAGTATGCTAGGCGTTGTGGGTTTTTCTTTGAGCCCTTGCAGTGTTCTATTCCATTGAGAGGAATTGATGCTACGCCTTTGGCCAAGAATAAGCCTCAGTACTGGACCCAGCTGACCATGTGCATGGCTCCTGCACATCAGGAGGTTATTCGCTTTCTGGTGTTGCATAATCTGCATGATGTGGTCGTGTTGGGGTTGCCATGGCTACAAGTCCATAATCCAGTATTAGATTGGAAATCCATGTCTGTGTCCAGCTGGGGTTGTCAGGGGGTACATGGTGATGTCCCATTTCTGACTATTTCGTCATCCACCCCTTCTGAGGTTCCTGAGTTCTTGTCTGATTACCGGGATTTATTTGATGAGCCCAAGTCCGATACCCTACCTCCGCATAGGGATTGTGATTGTGCTATCGATTTGATTCCTGGTAGTAAATTCCCAAAAGGTCGACTGTTTAATTTATCTGTGCCTGAGCACGCCGCTATGCGGAGTTATGTGAAGGAGTCTTTGGAGAAGGGGCATATTCGCCCGTCATCGTCGCCATTAGGAGCAGGGTTCTTTTTAGTAGCCAAGAAGGATGGTTCACTGAGACCTTGTATAGATTACCGCCTTCTAAATAAGATCACGGTTAAATTTCAGTACCCTTTGCCATTATTATCTGATTTGTTTGCTCGCATTAAGGGGGCTAGTTGGTTCACCAAGATAGATCTTCGTGGTGAGTATAATCTTGTGCGTATTAAGCGAGGCGATGAGTGGAAAACTGCATTTAATACGCCCGAGGGCCATTTTGAGTATCTAGTAATGCCATTCGGACTTGCCAATGCTCCATCAGTGTTTCAGTCCTTTATGCATGACATCTTCCGAGAGTACCTGGATAAATTCCTGATTGTGTACTTAGATGACATTTTGATCTTCTCGGATGATTGGGAGTCTCATGTGAAGCAGGTCAGAACGGTGTTTCAGGTCCTGCGTGCTAATTCTTTGTTTGTGAAGGGATCAAAGTGTCTCTTTGGTGTCCAGAAGGTTTCATTTTTGGGGTTCATCTTTTCCCCTTCTACTATTGAGATGGACCCTGTTAAGGTCCAAGCCATCCATAATTGGACTCAGCCGACATCTCTGAAAAGTCTGCAAAAGTTCCTGGGCTTTGCTAATTTTTATCGTCGCTTCATCTGCAATTTTTCTAGTATTGCTAAACCATTGACCGATTTGACCAAGAAAGGTGCTGATGTGGTCAATTGGTCTTCTGCTGCTGTGGAAGCTTTTCAAGAGTTGAAGCGTTGTTTTTCTTCTGCCCCTGTGTTGTGTCAACCAGATGTTTCGCTTCCGTTCCAGGTCGAGGTTGATGCTTCTGAGATTGGAGCAGGGGCTGTTTTGTCGCAGAGAAGTTCTGATTGCTCAGTGATGAAACCATGCGCCTTCTTTTCCAGGAAGTTTTCGCCTGCTGAGCGAAATTATGATGTGGGCAATCGAGAGTTGCTGGCCATGAAGTAGGCATTCGAGGAGTGGCGTCATTGGCTTGAAGGAGCTAAGCATCGCGTGGTGGTCTTGACTGATCATAAGAACTTGACTTATCTCGAGTCCGCCAAGCGGTTGAATCCTAGACAAGCTCGTTGGTCGTTGTTTTTTGCCCGTTTTGACTTTGTGATTTCATATCTTCCGGGCTCTAAAAATGTGAAGGCGGATGCTCTGTCTAGGAGTTTTGTGCCCGACTCTCCGGGTGTATCTGAGCCGGCGGGTATCCTCCTGATTTGCGGCGGGTGCTGCAAAAATTTCAGGCTGATAAACCTGATCGTTGCCCAGCGGAGAAACTGTTTGTCCCTGATAGGTGGACGAATAGAGTTATCTCTGAGGTTCATTGTTCGGTGTTGGCTGGTCATCCTGGAATCTTTGGTACCAGAGAGTTAGTGGCTAGATCCTTTTGGTGGCCATCTCTGTCGCGGGATGTGCGTACTTTTGTGCAGTCCTGTGGGATTTGTGCTCGGGCTAAGCCCTGCTGTTCTTGTGCCAGTGGGTTGCTTTTGCCCTTGCCGGTCCCGAAGAGACCTTGGACACATATCTCTATGGATTTTATTTCAGATCTTCCCGTCTCTCAAAAGATGTCAGTCATTTGGGTGGTCTGTGATCGCTTCTCTAAGATGGTCCATTTGGTACCCTTGTCTAAATTGCCTTCCTCCTCTGATTTGGTGCCATTGTTTTTCCAGCATGTGGTTCGTTTACATGGCATTCCAGAGAATATCGTTTCTGACAGAGGTTCCCAGTTTGTTTCGAGGTTTTGGCGAGCCTTTTGTGGTAGGATGGGCATTGACTTGTCTTTTTCCTCGGCTTTCCATCCTCAGACAAATGGCCAGACCGAACGAACCAATCAGACCTTGGAAACATATCTGAGATGCTTTGTTTCTGCTGATCAGGATGACTGGGTGTCCTTTTTGCCTTTGGCCGAGTTCGCCCTTAATAATCGGGCCAGCTCAGCTACCTTGGTTTCACCGTTTTTCTGCAACTCTGGGTTCCATCCTCGTTTCTCTTCAGGGCAGGTTGAGTCTTCGGACTGTCCTGGTGTGGATACTGTGGTGGACAGGTTGCAGCAGATTTGGACTCATGTAGTGGACAATTTGACCTTGTCCCAGGAGAAGGCTCAACGTTTCGCTAATCGCAGACGCTGTGTGGGTCCCCGACTTCGGGTTGGGGACTTGGTTTGGTTATCTTCTCGTCATATTCCTATGAAGGTTTCCTCTCCTAAGTTTAAACCTCATTTTATTGGTCCGTATAGGATTTCTGAGGTTCTTAATCCTGTGTCTTTTCGTCTGACCCTTCCAGATTCTTTTTACCATACATAACGTATTCCATAGGTCATTGTTGCGGAGATACGTGGCACCCGTGGTTCCATCTGTTGATCCTCCTGCCCCGGTTTTGGTGGAGGGGGAGTTGGAGTATATTGTGGAGAAGATTTTGGATTCTCGTGTTTCTAGACGGAAACTCCAGTATCTGGTTAAGTGGAAGGGTTATGCTCAGGAAGATAATTCCTGGGTCTTTGCCTCTGATGTCCATGCTCCCGATCTTGTTCGTGCCTTTCATATGGCTCATCCTGGTCGTCCTGGGAGCTCTGGTGAGGGTTCAGTGACCCCTCCTCAAGGGGGGGGTACTGTTGTGAATTCTGTGGCAGAGCTCCCTCTTGTGGTCACAAGTGGTACTTCGGCTGATTCTCTCTGTGAGCTTTCGTTGGTGGAGGAAAGTGGTACTGCGGCTTCTGAGTTTCCTTCCTCAGGTGATATGGTGAAGTCGTTAGGTGCTGCTCTATTTAACTCCACCTAGTGCTTTGATCCTGGCCTCCGGTCAATGTTCTAGTATTGGACCTGTCTCCTCCTGGATCGTTCCTGTGGCCTGCTGCTCTGCATAGCTAAGTTATTCTTTGCTATTTGTTTGCTGTTTTTTTCTGTCCAGCTTGTCTATTTGTTTTTTCCTGCTTGCTGGAAGCTCTGGGACGCAGAGGGTGTACCTCCGTGCCGTTAGTTCGGTACGGAGGGTCTTTTTGCCCCCTTTGCGTGGTTTTTGTAGGGTTTTGTGTTGACCGCAAAGTTACCTTTCCTATCCTCGCTCTGTTCAGAAAGTTGGGCCTCGCTTTGCTAAATCTATTTAATCTCTACGTTTGTCTTTTCATCTTAACTCACAGTCATTATATGTGAGGGGCTGCCTTTTCCTTTGGGGATATTTCTCTGAGGCAAGGTAGGCTTATTTTCTATCTTCAGGCTAGCTAGTTTCTCAGGCCGTGCCGAGTTGCATAGGGAGCGTTAGGCGCAATCCACGGCTGCCTTTTGTGTGGTTGGAGAGGATTAGGGATTGCGGTTAACAGAGTTCCCACGTCTCAGAGCTCGTTCTTGTTTTTTGGGTTATTGCCAGGTCACTGTATGTGCGCTGACCTCTATGTCCATTGTGGTACTGAATTACCTTTCATAACAGTAGAGGGGGCGACAGAGTACACCTTCTCAAAAAGAGAGAAGTGTATTGGATACACGAATTGCAGACTCTAACCCCTATGGGTCTGAATAGAGATAATGATATCCTATAATTTATGGCTTAATGTAATATAATCAGTGTTATCCAAATGTTTCTTATACCTTGTTATTCATGTTAAACTTGTGCTTCCATATAATTCATTGGACTAATTCCAATATTTCCTTTACAGAATCGTTTATATTAATATCTTGTGGCCAGGATCAGCACCCCTTCTCTCACTTATCCATCTATCACAGGGATAGAACACAGTAAATTACCATCACGCCTATGCAGAGTGGCACATTCACTTTCATCTATTGGGAAGCGTCACTGAACAGGCTCACTATTCTAGGAGCACACCATCCTCAATGCGCATGCCCCAAGTGGAACGCACTACTCCGCCCACTTTTCTTTAAATGGAACACACCAGGTCACAGACTCCCCGCGTCACTTCCGGGTAGGCGTTTCTGGCAGCGCGATCTCCTTGCAGCGCGCCTATATAAGGCTGCCCTCTGAGCACTTCCCTTACTCTCTGGACCAGCGGCGGATACCGCGTCCGTTACCGTGTCAGCCACCTGGTAAGCTACCTGGGCACACAGCAGCATCACCTCTTTAGGACGCTTTGCTCATATAAACTACAAATATCACCGCTTTAACCCCACAGTGCCGGTTCAGGCCTCCTTGTTTACCTACTGCTGCAAGCAGGGTATGTAATCCTTATATGGCACTACCCACCTGGATGGCATTATTTGACCGGACTTATGGAACAGTGGTCCTTCTTTCCTTTTTTTCCCCCCATGTGTCATTATAGGTTTCCTCCTTATCTATTACCCTAATGACCCATGACAACTTGTGATTGATGAGAGGGTATGTCCTTTGTTTGTTCTATTCAACCTTTTGCACCGGCCCCACTATCATTTTATCACGATCGCTGATCTCACGAAGTTGTGCTAAGTTATATCAGTGTCTCCTATCCTCACACTAGGGTTTTTCTATGATGTTTGTACTCGTACACAATAACCGTTTAAAGTCCAATGTTATTCTTGATCTTTATTTGTAACCGTATACTGCTATTTGCATGCATAAACTCGCCTAGCTTCCGACCCATCTGGGGATTCTCATTGTAAATACTTTATTTTCATTTTATTTTATTTATTGTTTTTTTCCTGTTATAGTAAATTGATAAAGGTTTATACTTGACTGAAACGTCAACTACTGTATGTACTCTCCATATAACTACTGTATGTACTCTCCATATTAAAATTTTCACTGCATCCCACCAAGTGTGTGCCAAGTCTATCTTCTACTCTAGGGTTATATGTGTGACCAGTAATAATGTAACATCTGTCCTGAAGGCAAGTCGCACCTAGGTGTTAATAGGTACTTCCTTGGGAATAGTAGAAATTCTGTCTCCAGATCTCACCAGAAGGTCTAGCTAGGGCCGAAAAGAAAAGCAGCATTTGGCACCTTCTAGGTCTTGGAGGGGAGATGCTAAATTGCGGCCTGAGGGAAGCTATCCCTGGGAACCATCTCATACATGTCTCCAGAGGAAAATAATATATATTCATTTGTAGAGTGGCCGTGCCCAATCAAACAGACCACAATTATGATATTGACCTGGGAGGCTGGTCTAGAAACCTGACCTCAGACCAAAGTTATAAATTTAGGCTTCAGACAGAGAATTGTGTTCACATGATGGGGGCAGCATGAGAGGCTGATGTGATCTAAGCTACCTTCTTCCTTCCCTCAGGGAGCAGAAAGCAACTACCAGTTAGATAATTTCTGTAAATCTTCTCCTGTTTATTTTGACATTGTTTGCATAAGTTGTATGTCTTTTATTATTTTATTTGTATACCTTTTTCTTATTGTAAGCATTGAACTTTATGCTATTAAAGTATAAAACTTTAACAAGTTGAACCTTGAATGTTCTAAAGGAATCCATAGCCAAAAGGTGTGTGAGCCTTAGGAGTGATAGACATATTTTTATTAGTATTATTAGTTCCAGGACTCATCACCTGTGTATTCGATAAGTGGTGGCAGAGCGTATGAGCGGGTGTGTGGCCGGGGTCGGTGTGTGATTTATGCTCCTATTACAACATAGGACAGAGGTTGAATGCTGCACTGAGAGTGGGGAGATAGATTAACCCTTGCAGGCACAACCCCAAGTCACGTGTGAGAGCAGGCACGTGACTTATAAGTGACACCACGGAGAAGGGATCCGTGACAGTGTCCATAAATATTGGAGCAGTTCGCAGATAAAGAGTGAATGTTTTATTGTCCTCTGATTGGGGTCTCCTTCTTTGTTATGATGCCCCATAAGGTCTGAAATGCAAATTCCTTAATTGATGTAAAAAGACATAAATCCATGCAACACGTTCATTCCTGCACTAAGTGTCTCAAAGTTTATCATGAGTTTATACTCCCAGATTCTCCTGTCTCTCTGAGATTTGAAGTTACCTTCAATACAAGCAATTTCAGGTCCATGGTGCAATGATTAGGCATGGAAAAATGTTTGGCTACAGGTAGATCCATGCTTTTTTCTCTTATTGTGTGGCGGTGAAAATGTATTCTTGTTCTCAGTTTTTGCCCTGTCTCCTCAACATACAGACCCCCAGTTGGACATTTAGTGCAAATAATTAAGTACACCACATTAGAAGGGAAGCAGCTGATAGTACCTGAGGTCTTGTAGTCCTGATGTGAATTGGGGATCATTATCTTGTCCATGGTCATTATAAACAGTAATTTCTACACTTTAAGGCTGGTTTCACATTTGCGTTTTTTGCCGCTGCATTTGTAACGCATATAAACGCATGCGTCGTGTTTTCCTATATTTAACATTAAAAACAGGTTAGGGTTAGGGGTAGGGTTAGGGGTAGGGCTAGGGGTAGGGTTAGGGTTGCACTTAGGGTTAGGGTTGCACTTAGGGTTAGGGTTGCACTTAGGGTTAGGGTTGCACTTAGGGTTAGGGTTGCACTTAGGGTTAGCGTTGCACTTAGGGTTAGCGTTGCACTTAGTAGGGTTGAGCGAAACGGGTCGAACATTTTCAAAAGTCGCCGACTTTTGGCTAAGTCGGGGTTTCATGAAACCCGATCCGACCCCTGTGCGGGGTCGGCCATGCGGTACGCGACTTTCGCGCCAAAGTCGCGTTTCAATGACGCGAAAAGCGCCATTTCTCAGCCAATGAAGGTAAACGCAGAGTGTGGGCAGCGTGATGACATAGGTCCTGGTCCCCACCATCTTAGAGAAGGGCATTGCAGTGATTGGCTTGCTGTCTGCGACGTCACAGGGGCTATAAAGAGGCGTTCCCGCCGACCGCCATCTTACTGCTGCTGATCTGAGCTTAGGGAGAGGTTGCTGCCGCTTTGTCAGAAGCAGGGATAGCGTTAGGCAGGGTCCATTAACCACAAAACCGCTTGTGCTGCAGCGATTTGCACTGTCCAACACCACCCTCGGTGTGCAGGGACAGTGTAAGTTTTTTTTTTTTTTTTTTTCCCCTCAGCGCTGTAGCTCATTGGGCTGCCCTAGAAGGCTCCCTGATAGCTGCATTGCTGTGTGTACGCCGCTGTGCAAACCAACTGCTTTTTTCAAAGCACAAATCCTCTTGTTCCTTCCTTTCTGCACAGCTATCTTTTTTGTTTGTCCACACTTTTTATTTCATTTGTGCATCAGTCCACTCCTTATTGCTGCCTGCCATACCTGGCTGAGATTACTGCAGGCAGGGAGATAGTAGCTGCCTGCCATACCTGGCTGAGATTACTGCAGGCAGGGAGATAGTAATTGTAGGACATTCCCTGTTTTTTTTTTTTTTTTTTTTTTGGTGGGAGATTAAGATTGGCAATTTGGCATTTCTGCTAGAGTGCCATCCCTGTGTGTGCCATCTCTCTCACATAGTGGGCCATAGAAAGCCTTTTCATTTTTCTGTATTTTTTTTTGTGGGGTGTATAAATTCTCCCTGATAAAAATACAGTGGGAGATTAATATTGGCCTTTGGGCTTGTGTGCCAGTCCTGAGTGTGCCATCTCTCTCACAAATAGTGGGCCATAGAAAGCCTATTTTTTTTTTTGGGGGGTTTTATAAATTCTCCCTGAAAAAAAGGGAGATTAATATTGGCCTCTGGGCTTGTGTGCCAGTCCTGAGCGTGCCATCTGTGCCAGCCCTGAGCGTGCCATCTCTCTCACAAATAGTGGGCCATAGAAAGCCTATTTATTTTTTTTTTTGGTTTTATAAATTCTCCCTGAAAAAAAGGGAGATTAATATTGGCCTCTGGGCTTGTGTGCCAGTCCTGAGCGTGCCATCTGTGCCAGCCCTGAGCGTGCCATCTCTCTCACAAATAGTGGGCCATAGAAAGCCTATTTAATTTTTTTTTTTGTTTTATAAATTTTCCCTGAAAAAAGGGAGATTAATATTGGCCTCTGGGCTTGTGTGCCAGTTGTGAGCGTGCCATCTGTGCCAGTCCTGAGCGTGCCATCTCTCTCACAAATAGTGGGCCATAGAAAGCCTATTTAAATTTTTTTTTGGTTTTATAAATTCTCCCAGAAAAAAAGGGAGATTAATATTGGCCTCTGGGCTTCTGTGCCAGTCCTGAGCGTGCCATCTGTGCCAGTCCTGAGCGTCCCATCTCTCTCACAAATAGTGGGCCATAGAAAGCCTATTTTATTTTTTTGGTGGGTTTTATAATTTCTCCCTGAAAAAAAGGGAGATTAATATTGGCCTCTGGGCTTGTGTGCCAGTCCTGAGCGTGCCATCTGTGCCAGCCCTGAGCGTGCCATCTCTCTCACAAATAGTGGGCCATAGAAAGCCTATTTATTTTTTTTTTTTGTTTTATAAATTTTCCCTGAAAAAAGGGAGATTAATATTGGCCTCTGGGCTTGTGTGCCAGTTGTGAGCGTGCCATCTGTGCCAGTCCTGAGCGTGCCATCTCTCTCACAAATAGTGGGCCATAGAAAGCCTATTTAAATATTTTTTTGGTTTTATAAATTCTCCCAGAAAAAAAGGGAGATTAATATTGGCCTCTGGGCTTCTGTGCCAGTCCTGAGCGTGCCATCTGTGCCAGTCCTGAGCGTCCCATCTCTCTCACAAATAGTGGGCCATAGAAAGCCTATTTTATTTTTTTTTTGGGTTTTAGAAATTCTCCCTGGAAAAAAAAAGGGAGATTAATATTGCCCTTTGGGCTTGTGTGCCAGTACTAAGCGTTCCATCTCTCTCTCTCTCTCTCTCAGTCAGTGGGCCATAGAACGCCTATTTTTGGTTTTATTTGTTTTATAAATTCTCCCTGAAAAAATCATTTTATTTTATTTGGTTTCTAAATTCTTCCTGATAAAATCTTTTTTTTTTTATTATTTTTTTTTCTAAAGTCTCCCTGAAAAAAAAAAAAAAAAACAGTGGGAGATTAATATTGGCCTTTCTGCTTGTGTGCCAGTCTTGACTCCTGGGTGTGCCATCTCTCTCTCTCTCTCTCTCTCTCTCTCTCTCCAATTGTGGTCCATAGAAAGCCTATATTTTTTTTCCTTGATTTGGGTTCTAAAATCTACCAGAGAAAATAACTACATCAATCATTGGTAGAAAAATATTGGCCTCTGGGTTTGTGTGCCACTCCTGACTCCTGTGTGCGTCATCTCTCAGTCAGTGGGCCATAGAACGCCTATTTTTGTTTTTATTTGTTTTATAAATTCTCCCTGAAAAAATCATTTTATTTTATTTGGTTTCTAAATTCTTCCTGATAAAATCATATTTTTTTTATTATTTTTTTTTCTAAAGTCTCCCTGAAAAAAAAAAAAAAAAACAGTGGGAGATTAATATTGGCCTTTCTGCTTGTGTGCCAGTCTTGACTCCTGGGTGCGTCATCTCTCAGTCAGTGGGCCATAGAACGCCTATTTTTGGTTTTATTTGTTTTCTAAATTCTCCCTGAAAAAATCATTTTATTTTATTTGGTTTCTAAATTCTTCCTGATAAAATCACATTTTTTTTATTATTTTTTTTTCTAAAGTCTCCCTGAAAAAAAAAAAAAAAAACAGTGGGAGATTAATATTGGCCTTTCTGCTTGTGTGCCAGTCTTGACTCCTGGGTGCGTCATCTCTCAGTCAGTGGGCCATAGAACGCCTATTTTTGGTTTTATTTGTTTTCTAAATTCTCCCTGAAAAAATCATTTTATTTTATTTGGTTTCTAAATTCTTCCTGATAAAATCACATTTTTTTTATTATTTTTTTTTCTAAAGTCTCCCTGAAAAAAAAAAAAAAAAACAGTGGGAGATTAATATTGGCCTTTCTGCTTGTGTGCCAGTCTTGACTCCTGGGTGCGTCATCTCTCAGTCAGTGGGCCATAGAACGCCTATTTTTGGTTTTATTTGTTTTCTAAATTCTCCCTGAAAAAATGATTTTATTTTATTTGGTTTCTAAATTCTTCCTGATAAAATCACATTTTTTTTATTATTTTTTTTTCTAAAGTCTCCCTGAAAAAAAAAAAAAAAAAACAACCAAAAAAAACAGTGGGAGATTAATATTGGCCTTTCTGCTTGTGTGCCAGTCTTGACTCCTGGGTGTGCCATCTCTCTCTCTCTCTCTCTCTCTCTCTCTCTCTCTCCAATTGTGGTCCATAGAAAGCCTATATTTTTTTTCCTTGATTTGGGTTCTAAAATCTACCAGAGAAAATAACTACATCAATCATTGGTAGAAAAATATTGGCCTCTTGGTTTGTGTGCCACTCCTGACTCCTGTGTGCGTCATCTCTCAGTCAGTGGGCCATAGAACGCCTATTTTTGTTTTTATTTGTTTTATAAATTCTCCCTGAAAAAATCATTTTATTTTATTTGGTTTCTAAATTCTTCCTGATAAAATCATATTTTTTTTATTATTTTTTTTTCTAAAGTCTCCCTGAAAAAAAAAAAAAAAAAAAAAAAAAAAAAACAGTGGGAGATTAATATTGGCCTTTCTGCTTGTGTGCCAGTCTTGACTCCTGGGTGTGCCATCTCTCTCTCTCTCTCTCTCTCTCTCCAATTGTGGTCCATAGAAAGCCTACATTTTTTTTCCTTGATTTGGGTTCCAAAATCTACCAGAGAAAATAACTCCATCAATCATTGGTAGAAAAATATTGGCCTCTGGGCTTGTGTGCCACTCCTGATTCCTGTGTGCGTCATCTCTCACTCAGTGGCCCATAGAAAGCATATAGTTTGTTACATTTGTTTTCTAAATTCTCCCTGCAAAAATCTTTTTTTTTTTTTGGGGGGGGTTTCTAAAGTGTTCCTGAAAAAAATAAAAATAAAAAAAAAATAATAGTGTGACATTAATATTAACATTTGTGCTTCAGTGACAGTCCTGCGTGTGGGGCATCTCTCTAATTTGCAGCCACCAAAAAAAGAGTGTGTAACATTGGGCCTGATTTTCGCTGTGGTCTCACCAACCTGTAAAGGGGTAGCTAAATCATACTGAAGTTATAGCTCACCGTGTAAGTTGTGTGACTGCAACAAATAACGTTAGTTTGGTTACGTTTTTAAAACAATGAGGAAGTCTAGTGGAAGAGGTCGTGGCCGGGGGCGTTCATTGTCAGCTGGTAATGAGGGTAGTGGTAGTGGTGGAGCATCAGGTGGTCGTGGGGGAAAAAATATTGCACCTAAGTCTGGAGCTGTGGAGCCAGGTTCGTCGTCCGGCTACACAAGGCCTCGAACGCTCCCTTTTCTGGGATTAGGAAAACCGCTTTTAAAGCCGGAGCAGCAAGAGCAAGTTTTGGCTTATCTTGCTGACTCAGCCTCTAGCTCTTTTGCCTCATCTCGTGAAACTGGTAAAAGTAAAAGCAGCGCGTCGTTAGTGGATGTTCACGGTCAGGGACAAGTCACTTCCTTGTCCTCTTCAGCAAAAACAACAACAGAGAAGAATGCAGCAGGCGACACAACGGGTTACTCCATGGAGCTCTTTACACATACCGTCCCTGGCTTAGAAAGTGAAGCAGTTAACAGTCCATGCCCATTACAAATTGAATCTGACATGGAGTGCACTGACGCACAGCCACAGCCAGACTACTATGCTGGTCCTTTGACTCAGACCACAACATTGCCCTCGCAGGGTGCTGATCAAGAATCAGACCCTGATGAGACTATGTTGCCCCATCACGAACGCTATACCACCGAACGACACGGTGACACAGACGAAGTTGCGCAGGAGGTACAAGAAGAGTTATTAGATGACCCAGTTCTTGACCCCGATTGGCAGCCATTGGGGGAACAGGGTGCAGGCGGCAGCAGTTCTGAAGCAGAGGAGGAGGAGGGGCCGCAGCAGGCATCAACATCGCCACAGGTTCCATCTGCCGGGCCCGTATCTTGCCCAAAACGCGTGGCAAAGCCAAAACCTGGTGGAGGACAGCGTGGCCATCCGGTTAAAGCTCAGTCTGCAATGCCTGAAAAGGTATCCGATGCTAGAAAGAGTGCAGTCTGGCATTTTTTTAAACAACATCCAATTGATCAGCGCAAAGTCATCTGTCAAAAATGTTCTACTTCCTTAAGCAGAGGTCAGAATCTGAAAAGTCTCAATACTAGTTGCATGCATAGACATTTAACCACCATGCATTTGAAAGCTTGGACTAACTACCAAACGTCCCTTAAGGTTGTTGCACCCTCGGCCAATGAAGCTAGTCATCAACGCAACATCCCTTCCGGCAGTGTAGGACCACCATTTAGCGCACCACCTGCTGTATCTGTGCAGGTATCTTTGCCAGGCCAAAGCAGTCAGGGTCAGGGAATCACCAGTTTCGTAGTAGGAAACACTGCATCTAGGGCACCGGCGGCAACAATACCATCTCCCACCGTCTCTCAGTCTGCCATGTCCACCGGCACCCCCGCTAGTTCCACGATCTCCAGCTCTCCAGTCCAGCTCACCCTACATGAGACTATGGTTAGAAAAAGGAAATACTTAGCCTCGCATCCGCGTACACAGGGTTTGAACGCCCACATAGCTAGACTAATCTCGTTAGAGATGATGCCCTACCGGTTAGTTGAAAGCGAAGCTTTCAAAGACCTGATGGACTACGCTGTACCACGCTACGAGCTACCCAGTCGACACTTTTTTTCCAGAAAAGCCATCCCAGCCCTCCACCAGCATGTTAAAGAGCGCATCGTCCATGCACTCAGGCAATCTGTGAGCACAAAGGTGCACCTGACAACAGATGCATGGACCAGTAGGCATGGCCAGGGACGTTACGTGTCCATCACGGCACACTGGGTAAATGTGGTGGATTCAGGGTCCACAGGGGACAGCAAGTTTGGGACAGTTCTGCCTAGCCCACGGTCTAGTAAACAGTTGTCTGTAGCCGTTCGCACCCCCTCCTCCTCCTCCTCCTCCTCCTCGTCCTCCTGCAGAAGCAAGAGCTCGTCCACAGACCGCAGTCGCACAAACACTCCATCCGCACCTGCCACTGTTGCACACCAGGTCTCCCATTATGGGGCAGCTACTGGCATACGTCAGCAGGCTGTATTGGCTATGAAGTGTTTGGGCGACAATAGACACACCGCGGAAGTTCTGTCCGAGTTCTTGCAGCAAGAAACGCAGTCGTGGCTGGGCACTGTAGATCTTGAGGCAGGCAAGGTAGTGAGTGATAACGGAAGGAATTTCATGGCTGCCATCTCCCTTTCCCAACTGAAACACATTCCTTGCCTGGCTCACACCTTAAACCTGGTGGTGCAGTGCTTCCTGAAAAGTTATCCGGGGTTATCCGACCTGCTCCTCAAAGTGCGTGGACTTTGCGCACATATCCGCCGTTCGCCTGTACACTCCAGCCGTATGCAGACCTATCAGCGTTCTTTGAACCTTCCCCAGCATCGGCTAATCATAGACGTTGCAACAAGGTGGAACTCAACACTGCACATGCTTCAGAGACTGTGCGAACAGAGGCGGGCTGTTATGTTTTTGTGGGAGGATACACATACACGGGCAGGCAGTAGGATGGCAGACATGGAGTTGTCAGGTGTGCAGTGGTCGAAGATTCAAGACATGTGTCAAGTCCTTCAGTGTTTTGAGGAATGCACACAGCTGGTTAGTGCAGACAACGCCATAATAAGCATGAGCATCCCCCTAATGCGTCTGCTGATGCAAAGTTTGACGCACATAAAGGATCAGGCGTCTGCACCAGAGGAAGAGGAAAGCCTTGATGACAGTCAGCGATTGTCTGGTCAGGGCAGTGTACATGACGAGGTACCGGGCGAAGAGGAGGTGGAGGATGAGGAGGATGATGGGGATGAGTATATTTTTAATGAGGAAGCTTTCCCGGGGGCACGGGAAATTGGTGGCGTGGCAAGGCCGGGTTCTGGTTTTTTGAGGGACACAAGTGACGTAGATTTGCCTGCAACTGCCCCTCAACCAAGCACAACCGCAGATTTGACAACGGGAACTTTGGCCCACATGGCGGATTATGCCTTGCGTATCCTCAAAAGGGACACACGCATTACAAAAATGATGAACGATGACGATTACTGGTTGGCCTGCCTCCTTGATCCTCGCTATAAAGGCAAATTGCAAAATATTATGCCACATGAGAACTTGGAACTAATATTAGCAACAAAACAATCAACTCTTGTTGACCGTTTGCTTCTGGCATTCCCTGCACACAGCGCCCGTGATCGTTCTCACACGAGCTCCAGGGGCCAGCAGACCAGAGGTGTTAGAGGGGCAGAAATCAGAAGTGGCGTTGGCCAGAGGGGTTTTCTGACCAGGTTGTGGAGTGATTTTTCTATGACCGCAGACAGGACAGGTACTGCAGCATCAATTCAAAGTGACAGGAGACAACATTTGTCCAGTATGGTTACAAACTATTTTTCATCCCTTATCGACGTTCTCCCTCAACCGTCATTCCCATTTGATTACTGGGCATCCAAATTAGACACCTGGCCAGAATTGGCAGAATATGCATTGCAGGAGCTTGCTTGCCCGGCAGCTAGTGTCCTATCAGAAAGAGTATTCAGTGCTGCAGGTTCAATACTAACAGAAAAAAGGACTCGTCTGGCTACCCAAAATGTAGATGATCTAACCTTCATTAAAATGAACCACAACTGGATTTCAAAATCTTTTGCCCCACCCTGCCCGGCTGACACCTAGCTTTCCTATGAAAAGGTCTTGCCTGTGGACTATTCTGAATGACTTTTCCAATCTCGTAATTTTCTTCACCTGATTGTCCAGCATACGACATGTTTCCACCTCACGAAATGGCCAAACTCCCCACACGGGGCCGTGCTATCGCCACTTTGCGCTTGGACCCTTGAGAGTGCTGTTTGTCTGAAGAGGTGGGTGTGGCCGCTTTTGGTCGACGGCACTGCCACTGGGTCCCTCATAGTACAATAAAGTGTCTCTGGCGGTGGTGGTGCGCACCCAACGTCAGACACACCGTTGTAATATGAGGGGCCCTGTGCCTGTAACGCCGGCCACAAGACAGTTCCCCCCCCCAGCTCAAACAGTGCTCTACCACTAGCAAAATTATCTCTCACAGCTTCACCAATGTGTAGTCTAGGCGCTGACATCCTTCAATGCCTGGCACTGACAATACCATTGTTTTGACATTTTTGTTATGTTAGGCCTTCGAAGCCTGTCTGCGGTCCCTTCTTTCTACAACTACTACACTGACCAGGCCACTGCTGGCCGTGTTACCCTGGAACCAATTTAAAAGTGCCTACAGTCAGCCCAATTTTGTTATGTTAGGCCTTCGAAGACTGTCTGCCGTCACTCCTTCCACTAGACTTCCACTGACCATACACTGCTGCCCATGTACCCCTGGAACCAATTTAAAGTGCCTACAGCCAGCCCAATTTTGTTATGTTAGGCCTTCGAAGCCTGTCTGCGGTCACTCCTTCCACTAGACTTCCACTGACCAGACCACTGCTGCCCGTGTACCCCTGGAACCAATTTAAAAGTGCCTACAGCCAGCCCAAGTTTGTTATGTTAGGCCTTGGAAGCCTGTCTGCGGTCACTCCTTCCACTAGACTTCCACTGACCAGACCACTGCTGCCCGTGTACCCCTGGAACCAATTTAAAAGTGCCTACAGCCAGCCCAAGTTTGTTATGTTAGGCCTTGGAAGCCTGTCTGCGGTCACTCCTTCCACTAGACTTCCACTGACCAGACCACTGCTGCCCGTGTACCCCTGGAACCAATTTAAAAGTGCCTACAGCCAGCCCAAGTTTGTTATGTTAGGCCTTGGAAGCCTGTCTGCGGTCACTCCTTCCACTAGGCCTCCACTGACCACACCACTGCTGTCCGTGTACCCCTGGAACCAATTTAAAATTGCCTACAGCCATGTGTTATTATTTTAGGCCTTCGATGCCTGTCTGCGGTCACTCCTTCCACTAGGCCTCCACTGACCACACCACTGCTGTCCGTGTACCCCTGGAACCAATTTAAAATTGCCTACAGCCAGCCCAATTTTTTTATTTTAGGCCTTCGATGCCTGTCTGCGGTCCATTCTTTCAACTACTACTACACTGACCAGGTCACTGCTGCCCGTGTACCCCTGGAACCAATTTAAAATTGCCTACAGCCATGTGTTATTATTTTAGGCCTTCTATGCCTGTCTGCGGTCCATTCTTTCAACTACAACTACACTGACCAGGTCACTGCTGCCCGTGTACCCCTGGAACCAATTTAAAAGTGCCTACAGCCAGCCCAAGTTTGTTATGTTAGGCCTTGGAAGCCTGTCTGCGGTCACTCCTTCCACTAGACTTCCACTGACCAGACCACTGCTGCCCGTGTACCCCTGGAACCAATTTAAAATTGCCTACAGCCAGCCCAATTTTTTTATTTTAGGCCTTCGATGCCTGTCTGCGGTCCATTCTTTCAACTACTACTACACTGACCAGGTCACTGCTGCCCGTGTACCCCTGGAACCAATTTAAAATTGCCTACAGCCAGCCCAATTTTTTTATTTTAGGCCTTCGATGCCTGTCTGCGGTCCATTCTTTCAACTACTACTACACTGACCAGGTCACTGCTGCCCGTCTACCCCTGGAACCAATTTAAAATTGCCTACAGCCATGTGTTATTATTTTAGGCCTTCGATGCCTGTCTGCGGTCACTCCTTCCACTAGGCCTCCACTGACCACACCACTGCTGTCCGTGTACCCCTGGAACCAATTTAAAATTGCCTACAGCCATGTGTTATTATTTTAGGCCTTCGATGCCTGTCTGCGGTCACTCCTTCCACTAGGCCTCCACTGACCACACCACTGCTGTCCGTGTACCCCTGGAACCAATTTAAAATTGCCTACAGCCATGTGTTTTTATTTTAGGCCTTCGATGCCTGTCTGCGGTCCATTCTTTCAACTACTACTACACTGACCAGGGCACTGCTGGCCGTGTACCCCTGGAACCAACATCAGAAAATATAAAAATAAGTATTTTGCTTATAAAAAAGAAAATACTGGTGAGATATCAAATGCAGACATTTTAACATTAAAAACAAACACACAACTAAAATCTGGTACAGTACTAAAAATGGCCACCAGCTACAATTACTTTCTCCTGCAAGTAGTTAACTGAAAGTTTTTTTAAATTGAAAACACACATATGGCATCCACCGAGTGTTGTCCTGTCGCGTCTTCTTTATATTATTGCCGAGAAGATGCAAAATAATGAAAATAATAAAATCATTAATTACCAAAATAATAGAGAAAGTCAACACCACATTGCAAATAAACATTCATTCCAAATAAAGAAGCAGGGCGCGTCCGAGGGTGAGTATATACCTAATAAGAATCTAATCACCCTCGGACGCGCAATGCTTATTTCCAACAGCCTTCCTTCCTAAGAATCATCCCTTCCGTGGTGTAGAGAGACGTTGTGTTACACTCCAAGGTGTTCCCCAGGTTGCCTTTCCTGAGCTTCGATCTACCGGCTCTCGTTTAGTAGTTGTTGGAAACTACGCTGCATTAGGCCTTCAAATTGGGTATGGGGTGTAGAGAGATGGTGTGTTCCACTCCAAGGTGTTCCCCAGGTTGCCTTTCCTGAGCTTCGATCTTCCGGCTCTCGTTTAGTAGTTCTTGGAAACTACACTGCATTAGGCCTTCAAATTGGGTATGGGGTGTAGAGAGAGGGTGTGTTACACTCCAAGGTGTTCCCCAGGTTGCCTTTCCTGAGCTTCGATATTCCGGCTCTCGTTTAGTAGTTGTCGGAAACTACGCTGCATTAGGCCTACAAATTGGGTATGGGGTGTAGAGAGAGGGTGTGTTACACTCCAAGGTGTTCCCCAGGTTGCCTTTCCTGAGCTTCGATCTTCATGCTCTCGTTTAGTAGTTGTCGGAAACTACGCTGCATTAGGCCTACAAATTGGGTATGGGGTGTAGAGAGAGGGTTTGTTACACTCCAAGGTGTTCCCCAGGTTGCCTTTCCTGAGCTTCGATCTTCCGGCTCTCGTTTAGTAGTTGTTGGAAACTACGCTGCATTAGGCCTTCAAATTGGGTATGGGGTGTAGCGAGAGGGTGTGTTACACTCCAAGGTGTTCCCCAGGTTGCCTTTCCTGAGCTTCGATCTTCCGGCTCTCGTTTAGTAGTTCTTGGAAACTACACTGCATTAGACCTTCAAATTGGGTATGGGGTGTAGAGAGAGGGTGTGTTACACTCTAAGGTGTTCCCCAGGTTTCCTTGCCATTGCTTCGGTCTTCCGACTCTCGTTTAGTAGTTGTAGAAAAGTACACTGCATTAGGCCATACAAAATGGGTATGGGGTGGAGAGAGATGGTGTGTTACACTCCAAGGTGTTCCCCAGGTTGCCTTTCCTGAGCTTCTATCTTCAGGCTCTCATTAAATTGTGGTTAAATGGAACAACTGCATTTGGCGTACTAGTTGGTTTGGGGCCTACTATCGGTGTCTGCCACTCCTTGCTGTTCTCCTCCACTGAACAAAGCTGTGCCGCCTGTTTACTACGGTTGCCAATTTTGAACTGCATTTCGACTACTTACTGATTTGGCCCTACTCTCTGTGTCAGCCTCTCATTCCAGTTGTCCTCCACTGCAATGCCCCCTGGTTATTCCTGTGTTACCAATTTTGAACTGCATTTAGCCCACTTTCTTCTTTGGGCCTATATCTGTGTTTCCACTTCATCGTGCCCATTGCCCAGCCAGTGATAGATGAGTCTGCTGGTACATTGACCCATAACGCAACATTCCCCGTGCACGCTACACAACAACATTGTGACCCTGCTGAAAGTCAGGTTGCTCTTCCCGCATACCATACCACCTTACACGGGGACAAAGAGGAAGGTGCAGATGAAAGTGCAGGTTCCTTCATCAGGTGGGGGGAGGAATACTAGTTGGCGACGTCACTGGCACAGGGCCTCTCATAGTACGCAAAAGTGTTGCTGCCGGTGGGAGGCGCCCCCGCCGTGCAAACACACCGCTGTACTTTGAGGGGCCCTGTGCCAGTGCCAATGCCAACGAGTGGGCCCCCCCTGCTTGCTCAGGTTCACAGCACTTGCAAAGTTGAAATACTTACCTCTCCCTGCTCCACTGCCGTGACGTGGTCCAGATTTCCTGGGCCCACTAATTACTTGAACCAGCCCTACCCCCCACAACTTTAGCCAAATGACCCCCAATTTCAAATGCCTTCCAATTATTATAAGGTAAATTACGCTTGACAAGCTT
Organism: Ranitomeya imitator; assembly: GCF_032444005.1. Classification (NCBI taxonomy): domain Eukaryota; kingdom Metazoa; phylum Chordata; class Amphibia; order Anura; family Dendrobatidae; genus Ranitomeya; species Ranitomeya imitator. Next base: position 283,342,322 of record NC_091286.1, read on the forward strand.
CATTAAGAAGAATGGATGGTTTTGACATTAAAATGGGCACTCTAGGTGTTTTCCTGGCCCCCACTCACTGCCGACTATGCTGCCCCATTGACTTGCATTGGGTTTCGTGTTTCGGTCGATCCCGACTTTACGTCATAATCGGCCGATTTCACTCGACCCGACTTTGGACATAGTCGGGTTTCGCAAAACCCGGCTCGACTCTAAAAAGGTCAAGGTCGCTCAACTCTAGCACTTAGGGTTAGCGTTGCACTTAGGGTTAGCGTTGCACTTAGGGTTAGGGTTGCACTTAGGGTTGCACTTAGGGTTAGGGTTGCACTTAGAGATAGGGTTGCACTTTGGGTTGCACTTAGGTCTAGGGTTGCTCTTAGGGCTAGGGTTAGATTTAGGGTTACAATTAGGATTGGGGTTACAATTAGGGTTAGGGTTAGAATTAGGGCTAGAGTTGGAATTAGGGTTAGGGTTACAATTAGGATTAGGGTTAGAATTAGGGCTAGAGTTGGAATTAGGGTTAGAATTAGGCTACATGCACACGAATGTAGCGGATTTGGCTGCGGATCCGCAGCGAATTGGTCGCTGCGGATTCGTAGCAGTTTTCCATTACGTTTACAGTACCACGTAAACCTATGGAAAACCAAATCCGCTGTGCCCATGGTGCGGAAAGTACAGCGCGGAAACGCTGCGTTGTATTTTCCGCAACATGTCAATTCTTTGTGCAGATTCCGCAGCGTTTTACACCTGCTCCATAATAGGAATCCGCAGGTGAAATCCACACAAAAAACACTGGAAATGCACGGTAAATCCGCAGGTAAAGCACAGTGCATTTTACCTGCAGATTTTTCAAAAACGGTGCAGAAAAATCCCCACACAAATCCGCAACGTGGGCACATAGCTGTTATGACCTGGTGGTTAGGACAACAATGGACCTAGTGGTTAAGAGCACACAGAAAAAACCTGATAGTGACAAAAATACAGGACAAGCTCTGGGAAGTGGAAACTCTGCTGACCGCAATCCCTAATCCTATCACACACACTAGAAATAGCTGTGGATTGCGCCTAACGCTCCCTATGCAACTCGGCACAGCCTAAGAACTAGCTAGCCCTAAAGGAGGAAAACAAAGCCTACCTTGCCTCAGAGAAAATTCCCCAAAGGAAAAGGCAGCCCCCCACATTTATTGACTGTGAAACAAGATGAAAATCACAAACACAGAGATGAAATAGATTTAGCAAAGAGAGGCCCGACTTACTGAACAGACAGAGAGAGGATAGGAAAGGTAACTTTGCGGTCAACACAAAACCCTACAAAAAACCACGCCGAGGGTACAAGACCTCCGCACCGACTCACGGGGCGAAGGCGCCCCCTCGACGTCCCAGAGCTTCCAGCAGCAGGACAAAAATCAAATAGCAAACTGGACAGGAAAATAGCAAACAGTAAAATTCAAGCAGGAACTTAGCTTCTGATAGAGTAGACAGGTCACCAGCAAGATCCTGGAGCGGACTAGACCAATACTGAAACATTGACAGGTGGCATGGAGCAATGAACTAAGTGGAGTTAAATAGAGCAGCCAGCCAACGAATTAGCCTCGTCACCTGTGAAAGGAAACTCAGAAGCAGCAGCACCACTCACCGCCACCAAAGGAAGTTCATGGACAGAACTAGCCAAAATACCATTCATGACCACAGGAGGGAGCTTGACAACAGAGTTCACAACAGTACCCCCCCTTGAGGAGGGGTCACCGAACCCTCACCAGAGCCCCCAAGCCGACCAGGATGAGCCAAATGAAAGGCACGAACCAGATCGGCAGCATGAACATCAGAGGCAAAAACCCAGGAATTATCTTCCTGACCATAACCCTTCCACTTGACCAGATACTGGAGTTTCCGTCTCGAAATACGGGAATCCAAAATCTTCTCCACCACATACTCCAACTCCCCCCCAACCAACACCGGGGCAGGAGGATCAACGGATGGAACCACAGGCGCCAGGTATCTCCGCAGCAATGACTTATGGAACACATTATGGATGGCAAAGGAAGCTGGGAGAGCGAAACGAAATGACACAGGATTAACATAGTAACATAGTAACATAGTTAGTAAGGCCGAAAAAAGACATTTGTCCATCCAGTTCAGCCTATATTCCATCATAATAAATCCCCAGATCTACGTCCTTCTACAGAACCTAATAATTGTATGATACAATATTGTTCTGCTCCAGGAAGACATCCAGGCCTCTCTTGAACCCCTCGACTGAGTTCGCCATCACCACCTCCTCAGGCAAGCAATTCCAGATTCTCACTGCCCTAACAGTAAAGAATCCTCTTCTATGTTGGTGGAAAAACCTTCTCTACTCCAGACGCAAAGAATGCCCCCTTGTGCCCGTCACCTTCCTTGGTATAAACAGATCCTCAGCGAGATATTTGTATTGTCCCCTTATATACTTATACATGGTTATTAGATCGCCCCTCAGTCGTCTTTTTTCTAGACTAAATAATCCTAATTTCGCTAATCTATCTGGGTATTGTAGTTCTCCCATCCCCTTTATTAATTTTGTTGCCCTCCTTTGTACTCTCTCTAGTTCCATTATATCCTTCCTGAGCACCGGTGCCCAAAACTGGACACAGTACTCCATGTGCGGTCTAACTAGGGATTTGTACAGAGGCAGTATAATGCTCTCATCATGTGTATCCAGACCTCTTTTAATGCACCCCATGATCCTGTTTGCCTTGGCAGCTGCTGCCTGGCACTGGCTGCTCCAGGTAAGTTTATCATTAACTAGGATCCCCAAGTCCTTCTCCCTGTCAGATTTACCCAGTGGTTTCCCGTTCAGTGTGTAATGGTGATATTGATTCCCTCTTCCCATGTGTATAACCTTACATTTATCATTGTTAAACCTCATCTGCCACCTTTCAGCCCAAGTTTCCAACTTATCCAGATCCATCTGTAGCAGAATACTATCTTCTCTTGTATTAACTGCTTTACATAGTTTTGTATCATCTGCAAATATCGATATTTTACTGTGTAAACCTTCTACCAGATCATTAATGAATATGTTGAAGAGAACAGGTCCCAATACTGACCCCTGCGGTACCCCACTGGTCACAGCGACCCAGTTAGAGACTATACCATTTATAACCACCCTCTGCTTTCTATCACTAAGCCAGTTACTAACCCATTTACACACATTTTCCCCCAGACCAAGCATTCTCATTTTGTGTACCAACCTCTTGTGCGGCACGGTATCAAACGCTTTGGAAAAATCGAGATATACCACGTCCAATGACTCACCGTGGTCCAGTCTATAGCTTACCTCTTCATAAAAACTGATTAGATTGGTTTGACAGGAGCGATTTCTCATAAACCCATGCTGATATGGAGTTAAACAGTTATTCTCATTGAGATAATCCAGAATAACATCCCTCAGAAACCCTTCAAATATTTTACCAACAATAGAGGTTAGACTTACTGGCCTATAATTTCCAGGTTCACTTTTAGAGCCCTTTTTGAATATTGGCACCACATTTGCTATGCGCCAGTCCTGCGGAACAGACCCTGTCGCTATAGAGTCACTAAAAATAAGAAATAATGGTTTATCTATTACATTACTTAGTTCTCTTAGTACTCGTGGGTGTATGCCATCCGGACCCGGAGATTTATCTATTTTAATCTTATTTAGCCGGTTTCGCACCTCTTCTTGGGTTAGATTGGTGACCCTTAATATAGGGTTTTCATTGTTTCTTGGGATTTCACCTAGCATTTCATTTTCCACCGTGAATACCGTGGAGAAGAAGGTGTTTAATATGTTAGCTTTTTCCTCGTCATCTACAACCATTCTTTCCTCACTATTTTTTAAGGGGCCTACATTTTCAGTTTTTATTCTTTTACTATTGATATAGTTGAAGAACAGTTTGGGATTAGTTTTACTCTCCTTAGCAATGTGCTTCTCTGTTTCCTTTTTGGCAGCTTTAATTAGTTTTTTAGATAAAGTATTTTTCTCCCTATAGTTTTTTAGAGCTTCAATGGTGCCATCCTGCTTTAGTAGTGCAAATGCTTTCTTTTTACTGTTAATTGCCTGTCTTACTTCTTTGTTTAGCCACATTGGGTTTTTCCTATTTCTAGTCCTTTTATTCCCACAAGGTATAAACCGCTTACACTGCCTATTTAGGATGTTCTTAAACATTTCCCATTTATTATCTGTATTCTCATTTCTGAGGATATTGTCCCAGTCTACCAGATTAAGGGCATCTCTAAGCTGTTCAAACTTTGCCTTCCTAAAGTTCAATGTTTTTGTGACTCCCTGACAAGTCCCCCTAGTGAAAGACAGGTGAAACTGTACAATATTGTGGTCGCTATTTCCTAGATGCCCGACCACCTGCAGATTTGTTATTCTGTCAGATCTATTAGATAGTATTAGGTCTAAAAGTGCTGCTCCTCTGGTTGGATTCTGCACCAATTGTGAAAGATAATTTTTCTTGGTTATTAGCAGAAACCTGTTGCCTTTATGGGTTTCACAGGTTTCTGTTTCCCAGTTAATATCCGGGTAGTTAAAGTCCCCCATAACCAGGACCTCATTATGGGTTGCAGCTTCATCTATCTGCTTTAGAAGTAGACTTTCCATGCTTTCTGTTATATTTGGGGGTTTGTAACAGACCCCAATGAGAATTTTGTTACCATTTTTCCCTCCATGAATTTCAACCCATATGGACTCGACATCCTCATTCCCTTCGCTAATATCCTCCCTTAAAGTGGACTTTAGACAAGACTTTACATAGAGACAAACCCCTCCTCCTCTCCGATTTTTACGATCCTTTCTAAACAGACTGTAACCCTGTAAGTTAACTGCCCAGTCATAGCTTTCATCTAACCATATCTCGGTTATTCCCACTATGTCAAAGTTACCTGTAGATATTTCTGCTTCTAGTTCTTCCATCTTGTTTGTCAGGCTTCTGGCGTTTGCGAGCATGCAGTTTAGAGGATTTTGTTTTGTTCCAATCTCCTCACTGTGGATTGTTTTAGAAATGTTCTTACCTCCCTTCTGAGTATGTTTTCCTGGGTCGTCTTTGTTCGAGTCTAATGTTTTTCTTCCCGTCCCCTCTTCTTCTAGTTTAACGCCCTCCTGATGAGTGTAGCGAGTCTTCTGGCGAATGTGTGTTTCCCAGGTTTGTTGAGAATTAAGAATCTCAGAAATCTTATACGGACCAATGAAACGAGGCTTAAACTTAGGAGAGGAAACCTTCATAGGAACATAACGACACGACAACCAAACCAAATCCCCAACACGAAGTCGGGGACACACACAGCGCCGGCGGTTAGCGAAAAGTTGAGCCTTCTCCTGGGACAATGTCAAATTGTCCACCACATGAGTCCAAATCTGCTGCAACCTGTCCACCATAGTATCTACACCAGGAAAGTCCGAAGACTCAACCTGCCCTGAAGAGAAACGAGGATGGAAACCAGAATTGCAGAAAAACGGCAAAACCAAAGTAGCTGAGCTGGTCCGATTATTAAGGGCGAACTCAGCCAACGGCAAAAAGGACACCCAATCATCCTGATCAGCAGAAACAAAGCATCTCAGATATGTTTCCAAAGTCTGATTAGTTCGTTCGGTTTGGCCATTTGTCTGAGGATAGAAAGCCGAGGAAAAAGACAAATCAATGCCCATCCTAGCACAAAAGGATCGCCAAAACCTCGAAACAAACTGGGAACCTCTGTCAGAAATGATGTTCTCCGGAATGCCATGCAAACGAACCACATGCTGGAAAAACAATGGCACCAAATCAGAGGAGGAAGGCAATTTAGACAAGGGTACCAAATGGACCATCTTCGAAAAACGATCACAAACCACCCAAATGACCGACATCTTTTGAGAGACAGGGAGATCCGAAATAAAATACCGTATATACTCGAGTATAAGCCGAGATTTTCAGCCCAAAGTTTTGGGCTGAAAGTGCCCCTCTCGGCTTATACTCGAGTCAAGGTGGGTGGCAGGGTCGGCGGGTGAGGGGGTGAGGGCGCTGAGGCATACTTACCTAGTCCCAGCGATCCTCGCGCTGTCCCTGCCGTCCCACGGTCTTCTGTGCTGCAGCTTCTTCCCCTCTTCAGCAGTCACGTGGGACCGCTCATTACAGAAATGAATAAGCGGCTCCACCTCCCATAGGGGCGGAGCCGCCTATTCATTCCTCTAATCAGTGGTGCCGGTGACCGCTGATAGAGAAAGAAGCTGCGGCACCGAAGACCAGGCAGAGGGACAGCGCGAGGATCGCCAGGACTAGGTAAGTATAGCATATTCACCTGTCCGCGTTCCAGCCGCCGAGCGTCGCTCCATCTTCCCGGCCGGCGCCTCCATCTTCCCGACGTCTGCGCTCTGACTGTTCAGGCAGAGGGCGCGATGACGCATATAGTGTGCGCGGCGCCCTCTGCCTGATCAGTCAGAGCAGAGACGCCGGGAAGATGGAGGCGCCGGAACGAGACGCCGGGAGCTGCAATCAAGGGAGGTGAGTATGTGTTTTTTTTTTTATTGCAGCAGCAGCAGCGGCGGCGGCGGCAGAGATTTATGTGGAGCATCTATGGGGCACAGTGAACGGTGCAGAGCACCATATATGGCACATCTATGGGGCACAGTGAACGGTGCAGGGCACCGTATATGGCACATCTATGGGGCACAGTGAACGGTGCAGGGCACCGTATATGGCACATCTATGGGGCACAGTGAACGGTGCAGAGCACCGTATATGGCACATCTATGGGGCACAGTGAACGGTGCAGAGCACCGTATATGGCACATCTATGGGGCACAGTGAACGGTGCAGGGCACCGTATATGGCACATCTATGGGGCACAGTGAACGGTGCAGAGCACCGTATATGGCACATCTATGGGGCACAGTGAACGGTGCAGGGCACCGTATATGGCACATCTATGGGGCACAGTGAACGGTGCAGAGCACCGTATATGGCACATCTATGGGGCACAGTGAACGGTGCAGAGCACCGTATATGGCACATCTATGGGGCACAATGAACGGTGCAGAGCACCGTATATGGCACAGCTATGGGGAAATATGAACGGTGCAGAGCACTGTATGGCACAGCTATGGGGAAATAATGATCTATTTTTATTTTTGAAATTCACCGGTAAATGCTGCATTTCCACCCTAGGCTTATACTCGAGTCAATAAGTTTTCCCAGTTTTTTGTGGCAAAATTAGGGGGGGTCGGCTTATACTCTGGTCGGCTTATACTCGAGTATATACGGTACATAGAGAGATGCGTCCAGGGCCTCTTCGGGACCGGCAAGGGCAAAAGCAACCCACTGGCACGAGAACAGCAGGGCTTAGCCCGAGCACAAGTCCCACAGGACTGCACAAAAGAACGCACATCCCGTGACAAAGACGGCCACCAAAAGGATCTAGCCACCAAATCTCTAGTACCAAAGATTCCAGGATGCCCAGCCAGCACCGAACAATGAACCTCAGAGATAACTCTACTAGTCCATTTATCAGGGACAAACAGTTTCTCCGCTGGGCAACGGTCAGGTCTATCAGCCTGAAATTTTTGCAGCACCCGCCGCAAATCAGGGGAGATGGCAGACAAAATTACCCCCTCTTTGAGAATACCCGCCGGCTCAGAAACACCCGGAGAGTCAGGCACAAAACTCCTAGACAGGGCATCAGCCTTCACATTCTTAGAGCCCGGAAGGTATGAAACCACAAAATCAAAATTGGAGAAAAATAGCGACCATCGAGCCTGTCTAGGATTCAACCGTTTGGCAGACTCGAGATAAGTCAAATTCTTGTGATCTGTCAAGACCACCACGCGATGCTTGGCTCCCTCAAGCCAATGACCCCACTCCTCAAATGCCCACTTCATGGCCAACAACTCTCTATTGCCAACATCATAATTGCGCTCAGCAGGCGAAAACTTCCTAGAAAAGAAAGCACATGGTATCATCACCGAGCCGTCAGAACTAGGGTTGAGCGAAACGGGTCGTTCATTTTCAAAAGTCGCCGACTTTTGGCAAAGTCGGGTTTCATGAAACCCGATCCGACCCCTGTGCGGGGTCGGCCATGCGGTACGCGACTTTCGCGCCAAAGTCGCGTTTCAATGACGCGAAAAGCGCCATTTCTCAGCCAATGAAGGTAAACGCAGAGTGTGGGCAGCGTGATGACATAGGTCCTGGTCCCCACCATCTTAGAGAAGGGCATTGCAGTGATTGGCTTGCTGTCCGCGGCGTCACAGGGGCTATAAAGGGGCGTTCCCGCCGACCACCATGTTACTGCTGCTGATCTGAGCTTAGGGAGAGGTTGCTGCCGCTTCGTCAGAAGCAGGGATAGCGTTAGGCAGGGTCCATTAACCACCAAACCGCTTGTGCTGTAGCGATTTCCACAGCCCAACACCACCTTCGGTGTGCAGGGACAGTGGAAGCTACATTTTTTTTTTTTTTTCCTCAGCGCTGTAGCTCATTGGGCTGCCCTAGAAGGCTCCCTGATAGCTGCATTGCTGTGTGTACGCCGCTGTGCAAACCAACTGCTTTTTTCAAAGCACAAATCCTCTTGTTCCTTCCTTTCTGCACAGCTATCTTGTTTGTTTGTACACACTTTTTATTTAATTTGTGCATCAGTCCACTCCTTATTGCTGCCTGCCATACCTGGCTGAGATTACTGCAGGGAGATAGTAATTGAAGGACAGTTCCTTTTTTTTTTTTTTGTGGGAGATTAAGATTGGCATTTCTGCTAGAGTGCCATCCCTGTCTGTGTCATCTCTCACTCAGTGGGCCATAGAAAGCCTATTTATTTTTTTGCTTGATTTGGGTTCCAAAATCTACCTGAAAAAATCACATCATCAATCAGTGGGAGAAAAATATTGGCCTCAGGGCTTGTGTGCCACTCCTGACTCCTGTGTGTGCCATCTCTCACTCAGTGGGCCATAGAAAGCCTATTAATTTTTTTGCTTGATTTGGGTTCTAAATTCTACCTGAAAAAAATCAATAAATCAATCAGTGGGAGATTAATATTGGCCTTTGGGCTTGTGTGCCAGTCCTAAGCGTGCCATCTCTCTCTCTCAGATAGTGGGCCATAGAAAGCCTATTTATTATTTTTTTTATTGGGTTTATAAATTTTCCCTGGAAAAAAAAAAAAAGTGGGAGATTAATATTGGCCTCTGGGCTTGTGTGCCAGTCCTGAGCGTGCCATCTCTCTCTCCAATTGTGGGCCATAGAAAGCCTATTAATTTTTTTGCTTGATTTGGGTTCCAAAATCTACCTGAAAAAATCACTAAATCAATCAGTGGGAGATAAATATTGGCCTCTGGGCTTGTGTGCCACTCCTGACTCCTGTGTGCGTCCTCTCTCACTCAGTGGGCCCTACAAAGCCTATTTTTTTTTTATTTGTTTTCTAAATTCTCCCTGAAACAATCATTTTATTTTATTTTGTTTCTAAATTCTTCCTGAAAAATTCATTTTTTTGTATTTTTTTTTTCTAAAGTCTCCCTGAAAAAAAAAAAAAATCAAATCAGTGGGAGATTAATATTGCCCTTTCTGCTTGTGTGCCAGTCTTGACTCCTGGGTGTGCCAACTCTCTCTCTCCAATTGTGGGCCATAGAAAGCCTATTTATTTTTTGCTTGATTTGGGTTCCAAAATCTACCTGAAAAAATCACTAAATCAATCAGTGGGAGATAAATATTGGCCTCTGGGCTTGTGTGCCACTCCTGACTCCTGTGTGCGTCCTCTCTCACTCAGTGGGCCATAGAAAGCCTATTTTTTTTAATTTGTTTTCTAAATTCTCCCTGAAACAATCATTTCATTTTATTTGGTTTATAAATTCTTCCTTAAAAAATCATTTTTTTTTATTATTTTTTTTTCTTCTAAAGTCTCCCTTTTAAAAAAAAAAAAAAAAAATCAGTGGGAGATTAATATTTACATTTGCGCTTCAGTGACAGTCCTGCGTGTGTGGCATCTCTCTCATTTGTTGCCACCAACAACAGAGTGTGTAACATTGTGCCTGATTTTCGTTGTGGTCTCACCCACCTGTAGAGGGGTAGCTAAATCATACTGAAGTTATAGCTCACCGTGTAAGTTGTGTGACAGCAACAAATACCGTTAGTTTGGTAACGTTTTTAAAACAATGAGGAAGTCTGGTGGAAGAGGTCGTGGCCGGGGGCGTTCATTGTCAGCTGGTAATGAGGGTAGTGGTAGTGGTGGAGCATCAGGTGGTCGTGGGAAAAAAAATATTGCACCTAAGTCTGGAGCTGTGGAGCCAGGTTCGTCGTCTGGCTACACAAGGCCTCGAACGCTCCCTTTTCTGGGAGTAGGAAAACCGCTTTTAAAGCCGGAGCAGCAAGAGCAAGTTTTGGCTTATCTTGCTGACTCAGCCTCTAGCTCTTTTGCCTCCTCTCATGAAACTGGTAAAAGTAAAAGCAGCGCGTCGTTAGTGGATGTTCACGGTCAGGGACAAGTCGCTTCCTTGTCCTCTTCAGCAATAACAACAACAGAGAAGAATGCAGCAGGCGAAACAACGGGTTACTCCATGGAGCTCTTTACACATACCGTCCCTGGCTTAGAAAGTGAAGCAGTTAACAGTCCATGCCCATTACAAGTTGAATCTGACATGGAGTGCACTGATGCACAGCCCCAGCCAGACTACTATGCTGGTCCTTTGACTCAGACCACAACATTGCCCTCGCAGGGTGCTGATCAAGAATCAGACCCTGATGAGACTATGTTGCCCCATCACGAACGCTATACCACCGACTTACACGGTGACACAGACGAAGTTGCACACGAGCTAGAAGAGGAGGTTATAGATGACCCAGTTCTTGACCCCGATTGGCACCATGCATTTGCAAGCTTGGACTAACTACCAAACGTCCCTTAAGGTTGTAGCACCCTCGGCCAATGAAGCTAGTCATCAACGCAACATCCCTTCCGGCAGTGTAGGGCCACCATTTTCTGCACCACCTGCAGTATCTGTGCAGGTTTCTTTGCCAGGCCAAAGCAGTTAGGGTCAGGGAATCACCAGTTTCGTAGTAGGAAACACTGCATCTAGGGCACCGGCGGCAACAATACCATCTCCCACCGTCTCTCAGTCTGCCATGTCCACCGGCACCCCCGCTAGTTCCACGATCTCCAGCTCTCCAGTCCAGCTCACTCTACATGAGACTATGGTTAGAAAAAGGAAGTACTTAGCCTCGCATCCGCGTACACAGGGTTTGAACGCCCACATAGCTAGACTAATCTCGTTAGAGATGATGCCCTACCGGTTAGTTGAAAGCGAAGCTTTCAAAGCCCTGATGGACTACGCTGTACCACGCTACGAGCTACCCAGTCGACACTTTTTTTCCAGAAAAGCCATCCCAGCCCTCCACCAGCATGTTAAAGAGCGCATCGTCCATGCACTCAGGCAATCTGTGAGCACAAAGGTGCACCTGACAACAGATGCATGGACCAGTAGGCATGGCCAGGGACGTTACGTGTCCATCACGGCACACTGGGTAAATGTGGTGGATGCAGGGTCCACAGGGGACAGCAAGTTTGGGACAGTTCTGCCTAGCCCACGGTCTAGGAAACAGTTGGCTGTAGCCGTTCGCACCCCCTCCTCCTCCTCCTCGTCCTCCTGCAGAAGCGAGACCTCGTCCACAGACCGCAGTCGCACAACCACTCCATCCGCAGCTGCCACTGTTGCACACCAGGTCTCCCATTATGGGGCAGCTACTGGCAAACGTCAGCAGGCTGTATTGGCTATGAAGTGTTTGGGCGACAACAGACACACCGCTGAAGTTCTGTCCGAGTTCTTGCAGAAAGAAACGCAGTCGTGGATGGGCACTGTAGATCTTGAGGCAGGCAAGGTAGTGAGTGATAACGGAAGGAATTTCATGGCTGCCATCTCCCTTTCCCAACTGAAACACATTCCTTGCCTGGCTCACACCTTAAACCTGGTGGTGCAGTGCTTCCTGAAAAGTTATCCGGGGTTATCCGACCTGCTCCTCAAAGTGCGTGGACTTTGCTCACATATCCGCCGTTCGCCCGTACACTCCAGCCGTATGCAGACCTATCAGCATTCTTTGAACCTTCCCCAGCATCGCCTAATCATAGACGTTGCAACAAGGTGGAACTCAACACTGCACATGCTTCAGAGACTGTGTGAACAGAGGCGGGCTGTTATGTTTTTGTGGGAGGATACACATACACGGGCAGGCAGTAGGATGGCAGACATGGAGTTGTCAGGTGTGCAGTGGTCGAAGATTCAAGACATGTGTCAAGTCCTTCAGTGTTTTGAGGAATGCACACGGCTGGTTAGTGCAGACAACGCCATAATAAGCATGAGCATCCCCCTAATGCGTCTGCTGATGAAAAGTTTGACGCACATAAAGGATCAGGCGTGTGCAGCTGAGGAAGAGGAAAGCCTTGATGACAGTCAGCCATTGTCTGGCCAGGGCAGTGTACAGGACGAGGTAGTGGGCGAACAGGAGGAGGAGGACGAGGAGGATGATGGGGATGATTATATTTTTAATGAGGAAGCTTTTCCGGGGCCAGTGGAAATTGTTGGCGCGGCAAGGCCGGGTTCTGGTTTTTGGAGGGACACAAGTGACGTGGATTTGCCTGAAACTGCCCCTCAACCAAGCACAACCACAGATTTGAGAACTGGAACTTTGGGCCACATGGCGGATTATGCCTTACGTATCCTCAAAAGGGACACACGCATAACAAGAATGATGAACGATGACGATTACTGGTTGGCCTGCCTCCTTGATCCTCGCTATAAAGGCAAATTGCAAAATATAATGCCACATGAGAACTTGGAACTAATATTAGCAACCAAACAATCAACTCTTATTGACCGTTTGCTTCTGGCATTCCCTGCACACAGCGCCCGTGATCGTTCTAACACGAGCTGCAGGGGCCAGCAGACCAGAGGTGTTAGAGGGGCAGAAATCAGAAGTGGCGTTGGCCAAAGGGGTTTTCTGACCAGGTTGTGGAGTGATTTTGCTATGACCGCAGACAGGACAGGTACTGCAGCATCAATTCAAAGTGACAGGAGACAACATTTGTCCAGTATGGTTACTAACTATTTTTCATCCCTTATCGACGTTCTCCCTCAACCGTCATTCCCATTTGATTACTGGGCATCAAAATTAGACACCTGGCCAGAATTGGCAGAATATGCATTGCAGGAGCTTGCTTGCCCGGCAGCTAGTGTCCTATCAGAAAGAGTATTCAGTGCTGCAGGTTCAATACTAACAGAAAAAAGGACTCGTCTGGCTACCCAAAATGTAGATGATCTAACCTTCATTAAAATGAACCACAACTGGATTTCGAAATCTTTTGCCCCACCTTGCCCGGCTGACACCTAGCTTTCCTATGTAAAGGTCTTGCCTGTGGACTATTCCGAACGACTTTTCCAATCTCGTAATTTGCAGCACCTGATTGTCCAGCATCTGACATGTTAACACCTCCCTAAATGGCCAAAGTCCCCACACGGGGCCGTGGTATCGCCACTTGGCGCCAGCACCCTTGAAGAGGTGGGTGTGCCCGCTTTTGGTCGACGGCACTGCCACTAGGTCCCTCATAGTACAATAAAGTGTCTGGCGGTGGTGGTGCGCACCCAACGTCAGACACACCGTTGTAATATGAGGGGCCCTGGGCCTGTACCGCCAGCCACAAGACAGTCCCCCCCCAGGTCAAACAGTGCTCTACGACTTGCAAATTTTCTCTCACAGCTCCACCAATGTTTAGTCTATGCGCTGACATCCTTCAATGCCTGGCACTGTCAATACCATTGTATTGACATTTTTCTTATGTTAGGCCTTCGAAGCCTGTCTGCGGTCACTCCTTCCACTAGGCCTCCACTGACCTGTCTACTGCTGCCCGTGTTCCCCTGGAACCAATTTTAAATTGCCTACAGCCAGCCCAATTTATTATGTTAGGGCTTCGAAGCCTGTCTGCGGTCCCTCCTTCCACTAGGCCTCCACTGACCTGTCTACTGCTGCCCGTGTTCCCCTGGAACCAATTTTAAATTGCCTACAGCCAGCCCAATTTATTATGTTAGGGCTTCGAAGCCTGTCTGCGGTCCCTCCTTCCACTAGGCCTCCACTGACCTGTCTACTGCCGCCCGTGTTCCCCTGGAACCAACTTTAAATTGCCTACAGCCAGCCCAATTTATTATGTTAGGGCTTCGAAGCCTGTCTGCGGTCCCTCCTTCCACTAGGCCTCCACTGACCTGTCTACTGCTGCCCGTGTTCCCCTGGAACCAATTTTAAATTGCCTACAGCCAGCCCAATTTATTATGTTAGGGCTTCGAAGCCTGTCTGCGGTCCCTCCTTCCACTAGGCCTCCACTGACATGTCTACTGCTGCCCGTGTTCCCCTGGAACCAATTTTAAATTGCCTACAGCCAGCCCAATTTATTATGTTAGGGCTTCGAAGCCTGTCTGCGGTCCCTCCTTCCACTAGGCCTCCACTGACCTGTCTACTGCCGCCCGTGTTCCCCTGGAACCAATTTTAAATTGCCTACAGCCAGCCCAATTTATTATGTTAGGGCTTCGAAGCCTGTCTGCGGTCCCTCCTTCCACTAGGCCTCCACTGACCTGTCTACTGCCGCCCGTGTTCCCCTGGAACCAATTTTAAATTGCCTACAGCCAGCCCAATTTATTATGTTAGGGCTTCGAAGCCTGTCTGCGGTCCCTCCTTCCACTAGGCCTCCACTGACCTGTCTACTGCCGCCCGTGTTCCCCTGGAACCAATTTTAAATTGCCTACAGCCAGCCCAATTTATTATGTTACGGCTTCGAAGCCTGTCTGCGGTCCCTCCTTCCACTAGGCCTCCACTGACCTGTCTACTGCTGCCCGTGTACCCCTTGAACCAACGTCAGAAAATATAAAAATAAGTATTTTGCTTATAAAAAAGAAAATACTGGAGAGATATCAAATGCAGACATTTTAACATTAAAAACAAACACATACAACAAAAATCTGGTACAGTACTAAAAATGGCCACCAGCTACAATAACTTTCTTCTGCAAGTAGTTAACTGAAAGTTTTTTTCAATTTAAAACACAGATATGGCATCCACCGAGTGTTGTCCTGTCGCGTCTTCTTTATATTATTGCCAAGAAGATGCAAAACAATGAAAATAATAAAATCATTATTTACCAAAAAAATAGAGTAAGTCAAAACCACATTGCAAATAAACATTCATTACAAATAAAGAAGCAGGGCGCGTCCGAGGGTGAGTATATACCTAATAAGAATATAATCACCCTCGGACGCGCCCTGCTTCTTTCCGACAGCCTTCCTTCCTAAGAATCAGCCCTTCCGTGGTGTAGAGAGAGGGTGTGTTACACTCCAAGGTGTTCCCCAGGTTTCCTTGCCATTGCTTCGGTCTTCCGACTCTCGTTTAGTAGTTGTAGAAAACTACACTGCATTAGGCCTACAAAATGGGTATCGGGTGGAGAGAGATGGTGTGTTACACTCCAAGGTGTTCCCCAGGTTTCCTTGCCATTGCTTCGGTCTTCCGACTCTCGTTTAGTAGTTGTAGAAAACTACACTGCATTAGGCCTACAAAATGGGTATGGGGTGGAGAGAGATGGTGTGTTCCACTCCAAGGTGTTCTCCAGGTTGCCTTTCCTGAGCTTCTATCTTCAGGCTCTCGTTAAATTGTGGTTAAATGGAACAACTGCATTTGGCGTACTAGTTGGTTTGGGGCCTACAAACAGTGTCTGCCGCTCCTTGCTGTTCTCCTGGTTTCCTGTCCTGAAATTCCGTTTTCAGGCGCTCGTTAAGTAGTTGTTAATGTTAGACTGCATTTGGCCTACTAGTTGGGTTGGGGCCTACTATCGGTGTCTGCCACTCCTTGCTGTTCTCCTCCACTGAACAAAGCTGTGCCGCCTGTTTACTACGGTTGCCAATTTTGAACTGCATTTCGACTACTTACTGATTTGGGCCTACTCTCTGTGTCAGCCTCTCATTCCAGTTGTCCTCCACTGCAATGCCCCCTGGTTATTCCTGTGTTACCAATTTTGAACTGCATTTAGCCAACTTTATTCTTTGGGCCTATATCTGTGTTTCCTCCTCATCCTGCCCATTGCCCAGCCAGTGATAGATGAGTCTGCTGGTACATTGACCCATAACGCAACATTCCCCGTGCACGCTACACAACAACATTGTGACCCTGCTGAAAGTCAGGTTGCTCTTCCCGCATACCATACCACCTTACACGGGGACAAAGAGGAAGGTGCAGATGAAAGTGCAGGTTCCTTCATCAGGTGGGGGGAGGAATACTAGTTGGCGACGTCACTGGCACAGGGCCTCTCATAGTACGCAAAAGTGTTGCTGCCGGTGGGAGGCGCCCCCGCCGTGCAAACACACCGCTGTACTTTGAGGGGCCCTGTGCCAGTGCCAATGCCAACGAGTGGGCCCCCCCTGCTTGCTCAGGTTCACAGCACTTGCAAAGTTGAAATACTTACCTCTCCCTGCTCCACTGCCGTGACGTGGTCCAGATTTCCTGGGCCCACTAATTACTTGAACCAGCCCTACCCACCACAACTTTAGCCAAATGACCCCCAATTTCAAATGCCTTCCAATTATTATAAGGTAAATTACGCTTGACAAGCTTCATTAAGAAGAATGGATGGTTTTGACATTAAAATAGGCACTCTAGGTGTTTTCCTGGCCCCCACTCACTGCCGACTATGCTGCCCCATTGACTTGCATTGGGTTTCGTGTTTCGGTCGATCCCGACTTTACGTCATAATCGGCCGATTTCACTCGACCCGACTTTTGAGATAGTCGGGTTTCGCAAAACCCGGCTCGACTCTAAAAAGGTCAAGGTCGCTCAACTCTAGTCAGAACTTCTTTGTGACAAAACAGCCCCTGCTCCAATCTCAGAAGCATCAACCTTAACCTGAAACGGAAGCAAACATCTGGCTGGCACAACACAGGAGCAGAAGAAAAACGACGCTTCAACTCCTGAAAAGCTTCCACAGCCGCAGAAGACCAATTGACAACATCAGCACCCTTCTTGGTCAAATCAGTCAACGGTTTAGCAATACTGGAAAAATTAGCGATGAAGCGACGGTAAAAATTAGCAAAGCCCAGGAACTTTTGCAGGCCCTTCACAGATGTCGGCTGAGTCCAATCATGAATGGCCTGGACTTTAACAGGGTCCATCTCGATAGTAGAAGGGGAAAAAATGAAACCCAAAAATGAAACCTTCTGAACTCCAAATAGACACTTTGACCCCTTCACAAACAAGGAATTAGCACAAAGGACCTGAAACACCATTCTGACCTGCTTCACATGAGACTCCCAATCATCCGAAAAGACCAAAATGTCATCCAAATACACAATCAGGAATTTATCCAGGTACTCTCGGAAGATGTCATGCATAAAAGACTGAAATACTGATGGAGCATTGGAAAGCCCGAAAGGCATGACCAGGTACTCAAAATGGCCCTCGGGCATATTAAATGCGGTTTTCCATTCATCGCCCTGTTTAATGCGCACAAGATTATACGCCCCTCGAAGATCTATCTTGGTGAACCAACTAGCCCCTTTGATACGAGCAAACAAATCAGAGAGCAGTGGCAAGGGGTACTGAAATTTAACTGTAATTTTATTAAGAAGGCGGTAATCAATGCAAGGTCTCAAAGAACCATCCTTCTTGCCCACAAAAAAGAACCCTGCTCCCAACGGTGATGACGACGGGCAAATATGACCTTTCTCCAAGGATTCCTTTATATAACTCCGCATTGCGGCGTGTTCTGGCACAGATAAATTGAACAAACGGCCTTTAGGAAACTTACTACCAGGAATCAAATTAATGGCACAATCACAGTCCCTATGAGGAGGTAGAGCACTGGTCTTAGGCTCATCAAATACATCCCGGTAATCCGACAAAAAACTCCGGAACTTCAGAAGAAGTGGAAGACGAAATTGACAAAAAGGGAACATCACCATGTACCCCCTGACAACCCCAGCTGGACACAGACATAGACTTCCAATCCAATACTGGATTATGGACCTGTAGCCATGGCAACCCCAAAACGACCACATCATGCAGATTATGCAACACCAAAAAGCAAATATCCTCCTGATGTGCAGGAGCCATGCACATGGTCAATTGGGTCCAGTACTGAGGCTTATTCTTGGCCAAAGGCGTAGCATCAATTCCTCTCAATGGAATAGGATACTGCAAGGGCTCCAAGGAAAAACCACAGCGCCTAGCAAACTCCAAGTCCATCAAATTCAGGGCAGCGCCTGAGTCCACAAATGCCATCACAGAATAGGACGACAGAGAGCAAATCAGAGTAACGGACAAAAGAAATTTAGACTGTACAGTAGCAATGGTGGCAGACCTAGCGAACCGCTTATTGCGCCTAGGACAATCGGTGATGGCATGAGTGGAATCACCACAGTAAAAACACAGCCCATTCCGACGTCTGTACTCTTGACGTTCAGCTCTGGTCAAAGTCCTATCACATTGCATAGGCTCCGGACTACGCTCAGATAATACCGCCAAATGGTGCACAGCTTTACGCTCACGCAAGCGTCGATCGATCTGAATAGCCAAAGACATAGACTCATTCAGTCCAGCAGGCATGGGAAATCCCACCATGACATCTTTAAGGGCTTCAGAGAGACCCTTTCTAAAAATTGCTGCCAGGGCAGACTCATTCCACTGAGTGAGCACAGACCACTTCCTAAATTTCTGACAATATATCTCTGCCACATCCTGACCCTGACACAAAGCCAGCAAGATTTTCTCTGCCTGATCCACTGAATTAGGTTCATCATAAAGCAATCCAAGCGCCAGAAAAAACGCATCAACATCACGCAATGCCGGATCTCCTGGCGCAAGGGAAAATGCCCAGTCTTGAGGGTCACCACGTAACAAAGAAATAATGATCCTTACTTGTTGAACAGGGTCACCTGAGGAGCGAGGTTTCAAGGCAAGAAACAATTTACAATTATTTTTGAAATTCAAGAACTTAGATCTATCACCAAAAAACAAATCAGGAATTGGAATCCTAGGCTCTAACATCAGATTCTGAACCACAAAATCTTGAATGTTTTGTATCCTTGTAGTGAGATTATCCATCCAAGAGGACAGACCTTGAATGTCCATGTTTACACCTGTGTCCTGAACCACCCAGAGGTAAAGGGGAAAAGAGAGACAAAACACACTGCAAAGAAAAAAAAATGGTCTCAGAACTTCTCTTATCCCTCTATTGAGATGCATTAGTACTTTGGGCCACCTGTACTGTTATGACCTGGTGGTTAGGACAACAATGGACCTGATGGTTAAGAGCACACAGAATAAACCTGATAGTGACAAAAATACAGGACAAGCTCTGGGAAGTGGAAACTCTGCTGACCGCAATCCCTAATCCTATCGCACACACTAGAAATAGCTGTGGATTGCGCCTAACGCTCCCTATGCAACTCGGCACAGCCTAAGAACTAGCTAGCCCTAAAGGAGGAAAACAAAGCCTACCTTGCCTCAGAGAAAATTCCCCAAAGGAAAAGGCAGCCCCCCACATATATTGACTGTGAAACAAGATGAAAATCACAAACACAGAGATGAAATAGATTTAGCAAAGGGAGGCCCGACTTACTGAACAGAGAGAGGATAGGAAAGGTAACTTTGCGGTCAACACAAAGCCCTACAAAAAACCACGCCGAGGGTACAAGACCTCCGCACCGACTCACGGGGCGAAGGCGCCCCCTCGGCGTCCCAGAGCTTCCAGCAAGCAGGACAAAAATCAAATAGCAAGCTGGACAGGAAAATAGCAAACAGTAAAATTCAAGCAGGAACTTAGCTTCTGATAGAGTAGACAGGTCACCAGCAAGATCCTGGAGCGGACTAGACCAATACTGAAACATTGACAGGTGGCATGGAGCAATGAACTAAGTGGAGTTAAATAGAGCAGCCAGCCAACGAATTAGCCTCGTCACCTGTGAAAGGAAACTCAGAAGCAGCAGCACTACTCACCGCCACCAAAGGAATTTCATGGACAGAACTAGCCTAAGTACCATTCATGACCACGGGAGGGAGCTTGACAACAGAGTTCACAACACATAGCCTTAGGGTTAGGGTTGCAATTAGAGTTAGGGTTGAAATTAGGGTTAAGACTGGGGTTAGGGTTGTGGTTAGGGTTGGGATTAGGGTTAGGGGTGTGTTGGGGTTAGTGTTGGAGTTAGAATTGAGGGGTTTCCACTGTTTAGGCACATCAGGTGGTCTCCAAACGCGACATGGCGCCACCATTGATTCCAGCCAATCTTGCGTTGAAAAAGTCAAATGGTGCTCCCTCCCTTCCGAGCCCCAACTTGTGTCCAAACAGTGGTTTACCCCCACATATGGGGTACTAGCGTACTCAGGAGAAACTGGACAACAACTTTTGGGGTCCAATTTCTCCTGTAACCCTTGGGAAAATAAAAAAAATTGCGGGCTAAAAAATTATTTTTGAGGTAAGAAAAATGATTTTTTATTTTCACGGCTCTGCGTTATACACTTCTGTGAAGCACTTGGGGGTTCAAAGTTCTCACCACACATCTAGATAAGTTCCTTTGGGGGTCTAGTTTTCAAAATGGGGTCACTTCTGGGGGGTTTCTACTGTTTAGGCACATCTGGGGCTCTGCAAACGCAATGTGACGCCCACTGAGCATTCCAACAAAGTCTGCATTTCAAAACGTCACTACTTCACTTCCGAGCCACGTCATGTGCCCAAACAGTGGATTACCCCCACATATAGGGTATCACCGTGCTCACGACAAACTGGACAACAACTTTTGGGGTCAAATTTATCCTGTTACCCATGGGAAAATAAAAAATTCTGGGCTAAAAAATTATTTTTGAGGAAAGAAAACGTATTTATTATTTTCACAGCTCTGCGTTATAAACTTCTGTGAAGCACTTGGGGGTTCAAAGTGCTCACCGCACATCTAGATAAGTTCCTTTGGGGGTCTAGTTTCCAAAATGGGGTCACTTGTGGGGGAGCTCCAATGTTTAGGCACACAGGGGCTCTCCAAACGCGACATGGTGTCCGCTAACGATGGAGATAATTTTTCATTCAAAAAGTCAAATGGCGCTCCTTCCCTTCCGAGCCTTACCATGTGCCCAAACAGTGGTTTACCCCCACATGTGAGGTATCGGTGTACTCAGGAGAAATTGCCCAACAAATTTTATGATCCATTTTAACCTGTTGAATATGTGAAAATTAAAAAATTAAGGCTAAAATAATTTTTTTGTGAAATAAAAGTACTTTTTCATTTTTACGGAGCAATTTGTGAACCACCTGGGGGTTTAAAGTGCTCACTATGCATCTAGATAAGTTCCTTGGGGTGTCTAGTTTCCAAAATTGAGTCACTTGTTGGGGAGCTCCAATGTTTAGGCACACGGGGGCTCTCCAAATGCGACATGGTGTCCGCTAAAGAGTGGAGCCAATTTTTCAATCAAAAAGTCAAATGGCGCTCCTTCCCTTCCGAGCCTTGCCGTGTGCCCAAACAGTGGTTTACCCCCACATATGAGGTATCGGCGTACTCGGGAGAAATTGCCCAACAAATTTTAGGATCCACTTTATCCTGTTGCCCATGTGAAAATGAAAAAAATGAGGCTGTAATAATTTTTTTGTGAAAAAAAGTACTTTTTCATTTTTACGGATCAATTTGTGAAGCACCTGGGGGTTTAACGTGCTCACTATGCATCTAGATAAGTTCCTTGGGGTGCCTAGTTTCCAAAATTGAGTCACTTGTGGGGGAGCTCCAATGTTTAGGCACACTGGGGCTCTCCAAACATGACATGGTGTTCGCTAAAGAGTGGAGCCAATTTTTCATTCAAAAAGTCAAATGGCGCTCCTTCCCTTCCGAGCCCTGCCGTGTGCCCAAACAGTGCTTTACTCCCACATATGAGGTATCAGCGTACTCAGGACAAATTGGACAACAACATTCGTGGTTTAGTTTCTCCTTTTACCATTGGGAATATAAAAAAATTGTTGCTAAAAGATCATTTTTGTGACTAAAAAGTTAAATGTTCATTTTTTCCTTCCATGTTGCTTCTGCTGCTGTGAAGCACCTGAAGGGTTAATAAACTTCTTGAATGTGGTTTTGAGTACCTTGAGGGGTGCAGTTTTTAGAATGGTGTCACTTTTGGGTATTTTCAGCCATATAGACCCCTCAAACTGACTTCAAATGTGAGGTGGTCCCTAAAAAAAAGGTTGTGTAAATTTCGTTGTAAAAATGAGAAATCGCTGGTCAAATTTTAACCCTTGTAACTTCCTAGCAAAAAAAATTTGTTTCCAAAATTGTGCTGATATAAAGTAGACATGTGGTAATGTTATTTATTAACTATTTTGTGTCACATAACTCTCTAGTTTAACAGAATAAAAATTCAAAATGTGAAAATTGCGAAATTTTCAAAAATTTCGCCAAATTTCTGTTTTTATCACAAATAAACGCATAATTTATTGACCTAAATTTACCATTAACATGAAGCCCAATATGTCACGAAAAAACAGTCTCAGAACCGCTAGGATCCGTTGAAGCGTTCCTGAATTATTACCTCATAAAGGGACACTGGTCAGATTTGCAAAAAACGGCCAGGTCATTGAGGTCAAAATAGGCTGGGTCATGAAGAGGTTAAAAGTTTGTTTTTTAACCGTTTGATGGCTCACTAACGTACAGCAAAATGGTGTCTGCAGCTGGCCACCATTTGACTGAATTTTCCAGGAGCAAAAACCAAAAAATATTTTTCATGGAGAATACAGATTTTGTAAAATTTGAGGAAAACTCAATTCCACTCAAATAGATTCAATTATCTTATGTCAATAGCAATATCCTAGGATGTTGCTATAAACTGTTCAGGCATTCAACACTATTTAAAAATTACGTACAAGGGTAAGAATATTTGATTTAAATTTTTAGTATTTTCTAGGTTTCACATACATTTTGACTTATTAACACCTTTAGTTATAGCTTGTCAGCAACTCAGTCTAGATTGATATAGAAATGAACCAATGCTATGTTATTCAATTTCTTAGGTGTACGGAGTAAAAAAGAAAAATGTGCTCTTTATTCACATTTTCCTTACCACTTAAAAGAATTTGATCCCTGTAGTTACTGTAATATGCTATTTGATTTCCTAACAAAGGAAACAATTGACAAGGGGAAAAGAAGAGACTTTAGGATCAGAAAGGTTAGCATCCACTTTGGTGTCTGGGGCTTTCATTGTGGAACAGAATATTTAAATCTATTATCCTTGCACTGCAATTAGCATCACTTACCATTTTAAATTATATTTCTAGACATTAATTGACATAAATGCATAACAAAATTGCTAGTGCAACAGATTTCTGAAAGCTTTCTTTTAGATGTTCAGAATGGTCTGCATTGTTTGCATATATTGTACACATTATAAAATAATCCATTCTTAGACAAAGTAATGAAAAAAGAAACATTTCTAAACAAATCCAGATTACTTAAACATATAGAGCTTGGTAGCCTAGTGCAGATGAGCAAATAGAAAAATGTCCCCAATGCACTGCTGACTTAGTAACTGCAAAGCTCCAAATCACCTGCGAAATTAAAATTAGCACAAAAACGGTGCCCCAGGAGCTTCATAGCATAAATTTTCATGACCGATCAGCTGTATGTAACCCTTAAATCGCAAAACACAATACTAAGAATGAGTGGTGTAAATCATGTCAACACTGGTCTCTGGAGCACTGGAAATATGTTTTGTGAAGTGATGGCAGTCTCATAGTTGAATACCAGGACATTATCTGTCTTAACTGCATTGTGCCATCTGCAGAGATAGTTGAGGAGAGGTAATGCTATGAGGTTGTCTTTTCAGAGGTTTGCCTTCATCCTTTACTTCCAATAAGAGTAAAGCTTAACCCCTTAGCGACCACCGATACATATTAAAATGATAGCTGCTAAGGTTACTTTTCCCTCATTGCCATTTTAAAATGGCGATCGGGAATAAGGCTGTGTTGGAAAATCTCTGTGGTCTCGGCTACAGGGGTTAGCTGAGACAGCAAAGAACATGATCAGGGCCTGGGCTATTTCAATGATTTCTCTGTATTCTGATATGATATACATGTCAGAGGAGAGAAATATGATGCCCCCGAGACCACCAGTGCCTCTGCTATCCCACGGTCCCTCTTGCTCCATCCCTCAGCCTGGCTTCATGTTGCTGGAAAAAATATTGGCGGGTGCATGCACAGTGCGCCCACCGATATCTGTCGGACGGTACCGGCCACAGAGGAAATTTTTCCTGTTTGTTCCTTTTGAACACTGTGATAGATCCTATCACAGTAACATTAGTAAATCAAATCCCTCTTTATCACCCCTTTAGTTAGATAAAAAATTATAACAAATTTTTTTTTGCTTTTTATGCTTTGCAGTTGGGGTTAGGGTTGGGGATAGAGTTAGGGCTGGGTTAAGGTTAGAGGTGAGTTGGGGTTAGGTTTGAGGTTAGGGTTGTGTTAGGATTAGGGGTGTGTTGGGGTTGGGGTTAGAATTGGGTGTTTTTCAAAAGTAAAAAAAATTATGGTATGATAGCTAATGTTGAGCACAAGTGCTCGCTACTCGAGTTTGGATTGGGTTCTCTGGTATGCACTGAGGTAATGTGGATCCCTGCATATTTTTTGGGAGTGTCTAACATCGCTGAAACATGTAGTGCAGAAAAACTAGCATGTCACTCGAGCACCAGTGATATTTGGTGCACACCCGAGCACCCAATGGAAAATTGCCCTCAAAACTAATGACGACATATTCAATATGACGACCTAATGTTATCAAATTCTGTGTCGTACCTGTGGGTTCAAAATTCTCACTATACTCCTGTGCCCAAACAGTGGTTTTCCCCCATATATGGGGTATCAGCATACTCAGGAGAAACTGCACAACAAATTTTGGTGTTAAATTTTTCCTGGTACTATTGTGAAAATAAAAAAAAATAGGTCTAAACTAATTTTTTTGTGTCAAAAAGTAAAAATGTTCACTTTTTTTCCACATTCCAAAAATTCCTGTGAAGCACCTGAAGGGTTAATAAACTTTGTGAATGTGGTTTTGAGCACCCTGAGGGGTGCAGCTTTCAGAATGTAGTCAATTTTAGGTATTTTCTATCATATATAGATGCCTCAAAGTCACTTCAAATGTGAGGTGGTCCTTAAAAAAAAGGTTTTGCAAATTTTGTAGGAAAAATGAGAAATTGCTGGTCAACTTTTAACCTTTACATCAGCACAATTTTTTAAACATTTTTTTTTGTTAGGAATTTATAAAGTAAAAATGTAAAATATATTTTTGTAATTTAATAATAATTTGGTGTGACATATTTCCCTGACTAAGGGCATAAGAATTAAAAGTTTGAAAATTGCAACATTTTTCTATATATTTCCATTTTTTTTACAAACAAATGCAAGTTATATCAAAGAAATGTTACCACAATCATGAAGTACAATATGTCATGACAAAAAATTCATTGAATCAGTGGGATGTGTTGAAGTGTTCCAGAATTTTAACCTCAAAGTGACAGTGGTCAGAAATGTAAAATGTGGCTTGGTCATTAAAGTCAAAATTGTCTCAGTCATTAAGGGATTAAAGCTTCAGGATGTCAAAACACTTTGAACAGTTGTATTCTTCCAACTTTCAGGGAACAGTTTGGGGAAGACTAATTTGTGTTTCAGTATGACTGTGCTCCAATGCACAAAGCAAAGTCCATATATGCATGATTGGATCAGCTTGGTGTAGAAGAACTTGACTGGTCTGCAGAACCCTGACCTCAACCTCATTGAATACTTTGGGGATGAATTAGAATGGAAATAGTGAGACAGGTCTTGTCGTCCAACATTAGTATTTGACCTTATATATGTTTTTCTGTATCAATGGCTCAGATACAATAAAAAAAATTGTAAAAAGCTTTCCCAGAAGAGTAGAAGCTGTTCTATGTGTAAAGGAGGGGATTTTCTGTATTAATGCCTATAGAATTAAAATGTTAGTTTGGTACATTACACTATTAAAATCCATTTGTCACATATTTTTCCAAACCCCAAGATGAAGCTGTTCACCACAATTCACATTTCATGGCCTGATCAGCGATTTCGCCACCTCATCTTTCATTAGTTCATACTTATATATGTACCATCCCATTTGAAGGATACCAATGCCTTTTTGAGTAATATACATAATTTTGAGTGGCAACTGGGTTTTTTCGTTGACATCAATAGACGTGGAAAACCTTTATACCAACATCCCTAACAACATGGGTGTTGATGCCATCGAACAAATATTGATCTCTACGGGTAATAGTCAAAATGTTATTGATTTTGTATGTGGTAGGTTAAAATTCATTTTAACCCATAATGCCATTACCTTCCTAGGTAGATGGTTTATACAAGAAGTGGGCACAGCAATGGGTACGCCGGTAGCTTGTACATTCGCTAATTTGTTTTTAGGACTTTTTGAAGAAAAACACATTTATTCTGATAGCAACATCTATTAGAAACACATTAAATTTTATTCCAGGTATGTCGATGATATAGTTATCCTATGGGACGGCACAAAAGAATTGTTTCAGGATTTTGTGGCTTTTCTAAATAAGAATAACGACATGAATATGTCATTTATGTCAATTTTTGGAGGACAATCTTTGGAATTTTTAGATGTGCTAGTAGAAATCAAAGAGGGGATTGTTTGTACTTCCCTATATCGAAAACCAGTGGTGACCAATGCGATGTTACATTTTGATAGTTATCATCCTAGACATGTGAAAAATGCGTTACCCTGTAGCCAATTTTTCCGGGTTAGACAACACAGATGAGGGGTTTCATAGGCAATCAATGGAGATGAAAAATAGGTTGAAGCAGAGGGGGTACCCTGAAAATTTGGTTCAATCAGCCTTGGATAGAGTGATAGAAGGTGAAGAGGTAGGGCCAATATGTGGTAAGAGGGTAGCAAATAAAAATAATAATAGAGACAAAAGATGTGCTTTTTGTTTTCGTTTCAGTGCAATGGATAATCATATACGCTCATCAATTAGAAAAAAATTGTCATTTGTTAGAACGTGATAAGGATATAGCCGATATTGCAGCAAGGGGCCCTTTAATAGCCAACAAACGGAGTATGAGATTGTGAGGCAAATTGGTCAGAAACTGGATTGTAAAACACAATAATAATTGGTTGAGTTCTGGCATTCCCAAAGGAAATTTTAAGTGAGGACATTGCCCATTCTGTAACCAGCATATTACGGAGCGGCTATTACACATGGGAGGTACAGATCATTTAGTCAATGAATTTATAACTTGTAAAACTGACCATGTGGTTTATGTTATTTTTTGCCCTTGTAAGTTTTTTTATGTAGAGAAAACCATTCGTCCCCTATATGTTAGATTTCGTGAGCATGTTAAGTCTGTGCGCTCTGGCAAAGGTTTCCCTAGATTGATTACACACATCAAAGACATACATGAAGGTAATCCCGTAGTGTTGACATTTGCAGGTATTGAACGGGTTAATTCACCCATTCGGGGAGGTAATTGGGATAATCTCCTCCTGAGACAGGAAGCCAGATGGATCATGCGGACTGGCGCTATGGGTCCGCTGGGCTTGAACGATAGAGTGGACATGTCAATCTTTTTATAAATGTTCTTACTGCAAATGTTTGTTTTTTCAGCTATTACTGTTAAGTAGTGAAGTTCAGTATCTATATATATTTGTAAGTCCTTTGGTAATATTATCAACGATGATAATTTTGATTGTTTAGATAAGAAAGTCTTTTTGCAGCTATCAATTTTGCTGAGTATTCCTTTGTGCAATCTGATTGTATTTATAGTGTGTAATTCTTTGTTTTTATTAAGTGCTTTTTAATGTTTGTATTTCTCAGCAAGTGGGAGGGTGTGGGTGTGTTTCTGAGGGGGATGTGGCTGTTTGCCTACATATCCCGTCCACCACCCAGCCCTCATTCATGCAGACCCGTTGAAGTGCCAGCACTGCGTGAAACGGCCGTCGTCTTCTCCTGCTCGCCTGAGCTTCACTCCTCTTCCCCCGGCCATAAAGTTTTATTTATGAAGATTTAATAAAGCTGCCATTTTTTGAAGATTGGTGAGTGCATTCCGCTTCTTTCTCTTTTCATTTCATGGAATACAATTGTGACAATGGAGTTGCACCCGTTATCTTTCTGGTTATGGCTGTTTCAAATTAAGATTTATCAAACACACCGGCTTTTTAACTAACAAGTTTCGGACAGTGCCGTTCATTTTTTTATTTTTTGTTTCCACTATCATACTTATATACGCTGCTCAAAAAATAAAGGGAACACTTAAACAACAGAATATAATTCAATGCAAATCAAACTTATGTGAAATCAAACTGTCTACTTAGGAAGCAACACTATTTGACAATCAATTTCACATGCTGTTCTGCAAATTGAATAGAAAACAGATGGAAATTGGCAATCATCAAGACACACTCAATAAAGGAGTAGTTCTGCAGGTGGGGACGACAGACCACATCTCAGTACCAATGCTTTCTGGCTGATGTTTTGGTCACTTTTGAATGTTGGTTGTGCTTTCACACTCGTGGTAGCATGAGACAGACTCTACAACCCACACAAGTGGCTCAGGTAGTTCATCTCATCCAGGATGGCACATCAATGCGAGCTGTGGCAAAAAGGTTTGCCGTGTCTGTCAGCGTAGTATCCAGAGGCTGGAGGCGCTACCAAGAGACAAGCCAGTATACCAGGAGACATAAGGGGGCCATAGGAAGGCAACAACCCAGCATCAGGATGGCTATCTCAGCCTTTGTGTAAGGAGAAACAGGAGGAGCACTGCCAGAGCCCTGCAAAATGACCTCCAGCAGGCCATAAATGTGCACGTGTCTGCAAAAATGGTTAGAAACTGACTCTATGAAGATTGTCTGAGTGCCCGACGTCCAGATATGGTTATTGTGTTCACAGGCCAATACCTTGCAGGATGCTTGGCATTTGTCACAGAACACCAGGATAGGCAAATTCACCACTAGCGCACTGTGCTCTTCACAGATGAAAGCAGGTTCACATTGAGCACATGTGACAGAGTCTGGAGATGCAGTGGAGAGTGATCTGCTGCCTGCAAAATCCTTCAGCATAACCGGTTTGGCAGTGGGTCAGTAATGGTGTGGGGTGGCATTTCTTTGGAGCCCTTCATGTACTTGCCAGAGGTAGCCTGGCTGCCATTAGGTACCGAGATGAGATCCTCAGACTCCTTGTGAGACCATATGCTGGGGCGGTTGGCCCTGGGTTCCTCCTAATGTAGGACAATGCCTGACCTCATGTGGCTGCAGTGTGTCAGCAGTTCTTGCAAGATGAAGGTTTGAAGCTATGGACTGCCCCCCCCCCATTCCACAGACATGAATCCGATTGAACACATCTGGGACATCATGTCTCGCACCATCCACCAATGTCATGTTGCACCACAGACTGTCCAGGAGTTGGCGGATGCTTTAGTCCAGGTCTGGGAGGAGATCCCTCAGGAAACCATCTGCCACCTCATCGGGAGCATACCCAGGCATTATAGGGAGATTATACAGGCACGTGGAGGCCACACACACTACTGAGCATCATTTCCTTGTCTTGAGGCATTTCCACTGAAGTTGGATCAACCTGTAACTTCATTTTGCACTTTGATTTTGAACATCATTCCAACTCCAGACCTCCGTGGGATATTAGTTATGATTTACATTGATAATTTTTAGGTTTTATTGTTCTCAACACATTCCACTATGTAATGAATAAATATTTTCAACTGGAATTTTCATTCAGTGATATCTAGGATGTGGGATTTTAGTGTTCCGTTTAGTTTTTTGAGCAGTGTAAGTATATTTTAATCCTATGCTGATTTAAGCATATAAGTAATTCTTTTTGCTTTTAAGGCTACTTTCACACTAGCGTCGGTACGGGGCCGTCGCCATGTGTCAGCCCGATGTACTGACGAATGTTGTGAAAAGAAATGCAAAACGGGGGCAGCGGATGCAGTTTTTCAACGCATCCGCTGCCCAATTTTAACGTCCGGGGAGGAGGGGGAGGCGGACTCGATGCACAAAAAAAGTTACATGTAACTTTTTTTGTGCCGAGGGTCCGCTAAAACACGACACATCCGTCGCACGACGGATGCGACGTGTGGCCATACATTGCAATGCGTCATACTCGCTAATGCAAATCTATGGAGCTAAAACGCATCCTGCAATTTGCAGGATGCGTTTTTCTCCAAAACGACACATTGCGACGAACGCCAAACAACGCTAGTGTGAAAGTAGCTTCATATGTCTGTAATAATTTTATAAATTGTGTAATGCCTTGCATTATGAACTTTTATGGTATGTAATCTTGTTTATGGGTGTACATATATTACTGTTTAGCTATGCTTCTACTTTTGCAGTGTTGACTGTGTCACAGATTTTGTAACCCTTTCACCTGAAGCATGTTTTCACCTTCCTAACCAGACCAAATTTTAAATTTCTAACCAGTGCTTCTCTGTGCTTCGCTGTGCTTCTCTGCACTGTGTAAGCACCAGCCGGAAAGCAGAGCACAGCGGTGACGTCACCGCTGTGCTTTCCGGCTGGCGCTTACAGTCAGTGCAGAGAAGCAGAGCGCCGGGGGGACAGACACCGGAATGTAAGTATGTAGTGTTCGTTTTTTTTTAACGTTTACGTTGGTAACCAGGGTAAACATCGGGTTACTAAGTGCGGCCCTGCGCTTAGTAACCCGATGTTTACCCTGGTTACCAGGGGACTTCGGCATCGTTGGTCGCTGGAGAGCTGTCTGTGTGACAGCTCTCCAGCGACCACACAGCGACGCTGCAGCGATCAGGATCGTTGTCTAGATCGCTGCAGCGTCGCTAAATGTGACGGTACATTTAGTCTTTAAAATACATTATAACACTACCGTCTCTCTGTCATAAAAAGCACAGTCTCTGATATATTTTAGTTTCTCATGCTGATAGACTCAATAGTAGAAAGCACCTGGTAAACTATCTTTCTGCTGATGCTTGGAATTGACTACCTATCTTAATAATCATCCAGTACTTGAGACCCATGACTTTGTGCTCACCAATCAGAGCGCCAGTTCAGCCCTGCCTCTGCCAGTCTGTGCCACATTTCTCTATTGCTTGCACTTCTAGACCCCTCTTAGAATCATAGAATGTAAGAGCTGGAAGGGACCTCCTGGGTCATCTAGTCCAACCCCCTGCTCAGGGCAAAATTCACTAAACCATCTCAGATAGATGTCTGTCCAGCCTTTGTTTGAAGACCTCCATTCCACTTTTTGATCACCCACACTGTCAAAAAGATTTTTATAATATTTAACCTGTTTCTTCTCCCTTTTAGCCTTTCTTTGTGCAAATGAGAATAAAACTGATCCCTCTACAGTGTGACAGCCATTGAGAAATGCATCACACTGGATTCTCTTCCTGCTCAGACATTTTGCTGTGGTCATTTCAGCAGTGCGTCCTGTATATGTAAAATCCACACAATATGGTGCATAAGGGAGGTTAGAAAAGTAAAAACCATAAGTATAAAATCTGTAAAATTATGTTGCTTAGGATTAGAAAAAATGATCAGTTTTTTTCCCAGCTGGAAAAATGTAAATGTTCTGTCTTTATATTGCTCATAACCACATTCATAAAATGATTGAAATAGTTATTATCATTACCAATTGTTACATTGCTTCATTGTAATGCAATCTAGTCATTTAGTGGAAATATTGCTATAGTGGGCCAAGAGAGAGTTCTATTATAAAAAATGTTTCAATGTAAAATATGTAAATAAATTATTATTTCATGAGTGAGAAAACAGCATGGTTAATTTTCTCAGGGTCTTTCTGGTTCATTGGTTATTGGTGGGACTGATGTAAAGGAGTAAATAATGAAAAATGACAAAAGTCTATTTATATTCAAATACACATGGCAATGCTTGTGCTTTTGTGTCCAGTCCTCTTCAATCTTTTTATTAATGAACTCATTGTTAAAAACATAAAAAAAATGTTTCTTTATCCTTATTGGCAGGTGTCTTTTATAAAATTTTATTACAATTTGTTGAACAGGAAAAAAATCTTTATTGATCCTCGCATACAGTTTAAGCAATTGTGTTTTCTATTCATGGAACCAATATTTATTTAGACGTAATAGCTAAAACATTTATTTTTTTGAAAAGGGAAAACAGCTTGCAGATATTAAGTATTCTGCAGGTCAGCTTCGTGACAAAGTTATAAGAAAGCCTTAAAATGCTTTTTATGTTTTGTTTTTAGAAATGTTTTTTTTGTATCAGGAAGACTAAAGAATATGCAAATGTACCCTTATTTTCTAAGCTAGTTTACAGTCAGAACAATGTGTACTTTAGCTTTCTCATCCCTATTTTAGTACACATAAAAAATAATTTGTTAATTGCATGAGCATCTATATATAAACACTGAACATTCAGATTTTGTTTTTATTATTTAATTTCTGAAAAATTATCACTAGCTGTATTAGGAGACTTTCACTTAGTTCTACTTTTGATGCATATTTGGCTTAGAAAATAGATCAAAGTCAGCTGTTTCATATGAATTTAAAGCAGGATGTTAAAAGACAAATCAAATAACCAATTTTTCAATTAAAACAAGTAGGTTAGTAATGTTAAGTCCACATGTATATAAGAATGCATTGTGCAAAGAAGTTGTTCTTTTGTGAATGGACGAAAAAATGCTCTTTAGCACAAAAATATACAACCTTTATGTGCTGACAAATCGGCTCATATGGAGTACATTACTGCAGGTATGAAGGTATTCTCTCCAATAAACATTTATTATAGCGGTGAATGGATTTGTACATATGGCATCCAATAACGCATTCCTTGAGTTCAATTTTTATGAAATCTGGAAATCTCCCCATCTTTCCTTTTTGTTAAGCTCATCTGGTGAGGTAGACTCAATAAGTCTCTAGCCTGGGAGAGCACATGGAGCCCAGGCCTTGGTGCTGTTTCCCAAAGGACACATGAAACTGTGAGGACTCGGACTGAGAGCAATCACAGAAGCAGTAGAAAAGGTGACGTGAAATCCAGCAGAGATGAATGGAAGTTAAAATCACAATAAACACAGATGTGGAGCAACTAAACATTGGACTCCGGAGTCCATTACTGAAACACAGGTGTATGACTTAGGCCCCCTTCACACGACCATTTTATGGTATCCTTATGCAGTCAGCTTCTTAAGGGCCCCAAATATGGACACATGCATACTCATTGCAGTCAATGGTGGTGTGCATACAGTATGTCAGGTTTTTCACATTTTGTTTTTTTACTAGGGACATGGGCATCGAAAGATTATCCTCATGCATGACAGGTGAGGGATATAGTTATTTATTATTTTATTTCTTTTGGACATGGGCTTCAATGCATTATGCGTAAAGGTGAGCATAACTTTATTTTTTTTTTTAATAAATGAGAGAAAACAAGTGTTTTGTTTTATTTCAAACATAGGATTTTAAAGGAGGCCTTAGTAGGCATAAAACAGGATTAGGAAGGTAACATAACTGAACCATGGTGAAGGAAGCCGAGCCCAGGATAAATGGGACAACTGGGTAACACATAAGAAGTCAAAGACATGCAAAGTTTCATTAGAGGTCTAGCTACATGAGTATTTTTTCTCATTGGAATGTCTTTTAATTTTTTATATATTTTGTAAAGCAAATAATTAAATAAGTTAATAAATATAATTATCTAAGGAATTATTAATTTACACAAGTGTCAGCCAGGAACTGTTGTTACAAGATTGCCAAAAACCATGGCATCTACATACAACCATTGTCAAAGTGCACCTGACTAGCCATTTATGATAGAGTAGTTTTTCATTTTTGAGTTCCCTTTTTTCCTTAGTCTTCTATTCAAAATTTATGACTTTTC
The DNA here is from genome assembly GCF_032444005.1 of Ranitomeya imitator. Lineage (NCBI taxonomy): Eukaryota > Metazoa > Chordata > Amphibia > Anura > Dendrobatidae > Ranitomeya > Ranitomeya imitator. The sequence continues at coordinate 283,376,208 of NC_091286.1, forward strand.
TATTTTTCTCTTGATATAGTTGCTTTGAACAAATTTAAATTCTGAATGACACTATTCACCTTACCATAACATGTTCTGAAGAAAAGGGAATAAAAAGAAAGTGCAGTGCAATGGTGAAAATACTGCAATTTCACAACTGATTTTATTTTTTGTTTTTAAAAATGACCTATCAACATGATACTTCAGGTCTGTAAGACTATGTCATTTTTTATTATAATTTAATTTAAGCGGTGATGATTAGTGTTGAGCGATACCTTCCGATATCGGGAAATATCGGATCATATTGGATCGGACCGATACCCAAAAAATATCGGATATCGCCGATTCCGATACCTGAAACCAATGCAAGCCAATGGGACAAATATCGGAATGAAAATAAACCCTTTCTTTCCTTGTAGGTTAATTCTACATGAAGGAAAACTAAGAATAATGTAGAATGTATTGGGGGAGGTGGAGGAGACATTAAAGGCATAGAGGTTTAGCCCAATCAAATGGAATAGCAGGAATGAAATTTTTTTTAAGACATTCGGAGTTACACAGATATTGACTATGTTAAGCTTTTTTATATTTTGTCATATATTTATGTTTCACTACTTCCATGCTCTTCACCTTCTTTTTTACTTCTCCCACACTTTCTTCTTCATCATCCTCAGCAGCAGCATCTTTTTCATCAACTTCTTCACCTTATTCATCTTCTTCTTCACCTTCTTCCTATTATTCTTTTCTTTTACATTCTTCATATTCTTCTTATTCAACTATTATTCGTCTTCATATTCTACTTCTTCATCTTCTTCATATTCTTCTCTTCATCATATTCTTATTTGTGACAGGCATTCCTGTAGTTGTTATCTATAAAAGTTTGAAGATTACATCTTCCATTCTGCCTGTCACAAAAGAGTTACAACAGGATTTGTCTGCGCTCAGTTTGACCTGCAGCAGCAAGTATTTTCCAGGGCACCACGAGGAGGAATGGACTCACCCCCATACACTGCTTAGTCTTCTTCTGCTTATAATTTAGATAATATATTTTGCGCTGTTTTTTATGCTTAATGTTCTTCTGCTTTTTGTTCTGCAGCTTCTTGCTCTTCTGCTTCTTTGTGTTCTGTCTCCTGTTCTTCTGTATCTTGGTGGTTGTCTTCTTGTTCTTTGTCCTCTTGGTCATCTTCTTCATGGTTATCTTCTTGGTCTTCTTTGGGGTGGTCTTCAGGGTCGTCATCTTCAGGGTCGTTGTATTCGGGGTCGTCGTCTTCTTCGGGGTGGTCTTCAGGGTTGTCGTCTTCGGAGTTGTCGTCTTCGGGGTGGTCTTCAGGGTCGTCATCTTCAGGGTCATCGTCTTCGGGGTCGTCGTCTTCTTCTGGGTGGTCTTCAGGGTCGTCGTCTTTATGGTCATCTTCAGGGAGATCCAGAGTGATTACCAAAAACCATTTCAAAAAGCTTGAACTTGGAAATGTAGCTGAAGGTACAAGAAAGCTGATTAGCTGCCGAGAACCAGCTGATGGTACTGGAAACCCAGATGGGTAGCAGAAGGTACAAGAGCCAATGGAACTACCGAGGATCAGCTGATGGTACCGGAACTCAGTTACTAAGCAGGAGGTACCTGTGCCAGAAAGCACTACCAAGGACCAGCAGACGTTGGTGGAACTCGGATACCGAGAAGGAGGCACCTAATCCAAAGGCACTGCCTTGAACCAGCTGATGTTACTGGAACCAAGGGGGACATATTCAAGATTGACTTCCAAAGAACCAGCTAATGGTACAGGAACTCAGATAGGCAGCAGAAGTTACACATAAAAAAAGTTGCAAGACTGCGAGCTGGCCTGAGTTACCAAACCCACAGTGCTACAGGTGGTGCTTGTCCTATTGGCACTACGGAACCAGCCTTTATTACCAGATCCCGCAGCCCCCATGGGAAGCACCTAAACTGCAGGCACGATAGGACAACGTATTGGAGGTAAAGTGACGTTGACACTACCCGGAAACAGCGGGCATGTTGGAACCAGGCTGGGCAGGAGGGAGTACCCGTGCCAAAGACAGTGCCGGGAAACAGCTGGCGGTGCTGGAGCCCAGGGTAAATACTAGGGACAGATTGGAGGCAGAGGCCTAATTGGAGCAAGTTTAAAATCAGTAGTAGTGTGAATGTGGACAGAGCAGGAGAAATTTCCGGACACACCGCAGGGGATCAGCTGACGTTACTGAACCCCAATAACACTGGAGCATGTGTTGACTGTGCAGATGGCACTCCTGAGCAGCAACTGGCGGTGTTGGAGCCCAGGGTAACTGCTAGAAACAGAGTGGAGGTAGAGGCCTAATTGGAAGAAGTTTAAAATCAGTAGTATTGTGAATGTGGACAGAGCAGGAGAAATTGCCGGACACACAGCAGGGGATCAGCTGACGTTACTGAACCCCAATAACACTGGAGCATGTGTTAACTGTGCAGATGGCACTTCTGAGCAGCAACTGGCGGTGGTGGAGCCCAGGGATTACAGTTCAGGTGGTAGGAACATGTACACAACAGGAGACCTGGATACTGTTGACAACCAATTATTTAATCTGGAAGAGAACTGGCAAATTCCTGCGAGATCAAAGTCATGTTCATTTTCAGAAAAGTAAGCCGGTCAACATTATCGGAGGATAGTTGCATGCGACAGTCTGTTAGTACACCACCTGTGGCACTAAACATGCGTTCCGATAATACACTAGCAGGAGGGTAAGCCAGCACCTCCAATGCATACTGGCTAAGCTCTGGCCATGTATCCAGCTTAGAGACCCAAAACTTGAAGGGTGAAGAGCCATCTGGGAGTGCACTGAGAGGGCAAGACATGTAGTCTGTGACCATCTGACAGAAACGTTGCCTCCTGCTGTCTGGAGCTGTCTGTGATGGTGTAGACATTTGTGGCGGGGACACAAAACTTTGCCACATTAGGGCCATACTGGTCTTGCTTTGTGCTGAGGCGCTGCTTCTGCTCCCTCTTTGTGCAGAGCTTCCTCCACTGCCTCAACACACTGAGCTGCTTTGTAAAGCACTAGCAGCACTGCTCTCGGGTGCAATGGAGAACATGATGGAATGCAAAAGTGCGTCTTGTGTTATGAAAGGTAATTCAGTACAACAATGGACATAGAGGTCAGCGCACATACAGTGACCTGGCTGTAATGTCCACACGGTGTAAGGAATTTAAGAGAGAGTAAGCTTTAACTGTAGTTTATTCTTCTCCTTTCCTCCAGCACACAGCATAACATTTCCTCCTCAGGTCAGAACTGAAACTGAAACTCCTCTCAACTCCCGCCCTCGCTTTCTTAAAGAGACAGATCTAATTCTTATACATTACATCATCCCCTTTTTTTTTTTTTTTATATATACATATATTAACAACCTAAAACAAATATTGACAATGTAACAACACGAAAATGTCCAAGAAAAACCATATGTCTGTATTGTCTTATTCCCCTTTTTTTTTTAAACTATATCTCTTCAATAAGTCTCGATGGAGCCCTTCTTTCCCGTGTAGGGTAATGTCTGCGTTCATTGGGGGTGTCCAGTGCTGACGGATCAGTCACCTCTTGTTGGTCCTCTCCACCGTCGGGTATCAAATCTTCCACTGGTGGGAGTTCATTACCATTGTTCTGCGGTATGATTTTAAAATGTGAGGAATTTCGAGTGATGGAGTGTCCGTCTCGCTCAGCCGTGACCATACTGCCTTTTCTCTCAGTAACATTATATTTTGCAGGACTATATACAGCTGAGATTTTGTTGGTTGATTTTTGACGCACAACAACCATATCACCTCTTTTGATGGCACATGGCTGTGCCCGTCGCCTTCTGTCTGCATAATGTTTCATGGCTTGCTTGTTAAAGAAATCCGTTGATCGCACTGAAGAGTCATTTGGTAAGGGATGACTGGTCACATCAGGGATCCGTGTACGAAGAGTTCTGCTGAACATTAGATGAGATGGCGCAGCATTAGTGGTGGAATGTGGCGTGTTGCGGTAATTGCGCAGGAATTTGTATAGTGACTGTTTCAGTGGGGTGTGCTCCAGGCTAGCTGCCTTGATTCGTTTCCCCATGGTGCGCATGAAACGTTCTACGATTCCATTAGCTTGCGGCCAGCAAGGTGTGATTTTTCTGTGGCCGAACCCCAAGTATTCAGAAAACTGTGCAAACACATGTCCATTGAATGGAGGTCCATTATCTGTTTTGACCACTCTTGGAATGCCATATGCAGAGAATATGTCGTCCAGTTCTGGTATGACGCTATTAGCAGATGTTGAAGAGATGAATGAAATGACAGGGTATCTAGAATATTCATCAATTGTTACTAGAATGTATTGGCCATTTGGTAATGGTCCATATATGTCGACTGCCACTTCCTCCCATACAGCAGTGGGTAACGGAGACATTTGTAATGGCTCTAGAGTTGATGATGGAGTAATTAATTGACAAGTGGAGCAATGTCCAATCTTCTCTTCCACCAATTTATCCATATTTGGGAACCACACTTTTTCTCTGAGTAACTTTTTTGTGCCAACAATTCCTAGATGACCTTCGTGTGCTATCTGTATGACTAGGTTGCGCAAGGCCTTAGGTACAACCAGTTTGGTACCACGAAGGATGAGTTGATCTTCAGTGACTGATAATTCCTCACGTACATTTGAAAATAGTTTTAACTCTTTCAGATCAATCCCATCTTCAGGAAATTTCTTCTTTTGAATTTCATGCCACCTTCTATTTTGAATAATTTGTATTAAGGCACAGAGTGTCTTGTCACTTGTTGTCGTATTCACAAACTGATCAACAGAAAGTGCTTTTGGCATGGCGTGAGCTGCAATAAAGTGGATATATTCTTCAATGGAGGAATGCACAGGTAAATCATCATTCGTGGGATGTCTTGAGAGATAATCAGCCGGATTGCTGTATTTTCCAGGTTTGTGAACAATTTTGTAATTATAGTCCTGTAGACGTAGACCCCATCGTTCAATTCGTGCTGGCATTTTAGCTCGGGGATTTCCAAAAATTGTAAGGAGAGCTTGATGATCTGTGACAATGGTGAAGGGAGCGCCATAGAGAAATAAGTGAAAGTGTTCACATCCCCAGACGACTGCCAAGCTTTCTTTTTCAGGTTGTGAATACTTTCTTTCAGTGCTTGTTAAGCTTTTACTTGCATAAGAAATGATGTGGGGACTTTGATTGTCATCCTTGTATTGTGCTAAAATTGCACCCAGTCCCACGGGACTAGCATCCACAATCAGTTCGGTTCGAAGAGCTGGATCAAAATAGGCCATGGTGGTTGTTGAGCAGAGTTCCTTTTTGATTGTTTCAAAAGAGGCCTGACAGTCTTGGGACCATTGAAAAACGCAATTTTGTTTCGTAAGTTCCCTTAATGGAGTGCTGATTGTCGAAAAATTTGGAATATATCTAGCACAGTAACTTGCCATTCCAAGAAAAGAGCGCACTTCACTGGCATCCTGTGGAATTGAAGCTGCTCTGATGGATTCCACTTTCTTGGGATCAGGTCGTACTCCTTCCGCCGAGAAAATGTGACCATAGAACTCCAATGAATTTTTATCAAATTCGCATTTTTCTTTGTTTAAAGTGAGTCCAGCAGAGAGCAGACATTCAAAGATAGCATATAGAGCACGATTATGTTCAGCTTGAGTTTTCCCAAAAACCAGTATGTCATCACTGTAATTAAAGGCATTTGGAATATGTTGAATGACACTCCTTATCGTATCTTGAAAAATTTCTGCTGCTGAGCAGACCCCAAACGTCAATCTTTTGTATCTTCTGAGACCCACATGGGTGGAAAATGTTGTTAAGTATCTGGATTCTGGACTCAATTCTAATTGATGATAGCCCTTATTGAGGTCGAGCTTTGAAAAAACAGTTGCTCCATTTAATAAATGAATAATGTCATCAATTGTGGGTGAGATGTGTCTTTCCCTTTGAATAGCAGTGTTGGGCAGGCGCATGTCAACACACAGTCTTACCTGCTCTGGAGTCTTTGGTTTTGGAACTACCACAAGTGGAGAGACCCACGGAGTGGGACCAGAAACAGTTTCAATGACATCATCATCCATGAGTAATTGGAGTTCCTTTTCTACCTTCTTTCTCAGGTGAAATGGAATACGCCTGTGAGCCTGGGCTACTGGACGGACACTGTCATCCACATGAAGATGCACTTGAGAGTCCTTAAATTTTCCTAATCCACTAAATAGGGAGGGAAAACTATTCACCATGGCTTGTACATCCAGGTCCGCAGGGTCGGTTATGGTATGAACAATCTGGATGAGTCCTAGCTTCAAGGCAGCGTGATAGCTGAGAAGACAGCCTCCTGATCCTTGTAATGTGTGAAAAGTGGTTTTCTGCCTATTTTCTTTATTGCTAAGTTCAGCATCAAATTGTCCCATTGTAACTAGAGGTGTTTTAGATCCATATGGAAAGATTTTAGTATGCACTTGCTGTAAGACTGGCTTTGTTTTCAACTGTTCATAATTATTGCTGTCTATGATATCCACTGAAGCTCCTGTATCTATTGTAAAGGTGATATCCGTGTTGCAGATGGTGAGTGTAATACATGGAGACTGCACTGAGCCAGTGGCAGACGTCATGAACACATAGTTCTCAGCCACAGACATTTCTTCTATATCCTGATTTACCATTTTTATATTTGCAGGCTTTGTCATTGGCAGAGGAGACTTGTTGGGCGCTGATTTGCAGACAACTGCAAAATGGTTCCCTTTTCCACATTTACTGCAAGTTTGTCCTATAGCTGGACATTTGTTCATGTGGTGAGGGAAATCTTGTCCACATCTATAACATTTCTTCTGTTGCGGGGCCTGCTTGCCTTGTGCACTGTTATGTTTGAGATTATGCACATGTAAATTATCCCCACTCTCCATTGCAGTTGCCTGATGATCTGCTGTCTCTATAGCACGGGCCATCTTGAGTAAATCATGCAGAGAGAGATCCTGCTGCAGAGCTTTACGCCTTATGGTATTAGACGAGCAGGTGACAATTACTTGAGTTAGGATTTCATCATCTACGTCAGTAAATGCACACCCATGTGCTAGTTCTTTTAGCCGGGTGACATAGGTGTCTATGGATTCTTCTGGAAGCTGCTTAGCAATCCTGAACTTGTATCTTTCATATCTGATGTTTTGTTTAGGGTTGAAGTAGTCATTGAGAGCTTTGGAGCATTTGCTGTACGTGTCTGTCTCCGCTGCTGGTAATGTGCTGTATATGTCATAGACTCCTGTGCCCGCACAATGCAGGAACACGGCTTTTTTTCTGTTCTCCTCTTTTATATCTATTGCTTCCAGGAAATTCTCAAATCGATTTAACCATTTTCTCCAGTTATGAGAGAGATTAGTGACATCAGTCATATCAAACTGTGGGAACATGTGCAAGTATTCAGCCATGATGGAGTCTCTCAGTGGCGCTGGCGTGTGAAGCAGTAAAGCAGGGGTCAGTACTCACAGTAGCAGGTGATTCTATCCCATCCTCGTCGCCAGTTGTAATGTCCACACGGTGTAAGGAATTTAAGAGAGAGTAAGCTTTAACTGTAGTTTATTCTTCTCCTTTCCTCCAGCACACAGCATAACAGCAGCATAACATTTCCTCCTCAGGTCAGAACTGAAACTGAAACTCCTCTCAACTCCCGCCCTCGCTTTCTTAAAGAGACAGATCTAATTCTTATACATTACACTGGCAATAACCCAAAAAACAAGAACGAGCTCTGAGACGTGGGAACTCTGTTGACCGCAATCCCTAATCCTCTCCAACCACACTAAAGGCAGCCGTGGATTGCGCCTAACGCTGCCTATGCAATCCAGGAGGAAACAGGTCCAATACTAGAACATTGACTGGAAGCCAGGATCAAAGCACTAGGTGGAGTTAAATAGAGAAGCACCTAACGACTTCACCACATCACCTGAGGAAGGAAACTCAGAAGCCACAGTACCACTTTCCTCCACCAACGGAAGCTCACAGAGAGAACCAGCTGAAGTACCACTTGTGAATTCTGTGGCAGAGCTCCCTCCTGTGGTCACAACAGTCTTGGTACTCCCACATTTTACGCTCCTGGTTCAACGGTGTTATGAGGCTTTGTAAGTTGTCCCGGTAGCGAGGATCTAGGAGGGTGGACACCCAATAATCAACCTCGTTGAGATTGTGGGCGATGCGGCGGTCATTTCTCAGGCATTGCAGCATGAAATCACCATGTGCTGCAGACTGCTAACTGGCCAAGAAATGCTATCCCATCCTTGAGGCGTGCTCTCTGCCTTCTCTGCATCACCCCACCCTCGCTCTACATGCTGACTACTAGAGCATTGTGCACCTCCCTCCTCTGGACAGATGTCTTCCTCCTCCATTGACTCCTCCTCAACCTCCTCACAAAGTGTCCCCTGCCTAGACCTTTGTGAAGAACCACTTTGCGCAGACTGTCCAGAAGTAGATGGCATTTGTGACTCCTCATCCTGCACCTCTTACAAAACCTCCTCCCTTAGTGCTTGCAGTGTTTTTTCAAGCAGGCAGATAAGGGGGATAATCATGCTGACTAGTGCATCATCTGAACTCGCCCTCTGCGTGGAATCATCGAGGGCACGCAAAATGTGGCAGATGTCCTTCATAGAGGTTCACTCATTAGTGGTGAAGTGTGAAGGGCATGCAGTGTGACTTGTTTGCGCCTGATGCAGCTGGTACTCCATTACTGCTGCCTGCTGCTCACACAACCTCTCCAACATATGTAACGTTGAATTCCACCTGGTGGGTAGGTCACATATGATGCGATGTTCAGGAAGGCGGAATTGGCGCTGCAGAGCTGCAATGCATGATCTTGCCATGCTGGAACGCTGCAAGTGAGCGCACTCTATGCAGACCTTGTGCAGCAGTGCATCAATCCGGATAGTCCCTCAAAAACTCTGCACAACCAAGTTGAGCACATGTGCCAGACATGGGATGTTAGTGAGGTTGCCTAGGCCCAGAGCTGCCACCAGATTTTGGCCATTGTCACACACTACCATGCCTGGCTGGAGATTCGCTGGCACAAGCCATACGTCGCTCTGCTGCTTGATGGCATTCCAGAGCTCCTGCGCTGTGTGGCTTCGATTCCCCAAAGAAATTAATTTCAATATGGCCTGTTGAAGTTTGGCCATGGCTGTGCTCATATCGGCCGTAACAGGTAAGCATATACGGGTCCATGTGGAGGTAGACCGTGATGGCTCCTGCAGCGCTGATTCAGAGGAACTGGAGAATGAGGAGGAGTCAATGTGTACAGACTGGATTCCTGCAATCCTTGGAGTTGACAGAACACGTACAGCACCACTCTCAAGATCTGTACCCGGCTCCACAAAATTTACCCAATGGGCAGTGAGGCAAAGGTATTGTTCCTGTCCATGGTGACTGGTCCACGCATCGGTGGTCAGGTGGACCTTGCTGCTAACAGCACATGTTTAATGTTTCCCTCCGCATGCTTTTGCAGGGCAGGGACGGCTTGCCTGCTGAAATAAAAGTGGCTGGGCGCGTTGTATTATGGGACTGCCAATGCCATGAAGTTACGGAAGGTGTCAGTCTCCGCCAGCCTGAATGAGAGCATTTCAAGGGACAGTAGTTTTGCAATGCGATCATTCAGAGCCTGTGCTCGGGGGTGCTTTGCTGAGTATGGGCACCTTTTTTTCCCATGCCTGTGCTACCGATGGCTGTGGATTGGCCTGGGAGTGTGAGGATGACAGGGAGCGTTTTGCTATGGGTGGAATGACACTGTGTCTCTGTACAACAGTGCCAGAGGTTCTTCCATGGCGATCCTGTAAGGAAGCCGAACCAGCTGTGTGTGAGCTGGAGGAAGAGGCTACAACACGAGCTGAAGGGGTGGTAGGTGGCGCTGTAGGCTGGCCTAGGTCTTCAGTGTGTCTTTGTAATTCCACCATGTGCTTGGTCCGCACATGTTTCCATATATTTGTGGTATTGAGGTTGCTGTCACTTTTCCCTCTTTTGACTTTCTGATGACACAGCTTGCATTTGATAAAGCAAATGTCATCTGCAACTGTGTCAAAAAAGGACCAAGCACTGCAAGTCACGATTAAGGGAGCTTAGTCTCCAGAAACGCGTTGAGATTCTTACCCATATGGTTCGTGCTGAAGTCTGTATCCTCTATGCTTAAAGTTTGTGAATAAAGAAAACTCTTTTTTACGGATTCGGTGAAGCTGGACATTTTCTTCCTTTTTTTTTTTTTTTTTTCTGGTCTTTCTAACTCCACCACGTGCTTGGTCCGCACATGTTTCCACATATTTGTAGTATTGAGGTTGCTGACACTTTTCCTTCTTTTCACTTACTTTTTGATTACACAGCTTGCATTTGACAAAACAAATGTCATCTGCAACTGTATCAAAAAGGACCAGGCACTGCAAATCTTGGGAGCACCCATTTTGGGTTTTGGAAGATGCATGCTCCTAATGGGTGCCGAAGTGGAGGCTACAGGCAACCGAGTGTGCCCCTCCTCTTCCTCCTTTTTTTGCTGTTCGGGGAATCTCTTCCTCAGAGTTACTCCCACCAACTTCCTGTACTTCCCACCATGATGGATCAAGGACCTCATCATCTACACTCAACTCTTCAAACAACTGCTTCTTCTGGGTTGTCTCAACAGCACAGTACGCACCAGAAAGTGGCACCTGAGTCTCATCATCAGATGCGTACTGAGGTGTGCTGACCACAGGCACTGGCCCACCCGCCTCTTCAGATTCAGAGAGACAAGGCTGTTGTGCATCACTGCATACTGCCTCTTCTTCAAATTCTAGAATGCTGCTTGGCTGGCCCCCTCTTTCCAAGCCAAGAGATTCAAAGAACAGAAGTAGAGGTGGTTCCTGTCCAGGGCTCTCTGACTGCCTGGGCAATTTGGCAGGTGGTGAAGAGACAAATGGGTGCTCTTCAGTGCTCAGGACCTGAGAGGATTTGGAACTAATTGAAATTGATGCGTTAGCTGCCATTCATCCGACGGCTTCAATTTGGTCCTCCCTCAGCAGTGGGCTACAGCGAGCTCCTACAAAGAAGAGCATAAAGGACTGTTCCCTGGTTAAACTGGGGGATGCTGAGTCACTGGTGCCTGCAGCAGGCACAAAATCCCCATGTCCTCTACTTGCAGAAACTCCACGCCCACAACCACGTGCCTTACTCACTGCCTTCTTCATCTTGGTAGACTGATAAAGATAGGCAGAAAAGTATTAAGGGCTTAGTGTGCTTATTCCTGAACAGCTGCTAACAGGTATAAGAAACACAAATTTTATAAAGTATGGAATAGACTTTAATATGAGCTAATGTGGCCTACACAACTGTAAAGTGGAGTGTTTGGTGAACTTTATTTCCTTTTTTTTTTTCACAAAAAGACACTGGATGTGCCCAAAGATGTAAAACCGATAGCATCAAATAATTTGTAGCTATTACAATGCAGGAAGGTAACCTACAATGCAATAGATGAGGCTCCAAAAAATAGTCTAATACTAATCTGGCTGGGGCTGCAGGGCTCCTCTATCTACTCCTATATAGTGTTTGCAAGCAATCTAGCTGGATACAGATGGAACCACACTAATAGGAGAAATTAGGAAAAATGAGCAGCACTAATGCAAAAAAGGACAATGTATGAGGCAGTGACGCGCACTGAGCGGATTACAACTGGAGGTGGCTGCAGTACACATAACAGTGTGAGCTACACTCACACACAGGGACCTCGCAGACAGCCGTCAACAGTGCAGAGAACTGTGCACTAGCTCCTCTATCTACTCCTATATACTGTTTGCAAGCAATCTAGCTGGATACTCGAAGTATACTCAAAGGGGGGCTGCAGTATACTCTGAGGGGTGCTGCAATATACTCTGAGGGGGGCTGCATTATACTCTATCATGAACCATGGTGGTGCATTATACTACAGGGTTTTCCATTTATATGGATACAGAACACCAAAAGAAGAAAGAGTGCGGCACAGCCCTTGAATCCGAGAAAAAAGGTGGCGCACAACCAATGTGCATAGCAGTCTGAAGAATAGGAATGGAGGTGCAATCCGCAGGAAAACAGTCCAAGAGAAATCCAACAAAAGAAGAAAAAAAGCAGGTGCACTCACCAAATGCAGTTACAAGCGTCCTTTATTTCAGTACCAAACGGCACATTCTTCACGGCACGGGGGAGAGGAAAGTGAACAGGGAGAGTGCGACAGGTAAGACGACGGCCGTTTCACGCTGCCTAAGGGTCTTAGGGTTATTGGAGCTTAATTCAAAAGGCATTGTTGGTTATTTTGGCTTTTTTGGTGTTTTTTATTCATTGGATTCTCTTTACTATGTTACTCTTTTGTCTCTAATGTGAGCTACCGATATAACCTGTTTTGCCACAATCCTGAAAAGATTGAAAACAGAGGTGTAACATTTTCTGTGTCTCTAGGTCTAATGCTATTTCACATGTATATGATAGAATAAAATAATTTGACATGCACTTCTTAAAAGGTTTCAATAAGGTGACTATTATTAAGGTCTCATAGTTTCCTCACTAGAGATCGGTTTCATTTTGTGTTGCTATATCAATGTAGTAGAATAACAAAGGAATTTACTAATCTGAGCACTGAAGAGATCATGTGATTTCCAGACATTTATCATCTTTATTTCTGAAGTGCACCACTTGACAAATGATAGCCATGCAATTGACTTACAGGATTATTGTTGATATTGTAAATTACTCATGATATCTAATGATTATACTGCAAAGATTCCAGTAAACACTTCTAAATGCACTGCTAAAATACACAAATTACCCTACTGGAATCTGACTAATCTGATAGTGTTTGTGCAGTAGGAGCCAATTATGGTAGAGATTTCTGACATACAGCTGAAAGCCATCTGTGAAGAAATTAAATAAAATATGAACATTATAATTAGGGGTAAAATATTTCTACGGTTTTACAATTTTCCAGTCGACATGACTTATTCTACCTATGGTCTAGTTTGTCATTTATTTTAGCACAGAAACATTTTTGCAAAGGGCAAAGACCAAGGTACACATCTTTATTCCAATTCAAAACTTATTAATGTGGGTCTCTTTACTCTGAACTATTTATTTAACCAGGAACCATTTTTCCCAATTTTTTACACACACATATATTATATATATATATATATAACGCTGGGAGCGTCACTCTGTCCGAAGCCTTTATAGACTGTGCAAGCGCAAGCACCGGCGCAGTCTGGGCCTCACAGAGTGACGCTCCCGGGAGATCACGGTATGCGTTAACACTGAACGCACACCGCGATTTCCAACAGAGAAGCAGGGACCGCCAGGAGGGTGAGTATCAGCTATATTCACCTGTTCTCCGTTCCACCGCTGTGCGCCGCCATCTTCCCGGTCCTCGGCCTGTGACCTTCAGTTCAGAGGGCGCGATGACGCGCTTAATGCGCGCCGGCGCCGCCCTCTGACTGACCAGCCACAGCCAGAGGACCGGGAAGATGGCGGCGCCAAGCGGTGGAACGGAGGACAGGTGAATATAGTAAGTGCTGGGGGGCCTGAGCTGGCGGCGATACCGGCACCTGACCCCCACAGCACGCCGGTGTCCCCGCCTGCTCAGGCCCCCCAGCACTCGGCGCCGAGCGGGTCAGAGGCAGCGGGGCCGAGCGGGTCAGAGCAGAGTGTGGCAGATGTAGCAGAGCAGAGTGTGGCAGATGTAGCAGAGCAGAGTGTGGCAGATGTAGCAGAGCAGAGTGTGGCAAACGTAGCAGAGCAGAGTGTGGCAAACGTAGCAGAACAGAATGTGGCAGAAGTAGTAGAGCAGAGTGTGGCAGATGTAGCAGAGCTGAGTGTGACAGGATGGGAGCAGCCCATGTCAGAATGGGGGTGCAGGATGGAGCAGCACATGACAGGATGGGGACGCAGGATGGGAGCAGCACATGACAGGATGGGGACACAGGATGGGAGCAGCACATGACAGGATGGTGACACAGGATGGAGCAGCACATGACAGGATGGTGACACAGGATGGAGCAGCACATGACAGGATGGGGACACAGGATGGGAGCAGCACATGACAGGATGGGGACACAGGATGGGAGCAGCACATGACAGGATGGGGACACAGGATGGAGCCGAACGGGTCAGAGGCAGCGGGGCCGAGCGGGTCAGAGCAGAGTGTGGCAGATGTAGCAGAGCAGAGTGTGGCACATGTAGCAGAGCAGAGTGGGGCAAACGTAGCAGAGCAGAGTGTGGCAGATGTAGCAGAGCAGAATGTGGCAGATGTAGCAGAGCTGAGTGTGGCAGAAGTAGTAGAGCAGAGTGTGGCAGATGTAGCAGAGCTGAGTGTGGCAGGATGGGAGCAGCCCATGTCAGAATGGGGGCGCAGGATGGGAGCAGCACATGACAGGATAGGGAAGCAGGATGGAGCAGCACATGACAGAATGGGGGTGCAGGATGGAGCAGCACATGACAGGATGGGGACGCAGGATGGGAGCAGCACATGACAGGATGGGGACGCAGGATGGGAGCAGCACATGACAGGATGGTGACACAGGATGGAGCAGCACATGACAGGATGGTGACACAGGATGGAGCAGCACATGACAGGATGGTGACACAGGATGGGAGCAGCACATGACAGGATGGGGACGCAGGATGGGAGCAGCACATGACAGGATGGGGACACAGGATGGAGCCGAACGGGTCAGAGGCAGCGGGGCCGAGCGGGTCAGAGCAGAGTGTGGCAGATGTAGCAGAGCAGAGTGTGGCACATGTAGCAGAGCAGAGTGTGGCAAACGTAGCAGAGCAGAGTGTGGCAGATGTAGCAGAGCAGAATGTGGCAGATGTAGCAGAGCTGAGTGTGGCAGAAGTAGTAGAGCAGAGTGTGGCAGATGTAGCAGAGCTGAGTGTGGCAGGATGGAGCAGCCCATGTCAGAATGGGGGCAGCGAATGACAGGATGGGGACGTAGGATGGGAGCAGCGCATGACAGAATGGTGACGCAGGATGGAAGCAGCGCATGACAGGATGGGGACGCAGGATGGGAGCAGCACATGACAGGATGGGGACGTAGGATGGGAGCAGCACATGACAGGATGGGGACGCAGGATGGGTGCAGCACATGACAGGATGGAGACCATATACCAATATAAATGCTCGCCACCCGGGCGTAGAACGGGTTCAATAGCTAGTATATATATATATATATATATATATATATATATATATATATATATATATATATATATATATATATATGTATATATATATATATATATATATATATATATATATATATTTAATTATATGAAAAAGTTTGGGCACCCCTATTAATCTTAAGCTTAATGTTTTCTAAAAATTGTTTTTTTTGCAACAGCTATTTCTGTTTCATATATCGAATGACTGTTGGACACAGTAATGTTTCTGCCTCGAAATGAGGTTTATTGTACTAACAGAAAATGTGCAATCTGCATTCAAACAAAATTTGACAGGTGCATAAGTATGGAAACCCCACCAGAAAAGTGACATTAATATTTATTAGATCCTCCTTTTGCAAAAATAACAGCCTCTAGTCACTTTCTGTAGCTTTTAATGAGTTCCTGGATCCTGGATGAAGGTATTTTTGACCATTCCTTTTTAAAAAACAATTCCAGTTCAGTTAAGTTTGATGGTCGCAGAGCATGGACAGCCCTCTTTAAATGATCCCACAGATGTTCAATGATATTCAGGTCTGGTGACTGGGATGGCCATTCCAGAACAGTGTAATTGTTCCTCTGCATGAATGCCTGAGTAGATTTGGAGCGGTGTTTTGGATCATTGTCTTGCTGAAAGATCCATCCCCTGCGTAACTTCAACTTTGTCACTGATTCATGAACATTATTGTCAAGAATCTGCTGATTCCGAGAGGAATCCATGCGTCCCTCAACTTTAACAAGATTCCTGGTGCCGGCATTGGCCACACAGCCCCAAGCATGATGGAACCTCCACCAAATTTTACTGTGGGTAGCAATTGTTTTTCTTGGAATGCTGTGTTTTTTGGCCGCCATGCATAACGCCTTTTTGTATGACCAAACAAGTCAATCTTGGTTTCATCAGTCCACAGGACCTTCTTCCAAAAAGAAATTGGCTTCTCCAAATGTGCTTTTGCATACCTCAGCCGACTCTGTCTGTGGCGTGCTTGCAGAAACGGCTTCTTTCGCATCACTCTCCCATACAGCTTCTCCTTGTGCAAAGTGCGTTGTATAGTTGATCGATACACAGTGACACCATCTGCAGCAAGTTGATGCTGCAGCTCTCTGGAGGTGGTCTGAGTATTGTCCTTGACTGATCTCACCATTCTTCTTCTCTGCCTTTCTGATGTTTTTCTTGGTCTGCCACTTCTGGTCTTAACAAGAACTGTACCTGTGTTCTTCCATTTCCTTTTCTATGTTCCTCACAGTGGAAATTGACAGGTTAAATCTAGGAGACAGCTTTTCGTATCCTTCCCCTGAACAACTATGTTGAATAATCTTTGTTTTCAGATCATTAGACAGTTGTTTTGAGGAGCCCATGATGCCACTCTTCAGAGGAGATTCAAACAGGAGAACAACTTGCAAGTGGCCACTTTAAGTAGCTTTTCTCATGATTGCATATACCTGGCTATGAAGTTCAAAGCTCAATGAGGTTAGAAAACCAAAAAAAGTGCTTTAGCAAGTCAGTAAAAAGTAGGTAGGAGTATTTAAAACAAGAAAACGATAAGGGTGCCCATACTTATGCACCTGTCAAATTTTGTTTGAATGCAGATTGCACATTTTCTGTTAGTACAATAAACCTCATTTCAAGGCAGAAACATTACTGTGTCCAACAGTTATTAGATATATGAAACTGAAATAGCTGTTGCAAAAAAAACAATTTTTATAAAACATTAAGGTTAAGATTAATAGGGGTGCCCAAACTTTTCATATAATATATATATATATATATATATATATATATATATATATATATATATATATATATATATATATATATATACACACACACACACACAAGTGTTAAATGCCAAAATTAGTGAAAACTTGTACCATGACAAAATAGCAACAAATACTTGGTCGCAAACATCATGTCAGGTAACTCAATATTAGTAATTTTTTTAATCTAGGCCAGTAATATATTAATGCAAAACAAAACCTCGGTGACATTCTAGATGTCATAAAAATGGGGGTGGGGAGCAACTCCCCATACACAGCAGAAACAGAATACCCGCCCCCAGAATCATGCAAAGAAGGAGAAAGCTGGAGCAACTAGGTAAAAAATATATACTTTATTAACAATAATCTCAAGTGAGTAAAAAAGTCATAACACCACAGTAGTAGAATGTATACAGAACCAGGATAGACACAGATATGCCCAGAAGAGTCCACCATTGCACATGCCCATAGAAGTAGATATATAGATCCATTAAATAAAGTGACAGTGCATATAGTTATATTGCTATGGTAATATTGCCATCAGTAGTCATATAAAGATCAGTGAAACCGCTGGCCAAAAGATCGCCAGGAGGGCAGAGCTTACCGGGGGCAGAGCTGGGGGACCCAGGGTATAGATGCAGGAGACCCTCGATGTGCGTTTCGCGTGCAAAAGCACCGCTTTGTCAAGAGGAAGTAAGGTTTGCAGAGAGGAACAGGACCTTTTATGACCATGTGACCAGACATGTGATGTCCGGGTGGCCAATGGGAGTGGTTTTAGCGGCGCATGCACCCCGCCCAGCTCAGGCCCCGTACTATGCACCAGGGTGTCACACATCCCTACGCAAGCAGGGGAGAAGAAATTTAACCCCATGCGTGCGAGGGAAGCACAAGACACGCCGGTGCATATGGGCAGCACAGAGAGTCGGGGCGCATGCGCACTCCCACCTGGGCACAGATAAAAGAAGATACATGCACATAATGAAAGGAGCTGCCAGAATGTACTCAGACGCTGGAGGAACATCTATCATTGGCTGTAGACCACAGAGCCAGCGCTCTCATGCACAGTGCACACAGATCATATATTAAATAAATCAATATAGTTTTTTTTTTTTTTAAAGCATATCGGCAAAATGCAATTGTATCAATATTTCAGCAATCACATTGCACATCTGTGTATGCGTGGCAGAAGGTCAGCGTTGATGCAAGGAAATGTCCATAATCGATTTCAGTGTTGCAGCCATCCATCATATTGCATGTATTAAGATATAAGAAAGGCCAAAGAGACCTGCTGAGAAACCAGTATATAGATGAAAACAATTAACAACCAGATAAAAACACAAAATATAAAAAATATAAAAATATTGCCCCCCGCCTGCAAAACAGGGATACATAGAGAATACAGGCATCATACATGCGTATATATATATATACCAAAAAACAGGGATACATAGAGAATACAGGCATCATACATCTATATATATAATTGCCTAAGGGTTTTTCCGTCTGTCTGTCTGTCTTTCTGTCTGTCTGTCTGTCTGTCCTGGAAATCTCGCGTCTCTGATTGGTCGAGGCCGCCAGGCCTCGACCAATCAGAGACGGGCACAGTATCGAGGTAGAAATCCCGCGTCACTGATTGGTCGACGGGCACAGCGACGATGATGTCATAAAGGACGTAGACATCCCGCGTCTCTGATTGGTCGGGGCCGTCAGGCCTCGACCAATCAGCAACGGGCACAGTATCGACGTAGATGTCATAATGGTTGCCATTGCGACGATGTCATAAAGGTTGCCTCGACCAATCAGCGACGGGCACAGTCTACCGCGAATTCTGGAATCATCATTGTCCATATACTGCCGGGACATGCATATTCTAGAATACCCGATGCGTTAGAATCGGGCCACAATCTAATATATATACATATATATATGTTAGGGCTAGCGGAACGCACCAAATAATAAGACTGATAGTGTACGGTGCGTTCGTAGCCCGGGGTCCACCGTGCAGAGATGGAACCTGCTGCTGAGTAATGACGGACTATATGGCGGTACTCATAAGTATACTCGCGTGGGTTAAACTTCACCCAACGTGAAGGAAGCGATCCTGTTGCGTCACAGGACCGCGGTACCGCACATAGAAGGCGAGCAAGCAGTCAGCAAACTTAACCCCAACTAGGATTGAAGTCCGATTAGACCACTTGCTGACACAACACCGCAACAGGGTGTGTAAGGCTACGTTCAGACTAGTGTTGCGCGCCGCTGCGTCGGCGACGCAACGCACGACGCACACAAAAACGCGGCAAGACGCACGCAAAAACGCTGCGTTTTGCGACGCGTGCGTCATTTTTTGCCGAAAATCGGACGCAAGAAAAATGCAACTTGCTGCGTTTTCTTGGTCCGATGCTAGCGGCAAAAAAGACGCAAGTGTTGCAAAATGCAACACACAAAAACGCATGCGTCCCCCATGTTAAACATAGGGGCGCATGACGCGTGCGTCGCCGCTGCGTCGCCCGACGCTAAGGCGACGCACACTAGCAGAACGCTAGTCTGAACGTAGCCTTAGGCAACTCTTATGATTAGAGCACCGAAGTGCGAACTGTGCTGTGCTGGCAGGCACCACTAAGCACCCAGACGTGGGTCAGGAAGCGCACTACTGGCGCCTGGCGCCGCACTGGCAGTCACAGCAATAGACGCTGATACGTGTGTGACACGTTGAGTGATTTGTCGGGCGCTAGATAGCAGCCATACTCCATACGCGAACAGTCATACAATAGGGTAGGGGTATTTAATGAACGACTTGCACTCACAACAAACACACGTATTCAATTGTACACTAGCGCATGGCCGTGCGGTCATGCGCAGTTTATATAATTGCAGGACAGGAA
Source organism: Ranitomeya imitator (assembly GCF_032444005.1). Classification (NCBI taxonomy): domain Eukaryota; kingdom Metazoa; phylum Chordata; class Amphibia; order Anura; family Dendrobatidae; genus Ranitomeya; species Ranitomeya imitator. The sequence continues at coordinate 283,396,008 of NC_091286.1, forward strand.
GTGGCCACAGAAACTTTGCCCTTCCAGGGCCTGCCAAGAGGACCATTGGAATGCGCTGCAGAGCCAGAGCACATGACCCTCGATCTCCAACGGGAGATCTTGCTCTGGGCATGCTCAGTGTGCGCAAACAAGGACTTAGTCCCAGGGAAGTCCGCTCGCCGCTGACCAGCACTGACTTTAATGGCAGGAGCTGAAGAAGCAGCAGTAACTCTCTGTACAGAGTGAGAGCGAGCAAGACACTGGGAGCGACGTCCCTGCTGAGCAGACTCCACTGCGGCTGGAGGAGAATGGGAGACCGCAGCGGAGACGGATCGAGATTCCCCCTGTGCAGCAGAGGAAACTTGACTCCTAACATATATATATATATATCTACTATATAAAGCTGAATGTGTGTATGTCCGGGATCGGCATCTGCACCGTCGCAGCTACAGCCACAAAATTTTGCACAGTCACACGTCTGGACCCCGAGAGCGTCATAGGCTATGTTGTGAGGTGAAATTTTAACCCCGCGCGTTCCAATTCACCAAACAATTTTGCCTCTTTCTACATAATGGGGAAAAAAGTGAAAGGAAAAGTGTTGGAAGCGTCACAGCTACAGCAACAAAATTTTGCACAGTCACACGACTGGACCCTGAGAGCGTCATAGGCTACGTTGTGAGGTGAAATTTTAACCCCGCGCGTTCCAATTCACCAAACAATTTTGCCCCTATCTACATAATGGGGAAAAAGTGAAAGGAAAAGTGTTGGAAGTGTCGCAGCTACAGCAACAAAATTTTGCACAGTCACACGTCTGGACCCCGAGAGCGTCATAGGCTATGTTGTGAGGTGAAATTTTAACCCCGCGCTTTCCAATTCACCAAACAATTTTGCCCCTATCTACATAATGGGAAAAAATGAAAGGAAAAGTGTAGGAGGCAAATTGACAGCTGCCAGATGTGAACAAGGGGGACTTAAAGAATGAGAGCGATGGCGCCAAAGAGTATCTACCGTACAGTTGCTAAGGTGGGGCCTCGACATGGGATACTCACCACACACGGGGATATGAACACACACAAAATGCGCCACACACTACCACGTGCTTGAACACATATTACCCTCAGCACACATTTCACCACAAATACACCAACCTCGCCACATAAAAGTCAAAACACAAAAGTCGCCACTCAAAACTCGCCACGCGCAGAACTCGCCACATGCAAAAACTAGGCTCTTGCAAAACTCGCCACAAGTGCAAAATTCTCCTCATGAAAAACTCGCCACACGCAAAACTTGCACACGCGGAAAAATTGCCACATGCACAAAAGTTGCAACACATGCAAAAGTTGCCTCACACAAAACTTGCACATACTCAAAAGGCACCACACATAATACTCGCAACGCGCAAAACTCGCCATGCGCAAAACTTGCTGCACACAACTTGCTACACTAACCTGTCACATGCAACTCGACACACAAAAAGTTGCTACACGCATGTTGCTACACAAAACTCATCTCACAAAAGTTGCTACATGCATGTCGCCACACGCAACTCAACACACACAACTTGACAAACGAAACTCGCCCTAAAACACACACAAGTCTGGTATTATCCTTCAAAAATAAAAATCTGATTAATAAGCAGACAAACTACAACAATTGCACCATATAGGAAATACGGCAGCTGTCAGTCACATGACCTGTCTATTATGTGTATGTGTGAGCTAATATATACTGCCAGGGGGAGGGCTTCCTGTTGGCTGGGGATTTATCAGGCTGCCAATTTAGCTTACAAATACTGAGGTAAAAATACTGAGCAAATAACGTGTGAACGAGGTCTAATACAGGAGGAGATGACACACAGGTATATACTATATACAGGGGAGATGACACACAGATATATACTATATACAGGAGAGATGACACACAGGTATATACTATATACAGGAGGAGATGACATACAGGTATATGCTATATATAGAAGATGACATGCAGGTATATACTATATGCAGGAGGAGATGACACTCAGATATATACTATATACAGGGGAGATGACACACAGGTATATACTATATACAGGAGGAGATGACATACAGGTATATACTATATATAGAAGGAGATGACATTCAGGTATATACTATATATAGGGGAGATGACACACAGCAGGTATATACTATATACAGGGGAGATGACATACAGGTATATACTATATACAGGAGATGACATACAGATGTATACTATATATAAGGGAGATGACAAACATGTATATACTGAGGTGATGAGGTGAAAATGAGAGGTGTGAGGTGAAAATGAAAAGGTGTGAGTGCAAAATGAGAGGAGTGAGGAAAAATAGTGGAGTGATCAGAAAATGACAGATGTGAGGTTGAAATGACAAGTGTTAGGGGGGAATAAGAGGAGTGAGGGAGAAAATGAGAGGTGTGAGGGAGAAAATGAGAGATGTGACGTGCTATAACTAACCACAGATATTTACTATGCCCAGGCAACGCCGGGCTCTTCAGCTAGTATATATATATATATATATATATGTACAAATAGGAGTATCCGGAAGACGGTAAGTACTACAAAAAAAAGAACACACAAAATGCAACCATCCAAAAGAAAACTCAAAGGAAGGATGCAAATGATAGCGATTCGTTCAACCCCTTAGGGGTCACAGTGTTCAGCGTCACAATCCACTTTGCTTCCGTCTGTGCTAGAATTTTCTTATAATTGCCACCTCTGATCCCCAGATGAATAATATCGATCCCTCTTACCATAAATGTAGATGGTTCGCACCCATGATGTTGCCAAAAGTGGCGTGGGATCGTTTTGAGGAGAGAGGGGTCGGTCACTGTCCTGGCCGCGCAAATGTCCCGCACATGCTCCCGAACCCTTATTCTCAATTCCCTCGATGTGAGCCTTATATAAATCTTTGAGCAACCACATGTTGCGTAATAAACAACATTTGAGCTACTACATGAGATACGATGTCTAATATCAAAAGTTCTTTTTCCATCAGAGGAAGAGAATGTGGTGCAGTGCAGGACATTTGCACATGCAAGACAGTGACCGCACGGAATGGAGCCTAGAGTAGGGCCCCTAGAGTAGCCCTGATTAGGGCCCCTAGAGCCAAATGGATTAGCTGTAGGAGGGACATAGTGACTGTAAACCAGGAGGTCTTAGAGATTTTTATACCTCCTGGCTGTCATGGCTGGACGATCACCCCAAATTGCTCCCAGGGACGGCTCTGTGCCCAGAACCGACCAATGCCTTCGAAGGATCTGCCTCATGTCCTCCCAGTTATGGTTGTATGTGAAGATAAATCTGATAGGCCCCGGACTTTTGTTTGTTACTCAAGCTCTAGATGGCCTCAAAAGATCAGCACGTGGAGTTGCCCTGGCTCTCTGGTAGCCATTCTTTATGCAACGGTTAGAATAACCATGTGCACTAAATCTTGCCTTTAAATCCGAGGCCTGTGCCATCAGATGAGCAGACCCGCCTCATCCGGAGAAACTGTCCGACCGGGACGGCCCTAATTGTAGAAGGATTGTGTGAGGAGGATGCATGAATCAGAGAAGTCACCGAAGTTGATTTCCAGTATACATCGGTCTGAATACGACCAGTACGGTCCACCTCAAATGTAATATCCAAAAAAGAAATCCTCTTGGGGTCAGATGTATAGGTGAGATGAATATTCAGAGAATTCTAATTCAGCACTCCCATAAAGTCCTCGAGCTGTCGCACCGTCCCATCCCACAAGAAAAAAACATCATCGATATAACGATACCAGCACAGCACATGGGAGGTGGCCGGCGGGCCCCCATCTCCAAAAATGGATCTCTCCCAGGTCCCCAGGAAGAGATTGGCGAACGAGGGTGCACAGGCCGCACCCATGGCTGTGCCGCGCCTCTGTCGATAAAAATAATCTTTGAAAACCAAAAAATTGTGGGTAAGGACATAGTGCAACAGCTCGAGGACTAATTCACTTAAAGGACCGTCACAGTCGGAGGCTCCCAGGAAGAGGCGGGCCGCCTCAATCCAATGACAGAGCCCGATGCACATGTACAAGCTCTCAACATCCGCAGTCACCATCAGGATGTTTTGATCCACAAGAATGCTGTCGACCCTCACCAGGGCGTCCGTAGTGTCACGTATATATGATGGCAGGGTTTCTACCAAAGGTTTTAGATAGAAATCTATGAATTGGCAAATGGGGTCACACAAACCCCCAATGCCCGACACTATAGGGCGTCCCGGAGGGTCAAGGGCATTCTTGTGGATTTTCGGAAGCAGGTAGAAGGTAGGAACCTTTGGAGATTTGGCCATTAGGCCATCCATTATTTGTTTGGTAATAATCCCACCTTCGAAAGCATTGATCAAAATCCGTTCAAGTATGAGAGAGAAAGATGCCAATGGATTGTAGGATAGTCTAGTATATGTATTACGATTTCTCAATTGGCAAAAGGCCTCCCGTTCGTATTTATCAATAGGCCAGATCACTATGTTCCCCCCTTTGTCTGCCGGTTTGATCACCACATCAGGAATAGCCTGAAGCTGTGAATTTGCAAGACAATCTTCGTGTGTCAGGTTATCATACTGACGTCTAGTAGATAATTGTTTGAAATCATCACTTAATTTCATAAAGATTTCGATGGCCGGACTTAGAGACAAGGGGGGAACCTAGTAGATCTGGGAGCGGTATTAAGTGGAAATCTACTTACCGATGGGGAGGCCTGTTCGTCAAGGAGATCCACCAAATTTTGCAAAGTTTCTCTCTCGATATCACTCATAATCTCATGAGAGACCCGTTTATCATGAAGCTTCCTCAAGAGAAGTTTACGGGAGAACAAGTGCAGATCCTTTAAGGCTGTGAAAAAATGAAATGAGTTAGTAGGTGAAAATGACAAACCTTTAGATAACACTCTTACTTGGGCATCTGTTAGCACATAAGATGACAAGTTTAGGACCTTATTCCTTGTAATTTGTCTGGTGGTACACTTATTAGTCACTGTTGTCGCAGATGGACCACTTTGTGTTGAAGTCTTAGGCACAGGATCTTCCTCCCCTGATAAATTGGATCTCCTTGATGTTGATCGTGACCTAGAGTATGAGGTATTTACGGATCTTGTTCTCGATCTATCATTTATATTGCGCCATCTATAGACGCGTGAGGATCTTTTGTCCTCCACATCCCTCTGAAATTTTTTTGATTTCATAGACTGTATCTCTTGTGCCCATTTGTGAGATAATACATCAACTTCCTCATTCAAATTTTTGAGGGCATCACTGGTCATATCCCTCCGAAGAATGATTTGTATCTCCTCGATCTCGATTTCAAGGGACAATAGAGACGCCTGATTCATGTCTCTAAGTAATTCAAGGAATCCTTTGGAACACGTGTTGGCAAGTGTTTCCCATTTATTCTTAAACTCTTCGTCCTGAATAGGAAAGGACGGGAAGACCTGTACGCGTAGACCTCTAGGTATTAACCCTTTCTGAATATACTTCTCGAGAAAAGCGTGGTTCCACCAGATACGAGTCCGCTTCCTCAATAACTCTTTTAGTTTAATAGTACAATCATATACATTCTTGCCTGTACCCTCAGAATATCCCTCTGCATCATCCTGTAATGTATCATCAATAAGTGCACGCCAAATCTGATCACGCGCACGAAAATACATAATATGGCCAGGGTATACCGTGAAAAACACAGAAATAATTAATGCAAAACAAAACCTCGGTGACATTCTAGATGTCATAAAAATGGGGGTGAGGAGCAACTCCCCATACACAGCAGAAACAAAATACCCGCTCCCAGAATCATGCAAAACAACTTACTTAATATGTGTACACAAACATGATAAATATATTATTGGCCAAATAAAAAGCAATTCAAGTCTTTGACGCAATAGACCAAGATTTCCTTGACTAAATTGTTAACATCTTTTCAGGTGAATTCTAGTTGTAAGCTAATGTTCCAAAATTAAAATTTATCAATTTGGTCATTTTGAGTAAGAAATTAAATTGGCATCAGTTATTCAATGCAAATAGAATGCTCCTTATCATACTCTGGGGTCTCTTTAGATCCCCAAAACATAATAAAGAATGGAAAAAAAACTCTCTTTACTTGTCTCTCTGTCATAGTGCTCCATCTGGACCTCCAAAACGCTCCACTCTGACTCTTCCTCTGTTTCCAATGAAGAGTACGCCTCTGAGACATGTCATGACATTGTTTAAAACCTAGCCAGCACCTCTGATGATGCACGTCGCAATGTAAGAGGCCTTTTTGAGAACCTGGAACAGAGTGAAGATGCTGTAAAAGCATGTTTTGTGCTTAAGGAAAGAAACAGCAGAAGCTTTATAGAAGACCAAATATGGGACTGTGCTGGTGAGACACGTGAGGGTGAGGTGAGTATAATTTTTGCACCACTTTCCAAGCCCTCTGCTGATTGGCCACTATTATGATGAATTTGTACAAGGTTAATCACTTTCCAGTAAGTGAATTTGATAGTTTTTTTTTATAAACTTTGAGTTGAAAATAATTTTCTCAAACGACTTGGCTCATGTATAGGTTCATTTACACTACAAAATAGCTGTGAACCAGCATTGTTGAAAACTCTTGATTCTTGTTTCATGAATATCTTGACATGTAAATGGACTGCTGCTGACGTAGTGTGCAGTATGAAAGACCATCATTTTCGGCGCTGCATAGTCCTGTCCTGTGTAAACTAAAATTGCATTGCCGAGAACTATGACAGTCTGTTCTTACTGAACTACCTAGTATAAATCACTCAGTATGCATTGTTTACATTTGTATTTCTGTATAAAAATTTATTCAAATGACCACCGTTCAGAGCTTTACCAATCAGCGGGTGTGTTCTTCTGCTAGTTGGTCCCTCGAAATGCACTCTTAGATTTGTTTCATATGTATTTCAATTATCTCAGGCTGAGTTTTTTCAGCCTAAACTTATCACAACCGATAATAATGGTGATATATATGAATATACTGTATATATATATATTTATATATATATATATATATATATATATATATTTACATATATACACAAGTATTGAAGTTGTCACCAATTTTCTAAATATATTTCTAAAGGTGCTATTGACATGAAATAATTTTCACCAGGTGTAAGTGTCAGGATCTGGAGAATTTGTGTATTTTCTCCGTACTGCTGGTTATTGTAGACATCTGTTCACAAATAATTATTTATAAACTTGAGTTTTTAATTTAACACGTTTCGAAGTTACAAGCACTTCTTCAGGAAACAACCACATATAGGCAAACATACAGGACACCTTTGATGATGGTAAAAACTCGTCCAATGCACACAGGCAAAGAAAACAAACCATAGGTGTCCATAAATTAAGTTATGTGTAATAGTGAGAAATTACACAGGGAAAACACGCTGATTTAAGCTAAAAAAGCATTTGTTGGTGATGACAGCTTCAAGACATATATACTCACCCCTCCGGCGGACCCTGGACCTTAGCGGTGTAACTGGCAGCCCCCGTTCCTAAGAATGAGCGGGTAAAGGACCTGCGATGACGTCACGGCTTGTGATTGGTCGCGTGAGCAGTCACATGAGCGGTCACGCGACCAATCACAAGCCGCGACGTCATTGAAGGTCCTTCACCCGCTCATTCTTAGGAACGGGGGCTGCCGGTTGCAGCGGTTAGAACCAGGGCGCGTCCGAGGGTGAGTATATCCCTATTTTTTATTTTTATTCTTTATTTTACACATAAATATGGATCCCAGGCCCTGAAGGAGAGTTTCCCCTCCTTCAGTCCCTGGGATCCATCGAGGATACATTCCGATATTTGTGTCCCATTGACTTGTATTGGTATCGGATATCGGTATCGGCGATATCCGATATTTTTCGGATATCGGCCGATACAATCCGATACCGATACTTTCAAATATCGGACGGTATCGCTCAACACTAATTAAGAGTCCACTGCAAAATGTTCAGTTTGTCTGATTTTTCTCTTTATAGGTATATTTTTGAGTAAAATGTAAAATGTTCTTTTATTATATAAACTTCTGACATGTCTCCGAATTTTCAAGATATGCATTTTTTTATTTTTTTCTGACAAAGAAAAATGTTCAAAATATAAAAAAAACAGTACTTTCAGATCTCAAGTAATGCAAAGAAAACAAGTTCATAATCATTTAGAAACAACAATACTAATGTTTTAACTCAGGAAGAGTTCAGAAATCAATATTTTGTGGAATAACCATGACTTTTAATCACAGCTTTCATGTGTCTTGGCATGCTTTCCACCAGTCTTTCACACTGCTTCTGGTGCAAAAATTTAAGCAGTTATTCTTTGTTTGATGGCTTGTGACTTTCCATCATCCTCTTGATTACATTCCAGAGGTTTTCAATGGGTCAATGGGGCTCAGGTCTGGAGATTGGGCTGCCCATGACAGGGCTTTAATGTGGTGGTCTCTTAATGTTTGCCAGAGCTGTGTGTGTATATGTATATATATATATATATATATATATATATATATATATATATATATATATATATATATATATATATATATATATATATATAGTGAAAACATTTTGGAACAGCACCAGACAAAATACCTTTACAATGTGCATGAATCCCAAGCCAGCAGTCACAGAAAGCTCCTTAAATTAATGAAAGAAAAGGGAGAAACAGCACAGCAGGTTTCCAAAAAAGTGATGTTTAATGTCAAAACACCATGGCGATGTTTCAGATACAATCCTTTATCAAGCAATGAATATTATCAAAGTGCAGGTATATATGGGTGCTCAATTCATCAATTCAAAACATCAATTAGTTACAAAATATTAAAAAGTGTATAATGTATACAGAAAATATAAAAAGTACTCAGTGCATAGATAAATGACAATTGATAAAATATCATTATTACAATGACAAATCTCAGATACTGTGCAAAATACAAGTGAAATATCATAAATAGTTAAATTACTCCAGGTGTCGCATCCTAATGGGGTGCATATGACTGACTATGCAGCAGGGCCTGCCTTCATGCCAATATGTAAAACCAAGGAATACAGGAGTACAAAATGCATATTGTGAAGTGGATTTTCATGGGCCCATCCACTATGTGGGTTCTAAGGCCTAATGGGGTGCATATGACTATGCAGCAGAGCTCGCCTTCCTGCCAATGTGTAAAACCAAGGAGTACGGGAGTACAAAATGCATATTGTGAAGTGGATTTTCATGGGCCCATCCAGTATGTGGATTCCAAGACCTAATGGGGTGCATATGACTATGCAGCAGGGCTCGCCTTCCTGCCAATGTGTAAAACCAAGGAGTACGGGAGTAAAAAATGCATATTGTGAAGTGGATTTTCATGGGCCCATCCACTATGTGTCTTCCAAGGCCTAATGGGGTGCATATTACTGACTATGCAGCAGGGCTCGCCTTCCTGCCAATTTGTAAAACAAAGGAGTACGGGAGTACAAAATGCATATTGTGAAGTGGATTTTCATGGGCCCATCCACTATGTGGGTTCAAAGGCTTATTGGGGGGCATATAAATTGGTAGGGCAGGACTTGAATTCAATGCAACTCTTTTTCAGGAGTCCCCGTGGACAACTTATGACAGGGGTATTGTGGTGCGTCGTAATTCTTGGCAGCCCATCCATTCACAGCAGAGACTACAACAGCTTAGGAGACCCACTGTTTCATAATGGCCCTTTAAGAAGATTAATGCCGCCTGATGCACCAGTAAAAATAGGCTCTGTGACATTAAGAGTCCCTCATTGAAATGAAAAAGATGGGTCTGCTTATGTGTCACACACCACATGGCCAGCTAGGAGTGTTAAATGTTACAATGACATTTTCCAGTGAATGAATTTGTAGTGGTTGAAAGCAATGTTAAAGTTGAAAAACGCTTCAAAAACGCTGCGTCTGAACTAAGCCTAGGTGGGAGAGGAAATTTTCAGTCTGGGTTTAAATATTTGGCCTTACAGGCAAGTCATTAGCCTGCAAAGGATGCACCTTGACATATTTCCAAATAAAACCCGTTTTGTTTTCGTTTTAATGTGTTTTTTTGGCACAAGGAAAAATGGCCTGAATCTCGGAAAATCTCAGAAAAAAATGTTTAAAGCTGTGATCCAGGAGTCAGAATGCTTCCAGGGGCGATCCCCATGAGGTTCCACTGTCATTTGAGCAGTGTTTCCATCATTTTCAGATGATTTTAGATCTTAAAAGGATCACCGGGGAGGGGGGAGGGTGATTGTGGTAAAAATAATACAGTCTCCAATAGACTTACATTGGGCTTGTTGTTCTGGCCGAGTACCTGAGTATTCCAATTTGCTCGTCCCGAGTAACGAGCACCCGAGCATTTTAGTGCTCGACCATCACTAATTTTGAGGTCTAGCCACCGATTTTCAATGATGTTCAGATAAGGGGGACTGTGAGGGTCATCGTAAAACCTTCAGCTTGCATCTTTTGAGGTAATCTTTTATGGAATTTGAAATGTGTTTGGGATCATTATTAATTTGTGGAAGCCATCATCTTTTCAACATCAGCTTTTTTACAGATGTTATTAAGTTTGCAACAAAAATTTGTTAAACTTTCATTCAATCCATTCTTTTCTCTACCTATGAAATGTTCCCTGTGTTATTGACTGCAACACTACCCAAAAGCATAATTGGTATACCCCCATGCTTAATGGTTGGCCAGATGGTCTTTTCATGAAATTCTATGGCCTTTTTTTTGTCCACACATATCTTTGATCATTGTGACCAAAGAGTTCTATTTTAACCTCATCAGTCCACAGGACTTGTTTCCAAAATGTTTAGATGTTCTTTTGCATACTTCTGATGCAGAATTTTATGGTGAGGATGTGGAAGAGGTTTTCTTCTGATGACTCTTCCTTGAAGGCCTTACTTATGCAGGTTTTTCTGAACACTAAAACAATGTACCACAACTCTAGAATTTGCTAAATCTTTCATAAGGTCTTTTGCAGTCAAGCGGGGGTTCTGATTTTCCTCTCCAGCAATCCTACGACCAGCTCTCATTGAAACTTGGCTTGGTCTTCTGGATCTTACCTACAGTTAGGGCCAGAAATATTTGGACAGTGACACAATTTTCTCGAGTTGGGCTCTGCATGCCACCACATTGGATTTGAAATGAAACCTCTACAACAGAATTCAAGTGCAGATTGTAACGTTTAATTTGAAGGGTTGAACAAAAATATCTGATAGAAAATGTAGGAATTGTACACATTTCTTTACAAACACTCCACATTTTAGGAGGTCAAAAGTAATTGGACAAATAAACATAACCCAAACAAAATATTTTTATTTTCAATATTTTGTTGCAAATCCTTTGGAGGCAATCACTGCCTTAAGTCTGGAACTCATGGACATCACCAAACGCTGGGTTTCCTCCTTCTTAATGCTTTGCCAGGCCTTTACAGCCGCAGCCTTCAGGTCTTGCTTGTTTTGGGTCTTTCCGTCTTAAGTCTGGATTTGAGCAAGTGAAATGCATGCTCAATTGGGTTTAGATCTGGAGATTGACTTGGCCATTGCAGAATGTTCCACTTTTTGGCACTCATGAACTCCTGGGTAGCTTTGGCTGTATGCTTGGGGTCATTGTCCATCTGTACTATGAAGCGCCATCCAATCAACTTTGCAGCATTTGGCTGAATCTGGGCTGAAAGTATATCCCGGTACACTTCAGAATTCATCCGGCTACTCTTGTCTGCTCTTATGTCATCAATAAACACAAGTGACCCAGTGCCATTGAAAGCCATGCATGCTCATGCCATCACGTTGCCTCCACCATGTTTTACAGAGGATGTGGTGTGCCTTGGATCATGTGCCGTTCCCTTTCTTCTCCAAACTTTTTTCTTCCCATAGTTCTGGTACAGGTTGATCTTTGTCTCATCTGTCTATAGAATACTTTTCCAGAACTGAGCTGGCTTCTTGAGGTGTTTTTCTGCCAATTTAACTCTGGCCTGTCTATTTTTGGTATTGATGAATGGTTTGCATCTAGATGTGAACCCTTTGTATTTACTGTCATGGAGTCTTCTCTTTACTATTGACTTAGAGACAGATACACCTACTTCACTGAGAGTGTTCTGGACTTCAGTTGATGTTGTGAACGGGTTCTTCTTCACCAAATTAAGTATGCGGCGATCATCCACCACTGTTGTCATCCGTGGACGCCCAGGCCTTTTTGAGTTCCCAAGCTCACCAGTCAATTCCTTTTTTCTCAGAATGTACCCAACTGTTGATTTTGCTACTCCAAGCATGTCTGCTATCTCTCTGATGGATTTTTTCTTTTTTTTCAGCCTCAGGATGTTCTGCTTCACCTCAATTGAGAGTTCCTTTGACCGCATGTTGTCTGCTCACAGCAACAGCTTCCAAATGCAAAACCACACACCTGGAATCCACCCCTGACCTTTTAACTACTTCATTGATTACAGGTTAACGAGGGAGACGCCTTCAGAGTTAATTGCAGCCCTTAGAGTCCATTGTCCAATTACTTTTGGTCCCTTGAAAAAGAGGACGCTATGCATTACAGAGCTATGATTCCTAAACCCTTTCTCCGATTTGGATGTGGAAACTATCATATTGCAGCTGGGAGTGTGCACTTTCAGCCCATATCTAATATATAATTGCCTAGAATACTACTTCCTGCAATTTGTGCCAACTTCCGTGGCTTTGTCCGGAGCTAATGTCCGGAGCTAATGTCCGGAGATAAGTGACGTCAACAGTGTCCAGTGTCTGATTGGTTGCCGCCTGCTGCGAGCGACCAATCAGAAACGTGCCGTACTGTGACACACTCCGCCCGCCATTTTGGTGTGATTTTTGAATTTTTACCTCACAGCAAGTTTCTACTGCGTGGAGGCGGGCCCAGTGACGTTGCTCTTCAAGCTCCTGCCGAATTTCGTCAAAAAAATGATAATACCATTTACCAAAACTATATATATTTAGTTGTGAAGTGGTTCAGTGACATTTTCACACCAATTTTGAACTTTTGTTTGGTGTTTTCTCCATATACTGCCTATTATTTTTGTTCTTTCTTACTATTATTTATTAATTGTATTATTCTTACATTTGAATAAATAAAGTATATATGGATTCTAGACTCCCGATTCTTTAGAATCGGGCTGCCATCTAGTTATATATATAATTGTATTTCTGAACATGTTTTGTAAACAGCTAAAATAACAAAACTTGTGTCACTGTCCAAATATTTCTGGCCCTAACTGTATATTGTTCCTGTTAACTGCCATTAGTTGATTACTTTTCGAACTGAGGAAAGGGCAACTTGAAAATGCCTTGATAACTTCTTATAGCCTTCTTCTGCTTTGTGGGCCTTCACAATTTTCATTTTCAGAGTAAGAACTCATGGCAGCTGTTTCTTGGCACGATGTTAAAGGAGGCTGGGTTTTTATAAAGCTGGGAAATTTGCTTCACCTGGCTTCTCTTTAGAAAGATCCCGAACAAGCCATAAACCTAGCAGGTTAATTAAGATCTGAAACCTTGGTCAGAGTTATCTGAGCATATAAATCTCCAATGGTGCAAAAATTTTGGCATCAGCCAATTTTCCTTTTTGTAATTTTTAAATTGTAAAAATTAACAATATATATTTTATCTGTATAAAATAGAAATTAAATGTGTCATCTTTAACTTTAAACTTTTTAGAGATCAATTCATCTTCAACTTGCTTCACTGTTCACAATAACAGCTATTTTGACCAGGGGTGCCCAAACTTTTACATCTCAATGTATGCTCCCCATCAACATTATTAATCCACATTCATCTGGATTCATATAATGTGAATTGGCGTCTACAGTTATGCATGAAGTAGTCAAAAAATGTCTCGATATATTTGGCCAAACACCTTAATTCTATGGCTAAGCCCATAATAAGATGAAAAAGGTATAAAAGCAAGATAATGAAGAGACACAGATACCATAAAAATCCAATCAATTGTATTTATTAATTTATATTAATAAACTGCAGAGCAAGCAGAAGGATTGCACAGTTTCAGTTTCCATATATCTTTTCTCAAATGGGATCTCCTATATAGTAATTAATAATTTATTCCTCATATCATACTTCTCCATATATAGATTTAAACGAGTATGTCTCCCCTTAAAAAACAAACAGCACTAAAAACAATGAATGATTAAATGTAAATCATCATAAGACCATTATGCACATATTCAATTGGTTGATGGGAATGCAAACAAGAGATCCACTATACCTCCAACATTTTGCGACATTCAATTTTGTGTCAGCTCCTCCTCTACAGGGGGACTTGATCCATCACCCTAAAGCTTAATTGGTTAACTAATTGTGATATTTAAAAAAAAACTGTTTAGGGATCGGGAGTCCTTTCAAACCTGTCTTGATGGTACTTTTATGCTTCCTAATCCTAGCTTTGATTTCCATTGGTCCCAACCCCATTTATAAGGCAAAAAATCCCACTTATTAAACCTGACAGGGCACACCTGTGAATTGAAAACCTTTCCCGGTGACTACCTCTTGAAGCTCATCAAGAGAATGCCAAGAGTGTGCAAAGCAGCCATCAAAGCAAAAGGTGGCTACTTTGAAGAACCTAGAATATAAGACATATTTTCAGTTGTTTCACACTTTTTTGTTAAGTATATAATTCCATATGTGTTAATTCATAGTTTTGATGCCTTCAGTGTGAATTTACAATTTTCATAGTCATGAAAATACAGAAAAATCTTTATATGAGAAGGTGTGTCCAAACTTTTGGTCTGTACTGTACATCTGACCCAAACATTGATCAACCCTATTATCATCATCTACTATCCTGATCTAGGATCTATAGTATCCTGGACATACGAACGAATGTTAATTACAAACGTATGCAATTATCTATCAAGAAATTTAGCTGCATTACTAATTATGGAGTCCTGACACTATAGGGCATACAGGAGGGTCCTTTATATATAAATTTTTTGGAATCATATATAGAATGGGTATTACTGGATAATCTACCAATAAGAGTTCACATAATTTATCTTCTAAAATGCCATCACTTTATTTACCACCACTGCTCCAGCACTGACTATCTGTGGCTGCTCCCAATTTTGTTGACATGATGAAATAGAGACTACAACACATGACTGCTGCAGTCAACCAATGGGAGAGTAGATGGCTCGGCACAGAGATTGTTTGCAGCAGATCGGTGTTGTAGTCATGATGTCACCTTGTTAGAAAAGGCTGGGAGCAGCAGCAGAGAAAGAGCACTGGGTAGTGGTGAGCGAGTGTGCTCGTTACTCGGTGTTAGGTGTCGAGTTCCCGCTTCTGCACAAGGGGAATCTCAAGCCATCTCCATTGCGGTCTCCCATTCTTCTCCAGCCGCAGTGGAGTCTGCTCAGCGGAGACGTCGGTCCCAGCGTCTTGCTCAGTCTCACTCTGTGCAGAGAGTTACTGCTGCTTTTCCTGCTTCTGCCATTGAAGTCAGTGTTGGGCAGCGGCGAGCAGATGCTTTTGGGGCTAAGTCCTACTTTTCTCTTTCTGAGCATGCCCAGGGCAGGATCTCCCATTGGAGATCGAGGGTCACATGCTCAGGTACTGCAGCACATCCCATTGGTCCTCCAGGAAGGTCCTGAAAGGGCAAAACTTTGGTAGCAGCTTCCCATTGGTCCTTTATTGGAAGGTTCTGAACGTGCTGCAACTATATAAGCTGCGCATGACCGCACGGCCATGCGCTAGTGTACATTTGTATATGTGTGTGTGTTGTGAGTGAAAGTCGCTCTTTAAATAACCCTCCCTATTGGATGACTGTTCGCGGAAGGTGTATGTTTGCTATCTAGCGCCCGACTTAGCCATCAGCATGTAAACACACAATACAGCGTCTTATTGCTGTGACCGCCAGTGCGGCGCCTTGTGCTTTCACAGCGCTTTCCTGACCCAAGCCTGGGTGGTTAGTGGCGTTCGCCAGTGCGGCACTGCATGCACTCTCGTGCTTCTATTGCTGTCACTCTGACACCTCAGTAGCGGTGTCGAGCGCATGAGGTCTATGTACTCAAATCCTGTGTCTTGGGATTGAGTTCTGGGACTCCTTGCTTGCGCTCTTGGTGCGGTACCGCGGCCCTGTGACATAACAGGGTTCCCTTCCTTCACACAGGGTGAGGTTAACCCATGTGTGTATTCACTTTGTACCACCATTTAGTCCATCATTACTTGGCAGCAGGTTCCATCTCTGCACGGTGGACCCCGGGCTGCGAACGCACCATACTCTATCTGTCTTATTATTTGGTGCGTTCCGCTAGCCCTAACATTACACTAGCGCCAGGGTCTGGCTAGTAATGACGGACAAACAGCAATCCTTGCGGTATATCCAGCAGCTGGAGGGTAGGTTGGCGGCTCTCGAGAGCTCAACCTCAGCTGTGGATGTTACCGCAGTTGCTGTACAGGCTGCTAGCGTGGCTGCAGCAACCTTGTCCATTGCCACCCCTGTTCCGACATTATCTCGCCTCCCGCTAAAAGAAAGCAACATCTGGCAGGATTGAAAGTAAATATTTCCAAGTTATTTAATGACATTAAACCATTTGAAAATCACCCGGAAGTGATCAAACTATCTAAGAATATTAGAATCAGGATCCTGGCCAAAGAAAAAGAAATCCTGGATAGAAAACAATCTAAATTTGGGAGGGATATGGTTCCCGATTGGACCATACCTCCCCCATTGGGTTCATCCCCCTATAACCCTGATACTGAGAAGTTGTACAGGAATGTGACCAGATTAAACGGTACACATAATCAGATGAATACTAATCAATTTATAACACTAGATGAGACACTAAATAGTACGGCTGTGGAAGAACAGTTTTCCGTACACCCTATGGATGAGGAGGAAGGTATGGACCCTTCTGGTGCCTCCAACATTATAGGAGCCAGCATAATTTCAGATAAATCTTGGCCCTCCGTTAATGAAACTTCAGTTTATACCCCCATATCATCTCATGCCTTTCAAAACAGATTCCAGGTTCTAGAAAATGAGGATGACCCTCTATCTACAAATGAAGGCACCATTCAGAACCTTCTCCAACTGTATCAGGCCTTAATAATAATAAAAACATTTTTAGAAAATCTTTAAACAAAACGGTTAAATCTACGGGTTCTACCAACCCTACTGTACAAAGTGTACAAAAAAATAAATACAAACATCATCCTTTTTTCCAGGTTGGTCAATAAAGACTAGAAAAAGGGGCTGTAGGGGCAGGAAACTTGCCCAAAAAAAGAGGAAACAAAGTACCAAAAAAGAAATAGAGGGAGGGGGGGAACATCAACAACAAAGAATATTTAATCTAAGTAACCATGAACTAGATGCTAAAGAAATATCGATACTAAACAAAGGTCTTAAATATGCCCCTACTGTCAAATTTGACAAATTCCAGGCTTTCGTGGGTATCAAATTATTTATGAAACGATTGGCTGTCAAAAAATATTTTATAAAAAATAAAGTCACCACAGCTAACGATTCTACTGTCCAGACGAATTCTTTTGTACATACCACTTTGAGGGCTAAATCCAACTTCAATCCGATCCAGGAGTATTCTGAATCTTTTGAGGCATTTCAAAAGAATGTTATAAGGGACATCAGGAAAATTCCCGATAAACGTTGTACTAAATTTAGAAACAACCTATCACATGCGGATATACAGGCCATTAAACAAATTCAAACTAATAGGGCTATAACTATTAGACCAGCAGACAAAGGGGGAGGTATAGTCATACTAAACATGGAGGACTGTACCAAAGAATGTTTAAGGTTGTTAGGAGACCAACAAACTTATAGTCTCCTAATTCATGATCCATCGGATACATATATTCGGGAAATGGTGGGTCTAATTAAAAAGGGGCATGATCAAGGGATCCTCACAAAAAAGGAATTTGATTTTATTAATATTAAATACCCTAAAATAGCCCACTTTTATTACCTCCCCAAAATTCATAAAGATCCGGTTAATCCCCCGGGAAGACCTATCATATCGGGGGTAGACTGTTTAACAGCCAATCTATCTAAATACATAGACTGTCATCTCCAAAAACTAGTTCCCGAACTTCCTTCTCATTTAAAAGATAGTACTCATATTCTTAGAATATTACAAAATATAAAATGGGAGGATCATTTTATTATGGGTACACTTGATATCACCTCGCTCTATACCATCATACAGCACGAAAAAGGTTGTCAGGCGGTGGAATTCTTTTTAAAGAAAGCTGGCTTACTTCCAGAAAGTCAAGTTCAGTTCATTTTAGATTGTATGCGTTTTATTTTATCTCACAATTATTTTAAATTTAATGCGCACTACACTCCCAGCAATGGGGTACTGCCATGGGTACCAGATTCGCACCCAGTTACGCTAACCTCTATGTGGGTAAATGGGAGCTCGATACCATCTTTGGGAACTCCCCCTGGGGTGCGGATCTGGTACTCTGGCAAAGGTTTATTGATGACATTGTTTTTATTTGGTCTGGTGGTCCTGATTCTCTGTCCGATTTTATGGGTAATTTAAATAAAAATTCATATTTTTTAAATTTTACGGGTACCACCAGTACCTCCTCTATTAATTTTTTAGATCTGAACATTTTTATTGATAATGGCACTTTGCACACAAGAACTTTTCATAAACCAATTGATGGCAACACCTATATATCTTTGGATAGTTGCCACCTTCCTAATTGGTTGTTAAATGTACCTAAGAGTCAGATGATCAGGGCACAAAGAAATTGTTCTCGTGAGCAAGATTTTATTCTGGAATCTAAAAATCTTATGGATAAATTTTTACAGAAAGGTTATGCCCATGATTCTTTGTGTTCGACCATAAATCAGGTACAGGAAATACCAAGATTGGGCCGTTTGCAAACTAAAGAAAAAACCAGTACAAGAGGATGGTTGGATAAAATTCCTATCATCACTAGATACAGTGCCAACACGCACTTGTTCAGAAAAATTGTAAACAGACACTGGGATATCTTAAGAGAGGACAAGGTGATTGGTGATAAGCTTCCAGAACGTCCCCTGTTTATCTATAAAAAAGCCCTTAATTTGGGTAACAAGATAGCTCCGACAGTTCCACGACCCCTTTTTTCTACTCACCTACATATAAATACACCTCATGGCTTTTTTCCATGTTTAAAATGTAAACCATGTATACTGTTAAAAATTAGGAAACAACTGTCATTTGAGAAAGGTATTATTAACTGGAGGATTAGGAACTTTATCTCTTGTAATACCAAGGGGGTTATCTATGCCATTACTTGTCCTTGTGAGAGGGTCTACATAGGTAGAACTAAGAGAGCCCTGCACACAAGGATTAGTGAACATATTAGGAATATAAAGAAAAGTTTGTTGGGCATCCCCTCTCCAAACACTTTTTGACTCATCATGGAGGGTCTATTCATGGAACTATTTTTACTGGTCTCAAAATAGTACAAGGTTGCTGGAGAGGTGCGGATTTTATTAAAGAAATGTCTAGAGAGGAGACGAAAATGATTTTTTTATTGGATACGCTAATCCCAAGAGGTCTCAATAGTGAGATTGAGTTGTTTGCGTTCAATTCCTATTATGGCTGACGGTTCAGCGCTAACTATATAAGAGCCTTCTACCTGCTACAGGATCATCCCTGAGGAAGGAGACCGTTTTTGTCTCCGAAACGCGTAGGAAAGAATTGGTCCTCATCTCTCTCTGTAGCCTATCACGTGATTCTTCACGTGAGTGTGACGTCACATTAGGTCCTGCGCCAGCAGTAAACCTAACGGCTCTGTTTAGTAGCGTGGACATACCATACGGAACGCAGGCTAGCGCTGCCACCGGCCGGGGCAGTGTCTGCCATACGGACTCACATTGGACTATTCTCGTCTTCATCAGATCTCCTCCGGGTACTATAAGTACAACAGGACTTTGGAACAAGCCGCTTGACTGCTTCCTGCCTATTTGTCATCGGGCACGGACTTTACTTTATCCCCTATTGGATACTCCAACCTACTATGCTGCACCTACCTTTTTTTCTTTCTGGATGACTCTGGTAGGTAGTGATATTATAATACTTTATACTTGTTATTTTTTGCAGTAACGGGCTGCTCTCCTAGTTGCCTAAGGTGCTGTTTACAGTTTTTTGGTGTGATTTTAGCTTTTTGGTGGTATTTATGTTTGTATCCATCAGTTTTTATGATCCTCTAGTGTGTTTGCTCCAGCGCAGATATTAAATATATTTTTTTCAGATAAGTATATAATTCCATATGTGTTAATTCATAGTTTTGATGCCTTCAGTGTGAATTTACAATTTTCATAGTCATGAAAATACAGAAAAATCTTTATATGAGAAGGTGTGTCCAAACTTTTGGTCTGTACAGTACATCTGACCCAAACATTGATCAACCCTATTATCATCATCTATTATCCTGATCTAGGATCTATAGTATCCTGGACATATGAACGGATGTTAATTACAAACTTATGCAATTATCTATCAAGAAATTTAGCTGCATTACTAATTATGGAGTCCTGACACTATAGGGCATACAGGAGGGTCCTTTATATATAAATTTTTTGGAATCATATATAGAATGGGTATTACTGGATAATCTACCAATAAGAGTTCACATAATTTATCTTCTAAAATGCCATCACTTTATTTACCACCACTGCTCCAGCACTGACTATCTGTGGCTGCTCCCAATTTTGTTGACATGATGAAATAGAGACTACAACACATGACTGCTGCAGTCAACCAATGGGAGAGTAGATGGCTCGGCACAGAGATTGTTTGCAGCAGATCGGTGTTGTAGTCATGATGTCACCTTGTTAGAAAAGGCTGGGAGCAGCAGCAGAGAAAGAGCACTGGGTAGTGGTGAGCGAGTGTGCTCGTTACTCGGTGTTAGGTGTCGAGTTCCCGCTTCTGCACAAGGGGAATCTCGAGCCATCTCCACTGCGGTCTCCCATTCTTCTCCAGCCGCAGTGGAGTCTGCTCAGCGGAGACGTCGGTCCCAGCGTCTTGCTCAGTCTCACTCTGTGCAGAGAGTTACTGCTGCTTTTCCTGCTTCTGCCATTGAAGTCAGTGTTGGGCAGCGGCGAGCAGATGCTTTTGGGGCTAAGTCCTACTTTTCTCTTTCTGAGCATGCCCAGGGCAGGATCTCCCATTGGAGATTGAGGGTCACATACTCAGGTACTGCAGCACATCCCATTGGTCCTCCAGGAAGGTCCTGAAAGGGCAAAACTTTGGTAGCAGCTTCCCATTGGTCCTTTATTGGAAGGTTCTGAACGTGCTGCAACTATATAAGCTGCGCATGACCGCACGGCCATGCGCTAGTGTACATTTGTATATGTGTGTGTGTTGTGAGTGAAAGTCGCTCTTTAAATAACCCTCCCTATTGGATGACTGTTCGCGGAAGGTGTATGTTTGCTATCTAGCGCCCGACTTAGCCATCAGCATGTAAACACACAATACAGCGTCTTATTGCTGTGACCGCCAGTGCGGCGCCTTGTGCTTTCACAGCGCTTTCCTGACCCAAGCCTGGGTGGTTAGTGGCGTTCGCCAGTGCGGCACTGCATGCACTCTCGTGCTTCTATTGCTGTCACTCTGACACCTCAGTAGCGGTGTCGAGCGCATGAGGTCTATGTACTCAAATCCTGTGTCTTGGGATTGAGTTCTGGGACTCCTTGCTTGCGCTCTTGGTGCGGTACCGCGGCCCTGTGACATAACAGGGTTCGCTTCCTTCACACAGGGTGAGGTTAACCCATGTGTGTATTCACTTTGTACCACCATTTAGTTCGTCATTACTTGGCAGCAGGTTCCATCTCTGCATGGTGGACCCCGGGCTGCGAACGCACCATACTCTATCTGTATCATTATTTGGTGCGTTCCGCTAGCCCTAACATTACACTAGTGCCAGGGTCTGGCTAGTAATGACG
This sequence comes from Ranitomeya imitator, assembly GCF_032444005.1. Lineage (NCBI taxonomy): Eukaryota > Metazoa > Chordata > Amphibia > Anura > Dendrobatidae > Ranitomeya > Ranitomeya imitator. Next base: position 283,417,922 of record NC_091286.1, read on the forward strand.
GACAAACAGCAATCCTTGCGGTATATCCAGCAGCTGGAGGGTAGGTTGGCGGCTCTCGAGAGCTCAACCTCAGCTGTGGATGTTACCGCAGTTGCTGTACAGGCTGCTAGCGTGGCTGCAGCAACCTTGTCCATTGCCACCCCTGTTCCGACATTATCTCGCCTCCCGCTGCCAGAAAAATTTTCTGGTGATAGCAAATTTTGTAGGGGATTCGTGAGTCAGTGCTCTATTCACCTCGAGCTCCTGGCTGCACGTTTTCCCACAGAGTGGGCTAAGGTGGGATTTATAGTGTCTCTCTTGTCGGACAGGGCGTTGGAATGGGCTATGCCGCTGTGGGAGCGTGGCGATCATGTGGTGCAGAGTGCTTCGCTGTTCCTGAGCATTCTGAAACAGGTCTTTTAAGAACCTCAAGTCACCCATGATACTGCGCTCCAACTGCTGGCATTAACTCAGGGTGAGTCCTTGGTCAGTCATTTTGCCGTCCAATTCCGCACTTTAGCTTCTGAGCTGGACTGGTCGGATAAAGCCCTTATCCCCATATTTTGGAGGGGCCTGGCTGATCACGTTAAGGACGCTCTGGCCACTAGGGAGATTCCTGCCACACTGGAGGAGTTAATAACTGTCTCCACTCGAATTGACCTCCGTTTTAACAAACGGATGTTAGAGCGAGCCCAGTGTAGGCAGAGGTTTCGGCTGGCTCCTACCTTCGCCAAACCTCTGGAATCTCCGGTCCTGGTTCCTGAGTCACATGAGGCCATGGAAGTGTCACAAGCGGGATCTAAGTCCCGAACCGCTTGTGCACTCAAGGTCTGTCATGTTTGCCAGCAGTCAGGACATATAGCCACCAGATGTCCTCAGCGGTCGAGGAAACGTCAGCGTCTAGTGGTAGTAGGTGGAGGTACACTAGACACGGCGACGTTTGCCTCTAAATTGTCCTTTAAGGGGACAATTATTATAGGCTCATTCTCCCACTCGGTAGAGCTCTGCGTGGATTCTGGGGCGGAGGGCAATTTTATGTCTTCTGCCTTTGCCCAACGTCACGCAATACCCCTGGTTATGCTAGCTCAACCAGTAACGGTACGAGTGGTGAATGGGTCGACACTGCCCTCACAGATAACACACCAGACCATCCCTTTTACTCTCTCCATGTCGCCATCTCATCAGGAGATTATATCTCTGCTCGTCATTCCTGAGGGAATTGATGAGGTCCTGTTGGGAATACCTTGGCTACGGTACCACTCTCCTCATATCGAGTGGTCCTCAGGCAGAATTCTGGGATGGGGCGAATCTTGTGGGGGTAGGTGTCAGAGGGAGTGCGTTCAGGTTGCTACTACAGAGGTACCCGCAGATCTATCCTCTCTCCCCAAGGAGTATTGGTCTTATGCAGACGTGTTTTCCAAAAAGGCGGCGGAGATCCTTCCGCCCCATCGCCCCTATGACTGTCCTATTGATCTCTTGTGTTGTGAGTTCTGTTTTTGGGCTCCCTCTGGTGGTTACTGATGGTACTGGGTGACTTGTCTTTCCTGGGTTTCTGGGTTCCACCTGTTCCATCAGCATATGGGAGTTTCCTATTTAACCTGGCTTTGCTGGCATTTCCTCGCCGGTTTTCAATGTATCCAGTGTGTCTTGTTACCTCTGCTCCCTGCTCCTAGAACCTTCTGGACAAGCTAAGTTTGGATTTTCCTGTTTTGTGTTTTGCTTAATTTGGTTTTTAGTCCAGCCTGCAGTTATGTGATTCTCTGCTGCTGGTTGCTCTAGTGGGCTGAAATTGCTTTTCATGTACCATGAGTTGGCACATGAGTTCAAGTAATTTCAGGATGGTTTTTTGAAGGGTTTTTCGCTGACCGCGCAGTTCACTTTTGTATCCTCTGCTATCTAGCTTTAGCGGGCCTCATTTTGCTGAAACTGTTTTCATACTACGTATGTGCTTTCCTCTCATTTCACCGTCATTATATGTGGGGGGCTGCTATTTGCTGTGGGGTATTTCTCTGGAGGCAAGAGAGGTCTGTGTTTCTTCTGATAGGGAAAGTTAGATCTTCGGCTGGAGCGAGACGTCTAGGATCATCGTAGGCACGTTCCCCGGCTACTTTTATTTGTGTGTTAGGTTCAGGGTCGCGGTCAGCTCAGGTTCCATCGCCCTAGAGCTTGTTTGTATCTGTGCTTGTCCTTTTTGTGATCCCCTGCCATTGGGATCATGACAGTATAACCGGCCCACAAAGTGTTAATTGTATTGGCTGAAGTAGGAGGATAAGTAGTCTGAGGAAGTTTTTTTTTTTTTTTTTCCCCTCAGAGTTTGCTGCCTAGCCTTATTGCAGCCTGGCTACTTCCTCCTCCTCTTAATCTTTGAATGGCTCTGATCTCAGCTGTTTATCATGGACGTCCAGAGTTTGGCTTCCAGCCTGAATAATCTTGCCACTAAGGTTCAAAATATACAGGATTTTGTTGTACATGCTCCTATGTCTGAACCTAGAATTCCTGTCCCAGAGTTTTTTTCTGGAGATAGATCTCGTTTTCTGAATTTTAGGAACAATTGCAAGTTGTTTCTTTCTTTGAAATCTCGCTCCTCTGGAGACCCTGCTCAGCAAGTCAAGATAATTATATCTTTCCTGCGGGGTGACCCTCAGGATTGGGCATTTGCATTGGCACCAGGGGACCCTGCGTTGCTTAATGCAGATGCGTTTTTTCTGGCATTGGGTTTGCTCTATGAGGAATCTAACCAAGAGATTCAGGCTGAAAAAGCTTTGTTGGCCCTCTCTCAGGGGCAAGATGAAGCAGAAATTTATTGTCAAAAATTTCGGAAGTGGTCGGTACTTACTCAGTGGAATGAGTGCGCTCTGGCTGCAAGGTTTAGAGATGGCCTTTCTGAGGCCATTAACCCTGCTGTTCTGTTGGTCAAAAATGACCGACTTTGAACTTCAATATTCTTTAAAATATTCAAGATGCGGCTCTGAAACCCGTGGCCGACCGACCCATCCTCATTTAAGTCAATCAACCACAAGTTTCAGAACCGCATCTTGAACACCCCAAAAAATACCAAAGTTCAAAATAGGTCTCCCCAGACCGAACAGAACAGCAGGGTTAAAGATGTTATGGTGGGGTTCCCTGCGCCTGCTGGTCTGAATGAGTCTATGACTATGGCTGTTCAGATTGATCGGCGTTTACGGGAGCGCAAACCTGTGCATCATTTGGCGGTGTCGTCTGAACCGTCACCTGAGATAATGCAATGTGATAGAATTCAGTCCAGAAGTGAACGGCAAAAGTATAGGCGGAAAAAAGGGTTGTGCTTTTATTGTGGTGATTCAGCTCATGTTATATCAGCATGCTCTAAACGCACAAAAAAGGTTGATAAGTCTGTTGCCATTAGTACTTTACAGTCTAAGTTCATTCTGTCTGTGACTCTGATTTGTTCATTATCATCCATTTCCGTCGATGCCTATGTGGATTCAGGCGCTGCCCTGAGTCTTATAGATTGGTCATTTGCCAATCGCTGTGGGTTTAGTCTGGAGCCTCTGGAAGTCCCTATTCCTTTGAAGGGAATTGACTCTACACCTTTGGCTATGAATAAACCTCAGTACTGGACACAAGTGACCATGCGTATGACTCCCGTTCATCAGGAGGTGATTCGCTTCCTGGTACTGTATAATTTGCATGATGTTCTAGTACTTGGTCTGCCATGGTTACAAACTCATAATCCAGTCCTTGACTGGAAATCAGTGTCTGTGTTAAGCTGGGGTTGTCAGGGGGTTCATGATGATGCACCTCCGATTTCTATCGCTTCATCTACTCCTTCTGAGATTCCTGTGTTTTTGTCTGACTATCGGGATGTTTTTGAGGAGCCTAAGCTCAGTTCGCTTCCTCCTCACAGGGATTGCGATTGTGCTATAAATTTAATTCCGGGCAGTAAATTTCCTAAAGGTCGTTTGTTCAATCTGTCAGTGCCAGAGCATACTGCTATGCGGGATTATGTTAAGGAGTCCTTGGAAAAGGGACATATCCGTCCATCTTTGTCCCCTTTGGGAGCAGGTTTTTTTTTCGTGGCCAAGAAAGATGGTTCCTTGAGGCCTTGTATAGATTATCGTCTTTTGAATAAGATTACCGTAAAATATCAGTATCCTTTGCCATTGTTGACTGATTTGTTTGCTCGCATTAAGGGGGCTAAATGGTTCACTAAGATTGATCTTCGGGGTGCGTATAATCTTATACGAATAAAGCAAGGTGATGAGTGGAAGACCGCATTTAATACGCCTGAGGGCCATTTTGAGTATTTGGTAATGCCTTTTGGACTTTCTAATGCTCCTTCAGTCTTCCAGTCCTTTATGCACGATATTTTCCGTGAATATCTGGATAAATTTATGATTGTGTATTTGGATGTTATTTTGGTTTTTTCTGATGACTGGGAGTCTCATGTTCAGCAGGTCAGGAAGGTGTTTCAGGTCCTGCGGGCCAATTCCTTGTTTGTAAAAGGCTCAAAGTGTCTCTTTGGAGTCCAGAAGATTTCTTTCTTGGGGTATATTTTTTCCCCTTCTACTATTGAGATGGATCCCGTCAAGGTTCAGGCTATTTGTGACTGGACGCAGCCTACATCTCTTAAGAGTCTACAGAAGTTCTTGGGCTTTGCTAATTTCTATCGTCGTTTTATAACTAATTTTTCTAGTGTTGTTAAGCCTTTGACGGATTTGACTAAGAAGGGTGCTGATGTTGCTAATTGGTCTCCTGCGGCTGTGGAGGCCTTTCAGGAACTTAAGCGCCGGTTTTCTTCTGCTCCTGTGTTGCGTCAGCCAGATGTTTCGCTCCCTTTTCAGGTTGAGGTTGATGCTTCCGAGATTGGAGCGGGGGCGGTTTTGTCACAGAGAAGCTCCGATGGCTCAGTGATGAAGCCATGCGCGTTTTTTTCTAGAAAGTTTTCGCCGGCTGAGCGGAATTATGATGTTGGTAATCGGGAACTTTTGGCCATGAAGTGGGCATTTGAGAAGTGGCGTCATTGGCTAGAGGGTGCTAGACATCGTGTGGTGGTCTTGACTGATCACAAAAATTTGATTTACCTTGAGTCTGCCAGGCGTCTGAATCCTAGACAGGCTCGTTGGTCACTGTTTTTCTCTCGTTTCAATTTTGTGGTTTCATACCTGCCAGGTTCAAAGAATGTGAAGGCGGATGCTCTTTCTAGGAGTTTTGTGCCTGACTCCCTTGGAAATTCTGAGCCCTCTGGTATCCTTAGGGATGGGGTGATTTTGTCTGCTGTCTCCCCAGACTTGCGACGTGCTTTGCAGGAGTTTCAGGTGGCTAAACCTGATCGTTGTCCGCCTGAGAGACTGTTTGTTCCGGATAATTGGACCAGTAGAGTCATCTTCGAGGTCCATTCTTCTGCGTTGGCAGGTCATCCTGGAATATTTGGTACTAGAGACTTGGTGGCCAGGTCTTTTTGGTGGCCTTCCTTGTCGAGGGATGTGCGTTCTTTTGTGCAGTCTTGTGAGGTTTGTGCTCGGGCTAAGCCTTGCTGTTCTCGGGCCAGTGGATTGTTGTCACCTTTGCCTATCCCGAAGAGGCCTTGGACGCACATTTCCATGGACTTTATTTCGGATCTCCCTGTCTCTCAAAAAATGTCCGTCATCTGGGTTGTGTGTGATCGCTTTTCTAAAATGGTTCATCTGGTACCCTTGCCTAAGTTGCCTTCCTCCTCTGAGTTGGTCCCTCTGTTTTTTCAGAATGTGGTTCGTTTGCATGGGATTCCTGAGAACATCGTTTCTGACAGGGGATCCCAGTTTGTGTCTAGATTTTGGCGGACGTTCTGTGCTAAGATGGGCATTGATTTGTCCTTTTCGTCTGCATTCCATCCTCAGACGAATGGCCAGACGGAACGAACTAATCAGACCTTGGAAACTTATTTAAGGTGTTTTGTTTCTGCTGATCAGGATGACTGGGTTACCTTTTTGCCGCTGGCCGAGTTTGCCCTTAATAATCGGGCTAGTTCTGCTACCTTGGTTTCTCCTTTCTTTTGTAATTCGGGGTTTCATCCTCGTTTTTCCTCTGGTCAGGTGGAACCTTCTGATTGTCCTGGAGTGGACATGGTGGTGGATAGGTTGCATCGGATTTGGAGTCATGTGGTGGACAATTTGAAGTTGTCCCAGGAGAAGGCTCAGCAGTTTGCTAATCGCCGTCGCCGCGTGGGTCCTCGACTTCTTGTTGGTGACTTGGTGTGGTTGTCTTCTCGTTTTGTTCCTATGAAGGTCTCTTCTCCTAAGTTCAAGCCTCGGTTCATCGGTCCCTATAGGATCTTGGAAATTCTTAACCCTGTGTCGTTTCGTTTGGATCTCCCGGCATCGTTTGCTATTCATAATGTGTTTCATCTGTCGTTGTTGCGGAAGTATGAGGTACCTGTTGTTCCTTCTCTTGAGCCTCCTGCTCCAGTGCTGGTGGAGGGAGAATTGGAGTATGTTGTGGAGAAGATCTTGGATTCTCGTGTTTCCAGACGGAAACTCCAGTATTTGGTCAAGTGGAAGGGTTATGGTCAGGAGGATAATTCTTGGGTGGTTGCCTCGGATGTTCATGCTGATGATTTGGTTCGCGCTTTTCATAGGGCTCATCCTGGTCGCCCTGGTGGTTCTCGTGAGGGTTCGGTGACCCCTCCTCAAGGGGGGGGTACTGTTGTGAGTTCTGTTTTTGGGCTCCCTCTGGTGGTTACTGATGGTACTGGGTGACTTGTCTTTCCTGGGTTTCTGGGTTCCACCTGTTCCATCAGCATATGGGAGTTTCCTATTTAACCTGGCTTTGCTGGCATTTCCTCGCCGGTTTTCAATGTATCCAGTGTGTCTTGTTACCTCTGCTCCCTGCTCCTAGAACCTTCTGGACAAGCTAAGTTTGGATTTTCCTGTTTTGTGTTTTGCTTAATTTGGTTTTTAGTCCAGCCTGCAGTTATGTGATTCTCTGCTGCTGGTTGCTCTAGTGGGCTGAAATTGCTTTTCATGTACCATGAGTTGGCACATGAGTTCAAGTAATTTCAGGATGGTTTTTTGAAGGGTTTTTCGCTGACCGCGCAGTTCACTTTTGTATCCTCTGCTATCTAGCTTTAGCGGGCCTCATTTTGCTGAAACTGTTTTCATACTACGTATGTGCTTTCCTCTCATTTCACCGTCATTATATGTGGGGGGCTGCTATTTGCTGTGGGGTATTTCTCTGGAGGCAAGAGAGGTCTGTGTTTCTTCTGATAGGGGAAGTTAGATCTTCGGCTGGAGCGAGACGTCTATGATCATCGTAGGCACGTTCCCCGGCTACTTTTATTTGTGTGTTAGGTTCAGGGTCGCGGTCAGCTCAGGTTCCATCGCCCTAGAGCTTGTTTGTATCTGTGCTTGTCCTTTTTGTGATCCCCTGCCATTGGGATCATGACACTCTTGCCTGATGCTGAGCCTCCCCGGGGTCGAGTCTATCCGTTATCTCTCCCGGAGACGGAGGCAATGTCACAGTACATCCAGGAAAATCTGGCAAGAGGATTCATTAGGAAGTCAGTGTCACCTGCTGGGGCAGGGTTCTTCTTCGTGCAGAAGAAGAATGGGGAATTGCGTCCATGCACAGACTACAGGGGTCTTAACGCCATCACCGTTAAGAATAAGTATCCTTTGCCCTTGATATCTGAGCTCTTCGATAGGCTTCGGGGAGCAAGGGTATTTACTAAATTAGATCTGCGGGGTGCTTACAACCTGATTCGCATCCGTGAGGGGGACGAATGGAAGACGGCTTTTAACACCAGGGATGGGCACTATGAATATCTGGTGATACCCTTCGGGCTCTGTAATGCCCCAGCCGTTTTCCAAGACTTTGTGAACGACATCTTCCTGGATATGCTTTCCACCTCGGTCGTAGTCTGTCTGGATGATATTCTCATCTACTCTCCAGATATTGACTCCCACCGGAGAGATGTTTGCAAAGTCTTCAACCTCCTACGGGCAAACTCCCTCTATGCCAAGTTGGAGAAGTGTATGTTTGAGCAGGAGTCCTTACCTTTCCTAGGCTACATCATCTCTGCCCAGGGATTGGCTATGGATCCTGCCAAACTACAGGCTGTGATGGACTGGCAGGAACCCCATTCTCTTAAAGCGGTGCAGCGCTTTATGGGGTTCATTAATTATTATCGCCAGTTCATTCCGCACTTCTCAACTTTGGTAGCTCCCTTGGTTGCCCTCACCAAGAAGGGGGCAAATCCCAAATTGTGGTCTGAGGAGGTCTCCAAGGCCTTTAACTCCATAAAGTCACACTTCGCTAGTGCTCCCATTCTACATCGCCCCGATGTTGATAAGTCATTTATCATGGAGGTGGATGCCTCTTCTGCTGGTGCTGGGGCAGTCCTCTTTCAAAAGGATGCTCAAAGTCGGAAGCATCCTTGCTTCTTCTTTTCTAAGACCTTCTCACCAGCACAGCAGAGAGGAATTATTCCATCGGGGACAGGGAGTTGCTAGCCATGAAGTTAGCTTTCTCGGAGTGGAGACATCTCTTGGAGGGAGCACGTTTTCCCTTCCAAGTCTTCACAGACCATAAAAATTTGGTGTACCTGGAGACAGCCCAGCGGTTGAATTCTTGCCAGGCCAGATGGTCCTTATTCTTCTCCCGGTTTCATTTCACCCTCCATTTTCTTTCTGGGGAGAAGAACATTCGGGCCGACGCTCTCTCTCGCTCTGTTGTGTCATCTGCGGAGGAGGAAGAGGAGCCTCGGCTTATTGTCCCCACCGAGAGCTTGAGAACTGTGGCCCCGGTTTCGCTAGAGTCTGTGCCTCCGGGCAAGACTTTTGTACCATCCAGTTTGTGACCGGAGGTTCTCTCTTGGGTACACTCGTCCATGGTGGGTGGACATTTTGGTTCCAAAAGGACATCTGAGTTACTGGCAAGGACATACTGGTGGCCGCATATGGCTCGTGATGTCACAGAATATGTTCGGACGTGTGTCTCTTGCGCCAAGAACAAGTCCCCTTGGCAACGGCCAGCTGGTTTGCTTTACCCTCTGCCGGTGGCGGACAGGCCCTGGGAGATGGTCGGGATGGACTTTGTGGTGGGCTTACCCAAGTCTCGTAACTGCACCATTATCTGGGTGATCACCGACCATTTTTCCAAAATGGTGCACTTGGTGCCTCTTCCACGGCTACCTTCTGCACGGGCGTTGGCTGTCTTGTTCATCAAACATATCTTTCGCCTACACGGTATGCCAGACAAAATTGTTGGTGACCGGGGTCCCCAGTTTGCATCTCGATTCTGGAGAGAGCTTTGTCGTCTACTCAGTATTGAGTTGAATCTCTCTTCGGCATATCATTCCGAGACGAATGGGTTGGTAGAGAGGGCCAACCAGACCTTGGTCACATATTTACGACATTTTGTTTCTGCCAGGCAGGATGACTGGGCATCCTTGCTACCGTGAGCAGAGTTTGCGCTTAACAACGCCGTAGCCGACTCCACCGGTCAGATTCCATTCCTCCTAAATTACGGCCAGCATCCGCGTGTCCCTGTGCCCATGCCTGTGTCTTCTGCTGACTCCAGGGTGGCAGACTGGGCTGTGGAGGCACGGGACATTTGGAACCGCACTCAGGATGCCATTCGGGCCTCCAAGGAGAGAATGAGGTCCTCCGCCGATGCTCATCGGCGCTCCGCTCCGACCTTTGCTCCTGGCGACTTAGTGTGGCTCTCCGCCCGTAACATCAGGCTGCGTGTTGAGTCCACTAAGTTTGCACCTCGCTACTTGGGTCCCTTCAAGGTCCTTGAACAGGTTAACCCTGTGGTCTACCGTCTGGCCTTTCCTCCACGCTTGGGTATCACCGACACCTTTCATGTGTCCCTCTTGAAACCCGTATACATGTCCCGGATTTCCGAGTCATCTGCCGGGACATCGGGTTCGTCTACGGACGATTACGAGGTGAACGCTATTTTGGGGTGCAAGGTGGTACGTGGCAAATAGTTCTATCTGGTGGATTGGAAGGGTTATGGTCCAGAGGACAGGTCCTGGGAGCCTGCTGAAAACATTCAGGCCCCACAGCTCATTGCTGCCTTCGAGCGTAGCGAGGCCCAAGGAGGGGGGGGGTCCTAGGAGGGGGGGTAATGTTAGGTGTCGAGTTCCCGCTTCTGTACAAGGGGAATCTTGAGCCATCTCCACTACGGTCTCCCATTCTTCTCCAGCTGCAGTGGAGTCTGCTCAGCGGAGACGTCGGTCCCAGCGTCTTGCTCAGTCTCACTCTGTGCAGAGAGTTACTGCTGCTTTTCCTGTTTCTGCCATTGAAGTCAGTGTTGGGCAGCGGCGAGCAGATGCTTTTGGGGCTATGTCCTACTTTTCTCTTTCTGAGCATGCCCAGGGCAGGATCTCCCATTGGAGATCGAGGGTCACATGCTCAGGTACTGCAGCACATCCCATTGGTCCTCCAGGAAGGTCCTGAAAGGGCAAAACTTTGGTAGCAGCTTCCCATTGGTCCTTTATTGGAAGGTTCTGAACGTGCTGCAACTATATAAGCTGCGCATGACCGCACGGCCATGCGCTAGTGTACATTTGTATATGTGTGTGTGTTGTGAGTGAAAGTCGCTCTTTAAACAACCATCCCTATCTAGTGCCCGACTTAGCCATCAGCACGTAAACACACAATACAGCGTCTTATTGCTGTGACTGCCAGTGCGGCGCCTTGTGCTTTCACAGCGCTTTCCTGACCCAAGCCTGGGTGGTTAGTGGCATTCGCCAGTGCGGCACTGCATGCACTCTCGTGCTTCTATTGCTGTCACTCTGACACCTCAGTAGCGGTGTCGAGCGCATGAGGTCTATGTACTCAAATCCTGTGTCTTGGGATTGAGTTCTGGGACTCCTTGCTTGCGCTCTTGGTGCGGTACCGCGGCCCTGTGATGTAACAGGGTTCGCTTCCTTCACACAGGGTGAGGTTAACCCATGTGTGTATTCACTTTGTACCACCATTTAGTCCGTCATTACTTGGCAGCAGGTTCCATCTCTGCACGGTGGACCCCGGGCTGCGAACGCACCATACTCTATCTGTCTTATTATTTGGTGCGTTCCGCTAGCCCTAACACTCGGGTTTTCCGATCATGCTCAGGTGTTCTCTGAGTATCTTGGATGTGATCATAGATTATGTTTGTGTCACTCACCACAGCTGTATGATTTGCGGCTGTTAGACAAATGAACACATGCAGGCTGTCTAGCAGCTGCAAATCATGCAGCTGCAGGGACTCAAACATAATCTATGATCACGCCCAAGATAGTCGGAGAACACCAGAGCCTATTAAGAAAACTCGAGTAACGAGCACACTCGCTCATCCCTGGCGCTGGGGCTTGAAATGGTAAGTGCATCTGATTTTGTTATTTTAAATGAAAGTAAAAACACCCTTTAATTATCATTATTCAAACAATATTTACAGTTTAAAGCACATAAAATATTATAGCTCTATAAACCTTTAAGAGCTTAAGAGTCATAACATAAAACCAATTGATTTTAATGATACTATAATATACTGCCCTTTTTTCACCATAGCTCTCAAATTCATTTTTATGCCAGATTTATGAGAAATTTGGCAAATATCTTGAGGTATTCCTCATGTGACATCATATTACATATCTATAATATGAGAGTGTATAAAGCCACTGGTAATATGTTTGCCTTCAAAGAGATTTCAACATACAACTGTACTGTGTAGATGAGGTCCATTAAAAATAACAAAATAAAAAGGCATAAATTTCCTAAATTACTTGTTGGATTACTGCTAAATCTGTCTCAACAATTTCTGTATAAAGAAAAAACTGTTTAGTGTGGCTTGGATAAAAAGCAGAGCAAATCCAATTATAGAAATTGTCTAGATACTAGAGGCGACAGACAGGAAAGCAGATTATACTCATCAGCGTAACACAAAAAATTACAGCTTGTTAGCAGTACATTTAGCTGACTCACACTGCCCTTCATTACAGTCAATCTATCATTTGTCCATAGTAAAGTCAAAGGTTTCTTGGACTTTGACAGAGAAAAATGAAAAGAATGTGTCTGACTTAAGAGTCATGGCAGATCAAGTAAGAATCATGGTGCAAGTTTAGGCATGTAAGGTAGAAAGCCTGACTCTGGTCAGCAAAATAATGGCTTCTATTTAGAATAGGTTTCTTTAATGAAAACATTGAGAGAAACAATAGCATGCCATACACTAATTTTTTTGTCTAGGTGAAAAACAACTTCATTTTTTTGTATTAGATAGAATTGGATTTGCTTAAATGTCTATTTCTAAGCCAAGCTTAAAGCTGCTATGGAATGATACGCTGTGATAATTTAATGGAAAAATAACTTTTTTTTTATCTGAGGGCAAAATTTAGACCAACAAAAAGTTATAGTATTTTACTCTAAGTAAAAAAAATAAGGTTAACAAGAACATGAAACTATATAAAAAGTACAAATGATAAAAAAGAAAGGCAAAAGTTCATGTTTTCAGTCAGATCTGAGGGAAAGATAAATCCATAGAAACTCAGAAAATATAGTTTGAGCTTACCACAATGCTGACTCATAACCTGTACATATAGTAAAATCATCTAATGGCTTTGCACAATAGCAATGCCTTTGGATATTTATTTGATTGCCTTCATGCTAGCAACAAGGTAGACAAATCAGTTTTTAAGTGCTTGAAATACATGGACTATTAAGCAAATCCCAATAAATGCATTTCATTCTTGGCTGGTAGAATTAAGTTCAGCTTTGCAGACTGAATGTTTGACAACTTGTTACATGTTTTAGATGCCGTTTTACTCTTTCTGTCACCTTTCCTTAACAGGCAATTAGTTCTCACAGACAGATTTGGATGTCCTCCAGGGACCGCTCCCTAATGAGCTTTGTCACTTCTAAGTTATTGCTTAGAGCTACTATATCACTTTGCTCTTGATGCTGCTCTTCACATTCACAAGTATTGTAATTTTCAATTAGTTGATGAATGTATCAGGAGGTGAGCACTCAAAGCGAAATCAAGCATTTACTTTTGATAATTGTGTACATGTGTATGAAATAGTTTGAATCTTTCAAATTTGAATATTTGACTCTAACATTTACAATCTACAAATTGATCCAGTAGAAGTGGAGAGGACAGTCATAAACTAGAGTGCTTCATAGCTAAGATGTAAAATAAACACAAGTTCAGATTTGATTCTAAAATTCTTTTTAAGAATAGGAAATGCAGTAAAGCAGACCAAGAAGTACTTTAGACATGCAGGTTTAATGAGTACTTATGTGAATTCCATGCAGAATTAATTATCCTTCTATAGACTGAAAATTCACAGCCACATCTAAATGTTATAAGTAAAAACTTAAAACTAGGTCCATCCATAAACTCGACTTGAAACTGAAATATTCTTGTTCTTTTATTTATATATAAATCTGATATCATACTATAAATACTGGATGCTTACAAATTACTGTAGTCAATTGCTGATGACTATAATTGTATCTACTTTCCCTTTGATATTACTCATTTATTCCACCTTAAATACAACATCATAAATAGAGATAAGCAAATATTTCAATGTTCAGTTCGAATAATGATCACTATATTTGCAATATTTGCGGATTTATTTGTCTAATATTCCCCGAACATAGCCAAATGCATTTGGAGTCAATGGGAGACAAAAATAAATGCACACACAACACCTTTAAACGTTCCCAATAGCTGCCAAAACACATCAAATTAGAGGCATACACAAGGAAATGGCCTCAATTCACAAACAGTACCAATTTTAGAATGGCACGGCAGCAATCAACCATGCATGAGGTATCAGGGTATGGGCCAGCATTTACCGCTTTGAATTGAATTTCAAATTAAGATGAGGTGGGTGAGGGATTGGTGTAGGCCTGCTGTGCTGGGAGCTCTGATACCACATGCAACAACGCAACCTGTTTTGATGCTCAGTCACACTCAGGTGGCTCAAATATCAGTTTTGTAAGATTACTATTGTCAGAAAAATGTAAGGATAGTAATACTTGTAGTTGACTCAAAGTAAGTGGAGGGCTTCCAGTCTCAGAGGCACCAACATAGTGGCATGAATTTCACCAGAGTAAAAATAGTTTAATGAGGAGATACATATCTTCTGCTACAGCCAACTCAGCAGCAAATTAAAAAACAAAATCAGCAGACATCACCAAAGTGACATAAATTTCACCAGAAAAGATAGAAAAGAAAAGGGACCAACACCTTTTCCACTACAGTCAACACAGCAGATATAGACCCCATCAGCAGTTTTCAAATTTAAAAACATTAGTGCCATACACCGCCAAAATGACATCAATTTCACCAGAGTAGAAATAATGTAGTAGGGACGGACACATTTTCCACTACAGCCAATCCAGCAGATTGAGACCTAACCCAGAGTCTTAAAATGTAAATAATTAGGGGCAGATACCACCAAAGTGTCATCAATTTCACCAGAGTAGAAATAATGTAGTAGGGACAGACACATTTTCCACTACAGCCAATCCAGCAGATGGAGACCTAACCCGGAATCTTAAAATTTAAAACAATTAGGGGCAGATACCACCAAAGTGTCATCAATTTCAACAGAGTAGAAATAGGATAATAGGGAGTGACATTTCTTCCACAACAGCCAACTCAGCAGATGGAGATACCCAATCAGGACTCTCCACATTTCCAAATATTAGTGGCAGACACCACCAAGGTGGCATCAATTTAATCAGAGTAGAAATAGCATAATGGGGAGAGACATCTTTTCCACGGAATCCAACCTAGCAGATATACAACCAATCAGGAATCAAATTGAAAAAATTAGGGCCTGAAACCACCAAAGTGGCATCAATTTCATGAGAGCTGCTATAGTATAATAGGGACAGACCCTTCTTCCACTACAGCCATCCTAGCAGATGGAGACCCACTCAGGAGTTTTAAAATTACAAAAAATGATTGCCTGACATCACTGAAGTTGCATCAATTTCACCAGAGTAGAAATAGTATATTAGTGACCGTCACCTCTTCCACTACAGCCAACCCAGCAGATGGAGACTGTTGTGAATTCTGTGGCAGAGCTCCCTCCTGTGGTCACAAGTGGTACTTCGGCTGATTCTCTCTGAGAGCTTCTGTTGGTGGAGGGAAGTGGTACTGCGGCTTCTGAGTTTCCTCCCTCAGGTGATCTGGTGAGGTCGTTAGGTGCTTCTCTACTTAACTCCACCTAATGCTTTGATCCTGGCTTCCTGTCAATGTTCCAGTGTTGGACTTGCTTTTCCCTGGATCATTCCTGTGGCCTGCTGCTCTGCATAGCTAAGTTCTTCTTCGCTATTTGTTTGCTATTTTTTTCTGTCCAGCTTGTCTAATTTGTTGCTGGAAGCTCTGGGACGCAAAGGGTGTACCTCCGTGCCGTTAGTTCGGTACGGAGGGTATTTTTGCCCCCTTTGCGTGGTTTTCTTAAGGGTTTTGTGTAGACCGCAAAGTTACCTTTTCTATCCTCGATCTGTTAAGAAAGTCGGGCCTCACTTTGCTGAATCTATTTCATCTCTACGTTTGTCTTTTCATCTTAACTCACAGTCATTATATGTGGGGGGCTGCCTTTTCCTTTGGGGTATTTCTCTGAGGCAAGGTAGGCTTATTTTCTATCTTCAGGCTAGTTAGTTTCTCAGGCTGTGCCGAGTTGCATAGGCAGAGTTAGGCGCAATCCACGGCTACCTCTAGTGTTGTTTGGAGAGGATTAGGGATTGCGGTCTGCAGAGTTCCCACGTCTCAGAGCTCGTTCTATGATTTTGGGTTATTGTCAGATCACTGTATGTGCTCTGACCGCTATGTCCATTGTAGTACTGAATTGCCTCTCATAACAGGAGACCCAACCTGGAGTGTTTACATTTCTAATAATTATTGACAGACACCACCAAAGTGGCATCAATTTCATCAGAATAGAAATAGTATAATGGGGACCGACAGGTCTTCTACTGAATCCAACCCAGCAGATGTAGGTTCAACTGGAAGTATTCACATTTCGGACAATTAGTGGCAAACACCAACAAAGCAGTAACAATTACACAAGAGGAGAACTAGTATAGTAGGGAGTGACATCTCTTCTACTACAGCCCACCCAGTAAATGGAAACTCAATCCGGAGTCTTTAAATTTTAAAAAAATTAGGGCCTGACACCACCGAAGTGGCATCAATTTCATGAGAGAAGAAATAATATAACAGGGTCCAACACATCTTCCACTACAGCCAACCCAGCAGATGGACACCTAATCAGGAGTCTTACAATTTAAAATAAATAGGGGTAGACACCACCAAAGTGACATAAATTTTACCAGAGTAGAAATAGTATAGTGGGGAGAAACATCTTTTCCACTACAGCCAAACCAGCAGATGGAGAGACCCAATCTTGACTCTCCACATTGCCAAAAATAGTGGCAGACACCACCAAAGTATTATCAATTTTACCAGAGAAGAAATAATATAATGGAGAGCGACATCTCCTCTACTACAGCCAACCCAACAGATGTAGAGCCAAACAGGAGTGTTCACATTTCCAACAATTAGTGGCAGACACCACCAAAGTGGTATCAATTTCACCAGAGTAGAAATAGTATACTAGGAATCAACATATCTTCCATTTAAGCCAAGCCAGCCAACGGAGACCCAATCAGGAGTTTTCAAATTTCCAAAAATTGGGCCTGATGCCAGCAATGTAGCATCAATTTCATGAGAGTAGAAATAGTATAATAGAGACTAACGCGCCTTCCACTACAACCAACCCAGCAGATGTAGCCCTAATCAGGAGTCTTCTAATTTAAGATAATTAGGGGCAGACACCAGAAAAGTGGCATCAATTTCACAAAAGTAGAATGAATAATAGGGACTGACACATCTTCCACGACAGCCAGCCAAGCAAATGTAACCCAATCAGGACTCTTCATAGTTAAAATTATTAGTCGCAGACACCACCAACCTAGCATTAATTTCCCCAAAGTAGAAATAATATAATAGTGACCAACACCTCTTCCACTACAGCCAACCCAGCAGATGGAGACCAAACCTGGAGTGTTCACATTTCCAACAATTAGTTGCAGACACCAACAAAGTGGCATCAATTGCACCAGAGTAGAAATAGTATACTAGGGATCGACAGCTCTTCCACTACAGGAATCCCAGAAGATGCCGACCCAATCAGTAGTTTTCAAATTATAAAAAATTAGAGCCTGACACCTCTGAAGTAGCATCAATTTCACCAGATTAGAAATAGTATAATAGAGACCGACACCTCTTCCATGACAGCCAAACTAGCAGATGGAAACCCAACCAGGAGCTTTCAAATTTCCAACTGTCACGGGGCTACCGCGACAGAGAGGTTCCAAAAACCGCAGTGCTCTGGGCCTTGTTCACACACGATGAACATAAGCTCTTCTCCTGAATTCTGACCTGGCTGTCTTGTGCCAGCAGGGCAGGAGTTAAGCCTTTGTTAGGGCTAGTGGAACGCACCGAGTAAAAACAGATGTTTATTATAAATGGTGCATTCACAGCCCGGGGTCCACCGTGCAGGAGGAACCTGTTGCTAGTGAATGGTGGCACTGTTTGGCGGTATAGACTAGCTCTGTTACCTCACAGAGCAGCAGCGAGAGGAAAGCACTGCGCCCTGTTAGCCTCACAGGAGCACAAGCTAACTGCCGAACTGATAGCAGTCAGTGGTTATGCACACACGCAATCTCCTCACCGGAGGTGCCGGTATTCTAGGGGCTTATTTCAGCCGGGTCCCTGAATAATGTTCACACAATCTCATTGCCAGAGGTGCCAGCATTCTGGGGGCTTATTTCAGCCGGGTTCCTGAACACATACATGCATAACCACACTGGCGCAAAGCACATATTAGAATTGATACTAGCGCATAGCCGTGCGGCCATGCGAGCCTTAAATAGTTGCAGCACGTTTAGGACCTTTCAAAGAAGGACTAATGGAGTTGCTGCAGTACCTGAGCATGTGACCCCAGATCTCCACTGAGAGATCTTGCCCTGGGCAAAGCAGGACTTATTCCTAGCACCTACAAGGACCTTCCAATAAGGACCAATGACCTAGCTGCAGTACATGATCATGTGACCCTCGATCTCCACTGAGAGATCTTACTCTGGGCATGCTCAGAATGTGAAAAGCAGGACTTAGTCCCAGAAGCATCTGCTCGCCGCTGCCCAGCACTGACTTCAATGGCAGAAGCAGGAAATGCAGCAGTAACTCTTAGCACAGAGTCAGACTGAGCGAGACGCTGGGATCGACGTCTCCGCTGAGCAGGCTCCACTGCGGCAGGAGAAGAATGGGAGACCGCAGCGGAGATGGCCCGAGATTCCCCCTGTGCAGAGGCAGGAACTCGACCCCTAACAGCCTTGTTACTGAACTTACTGAGAGCTATGTCTCTCAGCTGATTTGGTTTTGGTAATCTCCACTCCTATATAGACTCAGCTTTGTCTACAACTGTTGTCAATGATCAGTTCTGCTGCCTGGCTGGGAGTGAGAAGGAGCTTGGAGGTTTATTTACAGAGATTGGTGTCTGCTGTTTTGGTTGCATGTTAAACCTGTTTTCCTTCCTAGTTTTTTCCTTCTCTTCCCTTCTTTGTGTTTCCTCTGTGGTTGTGTGAGCATTTGGTGAGTTTGAGACTTTTAGTTACCTTGTCTGTCTGCCCTGTTTAATTGTCATATTTATACACTGGTGCAGTCCACCTCCTTGGGGGGAGAGGGGGCCACTGATAGGGCCTGCACAGGAGACAGGGATACGCTGGCGGCTCAGGCCACCTAACCATTATAGGTAATAATTATGGGCAGAAACCACCAAAGTGGCATCAATTTCACCAGAGTAAAAATAGTATAATGGGGAGTGACATCCCTTCCACTGAATCCAACCCAGCAGATGGAGAGACCCAATCAGGAGTCTCCACATTTACAATAATTAGAGGCAGACAGCATCAAAGTGGCATCAATTTCACAAGATTAGAAATAGTATAATGGGGAGCGACATCTCTTCAACTACAGCCAACCCAGCAGATGGAGACCCAATCAGGGTCTTCAAATTTAATACAATTAGGGACAGACGCCACCAAAGTAGCATCAATTTCACCAGAGTTGAAAAAGTATACTAGGGATCTGCATATCTTCCACTACATCCAACCTAGCAGATGGAGACCCAATCAGGAGACTTCAAATTTAAGATAATTAGGGGCAGACACAGCAAAAATTTCATCAATTTCACAACAGTAGAAATAGTAGAATACAGACTGACACGTCTTCCACTACAGCCAACCCAGCAGATGGAGACCCAATCAGGAGAGTTCACATTTCCAATAACTATTGACAGACAGCAAAAAAGTGACATCAATTTCCCCATAGTAGAAATAGTATTATAGGAACTGACACGTCTTCCACTACAGTCAACCCAGCAGATGGAGACCCAACCAGGAATGTTCAAATTTCCAGCAATTAGTGGTAGACTCCAACAAAGTGCCATCAAGTTCACCAGAGTAGAAATAGTATAATAGTGACCGACACCTCTTCCACTTCAGTCAACCAAGCAGATGAAAACCCAAACAGGAGTGTTTACATTTCTAACAATTAGTGGCAGACACCACAAAAGTGGCATCAATTTCACCAGGCTCTCCATGTACAGCTCTGGCAAAAATTAAGAGACCACTGCAAAATGTTAAGTTTGTCTGATTTTTCTCTTTATAGGAATTTTTTGAGTAAAATGTAAATTTTCATTTATTCTTTAACATGTTTTCCAAATTTACAAGCAATAAATGTATTTTTTTTTTCAGAGAAGGAGAAATGGTCAAAATGACAAAAAAAAATTCTAACAGACCTCAAATACAGTAATGCAAAGAAAACAAGTTCATAATCATTTAGAAACAATAATATTAATCTTTTGACCCAGGAAGAGTTCAGAAATCAATATTTTGTGGAATAACCATGATTTTTAATCACAGCTTTCATGCATCTTGGCATGCTTTCCACCAGTCTTTCACACTGCTTCTGGTGCAAAAATTTAAGCAGTTCTTCTTTGTTTGATGTCTTGTGACTATCTATCATTCTATTGATTATATTCCAGAGGTTTTCAATGGGGTCCAGCTCTGTAGATTGGGCTGCCCATGACAGGGTTTTGATGGTGGAGCGCCCACCCCAGCACACTCCTACCTACCATTCAGTCAGAAATCTACAAGCCATTAACCCTCATACACTTTCAGACTCCTTACACTCATCACTGTCCCCAATCTCCTCTTTTTCCTGTCCTGATCTGACTGTACACCACTACAATGACGCTCTTAGATGCACCCTTGACCAAGTAGTGTCCCTCATCCTCAGAACCTCCAAACACGAAGTTAAACAGCCCTGGCTCACATCACAAACTCAACTTCTCCAGCAATGCTCTAGGAGTGCTGAACGCTTATGGAGGAAAACTCGCACACCAGAAGATTTCATCTACTTCAAATTTATGTTAAAGGGAACCTGTCACCCCGCTTTTTCAGATTGAGATAAAAATACTGTTAAATAGGGCCTGCGCTGTGCGTTACAATAGTGTATGTAGTGTACCCTTTAAGAACCTATAACTCTGCCCATCACCTTGCCAAATGGACCTACTTCACTACCCTGATCTCCTCACTAGCCAACAACCCCAAGAAACTTTTTGACATATTTCACTCCCTCCTCAGGCCAAAAGCACAAGCCCCTATCACAGACATTTGTGGTGATGACTTGGCCTCCCACTTTATAGAGAAAATAGATAACATTCGTCAGGAAATCCACTCCCAACTACTGAGTGCTGTGACTCCCATCCCTCCCTGCATTTGCCCTGGCTCACTTCCCACATTTGATCCCATCACAGAAGAAAAAAATCTCCAGACTCCTCTCTTCTTCTCGTCTGACTACATGCACTACCGACCCCATTCCCTCACATCTCCTCCAGTCTTTCTCTCCTGTCATCACCACTCACCTAACTGCATATAGAAAGAATGCACATTGGCGATCCACGCTTGGTGATTGAAGGTATTCGGGGGATAAAAAAAAGGGGGGGAAAAAGGGAGGTGGGGGAAGTAGTATAAAAAGCTGCTGGCGATTATAACAGGTTCTGTGTATAACCTGTTAGTGAAAGAAACTACTTAATATTGATTAAGGATAATCACCACACTAATTATATCAAAAGTTTCATGAATTGGACCAATAATTATAAATAATTTTGGTAATATACTCACTTGATTGTTTTTCATGGTGTGGGTTGCTAAGAATCCGTGCAGGAGATCTGTTTGTGGTAAGTGTAATACTTGGACCACCAAAATTCCCACTAATTGGATAAATTTATATTTGTATTAGTTAAATCATTTAACAGTAAATGCAACCTGATCCAATAATGCCAATTTGGTATACTCACTATAAATTTTGTGGTTATTGTGTTGTATAAATAACCTGTTGGTGTTCAAATATGCAGGTGATTGGTTGCAACAGATCAGGATCAATCAGCTGTTAAAGAGCTTAGTGCGTTTCCTGTGAATCTACTTGAGAGAGTTTTGCCTAATAAAATGGATTAACACTGTTGAAGCTATGTTAAAATAAGCAGATATGCATAACCTGATAATACTCTTAGGCTGATATTACTCACTGCTTTGATTGTTGGTGATACAGAATGATCCTGTTCTGTGTGGATCCTGAAGTTTTGCTTGTGCAGACCGGTTGCTGCTGAGTTGTGGAACGCTGGATACCTCGCGTGCTCCGGCCGGAAGCAATGCTGAGGTTCATGGCAAAAAGAAAGGGGTGGGGCCTAGGTGACGTCACCGCACTAGAGGAGACGGGTGCGCCGGAGGATCAGCTACCAACACGTTTCGAGGGACGCTATTCCTCTTCATCAGGGTTGTTACAACCCACGTCTCCTCCCGTCCTTAAATAGAAATGTGCCTCTGTCTTGTGTCACCTAACTGCCATCTTTATGCTCTCCCTCTCCTCGAGCATTTTCCCATCCTCCTTCAAACACTCTATTGTTACTCCATTACTAAAGAAACCCACTCTCGACCCATCCTGCACAAATAACTACAGACCAGTCTCCAATCTCTCCTTCACATCTAAACTCTTAGAGAGCCTAGTCTTTTCTCACCATACCCATTACCTTTCCACTCACTCCCTCCTAGACCCATCACAGTCCGGCTCCCGCCCCCTACATTTGACAGAAATTACACTCATCAAAGTTACCAATGACCTTCTGACAGCAAAATGTAACAGTGACCACTTTCTGCTCATTCTTCTCATCCTTTCTGCAGCTTTCAACACTGTTGACCACCGTCTCCTACTCTCTAGGCTCCAGTCATTAGGCATTAAGGACTGCTCTCTAATGTTTCTCTTCCTATCTCTCTGACCGCTCCTTCAGTGTTTTGTTTGCTGGCTCTAGGTCATCTCCTCTTCCTCTTGCTGTTGGGGTACCTCAGTCCTTGGCCCCCTTCTCTTCTCTCTCTACACGGCCCCAATTGGACAGACCGTCAGCAGATTTGGCTTTCAGTACCATCTTTACGCTGATGACACACAACTATACACGTCATCCCCTGACCTTACCTCCGCAGTACTACAGAATGCCATTGACTGTCTTTCCGCAATCCCCAAGATCATGTCCGCTCTCTATCTGAAACTCAACCTCTCCAATACTGAACTTTTTCTGCTCCCGCCATCTACTAACCTCCCTAAGTCTGACATTTCCCTCTTCGTGGGTGGCACCATAAAAACACCGCGGCAGCAGGTGCGCTGTCTGGGTGTTATGTTTGACTCTGATCTCTCCTTCACATCCCATATACAATCTCTTGCCTGCTCTTGCCGCTTACACCTAAAGAACATTTCTAGAGTCTGCCCTCTTCTCAACATGGAAACAACTAAAACCCTCACTGTTGCATTGATCCACTCCCACCTGGACTACTGCAAATTTCTATTGGCTGGTTCCCAGTTACTCGACTTTCCCCTCTCCAGTCCATACCTAATGCAGCAGCCAGGGTCATGGATCTGGCTAATCGGGACTCATTCGTGTCCGCTCTTCACCAGTTCTTACATTTTCTGTCCATTCATTACAGGATCCAATTCAAAGTACTTGTTCTCACCCACAAAGCTCTCTACAATGTGGCACCCCCTACATCTCCTCCCTCATTTTTGTCTATCTGACTAACAGCCCTGCACTCTGCAAATGACTTTCGACTAGCCTCGACACTAATCCGTACCTCCCACTCCCGACTCCAAGACTTCTCCGGCGCTGCACCAATCCTCTGGAATGCTCTACCCCAAGAAATTAGGAGTATCCACAATTTGCATAGTTTTAGGATCTCCCTCAAAATGCATTTGTTCAGAGTGGCCAATTACGTTCACTAATCTAAATCATTTAAACTGTAAGTGTGCTAGTGTAGCCCATTCACCAGCTCCAACTATCCCACAAGATGGCTGGACCTTCATTGTATATACTGTACGTCATTGTAAATACACACCTGTACCTTGTATCTCCCCATCTCATTGTAGATTGTAAGCTCTCATGAGCAGGGTTGTCTTATTTTGCTTTAATGATTGTATTATTAATGTTGTTACTTATGACTTGTGTTTTGAAACTGTTAAACTGTAAAGCGCTGCGGAATATGTTGTCGCAATATAAATATTATTATTATTATTATTACATGTGCAGAGCTATTGCAGAGTAAAAAACACATTTTTTTCTGTTGCTAATGTGAGTCAGCAAAGCATATGTCACTTTTTCATTTAATGCTGCTGAGCTTCATCTGTATGCAGACTGCAGAGCTGTTTGTAGTTTAGAAAAAACACTTTTTTTTTATTTTACAAACGTGATACAGCATGCCATATCACATCTTGTCATTTAGTGTTGGTGAAATTTATCTGTGTGCAGAGCTGTTGCAGAGTAAAAAAATTATTTAGAACTATATAAAAGAGGATTCTTTACTGTTAGGGCAGTGTGAATCTGGAATTTGTTGCCTGAGGAGGTGGTGATGGCAAACTCAGTTGAGGGGTTCAAGAGAGGCCTGGATGTCTTCCTGGAGTGTAACAATATCATATCTTAGTTATTAGGTTCTTAAGAAGTACGTAGATCTGGGGATTTATTCTGACAGAATACAGGATGAACTGCATGGCCTTGCTAACTATGTTACTATGCTATTTTTTTCAGTTCCTAACATGATTCAGCCCTTCTTGTCTCACCTTGTCATTTAGTGGCTGAGAAATTCACCTGTGTGCAGAGCTGTTGCAAAGTTAAAAAAAAACTATTTTGTTCTGTTACAAACTTGATACAGCACGCAATATCCCACCTTCTCATTTTGTGGCGGAAAAATTCAGCTGTGTGCAGAGCTCATGCAGAGTAAAAACAATATTTTTTTCTGTAACAAACATGATACAGCAGGCTAGATCTGAGTTTGAAATTGTTTGGAACATTTATTCTATTGTATACAGACCTCATCCACAGTAAAAAAAAATACTTTCTTCTGTTAGTAACGTCTTGCAGCAGGCTAGATGCCAGTTTGAATTTTGTTTGGAGCATATATTCTATGCTATACAGGCCTCATCCACATTAAAAGAATACTTTTTCTGCTACTAACATGATACAATAGGGGAGATCTCACTTTGAAATTGTTTGGAGAATGTATTCTATGTTATACCGGCCTCATCCACACTAAAACAATACTTTCTTCTGTTAGTATTGTCAAACAGTAGGCTGTCAGTTTGAAATGTTTAGGTGCTGTTATTGTTCTCAATGCAGGGATACACAGAATAAAACTAAAATTGTTTTTCTTACTATCATGCTACCTAAAGCAGCCTTTCATTATTTGATGCAAATATTGTTCTCCATACTGGGGTACACATGATAAAATATTAATTTGTTGTGTTTCTCCCGTACTCCAAAAAGTTGGCCACATCTGAGGTTGCAAGACTTTTGTGCTGAGAATTTGCTGTATCCAAGGCTCATCCACATTTAAAAGCTATTTATTTCTGTTACTATGATGCTACATGAAGCAGACTTCAATTTATCTTTTAAATATTTTGAGCTGGTATTGTGCTCCAGCCAGGAGTCCAGAATTCACAATATAAATTCTTTGTGCTAATAGCGTAGTCCTGAAATCATGCCACATTTAAGCATTGGACAGGGCTTAGCACAATATTTCTTACTTAAAGTTTGATCAGTAACTGGTGAACGAGTGATAGGTGTAGGCCTGGTGCTCTGAGAACTCTGACAAATTCAGGCAACACAAACGAAGGAGATGCAATTTGAAGACCAAACATTTTCAAAAATTATGGACAGGTACCACTAAAAAGTGGCATAAATTTCTATTTACTTATTTTTTTACGCACTTATATTGCGCCAAAAATTCCACAGCGCTTTACAGACATTAGTGGCACTGTCCCCAGTGTGTCTCACAACCTAAATTTCCTATCAGTATGTCTTTGGAGTGTGAGTATAAAAATGAGTACTCGGAGGAAACTCTCATAAACACGGGAAGAACATACAAACTCCTTGCAGTCCTTGGTGAGATTGGAACCCAGGACTCCAGCGCTGCAAGGCTGCTAATGTTTTTGCATTGATAACTCAACATTCCCGGGGTTGGAAGTCTATCACTGTGATGCACACTGTGTGTCTCACTGTTGTCTTGGGAAAAACCACTGTCAAGATTGTCTTCAAGCATGTTTTGATATTGCAGCATGGGCACATCCATTTCCAGGGGGGAGCAACTTGCAAAATGTAGTTTTGTATTGTCGATCGAGCAGACAGTCAAACCAGTAGTCAGCACTATTTTGAATCCTAACAATATGGGCAAAAATCATGTTGCAGATAGTGCTGCAAGAAGGCACTCATTATCACAATCATTATCCTCTTCATCTCCTAACTGTTGCACGTCCATCACCTCTCCCTCCTCGTCTTTCTCAATTTGCTCCTCCCATGGCAACTGCCTGTGAGACAACAGACCTGAATTTAGAGATATTGTTATCTCTTCCACATCCTTTCCTGCTTCTTGCTCTTCCCCAGGACCACCACCACCTACTGCCTCAGACTAGTCAAAGTGTACTCCAACATGTAGCTGACCAGAATAGTGATGCTGATGACAGCTTTATCAGCGCTAACCATCTTAGTAGCCATTTCAAAAATGTGCAGAAGGGTACAGAGATCCTTCATCTGTGTTCATTCCACAAGTGTAAATTGCACCACGTCCCTACTGTGTTGGGCCAGGCTATGCAAAATGTCATACTGCTCCAGGTTTCAGCGCTACTGCCACAGTCGCTGCAACATGTGCAAAGTTGAATCCACGATGTCGTCATATTGCATATCAACTGGTTAACAGGTAGACAGAAAGATCTTTATACCAACTTAAGTGGAATGGTGGAAGTGAGTACACAACAACAATGGTTTCAGCATCAGCACATCCACGCTGGGACAGTGGCAGAGCAAATGCTGTATCATCAGATTGAACCATGCAATGCACATGTATGAGATTGCCCGGTGTAGGGCAGCCACCAGGTTTGCACCGTTATCGCAAATGGCCTTCCCTGGCTCCAGGATCAGTGGAGACAGCCATTGCTGAAACAACTCTTCATCTTTGAAATTTCTAAGGCATATTAATTTAAAAACTACCCAATTGCAGTGAGCGTTGGCTGTGTAGTATGGAGGTAGGGGGACTTCTCTCTACAGTGTTGGAACGTGTGTCTCATTAAGGTAGAGGTTGAGGGTGCAGTGCTCCCCTGTCTAAATCCATTCCAAATGCAAGTAGAAAGGCTCCACTGATTAATATTGGTTGTGTTTGGTGTCCTTTTTTAGTACAGAATAAAGTCCTTCATACAAACTTTCAACATCCAGTCCAGCCTGCACCTGCCAGTGCTCCCCTGTCTAAAACTTATTCCAGCCCGCACCTGCAATTCTCATCTGTCTAACAGCAGGTCCAGTCTGCACCTGCCAGAGCTTTTCTGTTTCTCAGCCAGTCCCATCTGTAGCCATATTTCTAGTGTCCCTACAGTGTTTGCCTGCTGCCTGCATTCTTTATCCCTCATTTGGACCATACTAGCCTACCCACTCTAGGGGGTCAGCTATCACCCTCTCTAGGCCAGCCCTGGAGTAACACTTGGTTCCACTTCCTTGTCCCTCCTTGGGTTGTGGTGTCACCTGCTGCCGCTTATATGAGGTTTGGTAGGGAACCTAGTTGTGCCCCTTCAGTCTTTTTGAGGGCTATGGCACTGTGGTTCCACCACCTTGCCCATAACAGTCTCCATCTGCTGGGTTGGCTGTGATGGAAGAGGTGTCAATCCCCATTATATTAGTTCTACTCTATTGAAATTGATGCCACTTTGGTGGTGTCTGCCACTAATTTTTGGAAATGTGTAGGCTCCTAGTTGGGTCTCCTTCATGTGTGTTTCCTTCAGCAGAAGATCTCCGAGATCGCCAGGCCTCCACATCCTCTGAGCCAACTAGTCGTGTCACTATCCTCACATTTTTCTGACAATAGTAGTCTACAAAACTGATATTTGTGCCACCTGAGTCTGGCTGAACATATAAGCAGGTTGAGCTGATGCTTGTGGTATCAGGACTCCCAGCACAGCAGGCCTACACCGGTGCCCCAGCCACCTTATCTTAATTTGGAGTTCAATTCAAAGCTAGTGTTGAGCGATACCTTCCGATATCAAGAAGTATCGGTATCAGATTGGATCGGCCAATATCCAAAAAATATTGGATATCGGCGATACCGATACCCGATACAAATGCTAGTCAATGGGACACAAATATCGGAATGTAAATAAGCCCTTTCTGTCCTTCTACATCCTGTTCCGGAGGGGCTCTGTGTGGGCGGGGTCTGTGCAGGCCTGCCAGGGATCTGTATGGGCATCTCGGGGATCTGTGCGGCCTGCCGGTGTTCTTTGCGGCCTGCAGGGGCTCTGTGTATGTCTGCCGAGGCTCTGTGCGTGCCTCCCAGGGCTCTGTGCATGCCTGCCGGGGCTCTGTGCGGCCTGCCGAAGCTCTGTTCGGCCTGCCGGGGCTCTGTGCGGGCCTGCCAGGGCTATGTGTGGCCTGCCGGGGCTCTGTGCGGCCTGCCGGGGCTCTGTGCAGGCTTGCCGGGGCTCTGTGTGGGCTGCTGAGGGTCTGTGCGGGCAGCCGGGGCTCTGTGCGGGCTGCCGGGGCTCTGTGCAGGCTTGCCAGAGCTCTGTGTGGGCTTGCTGGGGCTCTGTGCGGGCTGCCTGGGCTCTGTGCGGGCTTGCCGGGGCTCTGTGCGGCCTGCCGGGGCTCTGTGCGGGCTACCGGGGGTCTATGCAGGCTTTGTTTAATGGGACTACAAGTCCCATTGTACGATGCCTGCAACAGTGATAGTGATTGACACATTAGCCAATGATGAGACAGTAGTAGTCCCATCATCCGGTTAATGTGTTGATTGAAAAAAAAACATACATGCAAGATACATACTACATACATTACATACAAACATAGAGTACATATAATATAGATTATATACTCACCATCACTTGTCATTTTGATCCCTGAAGCCAGTGTCACCTGTGTTAGGTCTCGAGTTCCCGCTTCTGCACAGGGGGAATTTCGAGCCGTCTCCGCTGCGGTCCCCCATTCCTATCCAGCCGCAGTGGAGCCTGCTCAGCAGGGACGTCGGTCCCAGCGTCTTAC
This sequence comes from Ranitomeya imitator, assembly GCF_032444005.1. NCBI lineage: Eukaryota > Metazoa > Chordata > Amphibia > Anura > Dendrobatidae > Ranitomeya > Ranitomeya imitator. The sequence goes on from NC_091286.1 coordinate 283,446,543, forward strand.
TCGATCTCACTCTGTTCAGAGAGTTACTGCTGCTTCTTCAGCTCCTGCCATTAAAGTCAGTGCTGGTCAGCAGCGAGTGGACTTCTCTGGGACTAAGTCCTTGTCTGCGCACACTGAGCATGCCCAGGGCAAGATCTCCCGTTGGAGATCGAGGGTCATGTGCTCAGACTCTGCAGCGCATTCTATTGGTCCTCTTGGCAGGTCTTGGAAGGGCAAAGTTTCTGTGGCCACTTCCTGTCCTGCAACTATATAAACTGCGCATGACCGCACGGCCATGCGCTAGTGTACAATTGAATACGTGTGTTTGTTGTGAGTGCAAGTCGTTCATTAAATACCCCTACCCTATTGTATGACTGTTCGCGTATGGTGTATGGCTGCTATCTAGCGCCCGACTAATCACTCAACGTGTCACACACGTATCAGCGTCTATTGCTGTGACCGCCAGTGCGGTGCCACGCGCCAGTGTGCGCTTCCTGACCCACGTCTGGGTGCTTAGTGGTACCTGCCAGCACGGCACAGTTTGCACTTCGGTGCTATTATGATATATTTCCTTACACACCCAGTAGCGGTGTAGTGCCAGCAAGGGTCTAATCGGACTACAATCCCTGTTGGGGTTAAGTTCGCTGACCACTTGCTCGCGCTCTATGTGCGGTACCGCGGTCCTGTGACGCAACAGGATCGCTTTCTTCACGCTGGGTGAGGTTTAACCCACGCGTGTATACTTTTGGATACCGCCATGTAGTCTGTCATTTCCTAGCAGCAGGTTTCACCTGCACGGTGGACCCCGGACTGCGAACGCATCTATATCATCTCTCTTGGTGCGTTCCGCCAGTCCTAACATTACACTAGCGCCAGGGTCTGGCTAGTGATGACAGACAAACAGCAATCTCTGTGGTATATCCAGCAGCTGGAGGGTAGGTTGGCGGCTCTCGAGAGCGCGACTTCAGCTGTGGATGTTACTGCAGTAGCTGTACAGGCTGCCAGCGTGGCTGCAGCTACTATGTCCATTGCCACCCCTGTTCCGACATTATCTCGCCTCCCGCTGCCAGAAAAATTTTCTGGTGATAGCAAGTTTTGTAGGGGATTTGTGAGTCAGTGCTCTATTCACCTCGAGCTCCTGGCTGCACGTTTTCCCACAGAGCGGGCTAAGGTGGGATTTATTCTGTCTCTATTGTCGGACAGGGCGTTGGAATGGGCTACGCCGCTGTGGGAGCGTGGCGATCATGTGGTGCAGAGTGCTCCGCTGTTTCTGAGCGCTCTGAAACAGGTCTTTTTAGGACCTCAAGTCACCCATGATACTGCGCTCCAATTGCTGGCATTAACTCAGGGTGAGTCCTTGGTCAGTCATTTTGCCGTCCAATTCCGCACCTTAGCATCTGAGCTGGATTGGTCAGATAAAGCTCTTATCCCCATATTTTGGAGGGGCTTGGCTGATCACGTAAAGGACGCTCTGGCCAATAGGGAGATTCCTGCCACACTGGAGGAGTTAATAACTGTCTCCACTCGAATTGACCTCCGTTTTAACGAGCGGAGGTTAGAGCGAGCCCAGTGTAGGCAGAGGTTTCGGCTGGCTCCTACTTTCGCCAAACCTCTGGAATCTCCGGTCCTGGTTCCTGAGCCACATGAGGCCAGGGAAGTGTCACAAGCGGGATCTAAGTCCCGGACCGCTTGTGCACTCAGGGTCTGTCATGTTTGCCAGCAGTCAGGACATCTAGCCACCAGATGTCCTCAGCGGTCGAGGAAACGTCAGCGTCTAGTGGTCGTAGGTGGAGGTACACTAGACACGGCGACGTTTGCCTCTAAGTTGTCCTTTAAGGGGACAATTACTATTGGCTCATTCTCCCACTCGTTAGAGCTCTGCGTGGATTCTGGGGCGGAGGGCAATTTTATGTCTTCTGCCTTCGCCCAACGTCACGCAATACCCCTGGTAATGCTTGCTCAACCAGTAACGGTGCGAGTGGTGAATGGGTTGACATTGCCCTCACAGATAACACAGCAGACCATCCCTTTTACTCTGTCCATGTCGCCATCTCATCAGGAGATAATTTCTCTGCTCGTCATTCCGGAAGGAATTGATGAGGTCCTGTTGGGAATACCTTGGCTACGGTACCACTCTCCTCATATCGAGTGGTCCTCAGGCAGAATTCTGGGTTGGGGTGAATCTTGTGGGCGTAGGTGTCAGGGGGAGTGCGTTCAGGTTGCTACTACTGAGGTACCCGCAGATCTATCCTCTCTCCCCAAGCAGTATTGGTCTTATGCAGACGTGTTCTCCAAAAAGGCGGCGGAGGCCCTTCCGCCTCATCACCCCTATGACTGTCCTATTGATCTCTTGCCTGGTGCTGAGCCTCCCCGGGGTCGAGTTTATCCGCTATCTCTCCCGGAGACGGAGGCAATGTCACAGTACATCCAGGAAAATCTGGCAAGAGGATTCATTAGGAAGTCAGTGTCACCTGCTGGGGCAGGGTTCTTCTTCGTGCAGAAGAAGAATGGCGAATTGCGCCCATGCATAGACTACAGGGGTCTTAACGCCATCACCGTTAAGAATAAGTATCCTTTGCCCTTGATATCTGAGTTATTCGATAGACTTCGGGGAGCAAGGGTATTTACTAAATTAGATCTGCAGGGTGCTTACAACCTGATTCGCATCCGTGAGGGGGACGAATGGAAGACGGCCTTTAACACCAGGGATGGGCACTATGAATATCTGGTGATGCCCTTTGGGCTCTGTAATGCCCCAGCCGTTTTCCAAGACTTTGTGAACGATATCTTCCGGGATATGCTTTCCACCTCGGTCGTAGTCTATCTGGATGATATTCTCATCTACTCTCCAGATATTGACTCCCACCGGAGAGATGTTTGCAAAGTCTTCGACCTCCTACGGGCAAACTCCCTCTATGCCAAGTTGGAGAAGTGTATGTTTGAGCAGGAGTCTTTACCTTTCCTGGGCTACATCATCTCGGCCCAGGGATTGGCTATGGATCCTGCCAAACTACAGGCAGTGATGGACTGGCAGGAACCCCATTCTCTGAAAGCGGTGCAGCGCTTTATGGGGTTCATAAATTACTATCGTCAGTTCATCCCCCACTTCTCAACCCTGGTAGCTCCCTTGGTATCCCTCACCAAGAAGGGAGCGAATCCTAAATTCTGGTCCGAAGAGGTCTCCAGGGCCTTCACTTCTATTAAGTCCCACTTTGCTAGCGCTCCCATCTTACATCGTCCCGATGTGGATAAGCCATTCCTAATGGAGGTGGATGCCTCATCCGTTGGTGCAGGAGCAGTCCTCTATCAAAAGGATGCTCAAGGTCGGAAGCACCCATGCTTCTTCTTCTCAAAGACCTTCTCACCAGCGGAGAGAAATTACTCCATCGGGGATAGGGAGCTGCTGGCAATGAAGTTGGCCTTTTCGGAATGGAGACATCTCTTGGAGGGTGCTCAGTTCCCATTCCAAGTCTTCACGGACCACAAGAATTTGGTCTATTTACAGACAGCCCAGTGGCTGAATTCTCGTCAGGCCAGATGGTCCTTGTTTTTCTCCCGGTTCCACTTCACTCTACATTATCTCGCCGGGGAGAAGAACATTCGTGCTGACGCTCTCTCTCGCTCCCTGGTGTCAACTGTGGAGGAGGACGAGCCTCGGCTCATTGTCCCTTCAGAGAGTCTGAGAACCGTAGCTCCGGTTTCGCTTGAGTCTGTGCCTCCGGGCAAGACTTTTGTTCCCATCAATTTGCGTCCGGAGGTTCTCTCGTGGGCTCATTCGTCCAGAGTGGGTGGACACTTTGGGGCAAAGAGGACATCTGAGTTGTTGGCGAGAATGTATTGGTGGCCACATATGGTTCGTGACGTAGGAGACTACGTTCGGGCATGTGTCTCTTGTGCCAAAAATAAGTCTCTCCGTCAGCGGCCAGCTGGGTTGTTATACCCTCTGCCTGTGGCAGACAGGCCCTGGGAGATGGTCGGGATGGACTTTGTGGTGGGTTTGCCCAAGTCACGTGGCTGTACTGTCATTTGGGTTATCACCGACCATTTTTCTAAAATGGTGCATTTGGTGCCGCTTCCTCGGCTACCTTCTGCACGGGCCTTGGCAGCATTGTTTGTTAAACACATCTTCCGTCTTCACGGTATGCCAGACAAAATTGTCAGTGACCGGGGTCCCCAGTTTGCGTCTCGGTTCTGGAGAGAGCTTTGTCGCCTTCTCAGTATCGAGTTGAATCTCTCTTCGGCATATCATCCCGAGACGAATGGGTTGGTGGAGAGAGCCAACCAGACCTTGGTCACATATCTGCGACATTTTGTCCCTTCTAAGCAAGATGACTGGGCATCTTTGCTACCGTGGCCGGAGTTTGCTCTTAACAATGCTGTAGCTGACTCCACTGGACAGACTCCATTCCTCCTTAACTATGGTCAGCATCCGCGGGTACCTGTGCCCATGCCCGTGTCTTCCGCCGATTCCAGGGTGGCAGACTGGGCTGTGGAGGCACGGGACATTTGGGATCACGCTCAGGATGCCATTCGGGCTTCCAAGGAGAGAATGAGGTCCTCCGCCGATGTTCATCGGCGCCCCGCTCCGACCTTTGCTCCTGGCGACTTGGTGTGGCTCTCCGCCCGTAACATCAGGCTGCGAGTTGAGTCCACTAAGTTTGCTCCTCGCTACTTGGGTCCCTTCAAGGTTCTCGAACAGGTTAATCCTGTGGTCTACCGCCTGGCTCTTCCTCCACGCTTGGGTATCACCGACACCTTTCATGTGTCCCTCTTGAAACCCGTATACATGTCCCGGTTTTCCGAGTCATCTGCCGGGACATCGGGTTCGTCTACGGACGATTACGAGGTGAACGCTATTTTGGGGTGTAAGGTGGTACGCGGCAAAAAGTTCTATCTGATAGATTGGAAGGGTTATGGTCCAGAGAACAGGTCATGGGAGCCTGCTGAAAACATTCGGGCCCCACAGCTCATTGCTGCCTTCGAGCGTAGCGAGGCCCAAGGAGGGGGGGGGCCCTAGGAGGGGGGGTAATGTTAGGTCTCGAGTTCCTGCTTCTGCACAGGGGGAATTTCGAGCTGTCTCCGCTGCGGTCCCCCATTCCTATCCAGCCGCAGTGGAGCCTGCTCAGCAGTGACGTCGGTCCCAGCGTCTTGCTCGGTCTCACTCTGTTCAGAGAGTTACTGCTGCTTCTTCAGCTCCTGCCATTAAAGTCAGTGCTGGTCAGCAGTGAGTGGACTTCTCTGGGACTAAGTCCTTGTCTGCGCACACTGAGCATGCCCAGGGCAAGATCTCCCGTTGGAGATCGAGGGTCATGTGCTCAGACTCTGCAGCGCATTCTATTGGTCCTTTTGGCAGGTCTTGGAAGGGCAAAGTTTCTGTGGCCACTTCCTGTCCTGCAACTATATAAACTGCGCATGACCGCACGGCCATGCGCTAGTGTACAATTGAATACGTGTGTTTGTTGTGAGTGCAAGTCGTTCATTAAATACCCCTACCCTATTGTATGACTGTTCGCGTATGGTGTATGGCTGCTATCTAGCGCCCGACTAATCACTCAACGTGTCACACACGTATCAGCGTCTATTGCTGTGACCGCCAGTGCGGTGCCACGCGCCAGTGTGCGCTTCCTGACCCACGTCTGGGTGCTTAGTGGTACCTGCCAGCACGGCACAGTTCGCACTTCGGTGCTATAATGATATATTTCCTTACACACCCAGTAGCGGTGTAGTGCCAGCAAGGGTCTAATCGGACTACAATCCCTGTTGGGGTTAAGTTCGCTGACTACTTGCTCGCGCTCTATGTGCGGTACCGCGGTCCTGTGACGCAACAGGATCGCTTTGTTCACACTGGGTGAGGTTTAACCCACGCGTGTATACTTTTGGATACCGCCATATAGTCTGTCATTTCCTAGCAGCAGGTTTCACCTGCACGGTGGACCCCGGACTGCGAACGCATCTATATCATCTCTCTTGGTGCGTTCCGCCAGTCCTAACAACCTGTAAAAAAGATTAAAATAACAAACAACCAATATACTCCCTGTCCGCAGAAATCCACGAGTGTCCCACGACGATTTCCCGTGGAGAATGGCAGCATCAGCTGATGCGACCGCACTCTAAGGGCTCCAGGAATACATTGATGAGAGGAAGGTATCTTTCCGCACTGTATTCCTCCGCCGCTGTAGAAAAATAGTCCCTAGTCTCACTTTTGGCACTGCTGTGTTAGAAATTTTCCCACGCAGCAATTGCCGTAAAGTGAGACTTTGTCATAAGGTAACCTCTCAGTGATGCACCGTAGGAGCCATTGTTTCCTGTCAGTGTGTCACTGAGGGTCCTATAGAGCAGTGACGTCACCCGATGTCACTGTTCTATAGGGGAGATCGTCGTGGGACACTCGTTATTAATTAGACTACAATGGACAGGTAGTTTACGGTTTATTATTTTATGTTTTTTGCAGGCGCTGAAGTATGGTAAGTATAGTTAAATGAAGACTATTAAAATACTTTTTTCCTAATGTGTGCATGTTTTATTAACCCTTTCCTACTAGCGGATTAATAATGGAAAGGCTGGCCACTCTCCCCAGTCCCACAAGCTCGCTGCCTCGGGGTAATCGTTGACGCTGATCTCTCCTTCAAACCACATATCCAAGCCCTTTCCACTTCCTGCCGACTTCAACTCAAAAATATTTCACGAATCCGTTCATTGCTCAACCAAGAATCTGCAAAAACCCTAGTCCATGCTTTCATCATCTCTTGCCTTGACAACTGCAACCTCCTGCTCTGTGGCCTCCCCTCTAACACTCTCGCACCCCTCCAATCTATTCTAAACTCTACTGCCTGACTAATCCACCTGTCCCCCCGCTATTCCCCAGCCTCTCTCCTCTGTCAATCCCTTCACTGGCTCCCCATTACCCAGAGACTCCAGTACAAAACCCTAACCATGACGTACAAAGCCATCCACAACCTGTCTCCTCCATACATCTGTGACCTCGTCTTCTGGTACTTACCTACACGCAACCTCCGATGCTCACAAGATCTCCTTCTCTACTCCCCTCTTATCTCCTCTTCCCACAATCGTATACAAGATTTCTCTCACGTATCACCCCTACTCTGGAACCCTCTACCGCAACACATCAGACTCTTGCCTACCATCGAAACCTTCAAAAAGAACCTGAAGACCCACCTCTTCCGACAAGCCTATGTGACGCCCAGGAGACCGGGGTAACCAGCACTGGACCAATGGGGTCTGTCTCTTGAGGGAGATGTCACGGGTGGCTTGACCCGGTGCTGTGGCCTCAGGCAATGCACAGTGTAAGGGGTATCATGAGGGAACAGGCACTTACTTGATCAGCAGCAGGTTCTCCCAGCGGTGATGATCCTGATCCTGGATAGATAGCTATTGTCCAAATGAAAGTCTGAGGCACTGAAACGTTTAACCAGTTTACTTCAACATAAAGGGATTTACAACCAGTCCTGTCACCGGAGTCTGTATGGGAACTCTGAGTTACTTTGACCCTGCCGGGGTCTTCGCCTCTTATTGTACGCAGTTTCTGTGTGGCCCTGCTGCTGTATGTGAACTGGCTGCCGGCCCAATCTGTCCCCTCCGGGTCCTGGTTCGACGGGCAACCCGAGTCCTTTTATCGGCTTACCCCCTCCAGGAGTACCGCTGAACTCTGTGTCTGTTGCTGCGTCCGGCCCTAGTGAAGCTGATATCACCTCACGTTTTTCCGGTTGCTGTATTATATATAATGAATACAGCCACGGATCCGGTATCCATCTTTGCGCCTGTTCTGGGTAGTGATTAATGCTACCCGGTTCTCACAATGTCCTTTTTCTCTGTCCCTTTTCTCCTCAGGCCGGTGATTTGGGCCTGGAAACCGTCATAGGGCTGTTAGAAATTCAGCTGTATGACCTCTCACTTTCAGCTCCTTAGCCCAACTGCCATTTCTTCTCTCAGACCAGAATGGATCAAGGGGAGTCTCTGGAGCTCCCCCTTCTGGCCGGAGGTGGTAGTGCAGTCTTGCTATTTTAGTATTTGTATTTACTGTCAGTAACTATTTTTGTGGCAAATACCCCTAGGGGTGCCACATTCCCCCTTAGTTAAGAACAGTACTCCGGGACTGTGAGACGATAACATTTTGAAATAACAATTAATATGTACAGAGTCTTAAAAATGAAAAGTTACAAAAACCACTCAAGGAAACAAAAATAGAGTTCTGTAAAAAGTCACTTCAAATAGCGTCCATTAATACAGTCCTATCCTTGAAGGTACTAGGAAAGGCACTGCACTTTGTGTCCAGGAATTTAGTTCCATTTTTCCAACGAAGTTGTCAATATAAAGTCAAAAGAAAGTTCAAAAAAAGCAAAAAGCAAAGTTCAAAAAGCAGTCTTTCCGGAGCTTTGATTTAGTGCCTCCGGGCTGATAACAAGTTCAAGAATATGCAAGAAGTTCATACAGACAAGTCTCTGTAGGTACTGGGCTTAAACGTTGCAGAATGATAACAATGACTATAGTTTTATAATTGGTAATCTGCATACCTGGCCGGTAATTGACCCTGGGTACTACGCTGTGATCTACGTAATAGCGGTATCTCTTCATGTGGTGTACTACTGTCTACTGCGGATGTAGTATCTGCCCGCTCTGCTAAAGATAATTCCATGACTATGGAGTTGGCAAGTCCACCGTGAATGAGATTACTCTGATCAGGAATCTGTTCTTCCTGGCCTGGAACCTCCTGTAGTACGGGGTCAGCCTCTTCCTGTCTTGGGACTTCTGGTATTGGGTTCGGTGTTGGGTAAAAGGCCACCATGGGAACCACTACTGCACCATGGTATGTTAGTAGGGTTTTGGGAAAGTCTCCTATACAGGTGTGATACATTTCCTCTTCTTTTTCCTTTACTGGTTGAACCTGTATGGGTTGAATAACTTCTGATTCTGGCTGGACAACTTCTGGCTCTTTCAATGCTTCCGGACACAATTTAAGATTGTCTCTTGACACTAATACAGATGTTAAGCCTCCGTTTTTGCTAATGAGACACATTTTAGGATTATCCATTCTTGTTGGTAAAACTGTGTAGGGTACGGCTTCCCACTGATTGTCTAGTTTATTGGTTCGACGGTTTCTCTTGAGCACTTGATCACCCGGTGTTAATGGGGTCGCTAGAGCATTCTGGTTGAAAGTTCGCTCTTGTCTTTCTCTAGTTTGCTGAAGGCTTCTTTCCACACTCTCTTGCACTTGGCGATACTGCTTTTGCCGTATGATATCCCAATTGGAGTCTTGAACTTCTGCGTCTGGTTTCAGAATTCCCATTTCTAGATCGATTGGTAATTGGCCGGGTCTTGCACGCATAAGGTAAGCTGGGGTGCAGTTGGTGGAGCTCACCGGGACATGATTATACAGATCCACCAAGTCAGGCAATTTCTCTGGCCATTGATTCCTTTCTGTCTCAGGTAAAGTCTTTAGTAGGTCTATTACAATATGGTTCATCTTCTCGCATAAGCCGTTTGTTTGTGGATGATAGGCCATCGTCCGGATCTTTTTGCAACCATACATATTACAGAATTCTCTGAAGATCTCTGATTCAAAGGCTGTACCTTGGTCGGTGAGAACCTGTTCCGGATATCCATGGGGTCTACAAAAGTACGTTTGGAACGCTTTGGCTGCGGTTTTTGCTGTCAGATCTTTTACAGGTACTATTACCAAGAAGCGTGAATAATGGTCCACGATGGTCAAGGCATAGACATAGCCGGACCGGCTTGGTGTCAACTTCACGTGGTCTATGGCTACTAGTTCAAGTGGTTGTTTGGTGATAATGGGCTGCAGTGGTGCTCTTTGGTTCTTTTGATCGTTTCTTCTGAGGTTGCACGGGCCACAGTTTCTGCACCACTGTTCGATTGATTTTCTCATCCCGACCCAATAAAATCTTTCTCTTAGAAGCACTTCTAACTTTTTCCAACCGAAGTGACCAGCACCATTATGGTAAGCTTCGAGGACCATCTTCACATCTTGTTTAGGCACGATAATCTGCTAAACCAATTCATGTGTTTTCGGATTGGTGTACCTTCTACAGAGCTTCCCTTGATACAGGAACATTTTGCCTCTCTCTTTCCAGAGTTGATGCGTCTCTTCTGGGGCATCCTCATCGGGATATGCACTTTGCTCAGTTAACAGTTCCTTCACCAACTTCACAGCCGGATTGCTGTCTTGGGTGTCAGCCCATCTATGGTGTGCTAACGGATTAAAATTCACCTCTTGTTGTTTCTGATAGGTACTTGACTGATGATGTTTCGCCTTGGGATGATGGAAGGCTGGTAGTTCAATTTCTTCAAGCTCCACCGTTTCTTCTTCTACATCTCTCAAGTGTGGCATCCAGGATAGGGCATCGGCATTTCCATTCTTGCGACCTGCTCGATACTTGATCTTGAAGTTGTAATTAGATAACCGGGCTATCCATCGCTGTTCTAACGCACCTAATTTGGCTGTGTCCAGGTGGGTCAACGGATTGTTGTCAGTATAGACAATAAATTCTGCAGCGGCCAGATAGTGTTTGAAACGTTCAGTCACAGCCCAAACTACTGCCAGTAGTTCCAATTTGAAGGAGCTATAATTTTCTGGATTTCTTTCAGTAGGCCGGAGCTTTCTACTTGCAAAGGCGATGACTTTCTCCCGACCTTCTTGCTTTTGTGACAGCACCGCTCCTAGTCCCACATTGCTGGCATCGGTGTAGAGGATGAAAGGCTGATGGTAATCTGGGTATGCCAGAACCTCCTCTCCGGTTTGTGCCTTCTTTAGTTGATCAAAGGAGTCTTCCCTTTCATCGTTCCACTGGAAAGGAGGGTTTCGGTTTGAAGGTTTCTTCGTCTGCCCTACCAAGGCGTCTTGCAATGGTGCTGCCAACTTGGTAAATCCTTTTATAAATCTGCGATAGTAACCCACCAATCCCAGGAATTGCCTCACTTCTTTTGCGCTGGTAGGTCTCGGCCAATCCCTTATGGAGGTTATTTTCTCGGGATCCGGTGCTACTCCCTCCGAACTCACAATGTGTCCCAGGTACTGTACCTTTGGCTTGAGAAGGTGACATTTGGATGGCTTGATTTTCATGCCATACCTGGATAAGGCTTCGAACACTTCTGCCAGGTCTTTTAAGTGTTGTTCGTAAGTCTTTGAGTAGACGATCACATCATCTAGGTACAGGAGGACGGTCTCTAAGTTCTTGTGTCCGAGGCAGCATTCCATCAGCCGCTGGAAGGTACCGGATGCATTGCAGAGTCCGAACGGCATGCGATTAAATTCACTTAGACCCATTGGTGTGGTGAATGCCGTCTTTTCCTTATCTCTCTCAGCCACAGGGACTTGCCAATACCCGCTTGTTAAGTCTAAGGTGGAAAAATAATTAGCAGATTTCAAAGCGGTCAAGGACTCTTCTATCCTAGGCAAGGGGTAGGCGTCTTTATGGGTGATGTTATTAATCTGCCGGTAGTCTACGCACATTCTCATGGTTCCGTCTTTTTTTTTGACAATCACTAGAGGGGCCGCCCAGGGGCTACAGCTGTCTCTTATTACCCCGGCCTGTTTCATCTCCCTCAGCATATCTTTTGCACATTGATAGTGAGCGGGCGGTATGGGTCTCTATCTTTCTTTTATTGGGGGATGGTCACCGGTGGGGATTGTTTGTTCTACCCCTTCTATCCGTCCGAAGTCCAATGGGTGTTTACTGAAGACTTGTTCATATTCCGTCACTAGCCTATACACCCCTTGTTTTTGATGGGTAGGTGTTGAATTTATGCCCACGTGTAGCTGTTGGCACCAATCCTCCATTTCTCCATCTGAGCCATTGCCTTCCACCTGACAGGTTGGTTCTAAGGGCTCAATGGTTGTGATGGCATTGTTGTCAACAGTATATAGCTTTGCCACTGTAGCATACCTTGGCAAAGTGACCTCTTCCTCTCCACAGTTCAAAAGTCGTACCGGCACCCGTCCTCGGTGTACCTCGACTATCCCTCGTGCTGTGAGTATAGTGGGCCTGCTGTCAGTGTACACTGGTTCTGTTAAGGCTTGATAATCTCGTCCCTTAGTACCAATGGCTGCTCTACACCATACCAGCATTTCTGTTTTTGGTGGGATTACAATAGATGTTGGATCACTTACCCTCACACTGCCGATTTCTCCACCTGCAACTTCTACCTGTTGCCTTAACATCAATACTTTTATTTCCCTCCGGAGAACTCTCTGCTGGTAGGATTGGGCAGTTTCAGCAATTTGCTGTAAGACAGAAATAACTTCGGCAAAGCAGTTCTCTAACACATTCATTCCTATCAATACAGTTGGTTCACAGTTCCGCCGGTCAACATCAACAACAATTATACCCTGTTTCTTCAATTCTACTTTACCAATCTTTATGGTCATCTCCCTGAAACCTAGTTTCGGTACCAACTTACCATTACTGGCCCATATATCTAGTTCAACATCAGAAGGCCCTTTATCAATATCTGCATCAGCCCAGTACCTCTTATAAAGGATATACGGTATAGATGAAATCTGGGAACCTGTGTCCAGCAAAGCGTTGAGGGGAATTCCGTCCAGCACGATAGGGATAATGGGTCGTCCTCCGATGTACCTGTCGTGCCAGGGTGTTGGGCCTTGAAAGTTCATTCCTGTGAAGCGGCCCGCATTCCCAGGGGATTCCCGTTTAAATCACAATCTCGTGCAAAGTGGCCTGGCTGCTGGCAACAGCGGCAAATGGGCTGTCCATCCGGTTGGTAGCGGTCGCGGGGTCGTCCTCTCCATGTCGGGTATCTCCGGGGTCTCATCCATGGAACATCTTCTCTACGGTTTGCCAACTCCATCTTGGGTCCTCTCATCTCCTGCATGGTTTTAGCCATTGAAGCAACAACATCAGTTAAAGAGTCAAGCTTTTGTTGAAGAGCCTCATTAGTACTGGGCCCCAGGGGCTTAGCAATGGCCCCGGACATAGCTGATGTCACTGGCACTCCCTGTTGTTGAGGAGCCTCTGCCATGGGTTGCGCAGGCTCCTGATCCCGAGGTGCCTCTGCCAGCTGGAGACGTATGGCGCTCTCCTTTAATTGGGCAAATGTCAATTCAGGGTTCTTAAAAACAAGCATGCTCACATGCCCCCGGTGAGAAGGGATGTAGAGTCCCTCAATAAATTGATCTCTCAGCAGTTTATCCGCTCCGGTGTTAAAAATGGGTTCAGCCAGTGTAAGTGATTTAAGGGCTTCCTGCAGGTTTAAGGCAAAGTCTCTCACGCCCTCATTAGCTTTTTGTTTGCAATTAAAGAATCGTACTTTAGCTTTGCTGCCGGCAGTGGTTTCAAATGTAGCTTTTAATCCAGCAAATATGCGTTCAACAGTGCCTTTTAGATCAGCTGCCCATGCTGTGACTTCTCGCTTAGCATGGCCACTTAACTGCATCATCAGGAGACTAACACGCTGTACTTCACCCACGGGGAACATGTCAAATTGGGCCAGCATCTTTTCTCTGAAATCGTCAAGGGTATTAGGCTCACCTTCATACATTGGAAGCCACGGGCCACCCGGGGTATATGGCATCAGCACCGGCATGATGGGCGCCACTCCTTGCACCGCTGCACTACCGGACTCTCTATCGACACTCTGTCTTACAGCTGCATTAGCGTCACCGGGTGCTGCGGCGTCTCCGTGCTGCGACATACTGTGCCCCCTTAGTTAATCCGGACCCTTCCGGTCCTCCGCTTCCGTCGGGATAGTGTAGATTCGTTCCGCTGTGCAGCAGGATTGGTTTTCCCCTCGCTCTGATGTCAGAGCGCTCAGCTTGGTGCCGCCCACAATGACACGCCCCCTGCTGCTCCCGCCCGCCGCGCGCTCAGTAATGGCGGATTCTGAAGTTTTTCAGTCAGACTGGGGCTCAGGTAATGGCGTAGCTCAATTAACAGTCTCGTGCCTAACGGTTATGAGGTGATGGCGGCCATCTTTACTCCATTATAACCAATGGGGAAAAGTCACTTTCAATAGTTTTTAATGGGAAATGGAATTTTCTTTAATAAAGTCAATTTTCAAGATTTTTCATCCAAGTTTTCACAGTTTTGGGCTCCAATCACGGCACACAATACCCGGTATACGGGCTGGCTGAATGCTGTTCGTGATGCCAATTGTGACGCCCAGGAGACCGGGGTACCCAGCACTGGACCAATAGGGCTGTTAGAAATTCAACTGTATGACCTCTCACTTTCAGCTCCTTAGCCCAACTGCCATTTCTTCTCTCAGACCAGAATGGATCAAAGGGAGTCTCTGGAGCTCCCCCTTCTGGCCGGAGGTGGTAGTGCAGTCTTGCTATTTTAGTATTTGTATTTACTGTCAGTACCTATTTTTGTGGCAAATACTCCTAGGGGTGCCACATTCCCCCTTAGTTAAGAACAGTACTCCGGGACTGTGGGACGATAACATTTTGAAATAACAATTAATATGTACAGAGTCTTAAAAATGAAAAGTTACAAAAACTACTCAAGGAAACAAAAATAGAGTTCTGTAAAAAGTCACTTCAAATAGCGTCCATTAATACAGTCCTATCCTTGAAGGTACTAGGAAAGGCACTGCACTTTGTGTCCAGGAATTTAGTTCCATTTTTCCAACGAAGTTGTCAATATAAAGTCTAAAGAAAGTTCAAAAAAAGCAAAAAGCAAAGTTCAAAAAGCAGTCTTTCCGGAGCTTTGATTTAGTGCCTCCGGGCTGATAACAAGTTCAAGAATATGCAAGAAGTTCATACAGACAAGTCTCTGTAGGTACTGGGCTTAAACGTTGCAGAATGATAACAATGACTATAGTTTTATAATTGGTAATCTGCATACCTGGCCGGTAATTGACCCTGGGTACTACGCTGTGATCTACGTAATAGCGGTATCTCTTCATGTGGTGTACTACTGTCTACTGCGGATATAGTATCTGCCCGCTCTGCTAAAGATAATTCCATGACTATGGAGTTGGCAAGTCCACCGTGAATGGGATTACTCTGATCAGGAATCTGTTCTTCCTGGCCTGGAACCTCCTGTAGTACGGGGTCAGCCTCTTCCTGTCTTGGGACTTCTGGTATTGGGTTCGGTGATGGGTAAAAGGCCACCATGGGAACCACTACTGCACCATGGTATGTTAGTAGGGTTTTGGGAAAGTCTCCTATACAGGTGTGATACATTTCCTCTTCTTTTTCCTTTACTGGTTGAACTGGTTGAATAACTTCTGATTCTGGCTGGACAACTTCTGGCTCTTTCAATGCTTCCGGACACAATTTAAGATTGTCTCTTGACACTAATACAGATGTTAAGCCTCCGTTTTTGCTAATGAGACACATTTTAGGATTATCCATTCTTGTTGGTAAAACTGTGTAGAGTACGGCTTCCCACTGATTGTCTAGTTTATTGGTTCGACGGTTTCTCTTGAGCACTTGATCACCCGGTCTTAATGGGGTCGCTAGAGCATTCTGGTTGAAAGTTCGCTCTTGTCTTTCTCTAGTTTGCTGAAGGCTTCTTTCCACACTCTCTTGCACTTGGCGATACTGCTTTTGCCGTATGATATCCCAATTGGAGTCTTGAACTTCTGCGTCTGGTTTCAGAATTCCCATTTCTAGATCGATTGGTAATTGGCCGGGTCTTGCACGCATAAGGTAAGCTGGGGTGCAGTTGGTGGAGCTCACCGGTACATGATTATACAGATCCACCAAGTCAGGCAATTTCTCTGGCCATTGATTCCTTTCTGTCTCAGGTAAAGTCTTTAGTAGGTCTATTACAATATGGTTCATCTTCTCGCATAAGCCGTTTGTTTGTGGATGATAGGCCGTCGTCCGGATCTTTTTGCAACCATACATATTACAGACTTCTCTGAAGATCTCTGATTCAAAGGCTGTACCTTGGTCGGTGAGAACCTGTTCCGGATATCCATGGGGTCTACAAAAGTACGTTTGGAACGCTTTGGCTGCGGTTTTTGCTGTCAGATCTTTTACAGGTACTACTACCAAGAAGCGTGAATAATGGTCCACGATGGTCAAGGCATAGACATAGCCGGACCGGCTTGGTGTCAACTTCACGTGGTCTATGGCTACAAGTTCAAGTGGTTGTTTGGTGATAATGGGCTGCAGTGGTGCTCTTTGGTTCTTTTGATCGTTTCTTCTGAGGTTGCACGGGCCACAGTTTCTGCACCACTGTTCGATTGATTTTCTCATCCCGACCCAATAAAATCTTTCTCTTAGAAGTACTTCTAACTTTTTCCAACCGAAGTGACCAGCACCATTATGGTAAGCTTCGAGGACCATCTTCACATCTTGTTTAGGCATGATAATCTGCCAAACCAATTCATGTGTTTTCAGATTGGTGTACCTTCTACAGAGCTTCCCTTGATACAGGAACATTTTGCCTCTCTCTTTCCAGAGTTGATGCGTCTCTTCTGGGGCATCCTCATCGGGATATGCACTTTGCTCAGTTAACAGTTCCTTCACCAACTTCACAGCCGGATTGCTGTCTTGGGTGTCAGCCCATCTATGGTGTGCTAACGGATTAAAATTCACCTCTTGTTGTTTCTGATAGGTACTTGACTGATGATGTTTCGCCTTGGGATGATGGAAGGCTGGTAGTTCAATTTCTTCAAGCTCCACCGTTTCTTCTTCTACATCTCTCAAGTGTGGCATCCAGGATAGGGCATCGGCATTTCCATTCTTGCGACCTGCTCGATACTTGATCTTGAAGTTGTAATTAGATAACCGGGCTATCCATCGCTGTTCTAACGCACCTAATTTGGCTGTGTCCAGGTGGGTCAACGGATTGTTGTCAGTATAGACAATAAATTCTGCAGCGGCCAGATAGTGTTTGAAACGTTCAGTCACAGCCCAAACTACTGCCAGTAGTTCCAATTTGAAGGAGCTATAATTTTCTGGATTTCTTTCAGTAGGCCGGAGCTTTCTACTTGCAAAGGCGATGACTTTCTCCCGACCTTCTTGCTTTTGTGACAGCACCGCTCCTAGTCCCACATTGCTGGCATCGGTGTAGAGGATGAAAGGCTGATGGTAATCTGGGTATGCCAGAACCTCCTCTCCGGTTAGTGCATTCTTTAGTTGTTCAAAGGAGTCTTCCCTTTCGTCGTTCCACTGGAAAGGAGGGTTTCGGTTTGAAGGTTTCTTCGTCTGCCCTACCAAGGCGTCTTGCAATGGTGCTGCCAACTTGGTAAATCCTTTTATAAATCTGCGATAGTAACCCACCAATCCCAGGAATTGCCTCACTTCTTTTGCGCTGGTAGGTCTCGACCAATCCCTTATGGCGGTTATTTTCTCGGGATCCGGTGCTACTCCCTCCGAACTCACAATGTGTCCCAGGTACTGTACCTTTGGCTTGAGAAGGTGACATTTGGATGGCTTGACTTTCATGCCATACCTGGATAAGGCTTCGAACACTTCTGACAGGTCTTTTAAGTGTTGTTCGTAAGTCTTTGAGTAGACGATCACATCATCTAGGTACAGGAGGACGGTCTCTAAGTTCTTGTGTCCGAGGCAGCATTCCATCAGCCGCTGGAAGGTACCGGATGCATTGCAGAGTCCGAACGGCATGCGATTAAATTCACTTAGACCCATTGGTGTGGTGAATGCCGTCTTTTCCTTATCTCTCTCAGCCACAGGGACTTGCCAATACCCGCTTGTTAAGTCTAAGGTGGAAAAATAATTAGCAGATTTCAAAGCGGTCAAGGACTCTTCTATCCTAGGCAAGGGGTAGGCGTCTTTATGGGTGATGTTATTAATCTGCCGGTAGTCTACGCACATTCTCATGGTTCCGTCTTTTTTTTTGACAATCACTAGAGGGGCCGCCCAGGGGCTACAGCTGTCTCTTATTACCCCGGCCTGTTTCATCTCCCTCAGCATATCTTTTGCACATTGATAGTGAGCGGGCGGTATGGGTCTATATCTTTCTTTTATTGGGGGATGGTCACCGGTGGGGATTGTGTGTTCTACCCCTTCTATCCGTCCGAAGTCCAATGGGTGTTTACTGAAGACTTGTTCATATTCCGTCACTAGCCTATACACCCCTTGTTTTTGATGGGTAGGTGTTGAATTTATGCCCACGTGTAGCTGTTGGCACCAATCCTCCATTTCTCCATCTGTGCCATTGCCTTCCACCTAACAGGTTGGTTCTAAGGGCTCAATGGTTGTGATGGCATTGTTGTCAACAGTATATAGCTTTGCCACTGTAGCATACCTTGGCAAAGTGACCTCTTCCTCTCCACAGTTCAAAAGTCGTACCGGCACCCGTCCTCGGTGTACCTCGACTATCCCTCGTGCTGTGAGTATAGTGGGCCTGCTGTCGGTGTACACTGGTTCTGTTAAGGCTTGATAATCTCGTCCCTTAGTACCAATGGCTGCTCTACACCATACCAGCATTTCTGTTTTTGGTGGGATTACAATAGATGTTGGATCACTTACCCTCACACTGCCGATTTCTCCACCTGCAACTTCTACCTGTTGCCTTAACATCAATACTTTTATTTCCCTCCAGAGAACTCTCTGCTGGTAGGATTGGGCAGTTTCAGCAATTTGCTGTAAGACAGAAATAACTTCGGCAAAGCAGTTCTCTAACACATTCATTCCTATCAATACAGTTGGTTCACAGTTCCGCCGGTCAACATCAACAACAATTATACCCTGTTTCTTCAATTCTACTTTACCAATCTTTATGGTCATCTCTCTGAAACCTAGTTTCGGTACCAACTTACCATTACTGGCCCATATATCTAGTTCAACATCAGAAGGCCCTTTATCAATATCTGCATCAGCCCAGTACCTCTTATAAAGGATATACGGTATAGATGAAATCTGGGAACCTGTGTCCAGCAAAGCGTTGAGGGGA
Source organism: Ranitomeya imitator (assembly GCF_032444005.1). NCBI lineage: Eukaryota > Metazoa > Chordata > Amphibia > Anura > Dendrobatidae > Ranitomeya > Ranitomeya imitator. The sequence continues at coordinate 283,465,388 of NC_091286.1, forward strand.
ATTCCGTCCAGCACGATAGGGATAATGGGTCGTCCTCCGATGTACCTGTCGTGCCAGGGTGTTGGGCCTTGAAAGTTCATTCCTGTGAAGCGGCCCGCATTCCCAGGGGATTCCCGTTTAAATCACAATCTCGTGCAAAGTGGCCTGGCTGCTGGCAACGGTGGCAAATGGGCTGTCCATCTGGTTGGTAGCGGTCGCGGGGTCGTCCTCTCCATGTCGGGTATCTCCGGGGTCTCATCCATGGAACATCTTCTCTACGGTTTGCCAACTCCATCTTGGGTCCTCTCATCTCCTGCATGGTTTTAGCCATTGAAGCAACAACATCAGTTAAAGAGTCAAGCTTTTGTTGAAGAGCCTCATTAGTACTGGGCCCCAGGGGCTTAGCAATGGCCCCGGACATAGCTGATGTCACTGGCACTCCCTGTTGTTGAGGAGCCTCTGCCATGGGTTGCGCAGGCTCCTGATCCCGAGGTGCCTCTGCCAGCTGGAGACGTATAGCGCTCTCCTTTAATTGGGCAAATGTCAATTCAGGGTTCTTAAAAACAAGCATGCTCACATGCCCCCGGTGAGAAGGGGTGTAGAGTCCCTCAATAAATTGATCTCTCAGCAGTTCATCCGTTCCGGTGTTAAAAATGGGTTCAGCCAGTGTAAGTGATTTAAGGGCTTCCTGCAGGTTTAAGGCAAAGTCTCTCACGCCCTCATTAGCTTTTTGTTTGCAATTAAAGAATCGTACTTTAGCTTTGCTGCCGGCAGTGGTTTCAAATGTAGCTTTTAATCCAGCAAATATGCGTTCAACAGTGCCTTTTAGATCAGCTGCCCATGCTGTGACTTCTCGCTTAGCATGGCCACTTAACTGCATCATCAGGAGACTAACACGCTGAACTTCACCCACGGGGAACATGTCAAAATGGGCCAGCATCTTTTCTCTGAAATCGTCAAGGGTATTAGGCTCACCTTCATACATTGGAAGCCACGGGCCACCCGGGGTATATGGCATCAGCACCGGCATGATGGGCGCCACTCCTTGCACCGCTGCGCTACCGGACTCTCTATCGACACTCTGTCTTTCAGCTGCATTAGCGTCACTGGGTGCTGCGGCGTCTCCGTGCTGCGACATACTGTGCCCCCTTAGTTAATCCGGACCCTTCCGGTCCTCCGCTTCCGTCGGGATAGTGTAGATTCGTTCCGCTGTGCAGCAGGATTGGTTTTCCCCTCGCTCTGATGTCAGAGCGTTCAGCTTGGTGCCGCCCACAATGACACGCCCCCTGCTGCTCCCGCCCGCCGCGCGCTCAGTAATGGCGGATTCTGAAGTTTTTCAGTCAGACTGGGGCTCAGGTAATGGCGTAGCTCAATTAACAGTCTCATGCCTAACGGTTATGAGGTGATGGCGGCCATCTTTACTCCATTATAACCAATGGGGAAAAGTCACTTTCAATAGTTTTTAATGGGAAATGGAATTTTCTTTAATAAAGTCAATTTTCAAGATTTTTCATCCAAGTTTTCACAGTTTTGGGCTCCAATCACGGCGCACAATACCCGGTATACGGGCTGGCTGAATCCTGTTCGTGACGCCAATTGTGACGCCCAGGAGACCGGGGTACCCAGCACTGGACCAATGGGGTCTGTCTCTTGAGGGAGATGTCACGGGTGGCTTGACCCGGTGCTGTGGCTTCAGGCAATGCACAGTGTAAGGGGTATCATGAGGGAACAGGCACTTACTTGATCAGCAGCAGGTTCTCCCAGCGGTGATGATCCTGATCCTGGATAGATAGCTATTGTCCAAATGAAAGTCTGAGGCACTGAAACGTTTAACCAGTTTACTTCAACATAAAGGGATTTACAACCAGTGAAGCTGATATCACCTCACATTTTTCCAGTTGCTGTATTATATATAATGAATACAGCCACGGATCCGGTATCCGTCTTTGCGCCTGTTCTGGCTAGTGATTAATGCTACCCGGTTCTCACAATGTCCTTTTTCTCTGTCCCTTTTCTCCTCAGGCCGGTGATTTGGGCCTGGAAACCGTCATAGGGCTGTTAGAAATTCAGCTGTATGACCTCTCACTTTCAGCTCCTTAGCCCAACTGCCATTTCTTCTCTCAGACCAGAATGGATCAAGGGGAGTCTCTGGAGCTCCCCCTTCTGGCCGGAGGTGGTAGTGCAGTCTTGCTATTTTAGTATTTGTATTTACTGTCAGTAACTATTTTTGTGGCAAATACCCCTAGGGGTGCCACACCTACAACCTGCAGTAACCACCGATCGACCAATGCATGACCAGCTCTATCCTCACCTACTGTATTCTCACCCATCCCTTGTAGATTGTGAGCCTTCGCAGGCAGGTTCCTCACTCCTCCTGTACCAGCTATGACTTGTTTAAGATTATTGTACTTGTTTTTATTATGTATACCCCTCCTCACATGTAAAGCGCAATGGAATAAATGGCGCTATAACAATAAATAATAATAATAATAATAATAATTATTGATGCCTCTCCGTTATTAACCCGGCTTAATGTCACCTTACAATAGCAAGGTGACATTAACCCCTTATTACCCCATATTCCACCGCTACACGGGAGTGGGAAGAGAGGGGCTAAGTGCCGGAATTGGTGCATCTTACAGATGCGCCATTTCTGGGGAGGCTGTGGACTGGTATTTGTAGCCGGGGGGGCCAATATCCATGGACCCTCTCTAGGCTATGAATATCAGCCCGAAGCTGTCTGCGTAGCCTTTCTGGCTATAAAATATAGGGGGACCCCATGTCATTTTTTTTGGGTCCCCCTATTTTAATAGCCAGTAAGGGATATGCAGACAGCTGCGGACTGATAGTCATAGCAGGCTACAAATATTTGCCCCAGTGTCAGCTTTCCCCCTCTGGCGCAGAAAATTGCACGGGAGCCCACGCCGCTTTTTTTTTAATTCAATACTCATTAAGGCCTCTTTCACACTTGCGTTGGTACGGGTCCGTCGCTATGCGTCGGGCCGACGTACTGACGCACGTTGTGAAATTTGTGCATGATGTGGGCAGCGGATTCAGTTTTTCAAAGCATCCGCTGCCCATTCTGAAGTCCGGGGAGGAGGGGGTGGAGTTTCGACCGCGCATGCGCTGTAGAAAATGGCGGACGCAACGGACAAAAAAAGTTCACTTGAATATTTTTTCCAGACGACAGTCCGGCAAAACACGACGGATCCGTTGCACGATGGACGCGACGTGTGGCCATCTGTCGCGATCCGTCGCTAAGACAAGTCTATGGGTAAAAAAAGCATCCTGCGAGCACATTTGCAGGATCCATTTTTTCCCAAAACGATGAATTGAGATGGATCGCTAAAAAGGCAAGTGTGAAATTAGCCTTAGAAACATCGGGCTTTCTATTGTACAGTATATCTATGGATATATCTATCTATAGATATATTTATAGATAGATATATCTATATATACAAATATGTATCTATCCATATATCTGGCTGCTTTCACACATCAGGTTTTTGCCGTCAGGCACAACCCGGCGAGTCTTGAAAAAAATGGATCCGTTTTTTTCCGTCGGATCCTTTTTTTTTTGCCGTATCCGTTTTTTCCACCAGATCTGTTTTTTTCCCGCAGGATCCATTTTTTTCCACAGGATCCGTATGTATGTATGTAGTATGTAGTATGTATGTAGTATGTATGTAGTATGTATGTTAGTATGTATGTAGTATGTATGCATTATGTATGTAGTATGTATGTATGTATTTTTTTTTTTACTTTCAACACATTAGCTGGATGATGGGACTACTACTGTCCCATCATTGGCTAATGTGTCAATCACTGACACTGTTGCAGGCATCGTCCGATGGGACTTGTAGTCCTGCACTGTTTATTTCTAACAAAGATCAGAGAATTGGAATGGCCAACATGACATACGAATGGAGCCTTAAAGAGAACCTGTCAGCCGGATTGTCCTGAATAGCATACAGACAGTGTCAGGTAGGTGCTGTTGTACTGATTAAAATGATACCTTGGTTGATGAAATCCATCTTGTGGTTGTTGTTTAATATTTATTTTCAGTTAATGAGATTCTCGTGCTCCAGGGCGGGCCTGTGTGGGGGTCTTCATGTAGTGCTCTGCTTAGGTTTTCATCTGTAGGGCTTATGACAGGTCACTGATTCCCCAGTGACCTGCCCCCTATATTACATAATAATACATGCATTGAAACAAAAATTGCAGGTTCTGGTGGCGGCACCTGAGCTGCAGTGCCAGTGCTGCAGCATGATCACATCTATAATATGCATTAAATATTTTTATTTAGTCATATATATTTATTCTGAAAAAAAAACTTTCTAAAAGTGGAGCCGGCCACGCCTGCGCAGTAGCATTTATTGGGAATCCGATAGATGCTACTGTGCAGGCGCCGCCAGTGCCATTTTGCTATAGGGAAAAGCAGTCTCCATCAAAATGGCGCCAGCGGCGCCTGCACAGTAGGATCTATTGGTGATCCAATAGAAGCTACTGTGCAGGTGCAGCCAGGTGCCATTTTGCTAGAGGAAAAAAAAATGTCTCTGTCAAGATGGTGCCGGAGTAGCTTATAGATGCTACCGCACAAGTGCACCAACTCCATTTTCAGAGATTTTTTTTTCATAATAAATGTGTATGACAAAATAAAACAATTTAAAACATTTAATAGATACAATCAGAAGCTCTTTTGGGCTGAACTTAGAAACTGGCATGAAAACGCTAAATGTCGAAATAAGGAACTACAAGTTGTGCAAAACTTTTTTGACTTTTCAAAGCTTTTTACGCCAGTTTTCTAAATGCATTTTAAAGGGAATGTATAATTTGTTGTACAGTCCAGCTAATTACTCAGTGAGTGGCTGCCATAAGCATGTCCCGGAACTTTGATTTACAGCATATATGTAGAGCGAGCTATGAATCAAATGCAGGGGCGTGCCTACAGCCGCTGCTCACAATGCTGTAAGCAATGAACGAAGCTGCTCCATGCATGCCTCTATGACTGAAAGCCAATGGCTCCCAGGAGTTATTTTGCTCTAATAAGGCAACCTGGCAGCATTGTAATTTGTTAGTGTGCAGATTAGCATTTCATGGGTTTGACAAATTCCTTAATCAATGAAGTTTTAAGACAGAAGATCATATGGAATTAGAACAGACACCATAATAATTGTGTTGGGTCCCTAGATGATGTGGCTGTTTGCATAATTAAATTTTTTCTATTAAAATACATTACATTTTTACACTATTTAAAGAGGCTGCTATGAAAGACCCCTTGTTTGTGTCGGCTTCGCTAAACTGCTAATCTCAAAAGAACTCCTTATACTTGTGTCCTAACAAAGAATTTTATACTTCTGTCTTTATGACCCAAAGAGTTCAAAGTGTTGCTTCATTATAATTACAAAATAGGAAACTAACAAGCAGTGTGTAATATCTACATAAAATGTATTTTAGTACCTCATTTTCAATTCTCATATTCATTTAATGTATGCACAATTCTACTGGAGTATAGACCATCTCTTCATTTAATACACATCATAGGAACTGTAGTTTTAGTTAAATGCAGATGAGTAAATCTCCCGAAATGTGAATTCGCCAGATTGGTTTTAATTCTGCAGGGAAATTCAATTCACATTGAATCATGAAGTGAGCAAGATATAAGCAAAGGTGAAGTGAGAGAAAGGGGGCATGATTAAAAGCTAATAAAAATCAAATATGTGATCAAAATGTGTGGAAGTAAGAGGAAAGGTACGTATAAATTCATGATATACTGTTGAAACCAGAAAGTTACATACACTATATAAAAAGACACATATGCATGTTTTTCTCAATATCTGACATGAAATCAGGATAAACCTCTCCCGTTTTAGGTCACTTAAGATTACCATAATTATTAATAATTGCCAAATGCCAGACTAAGGAGAGAGATAACATTTTAAGGCATTTTTATTACTTACTGCAAGTCAAAAGCTTACATACAGTAAGATAACTATGCCTTTAAACAATGCTGGAATGCCCATATGATAATATCATGTGTTTGGAAGCTTCTGTTTTTTTGGCAACATCTGAGTTAATTAGAGACATACATGTAAATGTATTTTAATGCACACATGAAACATACTGCTTGTTTGTGCAGCATCATGGGAAAGTATCAAGAAATCAGCCAAGATATCAGAAAGAGAATTGTGGATTTGCACAATTCTGGCTCATTCTTGGGTACAGTTTCAAGATACCTGAAGGTACCTCTTTCGTCTGTGCAAACAATTACATACAAGTACAAACAAGATGGGAATGTCCAGCCGTCATACCGCTCAGGAAGGAGATGGGTTCTGTGTCCCAGAGATGAACGTGCTTTGGCCCAACATGTGCATATCAACCTAAGGACAAAAGCAAAAGACATTGTGAAGATGATGGCAGAAGCTTATAAGATTGTGTCAATATCCACAGTGAAATGAGTACTGTATCAACATGGGCTGAAAAGCCACTCTGCCAGGAAGGAACCATTACGCCAAAAGAAACATAAAAAAGCCAGATTAATGTTTACAAATGCACACAGGAGCAAAAACCTTAATTTTTGGAGACATGTCCTGTGGTCTGATGAAACTAAAATTTAACTTTTTGCGTATAATGACCATCATTATGTTTGGAGGAAATAGGGAGAAGCTTGGAGGTCCAAGAACACCATCCCAACTATGAAACACGGGGGTGGCAGCATCAAGTTGTGGGTTTGCGTTTCTGCAGGAGGGACTGGTGCAGTTTACAAAATAGATGAGAAAAGAAGATTATGTGGCAATACTGAAGCAACATCTCAAGACATCAGCCAGTAAGTTAAAGCTTGGGTGCAAAATGGGTTTTCCAAATGGAGAATAACCCAAAAGCATATTGCCAAAGTTGTAACAAAGTGGCTTAAGGATATCAAAGTCAATGTTTTGGAGTGACCATCACAAAGCCCTGATCTCAATTCTATTGAAAATTCATGGCTAAAGCTGAAAAAACAGGTGCAAGCATGGCAACTTACAAATCTGGAATAGTTACACCAGTTTTGTCAGGAGAAATGTGCCCAAATTCCAACCAACTATTGAGAGAAGCTTGTCAAAGGATATCCTAAATGTTTGACCCAAGTCATTCAATTTAAGGGCAATGGTGCCAAATTCTAATGATATGCATGTAAACTTTTGACTTTGCAGTAAGTAATAAAAATGCCTTAAAACATTTTTTTCATTTTGTCTAATTTTTTACTTTATAGGTATATTTTTGAGTAAAATGTAAATTGTTCTTTTATTCTATAAACTACTGACAACATGTCTGGAAGTTCCAAGCAATACATTTTGTACTTATTTTCTGAAATTGAGGACTGTTCAAAATGACAAAAAAGCATTGCTTGCAGACCTCAAATAATGCAAAAAAAAAAGTTCACATCATTTAGAAGCAACAATACTAATGTAACTCAGGAAAAGTTCACAAATCAATATTTTGTGGAATAACCATGATGTTAATCACAGCTTTCATGCGTCTTGGCATGCTTTCTACCAGTCTTTCACACTGCTTTTGGGTGACCTTATGCCACTCCTGGTACAAAAACTTAAGCAGTCCTATGTCTTGTGACTATCCATCTTCCTCTTGATTACATTCCAGAGGTTTTCAATGGAGTTCAGGTCTGATTGGGCTGGCCATGACAGGGATTTGATGTGGTGGTCCTTCATCCACACCTTGATTGACCCAGCTGTGTGGCATGGCGCATTGTTCTGCTGGAAGAAAACAGTCCTCAGAGTTGGGGAACATTGCCTGAGAAAGAGTGGAGAGGCACATAATCCAACCTGCTTGAGGTATAGTGTGAAGTTTCGACAATCAGTGATGGTTTGGGGAGCAATGCCATCTGCTGGAGTAGGACCACTGTGCTATATCGAGATCAAAGTCAGAGCAGCTGTCTACCAGGAAATTTTATAGCACTTCATGTTTCCCTCTGCTGACAAACTTTTTGGAGATCTATATTTCATTTACCAGCGGGACTTGGCACTTGTCCATGATGCCAAAAGTATCGATACCTGGTTTAAAAACAACATTATCACTATGCTTGATTGGCCAGCAAACTCATCTGACTTTTGTCAAGAGAAAGAGTAATTATTTTGTTATTCTTGTACTATTGGTCTGATTTTTGCTGTCGTCAAGCAGTAGATCGCTTCATTTTCAGGGAGCCTTGAAGAGGAATCATTCGGAACTATGTGAAAACCATCGGTTTCATGAGGAAACAGTTAAAGAGTTTAATGAGGACTATACTATGAAAAATGAATGATGACTATAATTACTATGAAAAATCATAAGATGCAACAAAATATTTTTTATCTCCTTTTATTGGGCAAAGGGATAAAGTATAATTACATGTAGTGAAATTCGTTGGTACCCCTCATTTAACGATAATAAAATCCATCTGACAAAAGTAATAATTAAAAAATTTCTGAAAATGAAGAATTGAAAGCCAGACATTGCTTTTCAACCATGTTTCCTCAGAATTTTAAAAAAACATCTCATGAAATAGGTCTGGACAGAAATGATGGTACCCTTAACTTAAAGTTTTGTTGCACAACCTTTTGAGGCAATCACTGCAATCAAATGATTCCTGTAACTGTCAATGAGACTTCTGCACCTCTCGACAGGTATTTTGGCCCACTCCTCAAGAGCAAACTGCTCCAGTTGTCTCATGTTTGAAGGTTACCCTTTTCCAGATGGCATGTTTCAGCTCTTTCCAAAAATGCTCAATTTAGGTCAGGGCTCATAGAAGGCCACTTCAGAATAGTCCAATGTTTTCCTATTAGCCATTATTGGATGTTTTTTGCTGTGTGTTTTGGGTCATTATCCTGTTGCAAGACCCATGACTGAGACCAAGCTTTCTGACACTGGTCAGCACATTTCTCTCTAGAGTCCTTTGATATTCTTGAGATTTCATTGTGCCATGCACAGATTCTAGACACCTTGTGCCAGATGCAGCAAAGCAACCCCAGAACATAACAGAGCCTCCCCCATGTTTCACCGTAGGGACAGTGTTCTTTTCTTGAAATGCTTCATTTTTCCATCTGTGAACATAGAGCTCATGTGCCGTGCCAAAATGTTCCATTTTTTTGTCTCATCTGTCCATAGGACATTCTACCAGAAGCTTTGTGTCTTGTCAAAATATAGTTTGGCAAATTCTATCCTGGCTTTTTAAAAATTTTTTTTTAACAATGGTGTTGTTAGGGGTCGAGTTCCCGCTTCTGCACAGGGGGACTCTCGAGCCACCTCCGCTGCGGTCTCCCATTCTTGTCCAGCCGCAGTGGAGTCTGCTCAGCAAGGACGTCGGTCCCAGCGTCTTGCTCATTCTCACTCTGTTCTGAGAGTTACTGCTGCTTCTCCAGTCTCTGCTATTAAAGTCTGTGCTGGTCAGCAGCGAGCGGACTTCTTTTGGACTAAGTCCTTGTCTGCATGTACTGAGCATGCCCAGCGTAAGGTCTCCCGTTGGAGATTGAGGGTCATGTGCTCAGGCTCTGCAGCACATTCCATTGGTCCTCTTGGCAGGTCCTAGAAGGGCAAAAGTGCTGTGGCCACTTCCTGTGCTGCTGCTATATAAACTGCGCATGACCGCACGGCCATGCGCTAGTATTGTCAAACAATTGCTAATGTGTGTATGTTGTGAGTGCAAGTCGTCCTTGGATACCCCTACCCTATAGTATGACTGTTCGCGAAAGGTGTATGGCTGCTACCTAGCGCCCGACTTATCCTACAGCACTAGTCACACATTATAGCGTCCAGTTGCTGTGACCGCCAGTACGGCGCCGTGCACTTCCTCTGTGCTTTCCTTACCCAAGCCTGGGTGGTTAGTGGCGTTCGTCAGTGCGGCACTGCATGCTCTTCTGTTTCATTTCACACCCAGTTGCGGTGTTGCGCCAGCAAGGGTCTAATCGGACTTCAATCCCATTTGGGGTTGAGTTCGCTGACTACTTGCTCGCGCTTTAGGTGCGGTACCGCGGTCCTGTGCCTTAACAGGATTGCTTCTTTCACGCTGGGTGAGGTTAACCCACGCGTGTATACTCTAGTGTACCGCCATATAGTCTGCTAATTGCTAGCAGCAGGTTTTCACCTGCACGGTGGACCCCGGACTGCGAACGCATCTATACCATCTGTCTTGGTGCGTTCCGCCAGTCCTAACAGGTGTCCTCCTTGGTCATCTCCCACGAAGTCCACTTTGGCTCATACAACGATGGAAGGTGTGATCTGACACGGATGTTCCATGAGCTTGAAGTTCACCTTTAATCTGTTTAGATGTTTTTCTGGGCTCTTTCATTACCATTAGTATTATCCGTTGGTTGGCTACTGTCCCATGGATCTTAAATTTCTGAATAATATGTGAAACTGTAGTCACAGGAACATCAAGCTGCTTGGAAATGGTCTTATAACTTTTACCTTTAAAATGTTTGTCTATAATTTTCTTGCTTATTTCTTGAGACAACTCTTTCCTTCGCTTCCTCTGGTCCATGTTGAGTGTGACACACACCATGTCACCAAAAACAGCACAGTGAGTATCTATAGCCCTATATACAGGCCCACTCACTGATTCCAAGATTGTAGACACCTGTAATGTTAATTAGTGGACACACCTTGATTTAACATGTCACTTTTTTCACATAATTTTCAGGGGTACCATCGTTTCTGTCCAGGCCTGTTTCATGAGTTTTATTTATTTATTTTTTTAATTTTGTGGAAACATGGTTGAAAAGCAATGTCTGACTTTCATTTCTTGATTTTCATAGATTTTTTTTATTTATTATTGCTTTTGTAAGAGTCAAGTTGTTTCTTTGACCATTGTGGGTTTTTCTGTCATTAAACGAGGGGTACCAACAATTTTGACCACTTGTGTATCTCTCATGGATAAAATTAATAACATTGATAAGTTCAAATACCTACTTATAATAAACTTGATGAACCACATTATTTATACTAACATCATTTATGAATAGCATTTTTCCGCTTTCTTCTTTCTCCCCTTTCCTGGTTCATATACATATGTATTTTATATATACAGTATATACAGTATACAGTTATATGAAAAAGTTTGGCACCCCTATTAATCTTAAGCTTAATGTTTTATAAAAATTGTTTTTTTTTGCAACAGCTATTTCAGTTTCATATATCTAATAACTGTTGGACACAGTAATGTTTCTGCCTTGAAATGAGGTTTGTTGTACTAACAGAAAATGTGCAATCTGCATTCAAACAAAATTTGACAGGTGCATAAGTATGGGCACCCTTATCATTTTCTTGTTTTAAATACTCCTACCTACTTTTTACTGACTTACTAAAGCACTTTATTTGGTTTTCTAACCTCATTAAGCTTTGAACTTCATAGCCAGGTGTATGCAATCATGAGAAAAGCTACTTAAAGTGGTCACTTGCAAGTTGTTCTCCTGTTTGAATCTCCACTGAAGAGTGGCATCATGGGCTCCTCAAAACAACTGTCTATTGATCTGAAAACAAAGATTATTCAACATTGTTGTACATACTACATACATGTTACATACTACATACATACTTACTACATATATACTACATACATACTGCATACATTCTACATACATACTACATACAACATGCATACTATATACATACATACATACTACATAAATACTACATACATACTACATGCAATACATTCATACATTGCATACAATGCATACATACAGACATACAGTACATATAACACAGAGTACATACTCACCATTACTTGTCATGTCATTTTGATCCCCTAAGCCAGTGTCACCTGTAAAAAATATTAAAACAACAAACAACCAATATAGTCCCTGTCCGCAGAAATCCACGAGTGTCCCACGACGATCTCCCGTGGAGAACGGCAGCATCAGCTGATGCGACCGCTCTCTAGGGGCTCCAGGAATCCAATGATGGGAGTAAGGTATCCTTCCGCACTGTATTCCTCTACCTCTGTAAAAAAAATAGTCCCTAGTCTCACTTTTGGCATTGCTGTATGAGAAATTTTCCCATGCAGCAATTGCCATAAAGTGAGACTTTGAACTATAGTAACCTCTGTGATGCACTGCAGGAGCCATTGTCTCCTGTCAGAGTGTCACTGAGGGTCCTATAGAGCAGTGACATCACCCGATGTCACTGTTCTATAGGGGAGATCATCGTGGGACACTCGTTATTAATTGGACTACTGCGGACAGGTAGTATACGGTTTATTATTTTACGGTTTTGCAGGCGATGAATTATGGTATAGATAGATATATAATAGAAAGGCCGATGTTTCTAAGGCTACTTTCACGCTTGTGTTTTTAGCAATCCGTCGCAATCCAAAGTTTTGGGAAAAAATGGATCCTGCAAATATGCTACGCAGACAGCTGCGGGCTGATATTCATAGCCTAGAGAGGGGCCATGGATATTGCCCCCCCAGCTACAAATATCAGTCCGCAGCCGCCCCAGAAATGGTGCATCTGTAAGATGCGCCAATTCTGGCACTTAGCCCCTCTCTTCCCACTCCTGTGTAGCGGTGGAATATGGGGTAATAAGGGGTTGATGTCACCTTGCTATTGTAAGGTGACATTAAGCCGGGTTAATAACGGAGAGGCATCAATAAGACGCCTATCCATTGTTAATCCAATAGTAGGAAAGGGTTAATAAAACATGCACACATTAGGAAAAAAGTATTTTAATATTCTTCATTTAACCATACTTACCATACTTCAGCGCCTGCATAAAATGTAAAATAATAAACCGTATACTACCTGTCCGCCGTAGTCCAATTAATAACGAGTGTCCCTATAGAACAGTGACATCGGGTGATGTCACTGCTCTATAGGACCCTCAGTGACACACTGACAGGAGACAATGGCTCCTGCAGTGCATGATTGAGAGGTTACCTTAGGACAAAGTCTCACTTTATGGCAATTGCTGCGTGGGAAAATTTCTCATACAGCAATGCCAAAAGTGAGACTAGGGACTATTTTTTTTACAGCGGTGGAGGAATACATTGCGGAAGGATACCTTCCACCCATCATTGTGTTCCTGGAGCCCATAGAGAGCGGTCGCATCAGCTGATGCTGCCGTTCTCCAGGGGAGATCGTCGTGGGACACTCGTGAATTTCTGCGGACAGGGAGTATATTGTTTGTTTGTTATTTTAATTGTTTTTACAGATGACACTGGCTTCGGGGAACAAAGTGACAAGTATTGGTGAGTATGTACTCTGTTTTATGTACTGTATGTCTGTATGTATGTATTGTAGGTAATGTATGAATGTATTGTATGTAGTATGTATGTAGTATGTATGTAGTATGTGTGTAGTATGTATGTAATATAGTTTTTTTTTACATTCAACACATTAGCCGGATGATGGGACTACTCTCACTTCATTGGCTAATGTGTCAATCACTGTCACTGTTGCAGGCATCGTCCGATGGGACGGCAGCCCGCACAGAGCCCCGGCAAGCCCGCACAGAGCCCCGGCAAGCCCACACAGAGCCCCGGCAAGCCGCATAGAGCCCCGGCAAGCTGCACAGAGCCCCGGCAAGCCCACACAGAGCCCCGGCAAGCCTCACAGAGCCCCGGCAAGCCCGCACAGAGCCCCAGCAAGCTGCACAGAGCCCCGGCAAATAAGCACAGAGAACCGGCAGGCCACACAGAGCCCCGACAAGCTCGTACAGAGCCCTTGCAAGCCCGCACAGAGCCCCGGCAGGCTGCACAGAGCCCCGGCAGGCCGCACAGAGCCCTGGCAGGCACGCTCAGATTCCCGGCAGGCCGCACAGACCCCGCCCACATACAGACACGCACAGTGTCCGCCCACGCACTGCCCACACTCATCCCCCCTCTGGAATAGGATATAGAAGGACAGAAAGGGCTTATTTACATTCCAATATTTGTGTCCCATTGACTTGCATTGGTATCGGGTATCGGCGATATCCGATATTATTTGGATATCGGCCGATCCAATCCGATACTGATACCTCTTGATATCGGAAGGTATCACTCAACACTAACCAAGACACAACACAGTGCAGATGAAAAAGGACATGGTCAATAACAATCCAGGGTCAGAAAGCCGGAGACAGCAGCGTGATATCAGATGGGAAACACAAAGCATAATGTCAGGATCAAGCAGAGGTCAAAACAAAAGCAAGTACAGAAATGGGTAGCAAACTCAGAAACAGGAACCGGCCGGGTCATAGACAAGCAATCACACACAGGCAGACAGTATCCACAGATACACGGGATCAGGAACTCAGCCAAGGTCAAAAGTATCACTGACAATGGACAGAGCCCAAAAGAGGCTATTTAAAGCCCTTCCACTGCCAGAGAGAGGCAAACAGCCTTAATCCCAGAAGCACTAGACAAGAGTTTCTATACAGACCATGACAATTTTCTGACATTTCGGTGGTACTGTATATACGACTCCAAAAAAACAATGAAAAATGTGTCTAGATTTAATTCGTCATCCATATAATATTAAGTGCTTTTCATTAAATTTCAATGTTATATTAGACTCTAAAAAACATTGGAAAATTTGTCTTGATTCAATTAGTCATCAATACAGTATTAGGTGTTGTCTGTTAAATTTCGGTGTTATGTATAAATTCAAAAAAGAGGTGAAATGTTTGTCTGTTTTCAATTAGTCGTTCATGTAGCGTTAGGTGCTTTCTCTGACATTGAAGTGGTACATAAGATTCATAAAAAGGAATGAAAAACTTGTAAAGATTCAGTTAGTCATCCTTGAATATTAGATGCATTCCGTGACATTTCAGTGTTATATAAGACAAAAAGAGTTGAAAAATGTGCTTGTATTCAATTAGTTATCAATAGAGCATTAGGTGATTTTTTATTTAATTTCACTGTCATATAAGACTCAAAAAAAGGGTTTAAACATTTGTCTGTATTCAATTAGTCATCAATAGAACATTAGGTGTTTTCTGTGACATTTAGGTGGTATATAAGACTCCAAAAAAGTGTTGAAAAATTTGCCTGGATCAAATTAGTTTTCCATCCAGTATTAGGTGCTTTTTGCTAAATATCAGTGTATTTCAGCTTCTTCTGACTGTGGTTGCTCTAAGCTTTGTGCATCACTAAACAGCTTGTTCTCTTGTCCCTCTTAGAACATGCGTGATGAAAGGTCACATTCAAGAAATTATGATCTAAAGAGCTCCTCGGAGAGTCCTAATGGGGATCACTGGTCTCCACCACTAGAGGATTTTTATTCCTAATTCTGCACACAAAGTCCTAGATAACTACTCTCTCCACCAATAAGCATCATAACAATAATGTGCCAAGCGTGGGCTGCACCGGTCCCTTTATAAATCTTTAAATTAATCTTTATTTTTATACAGCACTAACATATTCCGCAGTGCTTTACAGTTTGCACACATTATCATCACTGTCCCCAATGGGTCTCACAATCTAAATTCCCTATCAGTATGTCTTTGGAATGTGGGAGGAAACCGGAGTACCCGGAGGAAACCCATGCAAACACGGAGAGAACATACAAACTCTTTGCAGATATTGTCCTGAGTGGGATTAGAACCCATGACTCTAGCGCTGCAAGGCTGCGGTGCTAACCACTGCGCCACCGTGCTACCCCCTTTATAACCTCTGATGAAGTTATGCAGCCGGCCAATAACCGTAATGTCACAACCAAGATGGCTACGGCATTACAGTGACTTTCAGGCAGTCCCTGTATGTTTATTGGCTGTGTAACAGGTGCCAAACATGCAGGGTGGGGTTTTGAGCATTCAATCCAAGCACCAGGCAATGGTGCCAAGCATATTCGAGCACCCAGATACTCGAGTGATATCTGAGTATCATCAAGCACGTTTGCTCATCACTAGTACCTTGCTTCATCTCTGGAGAATTCTTCTTTCTCATGATATTATGGAGCGGGGTAGTGTGTGCTTATAATATATAGAAGGGCAGCTAGTGGGTGACACATTGGAGAAAGGCAGTGTGGGGGAATATTATGCAGAGAGGCAGCGTGCGCTTGACATTAAGGAGAGAGGCATTGTGCGTGGACTTTATGGAGCAGGGTAGCATGCAGGGGGATATTATGAATCGGAGCAGTATGGGGATCATTATGAAAAGGGGCACTGTGTGTTGATATTATGAAGTGGGAAGTGGGGCACTGTGGAGAGAACATTATGATGAGGGGCATTGTGGGGTGACATTATAAAGAGGGACAGCATGTGAAGGATATTATAGAGAGGGGCAGTGCGTGAGCATAATGGATATGAGCAGTGGGGGACATTATGGAGATGGGCAGTGTGTGCGGATATTATGGAGAAGGGCAGTGTGGGGGGGATATTATTGATGAGAGACAGTCTGGCGGGGACATTATTTAGAGGATCAGTGTGGTGGGGACATTATGGAGAGGGGCAGTGTGGGAGGACATTATGAATAAAGACAGCATGTGAGGGACATTACAGATAGGGGACATTACAGACAAGCATTGTGGGGGAATATTATGGAGAGAGGAGAAAAAGTGGGAACATTATGGGGAGGGCTGTATGGGGGGAATATTATGAAGAGGGGCAGTGTGAGGCTGATATTTTGTGCAGGTAGAACAGTGAGGAGCAATTATTTATTCAGGGGCACAGCATGGGAGATATCTTTATTCATGTGGCAGAATAATTTTACTGTTATTTTTAATAGCACCATGTTCGTAAGTGATTCTTAAAGCAGGAGAATTGGAAATTTTGGAGAGACAAGCTCTGGTTGGAGAATCTCATCATGGCATCTGTCTTATAGCAGAAAGATTGTAGTCAAAAGACTTATGAATAGTGTTGAGCATTCCGATACCGCAAGTATCGGGTATCGGCCGATATTTGCGGTATCGGAATTCCGATACCGAATTCCGATACTTCCCGCGTATCGGATATCGGAATCGGAAGTTCCCAGAATTCAAACTGAACGCAGCAGCCAATGAGGAATGATTGGAAGTGTGGGCACATCCTGTTTAGCATGGTGGGCATGTAAGTACTGGCAAGGCTGTGATTGGCTGCTGAAATGATGTCACTCTGCACTATAAAAAACGCTGCCGCCATTTTGCGCTCACTCTGCTGTGATTTCAGTTAGGGACAGGACGCTGTGTTCTAACTGAGGGCCAGTTGAGATAGCTAATTGCTTTATTTTCCTTTCCAAAGGCTAATTTAGCAAAACGCTGTGTATTCTTCACTGTTCACCTTGCTCTTGCCTTGCAGCGCTGTTTTAACAGCGTTCTGCAAGGTCTCTGTGTGTGTGTGTGTGCAGCTCACTCTGTAGTCTGTGTGCAGCCATATACCCAGTTGTATTCAGCTCAGGGGGGGTTCACACTGCCTCACACAGTTGTCCTTTTTTGCTCATAGTGCAGCCTGCTGCACATTTTTTCTCAAATTTCCTA
Source organism: Ranitomeya imitator (assembly GCF_032444005.1). Classification (NCBI taxonomy): domain Eukaryota; kingdom Metazoa; phylum Chordata; class Amphibia; order Anura; family Dendrobatidae; genus Ranitomeya; species Ranitomeya imitator. The sequence goes on from NC_091286.1 coordinate 283,482,769, forward strand.
TTAGTGTTTTTCCACCCGTCTCCAGCTAAATTGTGGAAAAACACTACATAGGATAACCTAGAGGGGGGTTTTTAGGCCTTGCAGCGCCGTTTACGGCTGTCTGCACGGTCTCCGTGTGAGCCCAGCTCGCCCTGTAGTCTGTGTGCAGCCATAGCCGGTTGGATTCAGCTCAGGGTTCGTTACTGGCTCATACCTTGAGAAAAATTTTCCTTTCTTTCAAATAGTGCAGCCTGTTTAAAAATTTAAAAAAAAATTCCCTATTAGTGTTTTTCCACCCGTCTCCAGCTAAATAGTGGAAAAACACTACATAGGATAACCTAGAGGGGGTTTATTGGGCCTTGCAGCGCCGTTTACGGCTGTCTGCACGGTCTCCGTGTGATTTAAACTAGCTCTGTAGCCCGATCTGCACAAAAAAAAAAGTAAAGTTCACCAAACACAACTTAACACTTGTGTAGGCCACATTTGAAAAATAATAAAGTTTAGTCCACACTTTACAACATTAGTGTTTCTTACACCTGTTAGGAGGAGCATTTCAGGAATAAGCACACTAAGGCCTTAGTACTTTTCTGCTTATCTTTATCTGTCAACCAAGATGAAGAGGGCAGGGAGTAAGGCACGTGGGCGTGGGCGCGGAGCAGGGAGAGGACGTGGTGATTCTGTGCCTGCTGCGGGCGCCGGTGACTCGTCGTCACTCAGTTTCAGCAGGGTCCTTCATGCGCAGCTTTGTCGGAGAGCGCCGTGCACCGCTGCTGCGTGAAGACCAAATTGAAGCCGTTGTCGGGTGGATGGCAGCTAACGCCTCGGCATCGACTTCAGTTAGTGCCACATCCTCTCAGGCACAGAGCACTGGAGAGCAGCCATCTGTCTCTTCACCACCTGCCAAATTGGCCAGGCAGTCAGAGAGCCCAGGACAGGAGCCGTCTCTACTTCTGTTCTCTGAATCTCTTGGCTTGGAAACAGGGTGCCAGCCAAGCAGCATTGGAGAAATGGAAGAAGAGGCAGTGTGCAGTGATGCCCAACAGCTTTTTCTCTCTGACTCTGAAGAGGCAGGTGGGCCAGTGCCTCCGGTGACCACAGCGCAGTACGCATCTGATGATGAAACTCAGGTGCCGCTTTCTGATGCGTACTGTGCTGCCGAGACTACCCAGGAGGAGCAGTTGGTGGCAGAGGGTAGTGGAGATGATGAGGTCCTTGACCCATCGTGGCGTGAGGAACAGGAAGGTGGTGGGAGCAGCTCTGAGTAAGAGCTTCCCCTTACGGGCCAAAGAGGGAGAGGGAGAGGAAAGACTGCGGAGCCTGTAGCCTCCACTTTGGCACCCGTTAGGAGCCTGTCTCTTTCCAAAGCCAAAAAGGGCGCTCCCAAGACTTGCAGTGCCTGGTCCTTTTTTGACACAGTTGCAGATGACATTTGTTTTGTCAAATGCAAGCTGTGTCATCAGAAAGTAAAAAGAGGGAAAAATGTCAGCAACCTCAATACCACAAATATGTGGAAACATGTGCGGACCAGGCACGCGGTGGAGTTACAGAAACACAGTGAAGACGTAGGCCAACCAACAGCGGCAGCTACCACCTCATCATCTCGTGTTGCCTCTTCCTCCACTGTTATCCAGAGACCTAGTGTAATTCCACCCACAGCACCACCTTCCCAGTCATCCTCACACTCCCAGTCTACTCTACAGCCATCGGTAGTACAGGCATGGGAGAAAAGGCGGGCATTCTTGGCCAACCACCCCCGAGCACAGGCTCTGAATGCAGGCATTGCCAAACTGTTGTCCCTGGAAATGCTCTCGTTCAGGCTGGTGGAGACTGACAGCTTCCGTGACTTGATGGCATTGGCAGTCCCACAGTACAAGGTGCCCAGCCGCTTTTACTTCAGCAGGCAGGCTGTCCCTGCCCTGCACAGGCATGTTGAGGCAAACATAAAACATGCGCTATTGAACGCCGTCAGTAGCAAGGTCCACCTCACCACCGATGCGTGGACCAGTCAGCATGGACAGGGGCGATATGTTTTCCTCACTGCCCATTGGGTTAATGTTGTTGAGCCAGGTACAGATCGTGCGAGTGGCGCAGGACGTGTCCTGCCCACTCCAAGGATTGCAGGAATCCAGTCTGTACGCATCGACTCCTCCTCTTACACCAGTTCCTCAGATTCCTCTCTGCAGGATCCGTCACAGTCCACCTCCACATGGACCCGTGAACGTTTACCTATGACCGACATGAGCACAGCCGTGGCCAAACGTCAGCAGGCCGTCTTGAAACTAGTTTCATTGGGGCATCGAAGCCACACAGCGCAGGAGCTCTGGAATGCCATCAAGCAGGAGAGCGATGTGTGGTTACTGCCAGCGAATCTCCAGCCAGGCATGGTAGTGTGTGACAATGGCCGAAATCTGGTGGCAGCTTTGGCCCTTGGCAACCTCACTCACATCCCATGTCTGGCACATGTGCTCAATTTGGTTGTGCAGAGTTTTCTGAGGGACTATCCGGATCTTGATGCCCTGCTGCACAAGGTCCGCCTAGAGTGTGCTCACTTGCGGCGTTCCAGCTTGGCCAGATCCCGCATTGCTGCTCTGCAGCGCCGATTCCGCCTTCCGGAACACCGCATCATATGTGACCTACCTACCCGGTGGAATTCCACGTTACATATGTTGGAGCGGTTGTGTGAGCAGCAGCAAGCAGTTATGGAGTACCAGCTGCATCAGGCGCAAAGAAGTCGCAGTCAGCGCCGATCAGACTTCACAACCACAGAGTGGGCCACTATGAAGGATGTCTGCCAGGTTTTGCGTCCTTTTGATTATTCCACGCGGATGGCAAGTGCAGATGATGCACTAGTCAGCATGACTGTCCCCCTTATCTGCTTGCTTCAGCAAACTTTGCAAGGGTTAAGGGATGATGTTGTGGAAGAGGTGGAGGATGAGGAGTCACCTTTTCCATCAGCTTCTGGAGAGTCAGCACCACGTGGTTCCTCACAAAGGGGTACGCAGGGGCCAATTTGTGAGGAGGATGAGGAGGAGTCAATGGAGGAGGAAGAGCTCCGTCCAGAGGAGGGAGCGACACGATTGTCCAGTGGTCAGTGTGTACAACGAGGGTGGGGTGATGACGAGCGGGCAGAGATCATGTCTCAAGCAGGGGACAGCGTTTCTGGGCCAGTTGGCACTCTGCAGCACATGGTGGATTTCATGCTGCAGTGCCTGAGAAACGACCGCCACATCGACCACATTCTCAACATGCCTGATTATTGGGTGTTCACCCTCCTCGATCCTCGCTACCGGGACAACGTCCAAAACCTCATCCCTGCGTTGACCCGGGAGCGTAAATTGCGGGAGTACCACGACACACTGGTGAATTCCATCATCTTCTCCTGTCCAACTGAGAGGAGTGCTGCTAGTGCTTTACAAAGCAGCTCAGTGCGTCGAGGCAGTGGGGGAGGCTCTGCCCAAAGAGGGAGCAGAAGTGGGCAGAGGCACTAAGGCAAGCCCAGTATGGCACAACTCTGGCACACTTTTGTGTGCCCGCCCCAAATGTCTACACCATCACCGGCGGCTCCAGTCAGCAGGAGGCAACGGTTCCGTCAGATGGTGACAGACTACATGGCTTGCCCTCTTACTGTACTCCCTGACGGCTCTTCCCCGTTCAAGTTTTGGGTCTCTAAGCTGGATACATGGCCAGAGCTAAGCCAGTATGCATTGGAGGTGCTGGCTTGCCCTGCAGCTAGCGTCTTATCGGAACGTGTCTTTAGTGCCGCAGGTGGTGTACTAACAGACCGTCGCATGCGACTATCCTCCGATAACGTTGACCGGCTTACTTTCCTGAAAATGAACCAGGCCTGGATCTCGCAGGAATTTGCCACTCCTCTGCCTGATTAAGTAATTGGGTGTCATCCAGGTCTCCTGCTGTGTTCATCTTTCTACCACCTGAACTGCTATTCCTGGGCTCCAACACCGCCAGTTGCGGCTCAGAAGTGCAGGCTGCACAGTAAAAACATACGACCCAGTGTTATTGGGTTTCAGTAACGTCAGCTGATCCCCAGCTGTGTAGCCGGCAATGTGTCCTGCGACCGCCACGCTGGCACAACAACCTAAATGTAAGGGAACCTGTCCCCCCCCCCATCGTTTGTTACTGAAAGAGCCATCTTGTGCAGCAGTAATGCTGCACAAGGAAAAGGTAGCTCTTTTTTTTTTAGCTCCTTGCACACGCAGAACTTAACACTTATAAAATGTGTTCACTGATACCGTTATACTGTCCCGGAGCTGGGACTTTCCTTCGTAATGTGATGCAGCACAGCCATCATTCCTACCCCTTGGTGCCATGCGCTGCCTCCTCAGCGTTGTTTTAAGCTGTCACGGAGCCTGCGCTGTTCTGTTATCCCTTGGGCATGCCTTATTTGCGCTGCCTGTCTTCTGACATAATTTGGTGTCAGGCTGGCTGCGCCTGTGCGGCCGCGCTGCCCGAGATCCCACCTCGCAGTGTCTTCTGATTGAGTCACACTGCGGGCCTGGGATCCATGGGCATGCGCAGTGCATATCTTCCCCTCGGGGTCTCGCTCATTTCCCTCCGCCTTCTTTAGACTGTGCGCCGTCAGCTGATCCCTAATAGCATGCCACGGCCGTAACACCGCACAGTCTAAAGAAGAGGGAAGGAGGGGAGTGAGAGTCGAGGATATGCACTGTGCATGTCCATGGTTCCAAGGCCCGCAGTGGGATTACGTTAGACGAGACTGCGAGGTGGGATCTGGAGCAGCGTGGACGCACAGGCACTGACAGCCTGACACCAAATTATGTCAGAAGACAGGCAGCGCTAATTGGGCATGGCCAAGGGCTAACAGAACAGCGCAGGCTCCGTGACAGCTTAAAACAACGCTGAGGAGGCAGCGCACGGCACCAAGGGGATAGGAATGACAGCTGTGCTGTGTCCCATTACGAAGGAAATTCGCACCTCCGGGACGGTTTAACGGTATAAGGGGACACATTTTTAGTGTTTACTTCGGTGTTTGCAAGGAGCATAATTAAAAGAACCACCTTTTCCTTTTGCATCCTTAGTGCTGCACAAGATGGCTCTTTCAGCTACAAACGTCTTGGGGGGGGGGTTAAAGGTTCCCTTTCAACTTGCTCCAATCAGGCTTCGGCCTACACTCTGTTCCTCTGCTCCTCCTGCCGTCCCTGGGCTCTAACACCGCCAGTTGGTGCCTGGAAGTGCTGTGTGCACAGTCAACAGTCGCTCCTCTGTTATTGGGGTTCAGTAACGTCAGCTGATCCCCAGCTGTGTGTGCGGCAATACCTCCAATCTGCTCCTCCTGCTGTCCCTGGGCTCTAACACCGCCAGTTGGTGCCTGGAAGTGCTGTGTGCACAGTCAACAGTCGCTCCTCTGTTATTGGGGTTCAGTAACGTCAGCTGATCCCCAGCTGTGTATCCGGCAACGTGTCATGCGACCGCCACGCTGGCACAACTAAAATGTAAGGGGACCTGTTCCCCCCGCCCCTAGGCGTTTGTTACTGAAAGAGCCACCATGTGCAGCACTAATACTGCACAAGGGAAAGGTCGCTCTTGAAATTATGCTCCTTGCAAACGCTGAACTACACACTCAAGTAATGTGTCCCCTCACACCGTCCAACCGTCCCGGAGGTGGGACTTTCCTTTGTAATGTGACGCAGCACAGCCGTCATTGCTACCCCCTTGGCACCGTGCGCTGCCTCCTTAGCGTTGTTTGATTCCGTCATGGACCCTGCGCTGTTATGTTATCCCTTGGCCATGCACAGTTTGCGCTGCCCGTCCTCTGACATCATTTGTTGTCGTCCTGGCTGCGCCTGTGCGTCCACGCTGCCCGAAATCACACCTCGCAGTGTCGTCTAATGTGATCCCACAGTGGGCCTGGTATCCATGGCCATGCGCAGTGCATATACTAGCCTCTCACTCCCCTTCTTCATGCTTCTTCAGACTAGGCGGCGTCAGCTGATCCCTAATAGAATGCCACGGCCGTGACGCCACACAGTCTGAAGAAGCAGGAAGGAGGTGAGTGAGAGGCGATGATATGCACTGCACATGCCCATGGATCCCTGGCCCGCAGTGGGACTACATTAGATTACACTGCAAGGTTGGATCTCGGGCAGCTTGGACGCACAGGCACTGCCAGCCTGACACCTACATGATGTCAGAAGACGGGCACCGCTAACTGTGCATGGCCAAGGGATAACATTACAGCGCGGGCTCCGTGACAGAACCAAACAACGTTGAGGAGGTGGCGCCCGGCACCAAGGGGGTTGGAATGACGGCTGTGCTGTGTCACATTACAAAGGAAAGTCCCACTTCCGGGATGGTTTGACGGTGTGAGGGGACACATTATATGAGTGTGTACTTCAGCGTTTGCAAGGAGCATAATTTTCGGAGCCACCATTTTCCATGAGCAGTATTACTGCTGTACAAGATGGCTCTTTCAGCAACAAATGCCTGGGGGGGGGGTAAAGGTTCCCTTTCAACTTGCTCCACTGCAGGCTTCGGCCTACACTCTGCTCCTCTTTGATTCCCTGGGTTTCAACACTGTCAGTTGCCACCGGGAAGTGTTGTCTACACAGAAAAAACACTAGGTGATGTGTCAGTGGGGTTCAGCACCGCCAGCTGTTCCCCTGCTGTGTAGTCGGCAACGTGTCCAGCACAAGCCACGCTGGCACAACAGAACAAAAGCTGCCACCAGTGCAGGCTTCGGCCTACACTCTGCTCCTCTCCTCCTCCTGCTGACCCTGGGCTCAAACACCGCTAGTTTTTGCCCGGAAGTGCTAGCTGCACAGAGAAAAACACCAGCCAATGTGTTAGTGGGGTTCAGCACCGCCAGCTGTTCCCCTGCTGTGTGGCCGGCAACGTGACCTGCAAACGCCACACAGGCACATGAACTGAAATTAAAGGGAACCTGGCCCCACCCCCCCAGGTGTTTATATGTATAACAGCCACCTAGTACAGCAGTACTGCTGCATTTGTACAAGGTGGCTGTTTTTTTATCCTTGCCCACGTAGAATTAAACACGTAAAATATGTGTCTCATTACAGACCATTACAATGTCCCTGAGGTGTGACTTTACTTTTTAATGACACGCACCACCCCCCTTGGTAGCGCTGCCCGTCTTCTGACATCATTGGTTGGCTGCCTGTGCCTGTGCGTCCGCCCTGCCCGACACAACCCCCCTCGTTTCATATATTTTGGCTGCGAGGGTGTGATTGATGGGCATGTGCAGTGCATATGTTCGCCTGTCTTAACTCATCTCCTTCCGCCTTCTTCAGACTGTGCGGCCTCCTGGCCGTGGTAGGCGATAAGGGATCAGCTGAGGCCGCCCAGTCTGAAGCAGGTGTAAGGACATGTGTGAGCGGCAAATATATTTACTGCACAAGGCTACGAATCCCAGCCACGTAGTGTGATTTTTTGAAAACACACTGTGGGCCTGGGATTCATATCCATTGCTAACCGCAACGGCCAACATGAAATGAGGTGAGAAGACAGGCAGCGCTCAGAGCGCATGGCCAAGGGATCACAATAGCGCAGACTCCTGTACAGCTAATACAACGCTCAGGAATCTGCGCCCACCACCTAGGTGTAAATTTTGACACCTGTGCTTCGTCTCCTTAAAAAGACAAGTCACGCCTCCACTACTGTTTGACAGTTTAATGGGCTAAATAGTGCACGTGTTTTATTCAGCGTGTGCAAGGAGCAAACTAAATAGAGCAACCTTTTACTTGTGCAGCATTAATGCTGCACAAGGTGTGGCTCTTCTACCTTGCAACACCTGAGGGGGGGTTAAAGGTTACCTTTGAAATTGGTTCAACTAGGCTTCGGCCTACACTCTGCTCCTCTCCTCCTGCTGACCCTGAGCTCTAACACCGCTAGTTTTTGCCCGGAAATGCGAGCTTCACAGAGAAAAACAACAGCCAATGTGTTAGTGGGGTTCAGCACCGCCAGCTGTTCCCCTGCTGTGTAGCCGGCATCGTGTCCAGCACAAGCCACGCTGGCACAACCGACCAAAAGCTGCCACCAGTGCAGGCTTCGGCCTACACTTTGCTCCTCTCCTCCTCCTGCTGACCCTGGGCTCTAACACCGCTAGTTTTTGCCCGGAAATGCGAGCTTCACAGAGAAAAACAACAGCCAATGTGTTAGTGGGGTTCAGCACCGCCAGCTGTTCCCCTGCTGTGTAGCTGGCAACGTGTCCTGCAAACGCCACGCAGGCACATGAACTGAAATTGAAGGAAGCCTGCCCCCAACCCCCAGGTGTTTCTATGTATAACAGCCACCTTGTACAGCAGTACTGCTGCATTTGTACAAGGTGGCAGACTTTTTCTCCTTGCCCACGTTTAATTAAACACGTACTAAATGTGTCTCATTGAGACCATTCCACTGTCCCTGAGGTGTGACTTTCCTTTCTAATGATACGCAGCACCACCCTTGTTAGCGCTGCCCGTCTTTTGACATCATTGGTTAGCTGGCTGCGCCTGTGCGTCTGCCCTGCTCGAAACAACACCCCTCTGTGTCTTATTTTTTTGGACAACGAGGATGTGATTGATGGGCATGTGCAGTGCATATGTTTGCCTGTGTTCACTCATCTCCTTCCGCCTTCTTCAGACTGGGTGGCCTCATGACCACGGCATGCGATAAGGGATCAGATGAGGCCACCCAGTCTGAAGCAGGTGTAAGGACATGTGGGGGCGGCAAACATATTTACTGCACAAGGCCACGAATCCCAGCCACGCAGTGTGATTTTTAGAAAACACACTGTGGGTCTGGGATTCATGTCCATCGCTAACCGCAACGGCCGACATGAAATGAGGTCAGAAGACAGGAAGCGCTCACAGCGCATTGCCAAGGGATAACAAGAGCGCAGACTCCTGTACAGCAAATAACAACGCTCAGGAAGCTGCGCCCATGCACCAAGGTGTTATTTTCGACACCTGGGCTGCTTTTCTTTAAAAAGACAAGTCACGCCTCCACTACTGTTCTACAGTAGAATGGGCTAAATAGTGTACGTGTTTTATTCAGCGTGTGCAAGGAGCAAAATTAAGAGAGCAACCTTTTACTTGTGCAGCATTAATGATGCACAAGGTGTGGCTCTTGTACCTTGCAACACCTGAGGGGGGGTTAAAGGTTACCTTTGAAATTGGTTCAACTAGGCTTCGGCCTACACTCTGCTCCTCTCCTCCTCCTGCTGACCCTGGGCTATAACACCGCCAGTTGTAGCCTGGAAGTGCTAGGTGCACAGAGAAAAACACCAGCCAATGTGTTAGTGGGGTTCAGCACCGCCAGCTGTTCCCCTGCTGTGTAGCTGGCATCGTGTCCAGCACAAGCCACGCTGGCACAACCGACCAAAAGCTGCCACCAGTGGAGGCTTCGGCCTACACTCTGCTCATCTCCTCCTCCTGCTGACCCTGGGCTCTAACACCGCTAGTTTTTGCCCGGAATTGCTAGCTGCACAGAGAAAAACACCAGCCAATGTGTTAGTGGGGTTCAGCACCGCCAGCTGTTCCCCTGCTGTGTAGCTTGCAACGTGACCTGCAAACGCCACGCAGGCACATGAACTGAAATTGAAGGGAGCTTGCCCCCCACCCCCAGGTGTTTCTATGTATAATAGCCACCTTGTACAGCAGTACTGCTGCATTTGTACAAGGTGGCTGACTTTTTCTCCTTGCCCACGTGGAACTCAACACGTACAAAATGTGTCTCATTGAGACCATTCAACTGTCCCTGAGGTGTGACTTTCCTTTCTAATGATACGCAGCACCACCCTTGGTAGCGCTGCCCGTCTTCTGACATCATTGGTTGGCTGCCTGTGCCTGTGCGTCCGCCCTGCCCAACACAACGCCCCTCGTTGTCTCATATATTTTGACTGCGAGGGTGTTATTGATGGGCATGTGCAGTGCATATGTTCTCCTGTCTTAACTCATCTCCTTCCACCTTCTTCAGACTATGCGGCCTCATTGCCGCGGCATGCGATAAGGGATCAGATGAGGCCGCCCAGTCTGAAGCAGGTGTAAGGACATGTGTGAGCGGCAAACATATTTACTGCACAAGGCCACGAATCCCAGCCACGCAGTGTGATTTTTTGAAAACACACTGTGGGTCTGGGATTCATTTCCATCGCTAACCGCAACGGCCGACATGAAATGAGGTCAGAAGACAGGAAGCGCTCACAGCGCATGGCCAAGGGACAACAAGAGCGCAGACTCTTGTACAGCAAATAACAACGCTCAGGAAGCTGCGCCCATGCACCAAGGTGTTATTTTCGACACCTGGGCTGCTTTTCTTTAAAAAGACAAGTCACGCCTCCACTACTGTTTTACAGTAGAATGGGCTAAATAGTGTACGTGTTTTATTCAGCGTGTGCAAGGAGAAAAATGAAGAGAGCAACCTTTTACTTGTGTAGCATTAATGCTGCACGAGGTGTGGCTCTTGTACCTTGCAACACCTGAGGGGGGTTAAAGGTTACCTTTGAAATTGGTTCAACTAGGCTTCGGCCTACACTCTGCTCCTCTCCTCCTCCTGCTGACCCTGGGCTTAAACACCGCTAGTTTTTGCCCGGAAGTGCTAGCTGCACAGAGAAAAACACCAGCCAATGTGTTAGTGGGGTTCAGCACCGCCAGCTGTTCCCCAGCTGTGTAGCTGGCAACGTGACCTGCAAACGCCACGCAGGCACAACAGAACAAAAGCTGCCACCAGTGCAGGCTTCAGCCTACACTCTGCTCCTCTCCTCCTCCTGCTGACCCTGGGCTCATAACACCGCCAGTTTTAGCCTGGAAGTGCTAGCTGCACAGAGAAAAACACCAGCCAATGTGTTAGTGGGGTTCAGCAACGCCAGCTGTTCCCCTGCTGTGTAGCCGGCAACATGACCTGCAAACGCCACGCAGGCACATGAACTGAAATTAAAGGGACCCTGCCACCCACCCCAAGGTGTTTCTATGTATAACAGCCACCTTGTACAGCAGTACTGCTGCATTTGTACAAGGTGGCTGACTTTGTCTACTTGCCCACGTTTAATTAAACACGTAAAAAATGTGTCTCATTACAGACCATTACAATGTCCCTGAGGTGTGACTTTCCTTTTTAATGACACGCAGCACCCCCCTTGTTAGCGCTGCCCGTCTTCTGACATCTTTGGTTGGCTGGCTGCGGCTGTGCGTCCGCCCTGCCTGAAACCACGCTCCTCGTTGTCTTACTTATTTTGACTGCGAGGGTGTGATTGATGGGCACGAGCAGTGGATATCTTCGCCTGTCTTTACTCATCTCCTTCTGACTTCTTCAGAATGTGCGGCCTCATGGCCGCGGCATGCGAGAAGGGATCAGATGAGGCCGCCCAGTCTGATGCAGGTGTAAGGAGATGAGGGACAGGCGACAAAATTTACTGCGCAAGGTCACGAATCCCAGCTCTGCAGTGTGACTTTATTAAAAGACACTGCGGGTCTGGGTTTCATGGCCATCGCTAACCGCACCGGCCAACATGAAATGAGGTGAGAAGACAGGCATCGCTCACAGCGCATGGCCAAGGGATAACAAGAGCGCATACTCCTGTACAGCAAATAACAACGCTCAGGAATCTGCGCCCAGCACCTAGGTGTAAATTTTGACACCTGTGCTGCATCTCCTTAAAAAGACAAGTCACGCCTCCACTACTGTTTGACAGTATAATGGGCTAAATAGTGTACGTGTTTTATTCAGCGTGTGCAAGGAGAAAAATTAAGAGAGCAACCTTTTACTTGTACAGCATTAATGCTGCACGAGGTGTGGCTCTTGTACCTTGCAACACCTGAGGGGGGTTTAAAGGTTACCTTTGAAATTGGTTCAACTAGGCTTCGGCCTACACTCTGCTCCTCTCCTCCTCCTGCTGACCCTGGGCTCTAACACCGCCAGTTTTTGCCCGGACATGCGAGCTGCACAGAGAAAAACATCAGCCAATGTGTTAGTGGGGTTCAGCACCGCCAGCTGTTCCCCTGCTGTGTAGCCGGCATCGTGTCCAGCACAAGCCACGCTGGCACAACTGATCAAAAGCTGCCACCAGTGCAGGCTTCGGCCTACACTCTGCTCCTTTCCTCCTCCTGCTGACCCTGGGTTCTAACAACGCTAGTTTTTGCCCGGAATTGCTAGCTGCACAGAGAAAAACACCAGCCAATGTGTCAGTGGGGTTCAGCACCGCCAGCTGTTCCCCAGCTGTGTAGCCGGCAACATGACCTGCAAACGCCATGCAGGCACATGAACTGAAATTGAAGGGAGCCTGCCCCCCACCCCCAGGTGTTTCTATGTATAACAGCCACCTTGTACAGCAGTACTGCTGCATTTTTACAAGGTGGCTGACTTTTTCTCCTTGCCCACGTGGAACTCAACACTTACAAAATGTGTCTCATTGAGACCATTCCACTGTCCCTGAGGTGTGACTTTCCTTTCTAATGATACGCAGCACCCCCCTTGGTAGCGCTTCCCGTCTTTTGACATCATGGTTAGCTGGCTGCGCCTGTGCATCCGCCCTGCGTGAAACAACGCCCCTCGTTGTCTTATTTATTTTGTCAGCGAGGGTGTGGTTTATGGGCACGAGCAGTGCATATGTTCGCCTGTCGTCACTCCTCTCCTTCCGCCTTCTTCAGACTGTGCGGCCTCCTGGCCGCGGCATGCGAAAAGGGATCAGCAGAGGCCGCCCAGTCTGAAGCAGGTGTAAGGACGTGTGTGAGCGTCGAAAATATTTACTGCTCAAGGCCACGAATCCCAGCACCGCAGTGTGACTTTATGAAAAGGCAGTGTGGGTCTGGGATTTATGGCCATCGTTAACCGCAGCGGCCAACATGAAATGAGGTCATAAGACGGGCAGCGCTAACAGGGCATTGCCAAGGGATAACACAAGAGCGCAGACTCCTGTACAGCAAAAAACAACGCTCAGGAAGCAGCGCCTAGCACAAAGGCGTTATTTGGGACACCTATGCTGCGTCTCCTTAAAAATACAAGTCACGCTTCAACTACAGTTTGACTGTAGAATGGGCTAAATTGTGTACGTGTTGCATTCAGCGTGTGCAAGTAGACAAATTAATAGAGCAACCTTTTCTTGTGCAGCATTAATGCTGCACAAGGTGTGGCTCTTGTACTTTGTAACACCTGAGGGGGGGGTTAAAGGTTACCTTTGAAATTGGTTCAACTAGGCTTCGGCCTACACTCTGCTCCTCTCCTCCTCCTGCTGACCCTGGGCTGTAACAACGCTAGTTTTTGCCCGGAAGTGCTAGCTGCACAGAGAAAAACACCAGCCAATGTGTTAGTGGGGTTCAGCACCGCCTGCTGTTCCCCCACTGTGTAGCCGGCAAAGTGTCCTGCAAACGCAACGCAGACACAAAGCTGACTCCAGTGCAGGCTTCGGCCTACACTCTGCTCCCCCTGCTTACCCTTTGCTCCAACACCGCTAGTTGGGGCTGTAGGAAGACAATGTTTGATAGGCAAAGCATCCGGGTTCCAGCACCGCCAGCTGGTTCTCGGCAGTGTTTTTGTCACAGGTACTCCCTCGTGCCAAACCTGGTTTCAGCACCGTCAGCTGTTTCCGGGTTGTGTCAAGTTCACTGAGACGCCTATGCTTGCCCCGTCGTGGTGCGGTCGGGTTAGCCAACTCCAGGGTGCCTCCAGTTTAGGAGCTTCCTATGTGGGCTGCGTGAACTGGTAGTCAAGGCTGGTTCTGTAGTGCCAGTAGGCCCAGCTCCCCCTGTAGGACTGTTGGGGTTCGGTAACTGCGGCTGCCTCGCGGCCTAGCTGTTCTCTCCTCTCCTGTGGGCCTTTGGGTCCACCTCCTGGTTTCAGCACCGTCAGCTGTTTCCGGGTTGTGTCAAGTTCACTGAGACGCCTATGCTTGCCCCGTAGTGGTGCGGTCGGGTTAGCCAACTCCAGGGTGCCTCCAGTTTAGGAGCTTCCTATATTGGAGCTGCGTGAACTGGTAGTCAAGGCTGGTTCTGTAGTGCCAGTAGGCCCAGCTCCCCCTGTAGGACTGTTGGGGTTCGGTAACTGCGGCTGCCTCGCGGCCTAGCTGTTCTCTCCTCTCCTGTGGGCCTTCGGGTCCACCTCCTGGTTCCAGCACCGTCAGCTGGTTCCAGGCCGAGCCTTTGGCTTAGGTGCCTCCTCCTGGGTATCCGAGTTCCGCCAACGTCAGGCGGTCCTTGGTAGTGCTTTTAAGCGCGGGCACCTACAGCTTAGTAACCGGGTTCCAGCACCGTCAGCTGGTCCTCGGTCGTGCCATTGGCTCTTGCACGCTGGGGCAACGCATCTGGGTTCCAGGACCGCCAGCTGGTTGTCGGCAGTGTTCTTGTCACAGGTACTCCCTTGTGCCAAGCCTGGTTTCAGCACCGTCAGCTGTTTCCGGGTTGTGTCAAGTTCACTGAGACGCCTATGCTTGCCCCGTCGTGGTGCGGTCGGGTTAGCCAACTCCAGGGTGCCTCCAGTTAAGGAGCTTCCTATGTGGGCTGCGTGAACTGGTAGTCAAGGCTGGTTCTGTAGTGCCAGTAGGCCCAGCTCCCCCTGTAGGACTGTTGGGGTTTGGCAACTGCGGCTGCCTCGCGGCCTAGCTGTTCTCTCCTCTCCTGTGGGCCTTCGGGTCCACCTCCTGGTTCCAGCACCGTCAGCTGGTTCCGGGCCGAGCCTTTGGCTTAGGTGCCTCCTCCTGGGTATCCGAGTTCCGCCAACGTCAGGCGGTCCTTGGTAGTGCTTTTAAGCGCGGGCACCTACAGCTTAGTAACCGGGTTCCAGCACCGTCAGCTGGTCCTCGGTCGTGCCATTGGCTCTTGCACGCTGGGGCAACGCTTCTGGGTTCCAGCACCGCCAGCTGGTTCTCGGCAGTGTTCTTGTCACAGGTACTCCCTCGTGCCAAGCCTGGTTCCAGCACCGTCAGCTGGTTCTCGGCAGTGTCTTTTGCTCTTGTACCTTCTGCTCCCCATCCTGGTTCCAGTACCGTCAGCTGGTTCCGGGCAGAGCCTTTGGCTTAGGTGCCTCCTTCTGGGTATCCAAGTTCCACCAACGTCAGGTGGTCCTTGGTAGTGCTTTCAGGCATGGGTACCTCCTGCTTAGTAACCGGGTTCCAGTAACGTCAGCTGGTCCTCGGTAGTTCCATTGGCTCTTGGATCTTCGGCTACCCATCCGGGTTCCAGTACCGTCAGCTGGTTCTCGGCAGTGTCTTTTGCTCTTGTACCTTCTGCTACCCATCCTGGTTCCAGTACCGTCAGCTGGTTCCGGGCAGAGCCTTTGGCTTAGGTGCCTCCTTCTGGGTATCCGAGTTCCGCCAACGTCAGGCGGTCCTTGGTAGTGCTTTTTAGCACGGGTACCTCCTGCTTAGTAACCGGGTTCCAGTAACGTCAGCTGGTCCTCGGTAGTTCCATAGGCTCTTGAACCTTCGGGTAGCCATCCGAGTTCCAGTTCCATCAGCTGGTTCTTGGCATTTTCTCAGCCTTCTTGTACCTTCTGCTACATTTCCAAGTTGAAGACCCTAACGTCGACGACCCGGAAGACCATCCCGATGACGACGACGACGACGACGACGACCCAGAAGACCACCCCGATGACGACGACGACGGCGGAGACGACGACGGCGGAGACGACGACGGCGGAGACGACGACGGCTGAGACGACGACGGCGGAGATGACGACACTGGAGACGACGACCCTGGAGACGACGACATGGAAGACCGAGAAGCAGAAGAACAAGAGGCTGCAGAACAAAGAGCAAAAGAACATTAAGCATAAGACTTAATATCAGAGCAAAAGATATTATCTAAATTATATGCAGAAGAAGACTAAGCAGTGTATGGGGGTGAGTCCGTTCCTCCTCGTGGTGCCCCTGGATAAAGCCTGATGCTGCAGGCCAAACTGAACGCGGACAAATGTAACTTTTGTGACTGGCAGAACGGAAGGTATAATCTTCCAACTTTTATAGATAACAACTACGGGAATGCCTGTCACAAATGAGAATATGATGAAGAAGTAGAATAGGAAGAATAATAACAGTGGAATAAAAAGAATATGTAGAATAGGAAGAATAATAATAGTTGAATAAAATGAATATGAAGAATGTAATAAAAAAAAAGGTAAAGGATGAAGAAGAAGATGAATAAGGTGAAGAAGAAGTTGATGTCAAAGATGCTGATGATGATGAAGATGAAAGTGTGGGAAAAGAAAAAAAAAAAGAAAAAAAAGAAGGGGAAGGGCGTGGAATAGTGAAACATCAATATCTGACAAAATAAAAAAAAAATTTACATAGTCAATATCTTTGTCACTCCGAACGTCTTAAAAAAAAACAAAAAACATGCTATTCTATTTGATTGGGATAAACCTCTATGACTTTAATGTCTCCGCCACCTCCCCAAATACATCCGGCATTATTCTTAGTTGTTTTCCTTCATGTAGAATGAACCTACAAGGCAAGAAAGGGTTTATTTTAATTCCGATATTTTGGTCCCATTGACTTGCATTGGGATCGGGTATCGGTATCGGCGATATCCGATATTTTTTGAATATCGGCCGATCCTATCTGATACCGATACTTTCCGATATCGGAAGGTATCGCTCAACACTACATATGAACAACCTAATCAGAAGAGATGTTACCTATAAGGTACCTGGATGCAAATGTTTATTTTGGATACTGACTATGCCTCATCAGTACTGTGGGTTCTGCATGGCTCACAGTCTGATGATCACTAACAACAATTCCCAGTATATAATTACCATTGCTAAAGACCTACTGGGAATTGCAGGTTTGCCTGATACAAGTGTACATGGGTCTGACTTGAAACAGCAATAGACCACTGTAGTAAACTTGGTGATGTATTCCTGTACTGATCCTGTACATTATACTGATGGTGGTTCTAATGCTGCACTCATGTACTGATGGTGGTTCTGATCCTCTAGCTATCTATAACTTGCTTCATGCTCTAAGTGAAAAATCCTCAAAACTTAGTTTTGAGATTAAGACAAGATTTGGATGAGTTTCTGCTCCAAAAACTCAATGAAAGTTTGGGTTTGTTCACACTGATTTTTTTGGAGCAGAAACCCTTCAAATGCTTCTCAAATTATTTATACTTGGTTCTTATGATAAATGAATGTACCCCATTACATTTTTTTATCTCCCTGGTTTGGTTCAGTATATGGCCCTTGAACCAAAAAGTGTTGTCCACTCCTGATTTATATACCAATTCATAATTTCTGGACTTCTGTATACAGCTTTATATATAAAATAAAACAGGAGGAAAACTTTTGAATGGTTAAAATAACTTATTTTATTTCTATGAAACTGGTAATAGAATAATTAATGACATATGAAAATACAGACCGACAGGAAGACAGGTAACAGTTGCTGGTAAAATTTAAACGTATATGAGATAGCTAGCATACTAAACCAACTGGGCAAACGTGGAATCTCCCAAAAGGGTGACAGAATGGACAAAAATACCCACAATATTAGCAACACAATCAGTATTTATGATTTATTTAGAAATCACCTTACATATTGGTAGGATCAGCCAGACCTGTTACCAAAAAAAAGATTGAAGTTCCAAATGTATGTTTTGCTTGTTAAATGACCTGCTAGCCCCTGCATTATGAACAGAATGTGTCCTATGTACAGGCAAAATGAACGCTCAATTTATAAAACAATATGCTTACTTTTTTATATGTGTTAATATATTTTATATGTTTTAATGTTTTATTATATTGTTAATGTTAACCTCTTTACCCTCCAAGGTGGTTTTCACATTCATAACCAGACCAATTTTTACAATTCTGATCAGTGTCATTTTATGAGGTAATAACTCTGTAACGCTTCAATAGATCCCACTGATTCTGAGAAGGTATTTTCATGACATTTTGTACTTCAAAATAGAAGTAACATTTCTTCAATATAACTAGTGTTTATTTGTGAAAAAAATGGAAATTTGGATAAAATTTTGAATATGTTGCAATTTTCAAACTTTGAATTTTTATGCCCTTAAATCAGAGAGACACAAAATAGTTAAGAAATAACATTTCCCACGTGTCTACTTACATCAGCAGAATTTTTGAACCAAATTTTTCTTCCGTTAGGAAGTTATAAGGGTTAAAATTTGACCATGACCAGCGATTTCTCCTTTTTCCAACACAATTTACAAAACCATTTTTTTTAGGGACCACTTCACACCTGAAATTACTTTGAGCGATCTGTGTGTCATGAAATACCTGAAAGTTACACTATTCTAAAGACGGCACCCCTGAAAGTGCTCAAAACTACATTCAAGATATTTATTAACCCTTCAGGTGTTTTACAGAAATTTTCGAATGTGGAAAAAAATGAACATTTAACATTTTTTCACAAAAAATTTAATTTAGACCCGATTTTTTTATTTTCACAAGGGTATCAATAAAAAATGACCCCCAAAATTTGTTGTGCAATTTCTCCTGAGCCTGCCAATACCCCACATGTCGGGTAAAACCACTGTTTGGGAGCACGGCAGAGGTTGGAAGGTAAGGAGCACCATTTGACTTTTTAAATGCAAAATTTGTTGGAACAATTAGCAGACGCTAAGTCAAATTTGGAGAGCCCCAGATGTGCCTAAACAGTGAAAATCCCCACAAGTGACACCATTTTTGAAACAAGACCCCTCAATGAACTGATCTAGATGGTGGTGAGCACATTAAACCATCAGGCGCTTCCCAGAAGTTTCTAATGTTAAATCATGAAAATTTTTAAAAATCACATTTTCCCCACAAAAATTTTATTTTAGCTCAAATTTTGCATTTTCATAAGAATAGCAGGAGAAACTGCACCATACAATTTGTTGTGCAATTTCTCTTGCGTCCATTGATACCTCATATGTGGGAGAAAACTACTGTTTGGATGCACAGTAGGGCTTGGAAAAGAAGGAATATTTCCTGGAATTATTAGCGGACACCATGTCTCATTTTAAGAGCTCCTGACATTCCTAAACAATGTAAACCCAGACAAGTGACCCCATTTTGGAAAGTAGACCCCTCAAGAAGTGTATTTAGATGTGTGGTGAGCATTTTTATCCCCCAGATACTTCAAAGAAGTTCACAACATTGAGCCGTGAAAATAAAAAATCACATTTTTCGCACAAGATTGTTATTTTAGCCAGAATTTTTTTATTGTCACAAGGGTAACAGTTGAAATTGCACCATACAATTAGTTGTGAATCATGAATGTATAATCCAGCTCACAAAGGTCCGTTAATTTTTTTTTTTTTTAGAAAAATATCTTTCATAAAAAAAGGTTACATGTCTTAAAAAGCCTATAACCTCCATATGGGAATGTAATGTGGGCAGACATGTTTCAAACAACAGTTCTTAGTCTTTGATGTAAAGAACTGTTGTTCAAAACGCGTCTGCACACATTACATTCCCATATGGAGGTTGTGATTTTTTAAGATATGTAACTTTTTTATGAAAGATTATTATAAAAGTAAGATTTAAAAAAATAAATTTTAACGGGCCTTTCTGAGCTGGATTATACCTTCATGATTCACTTGTTCCTGCTACACTGCAGCTTGGATACTGGGACCGATAGATGGGTGAGCTGACTTTTTTCTATTTTTCCAATTATGGAAATTATACCCCTTTGGGAATTTATCTACAGGCGCAGTGATGATTTTGACTCCATGGATGTATTCCAAAAACAAGCAGCAATGTATGTTGTGAGTGAAAATAGCAAACTACCGTTGTAGTTACCAGTAAGTTGTAGTGACCAGTATATTGTAGTGACCAGTACTTGCAGTCACCAATGCGTTATGTGTTATGAACAGGTAATTCAGAACCACAATGGACATTGAAGTTCAGAGCACACAAAGTGATCTGACCATTACCAAAAACAAAGGACGAGCTATGAGACGTGGAAATTCTGCTGACCGCAATCCCTAATCCTAACACACCACACTAGAGGTAGCCGTGGATTGCGCCTAACGCTCCCTATGCAACTCGGCACAGCCTGAGAAACTAACTAGCCCTGAAGATAGAAAAATAAGCCTACCTTGCCTCTGAGAAATTCCCCAAAGGAAAAGGCAGCCCCCAACATATAATGACTGTGAGTAAGATGAAAATACAAACACAGAGATGAAATAGATTTAGCAAAGTGAGGCCCGACTTACTGAATAGACCGAGGATAGGAAAGATAGCTTTGTGATCAACACAAAAACCTACAAACAACCACGCAGAGGGGTAAAAAGACCCTCCGCACCGACTAACGGTACGGAGGTGCTCCCTCTGCGTCTCAGAGCTTCCAGCAAGCAAGGAAAACCAATATAGCAAGCTGGACAGAAAAAATAGCAAACAAAAATAACACAAGCAAAACTTAGCTTATGCAGGATAGACAGGCCACAGGAACAATCCAGGAGGAAGCAAGACCAATACTAGAACATTGACTGGAGGCCAGGATCAAAGCACCAGGTGGAGTTAAATAGAGCAGCACCTAACGACTTAACCTCATCACCTGAGGAAGGAAACTCAGAAGCCGCAGTACCACTCTCATCCACCAAAGGAAGCTCATAGACAGAACCAGCCGAAGTACCACTCTCGACCACAGGAGGGAGCTTGGCCACAGAATTCACAACCGTACCCCCCCTTGAGGAGGGGTCACCGAACCCTCACCAGAACCCCCAGGCCGACCAGGATGAGCCACATGAAAGGCACGAACCAGATCGGCAGCATGGACATCAGAGGCAAAGACCCAGGAATTATCTTCCTGACCATAACCTTGCCACTTAACCAGATACTGGAGTTTCCGTCTCGAAACACGAGAATCCAAAATCTTCTCCACTATATACTCCAATTCCCTTCAACCAAAACCGGAGCAGGAGGATCAATAGATGGAACCACAGGTGCCACGTATCTCCGCAACAATGACCTATGGAACACGTTATGGATGGAAAAAGAAGCTGGAAGAGTCAAACGAAAAGACACAGGATTAAGAACCTCAGAAATCCTATATGGACCAATGAAACAAGGCTTAAATTTAGGAGAGGAAACCTTCATAGGAATATAACGAGATGACAACCAAACCAAATCCCCAACACGAAGTCGGGCACCCACACAGCGCCTGCGGTTAGCGAAACGTTGAGCCTTCTCCTGGGACAAAGTCAGATTGTCCACTACATGAGTCCAAATCTGCTGCAACCTATCCACCACAGTATCCACACCAGGACAGTCCGAAAACTCAACCTGCCCTGAAGAGAAACGAGGGTGGACCCCAGAATTGCAGAAAAACGGTGAAACCAAAGTAGCCGAGCTGGCCCGATTATTAAGGGCGAACTCAGCCAAAGGCAAAAAGGACACCCAATCATCCTGATCAGCAGAAACAAAACATCTCAGATATGTTTCCAAGGTCTGATTGGTTCGTTCGGTCTGGCCATTAGTCTGAGGATGGAAAGCCGAGGAAAAAGACAAATCAATGCCCATCCTAGCACAAAAGGCTCGCCAAAACCTCGAAACAAACTGGGAACCTCTGTCAGAAACGATGTTCTCTGGAATGCCATGTAAACGAACCACATGCTGGAAAAACAACGGCACCAAATCAGAGGAGGAAGGCAATTTAGACAAGGGCACCAAATGGACCATCTTAGAGAAGCGATCACAAACCACCCAAATGACCGACATTCTTTGAGAGACGGGAGATCCGAAATAAAATCCATAGAGATATGTGTCCCAGGCCTCTTCGGGACCGGCAAGGGCAAAAGCAACCCACTGGCACGAGAACAGCAGGGCTTAGCCCGAGCACAAATCCCACAGGACTGCACAAAAGAACGCACATCCCGCGACAGAGACGGCCACCAAAAGGATCTAGCCACCAAATCTCTGGTACCAAAGATTCCAGGATGACCAGCCAACACCGAACAATGAACCTCAGAGATAACTTTATTCGTCCACCTATCAGGGACAAACAGTTTCTCCGCTGGGCAACGGTCAGGTCTATTAGCCTGAAATTTTTGCAGCACCCGCCGCAAATCAGGGGAGATGGCAGACAAAATTACCCCCTCTTTGAGAATACCCACCGGCTCAGGCAAACCCGGAGAATTGGGCACAAAACTCCTAGACAGGGCATCCACCTTCACATTTTTAGAGCCCAGAAGGTACGAAACCACAAAGTCAAAACGGGAGAAAAACAGCGACCAACGAGCCTGTCTAGGATTCAACCGTTGGGCAGACTCGAGATAAGTCAAGTTTTTGTGATCAGTCAAGACCACCACGCGATGCTTAGCTCCTTCAAGCCAATGACGCCACTCCTCGAATGCCCACTTCATGGCTAGCAACTCTCGATTGCCAACATCATAATTTCGCTCAGCAGGTGAAAATTTCCTGGAAAAGAAGGCGCATGGTTTCATCACCGAGCAATCAGAACTTCTCTGCGACAAAACAGCCCCTGCTCCAATTTCGGAAGCATCGATTTCGACCTGGAACGGAAGCGAAACATCTGGTTGGCACAACACAGGGGCAGAAGAAAAACGACGCTTCAACTCCTGAAAAGCCTCCACAGCAGCAGAAGACCAATTGACCACATCAGCACCCTTCTTGGTTAAATCAGTCAACGGTTTAGCAATGCTAGAAAAATTAGCGATGAAGCGACGATAAAAATTAGCAAAGCCCAGGAACTTCTGCAGACTCTTCAGAGATGTTGGCTGAGTCCAATCATAAATGGCCTGAACTTTAACAGGGTCCATCTCGAAAGTAGAAGGAGAAAAAATGAACCCCAAAAATGAAATCTTCTGAACACCAAAGAGACACTTTGACCCCTTCACAAACAAAGAATTAGCACGCAGGACCTGGAACACCATTCTGACCTGCTTCACATGAGACTCCCAATCATCCGAGAAGACCAAAATATCATCCAAGCATACAATCAGGAATTTATCCAGGTATTCTTGGAAGATGTCATGCATAAAGGACTGAAACACTGATGGAGCATTAGAAAGTCCGAATGGCATAACCAGGTACTCAAATTGGCCTTCGGGCGTATTAAATGCTGTTTTCCATTCATCGCCCCGTTTAATACGCACAAGATTATACGCACCACGAAGATCTATCTTGGTGAACCAACTAGCCCCCTTAATCCGAGCAAACAAATCAGACAGCAGCGGCAAGGGGTACTGAAATTTAACCGTAATTTTATTTAGAAGGCGGTAATCAATACAAGGTCTCAGCGAACCATCCTTCTTGGCCACAAAAAAGAACCCCGCTCCCAATGGCGACGATGACGGGCGAATATGACCCTTCTCCAAAGACTCTTTCACGTAACTCTGCATAGCGGCGTGCTCAGGTACAGATAAATTAAACAGTCGACCCTTAGGAAACTTACTACCAGGAATCAAATCGATAGCACAATCACAATCCCTATGCGGAGGTAGGGCATTGGACTTGGGCTCATCGAATACATCCCGGTAATCAGACAAGAACTCTGGGACCTCAGAAGGGGTGGATGATGAGATAGACAGAAATGGAACATCACCATGTACCCCCTGACAACCCCAGCTGGACACAGACATTGATTTCCAATCTAATACTGGGTTATGGACTTGTAGCCATGGCAACCCCAACACGACCACATCATGCAGATTATGCAACACCAGAAAGCGAATATCCTCCTGGTGCGCAGGAGCCATGCACATGGTCAGCTGGGTCCAATACTGAGGCTTATTCTTGGCCAAAGGCGTAGCATCAATTCCTCTCAATGGAATAGGACACTGCAAGGGCTCCAAGACAAACCCACAGCGCCTAGCAAACTCCAAGTCCATCAAATTCAGGGCAGCGCCTGAATCCACAAATGCCATGACAGAATAGAAAGACAAAGAGCAGATCAAAGTAACGGACAAAAGAAATTTCGACTGTATCGTACCAATGGTGGCAGACCTAGCGAACCGCTTAGTGCGCTTAGGACAATCGGAGATAGCATGAGTGGAATCACCACAGTAGAAACACAGCCCATTCTGATGTCTGTGTTCTTGCCTTTCAGCTCTGGTCAAAGTCCTATCGCACTGCATAGGCTCAGGTTTATGCTCAGATAATACCGCCAAATGGTGCACAGATTTACGCTCGCGCAAGCGTCGACCGATCTGAATGGCCAAAGATATAGACTCATTCAGACCAGCAGGCAGAGGAAATCCCACCATGACATCCTTAAGGGCTTCAGAGAGACCCTTTCTGAAAATAGCTTCCAGCGCACATTCATTCCATTGAGTGAGCACGGACCACTTTCTAAACTTCTGACAATAAATCTCTATCTCATCCTGACCCTGACACAGAGCCAGCAAATTTTTCTCTGCCTGATCCACTGAATTAGGTTCGTCGTACAGCAATCCGAGCGCCAGAAAAAACGCATCAATATTACATAATGCAGAATGTCCTGGCGCAAGGGAAAATGCCCAGTCTTGAGGGTCGCCACGTAATAAAGAAATAATGATCTTAACTTGTTGAACTGGGTCACCAGAGGAGCGGGGTTTCAAAGCCAGAAATAGTTTACAATTATTTTTAAAATTCAAAAACTTAGTTCTATCTCCAGAAAATAACTCAGGAATAGGAATTTTAGGTTCTAACATAGGATTCTGAACCACTAAATCTTGAATGTTCTGTACTCTTATAGTGAGATTATCCATCAAAGAGGACAGACCCTGAATGTCCATGTCCACACCTGTGTTCTGAACCACCCTGATGTAAAGGGGAAAAGAAAGACAGATCACAGTGCAAAGAAAAAAAAATGGTCTCAGAACTTCTCTTTTCCCTCTATTGAGAAGCATTAGTACTTTGGGCCTCCAGTACTGTTATGAACAGGTAATTCAGAACCACAATGGACATTGAAGTTCAGAGCACACAAAGTGACCTGACCATTACCAAAAACAAAGGACGAGCTCTGAGACGTGGAAACTCTGCTGACCGCAATCCCTAATCCTAACACACCACACTAGAGGTAGCCGTGGATTGCGTCTAACGCTCCCTATGCAACTCGGCACAGCCTGAGAAACTAACTAGCCCTGAAGATAGAAAAATAAGCCTACCTTGCCTCAGAGAAATTCCCCAAAGGAAAAGGCAGCCCCCCACATATAATGACAGTGAGTAAGATGAAAATACAAACACAGAGATGAAATAGATTTAGCAAAGTGAGGCCCGACTTACTGAATAGACCGAGGATAGGAAAGATAGCTTTGTGATCAACACAAAAACCTACAAACAACCACGCAGAGGGGCAAAAAAGACCCTCCGCACCGCCTAACGGTACGGAGGTGCTCCCTCTGTGTCTCAGAGCTTCCAGCAAGCAAGAAAAACCAATATAGCATGCTGGACAGAAAAAATAGCAAACAAAAATAACACAAGCAAAACTTAGCTTATGCAGGATAGACAGGCCACAGGAACGATCCAGGAGGAAGCAAGACCAATACTAGAACATTGACTGGAGGCCAGGATCAAAGCACCAGGTGGAGTTAAATAGAGCAGCACCTAACGACTTAACCTCATCACCTAACGACTTAACCTCATCACCTGAGGAAGGAAACTCAGAAGCCGCAGTACCACTCTCATCCACCAAAGGAAGCTCATAGACAGAACCAGCCGAAGTACCACTCTCGACCACAGGAGGGAGCTTGGCCACAGAATTCACAACAGTTATGCTCAGCTCAAGCTGAAGTTAGTCGGGCTCTCAAGTTAGGCGGGCTCTCATCCCTTCAGAAATGAAAAACATACGGACATTGTATGTGGTTTAGGTACACCGTGGAGCTCAGAAGTGAGGGGGCATTTGGATTTGGTAGTGCAGAATTTGATGAATTTCTTTTGAGGACTGAGGAGCCATTTAACTTTTCCAGAGCCTTTATACTACCAGTAACATGGAAGCCCCCTATATTTCCATTAACAGATGACAGACCTAAGTGGGGGCTTGATTATTTTGTGGATTAAGTTGAAGCTTTTGTTGCTAACATTTTGCATAACGTTTGGGATCACATTTATCCGGCGCTCTATGCTGAGCACTTACTTTGGGGTTTCCATCTAAATCTCCAAGTGACATGACTCAGATGAATTCCCAGAAGCATCCATTCACTATAATGAGATAGCAGAATTACTCTGCACTATGCCTTGCCTCTGTTCAGTATTGTCCTGCTTTTCAGAAGAGCACAAACTGTGGTCAACAGCACTTGTATGCTATCCTAAAAAGACGGACACCGCCAGATCACAGATCCTATGCCATTCACAGTGTCTTCATCTGCCTCATTATAGGGGATCTTCTGCTGGGGGTTCTGTTAGAATTAAATAGTTCAGAGATTTAGATGGAAATCCTCGTGTAGACGCTCAGCACAGAGTGCAGGATAATTATGAGCCAAACATTACTGCGATCTTTGGGAAGCAGAATAAACAAAACAGCAGGTGAAGAATTGGTTTTATTTATTTTTTACGCCGTTCTTCATGATGAATAAGCGATTATAGGACTACGTTCTCTGGGTGGGTGCAATTACAGCGATACCAGATTTATATAGTTTTTTCATGCTTGGCTGCTGTCACAAATTAAAAAACAATTTTTTTTTGCAAAAACTAGTTTTTGCATCTCCATATTTTGAGAGCTATAATTTTTCCATATTTCTGCCCACAGACTCATATGAAGGCTTGTTTTTTGTGGGATGAGTTAACTTTTTTTTGGTACAATTTTCACACACATGACATTTTTCGATCGCTTTCTATTCCAATTTTTGGGAGGCAGAATGATCAAAAAACAGCAATTCAGGAATTTTTTGGGGAGGTTTATGTTGTTCCCGATGTGGTAAAATTGACCGGGCAGTTTTATTCTCCGGGCCAGTACAATTACAGCGATACTCCATTTATTTTTTTTTATGTTATGATGCTTTTAAAAAACTATTTATAGAAAAACTTTTTATTTTTCCACTGATGGAGCTGTTTGATGGCTTGTTTTTGTGGGACAAGCTGATGTTTTCTGCAATACCATGTTTATTTGTATTTGGCATTTTTTATTGCATTTTATTCCACTTTTTGTTTGGCATTATGATGGTAAAGCATTGTTTTTTGCCTTGTGTTTTATTTGGTTTTATGGTGTTCACTAAAGGAGTTAAATAGTGGGACAGTTTCATAGGTCGGGTAGTTCAAGATGAGGCAATATCTTATATGTGTACTTTTATTTATTTTCATGCAAATATTTATTTATGGGTACAATATATTTAGATATTTTTGTATTTTTTTATATTTTTAAAAAAGTGAAATAGTTAAAAAAATGTTTTTTACAGTGTCCCACTATGGGACTTGTATCCCTATTCTATGCAATCTGACAGTGCTGCACTGACAGGCAAACTTGCTTGATCCTGCTCTGAGCATGATTAAGCAACTTTGTTAGCTCTGGTGACCTGAATGTTATCTCCGGTCCAAGAGCAGAGGGGCTGTTTTCCCTCTGCCTGCTTCTGAAATGCTGCAATAAAGTTCTGAACAGCTCCTGGCACTTAGTGCTGGGTGTCAGCTGTCAGAATAAGGCTACTTTCACACTTGCGTCGGTACGGGGCCGTCGCCATGCGTTGGCCCGATGTACCAACGCACGTTGTGAAAAGAAATGCACAACGGGGGCAGCGGATGCAGTTTTTCAATGCATCCGCTGCCCCATTGTAATGTCCGGGAAGGAGGGGGCGGAGTTTTGGCCACGCATGCGCGGTCGAAAATGGTGGACGCGACGCCCCAAAAAAAGTTACATGGAACGTTTTTTGTGCCGATGGTCTGCCAAAACTCGACGCATCCATCGCACGACGGATGCGCCGTGTGGCCATACGTCGCAATGCGTCGCTAATGCAAGTCTATCAAGAAAAAACACATCCTGCAGGCAAATTTGCAGGATACGTTTTTTCTCCAAAACGACGCATTGCGACGTACGTCACACGACGCAAGTGTGAAAGTAGCCTAAGCCCGTGTGCATGCAAAATCGCCAGGACATATCCATACGTCCCAGGCCAAGAAGACCAGGTCACAGGGATGTATGGAAACATCCAAGGTGGGAAAGGGGTTAATATATTTACTGTTAATTTAACACTTTTCATGCTCACCATTTCTTTACAAACCATTAATATATATTCAGCAGCTGCAATAAAATGTGTCAAAATGTTACTTTAAACTTTATTTTCTGCTAGGATTATATTTTAAAGAGTCACTACAGTACCTACATGCATTGCAGCAAGAATATAATGGATTGCAAATTATAATCATATTGTGAACAGATTTGAATGACCAGGAAAATGTGAGTCATTATTTCCCTTCTGAATTCTGAAATTTAAAACTATACCTGTCTTCATATTTATGTGGAATTCTCAGTTTTAATGTCCTGACATAAGCATATTTTGAAGAGACACATTTTATTTTTTAAAGCAGTAAATCCAAAAGCAGCACAAATTTGGTAAAAATAATGTATATTATTAACAAAACGAAAAAGGAAAACATTTCACTTTAATTAGAAAAAGTTATGAGTTTAGTATATTAGCTATTTAAACCTATTCTATAGCATATTTATAAATAAGGTAAGGAATGCAAAAATTGCATTTAAATACAGTGAAACTTCAGACTTAATTAAAATATTCCATCAAAATCCAATACTCTGCTGCTGCCTTAGGCTATGTGCACACGTTACGGATTAGGCTTAGGAATTTCTGGTGCGGATTCTGCCTCTCCTGGCGTTTTTTGTACGGTTCAGCTGCGTTTTTTTGTGCGTTTTTGCTGCGGTTTTCTTGCGGATTTGCTGCGTTTTTTACCCCTGTGATTTTCTATAATGGAATGGGTACAAAAATGCTGCAGATTCACAAAAAAGAAGTGACATGCTACTTCTTTTAAACCGCAGCGTTTCCGCAGCAGATTGTCCGCAAAGTGTGCACAGCATTTTGTTTTCTCATTGATTTACATTGTACTGTAAATCAATTGTGAATCTGCAGCGTTTCTGCACTGCGGATCCGCAGAGAATCTGCAACGTGTGCACTTACCCTTACAAATCTGTAAATCTGGCACTAAAAACAAGTTAGTTGTGTTTGCTTAGCTTTTCTATTTGCATATATTATATGTATTGTATAAAAAATCTAAGTAAACACTAATTTCTAGCATGATCAGAGCTTGACCTTATAATGTTCCATGATGCACTATTACATCATGTAGAGCCTTCTCCACACAGGTCAGATGTTGACTATATTACAAAGCTGACATCTGCCACAGTATCATCAGATCACTGCCAATCACGTTGTTTAGCTTTTAAACAGAGATGAGCAGATTGATCTGTGGAGGATGTAGTTTGAGTTGTATTTCTTGAAATTTGTGGTTGCATGCATATTTGAACATCTTGAAATTCGATTCTCATTTTGCAAAAAAAAAAAACCTTGCCCAGCACCATTTCCCACACTGCTGGAACATCAGATTGTAAAATCAGACTCAACAGGGTGGATGTTAGGTGTCGAGATCCCGCCTCTGCACAGGGGGAATCTCAAACCATCTCCGCTGCAGTCTCCCATTCTTCACCAGCCACAGTGGAGTCTGCTCAGCAGAGACATCGGTCCCAGCATCTAGCTCAGGCTGACACTGGATGACTGGTTACTGCTGCCTGTCCAGCTTCTGCCATTGTAGCCAGTACTGGGCAGCGGCAAGCAGACGTGTTTGGGGCTAAGTCCTGCTCTTCCCTTTCTGAGCATGCCCAGGGCAAGATCTCTCATTGGAGATCAAGGGTCACATGCTTAGATACTGCAGTAAATCCCATTTGTCCTTTAAAAAGGCCCTGAAGGTGTTCTTCTTCTGTGGGTGACTCCCATTGGCCCTTCTGGGAAGGTCCTTTGCTTGCTGCAGCTATAAAAGGTTCACATGGCCACATGGCCATGCGCTCGTGTACATTTGGAATCGTGTGTGTGTTGAGGAGTGCAAGTCGTTCTTTAAAATCCCCTCCTGTGTGTATGACTGTTCGCAAAAGGTGGATGCTTGCTGTCTAGCGTCCGACTAAGCTGTCAACATAAAGACACACAATACAGCGTCTATTGCTGTAACCGCCAGTGCGGCACCGTGCACTTATAGAGCGCTTTCTTATCCCAAGTCTGGGTAGTTAGTGGCATCCGCCAAGGTGGCACAGCACGCATTCTTGTGCTTTAAGTTATATTTTATGTTACTTTGACACCCCAGTTGTGGTGTCGAGCGCAAGTGGTCTGAACATACTCTAATCCTGTGTCTTGGGATAGAGTCCTGAGACTACTTGCTTGTGCTCTTAGTGTGGTACCTCGGGCCCTGTGACGCAACAGGGATTGCTTCCTTCACACAAGGTGAAGTTAACCCGTGTGTGTATCCACATTGTACCTCCATATAGTCCGTCATTACTCAGTAGCAGGTTCCATCTCTGCACAGTGGACCCCGGGCTGCTTACGCACCTTATACCAACTCTCTTAGAATTTGGTGCGTTCCGCTAGCCCTAACATTACACTAGCGCCAGGGTCTGGCTAGTAATGATGGACAAACAGCAATCCTTGCTGTACATCCAGCAGCTTGAGGATAGGTTGGTGGCTCACGAGCGCACAATGTCAGCTGTGGATGTAACCGCAGTTGCTGTTCAGGCTGCTAGCGTGGCTGCAACAACCTTGTCCACTGCCACTCCTGTTCCGACTCTATGTCGCCTCCCCCTGCCAGAAAAAATTTCTGGAGATAATAAGTCTTGTAGGGGTTTCATGAGTCAGTGCTCAATACATCTCGAGCTTCTGGCCGCACGTTTCTCCACAGAGCGGGCTGAGGTGGGATTTATTGTGTCTCTCCTGTCAGACAGGGCATTGGAGTGGGCTATGCCGCTGTGGGAGCGTGGCGATCATGTGGTGCAGAGTGCTCCGTTGTTCCTGAGCACTCTGAAACACGTCTTTTTAGGACCTCATGTCACCCATGATACGGCGCTCCAACTGTTGGTATTGACTCAGGGCTCGTCCTTGGTCAGCCATTTTGCCGTCCACTTTCGCACCCTAGCATCTGAGTTGGAGTTGTCGGATAAAGCCCTTATTCCGATATTTTGGAGGGGGCTGGCTGACCATGTGAAGGATGCCCTGGCCACTAGGGAGATTCCCGCCACACTGGAGGAGTTAATAGCAGTGTCCACTCGTATTGACCTCCGTTATCAGGAGCAGAGGTTAGAGCAAGCCCAGTGTAGGCAGAGGTTTTGGCTGGCTCCCGCCTTTGCCAAACCTTTGAAATCTCCAGTCCAGCCCTCTGAGTCACATGAAGCCATGGAAGTGTCACGAGCGGGATCTAAGTTCCAGACCGCTCATGCACTCCAGATTTGTCATGTTTGCCAGCAGTCAGGACATCTTGCCACCAGATGTCCCCAGCAGTCAAGGAAACGTCAGCGTCTAGTGGTAGTAGGAGGAGGTACATTAGACATGGCGACGTTTGCTGTTATGATCTGGTGGTTTAGGAGCAACATGGGACGAGCTCTGAAGGAAGTGGTACCTGTACTGACCGAAGTCCCTAAGCTCAACACAACACTAGAAGTAGCCGTGGGATGCTCCTGACACTCCCTAGGCACCTCTGTTAGGCACCCGGCACGACCTGATAGTTAAACTCACACAGGACAAGCTCTGGGATGTGGGAGCTCTGCTGACCGCAGGCCCTAATCCTATCACAACAACTAGAAATAGCCATGGAGCGTTCCTGACTCTCCCTAGACACCTCTTCACAGCCTAAGAGCTAGCTAGCCCTAGAGATAGAAAATAAAGCCTACCTTGCCTCAGAGAAATTCCCCAAAGGAAAAGGCAGCCCCCCACATATATTGACTGTGAGTAAAGATGAAAGCCACAAACGCAGAAATGAAACAGGTTTCAGCAAAGGGAGGCCAGACTTACTAAACAGACAGAGGATAGGAAAGGTATCTTTGCGGTCAGCACAAAAAACTACAAAAGACCACGCAGAGTGTGCAAAAAGACCTCCGCACCGACTAACGGTGCGGAGATGCCACTCTGCATCCCAGAGCTTCCAGCTAGCAAGACAAAATCATGATAACCAGCTGGACAAGGAAACAATGAACAAATAATAACTATCAGGAACTTAGCTTCTGCTGGAGAAGACAGGTCACCAGAAAGATCCAAGAGCGAACTGAACCAATGCAGGAACATTGACAGCTGGCATGGAGTAACGATCTGAGCGGAGTTAAATAGAGCAGCCAACCAAAGGATAAACCACGTCACCTGTGTAAGGAACCTCAGAAGCAGCAGCTTCACTCACAGCCACCAGAGGGAGTCCATGGACAGAACTCGCCGAAGTACCATTCACGACCACAGGAGGGAGCTCGACAACAGAATTCACAACACACCTCGTCACAGCATGAGAACTAACTACCCCTAAAGATAGAAACAGGAAAACTATCTTGCCTCAGAGAAAATCCCCAAAGGATAGATAGCCCCCCACAAGTAATGACTGTGAGTGGAGAGGGAAAAGACATACACAGAATGAAACCAGGATGAGCACAGGAGGCCAGTCTAGCTAGATAGATAGGACAGGATGGAATACTGTGCGGTCAGTATAAAACACTACCAAAAATCCACACAGACTTTACAAAAATCTCCACACCTGACTAAAGGTGTGGAGGGTAAATCTGCTTCCCAGAGCTTCCAGCTACACAGAATTAATTCATACTGAAAAGCTGGACAAACATAGAAAGCACAGAACAGATAAGTCCACAACCTGTGGACAGAAAAGAGCAAGCAAGGACTTAGCTTTGCTGAACTGGTCAGGATAACAGGGAAATCCAAAGAGATGTGAATACAACCAGGAACCATTGACAAGTGGCACAAACTGAAGGAAAGAGCCAGGTTAAATAGCCGAGCAGAATAGACAATCAGTGGAAGCAGCTGCTGACTGCTAAATCCAAGGAGCAGCCATTCCCCTTAAAACCACCGGAGGGAGCCCAAGAGCAGAACTCACAAAAGTGCCACTTACAACCACCGGAGGGAGTCCAAGAGCAGAATTCACAACAGTACCCCCCCTTGAAGAGGGGTCACCGAACCCTCACCAGAGCCCCAGGCCGATCAGGATGAGCCAAGTGAAAAGCACGAACCAAATCGGTGGCATGGACATCGGAGGCAACAACCCAAGAATTATCCTCCTGGCCATAACCCTTCCACTTGACAAGATACTGAAGCCTACGCGTCGAAAAATGAGAATCCAAAATTTTCTCAACCTCATATTCCAACTCTCCCTCAACCAACACCGGGGCAGGAGGATAAACTGAGGGAACAACGGGCACCACATATCTCCGCAACAAAGATCTATGGAAAACATTATGAATGGCAAAAGAGGCTGGAAGAGCCAAACGAAAAGACACCGGATTGATAATTTCAGAAATCTTATAAGGACCAATAAACCGAGGCTTAAACTTAGGGGAAGAAACCTTCATAGGAACATGATGAGAAGGCAACCAAACCAAATCCCCCACACGAAGTCGGGGACCAACACACCGACGGTGGTGAGCAAAACGTTGAGCCCTTTCCTGAGACAACGTCAAATTGTCCACCACATGAGTCCAAATCTGCTGCAGCCTGTCCACCACAGAATCCACACCAGGACAATCAGAAGGCTCAACCTTCCCAGAAGAAAAACGAGGATGAAAACCAAAATTACAAAAGAAAGGTGAAACCAAAGTAGCCGAACTAGCCCGATTATTAAGGGCAAACTCGGCCAACGGCAAGAAAGACACCCAATCATCCTGATCAGCAGACACAAAGCATCTCAAATAGGTCTCCAAGGTCTGATTAGTTCACTCAGTTTGGCCATTAGTCTGAGGATGAAATGCCGAAGAAAAAGACAAATCAATGCCCATCCTAGCACAAAAGGCCCGCCAAAATCTAGAGACAAACTGAGAACCTCTGTCAGACACAATATTCTCCAGAATGCCATGCAAATGAACCACATGCTGAAAAAACAATGGAACTAAATCTGAGGAGGAAGGCAACTTAGGCAAAGGTACCAGATGGACCATTTCAGAGAACCAGTCACAAACAACCCAGATAACAGACATCTTCTGGGAAACAGGAAGATCCGAAATAAAATCCATGGAAATATGCATCCAGGGCCTCTCAGGGACCGGCAAAAGCAAAAGCAACCCACTAGCGCGGGAACAGCAAGGCTTGGCCCGGGCGCAAGTCCCACAGGACTGCACAAAAGCACGCACATCGCGCGACAAGGAAGGCCACCAAAAGGACCTAGCAACCAAATCTCTGGTACCAAAAATCCCAGGATGACCAGCCAACACTGAACAATGAACCTCAGAAATCACCTTACTTGTCCATCCATCAGGAACAAACAGCTTCCCCACTGGACAGCGGTCAGGCCTATCAGCCTGATATTCCCGAAGCACCCGCCGCAAATCAGGGGAGATGGCAGAAAGAATCACCCCTTCCTTAAGAATACCAACCGGCTCAAGGACTCCAGGAGAATCAGGCGAAAAACTCCTAGAGAGGGCATCAGCCTTAACATTCTTAGATCCCGGAAGATACGAGACCACAAAATCAAAACTTGAGAAAAACAGGGACCATTGAGCCTGTCTAGGATTCAGCCGCTTGGCCGACTCGAGGTAAATCAGATTCCTCTGATCAGTCAAGACCACAACGCGGTGCTTAGCTCCCTCATGCCAATGTCACCACTCCTCAAACGCCCACTTCATAGCCAACAACTCCCGATTGCCGACATCATAATTGCGTTCCGCAGGCGAAAACTTTCTGGAAAAAAAAGCACACGGTTTCATCAAAGAACCATCAGAATCCCTCTGAGACAAAACGGCCCCTGCCCCAATCTCAGAAGCGTCAATCTCAATCTGAAAAGGAAGAGAAACATCCGGCTGACGCAACACAGGGGCAGAAGCAAATCGGCGTTTAAGCTCCCGAAAGGCCTCAACAGCCGCAGAGGACCAATTCGTAACATCAGCGCCTTTCTTTGTCAAATCAGTAAGGGGCTTAACCACACTGGAAAAGTTGGCAATGAAACGGCGATAGAAATTAGCAAAGCCCCAAAATTTTTGAAGGCTCTTCACAGATGTGGGTTGAATCCAGTCATGAATAGCTTGGACCTTAACAGGATCCATTTCCATAGACGAGGGAGAAAAAATAAAACCCAAAAAAGAGACCTTTTGAACTCCGAATAGGCACTTAGACCCCTTCACAAATAAAGCATTATCACGAAGAATCTGGAACACCATCCTGACCTGCTTCACATGAGACTCCCAATCATCGGAAAAAATCAAAATATCATCCAAATATACAACCATGAATTTATCAAGATAATTGCGGAAAATATCATGCATGAAGGATTGGAACACAGATGGAGCATTAGAGAGCCTGAATGGCATCACAAGGTATTCAAAATGGCCTTCGGGCGTATTAAATGCAGTTTTCCATTCGTCACCCTGTTTAATACGAACAAGATTATAGGCCCCTCGGAGGTCAATCTTAGTAAACCAACTAGCCCCCTTAATCTGAGCAAACAAATCAGAAAGCAAAGGCAAGGGGTATTGGAATTTGACCGTGATCTTATTAAGAAGACGATAATCTATACAGGGTCTCAAGGAGCCATCCTTCTTAGCAACAAAAAAGAAACCCGCTCCCAATGGTGACGAAGACGGCCGAATATGCCCTTTCTCCAAAGATTCCTTAACATAGCTCCGCATGGCGGCATGCTCTGGCACAGACAGATTGAAAAGTCGGCCGTTAGGGAACTTACAACCAGGAATCAAGTTAATAGCACAATCACAGTCCCTATGTGGAGGAAGGGAACTGGACTTGGGCTCATCAAATACATCCTGGAAATCCGACAAAAACTCAGGGACCTCAGAAGAGGGGGAAGAGGAAATTGACATCAAAGGAACGTCACTATGTACCCCTTGACAACCCCAACTAGTCACAGACATAGTTTTCCAATCCAGCACCGGATTAGGTTCCTGTAACCATGGAAAACCCAGTACAACAACATCATGCATGTTATGCAACACCAGAAAACGGCAATTTTCCTGATGTGCAGGAGCCATGTACATGGTCATCTGCGTCCAGTACTGAGGTTTATCCTTGACCAATGGTGTAGCATCAATGCCCCTCAAAGGAATAGGGCTCTGCAAAGGCTGCAAGGAAAAACCACAGCGCCTGGCGAATTCTAAGTCCATTAAGTTCAGGGCAGCGCCTGAATCCACAAATGCCACGACAGAAAAGGACGACAATGAGCAAACCAGGGTCACAGATAAAAGAAATTTAGACTGTACAGTATTAATGGTAACAGACCTAGCGACCCTCCTAGTACGTTTAGGGCAATCAGAAATAACATGAGCAGAATCACCACAGTAAAAACACAGCCTATTCTGACGTCTGAATTCCTGCCGTTCTGTTCTAGTCAAAATCCTATCACATTGCATAGGTTCAGGACTCTGCTCAGAGGACACTGCCATATGGTGCATAGCTTTGCGCTCGCCCAGACGCCGATCAATCTGAATGGCTAGAGACATAGATTCGCTCAAACCAGTAGGCGTAGGGAAGCCCACCATAACATCTTTAAGGGCTTCAGAAAGACCTTTTCTGAAAATAGCAGCCAGAGCATCCTCATTCCATTTAGTGAGCACAGACCATTTCCTAAATTTCTGGCAGTATAATTCTGCCGCTTCCTGACCTTGACACAAGGCCAACAGGGATTTTTCTGCATGATCCACAGAATTAGGTTCGTCATACAATAATCCGAGCGCTTGAAAAATTGCGTCTACATTCAGCAATGCCGGATCCCCTGATTCAAGGGAGAATGCCCAGTCCTGAGGGTCACCACGCAGCAAGGATATGATGATTTTAACTTGCTGAATGGGATCACCAAAAGAACGGGGTTTCAAAGCAAAAAACAATTTGCAGTTATTTTTAAAGTTCAAAAACTTGGATTTGTCCCCAAAAAACAAATCAGGAGTAGGAATTCTAGGCTCCCAAGCCGGAGTCTGGACAACATAATCTTGGATACTCTGTACTCTTGCAGCAAGTTGATCCACACGAGAAAACAAACCCTGAACATCCATGCCAGAGCATGAATCCTGAACCACCCAGAGATCAAGAGGAAAAAAAAGACAGAATGGAGCTCAGAAAAAAAAAATGGCTCCAAATTTTTTCCTTCTTTTGAGATGCATATAATTCATTTTTGGCCACTTGTACTGTTATGATCTGGTGGTTTAGGAGCAACATGGGACGAGCTCTGAAGGAAGTGTTACCTGTTTTGACCGCAGTCCCTAAGCTCAACACAACACTAGAAGTAGCCGTGGGATGCTCCTGACACTCCCTAGGCACCTCGTCACAGCCTGAGAACTAACTACCCCTAAAGATAGAAACAGGAAAACTATCTTGCCTCAGAGAAAATCCCCAAAGGATAGGTAGCCCCCCAGAAGTAATGACTGTGAGTGGAGAGGGAAAAGACATACACAGAATGAAACCAGGATGAGCACAGGAGGCCAGTCTAGCTAGATAGATAGGACAGGATGGAATACTGTGCGGTCAGTATAAAACACTACCAAAAATCCACACAGAGTTTACAAAAATCTCCACACCTGACTAAAGGTGTGGAGGGTAAATCTGCTTCCCAGAGCTTCCAGCTACACAGAATTAATTCATACTGACAAGCTGGACAAACATAGAAAGCATAGAACGGTTAAGTCCACAACATGTGGACAGAAAAGAGCAAGCAAGGACTTAGCTTTGCCGAACTGGTCAGGATAACAGGGAAATCCAAAGAGATGTGAATCCAACCAGGAACCATTGACAAGTGGCACAAGCTGAAGGAAAGAGCCAGGCTAAATAGCCGAGCAAAATAGACAATCAGTGGAAGCAGCTGCTGATGGCTAAATCCAAGGAGCAGCCATTCCACTTAAAACCACCGGAGGGAGCCCAAGAGCAGAACTCACAAAAATCCCACTTACAACCACCGGAGGGAGCCCAAGAGCGGAATTCACAACAGTTTGCCTCCAAATTGTTCTTTAAGGAGGCAGTTATTATAGGCCCATTTTCCCACTCAGTAGAGCTCTGTGTGGATTCTGGGGGGAGAGCAATTTTATGTCATCTACCTTTGCCCAACGTCACGCAATTCTCCGGGTAATGTTAGCTCAACCAGTGACCATAAATGGGTCGACACTGCCCTCACAGATAACACACCAGACCATCCCTTTCACTCTGTCCATGTTGCCATCTCATCAGGAGATTATATCTCTGCTCATCATTCCTGAGGGAATTGGCGTGGTCCTGTTAGTGATGCCTTGGCTACGGTACCATTCTCCTCATATTGAGTGGTCCACAGGCAGAATTTTGGGATGGGGTGAATCTTGTTGGGGTAGATGTCAGAGGGAATGTGTTCAGGTTGCTACTACTGAGGTACCCACAGATCTATCCTCTCTCCCTAAGCATTATTGGCCCTATGCGGATGTTTTCTCCAAAAGAGCTGCGGAGACGCTTCCACCTCACCACCCATATGACTGTCCTATTGACCTCTTGCCTGGTGCTGAACCTCCCTGGGGTCGAGTCTATCCATTATCTCTCCCGGAGATGGAGGCAATGTCACTGTATATCCTGGAAAATCTGGCAAGAGGATTCATTAGGAAGTCAGTGTCACCTGCAGGGGCTGGGTTCTTCTTTGTACAGAAGAAGAACAGGGAACTACGTCCATGCATAGATTGGTAACACAACCAGGCAACATAATAGATACAGGAGGGGGATAAGAGCATTAGGTAGTGCAAAATAACCCCCCACCAAACAAAAGAACCAACTCCATAAAATTTGTAAACAAGGAGCACACAAGGAGCATAAAGGTAATCAAAGAAGGTAACAATGCTTTATTAAATTACATATATTAGTGCAACATGCAAATAATAACAATGCAATAGTACAAAAAATATAGTGCTCAAGGATGCTTAAAAGCAAGCATGAGTGGACATCCCCCGGTGTGCACCGCCTATAGGGCCAGTGTGCAAGCATATAGTTAGAATGTACAGCTGTAGGTGCATGTAAATGACTACACCAATGCATTAACAGTGCCCAGTGGCATAAGGAAGAAAAGGATTTTTTTGTATGTAACATAGCAGCACTTACCGATATAAGGCACCAGGGCAGGGCACACCGGGTGGGATCCACCAACGCAACCTCCATGCATCGATTACAGGGGTCTTAATGCCATCACCGTTAAAAAGAAGTATCCTTTGCCCCCGATATCTGAGCTCTTCGATAGGCTTCAGGGAGCAAGGGTATTTACAAAATTAGATCTGCGGGGTGCTTACAACCTGATTCGCATCCGTGAGGGGGACGAATGGAAGATGGCTTTTAACACCAGGGATGGGCACTATGAATATCTGATGATGCTCTTCGGGATCGGTAATGCCCCAGCCGTTTTCCAAGACTTTGTGAATGACATCTTCCGGGATATGCTCTCCACCTCGGTCGCAGTCTATCTGGATGATATTCTCATCTACTCTCCAGATATTGACTCCCACTGGAGAGATGTTTGCAGAGTCTTCGACCTCTTACGGGCAAATTCCCTCTATGCAAAATTGGAGAAATGTGTGTTTGTGCAGGAGTCTTACCTTTCCTCGGCTATATCATGTCTGCCCAGGGATTGGCTATGGATCCTGCCAAACTACAGTCTGTGATGAACTGGCAGGAACCCCATTCTCTTAAAGCGGTGCAGCGCTTTATGGGGTTCATTAATTACTATCGCCAGTTCATTCCACACTTCTCAACTTTGGTAGCTCCCTTGGTTGCCCTCACCAAGAAGGGAGCAAATCCCAAATTGTGGTCTGAGGAGGTCTCCAAGGCCTTTCTCTCCCTTAAGTCACACTTCGCTAGCGCTCCCATCCTACATCACCCCGATGTAGATAAGCCATTTATAATGGAGGTGGATGCATCATCTGTTGGTACTGGAGCAGTCCTTTTGCCAAAAGGATGCTCAAGGTCGGAAGGATCCTTGCTTCTTCTTTTCTAAGACCTTCTCACCAGCAGAGAGGAATTATTCCATCGGGGACAGGGAGTTGCTAGCCATGAAGTTGGCCTTCTCGGAGTGGAGACATCTCTTGGAGGGAGCTTGTTTTCCCTTCCAAGTCTTCACAGATCACAAGAATTTGTTGTACCTGCAGACAGCCCAGCGGTTAAACACATATTTAAACACATATGTACATCATAAAACACACAAAACAATCATAAAATATAAATGAGTATATCACTTAAAACCAGTGCTCATACATGTAAAATCTAAAGACAGAGAAACACAATAAAAAAAAAAGGAGTTAAGTAAATGCATAACTTTTGCAAGCCAGGGAGTGCTTGAACCTATGGTGATAAGCCATTTATTCTTTGTTAGGACCCTGATACTAATGTTTTAAATCATTGAGCCTTGGGTGGATTTGATTGGATTGCTTTATTTGGTGGTAGTTTCACAAGAATCTGTGACATCAAAGAGATAATAGTGAGAAGAAGAAAAAAAAAAAACGAAAAAAGTCCCTGAGAATTTTTTTTTCTTTTGAAACCAACCATTGACCCCTTCGCCCCAAGCCTGTTTTTACCTTTCTGACAGGCCAATTTTTACAATTCTGATCACTGTCGATTTATGATGTCATAACTCTAGAATGCTTCATTGGATCACACTGATTCTGAGACTGTTTTCTCGTGACATATTGTACTTCATGACAGTGTCAAAATTTATTTGATATGACTTGCAATGATTTATGAAAAAAACTATAATTTGGCAAAAATGTTGCAATTTTGAAACTTTTAATTTTTAAATCAGAGAGTCATATTGCCCCAAATAGTTAATAAATATTCTACCATTCAAAATTTTGAGGTCACCCAGGCAATTTTGTTTTCCATGAAAACTCATACTTTCATTAATCAAATCAGTTGCCAAAAGAATTTAAAATCTAGTCCAGACATTGACAAGGTTCGGAAAAAAACCTTTTTATTTGAAATAATAATTTTTTCCTTCAAACTTTGCTTTCATCAAAGAATGCTCTTTTTGCAGCAATTACAGCATTGCAGACCTTTGGCATTCTCGCAGTTAATTTGCTGACGTAATTTCT
This sequence comes from Ranitomeya imitator, assembly GCF_032444005.1. NCBI lineage: Eukaryota > Metazoa > Chordata > Amphibia > Anura > Dendrobatidae > Ranitomeya > Ranitomeya imitator. Next base: position 283,523,804 of record NC_091286.1, read on the forward strand.
GGAGAAATTTCACCTCATGCATCCCGAAGCCACTCCCACAAGTTGGTTTGGCTTGATGGGCACTTTTTGGGTACCACACAGTCAAGCTGCTCCCACAACAGCTCAATTGGGTTGAGATCTGGTGACTGCGCTGGCCACTCTATTACAGATAGAATGCCAGCTGCCTGCTTCTTCCCTAAATAGTTCTTGCATAGTTTGGAGGTGTTCTTTTTGGGTCATTGTCCTGTTTTAGGATGAAATTGGCTCCAATCAAGCACTGTCCATAGGGTATGGCATGTCATTGCAAAATGGAGTGATAGCCTTCCTTATTAAAAATCCCTTTTACCTCGTACAAATCTCCCACTTTACCAGCACCAATGCAACCCCAGACCATCACATTACCTCTAACATGCTTGACAGATGGCGTCAGGCACTATTACAGTATCTTTTCAGTTGTTCTGCATCTCACAAATGTTCTTCTGTGTGATCCAAACACCTCAAACTTGGATTCGTCTGTCCATAACACTTTTTTCCAATCTTCCTCTGTCCAATGTCTGTGTTCTTTTGCCCATATTAATCTTTTCCTTTTATTAGCCAGTCTCACATATGGCTTTTTTCTTGCCACTCTGTCCTGAAGGCCAGCATCCAGGAGTCGACTATTCACTGTAGACGTTGGCACTGGCGTTTTGCGTGTACTATTTAATGAAGATGCCAGTTGAGGACCTGTGAGGCATCGATTTCTCAAACTACAGACCCTAATGTACTTGTCTTGTTGCTCTGTTGTGCAGCAGGGCCTCCCACTCCTCTTTCTACTCTATTTAGAACCTGTTTGTGCTCTCCTCTGAAGGGAGTAGTGCACACCATTATAGGAAATCTTCAGTTTCTAGGCAATTTCTCTTTATGGAATAGCCTTTATTTCTTTGAACAAGAATAGACTGTCGAGTTTCACATGAAAGTTCTTTTTTTCTGGCCATTTTGAGAGTTTAATGGAACCAACAAATGTAATGCTCCAGATTCTCAACTAGCTCAAAGGAAGGTCAGGTTTATAGGTTCTCTAATCAGCCAAACTGTTTTCAGCTGTGGTAACATACTTCACAAGGGTTTTCAATGGTATTCTAACCATCCATTAGCCTTCTTACACAGTTAGCATACACAAAGTACCATAAGAACACTGGATTGATGGTTGTTGGAAATGGGCCTCTATACACCTATGAACATATTGCATTACAAACCAGACATTTGCAGCTAGAATAGTCATTTACCACATTAACAAAGTATAGAGTGTATTACTGAATTATTTAATGTCAGCCTCATTGGAAAAAACTGTGCTTTTCTTTTAAAAATAAGGAAATTTCTAAGTGACCCTAAACTTTTACACGGTAGTGTAATATTTCCCACATGTCTACTTTACTTCAGCACAATTTTTGAAACATATATTTTTTTCTGTTAGAAAAGTATAAAGATTAAAAGTTGACCAGCAATTTCTCATTTTTACAACAAAATGGGCAAAATCATTTTTTAAGGACCACCTCACATTTGAAGTGACTTTGAGGGGCCTATATGACAGAAAATACTGAAAAGTAACACCATTCTAAAAACTGCACTCCTCAAGGTACTCAAAATCACAATCAAAAAGTTTATTAACCCTTCAGGTGTTTCACAGGAATTTTTGGAACGTGGAAGGAAAAAATAAACATTTACTTTTCTTTCACAAAAATTTTCATTTAGATCTAATTGTTTTTTTACTTTCACAAGGGTAACAGAAGAAAATGGACAATACAGTTTGTTGTGCAATTTATCCTGAGTATGCCGATACCCATATGTGGGGGAAATCTACTGTTTGGGCACATGGCAGGGCTCAGAAGGGAAGGTGCACTATTTCACTTTATGAATGTAAAATTTGCTTAGGGAACTTATCTAGATGTGTATTGAACACCTTGAACCCCCAGGTGCTTCACAGAAGTTTATAAATTAGAGTCGTGAAAATAAAAATAAAGCATATTTTTCCCAGATAAATCTTTTGTAGCTGAAAAGTTTGCATTTCCATAGGGGTAAAAGGAGAACTTTCACCATACAATTTGTTGTGCAATTTCTCCTGAGTTCACGGATACCCAATATGTGGAGGAAAACAACTGATTGGGTGCATGGCATGGCTTGGAATGATAGGAGCGCCATTTGAATATTTGAATGTAAAATTTTCTGGAATAATTAGCGGATGCCATGTTGCATTGGGAGAGCCCTTGATGTGCCTAAACAGTGGAAACCCCCTACAAGTGATTTTGGAAACTAAGCCCTTTTGGGAAATTAGCTAGATATGTATTGAACACTTTTAACCCATAGGTGCTTCAGAGAAGTTTATAACATAGAGCTGTGAAAATAAAAAATTACATTTTTCCCGCAAAAATATATTTTGCTCCAAATTTTGCATTTTCATAAGGGTAAAAAGAGAAATTGCTCCATACAATTTCTTGTGCAATTTATCCTGAGTGTGCAGAAGAAAACAACTGTTTGGGTGCACGGCAGTGCTTGGAAGAGAAAACCACATTTTTCACGCAAAAATCTTTTTTAGCTCCAAATTGTGTAACAGGGTAACAGGACAAAATGGACCACAAAAATTGTTTTGCAATTTCTCCTGTGTTCACCGATACCCAATATGTGGTCAAAAACTATTTTGGAGGTACAGTGCAAAGCTGGAGGGAAGTAGTGCCATATTACAGTGCAGATTTTGCTGCACTGGTTTGAGGGTGCCATGTTACATTGGCATAGCCCCTGACGTGCCATAACAGCAGAACCCCCAATAAGTGACACCATTTTACAAACTAAACCTCTCAATGAATTAATATAGGGTGCAGTGATTATATTAACATGACAAGTGTGCCCCAGAATTTTAAACCATTGGGCAATGAAGAAAAAATAATTTACATTTTTACCACCAAAATTTTGTGTTAGCCCCAAATTTTACATTTTCATACTGGGAAAACGGTAAAAATGGCTCCAAAATGTTTCCCACTATTTCTTCTGAATGTAGAAATACCCCATATGTGGCTGTACAGTACTATTTAGCCAAACGGAGAGAAACGGGAGGAACAGAATGCTATTTGCCTTCTTGAGCACAGATTTTCTTGGAATAGTTGGCAGACTCCAAATACAGAGTCCATAAGTGCTAGCAAAGCAGAATCCCCCCTCTATTGACCCCATTTTTAAAAATATACCCTTTGGGAATTTATCTACAGGTGCAGTGATGATTTTGACTTCATGGATGTTTTCCAGAAACAGGTAGCAGTGTGTTAGGTGTTAAGTTCCCACCGCTGCACAGGGGGACTCTCGAACCACCTCCGCTGCGGTCTCCCATTCTCCTCCAGCCGCAGTGGAGATGTCGGTACCAGGAACTGGCTCAGGCTGATACTCTGAGCTTGGTTACTCCGGCTTTTCCAGGCTCAGCCATTGTAGCCAGTACTGGTCTGCGGCGAACAGACGTCTCTGGGACTAAGTCCTGCTTTTTCCCTTCTGAGCATGCCCAAGGGAAGACCTCTCATTGGAGGTCGGGGGTCACACGCTCAGGTCCTGTAGCAGCTCCCATTAAACCACTAGGACCATGCGCTAGTATCAACCTATGTCATGAGCTTTTGCTACTTTGTGGTCATTTCTGCATGTGCTCAGGGTTGGCTGAAATAAGCTCCTAGAATGCCGCCACCTCTGGTGAGGAGTTTTGTGTGTGTAAATTCAGGGCTGGCGTATAGCCACTAGATTTCGGGCTTCACCGGAGAACAGTTGTTCGTGTGCTATGCTGACTGCATGACCACCGTTTGCTTTCTGCTCTGTTAGGTAGCTGTGATCCTCTGTGAGGTTAACAGGGCACAGCATTTACCTTTCTTAGCGATTCTCTGAAGTAACAGAGTTTGCTTGTACCGCCATATAGTGCCGCCAATTGCTAGCAGCAGGTTCTCACCTGCACGGTGGACCCCGGGTTGCGAATGCACCTATTACAACACATATATATACTTGGTGCATTCCGCCAACCCTAACCCAGTGGATGTTGCTGAATGGAAATGGCAAACTGCCTTTGCAGTGACCAGTACATAATGAACAAAAGCCAGCAATTCAGGAATTGTTTTTTGTTTCTGTTTTTTATATTGTTCTGCTTGTGGAAATATTCGTAAGGCAGCTTTACTCTTCGGATCAATACGATTACAGCAATGCACAATTTATATTTTTTTATGTTTTGCTGCTATTCCACAAAAAAACTGTTTTATAGAAAAAATAATTATTCTGAGGGCTATAACTTTTTCATTTTTATGCTGATGGAGTTCTATGATGGCTTGTTTTCTGCGAAAAAAGATGGCTTTTCAGCGGTACCATTTTTAATTACATTCATCTTTTTGAACGCGTTTTATTGCAGTTAATGTTCGGCGGTATGAGGATAAACCATTGTTTTTTGCCTCATTTTTTCATTTGTTTTTGTTACGGTGTTTACTGAAGGGGTTAACTAGTGGGGCAGTTTTATAGAACAGGTCTTTACGGATGCGGCAATACCAAATATGTGTATGTTTATTGTTTATTTTTTATTTATATAGATAAATGTATTTAATGGAAAAATATTTGATTCTTTTTTTTCTTTATTTGTAGATTTTGTAAATAATATTTTAACACCTTTTTGCCCCGTAACTCCCAGAGCTTTTTCCGTTTTTCCGTGTTCGTTTTTCACTCCCCTCCTTCCCAGAGCTATAACTTTTTTATTTTTCCATCAATATGGCTTTCTGAGGGCTTGTTTTTGCGGGACAAATTGTAATTTTGAACAACAATCCCACACTTGATTTTTGCTTGGCTTTTTTATTAGGTCCACTAAATTGCTAGGTTCGCTAAATGCTAAAATTGACCTGCCACTATGATTCCCCAGGTCATTATAAGTTCATAGACACCAAACATTTCTAGGTTCTCTTTTATATAAGTGGTGAAAAAAAATCCAAACGTTGTTTAAAAAAAATGCGCCATTTTCCAGTTCCCTGTAGCATTCCATTTTTTGTGATCTCAGGTTGGGTGAGGGCTTATATTTAGCATGCTAAGCTGACATTTTTAATAATACCATTTTGGTGCAGATCTTTTGATTGCCCATTATTGCATTTTTATGCAATGTCACAGCGACCAAAAAAAGTAGTTCTGGCGTTTTTACTTTTTTCTTGCTACACCGTTTAGCGATTAGGTTAATCCATTTTTTTATTGATAGATCGGGCGATTCTGAACTCGGCAATACCAAATATGTGTATGTTTGATTTTATTTTTATTGTTTTATTTTCAATGGGGCGAAAGGAGGATGGTTTGATCTTTATTTTTTTTTATTTTTTATGCTTTTAAAAACATTTTCATTTTACTTTTGGCATACTTCAATAGTTTTCATGGGAGACTAAAAGCTGCCACAACCCGATGGGCTCTGCTACATAGAGGTGATGATCAGATCGCCTCTATATAGTAGATTTACTCACTTGCTATGAGGGCTGACCACTGGGTGACACTCACAGCAAGTCAACACTGACAACAATAGAGGTCTCCAGGAGACCTTCGGTTGTCATACCAATGCACCAGTGGCCCGCGATAATGTGACGCGGGTCACCGGTGGGCGTTTTTCCAGCGCAAATGCTGGAAGCACTTGTTAAATGCGTTTATAGCGTTATTTAATGGGCTAATAGCTGCAGCTGGATCGCGATTCCACCCATGGCTATTCCGTGCACATGTCAGCTGTTCAAAACAGCTGAAATGTTCTTGAAAAGATGTGGGCTCAGGACCGGAACCAAAGGGAGGGAGTCCGTCATCGGCGTTCTATTACTCCCCATGTCAGAAAGGGGTTAATACATTTTTTTAACTTTTTTACATTGTCTAAATCTGGGCCATCCCAGTATAGTGTCAGATCGCTGATCTGATATTCTGCACTGCAGAGTATCACATCATCATCTGACAGGCAGAGAAGGATGTATGTCAGTGCGTGCTCTCATCAGGCGCTTACTAGCCACCTTCCCTGCAGGACCCATTAGGATCCTGCGGCCACCTTGGGGCTGGGGCTCTCCATGGAGGATTTCCGGACAATGCAATCGCATCATGTTGTCCTGATAGAAGTGCGCAGGAAACTCATTACCTGCATGATGCTCATCTATGCCGCAGTCACTACTGACAGAGGCATCAGATGGGTTAAATGCCTGTGATCAGTACTAGCACCAATCATGGGCATTGCTGCGGGGTGTCAGCTCTCACACAGAGCTGACACCTGCACATGATTGCCGCGATGCTCAGCATGAGGCTGCACAATCATGCCACCGTACATGTACTGCTCTTTACACAAACATTGGAGAATACTAGGAATTTTGATAAAAATGTAGAAAAGCTTTATTTGTCACAATAGAATAATCTGAAAAACACTGACAATGTAAATAGATGTGTTATACAAAAGACACCAAGAAAGCACACTGCACAAAAGTTACAACATATCATAACCGTTATCTGGGTGACGGGGGTCACCGATGCACGCATTTCCGGCCGGATGTTAAAAGGCATGAGCGGATAGCGATTCTGCCGGCGCCTATTGCAGGCACATGTCAGCCATTCAAACCAGCTGACATGTCCCAGCTTTGATGCAGGCTCACCGCCGGAGTCCACATCAAAGCATGGGGTTCTGCCATCGGACGTGCTATTCCGTCTGATGGCAGAAAGGGGTTAAGAGATCAATTCATCTTCAACTTGCTTAACTGTTCATACTAACATCATTTTGACTAGGGGTGCCCAAACTTTTACATGCCACTGTATGTTTCACTCCAAGGAGACCACAGAAGTGATACCACACTCATGATTAGCTATTACACTTTGCCTTGCTGAATCTGAAAATTCTGCTTTTTTTTGCAAAACCTGACCTCACAAGGAGTCTTTTTGTCTTAACTATTTCATTTTGCATGAAAATATAATTCTTATAAGTTATCTGTAGTTTAATATTAATATATATGTTGTCCAACATAGTGTATAGGAGGGATTTTTACAGTTAACATAGTGTTTTTAAACCCTGGTTATCATCTGCACTTTCCCCATGCTCCGTTGCTTATCATAATTAGGATATCCATTTTTCTTAAGATTTTAGGAAGTGGAAAACTTTTTAAGCCATCATTAAAAAGTTGGATATTAAGTGGACTACTGAAATTACTGAACATTGAAAAGTGAAGCACTGAATATTTTCTCTTGCAATAAGCACATGGTCTTTGTATTTACAGTTTCAATTAAATACAAAAAAGTAAAAGTAAAAATGCACAATATCATATAAAAAGTTTATACAGTCATCTTTATGCAAGAATATGATACCATAATAGACAAGAGGGATCTCAAATTTTGACAGAGACAGTGATTTTAGTTTTTCAACTATATGAAAGAAAAATTTAATCTGTCGAGTCTACAAATCCAACAACACATGCCTGATCATAGTGAATTTACTTGTTAGAGAGACATAAATCCTTACAAAGTGTTATCTAGCAATGTTGTCCTCTTCATCCGTAACTTTTATCATCCTTTACAGACCTTTCAATCCATGAAGAATCTGACTAAGGGTTCTTCAATAGGATTACTGACAAGAACATGAAGGTGAATCTCTGCACAATAGAGTATTTGAAAAGAATGGGAGTTATAAGCAATGTAATTTCACAATGTAATTTAAAATATTTAGCTACATGACATTTTTTATATTTTTATTTTCATTTTAGATCACTTAAAAAAATGTGTTTGATATTAAATTAATCTACAGTCAGATTCGTATTAATAGGGTTCACGCTTCAACTGTACAAAATATATGTATGAAAACTTTTTGCTTTAATGAAATCTTTGTTGTTATTGCACAAGCAGCAAAGTTTATCAGTAGGCTCCAATAACTTATTTATGAGTCAGTCAGTTAGAATTAGGGTACCGTCACACAGTGGCATTTTGATCGCTACGACGACACGATTTGTGACGTTCCAGCGATATATCCGTGACGTTCCAGTGATCTCGCTGTGTCTGACACGCTCCTGCGATCAGGGACCCCGCTGAGAATCGTACGTCATAGCAGATCGTTTGAAACTTTCTTTCGGCGTCTAGTGTCCCGCTGTGGCGGCATGATCGCATGGTGTAACAAAGGTGTGCACGATATTGTATACGATGTGCGCATAGTAACCAACGGCTTCTACATCGCACATACGTCATGAAATTATCGCTCCAGCGTCGTACATTGCAAAGTGTGACAGCAGTCTACGACGCTGGAGCGATATTGTTACGATGCTGGAGCGTCACAGATTGTGCCGTCGTAGCGATCAAAATGCCACTGTGTGACGGTACCCTTAGACCTTAGTGGTAATTGTTTGACCTTCAGGTCATGTTTACACGTTCAGTATTTGATCAGCATTAGAGATGAGTGGTGTTCGAGTTAAACTGTTCGCCAATTTCAAATTCGAGCTGTTTTGGGCGGTTTTCGAGTTATTCGACGAACTCGAACAATTTGCTTAAAATTCGGCTGATCGAGTTTCTGTTCGATAACTGTTCGTTCACCAAAAGCCTAACTTGATTTTCACATTAAAACTGTTTATCAATGTTAAGTCTTATTCCCCACCCACTGGATGTTTTTTTTTTAAAGGAGGCGTCTCCATGTGCCATCTTTTGCTATAAATATAAGACCCTGTATGGGTATGTGTATAGACCGTCCTGAGGAAGTGGGGTGATCACCAGAAATAAAGTCTATTCTCTATTACATCTGCTTGGACTATTCTGGTACATTATCCTGACAGGCGAGCAGCGCAGTCTGATGCCCCATTCTCTTCACCTAGCAAAGGATCATCACATTGGGGCTTTCAGCAGCCGCCGATGCTGAGTGCAGTGATTTTGTCTCACACAACCATAATAGGTGAGTGAATTTGTATTATCTCTCATGAATATTCCCTTTATCTTGGATAAGACCCTATGTGCGCTCTATATTCCTTCTAGCTACCCTATAAAGGAATCTAGTATATACCGGAGACCAGAACTGTACACAGTATTCTAAATGTGGTCGCACTAGTGACTTGTATAAAGGTAAAATTATGTTCTCCTCATGAGCATTTATGCCTCTTTTAATGCATCCCATTATTTTATTTGCCTTTGCAGCAGCTGCCTGACTCTGGCCACTAAATGTGAGTTTATGGTCCACCTGTACACCCAGGTATTTTTCAGTGACAGTTTTGCCCAGTGATTTACAATTATGCACATAAATATACATCTTATTTCTTCTGCCCAAGTGCATGACTTTACATTTATCCCCATTAAAGCTCATTTGCCATTTATCAGCCCAAGCTTTTAGTTCACTAAATTGTTCTGTAATATAAAATTGTCCTCCTCTGTATTGATTACCCTGCAGTTTAGTGTCATCTTCAAAAATTGAAATTCTACTCTATATGCCCCCAACAAGGTCATTAATAAATATGTTAAAAAAGCGGGCCCAATACTGACCCCTGTCGTACCCCACTGTTAACTGTGACCCAGTATGAGTGTGTTCTAATAATAACAACCCTTTGTTTCCTATCCCTGAGCCAGTTCTTCGCCCACTTGCACATATTTTCCCCTATTCCCATTGCTCTCATTTTATGTATCAACCTTTTGTGTGGCACCGCATCAAAAGCTTTTGAAAAGTCCATATACACTACGTCCACAGGGTTCCCTTGGTCCAGTCCGGAACTTACCACTTCATAGAAGTTTATCAGATTAGTTTGACAGGAACAGTCGCTAGTAAACCAATGTTAATATTGGGTCATGAGGTTATTCTTCTTCAGATACTCCAGTGTAACGTCTCTTAGCATACCCTCCAGGATTTTACCCACAGTAGAGGTTAAGCTTACTGGCCTGTAATTTCCGAGTTCAGTTTTTGTCCCCTTGTTGAATATTTGCACCACATTTGCTATACGCCAGTCCTGTGGTACAGACCCTGTTATTATGGAATCTTTAAAGATTAAAATTAATGGTCTATCTATGACAGTACTTAATTTCTGTAGTACTCGGGGATGTATCCCATCTGGGCCCGGGAGTTTGTCAACTTTATTGATTTTTAGATGCCGCCGTACTTCCTGCTGGGTTAAGCAGGTAACATTTAAACAGATCAGCCTGCAGGAGGCAGCCACTGAGATAAGCATGGCTGACAACAAACCTGCAGCACAGCTTTCCGCAACCTTAAAAGATACACATAAGAGTTATAAATCAGATCTGACATCAGATGTTGCTAGACAAACTGCATACATTGTTCATTCAAGCTCTTGGACATGATTAGCCAGGTGTACTTCCTTAGAAATTCCATATCAGATTAGCTATATCCTTCTTTTGAAAGTTTCTCTTAAAGATATTAAAACAAACTGTTTACAAATTAGAGATGAGCGGACCCTTGGATTTTGGAGTCTGACGGGTTCGGTAGAACTTTGTAAAAAACTTAGGTCCAGGTACCATAATGGTACCAGAATTTAGTCCAAACCCCAGAACCCATACAAGTGAGTCTGAACTTTCAGTGGTTTCCAACCTGTCATCTGTGTGACAGCGTGTGAGCCAGCAGCTGTGACCAGCAGTGAAAAGGTTACCGCCGGTCAGGTGTTGGCTAAATACTACTACTCTGATCTTATTTTAACTAACCAGATGAAAAAAAACAGACAGCTGTGGGCTGGTGTTATTATTCTAGGAAGAGGTCAATATCCATGAAGCTTCCCAGGCTATTAATATCAGCCCTCAGTTGTCTGCATAGACTTTACTGGTTATTAAAATGTGGGATCCCACCAAAACTGACGTTGGGTCCCCCTATTTTTAATAACAATTAAAAGCTATGAGGACAGCTTCAGGCTGATATTAATAGTCTGGGAAGGGCAATGGATATTTTCCCCCTCCCAGAATAATAACAGCGGTGCTGCAACCTTTCAACAATATTCAATTAAATGGACCAAATGGATTGCTGACTAATTGTTTACTATCAAATATCATAACTTTATTAATCAGAAAAAATGTTTATATATGCTTAGTGCATATGCAAATAAGTAACAACTGAGATGTTTACCCATTATAAAGTGCAAGGGATTGAAGTCAGAACTCCATTTTGTCCAGTTAATAGAATTTTTTTATTGAGTAGGAGATTCCTGTGTTTACATTTATAGCTGAATTATTAATATGGGACCATGCTACTTTGGTAATGAGCATGCTCCCACATAAACTATTTTCCAAATTTCCTGTGAATTTTTTAAAGGCCTTTCAAGAATCTTTATTAGACTTCCGGACTCGAACAGGTAACCGAACATACAGTAAGTAGTCCGTGTTAGGCGGTCTGTACAAATACCGAACTTTCCAGTTCGGTTTTGCTCATCCCTATTTGCAAATTCAGTTAATTCTAATTAATATTTTGGGATTCTACAGCCATTCTGACATGGATTTTTAAAATAAATACACCATCCTCATCAGTTCTTTGACATCTGTTTTAGAATGGATGGTGTTTATACTGTTAAATCTGGTGACAGATCCATGTCCTCAAAATCTAGATCCAAAATTGTTGTCTAAAGTATAAACAGGGTGATTATTGTAAATATATATCAGGTTTTAAAGATGAGAAGGCAGAGTAGACATTACATTTCAAATCAAATTGTCCAAATTTGTTTTATATCCATTGACATTTGTCAGAACATAAAAAATAAGTTGCTTTTCTTTTCAAATAATATCACCAATCCATTGAATGCATATTTTTCTTAACTGTGGACTAAACTTCTTTAAAAGTAATTCTAGAATAGAATTCATTCTATGACTTTAGGAGCAACTCCTTTCAATATGGGTTGTACCAGACAACTGTATGTTTTTCCTACTAATACGAATTCCTATCTGCAATAAGTAACATACATTTGTAATGGCCTAGGTGGAAGGTCAGGACCTTTGCAAGGTAATGATATCATTTAAATGCTATAATGATAAGCTAGCCTTATTGAAATGCTGTTTGACCTGCTGTTATCATTTATTTTCAGAAAGTCAAAGAAAATCCTTTCTTATATCAATGTACTTATTACTCTGTGGTTCCAAAATATACATTTACAACATAGCAGCATACCTTTCAATACAATATTTTGTGGTAAGCAAACTGTCATACAAAAAAACTTTAAACTTGTAGTAACTGAGAAAAGACCCCTTCAGATACACTGTAGACTGCATTTTCTAATTTTATTGTCTTTTCTTGGATGAAATAAAACTACAGCAGAATCTGAGACCATTTACATGAGAGGATGAGGGGCACTAAACAGCCATCAATCAGCGCCTGGTTGGCTAATCGGCAGTCATTTAATTACAAATTTATACAGTTTTACCATACTTCAAATGCGCACTAAATGATCTGTAATAGGGTCATTCAATAGGATCTTTCCAGATGTGGTAAAAAAATGCATGGTTGACTGCACGCAGTTTTTGCATTAGCAAACTTGATTTTACGGGCTGTTTTAGACTTCACTTAAAGTTGATTTGTCTATTTAATCAAAATGGATCATCAGTGGTAATGACTCTAAAGTACATTCAGAAAGAAAAGAGCCCTGTCAAAGATTGTTCATGAAAAAATGGCTGCTAGCTTTGTGTGCTTTTTGACCGCAACACAACGGAGTCACAATTGTGGTAACTCGAGAGATAAGCAAATATATTCATGTGAAACTGAGTTCTACTCAAAATTTTTACTAAAACCTCCATTCGCCTGAATGAGGATTTGTTTATTTTGTTTTCATTTTTCAAGAACCATACAAAAGCTTAAAAATAGAAAAAAAATACTTAATCTCACCTTTACTCTTACCTCCCCAGTTCTTCTGCCCCTCGTTATCATTCATCTGGTCCTCATCACATTAGATATACAGAGCTTACACCATAAAGGGCATTACATTTGTAGGGGAACACTTCTCTGCTAATTGAATTTACCGGAAAAATCCGCATGAACACGAAAATTCTATTTTTGTCTGATATGCCTATCTTTAGTGCCAACTGACCTTACCCAAGAGGTTTGTGTACACTGAGCAATGCTTGCAATATTTTAATATCATATTTACACAAGCTGACTTGGCTTCAGATGTGCCCTGAATGATCAGTCATAAATGGTTCAATGTGTGATGCATTAGCAAGGACAATGATCTTTTGAGCAGCACAAAAAGATCAATTCACCTGATGATTGAGGGTTCTGCTTGTTCACCGGAAGGTCATCAGCCTGTTTAGACAGCAAGCTCGTCATGAAATAAACATTCCTAAGAATTCTCATTCACAATAATCTTACAGTGTAAATTTGCTCATCATGGTGACAATAGCATTTCTAAATAAGTATGTACATGTAACACACATATATATATATATATATATATATATATATATATATATATATATATATACCCAAAGAGGAAATAGTGCTGCAAACAGATGATGATGTGATGAGAGGTTCAAAGGAGAGTGGAGGGAGTTATGTGTCAGCATATGTTTTAATGAAATACAATTTGAAGTGAGGAGAAAGCAAGTTCTCAATTTGCAAGTCCTAATTCTCATTTATACAGAGCTCCCCAAGAAAGAATTCAAATGAAACTCCCCATCAAGTGTTTCAGCATAAAGGGGCAAACAGAATCCCTTTGGACTCTGGACTCTATTCCAAAGCTATGTGTCCTTTTTTTGGCAGACACAATAAAATAGTAACATAGTAACATAGTAACATAGTTAGTAAGGCCGAAAAAAGACATTTGTCCATCCAGTTCAGCCTATATTCCATCATAATAAATAAATACCCAGATCTACGTCCTTCTACAGAACCTAATAATTGTATGATACAATATTGTTCTGCTCCAGGAAGACATCCAGGCCTCTCTTGAACCCCTCGACTGAGTTCGCCATCACCACCTCCTCAGGCAAGCAATTCCAGATTCTCACTGCCCTAACAGTAAAGAATCCTCTTCTATGTTGGTGGAAAAACCTTCTCTCCTCCAGACGCAAAGAATGCCCCCTTGTGCCCGTCACCTTCCTTGGTATAAACAGATCCTCAGCGAGATATTTGTATTGTCCCCTTATATACTTATACATGGTTATTAGATCGCCCCTCAGTCGTCTTTTTTCTAGACTAAATAATCCTAATTTCGCTAATCTATCTGGGTATTGTAGTTCTCCCATCCCCTTTATTAATTTTGTTGCCCTCCTTTGTACTCTCTCTAGTTCCATTATATCCTTCCTGAGCACCGGTGCCCAAAACTGGACACAGTACTCCATGTGCGGTCTAACTAGGGATTTGTACAGAGGCAGTATAATGCTCTCATCATGTGTATCCAGACCTCTTTTAATGCACCCCATGATCCTGTTTGCCTTGGCAGCTGCTGCCTGGCACTGGCTGCTCCAGGTAAGTTTATTATTAACTAGGATCCCCAAGTCCTTCTCCCTGTCAGATTTACCCAGTGGTTTCCCATTCAGTGTGTAATGGTGACATTGATTCCTTCTTCCCATGTGTATAACCTTACATTTATCATTGTTAAACCTCATCTGCCACCTTTCAGCCCAAGTTTCCAACTTATCCAGATCCATCTGTAGCAGAATACTATCTTCTCTTGTATTAACTGCTTTACATAGTTTTGTATCATCTGCAAATATCGATATTTTACTGTGTAAACCTTCTACCAGATCATTAATGAATATGTTGAAGAGAACAGGTCCCAATACTGACCCCTGCGGTACCCCACTGGTCACAGCGACCCAGTTAGAGACTATGGTACCCTATGTGTCATGCAGAAAGATTAAAATCTATAAGATGTTCACCCTCCTCACATAGAACATAAGTGACAAAGAGCTGACACTTTAGGCATAAGGGGAAACTGGTTACCAGTTAACGCTACGTGAGAAAAGATAATTAAAAGTAATTAAGGTAGGAATAGCTAACAATTCAACTTCGTTTTGACGACAGGACTCCTTCCAGTGTCCAGTCCAGGTAATCATACAGGAAAACTTTTCTTTAGGAACCAAATAACAAAAGGGTATGTGTTTACCAGAGAAGGAGAAATAGAAGTAGAAGGAGAAGTACGCTGTCCCAGGCACAGATTGTAGACACTCTTGATCTGGGGTCCAGATAGGAATATTGGGGTTTGTATCAATCCGATATTTATGAGCTATAGATAGATTTTTAGCATCGAAACAAAGGGATGAATGAGACGCATCCAAATAGAATCCCTCCAATTGAATAACTGTCTGATTGATGGAGTGAACCAGTTCTTGTTTGGTCTCTGGGTAATGGTAAAATCATGATTAAAAAATATTGTCAATTTCGAACGTCTCGGAAATTTAGAGATGAAGATATCTTGTATGTTACAGATTTCATAAAATCTGACGGGCTGAGAACATTCCACAAATCCGCCTCACATGAGGTAATCAAGGGGAGATGTGCAGGTGTAACATAGGAGTTAATAAAAGGCAAATGCCAAATACTGGCCCTTTCAGTCCTTGGAGGTGCTGCTAAATGTGGGTCCTGACCAT
The DNA here is from genome assembly GCF_032444005.1 of Ranitomeya imitator. NCBI lineage: Eukaryota > Metazoa > Chordata > Amphibia > Anura > Dendrobatidae > Ranitomeya > Ranitomeya imitator. The sequence continues at coordinate 283,539,290 of NC_091286.1, forward strand.
TTTCTTTCTGGAATACCTCCCTCCCTAAATCTGAAGCCATTGTAGTGATGTCAGGTTTAGTACTATTATTTTGTTTATCTTTTTATTTTATGTAATTCTACTTGCCTTGCTGTATTAGTAAAATCCTTTGTATTTTTTTTTTAAAAACACTGCCTATCTTTATTTATTAAATATATTCCAAGGTGTCTATACATATATATCTAAAAAGGAAAATGGACATGGAAAAGTTTGGTCACCCTTGGAGATTTGTGTGCTCAGATAACTTTAGCCTTTTAGGGTTATGGATTGTTCACTACTATTGTTAGGAAAGGCCAGGTGATGCAAATTTCCCAGTTTTATAAAAACCCAGCCTTCTCTAGCCTTGTGCCAAAAAACAGCAGCCATGTGTTTAATTAGGCAGCTACCTAGCAGTTTGAAAATAAAAATGGTGGAGGCCCACAAAGCAGGAAAAGGCTATAAGAACATAGCAAATTGTTTTAAGTTGCTCTTTTTTCAGTTTGAAGTGCAATTAAGAAATGGCAGTTAACAGGAACAGTAAAGGTAAAGATAAGGTCTGGAAGAGCCAATCAAAAATTTCAGTGAGCGGTGCTTGTAGGTTTGCTAGAGAAGCAAATCAGAACCCCTGCATGACTGCTAAAGACCTTCAGAAAGATTTAGCAGACTCTGAAGATGTGGTATACTATTCTTCTGTTCACAGACAATTGCACAAATATGGATTTCATGGAAGAGTCATCAGAAGAAAATCTCTGCTGTGTCCTCACCATAAAATTCTGCATCAGAAGTATGCAAATAAACATCTAAACAAGTCTGAAGCATTTTGGAAACAAGTCCTGTGAACCGAAGAGGTTAAAACAGAACTCTTTGGCTACAATGATCAAAGGTATGGGTGGAGTAAAAAGGGCACAGAATATCAGAAAAAGAACATCTCACCAGCTGGATGAATCATGCTTTGGGGTTGTGTTGCAGTGAAGGGCACGAGGAACATTTCATGGGTAGAGGGAAGAATGGATTCAATGAAATTTCAACATATCTTGACGCAAACATAACACCATCTGAAATAAAGCTGAAGTTTAAAAGAGGCTGTGTTAGACGTCGAGATTCTCCCACTGTGCGGGATAGATCCCAAGCATTGTCTTGTGCTGTGGTCTCCCATTCGGGTCCGGCTGCTGTGGTTGCTGCTCAGCACAGATGTCTTGCTCAGGCTCATGGTATATGTTTGTTTACTGCTGGCTCTCCTGCCAAGTCTATGATAACCAGTGATAGACTCCAGAGCGCAAGGCTGCACCTGCATAAGTCCGTGATGTGGCATCTTCTTATTGGTGGTCAGATGTTAACTGTTCTGGAGATGTGGATTGGCCCGTGGGCAATATCTTGACAAACTGGGCACAAGTGTTTGGGGTGGAGTCTAGCATATAAAAGGCTCTTAGCATTGCACGTGGGCGCGCTAGTGTCATTTATGTTTTGTGTGTGTGGGTGGCTACTGTCCCACTCTTTCTGCACATTTGTGTGTGTATATGTCTTAGCTCAGAGACTGTACAAGTTGGCAGGCAGGTTGCACACTTATGGGGTTTCGTACCCTTGGCTCAGCACCTGAGTTGCTGGTCTGCTACATGCTTAGGGTGCCCGTCAGGCAAAAATTCAGTAGTGTTAATCGTCGTTAATCGTCGGTCATAAATGTCCTGTTGATAGGGGGCAGCAGAGGGCTGCTTGTGATCAAAAGGTAGCAGTGGGGTCGTTATGCGTGACCCCCCGGCTTTGAGCTTTGTTTTTATGTTTCCCTTAAAAGCCTAACATGGACAGAAGAGAATCTAAATGGATTCCAAAGTTACGCTGTCTGCTCCAATATATTGAGTAGGTCCGTCGGGGCTCCATTAGGGTGTTCTATCTGAATCACGTTTATAAGAGATTTATGGCTATGCCTTGACAAAGTGTTCAGTGTTGAGCACTGGATAAGAGTATGTTCACATGTTGAGAATTTGCAGCATATTTTTCTGCACAAAACTGCATCTCTTGACAGGAATGATGCAAAGTACAACACACATTTTTTATGTGCTTTGATACGTTTTTTACTAACATTTTTTTTCTGTTCATTTGAATGGATGAAAAATGTTGTAAATGCACTGAAAGAATTGACACATTGCAGATTTTCAAAAACACATTGATGGTTATAATACACAAAGAAATAGTAAATAGCATATGTATGAGATTTCAGAAATCTCATTCTTTTTGCCAGAACTGTAAAACATAGCATTTTGTATGCACAAAAAAACACTGCAAATTATTGTGTGAACAAGTACTAAATGTTAAGTTGACATAGTCCAAACTAGCCTTAGCTTCAGTGTTTATTACTATGCAAAATATCAATAATACATTTTAAAACAGCTTGGAAGCCATTACATTTATTTTATTGTAAAAAAGTCAAAATCAAAAATTAAAACTTTTTCTTTAGTATTTCAGTATTTATGTTTACAACGTTCCTAAGTACAATTCTATACTTGCACTATTTTCTCAGAAATGAAGTAGTAAATATTACTATATAGCACTTGGTACACACTTTCAGTCTTCAGATCATGACCTCATGTTCTACATTACCTGCTTCTCTGAAATCTATTCCCCTTTTTGAACTTTATTCAGTGCTTTAATATATTGAACTTTGTATCAGATCTTCCATATCTTTTTCCGAGTAGCACTCTTTACAGTTCTTAAGACACTGTTGTCAAGCTTTGATTTTGGGAGTCTGAATGACTTTAATAGATTTGGAAGCTGTGTCAAATCATAAATGATTATATTTTATGCTTATGATAAAAAGTAGTCATCATTTCTGAGACTCATTCTTATGGATGCAGAAGGTTTTATTTTAAATAACATGCAATATGCTGTATATAACATACAACATTTTTAGTTTCTAACCAGGAAATACAACTTGCAAGATTAATCTTTAGCATGCAATTAGCAGTTGTGTTGAATTTGGCTATGCTAATTTTTAAGTCTAATTAAGTGTGTTAAATAAATAAATTTTCCCAAAATTTGGAGATTAAGGCAAATCTCAATATTGTTGGAACTGCTTTGTGTGAATCTAGCAAAATGAGGTGGGAGGGGCAGATATTTTTCTGGATTTTGATGGCCAGAAAGTTGATGAAATGCCAAAAGGCTCTTAAATTTATTTCTCCTCGGCCCTTCCCATACTTGTTCCACTGCCACCAGTTGTCCAGTCATCTAAAATGCTCCTCTTCATTCTTCTCCCTCTTGGTTTGAGTGTTACCACCAACTAAGCACCACACAAAAATATGTCACAGCATGTGTCACATTGCATGTGGGTAAATGAGGTGCAGTGCCCATCATTGACATCTGTCACATCCCACATAACCACATAGGGCATAGTCATCAGCAGCATCATCAGAAGACTCAGAGGGGGAATATAAAGGAAGAGTAGCCAACCAATGACTGGACAAGGGGTGGCTGTTGAACAACAGGGGCAGCACTTGCTGATAGATTCGAATTCCCTCCATTGAATTGAGTGAATCTGCAGGAATCAAATTTGGGGGAGTCACTCAACTCTGTTAAACTTTTCATTAAGTGTTGACATTTTCTATATGTCTTCTCTGATAGGCCTGGATGGGATGTTTATTTTCTCATCCTTTATCTAGTGAAGCCCAAATTGAAGAGGTCAAACATAAAGATGAGCGGATCTTGTAAAATTAGAATTTTCCAACTTTACTGAATTTTAACCCACAAATAGATTGGCAGTGAACACATTTGTGTGAATTTCAATAATGGAAAGCTTGGAATTGCTCATAAAATACATGTGTATGAGAGCAGAGGGAGAATCTATCTAACCATATGAGCTTACAGTTTACAAATGAGAGAGGACCCCACTGAACTTAAGAACTTACACACTACTATTAAGAGAGAGATAGATTACTCTTCAAGCCATAAGAGTTTATATTGTACAGGAGAGAGCGGATCCACTGATCATAAAAACTTACATTTTGCAGAAGAGCAAGACTTACCCAGTGACTGTGGAGAGGAAGATCATGCAGTTCTACAAACTGTGCTCCCCTGGGAATCGCAAATTTCTAATGGCCCAGTCATTGACCACCACTGTACAAGGTATGATAATATGCTAGATGTCATTGCTGTAGGGAATTGTGGGGATGACCAGCTGGTAATGCAAAATTATGTTAGCCTGCTTTCTGATGCCTCAACAGTATGGGAAATAATGCCAGACAAGATTTTATTTGTGAACTACGAATCGAGTCTCAAAATGTTTGAATTTGCATGAAACCATGAATTTCAGCAAATTAGTCCTAACTCAATCCTTCGCGAATCTTTAATTAAAGATGAGAAAAAAGTTGCTGGATGTTTTCATGGTCTAATGGACACAGGAAAGTGTGAATTAGTGTTTTATTAAGCAAAATAAATGTTTCTCAATGTGAAAGTGACAAAAGTGTTGCGATTAGATTCTTGAAAAACTGTAATCTGACAATGTATCACCAAACCTTTTAATTTTAGCATCTCATCTTTTGGTAAAATGGAATTAATCACTCCATCATATGTCTATTTGAACATTAAAATGTCAGCAATGAAGAGTGTGGTGTGCATTCTTTCTGAGATTAATAGTAAATATGTAGATTGTGAGCCCTCGCGGGCAGCGTCCTCTCTCCTCCTGTACCAGTTGTGACCTGTATTGTTCAAGATTATTGTACCTGTTTTTATTATGTATACCCCTCCTCACATGTAAAGCCCCATGGAATAAATGGCGCTATAATAATAATAAATAATAATATGTTTTTCTTTGGGACCATTAGGAGTCCACAAGTGATAAGACTCATATTCTTTGAGTTTACTAGAAAGATAAATGTAAGCCTTTTGACCTATACAAATGGTGAAATGCAGTCACTCATTCTGTCAGTGAGTCTGCTTGCATCAGATGGAATGAAATGTGATGTTTGACAGCTGTGATAAAGTTAGTGGGAAGCTTGCATTTGGAGAGGCATAATTTATCTAATATATAATTGCCTAGAATACTACTTCCTGCAATTTGTGCCAACTTCCTGTCCGGAGCTAATGTCCGGAGATAATGTCCGGAGCTAATGTCCGGAGCTAATGTCCGGAGATAAGTGACGTCAACAGTGTCCAGTGTCTGATTGGTTGCCGCCTGCTGCGAGCGACCAATCAGAAACGTGCCGTACTGTGACACACTCCACCCGCCATTTTGGTGTGATTTTTGAATTTTTACCTCACAGCAAGTTTCTACTGCGTGGAGGCGGGCCCAGTGACGTTGCTCTTCAAGCTCCTGCCGAATTTCGTCAAAAAAATGATAATACCATTTACCAAAACTATATATATTTAGTTGTGAAGTGGTTCAGTGACATTTTCACACCAATTTTGAACTTTTGTTTGGTGTTTTCTCCATATACTGCCTATTATTCACTGACTGTTATACTGAGAGACTGCCGTTTATTAACCTCTTCTTTGCCACATTGGGTATATTGCTCTATTATTTGCCACATAAGGACATTGTCCATTATTGCCCAGCAATTTCTCTGCAATATAAACTGCCTATTTATTAATATCTGCATTCCTGCAAAGAACTATTGCCTATTATTAACTGGGTATTTTCCTACTACCTGACATTGTTCTTAAGCAAAGAACCGTTGTTGTGGCATTTGCCACAACACGCAAAGTTGTCGTCTGATGTCTTTCATCCCTCCCCTCATAAGCATGTTCATGGATCCTGTGTAACTGTACCTTAAATAACAAGAATTGTCAAGAGCTGGTGAGTGCAGCCATTTTTTGTTCTTTCTTACTATTATTTATTAATTGTATTATTTTTACATTTGAATAAATAAAGTATATATGGATTCTAGACTCCCGATTCTTTAGAATCGGGCTGCCATCTAGTAAAAAATAAATGTTTAAAAAGTAAAGTAATAATAAAATAAACTTAAAAACTAAAATAATAAAAATGGTGACATAAGCACCGCTGAGTATGACAGACAGGCAGGTAACATCTCCATACAAATTTGTTAAATGAATACAAGGTTACACGTTTCAACATGGAACAGATGTCTTCCTCGGGCCAGGCATGTATCCTACATGCCTGGCCCGAGGAAGACATGCCTGGCCGAGAAAGACACCTGTTCAATTTTGAAATGTGTAGCCCTCTATTTGATAAATTCTTATGTAGATATTAACTGCTTGTCTATCATACTCAGCAGAACATTTTATAATTTATTTTTGAAACTATTTGTCTGATACATGGTAGTTACTGCACCACATCATCAACTGGGGCAGCTGCAGATTGTGTATTCAATCTTTGGCTTTTTAACAGGGCGTATATGCCCTATCAGCCTTCACCATGTCTACTATATTCATGATTTCTGCCTTTTTGTTTTCTTTATAGGTTAATACATTCTTAAAGAGCTTGAATTATCACATTTTCCATATGGCAGTGTGGTGGCTTAGGACAGATTTGTTGTCACTTATTTTAATGCCAAAATCAAGAAATAATCCACATTAAATTTCAATATAAGCCAGACTTAACTGTAAGTGTCATTAAAATGGATTCCTTAACAGAAAAGCATTATTTAAGGGAAAAAGAATGGATAGTCTGCTGCACATTCCATACACTTGGCCATGAACTCTTATATTGCAGAGTCTGTAACTTTTAAGGCAACAGGACTATATGTCATATAGTGGTATATATTTGGTGATCACATTTGGCACATACTGTATGTTGTGAGATATTCCCAGCAAAATGATGTAAAAATAATCTTAATTGTACTTCTCCTTGTGTTTGAGATTGATGCTGGAAAAACTATGTGGTATGTGTAAGGTCTATGAATTACCAAGTATGTGGCGTGGGGGTATCAGCTCTGTTACATAGTCCCGTGGGTTGAATAAAGACCTAGGTCCTTCGAGCTCAACCTTTAATATTGGATAATTCTAAAGTTAATAATATTAGGAAAGTTCAAATAAAACAATTTAAAGGGAATGCACTTTTAGAAAGTCCTCCTCATGGCTGTTATATAAAAAAAAGAAATCACTGTTTCTGGGTCCAGCACTAAGTCTCCGCCAGTGCTCCTAGTGTGAATTGGCTGCAGCGATGATGTCAAGTCAACAACACAGCAATCAGTCACTGAGCTCAGTGGCTCTATCTATGTTGATAGAACACTTTGCTTAGAGTCTCTAAGTTCACTTTTTGGCTGACACACTGTCGACATGACATTGACACTGAAGTCAATAACTGATACCAGTAGTAGAGGCAAAAACTCAGTGGTAGACCCGAATACAGTGAATGCAGTACATTTTGTATTTTTATAGCACACTATATCCAGGCATCGGGATTTTCAGAAAGAAGACAATCCCTTTAATTGATGGACTCTCATATATTATAAAACATGCTTATTTTAAAACCTAAATAATTGCCATTAAACATTTTTTTGCCATCTTTCACTGATTAAGGTTAATTTTGTTTCTTTCAATTAATAAAATGCAATGTTTCTATCCTGTACTTAAGATTCTTAACTATTCTTATAAAGGATATTAACTGCTGTGACATTCATGCCATCCTGCTATCATAATCTCTTATGATAATTTACAGTGCAGCTCATTACCATTAAGCTTTCCAGCATGTAAACTCAACTCTGTGCCAACAGATTCTTAAAAATGCGAGGCTCTGAACTTTAAAGCATTATTTAAAATGAAAATAACTATTCATTCACATTAAATGCAATCTAGTCTACAATATACTGTCGTAATTATTAACATAGCATGTAGCAATTATGGGAGATTTGCTATAAAATTGGAAAAGAACCTAGATTATATCAGGTTTCAATAGACATAATGATTGTATACAGTACATTTCTGCCACTGAGTAATAAGGTACCTACACCAATCTATAAAATGTCAATTGTTTTGATGCTTTGGCATCTGAACTGATGCTACATATAATAGTATGACTACACAAAGTAGTGATTATAGTTCTGATTATTTTGCTTATGTGGTATGACAGGGTTAGGGAATTAGCTCATCTAATATATAATTGCCTAGAATACTACTTCCTGCAATTTGTGACAACTTCCGTGGCTTTGTCCGGAGCTAATGTCCGGAGCTAATGTCCGGAGCTAATGTGCGGAGATAATGTCCGGAGATAATGTCCGGAGCTAATGTCCGGAGCTAATGTCCGGAGCTAATGTCCGGAGCTAAGTGACGTCAACAGTGTCCAGTGTCTGATTGGTTGCCGCCTGCTGCGAGCGACCAATCAGAAACGTGCCGTACTGTGACACACTCCGCCCGCCATTTTGGTGTGATTTTTGAATTTTTACCTCACAGCAAGTTTCTACTGCGTGGAGGCGGGCCCAGTGACATTGCTCTTCAAGCTCCTGCCGAATTTCGTCAAAAAATGATAATACCATTTACCAAAACTATATATATTTAGTTGTGAAGTGGTTCAGTGACATTTTCACACCAATTTTGAACTTTTGTTTGGTGTTTTCTCCATATACTGCCTATTATTTTTGTTCTTTCTTACTATTATTTATTAATTGTATTATTCTTACATTTGAATAAATAAAGTATATATGGATTCTAGACTCCCGATTCTTTAGAATCGGGCTGCCATCTAGTGAGTTCATAATTTCCTGGGCTGTAAGTGAGCTTCAGGCACTTCAAGGGAATGTTCACAACAGGCAGGTTTGGTACAACTGGCCACATCAGATTAGAATTTTTTACATACAACTACAAAACAAAATACAAAGGATACAAATAAATTAGGAACCAGGGGTCAGCCGACCGATAACGAGTCAAAGTCCTGACTCACTAAGTGGGGACCAGCCCATACCTACTAACCAAACAATTCCTTTTCTTACAGCAGCTTACCCAGGAACAGAGAGAACAATCTTATTGTGGACCCTATGGGCCAATTCATCAAAGCTTTCATGTCAGAATTCTGGCTTAAAAGCATTGAAGAGTTGCACATTAATCAAGAACATCTGACTCCAGAATAGACTCTCACCAACACCGGCATGAACAACACCAATCTTGATAAATCAAACCCTATGTGGCATTGCAGATGATTATTCAGTCATTACCAATGTTGTGCTTTCACACTCTTGTTAGCATGAGACTGACTCTACAACCCACACAAGTGGCTCAGGTAGTGCAGCTCATCCAGGATGGCACATCAATGCGAGCTGTGGCAAGAAGGTTTGCTGTGTCTGTCAGCGTAGTGTCCAGAGGCTGGAGGTGCTACCAGGAGACAGGCCAGTACACCAGGAGATGTGGAGGGGGTTGTAGGAAGGCAACAACCCAGCAGCAAGACTGCTACCTCAGCCTTTGTGCAAGGAGGAACAGGAGGAGCACTGCCAGAGCCCTGCAAAATGATCCCCAGCACGCCACAAATGTGCATGTGTCTGCACAAATGATTAGAAACAGACTCTATGAGGATGGTCTGAGTGACGTCCACAGATGGGGGTTGTGCTCACAGCCCAACACCATGCAGGACACTTGGCATTTGCCACAGAACACCAAGATTTTCTAATTCGCCACTGGCGCCCTGTGCTCTTCACAGATGAAAGCAGGTTCACACTGAGCACATGTGACAGACGTGACAGAGCCTGGAGACGCCATGGAGAGCGATCTGCTGCCTGCAACATCCTTCAGCATGACTGGTTTGGCAGTGGGTCAGTGATGGTGGGGGGTGGCCAGAGATAGCCTGACGACCATTAGGTACCGAGATGAGATCCTCAGACCCCTTGTGAAACCATATGCTGGTGCGGTTGGCCCTGGGTTCCTCCTAATGCAGGACAATGCCAGACCTCATGTGGCTGGAGTGTGTCAGCAGTTAATGAAAGATGAAGGCATTGAAGCTATGGACTGGCCCACCCATTCATCTGACCTGAATCCGATTGAACACATCTGGGGCATCATGTCTCGCACCATCCACCAATATCACGTTGCACCACAGACTGTCCAGGAGTTGGCAAATGCTTTAGTCCTGGTCTGGGAGGAGGTCCTTCAGGAGACCATCTGCCGCCTCATCAGGAGCATGCCCAGGAATTGTAGGGAGGTCATACAGCTATTTGGGGGCCACACACACTACTGAGCATAATTTCCTTGTTTTGAGGCATTTCCACTGAAGTTGGATCAGCCTGTAACTTAATTTTCCACTTTTGAGCATCATTCCAACTCCAGACCTCCATGGGATATTAGTTGTGATTTACTTTGATAATTTATATATTTTATTGCTCTGAACACATTCCACTATGTAATTAATAAAGATTTACAACTGGAATATTTCATTCATTGATATCTAAGATGTGGGATTTTAGTGTTCCCTTTAGTGCATTGCTTTTTGCTTATTTGAGGGTGTTCCCCTTCCATCTTTTGATGTGCGTCTTGTCTATTTAGCTTTCATCAGGCAGGAGTAAAACATAGCCAACCCTAGCTGATCTCGGCCCTCAAATATTTTGAGGACTGCTGGAACATAGCAAGGTGAATTACTAGTGATTGGGTTCACCTTGTCTTGGTGGGATGTCTTTTCAACTTTTTTTAAAATAAAAACTATGTCAACTAAGTAACTTTTGTATTTTATAAGTATTACTACAAATTATTTACCTACTGCAGGGTAACTATTGATTTATTTTATTCTAGGTTATATTTGTTAGTGAATTTACATTACAAAAAAACTGAACACATGCTCCCCCAATGATTTTATGATACAGTTAAAGCAATACATTTGTTCTATTGATAACATCAGTAAACTGCGCTGTCACTTTTGCAGTCAGCTGTAAGCACAGCACTCCTGATCCATATTTTCAACTGTTCGTGTAATTTTGGTTTATTCAGATCTCTAGCTAAATGCTATAAAAAAAATCATAAATTAACTGACTAGTGATTGCTACAACCTGAAATCATCTGCAGGGATCCAGGGAGATTCAGAAATTATTTCATATAAAGGACAGTTATTTTGAGTAGGTCGTGTTTGTTTTAAATTACTCATTTTTGTATTCTTATTTCCTATTTAACACTGAATTTTATTTCAGTTTTTCTGTACCTGTGAACAGTGCATTCTTGAAATTAAGATGACAATTGCACTCTTTTTAAGACTAGGTAATCTATTATTACAATATTCTAGCAGTTTTCTACTCTTGACATTGACACGTTTAAGGATATATATGTTATTTAGCTGCATGGACGTATGTACTGTACATAACTTATCTTTCCAAGCAAAAATTCCTTGGATCTTTAAAAAGAAGAAGACTATTTATGTGAATGTCATGGCCCCTCATAAATATTCATCCATAACCATAGGCAAGAGATACCTCAGGCTATATCTAACATTAGAATATACAGTATATCACAATCTCTCCTAGGGCAATTGTAAATGTATATAACTTGTGCACTGTGAATGTTTATACAATGTGTTTAGGACATTTTCCATCCCTTTAAATATGTTTTAATTGTATTTTCTATTTATGTCTGTTCCTTCTAATGTTCTGCTTAGCATGGTCAATAATTAATTTTATGAATACCTCCTAAAGCCCTCCACTGCTGGCCCAGTTGTACAGTTGATCTCTCCTCAACCTGTAATGGCTCTCCCTGATACATTTTCTGGAGAGAAATACCAGTTTTGGGGTATTCAGGGAGAGCTGTCAGTTAATTTTTACCCTGTACCCCCAGGTGTCAGGGGATGAGTTCCAGGGGGTGGGAATAATCATGTCCCTACTGCAAGGGAATACTTAGGGTACCGTCACACTATACGATTTACCTACGATCACGACCAGCGATACGACCTGGCCGTGATCGTAGGTAAGTCGTAGTGTGGTCGCTGGAGAGCTGTCACACAGACCGCTCTCCAGCGACCAATGCAGGACCGCGCTTAGTAACCCGATGTTTACCCTGGTTACCAGCGTAAAAAAAACCAAACAGTACATACTTACATTCCGGTGTCTGTCCCTTGCCGTCTACTTCCCGCACTCAGTGACTGCCGGCCGTAAAGTGAAAGCAGAGCAGAGCGGTGACGTCACCGCTGTGCTCTGCTTTCACTTTACGGCCGGCAGTCAGTGAGTGCGGGAAGCAGACGGCAAGGGACCTGACGGACACCGGAATGTAAGTATGTACTGTTTTTTTTTTTTTACATTTACGCTGGTAACCAGGGTAAACATCGGGTTACTAAGCGCGGCCCTGCGCTTAGTAACCCGATGTTTACCCTGGTTACAAGCGAACGCATCACTAGATCGGTGTCACACACACCGATCTAGCGATGACAGCGGGAGATCCAGCGACGAAAGAAAGTTCCAAACGATCTGCTACGACGTACGATTCGCAGCAGGATCCCTGATCGCTGCTTCGTGTCAGACACAGCGATATCGTATGGATATCGCTGGAACGTCACGAATCGTACCGTCGTAGCGATCGAAATGGCACTGTGTGACGGTACCCTTAGACCTGAGCAATTTCCTTGTCCCCTCAAGCCCCAGAACGGTCTTCTGTTGACTCTTTTTTTGACAGTATAGGTCTGATCTATGATGAACCTGACAGGAGCCAGGTCACTGAGGTTAAAAGCATGAACCTGGCACGGGGGGGTGGGGTGTCACAGATGATGACTATTGCAGTGGTCCACCGAAGTTCTGCAGAACAATTCAGCTCTCAGTTGCCAGCTCCACAAAAACCATTCCAAAACTTTTAAGGATACCCTTGTCCTTCAGGATGTTCCTTGTTCTCTGGTGGAGGCCATGAACCAGGTCATACAATTGGACACAGAATCTGTGAGAGACATGGTGAACAGTAGCTTGCCAATTATACTTCCCCAGAGCAGGTCCATTTACCCACCGTGGAGTCATTGGAGGTTAAAGTTGCCAGTCTTCGTGTTGCGGAGAAAAGACCTAGAAAACATCTTGGACTCTGTACTGTGGACTCTTTAGCAATTCTTGAGAAAATGTCCAAACTCGTCTTCAGTCTCGCAAACCCTCAGGAGAATGTCTGAGTCTGGGTGATAGTCAAAGAGGTCACCCAGACACCCAGGTACCTTTTACTTCCTCTGCACTGATAAATACGGTATTATTCTTCAAGAACCAGGTGTTATCAATATTGGTGTTCATTATCTCTGGGTCTGCTGCTAAATTTATTGATTAGGTATTGGTTATGGCGTTAGGGCTAGGCACAGTTAGTTTAGAAAGACCCATTTAGAAGACCCATTCACATCTTCGCCCTTGACAAGACACTGGTAACCCGGAATTATGTCAAGAGGATAACGGTGGATTTCAAGCTCCAAGCTCCAATTTCAAGCAGATTCACAATACTGTTATTGATAGGTTGGTTAGTGATGCATTGCCACAAGAAAATTATGATGATAGGGAATGGCAAATTTTGTCTAAAGAGAAAGATGATGATATGAAACTGTTACTGATAAGTAAGGTTGTTGTTAAGCCACCAAGTCAGGAGGACCAGGGTACGGTGGTGGATGACAAGATGTGAATGATTAAGTCACTGACCCAACCTTGGAATCTGGCATTTAGGCCAGCAGCACAGAGGGGGAGGGATCGGCAGCATAAAAGCAGGCAGGAAGAGACAGTGAGGTGATTAGAGGGAGACGGCGGGCAACTGTTTGACATAGCACAGACACTCATGAATTTCTCCATCAAAATTTAGGTATTCCCCAGTCTGGGACTTTTTTAAAGTTAGCTCGGGACAAAAAATGGTCATTTGCAACCTGTGCAAGATGCCTGACAATGAAGAGCCTAACCATCACCATCACTACCACCACCACAATGATCCGGCACATGTAAGTTAAGCAGCTGTCTCTGTGGGACAAACTCCTGGGACCATCATTGGTGGCAGCATTGCCAGCAGGTGACAGCACTGCCTCTTCCTGTGTGGTAGACGCTTGCCAGTCCTGAAGATGCCTCCCACCCTGCACCTGTCATTGCACATTATGATGCACCATCATCAGGCACTTCCAAATCCTTGTCCCAGGAAAGCATTCAGCTGTCCTTACCCCAGGCGTTGGAACAAAAGAGAAGATTTTCAGATACCCACCAACAGGCCCAAAGGCTAAACGAGCATCTTTCCAGGATGCTTACTGAAAGCCTTTATCATACTAAGGATTTCTGGCAACTCATGGCGGCAGCCATCCCTTGGTACTCGTTCTCCAGATGCCACTTTTTCTCCACCTTGTAAAAACATGTGTCCATGAACATCAACTGTGCCCTTAAAAAGATTGGTAACTAGGATTGTCTACTTAGCAAATTACATGTGGACAAGCGCTTGTGGCCAGGGACATAGAATCATAGAATGTTAGAGTTGGATGGGACCTCTTGGGTCATCTGGTCCAACCCCCTGCTCAAAGCAGGGACGTTACATTTATCTGATGGTACGCTAGGAAAACATTGTGGAGGCCATGGCATAGCAACATCCTGGCATGGCACATGTGCTCCTGATGCAGATGACTGCTGGCACTACTTCTAATAGGGCTCTTCTACATCACACATCAGTTCATATGCACATCCTCCTGCTTCTTCTCATCCTCCATGTCCGATGTGTTATCTCAGAGCACATTGTCCACATCACTTGGAAGCTGGAAGCTCTGCAGCACTGCCTACTGAAACTAATTTGTCTAGGAGACAAATCGCACACCTCAGCAGAACTTCTTAAAGGAATAACAGACCAGACTGATATGTAGCTTTTGCCACTGAACCTCCATCCACACATGGTGGTGTGTAATATGTAATATTGGGCATAACCTGATGGTGGCTATGATGCTCCGGAAGCTGACACACCTACCATGCTTAGCCCACATGATTAACTTGGTAGTTAAGCGGTTTCTGAAAACCTATCCAAGTTTGCCAGGGCTTCTGGTCAAGGTACGCCACATCAGTGCCCATATATGCAAGACAGCTACAGCTGCTGCTGTTATGGTAGTGCTGCAGCAGTGCATGCAAGTGAGAGCTCACTGACTGATATGCAATGTGACCACGCACTGGAACTCCACACTGCCCCTGCTGGCAAGGCTTTGTGAGCAGCAGACACCAGTTGTGGAATACCAGCTTCAGCCTACACACATATAAATTGAAGAGTGGGCATGAATGTCTAACATTTGTGAGGTTACCCAAAACTTTGAGGACTCCACAAAGATGGTGACTGGTGATGACGCCATTATCAGCGCAGTGATCCCACTTCTGTGCCTACTTAAACAATCACTGCTGGCAATTAAACATGAAGCTTTGCATGAGGACCATATGGAGACAGAGAAAGACATGAGACAGGTAGATACTACCCAGCCCAGCTTCATCTCATCTGCTCAGTGCATAATGGGTAACATTGAGGAAGTGGAGCATGAGGAAAAGGAGGCACAACAGGGCAGATGGTGCAAAATGGGCTAGTACCCACACAAGCTTCAACCTGTCTCTCCTACATGGATGAGCTGAGGAGGGGAATGAGAAGGAAAAAAGAGGAGGAGAAGATGGAGAGTAGTCATCATAGTGGAGTCAAGGAGGTATTGGCTGTAGGGAGCTTTGCACATATGGCAGAATTTATGTACTGCTGCATTTCCTGTGACCCTCACATTACGTTCATCTTGGCCAAAAGAGAGCACTGGTTGTTTACTCTGCTAGACCCACACTACAAGGAGAAATGTCTCATCTCTTCCTCAGGTGGTGAAGCCTTCTAAATTAGTGGTAATACCAAAATGCCATTGTGGAAAATATGTTGAAAAAATCCAATCAGATACTGCTAGTGGCAGAGAACCAGCTTCCTTGTCCAACCAAGGAGGAGAGGTAAGGGAGACACACATCAGGTACAGCAGACAGAGATACACTGTAAAAGGTCTGGGCCAATTTCATGACACCCTCCAAGCATTCATGCCCTGATGACTGGGTATATTTGACAAAAAGTGAACATATTTTAAAAGATGGTCATGGTCAAACAATACCTGGCCGACAAATCTAGCATTCTCCCTAATTCCCCTGCGACCTACAGCCAATGGGTCTCAAAGCTGCACACCTGGCACAAGCTGTCCTTCTATGCCTTGGAGGTGTTATGCAGCCCTGCAGCTAGCATCTTGTATGAGCAGGTTTTTAATGACATCAAGGGGGTCATAACAGACAGGTGCTTTCACCTGTCAACTGAATGTACTGCACTCTGATAACAATAAATAAATCCTGGATTAGACCTGTCTTTTCCACACCACCAGATGACAGCAGCATATAAAGTGCTTTTAATGTTCGATATTGGAATGAGACTCGTCAGTTGTTGCCTTCTGGGGTCAATGTCACGGGTGTCTCAGATACAACAGACACAAAGTGAAAGATTTATTGTAGTACCAAATAAACGTTTCAGTCCACCACACGGACCTTCATCAGTAACTACAAGTGAAAATAATAATACAAATAATAAAAAAAACCAAAATAAATACATAACAAAATAAAGTATATACATAGCATATAAAGGTTTAGGACAACGGCATCAGTATCATATGTACAGGTCTATAGATACAGTGACAGAATCGCCAGAGAGAACCATGTAGAATATCGAGGCATAATCATGTTCCGTGTATAGGAGTAGGAGGTACACAGGAAAATTTTAGAAAACCGTGTGACACGTACCGTACTGAGCTTTAAGTAGGGTCAAAGAGACCAAGGTGTCTTAGGCACACGTGTAAAGCAGCGTCTAAAGGGTCATAATAGATGTCATAAAAATAGTGCCCTATAGGTGGAGTGTAAAGGAAATATAACTTGCGTCATACCTAGTGCCAGAGCTCCGTAGGGAAAACTATGTAGGACCAATTACTGGGGGCAGAAAAGAGAGATGGGAAAGGTGAGCCTGCTGTCAGACTATGTGGAAGAAGTCGTGCTCCGCTGGAGGAAGAAGTTACCTGTTCCGGGTGAGATGAGCTGTGCCATGAGCTAGACGCGGTGTCCACCGCTGGTCTAGTCGTAAGAGTGAGAGACCGCTGTATAAAGGCAGGAGGAGGGGCTCATAGGCCAATAGGAAAGCGTGCGGCGAAACCGGAAGTGCGTCACGCTGCCATGACAACGCGGTAGCGCTGCGAGGCAGCTGCGTGTGTGCGTCGCACAGCAGGTCCGGCTGAAATGACAACATAGTGTAACAGTCCGGCAAAACAGAGTCACAGGGAGAAAGGTACCGCCTAGAGCAGGAGGATGAACGAGTTCTCACAGACAGGGGGAGGCGGTGCCTAAAGGAGAACCAGTGGTGGGTGGAGGATCTCCATAGTGTCTGCTGAGTCGAGCCACAGATAGAGGAGCAGAGTGAGGAATGTGACCATTTTCCAGTGCGTTAGATGAGTGACATGAGCGGACCTCAGTATAGCCGATTCTAATGATAAAGGAAAAAAAAAAAGAAGAAAAGGAGATAATTAGTACCTTACATACAAATACAATTGTATACAGATAAATATGCATATGTCTATCCGCATTCTAGCCATGTAAGGTGCGGGTGTAGAATTGGAGAGTAAAACATATAGAGATGGTGGTATGGCATAACGTTGTACAAGGAGGAGACTTAAAGTGGCATCTACCCAGTTGAATACCTAGAACCTATAGGTCTACCAAAATGAAAGGGGGAACCACATAGTATTACAAAAATGATGCCAAATCATACTCTCTATTAAGGCCCAGTGGATGAAGGGTCTCTAATGTATGGATCCAAAAGGCCTCCCTACGTTTTAGACGGGCCACTCGGTCACCACCCCGTCTGTTAGGAGGGATATGCTCAATGATTTGGAACTGTAGTTGTGAAACACTATGGCCTTGATTGCTGAAGTGTGACGGGATGGGTAATAGAAGGTTCTTGCACCGGATCGTGGATTTGTGTTTGGAGATGCGATCACGTATGGACCGCGTGGTTTCTCCCACGTAAAGGAGTCCGCAGGGACATTTGATCAGATATATGACCCATGATGAGGCACACGTGAAATACCCTGGGATACGGAATGTTTTGCCAGAACGAGGATGATGAAAGGAAGAGTCCTTGAGGACATTGTGGCATTGCGCACAGTTGAGGCATGGGAAAGTCCCTGTGCGGGGATTTTGTAGAAATTGTTGGCGAGGTGAGGCTTTACACGACCCCACGTCTGCCCTTACGAGAGAATCTTTCAGGTTCAATGGGTGTTTGAAACTGGGGAGAAATGGATTTTGGAATTCGGGTACCTGAGGATAAGCTTTAGATAGTAAATGCCAATTTTGGCGGATAGACCTGTGTAAGATATATGCGAATGGATGGTAAGTGTGTATAAATGGAATTCTGTTGGTGGCTCTGTTTGGACGTGGAGGAGAAGGTGTGACGGCCTGTTTTAGTACTGATGATGAGTAGCCCCGTTCAGAAAATTTAGTGGACATCTCCTGAAGACGAAGAGGCCTTAGGTCTCCGTCTGATACAATTTTGGACACCCGCTGAAACTGTGACTTGGGTACCGATTTCTTTGTAGCGGGAGGGTGGAAGCTTGTGAAATGTAACAGGCTATTCCGATCGGTGCTTTTGGTATACAAATCTGTGGAGATGGAACCGTCTGACTGGAGGATAACCATTGTGTCCAAGAAGTTTCTCCGTGAATTATCGTGGGACATAGTAAAGGAAATGCCCGGCCAGGCTGTATTGAGCCAGCCGAAGAAAGAGGCGAGGGACTCCAACGTACCCCCCCATATGCAGAAAACGTCATCGATATAGCATTTCCATAAGACCACGTTATCATTGAATAGAGGATGAGAATATATGTGGCTCTCCTCGAAGTCGGCCATATAGCAATTAGCATATGGGGGCGCTACGTTGGAGCCCATCGCGGTCCCACGGATCTGTAAGTAGAAGTCATCCTGAAACATGAAGAAATTTTTGGTTAGGATAATGGTTAGTAAATCGACACATAAATTGATTTGATCAGGTGAAAAATGGGACTTAGTAAGAAGCTTATGAACAGAGTTGATGCCCTCTATGTGAGGAATAGACGTATACAGGTCTTTAACATCCATGGTGACTAAAATTGACCCTGGAGGAATGGATCCCAGGTCTTTGAGGATTTTAAGGAAAGACCCTGTGTCTAAGATGTAAGATTTAGCTAATCGTGTCAGAGGAGTGAGAATTTTCTCAAGGTATACTGCCAGTGGGGAAAGAATGGAGTCGGTAGAGGCGACTATCGGTCTACCCGGCGGTTTTTCCAGGTTTTTGTGGATTTTAGGAATGGTATAGAATACTGGGGTAATCGGATGTGGATTGGTAAGAAAGTTGCTTGTTTTGGCATCAAGTACCCCTAACTCGGTATATTTGAGGATGGTGTCAGAAATAAGTTGCCGAGTGACCGGTGTGGGGTCACGTGGTAACTTGGTATAAATGGTAGGGTTATCCAATTGCCGTCTAATCTCAAGGAGGTAATCCGACTTATTCATGATGACCAGGGCACCTCCTTTATCCGCTGGTTTGATGATCAGGTTTTTATCGTTTTGTAGGCCATGTAAGGCCTGACGTTCAGTATTAGAGAGATTGGAGGTAAAGTGCAGTCTACCTCTTCTAATATCCTCACGTAATGACTTAAAGGCATCCTGTACGAAGCCTATAAATGACTCCATGGCATGTGAACCATGTGGGGGCCTAAAGTGGCTCTTGGTATATAAACCCAAACTACGAGAGGAAAGGGTATGATCCGATGTAGTGGGTGTGGGTAAAGGAGGGGCCGGCTCTGGTGAGGTGGCGAAAAAGGCCTTAAGTCTGAGGGATCGGAAAAACCGTTGTAAGTCCATTTCAAGGTCGAACGTGTGACACTGGTATGAGGGGCAGAAAGATAGTCCCTTCTGAAGGACCTTGTATTCAGCTATCCCAAGTAGTCTGTCCGAAATGTTTATTACCAGTGGATTAGTACCTGGGATCTCGTTATCCTCACATGGTCTGGATCCTTTCTTATGTCCGTGGCCCCGCCTCGTTGTCTTCTTCGAGGATAGCGTTGTTGTTGGCCTAAAAAACGTGGCGGAAGGGTGACCGAGGTACCTTGTTCCTGTTCCGAGCCCGATGTGGAGTAATCCAAGGAAGTACGAGGAGCCTGACGGGTTGGAATACGTCGAGAGAAGAACCTGTCTTGCCATCTATACACCTGCTGGCGTTCGTAGTCTTCCGTGTCCCTGTTGAATTTGATGCGCTTCCTTTCCTCCGTCTCACGACGATGTTTCTCAATGTTTTTAGATATTTGGTCTCTCAGGGTCGTGAGTTCCTTTCTGCAGGTGCTCGATAGTCGAATATCTTGGCACGTTCCACCTTTAACAGTGATTTCCTCAAAATTCCACCAAGGGAGATTAGGGGGAGAGATTTGGAACGGGAGCTCCGGCACTTCACCAACATCGAACTCCACTGTGCCACTCTCACCGAATACCTTAGAGCACAACGGATCCCTAGGGGTCTGCGGGTTCCATTACGTCCCACTCTGTTCCGAGATTGTCCTGAATATTGTACTATGTATGAACATATACTAAACAAATGTTCTTTTGACATTATCACCCTGACAATCGAGCACCTGCAGAAAGCGATCACCACAAGTTCCGAGGCCATCAAAACCATTGAGGCGCAGCTATCTTCATCAGGCCCTCCAGAGGAACTCACGACCCTGAGAGACCAAATATCTAAAAACATTGAGAAACATCGTCGTGAGACGGAGGAAAGGAAGCGCATCAAATTCAACAGGGACACGGAAGACTACGAACGCCAGCAGGTGTATAGATGGCAAGAAAGGTTCTTCTCTCGACGTATTCCAACCGGTCAGGCTCCTCGTACTTCCCTGGATAACTCCACATCGGGCTCGGAACAGGAACAAGGTACCTCGGTCACCCTTCCGCCACGTTTTTTAGGCCAACAACAACGCTATCCTCGAAGAAGACAACGAGGCGGGGCCACGGACATAAGAAAGGATCCAGACCATGTGAGGATAACGAGATCCCAGGTACTAACCCACTGGTAATAAACATTTCGGACAGACTACTTGGGATAGCTGAATACAAGGTCCTTCAGAAGGGACTATCTTTCTGCCCCTCATACCAGTGTCACACGTTCGACCTTGAAATGGACTTACAACGGTTTTTCCGATCCCTCAGACTTAAGGCCTTTTTCGCCACCTCACCAGAGCCGGCCCCTCCTTTACCCACACCCACTACATCGGATCATACCCTTTCCTCTCGTAGTTTGGGTTTATATACCAAGAGCCACTTTAGGCCCCCACATGGTTCACATGCCATGGAGTCATTTATAGGCTTCGTACAGGATGCCTTTAAGTCATTACGTGAGGATATTAGAAGAGGTAGACTGCACTTTACCTCCAATCTCTCTAATACTGAACGTCAGGCCTTACATGGCCTACAAAACGATAAAAACCTGATCATCAAACCAGCGGATAAAGGAGGTGCCCTGGTCATCATGAATAAGTCGGATTACCTCCTTGAGATTAGACGGCAATTGGATAACCCTACCATTTATACCAAGTTACCACGTGACCCCACACCGGTCACTCGGCAACTTATTTCTGACACCATCCTCAAATATACCGAGTTAGGGGTACTTGATGCCAAAACAAGCAACTTTCTTACCAATCCACATCCGATTATCCCAGTATTCTATACCATTCCTAAAATCCACAAAAACCTGGAAAAACCGCCGGGTAGACCGATAGTCGCCTCTACCGACTCCATTCTTTCCCCACTGGCAGTATAACTTGAGAAAATTCTCACTCCTCTGACACGATTAGCTAAATCTTTCATCTTAGACACAGGGTCTTTCCTTAAAATCCTCAAAGACCTGGGATCCATTCCTCCAGGGTCAATTTTAGTCACCATGGATGTTAAAGACCTGTATACGTCTATTCCTCACATAGAGGGCATCAACTCTGTTCATAAGCTTCTTACTAAGTCCCATTTTTCACCTGATCAAATCAATTTATGTGTCGATTTACTAACCATTATCCTAACCAAAAATTTCTTCATGTTTCAGGATGACTTCTACTTACAGATCCGTGGGACCGCGATGGGCTCCAACGTAGCGCCCCCATATGCTAATTGCTATATGACCGACTTCGAGGAGAGCCACATATATTCTTATCCTCTATTCAATGATAACGTGGTCTTATGGAAACGCTATATCGATGACGTTTTCTGCATATGGGGGGGTACGTTGGAGTCCCTCGCCTCTTTCTTCGGCTGGCTCAATACAGCCTGGCCGGGCATTTCCTTTACTATGTCCCACGATAATTCACGGAGAAACTTCTTGGACACAATGGTTATCCTCCAGTCAGACGGTTCCATCTCCACAGATTTGTATACCAAAAGCACCGATCGGAATAGCCTGTTACATTTCACAAGCTTCCACCCTCCCGCTACAAAGAAATCGGTACCCAAGTCACAGTTTCAGCGGGTGTCCAAAATTGTATCAGACAGAGACCTAAGGCCTCTTCGTCTTCAGGAGATGTCCACTAAATTTTCTGAACGGGGCTACCCATCATCAGTACTAAAACAGGCCGTCACACCTTCTCCTCCACGTCCAAACAGAGCCACCAACAGAATTCCATTTATACACACTTACCATCCATTCGCATATATCTTACACAGGTCTATCCGCCAAAATTGGCATTTACTATCTAAAGCTTATCCTCAGGTACCCGAATTCCAAAATCCATTTCTCCCCAGTTTCAAACGCCCATTGAACCTGAAAGATTCTCTTGTAAGGGCAGACGTGGGGTCGTGTAAAGCCTCACCTCGCCAACAATTTCTACAAAATCCCCGCACGGGGACTTTCCCATGCCTCAACTGTGCGCAATGCCACAATGTCCTCAAGGGCTCTTCCTTTCATCATCCTCGTTCTGGCAAAACATTCCGTATCCCAGGGTATTTCACGTGTGCCTCATCATGGGTCATATATCTGATCAAATGTCCCTGCGGACTCCTTTAAGTGGGAGAAACCACGCAGTCCATACGTGATCGCATCTCCAAACACAAATCCACGATCCGGTGCAAGAACCTTCTATTACCCATCCCGTCACACTTCAGCAATCAAGGCCATAGTGTTTCACAACTACAGTTCCAAATCATTGAGCATATCCCTCCTAACAGACGGGGTGGTGACCGAGTGGCCCGTCTAAAACGTAGGGAGGCCTTTTGGATCCATACATTAGAGACCCTTCATCCACTGGGCCTTAATAGAGAGTATGATTTGGCATCATTTTTGTAATACTATGTGGTTTCCCCCTTTCATTTTGGTAGACCTATAGGTTCTAGGTATTCAACTGGGTAGATGCCACTTTAAGTCTCCTCCTTGTACAACGTTATGCCATACCACCATCTCTATATGTTTTACTCTCCAATTCTACACCCGCACCTTACATGGCTAGAATGCATATAGACATATGCATATTTATCTGTATACAATTGTATTTGTATGTAAGGTACTAATTATCTCCTTTTCTTCTTTTTTTTTTTTCCTTTATCATTAGAATCGGCTATACTGAGGTCCGCTCATGTCACTCATCTAACGCACTGGAAAATGGTCACATTCCTCACTCTGCTCCTCTATCTGTGGCTCGACTCAGCAGACACTATGGAGATCCTCCACCCACCACTGGTTCTCCTTTAGGCACCGCCTCCCCCTGTCTGTGAGAACTCGTTCATCCTCCTGCTCTAGGCGGTACCTTTCTCCCTGTGACTCTGTTTTGCCGGACTGTTGCACTATGTTGTTATTTCCGCCGGACCTGCTGTGCGACGCACACACGCCGCTGCCTCACAGCGCTACCGCGTTGTCATGGCAGCGTGACGCACTTCCGGTTTCGCCGCACGCTTTCCTATTGGACTATGAGTCCCTCCTCCTGCCTTTATACAGCAGTCTCTCACTCTTACGACTAGACCAGCGGTGGACACCGCGTCTAGCTCATGGCACAGCTCATCTCACCCGGAACAGGTAACTTCTTCCTCCAGCGGAGCACGACTTCTTCCACATAGTCTGACAGCAGGCTCACCTTTCCCATCTCTCTTTTCTGCCCTCAGTAATTGGTCCTACATAGTTTTCCATACGGAGCTCTGGCACTAGGTATGACGCAAGTTATATTTCCTTTACACTCCACCTATAGGGCACTATTTTTATGACATCTATTATGACCCTTTAGACGCTGCTTTACACGTGTGCCTAAGACACCTTGGTCTCTTTGACCCTACTTAAAGCTCAGTACGGTACGTGTCACACGGTTTTCTAAAATTTTCCTGTGTACCTCCTACTCCTATACACGGAACATGATTATGCCTCGATATTCTACATGGTTCTCTCTGGCGATTCTGTCACTGTATCTATAGACCTGTACATATGATACTGATGCCGTTGTCCTAAACCTTTATATGCTATGTATATACTTTATTTTGTTATGTATTTATTTTGTTTTTTTTATTATTTGTATTATTATTTTCACTTGTAGTTACTGATGAAGGTTCGTGTGGTGGACCGAAACGTTTATTTGGTACTACAATAAATCTTTCACTTTGGGCATCAAGTTGAGTGCTAGGTTCTTTTGTATATTACACTAAGGTGTGGGAACCTACCTTAGCACCATCCTCACAGTAGTGCAAACGGTTTTTTCTACTAGATACAACAGACAGTCACTCTACATCTGGCTGCAGAAGGTCAATGCCTTCTTAATTCTTCTGACATTTGGACTCAGTGGCAACCTCCCTTGGCTCTAATTGACTCACCTGGACCTGGGCCTTTATAAACTCCCAGTCTGCTTCAGATTGCCTCCGCTGATATTCACATTTTCCCATTGTGAAGGCTTGGAGCTATAGCAGTTGGATTACTTAATTTCTAGTGCTGTTGGAAGAAGTTTGGACTTACCTCTCTGAGTCTGCTCAATATAAGTTGCTTTCCCCTATTGTCTCCCTTCTCTTTAGAGTACAGTGGGGACTGACCAGTGCTCATCCCCCCACTTCCTTATTCAGGGCCTAGCTCTAGGGATATACAGGGCTAAGGTTCCTGCTCGGCAATTGGTATGGAACCAATATAAGGACGTTAGGGGAGGCAGGGTGCTATTAGATCTGCCATTCCCCCTTTCCCTAGCATTTAGGTTTCTTTCCCCTCTTCCCGTCATGTTGCACTTAGTCTTCTCACACTGCGCATGACAGTCTAAGGATGACTGGTTGACACTACTTATAATTTTTCCTGGGCTTTGCACTTTGTGCAAAGTCTTTATGAGTGTAGAACTACCATTACAATAACTTTACTTTCTTATTTTTTTTAAGAGGCACTCCAGTTGATGCCTTTAAGGGTGTATGGATGATCCTGCTTGTAACTATTTTCAGGCATTTCAATGTGTGCAGAGCTTTTAAGAGTGTAGGAGTAACACAACTACACTTTGTTCACAATATTTAAATGAGGCACTACAATTGGTGCCATAAATTGTGTATGGATGACCCTGCTTTTAACTTTTGGCAGGATTTGCACTTAGTGCATAGCCTTTATAAGTCTAGTAGAACCACTACATGACAATTTGAACATAATGTGTATGAGGTCCTCCTTTATGCCTAATCCAAGGTGTATCTGAGTCCCTCTGAGTCTCTAATTGTTGGCACTCCTGACTTCCTTCATAAATTACAATGAAATTTTACTTTTTTAATAAAAAACATTTTTTTTCTTATGTTATATTTTAAAAAAATCGTTTTTTTTATTTTTTCTTTATATACAAGTCATTATACAGGAAAACAAAGTGTGACATCATTGTTCTCAGGAGCAATCTGGGAGTCAGAGATGCTTCCATAGGTCTTCCCCAAGCTGAAAAAAGTGCTGAATGGATGGAGAACAATCATTTCAACATTTTCACTACCCCCCAGACGTCCTTGTAAGGTCTGCAAATATCTCTGCCTACCCCTGATGATGTCCTGTTATAAAAAGCATGATTGAGAAGTGACATCAGTCTCAAAGGCTACTGCCACTCTACATCTTCAGTTGCCACAAGCCATCATCAGGAGCAGTGATAGAAGAATTGTGAGTGACAGCAGCACCACCCTACTGCCTTTGAAATTAAAAGTCACCAAAAGTGATTGAAGTTTGATGAGTGATACCAGCGTTGTCCAAAGTTGACGTGCGGTATTTCTGTTGCTCACTCTGGCCTCTGAAGATGCTGGTGGCTGGGACCAGGGCCGCCATCAGGGCATTACGGCCGTGACTGGCGTATGGGGCCCGGTGGGCAGAGGGGGCCTGCATTGGGCCCCGTCTCATCTGCTCACCGGACCCCTACCGGCAGCCGCAGGCTAAACCGGGCCCTTAGCGGCGCTGCAGCTGTTTAATGCTATTGACGTGCGGGCGCGTGCCCGCACGCCAATAGTTAACAGCCGCCAGCCAATCTGAGGCTGGCAGCTGCCGTCAGCTGCAGCATGCATGTCGCCGGCGTCTGACATCATTGTCAGTCACCGGCAAGTGGAGAGAGCTTCGCCCGCCACAGGAGCGCGGTAAGGTGAGAAGAACTTTTTTTTTTTATTGAGAGCGGCGATCCGGGGAGCCCAGGACAGAATGCTGGACACAGGGGCAGAACGCTGGACACAGACGCAGAACGCTGGACACAGAGGGAGAACTCTGGACACAGGGGCAGAAAGTTGGACACAGGGGCAGAACGCTGGACACAGGGGCAGAAAGCTAGACACAGGGGCAGAACGCTGGACACAGGGGCAGAAAGCTGGACACAGGGGCAGAAAGCTGGACACGGGCAGAACGCTGCACACAGGGGCAGAAAGCTGGACACAGGGTCAGAACGCTGGACACAGGGGCAGAAAGCTGGACACAGGGGCAGAACGCTGGACACAGGGGCAGAACGCTGGACACAGGGGCAGAACGCTGGACACAGGGGCAGAACGCTGGACACAGGGGCAGAATGCTGGACACAGGGGCAGAAAGCTGAACACAGGGGCAGAACGCTGGACATAGAGGCAGAAAGCTGGACACAGAGGCAGAACGCTGGACACAGGGGCTGAATGCTGGACACAGGGGTAGAATGCTGGACACAGGGGCAGAACGCTGGACACTGGGGCAGAACGCTGGACACAGGGGCAGAAAGCTGGACACAGGGACAGAACGCTGGACACAGGGGCAGAACGCTGGACACAGGGGCAGAATGCTGGGCACAGAGGCAGAAAGCTGGACACAGGGGCAGAATCGAGATACGGGGCATGATTGGAGACATGGCGGCATGACTGGAGACACTGGGGCATGACTGGAGACAGATGGGACAGGATTGGAAACAGATGGGGCAGGATTGGAAACAGATGGGGCAGGATTGGAAACAGATGGGGCAGAATGGAGACACAGGGGGCATGATTGCAGACATGGGGGCATGATTGGAGATGGGGCAGAATGGAGATACGGGCATGATTGGAAACACTGGGAGCAGGATTGGAGACAGATGGGGCAGGATCATGGGGCAAGATGGATACGATGGAGACAGATGGGGCAGGATGGGGAGATCATATGGGGTAGAATGGATACTCATGAGGGCAGGATGGGAGAACATATGGCTGATGCTAGGAATGAGACACACAGGGGCCAGGATGGGGAATATTATTACCATAGGGGCTAATTAAGGGATATTATTACTGCAGTGATGTATTTATTTTATTTTTTGAGTATACTGTTTTAAATGGGGGGGCGGTCCTGTTACTGTGTAGAGTGATACTATGTTGCCTTCTTCATGTGGTGTAATGTAGAATTTGGGAAAATTGAGTAATGTGTTCTGCAAGCGGAAATCGAGATAATGATGTTATTTCCTGCAGAGACGAGTCCTGGCTGCATGAAGTGATGGCGGTCTGTGCTGGATGAAAGATGAAAAACAAAGATGAAGGACTTCACCTAGAGGCGTCACTGGTGAGTCAGTGTGTTACCTATACACTGACACTATACACTGTATACTATATACAGCGGTCCTGTGTATAATGTCACCAGTGATCACTGTATTACCTATACACTATATGCAGAGCTTCTGTGTATAATGTCACTGGTGATCACTGTATTACCTGTACACAGACACTGCATACTAAGTACAGGTCTCCTGTGCATAATGGCACTGATGGTGATAGTATTGTGGGTTTTTTTATTACTGATTAGTATTTTAGTATTCAGTTACTATGTGGTGGTAATATGTGGTCTGGTCATGATGTTGTGGTATTTTTTCCTTGTATTTGATATTATTTGATCACTGTGGTGGTAATATGTCATCTGGTCATAGTGCTGTGGTATTTGTTCCTTGTATGTAATATTATTGGTCATTTTAAAAATTGAAAAATAAATAAAAATATACCTAAATTGTATTGCATATTTTAACAAATTTTTAATAGGTTACAGTAGAGTAGGGCCTGGCCAAAAGTGTCTACCTTGTCATTTTGGTGGCTTAAAAAATCTTTTGGTCAAAACAAAAGCTGCCAGCTATATGTGTGATCTGGTGATGGGAACTGTCAGTGTGTGATAGGTGAGGAGTGGAGATTTTCCAAGAGAGAGCGGTGCGACTGTGGACAGTTCGTGGGGTGGAGCGTGGAGGCGGGGCTGGGGTGGAGCCTGGGCGGAGTCTCAAGGGGGCCCCAAAAATTTTGCCAGTATGGGGCCCCAAAATTTCTAGTGGCAGCCCTGGCTGGGACAGAAGAAGTATGACGGCAGTCATTGATGATGTGGTCATTTATCCATCACTCCCCAAAACAGGACATAATCAGGGAACGACGGTGACAGAAGTTGTGGTAAGTGACTGCAGTGCCGCCCCCTGTTGACTACCTAATTCATGGGGGGTGAGAGAAGAAGCTGGGAAATAACTGAAGAGCCATCCTCCTCTGATATTTGTCATATACCTGTATAATGTGCATAAATAATAAATGTTCCTTATGACATAAACCAAAAATCTTCTTTACATTTTTTTGTGTTACATTTCTGATTAAAATGTAGCGACCTGTGCAAATTTACAATATCATATTCCCAAAAAGTATGCAAATGTTCCCTAATCTTGAAAAAAAAAAGAAAATAAAACATCCAATAAATGTATTCCGTAAAAAAAAGGGCAATGAAACATAACAAAGTGACAGAAGGACAGTGTTAGATATTATATTGCCATTGTTCATGGTCAAGAAGATTTATCACATTCAGGGATGGAAGCAGATGGAATTCATTTTTCCTCAGCTTAGTTTTAAGTGTCCTTGAATTGCACAGTTAATTTCTGCCTAAAGTTGATCCCTAATTTATTTCATTTTTATACACTTTCTATTAGCCATAAAATAGAACATTACTCTCTACTCATTGCAGATATTTTTTTTTTTTAGTTTTCATAAAGCCACAACGTATTATATTTTTATCCAAAGGTTTTTTTATTTTTTTTGTGAGTCCGTATCCTTATGGTAAAACTAAAAACATTTTTTATGCTTTACTTCTAAAGAAAAACAAATATTTTTTTTGGTTTCCCTCAAAGCTTTTATGATTTTTTGTCTATTAAAACTTACTTTTGTGTCAGACAAGATGCATTTTTTTGGTACAATTTTGAGGTACATGTGACGTTTTGATCATTCTTTACATTTCTTTTTAGGTGGTTAGATGACCTAAAGTTGTAATTCTGACATTTTTCTTTTTGATGATCACTATGTAAGATAAATAACAAAGTTTTCATAGTTCCCAGTCTTACAGTGCAAAAATATCCATTAAGTTAATTTTTTTAAATGCAAAAATGTAAAATGTTGGGATGCTTTTAAATTTGTAAATATTATATTGTGAAAATACAAAAACACACAAGCGCTACCTGACCATGCAGCAGAAAGCCACCACTAGAATCCCCTCAGCTGGTAAGGTCAAAAAGGGGTAGTTGTCACCTTATAGAAAAATAGACAAGTGTTAAATAGACTGACCGGTCTCCTGGGGAGAATATCACAGCGCAAACTAAGTGGGTCCAATCTACAAATAATATATAGAGACTGGTAGCCGTCCAGTAAGACAAATACTAGCTCCAGATGGCACTCCA
Organism: Ranitomeya imitator; assembly: GCF_032444005.1. Lineage (NCBI taxonomy): Eukaryota > Metazoa > Chordata > Amphibia > Anura > Dendrobatidae > Ranitomeya > Ranitomeya imitator. The sequence continues at coordinate 283,569,285 of NC_091286.1, forward strand.
AGAGAGAATAGCAAAAAAAAAAAAACAAGCTCCCTGAGCGTGTGACGTCACACTAACTACGGGGCAGCACAAGAGCCAGGAAACTGGCCAACATGTTTCAAAGGCAGAGCTGCCTTCTTCCTCAGGAGCTTGCTGGTTTTACTTTCACTTTCACAGGCATCCAGGGAAAGAGGGCGGCCGAAGCTTAACCTGGCTCTGTCTGATTAATTGCTGTCCTGCTCTACTGCAATCTGCATCTGCAACTCACAGCAATATATCTGAAGATCTGCCAGCTCACACATGACGCTCTCCACTGAAAGGTAAAGGCTCCACTGCCTGTCTTACTATAAAGGAGATCTGTGTGTAAGTAGTGTTGGTACCATCTGGGGCTAGGAATTTATTTATTTACTGGAAGGCCACTAGATTACTTTATACATTTTTTGTCTATCAAATCTACTTAGCTTGTTTTTTTGGTTTTTTTTTGCTATTCTCTCTTGGAGTGCCATCTGGGGCTAGTATTTGTCTTAGGCCGGAGTCACACATGCGAGAAACACGTCCGTGTCTCGCATGTGAAAAGCAAGCTCTGGCGCCAGCACTCCAGAGCAGAGCGTGCGGCCGCATAGCAACGCATGGAGCTGCACGCTCCGCTCTGGAGTGCCGGCGCCAGAGCTTGCTTTTCACATGCGAGACACGGACGTGTTTCTCGCATGTGTGACTCTGGCCTTACTGGACGGCTACCAGTCTCTATATATTCTTTGTTCATTGGCCCCACTTAGTTTGCTCTGTGATATTCTCCCCTGGAGCGCGGTCAGTCTATTTAACACTTGTATATATTACATTGTTTTTCAAAACTGTTTTTTAATCTCTTAGTGGACTTGTGGCAACATTACTTCCACATACTGCAATTTTAGCTATTACACTTTGCCTATGATGACTTTATTTATTAATATTTAAATCAAAGTCATTAATTTTTCACTCTATTTTTTAGTTTTCCAAGGGAATTTGAGCCTGGAGTCAATTGTACTATACACTGATATGCCATAGTCCAAATAGTTTAAAGCCAATAGATGGCTGTGCTTCACAGGAGGAAGAGTTGGTACAAAAGGGACCAAATCAGGCTTCAGGCTACCATGGTATTCAATCAGCACTAGTGATGAGCGAGTGTGCTCATTACTCGATATTTCCCAAGCATGCTTGGCTGTTATCCAAGTATTTGGGCATGCCCTGAGATTTAGTTTGAGGTGACATAGCTGAATGATTTGTTGCTGCTAGACAGCCTGAATATATGTGGGGATTCCCTAACAAACAGGCAATCCCTGCATGTATTCAGGCTGTCTAGCAGCCATAAATCATGCAGCTGCTTCGACTCAAACTAAATCTCCAAGCACGCCCAAATACTCAGAGAACACCCAAGCATGCTCAGGAAATCTTGACTAACAAGCACACTCGCTCATCACTAATCAGCAACCATGTGTTTGGTAAGTGAGTGGTGAATGGGTTCCCAAACAAATGCATCGGCAGGATTGTGCCTCTTAAACATTGTTGTCAGAAATTGATGTGGTGATATTGCATCTGAATTATCCAGACATATTATTTCCGTGTCCCATGGACATGAGCTAGAGTTCATGTGAGAATGACTGTTGGCACTTATTGTAATAAATTCAATGGCTGTCATTTGTTGACTGTCTGCTGATCAGCTATTGTATTTGTACTCGTATTGTTCTGCAATATTTGGGAAACAAAGGTACAATGTTTGAATGTTTGTTAATAGGTTAATGACTCATTGGTGCTCTGCAATATGAAGGACAATCTATGCATGTTGTTTGCACACTCTTGCAGTGAGGGATGGCCTCCTACCTCCTTCCCCCAAGCCTGTGGTGAAATGACTGAATGAGAATTTGTGACCTATAAAAAGGAAGAGCTGTTGGTGTTCAGAGAACCTACATTACAGAAGTCATGGCATCGTCACTCTTCAGGATCTCAGCTGAGGGTACCCCGGACCCGGCTGAAAGAACATAGGACTTCTCTCCGATATCTCCCTATGCTTGTCGTTACCTCTTCTCTGCTTGTGTAGGTGGAGTAGCGACCCTGGGATCTCGGACATATCATCTAACATTATCCCAGTGAGACAGCAGAAGGGTGAGGCCTTGTAATGTGCACCATCTTGGGTAATTGCTGAGACTGTTCTGTTTGCTATTGGGTATTGTGGTTCAATAAAGTATTGTCATGCTGTTTTACCCTAACCCTGTGTTGTGTGTGTAGTGTATTGCCCACTGGGAGATAGAGCGGGCATTCAGTGGTATGAGCCCTGGTCAATGCAGAGTTCCTAAAGGGAGCCAGCCCAGTGGACGAGAGCACCCACTGACCCCATTTCTCCACAATTGACAAAGGCATTTAAGCAGTTAAACAAAAGAGATCAGAGCTAACAGTGCTTGCTGCTGGTAGAGGCAGTTGTTGACAATCTAACACAACCTGTGCTTGCACACTGTGGATCTGGCTCATCTCTTGAGACCTCTCCATATACCACCACGAATCCTATGATGAAAATGATGATGGAAAATGCTCTGTTTGCATCTTGCATGATTTAAATTAGTTAATATGAGTAAGCATTAGAGATGAGCCAATCGATTTGTGTCAGTCGGCCAAGTCAGTAGTTTCTGGTAGATGGAAGGCTCACAAATCTCTTACTTTCTGGGATAATCAGTACGATTTTTGATTTGCCAGGCTGGTACAACATCATCATTGCAGTGTGAAGGACAGATTATGTCATACTAGCCTGGCTAATCAAAAGCTGCGCCGAGGATCTGAGAAAGTAAGATATTCAAAAGCCTCCTGTCCACTGGCTAGAGAATCCTGACCTGGCAAATAAATCGGAATCCAGGAAATCGTTTAGCCTATCTCCACTCTGCAAATGTAAAGGAAGTAGGCAAATTATATTCTAATGCTAGTTTTGCACAAAATTACTGTATTTTCTTTATTTGCAAATATACCATGATTTTAGAGCAATCTTTCCTGGCTTTTTTTTTCATTATTTTTGCAGCAGAGAAGTTTGCACCCTGACATTGCCTTTAAGTCAACAAGGAAATATTAAGTGAAAAACAGCACCTTTTCAAATTTATTATACTTTTTTTCTAATTTTTATTTTTTTCATCAAAATGACCAATGTCCAATAAACACTTTTTTTTACAAGCCATAAAAAACCTTGTATTGAGAGTGCAACACTGGGATTTATTGAGTTGCTCCTCATGTACTGTACAGCCCAACTCTTTTTCTGATGATGTTAGGCTGACAGCAGACAGAGCTGGTCTCTATACTATAATGAATTTATGGTTGATAGTTAACACAACATTTTTCCTACAGTGTTAATTTATGGCTGGGGAGTGTCAATTCCTTCATTTATAAAGGCACAGATGATTGGCCTCGGGGAGACCAAAACATCCAACACTGCGGAGACACCATCACGTGTTTCTCAACGCAGTGATTCCAGAACACTGCCCCCATCCCTTATGGGAAATATGCAGATGCACGAAAAGAAGCTGCGGAGACACCATCACATGTTTCTCAACGCAAGCAGTGAATAGCCAGGCCTTTCCCCGGGAAGGAACAACCAAGGGAAGGGCAGCATCCTATGAAGGAAAGCCACCTATGCCAAGCATGGTATCCATCCACAGACAGCTGTTTCGGGGTTTTTGCCCCTCATCAGTGTGGATTAGGAATCTGGCTATTAGGAGCAGTGCCTAGTAAAAAGGCTATAAAGGCACAGATGATTGGCCTCGGGGAGACCAAAACATCCAACACTGCTGAGACACCATCACGTGTTTCTCAACGCAGTGATTCCAGAACACTGCCCCCATCCCTTATGGGAAATATGCAGATGCATGAAAAGAAGCTGCGGAGACACCATCACGTGTTTCTCAACGCAAGCAGTGAATAGCCAGGCCTTTCCCCGGGAAGGAACAACCACGGGAAGGGCAGCATCCTATGAAGGAAAGCCACCTATGCCAAGCATGGTATCCATCCACAGACAGCTGTTTCGGGGTTTTTGCCCCTCATCAGTGTGGAGTAGGAATCTGGCTATTAGGAGCAGTGCCTAGTAAAAACATAGTAACATAGTAACATAGTTAGTAAGGCCGAAAAAAGACATTTGTCCATCCAGTTCAGCCTATATTCCATCATAATAAATACCCAGATCTACGTCCTTCTACAGAACCTAATAATTGTATGATACAATATTGTTCTGCTCCAGGAAGACATCCAGGCCTCTCTTGAACCCCTCGACTGAGTTCGCCATCACCACCTCCTCAGGCAAGCAATTCCAGATTCTCACTGCCCTAACAGTAAAGAATCCTCTTCTATGTTGGTGGAAAAACCTTCTCTCCTCCAGACGCAAAGAATGCCCCCTTGTGCCCGTCACCTTCCTTGGTATAAACAGATCCTCAGCGAGATATTTGTATTGTCCCCTTATATACTTATACATGGTTATTAGATCGCCCCTCAGTCGTCTTTTTTCTAGACTAAATAATCCTAATTTCGCTAATCTATCTGGGTATTGTAGTTCTCCCATCCCCTTTATTAATTTTGTTGCCCTCCTTTGTACTCTCTCTAGTTCCATTATATCCTTCCTGAGCACCGGTGCCCAAAACTGGACACAGTACTCCATGTGCGGTCTAACTAGGGATTTGTACAGAGGCAGTATAATGCTCTCATCATGTGTATCCAGACCTCTTTTAATGCACCCCATGATCCTGTTTGCCTTGGCAGCTGCTGCCTGGCACTGGCTGCTCCAGGTAAGTTTATCATTAACTAGGATCCCCAAGTCCTTCTCCCTGTCAGATTTACCCAGTGGTTTCCCGTTCAGTGTGTAATGGTGATATTGATTCCCTCTTCCCATGTGTATAACCTTACATTTATCATTGTTAAACCTCATCTGCCACCTTTCAGCCCAAGTTTCCAACTTATCCAGATCCTTCTGTAGCAGAATACTATCTTCTCTTGTATTAACTGCTTTACATAGTTTTGTATCATCTGCAAATATCGATATTTTACTGTGTAAACCTTCTACCAGATCATTAATGAATATGTTGAAGAGAACAGGTCCCAATACTGACCCCTGCGGTACCCCACTGGTCACAGCGACCCAGTTAGAGACTATACCATTTATAACCACCCTCTGCTTTCTATCACTAAGCCAGTTACTAACCCATTTACACACATTTTCCCCCAGACCAAGCATTCTCATTTTGTGTACCAACCTCTTGTGCGGCACGGTATCAAACGCTTTGGAAAAATCGAGATATACCACGTCCAATGACTCACCGTGGTCCAGTCTATAGCTTACCTCTTCATAAAAACTGATTAGATTGGTTTGACAGGAGCGATTTCTCATAAACCCATGCTGATATGGAGTTAAACAGTTATTCTCATTGAGATAATCCAGAATAACATCCCTCAGAAACCCTTCAAATATTTTACCAACAATAGAGGTTAGACTTACTGGCCTATAATTTCCAGGTTCACTTTTAGAGCCCTTTTTGAATATTGGCACCACATTTGCTATGCGCCAGTCCTGCGGAACAGACCCTGTCGCTATAGAGTCACTAAAAATAAGAAATAATGGTTTATCTATTACATTACTTAGTTCTCTTAGTACTCGTGGGTGTATGCCATCCGGACCCGGAGATTTATCTATTTTAATCTTATTTAGCCGGTTTCGCACCTCTTCTTGGGTTAGATTGGTGACCCTTAATATAGGGTTTTCATTGTTTCTTGGGATTTCACCTAGCATTTCATTTTCCACCGTGAATACCGTGGAGAAGAAGGTGTTTAATATGTTAGCTTTTTCCTCGTCATCTACAACCATTCTTTCCTCACTATTTTTTAAGGGGCCTACATTTTCAGTTTTTATTCTTTTACTATTGATATAGTTGAAGAACAGTTTGGGATTAGTTTTACTCTCCTTAGCAATGTGCTTCTCTGTTTCCTTTTTGGCAGCTTTAATTAGTTTTTTAGATAAAGTATTTTTCTCCCTATAGTTTTTTAGAGCTTCAATGGTGCCATCCTGCTTTAGTAGTGCAAATGCTTTCTTTTTACTGTTAATTGCCTGTCTTACTTCTTTGTTTAGCCACATTGGGTTTTTCCTATTTCTAGTCCTTTTATTCCCACAAGGTATAAACCGCTTACACTGCCTATTTAGGATGTTCTTAAACATTTCCCATTTATTATCTGTATTCTCATTTCTGAGGATATTGTCCCAGTCTACCAGATTAAGGGCATCTCTAAGCTGTTCAAACTTTGCCTTCCTAAAGTTCAATGTTTTTGTGACTCCCTGACAAGTCCCCCTAGTGAAAGACAGGTGAAACTGCACAATATTGTGGTCGCTATTTCCTAAATGCCCAACCACCTGCAGATTTGTTATTCTGTCAGGTCTATTAGATAGTATTAGGTCTAAAAGTGCTGCTCCTCTGGTTGGATTCTGCACCAATTGTGAAAGATAATTTTTCTTGGTTATTAGCAGAAACCTGTTGCCTTTATGGGTTTCACAGGTTTCTGTTTCCCAGTTAATATCCGGGTAGTTAAAGTCCCCCATAACCAGGACCTCATTATGGGTTGCAGCTTCATCTATCTGCTTTAGAAGTAGACTTTCCATGCTTTCAGTTATATTTGGGGGTTTGTAACAGACCCCAATGAGAATTTTGTTACCATTTTTCCCTCCATGAATTTCAACCCATATGGACTCGACATCCTCATTCCCTTTGCTAATATCCTCCCTTAAAGTGGACTTTAGACAAGACTTTACATAGAGAGGCTATAAAAAAGGCTATAAAGGCACAGATGATTGGCCTCGGGGAGACCAAAACATCCAACACCGCGGAGACACCATCACGTGTTTCTCAACGCAGTGATTCCAGAACACTGCCCCCATCCCTTATGGGAAATATGCAGATGCATGAAAAGAAGCTGCAGAGACACCATCACGTGTTTCTCAACGCAAGCAGTGAATAGCCAGGCCTTTCCCCGGGAAGGAACAACCACGGGAAGGGCAGCATCCTATGAAGGAAAGCCACCTATGCCAAGCATGGTATCCATCCACAGACAGCTGTTTCTTTTTTTTTTTTTTTTTTTTTTTTTTCTTCCCTCAGATGGGAAAATCTACGGTCCAGAAATCCAAGACCAAAGAAAAATACCAAACAGCTGCGTCAAATCCAAAACACAAAAGCTGTTCCCATCATCATCGGAAAATTTCAGTTTACTACAACATCAGAAAAAACAAGTCAAGACATAGTTACAAGGTATCTCCACTTCTTCACCTTCCAAATCCCTTCGGCATCCACCTCCCCCCTTCTTCTTTTATCCCATATAAAACACACATACATCTTCCCCAAAATCACTTTTAGACTATTCTTTACTACAATTTCCTTTCTCTTAAAAACATACACATTCCTCACATCCCATAATACTTCCTTTATACATGCAACTATTAACCACAACACTCTCTCCTTCACTCCATCACACATTCCCAAGCCAAACATGAACAACTCGAATGATAACAAGCTCACACCACACAATTCTTTACACAACGGTCCCATTCTTCCAATCACCTCCCTAGCATAATGACAATTCCAAAACACATGTATTACACTTTCCCTTCCACCACACCCACCTCTCGGACACATATCATTTCTCCCCAACCCACGATTCTTCTGAAATTCTCTAACTGGTAACACTCCATGCAAAGACTGCCACACAATCTCACTCTGCCTATTCGTCATACCGTCCAACCGCACTTTCTTCCATACTTTTTCTATATCATTCCCTCTAACCATGTTTATTCCACACTCTGTCTCTCTACATTCAATCATCCTATACACAGCCTTCTTATTACTCAACAACCTAACATCCACATCACACAACTCATACTTCACCAAAAATTTATAAACCCACACATACCATCTAGGCACGTCAAAAGCAACTGGATACCTCAGATCCCTCTCTCGCCACTTCAAACGAAATAAATATGCCCCAAACAAAAACCTACACAGACAAGAAAACTTGCCATCCATCCTAATCACCCTCAACACAAAAACCACAATATTTACACCAAAAAACACCTCAAGGTTTGGAAAACCCAACCCACCTTTTTCTAAACGTTTCACCAAAACCTCCCTCCTAGCCCTCTCCATTCTAGAATTCCACAAAAACACAAACAGAATCCTATTTAACCCCTCATACACATATACCCCGGCGGAAAGACCACTGCAATATATAAGAAAATAGGCAAAATCACACTTTTAATAACTAAGATTTTTTCAAAAAACGAAAGACTTCTCATCTTCCAAAAACATAACTTCCGCTCAACCTTTCCTTTCGCATCATCCCAACTTTCTTTCCCATCCAAACTCTCTGAAAATTTCACCCCCAAAACCTTAATAGACCCAGTCACCTCATTCACTCCTACATCCTTACTTAAAACCCCTCCCCCAAAAATCTTACACTCACTCTTCTCCCAATTCACCTTAAATGCTGACGCACCACAAAAAATAGACGCTAATAACTTCACCCGCCTCACAGAATACTCTGAATCACACAACACACACACGTCATCCATATAAGCACTAACCTTCCATTCCCTCCCTCCACCTCCTGGCACTTGTACTCCTCAAATCACTTTATCTTTCCTCAACATACAAAGCAACGGTTCAATCGCACAAATAAAAACCACAAGAGACAAAGGACAACCTTGTCGCACACCTGAAAAAACATTCACTCTTCTACCCACAGAACCATTCATCAAAACACAACTATAAATGTCTTTATATAAGCTCCTCACCCTCCAAACAAAATCAGGCGGAAACCCCATTCTCAATAATACCCGGAACAAAAAACTATGTGATAACCGATCATACGCCTTTTCAAAGTCCAAACTCAAAACAAATACACTCTTCTTCCGACTCATACAGTCCCACAAACAATCTCTCAACATACACACACACTCATGTATACGTCTCCCAGGCACTGCACAACACTGTTCATCCCCAATCACACTCTCTATCACATCACGCATCCTATTCGCCATTACTTTCGCATAGATCTTATAATCGCAATTCAACAACGTTATCGGTCTCCAATTTTTTAAACTCTTCAAATCTCCTTTTTTAGGTATTAACACAACCATCCCTGCACGCATACTCTCAGCCACCTCCATACTAGACCACATATACTTACACACATCCACAAAATCCTTACCAATCACATGCCACATCACCCTATAAAACTCTATAGGAAGACCATCCTCTCCTGGAGTCTTATTTAACGCCATGCTATTCATTACCTTCCATACCTCATCACCTGTCACCTCACCCATCACTCTCACTCTCTCCATCTCACTCAATTTATTTTCTAATACACTTAGTACATCCTCCTCCAAAGCCTCATCCCTCCAGTTCACTGCATACAGCTCCTCATAAAACTTAGCCACCTGGTCACACATATCCTCCCCACTTACCTCTCTTCCATCCTCTGCATTCAAAACACTCATACTCTGCTTTTTCCCAAAAACCTTTTTGAAGAAAAACCTTGAACACCTTTCATCTTGCTCCATTCTATCAATTTTTGCCCTAAAAATAATACTCTTCCCTTTCTCCTCCAAAAACTCATTAATTTCTTTTTTGACCTTTTTTATCCCCTCCTCCACCTCCATTCCTCCTTCCCTCAATTTATAAAATAAACATAAACGGACATTCAACTTAACAAACTTTTCCCTCTTAATTGCCGCAAATTCATACCCCACACTTTTAAAAAACTTTTTTGTCTGCATCTTAACCCAATCCCACCACTCACAAACATTCCCAAAACTTTCCTTACTTTTACACCACTGTTCATACTTTGTCACATACTCCTTCCTCACAGCTTCATTTTCCAACAATTTCACATTTAACTTCCACAAACCCTTTCCAAACACACCACTAACATTAATATCTAACTCGCACAACACACAAACATGGTCCGAAAAAACGACCCTATCCTGCTTATATCCAACAGGAATAATATTTTTAGAAATAAAACAATAATCCAACCTGGACTGTGCTCTTCCACTATCAGAAAAAAAGGTATCTAACAAAGGGTTAACCTTACACACACGCTGCATATCACTCAAATCAAAGTCAGTAACTAACTCCAGCAAAACTTTTCCAGACACATCCACATTCACTCCCCCCACATCACAATTCATATCACCCACAATCACCACAGGCACTCTTCCTGGAACAAAAAGCTTCACTTTTTCAAATAATAACTTACGCTCATTTTTTTCTACTGGCGCATAAATATTGATAACACAAAACTTAGCATTTTTATATTCAAAATTTGCTAAGATACACCTCCCCACCTCCACCACCAAATAATTATTCAAAACCACCTCCTGCCCCTTAACTAAAATACCCACACCATCATTTCTATTATTTGCACTACCAGACCATACAGACGCACCATAAGACCACTCATCCCCTTTCACACCATCCACAATCCCACATTCTTGCAAACAAAAAATAGATGCACTCTGCATAGCTAAAAAATCAAGAATTGCTGCTCTCCTCCTCGCTTTCTTAAAAACTCTCACATTTTGAGAAACTATAGAAAAACCCATACTATAAGAACAAAAAACAATGCAAAAATTACCACAAAACTACACACATTACACAAAAAGCCCTTGACAAAGGTCAAGACTCACAGAAAGGAGAGAAAAAAAAACAACAGATCCACTGAGCTTTCATTTTACCCAGTATCACCATTGTCCTCCTCTGCCATTCGGACTGAACAGCAAGTCTCTGAACCACTAGCCCCTTCATGCTCACTCCATTTTTTTATAGCCGGCCCAATTTTTCTCTTAGGCATACTACTGCATGCCTCATCACTTTCCCCATCCTCCTCCCTCTGACACTTATTCCCACCCCTGTCCTCATCTGAAGAAAGCCCTCCAATATTCTGAGGATCTGAGGGGTGCACAGGGCTCTCAGCTTCAGAAATGCGCACGTCTTCCTCCGTGGCATCCATTGCTTCCTCAAGAGAAAACATTTCAGGCACAGTAGAGTCATCATCTTCTTCCTCATCTTCTTCCTGATCTTCTTCCTTCTTCTTAAACCCCTTCTCTACTTTTTTTGCCGCCAACCAAAACTCCTTATCTTCCTTCTGTGCATCACTCATAGCACCACGGGGTGCTAGCACAATGTCATCTGGAGTCACAGAGCATCTTTCCCTCTCCTTCTCCCTCTCACTCCTTTCCTCTCTCTCCATTCTTTCAGATTCCTTTCTGATAATCACCAACCTCCTCCTTCTCTCCTCCTCCTCTCTCCATTCACTCTCTGAGCGTCTAGGCGCTCTCTGCAGACAATCCTTATATATGTGGTCACTACTACCACACACATCACAGGTCTTAGCCATCGGGCAATCACCAGCCATATGCCCCTCCTTCTTGCAGTTTCGGCAACACTGCCCCTTCTGGCAGTCTGCCTGGACATGTCCAAAAGATAAATATCTCCTGCAAAACAGAGGCTGCCCAGGGTACGTCAGGAAACCCCTATGCCCTGCCACAGAGAAGTTCGCCGGAGGGTGTCTGAACCCACCCACACTGCCAGGATCTCTTCTGAACCTTACACGATACTTGTATCGACAATTAAAGATTCCTAAGCAGTTCACTTGCTTCTCTCCCTTTGAAACAAAGTCACAATACTGTGAGAGGAAGCTCTCCAACAATGCAGGTTCAGTAAAGGGGTTATAGACAGTGATAGTCACCTGCCTTTCCTGAAGACCAAACAGTGGTTCACATTTCACTCCCTTCAAACAGGGATCTCTGGCATGATTCCGGAACCACTCATAGATGTTCAGGCAATAATGCTCTGACATAAAAGTAATGTCGTAGTTACCTTGATTAGGGAACTCATTGATACTAAAGATGTTTTCTCGCTTTCCTCCAGCATTTTCCTCAATAAGGTCACGAACAATAAAGACCACGCTGTTCCTTGCCCGGATAGATGGCTCCAACGTCACTCGGATGGTGTTCCTCACATAACTCATCTTCAAAGCTGTCGGTACAAACGACCACAGAAAAAAACAGAATTCTCTGCAAAAGGGTCTGGATTGCTCCAGAAAACCTCACTCCAGACAGCTGTTTCGGGGTTTTTGCCCCTCATCAGTGTGGAGTAGGAATCTGGCTATTAGGAGCAGTGCCTAGTAAAAAGGCTATAAAGGCACAGATGATTGGCCTCGGGGAGACCAAAACATCCAACACTGCGGAGACACCATCACGTGTTTCTCAACGTAAGCAGTGAATAGCCAGGCCTTTCCCCGGGAAGGAACAACCAAGGGAAGGGCAGCATCCTATGAAGGAAAGCCACCTATGCCAAGCATGGTATCCATCCACAGACAGCTGTTTCGGGGTTTTTGCCCCTCATCAGTGTGGAGTAGGAATCTGGCTATTAGGAGCAGTGCCTAGTAAAAAGGCTATAAAGGCACAGATGATTGGCCTCGGGGAGACCAAAACATCCAACACTGCGGAGACACCATCACGTGTTTCTCAACGCAGTGATTCCAGAACACTGCCCCCATCCCTTATGGGAAATATGCAGATGCATGAAAAGAAGCTGTGGAGACACCATCACGTGTTTCTCAACGCAAGCAGTGAATAGCCAGGCCTTTCCCCGGGAAGGAACAACCACGGGAAGGGCAGCATCCTATGAAGGAAAGCCACCTATGCCAAGCATGGTATCCATCCACAGACAGCTGTTTCGGGGTTTTTTCCTCATCAGTGTGGAGTAGGAATCTGGCTATTAGGAGCAGTGCCTAGTAAAAAGGCTATAAAGGCACAGATGATTGGCCTCGGGGAGACCAAAACATCCAACACTGCGGAGACACCATCACGTGTTTCTCAACGCAGTGATTCCAGAACACTGCCCCCATCCCTTATGGGAAATATGCAGATGCATGAAAAGAAGCTGCGGAGACACCATGACGTGTTTCTCAATGCAAGCAGTGAATAGCCAGGCCTTTCCCCGGGAAGGAACAACCACGGGAAGGGCAGCATCCTATGAAGGAAAGCCACCTATGCCAAGCATGGTATCCATCCACAGACAGCTGTTTCGGGGTTTTTGCCCCTCATCAGTGTGGAGTAGGAATCTGGCTATTAGGAGCAGTGCCTAGTAAAAAGGCTATAAAGGCACAGATGATTGGCCTCGGGGAGACCAAAACATCCAACACTGCGGAGACACCATCACGTGTTTCTCAACGCAGTGATTCCAGAACACTGCCCCCATCCCTTATGGGAAATATGCAGATGCATGAAAAGAAGCTGCGGAGACACCATCACGTGTTTCTCAACGCAAGCATTTATTGAGTTGCTCTTCATGTACTGTACAGCCCAACTCTTTTTCTGATGATGTTAGTCTGACATCAGACAGAGCTGGTCTCTATACTATAATGAATTTATGGTTGATAGTTAACACAACATTTTTCCTACAGTGTTAATTTATGGCTGGGGAGTGTCAATTCCTTCATTTATGTTACACTGACTGTGAATTGCACAATGTATACCATATACTTTCACACTTGCTTAACCATCATATAAACTAGATGTTTACATTACATGGGTTTTATAGGCTCCAACAATTCTCTAACGGCGGTTAATTTACATACAATTATACAGTTTTTATCCTAGAGTTATTAAATCACACAGGCCAGCTGAAAAAAGAAAAAAACACTAATATCTGAGAGTGCCGCTCATTATCTTTGTTAATTATGTTTTAATTATCTGACTGTCCCTGGGCTCTGTGACTTTGCCATCATTTCTCAGCCAATAGTCACAGGCTACATGTATCATCTTTTTCACCGATATGTTACTATTGTCGTTAAGCCTGAGCGGAATTACAGAGCAGACTATGACAGTCACTCTCTAGAGTCTCAACGGTGTGTGATTTCCTTAATTTGTTTGGTTAATTATCCTGTACTGGCAAAGAAAAAACTAATTAGTGTAGATTTTATATTGCCTAGTTAATATTGCTGCAAAATGTGTGATATGCCTCATGGCATGTTAATCAGAAGGAATAAATGTATACATTTTGTGCTGTTCATTTTAGCAGGCTTTCTTTAGAATCCTCTAATAATGTGAAAATGTAACATTAACATAAATAGGTGGGTTTTGTGCCTTCTCAGTTATGCAGATTTTAATTAAATGTTGTAAAATCAATTTTTATTAGTAATAGTGAATACAAAGTACAGATTAGTACATTATGTCTGTGGTAGCAGGTATTCTGAAACTTTATCCATGGTTTCACGTATTACGAGCCTTCAAAAAATTCTATGTAAGTCAAGTATCAAAAAAATGTTGCTGCAGAAAATATGTTTTGTACTGGCAACATACCGTATTTTTTGGATTATAAGACGCACTTTTTTTACCCAAAATTTTTGGGAAAAATGGGGGTGCGTCTTATAATGCAGATATACCTTACCAGCCGCGGTGGAGCAGGGTCCAGGGTCTCTGCAGGCCGCAGGCTGGGATGAAGGGTGATCGCATGTGCGGTGCACCCCTGCAAGTGTTCGGTGCTGTGGGGGCTCTGCCGACATTTTGTAAAAGGCCAGAGCCCCCGCAGTTGCATTGTTTCCTACGGGTGGACTCCGGGAAAATGGCTGCCAGGGGTGGCACATGAGCAAATGGAGATCTCGGCACCAAGATCTCAGGAGTTGAGATCTTCATCTGCGCATGCGATGCCCCCGGCAGCCATTTTCCCGGAGTCCACCCTATAGAAAACCATATCATTCAACTGGGGTGGCACGGTGGCTCAGTGGTTAGCACAGCAGCCTTGCAGCGCTGGGGTCCTGGATTCAAATTCCACTAAGGACAACATCTGCAAGGAATTTTTATGTTCTCCCCATGTTTGCATGGGTTTTCTCTGGGTACTCCAGTTTCCTCCTACATTCCAAAGATAGGGAATTTAGATTGTGATCCCCATTGGGGACAGTGCCACTAATGTCTGTAAAGCGCTGTGGAATTAATAGCGCTATATAAATGAGTAAAAATAAATAAACTGCAGGGGTTCTGGCCTTTCACAACATGTCGGCAGAGACTCCGCAGCACCGAACACCTGCACATCGTAACATCCCAGCCTGCGGCCTGCAGCAACTGCAGTGGAGTGCAGTGGAGTGGAGCAACACTCCACTCTCGCCTCCTCCAGCAGTGACCCTGGGACCCGCTTCACCGCAGCCACCACCACCCCCGGTAAGCAATAAGAGGCAGGGATTATAAGAAGCACCACCGTTTTATTAAAAAAAGGTTTTTTTCCTATTTTTCTCCTCAAAATTTAGGGTGCATTTTATAATCCGGAGCGTCTTATAATCCGCAAAATACGGTATATTGATCATTTTGCACAGCACAACATAGTCAGATGTCAGTTTTGCATGTATGTGTTCTATCTATGTTTTCAAAAATAGAACTTATACCCATTATAGTCTGTTCATATGTCAATGTTTTTTTGAATGAGGATCCCACTCATGGAGTCATGTTTATTTTTATACAAGTCAGGGATAAAACATGCTACTGCTAGTCTTTGGGTATGTGCGCACGTTGCAGAATTGCCTGTAGAATTTTCTGCACAGAATCTGCACCTCTTGGCAGAAAATGCAGGTAGAATTCCGCTAGTTGTTGCTGCGTTTTTTTAAGCTAAATAAAGATCTATTATTGAACAAAAAAAAAAAAATTTGTGATGTTATTTCTTGTCCAACCTCCTCTTTTACATTTGTCCAACTCACACTCCATTACACACAGATAGATAGATAGATAGATAGATAGATAGATAGAAGGAATGAGATAGATAGATAGATAGATAGATAGATAGATAGATAGATAGATAGATAGATAGATAGATCTATAAATAATTATTTATCTATCTCATTCCTTCAATAAATAGATAGATAGAAGGAATGAGATAGATAGATAGATAGATAGATAGATAGATAGATAGATAGATAGATAGATAGATAGATAGAAGGAATGAGATAGATAGATAGATAGATAGATAGATAGATAGATAGATAGATAGATAGATAGATAGATAGATAGAAGGAATGAGATAGATAGATCTATATATAGATATATCTATTCATATATCTATCTATCTATCTATCGATCTAAAAATAGATCGATAGATGGATAGATATATCTATAGATAGATATATCTATAGATAGATATATCCATATCTATCTCTATAGATATATCCATAGTTATATCTATAGATATATCCATATATATCTATGGATATTTCTACGGATATATCTATCCGGCCTCGATCGCCTAAAAAAATAAAAAATAATAAACCAGCTGTATACTCCCTGTCCGACACAGTCCAATTAATAATGAGTGTCCCACGACAAATTTGGACACTAATTACCAAAGCAAATTTTTGAAATCTTACCAGCGTGACTTTACTTAGTATTAACTCTGGATCTCAGTGATTCTGAGATTGTTTTCTCATGACACAATGTACTTTATGTTAGTGGTAAATTAGGCAAAAAAAATTTACATTTATTTGTGAAAATATTGGAGTTTTGGGAACATTTTTTTTTAAATTCTCAATTTAAAAACTTTCAATTCAATAATTAATAAATAACATTTATTAATCACTTTACATCTGCATAATTTTTAACCCCTTTAACCCCTTCTCTCTGCAGCCCATTTTCATTTTTCCGTTTCTGTCTTTCGCTCCCCTTCTTCCCAGAGCCATAACTTTTTTATTTTTCCATCAGTATGCCCATGCATATATATTTACCATATAGTGTACTCAAAAATGGAAAAAAAAAATCCAAGTGCAGTGAAATTGCAACAAAAGAGCAAACAAAAGTGGGTTTTTGAATTTTTTTACCATGTTCACTAAATGCTTTAACTGACCTGCCTTTATTATTCTCCAGGTCATTATGAGTTCACAGACACAAAACATGTCTAGGTTCTTTTTTATTTAAGTGGTGAAAAAAATTCCAAAGTTTGTTAAAAAAGATGCCATTTTCTGAGACCCATAGTGTGTCCATTTTCCATAATCACTGGTCGTGTGAGGGCTTATTGTAGCCAAGCTGACATTTTTATTGATACCATTTTGGTGCAGATACGATCTTTTGATGACCCTTTATTGCATTTTAATGCAATGTCGTGGTGACCAAAAAAACATAATTCTGGTGTTTTTACTTTTTTCTCTCTATGCTGTTTGGTGATCAGATTAATCCTTTTTTTATTGATAGATCATTCAAAACATCTGACATGAGCCAGGAAAGATGTGGGCTCAGCGCCGGAGCCCACATCAAAGGGAGAGAAGTGAGATGCGCAGTACTAGTATGGTGCATGTCATAAAGGGGTTAAATGGACTTTGAGGGGCATATATGTTGGAAATGCCCCAAAAGTGATACCATTTTAAAAGCCACACCCATGAAATACTTCAAAACTCATGTCACAAAATATTTTAACCCTCCAGGTGCTGCACAAGAATTATTGCAAAGTGGAATGAAAAAATAAATTTAATTTTACCTCTAAAATATTGCTTTAAACCTAACTTTTTCACTTTTACATGGGATAGCATGACAAAATGGACCCCAAAATGTGTTACTCAGTTTCTTATAAGCATGCTGATACCCTACATGTGGTCAGAAACCTTTTTTGGACAAACAGCAGAACTCAGAAGGGAAGGAGCCTCATTTGAATGTTGGAACACAAATTTGGCTGACATAAATTGAGGGCCCAGTGTCTCATTTGCAGGGTTCTTAAGGTACCTAAACAGCAGAAATCCTGCCAAGTGACCCCATTTTGTAAACTTTGCCTCTCAAGGATTTTATCCAGGGGTATACTGAGTATTTTAAACCCACTGGTACTATACAGAATTTGATAATATTAGGTCATAATATTGACCCTAAATGTCTCACATTTGCAAGAGGTAGCACCAAAATGTGGACCCGACAGTTGGTTACCCAATTTCTTATGAGCATAGTGATATACAACATGCAGTCAAAAAGTTGTGTTGGACAAACAAGAGGGCTCTGAACGGAAGGAGCAATTTTGAATTTGGGAACACAATTTTGGCTGAAATAGATTGCGGGCACCATATCACCTTTGCCGGGCCCCTAAGGTACCTACACAGTAGAATCAACCCACAAGAGACCCCATTTTGTAAACAACACCCCTAACAGATTTTAACTAGTGGTACAATGGGCTTTTTGAACACGCAGGTACTGCACACAAATTTGATAAAATTATAATATTGAAAATGTTCTTTTTCTCCCAAAAATGTTGCTTTAGAGCAACATTTTTCACTTTTTAGAGAGGTAACACCAGAAAGTACACCCCACATTTTTTTATCACAATGACTAAGGCGGCATGATTTTAAATGCACTTTAAGCCTGTGACTGTCACTGGTTTGAAACACCCGTTTTTGTGTCTCTGGATATAAAGATGGATTTTGGACTTATGTGCTTTTAATGAAAATGGAATAAAAGTTATTTTTTATGGATATCACCCACGCTGGTCTTCTGCTTCATCCACATTTTTTTTTATGAGCGCATCGATACCCAACATGTAGTCAAAAAGTTCTGTTTGGGCAAACAGCAGGGCACAGAATGGAGGCATGCTCCTAAAATACAGTTGCTAATTATATATCTTGATCTTGCTAACAAAACTGTTGTTCCTCAATTACATTTATTGTAGCAGGAAAAATAAACTATACAGGAGTGAACGGTAAAATATTCAAAATATGGAGTAAAATGCAGCCAACTATGTGGCAAATCTGAGTTTGTTCCAAAACACTAGAAGGGCTAGAATGAAAGTTTATCTCTTAAAAAGACTGGTTGCACAACGTCTGCTTAGACCAATCATTTCCTATATAAAGGATGAATGTGCCAAGTAATGGGTGTATCCAGTGGCGGATTATAATAAGGTCAATCTGGGCAGTAGCCCAGGGCCCAGTGGTGTGGGGGGGCCCTGAGCAACCGCTCAGATTGACCGCCACCATCAAGGCATTACTGCCCTGACTGGCGTATGGGCCCGGTGGGCAGAGGGGGCCCACATGGGGCCCGTCTCATCTGCTCACCGAGCCCCTATGGGCGCTGCGGCAGTTTAACGCTATTGACGTGCGGGCGTGTGTCCGCACATCAAAAGTTAACAGCCACCAGCTAATTGGAGGCTGGCAGTTGAAGTCAGCCGCAGCGCGCACGTTACCGGCGTCTGAGGGAGGGATGCTGGAGGGAGCATCGCTGAAGTAGCGCTGACAGGTGAGGAGAACTCATTTTATTATTGCGAACTGCAATCCGGGGGGCCCGGGCCAGAATGCTGGACACACTGGGGGCAGAGATGCTGGACACACTGGGGGCAATATGCTGGACACACTGGGGGCAATATGCTGGAAACACTGGGGGAAACATGCTGGACACACTGGGGGCAGGATGCTAAACACACTGGGGGCAGAATGCTAGACACACTGGGGGCTGGATGCTGGACACACTGGTGCTGAATGCTGGACACACTTGGGGCTGAATTCTGGACACTCTGGGGGCAATATGCTGGACACACTGGGGGCAGGATGCTGGATACTGGGGGCAGGATGCTGGACACACTGGGGGCAGAATGCTGGACACCCTGGGGGAAGAATGCTGGACAAACTGGGGGCAATATGCTGGACACACTGGGGTAGAATGCTGGACACACTGGGGGCAATATGCTGGAGACACTGGGGCAGATTGCTGGACTCAAGGGGGGCAGTATGCTGGACACATTGGGGCAGATTGCTGGACACACTGGGGGCAATATACTGGACACACTGGGGGCAATATGCTGGACACACTGGGGGAAATAAGCTGGACACACTGGGGGCTGGATGATGGAAACACTGAGGGAAGGATGCTGGACACACTGGGAGCAGGATGCTGGACACACTGGGGGCAGGATACTGGACATACTGGGGCAGGATGCTGGACACACTGGGGGCAGAATGCTGGACAAACTGGGGCAACATGCTGGACACACGGGGGCAGAATGCTGGACACACTAGGGGAAATAGGCTGGAGACA
This sequence comes from Ranitomeya imitator, assembly GCF_032444005.1. Taxonomy (NCBI): domain Eukaryota; kingdom Metazoa; phylum Chordata; class Amphibia; order Anura; family Dendrobatidae; genus Ranitomeya; species Ranitomeya imitator. Next base: position 283,589,347 of record NC_091286.1, read on the forward strand.
CTGGGGCAGATTGCTGGACACACTGGGGACAGTATGCTGAAGACACTGGGGCAAATTGCTGGACACACTGGGGGCAATATGCTGGACACCCTGGGGCAGGATGCTGGACACACTGGGGGCAGGATGCTGGACACACTGGGAGCAGGATGCTGGACACACTGGGGGCAGAGATGCTGGACATTGGGGGCAGGATGCTGGACACTTTGGGGGCAGGATGCTGGACACATTGGGGGCAGAGGTGCTGGACACTGGGGAAGAGATGCTGGACACTGGGGGCAGAGATGCTGGACACACTGGGGGCAGAGATGCTGGACACACTTGGGGCAGGACTGGAGACAGATGAGGCAGGATTGGAGACATGGGCAGAATGTGGTTACGGGGCATGATTGGAGACACGGGGCAGAATGAAAGACATAGGGCAGGATTGAAACACTGGGGGCAGGATTGGAGACAGATTGTGCAGGATCAAGGGGCAGGATGGATATGATGGAGACTGATGGAGCAGGATGGGGAGGTCATATGGGGCAGGATGGGGAGATCATATGGGGCAGAATAGATACTCATGAGGGCAGGATGGGAGAACATATGGCTGAAGCCAGGAATGAGATACATGGGGCCAGGATGCGGGATATTATTATTACCATAGGGGCTAATTAAGGGATATTATTACTGCAGTGATATATTTATTTTATTTTTTGAGGACACTGTTTTAAATGGGGGGGGGGGCTGTCCTGTTACTGTGTAGAGTAACACTGTGCCGCCTTTTTTTCTTCATGTGGTGTAATGTAGAAGTTGGGAAAAATTAAGTAATGTGTTCTGCAAGAGGAGCTTGAGATAACTGTGCTATTTCCTGCAGAGACAAGTCCTGGCTGGATGGAGTGATGGCGGTCTGTGCTGGATGAATGATGAAGGACTTCACCTAGAGACGTCACTGGTGAGTCAGTGTTACCTATACACTGACACTATACTATATACAGAGGTCCTGTGTATAATACCAGCAGTGATATCTGTATTACCTCTACACAGACACTACATACTAAGTACAGATCTCCTGTGAATACTGGCACTTATGGTGATAGTATCGTGGGTATTTTTTTCTTCCTAACTGAAGGGTAAATTGATTAGATCAATGGATGTTTGACAGGTTATAGTTTCGCAAAGCAACTATTTTTCTGGAATAATCTGGTTCAGGTATATGATGACTCTGTCGCATGACCCCCGTCACATGACCAGGGGGCCCACAGTGTCTGAACAGCCTGGGACACTGGCTACCTTTAATCCTCCCCTGGGTCTATCACAGTGATCAAACATGAAGAACCAATTAGCTTAGTTCCTGATGTTGCCAGGCAATGGTCATCAGATCTCAGCTGGTACACAGCACATGCACCCGTTATTTTTGCATCGGAAAGAATAGGAGGCGATCTGGGGGATGGCGTCACCTGTACCAAGGTATCATGGGGGGCTAGCGTATACTATTTCTCTCTTCTCTGATATATTACATCATGTCAGAGGAGAGAAAAAGGATTTTTTTTTACTGTGGATCTTACTTTTTTACTTGATCACCGTTTTTTGTTGAATAACGCTGACCATGTGATCAAGGACCATAAAAACCATCCCCGATCATGTTCTCCCAGGTTTTAGCTACTCCCTTTAGCTAAACCCCCTAGACTGTCTAACTCTTTGGTGCACTATACACTTATTTCTTTAATTTTTGTCCCAAAAAGTGGACTTGCGGCAAATCGATCCTTTGCAAATCTCAAGTGTAGCTATGCCTATAATTGTCCCAAAAGACACTAACACTCTGTGGTCTCCAAGGACTGTATTAAACCCCTTTCCAGCTCTTTAAAGCAAACACAGATTTAACAATGTCAAAGTGACTTCAACATACCTGGCTATGGGTAATTAGTTGGTAACTGGTGGTAATAGCCTGCTTCATAACACACAGCACAGACAGATTTATATTTTTTAATTGTAAAAAACTGTCCCTATTACTTTTGTGATCAGTCCCATCATTCTGTTGATGCCTGTAAGTTCATACGAACTACTGAAATTTTCTACACAGGAGAAAACTCAGAATTCAATTATTTAGGCCTGTGATCTTCATCAAATCTAATTGACCATTTTGTAAGCAAATCATGCAGGAACCTAGATTTGATGCTCATCCTTGTAGCAATGACACTGTGTCTGTTTGCCCTATCAACTTTAGATGATGCTTTCCTTGGTTAACATGGTGTCCAGACAGCAGGAAACAAAGAGACAGGGAACTATTCTTTGAGCAATCACCCTTTCCATTCCCCATGTAACTTAATACCAACAATTGATAGTGATAAGCAAGCAGTAAACTGCTTGAGTACTCGGTAGTCGAAAAGAACACTTTTGATTTTGAATGCTCGGGCACTCGATTTGAGTACCAAGCATTGTTATGGAAATTTGGATTGGATAAATCTATCCCTTCGTGTGCTGCGGCCGTTCCCAAATTAGACTGAGTATTTAAGCGCTCAAAAATGACACTGTACACCCGCGGTGACAGAATAAGATTCCATCAATACTGATGATTTATTGTACATACATGGATTTATAATTGCATATACAAAAGGGTGGTTTGTTAATTACCATATGGTTTGTAGGGATTCGGACAAAAATCCGAGAGTGGACCCTCTGGGTCGTGACTCTAGAGCCCCCGGGGTCGAGCGGACCAGATGGAATCACCCCCTATACAGGGAGTGTTAGGGGCAGGACCTCGGGGGAATGGAGACACAACAGCTAGAGCCAAAGGGACGACCCAAGATAAGGAAGGTGACCACAGAGCTATTGGAATGGCGGTAAAATGATAGGAAAACAGGACTTAACTGATAAAGACAGCAACACGAGACGGTGCAGGACACGGCAGGAACACAGGACTTGGCAGGGGACGGCAGGAACACGGAACTTGGCAGGACACTGCAGGAACACGGAACTTGGCAGGACACAGCAGGAACACGGAACTTGACAGGACACGGCAGGAACACGGAACTAACACTGAGACAAAACGAGAACTAAGCTGGGAAAAGATACAGGGGAGCCTTAGGGCATAGGGACACTGACAGCAGGCAGTGCACCTACAAGGCAAAGGCGTCTTGCCTGGAAAGACGCCACGAAGAAATAGCCGATGGGCGCCGCCATGTTGGGGCGGAGCCATCGGGTCGCGACCTCCCAGCAGGCCCAGCGACAGAGGAGACGCGACCGCGCATGCGCAGAGAGACCGGACGCCGAGAGCCGGCAAAGGAGGACGCAGCGCGGCGCGGGACAGGATCGCGAGCGCGCCGCGGGATGGAAGAAGCCGGGTGAGTATGCGCAGCGGGCGTGACAGTACCCCCCTCCTTAGTCCCCCTCCTTTTAAGGCTAGAAAGGAATCTTTTCATGATAAGAGGAGCATTGATGTTCTCTCGAGGCTCCCAGGACCTCTCCTCAGGACCGAATCCCTCCCAATCAATCAAAAAATAAGTTTTGCCCCTAACTACCTTTTTGGCAAGAATATCTTTAACATTAAAGATTCCATCAGTGGTACAGAGCTGAGGAGAAAGAGAGGTAGCGGAGTGAAAACGATTAAAGACTGCGGACGTGAGAAGAGATACATGGAAGGCATTGGGAATGCGTAAAGAGGCAGGTAGTTTCAATTTGTAGGAAACATCATTAATGCGACTCAAGATAGGAAAAGGACCAATATAGCGAGGACCCAGTTTGTAAGAGGGGATTTTGAGCTTGATATAGCGAGAGGAGAGCCAAACTTTATCACCCGGGGAATAGGGAGGAGCATCCAAACGCCTTTTATCAGCAAATCTCTTCATATTATGGCTAGCTCTCTCAAGAGCCTCTTTAGTCTCACTCCAAATCTTAGAGAATTCCCGGGACAAGAAATCCGCTGCCGGTACCCCCGAGGAGAGAGAAACAGGAAGAGGAATGCTTGGATGTTGACCATAGACCACAAAAAAGGGAGATTTGGAGGAAGACTCACTGGGAAGATTGTTATATGAGAACTCAGCCCAGGGGAGAAGGGAGACCCAGTCATCTTGATGTGCATTGGAAAAGTGTCGTAAGTAGGTAGTCAGGACTTGATTAACTCGCTCTACTTGACCGTTGGACTGAGGGTGATAAGCGGAAGAGAAGTCCAAGTTAATTTTCAATAGACTACAGAGAGCTCTCCAAAAACGTGAGGTAAATTGTACTCCGCGGTCTGAGACAATATGATGTGGAAAACCATGAAGACGGAAGACTTGGTGTAAAAAGATTTTTGGCAACTCAGGAGCGGAAGGCAGACCAGGCAACGCGATGAAATGAGCCATCTTAGAGAACCGATCCACTACAACTAGAATGACAGAGCAATCCGAGGAACAAGGTAGATCAGTGATGAAGTCCATAGCGATATGGCTCCATGGGACGGAAGGCACAGGCAGAGGATGCAGGAGACCGGAAGGAAGCTGCCTAGGAACTTTATTTTTGGCACAAGAAGAACAAGAAGCAACGAATTCGGTGACGTCTCGTCGGAGAGATGGCCACCAGTAGTGCCGAGAGATGAGGGAAATTGTTTTCTTGACTCCTACATGCCCCGCAATCTTGGAGGAGTGACCCCAACGTAAAACTCTCTCCTTGTCTTGATTAGACACAAGAGTCTTGCCAGGAGGAGCTGAAATCACTCTTAGAGGAGCGAGAGTGACGACCTTCGCAGGATCAATAATGTGAGCCGGAGAATCCTCAATGTCCTGAGGCTGAAAGGATCTAGAAAGTGCATCCGCTTTGACATTTTTATTTCCGGGTCGGAAATGAAGTTCAAATTCAAATCGTCCGAAGAATAAAGACCATCTGGCTTGTCGTGGATTTAGTCTTTGGGCAGACTGAATATAGGCCAGATTCTTGTGCTCTGTGTAAATGGTGAATGGATGAAGAGACCCCTCAAGGAGATAACGCCACTCTTCTAAGGCTAGTTTGATAGCCAATAGTTCTTTATCCCCAATGGAGTAGTTATGCTCAGGAGCAGAAAAGGCTTTAGAAAAAAAACCACAGGTCACCAAATGTCCGGACGAGGATCTTTGTAAAAGTACTGCTCCGGCTCCAACAGAGGATGCGTCGACTTCAAGGACAAACGGTCTATTAGCATCAGGACGATGAAGCACAGGGGCTGTAGCGAAGCTTTGTTTAAGGGACTGAAAAGCCTCTTCAGCCTCAGGGGTCCAAAGACTGGAGTTGACTCCCTTGTGAACTAGGGCAGAGATAGGCTTGGTCATGGAAGAAAAATGAGAAATAAATTGTCTATAGTAATTGGCAAAGCCAAGAAAACGTTGGATTGCTTTTGTTCCAAGAGGACGGGGCCAATTCAAGACAGCAGAAACCTTCTCTGGATCCATCTCTAAGCCGGATCTTGAGACAATATATCCAAGGAAGGAAAGTGAAGATTGCTCAAAGACGCACTTCTCAATCTTAGCGAACAGATGATTCTCTCTTAGCCGTTGCAGAACACAGCGGACATCTCGTCTATGAGTGGAGAGATCCGGAGAAAAGATGAGAATGTCGTCAAGGTAAACCACGACTGAGGAGTAGAGAAGATCCCGAAATACATCGTTCACAAATTCCTGGAAAACCGCAGGGGCGTTGCAGAGACCAAACGGCATAACCAAGTACTCATAGTGACCATCACGAGTATTGAAGGCGGTCTTCCACTCATCGCCCGCACGAATTCGAACCAGATTGTATGCGCCACGTAAATCCAGTTTGGTAAAAATTTGCGCACCTCGAAGACGATCGAAGAGTTCTGGAATGAGTGGCAGAGGATACTTGTTCTTCACCGTGATGTTGTTTAGGCCTCGATAATCAATACAGGGACGAAGAGAACCATCTTTCTTCTTCACGAAAAAAACCCCAGCTCCGGCGGGAGAAGAGGACTTGCGAATGAATCCTTTAGCAAGATTTTCCTGAATATACTCAGACATAGCCTGTGTCTCAGCAGGAGAGAGAGGGTAGATTCTTCCCCTGGGCGGGTTAGTTCCAGGCACGAGATCTATGGGACAATCATAGAGACGATGAGGCGGAAGACCCTCAGCCTCTTTCTTGTTGAAGACATCAGAGAAAGCACTGTAGATGCAGGGTAAGGCGGGAAAAGAGGAGGAAGGAGAAGAAGAAGAACCTACAGGATGCACCGGCAGCAGACAACGTTCCCGACAAAGCTCTCCCCAGCGCAAGATATTGCCATTGCGCCAATCTAAAGTGGGCTCGTGATTCCGTAACCAAGGAAGACCTAAAAGCATAGGATGAGACAGACCCGCTAAAACATAAAATGCTATTTTTTCCTTATGCAGAACCCCAACTTGAAGTTCCACCTCAAGCGTAACTTGAGTAATGGTCTCCTGTAACGGTCTACCATCCACAGATGCAAGAATCACAGGAGCCTCTAGGGTTTTGACTGGAACGGAGAATTTCAAAACCTCTTCCAACCTGATAAAATTCCCTGCTACGCCAGAATCCACATAAGCATCCAAAGAAATGCCCTTGCCAGAGACATGCAAAAGGACAGACAAAGTGAGGGGTTGAGAGGAATCACACACACCTAGGGAGGCCTCTCTTACCTGACCTAGGCGGAGGAGTTTTCCGGACGTTCAGGGCAAGACCGCAGCAAATGGGCAGCACTCCCGCAGTAAAAACATAAACCCTGAGTACGCCTCTCTTTACATCGCTGTTCGGACATCTTAAGATGGTCCACTTGCATAGGTTCTGGTGCGGACGCCAGAGAGGAAGACCTAGGCTGTGGGCTGAGTGGCTTACGGGTGGCAGGGGAAGGACGAAGAGATCTCCGCTGCCGGGCGCGTTCCTGGAACCGAAGGTCAATACGGGTAGGTAAGGAAATTAAATCCTCCAAAACCGTAGGGGTGTCCCGACCAGCTAACTTATCTTTAATGCGCCCAGAGAGGCCCCGCCAGAAAGCGCCCACTAACGCCTCTTTGTTCCAGCCTAAGTCAGAGGAGAGGGTGCGGAACTGAATAGCATACTGGCCCACAGATAACGATCCCTGATGGAGAGACAATAGAGCCTCAGTAGTAGAGGCCAGACGACCAGGATCGTCAAAGACAAGACGGAAGGTCTCCAAAAATTCAGACAACCGGGAGACTAGGGGATCGTCTCGCTCCCAGAGTGGATTAACCCATGCCAAGGTGTCACCCTCCAGATGGGAAATCAAAAAGGCAACTTTGGACCGATCCGTCGGGTAATGCAGGGGCAGAAGTTCAAAGTGAAGACGGCATTGGTTCAAAAATCCTCGGCAGAATTTAGGATCCCCATTGTACCGAGGTGGTTTAGCCAAGCGGGGTGGAGGATGGGGAGCAGAAGCTGAGGTAGTAGCGGCTGTCTGGATAGAAAGCAGCCGATCGTCTATCGAAGACATATAACTAAGGATATGAGCCTGGGTGTCACACTGCTGAGCTAACTCTTGCTGTAAGCCAACGAGTAGAGCGGCGTTGCCAGGATCAGAGGGCAGGAGCGTAGACAGGTGAGAATCCATAGCCTTCATAAAGGACATAATACGGGACTGATTCTCCCGCAAAAAGAGTAACTCTTTTTGCGCAGCAGAGGCCCCAGCGGGGTCCATGGCCTTTGCCTACTGTAGGGATTCGGACAAAAATCCGAGAGTGGACCCTCTGGGTCGTGACTCTAGAGCCCCCGGGGTCGAGCGGACCAGATGGAATCACCCCCTATACAGGGAGTGTTAGGGGCAGGACCTCGGGGGAATGGAGACACAACAGCTAGAGCCAAAGGGACGACCCAAGATAAGGAAGGTGACCACAGAGCTATTGGAATGGCGGTAAAATGATAGGAAAACAGGACTTAACTGATAAAGACAGGAACACGAGACGGTGCAGGACACGGCAGGAACACAGGACTTGGCAGGGGACGGCAGGAACACGGAACTTGGCAGGACACGGCAGGAACACGGAACTTGGCAGGACACAGCAGGAACACGGAACTTGACAGGACATGGCAGGAACACGGAACTAACACTGAGACAAAATGAGAACTAAGCTGGGAAAAGATACAGGGGAGCCTTAGGGCATAGGGACACTGACAGCAGGCAGTGCACCTACAAGGCAAAGGCGTCTTGCCTGGAAAGACGCCGCGAAGAAATAGCCGATGGGCGCCGCCATGTTGGGGCGGAGCCATCGGGTCGCGACCTCCCAGCAGGCCCAGCGACAGAGGAGACGCGACCGCGCATGCGCAGAGAGACCGGACGCCGAGAGCCGGCAAAGGAGGACGCAGCGCGGCGCGGGACAGGATCGCGAGCGCGCCGCGGGATGGAAGAAGCCGGGTGAGTATGCGCAGCGGGCGTGACATGGTTAAGATCTTCTGTTATTGGTTATCTAAATATATCTGGAATATTGTTATTAATGCACATATGAATGTTGATTAAGCAACTAAAGTGTAACTGTCACCTTTTCTGCAACCAGGACAAAGCTGAGACATCTACTTATCACTTAGCACATCAGGTGTTGCTTCTCTTTTTGTCTGAAAAGTCCCAAAGAGCTGTCTGGTTTGTGGCTGCCATTTTCAACAATTGATTATAGTGTATGTATTAGCTGTGAGTATATGTGAGATCTAAATGAAATATACAGTTAGGGCCAGAAATATTTGGACAGTGACACAATTTTCGCGAGTTGGGCTCTGCATGCCACCACATTGGATTTGAAATGAAACCTCTACAACAGAATTCAAGTGCAGATTGTAAGGTTTAATTTGAAGGGTTGAACAAAAATATCTGATAGAAAATGTAGGAATTGTACACATTTCTTTACAAACACTCCACATTTTAGGAGGTCAAAAGTATTTGGACAAATAAACATAACCCAAACAAAATATTTTTATTTTCAATATTTTGTTGCAAATCCTTTGGAGGCAATCACTGCCTTAAGTCTGGAACCCATGGACATCACCAAACGCTGGGTTTCCTCCTTCTTAATGCTTTGCCAGGCCTTTACAGCCGCAGCCTTCAGGTCTTGCTTGTTTGTGGGTCTTTCCGTCTTAAGTCTGGATTTGAGCAAGTGAAATGCATGCTCAATTGGGTTTAGATCTGGAGATTGACTTGGCCATTGCAGAATGTTCCACTTTTTGGCACTCATGAACTCCTGGGTAGCTTTGGATGTATGCTTGGGGTCATTGTCCATCTGTACTATGAAGCGCCGTCCAATCAACTTTGCAGCATTTGGCTGAATCTGGGCTGAAAGTATATCCCGGTACACTTCAGAATTCATCCGGCTACTCTTGTCTGCTCTTATGTCATCAATAAACACAAGTGACCCAGTGCCATTGAAAGCCATGCATGCCCATGCCATCACGTTGCCTCCACCATGTTTTACAGAGGATGTGGTGTGCCTTGGATCATGTGCCGTTCCCTTTCTTCTCCAAACTTTTTTCTTCCCATCATTCTGGTACAGGTTGATCTTTGTCTCATCTGTCCATAGAATACTTTTCCAGAACTGAGCTGGCTTCTTGAGGTGTTTTTCTGCAAATTTAACTCTGGCCTGTCTATTTTTGGTATTGATGAATGGTTTGCATCTAGATGTGAACCCTTTGTATTTACTGTCATGGAGTCTTCTCTTTACTGTTGACTTAGAGACAGATACACCTTTTTCACTGAGAGTGTTCTGGACTTCAGTTGATGTTGTGAACGGGTTCTTCTTCACCAAATTAAGTATGCGGCGATCATCCACCACTGTTGTCATCCGTGGACGCCCAGGCCTTTTTGAGTTCCCAAGCTCACCAGTCAATTCCTTTTTTCTCAGAATGTACCCAACTGTTGATTTTGCTACTCCAAGCATGTCTGCTATCTCTCTGATGGATTTTTTCTTTTTTTTCAGCCTCAGGATGTTCTGCTTCACCTCAATTGAGAGTTCCTTTGACCGCATGTTGTCTGCTCACAGCAACAGCTTCCAAATGCAAAACCACACACCTGGAATCCACCCCTGACCTTTTAACTACTTCATTGATTACAGGTTAACGAGGGAGACGCCTTCAGAGTTAATTGCAGCCCTTAGAGTCCATTGTCCAATTACTTTTGGTCCCTTGAAAAAGAGGACGCTATGCATTACAGAGCTATGATTCCTAAACCCTTTCTCCGATTTGGATGTGGAAACTATCATATTGCAGCTGGGAGTGTGCACTTTCAGCCCATATTATATATATAATCGTATTTCTGAACATGTTTTTGTAAACAGCTAAAATAACAAAACTTGTGTCACTGTCCAAATATTTCTGGCCCTAACTGTATATATATATATATATATATATGTGTATATATATATATATATATATATATATATATATATTTCCATCACACATAATTTACACCAATGAAGCAGTTGTACATTTTTCCAGCAGACTTTTACGCCCAAGGCGGATATCGAGTATCGAGCAGTGGTGAGCACGCTCGCCTATCACTAACAATTGACAATACTGAATGAAAAATCTGTATTGCAAATTGAATTTAGCTAAAAGTGGATTACATTGAGAATTCCATAAAATGTGAATCAGAGAAACAGAATTTTGTACCTATTTCAAATGTTTCAGTAAGCAGAAAATGGCCTTTATCACATACCAATGTCAAATTTAAAAGTGACACAGGTTACTGTTTTTAGGCTGCATATTATTCATCACATTACCACTAAACTTTGTTTATCTAGATCAGTGTTCCCCAAGTTCGGTCCTCAAGAGCCACCAGCAGGTCGTGCTTTCAGAATTTCCTTAGTATGGCCCAGATGATAGAATTATTGCCTGTCTAGATGATGGAATTCTCACCTGGCAATACTAAGGAAATCCTGAAAACATGACTCGTTGGTGGCTCTTGAGGATCGAACTTGGGGAACAATGATCTAGATCAGAGGTCCCCAACCTTTTTGACCTTGAGATCCACATTTAGCACTGAGAGAGGGTTGCGAGCCACATTAAGCTCCTGAGAGGTGGTCACGAGCAACATTCTGCTTCTGTCCCCCTTAAAGTTGTGTCAACCAAAGCCACCATTATGGGTATAATGATAACCAAAGCTTTTCCAAAGCAGTACACTGAGATCCAGGGGTTCCAACAATGCCCCAATTCAGTATTATCCCATCAAGGACTCCCAACACACTGTTGCATCTAGCTTCAAGAACCTCCTCTAATAGGTAGTATCATCCTCCAGCATACCATACCTAAAACATCTCTAAACCCCTAAGACCAGTATATGTGCATCCAGATCTAATCTTCTGTGCTGGGCTTCTCAAAAATTCACAATTTTCAGATGTACTCTTCATACCTGTTTGCTAGACCTGGAGCTAATGCACCAAGCTGGCAGACAGTCGCGAGCCACAATTCCTGGGACCGCGAGCCACATGTGGCTCCCGAGCTATAGGTTGGGGACCCCTGATCTAGATGATGCAGCATATGCAGTTACGAATTCTGTCATGTAAGAATATCTCTGTAGCTGCAAATGCTGACATGTATGACGTGTCCACACATGCTTTTGACAGTGAGCACAATTTTGTCGTAGAGGATATATTTTTATAAAAACTTTTGCAAGAGTAAATAGAGGGCACATGCTATACAGCGAACATGTGCTACTTTGCTTAATTGCCTGGCAGCTACGACTTGTATGGCATGGTCACCTAATAGGTTGCCCATTATAGTTGACTAGGAATCATCCTCTGTAACATGTAATACCATGTTATTCCCTACTGATAGTGGGGAAGGTAAGACGGTCATTGAGGTGAATGTGAAGAAAGCATATAAGTGTTGCCTGGTGTGGAGGTATCACCAGTAAACAACTAACTTATTTTCAGTCGTGGATTGCCATATTGGAAAAGATTGAGTCAATGACATACAAAATATATGTAAAGTTAATGGCCATACTGTATCTGCTGTTATCAATAATGAGGTGCAATTTGCAGTACAATGTTGATTATAAAGAGCAAACAAAGGTCTCTGCCACATGAAAGTATAAAGCTGAGATTGCTTTATTAAATAAATAACGGCGACAGTGAATCTTACGTTGAGGTTGAGCACATGTGATTCTTTTGCAAAAGGCAATAGAATCCAGGTGGTTTGAAATCTATTGTGATGAACTTAGACAAGATGAAGTTCAATTTCTACATAAGCAGGCAAATTACTGCATGTTTCTTGAGAACACAAAATAATAACTGTTGATGCAACAGAGGGAGAGCAGTATATGTGGATGATGATAGTGTTGATGACAATGACCAAGCAGTTGCATTATTTGTGAATGTGGATTGGCTACAAGAAGGACAATCAAGAGGAAAAGGAAGAGAAGCGTAAGTCATCTTGCTGGTCAGTTTTCGTCCTCACATGAGCAGGAAGGTAATGCAATTTTATGTGCTGACTAAATAACATAGTTCTAACTCAATCTGTGACAGGATGTACACAGCTTATATCACAATTCCATCTCTCAGTGTGTCTGGGATGCAGTTACCAATGGCTCAGTGGTCCAATTTGAGGACATGATGAAGCTGTCAGTACTTTGATTGACAGCTCAGTCTTCCAGTCTGATGCAGTGATGTGCTGAGCTGTCTGTGTTTTGATTGACAGCTTGTCTGTTCAATCTGGGCCTGGGAGGTGCTGTCTGTCTCCAGGTCTTCATTGTCCCAAGTGGTTGCCAGGGTACTTAACTGAGCGGTTAGTTCCAGACCTCTGCAAGACCTACATTCAGGTTTTGTGTTGTTTGTCTTTCTGTGCCTTGGGTTCTGCTTGTTGATCTTTTGTTGCCTGACTTTGGACTTCATTCCTACCATTCGTATGGTTTACCCCTTTGCTCTGGTCCGCTATCCTCCTGGTATTTTGACCTCGGATCGTTAGCTGTGATTACGCCTTTTTCTATTCCGTCTTTTTATGAGGTACCTTCCTGGCTTTTGACCTTGAACTCCTTAATTATCCCATCTCACGGGTTGTCCGTGAGAAGTGGCTCAGTGTTCCACCTTATTTTCCAAAAGCACAGCCTCTACGCTGCAATAGATATGGTTGTCCAGCAATGTGGAAAAGAATTCTCACACATTGATGCCTGCAGATAGTAATTGCCACCACCACAACCACCACCATTGCTTTTTGACATTGTTGAGCCTTTACAAATATGTTAGTCTTAATATCATCTGCAACAGAGGTTACCATAGCAGAAGCACATCTTTTACCAAAGATTTTTCCCTCAATAGATGTACAAAACTTTGCTTTGTGTTTTTTCAAAAATTTTTTTACCTAAATTCTCCTATTCATCTTCGCAATATTTACAGAACCCTAAAAACTATGTTACTAGGTAGGTATCTAAATAGAAAGGAAGATACTGCAAAAGCCAGCAATTTTATTGTTTATTGTACATTTGTTAAACTGGCTAGTAAAACAGCTATCCATATCTATAACCTTTTTTAAAAAAAATCTATACATATTTTTTTCTATTTCCCCTTTTAATAAAAATTACATAACAATATAAAATATATTAACGTTGTTAAATAGAATTGAACTAGCCTATTGGTAGATTTCGTCTAAAGAGGAATGAGGGTCATGATAAAGATGAAATTACCATACTCTATCATATCCTTGCACAGGGCGTAGTGTCTATTACATAAATTAAGAAAATGAATGATGCGCACTCTGTTGGGATGTTAGGTGCAGGCTGAAACAGGGCCGGGTCCAGATATCATAACAAAGAGAAGTAACAGCCGCACTCAAAAAAGTCTTTGCTTTTGCAAAAGAGTGTTCAAATGTATTTACTGTACACCACAGGGAAAGATAAGTGACAAGATAACGAGGTAACGTTTCAGGTCTTTCAGATTAGGGTCCATTTACTTCCAGCATGTTTTCTCCTCACCCCCCATTATCAAAACGAGCCATTATTTTCTGTTATTATTGATCGTTCTGCTGAGCATATCTACTGTAATTGTGAACCTTCCTAATTTATGCCTAATTAGCCAACATTCTTGGGATTGTTTATTAGGAGTTTATTAGATGTCCATCTCTATTTTATTCTGTAAATATATTGTACCCACTTGTATATATGTGTACAGCACTCCTTTTTTATGTTTATACTTTGTGTACTAATATTGTGTGCTAATTGCGTTATTTTATGTATCCTTTGTAGTGAGGATTGATAAAGACCTGGAACAGGGTCGAAACGTTACCTCGTTATCTTGTCACGTATCTTTCCCTGTGGTGTACTCTAAATAAATTTGAGCACTATTTTGCAAAAGCAAAAACTTTTGTGAGTGCGGCTGTTACTTATCTTTATCTGTTACATAATTTAGAAAATATTTTTGGCAGGCTACCTAAAAGCGCACAGTGAGTTCTTTTATGGAAGCAAGTTAACTAGTTTCATATTGCAACTATGGACTGCTCTCCCATGTAGATTGGTGCTACAGTGTTTGTTTGTTCAGATTAGCACTATAGTTTGCGGTTAGGACTAGAGTTAGATTTAAAACTAGGGTTAAGTTTAAAATTAAGGTTAAGGATATTGCTATCAATTGTGACATGGTAGGGTTTAGGGCTAGTGTCATAGTTGCATGTAAAGATGAAGTGTAATAAAAAGGTTTAAAATATATGTAACAATGTATAATTTTCTTTTTTATTTATTACTAGCTGAAGAGCCCGGCATTGCCTGGGCATAGTAAATATCTGTGGTTAGTTATAGCACCTCACTTCTCTTATTTTCCCATCACGCCTCTCATTTTACCCCTCACATCTCTCATTTTCTCCCTCACTCCTCTCATTTTCCCCCTCACTCCTCTTATTTTCCCCCCTCACTCCTCTCATTCCCCCCTCACTCTTTCATTCCCCCCTAACACTAGTCATTTCGACCTCACATCTGTCATTTTCCAATTACTCCACTATTTTCCCTCACTCCACTCATTTTGCACTCACACCTTTTCACTTTCACCTCACACCTCTCATTATTCACCTCACACCCCTCATTTTCCCTTCACACCTCTCATTTTCCCCTCAGTATATACATGTTTGTCATCTCCCTTTTATATAGTATACATCTGTATGTCATCTCCTGTATATAGTATATACCTGTATGTCATCTCCACTGTATATAGTATATACCTTCTGTATGTCATCTCCCCTGTATATAGTATATACCTATGTGTCATCTCCCCCTGTATATAGTATATACCTGAATGTCATCTCTTCTGTATATAGTATATACCTGTATGTCATCTTCTCCTATATATAGTGTATACCTGTATGTCATCTCCTGTATATAGTATATACCTCTATGTCATCTCCCCTGTATATAGTATATACCTGTTGTATGTCATCTCCTCCTCTATATACCTATGTGTCATCTCCTCTTTTATATAGTATATACCTGTATGTCATCTCCTCTTTTATATAGTATATACCTGTATGTCATCTCCTCCTGTATATAGTATATACCTGTATGTCATCTACTCCTGTATATAGTATATTGTTGTGAATTCTGTGGCAGAGCTCCCTCCTGTGGTCACAAGTGGTACTTCGGCTGATTCTCTCTGGGAGCTTCCGTTTGTGGAGGAAAGTGGTATTGCGGCTTCTGAGTTTCCTACCTCAGGTGATGTGGTGAGGTCGTTAGGTACTGCTCTACTTAACTCCACCTAATGCTTTGATCCTGGCTTCCTGTCAATGTTCCAGTGTTGGACTTGTTTTTCCCTGGATCATTCCTGTGGCCTGCTGCTCTGCATAGCTAAGTTCTTCTTTGCTATTTGTTTGCTATTTTTTCTGTCCAGCTTGTCTAATTGTTTTGCTGGAAGCTCTGGGACGCAAAGGGTGTACCTCTGTGCCGTTAGTTCGGTACGGAGGGTCTTTTTGCCCCCTTTCCGTGGTTTTCTTTAGGGTTTTGTGTAGACCGCAAAGTTATCTTTCCTATCCTCGCTCTGTTAAGAAAGTCGGGCCTCACTTTGCTGAATCTATTTCATCCCTACGTTTGTCTTTTCATCTTACTCACAGTCATTATATGTGGGGGGCTGCCTTTTCCTTTGGGGTATTTCTCTGAGGCAAGGTAGGCTTATTTTCTATCTTCAGGCTAGTTAGTTTCTCAGGCTGTGCCGAGTTGCATAGGCAGAGTTAGGCGCAATCCACGGCTGCCTCTAGTGTTGTTTGGAGAGGATTAGGGATAACGGTCTGCAGAGTTCCCACGTCTCAGAGCTCGTTCTATGATTTTGGGTTATTGTCAGATCACTGTATGTGCTCTGACTGCTATGTCCATTGTGGTACTGAATTGCCTATTATAACAGTACAGGAAGCCAAAAGTACTAATGATTCTCAATAGAGGGAAAAAAAGAAGTTCTGAGACCATTTTTTTTTCTTTGCACTGTGTTTTGCCTTTTTTTTCCCCTAGACATTTGGGTGGTTCAGGACACAGGTGTGGACATGGACATTCAGGGTCTGTGCTCTTAATTGGATAATCTCGTTATAAATGTACAAAAGATTCAAGATTTGGTGGTTCAGAAGCCTATGTTTGAACCAAGAATTCCTATTCCTGATTTGTTTTGTGAATTTCAAAAATAATTGCAAACTGTTTCTGGCCTTGAAACCTCACTCCTCTGGTGACCCAGCTCAACAAGTGAGAATTGTTATTTCTTTTTTGCGTGGCGACTCTCAAGACTGGGCATTTTCCCTTGCGCCAGGGGATCCTGCATTGAGTGATGTTGATGCGTTTTTCCTGGCGCTCGGATTGCTGTACGATGAGCCTAATTCAGTGGATCAGGCAGAGAAAAATTTGCTGGCTCTGTGTCAGGGTCAGGATGAGATAGAGGTATATTGTCAGAAATTTAGAAAGTGGTCTGTACTCACTCAATGGAACGAAGGTGCGCTCGCAGCTATTTTCAGAAAGGGTCTCTCTGAAGCCCTTAAAGATGTCATGGTGGGATTTCCTATGCCTGCTGGTCTGAATGAGTCTATGTCTTTGGCCATTCAGATCGGTCGACGCTTGCATGAGCGTAAATCTGTGCACCATTTGGCGGTATTACCTGAGATTAAACCTAAGCCTATGCAGTGCGATAGGACTTTGACCAGAGTTGAACGGCAAGAGCACAGACGTCTGAATGGTCTGTGTTTCTACTGTGGTGATTCCACTCATGCCATCTCTGTTTGTCCTAAGCGCTCTAAGCGGTTCGCTAGGTCTGCCACCATTGGTACGGTACAGTCAAAATTTCTTCTGTCCGTTACCTTGATCTGCTCTTTGTCATCGTATTCTGTCATGGCATTTGTGGATTCAGGCGCTGCCCTGAATTTGATGGACTTGGAGTATGCTAAGCGTTGTGGGTTTTTCTTGGAGCCCTTGCAGTGTCCTATTCCATTGAGAGGAATTGATGCTACACCTTTGGCCAAGAATAAGCCTCAGTACTGGACCCAGCTGACCATGTGCATGGCTCCTGCACATCGGGAGGATATTCGCTTTCTGGTGTTGCATAATCTGCATGATGTGGTCGTGTTGGGGTTGCCATGGCTACAAGCCCATAATCCAGTATTAGATTGGAAATCCATGTCGGTGTCCAGCTGGGGTTGTCAGGGGGTACATGGTGATGTTCCATTTCTGTCAATTTCGTCATCCACCCCTTCTGAGGTTCCAGAGTTCTTGTCTGATTACCGGGATGTATTTGATGAGCCCAAGTCCGATGCCCTACCTCCGCTTAGGGATTGTGATTGTGCTATCAATTTGATTAATGGTAGTAAATTCCCAAAAGGTCGACTGTTTAATTTATCCGTGCCTGAGCACACCGCTATGCGCAGTTATGTGAAGGAATCCCTGGAGAAGGGGCATATTCGCCCGTCATCGTCGCCATTAGGAGCAGGGTTCTTTTTTGTAGCCAAGAAGGATGGTTCGCTGAGACCTTTTATAGATTACCGCCTTCTTAATAAGATCACGGTTAAATTTCAGTACCCCTTGCCATTGTTATCTGATCTGTTTGCTCGGATTAAGGGGGCTAGTTGGTTCACCAAGATAGATCTTCGTGGTGCGTATAATCTGGTGCGAATTAAGCAAGGCGATGAATGGAAAACTGCATTTAATACGCCCGAGGGTCATTTTGAGTATCTAGTGATGCCGTTCGGACTTGCCAATGCTCCATCAGTCTTTCAGTCCTTTCTGCATGACATCTTCCGAGAGTACCTGGATAAATTCCTGATTGTGTACTTGGATGACATTTTGATCTTCTCGGATGATTGGGAGTCTCATGTTAAGCAGGTCAGAACGGTTTTTCAGGTCCTGCGTGCTAATTCTTTGTTTGTGAAGGGATCAAAGTGTCTCTTTGGTGTGCAGAAGGTTTCATTTTTGGGGTTCATCTTTTCCCCTTCTACTATCGAGATGGATCCTGTTAAGATCCAAGCCATCCATGATTGGACTCAGCCGACATCTCTGAAAAGTCTGCAAAAGTTCCTGGGCTTTGCTAATTTTTATCGTCGCTTCATCTGCAATTTTTCTAGTATTGCTAAACCATTGACCGATTTGACCAAGAAGGGTGCTGATGTGGTCAATTGGTCTTCTGCTGCTGTGGAAGCCTTTCAAGAGTTGAAGCGTCGTTTTTCTTCTGCCCCTGTGTTGTGTCAACCAGATGTTTCTCTTCCGTTCCAGGTCGAGGTTGATGCTTCTGAGATTGGAGCAGGGGCTGTTTTGTCGCAGAGAGGTTCTGATTGCTCAGTGATGAAACCATGCGCTTTTTTTTCCAGGAAGTTTTCGCCTGCTGAGCGAAATTATGATGTGGGCAACCGAGAGTTGCTGGCCATGAAGTGGGCATTCGAGGAGTGGCGTCATTGGCTTGAATGAGCTAAGCATCGCATGGTGGTATTGACTGATCATAAGAACTTGACTTATCTTGAGTCTGCCAAGCGGTTGAATCCTAGACAGGCTCGTTGGTCGCTGTTTTTTGCCCGTTTTGACTTTGTGATTTCGTACCTTCCGGGCTCTAAAAATGTGAAGGCGGATGCTCTGTCTAGGAGTTTTGTGCCCGACTCTCCGGGTTTGTCTGAGCCAGCGGGTATCATCAAGGAGGGAGTAATTGTGTCTGCCATCTCCCCTGATTTGCGGCGGGTGCTGCAAAAATTTCAGGCTAATAAACCTGATCGTTGTCCAGCGGAGAAACTGTTTGTCCCTGATAGGTGGACGAATAAAGTTATCTCTGAGGTTCATTGTTCGGTGTTGGCTGGTCATCCTGGAATCTTTGGTACCAGAGAATTAGTGGCTAGATCCTTTTGGTGGCCATCTCTGTCGCGGGATGTGCGTACTTTTGTGCAGGCCTGTGGGATTTGTGCTTGGGCTAAGCCCTGCTGTTCTCGTGCCAGTGGGTTGCTTTTGCCCTTGCCGGTCCCGAAGAGACCTTGGACACATATCTCTATGGATTTTATTTCAGATCTTCCCGTTTCTCAAAAGATGTCAGTCATTTGGGTGGTCTGTGATCGCTTTTCTAAGATGGTCCATCTGGTACCCTTGTCTAAATTGCCTTCCTCCTCTGATTTGGTGCCATTGTTCTTCCAGCATGTGGTTCGTTTACATGGTATTCCAGAGAATATCGTTTCTGACAGAGGTTCCCAGTTTGTTTCGAGGTTTTGGCAAGCCTTTTGTGGTAGGATGGGCATTGACTTGTCTTTTTCCTCGGCTTTCCATCCTCAGACTAATGGCCAGACCGAACGAACCAATCAGACCTTGGAAACATATCTGAGATGTTTTGTTTCTGCTGATCAGGATGACTGGGTGTCCTTTTTGCCTTTGGCTGAGTTCGCCCTTAATAACCGGGCCAGCTCGGCTACCTTGGTTTCGCCATTTTTCTGCAACTCTGGGTTCCATCCTCGTTTCTCTTCAGGACAGGTTGAGTCTTCGGACTGTTCTGGTGTGGATACTGTGGTGGACAGGTTGCAGCAGATTTGGACTCATGTAGTGGACAATTTGACCTTGTCCCAGGAGAAGGCTCAACGTTTCGCTAATCGCAGACGCTGTGTGGGTCCCCGACTTCGGGTTGGGGACTTGGTTTGGTTATCTTCTCGTCATATTCCTATGAAGGTGTCCTCTCCTAAGTTTAAACCTCGTTTCATTGGTCCGTATAGGATTTCTGAGGTTCTTAATCCTGTGTCTTTTCGTCTGACCCTTCCAGATTCTTTTTCCATACATAACGTATTCCATAGGTCATTGTTGCGGAGATACGTGGCACCTATGGTTCCATCTGTGGAGCCTCCTGCCCCGGTTTTGGTGGAGGGGGAGTTGGAGTATATTGTGGAGAAGATTTTGGATTCTCGTGTTTCTAGACGGAAACTCCAGTATCTGGTTAAATGGAAGGGTTATGCTCAGGAAGATAATTCCTGGGTTTTTGCCTCTGATGTCCATGCTCCCGATCTTGTTCGTGCCTTTCATGTGGCTCATCCTGGTCGGCCTGGGGGCTCTGGTGAGGGTTCGGTGACCCCTCCTCAAGGGGGGGGTACTGTTGTGAATTCTGTGGCAGAGCTCCCTCCTGTGGTCACAAGTGGTACTTCGGCTGATTCTCTCTGGGAGCTTCCGTTTGTGGAGGAAAGTGGTATTGCGGCTTCTGAGTTTCCTACCTCAGGTGATGTGGTGAGGTCGTTAGGTACTGCTCTACTTAATTCCACCTAATGCTTTGATCCTGGCTTCCTGTCAATGTTCCAGTGTTGGACTTGTTTTTCCCTGGATCATTCCTGTGGCCTGCTGCTCTGCATAGCTAAGTTCTTCTTTGCTATTTGTTTGCTATTTTTTCTGTCCAGCTTGTCTAATTGTTTTGCTGGAAGCTCTGGGACGCAAAGGGTGTACCTCTGTGCCGTTAGTTCGGTACGGAGGGTCTTTTTGCCCCCTTTCCGTGGTTTTCTTTAGGGTTTTGTGTAGACCGCAAAGTTATCTTTCCTATCCTTGCTCTGTTAAGAAAGTCGGGCCTCACTTTGCTGAATCTATTTCATCCCTACGTTTGTCTTTTCATCTTACTCACAGTCATTATATGTGGGGGGCTGCCTTTTCCTTTGGGGTATTTCTCTGAGGCAAGGTAGGCTTATTTTCTATCTTCAGGCTAGTTAGTTTCTCAGGCTGTGCCGAGTTGCATAGGCAGAGTTAGGCGCAATCCACGGCTGCCTCTAGTGTTGTTTGGAGAGGATTAGGGATTGCGGTCTGCAGAGTTCCCACGTCTCAGAGCTCGTTCTATGATTTTGGGTTATTGTCAGATCACTGTATGTGCTCTGACCGCTATGTCCATTGTGGTACTGAATTGCCTATCATAACAGTATATACCTGTGTGTCATCTGCTCCTGTATATAGTATATACCTGTAAGTCATCTCCTCCTGTATATAGTATATACCTGTGTGTCATCTGCTCCTGTATATAGTATATACCTGTGTGTCATCTCCCCTGTATACAGTATGTACCTGCATATCATCTCCTCCTGTATTAGGCCTCGTTCACACGTTATTTGGTCAGTATTTTTACCTCAGTATTTGTAAGCTAAATGGGCAGCCTGACAAATCCCCAGCCAACAGGAAGCCCTCCACCCTGGCAGTGTATATTAGCTCCACATACACATAATAGACAGGTCATGTGACTGACAGCTGCCGTATTTCCTATATGGTACATTTGTTGCTCTTGTAGTTTGTCTGCTTATTAATCAGATTTTTATTTTTGAAGGATAATACCAGACGTGTGTGTTTTAGGGCGAGTTTCATGTGTCAAGTTGTGTGTGTTGAGTTGCGTGTGGTGACATGCATGTAGCAACTTTTGTGAAATAATAATAATAATCTATTTTTATATAGTGCTAACATATTCCGCAGCGCTTTACAGTTTGCACACATTATCATCGCTGTCCCTGTTGGGGCTCACAATCTAAATTGATGAAATGAGTTTTGTGTGGCGACATGCGTATAGCAACTTTTTAAGTGTTGAGTTGCATGTGACAGGTTAGTGTAGCAAGTTTTGCGCAGCAAGTTTTGCGCATGGAAGTTTTGCATGTGGCGAGTTTTATGTGTAGTGCGTTTTGAGTATGTGCAAGTTTTGTGTGAGGCAACTTTTGCATGTGTTGCAACTTTTGTGCATGTGGCAATTTTTCCGCGTGTGCAAGTTTTGCATGTGGCGAGTTTTCCATGGCGTGAGTTTTGCATGTGTGGCTAGTATTGCGTGAGCCTAGTTTTGCATGTGGCGAGTTTTTGCATGTGGCGAATTTTGCGCGTGGCGAGTTTTGAGTGGTGACTTTTGTGTTTTGAATTTTATGTGACGAGGTTGGTGTATGTGTGGTGAAAAGTGTGCTGAGGGTGATTTATGTGTTCAAGCACGTGTTAGTGTGTGGCACATTTTGTGTGTGTGTTCATATTCCTGTGTGTGGTGAGTATCCCATGTCGGGGCCCAACCTTAGCAACTGTACGGTATTTACTCTCTGGTGCCATCGCTCTCATTCTTTAAGTCCCCCTTGTTCACATCTGTCAGCTGTCAATTTGCCTCCAACACTTTTCCTTTCACTTTTTCCCCATTATGTAGATGGGGCAAAATTGTTTGGTGAATTGGAAAGCGTGGGGTTAAAATTTCACCTCACAACATAGCCTATAACGCTCTCGTGGTGCAGACATGTGACTGTGCAAAATTTTGTGGCTGTAGCTGTGACGGTGCAGATGCCAATCCCGGACATACACAAATACATACACACTCACACACACACACACATTCAGCTTTATATATTAGACTAGCTGAAGAGCCCGGCGTTGCCTGGGCATAGTAAATATCTGTGGTTAGTTATAACATAATAAGGTCTCTTATTTTCCCATCATGCCTCTCATTTTCTCCCTTACACCTCTCATTTTCCCCCTCACTCCTCGCATTCCCCCTAAAACTTGTCATTTCGACCTCACATCTGGCATTTTTCTATCACTCCACTATTTTCCCTCACTCCTCTCATTTTGCACTCACACCTTTTCATTTTCACCTCACACCCCTCATTTTCACCTCAGTATATACATGTTTGTCATCTCCCTTATATATAGTATACACCTGTATGTCTTCTCTTGTATATAGTATATACCTGTATGTCATCTCCCCTGTAAATAGTATATACCTGCTGTATGTCATCTCCTCCTGTATATTGTATATACCCATGTCATCTCCTCCTGTATATATTATATACCTGTATGTCCTCTCTTCTGTATATACGATATACCTGTATGTCATCTCCTCCTATATATAGTATATACAGTGGGGCAAAAAAGTATTTAGTCAGTCAGCAATAGTGCAAGTTCCACCACTTAAAAAGATGAGAGGCGTCTGTAATTTACATCATAGGTAGACCTCAACTATGGGAGACAAACTGAGAAAAAATAATCCAGAAAATCACATTGTCTGTTTTTTTATCATTTTTTTTGCATATTATGGTGGAAAATAAGTATTTGGTCAGAAACAAACAATCAAGATTTCTGGCTCTCACAGACCTGTAACTTCTTCTTTAAGAGTCTCCTCTTTCCTCCACTCATTACCTGTAGTAATGGCACCTGTTTAAACTTGTTATCAGTATAAAAAGACACCTGTGCACACCCTCAAACAGTCTGACTCCAAACTCCACTATGGTGAAGACCAAAGAGCTGTCAAAGGACACCAGAAACAAAATTGTAGCCCTGCACCAGGCTGGGAAGACTGAATCTGCAATAGCCAACCAGCTTGGAGTGAAGAAATCAACAGTGGGAGCAATAATTAGAAAATGGAAGACATACAAGACCACTGATAATCTCCCTCGATCTGGGGCTCCACGCAAAATCCCACCCCGTGGGGTCAGAATGATCACAAGAACGGTGAGCAAAAATCCCAGAACCACGCGGGGGGACCTAGTGAATGAACTGCAGAGAACTGTGACCAATGTAACAAGGCCTACCATAAGTAACACACTACGCCACCATGGACTCAGATCCTGCAGTGCCAGACGTGTCCCACTGCTTAAGCCAGTACATGTCCGGGCCCATCTGAAGTTTGCTAGAGAGCATTTGGATGATCCAGAGGAGTTTTGGGAGAATGCCCTATGGTCTGTTGAAACCAAACTGGAGCTGTTTGGTAGAAACACAACTTGTCGTGTTTGGAGGAAAAAGAATACTGAGTTGCATCCATCAAACACCATACCTACTGTAAAGCATGGTGGTGGAAACATCATGCTTTGGGGCTGTTTCTCTACAAAGGGACCAGGACGACTGATCCAGGTACATGAAAGAATGAATGGGGCCATGTATCGTGAGATTTTGAGTGCAAACCTCCTTCCATCAGCAAGGGCATTGAAGATGAAACGTGGCTGGGTCTTTCAACATGACAATGATCCAAAGCACACCGCCAGGGCAACGAAGGAGTGGCTTCGTAAGAAGCATTTCAAGGTCCCGGAGTGGTCTAGCCAGTCTCCATATCTCAACCCTATAGAAAACCTTTGGAGGGAGTTGAAAGTCCGTGTTGCCAAGCGAAAAGCCAACAACATTACTGCTCTAGAGGAGATCTGCATGGAGGAATGGGCCAACATACCAACAACAGTGTGTGGCAACCTTGTGAAGACTTACAGAAAACGATTGACCTCTGTCATTGCCAACAAAGGATATATTACAAAGTATTGAGATGAAATTTTGTTTCTGACCAAATACTTATTTTCCACCATAATATGCAAATAAAATGTTAAAAAAACAGACAATGTGATTTTCTGGATTTTTTTTTCTCAGTTTGTCTCCCATAGTTGAGGTCTACCTATGATGTAAATTACAGACGCCTCTCATCTTTTTAAGTGGTGGAACTTGCACTATTGCTGACTGACTAAATACTTTTTTGCCCCACTGTACCTGTATATCATCTCCTGTATATACCTATATGTCTTCTCCCCTGTATATAGTATATACCTGCTGTATGTCATCTCCTCCTCTATATACCCATGTGTCATCTCCTCTTTTATATAGTATATACCTGTATGTCATCTCCTCCTGTATATAGTATATACGTGTGTCATCTCCTGTATATAGTATGTACCTGTAAGTCATCTCCTCCTGTATATAGTATATACCTGTGTATCACCTGCTCCTGTATATAGTATATACCTGTGTCATCTCCTCCAGTATATAGTATATACCTGTATGTCATCTCCTCCTGTATATAGTATATACCTGTGTGTCATCTCCACTGTATATATTATATACCTGTGTCATCACCCCTGTATATAGTATGTACCTGTATGTCATCTCCCCTGTATATAGTATATACCAGGTTGTCATCTCCTCCTGTATATAATATATACCTGTGTGTCATGTCCTCCTGTATATAGTATATACCTGTGTGTCATGACCTCCTGTATATAGTATATACCTGTATGTCATCTCCTCCTGTATATAGTATATACCTGTGTCATCTCCTCCTGTATATAGTATATACCTGTATGTCATCTCCTCCTGTATATAGTATATACCTGTGTGTCATCTCCCCTGTATATAGTATATATGTGTGTCATTTCCTCCTGTATATAGTATATACCTGTGTGTCATCTCCTCCTGTATATAGTATATACCTGTATGTCATCTCCTCCTGTATATAGTATATACGTGTGTCATCTCCTCCTGTATATAGTTTATACCTGCAAGTCATCCCCTCCTGTATATAGTATATACATGTCATCTGCTCCTGTATATAGTATATACCTGTGTCATCTGCTCCTGTATATAGTATATACCTGTGTGTCATCTCCTCCTGTATATAGTATATACCTGTGTGTAATCTCTCCTGTATTTAGTATATACCTGTGTGTCATCTCCTCCTGTATATAGTATATATCTGTGTCATCTCCCCTGTATATAGTATATACCTGTTTGTCATCTCCATTGTATATAGTATATATGTGTGTGTCATCTCCCCTGTATAAAGTACATACCTATGTGTCATCTCCCCTGTATATAGTATATATCTGTATGTCATCTCCTCCTGTATTAGACCGCGTTCACACGTTATTTGGTCAGTATTTTTACCTCAGTATTTGTAAGCTAAATTGGCAGCCTGATAAATCCCCCGCCAACAGGAAGCCCTCCCCCTGGCAGCATATATTGGCTCACACATACACATAATAGACAGGTCATGTGACTGACAGCTGCCGTATTTCCTATATAGTACATTTGTTGCTCTTGTAGTTTGTCTGCTTATTAATCAGATTTTTATTTTTGAAGGATAATACCAGACTTGTGTGTGTTTTAGGGCGAGTTTCATGTGTCAAGTTGTGTGTGTTGAGTTGCATGTGGCGACATGCATGTAGCGACTTTTGTGAGATGAGTTTTATGTGGCGACATGCGTGTAGCAACTTTTTGTGTGTCGAGCTGCATGTGACAGGTTAGTGTAGCAAGTTGTGTGCAGCAAGTTTTGCGCATGGTGAGTTTTGCATGTGGCGAGTTTTATGTGTGGTGCGTTTTGAGTATGTGCAAGTTTTGTGTGAGGCAACTTTTGCATGTGTTGCAACTTTTGTGCATGTGGTAATTTTTCCACGTGTGCAAGTTTTGCATGTGGCGAGTTTTCCATGAGGTGAGTTTTGCACGTGTGGCGAGTTTTGCATGAGCCTAGTTTTGGATGTGGCGAGTTTTGCGCGTGGCGAGTTTTGAGCGGTGACTTTTGTCTTTCGACTTTTATGTGGCGAGGTTGGTGTATGTGTGGTGAAATGTGTGCTGAGGGTTATATATGTGTTCAAGCACGTGGTAGTGTGTGGTGTATTTTGTGTGTGTGTGTTCATATGCCCGTGTGTGGTGAGTATACCATGTCGGGGCCCAACCTTAGCAACTGTACGGTATATATTCTTTGGCGCCATCGCTCTCACTCTTTAAGTCCCCCTTGTTCACATCTGGCAGCTGTCAATTTGCCTCCCAACACTTTTCCTTTCATTTTTCCCCCATTATGTAGATAGGGGCAAAATTGTTTGGTGAATTGGAAAGCGCGGGGTTAAAATTTCACCTCACAACATAGCCTATGACGCTCTCGGGGTCCAGACGTGTGACTGTGCAAAATTTTGTGGCTGTAGCTGCGACGCCTCCAACACTTTTCCTTTCATTTTTTCCCCATTATGTGTATAGGGGCAAAATTGTTTGGTGAATTGGAACGCACGGGGTTAAAATTTCGCCTCACAACATAGCCTATGACGCTCTTGGGGTCCAGACTTGTGACTGTGCAAAATTTTGTGGCTGTAGCTGCGACGGTGCAGATGCCAATCCCGGACATACACACATACACACATACATACACACATTCAGCTTTATATATTAGACTAGCTGAAGAGCCCGGCGTTGCCTGGGCATAGTAAATATCTGTGGTTAGTTACAGCACGTCACTTCTCTTATTTTCCCATCACGCCTCTCATTTTCTCAATCACATCTTTAATTTTCCCCCTCACATCTCTCATTTTCTCCCTCACACCTCTCATTTTCTCCCTCACTCCTCTCATTCCCCTCTAACACTTGTCATTTCGACCTCACATCTGTCATTTTCCGATCACTACACTATTTTCCCTCACTCCTCTCATTTTGCACTCACACCTTTTCATTTTCACTTCACACCTCTCATTTTCACCTCAGTATATACATGTTTGTCATCTCCCTTATATATAGTATACACCTGTATGTCATCTCCTGTATATAGTATATACCTGTATGTCATCTCCCCTGTATATAGTATATACCTGCTGTGTGTCATCTCCCCTGTATATAGTATATACCTATATGTCATCTCCTCCTATATATAGTATATACCTGTATGTCATCTCCTCCTATATATAGTATATACCTGTATGTCATCTCCTCCTATATATAGTATATACCTGTATGTCATCTCCTCCTATATATAGTATATACCTGTATGTCATCTCCTCCTATATATAGTATATACCTGTATGTCATCTCCTCCTGTATATAGTATATACCTGTGTGTCATCTCCCCTGTATATAGTATATATCTGTGTGTCATCTCCTCCTGTATATAGTATATACCTGTATGTCATCTTCTATATATAGCATATACCTGTATGTCATCTCCTCCTGTATATAGTATATATAACTGTAGGTAATCTGCTCCTGTATATAGTATATACCTGTGTGTCATCTCCTCCTGTATATAGTATATACCTGTATGTCATCTCCTCCTGTATATAGTATGTACCTGTATGTCATCTCCTCCTCTATATAGTATATACCTGTGTGTCATCTCTCCTGTATATAGTATATATCTGTGTGTCATCTCCCCTGTATATAGTATATACCTGTGTGATCTCCTGTATTAGACCTCGTTATCGCGTTATTTGCTCAGTATTTTTACCTCAGTATTTGTAAGATAAATTGGCAGCCTGATAAATCCCCAGCCAACAGGAAGCCCTCCCCCTGGCAGTATATATTAGCTCACACATACACATAATAGACAGGTCATGTGACTGACAGCTGCTGTATTTCCTATATGGTACATTTGTTGCTCTTGTAGTTTGTCTGCTTATTAATCAGATTTTTATTTTTGAAGGCTAATACCAGACTTGTGTGTGTTTTAGGGCGAGTTTCGTTTGTCAAGTTGTGTGTGTTGAGTTGTGTGTGGCGACATGCAAGTAGCGACTTTTGTGAGATGAGTTTTGTGTAGCAACTTTTTGTGTGTCGAGTTGCATGTGACAGGTTAGTGTAGCAAGTTGTGTGCAGCAAGTTTTGCGCATGGCGAGTTTTGCGCGTGGTGAGTTTTATGTCTGGTGCCTTTTGAGTATGTGCAAGTTTTGTGTGAGGCAACTTTTGCATGTGTTGCAAATTTTGTGCATGTGGCAATTTTTCCGCGTGTGCAAGTTTTGCATGTGGCGAGTTTTCCATGAGGTGAGTTTTGCACTTGTGGCGAGTTTAACGTGAGCCTAGTTTTTGCATGTGGCGAGTTTTGCGCATGGCGAGTTTTGAGCGGCGACTTTTGTGTTTCGACTTTTATGTGGCGAGGTTGGTGTATGTGTGGTGAAATGTGTGCTGAGGGTGGTATATGTGTTCAAGCACGTGGTAGTGTGTTGCGCATTTTGTGTGTGTGTTCATATCCCCATGTGTGGTGAGTATCTCATGTCGGGGCCCCACCTTAGCAACTGTACGGTATATACTCTTTGGCGCCATCGCTCTCATTCTTTAAGTCCCCCTTGTTCACATCTGGCAGCTGTCAATTTGACTCCAACACTTTTCCTTTCACTTTTCCCCATTATGTAGATAGGGGAAAAATAGTTTGGTGAATTGGAAAGCGCGGAGTTAAAATTTCACCTCACAACATAGCCTATGACACTCTCATTTTGTTTATGTAGCTGCGACGCCTCCAACACTTTTCCTTTCACTTTTTTCCCCATTATGTAGATAGGGGCAAAATTGTTTGGTGAATTGGAACGCGCGGGGTTAAAATTTCGCCTCACAATATAGCCTATGACGCTCTCGGGGTCCAGACGTGTGACTGTGCAAAATTTTGTGGCTGTAGCTGCGACGGTGCAGATGCCAATCCCGGACATACACACACACATACACACACACATACACACACACACACACATACACACATTCAGCTTTATATAGTAGATTTTAAAATGTTAACCCTGATTCATCATAGTTATTTTCCCATAATTCTGTGGTAAATTGCTTTGAAAAGTCACAAACTTTTGTCACCATTCAGTTTGGATGTGATAAAAATTTCTGAAAGATATTATAAACCAGTTTCTCCCAGCTCCTCCAAAATGGACAAAGCTTGGGCAGAATTCCTAGTAGACTCAATGCATAGGAAATTTCTGTCATTCTCTTGGATTTACAGGCAACAACAAAACTGTCTGCCTAATCATAAAATAAGCTGTTGGTTAGTACTAGTGATGAGCTAACGTGCTCAGATAAAGTCTAATCTGAGCACGCTTAGGTGTCTTCTGAGCATCTGGAGTGCTTGTATATTATGTTCACGTCTGTTTGTTAGGGAACCCCCACATGTTTTCAGGCTGCCCAACAGATGCAAATCATGCAGCCGTAGGGACTCAAACATAATATATCTGTTCGACTAAGTGGCACTGGGCATGTAAGAGGTCGAACACGACTTCTTGTTAACCGAGGGAGCGTGTCTCGGCTTGGCGGTACCAAAGGAGCCTCAGCCGAAGGCGTCCCTGGTTACAGCTGGAGAAAATGTCTGCCGGTACCTGCTCGCGCATGCTAGCTTATGACGTCACAAAGCTACGGAGCGGTGTTAGGACCAAAAAGAAGGACCCACCTTGTGGTGAGAGCCAGTGTGATTGAGTGTCTGTGTTTCTAATATTATTTTCCTCTAATTGTTCCACCCCTGATTTTGGCTTACAAATACTAATATAAAATACGGACCAAATACTGCGTGTATGAATGTGTGCTTAAGCTCTGTTTATGTTAAGGAGCTTGAATAGGGTTGTAAACAGCCTTAGGAGAACTCACACGCTGCACACATATTTTCAGGACAATTGGAGGTTTTACAGTTTTTGGGATGTGTGGCAAATAGGTTAATTGTGTATTGGAATTTTGGGAAACATTTTTTTTTTTAAAGAATTGCACATCTCAAATATTCACCAAAACCAAAATAACTTAAATATTTTGACAAGTTCTCCTTGATGTTAATATTTTGTTACAGTCTTTTTGCTATATATCATAAAATAAAACAGAGGAAAAGTTTTTGTAGCAGGTGCCAAATGGCATAAGAAATTATCTTGGCTGAAAAACATTTCTTCACTTGTGTTACTTTCTTTATGACAGTCAATTCCACTGTTGTGAAAAAGCCTACAATTACAAATTTGCTTGTGTACTTTGTTTTATCTTTTCTATGAGCATCTTTTCTGCCTCCTAATTCATAAAAGAAAATTGATAGCATTCTCCTACAATTTTCTTGTCAATTTTCATTGCCATGTGAACTCCAACAGTAAAGTGTCTAGTGTATCACTTTCATGATAGGAGATTGAAAAACATTCTTAGTCTTAATGAAAAGAGAGAAAAGCAAAAAGTCACATTGCAAAAAAGTTTTCATGTTGTACTGTCAATCAAATTACAATGAATCACTTAAATAGTCCAGAAATTAATTGGGGTGAGCCATTCTTGAGAAGGACAATAGTAAGTACCGTATATACTCGAGTATAAGCCGACCCGAGTATAAGCCGACCCCCTAACTTTGCCACAAAAAACTGGGAAAAGTTATTGACTCGAGTATAAGCCTAGGGTAGGAAATGCAGCAGCTACCGGTGAATTTCAAAAATAAAAATAGATGCTCCATACCATTCATTATTGCCCCATAAATGCTCCATATAAAGCTGTGCCACATATAATGCTCTGCACTGTTCATTATGGCCCCATAGATGCTCCATATAAAGCTGTGCCATATATAATGCTCCATGCCATTCATTATTGCCCCATAGATGTGCCATATAAAGCTGTGCCACATAGTGCTCTGCACCGGTCATTATTGCCCCATAGATGCTCCATATAAAGCTGTGCCATATAGTGCTCTGCACCGTTCATTATTGCCCCATAGATGCTCCATATAAAACTGTGCCACATATAGTGCTCTGCACCGTTCATTATTGCCCCATAGATGTGCCATATAAAGCTGTGCCATATAGTGCTCTGCACCATTCATTATTGCCCCATAGATGTGCCATATAAATCTGTGCCATATAGTGCTCTGCACCATTCATTATTGACCCATAGATGTGCCATAGAAAGCTGTGCCATATAGTGCTCTGCCATATAGAATGCTCTGTACCGTTGATTATTGCCCCATAGATGTGCCATATAAAACTGTGCCATATATAATGCTGCTGCTGTAATAAAAAAAAATGCCATACTCACCTCTCTTGCTTGCAGCTCCTCAGCGTCCCATCCCGTCTCGGCGTTTCTCTGCACTGACTGTTCAGGCAGAGGGCGGCGTGCACACTAGTACGTCATCGCGCCCTCTGACCTGCACAGTCACTGCAAGGGGATGCGAAGACAGAGCAGTGCCCGGCGTGTGGAACGCGGACAGGTAACTATGACATACTTACCTGCTCCCGCATCCCTGGCTCCTTCCCCCGGACAGCTGGTCTTCGGGTGCCGCAGCCTCTTCCTCTATCAGCAGTCACCGTTACTGCTCATTAGAGAAATGAATATGCGGCTCCACTCCTATGGGAGTGGAGTCCATATTCATAACTTTAATGAGCGGTCCCACGTGACCGCTGAACAGGGGAAGAGCTGCAGCACCCGAAGACCGTGGGACTGCAGGGACAGCGCCAAGAGCCTCGGAAGCAGGTAAGTATGCCTCAGACCTCTCTCCCCCTCACCCGCTGACCCTGCCGCCGACCGTGACTCGAGTATAAGCCGAGAGGGGCACTTTCAGCCCAAAAATTTGGGCTGAAAATTTCGGCTTATACTCGAGTAATAATTTCTGTGTATACGCTATATCTTTTGACTTTTCTTTTATATGGTGGTCTTTTATATTTACAGATTTGTTAGCTAATTTATCATCTCTATTTTCCTCCTTTGTTTAGTTTTACTTTCAACTTTCATCTTTTAAAGTGATCAGTAACTGCCCCTGATCTCCAGTACTTCATTCTCTTTCCTTCAATGCTGAAACATCACACAAATGAAGTTATCCAATCAACATTACTCTATGTTAGCTATAAGCCAATTGCATGCAATGCCACTACCATTCACTGCACAAAGAGTATACTGTGCAACTTATAGTATTCAAATAATACTAATACTCAGTGACGAGAAGTGGGCCAATTCATTAGAATGAAATGGAAATTTACTTGGATTTTCAAAAATCTGCATTCTGTAAACAGTAGAAAGACGTAAAAAGGGTAAAATGAAAAAAATATAGATTCTTGCCACTCTGCTCACTTCTCCAGATGTTCATGTTGTTCCCTGCCCACTGTCCAGTCTTCCAAAACTTTTTTTACTGGCCTCAGAGTTCATTGTACATGCTCCAGGACCAGAAACCCCATCCTAGAGTGAACACTGGGATATTAGTTCTGACTGCAGTACACTGCATACACAGGTCACTGTGCATGAGCAGAGATCCCTAGGACATGCTTATGGCTTGAAGGTCAAGCCTACAGGGGTGCAAAGCGTGATGGATGAAGATGCATGAAAGACTGAACATTGGGCAGGGAATAGTGGGCAAGGCAATGAAACTGCTGGCAAAAGGTCAAAAAGAAAAAAAGACATACCTTTCAACTCACCTATCCAGCCATCCTCGTTGTTCCATGCCCACTGTTCAGTCCTCAGCATCTGTGTCATGCCCCTGACTTAGTGTTCACTCTGGGCCAGGGCTCCTGGCCATGAAAAAACACTGGAGTTTACTCTGTATGATCCAGGGTCTTCTCAAAGCCAATTGTCGTGGTCTAGAGTGAACACCAAATTGAATTTCTCAAAAAAAAAAGAATCAGCACAAACAGGATAATTTGATTTTTGATTGATATGCCCCTCTCTAACAGTGACCAAATATCTGTTCCAGACAAAGAGATCCAAAAGTGTCATACAATTAATAATATTCAAATCAAATTAATGAAGTAGGGTAACCATTAATGCAAAATCATAATAAACTCTATAAAAACAGATTTTATTCATTAATGTTAAAATGCCACCAACCTGTGGCCATACCACACAAAACCACAAACACCGTAAACAAAAACTGGTATGGGGGATAATTGGGTTCAGCTGATCAGATCAAACAACTGTACTGTAAACTGTGGCTGTGGTCCTTTTTCTGTTCCTCTGCACTGCCAACCTTACAAAGAAACACATGTTTCCCTTGCAAGACTGTGTGGCTAAGGCCGGCATCACACTAGCGAGTTTTACGGACGTATGAGCGCATTAAATACGTCCGTAAAACACGCATTACACATGGCCCAATTATTCTCTATGCCCCAGCTCCTATCTGCCGTATTTTACTGATCCGTATTATACGGCTTTCTACGGCCGTAGAAAATCGCAGCATGCTGCGTTTGTCACCGTATTGCGCAAAAAAATCGCCAATGCAAGTCTATGGGGGCCCGAAAAATACGGATTACACATGGACCAGCAGTGTGACTTGCGAGAAATACGCAGCGGTGTTAGCGAGAAAAGCCGGCAATTCAGTGCGGTGTACAGTAAAATCACACTGACAGCTTACAATAGAATAGGTGGAATAAATGTGTACACATAGAATAGGTATATAAATTTGGCCGTTCTAGCTATTAAATTAAAAGGTTAAATGGCGGAAAAAATTGGCGTGGGCTCCCGCGCAATTTTCTCCACCAAAGTAGTAAAGCCAGTGATTGAGGGCAGATATTAATAGCCTGGAGAGGGTCCATGGTTATTGCCCCCCCCCCCGGCTAAAAACATCTGCCCCCAGCCACCCCAGAAAAGGCACATCTGGAAGATGCGCCTATTCTGGCACTTGGCCACTCTCTTCCCATTCCCGTGTAGCGGTGGGATATGGGGTAATGAAGGGTTAATGCCACCTTGCTATTGTAAGGTGACATTAAGCCAGATTAATAATGGAGAGGCATCAATTATGACACCTATCCATTATTAATCCAATTGTATGAAAGAGTTAAAAAAAACACACACACATTATTAAAAAGTATTTTAATGAAATAAACACGCCGTTTGTTGTAATATTTTATTGTACGCTCAATCCACTGGCTGAAGACCCTCACTCTGTGACAAAGAAAAAATAATAAACCAACAATATACATACAGTTAGGTCCATATATATTTGGACAGAGACAACATTTTTCTAATTTTGGTTATAGACATTACCACAATGAATTTTAAACAAAACAATTCAGATGCAGTTGAAGTTCAGACGTTCAGCTTTCATTTGAGGGTATCCACATTAAAATTGGATGAAGGGTTTAGGAGTATCAGCTCCTTAACACGTGCCATCCTGTTTTTAAAGGGACCAAAAGTAATTGGACAATTGACTCCAAGGCTATTTCATGGACACGTGTGGGCAATCCCTTTGTTATTTCATTCTCAATTAAGCAGATAAAAGGCCTGGAGTTGATTTGAGGTGTGGTGCTTGCATTTGGAAGGTTTTGCTGTGAAGTAAACATGCGGTCAAAGGAGCTCTCCATGTAGGTGAAACAAGCCATCCTTAAGCTGCGAAAACAGAAAAAACCCATCCGAGAAATTGCTACAATATTAGGAATGGCAAAATCTACAGTTTGATACATCCTGAGAAAGAAAGAAAGCACTGGGGAACTCATCAATGCAAAAAGACCTGGGCGCCCACGGAAGGCAACAGTGGTGGATGATCGCAGAATAATCTCCATGGTGAAGAGAAACCCCTTCACAACAGCCAACCAAGTGAACAACACTCTCCAGGAGGTCGGCGTATCAATATCCAAATCTACCATAAAGAGAAGACTGCATGAAAGTAAATACAGAGGGTTCACTGCACGGTGCAAGCCACTCATAAGCATCAAGAATAAAAAGGCTAGACTGGACTTTGCTAAAAAACATCTAAAAAAGCCAGCAGAGTTCTGGAAGAACATTCCTTGGACAGATGAAACCAAGATCAACCTCTACCAGAATGATGGAAAGAGAAAAGTATGGTGAAGGCGTGGTACAGCTCATGATCCAAAGCATACCACATCATCTGAAAAACACGGTGGAGGCAGTGTGATGGCTTGGGCATGCATGGCTGCCGGTGGCACTGGGTCACTAGTGTTTATTGATGGCGTGACACAGGACAGAAGCAGCCGAATGAATTCTAAGGTATTCAAAGACATACTGTGTGCTCAGATCCAGCCAAATGCAGCCAAACTGATTGGTCGTCGTTTCATACTACAGATGGACAATGACCCAAAACATAAAGCCAAAGCAACCTAGGAGTTTATTAAAGCAAAGAAGTGCAATATTCTTGATTGGCCAAGTCAGTCACCTGATCTCCACCCAATTGAGCATGCATTTCACTTGTTAAAGACTAAACTTCAGACAGAAAGGCCGAGAAACAAACAGCAACTAAAAACCACCACAGTGAATGCCTGGCAGAGCATCAAAAAGGAGGAAACACAGTGTCTGGTGATGTCCTTGTGTTCAAGATTTCAGGCAGTCATTGCCAACAAAGGGTTTTCAACCAAGTACTAGAAATGAACATTTTATTTAAAATTATTGAATCTGTCCAATTACTTTTGGTCCCTTTAAAAACAGGGTGGCACATGTTAAGGAGCTGAAACTCCTAAACCCTTCATTCAATTTTAATGTGGATACCCTCAAATGAAAGCTGAAAGTCTGAACTTCAACTGCATCTGAATTGTTTTGTTTAAAATTCATTGTGGTGATGTCTATAACCAAAATTAGAAAAATGTTGTCTCTGTCCAAATATATATGGACCTAACTGTACCTTCCAAGGATCTGTAATGTCCCACGTTGTAAATCCATCTGAAGGGGTTAATTTTTTTTACAGCCAGGAGCTCTGCTATAATGCAGCTATGCTCCTGACTGTAAAACCCCAGCGAATGAATGGAATCTAGGTCAATGACCTGTAGTTACCTTCATTCGCGGTGAGGCGCCCTCTGCTGGATGTCCTTCGAGCGTGGGAAAAATTCAGAAAAGTTCCCAGGCTCGAGTTCATATGAGGAAAGAATATGCTGCAAAGAATACTTCTGAGTCATTGGCTGCTATGGGCATAAACAGAGATAAACTCATAGTGTGGCCACTAGGGTTGAGCGACCTTTACTTTTATAGGATCGGGTCGGGTTTCACGAAACCCGACTTTTTCAAAAGTCGGGTTGAGTGAAATCGGCCGATCCTATAAAAAAGTCGGGGTCGGGGTCGGCCGAAACTCGAAACCCAATGCAGTGCATTGGGTTTCCAATGGTTCCCAGGGTCTGAAGGAGCGGAAACTCTCCTTTAGGCCCTGGGATCCATATTTAAGTGTAAAATAAAGAATCAAAATAAAAAATATCGCTATACTTACCCTCTGACGCGCCCTGGTACTAACCGGGAACCTTCCTTCCTTCGAATCAGCGCTTTCAGGACCTTGCGGTGATGTCACGGTGACGTGGCGGCTTGTGATTGGTCGTGCGGCCGCCCATGTGACCGCTCGCGCGACCAATCACAAACCGCGACGTCACGCAAGGTCCTGCAAGCGCTGATTGGTGAGTATATACCTAATAGGAATATACGCGCCCTGGTACTAACCGGGAACCTTCCTTCCTTTGAATCAGCGCTTTCAGGACCTTGAGGTGACGTCGCGGTGACGTCGCGGCTTGTGATTGGTCGCGCGGCCGCCCATGTGACCGCTCGCGCGACCAATCACAAGCCGCGACGTCACCGCGACGTCACGCAAGGTCCTGCAAGCGCTGATTCTTAGGAAGGAAGGCTGCCGGAAAGAAGCAGGGCGCGTCCGAGGGTGAGTATATACCTAATAGGAATATACTCACCCTCGGACACATGGGCGGCCGCGCGACCAATCACAAGCCGCGACGTCACCGCGACGTCACCGCAAGGTCCTGGAAGCGCTGATTCGAAGGAAGGAAGGTTCCCGGTTAGTACCAGGGCGCGTCAGAGGGTAAGTATAGCGATATTTTTTATTTTGATTCTTTATTTTACATTAAATATGGATTCCGATACCGATTTCCGATATTGCAAACATATCGGAAATCGGGATCGGAATTCCGATACCACATTCAGAAGATCGCCGACTTCATGGCCAACCCCACACAGGGGTCGGGTCGGGTTTCATGAAACCCGACTTTGCCAAAAGTCGGCGACTTCTGAAAGTGGCCGACCCGTTTCGCTCAACCCTAGTGGCCACCATCTTCCCCTGACCTCAACCCTATAGAGAACCTTTGGAGTATCATCAAGCAAAAGATGTATGAGGGTGGGAGGCAGTTCACATCAAAACAGCTGCTCTGGGAGGCTATTCTGACTTCACGTAAAGAAATACAAGTAGAAACTCTACAAAAAGTTCAATGGATGCAATAATTGTGAAGGTGATATCAAAGAAGGGTTGCTATGTATCTTGGCCTGTTAGGATGTTTTGGAGTTAAATAGTTTTTTGTTCAGTGAATGTGGCCTCCTAATGCTGCAAACAACAACAAATGAGCATTTTCAGTTCTTTAAAACATATCAAATGTATAGAAATTCTACTGTGCCTAATAATTTGGAACAGTGCATTTTGAGTTTTTATTCATTTTGGAGATTATCCTGTTATCATTGGGAGGTTTCTTCAATAAAATTTGATGTATACTCTAACGGGTGATGACTTTTATTAGATGGACTGTCATTTGCACGGACCATTTAGGAAAATCCAAGAAAAATGTCATTTGCATAATAATTTGGAACATGGTGTATTGATTGCCTGTTATTGCATTTTAATTGTAAAGAACACCACACTGCCCTTGCTTACCGAGCCAGTGCGTGTGTCCTGAGATGAGCGGATGGTGCCCAGAAATTCCAGAGGAACAGGACGGCCACGGTGGGGAAGCTTGATTCAGGTAAAGAAGACCTGAAGCACACGGAGACCAGAGCTTGGTCTATTCAAGCCCAGGGGAATGCCAGGCCGACACGGGTAAACCAAGAGACGACACCATACAGACAGAGATGTGGTCAATAATCCAGGGTCAGAAAGCCAAAGATAGCAGCATGGTATAAAATGGGAAACACAAAGCAGAAGGTCAGGGACAAGCAGAGGTCAAAACTGAGAAACTAAGAGAGTACAGAATCAGGTAACACACTCAGAAACAGGAATGGACTGGGTCATACACAAGCAATCACACACAGGCAAGCTGTATCCCCAGATACACGGGGATCAGGAACTCAGCCGAGGTCAAAAGTATCACTGACAACGGACAGAGCCCAAAAAAGGCTATTTAAAGCCCTCCCACAGCCAGAAGGAGGCCAAAAGCATTAACGCCTGAAACACTAGACAAGACAAGAACTTCCATACAGACCATGACATTAATGCAATGTCGCAGAGACCAAAAAAATTTAATTTTTCTTTTAGCGCTATGCCGTTTAGCGATCAGGTTAATCCTTTTTTTATTGATAGAGCAGATGATTTTGAATGTGGCAATGCCAATTATGTGTAGGTTTGATTTTTTTTAAATTGTTTTTATCTTGAATGGGGAGAAAGGGTGGTGTTTTAAACTTTTATATTTTTTTATTTTTTTCATATTTTTTAAAATATTTTTTTACTTTTGGCATGCTTCAATAGCCTCCATGGGAGGCTAGAAGCTGCCACAGCTTGATCAGCTCTGCTACATAGTGGAGATGCTCAGATCGCCTCTACATAGCTGAATTGCAGACTTGCTTTGAGCGCCGACCACAGGGTGGCGCTCAAAGCAATCCAGCATCAACAACCATAGAGGTCTAAAGGAGACCTCTGGTTGTCATGCCGATGCACCCATGACTCCCGATCATGTGACGGGGGTCTCCGGTGACCGCATTTGCAATGGCAGGAAGCGCTTGTTAAATGCTACTGTCAGAGTTTGACAGTGGCATTTAACCAGTTAATACGTGCAGGTGGATCGCGATTCCATCCGCGCTTATTGTGGGCACAGGTCAGCTGTTCAAAACAGCTGACATATCCCGGCATTGAGGTGGGCTGAAGGCCAGAGCCCACATCAAAGCGGTGGATACTGCCATCGGCGTAATAGTACGTCTGATGGCAGTAAGGGGTTAAAAACTTTGCCAATAATCATGTTGTTGAGACATCGAGAGAACATCTCACCTGTGTTACATCTGCAGTCTTTGTGTACATGGATACACAAAATACCGAAAATACCGAACCCATAAACTCCCAACACTAGACAAAAAGTTCCCACTTCCAACATGTTGTATTACTGATCTTTCCTATAACAACTTAAGGGGGAATAGCATGTTAGCAAATTATGTCTATTGCTTGAATATTGGACCTTTAATGAAGTCTGTTCATTTCCTTTGGGATCTGTAATGTCGCGTGCATATGGGATAAGGCATGAGAAAAATTTAACTTTCAGTTGGGAGAAGTGATTAAATGGATGAATCCTGGTATATTCCTACACGTTGGCCGCAGAGTACGGGTATCACATGGGGTTTACATCTAACTGTAGGGCTGCACCTGTACTTGCCAATGGTTTCAGGATGCCAGTGCAGGTGCAGGATGGCAATTAGTGGTGATGCTGAGAACATGTAATATAACTCTATGCCGTACAGTAGAGTTCATGATTACTTAGTTTTTTTAAAAGAGAGATGAAATCTAAGTATGTTCTGATCATAATTAGTAACACTTTTAGTTAAAAGACAAATCATTTAAATTGAACAGTGACACATTCTAATGAAGTCGTCGAGTTGGAACAAGGAGCAGGTGCACACAGACCGAACACCTGTGCACCCTAGCCATCAGGTCCTAAAACTGTTAAAACATAATTGTAACTATTAATGCTACTTTGTATGTTTGTTTAATAGCCAGCAATTTCCGTAAAGTTATCTACATAATGTCTAATTAGAAGTGAAGGAGGTAATGATAATATTAGGCAGACGGAATGTAAGTCATTGATGGAAATCTAAACACACCAGTGGAGTCTAGGGAACATAAAACAAATGGAAATGATAATCTGTGCCTATGGGATTAGCAACATTAGGAGCCGAACACTGAAGGCATTAGTGGAGAACGTAAATTAAAGCGACATGTCAGGTACACTCAGGATTACTTTGAGTTTTTACATAAAAAAAACAATACTGAGGAAACCTGTGACAGTATATAATGAGGGACAGAATATAGAAGACATAGTGACGGCGCAGAGGTTAGATCCAAGGAGCAAAACGTATTAATACCATACCAGTGCTCTCTATAGTGAAAGTCAGGCCACAGAATAATAATAGAAGCAGATAATATAAGACATAGGATAATGAAATACTTGGTGTGATAAGGAAAATATGAATTTATGGGAAGATTATGTATAAGGCTACTTTCACACTAGCGTTTTCTGCAATCCGTCACAATGCGTCGTTTTGCAGAAAAAACGCATCCTGCAAAAGTGCTTGCAGGATGCGTTTTTTCCCCATACACTTGTATTGACGACGCATTTGTGACGGATTGCCACACGTAGCATCCGTCGTGCGACAGATGCGTCGTGCTTCTGCGGACCGTCGGGAGCAAAAAACGCTACATGTAACGTTTTTTGCTCCTGACGGACTGCTTTATCCGACCGCACATGCGAGGCCGGAACTCCGCCCCCACCTCCCCGCACCTTACAATGGAGCAGCGGATGCTCCGGAGAAATGCATCCGCTGCCTCCATTGTGCAATGCGTTAAACGCTAGCGTCGGAATCTCTCCCCGACGCATTGCGACGGGGAGATTCCGACGCTAGTGTGAAAGTAGCCTAAAGGCAACTACAACAGTTCCTCAATAACATTATACTGAAACATTAAAGACTAGAAAAGTCATAGAGGTAAAAGATTCATATGTGGGATAGTTCATTCCTCGTTGAACAGTATTACTTATGGTTTGCAAGTTTGAGTTATTAAGCACATTTCGGCACCGATTTCTATTGGTTTATTTAGATTTTATTACTTTAGTCAAAAAATATTTTCTTGTTCACTGTATTCTGGGAGCATAAGTTTCACAATTTTTTTTTTATCAGGGACTCTGCCCATTTTTTTGTGAAACTCCACATTGTGCAAACAATTGCGACTTTTCAAAGCTTTTTTTGTCAGAAATTTGGGGAAAATGCTGAAATAATTGCCCCTTAAGACTTAATCCATGCATTTATGCCTAGTCCCTTTTTATTATTAAATTATTTTCATATCCTCAATCTACCACCTATTCCATTGCTCATTCCCTCGTTGACAGTGACAGCTGGATTATCATCAGCACCACCAGTAATTTATCAACCCATTCCACTTCATACTAAATTCTGGCACCAGAGAAACAGCAAACCATTCAGTTTAGGCAGTCTTGTTGTGAAATAATTCTATCCATCTTCCTAGTAATAGAATCCCGTTTACAGGGCCACCATCAGGGAATTACTGCCCTTACTGGTGCATGGGGCCCGGTGAGCAGAGGGGCCTGAAGCGGGCCCCCTCTTTTCTGCTTTCTGGCCCAAAGTGGCAGGATTCTGCTGGAACAATAACTGAACATGCATCCTCAGACCCACGTTCAGTTAAAATCTATTGTCATGTGAAGGTTCCTCCCTCACGTCAACAGTTAACAGCTGCCAGCTAATTACAGGCCGGCAGCTCATGTCAGCGCTCACGTTGCTGGCGTATGATGTCACTGTCATACGCCGGAATGACGATCCACGCCTAAGATAAATCTAGCAGAGGACACCGCTGGGCCTCGGTCAGGTAAGGAGAAACTTTTTTTTGTAAAGCCGCACTATCGGGTGCATTATACTGCTATGGGGGTGCATTATACTGTTATGGGGATGTGTTACACTGCTATGGGGGTACATTATACTGCTATGGTGGTGACTCATATTACTATGGGGCTGCATTATACTGCTATGGGGTGAATTATACTACTATGGGGGTGTATTATACTGCTATTGGGTGCATTATACTTCTACGGGGCTGCATTATACTACTATCGGGGTGCATTATACTACTATGGGGGGTGTTATTCTGTTATGGGGGTACATTATGCTACCATGGGGCTGCATTATTATTCTATGGGGTGAATTATACTACAATGGGGGTGTATTATAGTGCTATAGGGTGCTTTACACTGCTATGCTGTTGCGTTATATTGCTATGTGGGTGCATTATACTACTATATATTACTATGGGTTGC
This sequence comes from Ranitomeya imitator, assembly GCF_032444005.1. Lineage (NCBI taxonomy): Eukaryota > Metazoa > Chordata > Amphibia > Anura > Dendrobatidae > Ranitomeya > Ranitomeya imitator. Next base: position 283,632,052 of record NC_091286.1, read on the forward strand.
ATGATACTACTATGGGGGTGCACTATACTATTATATATGACTATGGGTTGCATTATACTACTATGTGAGTGCATTATACTACTATATATGACTATGGGCTGCATTATACTACTATGGGGGTGCACTATACTATTATATATGACTATGGGTTGCATTATACTACTATGTGAGTGCATTATACTATTATGTTTTACTATGGGGTGCATTATTTTACTGCCAGTATTGGGCCCCAAAATTCCTGGTGTCAGCCCTGCCCCTTTAATATGCAAGCAAAATTGCCCTGTCTACATTACCATCTCCCAAGCTACTGGCTGGACTGTTCTCTTGTCCTTTAGAGGAGCAGTATCCACTAACGTTGCCATTTCTGAGACAGAAATACTTGCTATATTACTCAGTTTGGCCATTAGGAGACCAGAATTTACTAGTGTTGCCATTTCTGAGAAAGAAATACTTGCTTTTTTATTCAGTTTGGTAATTTTGCTTGGAAGTTGGAAAGAAATGCCTTCCTTTCCCTAGAACTGTTTCTACTCCCACTTACATTAACACCGCTATTTGCCTATTCCTCGTGACCCACTTTACCTTTCCTATACACCCAAGTAATTGTTTGGTTAGTGAAATGCATGCTCCTCTCAAGATTGTCAATTGCCCTTAGTGTGGCATTTTGCTCCTCCATTTGGCACAGCGATAGTCACACTGAAACTCCTGTTATAGTTGCATTAATATGAAAGACTGTGCACTGAAGAAAACTTTAACACTGTTATCCATTATGCAATCAAACAAAAACAACAAAGAATGATAAGTAGGAAAAGTTAAGCACTTAAAGGTCTCCCATTCCCTTTCTCAGCTCTTATGTTTTAGCTTTCAGTTTGCTCACAAACCTCTTAGATTAGCAATTCTAGAGTTTACAAGTCCAACTACAAGGGTAAACAGTAAATATCACCACATGTATAGTATGTTACATGATGCAATCTGTCTTAAATAAGCATTCCCATCAAGTTTTTTATGCAATCACCATATTATATATCACTGTGTACTTGCAATTACTCATTTTGCCTTTCTACCCAGCTAATTCTTCTCTTTTCTCTGCTCTATGTACAAACAGAAACTCTCTTTTCCCTACAGTTATCATTCCCATCTTCAACTCCTGACCCATTTGCTCCCTCCTACCCCCTGCCATGGAATTTTGCAATTACTTAAAACTCATACAGGGAAAATTAATATATAGAGCTTAGAAGGATTTTGCTAGCCAGATTTTAACCACATGATGTCATAAACCTAATTGAAAACAGAAGAATTATCTTGGTAAAAAGGCAAAATGAGCAATTGTAAGTGCAAACCGCTATGTACAATGATGATTGCAATATATTAATAGGATACAAATTTTGATGGGAGTCCTTCTTTAAGAAATAGAAATTAGAATTTGGATAAATTGAAAGAATATTATTGCTGTATTTTAACTTCAAAGACATTCACATTGAAATGTGAACATTTTTATGGTGGAAACGAAAATATGGTTTTATTCATCTGTATGAGAAATACATTTCAAATGTACAAATATGTTAACTGCCATCTGTTTGCAGAATGACAACACATTCACAATTAGAGACACTAATTGATTTCTGAAATGAGTATGTAAAAAAATAAGCATTGGTTTAGGTGTTCTGACTTAAATAGGATCAAATTACTTTGTAATTAAAAAATTGTAAAAAAAACTTAATTTATACTTCTGCAATTAAGCAGCATTCCACCAAAAATGAAAAACTGACCATAAATTAGATAAATAGAAGTTATCAGAGTAGGCATTTTTTTTCTATTCAGACATGTAAAAGAAACAAGATGAAAGCAATTGGTTTGTCACTTTTTAATTATCTTTCCAAAAATTCGTGACACTGTTACTTTGGCAGCAATTTTTCCAAAAATGTATTTGCTTTTGCTGTTTTTCAAGAGTTATTGGGAAACTTCTTAACCACCAATTTTGCTATACTTCCTGTCAATATTGTAACACATGGAAAAGGATACCAATATCTCTGTAAATCAGTCACAATTACAGCATTTTGGCTTTTTCTGTAACTTTTGGTTTAGTAATATTTTACCAACTTATGTTTTGAATACAGATTTCCATTAAATAATGACATGTGACGTACTACTTTTGTGTACTTTTGTGTACTCAGGAAAACTTTAATGGCTTAATAAGTTTTCGCCATTTTCTGGAACTCTATCTTTACACTGCTTAACTAGTTTGCCATTGAAAAAAAAGTCTAATTTATTTATGAATTGTTTTGGCATAATCATCAATATACTTACATATGCATCTCTTTAAGTGAAATAATTTCGATATAGATATTATTTTCATTTCCTCTGTTTCATCTTTCAAAACAATAATTTTGGATACCCAAAAATGTTTGCAATATGCAAATGCAAGACAAAATATTTCTGTGAAATATCAGACAAAAAAACAATGGTGTCATAAACCATACCAATCGTGACATATTCTAAAAGTGATAAATGTAAATGTAAATTATGTAGGTGAGATGTTAGGACACAGTAACAAATGTAAGCTCTGAAATAAATAACATTAAAATTGATTTCTTTTTACGTTACAAAAGAAATTAAATTGCAGAATAACAACAATATATAAATTGTTATTCAGGTTACAGTCAGCAAGTAAGACTAATTTTGATAAAAAAAACATATTTAGATTCATATTTCGCAGATGTATTTGATAACCTATCCATAGGATAGGTTATCAATGAAAGATTGGTTGGACACCCTGTGCTGCCACTGATTAGCCGTTTTTTGCTTTGTAAGAGATGTAAACACTTTGAACAGAGCTGCTGTGCACAGCTACAGTTAGGGCCAGAAATATTTGGACAGAGACAACATTTTTCTAATTTTATTTATAGACATTACCACAATGAATTTTAAATAAAACAATTCAGATGCAGTTGAAGTTCAGACTTTCAGCTTTCATTTAACCCCTTACCGGCATCGGACGTACTATACCGTCCGATGCCGGCTCCCCTGCTTTGATGCAGGGCTCCGCGGTGAGCCCGCACCAAAGCCGGGACATGTCAGCTGTTTTGAACAGCTGACATGTGCCCGTAATAGGCGCGGGCAGAATCGCGATCTGCCCGCACCTATTAACTAGTTAAATGCCGCTGTCAAACGCAGACAGCGGCATTTAACTACCGCTTCCGGCCGGGCGGCCGGAAATGACGTCATCGCCGACCCCCGTCACATGTCCGGGGGTCGGCGATGCGTCTCCATTGTAGCCATAGAGGTCCTTGAGACCTCTATGGTTACTGATTGCCCGTCGCTGTGAGCGCCACCCTGTGGTCGGCGCTCACAGCACACATGCAATTCTGCTACATAGCAGCGATCAGCAGATCGCTGCTATGTAGCAGAGCCGATCGTGCTGTGCCTGCTTCTAGCCTCCCATGGAGGCTATTGAAGCATGGCAAAAGTTAAAAAAAAAAGTTTAAAAAAATGTGAAAAAAATAAAAAAAACATAAAAGTTTAAATCACCCCCCTTTCGCCCCAATCAAAATAAAGCAATAAAAAAATATCAAATCTACGCATATTTGGTATCGCCGCGCTCAGAATTGCCCGATCTATCAAATAAAAAAAAGTATTAACCTGATCGCTAAACAGCGTAGCGGGAAAAAAACTCGAAACGCCAGAATTACATTTTTTTGGTCGCCGCGACATTGCATTAAAATGCAATAACGGGCGACCAAAAGAACGTATCTGCACCGAAATGCTATCATTAAAAACGTCATCTCGGCACGCAAAAAATAAGCCCTCAACCGACCCCAGATCACGAAAAATGGAGACGCTACGAGTATCGGAAAATGGCGCAATATTTTTTTTTTTTTTTTTTAGCAAAGTTTGGAATTTTTTTTCACCACTTAGATAAAAAATAACCTAGTCATGTTTGGTGTCTATGAACCTGTAATGACCTGGAGAATCATAATGGCAGGTCATTTTTAGCATTTAGTGAACCTAGCAAAAAAGCCAAACAAAAAACCAATGTGGGATTGCACTTTTTTTGCAATTTCACCGCACTTGGAATTTTTTTCCCGTTTTCTAGTACACGGCATGCTAAAACCAATGATGTCGTTCAAAAGTACAACTCATCCCGCAAAAAATAAGCCCTCACATGGCCAAATTGACGGAAAAATAAAAAAGTTATGGCTCTGGGAAGGAGGGGAGCGAAAAACGAACACGGAAAAACGAAAAATCCCCTGGTCATGAAGGGGTTAAGGGTATCCACATTAAAATTGGATGAAGGGTTTAGGAGTTTCAGCTCCTTAACATGTGCCACCCTGTTTTTAAAGGGACCAAAAGTAATTGGACAGATTCAATAATTTTAAATAAAATGTTAATTTTTAGTACTTGGTTGAAAACCCTTTGTTGGCAATGACTGCCTGAAGTCTTGAACTCATGGACATCACCAGACGCCGTGTTTCCTCCTTTTTGATGCTCTGCCAGGCCTTCACTGCAGTGGTTTCCAGTTGCTGTTTGTTTTTGGGCCTTTCTGCCTGAAGTGTAGTCTTTAACAAGTGAAATGCATGCTCAATTGGGTTGAGATCAGGTGACTGACTTGGCCATTCAAGAATATTCCACTTCTTTGCTTTAATAAACTCCTGGGTTGCTTTGGCTTTATGTTTTGGGTCATTGTCCATCTGTAGTATGAAATGAGGACCAATCAGTTTGGCTGCATTTGGCTGGATCTGAGCACACAGTATGTCTCTGAATACCTCAGAATTCATTCGGCTGCTTCTGTCCTGTGTCACATCAATAAACACTAGTGACCCAGTGCCACTGGCAGCCATGCATGCCCAAGCCATCACACTGCCTCCGCCGTGTTTTACAGATGATGTGGTATGCTTTGGATCATGAGCTGTACCACGCCTTTGCCATACTTTTCTCTTTCCATCATTCTGGTAGAGGTTGATCTTGGTTTCATCTGTCCAAAGAAAGTTCTTCCAGAACTTTGCTGGCTTTTTTAGATGGTTTTTAGCATAGTCCAGTCTAGCCTTTTTATTCTTGAATCTTGTGAGTGGCTTGCACCGTGCAGTGAACCCTCTGTATTTACTTTCATGCAGTCTTCTCTTTATGGTAGATTAGAATATTGATATGCCTACCTCCTGGAGAGTGTTGTTCACTTGGTTGGCTGTTGTGAAAGGGTTTCTCTTGACCATGGAGATTATTCTGCGATCATCCACCACTAGAGTTGAGCGACCTTGACCTTTTTAGAGTCGAGCCGGGTTTCGCGAAACCCGACTATCTCAAAAGTCGGGTCGAGTGAAATCGGCCGATTATGACGTAAAGTCGGGATCGACCGAAACACGAAACCCAATGCAAGTCAATGGGGCAGCATAGTCGGCAGTGAGTGGGGGCCAGGAAAACACCTAGAGTGCCCATTTTAATGTCAAAACCATCCATTCTTCTTAATGAAGCTTGTCAAGCGTAATTTACCTTATAATAATTGGAAGGCATTTGAAATTGGGGGTCATTTGGCTAAAGTTGTGGTGGGTAGGGCTGGTTCAAGTAATTAGTGGGCCCAGGAAATCTGGACCACGTCACGGCAGTGGAGCAGGGAGAGGTAAGTATTTCAACTTTGCAAGTGCTGTGAACCTGAGCAAGCAGGGGGGCCCACTCGTTGGCATTGGCACTGGCACAGGGCCCCTCAAAGTACAGCGGTGTGTTTGCACGGCGGGGGCGCCTCCCACCGGCAGCAACACTTTTGCGTACTATGAGAGGCCCTGTGCCAGTGACGTCGCCAACTAGTATTCCTCCCCCCACCTGATGAAGGAACCTGCACTTTCATCTGCACCTTCCTCTTTGTCCCCGTGTAAGGTGGTATGGTATGCGGGAAGAGCAACCTGACTTTCAGCAGGGTCACAATGTTGTTGTGTAGCGTGCACGGGGAATGTTGCGTTATGGGTCAATGTACCAGCAGACTCATCTATCACTGGCTGGGCAATGGGCAGGATGAGGAGGAAACACAGATATAGGCCCAAAGAATAAAGTTGGCTAAATGCAGTTCAAAATTGGTAACACAGGAATAACCAGGGGGCATTGCAGTGGAGGACAACTGGAATGAGAGGCTGACACAGAGAGTAGGCCCAAATCAGTAAGTAGTCGAAATGCAGTTCAAAATTGGCAACCGTAGTAAACAGGCGGCACAGCTTTGTTCAGTGGAGGAGAACAGCAAGGAGTGGCAGACACCGATAGTAGGCCCCAAACCAACTAGTACGCCAAATGCAGTTGTTCCGTTTAACCACAATTTAATGAGAGCCTGAAGATAGAAGTTCAGGAAAGGCAACCTGGAGAACACCTTGGAGTGGAACACACCATCTCTCTACACCCCATACCCAATTTGTAGGCCTAATGCAGTGTAGTTTCCAAGAACTACTAAACGAGAGCCGGAAGATCGAAGCTCAGGAAAGGCAACCTGGAGAACACCTTGGAGTGGAACACACCATCTCTCTACACCCCATACCCAATTTGTAGGCCTAATGCAGCGTAGTTCCCAACAACTACTAAACGAGAGCATGAAGATCGAAGCATTGGCGAGGAAACCTGGGGAACACCTTGGAGTGGAACACACCATCTCTCTACACCCCATACCCAATTTGTAGGCCTAATGCAGTGTAGTTTCCAACAACTACTAAACGAGAGCCGGAAGATCGAAGCTCAGGAAAGGCAACCTGGAGAACACCTTGGAGTGGAACACACCATCTCTCTACACCCCATACCCAATTTGTAGGCCTAATGCAGCGTAGTTTCCAACAACTACTAAACGAGAGCATGAAGATCGAAGCATTGGTGAGGAAACCTGGGGAACACCTTGGAGTGGAACACACCATCTCTCTACACCCCATACCCAATTTGTAGGCCTAATGCAGCGTAGTTTCCAAGAACTACTAAACGAGAGCATGAAGATCGAAGCATTGGCGAGGAAACCTGGGGAACACCTTGGAGTGGAACACACCATCTTTCTACACCCCATACCCAATTTGTAGGCCTAATGCAGCGTAGTTTCCAACAACTACTAAACGAGAGCCGGAAGATCGAAGCTCAGGAAAGGCAACCTGGAGAACACCTTGGAGTGGAACACACCATCTCTCTACACCCCATACCCAATTTGTAGGCCTAATGCAGCGTAGTTTCCAACAACTACTAAACGAGAGCATGAAGATCGAAGCATTGGCGAGGAAACCTGGGGAACACCTTGGAGTGGAACACACCATCGCTCTACACCCCATACCCAATTTGTAGGCCTAATGCAGTGTAGTTTCCAAGAACTACTAAACGAGAGCCGGAAGATCGAAGCTCAGGAAAGCAACCTGGGGAACACCTTGGAGTGGAACACACCATCTCTCTACACCCCATACCCAATTTGTAGGCCTAATGCAGCGTAGTTTCCAACAACTACTAAACGAGAGCATGAAGATCGAAGCATTGGCGAGGAAACCTGGGGAACACCTTGGAGTGGAACACACCATCTCTCTACACCCCATACCCAATTTGTAGGCCTAATGCAGTGTAGTTTCCAACAACTACTAAACAAGAGCCGGAAGATCGAAGCTCAGGAAAGGCAACCTGGAGAACACCTTGGAGTGGAACACACCATCTCTCTACACCCCATACCCAATTTGTAGGCCTAATGCAGCGTAGTTTCCAACAACTACTAAACGAGAGCATGAAGATCGAAGCATTGGCGAGGAAACCTGGGGAACACCTTGGAGTGGAACACACCATCTCTCTACACCCCATACCCAATTTGTAGGCCTAATGCAGCGTAGTTTCCAAGAACTACTAAACGAGAGCCGGAAGATCGAAGCTCAGGAAAGGCAACCTGGAGAACACCTTGGAGTGGAACACACCATCTCTCTACACCCCATACCCAATTTGTAGGCCTAATGCAGTGTAGTTTCCAAGAACTACTAAACGAGAGCCGGAAGATCGAAGCTCAGGAAAGGCAACCTGGAGAACACCTTGGAGTGGAACACACCATCTCTCTACACCCCATACCCAATTTGTAGGCCTAATGCAGCGTAGTTTCCAACAACTACTAAACGAGAGCATGAAGATCGAAGCATTGGCGAGGAAACCTGGGGAACACCTTGGAGTGGAACACACCATCTCTCTACACCCCATACCCAATTTGTAGGCCTAATGCAGCGTAGTTTCCAACAACTACTAAACGAGAGCCGGAAGATCGAAGCTCAGGAAAGGCAACCTGGAGAACACCTTGGAGTGGAACACACCATCTCTCTACACCCCATACCCAATTTGTAGGCCTAATGCAGTGTAGTTTCCAAGAACTACTAAACGAGAGCCGGAAGATCGAAGCTCAGGAAAGGCAACCTGGAGAACACCTTGGAGTGGAACACACCATCTCTCTACACCCCATACCAAATTTGTAGGCCTAATGCAGCGTAGTTTCCAACAACTACTAAACGAGAGCATGAAGATCGAAGCATTGGCGAGGAAACCTGGGGAACACCTTGGAGTGGAACACACCATCTCTCTACACCCCATACCAAATTTGTAGGCCTAATGCAGCGTAGTTTCCAAGAACTACTAAACGAGAGTCGGAAGATCGAAGCTCAGGAAAGGCAACCTGGAGAACACCTTGGAGTGGAACACACCATCTCTCTACACCCCATACCCAATTTGTAGGCCTAATGCAGTGTAGTTTCCAAGAACTACTAAACGAGAGCCGGAAGATCGAAGCTCAGGAAAGGCAACCTGGAGAACACCTTGGAGTGGAACACACCATCTCTCTACACCCCATACCCAATTTGTAGGCCTAATGCAGTGTAGTTTCCAAGAACTACTAAACGAGAGCCGGAAGATCGAAGCTCAGGAAAGGCAACCTGGAGAACACCTTGGAGTGGAACACACCATCTCTCTACACCCCATACCCAATTTGTAGGCCTAATGCAGCGTAGTTTCCAAGAACTACTAAACGAGAGCATGAAGATCGAAGCATTGGCGAGGAAACCTGGGGAACACCTTGGAGTGGAACACACCATCTCTCTACACCCCATACCCAATTTGTAGGCCTAATGCAGCGTAGTTTCCAACAACTACTAAACGAGAGCCGGAAGATCGACGCTCAGGAAAGGCAACCTGGAGAACACCTTGGAGTGGAACACACCATCTCTCTACACCCCATACCCAATTTGTAGGCCTAATGCAGTGTAGTTTCCAAGAACTACTAAACGAGAGCCGGAAGATCAAAGCTCAGGAAAGGCAACCTGGAGAACACCTTGGAGTGGAACACACCATCTCTCTACACCCCATACCCAATTTGTAGGCCTAATGCAGTGTAGTTTCCAACAACTACTAAACGAGAGCATGAAGATCGAAGCATTGGCGAGGAAACCTGGGGAACACCTTGCAGTGGAACACACCATCTCTCTACACCCCATACCCAATTTGTAGGCCTAATGCAGCGTAGTTTCCAACAACTACTAAACGAGAGCCGGAAGATCGAAGCTCAGGAAAGGCAACCTGGAGAACACCTTGGAGTGGAACACACCATCTCTCTACACCCCATACCCAATTTGTAGGCCTAATGCAGTGTAGTTTCCAAGAACTACTAAACGAGAGCCGGAAGATCGAAGTTCAGGAAAGGCAACCTGGAGAACACCTTGGAGTGGAACACACCATCTCTCTACACCCCATACCCAATTTGTAGGCCTAATGCAGTGTAGTTTCCAAGAACTACTAAACGAGAGCCGGAAGATCGAAGCTCAGGAAAGGCAACCTGGAGAACACCTTGGAGTGGAACACACCATCTCTCTACACCCCATACCCAATTTGTAGGCCTAATGCAGCGTAGTTTCCAACAACTACTAAACGAGAGCCGGAAGATCGACGCTCAGGAAAGGCAACCTGGAGAACACCTTGGAGTGGAACACACCATCTCTCTACACCCCATACCCAATTTGTAGGCCTAATGCAGTGTAGTTTCCAAGAACTACTAAACGAGAGCCGGAAGATCAAAGCTCAGGAAAGGCAACCTGGAGAACACCTTGGAGTGGAACACACCATCTCTCTACACCCCATACCCAATTTGTAGGCCTAATGCAGTGTAGTTTCCAACAACTACTAAACGAGAGCATGAAGATCGAAGCATTGGCGAGGAAACCTGGGGAACACCTTGCAGTGGAACACACCATCTCTCTACACCCCATACCCAATTTGTAGGCCTAATGCAGCGTAGTTTCCAACAACTACTAAACGAGAGCCGGAAGATCGAAGCTCAGGAAAGGCAACCTGGAGAACACCTTGGAGTGGAACACACCATCTCTCTGCACCCCATACCCAATTTGTAGGCCTAATGCAGCGTAGTTTCCAACAACTACTAAACGAGAGCATGAAGATCGAAGCATTGGCGAGGAAACCTGGGGAACACCTTGGAGTGGAACACACCATCTCTCTACACCCCATACCCAATTTGTAGGCCTAATGCAGCGTAGTTTCCAACAACTACTAAACGAGAGCCGGAAGATCGAAGCTCAGGGAAGGCAACCTGGAGAACACCTTGGAGTGGAACACACCATCTCTCTACACCCCATACCCAATTTGTAGGCCTAATGCAGTGTAGTTTCCAAGAACTACTAAACGAGAGCCGGAAGATCAAAGCTCAGGAAAGGCAACCTGGAGAACACCTTGGAGTGGAACACACCATCTCTCTACACCCCATACCCAATTTGTAGGCCTAATGCAGTGTAGTTTCCAACAACTACTAAACGAGAGCATGAAGATCGAAGCATTGGCGAGGAAACCTGGGGAACACCTTGCAGTGGAACACACCATCTCTCTACACCCCATACCCAATTTGTAGGCCTAATGCAGCGTAGTTTCCAACAACTACTAAACGAGAGCCGGAAGATCGAAGCTCAGGAAAGGCAACCTGGAGAACACCTTGGAGTGGAACACACCATCTCTCTACACCCCATACCCAATTTGTAGGCCTAATGCAGCGTAGTTTCCAACAACTACTAAACGAGAGCATGAAGATCGAAGCATTGGCGAGGAAACCTGGGGAACACCTTGGAGTGGAACACACCATCTCTCTTCACCCCATACCCAATTTGTAGGCCTAATGCAGCGTAGTTTCCAACAACTACTAAACGAGAGCCGGAAGATCGAAGCTCAGGAAAGGCAACCTGGAGAACACCTTGGAGTGGAACACACCATCTCTCTACACCCCATACCCAATTTGTAGGCCTAATGCAGTGTAGTTTCCAAGAACTACTAAACGAGAGCCGGAAGATCGAAGCTCAGGAAAGGCAACCTGGAGAACACCTTGGAGTGGAACACATCATCTCTCTACACCCCATACCAAATTTGTAGGCCTAATGCAGCGTAGTTTCCAACAACTACTAAACGAGAGCATGAAGATCGAAGCATTGGCGAGGAAACCTGGGGAACACCTTGGAGTGGAACACACCATCTCTCTACACCCCATACCCAATTTGTAGGCCTAATGCAGCGTAGTTTCCAAGAACTACTAAACGAGAGCCGGAAGATCGAAGCTCAGGAAAGGCAACCTGGAGAACACCTTGGAGTGGAACACACCATCTCTCTACACCCCATACCCAATTTGTAGGCCTAATGCAGTGTAGTTTCCAAGAACTACTAAACGAGAGCCGGAAGATCGAAGCTCAGGAAAGGCAACCTGGAGAACACCTTGGAGTGGAACACACCATCTCTCTACACCCCATACCCAATTTGTAGGCCTAATGCAGTGTAGTTTCCAAGAACTACTAAACGAGAGCCGGAAGATCGAAGCTCAGGAAAGGCAACCTGGAGAACACCTTGGAGTGGAACACACCATCTCTCTACACCCCATACCCAATTTGTAGGCCTAATGCAGCGTAGTTTCCAAGAACTACTAAATGAGAGCATGAAGATCGAAGCATTGGCGAGGAAACCTGGGGAACACCTTGGAGTGGAACACACCATCTCTCTACACCCCATACCCAATTTGTAGGCCTAATGCAGCGTAGTTTCCAACAACTACTAAACGAGAGCCGGAAGATCGAAGCTCAGGAAAGGCAACCTGGAGAACACCTTGGAGTGGAACACACCATCTCTCTACACCCCATACCCAATTTGTAGGCCTAATGCAGTGTAGTTTCCAAGAACTACTAAACGAGAGCCGGAAGATCAAAGCTCAGGAAAGGCAACCTGGAGAACACCTTGGAGTGGAACACACCATCTCTCTACACCCCATACCCAATTTGTAGGCCTAATGCAGCGTAGTTTCCAAGAACTACTAAACGAGAGCCGGAAGATCGAAGCTCAGGAAAGGCAACCTGGAGAACACCTTGGAGTGGAACACACCATCTCTCTACACCCCATACCCAATTTGTAGGCCTAATGCAGTGTAGTTTCCAAGAACTACTAAACGAGAGCCGGAAGATCGAAGCTCAGGAAAGGCAACCTGGAGAACACCTTGGAGTGGAACACACCATCTCTCTACACCCCATACCCAATTTGTAGGCCTAATGCAGCGTAGTTTCCAACAACTACTAAACGAGAGCATGAAGATCGAAGCATTGGCGAGGAAACCTGGGGAACACCTTGGAGTGGAACACACCATCTCTCTACACCCCATACCCAATTTGTAGGCCTAATGCAGCGTAGTTTCCAACAACTACTAAACGAGAGCCGGAAGATCGAAGCTCAGGAAAGGCAACCTGGAGAACACCTTGGAGTGGAACACACCATCTCTCTACACCCCATACCCAATTTGTAGGCCTAATGCAGTGTAGTTTCCAAGAACTACTAAACGAGAGCCGGAAGATCGAAGCTCAGGAAAGGCAACCTGGAGAACACCTTGGAGTGGAACACACCATCTCTCTACACCCCATACCAAATTTGTAGGCCTAATGCAGCGTAGTTTCCAACAACTACTAAACGAGAGCATGAAGATCGAAGCATTGGCGAGGAAACCTGGGGAACACCTTGGAGTGGAACACACCATCTCTCTACACCCCATACCAAATTTGTAGGCCTAATGCAGCGTAGTTTCCAAGAACTACTAAACGAGAGCCGGAAGATCGAAGCTCAGGAAAGGCAACCTGGAGAACACCTTGGAGGGGAACACACCATCTCTCTACACCCCATACCCAATTTGTAGGCCTAATGCAGTGTAGTTTCCAAGAACTACTAAACGAGAGCCGGAAGATCGAAGCTCAGGAAAGGCAACCTGGAGAACACCTTGGAGTGGAACACACCATCTCTCTACACCCCATACCCAATTTGTAGGCCTAATGCAGTGTAGTTTCCAAGAACTACTAAACGAGAGCCGGAAGATCGAAGCTCAGGAAAGGCAACCTGGAGAACACCTTGGAGTGGAACACACCATCTCTCTACACCCCATACCCAATTTGTAGGCCTAATGCAGCGTAGTTTCCAAGAACTACTAAACGAGAGCATGAAGATCGAAGCATTGGCGAGGAAACCTGGGGAACACCTTGGAGTGGAACACACCATCTCTCTACACCCCATACCCAATTTGTAGGCCTAATGCAGCGTAGTTTCCAACAACTACTAAACGAGAGCCGGAAGATCGAAGCTCAGGAAAGGCAACCTGGAGAACACCTTGGAGTGGAACACACCATCTCTCTACACCCCATACCCAATTTGTAGGCCTAATGCAGTGTAGTTTCCAAGAACTACTAAACGAGAGCCGGAAGATCAAAGCTCAGGAAAGGCAACCTGGAGAACACCTTGGAGTGGAACACACCATCTCTCTACACCCCATACCCAATTTGTAGGCCTAATGCAGTGTAGTTTCCAACAACTACTAAACGAGAGCATGAAGATCGAAGCATTGGCGAGGAAACCTGGGGAACACCTTGCAGTGGAACACACCATCTCTCTACACCCCATACCCAATTTGTAGGCCTAATGCAGCGTAGTTTCCAACAACTACTAAACGAGAGCCGGAAGATCGAAGCTCAGGAAAGGCAACCTGGAGAACACCTTGGAGTGGAACACACCATCTCTCTGCACCCCATACCCAATTTGTAGGCCTAATGCAGCGTAGTTTCCAACAACTACTAAACGAGAGCATGAAGATCGAAGCATTGGCGAGGAAACCTGGGGAACACCTTGGAGTGGAACACACCATCTCTCTACACCCCATACCCAATTTGTAGGCCTAATGCAGCGTAGTTTCCAACAACTACTAAACGAGAGCCGGAAGATCGAAGCTCAGGAAAGGCAACCTGGAGAACACCTTGGAGTGGAACACACCATCTCTCTACACCCCATACCCAATTTGTAGGCCTAATGCAGTGTAGTTTCCAAGAACTACTAAACGAGAGCCGGAAGATCAAAGCTCAGGAAAGGCAACCTGGAGAACACCTTGGAGTGGAACACACCATCTCTCTACACCCCATACCCAATTTGTAGGCCTAATGCAGTGTAGTTTCCAACAACTACTAAACGAGAGCATGAAGATCGAAGCATTGGCGAGGAAACCTGGGGAACACCTTGCAGTGGAACACACCATCTCTCTACACCCCATACCCAATTTGTAGGCCTAATGCAGCGCAGTTTCCAACAACTACTAAACGAGAGCCGGAAGATCGAAGCTCAGGAAAGGCAACCTGGAGAACACCTTGGAGTGGAACACACCATCTCTCTACACCCCATACCCAATTTGTAGGCCTAATGCAGCGTAGTTTCCAACAACTACTAAACGAGAGCATGAAGATCGAAGCATTGGCGAGGAAACCTGGGGAACACCTTGGAGTGGAACACACCATCTCTCTACACCCCATACCCAATTTGTAGGCCTAATGCAGCATAGTTTCCAACAACTACTAAACGAGAGCCGGAAGATCGAAGCTCAGGAAAGGCAACCTGGAGAACACCTTGGAGTGGAACACACCATCTCTCTACACCCCATACCCAATTTGTAGGCCTAATGCAGTGTAGTTTCCAAGAACTACTAAACGAGAGCCGGAAGATCGAAGCTCAGGAAAGGCAACCTGGAGAACACCTTGGAGTGGAACACATCATCTCTCTACACCCCATACCAAATTTGTAGGCCTAATGCAGCGTAGTTTCCAACAACTACTAAACGAGAGCATGAAGATCGAAGCATTGGCGAGGAAACCTGGGGAACACCTTGGAGTGGAACACACCATCTCTCTACACCCCATACCCAATTTGTAGGCCTAATGCAGCGTAGTTTCCAAGAACTACTAAACGAGAGCCGGAAGATCGAAGCTCAGGAAAGGCAACCTGGAGAACACCTTGGAGTGGAACACACCATCTCTCTACACCCCATACCCAATTTGTAGGCCTAATGCAGTGTAGTTTCCAAGAACTACTAAACGAGAGCCGGAAGATCGAAGCTCAGGAAAGGCAACCTGGAGAACACCTTGGAGTGGAACACACCATCTCTCTACACCCCATACCCAATTTGTAGGCCTAATGCAGTGTAGTTTCCAAGAACTACTAAACGAGAGCCGGAAGATCGAAGCTCAGGAAAGGCAACCTGGAGAACACCTTGGAGTGGAACACACCATCTCTCTACACCCCATACCCAATTTGTAGGCCTAATGCAGCGTAGTTTCCAACAACTACTAAACGAGAGCATGAAGATCGAAGCATTGGCGAGGAAACCTGGGGAACACCTTGGAGTGGAACACACCATCTCTCTACACCCCATACCCAATTTGTAGGCCTAATGCAGTGTAGTTTCCAAGAACTACTAAACGAGAGCCGGAAGATCGAAGCTCAGGAAAGGCAACCTGGAGAACACCTTGGAGTGGAACACACCATCTCTCTACACCCCATACCCAATTTGTAGGCCTAATGCAGCGTAGTTTCCAAGAACTACTAAACGAGAGCATGAAGATCGAAGCTCTGGAAAGGCAACCTGGAGAATACCTTGGAGTGGAACACACCATCTCTCTACACCCCATACCCAATTTGTAGGCCTAATGCAGTGTAGTTTCCAAGAACTACTAAACGAGAGCCGGAAGATCGAAGCTCAGGAAAGGCAACCTGGAGAACACCTTGGAGTGGAACACACCATCTCTCTACACCCCATACCCAATTTGTAGGCCTAATGCAGTGTAGTTTCCAAGAACTACTAAACGAGAGCCGGAAGATCGAAGCTCAGGAAAGGCAACCTGGAGAACACCTTGGAGTGGAACACACCATCTCTCTACACCCCATACCCAATTTGTAGGCCTAATGCAGTGTAGTTTCCAACAACTACTAAACGAGAGCCGGAAGATCGAAGCTCAGGAAAGGCAACCTGGAGAACACCTTGGAGTGGAACACACCATCTCTCTACACCCCATACCCAATTTGTAGGCCTAATGCAGCGTAGTTTCCAAGAACTACTAAACGAGAGCATGAAGATCGAAGCATTGGCGAGGAAACCTGGGGAACACCTTGCAGTGGAACACACCATCTCTCTACACCCCATACCCAATTTGTAGGCCTAATGCAGCGTAGTTTCCAACAACTACTAAACGAGAGCCGGAAGATCGAAGCTCAGGAAAGGTAACCTGGAGAACACCTTGGAGTGGAACACACCATCTCTCTACACCCCATACCCAATTTGTAGGCCTAATGCAGTGTAGTTTCCAACAACTACTAAACGAGAGCATGAAGATCGAAGCATTGGCGAGGAAACCTGGGGAACACCTTGCAGTGGAACACACCATCTCTCTACACCCCATACCCAATTTGTAGGCCTAATGCAGCGTAGTTTCCAACAACTACTAAACGAGAGCCGGAAGATCGAAGCTCAGGAAAGGCAACCTGGAGAACACCTTGGAGTGGAACACACCATCTCTCTGCACCCCATACCCAATTTGTAGGCCTAATGCAGCGTAGTTTCCAACAACTACTAAACGAGAGCATGAAGATCGAAGCATTGGCGAGGAAACCTGGGGAACACCTTGGAGTGGAACACACCATCTCTCTACACCCCATACCCAATTTGTAGGCCTAATGCAGCGTAGTTTCCAACAACTACTAAACGAGAGCCGGAAGATCGAAGCTCAGGAAAGGCAACCTGGAGAACACCTTGGAGTGGAACACACCATCTCTCTACACCCCATACCCAATTTGTAGGCCTAATGCAGTGTAGTTTCCAAGAACTACTAAACGAGAGCCGGAAGATCAAAGCTCAGGAAAGGCAACCTGGAGAACACCTTGGAGTGGAACACACCATCTCTCTACACCCCATACCCAATTTGTAGGCCTAATGCAGTGTAGTTTCCAACAACTACTAAACGAGAGCATGAAGATCGAAGCATTGGCGAGGAAACCTGGGGAACACCTTGCAGTGGAACACACCATCTCTCTACACCCCATACCCAATTTGTAGGCCTAATGCAGCGTAGTTTCCAACAACTACTAAACGAGAGCCGGAAGATCGAAGCTCAGGAAAGGCAACCTGGAGAACACCTTGGAGTGGAACACACCATCTCTCTACACCCCATACCCAATTTGTAGGCCTAATGCAGCGTAGTTTCCAACAACTACTAAACGAGAGCATGAAGATCGAAGCATTGGCGAGGAAACCTGGGGAACACCTTGGAGTGGAACACACCATCTCTCTACACCCCATACCCAATTTGTAGGCCTAATGCAGCGTAGTTTCCAACAACTACTAAACGAGAGCCGGAAGATCGAAGCTCAGGAAAGGCAACCTGGAGAACACCTTGGAGTGGAACACACCATCTCTCTACACCCCATACCCAATTTGTAGGCCTAATGCAGTGTAGTTTCCAAGAACTACTAAACGAGAACCGGAAGATCGAAGCTCAGGAAAGGCAACCTGGAGAACACCTTGGAGTGGAACACATCATCTCTCTACACCCCATACCAAATTTGTAGGCCTAATGCAGCGTAGTTTCCAACAACTACTAAACGAGAGCATGAAGATCGAAGCATTGGCGAGGAAACCTGGGGAACACCTTGGAGTGGAACACACCATCTCTCTACACCCCATACCCAATTTGTAGGCCTAATGCAGCGTAGTTTCCAAGAACTACTAAACGAGAGCCGGAAGATCGAAGCTCAGGAAAGGCAACCTGGAGAACACCTTGGAGTGGAACACACCATCTCTCTACACCCCATACCCAATTTGTAGGCCTAATGCAGTGTAGTTTCCAAGAACTACTAAACGAGAGCCGGAAGATCGAAGCTCAGGAAAGGCAACCTGGAGAACACCTTGGAGTGGAACACACCATCTCTCTACACCCCATACCCAATTTGTAGGCCTAATGCAGTGTAGTTTCCAAGAACTACTAAACGAGAGCCGGAAGATCGAAGCTCAGGAAAGGCAACCTGGAGAACACCTTGGAGTGGAACACACCATCTCTCTACACCCCATACCCAATTTGTAGGCCTAATGCAGCGTAGTTTCCAAGAACTACTAAACGAGAGCATGAAGATCGAAGCATTGGCGAGGAAACCTGGGGAACACCTTGGAGTGGAACACACCATCTCTCTACACCCCATACCCAATTTGTAGGCCTAATGCAGCGTAGTTTCCAACAACTACTAAACGAGAGCCGGAAGATCGAAGCTCAGGAAAGGCAACCTGGAGAACACCTTGGAGTGGAACACACCATCTCTCTACACCCCATACCCAATTTGTAGGCCTAATGCAGTGTAGTTTCCAAGAACTACTAAACGAGAGCCGGAAGATCAAAGCTCAGGAAAGGCAACCTGGAGAACACCTTGGAGTGGAACACACCATCTCTCTACACCCCATACCCAATTTGTAGGCCTAATGCAGTGTAGTTTCCAACAACTACTAAACGAGAGCATGAAGATCGAAGCATTGGCGAGGAAACCTGGGGAACACCTTGCAGTGGAACACACCATCTCTCTACACCCCATACCCAATTTGTAGGCCTAATGCAGCGTAGTTTCCAACAACTACTAATCGAGAGCCGGAAGATCGAAGCTCAGGAAAGGCAACCTGGAGAACACCTTGGAGTGGAACACACCATCTCTCTACACCCCATACCCAATTTGTAGGCCTAATGCAGTGTAGTTTCCAACAACTACTAAACGAGAGCCGGAAGATCGAAGCTCAGGAAAGGCAACCTGGAGAACACCTTGGAGTGGAACACACCATCTCTCTACACCCCATACCCAATTTGTAGGCCTAATGCAGCGTAGTTTCCAACAACTACTAAACGAGAGCATGAAGATCGGAGCATTGGCGAGGAAACCTGGGGAACACCTTGGAGTGGAACACACCATCTCTCTACACCCCATACCCAATTTGTAGGCCTAATGCAGCGTAGTTTCCAACAACTACTAAACGAGAGCCGGAAGATCGAAGCTCAGGAAAGGCAACCTGGAGAACACCTTGGAGTGGAACACACCATCTCTCTACACCCCATACCCAATTTGTAGGCCTAATGCAGTGTAGTTTCCAAGAACTACTAAACGAGAGCCGGAAGATCGAAGCTCAGGAAAGGCAACCTGGAGAACACCTTGGAGTGGAACACACCATCTCTCTACACCCCATACCCAATTTGTAGGCCTAATGCAGCGTAGTTTCCAACAACTACTAAACGAGAGCATGAAGATCGAAGCATTGGCGAGGAAACCTGGGGAACACCTTGAAGTGGAACACACCATCTCTCTACACCCCATACCCAATTTGTAGGCCTAATGCAGCGTAGTTTCCAACAACTACTAAACGAGAGCCGGAAGATCGAAGCTCTGGAAAGGCAACCTGGAGAATACCTTGGAGTGGAACACACGATCTCTCTACACCCCATACCCAATTTGTAGGCCTAATGCAGTGTAGTTTCCAAGAACTACTAAACGAGAGCCGGAAGATCGAAGCTCAGGAAAGGCAACCTGGAGAACACCTTGGAGTGGAACACACCATCTCTCTACACCCCATACCCAATTTGTAGGCCTAATGCAGTGTAGTTTCCAAGAACTACTAAACGAGAGCCGGAAGATCGAAGCTCAGGAAAGGCAACCTGGAGAACACCTTGGAGTGGAACACACCATCTCTCTACACCCCATACCCAATTTGTAGGCCTAATGCAGTGTAGTTTCCAACAACTACTAAACGAGAGCCGGAAGATCGAAGCTCAGGAAAGGCAACCTGGAGAACACCTTGGAGTGGAACACACCATCTCTCTACACCCCATACCTAATTTGTAGGCCTAATGCAGCGTAGTTTCCAAGAACTACTAAACGAGAGCATGAAGATCGAAGCATTGGCGAGGAAACCTGGGGAACACCTTGGAGTGGAACACACCATCTCTCTACACCCCATACCCAATTTGTAGGCCTAATGCAGTGTAGTTTCCAAGAACTACTAAACGAGAGCCGGAAGATCGAAGCTCAGGAAAGGCAACCTGGAGAACACCTTGGAGTGGAACACACCATCTCTCTACACCCCATACCCAATTTGTAGGCCTAATGCAGCGTAGTTTCCAACAACTACTAAACGAGAGCATGAAGATCGAAGCATTGGCGAGGAAACCTGGGGAACACCTTGGAGTGGAACACACCATCTCTCTACACCCCATACCCAATTTGTAGGCCTAATGCAGCGTAGTTTCCAACAACTACTAAACGAGAGCCGGAAGATCGAAGCTCAGGAACGGCAACCTGGAGAACACCTTGGAGTGGAACACACCATCTCTCTACACCCCATACCCAATTTGTAGGCCTAATGCAGTGTAGTTTCCAAGAACTACTAAACGAGAGCCGGAAGATCGAAGCTCAGGAAAGGCAACCTGGAGAACACCTTGGAGTGGAACACACCATCTCTCTACACCCCATACCCAATTTGTAGGCCTAATGCAGCGTAGTTTCCAACAACTACTAAACGAGAGCATGAAGATCGAAGCATTGGCGAGGAAACCTGGGGAACACCTTGGAGTGGAACACACCATCTCTCTACACCCCATACCCAATTTGTAGGCCTAATGCAGCGTAGTTTCCAAGACCTACTAAACGAGAGCCGGAAGATCGAAGCTCAGGAAAGGCAACCTGGAGAACACCTTGGAGTGGAACACACCATCTCTCTACACCCCATACCCAATTTGTAGGCCTAATGCAGTGTAGTTTCCAAGAACTACTAAACGAGAGCTGGAAGATCGAACCTCAGGAAAGGCAACCTGGAGAACACCTTGGAGTGGAACACACCATCTCTCTACACCCCATACCCAATTTGTAGGCCTAATGCAGTGTAGTTTCCAAGAACTACTAAACGAGAGCCGGAAGATCGAAGCTCAGGAAAGGCAACCTGGAGAACACCTCGGAGTGGAACACACCATCTCTCTACACCCCATACCCAATTTGTAGGCCTAATGCAGCGTAGTTTCCAACAACTACTAAACGAGAGCATGAAGATCGAAGCATTGGCGAGGAAACCTGGGGAACACCTTGGAGTGGAACACACCATCTCTCTACACCCAATACCCAATTTGTAGGCCTAATGCAGCGTAGTTTCCAACAACTACTAAACGAGAGCCGGAAGATCGAAGCTCAGGAAAGGCAACCTGGAGAACACCTTGGAGTGGAACACACCATCTCTCTACACACCATACCCAATTTGTAGGCCTAATGCAGTGTAGTTTCCAAGAACTACTAAACGAGAGCCGGAAGATCGAAGCTCAGGAAAGGCAACCTGAAGAACACCTTGGAGTGGAACACACCATCTCTCTACACCCCATACCCAATTTGTAGGCCTAATGCAGTGTAGTTTCCAACAACTACTAAACGAGAGCCGGAAGATCGAAGCTCAGGAAAGGCAACCTGGAGAACACCTTGGAGTGGAAAACACCATCTCTCTACACCCCATACCCAATTTGTAGGCCTAATGCAGCATAGTTTCCAACAACTACTAAACGAGAGCCGGAAGATCGAAGCTCAGGAAAGGCAAACTGGAGAACACCTTGGAGTGGAACACACCATTTCTCTACACCCCATACCCAATTTGTAGGCCAAATGCAGTGTAGTTTCCAAGAACTACTAAACGAGAGCCGGAAGATCGAAGCTCAGGAAAGGCAACCTGGAGAACACCTTGGAGTGGAACACACCATCTCTCTACACCCCATACCCAATTTGTAGGCCTAATGCAGCGTAGTTTCCAACAACTACTAAACGAGAGCATGAAGATCGAAGCATTGGCGAGGAAACCTGGGGAACACCTTGGAGTGGAACACACCATCTCTCTACACCCCATACCCAATTTGTAGGCCTAATGCAGCGTAGTTTCCAACAACTACTAAACGAGAGCCGGAAGATCGAAGCTCAGGAAAGGCAACCTGGAGAACACCTTGGAGTGGAACTCACCATCTCTCTACACCCCATACCCAATTTGTAGGCCTAATGCAGTGTAGTTTCCAAGAACTACTAAACGAGAGCCGGAAGATCGAAGCTCAGGAAAGGCAACCTGGAGAACACCTTGGAGTGGAACACACCATCTCTCTACACCCCATACCCAATTTGTAGGCCTAATGCAGCGTAGTTTCCAACAACTACTAAACGAGAGCATGAAGATCGAAGCATTGGCGAGGAAACCTGGGGAACACCTTGGAGTGGAACACACCATCTCTCTACACCCCATACCCAATTTGTAGGCCTAATGCAGCGTAGTTTCCAACAACTACTAAACGAGAGCCGGAAGATCGAAGCTCAGGAAAGGCAACCTGGAGAATACCTTGGAGTGGAACACACGATCTCTCTGCACCCCATACCCAATTTGTAGGCCTAATGCAGTGTAGTTTCCAAGAACTACTAAACGAGAGCCGGAAGATCGAAGCTCAGGAAAGGCAACCTGGAGAACACCTTGGAGTGGAACACACCATCTCTCTACACCCCATACCCAATTTGTAGGCCTAATGCAGTGTAGTTTCCAAGAACTACTAAACGAGAGCCGGAAGATCGAAGCTCAGAAAAGGCAACCTGGAGAACACCTTGGAGTGGAACACACCATCTCTCTACATCCCATACCCAATTTGTAGGCCTAATGCAGTGTAGTTTCCAACAACTACTAAACGAGAGCCGGAAGATCGAAGCTCAGGAAAGGCAACCTGGAGAACACCTTGGAGTGGAACACACCATCTCTCTACACCCCATACCCAATTTGTAGGCCTAATGCAGCGTAGTTTCCAAGAACTACTAAACGAGAGCATGAAGATCGAAGCATTGGCGAGGAAACCTGGGGAACACCTTGGAGTAGAACACACCATCTCTCTACACCCCATACCCAATTTGTAGGCCTAATGCAGCGTAGTTTCCAACAACTACTAAACGAGAGCCGGAAGATCGAAGCTCAGGAAAGGCAACCTGGAGAACACCTTGGAGTGGAACACACCATCTCTCTACACCCCATACCCAATTTGTAGGCCTAATGCAGTGTAGTTTCCAAGAACTGCTAAACGAGAGCCGGAAGATCGAAGCTCAGGAAAGGCAACCTGGAGAACACCTTGGAGTGGAACACACCATCTCTCTACACCCCATACCCAATTTGTAGGCCTAATGCAGCGTAGTTTCCAACAACTACTAAACGAGAGCATGAAGATCGAAGCATTGGCGAGGAAACCTGGGGAACACCTTGGAGTGGAACACACCATCTCTCTACACCCCATACCCAATTTGTAGGCCTAATGCAGCGTAGTTTCCAACAACTACTAAACGAGAGCCGGAAGATCGAAGCTCAGGAAAGGCAACCTGGAGAACACCTTGGAGTGGAACACACCATCTCTCTACACCCCATACCCAATTTGTAGGCCTAATGCAGTGTAGTTTCCAAGAACTACTAAACGAGAGCCGGAAGATCGAAGCTCAGGAAAGGCAACCTGGAGAACACCTTGGAGTGGAACACACCATCTCTCTACACCCCATACCCAATTTGTAGGCCTAATGCAGCGTAGTTTCCAACAACTACTAAACGAGAGCATGAAGATCGAAGCATTGGCGAGGAAACCTGGGGAACACCTTGGAGTGGAACACACCATCTCTCTACACCCCATACCCAATTTGTAGGCCTAATGCAGCGTAGTTTCCAACAACTACTAAACGAGAGCCGGAAGATCGAAGCTCAGGAAAGGCAACCTGGAGAACATCTTGGAGTGGAACACACCATCTCTCTACACCCCATACCCAATTTGTAGGCCTAATGCAGTGTAGTTTCCAAGAACTACTAAACGAGAGCCGGAAGATCGAAGCTCAGGAAAGGCAACCTGGAGAACACCTTGGAGTGGAACACACCATCTCTCTACACCCCATACCCAATTTGTAGGCCTAATGCAGCGTAGTTTCCAACAACTACTAAACGAGAGCCGGAAGATCGAAGCTCAGGAAAGGCAACCTGGAGAACACCTTGGAGTGGAACACACCATCTCTCTACACCCCATACCCAATTTGTAGGCCTAATGCAGCGTAGTTTCCAACAACTACTAAACGAGAGCCGGAAGATAGAAGCTCAGGAAAGGCAACCTGGAGAACACCTTGGAGTGGAACACACCATCTCTCTACACCCCATACCCAATTTGTAGGCCTAATGCAGCGTAGTTTCCAACAACTACTAAACGAGAGCATGAAGATCGAAGCATTGGCGAGGAAACCTGGGGAACACCTTGGAGTGGAACACACCATCTCTCTACACCCCATACCCAATTTGTAGGCCTAATGCAGCGTAGTTTCCAACAACTACTAAACGAGAGCCGGAAGATCGAAGCTCAGGAAAGGCAACCTGGAGAACACCTTGGAGTGGAACACACCATCTCTCTACACCCCATACCCAATTTGTAGGCCTAATGCAGTGTAGTTTCCAAGAACTACTAAACGAGAGCATGAAGATCGAAGCTCAGGAAAGGCAACCTGAAGAACACCTTGGAGTGGAACACACCATCTCTCTACACCCCATACCCAATTTGTAGGCCTAATGCAGTGTAGTTTCCAAGAACTACTAAACGAGAGCCGGAAGATCGAAGCTCAGGAAAGGCAACCTGGAGAACACCTTGGAGTGGAACACACCATCTCTCTACACCCCATACCCAATTTGTAGGCCTAATGCAGCGTAGTTTCCAACAACTACTAAACGAGAGCATGAAGATCGAAGCATTGGCGAGGAAACCTGGGGAACACCTTGGAGTGGAACACACCATCTCTCTACAACCCATACCCAATTTGTAGGCCTAATGCAGCGTAGTTTCCAACAACTACTAAACGAGAGCCGGAAGATCGAAGCTCAGGAAAGGCAACCTGGAGAACACCTTGGAGTGGAACACACCATCTCTCTACACCCCATACCCAATTTGTAGGCCTAATGCAGTGTAGTTTCCAAGAACTACTAAACGAGAGCCGGAAGATCGAAGCTCAGGAAAGGCAACCTGGAGAACACCTTGGAGTGGAACACACCATCTCTCTACACCCCATACCCAATTTGTAGGCCTAATGCAGCGTAGTTTCCAACAACTACTAAACGAGAGCATGAAGATCGAAGCATTGGCGAGGAAACCTGGGGAACACCTTGGAGTGGAACACACCATCTCTCTACACCCCATACCCAATTTGTAGGCCTAATGCAGCGTAGTTTCCAACAACTACTAAACGAGAGCCGGAAGATCGAAGCTCAGGAAAGGCAACCTGGAGAACACCTTGGAGTGGAACACACCATCTCTCTACACCCCATACCCAATTTGTAGGCCTAATGCAGCGTAGTTTCCAACAAATACTAAACGAGAGCATGAAGATCGAAGCATTGGCGAGGAAACCTGGGGAACACCTTGGAGTGGAACACACCATCTCTCTACACCCCATACCCAATTTGTAGGCCTAATGCAGCGTAGTTTCCAACAACTACTAAACGAGAGCCGGAAGATCGAAGCTCAGGAAAGGCAACCTGGAGAACACCTTGGAGTGGAACACACCATCTCTCTACACCCCATACCCAATTTGTAGGCCTAATGCAGTGTAGTTTCCAAGAACTACTAAACGAGAGCCGGAAGATCGAAGCTCAGGAAAGGCAACCTGGAGAACACCTTGGAGTGGAACACACCATCTCTCTACACCCCATACCCAATTTGTAGGCCTAATGCAGTGTAGTTTCCAAGAACTACTAAACGAGAGCCGGAAGATCGAAGCTCAGGAAAGGCAACCTGGAGAACACCTTGGAGTGGAACACACCATCTCTCTACACCCCATACCCAATTTGTAGGCCTAATGCAGCGTAGTTTCCAACAACTACTAAACGAGAGCATGAAGATCGAAGCATTGGCGAGGAAACCTGGGGAACACCTTGGAGTGGAACACACCATCTCTCTACAACCCATACCCAATTTGTAGGCCTAATGCAGCATAGTTTCCAACAACTACTAAACGAGAGCCGGAAGATCGAAGCTCAGGAAAGGCAACCTGGAGAACACCTTGGAGTGGAACACACCATCTCTCTACACCCCATACCCAATTTGTAGGCCTAATGCAGTGTAGTTTCCAAGAACTACTAAACGAGAGCCGGAAGATCGAAGCTCAGGAAAGGCAACCTGGAGAACACCTTGGAGTGGAACACACCATCTCTCTACACCCCATACCCAATTTGTAGGCCTAATGCAGCGTAGTTTCCAACAACTACTAAACGAGAGCATGAAGATCGAAGCATTGGCGAGGAAACCTGGGGAACACCTTGGAGTGGAACACACCATCTCTCTACACCCCATACCCAATTTGTAGGCCTAATGCAGCGTAGTTTCCAACAACTACTAAACGAGAGCCGGAAGATCGAAGCTCAGGAAAGGCAACCTGGAGAACACCTTGGAGTGGAACACACCATCTCTCTACACCCCATACCCAATTTGTAGGCCTAATGCAGCGTAGTTTCCAACAACTACTAAACGAGAGCCGGAAGATCGAAGCTCAGGAAAGGCAACCTGGAAAACACCTTGGAGTGGAACACACCATCTCTCTACACCCCATACCCAATTTGTAGGCCTAATGCAGCGTAGTTTCCAACAACTACTAAACGAGAGCATGAAGATCGAAGCATTGGCGAGGAAACCTGGGGAACACCTTGGAGTGGAACACACCATCTCTCTACAACCCATACCCAATTTGTAGGCCTAATGCAGCATAGTTTCCAACAACTACTAAACGAGAGCCGGAAGATCGAAGCTCAGGAAAGGCAACCTGGAGAACACCTTGGAGTGGAACACACCATCTCTCTACACCCCATACCCAATTTGTAGGCCTAATGCAGTGTAGTTTCCAAGAACTACTAAACGAGAGCCGGAAGATCGAAGCTCAGGAAAGGCAACCTGGAGAACACCTTGGAGTGGAACACACCATCTCTCTACACCCCATACCCAATTTGTAGGCCTAATGCAGCGTAGTTTCCAACAACTACTAAACGAGAGCATGAAGATCGAAGCATTGGCGAGGAAACCTGGGGAACACCTTGGAGTGGAACACACCATCTCTCTACACCCCATACCCAATTTGTAGGCCTAATGCAGCGTAGTTTCCAACAACTACTAAACGAGAGCCGGAAGATCGAAGCTCAGGAAAGGCAACCTGGAGAACACCTTGGAGTGGAACACACCATCTCTCTACACCCCATACCCAATTTGTAGGCCTAATGCAGCGTAGTTTCCAACAACTACTAAACGAGAGCCGGAAGATCGAAGCTCAGGAAAGGCAACCTGGAGAACACCTTGGAGTGGAACACACCATCTCTCTACACCCCATACCCAATTTGTAGGCCTAATGCAGCGTAGTTTCCAACATCTACTAAACGAGAGCATGAAGATCGAAGCATTGGCGAGGAAACCTGGGGAACACCTTGGAGTGGAACACACCATCTCTCTACACCCCATACCCAATTTGTAGGCCTAATGCAGCGTAGTTTCCAACAACTACTAAACGAGAGCCGGAAGATCGAAGCTCAGGAAAGGCAACCTGGAGAACACCTTGGAGTGGAACACACCATCTCTCTACACCCCATACCCAATTTGTAGGCCTAATGCAGTGTAGTTTCCAAGAACTACTAAACGAGAGCCGGAAGATCGAAGCTCAGGAAAGGCAACCTGGAGAACACCTTGGAGTGGAACACACCATCTCTCTACACCCCATACTCAATTTGTAGGCCTAATGCAGTGTAGTTTCCAAGAACTACTAAACGAGAGCCGGAAGATCGAAGCTCAGGAAAGGCAACCTGGAGAACACCTTGGAGTGGAACACACCATCTCTCTACACCCCATACCCAATTTGTAGGCCTAATGCAGCGTAGTTTCCAAGAACTACTAAACGAGAGCATGAAGATCGAAGCATTGGCGAGGAAACCTGGGGAACACCTTGGAGTGGAACACACCATCTCTCTACACCCCATACCCAATTTGTAGGCCTAATGCAGCGTAGTTTCCAACAACTACTAAACGAGAGCCGGAAGATCGAAGCTCAGGAAAGGCAACCTGGAGAACACCTTGGAGTGGAACACACCATCTCTCTACACCCCATACTCAATTTGTAGGCCTAATGCAGTGTAGTTTCCAAGAACTACTAAACGAGAGCCGGAAGATCGAAGCTCAGGAAAGGCAACCTGGAGAACACCTTGGAGTGGAACACACCATCTCTCTACACCCCATACCCAATTTGTAGGCCTAATGCAGCGTAGTTTCCAAGAACTACTAAACGAGAGCATGAAGATCGAAGCATTGGCGAGGAAACCTGGGGAACACCTTGGAGTGGAACACACCATCTCTCTACACCCCATACCCAATTTGTAGGCCTAATGCAGCGTAGTTTCCAACAACTACTAAACGAGAGCCGGAAGATCGAAGCTCAGGAAAGGCAACCTGGAGAACACCTTGGAGTGGAACACACCATCTCTCTACACCCCATACCCAATTTGTAGGCCTAATGCAGTGTAGTTTCCAAGAACTACTAAACGAGAGCCGGAAGATCAAAGCTCAGGAAAGGCAACCTGGAGAACACCTTGGAGTGGAACACACCATCTCTCTACACCCCATACCCAATTTGTAGGCCTAATGCAGTGTAGTTTCCAACAACTACTAAACGAGAGCATGAAGATCGAAGCATTGGCGAGGAAACCTGGGGAACACCTTGCAGTGGAACACACCATCTCTCTACACCCCATACCCAATTTGTAGGCCTAATGCAGCGTAGTTTCCAACAACTACTAAACGAGAGCCGGAAGATCGAAGCTCAGGAAAGGCAACCTGGAGAACACCTTGGAGTGGAACACACCATCTCTCTACACCCCATACCCAATTTGTAGGCCTAATGCAGTGTAGTTTCCAAGAACTACTAAACGAGAGCCGGAAGATCGAAGCTCAGGAAAGGCAACCTGGAGAACACCTTGGAGTGGAACACACCATCTCTCTACACCCCATACCCAATTTGTAGGCCTAATGCAGCATAGTTTCCAACAACTACTAAACGAGAGCATGAAGATCGGAGCATTGGCGAGGAAACCTGGGGAACACCTTGGAGTGGAACACACCATCTCTCTACACCCCATACCCAATTTTTAGGCCTAATGCAGCGTAGTTTCCAACAACTACTAAACGAGAGCCGGAAGATCGAAGCTCAGGAAAGGCAAGCTGGAGAACACCTTGGAGTGGAACACACCATCTCTCTACACCCCATACCCAATTTTGTAGGCCTAATGCAGTGTAGTTTCCAAGAACTACTAAACGAGAGCCAGAAGATCGAAGCTCAGGAAAGGCAACCTGGAGAACACCTTGGAGTGGAACACACCATCTCTCTACACCCCATACCCAATTTGTAGGCCTAATGCAGTGTAGTTTCCAAGAACTACTAAACGAGAGCCGGAAGATCGAAGCTCAGGAAAGGCAACCTGGAGAACACCTTGGAGTGGAACACACCATCTCTCTACACCCCATACCCAATTTGTAGGCCTAATGCAGTGTAGTTTCCAACAACTACTAAACGAGAGCCGGAAGATCGAAGCTCAGGAAAGGCAACCTGGAGAACACCTTGGAGTGGAACACACCATCTCTCTACACCCCATACCCAATTTGTAGGCCTAATGCAGCGTAGTTTCCAACAACTACTAAACGAGAGCATGAAGATCGAAGCATTGGCGAGGAAACCTGGGGAACACCTTGGAGTGGAACACACCATCTCTCTACACCCCATACCCAATTTGTAGGCCTAATGCAGCGTAGTTTCCAACAACTACTAAACGAGAGCCGGAAGATCGAAGCTCAGGAAAGGCAACCTGGAGAACACCTTGGAGTGGAACACACCATCTCTCTACACCCCATACCCAATTTGTAGGCCTAATGCAGTGTAGTTTCCAAGAACTACTAAACGAGAGCCGAAAGATCGAAGCTCAGGAAAGGCAACCTGGAGAACACCTTGGAGTGGAACACACCATCTCTCTACACCCCATACCCAATTTTTAGGCCTAATGCAGCGTAGTTTCCAACAACTACTAAACGAGAGCATGAAGATCGAAGCATTGGCGAGGAAACCTGGGGAACACCTTGGAGTGGAACACACCATCTCTCTACACCCCATACCCAATTTGTAGGCCTAATGCAGCGTAGTTTCCAACAACTACTAAACGAGAGCCGGAAGATCAAAGCTCAGGAAAGGCAACCTGGAGAACACCTTGGAGTGGAAAACACCATCTCTCTACACCCCATACCCAATTTGTAGGCCTAATGCAGTGTAGTTTCCAAGAACTACTAAACGAGAGCCGGAAGATCGAAGCTCAGGAAAGGCAACCTGGAGAACACCTTGGAGTGGAACACACCATCTCTCTACACCCCATACCCAATTTGTAGGCCTAATGCAGCGTAGTTTCCAACAACTACTAAACGAGAGCATGAAGATCGAAGCATTGGCGAGGAAACCTGGGGAACACCTTGGAGTGGAACACACCATCTCTCTACACCCCATACCCAATTTGTAGGCCTAATGCAGCGTAGTTTCCAACAACTACTAAACGAGAGCCGGAAGATCGAAGCTCAGGAAAGGCAACCTGGAGAACACCTTGGAGTGGAACACACCATCTCTCTACACCCCATACCCAATTTGTAGGCCTAATGCAGTGTAGTTTCCAAGAGCTACTAAACGAGAGCCGGAAGATCGAAGCTCAGGAAAGGCAACCTGGAGAACACCTTGGAGTGGAACACACCATCTCTCTACACCCCATACCCAATTTGTAGGCCTAATGCAGCGTAGTTTCCAACAACTACTAAACGAGAGCATGAAGATCGAAACATTGGCGAGGAAACCTGGGGAACACCTTGGAGTGGAACACACCATCTCTCTACACCCCATACCCAATTTGTAGGCCTAATGCAGCGTAGTTTCCAACAACTGCTAAACGAGAGCCGGAAGATCGAAGCTCTGGAAAGGCAACCTGGAGAATACCTTGGAGTGGAACACACGATCTCTCTACACCCCATACCCAATTTGTAGGCCTAATGCAGTGTAGTTTCCAAGAACTACTAAACGAGAGCCGGAAGATCGAAGCTCAGGAAAGGCAACCTGAAGAACACCTTGGAGTGGAACACACCATGTCTCTACACCCCATACCCAATTTGTAGGCCTAATGCAGTGTAGTTTCCAAGAACTACTAAACGAGAGCCGGAAGATCGAAGCTCAGGAAAGGCAACCTGGAGAACACCTTGGAGTGGAACACACCATCTCTCTACACCCCATACCCAATTTGTAGGCCTAATGCAGTGTAGTTTCCAACAACTACTAAACGAGAGCCGGAAGATCGAAGCTCAGGAAAGGCAACCTGAAGAACACCTTGGAGTGTAACACACCATCTCTCTACACCCCATACCCAATTTGTAGGCCTAATGCAGCGTAGTTTCCAAAAACTACTAAACGAGAGCCGGAAGATCGAAGCTCAGGAAAGGCAACCTGGAGAACACCTTGGAGTGGAACACACCATCTCTCTACACCCCATACCCAATTTGTAGGCCTAATGCAGCGTAGTTTCCAACAACTACTAAACGAGAGCATGAAGATCGAAGCATTGGCGAGGAAACCTGGGGAACACCTTGGAGTGGAACACACCATCTCTCTACACCCCATACCCAATTTGTAGGCCTAATGCAGCGTAGTTTCCAAAAACTACTAAACGAGAGCCGGAAGATCGAAGCTCAGGAAAGGCAACCTGGAGAACACCTTGGAGTGGAACACACCATCTCTCTACACCCCATACCCAATTTGTAGGCCTAATGCAGTGTAGTTTCCAACAACTACTAAACGAGAGCCGGAAGATCGAAGCTCAGGAAAGGCAACCTGGAGAACACCTTGGAGTGGAACACACCATCTCTCTACACCCCATACCCAATTTGTAGGCCTAATGCAGCGTAGTTTACAACAACTACTAAATGAGAGCATGAAGATCGAAGCATTGGCGAGGAAACCTGGGGAACACCTTGGAGTGGAACACACCATCTCTCTACACCCCATACCCAATTTGTAGGCCTAATGCAGCGTAGTTTCCAACAACTACTAAACGAGAGCCGGAAGATCGAAGCTCAGGAAAGGCAACCTGGAGAACACCTTGGAGTGGAACACACCATCTCTCTACACCCCATACCCAATTTGTAGGCCTAATGCAGTGTAGTTTCCAAGAACTACTAAACGAGAGCCGAAAGATCGAAGCTCAGGAAAGGCAACCTGAAGAACACCTTGGAGTGGAACACACCATCTCTCTACACCCCATACCCAATTTGTAGGCCTAGTGCAGCGTAGTTTCCAACAACTACTAAACGAGAGCATGAAGATCGAAGCATTGGCGAGGAAACCTGGGGAACACCTTGGAGTGGAACACACCATCTCTCTACAACCCATACCCAATTTGTAGGCCTAATGCAGCGTAGTTTCCAACAACTACTAAACGAGAGCCGGAAGATCGAAGCTCAGGAAAGGCAACCTGGAGAACACCTTGGAGTGGAACACACCATCTCTCTACACCCCATACCCAATTTGTAGGCCTAATGCAGTGTAGTTTCCAAGAACTACTAAACGAGAGCTGGAAGATCGAAGCTCAGGAAAGGCAACCTGGAGAACACCTTGGAGTGGAACACACCATCTCTCTACACCCCATACCCAATTTGTAGGCCTAATGCAGCGTAGTTTCCAACAACTACTAAACGAGAGCATGAAGATCGAAGCATTGGCGAGGAAACCTGGGGAACACCTTGGAGTGGAACACACCATCTCTCTACACCCCATACCAAATTTGTAGGCCTAATGCAGCGTAGTTTCCAACAACTACTAAACGAGAGCCGGAAGATCGAAGCTCAGGAAAGGCAACCTGGAGAACACCTTGGAGTGGAACACACCATCTCTCTACACCCCATACCCAATTTGTAGGCCTAATGCAGTGTAGTTTCCAACAACTACTAAACGAGAGCCGGAAGATCGAAGCTCAGGAAAGGCAACCTGGAGAACACCTTGGAGTGGAACACACCATCTCTCTACACCCCATACCCAATTTGTAGGCCTAATGCAGCGTAGTTTCCAACAACTACTAAACGAGAGCATGAAGATCGAAACATTGGCGAGGAAACCTGGGGAACACCTTGGAGTGGAACACACCATCTCTCTACACCCCATACCCAATTTGTAGGCCTAATGCAGCGTAGTTTCCAACAACTACTAAACGAGAGCCGGAAGATCGAAGCTCTGGAAAGGCAACCTGGAGAATACCTTGGAGTGGAACACACGATCTCTCTACACCCCATACCCAATTTGTAGGCCTAATGCAGTGTAGTTTCCAAGAACTACTAAACGAGAGCCGGAAGATCAAAGCTCAGGAAAGGCAACCTGGAGAACACCTTGGAGTGGAACACACCATCTCTCTACACCCCATACCCAATTTGTAGGCCTAATGCAGTGTAGTTTCCAAGAACTACTAAACGAGAGCCGGAAGATCGAAGCTCAGGAAAGGCAACCTGGAGAACACCTTGGAGTGGAACACACCATCTCTCTACACCCCATACCCAATTTGTAGGCCTAATGCAGTGTAGTTTCCAACAACTACTAAACGAGAGCCGGAAGATCGAAGCTCAGGAAAGGCAACCTGGAGAACACCTTGGAGTAGAACACACCATCTCTCTACACCCCATACCCAATTTGTAGGCCTAATGCAGCGTAGTTTCCAACAACTACTAAACGAGAGCCGGAAGATCGAAGCTCAGGAAAGGCAACCTGGAGAACACCTTGGAGTGGAACACACCATCTCTCTACACCCCATACCCAATTTGTAGGCCTAATGCAGTGTAGTTTCCAAGAACTGCTAAACGAGAGCCGGAAGATCAAAGCTCAGGAAAGGCAACCTGGAGAACACCTTGGAGTGGAACACACCATCTCTCTACACCCCATACCCAATTTGTAGGCCTAATGCAGTGTAGTTTCCAAGAACTACTAAACGAGAGCCGGAAGATCGAAGCTCAGGAAAGGCAACCTGGAGAACACCTTGGAGTGGAACACACCATCTCTCTACACCCCATACCCAATTTGTAGGCCTAATGCAGTGTAGTTTCCAACAACTACTAAACGAGAGCCGGAAGATCGAAGCTCAGGAAAGGCAACCTGGAGAACACCTTGGAGTAGAACACACCATCTCTCTACACCCCATACCCAATTTGTAGGCCTAATGCAGCGTAGTTTCCAACAACTACTAAACGAGAGCCGGAAGATCGAAGCTCAGGAAAGGCAACCTGGAGAACACCTTGGAGTGGAACACACCATCTCTCTACACCCCATACCCAATTTGTAGGCCTAATGCAGTGTAGTTTCCAAGAACTGCTAAACGAGAGCCGGAAGATCGAAGCTCAGGAAAGGCAACCTGGAGAACACCTTGGAGTGGAACACACCATCTCTCTACACCCCATACCCAATTTGTAGGCCTAATGCAGCGTAGTTTCCAACAACTACTAAACGAGAGCATGAAGATCGAAGCATTGGCGAGGAAACCTGGGGAACACCTTGGAGTGGAACACACCATCTCTCTACACCCCATACCCAATTTGTAGGCCTAATGCAGCGTAGTTTCCAACAACTACTAAACGAGAGCCGGAAGATCGAAGCTCAGGAAAGGCAACCTGGAGAACACCTTGGAGTGGAACACACCATCTCTCTACACCCCATACCCAATTTGTAGGCCTAATGCAGTGTAGTTTCCAAGAACTACTAAACGAGAGCCGGAAGATCGAAGCTCAGGAAAGGCAACCTGGAGAACACCTTGGAGTGGAACACACCATCTCTCTACACCCCATACCCAATTTGTAGGCCTAATGCAGCGTAGTTTCCAACAACTACTAAACGAGAGCATGAAGATCGAAGCATTGGCGAGGAAACCTGGGGAACACCTTGGAGTGGAACACACCATCTCTCTACACCCCATACCCAATTTGTAGGCCTAATGCAGCGTAGTTTCCAACAACTACTAAACGAGAGCCGGAAGATCGAAGCTCAGGAAAGGCAACCTGGAGAACATCTTGGAGTGGAACACACCATCTCTCTACACCCCATACCCAATTTGTAGGCCTAATGCAGTGTAGTTTCCAAGAACTACTAAACGAGAGCCGGAAGATCGAAGCTCAGGAAAGGCAACCTGGAGAACACCTTGGAGTGGAACACACCATCTCTCTACACCCCATACCCAATTTGTAGGCCTAATGCAGCGTAGTTTCCAACAACTACTAAACGAGAGCCGGAAGATCGAAGCTCAGGAAAGGCAACCTGGAGAACACCTTGGAGTGGAACACACCATCTCTCTACACCCCATACCCAATTTGTAGGCCTAATGCAGCGTAGTTTCCAACAACTACTAAACGAGAGCCGGAAGATAGAAGCTCAGGAAAGGCAACCTGGAGAACACCTTGGAGTGGAACACACCATCTCTCTACACCCCATACCCAATTTGTAGGCCTAATGCAGCGTAGTTTCCAACAACTACTAAACGAGAGCATGAAGATCGAAGCATTGGCGAGGAAACCTGGGGAACACCTTGGAGTGGAACACACCATCTCTCTACACCCCATACCCAATTTGTAGGCCTAATGCAGCGTAGTTTCCAACAACTACTAAACGAGAGCCGGAAGATCGAAGCTCAGGAAAGGCAACCTGGAGAACACCTTGGAGTGGAACACACCATCTCTCTACACCCCATACCCAATTTGTAGGCCTAATGCAGTGTAGTTTCCAAGAACTACTAAACGAGAGCATGAAGATCGAAGCTCAGGAAAGGCAACCTGAAGAACACCTTGGAGTGGAACACACCATCTCTCTACACCCCATACCCAATTTGTAGGCCTAATGCAGTGTAGTTTCCAAGAACTACTAAACGAGAGCCGGAAGATCGAAGCTCAGGAAAGGCAACCTGGAGAACACCTTGGAGTGGAACACACCATCTCTCTACACCCCATACCCAATTTGTAGGCCTAATGCAGCGTAGTTTCCAACAACTACTAAACGAGAGCATGAAGATCGAAGCATTGGCGAGGAAACCTGGGGAACACCTTGGAGTGGAACACACCATCTCTCTACAACCCATACCCAATTTGTAGGCCTAATGCAGCGTAGTTTCCAACAACTACTAAACGAGAGCCGGAAGATCGAAGCTCAGGAAAGGCAACCTGGAGAACACCTTGGAGTGGAACACACCATCTCTCTACACCCCATACCCAATTTGTAGGCCTAATGCAGTGTAGTTTCCAAGAACTACTAAACGAGAGCCGGAAGATCGAAGCTCAGGAAAGGCAACCTGGAGAACACCTTGGAGTGGAACACACCATCTCTCTACACCCCATACCCAATTTGTAGGCCTAATGCAGCGTAGTTTCCAACAACTACTAAACGAGAGCATGAAGATCGAAGCATTGGCGAGGAAACCTGGGGAACACCTTGGAGTGGAACACACCATCTCTCTACACCCCATACCCAATTTGTAGGCCTAATGCAGCGTAGTTTCCAACAACTACTAAACGAGAGCCGGAAGATCGAAGCTCAGGAAAGGCAACCTGGAGAACACCTTGGAGTGGAACACACCATCTCTCTACACCCCATACCCAATTTGTAGGCCTAATGCAGCGTAGTTTCCAACAACTACTAAACGAGAGCATGAAGATCGAAGCATTGGCGAGGAAACCTGGGGAACACCTTGGAGTGGAACACACCATCTCTCTACACCCCATACCCAATTTGTAGGCCTAATGCAGCGTAGTTTCCAACAACTACTAAACGAGAGCCGGAAGATCGAAGCTCAGGAAAGGCAACCTGGAGAACACCTTGGAGTGGAACACACCATCTCTCTACACCCCATACCCAATTTGTAGGCCTAATGCAGTGTAGTTTCCAAGAACTACTAAACGAGAGCCGGAAGATCGAAGCTCAGGAAAGGCAACCTGGAGAACACCTTGGAGTGGAACACACCATCTCTCTACACCCCATACCCAATTTGTAGGCCTAATGCAGTGTAGTTTCCAAGAACTACTAAACGAGAGCCGGAAGATCGAAGCTCAGGAAAGGCAACCTGGAGAACACCTTGGAGTGGAACACACCATCTCTCTACACCCCATACCCAATTTGTAGGCCTAATGCAGCGTAGTTTCCAACAACTACTAAACGAGAGCATGAAGATCGAAGCATTGGCGAGGAAACCTGGGGAACACCTTGGAGTGGAACACACCATCTCTCTACAACCCATACCCAATTTGTAGGCCTAATGCAGCATAGTTTCCAACAACTACTAAACGAGAGCCGGAAGATCGAAGCTCAGGAAAGGCAACCTGGAGAACACCTTGGAGTGGAACACACCATCTCTCTACACCCCATACCCAATTTGTAGGCCTAATGCAGTGTAGTTTCCAAGAACTACTAAACGAGAGCCGGAAGATCGAAGCTCAGGAAAGGCAACCTGGAGAACACCTTGGAGTGGAACACACCATCTCTCTACACCCCATACCCAATTTGTAGGCCTAATGCAGCGTAGTTTCCAACAACTACTAAACGAGAGCATGAAGATCGAAGCATTGGCGAGGAAACCTGGGGAACACCTTGGAGTGGAACACACCATCTCTCTACACCCCATACCCAATTTGTAGGCCTAATGCAGCGTAGTTTCCAACAACTACTAAACGAGAGCCGGAAGATCGAAGCTCAGGAAAGGCAACCTGGAGAACACCTTGGAGTGGAACACACCATCTCTCTACACCCCATACCCAATTTGTAGGCCTAATGCAGCGTAGTTTCCAACAACTACTAAACGAGAGCCGGAAGATCGAAGCTCAGGAAAGGCAACCTGGAAAACACCTTGGAGTGGAACACACCATCTCTCTACACCCCATACCTAATTTGTAGGCCTAATGCAGCGTAGTTTCCAACAACTACTAAACGAGAGCATGAAGATCGAAGCATTGGCGAGGAAACCTGGGGAACACCTTGGAGTGGAACACACCATCTCTCTACAACCCATACCCAATTTGTAGGCCTAATGCAGCATAGTTTCCAACAACTACTAAACGAGAGCCGGAAGATCGAAGCTCAGGAAAGGCAACCTGGAGAACACCTTGGAGTGGAACACACCATCTCTCTACACCCCATACCCAATTTGTAGGCCTAATGCAGTGTAGTTTCCAAGAACTACTAAACGAGAGCCGGAAGATCGAAGCTCAGGAAAGGCAACCTGGAGAACACCTTGGAGTGGAACACACCATCTCTCTACACCCCATACCCAATTTGTAGGCCTAATGCAGCGTAGTTTCCAACAACTACTAAACGAGAGCATGAAGATCGAAGCATTGGCGAGGAAACCTGGGGAACACCTTGGAGTGGAACACACCATCTCTCTACACCCCATACCCAATTTGTAGGCCTAATGCAGCGTAGTTTCCAACAACTACTAAACGAGAGCCGGAAGATCGAAGCTCAGGAAAGGCAACCTGGAGAACACCTTGGAGTGGAACACACCATCTCTCTACACCCCATACCCAATTTGTAGGCCTAATGCAGCGTAGTTTCCAACAACTACTAAACGAGAGCCGGAAGATCGAAGCTCAGGAAAGGCAACCTGGAGAACACCTTGGAGTGGAACACACCATCTCTCTACACCCCATACCCAATTTGTAGGCCTAATGCAGCGTAGTTTCCAACATCTACTAAACGAGAGCATGAAGATCGAAGCATTGGCGAGGAAACCTGGGGAACACCTTGGAGTGGAACACACCATCTCTCTACACCCCATACCCAATTTGTAGGCCTAATGCAGCGTAGTTTCCAACAACTACTAAACGAGAGCCGGAAGATCGAAGCTCAGGAAAGGCAACCTGGAGAACACCTTGGAGTGGAACACACCATCTCTCTACACCCCATACCCAATTTGTAGGCCTAATGCAGTGTAGTTTCCAAGAACTACTAAACGAGAGCCGGAAGATCGAAGCTCAGGAAAGGCAACCTGGAGAACACCTTGGAGTGGAACACACCATCTCTCTACACCCCATACTCAATTTGTAGGCCTAATGCAGTGTAGTTTCCAAGAACTACTAAACGAGAGCCGGAAGATCGAAGCTCAGGAAAGGCAACCTGGAGAACACCTTGGAGTGGAACACACCATCTCTCTACACCCCATACCCAATTTGTAGGCCTAATGCAGCGTAGTTTCCAAGAACTACTAAACGAGAGCATGAAGATCGAAGCATTGGCGAGGAAACCTGGGGAACACCTTGGAGTGGAACACACCATCTCTCTACACCCCATACCCAATTTGTAGGCCTAATGCAGCGTAGTTTCCAACAACTACTAAACGAGAGCCGGAAGATCGAAGCTCAGGAAAGGCAACCTGGAGAACACCTTGGAGTGGAACACACCATCTCTCTACACCCCATACCCAATTTGTAGGCCTAATGCAGTGTAGTTTCCAAGAACTACTAAACGAGAGCCGGAAGATCAAAGCTCAGGAAAGGCAACCTGGAGAACACCTTGGAGTGGAACACACCATCTCTCTACACCCCATACCCAATTTGTAGGCCTAATGCAGTGTAGTTTCCAACAACTACTAAACGAGAGCATGAAGATCGAAGCATTGGCGAGGAAACCTGGGGAACACCTTGCAGTGGAACACACCATCTCTCTACACCCCATACCCAATTTGTAGGCCTAATGCAGCGTAGTTTCCAACAACTACTAAACGAGAGCCGGAAGATCGAAGCTCAGGAAAGGCAACCTGGAGAACACCTTGGAGTGGAACACACCATCTCTCTACACCCCATACCCAATTTGTAGGCCTAATGCAGTGTAGTTTCCAAGAACTACTAAACGAGAGCCGGAAGATCGAAGCTCAGGAAAGGCAACCTGGAGAACACCTTGGAGTGGAACACACCATCTCTCTACACCCCATACCCAATTTGTAGGCCTAATGCAGCATAGTTTCCAACAACTACTAAACGAGAGCATGAAGATCGGAGCATTGGCGAGGAAACCTGGGGAACACCTTGGAGTGGAACACACCATCTCTCTACACCCCATACCCAATTTTTAGGCCTAATGCAGCGTAGTTTCCAACAACTACTAAACGAGAGCCGGAAGATCGAAGCTCAGGAAAGGCAACCTGGAGAACACCTTGGAGTGGAACACACCATCTCTCTACACCCCATACCCAATTTTGTAGGCCTAATGCAGTGTAGTTTCCAAGAACTACTAAACGAGAGCCAGAAGATCGAAGCTCAGGAAAGGCAACCTGGAGAACACCTTGGAGTGGAACACACCATCTCTCTACACCCCATACCCAATTTGTAGGCCTAATGCAGTGTAGTTTCCAAGAACTACTAAACGAGAGCCGGAAGATCGAAGCTCAGGAAAGGCAACCTGGAGAACACCTTGGAGTGGAACACACCATCTCTCTACACCCCATACCCAATTTGTAGGCCTAATGCAGTGTAGTTTCCAACAACTACTAAACGAGAGCCGGAAGATCGAAGCTCAGGAAAGGCAACCTGGAGAACACCTTGGAGTGGAACACACCATCTCTCTACACCCCATACCCAATTTGTAGGCCTAATGCAGCGTAGTTTCCAACAACTACTAAACGAGAGCATGAAGATCGAAGCATTGGCGAGGAAACCTGGGGAACACCTTGGAGTGGAACACACCATCTCTCTACACCCCATACCCAATTTGTAGGCCTAATGCAGCGTAGTTTCCAACAACTACTAAACGAGAGCCGGAAGATCGAAGCTCAGGAAAGGCAACCTGGAGAACACCTTGGAGTGGAACACACCATCTCTCTACACCCCATACCCAATTTGTAGGCCTAATGCAGTGTAGTTTCCAAGAACTACTAAACGAGAGCCGAAAGATCGAAGCTCAGGAAAGGCAACCTGGAGAACACCTTGGAGTGGAACACACCATCTCTCTACACCCCATACCCAATTTTTAGGCCTAATGCAGCGTAGTTTCCAACAACTACTAAACGAGAGCATGAAGATCGAAGCATTGGCGAGGAAACCTGGGGAACACCTTGGAGTGGAACACACCATCTCTCTACACCCCATACCCAATTTGTAGGCCTAATGCAGCGTAGTTTCCAACAACTACTAAACGAGAGCCGGAAGATCAAAGCTCAGGAAAGGCAACCTGGAGAACACCTTGGAGTGGAAAACACCATCTCTCTACACCCCATACCCAATTTGTAGGCCTAATGCAGTGTAGTTTCCAAGAACTACTAAACGAGAGCCGGAAGATCGAAGCTCAGGAAAGGCAACCTGGAGAACACCTTGGAGTGGAACACACCATCTCTCTACACCCCATACCCAATTTGTAGGCCTAATGCAGCGTAGTTTCCAACAACTACTAAACGAGAGCATGAAGATCGAAGCATTGGCGAGGAAACCTGGGGAACACCTTGGAGTGGAACACACCATCTCTCTACACCCCATACCCAATTTGTAGGCCTAATGCAGCGTAGTTTCCAACAACTACTAAACGAGAGCCGGAAGATCGAAGCTCAGGAAAGGCAACCTGGAGAACACCTTGGAGTGGAACACACCATCTCTCTACACCCCATACCCAATTTGTAGGCCTAATGCAGTGTAGTTTCCAAGAGCTACTAAACGAGAGCCGGAAGATCGAAGCTCAGGAAAGGCAACCTGGAGAACACCTTGGAGTGGAACACACCATCTCTCTACACCCCATACCCAATTTGTAGGCCTAATGCAGCGTAGTTTCCAACAACTACTAAACGAGAGCATGAAGATCGAAACATTGGCGAGGAAACCTGGGGAACACCTTGGAGTGGAACACACCATCTCTCTACACCCCATACCCAATTTGTAGGCCTAATGCAGCGTAGTTTCCAACAACTGCTAAACGAGAGCCGGAAGATCGAAGCTCTGGAAAGGCAACCTGGAGAATACCTTGGAGTGGAACACACGATCTCTCTACACCCCATA
Source organism: Ranitomeya imitator (assembly GCF_032444005.1). NCBI lineage: Eukaryota > Metazoa > Chordata > Amphibia > Anura > Dendrobatidae > Ranitomeya > Ranitomeya imitator. The sequence continues at coordinate 283,674,528 of NC_091286.1, forward strand.
CCCAATTTGTAGGCCTAATGCAGTGTAGTTTCCAAGAACTACTAAACGAGAGCCGGAAGATCGAAGCTCAGGAAAGGCAACCTGAAGAACACCTTGGAGTGGAACACACCATGTCTCTACACCCCATACCCAATTTGTAGGCCTAATGCAGTGTAGTTTCCAAGAACTACTAAACGAGAGCCGGAAGATCGAAGCTCAGGAAAGGCAACCTGGAGAACACCTTGGAGTGGAACACACCATCTCTCTACACCCCATACCCAATTTGTAGGCCTAATGCAGTGTAGTTTCCAACAACTACTAAACGAGAGCCGGAAGATCGAATCTCAGGAAAGGCAACCTGGAGAACACCTTGGAGTGTAACACACCATCTCTCTACACCCCATACCCAATTTGTAGGCCTAATGCAGCGTAGTTTCCAAAAACTACTAAACGAGAGCCGGAAGATCGAAGCTCAGGAAAGGCAACCTGGAGAACACCTTGGAGTGGAACACACCATCTCTCTACACCCCATACCCAATTTGTAGGCCTAATGCAGCGTAGTTTCCAACAACTACTAAACGAGAGCATGAAGATCGAAGCATTGGCGAGGAAACCTGGGGAACACCTTGGAGTGGAACACACCATCTCTCTACACCCCATACCCAATTTGTAGGCCTAATGCAGCGTAGTTTCCAAAAACTACTAAACGAGAGCCGGAAGATCGAAGCTCAGGAAAGGCAACCTGGAGAACACCTTGGAGTGGAACACACCATCTCTCTACACCCCATACCCAATTTGTAGGCCTAATGCAGTTTAGTTTCCAACAACTACTAAACGAGAGCCGGAAGATCGAAGCTCAGGAAAGGCAACCTGGAGAACACCTTGGAGTGGAACACACCATCTCTCTACACCCCATACCCAATTTGTAGGCCTAATGCAGCGTAGTTTACAACAACTACTAAACGAGAGCATGAAGATCGAAGCATTGGCGAGGAAACCTGGGGAACACCTTGGAGTGGAACACACCATCTCTCTACACCCCATACCCAATTTGTAGGCCTAATGCAGCGTAGTTTCCAACAACTACTAAACGAGAGCCGGAAGATCGAAGCTCAGGAAAGGCAACCTGGAGAACACCTTGGAGTGGAACACACCATCTCTCTACACCCCATACCCAATTTGTAGGCCTAATGCAGTGTAGTTTCCAAGAACTACTAAACGAGAGCCGAAAGATCGAAGCTCAGGAAAGGCAACCTGAAGAACACCTTGGAGTGGAACACACCATCTCTCTACACCCCATACCCAATTTGTAGGCCTAGTGCAGCGTAGTTTCCAACAACTACTAAACGAGAGCATGAAGATCGAAGCATTGGCGAGGAAACCTGGGGAACACCTTGGAGTGGAACACACCATCTCTCTACAACCCATACCCAATTTGTAGGCCTAATGCAGCGTAGTTTCCAACAACTACTAAACGAGAGCCGGAAGATCGAAGCTCAGGAAAGGCAACCTGGAGAACACCTTGGAGTGGAACACACCATCTCTCTACACCCCATACCCAATTTGTAGGCCTATTGCAGTGTAGTTTCCAAGAACTACTAAACGAGAGCTGGAAGATCGAAGCTCAGGAAAGGCAACCTGGAGAACACCTTGGAGTGGAACACACCATCTCTCTACACCCCATACCCAATTTGTAGGCCTAATGCAGCGTAGTTTCCAACAACTACTAAACGAGAGCATGAAGATCGAAGCATTGGCGAGGAAACCTGGGGAACACCTTGGAGTGGAACACACAATCTCTCTACACCCCATACCAAATTTGTAGGCCTAATGCAGCGTAGTTTCCAACAACTACTAAACGAGAGCCGGAAGATCGAAGCTCAGGAAAGGCAACCTGGAGAACACCTTGGAGTGGAACACACCATCTCTCTACACCCCATACCCAATTTGTAGGCCTAATGCAGTGTAGTTTCCAACAACTACTAAACGAGAGCCGGAAGATCGAAGCTCAGGAAAGGCAACCTGGAGAACACCTTGGAGTGGAACACACCATCTCTCTACACCCCATACCCAATTTGTAGGCCTAATGCAGCGTAGTTTCCAACAACTACTAAACGAGAGCATGAAGATCGAAACATTGGCGAGGAAACCTGGGGAACACCTTGGAGTGGAACACACCATCTCTCTACACCCCATACCCAATTTGTAGGCCTAATGCAGCGTAGTTTCCAACAACTACTAAACGAGAGCCGGAAGATCGAAGCTCTGGAAAGGCAACCTGGAGAATACCTTGGAGTGGAACACACGATCTCTCTACACCCCATACCCAATTTGTAGGCCTAATGCAGTGTAGTTTCCAAGAACTACTAAACGAGAGCCGGAAGATCAAAGCTCAGGAAAGGCAACCTGGAGAACACCTTGGAGTGGAACACACCATCTCTCTACACCCCATACCCAATTTGTAGGCCTAATGCAGTGTAGTTTCCAAGAACTACTAAACGAGAGCCGGAAGATCGAAGCTCAGGAAAGGCAACCTGGAGAACACCTTGGAGTGGAACACACCATCTCTCTACACCCCATACCCAATTTGTAGGCCTAATGCAGTGTAGTTTCCAACAACTACTAAACGAGAGCCGGAAGATCGAAGCTCAGGAAAAGCAACCTGGAGAACACCTTGGAGTGGAACACACCATCTCTCTACACCCCATACCCAATTTGTAGGCCTAATGCAGCGTAGTTTCCAAAAACTACTAAACGAGAGCCGGAAGATCGAAGCTCAGGAAAGGCAACCTGGAGAACACCTTGGAGTGGAACACACCATCTCTCTACACCCCATACCCAATTTGTAGGCCTAATGCAGCGTAGTTTCCAACAACTACTAAACGAGAGCATGAAGATCGAAGCATTGGCGAGGAAACCTGGGGAACACCTTGGAGTGGAACACACCATCTCTCTACACCCCATACCCAATTTGTAGGCCTAATGCAGCGTAGTTTCCAACAACTACTAAACGAGAGCCGGAAGATCGAAGCTCAGGAAAGGCAACCTGGAGAACACCTTGGAGTGGAACACACCATCTCTCTACACCCCATACCCAATTTGTAGGCCTAATGCAGTGTAGTTTCCAAGAACTACTAAACGAGAGCCGAAAGATCGAAGCTCAGGAAAGGCAACCTGGAGAACACCTTGGAGTGGAACACACCATCTCTCTACACCCCATACCCAATTTGTAGGCCTAATGCAGCGTAGTTTCCAACAACTGCTAAACGAGAGCCGGAAGATCGAAGCTCTGGAAAGGCAACCTGGAGAATACCCTGGAGTGGAACACACGATCTCTCTACACCCCATACCCAATTTGTAGGCCTAATGCAGTGTAGTTTCCAAGAACTACTAAACGAGAGCCGGAAGATCGAAGCTCAGGAAAGGCAACCTGAAGAACACCTTGGAGTGGAACACACCATCTCTCTACACCCCATACCCAATTTGTAGGCCTAATGCAGTGTAGTTTCCAAGAACTACTAAACGAGAGCCGGAAGATCGAAGCTCAGGAAAGGCAACCTGGAGAACACCTTGGAGTGGAACACACCATCTCTCTACACCCCATACCCAATTTGTAGGCCTAATGCAGTGTAGTTTCCAACAACTACTAAACGAGAGCCGGAAGATCGAAGCTCAGGAAAGGCAACCTGGAGAACACCTTGGAGTGTAACACACCATCTCTCTACACCCCATACCCAATTTGTAGGCCTAATGCAGCGTAGTTTCCAAAAACTACTAAACGAGAGCCGGAAGATCGAAGCTCAGGAAAGGCAACCTGGAGAACACCTTGGAGTGGAACACACCATCTCTCTACACCCCATACCCAATTTGTAGGCCTAATGCAGCGTAGTTTCCAACAACTACTAAACGAGAGCCGGAAGATCGAAGCTCAGGAAAGGCAACCTGGAGAACACCTTGGAGTGGAACACACCATCTCTCTACACCCCATACCCAATTTGTAGGCCTAATGCAGTGTAGTTTCCAACAACTACTAAACGAGAGCCGGAAGATCGAAGCTCAGGAAAAGCAACCTGGAGAACACCTTGGAGTGGAACACACCATCTCTCTACACCCCATACCCAATTTGTAGGCCTAATGCAGCGTAGTTTCCAAAAACTACTAAACGAGAGCCGGAAGATCGAAGCTCAGGAAAGGCAACCTGGAGAACACCTTGGAGTGGAACACACCATCTCTCTACACCCCATACCCAATTTGTAGGCCTAATGCAGCGTAGTTTCCAACAACTACTAAACGAGAGCATGAAGATCGAAGCATTGGCGAGGAAACCTGGGGAACACCTTGGAGTGGAACACACCATCTCTCTACACCCCATACCCAATTTGTAGGCCTAATGCAGCGTAGTTTCCAACAACTACTAAACGAGAGCCGGAAGATCGAAGCTCAGGAAAGGCAACCTGGAGAACACCTTGGAGTGGAACACACCATCTCTCTACACCCCATACCCAATTTGTAGGCCTAATGCAGTGTAGTTTCCAAGAACTACTAAACGAGAGCCGAAAGATCGAAGCTCAGGAAAGGCAACCTGGAGAACACCTTGGAGTGGAACACACCATCTCTCTACACCCCATACCCAATTTGTAGGCCTAATGCAGCGTAGTTTCCAACAACTGCTAAACGAGAGCCGGAAGATCGAAGCTCTGGAAAGGCAACCTGGAGAATACCTTGGAGTGGAACACACGATCTCTCTACACCCCATACCCAATTTGTAGGCCTAATGCAGTGTAGTTTCCAAGAACTACTAAACGAGAGCCGGAAGATCGAAGCTCAGGAAAGGCAACCTGAAGAACACCTTGGAGTGGAACACACCATCTCTCTACACCCCATACCCAATTTGTAGGCCTAATGCAGTGTAGTTTCCAAGAACTACTAAACGAGAGCCGGAAGATCGAAGCTCAGGAAAGGCAACCTGAAGAACACCTTGGAGTGGAACACACCATCTCTCTACACCCCATACCCAATTTGTAGGCCTAATGCAGCGTAGTTTCCAAGAACTACTAAACGAGAGCATGAAGATCGAAGCATTGGCGAGGAAACCTGGGGAACACCTTGGAGTGGAACACACCATCTCTCTACACCCCATACCCAATTTGTAGGCCTAATGCAGCGTAGTTTCCAACAACTACTAAACGAGAGCCGGAAGATCGAAGCTCAGGAAAGGCAACCTGGAGAACACCTTGGAGTGGAACACACCATCTCTCTACACCCCATACCCAATTTGTAGGCCTAATGCAGTGTAGTTTCCAAGAACTACTAAACGAGAGCCGGAAGATCAAAGCTCAGGAAAGGCAACCTGGAGAACACCTTGGAGTGGAACACACCATCTCTCTACACCCCATACCCAATTTGTAGGCCTAATGCAGTGTAGTTTCCAACAACTACTAAACGAGAGCATGAAGATCGAAACATTGGCGAGGAAATCTGGGGAACACCTTGGAGTGGAACACACCATCTCTCTACACCCCATACCCAATTTGTAGGCCTAATGCAGCGTAGTTTCCAACAACTACTAAACGAGAGCCGGAAGATCGAAGCTCTGGAAAGGCAACCTGGAGAATACCTTGGAGTGGAACACACGATCTCTCTACACCCCATACCCAATTTGTAGGCCTAATGCAGTGTAGTTTCCAAGAACTACTAAACGAGAGCCGGAAGATCAAAGCTCAGGAAAGGCAACCTGGAGAACACCTTGGAGTGGAACACACCATCTCTCTACACCCCATACCCAATTTGTAGGCCTAATGCAGTGTAGTTTCCAAGAACTACTAAACGAGAGCCGGAAGATCGAAGCTCAGGAAAGGCAACCTGGAGAACACCTTGGAGTGGAACACACCATCTCTCTACACCCCATACCCAATTTGTAGGCCTAATGCAGTGTAGTTTCCAACAACTACTAAACGAGAGCCGGAAGATCGAAGCTCAGGAAAAGCAACCTGGAGAACACCTTGGAGTGGAACACACCATCTCTCTACACCCCATACCCAATTTGTAGGCCTAATGCAGCGTAGTTTCCAAAAACTACTAAACGAGAGCCGGAAGATCGAAGCTCAGGAAAGGCAACCTGGAGAACACCTTGGAGTGGAACACACCATCTCTCTACACCCCATACCCAATTTGTAGGCCTAATGCAGCGTAGTTTCCAACAACTACTAAACGAGAGCATGAAGATCGAAGCATTGGCGAGGAAACCTGGGGAACACCTTGGAGTGGAACACACCATCTCTCTACACCCCATACCCAATTTGTAGGCCTAATGCAGCGTAGTTTCCAACAACTACTAAACGAGAGCCGGAAGATCGAAGCTCAGGAAAGGCAACCTGGAGAACACCTTGGAGTGGAACACACCATCTCTCTACACCCCATACCCAATTTGTAGGCCTAATGCAGTGTAGTTTCCAAGAACTACTAAACGAGAGCCGAAAGATCGAAGCTCAGGAAAGGCAACCTGGAGAACACCTTGGAGTGGAACACACCATCTCTCTACACCCCATACCCAATTTGTAGGCCTAATGCAGCGTAGTTTCCAACAACTGCTAAACGAGAGCCGGAAGATCGAAGCTCTGGAAAGGCAACCTGGAGAATACCTTGGAGTGGAACACACGATCTCTCTACACCCCATACCCAATTTGTAGGCCTAATGCAGTGTAGTTTCCAAGAACTACTAAACGAGAGCCGGAAGATCGAAGCTCAGGAAAGGCAACCTGAAGAACACCTTGGAGTGGAACACACCATCTCTCTACACCCCATACCCAATTTGTAGGCCTAATGCAGTGTAGTTTCCAAGAACTACTAAACGAGAGCCGGAAGATCGAAGCTCAGGAAAGGCAACCTGGAGAACACCTTGGAGTGGAACACACCATCTCTCTACACCCCATACCCAATTTGTAGGCCTAATGCAGTGTAGTTTCCAACAACTACTAAACGAGAGCCGGAAGATCGAAGCTCAGGAAAGGCAACCTGGAGAACACCTTGGAGTGTAACACACCATCTCTCTACACCCCATACCCAATTTGTAGGCCTAATGCAGCGTAGTTTCCAAAAACTACTAAACGAGAGCCGGAAGATCGAAGCTCAGGAAAGGCAACCTGGAGAACACCTTGGAGTGGAACACACCATCTCTCTACACCCCATACCCAATTTGTAGGCCTAATGCAGCGTAGTTTCCAACAACTACTAAACGAGAGCCGGAAGATCGAAGCTCAGGAAAGGCAACCTGGAGAACACCTTGGAGTGGAACACACCATCTCTCTACACCCCATACCCAATTTGTAGGCCTAATGCAGTGTAGTTTCCAACAACTACTAAACGAGAGCCGGAAGATCGAAGCTCAGGAAAAGCAACCTGGAGAACACCTTGGAGTGGAACACACCATCTCTCTACACCCCATACCCAATTTGTAGGCCTAATGCAGCGTAGTTTCCAAAAACTACTAAACGAGAGCCGGAAGATCGAAGCTCAGGAAAGGCAACCTGGAGAACACCTTGGAGTGGAACACACCATCTCTCTACACCCCATACCCAATTTGTAGGCCTAATGCAGCGTAGTTTCCAACAACTACTAAACGAGAGCATGAAGATCGAAGCATTGGCGAGGAAACCTGGGGAACACCTTGGAGTGGAACACACCATCTCTCTACACCCCATACCCAATTTGTAGGCCTAATGCAGCGTAGTTTCCAACAACTACTAAACGAGAGCCGGAAGATCGAAGCTCAGGAAAGGCAACCTGGAGAACACCTTGGAGTGGAACACACCATCTCTCTACACCCCATACCCAATTTGTAGGCCTAATGCAGTGTAGTTTCCAAGAACTACTAAACGAGAGCCGAAAGATCGAAGCTCAGGAAAGGCAACCTGGAGAACACCTTGGAGTGGAACACACCATCTCTCTACACCCCATACCCAATTTGTAGGCCTAATGCAGCGTAGTTTCCAACAACTGCTAAACGAGAGCCGGAAGATCGAAGCTCTGGAAAGGCAACCTGGAGAATACCTTGGAGTGGAACACACGATCTCTCTACACCCCATACCCAATTTGTAGGCCTAATGCAGTGTAGTTTCCAAGAACTACTAAACGAGAGCCGGAAGATCGAAGCTCAGGAAAGGCAACCTGAAGAACACCTTGGAGTGGAACACACCATCTCTCTACACCCCATACCCAATTTGTAGGCCTAATGCAGTGTAGTTTCCAAGAACTACTAAACGAGAGCCGGAAGATCGAAGCTCAGGAAAGGCAACCTGGAGAACACCTTGGAGTGGAACACACCATCTCTCTACACCCCATACCCAATTTGTAGGCCTAATGCAGTGTAGTTTCCAACAACTACTAAACGAGAGCCGGAAGATCGAAGCTCAGGAAAGGCAACCTGGAGAACACCTTGGAGTGTAACACACCATCTCTCTACACCCCATACCCAATTTGTAGGCCTAATGCAGCGTAGTTTCCAAAAACTACTAAACGAGAGCCGGAAGATCGAAGCTCAGGAAAGGCAACCTGGAGAACACCTTGGAGTGGAACACACCATCTCTCTACACCCCATACCCAATTTGTAGGCCTAATGCAGCGTAGTTTCCAACAACTACTAAACGAGAGCATGAAGATCGAAGCATTGGCGAGGAAACCTGGGGAACACCTTGGAGTGGAACACACCATCTCTCTACACCCCATACCCAATTTGTAGGCCTAATGCAGCGTAGTTTCCAAAAACTACTAAACGAGAGCCGGAAGATCGAAGCTCAGGAAAGGCAACCTGGAGAACACCTTGGAGTGGAACACACCATCTCTCTACACCCCATACCCAATTTGTAGGCCTAATGCAGTGTAGTTTCCAACAACTACTAAACGAGAGCCGGAAGATCGAAGCTCAGGAAAGGCAACCTGGAGAACACCTTGGAGTGGAACACACCATCTCTCTACACCCCATACCCAATTTGTAGGCCTAATGCAGCGTAGTTTACAACAACTACTAAACGAGAGCATGAAGATCGAAGCATTGGCGAGGAAACCTGGGGAACACCTTGGAGTGGAACACACCATCTCTCTACACCCCATACCCAATTTGTAGGCCTAATGCAGCGTAGTTTCCAACAACTACTAAACGAGAGCTGGAAGATCGAAGCTCAGGAAAGGCAACCTGGAGAACACCTTGGAGTGGAACACACCATCTCTCTACACCCCATACCCAATTTGTAGGCCTAATGCAGTGTAGTTTCCAAGAACTACTAAACGAGAGCCGAAAGATCGAAGCTCAGGAAAGGCAACCTGAAGAACACCTTGGAGTGGAACACACCATCTCTCTACACCCCATACCCAATTTGTAGGCCTAATGCAGCGTAGTTTACAACAACTACTAAACGAGAGCATGAAGATCGAAGCATTGGCGAGGAAACCTGGGGAACACCTTGGAGTGGAACACACCATCTCTCTACAACCCATACCCAATTTGTAGGCCTAATGCAGCGTAGTTTCCAACAACTACTAAACGAGAGCCGGAAGATCGAAGCTCAGGAAAGGCAACCTGGAGAACACCTTGGAGTGGAACACACCATCTCTCTACACCCCATACCCAATTTGTAGGCCTAATGCAGTGTAGTTTCCAAGAACTACTAAACGAGAGCTGGAAGATCGAAGCTCAGGAAAGGCAACCTGGAGAACACCTTGGAGTGGAACACACCATCTCTCTACACCCCATACCCAATTTGTAGGCCTAATGCAGCGTAGTTTCCAACAACTACTAAACGAGAGCATGAAGATCGAAGCATTGGCGAGGAAACCTGGGGAACACCTTGGAGTGGAACACACCATCTCTCTACACCCCATACCCAATTTGTAGGCCTAATGCAGCGTAGTTTACAACAACTACTAAACGAGAGCATGAAGATCGAAGCATTGGCGAGGAAACCTGGGGAACACCTTGGAGTGGAACACACCATCTCTCTACACCCCATACCCAATTTGTAGGCCTAATGCAGCGTAGTTTCCAACAACTACTAAACGAGAGCCGGAAGATCGAAGCTCAGGAAAGGCAACCTGGAGAACACCTTGGAGTGGAACACACCATCTCTCTACACCCCATACCCAATTTGTAGGCCTAATGCAGTGTAGTTTCCAAGAACTACTAAACGAGAGCCGAAAGATCGAAGCTCAGGAAAGGCAACCTGAAGAACACCTTGGAGTGGAACACACCATCTCTCTACACCCCATACCCAATTTGTAGGCCTAATGCAGCGTAGTTTCCAACAACTACTAAACGAGAGCATGAAGATCGAAGCATTGGCGAGGAAACCTGGGGAACACCTTGGAGTGGAACACACCATCTCTCTACAACCCATACCCAATTTGTAGGCCTAATGCAGCGTAGTTTCCAACAACTACTAAACGAGAGCCGGAAGATCGAAGCTCAGGAAAGGCAACCTGGAGAACACCTTGGAGTGGAACACACCATCTCTCTACACCCCATACCCAATTTGTAGGCCTAATGCAGTGTAGTTTCCAAGAACTACTAAACGAGAGCTGGAAGATCGAAGCTCAGGAAAGGCAACCTGGAGAACACCTTGGAGTGGAACACACCATCTCTCTACACCCCATACCCAATTTGTAGGCCTAATGCAGCGTAGTTTCCAACAACTACTAAACGAGAGCATGAAGATCGAAGCATTGGCGAGGAAACCTGGGGAACACCTTGGAGTGGAACACACCATCTCTCTACACCCCATACCCAATTTGTAGGCCTAATGCAGCGTAGTTTCCAACAACTACTAAACGAGAGCCGGAAGATCGAAGCTCAGGAAAGGCAACCTGGAGAACACCTTGGAGTGGAACACACCATCTCTCTACACCCCATACCCAATTTGTAGGCCTAATGCAGTGTAGTTTCCAACAACTACTAAACGAGAGCCGGAAGATCGAAGCTCAGGAAAGGCAACCTGGAGAACACCTTGGAGTGGAACACACCATCTCTCTACACCCCATACCCAATTTGTAGGCCTAATGCAGCGTAGTTTCCAACAACTACTAAACGAGAGCATGAAGATCGAAACATTGGCGAGGAAACCTGGGGAACACCTTGGAGTGGAACACACCATCTCTCTACACCCCATACCCAATTTGTAGGCCTAATGCAGCGTAGTTTCCAACAACTACTAAACGAGAGCCGGAAGATCGAAGCTCTGGAAAGGCAACCTGGAGAATACCTTGGAGTGGAACACACGATCTCTCTACACCCCATACCCAATTTGTAGGCCTAATGCAGTGTAGTTTCCAAGAACTACTAAACGAGAGCCGGAAGATCAAAGCTCAGGAAAGGCAACCTGGAGAACACCTTGGAGTGGAACACACCATCTCTCTACACCCCATACCCAATTTGTAGGCCTAATGCAGCGTAGTTTCCAACAACTACTAAACGAGAGCATGAAGATCGAAGCATTGGCGAGGAAACCTGGGGAACACCTTGGAGTGGAACACACCATCTCTCTACAACCCATACCCAATTTGTAGGCCTAATGCAGCGTAGTTTCCAACAACTACTAAACGAGAGCCGGAAGATCGAAGCTCAGGAAAGGCAACCTGGAGAACACCTTGGAGTGGAACACACCATCTCTCTACACCCCATACCCAATTTGTAGGCCTAATGCAGTGTAGTTTCCAAGAACTACTAAACGAGAGCTGGAAGATCGAAGCTCAGGAAAGGCAACCTGGAGAACACCTTGGAGTGGAACACACCATCTCTCTACACCCCATACCCAATTTGTAGGCCTAATGCAGCGTAGTTTCCAACAACTACTAAACGAGAGCATGAAGATCGAAGCATTGGCGAGGAAACCTGGGGAACACCTTGGAGTGGAACACACCATCTCTCTACACCCCATACCCAATTTGTAGGCCTAATGCAGCGTAGTTTCCAACAACTACTAAACGAGAGCCGGAAGATCGAAGCTCAGGAAAGGCAACCTGGAGAACACCTTGGAGTGGAACACACCATCTCTCTACACCCCATACCCAATTTGTAGGCCTAATGCAGTGTAGTTTCCAACAACTACTAAACGAGAGCCGGAAGATCGAAGCTCAGGAAAGGCAACCTGGAGAACACCTTGGAGTGGAACACACCATCTCTCTACACCCCATACCCAATTTGTAGGCCTAATGCAGCGTAGTTTCCAACAACTACTAAACGAGAGCATGAAGATCGAAACATTGGCGAGGAAACCTGGGGAACACCTTGGAGTGGAACACACCATCTCTCTACACCCCATACCCAATTTGTAGGCCTAATGCAGCGTAGTTTCCAACAACTACTAAACGAGAGCCGGAAGATCGAAGCTCTGGAAAGGCAACCTGGAGAATACCTTGGAGTGGAACACACGATCTCTCTACACCCCATACCCAATTTGTAGGCCTAATGCAGTGTAGTTTCCAAGAACTACTAAACGAGAGCCGGAAGATCAAAGCTCAGGAAAGGCAACCTGGAGAACACCTTGGAGTGGAACACACCATCTCTCTACACCCCATACCCAATTTGTAGGCCTAATGCAGTGTAGTTTCCAAGAACTACTAAACGAGAGCCGGAAGATCGAAGCTCAGGAAAGGCAACCTGGAGAACACCTTGGAGTGGAACACACCATCTCTCTACACCCCATACCCAATTTGTAGGCCTAATGCAGTGTAGTTTCCAACAACTACTAAACGAGAGCCGGAAGATCGAAGCTCAGGAAAAGCAACCTGGAGAACACCTTGGAGTGGAACACACCATCTCTCCACACCCCATACCCAATTTGTAGGCCTAATGCAGCGTAGTTTCCAAAAACTACTAAACGAGAGCCGGAAGATCGAAGCTCAGGAAAGGCAACCTGGAGAACACCTTGGAGTGGAACACACCATCTCTCTACACCCCATACCCAATTTGTAGGCCTAATGCAGCGTAGTTTCCAACAACTACTAAACGAGAGCATGAAGATCGAAGCATTGGCGAGGAAACCTGGGGAACACCTTGGAGTGGAACACACCATCTCTCTACACCCCATACCCAATTTGTAGGCCTAATGCAGCGTAGTTTCCAACAACTACTAAACGAGAGCCGGAAGATCGAAGCTCAGGAAAGGCAACCTGGAGAACACCTTGGAGTGGAACACACCATCTCTCTACACCCCATACCCAATTTGTAGGCCTAATGCAGTGTAGTTTCCAAGAACTACTAAACGAGAGCCGAAAGATCGAAGCTCAGGAAAGGCAACCTGGAGAACACCTTGGAGTGGAACACACCATCTCTCTACACCCCATACCCAATTTGTAGGCCTAATGCAGCGTAGTTTCCAACAACTACTAAACGAGAGCATGAAGATCGAAGCATTGGCGAGGAAACCTGGGGAACACCTTGGAGTGGAACACACCATCTCTCTACACCCCATACCCAATTTGTAGGCCTAATGCAGCGTAGTTTCCAAGAACTACTAAACGAGAGCCGGAAGATCGAAGCTCAGGAAAGGCAACCTGGAGAACACCTTGGAGTGGAACACACCATCTCTCTACACCCCATACCCAATTTGTAGGCCTAATGCAGTGTAGTTTCCAAGAACTACTAAACGAGAGCCGGAAGATCGAAGCTCAGGAAAGGCAACCTGGAGAACACCTTGGAGTGGAACACACCATCTCTCTACACCCCATACCCAATTTGTAGGCCTAATGCAGCGTAGTTTCCAACAACTACTAAACGAGAGCATGAAGATCGAAGCATTGGCGAGGAAACCTGGGGAACACCTTGGAGTGGAACACACCATCTCTCTACACCCCATACCCAATTTGTAGGCCTAATGCAGCGTAGTTTCCAACAACTACTAAACGAGAGCCGGAAGATCGAAGCTCAGGAAAGGCAACCTGGAGAACACCTTGGAGTGGAACACACCATTTCTCTACACCCCATACCCAATTTGTAGGCCTAATGCAGTGTAGTTTCCAAGAACTACTAAACGAGAGCCGGAAGATCGAAGCTCAGGAAAGGCAACCTGGAGAACACCTTGGAGTGGAACACACCATCTCTCTACACCCCATACCCAATTTGTAGGCCTAATGCAGCGTAGTTTCCAACAACTACTAAACGAGAGCATGAAGATCGAAACATTGGCGAGGAAACCTGGGGAACACCTTGGAGTGGAACACACCATCTCTCTACACCCCATACCCAATTTGTAGGCCTAATGCAGCGTAGTTTCCAACAACTACTAAACGAGAGCCGGAAGATCGAAGCTCTGGTAAGGCAACTTGGAGAATACCTTGGAGTGGAACACACGATCTCTCTACACCCCATACCCAATTTTGTAGGCCTAATGCAGTGTAGTTTCCAAGAACTACTAAACGAGAGCCAGAAGATCGAAGCTCAGGAAAGGCAACCTGGAGAACACCTTGGAGTGGAACACACCATCTCTCTACACCCCATACCCAATTTGTAGGCCTAATGCAGTGTAGTTTCCAAGAACTACTAAACGAGAGCCGGAAGATCGAAGCTCAGGAAAGGCAACCTGGAGAACACCTTGGAGTGGAACACACCATCTCTCTACACCCCATACCCAATTTGTAGGCCTAATGCAGTGTAGTTTCCAACAACTACTAAACGAGAGCCGGAAGATCGAAGCTCAGGAAAGGCAACCTGGAGAACACCTTGGAGTGGAACACACCATCTCTCTACACCCCATACCCAATTTGTAGGCCTAATGCAGCGTAGTTTCCAAGAACTACTAAACGAGAGCATGAAGATCGAAGCATTGGCGAGGAAACCTGGGGAACACCTTGGAGTGGAACACACCATCTCTCTACACCCCATACCCAATTTGTAGGCCTAATGCAGCGTAGTTTCCAACAACTACTAAACGAGAGCCGGAAGATCGAAGCTCAGGAAAGGCAACCTGGAGAACACCTTGGAGTGGAACACACCATCTCTCTACACCCCATACCCAATTTGTAGGCCTAATGCAGTGTAGTTTCCAAGAACTACTAAACGAGAGCCGAAAGATCGAAGCTCAGGAAAGGCAACCTGGAGAACACCTTGGAGTGGAACACACCATCTCTCTACACCCCATACCGAATTTGTAGGCCTAATGCAGCGTAGTTTCCAACAACTACTAAACGAGAGCATGAAGATCGAAGCATTGGCGAGGAAACCTGGGGAACACCTTGGAGTGGAACACACCATCTCTCTACACCCCATACCCAATTTGTAGGCCTAATGCAGCGTAGTTTCCAACAACTACTAAACGAGAGCCGGAAGATCGAAGCTCAGGAAAGGCAACCTGGAGAACACCTTGGAGTGGAACACACCATCTCTCTACACCCCATACCCAATTTGTAGGCCTAATGCAGTGTAGTTTCCAAGAACTACTAAACGAGAGCCGGAAGATCGAAGCTCAGGAAAGGCAACCTGGAGAACACCTTGGAGTGGAACACACCATCTCTCTACACCCCATACCCAATTTGTAGGCCTAATGCAGTGTAGTTTCCAAGAACTACTAAACGAGAGCCGGAAGATCGAAGCTCAGGAAAGGCAACCTGGAGAACACCTTGGAGTGGAACACACCATCTCTCTACACCCCATACCCAATTTGTAGGCCTAATGCAGCGTAGTTTCCAACAACTACTAAACGAGAGCATGAAGATCGAAGCATTGGCGAGGAAACCTGGGGAACACCTTGGAGTGGAACACACCATCTCTCTACACCCCATACCCAATTTGTAGGCCTAATGCAGCGTAGTTTCCAACAACTACTAAACGAGAGCCGGAAGATCGAAGCTCAGGAAAGGCAACCTGGAGAACACCTTGGAGTGGAACACACCATCTCTCTACACCCCATACCCAATTTGTAGGCCTAATGCAGTGTAGTTTCCAAGAACTACTAAACGAGAGCCGGAAGATCGAAGCTCAGGAAAGGCAACCTGGAGAACACCTTGGAGTGGAACACACCATCTCTCTACACCCCATACCCAATTTGTAGGCCTAATGCAGTGTAGTTTCCAAGAACTACTACACGAGAGCCGGAAGATCGAAGCTCAGGAAAGGCAACCTGGAGAACACCTTGGAGTGGAACACACCATCTCTCTACACCCCATACCCAATTTGTAGGCCTAATGCAGCGTAGTTTCCAACAACTACTAAACGAGAGCATGAAGATCGAAGCATTGGCGAGGAAACCTGGGGAACACCTTGGAGTGGAACACACCATCTCTCTACACCGCATACCCAATTTGTAGGCCTAATGCAGTGTAGTTTCCAAGAACTACTAAACGAGAGCCGGAAGATCGAAGTTCAGGAAAGGCAACCTGGAGAACAACTTGGAGTGGAACACACCATCTCTCTACACCCCATACCCAATTTGTAGGCCTAATGCAGTGTAGTTTCCAACAACTACTAAACGAGAGCCGGAAGATCGAAGCTCAGGAAAGGCAACCTGGAGAACACCTTGGAGTGGAACACACCATCTTTCTACACCCCATACCCAATTTGTAGGCCTAATGCAGCGTAGTTTCCAAACAACTACTAAACGAGAGCCGGAAGATCGAAGCTCAGGAAAGGCAACCTGGAGAACACCTTGGAGTGGAACACACCATCTCTCTACACCCCATACCCAATTTGTAGGCCAAATGCAGTGTAGTTTCCAAGAACTACTAAACGAGAGCCGGAAGATCGAAGCTCAGGAAAGGCAACCTGGAGAACACCTTGGAGTGGAACACACCATCTCTCTACACCCCATACCCAATTTGTAGGCCTAATGCAGCGTAGTTTCCAACAACTACTAAACGAGAGCATGAAGATCGAAGCATTGGCGAGGAAACCTGGGGAACACCTTGGAGTGGAACACACCATCTCTCTACACCCCATACCCAATTTGTAGGCCTAATGCAGCGTAGTTTCCAACAACTACTAAACGAGAGCCGGAAGATCGAAGCTCAGGAAAGGCAACCTGGAGAACACCTTGGAGTGGAACACACCATCTCTCTACACCCCATACCCAATTTGTAGGCCTAATGCAGTGTAGTTTCCAACAACTACTAAACGAGAGCCGGAAGATCGAAGCTCAGGAAAGGCAACCTGGAGAACACCTTGGAGTGGAACACACCATCTCTCTACACCCCATACCCAATTTGTAGGCCTAATGCAGCGTAGTTTCCAACAACTACTAAACGAGAGCATGAAGATCGAAGCATTGGCGAGGAAACCTGGGGAACACCTTGGAGTGGAACACACCATCTCTCTACACCCCATACCCAATTTGTAGGCCTAATGCAGCGTAGTTTCCAACAACTACTAAACGAGAGCCGGAAGATCGAAGCTCAGGAAAGGCAACCTGGAGAATACCTTGGAGTGGAACACACGATCTCTCTACACCCCATACCCAATTTGTAGGCCTAATGCAGTGTAGTTTCCAAGAACTACTAAACGAGAGCCGGAAGATCGAAGCTCAGGAAAGGCAACCTGGAGAACACCTTGGAGTGGAACACACCATCTCTCTACACCCCATACCCAATTTGTAGGCCTAATGCAGTGTAGTTTCCAAGAACTACTAAACGAGAGCCGGAAGATCGAAGCTCAGGAAAGGCAACCTGGAGAACACATTGGAGTGGAACACACCATCTCTCTACACCCCATACCCAATTTATAGGCCTAATGCAGTGTAGTTTCCAACAACTACTAAACGAGAGCCGGAAGATCGAAGCTCAGGAAAGGCAACCTGGAGAACACCTTGGAGTGGAACACACCATCTCTCTACACCCCATACCCAATTTGTAGGCCTAATGCAGCGTAGTTTCCAAGAACTACTAAACGAGAGCATGAAGATCGAAGCATTGGCGAGGAAACCTGGGGAACACCTTGGATTGGAACACACCATCTCTCTACACCCCATACCCAATTTGTAGGCCTAATGCAGCGTAGCTTCCAACAACTACTAAACGAGAGCCGGAAGATCGAAGCTCAGGAAAGGCAACCTGGAGAACACCTTGGAGTGGAACACACCATCTCTCTACACCCCATACCCAATTTGTAGGCCTAATGCAGTGTAGTTTCCAAGAACTACTAAACGAGAGCCGGAAGATCGAAGCTCAGGAAAGGCAACCTGGAGAACACCTTGGAGTGGAACACACCATCTCTCTACACCCCATACCCAATTTGTAGGCCTAATGCAGCGTAGTTTCCAACAACTACTAAAGGAGAGCATGAAGATCGAAGCATTGGCGAGGAAACCTGGGGAACACCTTGGAGTGGAACACACCATCTCTCTACACCCCATACCCAATTTGTAGGCCTAATGCAGCGTAGTTTCCAACAACTACTAAAAGAGAGCCGGAAGATCGAAGCTCAGGAAAGGCAACCTGGAGAACACCTTGGAGTGGAACACACCATCTCTCTACACCCCATACCCAATTTGTAGGCCTAATGCAGTGTAGTTTCCAAGAACTACTAAACGAGAGCCGGAAGATCGAAGCTCAGGAAAGGCAACCTGGAGAACACCTTGGAGTGGAACACACCATCTCTCTACACCCCATACCCAATTTGTAGGCCTAATGCAGCGTAGTTTCCAACAACTACTAAACGAGAGCATGAAGATCGAAGCATTGGCGAGGAAACCTGGGGAACACCTTGGAGTGGAACACACCATCTCTCTACACCCCATACCCAATTTGTAGGCCTAATGCAGCGTAGTTTCCAACAAATACTAAACGAGAGCCGGAAGATCGAAGCTCAGGAAAGGCAACCTGGAGAATACCTTGGAGTGGAACACACGATCTCTCTACACCCCATACCCAATTTGTAGGCCTAATGCAGTGTAGTTTCCAAGAACTACTAAACGAGAGCCGGAAGATCGAAGCTCAGGAAAGGCAACCTGGAGAACACCTTGGAGTGGAACACACCATCTCTCTACACCCCATACCCAATTTGTAGGCCTAATGCAGTGTAGTTTCCAAGAACTACTAAACGAGAGCCGGAAGATCGAAGCTCAGGAAAGGCAACCTGGAGAACACCTTGGAGTGGAACACACCATCTCTCTACACCCCATACCCAATTTGTAGGCCTAATGCAGTGTAGTTTCCAACAACTACTAAACGAGAGCCGGAAGATCGAAGCTCAGGAAAGGCAACCTGGAGAACACCTTGGAGTGGAACACACCATCTCTCTACACCCCATACCCAATTTGTAGGCCTAATGCAGCGTAGTTTCCAAGAACTACTAAACGAGAGCATGAAGATCGAAGCATTGGCGAGGAAACCTGGGGAACACCTTGGAGTGGAACACACCATCTCTCTACACCCCATACCCAATTTGTAGGCCTAATGCAGCGTAGTTTCCAACAACTACTAAACGAGAGCCGGAAGATCGAAGCTCAGGAAAGGCAACCTGGAGAACACCTTGGAGTGGAACACACCATCTCTCTACACCCCATACCCAATTTGTAGGCCTAATCCAGTGTAGTTTCCAAGAACTACTAAACGAGAGCCGGAAGATCGAAGCTCAGGAAAGGCAACCTGGAGAACACCTTGGAGTGGAACACACCATCTCTCTACACCCCATACCCAATTTGTAGGCCTAATGCAGCGTAGTTTCCAACAACTACTAAACGAGAGCATGAAGATCGAAGCATTGGCGAGGAAACCTGGGGAACACCTTGGAGTGGAACACACCATCTCTCTACACCCCATACCCAATTTGTAGGCCTAATGCAGCGTAGTTTCCAACAACTACTAAACGAGAGCCGGAAGATCGAAGCTCAGGAAAGGCAACCTGGAGAACACCTTGGAGTGGAACACACCATCTCTATACACCCCATACCCAATTTGTAGGCCTAATGCAGTGTAGTTTCCAAGAACTACTAAACGAGAGCCGGAAGATCGAAGCTCAGGAAAGGCAACCTGGAGAACACCTTGGAGTGGAACACACCATCTCTCTACACCCCATACCCAATTTGTAGGCCTAATGCAGCGTAGTTTCCAACAAGTACTAAACGAGAGCATGAAGATCGAAGCATTGGCGAGGAAACCTGGGGAACACCTTGGAGTGGAACACACCATCTCTCTACACCCCATACCCAATTTGTAGGCCTAATGCAGTGTAGTTTCCAAGAACTACTAAACGAGAGCCGGAAGATCGAAGCTCAGGAAAGGCAACCTGGAGAACACCTTGGAGTGGAACACACCATCTCTCTACACCCCATACCCAATTTGTAGGCCTAATGCAGTGTAGTTTCCAACAACTACTAAACGATAGCCGGAAGATCGAAGCTCAGGAAAGGCAACCTGGAGAACACCTTGGAGTGGAACACACCATCTCTCTACACCCCATACCCAATTTGTAGGCCTAATGCAGTGTAGTTTCCAAGAACTACTAAACGAGAGCCGGAAGATCGAAGATCAGGAAAGGCAACCTGGAGAACACCTTGGAGTGGAACACACCATCTCTCTACACCCCATACCCAATTTGTAGGCCTAATGCAGCGTAGTTTCCAACAACTACTAAACGAGAGCCGGAAGATCGAAGCTCAGGAAAGGCAACCTGGAGAACACCTTGGAGTGGAACACACCATCTCTCTACACCCCATACCCAATTTGTAGGCCTAATGCAGCGTAGTTTCCAACAACTACTAAACGAGAGCCGGAAGATCGAAGCTCAGGAAAGGCAACCTGGAGAACACCTTGGAGTGGAACACACCATCTCTCTACACCCCATACCCAATTTGTAGGCCTAATGCAGTTTAGTTTCCAAGAACTACTAAATGAGAGCCGGAAGATCGAAGCTCAGGAAAGGCAACCTGGAGAACACCTTGGAGTGGAACACACCATCTCTCTACACCCCATACCCAATTTGTAGGCCTAATGCAGTGTAGTTTCCAACAACTACTAAACGAGAGCCGGAAGATCGAAGCTCAGGAAAGGCAACCTGGAGAACACCTTGGAGTGGAACACACCATCTCTCTACACCCCATACCCAATTTGTAGGCCTAATGCAGTGTCGTTTCCAAGAACTACTAAACAAGAGCCGGAAAATCGAAGCTAAGGAAAGGCAACCTGGAGAACACCTTGGAGTGGAACACACCATCTCTCTACACCCCATACCCAATTTGTAGGCCTAATGCAGCGTAGTTTCCAACAACTACTAAACGAGAGCATGAAGTTCGAAGCATTGGCGAGGAAACCTGGGGAACACCTTGGAGTGGAACACACCATCTCTCTACACCCCATACCCAATTTGTAGGCCTAATGCAGCGTAGTTTCCAACAACTACTAAACGAGAGCCGGAAGATCGAAGCTCAGGAAAGACAACCTGGAGAACACCTTGGAGTGGAACACACCATCTCTCTACACCCCATACCCAATTTATAGGCCTAATGCAGTGTAGTTTCCAAGAACTACTAAACGAGAGCCGGAAGATCGAAGCTCAGGAAAGGCAACCTGGAGAACACCTTGGAGTGGAACACACCATCTCTCTACACCCCATACCCAATTTGTAGGCCTAATGCAGCGTAGTTTCCAACAACTACTAAACGAGAGCATGAAGATCGAAGCATTGGTGAGGAAACCTGGGGAACACCTTGGAGTGGAACACACCATCTCTCTACACCCCATACACAATTTGTAGGCCTAATGCAGCGTAGTTTCCAACAACTACTAAACGAGAGCCGGAAGATCGAAGCTCAGGAAAGGCAACCTGGAGAACACCTTGGAGTGGAACACACCATCTCTCTACACCCCATACCCAATTTGTAGGCCTAATGCAGTGTAGTTTCCAAGAACTACTAAACGAGAGCCGGAAGATCAAAGCTCAGGAAAGGCAACCTGGAGAACACCTTGGAGTGGAACACACCATCTCTCTACACCCCATACCCAATTTGTAGGCCTAATGCAGTGTAGTTTCCAAGAACTACTAAACGAGAGCCGGAAGATCGAAGCTCAGGAAAGGCAACCTGGAGAACACCTTGGAGTGGAACACACCATCTCTCTACACCCCATACCCAATTTGTAGGCCTAATGCAGTGTAATTTCCAACAACTACTAAACGAGAGCCGGAAGATCGAAGCTCAGGAAAGACAACCTGGAGAACACCTTGGAGTGGAACACACCATCTCTCTACACCCCATACCCAATTTGTAGGCCTAATGCAGCGTAGTTTCCAACAACTACTAAACGAGAGCATGAAGATCGAAGCATTGGCGAGGAAACCTGGGGAACACCTTGGAGTGGAACACACCATCTCTCTACACCCCATACCCAATTTGTAGGCCTAATGCAGCGTAGTTTCCAACAACTACTAAACGAGAGCCGGAAGATCGAAGCTCAGGAAAGGCAACCAGGAGAACACCTTGGAGTGGAACAAACCATCTCTCTACACCCCATACCCAATTTGTAGGCCTAATGCAGCGTAGTTTCCAACAACTACTAAACGAGAGCATGAAGATCGAAGCATTGGCGAGGAAACCTGGGGAACACCTTGGAGTGGAACACACCATCTCTCTACACCCCATACCCAATTTGTAGGCCTAATGCAGCGTAGTTTTCAACAACTACTAAACGAGAGCCGGAAGATAGAAGCTCAGGAAAGGCAACCTGGAGAACACCTTGGAGTGGAACACACCATCTCTCTACACCCCATACCCAATTTGTAGGCCTAATGCAGTGTAGTTTCCAAGAACTACTAAACGAGAGCCGGAAGATCGAAGCTCAGGAAAGGCAACCTGGAGAACACCTTGGAGTGGAACACACCATCTCTCTACACCCCAAACCCAATTTGTAGGCCTAATGCAGTGTGGTTTCCAAGAACTACTAAACTAGAGCCGGAAGATCGAAGCTCAGGAAAGGCAACCTGGAGAACACCTTGGAGTGGAACACAACAACTCTCTACACCCCATACCCAATTTGTAGGCCTAATGCAGTGTAGTTTCCAAGAACTACTAAACGAGAGCCGGAAGATCGAAGCTCAGGAAAGGCAACCTGGAGAACACCTTGGAGTGGAACACACCATCTCTCTACACCCCATACCCAATTTGTAGGCCTAATGCAGCGTAGTTTCCAACAACGAGAGCATGAAGATCGAAGCATTGGCGAGGAAACCTGGGGAACACCTTGGAGTGGAACACACCATCTCTCTACACCCCATACCCAATTTGTAGGCCTAATGCAGTGTAGTTTCCAACAACTACTAAACGAGAGCCGGAAGATCGAAGCTCAGGAAAGACAACCTGGAGAACACCTTGGAGTGGAACACACCATCTCTCTACACCCCATACCCAATTTGTAGGCCTAATGCAGCGTAGTTTCCAACAACTACTAAACGAGAGCATGAAGATCGAAGCATTGGCGAGGAAACCTGGGGAACACCTTGGAGTGGAACACACCATCTCTCTACACCCCATACCCAATTTGTAGGCCTAATGCAGCGTAGTTTCCAACAACTACTAAACGAGAGCCGGAAGATCGAAGCTCAGGAAAGGCAACCAGGAGAACACCTTGGAGTGGAACAAACCATCTCTCTACACCCCATACCCAATTTGTAGGCCTAATGCAGTGTAGTTTCCAAGAACTACTAAACGAGAGCCGGAAGATCGAAGCTCAGGAAAGGCAACCTGGAGAACACCTTGGAGTGGAACACACCATCTCTCTACACCCCATACCCAATTTGTAGGCCTAATGCAGCGTAGTTTCCAACAACTACTAAACGAGAGCATGAAGATCGAAGCATTGGCGAGGAAACCTGGGGAAGACCTTGGAGTGGAACACACCATGTCTCTACACCCCATACCCAATTTGTAGGCCTAATGCAGCGTAGTTTCCAACAACTACTAAACGAGAGCCGGAAGATCGAAGCTCAGGAAAGGCAACCTGGAGAACACCTTGGAGTGGAACACACCATCTCTCTACACCCCATACCCAATTTGTAGGCCTAATGCAGTGTAGTTTCCAAGAACTACTAAACGAGAGCCGGAAGATCGAAGCTCAGGAAAGGCAACCTGGAGAACACCTTGGAGTGGAACACACCATCTCTCTACACCCCAAACCCAATTTGTAGGCCTAATGCAGTGTAGTTTCCAAGAACTACTAAACGAGAGCCGGAAGATCGAAGCTCAGGAAAGGCAACCTGGAGAACACCTTGGAGTGGAACACACCATCTCTCTACACCCCATACCCAATTTGTAGGCCTAATGCAGCGTAGTTTCCAACAACTACTAAACGAGAGCATGAAGATCGAAGCATTGGCGAGGAAACCTGGGGAACACCTTGGAGTGGAACACACCATGTCTCTACACCCCATACCCAATTTGTAGGCCTAATGCAGCGTAGTTTTCAACAACTACTAAACGAGAGCCGGAAGATAGAAGCTCAGGAAAGGCAACCTGGAGAACACCTTGGAGTGGAACACACCATCTCTCTACACCCCATACCCAATTTGTAGGCCTAATGCAGTGTAGTTTCCAAGAACTACTAAACGAGAGCCGGAAGATCGAAGCTCAGGAAAGGCAACCTGGAGAACACCTTGGAGTGGAACACACCATCTCTCTACACCCCAAACCCAATTTGTAGGCCTAATGCAGTGTGGTTTCCAAGAACTACTAAACGAGAGCCGGAAGATCGAAGCTCAGGAAAGGCAACCTGGAGAACACCTTGGAGTGGAACACACCAACTCTCTACACCCCATACCCAATTTGTAGGCCTAATGCAGTGTAGTTTCCAAGAACTACTAAACGAGAGCCGGAAGATCGAAGCTCAGGAAAGGCAACCTGGAGAACACCTTGGAGTGGAACACACCATCTCTCTACACCCCATACCCAATTTGTAGGCCTAATGCAGCGTAGTTTCCAACAACGAGAGCATGAAGATCGAAGCATTGGCGAGGAAACCTGGGGAACACCTTGGAGTGGAACACACCATCTCTCTACACCCCATACCCAATTTGTAGGCCTAATGCAGTGTAGTTTCCAACAACTACTAAACGAGAGCCGGAAGATCGAAGCTCAGGAAAGACAACCTGGAGAACACCTTGGAGTGGAACACACCATCTCTCTACACCCCATACCCAATTTGTAGGCCTAATGCAGCGTAGTTTCCAACAACTACTAAACGAGAGCATGAAGATCGAAGCATTGGCGAGGAAACCTGGGGAACACCTTGGAGTGGAACACACCATGTCTCTACACCCCATACCCAATTTGTAGGCCTAATGCAGCGTAGTTTCCAACAACTACTAAACGAGAGCCGGAAGATCGAAGCTCAGGAAAGGCAACCTGGAGAACACCTTGGAGTGGAACACACCATCTCTCTACACCCCATACCCAATTTGTAGGCCTAATGCAGTGTAGTTTCCAAGAACTACTAAACGAGAGCCGGAAGATCGAAGCTCAGGAAAGGCAACCTGGAGAACACCTTGGAGTGGAACACACCATCTCTCTACACCCCAAACCCAATTTGTAGGCCTAATGCAGTGTAGTTTCCAAGAACTACTAAACGAGAGCCGGAAGATCGAAGCTCAGGAAAGGCAACCTGGAGAACACCTTGGAGTGGAACACACCATCTCTCTACACCCCAAACCCAATTTGTAGGCCTAATGCAGTGTGGTTTCCAAGAACTACTAAACGAGAGCCGGAAGATCGAAGCTCAGGAAAGGCAACCTGGAGAACACCTTGGAGTGGAACACACCAACTCTCTACACCCCATACCCAATTTGTAGGCCTAATGCAGTGTAGTTTCCAAGAACTACTAAACGAGAGCCGGAAGATCGAAGCTCAGGAAAGGCAACCTGGAGAACACCTTGGAGTGGAACACACCATCTCTCTACACCCCATACCCAATTTGTAGGCCTAATGCAGCGTAGTTTCCAACAACTACTAAACGAGAGCATGAAGATCGAAGCATTGGCGAGGAAACCTGGGGAACACCTTGGAGTGGAACACACCATGTCTCTACACCCCATACCCAATTTGTAGGCCTAATGCAGCGTAGTTTTCAACAACTACTAAACGAGAGCCGGAAGATAGAAGCTCAGGAAAGGCAACCTGGAGAACACCTTGGAGTGGAACACACCATCTCTCTACACCCCATACCCAATTTGTAGGCCTAATGCAGTGTAGTTTCCAAGAACTACTAAACGAGAGCCGGAAGATCGAAGCTCAGGAAAGGCAACCTGGAGAACACCTTGGAGTGGAACACACCATCTCTCTACACCCCAAACCCAATTTGTAGGCCTAATGCAGTGTGGTTTCCAAGAACTACTAAACGAGAGCCGGAAGATCGAAGCTCAGGAAAGGCAACCTGGAGAACACCTTGGAGTGGAACACACCAACTCTCTACACCCCATACCCAATTTGTAGGCCTAATGCAGTGTAGTTTCCAAGAACTACTAAACGAGAGCCGGAAGATCGAAGCTCAGGAAAGGCAACCTGGAGAACACCTTGGAGTGGAACACACCATCTCTCTACACCCCATACCCAATTTGTAGGCCTAATGCAGCGTAGTTTCCAACAACGAGAGCATGAAGATCGAAGCATTGGCGAGGAAACCTGGGGAACACCTTGGAGTGGAACACACCATCTCTCTACACCCCATACCCAATTTGTAGGCCTAATGCAGTGTAGTTTCCAACAACTACTAAACGAGAGCCGGAAGATCGAAGCTCAGGAAAGACAACCTGGAGAACACCTTGGAGTGGAACACACCATCTCTCTACACCCCATACCCAATTTGTAGGCCTAATGCAGCGTAGTTTCCAACAACTACTAAACGAGAGCATGAAGATCGAAGCATTGGCGAGGAAACCTGGGGAACACCTTGGAGTGGAACACACCATCTCTCTACACCCCATACCCAATTTGTAGGCCTAATGCAGCGTAGTTTCCAACAACTACTAAACGAGAGCCGGAAGATCGAAGCTCAGGAAAGGCAACCAGGAGAACACCTTGGAGTGGAACAAACCATCTCTCTACACCCCATACCCAATTTGTAGGCCTAATGCAGTGTAGTTTCCAAGAACTACTAAACGAGAGCCGGAAGATCGAAGCTCAGGAAAGGCAACCTGGAGAACACCTTGGAGTGGAACACACCATCTCTCTACACCCCATACCCAATTTGTAGGCCTAATGCAGCGTAGTTTCCAACAACTACTAAACGAGAGCATGAAGATCGAAGCATTGGCGAGGAAACCTGGGGAAGACCTTGGAGTGGAACACACCATGTCTCTACACCCCATACCCAATTTGTAGGCCTAATGCAGCGTAGTTTCCAACAACTACTAAACGAGAGCCGGAAGATCGAAGCTCAGGAAAGGCAACCTGGAGAACACCTTGGAGTGGAACACACCATCTCTCTACACCCCATACCCAATTTGTAGGCCTAATGCAGTGTAGTTTCCAAGAACTACTAAACGAGAGCCGGAAGATCGAAGCTCAGGAAAGGCAACCTGGAGAACACCTTGGAGTGGAACACACCATCTCTCTACACCCCAAACCCAATTTGTAGGCCTAATGCAGTGTAGTTTCCAAGAACTACTAAACGAGAGCCGGAAGATCGAAGCTCAGGAAAGGCAACCTGGAGAACACCTTGGAGTGGAACACACCAACTCTCTACACCCCATACCCAATTTGTAGGCCTAATGCAGTGTAGTTTCCAAGAACTACTAAACGAGAGCCGGAAGATCGAAGCTCAGGAAAGGCAACCTGGAGAACACCTTGGAGTGGAACACACCATCTCTCTACACCCCATACCCAATTTGTAGGCCTAATGCAGCGTAGTTTCCAACAACTACTAAACGAGAGCATGAAGATCGAAGCATTGGCGAGGAAACCTGGGGAACACCTTGGAGTGGAACACACCATCTCTCTACACCCCATACCCAATTTGTAGGCCTAATGCAGCGTAGTTTCCAACAACTACTAAACGAGAGCCGGAAGATCGAAGCTCAGGAAAGGCAACCTGGAGAACACCTTGAAGTGGAACACACCATCTCTCTACACCCCATACCCAATTTGTAGGTCTAATGCAGTGTAGTTTCCAAGAACTACTAAACGAGAGCCGGAAGATCGAAGCTCAGGAAAGGTAACCTGGAGAACACCTTGGAGTGGAACACACCATCTCTCTACACCCCATACCCAATTTGTAGGTCTAATGCAGTGTAGTTTCCAAGAACTACTAAACGAGAGCCGGAAGATCGAAGCTCAGGAAAGGCAACCTGGAGAACACCTTGGAGTGGAACACACCATCTCTCTACACCCCATACCCAATTTGTAGGTCTAATGCAGTGTAGTTTCCAAGAACTACTAAGCGAGAGCCGGAAGATCGAAGCTCAGGAAAGGCAACCTGGAGAACACCTTGGAGTGGAACACACCATCTCTCTACACCCCATACCCAATTTGTAGGCCTAATGCAGTGTAGTTTCCAAGAACTACTAAACGAGAGCCGGAAGATCGAATCTCAGGAAAGGCAACCTGGAGAACACCTTGGAGTGGAACACACCATCTCTCTACACCCCATACCCAATTTGTAGGCCTAATGCAGTGTAGTTTCCAACAACTACTAAACGAGAGCCGGAAGATCGAAGCTCAGGAAAGGCAACCTGGAGAACACCTTGGAGTGGAATACACCATCTCTCTACACCCCATACCCAATTTGTAGGTCTAATGCAGCGTAGTTTCCAACAACTACTAAACGAGAGCATGAAGATCGAAGCATTGGCGAGGAAACCTGGGGAACACCTTGGAGTGGAACACACCATCTCTCTACACCCCATACCCAATTTGTAGGCCTAATGCAGCGTAGTTTCCAACAACTACTAAACGAGAGCCGGAAGATAGAAGCTCAGGAAAGGCAACCTGGAGAACACCTTGGAGTGGAACACACCATCTCTCTACACCCCATACCCAATTTGTAGGCCTAATGCAGTGTAGTTTCCAAGAACTACTAAACGAGAGCCGGAAGATCGAAGCTCAGGAAAGGCAACCTGGAGAACACCTTGGAGTGGAACACACCATCTCTCTACACCCCAAACCCAATTTGTAGGCCTAATGCAGTGTGGTTTCCAAGAACTACTAAACGAGAGCCGGAAGATCGAAGCTCAGGAAAGGCAACCTGGAGAACACCTTGGAGTGGAACACACCAACTCTCTACACCCCATACCCAATTTGTAGGCCTAATGCAGTGTAGTTTCCAAGAACTACTAAACGAGAGCCGGAAGATCGAAGCTCAGGAAAGGCAACCTGGAGAACACCTTGGAGTGGAACACACCATCTCTCTACACCCCATACCCAATTTGTAGGTCTAATGCAGTGTAGTTTCCAAGAACTACTAAGCGAGAGCCGGAAGATCGAAGCTCAGGAAAGGCAACCTGGAGAACACCTTGGAGTGGAACACACCATCTCTCTACACCCCATACCCAATTTGTAGGCCTAATGCAGCTTAGTTTCCAACAACTACTAAACGAGAGCCGGAAGATCGAAGCTCAGGAAAGGCAACCTGGAGAACACCTTGGAGTGGAACACACCATCTCTCTACACCCCATACCCAATTTGTAGGCCTAATGCAGTGTAGTTTCCAACAACTACTAATCGAGAGCCGGAAGATCGAAGCTCAGGAAAGGCAACCTGGAGAACACCTTGGAGTGGAACACACCATCTTTCTACACCCCATTCCCAATTTGTAGGCCTAATGCAGCGTAGTTTCCAACAACTACTAAACGAGAGCATGAAGATCGAAGCATTGGTGAGGAAACCTGGGGAACACCTTGGAGTGGAACACACCATCTCTCTACACCCCATACCCAATTTGTAGGCCTAATGCAGCGTAGTTTCCAACAACTACTAAACGAGAGCCGGAAGATCGAAGCTCAGGAAAGGCAACCTGGAGAACACCTTGGAGTGGAACACACCATCTCTCTAAACCCCATACCCAATTTGTAGGCCTAATGCAGTGTAGTTTCCAACAACTACTAAACGAGAGCCGGAAGATCGAAGCTCAGGAAAGGCAACCTGGAGAACACCTTGGAGTGGAACACACCATCTTTCTACACCCCATACCCAATTTGTAGGCCTAATGCAGCGTAGTTTCCAACAACTACTAAACGAGAGCATGAAGATCGAAGCATTGGTGAGGAAACCTGGGGAACATCTTGGAGTGGAACACACCATCTCTCTACACCCCATACCCAATTTGTAGGCCTAATGCAGCGTAGTTTCCAACAACTACTAAACGAGAGCAGGAAGATCGAAGCTCAGGAAAGGCAACCTGGAGAACACCTTGGAGTGGAACACACCATCTCTCTACACCCCATACCCAATTTGTAGGCCTAATGCAGTGTAGTTTCCAAGAACTACTAAACGAGAGCCGGAAGATCGAAGCTCAGGAAAGGCAACCTGGAGAACACCTTGGAGTGGAACACACCATCTCTCTACACCCCATACCCAATTTGTAGGCCTAATGCAGTGTAGTTTCCAAGAATTACTAAACAAGAGCCGGAAGTTCGAAGCTCAGGAAAGGCAACCTGGAGAACACCTTGGAGTGGAACACACCATCTCTCTACACCCCATACCCAATTTGTAGGCCTAATGCAGCGTAGTTTCCAACAACTACTAAACGAGAGCCGGAAGATCAAAGCTCAGGAAAGGCAACCTGGAGAACACCTTGGAGTGGAACACACCATCTCTCTACACCCCATACCCAATTTGTAGGCCTAATGCAGTGTAGTTTCCAACAACTACTAAACGAGAGCCGGAAGATCGAAGCTCAGGAAAGGCAACCTGGGGAACACCTTGGAGTGTAACACACCATCTCTCTCCACCCGATACCCATTTTGTAGGCCTAATGCAGTGTAGTTTTCTACAACTACTAAACGAGAGTCGGAAGACCGAAGCAATGGCAAGGAAACCTGGGGAACACCTTGGAGTGTAACACACCATCTCTCTCCACCCCATACCCAATTTGTAGGCCTAATGCAGCCTACCTTCCGACAACTACTAAACGAGAGCATGAAGATCGAAGCTCAGGAAAGGCAACCTGGGGAACACCTTGGAGTGTAACAAACCCTCTCATTACACCACGGAAGGGCTGATTCTTAGGAAGGAAGGCTGTTGGAAAGAAGCAGGGCGCGTCCGAGGGTGATTATATTCTTATTAGGTATATACTCACCCTCGGACGCGCCCTGCTTCTTTATTTGTAATGAATGTTTATTTGCA
This sequence comes from Ranitomeya imitator, assembly GCF_032444005.1. NCBI lineage: Eukaryota > Metazoa > Chordata > Amphibia > Anura > Dendrobatidae > Ranitomeya > Ranitomeya imitator. The sequence continues at coordinate 283,705,742 of NC_091286.1, forward strand.
ATGCGGTTTTGACTTACTCTATTTTTTTGGTAAATAATGATTTTATTATTTTCATTGTTTTGCATCTTCTTGGCAATAATATAAAGAAGACGCGACAGGACAACACTCGGTGGATGCCATATCTGTGTTTTAAATTGAAAAAAACTTTCAGTTAACTACTTGCAGGAGAAAGTTATTGTAGCTGGTGGCCATTTTTAGTACTGTACCAGATTTTTGTTGTATGTGTTTGTTTTTAATGTTAAAATGTCTGCATTTGATATCTCTCCAGTATTTTCTTTTTTATAAGCAAAATACTTATTTTTATATTTTCTGATGTTGGTTCCAGGGGTACACGGGCAGCAGTGGTGTGGTCAGTGGAGGCCTAGTGGAAGGAGTGACCGCAGACAGGCATCGAAGGCCTAAAATAATAACACATGGCTGTAGGCAATTTTAAATTGGTTCCAGGGGTACACGTGCAGCAGTGGTGTGGTCAGTGGAGTCCTAGTGGAAGGAGTGACCGCAGACAGGCATCGAAGGCCTAAAGTAAAAAAATTGGGCTGGCTGTAGGCAATTTTAAATTGGTTACAGGGGTACACGGGCAGCAGTGGTGTGGTCAGTGGAGGCCTAGTGGAAGGAGTGACCGCAGACAGGCATCGAAGGCCTAAAATAATAACACATGGCTGTAGGCAATTTTAAATTGGTTCCAGGGGTACACGGGCAGCAGTGGCCTGGTCAGTGTAGTAGTAGTAGAATGAACGGACCGCAGACAGGCATCGAAGGCCTAAAATAAAAAAATTGGGCTGGCTGTAGGCAATTTTAAATTGGTTCCAGCGGTACACGGGCAGCAGTGGTGTGGTCAGTGAAGGCCTAGTGGAAGGAGTGACCGCAGACAGGCATCGAAGGCCTAAAATAATAACACATGGCTGTTGGCAATTTTAAATTGGTTCCAGGGGTACACGGGCAGCAGTGGCCTGGTCAGTGTAGTAGTAGTAGAAAGAACGGACCGCAGACAGGCATCGAAGGCCTAAAATAAAAAAATTGGGCTGGCTGTAGGCAATTTTAAATTGGTTCCAGGGGTACACGGGCAGCAGTGGTGTGGTCAGTGGAGGCATATTGTAAGGAGTGACCGCAGACAGGCATCGAAGGCCTAAAATAATAACACATGGCTGTAGGCAATTTTAAATTGGTTCCAGGGGAACACGGGCAGCAGTGGCCTGGTCAGTGTAGTAGTAGTAGAAAGAATGGACCGCAGACAGGCATCGAAGGCCTAAAATAAAAAAATTGGGCTGGCTGTAGGCAATTTTAAATTGGTTCCAGGGGTACATGGGCAGCAGTGGTGTGGTCAGTGGAGGCATAGTGGAAGGAGTGACCGCAGACAGGCTTCGAAGGCCTAACATAACAAAAATGTCAATACAATGGTATTGTCAGTGGCAGGCATTGAAGGATGTCAGCGCATAGACTAAACATTGGTGGAGCTGTGAGATAATTTTGCAAGTGGTAGAGCACTGTTTGAGCTGGGGGGGGGAACTGTCTTGTGGCCGGCGGTACAGGCCCAGGGCCCCTCATATTACAACGGTGTGTCTGACGTTGGGTGCGCACCACCACCGCCAGAGACACTTTATTGTACTAGGAGGGACCCAGTGGCAGTGCCGTCGACCAAAAGCGGGCACACCCACCTCTTCAGACAAACAGCACTCTCATGGGTGCTGTCGCCAAGTGTCGATACCACGGCCCCGTGTGGGGAGTTTGGCCATTTAGTGAGGTGTAAACATGTCGTATGCTGGACAATCAGGTGCAGAAAATTACGAGATTGGAAAAGGCATTCAGAATAGTCCACAGGAAGACCTTTTCATAGGAAAGCTAGGTGTCGGCCGGGCAAGGTGGGGCAAAAGATTTCGAAATCCAGTTGTGGTTCATTTTAATGAAGGTTAGATCATCTACATTTTGGGTAGCCAGACGAGTCCTTTTTTCTGTTAGTATTGAACCTGCAGCACTGAATACTCTTTCTGATAGGACACTAGCTGCCGGGCAAGCAAGCTCCTGCAATGCATATTCTGCCAATTCTGGCCAGGTGTCTAATTTTGATGCCAAGTAATCAAATGGGAATGACGGTTGAGGGAGAACATCGATAAGGGATGAAAAATAGTTTGTAACCATACTGGACAAATGTTGTCTCCTGTCACTTTGAATTGATGCTGCAGTACCTGTCCTGTCTGCGGTCATAGCAAAATCACTCCACAACCTGGTCAGAAAACCCCTCTGGCCAACGCCACTTCTGATTTCTACCCCTCTAACTCCTCTGGTCTGCTGGCCCCTGCAGCTCGTGTGAGAACGATCACGGGCGCTGTGTGCAGGGAATGCCAGAAGCAAACGGTCAACAAGAGTTGATTGTTTGGTTGCTAATATTAGTTCCAAGTTCTCATGTGGCATTATATTTTGCAATTTGCCTTTATAGCGAGGATCAAGGAGGCAGGCCAACCAGTAATCGTCATCGTTCATCATTTTTGTTATGCGTGTGTCCCTTTTGAGGATACGTAAGGCATAATCCGCCATGTGGGCCAAAGTTCCAGTTCTCAAATCTGCGGTTGTGCTTGGTTGAGGGGCAGTTTCAGGCAAATCCACGTCACTTGTGTCCCTCCAAAAACCAGAACCCGGCCTTGCCGCGCCACCAATTTCCAGTGGCTCCGGAAAAGCTTCCTCATTAAAAATATAATCATCCCCATCATCCTCCTCGTCCTCCTCCTCCTCTTCGCCCGCTAACTCGTCCTGTACACTGCCCTGGCCAGACAATGGCTGACTGTCATCAAGGCTTTCCTCTTCCTCAGCTGCAGACGCCTGATCCTTTATGTGCGTCAAACTTTGCATCAGCAGACGCATTAGGGGGATGCTCATGCTTATTATGGGGTTGTCTGCACTAACCAGCCGTGTGCATTCCTCAAAACACTGAAGGACTTGACACATGTCTTGAATCTTCGACCACTGCACACCTGACAACTCCATGTCTGCCATCCTACTGCCTGCCCGTGTATGTGTATCCTCCCACAAAAACATAACAGCCCGCCTCTGTTCGCACAGTCTCTGAAGCATGTGCAGTGTTGAGTTCCACCTTGTTGCAACGTCTATGATTAGGCGATGCTGGGGAAGGTTCAAAGAACGCTGATAGGTCTGCATACGGCTGGAGTGTACGGGCGAACGGCGGATATGTGAGCAAAGTCCACGCACTTTGAGGAGCAGGTCGGATAACCCCGGATAACTTTTCAGGAAGCACTGCACCACCAGGTTTAAGGTGTGAGCCAGGCAAGGAATGTGTTTCAGTTGGGAAAGGGAGATGGCAGCCATGAAATTCCTTCCGTTATCACTCACTACCTTGCCTGCCTCAAGATCTACAGTGCCCAGCCACGACTGCGTTTCTTTCTGCAAGAACTCGGACAGAACTTCCGCGGTGTGTCTGTTGTCGCCCAAACACTTCATAGCCAATACAGCCTGCTGACGTTTGCCAGTAGCTGCCCCATAATGGGAGACCTGGTGTGCAACAGTGGCAGCTGCGGATGGAGTGGTTGTGCGACTGCGGTCTGTGGACGAGCTCTCGCTTCTGCAGGAGGACGAAGAGGAGGAGGAGGGGGTGCGAACGGCTACAGCCAACTGTTTCCTAGACCGTGGGCTAGGCAGAACTGTCCCAAACTTGCTGTCCCCTGTGGACCCTGCATCCACCACATTTACCCAGTGTGCCGTGATGGACACGTAACGTCCCTGGCCATGCCTACTGGTCCATGCATCTGTTGTCGGGTGCACCTTTGTGCTCACAGATTGCCTGAGTGCATGGACAATGCGCTCTTTAACATGCTGGTGGAGGGCTGCGATGGCTTTTCTGGAAAAAAAGTGTCGACTGGGTAGCTCGTAGCGTGGTACAGCGTAGTCCATCAGGGCTTTGAAAGCTTCGCTTTCAACTAACCGGTAGGGCATCATCTCTAACGAGATTAGTCTAGCTATGTGGGCGTTCAAACCCTGTGTACGCGGATGCGAGGCTAAGTACTTCCTTTTTCTAACCATAGTCTCATGTAGGGTGAGCTGGACTGGAGAGCTGGAGATCGTGGAACTAGCGGGGGTGCCGGTGGACATGGCAGACTGAGAGACGGTGGGAGATGGTATTGTTGCCGCCGGTGCCCTAGATGCAGTGTTTCCTACTACGAAACTGGTGATTCCCTGACCCTGACTGCTTTGGCCTGGCAAAGAAACCTGCACAGATACTGCAGGTGGTGCGGAAAATGGTGGCCCTACACTGCCGGAAGGGATGTTGCGTTGCTGACTAGCTTCATTGGCCGAGGGTGCTACAACCTTAAGGGATGTTTGGTAGTTAGTCCAGGCTTGCAAATGCATGGTGGTTAAATGTCTATGCATGCAACTTGTATTGAGACTTTTCAGATTCTGTCCTCTGCTTAAGGTAGTTGAACATTTTTGACAGATGACTTTGCGCTGATCAATTGGATGTTGTTTAAAAAAATGCCAGACTGCACTCTTTCTAGCATCGGATACCTTTTCAGGCATTGCAGACTGAGCTTTAACCGGATGGCCACGCTGTCCTCCAACAGGTTTTGGCTTTGCCACGCATTTTGGGCAAGATACGGGCCCGGCAGATGGAACCTGTTGCGATGTTGATGCTTGCTGCGGCCCCTCCTCCTCCGCTTCAGAACTGCTGCCGCCTGCACCCTGTTCCCCCAATGGCTGCCAATCGGGGTCAAGAACTGGGTCATCTATTACCTCTTCTTGTAGCTCGTGTGCAACTTCGTCTGTGTCACCGTGTCGGTCGGTGGTATAGCGTTCGTGATGGGGCAACATAGTCTCATCAGGGTCTGATTCTTGATCATTACCCTGCGAGGGCAATGTTGTGGTCTGAGTCAAAGGACCAGCATAGTAGTCTGGCTGTGGCTGTGCATCAGTGCACTCCATGTCAGATTCAACTTGTAATGGGCATGGACTGTTAACTGCTTCACTTTCTAAGCCAGGGACGGTATGTGTAAAGAGCTCCATGGAGTAACCCGTTGTGTCGCCTGCTGCATTCTTCTCTGTTGTTGTTTTTGCTGAAGAGGACAAGGAAGCGACTTGTCCCTGACCGTGAACATCCACTAACGACGCGCTGCTTTGACATTTACCAGTTTCACGAGAGGAGGCAAAAGAGCTAGAGGCTGAGTCAGCAAGATAAGCCAAAACTTGCTCTTGCTGCTCCGGCTTTAAAAGCGGTTTTCCTACTCCCAGAAAAGGTAGCGTTCGAGGCCTTGTGTAGCCAGACGACGAACCTGGCTCCACAGCTCCAGACTTAGGTGCAATATTTTTTTTCCCACGACCAGCTGATGCTCCACCACTACCACTACCCTCATTACCAGCTGACAATGAACGCCCCCGGCCACGACCTCTTCCACCAGACTTCCTCATTGTTTTAAAAACGTAAACAAACTAACGGTATTTGTTGCTGTCACACAAATTACACGGTGAGCTATAACTTCAGTATGATTTAGCTACCCCTTTACAGGTGAGTGAGACCACAACGAAAATCAGGCACAATGTTACACACTCTGTTGTTGGTGGCAACAAATGAGAGAGATGCCACACACGCAGGACTGTCACTGAAGCACAAATGTAAATATTAATCTCCCACTGATTTGATTTTTTTTTTTTTTTTCAGGGAGACTTTAGGAAAAAAAAATAATAGAATAAAATGATTTTTTCAGGAAGAATTTAGAAACCAAATAAAATAAAATGATTTTTTCAGGGAGAATTTAGAAAACAAATAAAACAAAAAAAGGCTTTCTATGGCCCACTGAGTGAGAGATGACGCACACAGGAGTCAGGAGTGTCACACAAGCCCAGAGGCCAATATTTATCTCCCACTGATTGATGTAGTGATTTTTTCAGGTAGATTTTGGAACCCAAATCAAGCTAAAAAAATAATAGGCTTTCTATGGCCCACAATTGGAGAGAGAGAGAGAGATGGCACACCCAGGAGTCAAGACTGGCACACAAGCAGAAAGGGCAATATTAATCTCCCACTGATTTGTTTTTGTTTTTTTTTCAGGGAGACTTTAGGAAAAAAAATAATAGAATAAAATGATTTTTTCAGGAAGAATTTAGAAACCAAATAAAATAAAATGATTTTTTCAGGAAGAATTTAGAAAACAAATAAAACAAAAAAAGACTTTCTATGGCCCACTGAGTGAGAGATGACGCACACAGGAGTCAGGAGTGGCACACAAGCCCAGAGGCCAATATTTATCTCCCACTGTTTGATGTAGTGATTTTTTCAGGTAGATTTTGGAACCCAAATCAAGCTAAAAAAATAATAGGCTTTCTATGGCCCACAATTGGAGAGAGAGAGAGAGATGGCACACCCAGGAGTCAAGACTGGCACACAAGCAGAAAGGGCAATATTAATCTCCCACTGATTTGTTTTTTTTTTTTTTTTCAGGGAGACTTTAGGAAAAAAAATAATAGAATAAAATGATTTTTTCAGGAAGAATTTATAAACCAAATAAAATAAAATGATTTTTTCAGGGAGAATTTAGAACACAAATAAAACAAAAAAAGGCTTTCTATGGCCCACTGAGTGAGAGATGACGCACACAGGAGTCAGGAGTGGCACACAAGCCCAGAGGCCAATATTTATCTCCCACTGTTTGATGTAGTGATTTTTTCAGGTAGATTTTGGAACCCAAATCAAGCTAAAAAAATAATAGGCTTTCTATGGCCCACAATTGGAGAGAGAGAGAGAGATGGCAAACCCAGGAGTCAAGACTGGCACACAAGCAGAAAGGGCAATATTAATCTCCCACTGATTTGTTTTTTTGTTTTTTTTTCAGGGAGACTTTAGGAAAAAAAAATAATAGAATAAAATGATTTTTTCAGGAAGAATTTAGAAACCAAATAAAATAAAATGATTTTTTCAGGGAGAATTTAGAAAACAAATAAAACAAAAAAAGGCTTTCTATGGCCCACTGAGTGAGAGATGACGCACACAGGAGTCAGGAGTGGCACACAAGCCCAGAGGCAAATATTTATCTCCCACTGATTGATGTAGTGATTTTTTCAGGTAGATTTTGGAACCCAAATCAAGCTAAAAAAATAATAGGCTTTCTATGGCCCACAATTGGAGAGAGAGAGAGATGGCACACCCAGGAGTCAAGACTGGCACACAAGCAGAAAGGGCAATATTAATCTCCCACTGATTTGTTTTTTGTTTTTTTTTCAGGGAGACTTTAGGAAAAAAAAAAAATAGAATAAAATGATTTTTTCATGAAGAATTTAGAAACCAAATAAAATAAAATGATTTTTTCAGGGAGAATTTAGAAAACAAATAAAACAAAAAAAGGCTTTCTATGGCCCACTGAGTGAGAGATGACGCACACAGGAGTCAGGAGTGGCACACAAGCCCAGAGGCCAATATTTATCTCCCACTTTTTTTTTTTTGTTCCAGGGAAAATTTATAAACCCAATAAAAAAATAATAAATAGGCTTTCTATGGCCCACTATCTGAGAGAGAGAGAAAGAGAGATGGCACGCTTAGGACTGGCACACAAGCCCAAAGGCCAATATTAATCTCCCTTTTTTTTTCAGGGAGAATTTATAAAATAAAAAAAAAATAAATAAATAGGCTTTCTATGGCCCACTATTTGTGAGAGAGATGGCACGCTCAGGACTGGCACACAAGTCCAGAGGCCAATATTAATCTCCCACTTTTTTTTTTTTTTTCCAGGGAAAATTTATAAACCCAATAAAAAAAAATAATAAATAGGCTTTCTATGGCCCACTATCTGAGAGAGAGAGATGGCACGCTTAGGACTGGCACACAAGCCCAAAGGCCAATATTAATCTCCCACTGATTGATTTATTGATTTTTTCAGGTAGAATTTAGAACCCAAATAAAGCAAAAAAAACAAAAATGGGCTTTCTATGGCCCACTGAGTGAGTGATGATGCACACAGGAGTCAGGAGTGGCACACAAGCCCTGAGGCCAATATTTTTCTCCCACTGATTGATGTAGTGATTTTTTCAGGTACATTTTAGAACCCAAATCAAGCAAAAAAATAAATAGGCTTTCTATGGCCCACTATTTGTGAGAGAGATGGCACGCTCAGGACTGGCACACAAGCCCAGAGGCCAATATTAATCTCCCACTTTTTTTTTTTTTCCAGGGAAAATTTATAAACCCAATAAAAAAAATAATAAATAGGCTTTCTATGGCCCACTATCTGAGAGAGAGAGATGGCACGCTTAGGACTGGCACACAAGCCCAAAGGCCAATATTAGTCTCCCACTGATTGATTTATTGATTTTTTCAGGTAGAATTTAGAACCCAAATAAAGCAAAAAAAAAAAAAAAAATGGGCTTTCTATGGCCCACTGAGTGAGTCATGATGCACACAGGAGTCAGGAGTGGCACACAAGCCCTGAGGCCAATATTTTTCTCCCACTGATTGATGTAGTGATTTTTTCAGGTAGATTTTATAACCCAAATCAAGCAAAAAAATAAATAGGCTTTCTATGGCCCACTGAGTGAGAGATGGCACACACAGGGATGGCACTCTAGCAGAAATGTCAATCTTAATCTCCCACAAAAAAAAAAAAAAAAAACAGGGAGTGTCCTTCAATTACTAGCTCCCTGCAGTAATCTCAGCCAGGTATGGCAGGCAGCAATAAGGAGTGGACTGATGCACAAATTAAATAAAAAGTGTGTACAAACAAAAAAGATAGCTGTGCAGAAAGGAAGGAACAAGAGGAATTGTGCTTTGAAAAAAGCAGTTGGTTTGCACAGCGGCGTACACACAGCAATGCAGCTATCAGGGAGCCTTCTAGGGCAGCCCAATGAGCTACAGCGCTGAGGGGAAAAAAAAAAAATGTAGCTTCCACTGTCCCTGCACACCGAAGGTGGTGTTGGGCAGTGGAAATCGCTACAGCACAAGCGGTTTGGTGGTTAATGGACCCTGCCTAACGCTATCCCTGCTTCTGACGAAGCGGCAGCAACCTCTCCCTAAGCTCAGATCAGCAGCAGTAACATGGCGGTCGGCGGGAACGCCCCTTTATAGCCCCTGTGACGCCGCAGACAGCAAGCCAATCACTGCAATGCCCTTCTCTAAGATGGTGGGGACCAGGACCTATGTCATCACGCTGCCCACACTCTGCGTTTACCTTCATTGGCTGAGAAATGGTTTCGCTCAACCCTATCCACCACTGTTGTCTTCCGTGGGCGCCTAGGTCTTTTTGCATTGATGAGTTAACCAGTGCTTTCTTTCTTTCTCAGGATGTACCAAATTGTAGATTTTGCCACTCCTAATATTGTAGCAGTTTCTCGGATGGGTTTTTTCTGTTTTCGCAGCTTAAGGATGGCTTGTTTCACCTGCATGGAGAGCTCCTTTGACCGCATGTTTACTTCACAGCAAAATCTTCCAAATGCAAGCACCACACCTCGAATCAACTCCAGGCCTTTTATCTGCTTAATTGAGAATGACATAACGAAGGGATTGCCCACACCTTTCCATGAAATAGCTTTGGATTCAATTGTCCAATTACTTTTGGTCCCTTTAAAAACAGGGTGGCACATGTTAAGGAGCTGAAACTCCTAAACCCTTCATCCAATTTTAATGTGGATACTCTCAAATGAAAGCTGAAAGTCTGAACTTCAACTGCATCTGAATTGTTTTGTTTAAAATTCATTGTGGTAATGTCTATAACCAAAATTAGAAAAATGTTGTCTCTGTCCAAATATATATGGACCTAACTGTACATACAAAGAATAATGGCTGCTGCTTGCTCTTGCTGCCTGTTGCAGCATAGTGCCTCCTTTTGTGAATTGAAGTTGTACTGCAGTAGTCAACCTTGAAAGTGTTTCCGTCCAGCAACTTCCAGAGTAAAAATCAGATGATCTGTGGAGGTTCAGGATGTCGGACCCTTATTGATTCACCAATGATAATCTATCCTGCAAAAAGTTCATCAAATACCTATGCCAGGACATTCCCTTTAACCAATTCATTCTATATGATGTACAGTTACATCCTTTGTCATGTCATTGACTTTCGTGTGAGCTCACACACCGAGCCCGCATTTTTCCCGGCAAATGATGGCTGATAGGATGGCTAACAGTCGAATTTAACAGGTTATAAAAAAAAAATCCAATATCTGATGATCTACAGGAACACAATCAAATCCATTATCATTAAATGCAAAGAACATGGTACTACAACAAACTTGCAAATACAAGGCTGCCCACCAAATCTCTCCCCTCTGGCAAAGAGGTAATTAATCAGAGAGGCAGCATAGAGACTAAAGGTAGCTCTGAAGGAGCTGCAGAGTTCACAAGCAGAAACTGGAGTAACTGTTTACATGACCAAAATAAGCCATACTCTCAATAGAGATGGCCTTATGGAAGAGTGGGCAGAAAAAACCTTTACTTCCAGAAAAAAATTGCAAGGCTCGTTTCAGTTTGCCAGGGGACATGGGAGACACCTTACAAGTGTGGATGAAGGTGCTGAGGTCAGATGAGACCAAAATTTAACTTTGACCACCAAGGTAATTACTATGTCTGATGAAAACCCACACAGCTCATCACCTCAAAAACACAATTTTTCTGCAGCCGGGACAGGGAAAATTGTCGAAGTTGAGGAGAAGATGGATGATGTGAAATACATGGATATTCTTGAGCAAAATGTGTTTCAGTCTGTCAGTGTTTTGAGACTGGGATGGAGGTTCACCTTCCATCAAGACAAGGACCTGAGGCATACTCCTAAAGCAGCACTCAAGTGATTTAAGGGGGAAATGTGTAAATGTTTTGGAGTGGCCTATTCAAAGCCCAGACCTTAATCCAATTGAGAATCTGTGGTGAAACTGGAAGATTGCTGTTCACCAGAGGAAACCATCAATCTTGAAGTAGCTGGGACAGTTTTGCCTTGAGGAAGGGGCAAACATCCTAGTGGCAAGATGTGTGAAACTCATAGAGCCTTATCCAAATTGATTTGGATACTGACTCTGTAATTTTGACATATTTTTTGTTTGCTTCATAATAAAAAGAAAAACAAATGTTCACAGTTGTAGGCATGCTTCACAATTGTAGGCATCTTACAGGACCCGTAAACAAGCGACACAGGGAAATTGTTTTTTTTTCACAAATTTCAACATTTAATTCACCACTTACTTTAAATGTTTGGTATCTACATAATCATACTGATCTGGAGAATCATAATGAAAGGTCAATTTTACCGTATTGCGAACATGGCAAATAAAAAAAACAAAAACAATTGTGGAATTGCACTTATTTTGCAATTTCAATGCACTTGAAAATATTTGCTGCTTTCCAGTGCATCACATGATAAAATTAATGGCTTCCTTAAAAAATATAGCTCATCCCGCAAAAAAAGCCCTCATACGGTTGTGTGGAATTGCTAGATTCAGGGCCTCTTTGCCAACAGCACACTGCTCTCAGCTGAGGTAATAAAAACTTGCTGACAGATTCCCTTTAACAATGTGTCAGCTCTCATGAACTGTGCATGGGTCTCATATCCTATCACTGCAGTAAAATTATGAAATCTTCATTTTTGTATGATATGTAGAGGCAGAGCAAGCTTCTCCTACAGCTTGCCCACCTTACAATGTGGGGCCCACCCAGAGTGACAGCCATTCCTAACTATTTTGGTGCATGTAGAATGCTGATATAGTTAAACCCATTAGTAAAGCAGGGAGCTCTCACTCTGTGTATTGTAAGCTGCAGGTCAATTTAGGCATGGGCATGCAATGAATGTCAACATCCCAGCATGGTTGACCCTTCAACTGCGCAGGGACACTTTGTAATGATTATAGGGGATAACTCAGGAGACTCTTTGCGTGGATCAAGACAACTACAGGACACAGCTTTATAAGTTGTAAAGTCTTTATTATCACACGGTGATTCAAACAGGTCCAGAGCAAAGCTCAAGTCCACAACACTTGGTGTAAATATTAAATGCAGCTTAAAGGCCCCTTCACATTAAGCGACGCTGCAGCGATACCGACAACGATCCGGATCGCTGCAGCGTCGCTGTTTGGTCGCTGGAGAGCTGTCACACAGACCGCTCTCCAGCGACCAACGATGCCGGTAACCAGGGTAAACATCGGGTAACTAAGCGCAGGGCCGCGCTTAGTAACCCGATGTTTACCCTGGTTACCATGCTAAAAGTTAAAAAAAACAAACACTACATACTTACCTACCACTGTCTGTCCTCCACCGCTGCGCTCTGCTTCTCTGCTCTCCTCCTGTACTGGCTGTGAGCCGGAAAGCAGAGCGGTGACGTCACCGCTCTGCTTTCCGGCTCACAGCCAGTACAGGAGGAGTGCAGAGAAGCACAGCGCTGGAGGACAGACGGCTGTAGGTAAGTATGTAGTGTTTGTTTTTTTTAACTTTTAGCATGGTAACCAGGGTAAACATCGGGTTACTAAGCGCGGCCCTGCGCTTAGTTACCCGATGTTTACCCTGGTTACCAGTGAAGACATCGCTGGATCGGTGTCACACACGCCGATCCAGCGATGTCTCCAGGGAGTCCAGCGACGAAATAAAGTTCTGGACTTTATTCAGCGACCAACGATCTCCCAGCAGGGGCCTGATCGTTGGTCGCTGTCACACATAACGATTTCATTAACGATATCGTTGCTACGTCACAAATAGCAACGATATCGTTAACAATATCGTTATGTGTAGAGTTGAGCGACCTTGACCTTTTTAGAGTCGAGCCGGGTTTTGCGAAACCCGACTATGTCCAAAGTCGGGTCGAGTGAAATCGGCCGATTATGACGTAAAGTCGGGATCGACCGAAACACGAAACCCAATGCAAGTCAATGGGGCAGCATAGTCGGCAGTGAGTGGGGGCCAGGAAAACACCTAGAGTGCCCATTTTAATGTCGTGGATGCTTTCCTGAAACGGAAAGTACTTGCAAGCAGCATAATACAAAGAATAGCAGGTTTACCCAGAATCCTTTGCAGTAGGCGGAGCTATGCAAATCATCTCTTTCCACCCCTGTCTAATCCACAGCGCTTGGAACCGCCAAGCGTGCAATGCTGCGGATTAGTTTCTAAATTTACACAGCCAACCAATTCCTACCTGTGGACACGTGTTTCGGGCTTTAGGCCCTCATCAGCACAGGGCTGGAATTGGTTGGCTGTATGGAGTGGGGCTCGGTGAGCAAGCGATACATACATGCTAGCCACCTTAGGGAGAGACCCAAGTTGGGCTAAATGTAGCGGGACGAAAGAGACCGAAAAGCCCTCTACTTAAAGGAAATACATAGTGGATGCTTTCCTGAACCCCACTCCATACAGCCAACCAATTCCAGCCCTGTGCTGATGAGGGCCTAAAGCCCGAAACACGTGTCCACAGGTAGGAATTGGTTGGCTGTGTAAATTTAGAAACTAATCCGCAGCATTGCACGCTTGGCGGTTCCAAGCGCTGTGGATTAGACAGGGGTGGAAAGAGATGATTTGCATAGCTCCGCCTACTGCAAAGGATTCTGGGTAAACCTGCTATTCTTTGTATTATGCTGCTTGCAAGTACTTTCCGTTTCAGGAAAGCATCCACTATGTATTTCCTTTAAGTAGAGGGCTTTTCGGTCTCTTTCGTCCCGCTACATTTAGCCCAACTTGGGTCTCTCCCTAAGGTGGCTAGCATGTATGTATCGCTTGCTCACCGAGCCCCACTCCATACAGCCAACCAATTCCAGCCCTGTGCTGATGAGGGCCTAAAGCCCGAAACACGTGTCCACAGGTAGGAATTGGTTGGCTGTGTAAATTTAGAAACTAATCCGCAGCATTGCACGCTTGGCGGTTCCAAGCGCTGTGGATTAGACAGGGGTGGAAAGAGATGATTTGCATAGCTCCGCCTACTGCAAAGGATTCTGGGTAAACCTGCTATTCTTTGTATTATGCTGCTTGCAAGTACTTTCCGTTTCAGGAAAGCATCCACTATGTATTTCCTTTAAGTAGAGGGCTTTTCGGTCTCTTTCGTCCCGCTACATTTAGCCCAACTTGGGTCTCTCCCTAAGGTGGCTAGCATGTATGTATCATTTTAATGTCAAAACCATCCATTCTTCTTAATGAAGCTTGTCAAGCGTAATTTACCTTATAATAATTGGAAGGCATTTGAAATTGGGGGTCATTTGGCTAAAGTTGTGGGGGGTAGGGCTGGTTCAAGTAATTAGTGGGCCCAGGAAATCTGGACCACGTCACGGCAGTGGAGCAGGGAGAGGTAAGTATTTCAACTTTGCAAGTGCTGTGAACCTGAGCAAGCAGGGGGGGCCCACTCGTTGGCATTGGCACTGGCACAGGGCCCCTCAAAGTACAGCGGTGTGTTTGCACGGCGGGGGCGCCTCCCACCGGCAGCAACACTTTTGCGTACTATGAGAGGCCCTGTGCCAGTGACGTCGCCAACTAGTATTCCTCCCCCCACCTGATGAAGGAACCTGCACTTTCATCTGCACCTTCCTCTTTGTCCCCGTGTAAGGTGGTATGGTATGCGGGAAGAGCAACCTGACTTTCAGCAGGGTCACAATGTTGTTGTGTAGCGTGCACGGGGAATGTTGCGTTATGGGTCAATGTACCAGCAGACTCATCTATCACTGGCTGGGCAATGGGCACGATGAAGTGGAAACACAGATATAGGCCCAAAGAAGAAAGTGGGCTAAATGCAGTTCAAAATTGGTAACACAGGAATAACCAGGGGGCATTGCAGTGGAGGACAACTGGAATGAGAGGCTGACACAGAGAGTAGGGCCAAATCAGTAAGTAGTCGAAATGCAGTTCAAAATTGGCAACCGTAGTAAACAGGCGGCACAGCTTTGTTCAGTGGAGGAGAACAGCAAGGAGTGGCAGACACCGATAGTAGGCCCCAAACCAACTAGTACGCCAAATGCAGTTGTTCCATTTAACCACAATTTAATGAGAGCCTGAAGATAGAAGCTCAGGAAAGGCAACCTGGGGAACACCTTGGAGTGTAACACACCATCTCTCTCCACCCCATACCCATTTTGTATGGCCTAATGCAGTGTACTTTTCTACAACTACTAAACGAGAGTCGGAAGACCGAAGCAATGGCAAGGAAACCTGGGGAACACCTTAGAGTGTAACACACCCTCTCTCTACACCCCATACCCAATTTGAAGGTCTAATGCAGTGTAGTTTCCAAGAACTACTAAACGAGAGCCGGAAGATCGAAGCTCAGGAAAGGCAACCTGGGGAACACCTTGGAGTGTAACACACCCTCTCGCTACACCCCATACCCAATTTGAAGGCCTAATGCAGCGTAGTTTCCAACAACTACTAAACGAGAGCCGGAAGATCGAAGCTCAGGAAAGGCAACCTGGGGAACACCTTGGAGTGTAACAAACCCTCTCTCTACACCCCATACCCAATTTGTAGGCCTAATGCAGCGTAGTTTCCGACAACTACTAAACGAGAGCATGAAGATCGAAGCTCAGGAAAGGCAACCTGGGGAACACCTTGGAGTGTAACACACCCTCTCTCTACACCCCATACCCAATTTGTAGGCCTAATGCAGCGTAGTTTCCGACAACTACTAAACGAGAGCCGGAATATCGAAGCTCAGGAAAGGCAACCTGGGGAACACCTTGGAGTGTAACACACCCTCTCTCTACACCCCATACCCAATTTGAAGGCCTAATGCAGTGTAGTTTCCAAGAACTACTAAACGAGAGCCGGAAGATCGAAGCTCAGGAAAGGCAACCTGGGGAACACCTTGGAGTGGAACACACCATCTCTCTACACCCCATACCCAATTTGAAGGCCTAATGCAGCGTAGTTTCCAACAACTACTAAACGAGAGCCGGTAGATCGAAGCTCAGGAAAGGCAACCTGGGGAACACCTTGGAGTGTAACACAACGTCTCTCTACACCACGGAAGGGATGATTCTTAGGAAGGAAGGCTGTTGGAAATAAGCATTGCGCGTCCGAGGGTGATTAGATTCTTATTAGGTATATACTCACCCTCGGACGCGCCCTGCTTCTTTATTTGGAATGAATGTTTATTTGCAATGTGGTGTTGACTTTCTCTATTATTTTGGTAATTAATGATTTTATTATTTTCATTATTTTGCATCTTCTCGGCAATAATATAAAGAAGACGCGACAGGACAACACTCGGTGGATGCCATATGTGTGTTTTCAATTTAAAAAAACTTTCAGTTAACTACTTGCAGGAGAAAGTAATTGTAGCTGGTGGCCATTTTTAGTACTGTACCAGATTTTAGTTGTGTGTTTGTTTTTAATGTTAAAATGTCTGCATTTGATATCTCACCAGTATTTTCTTTTTTATAAGCAAAATACTTATTTTTATATTTTCTGATGTTGGTTCCAGGGGTACACGGCCAGCAGTGACCTGGTCAGTGTAGTAGTAGTTGAAAGAATGGACCGCAGACAGGCATCGAAGGCCTAAAATAAAAAAATTGGGCTGGCTGTAGGCAATTTTAAATTGGTTCCAGGGGTACACGGGCAGCAGTGGTGTGGTCAGTGGAGGCCTAGTGGAAGGAGTGACCGCAGACAGGCATCGAAGGCCTAAAATAATAACACATGGCTGTAGGCAATTTTAAATTGGTTCCAGGGGTACACGGGCAGCAGTGACCTGGTCAGTGTAGTAGTAGTTGAAAGAATGGACCGCAGACAGGCATCGAAGGCCTAAAATAAAAAAATTGGGCTGGCTGTAGGCAATTTTAAATTGGTTCCAGGGGTACACGGACAGCAGTGGTGTGGTCAGTGGAGGCCTAGTGGAAGGAGTGACCGCAGACAGGCATCGAAGGCCTAAAATAATAACACATGGCTGTAGGCAATTTTAAATTGGTTCCAGGGGTACACGGACAGCAGTGGTGTGGTCAGTGGAGGCCTAGTGGAAGGAGTGACCGCAGACAGGCATCGAAGGCCTAAAATAATAACACATGGCTGTAGGCAATTTTAAATTGGTTCCAGGGGTACACGGACAGCAGTGGTGTGGTCAGTGGAGGCCTAGTGGAAGGAGTGACCGCAGACAGGCATCGAAGGCCTAAAATAATAACACATGGCTGTAGGCAATTTTAAATTGGTTCCAGGGGTAGACGGGCAGCAGTGACCTGGTCAGTGTAGTAGTAGTTGAAAGAATGGACCGCAGACAGGCATCGAAGGCCTAAAATAAAAAAATTGGGCTGGCTGTAGGCAATTTTAAATTGGTTCCAGGGGTACACGGGCAGCAGTGACCTGGTCAGTGTAGTAGTAGTTGAAAGAATGGACCGCAGACAGGCATCGAAGGCCTAAAATAAAAAAATTGGGCTGGCTGTAGGCAATTTTAAATTGGTTCCAGGGGTACACGGGCAGCAGTGGTGTGGTCAGTGGAGGCCTAGTGGAAGGAGTGACCGCAGACAGGCATCGAAGGCCTAAAATAATAACACATGGCTGTAGGCAATTTTAAATTGGTTCCAGGGGTACACGGGCAGCAGTGACCTGGTCAGTGTAGTAGTAGTTGAAAGAATGGACCGCAGACAGGCATCGAAGGCCTAAAATAAAAAAATTGGGCTGGCTGTAGGCAATTTTAAATTGGTTCCAGGGGTACACGGACAGCAGTGGTGTGGTCAGTGGAGGCCTAGTGGAAGGAGTGACCGCAGACAGGCATCGAAGGCCTAAAATAATAACACATGGCTGTAGGCAATTTTAAATTGGTTCCAGGGGTACACGGACAGCAGTGGTGTGGTCAGTGGAGGCCTAGTGGAAGGAGTGACCGCAGACAGGCATCGAAGGCCTAAAATAATAACACATGGCTGTAGGCAATTTTAAATTGGTTCCAGGGGTAGACGGGCAGCAGTGACCTGGTCAGTGTAGTAGTAGTTGAAAGAATGGACCGCAGACAGGCATCGAAGGCCTAAAATAAAAAAATTGGGCTGGCTGTAGGCAATTTTAAATTGGTTCCAGGGGTACACGGGCAGCAGTGACCTGGTCAGTGTAGTAGTAGTTGAAAGAATGGACCGCAGACAGGCATCGAAGGCCTAAAATAAAAAAATTGGGCTGGCTGTAGGCAATTTTAAATTGGTTCCAGGGGTACACGGGCAGCAGTGGTGTGGTCAGTGGAGGCCTAGTGGAAGGAGTGACCGCAGACAGGCATCGAAGGCCTAAAATAATAACACATGGCTGTAGGCAATTTTAAATTGGTTCCAGGGGTACACGGGCAGCAGTGACCTGGTCAGTGGAAGTCTAGTGGAAGGAGTGACCGCAGACAGGCTTCCAAGGCCTAACATAACAAACTTGGGCTGGCTGTAGGCACTTTTAAATTGGTTCCAGGGGTACACGGGCAGCAGTGACCTGGTCAGTGTAGTAGTAGTTGAAAGAATGGACCGCAGACAGGCATCGAAGGCCTAAAATAAAAACACATGGCTGTAGGCAATTTTAAATTGGTTCCAGGGGTACACGGACAGCAGTGGTGTGGTCAGTGGAGGCCTAGTGGAAGGAGTGACCGCAGACAGGCATCGAAGGCCTAAAATAATAACACATGGCTGTAGGCAATTTTAAATTGGTTCCAGGGGTACACGGACAGCAGTGGTGTGGTCAGTGGAGGCCTAGTGGAAGGAGTGACCGCAGACAGGCTTCCAAGGCCTAACATAACAAACTTGGGCTGGCTGTAGGCACTTTTAAATTGGTTCCAGGGGTACACGGGCAGCAGTGGTCTGGTCAGTGGAAGTCTAGTGGAAGGAGTGACCGCAGACAGGCTTCCAAGGCCTAACATAACAAACTTGGGCTGGCTGTAGGCACTTTTAAATTGGTTCCAGGGGTACACGGGCAGCAGTGACCTGGTCAGTGTAGTAGTAGTTGAAAGAATGGACCGCAGACAGGCTTCGAAGGCCTAACATAACAAACTTGGGCTGGCTGTAGGCACTTTTAAATTGGTTCCAGGGGTACACGGGCAGCAGTGGTCTGGTCAGTGGAAGTCTAGTGGAAGGAGTGACCGCAGACAGGCTTCCAAGGCCTAACATAACAAACTTGGGCTGGCTGTAGGCACTTTTAAATTGGTTCCAGGGGTACACGGGCAGCAGTGGTCTGGTCAGTGGAAGTCTAGTGGAAGGAGTGACCGCAGACAGGCTTCCAAGGCCTAACATAACAAACTTGGGCTGGCTGTAGGCACTTTTAAATTGGTTCCAGGGGTACACGGGCAGCAGTGACCTGGTCAGTGTAGTAGTAGTTGAAAGAATGGACCGCAGACAGGCTTCGAAGGCCTAACATAACAAACTTGGGCTGGCTGTAGGCACTTTTAAATTGGTTCCAGGGGTACACGGGCAGCAGTGACCTGGTCAGTGTAGTAGTAGTTGAAAGAATGGACCGCAGACAGGCTTCGAAGGCCTAACATAACAAACTTGGGCTGGCTGTAGGCACTTTTAAATTGGTTCCAGGGGTACACGGGCAGCAGTGGTCTGGTCAGTGGAAGTCTAGTGGAAGGAGTGACCGCAGACAGGCTTCCAAGGCCTAACATAACAAACTTGGGCTGGCTGTAGGCACTTTTAAATTGGTTCCAGGGGTACACGGGCAGCAGTGGTCTGGTCAGTGGAAGTCTAGTGGAAGGAGTGACCGCAGACAGGCTTCCAAGGCCTAACATAACAAACTTGGGCTGGCTGTAGGCACTTTTAAATTGGTTCCAGGGGTACACGGGCAGCAGTGGTCTGGTCAGTGGAAGTCTAGTGGAAGGAGTGACCGCAGACAGGCTTCGAAGGCCTAACATAACAAAATTGGGCTGGCTGTAGGCACTTTAAATTGGTTCCAGGGGTACATGGGCAGCAGTGTATGGTCAGTGGAAGTCTAGTGGAAGGAGTGACGGCAGACAGTCTTCGAAGGCCTAACATAACAAACTTGGGCTGACTGTAGGCACTTTTAAATTGGTTCCAGGGTAACACGGCCAGCAGTGGCCTGGTCAGTGTAGTAGTTGTAGAAAGAAGGGACCGCAGACAGGCTTCGAAGGCCTAACATAACAAAAATGTCAAAACAATGGTATTGTCAGTGCCAGGCATTGAAGGATGTCAGCGCCTAGACTACACATTGGTGAAGCTGTGAGAGATAATTTTGCTAGTGGTAGAGCACTGTTTGAGCTGGGGGGGGGAACTGTCTTGTGGCCGGCGTTACAGGCACAGGGCCCCTCATATTACAACGGTGTGTCTGACGTTGGGTGCGCACCACCACCGCCAGAGACACTTTATTGTACTATGAGGGACCCAGTGGCAGTGCCGTCGACCAAAAGCGGCCACACCCACCTCTTCAGACAAACAGCACTCTCAAGGGTCCAAGCGCAAAGTGGCGATAGCACGGCCCCGTGTGGGGAGTTTGGCCATTTCGTGAGGTGGAAACATGTCGTATGCTGGACAATCAGGTGAAGAAAATTACGAGATTGGAAAAGTCATTCAGAATAGTCCACAGGCAAGACCTTTTCATAGGAAAGCTAGGTGTCAGCCGGGCAGGGTGGGGCAAAAGATTTTGAAATCCAGTTGTGGTTCATTTTAATGAAGGTTAGATCATCTACATTTTGGGTAGCCAGACGAGTCCTTTTTTCTGTTAGTATTGAACCTGCAGCACTGAATACTCTTTCTGATAGGACACTAGCTGCCGGGCAAGCAAGCTCCTGCAATGCATATTCTGCCAATTCTGGCCAGGTGTCTAATTTGGATGCCCAGTAATCAAATGGGAATGACGGTTGAGGGAGAACGTCGATAAGGGATGAAAAATAGTTTGTAACCATACTGGACAAATGTTGTCTCCTGTCACTTTGAATTGATGCTGCAGTACCTGTCCTGTCTGCGGTCATAGAAAAATCACTCCACAACCTGGTCAGAAAACCCCTCTGGCCAACGCCACTTCTGATTTCTGCCCCTCTAACACCTCTGGTCTGCTGGCCCCTGGAGCTCGTGTGAGAACGATCACGGGCGCTGTGTGCAGGGAATGCCAGAAGCAAACGGTCAACAAGAGTTGATTGTTTTGTTGCTAATATTAGTTCCAAGTTCTCATGTGGCATAATATTTTGCAATTTGCCTTTATAGCGAGGATCAAGGAGGCAGGCCAACCAGTAATCGTCATCGTTCATCATTTTTGTAATGCGTGTGTCCCTTTTGAGGATACGCAAGGCATAATCCGCCATGTGGGCCAAAGTTCCCGTTGTCAAATCTGCGGTTGTGCTTGGTTGAGGGGCAGTTGCAGGCAAATCTACGTCACTTGTGTCCCTCAAAAAACCAGAACCCGGCCTTGCCACGCCACCAATTTCCCGTGCCCCCGGGAAAGCTTCCTCATTAAAAATATACTCATCCCCATCATCCTCCTCATCCTCCACCTCCTCTTCGCCCGGTACCTCGTCATGTACACTGCCCTGACCAGACAATCGCTGACTGTCATCAAGGCTTTCCTCTTCCTCTGGTGCAGACGCCTGATCCTTTATGTGCGTCAAACTTTGCATCAGCAGACGCATTAGGGGGATGCTCATGCTTATTATGGCGTTGTCTGCACTAACCAGCCGTGTGCATTCCTCAAAACACTGAAGGACTTGACACATGTCTTGAATCTTCGACCACTGCACACCTGACAACTCCATGTCTGCCATCCTACTGCCTGCCCGTGTATGTGTATCCTCCCACAAAAACATAACAGCCCGCCTCTGTTCGCACAGTCTCTGAAGCATGTGCAGTGTTGAGTTCCACCTTGTTGCAACGTCTATGATTAGGCGATGCTGGGGAAGGTTCAAAGAACGCTGATAGGTCTGCATACGGCTGGAGTGTACAGGCGAACGGCGGATATGTGCGCAAAGTCCACGCACTTTGAGGAGCAGGTCGGATAACCCCGGATAACTTTTCAGGTAGCACTGCACCACCAGGTTTAAGGTGTGAGCCAGGCAAGGAATGTGTTTCAGTTGGGAAAGGGAGATGGCAGCCATGAAATTCCTTCCGTTATCACTCACTACCTTGCCTGCCTCAAGATCTACAGTGCCCAGCCACGACTGCGTTTCTTGCTGCAAGAACTCGGACAGAACTTCCGCGGTGTGTCTATTGTCGCCCAAACACTTCATAGCCAATACAGCCTGCTGACGTATGCCAGTAGCTGCCCCATAATGGGAGACCTGGTGTGCAACTGTGGCAGGTGCGGATGGAGTGTTTGTGCGACTGCGGTCTGTGGACGAGCTCTTGCTTCTGCAGGAGGACGAGGAGGAGGAGGAGGAGGAGGGGGTGCGAACGGCTACAGACAACTGTTTACTAGACCGTGGGCTAGGCAGAACTGTCCCAAACTTGCTGTCCCCTGTGGACCCTGAATCCACCACATTTACCCAGTGTGCCGTGATGGACACGTAACGTCCCTGGCCATGCCTACTGGTCCATGCATCTGTTGTCAGGTGCACCTTTGTGCTCACAGATTGCCTGAGTGCATGGACGATGCGCTCTTTAACATGCTGGTGGAGGGCTGGGATGGCTTTTCTGGAAAAAAAGTGTCGACTGGGTAGCTCGTAGCGTGGTACAGCGTAGTCCATCAGGTCTTTGAAAGCTTCGCTTTCAACTAACCGGTAGGGCATCATCTCTAACGAGATTAGTCTAGCTATGTGGGCGTTCAAACCCTGTGTACGCGGATGCGAGGCTAAGTATTTCCTTTTTCTAACCATAGTCTCATGTAGGGTGAGCTGGACTGGAGAGCTGGAGATCGTGGAACTAGCGGGGGTGCCGGTGGACATGGCAGACTGAGAGACGGTGGGAGATGGTATTGTTGCCGCCGGTGCCCTAGATGCAGTGTTTCCTACTACGAAACTGGTGATTCCCTGACCCTGACTGCTTTGGCCTGGCAAAGATACCTGCACAGATACAGCAGGTGGTGCGCTAAATGGTGGTCCTACACTGCCGGAAGGGATGTTGCGTTGATGACTAGCTTCATTGGCCGAGGGTGCAACAACCTTAAGGGACGTTTGGTAGTTAGTCCAAGCTTTCAAATGCATGGTGGTTAAATGTCTATGCATGCAACTAGTATTGAGACTTTTCAGATTCTGACCTCTGCTTAAGGAAGTAGAACATTTTTGACAGATGACTTTGCGCTGATCAATTGGATGTTGTTTAAAAAAATGCCAGACTGCACTCTTTCTAGCATCGGATACCTTTTCAGGCATTGCAGACTGAGCTTTAACCGGATGGCCACGCTGTCCTCCACCAGGTTTTGGCTTTGCCACGCGTTTTGGGCAAGATACGGGCCCGGCAGATGGAACCTGTGGCGATGTTGATGCCTGCTGCGGCCCCTCCTCCTCCTCTGCTTCAGAACTGCTGCCGCCTGCACCCTGTTCCCCCAATGGCTGCCAATCGGGGTCAAGAACTGGGTCATCTAATACCTCTTCTTGTACCTCCTGCGCAACTTCGTCTGTGTCACCGTGTCGTTCGGTGGTATAGCGTTCGTGATGGGGCAACATAGTCTCATCAGGGTCTGATTCTTGATCAGCACCCTGCGAGGGCAATGTTGTGGTCTGAGTCAAAGGACCAGCATAGTAGTCTGGCTGTGGCTGTGCGTCAGTGCACTCCATGTCAGATTCAATTTGTAATGGGCATGGACTGTTAACTGCTTCACTTTCTAAGCCAGGGACGGTATGTGTAAAGAGCTCCATGGAGTAACCCGTTGTGTCGCCTGCTGCATTCTTCTCTGTTGTTGTTTTTGCTGAAGAGGACAAGGAAGTGACTTGTCCCTGACCGTGAACATCCACTAACGACGCGCTGCTTTTACTTTTACCAGTTTCACGAGATGAGGCAAAAGAGCTAGAGGCTGAGTCAGCAAGATAAGCCAAAACTTGCTCTTGCTGCTCCGGCTTTAAAAGCGGTTTTCCTAATCCCAGAAAAGGGAGCGTTCGAGGCCTTGTGTAGCCGGACGACGAACCTGGCTCCACAGCTCCAGACTTAGGTGCAATATTTTTTCCCCCACGACCACCTGATGCTCCACCACTACCACTACCCTCATTACCAGCTGACAATGAACGCCCCCGGCCACGACCTCTTCCACTAGACTTCCTCATTGTTTTAAAAACGTAACCAAACTAACGTTATTTGTTGTAGTCACACAACTTACACGGTGAGCTATAACTTCAGTATGATTTAGCTACCCCTTTACAGGTTGGTGAGACCACAGCGAAAATCAGGCCCAATGTTACACACTCTTTTTTTGGTGGCTGCAAATTAGAGAGATGCCCCACACGCAGGACTGTCACTGAAGCACAAATGTTAATATTAATGTCACACTATTATTTTTTTTTTATTTTTATTTTTTTCAGGAACACTTTAGAAACCCCCCCAAAAAAAAAAAAAAGATTTTTGCAGGGAGAATTTAGAAAACAAATGTAACAAACTATATGCTTTCTATGGGCCACTGAGTGAGAGATGACGCACACAGGAATCAGGAGTGGCACACAAGCCCAGAGGCCAATATTTTTCTACCAATGATTGATGGAGTTATTTTCTCTGGTAGATTTTGGAACCCAAATCAAGGAAAAAAAATGTAGGCTTTCTATGGACCACAATTGGAGAGAGAGAGAGAGAGAGAGAGAGATGGCACACCCAGGAGTCAAGACTGGCACACAAGCAGAAAGGCCAATATTAATCTCCCACTGTTTTTTTTTTTTTTTTTTTTTTTTTCAGGGAGACTTTAGAAAAAAAAATAATAAAAAAAATATGATTTTATCAGGAAGAATTTAGAAACCAAATAAAATAAAATGATTTTTTCAGGGAGAATTTATAAAACAAATAAAAACAAAAATAGGCGTTCTATGGCCCACTGACTGAGAGATGACGCACACAGGAGTCAGGAGTGGCACACAAACCCAGAGGCCAATATTTTTCTACCAATGATTGATGTAGTTATTTTCTCTGGTAGATTTTAGAACCCAAATCAAGGAAAAAAAATATAGGCTTTCTATGGACCACAATTGGAGAGAGAGAGAGAGAGAGAGAGAGAGAGAGATGGCACACCCAGGAGTCAAGACTGGCACACAAGCAGAAAGGCCAATATTAATCTCCCACTGTTTTTTTTGGTTGTTTTTTTTTTTTTTTTTTCAGGGAGACTTTAGAAAAAAAAATAATAAAAAAAATGTGATTTTATCAGGAAGAATTTAGAAACCAAATAAAATAAAATGATTTTTTCAGGGAGAATTTAGAAAACAAATAAAACCAAAAATAGGCGTTCTATGGCCCACTGACTGAGAGATGACGCACCCAGGAGTCAAGACTGGCACACAAGCAGAAAGGCCAATATTAATCTCCCACTGTGTTTTTTTTTTTTTTTCAGGGAGACTTTAGAAAAAAAAATAATAAAAAAAATGTGATTTTATCAGGAAGAATTTAGAAACCAAATAAAATAAAATGATTTTTTCAGGGAGAATTTAGAAAACAAATAAAACCAAAAATAGGCGTTCTATGGCCCACTGACTGAGAGATGACGCACCCAGGAGTCAAGACTGGCACACAAGCAGAAAGGCCAATATTAATCTCCCACTGTTTTTTTTTTTTTTTTCAGGGAGACTTTAGAAAAAAAAATAATAAAAAAAATGTGATTTTATCAGGAAGAATTTAGAAACCAAATAAAATAAAATGATTTTTTCAGGGAGAATTTAGAAAACAAATAAAACCAAAAATAGGCGTTCTATGGCCCACTGACTGAGAGATGACGCACCCAGGAGTCAAGACTGGCACACAAGCAGAAAGGCCAATATTAATCTCCCACTGTGTTTTTTTTTTTTTTTCAGGGAGACTTTAGAAAAAAAAATAATAAAAAAAATGTGATTTTATCAGGAAGAATTTAGAAACCAAATAAAATAAAATGATTTTTTCAGGGAGAATTTAGAAAACAAATAAAACCAAAAATAGGCGTTCTATGGCCCACTGACTGAGAGATGACGCACCCAGGAGTCAAGACTGGCACACAAGCAGAAAGGCCAATATTAATCTCCCACTGTTTTTTTTTTTTTTTTTCAGGGAGACTTTAGAAAAAAAAATAATA
This sequence comes from Ranitomeya imitator, assembly GCF_032444005.1. Taxonomy (NCBI): domain Eukaryota; kingdom Metazoa; phylum Chordata; class Amphibia; order Anura; family Dendrobatidae; genus Ranitomeya; species Ranitomeya imitator. The sequence goes on from NC_091286.1 coordinate 283,731,734, forward strand.
AAAAAAATGTGATTTTATCAGGAAGAATTTAGAAACCAAATAAAATAAAATGATTTTTTCAGGGAGAATTTAGAAAACAAATAAAACCAAAAATAGGCGTTCTATGGCCCACTGACTGAGAGATGACGCACCCAGGAGTCAAGACTGGCACACAAGCAGAAAGGCCAATATTAATCTCCCACTGTTTTTTTTTTTTTTTTTCAGGGAGACTTTAGAAAAAAAAATAATAAAAAAAATATGATTTTATCAGGAAGAATTTAGAAACCAAATAAAATAAAATGATTTTTTCAGGGAGAATTTATAAAACAAATAAAAACAAAAATAGGCGTTCTATGGCCCACTGACTGAGAGATGACGCACACAGGAGTCAGGAGTGGCACACAAACCCAGAGGCCAATATTTTTCTACCAATGATTGATGTAGTTATTTTCTCTGGTAGATTTTAGAACCCAAATCAAGGAAAAAAAATATAGGCTTTCTATGGACCACAATTGGAGAGAGAGAGAGAGAGAGAGAGAGAGAGAGAGAGATGGCACACCCAGGAGTCAAGACTGGCACACAAGCAGAAAGGCCAATATTAATCTCCCACTGTTTTTTTTTTTTTTTTTCAGGGAGACTTTAGAAAAAAAAATAATAAAAAAAAAAAGATTTTATCAGGAAGAATTTTGAAACCAAATAAAATAAAATGATTTTTTCAGGGAGAATTTATAAAACAAATAAAACCAAAAATAGGCGTTCTATGGCCCACTGACTGAGAGAGAGAGAGAGAGAGATGGAACGCTTAGTACTGGCACACAAGCCCAAAGGGCAATATTAATCTCCCTTTTTTTTTCCAGGGAGAATTTCTAAAACCCAAAAAAAAAATAAAATAGGCTTTCTATGGCCCACTATTTGTGAGAGAGATGGGACGCTCAGGACTGGCACAGATGGCACGCTCAGGACTGGCACAGAAGCCCAGAGGCCAATATTAATCTCCCTTTTTTTCTGGGAGAATTTATAAAACCAAAAAAATATTTAAATAGGCTTTCTATGGCCCACTATTTGTGAGAGAGATGGCACGCTCAGGACTGGCACAGATGGCACGCTCACAACTGGCACACAAGCCCAGAGGCCAATATTAATCTCCCTTTTTTCAGGGAAAATTTATAAAACAAAAAAAAAAAATAAATAGGCTTTCTATGGCCCACTATTTGTGAGAGAGATGGCACGCTCAGGGCTGGCACAGATGGCACGCTCAGGACTGGCACACAAGCCCAGAGGCCAATATTAATCTCCCTTTTTTTCAGGGAGAAATTATAAAACCCCCAAAAAAAATAAAATAGGCTTTCTATGGCCCACTATTTGTGAGAGAGATGGGACGCTCAGGACTGGCACAGATGGCACGCTCAGGACTGGCACAGAAGCCCAGAGGCCAATATTAATCTCCCTTTTTTTCTGGGAGAATTTATAAAACCAAAAAAAAATTTAAATAGGCTTTCTATGGCCCACTATTTGTGAGAGAGATGGCACGCTCAGGACTGGCACAGATGGCACGCTCACAACTGGCACACAAGCCCAGAGGCCAATATTAATCTCCCTTTTTTCAGGGAAAATTTATAAAACAAAAAAAAAAATTAAATAGGCTTTCTATGGCCCACTATTTGTGAGAGAGATGGCACGCTCAGGGCTGGCACAGATGGCACGCTCAGGACTGGCACACAAGCCCAGAGGCCAATATTAATCTCCCTTTTTTTCAGGGAGAATTTATAAAACCAAAAAAAAAAATAAATAGGCTTTCTATGGCCCACTATTTGTGAGAGAGATGGCACGCTCAGGGCTGGCACAGATGGCACGCTCAGGACTGGCACACAAGCCCAGAGGCCAATATTAATCTCCCTTTTTTTCAGGGAGAATTTATAAAACCCCAAAAAAAATAAAATAGGCTTTCTATGGCCCACTATTTGTGAGAGAGATGGCACACTCAGGACTGGCACACAAGCCCAAAGGCCAATATTAATCTCCCACTGTATTTTTATCAGGGAGAATTTATACACCCCACAAAAAAAAATACAGAAAAATGAAAAGGCTTTCTATGGCCCACTATGTGAGAGAGATGGCACACACAGGGATGGCACTCTAGCAGAAATGCCAAATTGCCAATCTTAATCTCCCACCAAAAAAAAAAAAAAAAAAAAAACAGGGAATGTCCTACAATTACTATCTCCCTGCCTGCAGTAATCTCAGCCAGGTATGGCAGGCAGCTACTATCTCCCTGCCTGCAGTAATCTCAGCCAGGTATGGCAGGCAGCAATAAGGAGTGGACTGATGCACAAATGAAATAAAAAGTGTGGACAAACAAAAAAGATAGCTGTGCAGAAAGGAAGGAACAAGAGGATTTGTGCTTTGAAAAAAGCAGTTGGTTTGCACAGCGGCGTACACACAGCAATGCAGCTATCAGGGAGCCTTCTAGGGCAGCCCAATGAGCTACAGCGCTGAGGGGAAAAAAAAAAAAAAAAAAACTTCCACTGTCCCTGCACACCGAGGGTGGTGTTGGACAGTGCAAATCGCTGCAGCACAAGCGGTTTTGTGGTTAATGGACCCTGCCTAACGCTATCCCTGCTTCTGACAAAGCGGCAGCAACCTCTCCCTAAGCTCAGATCAGCAGCAGTAAGATGGCGGTCGGCGGGAACGCCTCTTTATAGCCCCTGTGACGTCGCAGACAGCAAGCCAATCACTGCAATGCCCTTCTCTAAGATGGTGGGGACCAGGACCTATGTCATCACGCTGCCCACACTCTGCGTTTACCTTCATTGGCTGAGAAATGGCGCTTTTCGCGTCATTGAAACGCGACTTTGGCGCGAAAGTCGCGTACCGCATGGCCGACCCCGCACAGGGGTCGGATCGGGTTTCATGAAACCCCGACTTAGCCAAAAGTCGGCGACTTTTGAAAATGTTCGACCCGTTTCGCTCAACCCTAGTTATGTGTGAAGGTACCTTTACAGTCTATAGGAACTTTAGAGGAAAACGCAATCAAGCAGAAAGTCTATGAAGCACAGTTGTACTTGAGGATACTTGACACGAGTTAGTCCTTGCTTAGTCCAAACACTGATAGATATGCTTATAAGGCAGTTCAAGGAATGTCTTATCTCAACCAGGAAGGCCTGGGTGATAATCTCAGGTTTAAGCAGAGCAGCAACAGCTTTCATGTCCAGCAAATGCAGATGGAAACAAACGCAAGCAGCCAGATGAAGGAGGATCACTGGAAACCGATGTATGCAGCAGAAACTCAGAGCTGAGTAGCAGGATCTCCACACAGGTTCACAGGAGCAGGAGCAGGTGCAAAGCCAGGGAGCCACCAGGGTAAGAAGCTGGATGCAAGGCAGAATACTCTGGCACAGACTAAAGGCTGGGGTGGAGTTGTATAGCAGGAAGACATAGTGCACATGAGACCAAAGACGCCATATTGGAAAAGTGCAGTAATGCACAAAAGGTAATCAAAAAATGTTCAGAGTCCTGACATTACTCCCTCCTTAGAAGTGACCTCAGGATGATCCTGGACCTGGTTTCTCAGGGAATCTCTGATGAAAATGAGAGATCTTCTGTTGGGCATTGATGTTTTCCACAGGTTCCCAAGAGTCTTCCTCAGGGGGATATCCCTGCCATCTTATCAGATATTGGAGCCAATTCCTGCGAATCCTGGATTCAATATTTTCCTCCACCACAAATTGTTCTTGCCCATCAATCACCACAGGCTGCAGAGGTGGCACAACATGTCCCTGGAAGGTATTAGGAGATACAGGCTTTAGTAAAGATACATGAAAAACTGGGTGTACCTTCATAGTCCTAGGCAGCTTCAGACGGCAGGCCACAGAGCTCACAATACCGCTGATCTTTAAAGGGCCAATGAATTTCTGTCCAAGTTTTTATGAAGGAACGTTTAACTTCTGATTCTTAGTTGATAACCACACGGAATCTCCTACCTTGAACATGGGTGCAGGTTTACGGAATCTATCAGCCGATCTCTTATAACGTTCTTGAGCCGTGGTCAGAAATTCCTTCAGAACCTCCAGATTTTGCCTCATCGCTGTCAGCCTTTCCTCACCTGCTGGAACCAGAGAATTAATTGGAGACCTAGGTAAGATGCACGGATGATAACCCAAATTGGCAAAGAAAGGAGTGAACTTAGTGGAGGTGCTCTGAGAATTGTTATATAAAAATTCAGCTAACGGCAGTAACTCCAACCAATCATCCTGGAGATGGCTGAGATAGCATCTTAAATATTGTTCCAACGTCTGGTTGGTACACTCAGTCTGACCATTTTTCTGGGGATGGTAAGTGGAAGAGAGACAGACATTAATATTGAGTGCAGAGCAAAACCCCTTCCAGAATCTTGAAGCGAACTGTACTCCACGGTCAGAGATAATCTCATCCGGGAGGCCAGGCAGCCAGAAGATATTCTGAATAACCAAGTTCACTGTATCCTTAGCTGAGGTGAGGCCGGTGCATGGAACCAAATGAGCAACTTTAGTCAGGTGATCAACTACCACCATGATCGTATTCATGTCCCCCGAAGCAGGCAGCTCCACAATAAAGTCCAATGATATAGACCCCCAAGGGCGGGACAGACAGGTAATGGTTGCAGAAGACCCGTAGGTGCCACATGAGGAGTCTTGTAACGAGCACATACCTTGCAATAGTCCTTAGTAGGGTTGAGTGAAAGTGATTGGACAAATTCAAAAATCGCCGACTTTCGGCAAAGTCGGGTTTCATGAAACCCGACCCGATCCTAGTGTGGGATCGGCCATGAGGTCGGCGATCTGCGCACAAAAGTCGCGTTTCTTATGACGCTTTCAGCACCATTTTTCAGCCAATGAAGGAGAACGCTGAGTGTGGGCATTGTGATGACATAGGTCTTGGTCCCCACCATCTTAGAGAAGGGCATGACAGTGATTGGCTTGCTTTCTGCGGCGACACGGGGGCTATAAAGGGGCGTGCACGCCGGCCGCCATCTTACTTCTGCCGATCTTAGCATAGGGAGAGGTTGCTGCAGCTTCATCAGAAGAAGGGATATAGTTAGGGAGGGAAGATTAACCCCAAAACTGCTTGTGCTGTAGCAATTTCCACTGCCCAACACCACCATTTTTTTGCAAGGACAGTGGAGGCTATATTTTTGTGCATCATCTCTGTAGCTTATTAGGCTGCCTTATAAGGCTCCCTGATAGCTGCATTGCTGGTTGCACGCTGCTGTGCAAACCAACTGCTTGGTCTGGGGGAAATTGTGTGTAAATGGGTTAGTAACTGGCTTAGTGATAGAAAGCAGAGGGTGGTTATAAATGGTATAGTCTCTAACTGGGTCGCTGTGACCAGTGGGGTACCGCAGGGGTCAGTATTGGGACCTGTTCTCTTCAACATATTCATTAATGATCTGGTAGAAGGTTTACACAGTAAAATATCGATATTTGCAGATGATACAAAACTATGTAAAGCAGTTAATACAAGAGAAGATAGTATTCTGCTACAGATGGATCTGGATAAGTTGGAAACTTGGGCTGAAAGGTGGCAGATGAGGTTTAACAATGATAAATGTAAGGTTATACACATAGGAAGAAGGAATCAATATAACCATTACACACTGAACGGGAAACCACTGGGTAAATCTGACAGGGAGAAGGACTTGGGGATCCTAGTTAATGATAAACTTACCTGGAGCAGCCAGTGCCAGGCAGCAGCTGCCAAGGCAAACAGGATCATGGGGTGCATTAAAAGAGGTCTGGATACACATGATGAGAGCATTATACTGCCTCTGTACAAATCCCTAGTTAGACCGCACATGGAGTACTGTGTCCAGTTTTGGGCACCGGTGCTCAGGAAGGATATAATGGAACTAGAGAGAGTACAAAGGAGGGCAACAAAATTAATAAAGGGGATGGGAGAACTACAATACCCAGATAGATTAGCGAAATTAGGATTATTTAGTCTAGAAAAAAGACGACTGAGGGGCGATCTAATAACCATGTATAAGTATATAAGGGGACAATACAAATATCTCGCTGAGGATCTGTTTATACCAAGGAAGGTGACGGGCACAAGGGGGCATTCTTTGCGTCTGGAGGAGAGAAGGTTTTTCCACCAACATAGAAGAGGATTCTTTACTGTTAGGGCAGTGAGAATCTGGAATTGCTTGCCTGAGGAGGTGGTGATGGTGAACTCAGTCGAGGGGTTCAAGAGAGGCCTGGATGTCTTCCTGGAGCAGAACAATATTGTATCATACAATTAGGTTCTGTAGAAGGACGTAGATCTGGGGATTTATTATGATGGAATATAGGCTGAACTGGATGGACAAATGTCTTTTTTCGGCCTTACTAACTATGTTACTATGTTACTATGTTACTATGCTTTTTTAACCCCTTCATGACCCAGCCTATTTTGACCTTAAAGACCTTGAGGTAATAACTCAGGAACGCTTCAATGGATCCTAGCGGTTCTGTTTTTTCGTGACATATTGGGCTTCGTGTTAGTGGTAAATTTAGGTCAATAAATTCTGTGTTTATTTGTGATAAAAACGGAAATTTGGCGAAAATTTTGAAAATTTCGCAATTTTCACATTTTGAATTTTTATTCTGTTAAACCAGAGAGTTATGTGACACAAAATAGTTAATAAATAACATTTCCCACATGTCTACTTTACATCAGCACAATTTTGGAAACAAAATTTTTTTTTGCTAGGAAGTTATAAGGGTTAAAATTTGACCAGCGATTTCTCATTTTTACAACGAAATTTACAAAACCATTTTTTTGAGGGACCACCTCACATTTGAAGTCAGTTTGAGGGGTCTATATGGCTGAAAATACCCAAAAGTGACACCATTCTAAAAACTGCACCCCTCAAGGTGCACAAAACCACATTTAAGAAGTTTATTAACTCTTCAGGTGCTTCACAGCAGCAGAAGCAACATGGAAGGAAAAAATGAACATTTAACTTTTTAGTCACAAAAATGATTTTTCAGCAACAATTTTTTATTTTCCCAATGGTAAAAGGAGAAACTGAACAACGAAAGTTGTTTTCCAATTTGTCCTGAGTACACAGATACCTCATATGTGGGGGTAAACCACTGTTTGGGCGCACGGCAGGGCTTGGAAGGGAAGGAGCGCCATTTGACTTTTTGAATGAAAAATTGGCTGCACTCTTTAGCGGACACCATGTCACGTTTGGAGAGACCCTGTGTGCCTAAACATTGGAGCTCCCCCACAAGTGACCCCATTTTGGAAACTAGACGCCCCAAGGAACTTATCTAGATGCATAGTGAGCCCTTTAAACCCCCAGGTGCTTCACAAATTGATCCGTAAAAATGAAAAAGTACTTTTTTTTCACAAAAAAATTATTTTAGCCTCAATTTTTTCATTTTCACATGGACAACAGGATAAAATGGATCCTAAAATTTGTTGGGCAATTTCTTCTGAGTACAGCGATACCTCACATGTGGGGGTAAACCACTGTTTGGGCACATGGTAAGGCTCGGAAGGGAAGGAGCGCCATTTGACTTTTTGAATGAAAAATTATCTCCATCGTTAGCGGACACCATGTCGCGTTTGGAGAGACCCTGTGTGCCTAAACATTGGAGCTCCCCCACAAATGACCCCATTTTGGAAACTGGACCCCCCAAGGAACTTATCTAGATGCCTAGTGAGCCCTTTAAACCCCCAGGTGCTTCACAAATTGATCCGTAAAAATGAAAAAGTACTTTTTTTTCACAAAAAATTTCTTTTCGCCTCAATTTTTTCATTTTCACATGGGCAATAGGATAAAATGGATCCTAAAATTTGTTGAACAATTTCTCCCAAGTACGCCGATACCTCATATGTGGGGGTAAACCACTGTTTGGGCACACGGCAGGGCTCGGAAGGGAAGGCGCGCCTTTTGACTTTTTGAATGGAAAATTAGCTCCAAATGTTAGCGGACACCATGTCGCGTTTGGAGAGCCCCTGTGTGCCTAAACATTGGAGCTCCCCCACAAGTGACCCCATTTTGGAAACTAGACCCCCCAAGGAACTTATCTAGATGCATACTGAGCACTTTAAACCCCCAGGTGCTTCACAGAAGTTTATAATGCAGAGCCATGAAAATCAAAAATAATTTTTCTTTTCTCAAAAATGATTTTTTAGCCTGGAATTTCCTATTTTGCCAATGGTAATAGGAGAAATAGGACCACAAATGTTGTTGTCCAGTTTGTCCTGAGTACGCAGATACCCCATATGTGGGGGTAAACCACTGTTTGGGCGCACGGCAGGGCTCAGAAGGGAAGGCACGCCATTTGGCTTTTTAAATGGAAAATTAGCTCCAATCATTAGCGGACACCATGTCGCGTTTGGAGAGCCCCTGTGTGCCTAAACATTGGAGATCCCCCACAAATGACCACATTTTGGAAACTAGACCCCCAAACGAACTAATCTAGATGTGTGGTGAGCACTTTGAACCCTCAAGTGCTTCACAGAAGTTTATAACGCAGAGCCATGAAAATAAAATAAAAAAAATTATTTTCTCAAAAATGATTTTTTAGCCCGCAATTTTTTATTTTCCAAGGATAACAGGAGAAATTTGACCCCAAAAGTTGTTGTCCAGTTTCTCCTGAGTACGCTGATACCCCATATGTGGGGGTAAACCACTGTTTAGGCACATGCTGGGGCTCGGAAGTGAAGTAGTGACGTTTTGAAATGCAGACTTTGATGGAATGCTCTGCGGGCGTCACGTTGCGTTTGCAGAGCCCCTGATGTGGCTAAACAGTAGAAACCCCCCACAAGTGACCCCATTTTGGAAACTAGACCCCCCAAGGAACTTATCTAGATGTGAGGTGAGCACTTTGAACCCCCAAGTGCTTCACAGAAGTTTATTACGCAGAGCCGTGAAAATAATAAATACGTTTTCTTTCCTCAAAAATAATATTTTAACCCAGAATTTTTTATTTTCCCAAGGGTTACAGGAGATATTGGACCACAAAAGTTGTTGTCCAGTTTCTCGTGAGTAAGCTGATACCCCATTTGTGGGGGTAAACCACTGTTTGGGCACACGTTGGGGCTCAGAAGGGAAGTAGTGACTTTTGAAATGCAGACTTTGATGGAATGGTCTGCGGGCGCCACGTTGCGTTTGCAGAGCCCCTGGTGTGCCTAAACAGTAGAAACCCCCCACAAGTGACCCCATTTTGGAAACTAGACCCCCAAAGGAACTTATCTAGATATGTGGTGAGCACTTTAAACCCCCAAGTGCTTTACAGAAGTTTATAACGCAGAGCCGTGAAAATAATAAATACGTTTTCTTTCCTCAAAAATAATTTTTAGCCCAGAATTTTTTATTTTCCCAAGGGTTACAGGAGAAATTGGACCCCAAAAGTTGTTGTCCAGTTTCTCCTGAGTACGCTGATACCCCATATGTGGGGGTAAACCACTGTTTGGGCACACGTCGGGGCTCAGAAGGGAAGTAGTGACTTTTGAAATGCAGACTTTGATGGAATGGTCTGCGGGCGTCACGTTGCGTTTGCAGAGCCCCTGGTGTGCCTAAACAGTAGAAACCCCCCACAAGTGACCCCATTTTGGAAACTAGACCCCCCAAGGAACTTATCTAGATATGTGGTGAGCACTTTGAACCCCCAAGTGCTTTACAGACGTTTACAACGCAGAGCCGTGAAAATAAAAAATCATTTTTCTTTCCTCAAAAATGATGTTTTAGCAAGCAATTTTTTATTTTCTCAAGGGTAACAGGAGAAATTGGACCCCAATAATTGTTGCACAGTTTGTCCTGAGTATGCTGGTAACCCATATGTGGGGGTAAACCACTGTTTGGGCGCACGTCGGGGCTCGGAAGTGAGGGAGCACCATTTGACCTTTTGAATACAAGATTGGCTGGAATCTATGGTGGCGCCATGTTGCGTTTGGAGACCCCCTGATGTGCCTAAACAGTGGAAACCCCTCAATTCTAACTCCAACACACCCCTAACCCTTATCCCAACTGTAGCCGTAACCCTAATCACAACCCTAACCCCAACACACCCCTAACCACAACCCTAACCCCAACACACCCCTAACCCTAACCACAACCCTAATTCCAACCCTAACCCTAAGGCTATGTGCCAACGTTGCGGATTCGTATGAGATTTTTCAGCACCATTTTTGAAAAATCCGCGGGTAAAAGGCACTGCGTTTTACCTGCGGATTTACCGCGGATTGCCAGAGTTTTTTGTGCGGATTTCACCTGCGGATTCCTATTGAGGAACGCTGCGGAATCCGCACAAAGAATTGACATGCTGCGGAAAATACAACGCAGCATTTCCGTGTGGTATTTTCCGCACCATGGGCACAGCGGATTTGGTTTTCCATATGTTTACATGGTACTGTAAACCTGATGGAACTCTGCCGCGGATCCGCAGCGGCCAATCCGCTGCGGATCCGCAGCCAAATCCGCACCGTGTGCACATAGCCTAATTCTAAAGGTATGTGCACACGCTGCGGAAAACGCTGCGGATCCGCAGCAGTTTCCCATGAGTTTACAGTTCAATGTAAACCTATGGGAAACAAAAATCGCTGTACACATGCTGCAGAAAAACTGCACGGAAACGCAGCGGTTTACATTCCGCAGCATGTCACTTCTTTCTGCGGATTCCGCAGCGGTTTTTCAACTGCTCCAATAGAAAATCGCAGTTGTAAAACCGCAGTGAAATGCGCAGAAAAACCGCGGTAAATCTGCGATAAATCCACAGCGGTTTAGCACTGCGGATTTATCAAATCCTCTGCGGAAAAATCTGCAGAGGACCAGAATACATGTGCACATTCCTAACCCTAACCCTAACCCTAACCCTACCCATAACCCTACCCCTAACCCTACCCCTAACCCTACCCCTAACCCTACCCCTAACCCTAACCCTAACCCTACCCCTAACCCTAACCCTAGTTCTTACCCCAACATTAGTGAAACAAAAAAAAAATTCTTTTTTTTTTTTTATTGTCCCTACTAGGGTTGAGCGAAACGGGTCGTTCATTTTCAAAAGTCGCCGACTTTTGGCAAAGTCGGGTTTCATGAAACCCGATCCGACCCCTGTGCGGGGTCGGCCATGCGGTACGCGACTTTCGCGCCAAAGTCGCGTTTCAATGACGCGAAAAGCGCCATTTCTCAGCCAATGAAGGTAAACGCAGAGTGTGGGCAGCGTGATGACATAGGTCCTGGTCCCCACCATCTTAGAGAAGGGCATTGCAGTGATTGGCTTGCTGTCCGCGGCGTCACAGGGGCTATAAAGGGGCGTTCCCGCCGACCACCATGTTACTGCTGCTGATCTGAGCTTAGGGAGAGGTTGCTGCCGCTTCGTCAGAAGCAGGGATAGCGTTAGGCAGGGTCCATTAACCACCAAACCGCTTGTGCTGTAGCGATTTCCACTGCCCAACACCACCTTCGGTGTGCAGGGATAGTGGAAGCTACTTTTTTTTTTTTTTCCTCAGCGCTGTAGCTCATTGGGCTGCCCTAGAAGGCTCCCTGATAGCTGCATTGCTGTGTGTACGCCGCTGTGCAAACCAACTGCTTTTTTCAAAGCACAAATCCTCTTGTTCCTTCCTTTCTGCACAGCTATCTTGTTTGTTTGTCCACACTTTTTATTTAATTTGTGCATCAGTCCACTCCTTATTGCTGCCTGCCATACCTGGCTGAGATTACTGCAGGGAGATAGTAATTGAAGGACAGTTCCTTTTTTTTTTTTTTTGTGGGAGATTAAGATTGGCATTTCTGCTAGAGTGCCATCCCTGTCTGTGTCATCTCTCACTCAGTGGGCCATAGAAAGCCTATTTATTTTTTTGCTTGATTTGGGTTCTAAAATCTACCTGAAAAAATCACTACATCAATCAGTGGGAGAAAAATATTGGCCTCAGGGCTTGTGTGCCACTCCTTACTCCTGTGTGTGCCATCTCTCACTTAGTGGGCCATAGAAAGCCTATTTATTTTTTTGCTTGATTTGGGTTCCAAAATCTACCTGAAAAAATCACAACATCAATCAGTGGGAGAAAAATATTGGCCTCAGGGCTTGTGTGCCACTCCTGACTCCTGTGTGTGCCATCTCTCACTCAGTGGGCCATATAAAGCCTATTAATTTTTTTGCTTGATTTGGGTTCTAAATTCTACCTGAAAAAATCAATAAATCAATCAGTGGGAGATTAATATTGGCCTTTGGGCTTGTGTGCCAGTCCTAAGCGTGCCATCTCTCTCTCTCTCAGATAGTGGGCCATAGAAAGCCTATTTATTATTTTTTTTATTGGGTTTATAAATTTTCCCTGGGAAAAAAAAAAAAAGTGGGAGATTAATATTGGCCTCTGGGCTTGTGTGCCAGTCCTGAGCGTGCCATCTCTCTCACAAATAGTGGGCCATAGAAAGCCTATTTATTTTTTGGGTTGATTTGGGTTCTAAATTCTACCTGAAAAAATCAATAAATCAATCAGTGGGAGATTAGTATTGGCCTTTGGGCTTGTGTGCCAGTCCTAAGCGTGCCATCTCTCTCTCTCAGATAGTGGGCCATAGAAAGCCTATTTATTATTTTTTTTATTGGGTTTATAAATTTTCCCTGGGAAAAAAAAAAAAAAGTGGGAGATTAATATTGGCCTCTGGGCTTGTGTGCCAGTCCTGAGCGTGCCATCTCTCTCACAAATAGTGGGCCATAGAAAGCCTATTTATTTTTTGGGTTGATTTGGGTTCTAAATTCTACCTGAAAAAATCAATAAATCAATCAGTGGGAGATAAATATTGGCCTCTGGGCTTGTGTGCCACTCCTGACTCCTGTGTGCGTCATCTCTCACTCAGTGGGCCCTAGAAAGCCTATTTTTTTTGTTTTATTTGTTTTCTAAATTCTCCCTGAAAAAATCATTTTATTTTATTTGGTTTCTAAATTATTCCTGAAAAAATCATTTTTTTTGTATTTTTTTTTCTAAAGTCTCCCTGAAACAACAAAAAAAAAAGATCAAATCAGTGGGAGATTAATATTGCCCTTTCTGCTTGTGTGCCAGTCTTGACTCCTGGGTGTGCCATCTCTCTCTCTCTCTCCAATTGTGGGCCATAGAAAGCCTATTAATTTTTTTGCTTGATTTGGGTTCCAAAATCTACCTGAAAAAATCACTAAATCAATCAGTGGGAGATAAATATTGGCCTCTGGGCTTGTGTGCCACTCCTGACTCCTGTGTGCGTCCTCTCTCACTCAGTGGGCCCTACAAAGCCTATTTTTTTTTTTTTTCTAAATTCTCCCTGAAACAATCATTTTATTTTATTTTGTTTCTAAATTCTTCCTGAAAGATTCATTTTTTTGTATTTTTTTTTCTAAAGTCTCCCTGAAAAAAAAAAAAAAATCAAATCAGTGGGAGATTAATATTGCCCTTTCTGCTTGTGTGCCAGTCTTGACTCCTGGGTGTGCCATCTCTCTCTCTCTCTCCAATTGTGGGCCATAGAAAGCCTATTTATTTTTTTGCTTAATTTGGGTTCCAAAATCTACCTGAAAAAATCACTAAATCAATCAGTGGGAGATAAATATTGGCCTCTGGGCTTGTGTGCCACTCCTGACTCCTGTGTGCGTCATCTCTCACTCAGTGGGCCCTAGAAAGCCTATTTTTTGTATTATTTGTTTTCTAAATTCTCCCTGAAAAAATCATTTTATTTTATTTGGTTTCTAAATTATTCCTGAAAAAATCATTTTTTTTGTATTTTTTTTTTCTAAAGTCTCCCTGAAACAAAAAAAAAAATCAAATCAGTGGGAGACTAATATTGCCCTTTCTGCTTGTGTGCCAGTCTTGACCCCTGGGTGTGCCATCTCTCTCTCTTTCTCCAATTGTGGGCCATAGAAAGCCTATTTATTTTTTTGCTTGATTTGGGTTCCAAAATCTACCTGAAAAAATCACTAAATCAATCAGTGGGAGATAAATATTGGCCTCTGGGCTTGTGTGCCACTCCTGACTCCTGTGTGCGTCATCTCTCACTCAGTGGGCCCTAGAAAGCCTATTTTTTGTTTTATTTGTTTTCTAAATTCTCCCTGAAAAAATCATTTTATTTTATTTGGTTTCTAAATTATTCCTGAAAAAATCATTTTTTTTGTATTTTTTTTTCTATAGTCTCCATGAAAAAAAAAAAAAAAAAATCAAATCAGTGGGAGATTAATATTGCCCTTTCTGCTTGTGTGCCAGTCTTGACTCCTGGGTGTGCCATCTCTCTCTCTCCAATTGTGGGCCATAGAATGCCTATTAATTTTTTTGCTTGATTTGGGTTCCAAAATCTACCTGAAAAAAATCACTAAATCAATCAGTGGGAGATCAATATTGGCCTCTGGGCTTGTGTGCCACTCCTGACTCCTGTGTGCGTCCTCTCTCACTCAGTGGGCCCTACAAAGCCTATTTTTTTTATTTGTTTTCTAAATTCTCCCTGAAACAATCATTTTATTTTATTTGGTTTCTAAATTCTTCCTGAAAAATTCATTTTTTTTGTATTTTTTTTTTCTAAAGTCTCCCTGAAAAAAAAAAAAAATCAAATCAGTGGGAGATTAATATTGCCCTTTCTGCTTGTGTGCCAGTCTTGACTCCTGGGTGTGCCATCTCTCTCTCTCTCTCCAATTGTGGGCCATAGAAAGCCTATTTATTTTTTTGCTTGATTTGGGTTCCAAAATCTACCTGAAAAAATCACTAAATCAATCAGTGGGAGATAAATATTGGCCTCTGGGCTTGTGTGCCACTCCTGACTCCTTTGTGCGTCCTCTCTCACTCAGTGGGCCATAGAAAGTCTTTTTTTTTTTTATTTGTTTTCTAAATTCTCCCTGAAACAATCATTTCATTTTATTTGGTTTATAAATTCTTCCTTAAAAAATCATTTTTTTTAATTATTTTTTTTTCTAAAGTCTCCCTGTTAAAAAACAAAAAACAAATCAGTGGGAGATTAATATTTACATTTGCGCTTCAGTGACAGTCCTGCGTGTGTGGTATCTCTCTCATTTGTTGCCACCAACAACAGAGTGTGTAACATTGTGCCTGATTTTCGTTGTGGTCTCACCCACCTGTAAAGGGGTAGCTAAATCATACTGAAGTTATAGCTCACCGTGTAAGTTGTGTGACAGCAACAAATACCGTTAGTTTGGTAACGTTTTTAAAAAAATGAGGAAGTCTAGTGGAAGAGGTCGTGGCCGGGGGCGTTCATTGTCAGCTGGTAATGAGGGTAGTGGTAGTGGTGGAGCATCAGGTGGTCGTGGGAAAAAAAATATTGCACCTAAGTCTGGAGCTGTGGAGCCAGGTTCGTCGTCTGGCTACACAAGGCATCGAACGCTTCCTTTTCTGGGAGTAGGAAAACCGCTTTTAAAGCCGGAGCAGCAAGAGAAAGTTTTGGCTTATCTTGCTGACTCAGCCTCTAGCTCTTTTGCCTCCTCTCGTGAAACTGGTAAAAGTAATAGCAGCGCGTCGTTAGTGGATGTTCACGGTCAGGGACAAGTCGCTTCCTTGTCCTCTTCAGCAAAAACAACAACAGAGAAGAATGCAGCAGGCGACACAACGGGTTACTCCATGGAGCTCTTTACACATACCGTCCCTGGCTTAGAAAGTGAAGCAGTTAACAGTCCATGCCCATTACAAGTTGAATTTGACATGGAGTGCACTGATGCACAGCCACAGCCAGACTACTATGCTGGTCCTTTGACTCAGACCACAACATTGCCCTCGCAGGGTGCTGATCAAGAATCAGACCCTGATGAGACTATGTTGCCCCATCACGAACGCTATACCACCGACCGACACGGTGACACAGACGAAGTTGCACACGAGCTACAAGAAGAGGTAATAGATGACCCAGTTCTTGACCCCGATTGGCAGCCATTGGGGGAACAGGGTGCAGGCGGCAGCAGTTCTGAAGCGGAGGAGGAGGGGCCGCAGCAGGCATCAACATCGCAACAGGTTCCATCTGCCGGGCCAGTATCTTGCCCAAAACGCGTGGCAAAGTCAAAACCTGTTGGAGGACAGCGTGGCCATCCGGTTAAAGCTCAGTCTGCAATGCCTGAAAAGGTATCCGATGCTAGAAAGAGTGCAGTCTGGCATTTTTTTAAACAACATCCAATTGATCAGCGCAAAGTCATCTGTCAAAAATGTTCAACTACCTTAAGCAGAGGGCAGAATCTGAAAAGTCTCAATACAAGTTGCATGCATAGACATTTAACCACCATGCATTTGCAAGCTTGGACTAACTACCAAACGTCCCTTAAGGTTGTAGCACCCTCGGCCAATGAAGCTAGTCATCAACGCAACATCCCTTCCGGCAGTGTAGGGCCACCATTTTCTGCACCACCTGCAGTATCTGTGCAGGTTTCTTTGCCAGGCCAAAGCAGTCAGGGTCAGGGAATCACCAGTTTCGTAGTAGGAAACACTGCATCTAGGGCACCGGCGGCAACAATACCATCTCCCACCGTCTCTCAGTCTGCCATGTCCACCGGCACCCCCGCTAGTTCCACGATCTCCAGCTCTCCAGTCCAGCTCACCCTACATGAGACTATGGTTAGAAAAAGGAAGTACTTAGCCTCGCATCCGCGTACACAGGGTTTGAACGCCCACATAGCTAGACTAATCTCGTTAGAGATGATGCCCTACCGGTTAGTTGAAAGCGAAGCTTTCAAAGCCCTGATGGACTACGCTGTACCACGCTACGAGCTACCCAGTCAACACTTTTTTTCCAGAAAAGCCATCCCAGCCCTCCACCAGCATGTTAAAGAGCGCATCGTCCATGCACTCAGGCAATGTGTGAGCACAAAGGTGCACCTGACAACAGATGCATGGACCAGTAGGCATGGCCAGGGACGTTACGTGTCCATCACGGCACACTGGGTAAATGTGGTGGATGCAGGATCCACAGGGGACAGCAAGTTTGGGACAGTTCTGCCTAGCCCACGGTCTAGGAAACAGTTGGCTGTAGCCGTTCGCACCCCCTCCTCCTCCTCCTCGTCCTCCTGCAGAAGCGAGACCTCGTCCACAGACCGCAGTCGCACAACCACTCCATCCGCAGCTGCCACTGTTGCACACCAGGTCTCCCATTATGGGGCAGCTACTGGCAAACGTCAGCAGGCTATATTGGCTATGAAGTGTTTGGGCGACAACAGACACACCGCTGAAGTTCTGTCCGAGTTCTTGCAGAAAGAAACGCAGTCGTGGCTGGGCACTGTAGATCTTGAGGCAGGCAAGGTAGTGAGTGATAACGGAAGGAATTTCATGGCTGCCATCTCCCTTTCCCAACTGAAACACATTCCTTGCCTGGCTCACACCTTAAACCTGGTGGTGCAGTGCTTCCTGAAAAGTTATCCGGGGTTATCCGACCTGCTCCTCAAAGTGCGTGGACTTTGCTCACATATCCGCCGTTCGCCCGTACACTCCAGCCGTATGCAGACCTATCAGCGTTCTTTGAACCTTCCCCAGCATCGCCTAATCATAGACGTTGCAACAAGGTGGAACTCAACACTGCACATGCTTCAGAGACTGTGTGAATAGAGGCGGGCTGTTATGTTTTTGTGGGAGGATACACATACACGGGCAGGCAGTAGGATGGCAGACATGGAGTTGTCAGGTGTGCAGTGGTCGAAGATTCAAGACATGTGTCAAGTCCTTCAGTGTTTTGAGGAATGCACACGGCTGGTTAGTGCAGACAACGCCATAATAAGCATGAGCATCCCCCTAATGCGTCTGCTGATGCAAAGTTTGACGCACATAAAGGATCAGGCGTCTGCAGCTGAGGAAGAGGAAAGCCTTGATGACAGTCAGCCATTGTCTGGCCAGGGCAGTGTACAGGACGAGGTAGCGGGCGAACAGGAGGAGGAGGACGAGGAGGATGATGGGGATGATTATATTTTTAATGAGGAAGCTTTTCCGGGGCCAGTGGAAATTGTTGGCGCGGCAAGGCCGAGTTCTGGTTTTTGGAGGGACACAAGTGACGTGGATTTGCCTGAAACTGCCCCTCAACCAAGCACAACCACAGATTTGAGAACTGGAACTTTGGGCCACATGGCGGATTATGCCTTACGTATCCTCAAAAGGGACACACGCATAACAAAAATGATGAACGATGACGATTACTGGTTGGCCTGCCTCCTTGATCCTCGCTATAAAGGCAAATTGCAAAATATAATGCCACATGAGAACTTGGAACTAATATTAGCAACCAAACAATCAACTCTTATTGACCGTTTGCTTCTGGCATTCCCTGCACACAGCGCCCGTGATCGTTCTAACACGAGCTGCAGGGGCCAGCAGACCAAAGGTGTTAGAGGGGCAGAAATCAGAAGTGGCGTTGGCCAGAGGGGTTTTCTGACCAGGTTGTGGAGTGATTTTGCTATGACCGCAGACAGGACAGGTACTGCAGCATCAATTCAAAGTGACAGGAGACTACATTTGTCCAGTATGGTTACTAACTATTTTTCATCCCTTATCGACGTTCTCCCTCAACCGTCATTCCCATTTGATTACTGGGCATCAAAATTAGACACCTGGCCAGAATTGGCAGAATATGGATTGCAGGAGCTTGCTTGCCCGGCAGCTAGTGTCCTATCAGAAAGAGTATTCAGTGCTGCAGGTTCAATACTAACAGAAAAAAGGACTCGTCTGGCTACCCAAAATGTAGATGATCTAACCTTCATTAAAATGAACCACAACTGGATTTCGAAATCTTTTGCCCCACCTTGCCCGGCTGACACCTAGCTTTCCTATGTAAAGGTCTTGCCTGTGGACTATTCTGAACGACTTTTCCAATCTCGTAATTTGCAGCACCTGATTGTCCAGCATCCGACATGTTAACACCTCCCTAAATGGCCAAAGTCCCCACACGGGGCCGTGGTATCGCCACTTGGCGCCAGCACCCGTGAGAGTACTGTTTGTCTGAAGAGGTGGGTGTGCCCGCTTTTGGTCGACGGCACTGCCACTAGGTCCCTCATAGTACAATAAAGTGTCTGGCGGTGGTGGTGCGCACCCAACGTCAGACACACCGTTGTAACATGAGGGGCCCTGGGCCTGTACCGCCGGCCACAAGACAGTCCCCCCCCCAGGTCAAACAGTGCTCTACCACTTGCAAAATTTTCTCTCACAGCTCCACCAATGTTTAGTCTATGCGCTGACATCCTTCAATGCCTGGCACTGTCAATACCATTGTATTGACATTTTTCTTATGTTAGGCCTTCGAAGCCTGTCTGCGGTCACTCCTTCCACTAGGCCTCCACTGACCTGTCTACTGCTGCCCGTGTTCCCCTGGAACCAATTTTAAATTGCCTACAGCCAGCCCAATTTATTATGTTAGGGCTTCGAAGCCTGTCTGCGGTCCCTCCTTCCACTAGGCCTCCACTGACCTGTCTACTGCCGCCCGTGTTCCCCTGGAACCAATTTTAAATTGCCTACAGCCAGCCCAATTTATTATGTTAGGGCTTCGAAGCCTGTCTGCGGGCCGCTCTTTCCACTACTACTACACTGACCTGGCTACTGCCGCCCGTGTTCCCCTGGAACCAATTTTAAATTGCCTACAGCCAGCCCAATTTATTATGTTAGGTCTTCGAAGCCTGTCTGCGGTCCCTCCTTCCACTAGGCCTCCACTGACCTGTCTACTGCCGCCCGTGTTCCCCTGGAACCAATTTTAAATTGCCTACAGCCAGCCCAATTTATTATGTTAGGGCTTCGAAGCCTGTCTGCGGTCCCTCCTTCCACTAGGCCTCCACTGACCTGTCTACTGCTGCCCGTGTTCCCCTGGAACCAATTTTAAATTGCCTACAGCCAGCCCAATTTATTATGTTAGGGCTTCGAAGCCTGTCTGCGGTCCCTCCTTCCACTAGGCCTCCACTGACCTGTCTACTGCCGCCCGTGTTCCCCTGGAACCAATTTTAAATTGCCTACAGCCCAATTTTTGTTATGTTAGGCCTTCGAAGCCTGTCTGCGGGCCGCTCTTTCCACTACTACTACACTGACCTGGCTACTGCCGCCCGTGTTCCCCTGGAACCAATTTTAAATTGCCTACAGCCAGCCCAATTTATTATGTTAGGGCTTCGAAGCCTGTCTGCGGTCCCTCCTTCCACTAGGCCTCCACTGACCTGTCTACTGCCGCCCGTGTTCCCCTGGAACCAATTTTAAATTGCCTACAGCCAGCCCAATTTATTATGTTAGGGCTTCGAAGCCTGTCTGCGGTCCCTCCTTCCACTAGGCCTCCACTGACCTGTCTACTGCTGCCCGGGTTCCCCTGGAACCAATTTTAAATTGCCTACAGCCAGCCCAATTTATTATGTTAGGGCTTCGAAGCCTGTCTGCGGTCCCTGCTTCCACTAGGCCTCCACTGACCTGTCTACTGCTGCCCGTGTACCCCTTGAACCAACATTAGAAAATATAAAAATAAGTATTTTGCTTATAAAAAAGAAAATACTGGAGAGATATCAAATGCAGACATTTTAACATTAAAAACAAACACATACAACAAAAATCTGGCACAGTACTAAAAATGGCCACCAGCTACAATAACTTTCTCCTGCAAGTAGTTAACTGAAAGTTTTTTTCAATTTAAAACACAGATATGGCATCCACCGAGTGTTGTCCTGTCGAGTCTTCTTTATATTATTGCCAAGAAGATGCAAAACAATGAAAATAATAAAATCATTATTTACCAAAAAAATAGAGTAAGTCAAAACCACATTGCAAATAAACATTCATTACAAATAAAGAAGCAGGGCGCGTCCGAGGGTGATTATATACCTAATAAGAATATAATCACCCTCGGACGCGCCCTGCTTCTTTCCGACAGCCTTCCTTCCCAAGAATCAGCCCTTCCGTGGTGTAGAGAGAGGGTGTGTTACACTCCAAGGTGTTCCCCAGGTTGCCTTTCCTGAGCTTCGATTTTCATGCTCTCGTTTAGTAGTTGTCGGAAAGTAGGCTGCATTAGGCCTACAAATTGGGTATGGGGTGGAGAGAGATGGTGTGTTACACTCCAAGGTGTTCCCCAGGTTTCCTTGCCATTGCTTCGGTCTTCCGACTCTCGTTTAGTAGTTGTAGAAAACTACACTGCATTAGGCCTACAAAATGGGTATCGGGTGGAGAGAGATGGTGTGTTACACTCCAAGGTGTTCCCCAGGTTTCCTTGCCATTGCTTTGGTCTTCCGACTCTTGTTTAGTAGTTGTAGAAAACTACACTGCATTAGGCCTACAAAATGGGTATCGGGTGGAGAGAGATGGTGTGTTACACTCCAATGTGTTCCCCAGGTTTCCTTGCCATTGCTTCGGTCTTCCGACTCTCGTTTAGTAGTTGTAGAAAACTACACTGCATTAGGCCCACAAATTGGGTATCGGGTGGAGAGAGATGGTGTGTTACACTCCAAGGTGTTCCCCAGGTTTCCTTGCCATTGCTTCGGTCTTCCGACTCTCGTTTAGTAGTTGTAGAAAACTACACTGCATTAGGCCTACAAAATGGGTATCGGGTGGAGAGAGATGGTGTGTTACACTCCAAGGTGTTCCCCAGGTTTCCTTGCCATTGCTTCGGTCTTCCGACTCTCGTTTAGTAGTTGTAGAAAACTACACTGCATTAGGCCTACAAATTGGGTATCGGGTGGAGAGAGATGGTGTGTTACACTCCAAGGTGTTCCCCAGGTTTCCTTGCCATTGCTTCGGTCTTCCGACTCTCGTTTAGTAGTTGTAGAAAACTACACTGCATTAGGCCTACAAAATGGGTATCGGGTGGAGAGAGATGGTGTGTTACACTCCAAGGTGTTCCCCAGGTTTCCTTGCCATTGCTTCGGTCTTCCGACTCTCGTTTAGTAGTTGTAGAAAACTACACTGCATTAAGCCTACAAATTGGGTATCGGGTGGAGAGAGATGGTGTGTTACACTCCAAGGTGTTCCCCAGGTTTCCTTGCCATTGCTTCGGTCTTCCGACTCTCGTTTAGTAGTTGTAGAAAACTACACTGCATTAGGCCTACAAAATGGGTATCGGGTGGAGAGAGATGGTGTGTTACACTCCAAGGTGTTCCCCAGGTTTCCTTGCCATTGCTTCGGTCTTCCGACTCTCGTTTAGTAGTTGTAGAAAACTACACTGCATTAGGCCTACAAAATGGGTATCGGGTGGAGAGAGATGGTGTGTTACACTCCAAGGTGTTCCCCAGGTTTCCTTGCCATTACTTCGGTCTTCCGACTCTCGTTTAGTAGTTGTAGAAAACTACACTGCATTAGGCCTACAAAATGGGTATGGGGTGGAGAGAGATGGTATGTTCCACTCCAAGGTGTTCTCCAGGTTGCCTTTCCTGAGCTTCTATCTTCAGGCTCTCGTTAAATTGTGGTTAAATGGAACAACTGCATTTGGCATACTAGTTGGTTTGGGGACTACTAACAGTGTCTGCCGCTCCTTGCTGTTCTCCTGGTTTCCTGTCCTGAAATTCCGTTTTCAGGCGCTCGTTAAGTAGTTGTTAATGTTAGACTGCATTTGGCCTACTAGTTGGGTTGGGGCCTACTATCGGTGTCTGCCTCTCATTCCAGTTGTCCTCCACTGCAATGCCCCCTGGTTATTCCTGTGTTACCAATTTTGAACTGCATTTAGCCAACTTTATTCTTTGGGCCTATATCTGTGTTTCCTCCTCATCCTGCCCATTGCCCAGCCAGTGATAGATGAGTCTGCTGGTACATTGACCCATAACGCAACATTCCCCGTGCACGCTACACAACAACATTGTGACCCTGCTGAAAGTCAGGTTGCTCTTCCCGCATACCATACCACCTTACACGGGGACAAAGAGGAAGGTGCAGATGAAAGTGCAGGTTCCTTCATCAGGTGGGGGGAGGAATACTAGTTGGCGACGTCACTGGCACAGGGCCTCTCATAGTACGCAAAAGTGTTGCTGCCGGTGGGAGGCGCCCCCGCCGTGCAAACACACCGCTGTACTTTGAGGGGCCCTGTGCCAGTGCCAATGCCAACGAGTGGGCCCCCCCTGCTTGCTCAGGTTCACAGCACTTGCAAAGTTGAAATACTTACCTCTCCCTGCTCCACTGCCGTGACGTGGTCCAGATTTCCTGGGCCCACTAATTACTTGAACCAGCCCTACCCACCACAACTTTAGCCAAATGACCCCCAATTTCAAATGCCTTCCAATTATTATAAGGTAAATTACGCTTGACAAGCTTCATTAAGAAGAATGGATGGTTTTGACATTAAAATGGGCACTCTAGGTGTTTTCCTGGCCCCCACTCACTGCCGACTATGCTGCCCCATTGACTTGCATTGGGTTTCGTGTTTCGGTCGATCCCGGCTTTACGTCATAATCGGCCGATTTCACTCGACCCGACTTTTGAGATAGTCGGGTTTCGCGAAACCCGGCTCGACTCTAAAAAGGTCAAGGTCGCTCAACTCTAGTCCCTACCTATGGGGGTGACAAAGGGGGGGGAGGGGTCATTTACTATTTTTTTATTTTGATCACTGAGATAGGTTATATCTCAGTGATCAAAACTCACTTTGGAACGAATCTGCCAGCCGGCAGATTCGGCGGGCGCACTGCACATGCGCCCGCCATTTTGGAAGATGGCTGCGCCCAGGAAAGAAGACGGACGGACGCCGGGAGGCCGGGTAAGTATAAGGGGGGAGATCAGGGCACGGGGGGGCGTCGGAGCACGGGGGGGTGGATCGGAACACGGAGGGGTGGATTGGAGCACGGGGGGGTGGATCGGAACACGGGGTGGGGGATTGGAGCACGGGGTGGGGGATCGCTGTGCGGGGGGGTGGATCGGAGCACGGGGGGGGATCGCTGTGCGGGGGGGATCGCAGTGTGGGGGGGTTTGATTGGAGCACGGGGGGTGTGATTGCAGCATGGGGGGAGCGGACAGGAGGATGGGGGAGCGGAGCACAGGACGGAGGGGAGCGGACCACAGATCGGGGGGCTGGGGGTGCGATCGGTGGGGTGGGGTGGGTGCACATAAGTGTTTCCAGCCATGGCCGATGATATTGCAGCATCGGCCATGGCTGGATTGTAATATTTCACCATTTTTTTAGGTGAAATATTACAAATCGCTCTGATTGGCAGTTTCACTTTCAACAGCCAATCAGATCGATCGTAGCCACGGGGGGGTGAAGCCACCCCCCCTGGGCTAAACTACCACCGGCCGGGTGAAATGGGAGTTAACCCTTTCACCCGATCTGCAGGGACGCGATCTTTCTGTGACACATCATATGCGTCACAGGTCGGATTGGCACCGACTTTCATGACGCATACGCTGTGTCACAGGTCGGGAAGGGGTTAAAAGCAAAAATCCTTTGTCTCCTTTCTGCACAGTAATCTTGTTTATTTGTCCACACTTTTGCGTGCAGTAGTCCTTTTTATTGCTGCCATAGTTTTCCTGAGATCATTGTAGGGAGATTCAAATTGTACTACAGTCCTTGTATTTTTTCATATATCTTCCAGCCACTTTCTGCCACTTACATTGTGTTGTTTTATACACTGGGCCTGAGTTTTGGTTCAGTCTCCCCCCCAAAAAGTGAGATTCAAATTCTCACAAAGTGGATATACTTCAGTCCTGTTAGTTTGTTGCATGTCAGCCAGCCACTTTCTGCCACTTAGATTGCGTTCTTATATACACTGGGCCTGAGTTTTGGTTCAGTTTCCCAAAAAAAAGGAGATTCTGTTACCGCTCCTGTCGTCCCTGTGCGCCGCCGTCGCTCCTCCTCCAGGCTTCAGCGTGCCGGTCCCTCTCTCAGCGCGGCGTCTCGTCCTCCTCCCGCTGCGCGTCCCCGCCGCACCTCTTCCTGGTCACGGCGCGCTCGTGCCCGGATGGTTCCTTCACTTCCGGTTCCTCGCTCTGCCAAGGGCGTCCGGTGCTGGCGCAGGTGCTCTGGAATCATCAAGGGATGTATGCGTTCCTCTGCTTCTCCTCCTTCCCCGTGACAGCCAATCTGAGTAGGACTTCCTGTATTTAAGGTCGGTCTTCCTGCTTAGCTATGCCTGATTGTCATTTGGCTTTTGCTAAGTGCTTCCGGCCCGTTCGCTCTGCCAGTGCTCGCTGTCTCTCGCGTTCCTCTTAGTCTTTGCCCGTTATCGT
Source organism: Ranitomeya imitator (assembly GCF_032444005.1). NCBI lineage: Eukaryota > Metazoa > Chordata > Amphibia > Anura > Dendrobatidae > Ranitomeya > Ranitomeya imitator. The sequence continues at coordinate 283,756,775 of NC_091286.1, forward strand.
CTCCCTGCCTGCCTTCTCCTGTGTCGTTTGTCTTTCCGTTATTAAGCTCCTCACTGTTTCCTTTTCTCCTCCAGGTACTCCCTGTCCTGGCTCCTCGGTCTGACCTCCATCTCCCTGGTCCAGTGCTTCGGTCCAGTCTTCCCAGTTTGTCCTTTTGTTCACCTCTCACCTTCCTCCCTTGCTCCTTAGTTCTTGTTTTTTCTCCGCTCTTGAGCCGCCTCTCTTGGTACGGCCACTGTGGGTTTGACTCCTCTGGGTCTGCGCCTGACGGTCCCTGTATAGGGGTCGGTTCCATTAGGTTAGCTCGCCCGGAGGTTCGTCTCTCCCACGGTCCAGAGGGTCCACTCTCCACGCTTCTTAGCACGTCATAGTACAATCAGGCCATGGACCCCGCTGGTACCCCATTCTCGGCCCAGAAGGAGTTGGCTATCTTGCGCGAGAATCAGCAGCGCATTATGTCTTTTATGAAGACTATGGAGTCTCGCTTGTCTTCCTTACAGGCCGCTGATCCGGTTAACGCCGCTCAATTAGCTAACCTTCAGCAGGAGCTTACTCAGCAGCGAGATACTCAGGCTTGCATGCTGAGTTATATGGCCTCCATCGATGATCGCCTATTTAGTTTGCAGTCCTCAGCTTCCGTTCAGGGACCTTCTCTCGATTCTAGTCCATCTTCCATTCCTCACCCACCTCCTCGCCTTGGAAAGCCTCCCAGGTTTAGTGGGTATCCCAAACTCTGTAGAGGCTTCTTAAATCAGTGCCGTCTCCACTTTGAGCTTCTTCCCCAACAGTACCCCACTGATCGTGCTAAGGTGGCTTTTCTTGTGTCTCATCTCGAGGGGGAGGCTTTGGCTTGGATTAATCCCTTGTGGGAGCGTGACGATCCTTTAATCTCCCACTTAGAGGACTTTCTTGGGACTTTTCGTAAGATCTTTGACGAACCTGGACGTCTGGCCTCTACAACAGAATCCCTCTTTAACCTTCATCAGGGGTCTCTGTCGGTAGGCCAATATGCCATTCGGTTCCGTACTTTAGCCTCTGAACTAGGGTGGAACAACGAGGCTCTGGTTGGCGCTTTCTGGCGAGGCCTGTCGAGTCGAATCAAGGATGAGCTTGCAGGTCGTGATACCCCCTCTACCTTGGAGGAACTTATTTCCCTAGCCACACGCATCAACCTTCGCTTTCAAGAGCGATCTCGTGAAGCCGCTAGGGAGAAGAAACCTAACATTTCTATGCATCCTTTTCGTCAGTCCAGTAGTCCTCGACTCTCTGCCTCTCCTACTCCTCCATCACCTGAACCCATGCAAGTGGATCGTGTTAAGATGGCAGAGCAGCGTCGTAAGGAGAGACGTACCCAGGGTCTCTGCTTCTACTGCGGTAGTGCTTCCCATTTGCTGCGTGCTTGCCCTGAAAGGCCGGAAAACTCCTCAGCCTAGGACAGGTAAGAGAGGCCTCCCTAGGTGTTCCTGTTTCCTCTCTACCTTTAACCCTTTTTGTTTTATTAGTCCTCAATCACAAACGTTTTTCCGAGGTCGCGTATGTGGATTCGGGCGCGGCAGGTAATTTTGTCAGTCTTGAAGCGGTTCGGAGGCTTCGCATTCCAGTTCTCACTCTGGCTACTCCTCGTCTTATTGCATCGGTGGACGGCAGACCATTGCAAGAGGTCATCACCTTGGTTACAGAAGAGGTTGAGTTACAAGTCGGAGCTCTTCATCATGAGAAGATTGCTTTCTATGTACTACCTCACCTTTCCCATGCTCTATTACTCGGGTTGCCGTGGCTCCGTACACATGAGCCTACTCTAGATTGGCGTTCAGGTGACGTTCTTCGCTGGGGATCTACTTGCCAGGAAAAGTGTTTAATTTCCGTTTGTCCAGTCGTCTCTTCTCTGCCGGCCACTGTTCCCGCAGGATTACCTCCTCCTTATTGGTCTTTTACTGACGTCTTCAACAAACAAGAGGCAGAGAACCTTCCTCCTCATCGTCCTTACGACTGCCCGATTGAGTTTCTTCCTGGCAGTACACCACCTAGAGGTAGAATTTACCCACTTTCTCCTGCTGAGACACAGGAGATGTCCGACTACATCCAAGAAAATCTTGCCAAGGGATTCATTCGGAAATCTTCTTCTCCTGCTGGAGCAGGATTTTTCTTTGTTAAGAAGAAAGACGGTACCCTTCGCCCTTGTATAGATTACCATGGGTTGAATAACATTACAGTCAAGAACAAATATCCTCTTCCTCTCATCCCTGAGCTTTTTGATCGACTTAGAGGAGCTCGTATTTTCACCAAACTTGACCTGCGAGGTGCCTACAACTTGGTTCGTATCCGCCCGCGTGACGAGTGGAAGACCGCTTTCAATACCCGGGATGGCCATTATGAATACTTGGTCATGCCTTTCGGCCTCTGCAATGCTCCTGCAGTATTCCAGGAATTTGTTAACGATATCTTTCGAGACCTCCTCTACTCCTGCGTGGTGGTATACCTGGATGATATCCTAGTATTCTCGACTGATCTACCGTCCCATCGAAGAAGTGTCCGCATGGTTCTACAACGTCTAAGAGAGAATCACCTCTACGCCAAATATGAAAAATGTCTTTTTGAGCAGACCTCTTTGCCTTTTCTCGGATACATTGTCTCTGATTCTGGTCTGAAAATGGATCCCGAGAAGGTGAATGCTATCGTCAATTGGCCACGACCTTGCGGGGTGAAGGCCATCCAACGATTTCTTGGATTCGCCAATTATTATAGGCAATTTATATCCCATTTCTCCTCTATGATCCAGCCTCTGTCCTCTCTCACCCGAAAAGGTTCCGACTCGAAGAAGTGGACTCCAGAGGCGGAGAGAGCCTTTGAATCTCTTAAGCAGTCTTTTTCCTCCGCTCCAGTCTTGCATCATCCAGAGATTAACAAACCTTTCATTTTGGAGGTGGACGCATCCTCCACGGTGGCTGGAGCTGTGCTCTCTCAACGGTCTGCTGTTGGTCGAATGGTTCCCTGTGGCTTCTTCTCCAAAGCGTTTTCAACATCCGAACGTAACTACACTATCGGAGATCGAGAATTGCTAGCCATTAAATTGGCTTTAGAGGAATGGAGGTATCTGCTAGAGGGTTCTGTACATCCATTTGTTATATACTCCGACCATAAGAACCTAGCCTATCTTCAAACAGCACAAAGACTTAATCCTCGGCAAGCCAGATGGTCTCTGTTTTTTGCCCGTTTTGAGTTTGAGTTATGTTTCCGACCGGGTAAGAAGAATGTCAAAGCAGACGCGCTGTCAAGGTCTTTTCAGCCTTTGGATTTAGAGGAGGAATCAGCATACATCTTGGATCCTTCCAAAGTTATTGCCGTGGCTCCCATGAGGATGATTTGTCCTCCACCAGGTAAAACCCTTGTACCGGAGTGTAACAGAGAGAAGGTGTTACGTTGGGGCCATTCTTCTAAGTTGGCTGGTCACGCGGGATTCAATAAGACTTTTCTTCTCATCTCTCGCTATTATTGGTGGCTTAAGCTACGTCTGGACGTCAAAGACTTTGTTGCATCTTGTCCTTCCTGCGCGAAGAACAAAGTTCCTAGACAGTTTCCTTTTGGAACTCTGCTTCCTCTTCCAGTTCCCTCTGCGCCGTGGCAGCATATTGCCATGGATTTCATTACCGACCTACCAAGTTCTTCTGGATGTACAGTCGTCCTTGTGGTGGTTGATCGGTTCTCCAAAATGGCTCATTTCATCCCTCTACCCGGCTTACCTTCAGCATTTGAGTTGGCAACAGTTTTTATCTCTAACATCTTCAAACTCCATGGCTTCCCTCAGCACATCGTATCCGACAGAGGAGTCCAGTTTACATCCCGTTTTTGGAGAGCTTTATGCAAACTCTTGAAGGTTTCTTTGGATTTCTCTTCCGCGTATCATCCGCAAACTAATGGGCAAGCTGAGAGGACTAATCAAATTTTGGCTGCTTATCTACGACACTTCATCAATGCCCATCAGGACGACTGGGTCTCTCTGCTTCCGTGGGCGGAGTTCGCTTATAATAATCACTCCAGTGAGGCATCTACAAAATCTCCATTCTTCATTGTCTTTGGACAACACCCAGGTATTCCTCTTCCGGTCTCTCCCGCCTCTGGCGTGCCAGCAGCCGACTCGCTGTCTTTGAGTTTTTCCACAATTTGGGCTGAAGTGAGAGAAGCACTCAATAAAGCAGCTTTGAAAATGAAGAGCCACGCCGACAAGAGTCGTTTGGATTCTCCTCCTTTTAAGCCTGGCGACAAAGTCTGGCTTTCGTCGAGATTCATCAGACTCAAAATACCGTCCTACAAGCTTGGTCCTCGCTACATTGGTCCCTTTGAGATTCTGAGTCGGGTCAACGAAGTTGCTTACAAGCTGAAGTTGCCTGCCGCGCTCCGTATTCCCAATACCTTCCATGTGTCTCTACTTAAACCCGCTGTTTTCAACCGCTTTCATCCTTCCTCTTGTACCTCTTCTCCACCTGTCATTGTTGATAACAACATCTTTGAGGTTAAGGATATTGTTGCTCAAAAAAAGATTCGTGGTAGAGATTTTTTCCTGATTGATTGGAAGGGTTTTGGTCCAGAGGAGAGGTCCTGGGAACCTATCGAGAATATCAATGCTCCTCGTATTTTAAACAAATTCCTTTCTAGTCAGGGTAAGGGGAGTAGTAAGGGAGGGGGTACTGTTACCGCTCCTGTCGTCCCTGCGCGCTGCCGTCGCTCCTCCTCCAGGCTTCAGCGTGCCGGTCCCTCTCTCAGCGCGGCGTCTCGTCCTCCTCCCGCTGCGCGTCCCTGCCGCACCTCTTCCTGGTCACGGCGCGCTCGTGCCCGGATGGTTCCTTCACTTCCAGGTTCCTCGCTCTGCCAAGGGCGTCCAGTGCTGGCGCAGGCGCTCTGGAATCATCAAGGGACGCATGCGTTCCTCTGCTTCTCCTCCTTCCCCGTGACAGCCAATCTGAGTAGGACTTCCTGTATTTAAGGTCGGTCTTCCTGCTTAGCTATGCCTGATTGTCATGATTCCAATGGCAGGGAATCACAAAAGGACAAGCACCAACGAGCTCTAGGGTGATGGAACCTGAGCTGACCGCGACCCTAAACCTGAACACACAAATAACAATAGCCGGGGAACGTGCCTACGTTGATCCTAGACGTCTCGCACCAGCCTAAGATCTAACTTCCCCTATTAGAAGAAACACAGACCTCTCTTGCCTCCAGAGAAATTCCCCACAGAAATAGCAGCCCCCCACATATAATGACGGTGAAATGAGAGGAAGGCACATACACAGTATGAAAACAGATTCAGCAAAATGAGGCCCGCTAAAACTAGATAGCAGAGGATACAAAAGTAAACTGCGCGGTCAGCAAAAAACCCTTCAAAAAACCATCCTGTAATTACTTGAACTCATGTTCCAACTCATGGAACATGAGGAGCAATTACAGCCCACTAGAGCAACCAGCAGCAAAGAAACAATTATATGCAAGCTGGACAAGACAAAAAATTAAAGCAAAACGTGGAACAAGAAAATCAAAAACTTAGCTTGTCCTGAAGATTACTGAAGCCAGAAGCTGAGGTAACAAAACACTCTGATAACCTTGATAGCTGGCAGGGAAATGACAGGAAAGCCCGGTTAAATAGGAAACTCCCAAATGCTAATAGAACAGGTGGACACCAGAGACAGCAGAACACAAATCACCCAGTACCATCAGTAACCACCAGAGGGAGCCCAAAAACAGAACTCACAACAGTACCCCCCCTTGAGGGGTCACCGAACCCTCACGAGAACCACCAGGGCGACCAGGATGAGCCCTATGAAAAGCGCGGACCAAATCATCAGCATGAACATCAGAGGCAACCACCCAAGAATTATCCTCCTGACCATAACCCTTCCACTTGACCAAATATTGGAGTTTCCGTCTGGAAACACGAGAATCCAAGATCTTCTCCACAACATACTCCAATTTTCCCTCCACCAGCACCGGAGCAGGAGGCTCAAGCGAAGGAACAACAGGTACCTCATACCTCCGCAACAACGACCGATGGAACACATTATGAATAGCAAACGATGCCGGGAGATCCAAACGAAATGACACAGGGTTAAGAAATTCCAAGATCCTATAAGGACCGATGAACCGAGGCTTGAACTTAGGAGAAGAGACCTTCATAGGAACAAAACGAGAAGACAACCACACCAAGTCCCCAACACGAAGTCGAGGACCCACGCGGCGACGGCGATTAGCAAACTGCTGAGCCTTCTCCTGGGACAACTTCAAATTGTCCACCACATGACTCCAAATCCGATGCAACCCATCCACCACCATGTCCACTCCAGGACAATCAGAAGGCTCCACCTGACCAGAGGAAAAACGAGGATGAAACCCCGAATTACAAAAGAAAGGAGAAACCAAGGTAGCAGAACTAGCCCGATTATTAAGGGCAAACTCGGCCAGCGGCAAAAAGGTAACCCAGTCATCCTGATCAGCAGAAACAAAACACCTCAAATAAGTTTCCAAGGTCTGATTAGTTCGCTCCGTCTGGCCATTCGTCTGAGGGTGGAATGCAGACGAAAAGGACAAATCAATGCCCATCTTAGCACAGAACGTCCGCCAAAATCTAGACACAAACTGGGATCCCCTGTCAGAAACGATGTTCTCCGGAATCCCATGCAAACGAACCACGTTCTGGAAAAACAGAGGGACCAACTCAGAGGAGGAAGGCAACTTAGGCAAGGGTACAAGATGAACCATTTTAGAAAAGCGGTCACACACAACCCAGATGACGGACATTTTTTGAGAGACAGGGAGATCCGAAATAAAATCCATGGAAATGTGCGTCCACGGCCTCTTCGGGATAGGCAAAGGTGACAACAATCCACTGGCTCGAGAACAGCAAGGCTTAGCCCAAGCACAAACCTCACAAGACTGCACAAAAGAACGCACATCCCTCGACAAGGAAGGCCACCAAAAAGACCTGGCCACCAAGTCTCTAGTACCAAATATTCCAGGATGACCTGCCAACGCAGAAGAATGGACCTCGGAGATGACTCTACTGGTCCAACTATCCGGAACAAACAGTCTCTCAGGCGGACAACGATCAGGTTTACCCGCCTGAAACTCCTGCAAAGCACGTCGCAAGTCTGGGAAGACGGCCGACAAAATCACCCCATCCCTAAGGATACCAGTGGGCTCAGAATTTCCGGGGGAGTCAGGCACAAAACTCCTAGAAAGAGCATCCGCCTTCACATTCTTTGAACCTGGCAGGTATGAAACCACAAAATTGAAACGAGAGAAAAACAGTGACCAACGAGCCTGTCTAGGATTCAGACGCCTGGCAGACTCAAGGTAAATCAGATTTTTGTGATCAGTCAAGACCACCACACGATGTCTAGCACCCTCCAGCCAATGACGCCACTCCTCAAATGCCCACTTCATGGCCAAAAGCTCCCGATTACCCACATCATAATTCCGCTCAGCGGGCGAAAACTTCCTAGAAAAGAACGCACATGGCTTCATCACCGAGCAATCGGAGCCGCTCTGCGACAAAACCGCCCCCGCTCCAATCTCGGAAGCATCAACCTCAACCTGGAAAGGAAGCGAAACATCAGGCTGACGCAACACAGGAGCAGAAGAAAACCGGCGTTTAAGTTCCTGAAAGGCCTCCACAGCCGCAGGAGACCAATCAGCAACATCAGCACCCTTCTTAGTCAAATCCGTCAAAGGCTTAACAACACTAGAAAAATTAGTTATAAAACGACGATAGAAATTAGCAAAGCCCAAGAACTTCTGCAGACTCTTAAGAGATGCAGGCTGCGTCCAGTCACAAATAGCCCGAACCTTGACGGGATCCATCTCAATAGTAGAAGGGGAAAAAATATACCCCAAGAAAGAAATCTTCTGGACTCCAAAGAGACACTTTGAGCCCTTTACAAACAAGGAATTAGCCCGCAGGACCTGAAACACCTTCCTGACCTGCTGAACATGAGACTCCCAGTCATCAGAAAAAACCAAAATATCATCCAAATACACAATCATAAATTTATCCAGATATTCACGGAAAATATCGTGCATAAAGGACTGGAAGACTGAAGGAGCATTAGAAAGTCCGAAAGGCATTACCAAATACTCAAAATGGCCCTCAGGCGTATTAAATGCGGTTTTCCACTCATCACCTTGCTTTATTCGTATAAGATTATACGCACCCCGAAGATCAATCTTAGTGAACCATTTAGCCCCCTTAATGCGAGCAAACAAATCAGTCAACAAAGGCAAAGGATACTGATATTTTACGGTAATCTTATTCAAAAGACGATAATCTATACAAGGCCTCAAGGACCCATCTTTTTTGGCCACGAAAAAAAAACCTGCTCCCAAAGGGGACGAAGATGGACGGATATGTCCCTTTTCCAAGGACTCCTTAACATAATCCCGCATAGCAGTATGCTCTGGCACTGACAGATTGAACAAATGACCTTTAGGAAATTTACTGCCAGGAATCAAATCTATAGCACAATCGCAATTCCTGTGAGGAGGAAGCGAACTGAGCTTAGGCTCCTCAAAAACATCCCGATAATCCGACAAAAATACAGGAACCTCAGAAGGAGTAGATGAAGCGATAGAAATCGGAGGTGCATCATCATGAACCCCCTGACATCCCCAGCTTAACACAGACATTGTTTTCCAGTCAAGGACTGGATTATGAGTTTGTAACCATGGCAGACCAAGTACTAGAACATCATGTAAATTATACAATACCAGGAAGCGAATCACCTCCTGATGAACGGGAGTCATACGCATGGTCACTTGTGTCCAGTACTGAGGTTTATTCATAGCCAAAGGTGTAGAGTCAATTCCCTTCAAAGGAATAGGGACTTCCAGAGGCTCAAGACTAAACCCACAACGCTTGGCAAATGACCAATCCATAAGACTCAGGGCAGCGCCTGAATCTACATAGGCATCGACGGAAATGGATGATAATGAGCAAATCAGAGTCACAGACAGAATGAACTTAGACTGTAACGTACTAATGGCAACAGACTTATCAACCTTTTTTGTGCGTTTAGAGCATGCTGATATAACATGAGCTGAATCACCACAATAAAAGCACAACCCATTTTTCCGCCTATAGTTTTGCCGTTCACTTCTAGACTGAACTCTATCACATTGCATTGTCTCAAGTGCCTGTTCAGAAGACACCGCCAAATGGTGCACAGGTTTGCGCTCCCGTAAACGCCGATCAATCTGAATAGCCATAGTCATAGACTCATTCAGACCCGTAGGCGCAGGGAACCCCACCATAACATCTTTAATGGCCTCAGAAAGGCCATCTCTGAACTTTGCAGCCAGGGCGCACTCATTCCACTGAGTAAGCACTGACCATTTCCGAAATTTTTGACAATATATTTCTGCTTCATCTTGCCCCTGAGAGAGAGCTAATAAAGCTTTTTCAGCCTGAATCTCCTGGTTAGGTTCCTCATAGAGCAAACCCAATGCCAGAAAAAATGCATCCACATTAACCCCTTCCCGACCTTTGACGCATACGCTGCGTCATGAAAGTCGGTGCCATTCCGACCCATGACGCAGCATATGCGTCATGGAAAGATCGCGTCCCTGCAGGCCGGGTGAAAGGGTTAACTCCCATTTCACCCGATCTGCAGGGACAGGGGGAGTGGTAGTTTAGCCCAGGGGGGGTGGCTTCACCCCCTCGTGGCTACGATCGCTCTGATTGGCTGTTGAAAGTGAAACTGCCAATCAGAGCGATTTGTAATATTTCACCTAAAAAACTGGTGAAATATTACAATCCAGCCATGGCCGATGCTGCAATATCATCGGCCATGGCTGGAAACATTTATGTGCACCCACCCCACCCCTCCGATCGCCCCCCCAGCCCCCCGATCTGTGGTCCGCTCCCCTCCGTCCTGTGCTCCGCTCCCCCGTCCTCCTGTCCGCTTCCCCGTGCACCAATCACACCCCCTGTGCTGCAATCAAACCCCCCCGCACTCCGATCCCACCCCCGCACACAGCGACCCCCCCCCCGTGCTCCGATCCACCCCCCCCGCACAGCGATCCCTCACCCCGTGCTCCAATCCTTCCCCATGCTCCAATCCTCCCCCCCGTGCTCCAATCCACCCCTCCGTGTTCCGATCCACCCCCCCGTGCTCCGACGCCCCCCCCGTGCCCTGATCCCCCCCCCCTTATACTTACCTGGCCGCCCGAGGTCCGTCCGTCTTCTTTCCTGGGCGCCGCCATCTTCCAAAATGGCGGGCGCATGTGCAGTGCGCCCGCCGAATCTGCCGGCCGGCAGATTCGTTCCAGAGTGAATTTTGATCACTGAGATATATCCTATCTCAGTGATCAAAATAAAAAAAATAGTAAATGACCCCCCCCCTTTGTCACCCCCATAGATAGGGACAATAAAAAAAATAAAGAATTTTTTTTTTTTTTCACTAAGGTTGGGGTAAGAACTAGGGTTAGGGTTAGGGGTAGGGTTAGGGGTAGGGTTAGGGTTAGGGGTAGGGTTAGGGTTAGGGGTAGGGTTAGGGGTAGGGGTAGGGTTAGGGGTAGGGTTAGGGGTAGGGGTAGGGTTAGGGCTAGGGTTAGGGTTAGGGGTAGGGTTAGGGCTAGGGTTAGGGTTTCGGTATGTGCACACGTATTCTGGTCCTATGCGGATTTTTCCGCAGCGGATTTGAAAAATCCACAGTGCTAAACCGCTGCCGATTTATCGTGGATTTACCGCGGTTTTTCTGCGCATTTCACTGCGGTTTTACAACTGCGATTTTCTATTGGAGCAGTTCTAAAACCGCTGCGGAATCCGCAGAAAGAAGTGACATGCTGCGGAATGTAAACCGCTGCGTTTCCGTGCAGTTTTTCCGCAGCATGTGTACAGCGATTTTTGGTTCCCATAGGTTCACATTGAACTGTAAACTCATGGGAAACTGCTGTGGATCCGCAGCGTTTTCCGCAGCGTGTGCACATACCTTTAGAATTAGGCTATGTGCACACGGTGCGGATTGGCCGCTGCGGATCCGCAGCAGTGTTCCATCGGGTTTACAGTACCATGTAAACATATGGAAAACCAAATCCGCTGTGCCCATGGTGCAGAAAATACCGCGCGGGAACGCTGCGTTGTATTTTCCGCAGCATGCCAATTCTTTGTGCGGATTCCGCAGCGTTTTACACCTGTTCCTCAATAGGAATCCACAGGTGAAATCCGCACAAAAAACACTGGAAATCCACGGTAAATCCACAGGTAAAACGCAGTGCCTTTTACCCGCGGATTTTTCAAAAATGATGCTGAAAAATCTCATACGAATCCGCAACGTTGGCACATAGCCTTAGAGTTGGGTTGGAATTAGGGTTGTGGTTAGGGTTAGGGGTGTGTTGGGGTTAGGGTTGTGGTTAGGGGTGTGTTGGGGTTAGGGTTGTGATTAGGGTTACGGCTACAGTTGGGATAAGGGTTAGGGGTGTGTTGGAGGTAGAATTGAGGGGTTTCCACTGTTTAGGCACTTCAGGGGGTCTCCAAACGCAACATGGCGCCACCATTGATTCCAGCCAATCTTGTATTCAAAAATTCAAATGGTGCTCCCTCACTTCCGAACCCCGACGTGTGCCCAAACAGTGGTTTACCCCCACATATGGGGTACCAGCATACTCAGGACAAACTGCGCAACAATTACTGGGGTCCAATTTCTCCTGTTACCCTTGAGAAAATAAAAAATTGCTTGCTAAAACATCATTTTTGAGGAAAGAAAAATGATTTTTTATTTTCACGGCTCTGCGTTGTAAACGTCTGTGAAGCACTTGGGGGTTCAAAGTGCTCACCACATATCTAGATAAGTTCCTTGGGGGGTCTAGTTTCCAAAATGGGGTCACTTGTGGGGGGTTTCTACTGTTTAGGCACACCAGGGGCTCTGCAAACGCAACGTGACGCCCGCAGACCATTCCATCAAAGTCTGCATTTCAAAAGTCACTACTTCCCTTCTGAGCCCCCACGTGTGCCCAAACAGTGGTTTACCCCCACACATGGGGCATCAGCGTACTCAGGAGAAACTGGACAACAACTTTTGTGGTCCAATTTCTCCTGTAACCCTTGGGAAAATAAAAAAATTCTGGGCTAAAAAATTATTTTTGAGGAAAGAAAACGTATTTATTATTTTCACGGCTCTGCGTTATAAACTTCTGTAAAGCACTTGGGGGTTGAAAGTGCTCACCACACATCTAGATAAGTTCCTTTGGGGGTCTAGTTTCCAAAATGGGGTCACTTGTGGGGGGTTTCTACTGTTTAGGCACACCAGGGGCTCTGCAAACGCAATGTGACGCCCGCAGACCATTCCATCAAAGTCTGCATTTCAAAAGTCACTACTTCCCTTCTGAGCCCCCACGTGTGCCCAAACAGTGGTTTACCCCCACACATGGGGTATCAGCGTACTCAGGAGAAACTGGACAACAACTTTTGTGGTCCAATTTCTCCTGTAACCCTTGGGAAAATAAAAAATTCTGGGCTAAAAAATTATTTTTGAGGAAAGAAAACGTATTTATTATTTTCACTGCTCTGTGTTATGAACTTCTGTGAAGCACTTGGGGGTTCAAAGTGCTCACCTCACATCTAGATAAGTTCCTTTCGGGGTCTAGTTTCCAAAATGGGGTCACTTGTGGGGGGTTTCTACTGTTTAGCCACATCAGGGGCTCTGCAAACGCAACGTGACGCCCGCAGAGCATTCCATCAAAGTCTGCATTTCAAAACGTCACTACTTCACTTCCGAGCCCCAGCATGTGCCTAAACAGTGGTTTACCCCCACATATGGGGTATCAGCGTACTCAGGAGAAACTGGACAACAACTTTTGGGGTCAAATTTCTCCTGTTACCCTTGGGAAAAAAAAAAATTGCGGGCTAAAATTCATTTTTGAGAAAATAATTTATTTTTTTTATTTTCATGGCTCTGCGTTATAAACTTCTGTGAAGCACTTGAGGGTTCAAAGTGCTCACTACACATCTAGATTAGTTCCTTTGGGGGTCTAGTTTCCAAAATGGGGTAATTTGTGGGGGATCTCCAATGTTTAGGCACACAGGGGCTCTCCAAACGCGACATGGTGTCCGCTAATGATTGGAGATAATTTTCCATTTAAAAAGCCAAATGGCGTGCCTTCCCTTCTGAGCCCTGCCGTGCGCCCAAACAGTGGTTTACCCCCACATATGGGGTATCTGCATACTCAGGACAAACTGGACAACAACATTTGTGGTCCAATTTCTCCTATTACCATTGGCAAAATAGGAAATTCCAGGCTAAAAAATCATTTTTGAGAAAAGAAAAATTATTTTTTATTTTCATGGCTCTGCATTATAAACTTCTGTGAAGCACCTGGGGGTTTAAAGTGCTCAGTATGCATCTAGATAAGTTCCTTGGGGGGTCTAGTTTCCAAAATGGGGTCACTTGTGGGGGAGCTCCATTGCATAGGCACACAGGGGCTCTCCAAATGCGACATGGTGTCCGCTAACAATTGGAGCTAATTTTCCATTCAAAAAGTTAAAAGGCGCGCCTTCCCTTCCGAGCCCTGCCGTGTGCCCAAACAGTGGTTTACCCCCACATATGAGGTATCGGCGTACTCGGGAGAAATTGCTCAACAAATTTTAGGATCCATTTTATCCTATTGCCCATGTGAAAATGAAAAAATTGAGGCGAAAATAAATTTTTTGTGAAAAAAAAGTACTTTTTCATTTTTACGGATCAATTTGTGAAGCACCTGAGGGTTTAAAGTGCTCACTAGGCATCTAGATAAGTTCCTTGGGGGGTCCAGTTTCCAAAATGGGGTCACTTGTGGGGGAGCTCCAATGTTTAAGCACACAGGGTCTCTCCAAACGCGACATGGTGTCCGCTATCGATGGAGATAATTTTTCATTCAAAAAGTCAAATGGCGCTCCTTCCCTTCCGAGCCCTGCCGTGTGCCCAAACAGTGGTTTACCCCCACATGTGAAGTATCGGTGTACTCAGGAGAAATTGCCAAACAAATTTTAGGATCCATTTTATCCTGTTGTCCATGTGAAAATGAAAAAATTGAGGCTAAAAGAATTTTTTTGTGAAAAAAAAGTACTTTTTCATTTTTACGGATCAATTTGTGAAGCACCTGGGGGTTTAAAGGGCTCACTATGCATCTAGATAAGTTCCTTGGGGCGTCTAGTTTCCAAAATGGGGTCACTTGTGGGGGAGCTCCAATTTTTAGGCACACGGGGGCTCTCCAAATGTGACATGGTGTCCGCTAAAGAGTGCAGCCAATTTTTCATTCAAAAAGTCAAATGGCGCTCCTTCCCTTCCAAGCCCTGCCGTGCGCCCAAACAGTGGTTTACCCCCACATATGAGGTATCAGCGTACTCAGGACAAATTGGAAAACAACGTACGTGGTTCAGTTTCTCCTTTTACCATTGGGAAAATAAAAAAATTGTTGCTGAAAAATCATTTTTGTGACTAAAAAGTTAAATGTTCATTTTTTCCTTCCATGTTGCTTCTGCTGCTGTGAAGCACCTGAAGGGTTAATAAACTTCTTGAATGTGGTTTTGTGCACCTTGAGGGATGCAGTTTTTAGAATGGTGTCACTTTTGGGTATTTTCAGCCATATAGACCCCTCAAACTGACTTCAAATGTGAGGTGGTCCCTAAAAAAAATGGTTTTGTAAATTTCGTTGTAAAAATGAGAAATCGCTGGTCAAATTTTAACCCTTATAACTTCCTAGCAAAAAAAAATTTTGTTTCCAAAATTGTGCTGATGTAAAGTAGACGTGTGGGAAATGTTATTTATTAACTATTTTGTGTCACATAACTCTCTGGTTTAACAGAATAAAAATTCAAAATGTGAAAATTGCGAAATTTTCAAAATTTTCGCCAAATTTCCGTTTTTATCACAAATAAACACAGAATTTATTGACCTAAATTTACCACTAACATGAAGCCCAATATGTCACGAAAAAACAATCTCAGAACCGCTAGGATCCATTGAAGCGTTCCTGAGTTATTACCTCATGAAGGGACACTGGTCAGAATTGCAAAAAACGGCAAGGTCTTTAAGGTCAAAATAGGCTGGGTCATGAAGGGGTTAAGCAACGCAGGATCCCCTGGTGCCAATGCAAATGCCCAATTTTGAGGGTCACCCCGCAGGAAAGATATAATAATCTTAACCTGCTGAGCAGGGTCTCCAGAAGAGCGAGATTTCAAAGAAAGGAACAGCTTGCAATTGTTCCTAAAATTCAGAAAACTAGATCTATCTCCAGCAAAGAACTCTGGAATAGGAATTCTAGGTTCAGACATAGGAGCATGTACAACAAAATCTTGTATATTTTGAACCTTAGCAGCAAGATTATTCAAGCTGGAAGCTAAACTCTGGACGTCCATGATAAACAGCTAAGGTCAGAGCCATTCAAGGATTAAGAGGAGGAAAAAAAAAAAAATCAGCCAGGCTGCAATTAAGGCTAGGCAGCAACCTCAGAGGAGAGAAAAAAAAAAAAAAACTTCCTCAGACTACTTTTCCTCCTACTTCAGCCCAAACATTTGGGCCGGCTATACTGTCATGATTCCAATGGCAGGGAATCACAAAAGGACAAGCACCAACGAGCTCTAGGGTGATGGAACCTGAGCTGACCGCGACCCTAAACCTGAACACACAAATAACAATAGCCGGGGAACGTGCCTACGTTGATCCTAGACGTCTCGCACCAGCCTAAGATCTAACTTCCCCTATTAGAAGAAACACAGACCTCTCTTGCCTCCAGAGAAATTCCCCACAGAAATAGCAGCCCCCCACATATAATGACGGTGAAATGAGAGGAAGGCACATACACAGTATGAAAACAGATTCAGCAAAATGAGGCCCGCTAAAACTAGATAGCAGAGGATACAAAAGTAAACTGCGCGGTCAGCAAAAAACCCTTCAAAAAACCATCCTGTAATTACTTGAACTCATGTTCCAACTCATGGAACATGAGGAGCAATTACAGCCCACTAGAGCAACCAGCAGCAAAGAAACAATTATATGCAAGCTGGACAAGACAAAAAATAAAGCAAAACGTGGAACAAGAAAATCAAAAACTTAGCTTGTCCTGAAGATTACTGAAGCCAGAAGCTGAGGTAACAAAACACTCTGATAACCTTGATAGCTGGCAGGGAAATGACAGGAAAGCCCGGTTAAATAGGAAACTCCCAAATGCTAATAGAACAGGTGGACACCAGAGACAGCAGAACACAAATCACCCAGTACCATCAGTAACCACCAGAGGGAGCCCAAAAACAGAACTCACAACACCTGATTGTCATTTGGCTTTTGCTAAGTGCTTCCGGCCCGTTCGCTCTGCCAGTGCTCGCTGTCTCTCGCGTTCCTCTTAGTCTTTGCCCGTTATCGTCTCCCTGCCTGCCTTCTCCTGTGTCGTTTGTCTTTCCGTTATTAAGCTCCTCACTGTTTCCTTTTCTCCTGCAGGTACTCCCTGTCCTGGCTCCTCGGTCTGACCTCCATCTCCCTGGTCCAGTGCTTCGGTCCAGTCTTCCCAGTTTGTCCTTTTGTTCACCTCTCACCTTCCTCCCTTGCTCCTTAGTTCTTGCTTTTTCTCCGCTCTTGAGCCGCCCCTCTTGGTACGGCCACTGTGGGTTTGACTTCTCTGGGTCTGCATCTGACGGTCCCTGTATAGGGGTCGGTTCCATTAGGTTAGCTCGCCCGGAGGTTCGTCTCTCCCACGGTCCAGAGGGTCCACTCTCCACGCTTCTTAGCGCATCATAGATTATAATTGTCACAACGTGGATATACTTCAGTCCTGTTAGTTTGTTGTATATCAGCCAGCCACTTTCTACCACTTACATTGTGTTGTTTTATGCACAGGGCCTGAGTTTTGGTTCAGTCTCCCCCCAAAAAAGTGAGATTAAAATTCTCATAAAGTGGATATACTTCAGTCCTGTTAGTTTGTCGTATGTCAGCCAGCCACTTTCTGCCACTTAGATTGCATTGTTATATACACTGGGCCTGAGTTTTGGTTCAATCTCCCCCCAAAAAAGGGTGATTTAAATTCTCAACAAGTTTGTATACACCTTCTACCTTGTTTTACAGTACCATATAACGGTTGTTATTTTGGTTAGATTTTCCAAAAAATGAGGAAGTCTGGTGGAAGAGCCCATGGGCGGTGGTTGCCAGCTGGTACTCATGGTGGTGGGGGTGGTGTTGCATCTGGTGGTAGTGGCAAAAACACAATAGCACCTAAGGCTGGAGGTGTTGAGCCAGCATCATCGTCTGGCTACACAAGGTCTCGAAGGTTCCCTTTTCTGGGAGTAGGAAAACAGCTTTTAAAGCCAGATGATCTAACCTTCATTAAAATGAACCAATCATGGATTTCAAATTATTTTGCCCCACCTTCCCCTGCTGACACGTAGCTTGCCTGAAAAATGTCTTGCTTTTGGCCTCCTCTTACTGACTTCTTCAATTCCTCCATTTGCAGCTGCTGAATGTCCACCATAGGCCATTTTTATACCTCCCTAAATGGGCTGACTCCCCCAACAGGGCCGTGATCTCCACTAGGGTTGAGCGAAACGGGTCGGCCATTTTCAGAAGTCGCCGACTTTTGGCAAAGCCCTGTGTGGGGTCGGCCATGAGGTCGGCAATCTTCTTAATCTGGTATCGGAATTCCGATACCGAGTTACGATATGTTTGCAATATCGGAAATCGGTATCGGAATCCATATTTAAGTGTAAAATAAAGAATTAAAATAAAAAATATTGCTATACTTACCCTCTGACGCGCCCTGGTACTAACCGTCAGCCTTCCTTCCTTAGAATCAGCGCGTGAAGGACCTTAGATGACGTCGCGGCTTGTGATTGGTCGCGCGACCGCCCATGTGTATATACCTAATAGGAATATACTCACCCTCGGACGCGCCCTGCTTCTTTCTGGCAGCCTTCCTTCCTAAGAATCAGCGCTTGAATGACCTTCGGTGATGTCGCGGCTTGTGATTGGTCGCGTGAGCGGTCACATGGGCGGTCGCGCGACCAATCACAAGCCGCGACGTCATCTAAGGTCCTTCACGCGCTGATTCTAAGGAAGGAATGCTGCCGGTTAGTACCAGGGCACGTCAGAGGGTAAGTATAGCAATATTTTTTATTTTAATTCTTTATTTTACACTTAAATATGGATCCCAGGGCCTGAAGGAGAGTTTCCTCTCCTTCAGTCCCTGGGAACCATAGTATCCCATTGCACTGCATTGGGTTTCGTGTTTCGGCAGACCCCGACCCCGACTTTTCTATAGGATCGGCCGATTTCACTCGACCCGACTTTTGAGAAAGTCGGGTTTCGTGAAACCCGACCCGATCCTATAAAAGTAAAAGTCACTCAACCCTAGTCACCACCTGGCTCAAGCACCCGTGCGAGTGCCATTTGCCTGGACAGGTGGGTGGGCCCAGTCTGGGGCGACGGCACTGGCACAGGGTCCCTCATAGTACAATGAAGTGTCAACAAACAAGGATCTTGAACTTAAATATCGCTTAAGGGACAGGGGATACCCTGATGATGTGATTGTTTCCGCCTTTGATACTGCCTTGGACTCTAACAGGACATCTCTCCTGATACCAAAAACTGAGACTGATTCAACATCCATGACACGTCTCATTGGTACCTTTGACGATCAGTCCCAGAAAGTGTTTGACATCTTCAATAGACATTGGCAGATATTGAAATCTGATCCGGACATAGGCGGGTTTATCTCTTCACATCCATCAATCACATACAGGAGGGGGAGGTCAATCAGGGATAGCGTTGTTCAGAGCCACTTTGTGCCCCCCAAAAAACAGGGTACTTGGTTGGATAATACATCTATTGGCACATTCAGATGTGGACATTGCTCTTTTTGTAGACATATTTGCATTTCCAGTACCTTTAAAATTTCAGCCACGAATAGGATATTCTCCATGAGACAATTTGCTAACTGCAGAACTGCAGGTGTTGTGTATCTCTGCACATGTTCATGTCCGAAAGATTACGTGGGTAAAACCAAACGCGAACTTCAGGTTCGGATAAGCGAACACCTTGGTGATATTCGGCACTGCAGAGATACACCAATTGCACAACACGTCGCTATCGAACATGGAGGTGATCCAGGTTCCTTAAATTTCAGGGCCATTGAAGTTATCCCTCCCTCGGTGACACGTGGGGACTGGGATAAAAGAATAGTGCAGCGTGAGACAAGATGGATTTATATAATGAGATCGATGAGCCCTCTGGGCCTCAATGAACAATTGACCTTTACTAGTTTTATCTAGCCTCCTGTCAGGTTCTTTGTAATTTGTGCTATAGCCAGGTATATTTATACAGTGTTTATTCTGTGTCTCATTTTTGGGACGCTGTATCGGTTTATTCCTCTTTTCATTATTTTTCTTTCTTTCTTGTCCTGATCTGTGCTGTGGGTACCTATCCACTTTCTGACTGTGTGGACTATTGCCATCTGTAATTTTTATTTATTTAATTTTCCATTCTATGTTTCATGTGTGGTGCACGTATGACATGCGCTGTGTGCGCCTTTGTCACTATTTTATACATATCGTTCTGGTCCCCTTGTGGTTAACAATGCTGCTCTATCTTGCACATGCGCTATCCCGTGTTTTTTCATGTTCACTTTATTTGGAACGCAATTTGCGTTCCACTTTGAATAATTACGTTCCATCTTGGACTTGATATGCTTCGGGGGCGGCTCTTTCAGCGACGCCTGATGTATTCTTTAACGTCATTTTTCTTAGCGCATGCGCCGCAGGTTATTGTGCCTTTTAGTGTGGTACGCATTTTGCGTTCCACCTAGTAGCAATGTCACATTTCCAGGGAGGAGACTCTCCAAAGGCGCACTTTGTGCAACGTTCTTTTGGCGCATGCGCTGCTCGTCCCTATTATGGAACACATTTTGCGCTTCATCTATACAGCGGCTGCTCGTCTGGTACGCATTTTGCATTCCACCTAGTAACAACGTCACATTTCTGGGACTCTCCAAAGGCGCACTTTGTGGTACGTTCTTTTGGCGCATGCGCTGCTCATCCCTATTATGGAACGCATTATGCGCTTCATCTATACAGCGCCTGCCCGTCTGGATGATGTCATCTCCGGAGGCCGTCCTGATTCAGCGTGCTCCACACTTACCCACGTGTATTTATAAGGACACACATGGTGAGTACACCACAGCTCCTATCTTCTTTTTTGCGGCTACATAACCCCTGATGAACCCCCGTCACATCTATATGGGGGGGAAATGCCCACCACAAGCCTGTAGATGAGTATTAATGCTTTAATTTTCTCTGCTCTATGAGTTGGACTATTGTGTCCCGATATATTGAATATTGCTCCTTTGGGGGCCCCAGGCTAGTGGGCTCTTAACCTAATTAATTTAGCATTTCACAATCAAGACATTTATTTTTAATTAACTAAATTGGTTTTAAAATTAAATTATGAATGAATAAACAGTGGTGAAAATAAGTATTTAATACACTGACGATTTTGTAAGTTTTCCCACCTACAAAGAATGAAGAGGTCTGTAATTGTCATCATAGGTACACTTCAATTGTGAAAGACAGAATCTAAAAATAAAAACCCAGAAAATCACATTGTATGATTTTTAAATAATTGAATTGCATTTTATTGCATGAAATAAGTACTTGATCACCTACAAACCAGCAAGAATTCTGGCTCTCACAGACCTGTTAGTTTTTGTTTAAGAAGTCCTCCTACTCATCACGCATTACCTGTATTAATTGCAAATGTTTGAACTCATTAACTCTGTAAAAGTTATCTGTCTACACACTCAATCAATCACACTGCAAAATCGCCACCATGGATGAAACCAAAGAGTTGTCTAAGGACACCAGGGACAAAATTGTAGACCTGCACAAGGTAGAGATTGGCTATCAGACAATATGCAAGCAACTTGATAAGAAGGCAACAACTGTTGACACAATTATTGGAAAATGTAAGAAATACAAGATGACTGTTGATTTTCCTTGGTCTGGGGCTCCATGCAAGATCTCGCCTTGGGAGGTGCCTTGTTTTGCTTATGTTTATTGTACTTGCCTATAATTGCCTCTCCCACGTGTAAAGCGCCGTAGAATAAATGGCGCTTTAAAAATGAATACTAGTAATAATTTGGCATAGATAAAATACCTGATGGCCTTCTTTTTAAGCTTTTTGGCATGGTTTCCATTTCCTAATCATCGCTTCATGTGACTAATATGACTGCCAGCTTCTGCGATTGTTTTGTAAGCCTGATCCACTCCTCACTGATATGAGCTAGTCTATCTAAAAGCAGGGACGAATGCTTCATGCTATCAAAAAAGTACCATCCTGGATAACTACCCCAGCTCTTTTGCTATCTAGACTGCTGAAAAAAGTAAAAGGAACACTCATATACCACATCCTAGATATCACTGAATTAAATATTCCAGTAGCCAATCTTTATTCATTTAAACAATAAAACATGCAAATGATCAGTGTAAATCAAAATTAATATCCCATGGAAGTATAGATTTAGAATGATACCAAAAATCTAAATAGAAAATCAAATTACAGGCTGATCCAACTTCAGTGGAAATGCTTCAATGTTTTTTTGAGGTATCTACTCCCAGACCTGGATTAAAGCATCACTCAACTCCTTGACAGTCTGTGATCCAATGTGGCATTGGTGAATGGAGCGAGACATGATGTCCCAGATGCGCTCGATTAAATTCAGGTCTGGGGAATGGGCGGACCAGTTCATAGCATCAATGCCTTCAATATGCAGGAACTGCTGACACACTACAGCCACATGAGGCCTAGCACTGTCATGCATCAATAGGAACCCAGGGCACAGTGAACCTGCATATGGTCTCACAATGGGTCTGAGGATTCTGGTACCTAATTGAAGTCAGGGTACCACTAGCTAGCACATGGTGGGAGCCAATGTCATGTTTGCCAATCCTGGTATTCTCTGGAAAATGCTAATCACCCTGCATGGTGTTCGGCTGTAAGTACAACACCCATGTAGATGTTGGGCCTTCATACCACCCTCATGGAGTCTGTTTATGATAGTTTCCTGTTCCTCATGACACAAAGGAAGAGGTAGCGATCCTGCTGCTGGGTTGTTGCCCTCCTACGGCCCTCTTCATGTCTTCTGGTATACTGGCCTGTCTCCTGGTATGTAATCCATGCTATGGATACTGTGCTGACTGACACAGCTACCTTCTTGCCACAGCTCACATTGATGTGCCATCCTTGATGAGCTGTACTACCTGAACAACTACTGTGGGTTGTAGACACCTGCTAATGTACCTCTAGGGGTGAGAGCAATTACAAAATACAAAAATGACCAAAACAACAGCCAAAAAGGCTAAGAAGAGAGAAATAGACTGTAATTGCTACATGCACAACTACTCCTTTATGGGGGTTGTCTTGCTAATTGCCTATAAATTCTACCTGTTGTCTGTTTGCACAACAGCAGGAGAAATGAATCCACAATCGGTGTTGCTTCATAACTGGACAGGTTGTGATTGCCTTTGAGTTACATTGTGCTGTTTGAGCATTGTATTACACACAATTTCTACATTTTATTTTAATAATAATAATCTTTAAAGAGAAACCTGTCTGTCAATTTATGTACTGCCCCTGGCTGGCATTTCCCATTGTCACTCTAGCTAATTGGTAGATCTCGCAAAGTACTCACATGGGACCAACTTGTCAACCACCTGGCGCAGTGTGAGGACCAATAAGACAAAGGTGCCACTGGACTAGATTTTCAGACAGCATCAGACTCTGATTTACAATGCCTGTGGTTTTGGCAGCATGAATTGACTAGCAGTTTCCTTTAATGACTAAGATACTGCTAACAAACTATGGTTTTATTATTTATAGGAATTAAGAGACACACTTAGAACAATACATTACATAGATCAAAGTGCTTTTACTCCTTTGTTTATAAGAATAGATTGATGAAAAGTTTAATGGGAATGAGTACAAATAAGGATACAAAATACAAAGACTTTTGTCTAATTTAGCTCAGAAATTGATAGGAAAATTTTATAAATTTGTCCAATTATCTAGGGACCGAGACCACTGTAGATGCTTTAGTTTATATAAAGGATCATCAAAGAGAATAATGTACGTTAATAATGTAGCTAAACATAATCAGCAACCGCAGATTTTAAAAGTGAAAAGTATGTGATGTGTCATGAGCTATGCAATTAACTCCATTTTGTTGTTATATTTTCTTTCATAATGCTTTGCTTAAGGAAAAGAGTAGTGCCATCAAGTTTATGATTTTGTCTTGTTTTGATATATAATAGCATGAAACATAAAAATAGCTGTGACGTTTGAAAGTTAAAATGTATTAATTATTATGTTCCTGTCCAATTAATGTACAGCTGTACAACTAATTTGTGTTAGTGTATGAAAAATTTAAATAACATATCTTTGTAACTAGTTATAATTAGAGTGAAACAAATCAAACTTGATGCATATTGAATTTGGGTTGAATCTTATGAATTTTGCAGGTTTTGGCAAATTTGAACAATCTGTAATTGATTCCTGTGGATAGCTAAAAAAAAGTCCAATGCTTTTTTACACATTGCAGAAGATTTTCACAGGGACAGAAGACTAACATGGTGTAAAAAGGTTGTCCAACCCCGAAATCCATATTTTTTTATTTTAATGTGTGCTGTGCTGTGATATACAACCCCTATACATTTTGTTTTTTGTTTCAGCCTTTTGTTCACCCCGAATTTCACTTCATTCCTTGCACTCACTTTGATTACTTGCGACTCTACTAAACTTGACAGCTCCCTGTACTTTATTATCTAACCTTACAGTCAGAGATGGCACCACACTGCTTCAGTATCCTGCATCATCCTCTGCACACTCATGTGCTGTCAGTAATCTACCTTTGCGCTGAACTCTGTCATCACTCCAGTATTGCAAATTACAGAGCTGTGTCCTATGTCAGTATAAAACAACACAATCACTACAGTCCACATCACATCCACAGTGGTGACAGCTTCACATGTCCCCATATTACATCCACAGTGGTGAAGGAGCTTCACAAGTCCTCACATCACATCCACAGTGGTGACAGAGGGTCACATGTCCTCACAATACTTCCACAGTGGTGATGGAGCTTCACATGACCCTACATTACATTCAAAGTGATCATAAAGCTTTACATATCCCTACATTACATCCACAGTGGTGATGGAGCCTCAAATGACCCCACATCACATTCACAGTAGTGCTAGAGTGTCACATGTCCTCACATTACATCCACAGTGGTGATGAAGCTTCACATGTCCCCACATCACATCCACAGTGATGATAGAGCTTAACATGTCCCCACATTACCCCTGATATATTGTTCATCTCCTCTTCAGTCCTCCCCATCAACCTCACCTCCTCAAAACTGTTCCTTAACATACAATCCTCTGTCTCCAAACACAGACAGCCCCCTCATGCCCTCTTCTGCTCCCACCTGCTAACACTTTCTCTGCTCCTTCTCACTGCTGATGATATCTCTCCAAATCCCCACAGCCTTCCCTAACCTCTCTAACCTTATACCCATTCACCCAGCCCCCACTTTCCCAGTGCCACTAACAGGAACTCTGTGGAACGCTTGCTCTGTCTGCAACAAGCTTTCCTACATCCATGATCTTTTTATTACTACCAAACTTTCCTTCCTCGTCATCACTGAAACCTGGCTCACCCCTTCTGACACAGCCTCTCCTGCTACACTTTCGTATGGTGGCTTCCACCTTTCTCACACCCTCCGCCCCAGCAGCAAACATGGCGGAGGAGTTGGTTTTCTCCTGTCAGATACCTGCTCCTTCAACCCAATCCCACTGCCACCCTCTTTTACCCTCCCTTCCTTTGAGTTGCACTCTGTGCGCATCTACTCCCCCTCCAACCTCCAACTGGCTGTCATCTACCGCCCCCCAGGACCAGCCACCACCTTCTTTGACCACTTCACCACCTGGCTACTTCATTTCCTTTCCGCGGACATCCCTACTATTATCATGGGCGACTTCAACATCCCCATTGACACTTCACTCTCAGCTGCCACTAAACTTCTATCTCTCACTTCCTCCTTCGGCCTCACTCAATGGTCTTCTGCAGCCACCCACAAAGATGGCCACACACTGGACCTCATGTTCACCTGCCTCTGCTCTCTATCTAACCTCTCTAACTCACCTCTTCCTCTCTCTGACCACAACCTTCTCATATTCTCTTCCCTCTCCACTCCATGTCTACAATCCCCACTCCACAAACTTTCACACCTTTGCAGAAAACTTAAACACCTTGACCTACACTCATTCTCTGAATCCCTCCTCCCTCTCACAGATATAAGTTCTTTACACAATGCGAATGACGCTGCCGCTCTATGTAACACCACAATACCTGTAGCTTTGGAATCTGCTGCCCCACTTACACATGCCAAAGCTCGCAAAATCAACAGACAGCCCTGGCACACCAGCCTGACCAAAGAACTGAGGCGAGCTTCCAAGGCTGCTGAGTGCAGATGGAAAAGATCCCACTCCAAAGAGCACTTCATCGCATTCAAACAGTCCCTCACTACTTTCAAGTCCACACTCGCCACAGCTAAACAAACCTACTTCTCATCTCTCATATCCTCCCTGTCTCACAACCCTAAACAGTTATTCAACACCTTCAATTCTCTCCTCCGTCCCCCAGCACCTCCTACCTCCCCACTCTTCTCAGCTGAAGACTTTGCCTCATTTTTCAAGCAGAAGATTGATAACATCAGAGACAGTTTTGGTCAACAACCCCCAGAGCCCTTCCTCCCGACTTCCCAGCCCTCCATGGAGCGCCCCCAAGGGCTAGGGGTTAGTCGGATCCGGGCCCTTCTGTTCTCGGTGGGGATGTCACGGTGGCTGACCCGGTCTGTGGCCCTCGGGAGGTCTGTTGATGAAATGGGGAAAGGTCTTTTAAGGGATAATGTTTGTGACGCCACCTGTGGTATTCGGTCAGGGTGACCGACACTGCTTAGGGGTCCGCTGGGGTGATGTTTTGGCAGCCAGATGGTATACCTTTCCACAGGTGAAGTTTGTCCCCAGGGCTTCCCAGAATGTAGATGATGACTGGTGGATGTGAATAATGAGGACATAAGGTTGCAGTCTCATTACCGTTACTGAAGTCTTCAGCATCCACAGTCCAGGGTAGGGACCACAGGGTAGGCAGAGTCCGGCCAGTCTGAAGGCAAATCCAGAGTCCCCTTATCCAGGTGGAATTCAATAGCCTTCCTCTAGCACCTGGGCATTGTAGTACCTCCCTGCTGAGTAACTTGGTAAGGCCCTCACAACTATTGTAGATGTTAAGTCTCTTCTCTCTGTCCCCCTGGTGGATAGGACAAACCCGTATGATGGGTGGCCTGAGGCTTTTTATAGGGACCCTAGTGATGCCCCGGCCCCCACAAGTTGCCACCCTGCCTCCTGGGTAAATGGTCGGGCAGCTAACAAGGAATTAACTGTCCTGCCAGTCTCTAAAGTAACGGCATAGAGCTCTTTACTCCCTCGGTGTTCTGGCTACTGGTCCTGCGCTTCAGAAAGAGGCAGCTTGCTTCTAGCTGGTCTCCCTCTGATGTTTCACTCCTGTTGCTATGACTTCGTTGCTCACTCACTGCAACACAATTTTCTTTGTGTCCTTTCATGTGGGGCAGACGCAGCTCCATGTACCTTCCTTCCGTAGGCCGCAGTCTGGAGCTGGCTGGAACCCAACCCAACCAGCCTCTGCCAAACTCGGTCAGGACCCACTGACTCCCTCCTTCTCCCTCTAGTCAGCTTCTGTCCCTTTCTCTCACTAACTTCCTCCCCAACCCACCAGTTTTACCCAAGTGTGAGGAGTGCCCTAATAGATAAAAGCATGGCTCCCCCTGGTGGACTGGAGTGTGAAGTGTGTGTAGTGGTTGTGATACCAGGACAGAAGATCTCCTTCATTGCCTTCAGACATAACATCACTCCCCCTGGTGGAAGAATAACATTGCTGCAACGAACCAGGACTCTGGGGTGCTGCATCCACCTACAAAACCAACTTCTCCACCATTACAGAATATCGACTCTCCACTCTACTCTCAAGATCACATCTCACCACCTGTGTACTTGACCCGATCCCATCCCACTTCATCCCAAACCTCACCAAAGTCTTCATCCCAACCCTAACCCATCCCTTCAACCTAACAACTGGTGTTTTCTCCTCAAGCTTTAAACATGCCTCCATCACACCTATTATCAAAAAGCCCTCTCTTGACCCATCCTTTGTATCTAGCTATTGCCCTATATAACTAATCCCCTATGCTTTCAAGCTACCGGAACAACACGTCTACCTTGAACTGTACTCCCATCTCTCTTCTTACTCCCTCTTTGACCACTTACAATCTGGCTTCCGGTCACACCACTCCACTGAAACTGCCCTAACTAAGGTCACCAATGACCTCTTAACCCTCCATCACATACAATATCGGCTCTAACGAGTTCACATAAAATGTGACTGTCAGGCGCAGGCTAGAAAAATACCTATAATATCTAATGTTTGCAATTTCAGTGCTCTAAAAGTGACCTTCATAGGGATTTAATAAAAGAGACTACACATAATCAGGTGCAAAAAAAACTATTTACTCATTATAAAAGTAATAACTTTGATATACACAAATTTCAAAACTCCTGAGAAGCACACTTTCATTTGTAAGAAAATCTGCCTTATTTTTGTGAAATATCCACAAACCTTTCTCTATCCATTCATAAAACAAGCTAAATAAACAATAGTAATGACTAAAAACATTACATACCAACCTTTGGCCTGGGACAGTTCATAGAATCTCATGGCTTTCAGTATCATCTCTATTCTGATGACACACAGATCTACATCTCTGAACCAGATATCACCTCCCTACTAACCAGAATCCCTCAATGTCTGTCCACTATTTCATCCTTCTCTGCTAGATTTCTGAAACTTAACATGGACAAAACAGAATTCATCATCTTTCCCCCATCTCACGTGACCCCCCAACGAATCTATCCATTACAGTAAATGGCTGCCTACTCTCCCCAGTCCCACAAGCTCGCTGCCTCGGGGTAATCCTTGATGCTGATCTCTCCTTCAAGCCACATATCCATGCCCTTTCCACTTCCTCCCGACTTCAACTCAAAAATATTTCACGAATCTGTTCATTCCTCAACCAAGAATCTGCAAAAACCCTAGTCCATGCCCTCATCATCTCTCGCCTTGACTACTGCAACCTCCTGCTCTGTGGCCACCCCTCTAACACTCTTGCACCCCTCCAATCTATTCTAAACTCTGCTGCCTGACTAATCCACCTGTCCCCCCGCTATTCCCCAGCTTCTCCCCTCTGTTAATCCCTTCACTGGCTCCCCATTGCCCATTGCCCATGACGTACAAAGCCATCCTCAACCTGTCTCCTCCATACATCTGTGACCTCGTCTCCCGGTACTTACCTACATGCAACCTCCGATCCTCACAAGACCTCCTTCTCTACTCCCCTCTTATCTCCTCTTCCCACAGTTGTATACAAGGTTTCTCTCGCGTATCGCCCTTACTCTGGAACCCTCTACCCCAACATATCAGACTCTCACCTACCATCGAAATCGAAACCTTCAAAAAGAACCTGAAGACCTACCTCTTCCGGCAAGCCTATAACCTGCAGTAACCACCGACTGACCAAACCACTGCATGACCAGCTCTACCCACGCATACTGTATTCTCACCCATCCCTTGTAGATTGTGAGCCTTCGTGGGCAAGGTCCTCTCTCCTCCTGTACTAATTATGACTTGTATTATTTAAGATTATTGTACTTGTTTTTATTATGTATACCCCTCCTTACATGTAAAGTGCCATGGAATAAATGGCGCTATAACAATAAATAATAATAATAATGATATATGAGTACTATGATGTGAAGCGTCTATAGTGATGTGTGAGGGTGTGTCTGTTTGTAGATCTACATATATACCATATAATACACCTCAGCTGCTCAAGAGTCTCAGTCTATAGTGATGGATAGCTGATGGAGCAGGGATGGATGGATAGATAGATAAACAGATAAAGGCAGGGATTTATGGATGATGCAGGGAGGGAGGGATGGATGGATGCAAGGAGGGATGGATGATGCAGGGAGGGATGGTTGCATCCTCCTTCTCCTGGACCTGTCATCTGCCTTTGACACTATGGACCATTCCCTCTTGTTACAGATTCTCTCATCTCTTGGCATCACAGTTTTGGCCTCATCCTGGATCTTGCCATATCTAACAGACCGGACATTCAGTGTCTCCCTCTCCCACACAACCTCCTCACCTTGTCTTCTGTCTGTCGGTGTTCCCCAAGGCTCAGTTCTAGGACCCCTACTCTTCTCCATCTACACCTTCTGCCTTGGACAGCTCATAGAATCCCACGGTTTGCAGTATCATCTCTACATCGATGACATGCAGATCTACCTATCTGGACCTGACATCACCTCCTTACTGACCAAAATCCCACAATGTCTGTCCGCTACTTCATCTTTCTTTTCTGCTCACTTTCTAAAACTGAACATGGAAAAAAACAGAATTCATCATCTTTCCCCATCTCACTCTACCCCTCCACCAGACCTATCCATCAATATCAATGGCTGCTCACTTTCCCAAGTCCCACATTCTCGGTGCCTCGGGTTGATCCTCGACTCTGCCCTCTCTTTCAAGCCACATATCCAAGTCCTTGCCTCCTCAAATTTAAAAACATTTCCCGGATCTTTACATTGCTTGACCAAGAAACTGCAAAAATGCTCGTGAGCGCCCTCATCATCTCCCGCCTCGACTATTGTAACCTCCTACTCTCTGGCCTCCCCTCTAGCACTCTTGTACAATTCAAATCTATCCTAAACTCTGCTGCACGACTAATCCACCTGTCTCTCCATTATTCCCCAGCCTCTCCTCTCTGCCAAGCCCTTCACTGGCTTCCTATTATCCAAAGGCTTAAGTTCAAAACCCTAACTATGACATACAAAGCCAACCACAACCTGTCTCCTCCATGCATCTGTGACATGGTGTAACAACTGTGCTGGCATCACGGCATCTCGGCATCTCTCACACTATCTTACCCACTGCTCCAGGTCATGTTGTGGTTTATGTTTCTTGCCAGCTCCATATTCTGTGCCTCTGCACTCGGCATGCTTCCAGGCTGTGTGCATAGGAGGCGGCACCTGAACTCTCTGGTTCTTATAGGAATCAGGTGCACCTGTCTAATCTGTTCCTGACCAATTACCTAGAGGCCTCCAGTATTTAGAGCAGCTCCACCCAGTGGACTGGGCCTGTGCAATGTGCTAACTCAGTTTGTGTTTTGCTTCTGAGCTGCCAGGCCTTGTTTTGTGTCTTGCCTTTTCTGAAGGCTGTTCTCCTTGCTTTGCCTTGTATCTTGTTTGTCTGCCCTCCAGGAGGCTGAATATCCTGGTCCCTGTTTCTTTGTTCTGGTACCCTGTCTTGTCCCATTACCTCATCTGCACTTTGTCCTATCTCTGTCTCCTTGTCTTTCCCTGCAGTGCCTCTCTGCTCTCGGCTCCCCACTCTGCGACCTTGCTTTGCTCTTGTCTCTGCACTCTGAGCCTTTGCTTTGCACTTGACTCTTGGCTCTGCACTCTGTACCTCCTCTCTGCTCTTGGCTCTGCACTCTTTGCCTTCTGTTGTGAATTCTGTTTTCGGGCTCCCTCCTGTGGTCATGAATGGTACTTCGGCTGGTTCTGTCCATGGACTTTCTCTGATGCCTGTGGGTGTTTCTGAGTTTCCTTCTACAGGTGACGAGGCTAATTCGTTAGTGGGCTGCTCTATTTAACTCCTCTTGGATCCTTGTCCGATGCCAGCTGTCAATGTTGTAGCATTGGTCTAGTTCGCTCCTGGATCTTCCTGGTTACCTGTTTCCTCAGCAGAAGCTAAGTTTTGCTTTGCTTTTTTCTTGTTTGCTATTTTTTCTGTCCAGCATGCTTATGTGAATTTTGCCTTGCTTGCTGGAAGCTCTGGGACGCAGAGGGGCGCCTCCACTCCGTTAGTCGGTGTGGAAGGTATTTTTCCCTGCACTCTCTGTGTGGCTTTTGTAGGATTTTTTGCTGACTGCAAAGTGACCTTTCCTATCTTCTGTCTGTTTAGTAAGTCGGGCCTCTCTTTGCTAAATCTATTTAATCTCTGTGTTTGTGATTTCATCTTGCTCACAGTCAATATATGTGGGGGGCTGCCTTTTCCTTTGGGGAATTTTCTCTGAGGCAAGATAGGCTTATTTTTCCTATCTCTAGGGCTAGCTAGTTCTGAGGCTGTGATGAGGCGCCTAGGTCATGATAGGAGCGCTCCACGGCTATTTCTAGTGTGCATGATAGGATTAGGGATTGCGGTCAGCAGAGGTTCCACTTCCCAGAGCTTGTCCTGTATTAATGTGCTATCAGGTCTTTTCTGGTGCTCTAACTACCAGGTCTACTATTTGTCCTAACCACCAGATCATAACAGTACAGCTGGCCCAAAAGTATTGATGCATCTCAATAGAGGGATAAGTGAAGCTCTGAGACCATTTTTTTTCTTTGCAGCGTGTTCTGTCTCACTTTTCCCCTTTACCTCTGGGTGGTTCAGAACACAGGTGTGGACATGGACATTCAAGGTCTGTCCTCTTGGATGGATAATCTCACTACAAGGGTACGAAACATCCAAGATTTTGTGGTTCAGAATCCGATGTCAGAGCCTAAGATTCCAATTCCTGATTTATTTTTTGGTGATAGATCTAAGTTTTTGAATTTCATAAATAATTGTAAATTGTTTCTAGCTTTGAAACCTCGCTCCTCAGGTGATCCTGCTCAACAAGTAAGGATCATTATTTCTTTGTTACGTAGTGACCCTCAAGACTGGGCATTTTCCCTTGCGCCAGGAGATCCAGCATTGCGTGATGTGGATGCGTTTTTCCTGGCGCTCGGATTGCTTTATGACGAACCTAATTCAGTGGATCAGGCAGAGAAAATCTTGCTGGCTCTGTGTCAGGGTCAGGATGAAGCGGAGATATATTGTCAGAAGTTTAGAAAGTGGTCTGTGCTCACTCAGTGGAATGAATGTGCCCTGGCAGCAATCTTCAGAAAGGGTCTCTCTGAAGCCCTTAAAGATGTCATGGTGGGATTTCCTATGCCTGCTGGTCTGAATGAGTCTATGTCTTTGGCTATTCAGATCGATTGGCGCTTGCGTGAGCGTAAAACGGTGCACCATTTGGCGGTACTATCTGAGCATGGGCCTGAGCCTATGCAGTGTGATAGGACTTTGACCATAGCTGAACGGCAGGAACACAGACGTCGGAATGGGCTGTGTTTTTACTGTGGTGATTCCACTCATGCTATCTCGGATTGTCCTAAGCGCACTAAGCGGTTCGCTAGGACTGCCACCATTGGTACGGTACAGTCAAAATTTCTACTGTCCATTACTCTGATTTGTTCTTTGTCTTCCTACTCTGTTATGGCATTTGTGGATTCAGGCGCTGCCCTGAAATTGATGGACTTGGAGTATGCTAGGCGCTGTGGTTTTTTCTTGGAGCCCTTGCAGCATCCTATTCCATTGAGAGGAATTGATGCTACGCCTTTGGCCAAGAATAAGCCTCAGTACTGGACCCAATTGACCATGTGCATGGCTCCTGCACATCAGGAGGATATCCGTTTTTTGGTGTTACATAATCTGCATGATGTGGTCGTTTTGAGGTGACCATGGCTACAGGTCCATAATCCAGTATTGGACTGGAAATCTATGTCTGTGTCCAGCTGGGGTTGCCAGGGGGTACATGGTGATGTTCCATTTTTGTCAATTTCGTCTTCTACTCCTTCTGAGGTTCCGGAGTTTTTGTCGGATTATCAGGATGTATTTGATGAGCCCAAAGCCAGTGCCCTACCTCCTCATAGGGATTGCGATTGTGCAATTAATTTGATTCCTGGTAGTAAGTTTCCTAAGGGCCGATTGTTTAATTTATCTGTGCCAGAACACGCCGCTATGCGGAGTTATATAAAGGAATCCTTGGAGAAAGGCCATATTCGCCCATCGTCATCACCGTTGGGAGCAGGGTTCTTTTTTGTGGCCAAGAAGGATGGTTCTTTGAGACCTTGTATTGATTACCGCCTTCTTAATAAAATTACTGTCAAATTTCAGTATCCTTTGCCGTTGCTGTCTGACTTGTTTGCTCGTATTAAAGGGGCTAGTTGGTTTACCAAGATAGACCTTCGAGGGGCGTATAATCTTGTGCGTATTAAACGGGGCGATGAATGGAAAACAGCATTTAATACACCCGAGGGCCATTTTGAGTACCTGGTGATGCCATTCGGGCTTTCCAATGCTCCATCAGTATTTCAGTCCTTTATGCATGACATCTTCCGAGAGTACCTGGATAAATTCCTGATTGTGTATTTGGATGATATTTTGGTCTTTTCGGATGACTGGGAGTCTCATGTGATGTGCCAGCCAGATGTTTCGCTCCCGTTTCAGGTTGAGGTTGATGCCTGTGAGATTGGAGCGGGGGCTGTTTTGTCGCAAAGAAGTTCTGATGGCTCGGGAATGAAGCCATGTGCTTTCTTTTCTAGAAAGTTTTCGCTTGCTGAGCGCAATTATGATGTTGGTAATCGTGAATTGTTGGCCATGAAGTGGGCATTCTAGGAGTGGCGTCATTGGCTGGAAGGAGCCAAGCATCGCGTGGTGGTCTTGACAGATCACAAAAATTTGACTTATCTTGAGTCTGCCAAACGGTTGAATCCGAGACAGGCTCGATGGGCGTTATTTTTCTCCCGTTTTGATTTTGTGGTTTCGTACCTTCCGGGCTCTAAGAATGTGAAGGCTGATGCCCTGTCAAGGAGTTTTGTGCCTGACTCTCCGGGTGTTTCTGAGCCGGCAGGTATTCTCAAAGAGGGGATAATTTTGTCTGCCATCTCCCCTGATTTGCGGCGGGTGCTGCAAAAATTTCAGGCTGATAGACCTGACCGTTGCCCAGCAGAGAAACTGTTTGTCCCTGATAAATGGACTAGCAGAGTTATCTCTGAGCTTCATTGTTCGGTGTTGGCTAGGCATCCTGGAATCTTTGGTACCAGAGATTTGGTGGCTAGATCCTTTTGGTGGCCTTCTTTGTCACGGGATGTGCGTTCTTTTGTGCAGTCCTGTGGGACTTGTGCTCGGGCTAAGCCCTGCTGTTCTCGTGCTAGTGGGTTGCTTTTGCCCTTGCCGGTACCGAAGAGACCCTGGACGCATATTTCTATGGATTTTATTTAGGATCTCCCCGTCTCTCAAAAGATGTCGGTCATTTGGGTGGTTTGTGATCGCTTTTCTAAGATGGTCCATTTGGTACCCTTGTCTAAATTGCCTTCCTCCTCTGATTTGGTGCCATTGTTTTTCCAGCATGTGGTTCGTTTACATGGCATTCCGGAGAACATCGTTTCGGACAGAGGTTCTCAGTTTGTTTCGAGGTTTTAGCGATCCTTTTGTGCTAGGATGGGCATTGATCTGTCTTTTTCCATGGCTTTCCATCCTCAGACAAATGGCCAAACCGAACGAACTAATCAGTCGTTGGAAACATATCTGAGATGCTTTGTTTCTGCTGATCAGGAGAGTTGGGTGTCCTTTTTGCCTTTGGCTGAGTTTGCCCTTAATAATCGGGCCAGCTCGGCTACTTTGGTTTCGCCGTTTTTCTGCAATTCTGGTTTCCATCCTCGTTTCGCTTCAGGGCAGGTTGAGTCTTCAGACTGTCCTGGTGTAGATACTGTGGTGAATAGGTTGCAGCAGATTTGGACTCATGTGGTGGACAATTTGACATTGTCCCAGGAGAAGGCTCAACGTTTCGCTAAAAGCCGGCGATGTGTGGGTCCCCGACTTCGTGTTGGGGATTTAGTTTGGTTGTCGTCTCGTTATGTTCCTATGAAGGTTTCCTCTCCTAAGTTTAAGCCTCGTTTCACTGGTCCGTATAAAATTTCTGAGGTTATCAAGCCTGTGTCATTTCGTTTGGCCCTTCCAGATTCTTTTGCCATCCATAATGTGTTCCATAGGTCGTTGTTGCGGAGATATGTGGCGCCTGTGGTTCCATCCGTTGACCCTCCTGCTCCGGTGTTGGTTGAGGGGGAGTTGGAGTATGTGGCGGAGAAGATTTTGGATTCTCGTATTTCGAGACGGAAACTCCAGTACTTGGTCAAGTGGAAGGGTTATGCTCAGGAGGATAATTCCTGGGTTTTTGCCTCTGATGTTCATGCGGCCGATCTGGTTCGTGCCTTTCATTTGGCTCATCCTGGTGGGCCTGGGGGCTCTCGTGAGGGTTCGGTGACCCCTCCTCAAGGGGGGGGTACTGTTGTGAATTCTGTTTTCGGGCTCCCTCCTGTGGTCATGAATGGTACTTCGGCTGGTTCTGTCCATGGACTTTCTCTGATGCCTGTGGGTGTTTCTGAGTTTCCTTCTACAGGTGACGAGGCTAATTCGTTAGTGGGCTGCTCTATTTAACTCCTCTTGGATCCTTGTCCGATGCCAGATGTCAATGTTGTAGCATTGGTCTAGTTCGCTCCTGGATCTTCCTGGTTACCTGTTTTCTCAGCAGAAGCTAAGTTTTGCTTTGCTTTTTTCTTGTTTGCTATTTTTTCTGTCCAGCATGCTTATGTGAATTTTGCCTTGCTTGCTGGAAGCTCTGGGACGCAGAGGGGCGCCTCCGCTCCGTTAGTCGGTGCGGAAGGTATTTTTCCCTGCAATCTCTGTGCAGCTTTTGTAGGGTTTTTTGCTGACTGCAAAGAGACCTTTCCTATCTTCTGTCTGTTTAGTAAGTCGGGCCTCTCTTTGCTAAATCTATTTCATCTCTGTGTTTGTGATTTCATCTTGCTCACAGTCAATATATGTGGGGGGCTGCCTTTTCCTTTGGGGAATTTTCTCTGAGGCAAGATAGGCTTATTTTTCCTATCTCTAGGGCTAGCTAGTTCTGAGGCTGTGACGAGGCGCCTAGGTCATGATAGGAGTGCTCCACGGCTATTTCTAGTGTGCGTGATAGGATTAGGGATTGCGGTCAGCAGAGGATCCACTTCCCAGAGCTTGCCCTGTATTAATGTGCTGTCAGGTCTTTTCTGGGGCTCTAACTACCAGGTCCACTATTTGTCCTAACCACCAGATCATAACAGCCTTCACTCTGCTCTTGGCTCTGCACTCTGTGCCTTCACTCTGCTCTTGGCTCTGCACTTTTTGGTTCTACCCTTGTCTCTTTTGCAGCTTTACCTCTGTTCCGCATTTCTGTGGTTCTGCTCCATTCTATTCTGCTCCGCTCCTGTTGCTGCAGTAATCTCTTGCTGCAGCTCCTCTCCGCATTCCTTGTGGTTCCGCTCTGCTTAGCCTCTGTTGCTGCGCTATCTCTTGCTGGTCTACCACTTATATCCACAGCCTTGTGGTTCTCTTCCTGTGTGAACAGGTCCCAACCTGTTCCTTCAAACTCTTTTCATTCCGGCTTGTTTCCGTACTTGCATCTCCTGTGTGAACAGGTCCCAACCTGTTCCTTCATACTTAATTCCTTCCTGCTTGTTTCCTTACCTTCACCTCCTGTGTGAACAGGTCCCAACCTGTTCCTTCATACATCATATCCGTACCTACACCTCCTGTGTGAACAGGTCCCTATCTGTTCCTTTATATACCACACCAACCTGCCCTGTGTCTCTGCCGTACCTGCCAGCTCTGTGTCTCCGCCGTACCTGCCAGCCCTGTGTCTCTGTCGTACCTGCCAGCTCTGTGTCTCTGCCATACCTGCCAGCCCTGTGTCTATGCCGTACCTTCCAGCCCTGTGTCTCTGCCATACCTGCCAGCTCTGTGTCTCTGCCATACCTGCCAGCCCTGTGTCTCTGCCGTACCTAACAGCCCTGTGTCTCTGCCAGCCCTGTGTCTCAGTCGTGCCAGCCTAGTCATCTGAGTTTCAGCCGTGCTCATCTGCTGTGAGCCTGACCTCACCATCAGAGGCTCCAGTGAAGCCCAAGGCAGCTGTCATAGTCATGCCTTTTCCAGGGTAGTCTGGTTTGTGTCACAGTGGGCCCACAAACCCCCGAGCTCACGCCCACCAGTCAGGGCGTGAGTGTGACACATGGTCTCCCGGAACTTACCTACATGCAACCTTTGATCCTCTCAAGATCTCCTCCTCTACTCCTCTCTTATCTTTTCTTCTCAAAACCGCATACAAGACTTTTCCTGTTGTGGATTCTGTTTTTGGGCTCCCTCTGGTGGTTACAGATGGTACTGGGTGACTTGTGTTCTCTGTGGTCTCTGGTGTCCACCTGTTCTATCAGGATATGGGAGTTTCCTATTTAACCTGGCTTTCTTGTCATTTCCTCGCCGGCTATCAATGTAATCAGTGTGTCTTGTTACCTCTGCTTCCCGCTTCTGTATTCTTCAGGACAAGCTAAGTTTTTGATTTTCCTATTCCACGTTTTGCTTAATTTTTGTCTTAGTCCAGCTTGCAGATATGTGATTCCTTTTTGCTGGTTGCTCTAGTGGGCTGATATTACTCCTCATGTTCCATGAGTTGGAACATGAGTTCAAGTAATTTCAGGATGGTTTTTTTGTAGGGTTTTTCGCTGACCGCGCAGTTCACTTTTGTATCCTCTGCTATCTAGTTTTAGCGGGCCTCATTTTGCTGAATCTGTTTTCATAACTACGTATGTGCTTTCCTCTCATTTCACCGTCATTACATGTGGGGGGCTGCTATTTCTGTGGGGTGTTTCTCTGGAGGCAAGAGAGGTCTGTGTTTCTTCTAATAGGGAAAGTTAGTTCTTCGGCTGGCGTGAGACGTCAAGGAATCATCGTAGGCACGTTCCCCGGCTACAGCTAGTTGTGTGTTGAGGTTCAGGATCGCGGTCAGCTCAGTTTCCATCACCCTAGAGCGTGTTTTGTTTTTTGTGCTTGTCCTTTTGTGATCCCCTGCCATTGGGATCATGACAGTATAGCCGGCCAAAAAGTGGTAATCGTATTGGCTGAAGTAGGAGGAAAAGTAGTCTGAGGAAGTTTTTTTTTTTTTTTTTTTCCCCCTCAGAGTTTGCTGCATAGCCTTAATTGCAGCCTGGCTGCGTCTTACCTCCTCTTAATCCTTGAATGGCTCTGACCTCAGCTGTTTATCATGGACGTCCAGAGTTTGGCTTCCAGCCTGAATAATCTTGCTGCTAAGGTTCAAAATATACAAGATTTTGTTGTACATGCTCCTATGTCTGAACCTAGAATTCCTATCCCAGAGTTTTTTTCTGGAGATAGATCTAGTTTTCTGAATTTTAGGAACAATTGCAAGTTGTTTCTTTCTTTGAAATCTCGCTCTTCTGGAGACCCTGCTCAGCAAGTCAAGATTGTTATATCTTTCCTGCGGGGTGACCCTCAGAATTGGGCATTTGCATTGGCACCAGGGGATCCTGCGTTGCTTAATGTGGATGCGTTTTTTCTGGCATTGGGTTTGCTCTATGAGGAACCTAACCTAGAGATTCAGGCTGAAAAAGCTTTAATGGCTCTCTCTTAGGGGCAAGATGAAGCAGAAATATATTGTGAGAAATTTCGGAAATGGTCGGTGCTTACTCAGTGGAATGAGTGCGCCCTGGCTGCAAGATTCAGAGATGGCCTTTCTGAGGCCATTAAAGATGTCATGGTGGGGTTCCCTGCGCCTACAGGTCTGAATAAGTCTATGACTATGGCTATTCAGATTGATCGGCGTTTACGGGAGCGCAAACCTGTGCACCATTTGGCGGTGTCTTCTGAACAGGCACCTGAGACAATGCAATGTGATAGAATTCAGTCCAGAAGTGAACGGCAAAACGATAGGCGGAAAAATGGGTTGTGTTTTTATTGTGGTGATTCAGCTCATGTTATATCAGCATGCTCTAAACGCACAAAAAAGGTTGATAAGTCTGTTGCCATTAGTACTTTACAGTCTAAGTTCATTCTGTCTGTGACTCTGATTTGTTCATTATCAGCCATTTCCGTCGATGCCTATGTGGATTCAGGCGCTGCACTGAGTCTTATGGATTGGTCATTTGCCAACCGCTGTGGGTTTACTCTGGAGCCTCTGGAAGTCCATATTCCTTTGAAAGGAATTGACTCTACACCTTTGGCTATGAATAAACCTCAGTACTGGACACAAGTGACCATGCGTATGACTCCCGTTCATCAGGAGGTGATTCGCTTCCTGGTACTGTATAATTTACATGATGTCTTAGTGCTTGGTCTGCCATGGTTACAAACTCATAACCCAGTCTTGGACTGGAAAACGATGTCTGTGTTAAGCTGGGGATGTCAGGGGGTTCATGATGATGCACCTCCGATTTCTATCGCTTCATCTACTCCTTCTGAGGTTCCGGTATTTTTGTCTGATTATCGGGATGTTTTTGAGGAGCCTAAGCTCAATTCGCTTCCTCCTCACAGGGATTGCGATTGTGCTATAGATTTGATTCCTGGCAGTAAATTTCCTAAAGGTCGTTTGTTCAATCTGTCAGTGCCAGAGCATACTGCTATGCGGGATTATGTTAAGGAGTCCTTGGAAAAGGGACATATCCGTCCATCTTCGTCCCCTTTGGGAGCAGGTTTTTTTTTTGTGGCCAAAAAAGATGGTTCCTTGAGGCCTTGTATAGATTACCGTCTTTTGAATAAGATTACAG
This sequence comes from Ranitomeya imitator, assembly GCF_032444005.1. Classification (NCBI taxonomy): domain Eukaryota; kingdom Metazoa; phylum Chordata; class Amphibia; order Anura; family Dendrobatidae; genus Ranitomeya; species Ranitomeya imitator. The sequence continues at coordinate 283,796,418 of NC_091286.1, forward strand.
TTAAATATCAGTATCCTTTGCCATTGTTGACTGATTTGTTCGCTCGCATTAAGGTAGCTAAATGGTTCACTAAGATTGATCTTCGGGGTGCGTATAATCTTGTGCGGATAAAGCAGGGTGATGAGTGGAAAACCGCATTTAATACGCCTGAGGGCCATTTTGAGTATTTGGTGATGCCTTTTGGACTTTCTAATGCTCCTTCTGTCTTCCAGTCCTTTATGCACGATATTTTCCGTGAATATCTGGATAAATTTATGATTGTGTATTTGGATGATGTTTTGGTTTTTTCGGATGACTGGGAGTCCCATGTTCAGCAGGTCAGGAAGGTGTTTCAGGTCCTGCGGGCCAATTCTTTGTTTGTAAAAGGTTCAAAGTGTCTCTTTGGAGTCCAGAAGATTTCTTTTTTGGGGTATATTTTTTCCCCTTCTACTATTGAGATGGATCCCGTCAAGGTTCAGGCTATTTGTGACTGGACGCAGCCTACATCTCTTAAGAGTCTACAGAAGTTCTTGGGCTTTGCTAATTTTTATCGTCGTTTCATAACTAATTTTTCTAGTGTTGTTAAGCCTTTGACGGATTTGACTAAGAAGGGTGCTGATGTTGCTGATTGGTCTCCTGCGGCTGTGGAGGCCTTTCAGGAACTTAAGCGTCGGTTTTCTTCTGCTCCTGTGTTGCGTCAGCCAGATGTTTCGCTTCCTTTTCAGGTTGAGGTTGATGCTTCCGAGATTGGAGCGGGGGCGGTTTTGTCACAGAGAAGCTCCGATTGCTCAGTGATGAAGCCATGTGCGTTCTTTTCTAGAAAGTTTTCGCCCACTGAGCGGAATTATGATGTTGGTAATCGGGAGCTTTTGGCCATGAAGTGGGCATTTGAGGAGTGGCGTCATTGGCTTGAGGGTGCTAGACATCGTGTGGTGGTCTTGACTGATCACAAAAATCTGATTTACCTTGAGTCTGCCAAGCGTCTGAATCCTAGACAGGCTCGTTGGTCACTGTTTTTCTCCCGTTTCAATTTTGTGGTTTCATACCTGCCAGGTTCAAAGAATGTGAAGGCGGATGCTCTTTCTAGGAGTTTTGTGCCTGACTCCCCCGGAAATTCTGAGCCCACTGGTATCCTTAGGGATGGGGAGATTTTGTCGGCTGTCTCCCCAGACTTGCGACGTGCTTTGCAGGAGTTTCAGGCGGATAAACCTGATCGTTGTCCGCCTGAAAGACTGTTTGTTCCGGATAATTGGACCAGTAGAGTCATCTCCGAGGTCCATTCTTCTGCGTTGGCAGGTCATCCTGGAATATTTGGTACTAGAGACTTGGTGGCCAGGTCTTTTTGGTGGCCTTCCTTGTCGAGGGATGTGCGTTCTTTTGTGCAGTCTTGTGAAGTTTGCGCTCGGGCTAAGCCTTGCTGTTCTCGGGCCAGTGGATTGTTGTCACCTTTGCCTATCCCGAAGAGGCCTTGGACGCACATTTCCATGGACTTTATTTCGGATCTCCCTGTCTCTCAAAAAATGTCCGTCATCTGGGTTGTGTGTGACCGCTTTTCTAAGATGGTTCATCTGGTACCCATGCCTAAGTTACCTTCCTCCTCTGAGTTGGTCCCTCTGTTTTTTCAGAACGTGGTTCATTTGCATGGGATTCCGGAGAACATCGCTTCTGACAGGGGATCCCAGTTTGTGTCTAGATTTTGGCGGACGTTCTGTGCTAAGATGGGCATTGATTTGTCCTTTTCGTCTGCATTCCATCCTCAGACGAATGGCCAGACAGAACGAACTAATCAGACCTTGGAAACTTATTTAAGGTGTTTTGTTTCTGCTGATCAAGATGACTGGGTTACCTTTTTGCCGCTTGCCGAATTTGCTCTTAATAATCGGGCTAGTTCTGCTACCTTGGTTTCTCCTTTCTTTTGTAATTCGGGGTTTCATCCTCGTTTTTCCTCTGGTCAGGTGGAGCCTTCTGATTGTCCTGGAGTGGACATGGTGGTGGATAGGTTGCATCAGATTTGGAGTCATGTGGTGGACAATTTGAAGTTGTCCCAGGAGAGGGCTCAGCAGTTTGCTAATCGCCGTCGCCGCGTGGGTCCTCGACTTCGTGTTGGGGACTTGGTGTGGTTGTCTTCTCGTTTTGTTCCTATGAAGGTCTCTTCTCCTAAGTTCAAGCCTCGGTTCATCGGTCCCTATAGGATCTTGGAAATTCTTAACCCTGTGTCGTTTCATTTGGATCTCCCGGCATCGTTTGCTATTCATAATGTGTTCCATCGGTCGTTGTTGCGGAAGTATGAGGTACCTGTTGTTCCTTCGCTTGAGCCTCCTGCTCCGGTGCTGGTGGAGGGAGAATTGGAGTATGTTGTGGAGAAGATCTTGGATTCTCGTGTTTCCAGACGGAAACTCCAATATTTGGTCAAGTGGAAGGGTTATGGTCAGGAGGATAATTCTTGGGTGGTTGCCTCTGATGTTCATGCTGCTGATTTGGTCCGTGCATTTCATAGGGCTCATCCTGGTCGCCCTGGTGGTTCTCGTGAGGGTTCGGTGACCCCTCCTCAAGGGGGGGGTACTGTTGTGGATTCTGTTTTTGGGCTCCCTCTGGTGGTTACAGATGGTACTGGGTGACTTGTGTTCTCTGCGGTCTCTGGTGTCCACCTGTTCTATCAGGATATGGGAGTTTCCTATTTAACCTGGCTTTCTTGTCATTTCCTCGCCGGCTATCAATGTAATCAGTGTGTCTTGCTACCTCTGCTTCCCGCTTCTGTATTCTTCAGGACAAGCTAAGTTTTTGATTTTCCTGTTCCACGTTTTGCTTAATTTTTGTCTTAGTCCAGCTTGCAGATATGTGGTTCCTTTTTGCTGGTTGCTCTAGTGGGCTGATATTACTCCTCATGTTCCATGAGTTGGAACATGAGTTCAAGTAATTTCAGGATGGTTTTTTTGTAGGGTTTTTCGCTGACCGCGCAGTTCACTTTTGTATCCTCTGCTATCTAGTTTTAGCGGGCCTCATTTTGCTGAATCTGTTTTCATAACTACGTATGTGCTTTCCTCTCATTTCACCGTCATTACATGTGGGGGGCTGCTATTTCTGTGGGGTGTTTCTCTGGAGGCAAGAGAGGTCTGTGTTTCTTCTAATAGGGAAAGTTAGTTCTTCGGCTGGCGCGAGACGTCTAGGAATCATCGTAGGCACGTTCCCCGGCTACAGCTAGTTGTGTGTTGAGGTTCAGGATCGCGGTCAGCTCAGTTTCCATCACCCTAGAGCTTGTTTTGTTTTTTGTGCTTGTCCTTTTGTGATCCCCTGCCATTGGGATCATGACATTTTCCTGTGCTTCCTCCATAATCAGGAACTCTCCCCAACACATCAGACTTTCGCCTACAATGGAAACCTTCAAAAGGAACCTGAAGACCCACCTCTTCCGACAAGCCTACAATCTGCAGTGATCCTCAGTCTACTGAACCACCTCCACAAACCCCCCTAGCTCACGCCCACCAGTCAGGGCATGGGCGTGACAGTTTGCACAGGCAATGGCCTTTGCTGTATCCCATGTCCAATCGCTCTCAGAGCATAATGAGCTTTCTCTCTATCCATATGAGCAACCTGAAAATTTTGTTCCACCAAGGGTGGTTCAGATTGAGGAGACTTCTGACCCAATCATAGTTTCAAACGCTCTCTTCAGGCAACTTCAGGATTATGAGGAGGAGGAGCACGACCCAGCAGACCCGCCTAGGTTCTATGGGAATCCAGAAGAATGCCAAAGCTTCCTGGAACAGTGCTTGCGCTACATCCTGCAGAATGCAGCTTGTTTCCCCTCTGACTGGGTTAAGGTGGGTTACATTACGTTCTACCTAGCAGGAGATACTTTATTATGTATTTGTCCCCTCTGGGAAGCAGGGGATCCTATCGTCATGAACCTAGGGGCCTTCCTGGTGTCCTTCCATAGAGTCTTTGACATGCCTCATCCTGCTGCTCCTGTGAAGTCTTCCCCATCTAGATCCAAGAGGCGCTCCAGATGGGCGAAACCCGTGAAGAAACCTCCATGTCAAGCCACGACCGTCTATGACCCTCCAGTTCCTCTACTCGTTAAAGCAGCTGCCCGAGTGAAGCCTAAAAAGGTTGAGAGTGGGCTGGCAAAGCAGCAGCCTGAAATCAGCCATAAGAAGGGCATACAATGTCACTGCGGTTGTGAGGAACAACCTAGGGCCAGTAGAAGAGACTGCCCTTGGTGACAATAACTCCCTTCCGCTAAAGTCTGTTCCAGTGCCTTGTGGGAGCTTAAGTCCTGCAGATGTGTTCAAGCTCCAAACCAGACGGAGTCTATGTGTGGTTCCTGTTCCACAGCTCCAGAAACCTGTGAAGGTGTTTGGTGAATGCCGAGTCCTACTTATGAACAGTCCAGTGTCGAAGGGACTACTACAGCTCCAAATCAGAGCATTATATTCAAAGGAACTTGATTTTCACTTGCTGACCAGTTTGCCCATCAGTCGTTCTGAGCCGGGTACTCTACTGCCCAGTCCGGTCCGAAGACGCAGCATTTTGCTGGATTTTGAACTACCTAGTCTCCAGAGTTCTCTAGTTCCTATAATGCAAGGTCAGTCTACAGTGTTGTCAACTTCTCCACCTGATCTGCTGGTTAAATCATGATGTGCTAATGCCACTGAAGAAAAGGAAGCAGTGGCGCCCTCTCCACACACCTACAGTGACAATACCAGTGACCAGTTCCCAGGAACATCCCTGTCACTTGAAAGTTTTTCTCTGAACTTTGGGCAGAAGATGCTTTCGGTAAATATGCCTTCAGATTCCATGTGGCAGGTGGATGAACAAGTTGAAGCAGAAGTACTTGTATCTCTTTTCTTCACCAATCCGGAAGAAGAGGTGTTCCAGTTTTGTCAGAGTAACAGGCTGATGGGGCTTCCTAAATGTATGCCTTCTGTTTCCAAGTGACTACTTGGTGATAATACCAAGACAGAGACTTACTCATCCTCTAATCTAGAAGAGGAGGTCCAGTTTTCTCAGGGTACCAGGCTGAAGATGTTTCCTGTATGTATGCCTCCAGCTTCCATGTGGCCATTGGGTGAAGATCCCAAGACATAAGTGTTCTCATCTCTTCTTTCCACCAGTCTAAAGGTGAAGGTTCAATTTTCTTGTGATGATGGGCTTAAGTTGGATCCAGTGAAGGTGTCTTCAGTTTCCAAAGAATCGGATTATGTTGAGGTCAAATCAGAAGCTTCCAAATCCCTGCTTTCAGTCAACCAGGTGAAATAAGTCCTGGCCCTTGCATTTTCAGTGTGGGAAGCTGATCTTGCTGGACTGAAAGAGACTGGGCAACCTGAGATCTCTAATGTCTCATCTACCTCATTCTAACAGAGGAATGTTGTCATGGCTCTGACTATGTGTGCTCCTATCCTTCTTCTACAAGTTATTCTGGCAGGCTGGAAGAAGTTGGGGCGTAAAGGGGGTACTGTAACAACTCTGCTAACATCACGGCATGGCCTCTCATCTCTCACACTTACCCACTGCTCCAGGTCATGTTGTGGTTTCTGTTTTTTGTCAGCTCCATATTCTGTGCTTCTGCTCTCTGCATGCTTCCTGGCTGTGTGCATAGGAGGCGGCACCTGAACTCTCTGGTTCTTATAGGAATCAGGTGCACCTGTCTAATCTGTTCCTGACCAATTACCAAGTGGCCTCCAGTATTTAGAGCAGCTCCACCCAGTGGACTGGGCCTGTGCAATGTGTTAACTCAGTTTGTGTTTTGCTTCTGAGCTGCCAGGCCTTGCTTTGTGCCGTGCCTTCTCTGAAGGCTGTTCTCCTTGCTTTGTCTTGTATCTTGTTTGTCTTCCCTCCAGGAGGCTGAATATCCTGGTCCCTGTGTCTTTGTTCTGGTACCTTGTCTTGTCCCATTAACTTGTCTGCACTTTGTCCTATCTCTGTCTCCTTGTCTGTGGTTTCTTTCCCTGCAGTGCCTCTCTGCTCTGCTCTAGGCTCCGCAATCTGTGTACTTGCTTTGCTCTTGTCTCTGCACTCTATGCCTTTGCTTTGCACTTGGCTCTTGGCTCTGCACTCTGTGCCTTCACTCTGTTCTTGGCTCTGCACTCTCTGCCTTCATTCTGCTCTTGGCTCTGCACTTTTTGGTTCTACCCTTGTCTCTCTTGCAGCTTTACCTCTGCTCTGTACTCCTGCTGTTCTGCTCCGTTCTAATCTGCTCCACTTCTGTTGCTGCAGTAATCTCTTGCTGCAGCTCCTCTCCACATTCCTTGCAGTTCCGCTCTGCTTAGCCTCTGTTGCTGCACTATCTCTTGCTGCTCTACCACTCCTATCCACAGCCTTGCGGTTCTCTTCCTGTGTGGACAGGTCCCAACCTGTTCCTTCATACTCTTTTCCTTCCGGCTTGCTTCCGTACCCGCATCTCCTGTGTGAACAGGTCCTGTTCCTTCATACTTCATTCCTTCCTGCTTGTTTCCTTACCTTCACCTCCTGTGTGAACAGGTCCCAACCTGTTCCTTCATACATCATATCGGTACATGCACCTCCTGTGTGAACAGGTCCCTACCTGTTCCTTCATACACCACACCAACCTGCCCTGTGTCTCTGCCGTACCTGCCAGCCCTGTGTCTCTGCCATACCTGCCAGCCCTGTGTCTCTGCCGTACCTGCCAGCCCTGTGTCTCTTCCGTACCTGCCAGCCCTGTGTCTCTGCCACACCTGCCAGCCCTGTGCCTCTGCCATAACTGCCAGCCCTGTGTCTCTGCCATACCTGCCAGCCCTGTGTCTCTGCCGTATCTAACAGCCCTGTGTCTCTGCCAGCCCTGAGTTTCAGCCGTGCCAGCCTACTCGTCTGAGTTTCAGCCGTGCTCTTCTGCCAGTCCTTCCTGATGCTCGCACCTGTCCTTTTGTTCCTGTTCTCCAAGTGGGATCAGCAGCCACAGCCAGACACCACCCTGGAGTAGCACCTGGCAGCTGCCTGCCGAACAAGCCTAACCTCACCATTAGAGGCTCCAGTGAAGACCAAGGCAGCTGTCATAGTCATGCCCTTTCCAGGATAGTCTGGTTTGTGTCCCAGTGGGCCCACAAACCCCCGAGCTCACGCCTACCAGTCAGGGCGTGAGTGTGACACATGGTCTCCCGGAACTTACCTACATGCAACCTTTGATCCTCTCAAGATCTCCTTCTCTACTCCTCTCTCATCTTTTCTTCTCAAAACCGCATACAAGACTTTTCCTGTGCTTCCTCCATAATCAGGAACTCTCTACCCCAAGACATCAGACTTTCGCCTACAATGGAAACCTTCAAAAGGAACCTGAAGACCCACCTCTTCCGACAAGCCTACAATCTGCAGTGATCCTCAGTCTACTGAACCACCGCACGACCAGCTCTACACTCTCCTAGTGTATCCTCATCCATCCCATGTAGACTGTGAGCCCTCGTGGGCAGGGTCCTCTCTCCTTCTGTACTTGTGTGTGCCTTGTCTTGCTGATGTTTATTGTACTTGTCTATGTATGCCCCTTTTTTCACATGTAAAGCTCCATGGAATAAATGGCACTATAAAAATGAATAATAATAATAATAAATAATAATAATAGTAATAATACAAGGAGGGATGGATGAATGCAGAGAGGGATGGATGAATGCAGGGACGGGTGGAGGCATAGATGAATGGATACAGGGAGGGTTGGATGGATGCAAGGATGGATGTATGCAGGGAGGGGTTGTTGGATGGATAAATCGATGGATGCAGGGAAGGATGGGTGGACGCAGGGAGGGATGGATGGATAGGTGCAGTGAGGGATGGATGGATGGATGGATGGATGGATGGATGGATGCAGGGAGAGATGGATGGATGCAGGGAAGTATGGATGGATGCAGGGTGGGATAAATAAATGGAGGGAGGGAGCGATAGATGCAGGAATGGATGGATGGATGGATAGATGCAAGTAGAGATGGATGGATGGAATGAGGGATAGATGGATGCAGGGAAGGATGGATAGATGCAGGGAGGGATGGATGCAGGAAGAGAGGGAGTGTTGCACACAAACAGCCCATTATACTCACCTATGTAGAAGCTTTTTCCTTCCTGGTTCAGCCAATCAGCTGTGTCATTCCCCTGCTGCTTCTGCCTCACACTGTGTGTTTCATTTATATGGTAATAACTCTGCATCCTTAACCATATCACAGACATTCTAGTATTTTTATTTACTCATTGTGCTTCATGTTGTTGGTAAAACTAGGTCAATATGATTTGCACTTATTTATGAAAAAAACTAAATTGGACAAAAAATGTAACATGTAACATTTTCCAAACTTTTAATTTTTATACCTTTAAACCAGATTGTTATACCACTGAAAATCATTAATAAATAACATTTACAACATAAGTGCGTAGCCTACTTACACAATGGTAAAATGCCTAAATGGAGAAGAAAAAAGGGGAGATAAAATGTGTGTATATATACCTGGGGGAACAGGGAAGGAAGGAAAAAGTGATGCACGAAGAAGGACGCTGTTCCTTTGAAACGCGTTGGTAGCTTTTTGGCCCCAGGACTGCTCCGTAGCTTTCTGTGACATCACAAGCCTGGTACCTTTGTCGGCCATTTTTTATTCCCCGCACGCATCCAGAGACGCCACCGGCCAGGGCTATCTCTGGCTCTGCGCAGCGCACCCACACCTGCACCTGCAGCTCACAGATGCTCGCCTCGCCAGCTGCAGGAGTCACGTCAGCTCACCGCCGTCAGTGCCCCGCCTGCTGTTCACCTGCAGGAGCCCAGATATCAGTGCTCAATACTAGGGTTGAGCGACTTTTAGTTTTTCAGGGTCGAGTCGGGTTTCACGAAACCCGACTTTCTGTAGACTTACATTGGGTTTCGAGTTTCGGCCGATCGCCGACCCCGACTTTTCAATAGGATCGGCCGAAAATCGAAACCCAATGTAAGACTATGGTTTTTTTTTTTACATTTCCTTCAGGGCGATATAGCAGAAAAGCCGGTAATTGAATTACCGGCTTTTCATTTCTCCTTCCAAAACCCGACATGATATGAGACATGGTTTACATACAGTAAACCAAGTCATATCCCCCTTTTTTGCATATTCCACACTACTAATGTTAGTAGTGTGTATATGCAAAATTTCGGCGCTCTAGCTCTTAAATTTAAGGGTTAAATCACGGAAAAATTTGGCGTGGGCTCCCGTGCAATTTTCTCCGCCAGAGTAGTAAAGCCAGTGACTGAGGGCAGATACTAATAGCCTGGAGAGGGTCCACGGTTTTTGGCCCCCCCTGGCTAAAAACATCTGCCCCCAGCCACCCCAGAAAAGTCACATCTGGAAGATGCGCCTATTCTGGCACTTGGCCACTCTCTTCCCATTCCTGTGTAGCGGTGGGATATGGGGTAATGAAGGGTTAATGCCACCTTGCTATTGTAAGGTGACATTAAGCCAGATGAATAATGGAGAGGCGTCAATTATGACACCTATCTGTTGTGAGTTCCGTTCTGGAGCTCCATTCTGTGGTTGCTAATGGTATGTTTGCGAGTTCTGCCCTTGGGCTCCCTCTGGTGGTTTAGAGTGGAACTGCTGCCTTCACTAATCGTCTTGTCTGGGTTTGTTATTTAAACCTGCTCTGGGCTTTAGTCCATGCCTGCTGTCAATGTTCTTGGTTGGAGTTGATTCTTCCCTTGGATTTCTCATATGGCCAGTCCTTGTCTGCAAAAGATAAGTTTTGCTAGTTTGTTTGTCCATTTGTTTGGACTCTATTGCTTTGCATTTTGTCTCTTTGTCCAGCTTGTCACCATGTCTTATTTAGGCTAGCTGGAAGCTCTGGGAAAGCAGATTTGCCCCTCCACACCTTGAGTCGGTGTGTGGAGTTCATTTTTGTAAACTCTGCGTGGATTTTGTAGTTTTTAATACTGACCGCACAGTATCCTTTGCTCTCTGTCTATCTAGCTAAGTATTGGCCTCCCCTTTGCTGAATTCTAATTTCATTTCTGTGTTCGTCATTTCCCTCTCCTTTCACAGTCAATATTTGTGGGGGGCTATCTTTCCTTTTGGGGGTTTCTCTGAGGCAAGATAGCTTTCTATTTCATTCTTTAGGGGTAGTTATATCTTAGGCTGTGACGAGGTGTCTAGTGTTATGACCTGGTGGTTAGGAGCACCAGGAATGACCTGATAGTTAAAAGTCATGCAGGACAAGTTCTGGGATGTGGGAGCTCTGCTGACCACAATCCCTAATCCTATCACACACAATAGAAATAGCCGTGGAGCGCTCCTGACGCTCCCTAGGCACCTCGTCACAGCCTAAGAGCTAGCTAGCTCTAGAGATAGAAAATAAAGCCTACCTTGCCTCAGAGAAATTCCCCAAAGGAAAAGGCAGCCCCCCAAATATATTGACTGTGAGTAAAGATGAAAGTCACAAACGCAGAAATGAAACAGGTTTCAGCAAAGGGAGGCCAGACTTACTAAACAGACAGAGGATAGGAAAGGTAGCTTTGCGATCAGCACAAAAAACTACAAAAGACCACGCAGAGTGTGCAAAAAGACCTCCGCACCGACTAACGGTGCGGAGATGCCACTCTGCCTCCCAGAGCTTCCAGGTAGCAAGACAAAATCATGATATCCAGCTGGACAAGAAAACAATGAACGAATTAGATACTATCAGGAACTTAGCTTCTGCTGGAGTAGACAGGTCACAAGAAAGATCCAAGAGCGAACTGAACCAATTCAGAAACATTGACAGATGGCATGGAGTAACGATCTAAGTGGAGTTAAATAGAGAAGCCAACCAAAGGATAAACCACGTCACCTGTGTAAGGAACCTCAGAAGCAGCAGCTCCACTGACAGCGACCAGAGGGAGCCCACGGACAGAACTCACCGAAGTACCATTCACGACCACAGGAGGGAGCTTGACAACAGAATTCACAACAGTACCCCCCCTTGAGGAGGGGTCACCGAACCCTCACCAGAGCCCCCAGGCCGATCAGGATGAGCCAAATGAAAGGCACGAACTAAATCGGCAGCATGAACATCAGAGGCAAAAACCCAGGAATTATCTTCCTGACCATAACCCTTCCACTTGACCAGGTACTGGAGTTTCCGTCTTGAAACACGAGAATCCAAAATCTTCTCCACCACATACTCCAACTCCCCCTCGACCAACACCGGGGCAGGAGGATCAATGGAGGGAACCATAGGCGCCACGTATCTCCGCAACAACGACCTATGGAACACATTATGGATGGCAAAAGAAGCTGGAAGGTCCAAACGAAATGACACAGGATTAAGAACTTCAGAAATCTTATATGGCCCAATTAAACGAGGCTTAAACTTAGGAGAGGAAACCTTCATAGGAACATGACGAGATGACAACCAAACCAAATCCCCAACCCGAAGTCGAGGACCAACACATCACCAGCGGTTAGCGAAACGTTGAGCCTTCTCCTGGGACAATGTCAAATTGTCCACCACATGAGTCCAAATCTGCTGCAACCTGTCCACCACAGTATCCACACCAGGACAGTCCGAAGGCTCAACCTGCCCTGAAGAGAAACGAGGATGGAAACCAGAATTGCAGAAAAAAGGAGAAACCAAAGTAGCCGAGCTTGCCCGATTATTAAGGGCGAACTCAGCCAATGGCAAAAAGGACACCCAATCATCCTGATCAGCAGAAACAAAGCATCTCAGATATGTTTCCAAAGTCTGATTAGCTCGTTCGGTTTGGCCATTAGTCTGAGGATGGAAAGCTGAAGAAAAAGACAAATCAATGCCCATCTTAGCACAAAAGGACCGCCAAAACCTTGAAACAAACTGGGAACCTCTGTCCGAGACGATGTTCTCCGGAATGCCATGCAAACGAACCACATGCTGGAAAAACAATGGCACCAAATCAGAGGAGGAAGGCAATTTAGACAAGGGTACCAAATGGACCATCTTAGAGAAGCGATCACAAACCACCCAAATGACCGACATCCTTTGAGAAACAGGGAGATCAGAAATAAAATCCATGGAAATATGCGTCCAGGGCCTCTTCGGGACCGGCAAGGGCAAAAGCAACCCACTGGCACGAGAACAGCAGGGCTTAGCCCGAGCACAAGTCCCACAGGACTGCACAAAAGAACGCACATCCCGTGACAAAGAAGGCCACCAAAAGGATCTAGCTACCAAATCTTTGGTACCAAAGATTCCAGGATGACCAGCCAACACCGAACAATGAACCTCAGAGAAAACTCTACTAGTCCATCTTTCAGGGACAAACAGTTTCTCCGTTGGACAACGGTCAGGTCTATCAGCCTGAAACTTCTGCAGCACGCGCCGCAAATCAGGGGAGATGGCAGACAAAATTACCCCCTCTTTAAGAATACCCGCCGGCTCCGGAACACCCGGAGAGTCAGGCACAAAACTCCTTGACAGGGCATCAGCCTTCACATTCTTAGATCCCGGAAGGTATGAAACCACAAAATCAAAACGGGAGAAAAAGAGTGACCATCGAGCCTGTCTAGGATTCAACCGTTTAGCAGACTCGAGATAAGTCAAATTCTTGTGATCCGTCAAGACCAAAACGCGATGTTTAGCTCCTTCAAGCCAATGTTGCCACTCCTCGAATGCCCACTTCATGGCCAACAACTCTCGATTGCCAACATCATAATTGTGCTCAGCAGGCGAGAATTTTCTAGAAAAGAAGGCACATGGTTTCATCACCGAGCCATCAGAACTTCTTTGCGACAAAACAGCCCCTGCACCAATCTCAGAAGCATCAACCTCGACCTGAAATGGGAGCGAAACATCTGGCTGGCACAGCACAGGGGCAGAAGAAAAACGACGCTTCAACTCCTGAAAAGCCTCTACAGCTGCAGAGGACCAATTGACCACATCAGCACCTTTCTTGGTCAAATCAGTCAACGGTTTAGCAATACTAGAAAAATTAGCGATGAAGCGACGGTAAAAATTAGCAAAGCACAGGAACTTCTGTAGGCTCTTCACAGATGTCGGCTGAGTCCAATCATAAATAGCCTGAACTTTAACAGGGTCCATCTCGATAGTAGAAGGGGAAAAAATGAAACCCAAAAATGAAACCTTCTGAACTCCAAAGAGACACTTTGACCCCTTCACAAACAAGGAATTCGCACGAAGGACCTGGAACACCATTCTGACCTGCTTCACATGAGACTCCCAATCATCCGAAAAGACCAAAATGTCATCCAAATATACAATCATGAATCTATCCAGGTACTCTCGGAAGATGTCATGCATAAAGGACTGAAACACAGATGGAGCATTAGAAAGCCCGAATGGCATAACCAGGTACTCAAAATGGCCCTCGGGCGTATTAAATGCTGTTTTCCATTCATCGACCGAGCAAACAAATCAGACAGCAGCGGCAAATGATACTGAAATTTGACTGTGATTTTAAGAAGGCGGTAATCAATACAAGGTCTTATAGAGCCATCCTTCTTGGCCACAAAAAAGAACCCTGCTCCCAATGGTGACGACGACGGGCGAATATGACCCTTCTCCAAGGATTCCTTTACATAACTCCGCATAGCAGCATGCTCTGGCACAGATAAATTAAACAGACGGCCCTTAGGAAACTTACTACCAGGAATCAAATTAATAGCACAATCGCAATCCCTATGAGGAGGTAGGGCACCGGATTTGGGCTCCTCAAATACATCCCGGTAATCTGATAAAAACTCAGGGACTTCAGAAGGAGTGGAAGGCGAAATTGACAGCAATGGAACATCACCATGTACCCCTTGACAACCCCAGCCGGACACAGACATAGATTTCCAATCCAATACTGGATTATGGACCTGTAGCCATGGCAACCCCAAAACGACCACATCATGCAGATTATGCAACACCAAAAAGCGAATATCCTCCTGATGTGCAGGAGCCATGCACATGGTCAATTGCGTCCAGTACTGAGGTTTATTCTTGGCCAAAGGCATAACATCAATTCCTCTCAATGGAATAGGATACTGCAAGGGCTCCAAGGAAAAACCACAGCGCCTGGCAAACTCCAAGTCCATCAAATTCAGGGCAGCGCCTGAATCCACAAATGCCATAACAGAATAGGACGACAGAGAGCAAATCAGAGTAACGGACAAAAGAAATTTAGACTGTACCGTACCAATGGTGGCAGACCTAGCGAACCGCTTAGTGCGCTTAAGACAATCGGAGATAGCATGAGTGGATTCACCACAGTAAAAACACAGCCCATTCCGACGTCTGTGTTCTTGCCGTTCAGCTCTGGTCAAAGTCCTATCACACTGCATAGGCTCAGGCCTATTCTCAGAGAACACCGCCAAATGGTGCACAGCTTTGCGCTCATGCAAGCGCCGATCGATCTGAATGGCCAAGGACATAGACTCATTCAGACCAGCAGGCGTGGGAAATCCCACCATGACATCCTTAAGGGCTTCAGAAAGACCCTTTCTGAAAATTGCCGCCAGGGCACATTCATTCCACTGAGTAAGCACAGACCACTTTCTATACTTCTGACAGTACACCTCCACTTCATCCTGACCCTGACACAAAGCCAGCAAGATCTTCTCTGCCTGATCCACTGAATTTGGTTCATCAAAAGCAATCCAGGCACCAGAAAAAATGCATCAACATAACGCAATGCAGGATCTCCTGGCGCAAGGGAAAATGCCCAGTCTCGAGGGTCACCACGCAACAAAGAAATAATGATTTTTACTTGTTGAGCAGGGTCACCAGAGGAGCGGGGTTTCAAAGCTAGAAACAGTTTACAATTATTTTTGAAATTCAGAAACTTAGCTCTATTCCTAGAAAATAAATCAGGAATAGGAATTCTAGGCTCTAACATCGGATTCTGAACCACAAAATCTTGAATGTTTTCTACCCTTGCAGTGAGATGATCCACACAAGAGGACAGACCTTGAATGTCCATATCTACACCCATGTCCTGAACCACCCAAAGGTTTAGGGGAAAAGAAAGACAAAACACAGTGCAAAGAAAAAAAAATGGTCTCAGAACTTCTCTTATCCCTCTATTGAGATGCATTAATACTTTGGGCCAGCTGTACTGTTATGACCTGGTGGTTAGGAGCACCAGGAATGACCTGATAGTTAAAAGTCATACAGGCCAAGCTCTGGGATGTGGGAGCTCTGCTGATCGCAATCCCTAATCCTATAACACACACTAGAAATAGCCATGGAGCGCTCCTGACGCTCCCTTGGCACCTCGTCACAGCCTAAGAGCTAGCTAGCCCTAGAGATAGAATATAAAGCCTACCTTGCCTCAGAGAAATTCCCCAAAGGAAAAGGCAGCCCCCTATATATATTGACTGTGAGTAAAGATGAAAGTCACAAACGCAGAAATGAAACAGGTTTCAGCAAAGGGAGGCCAGACTTACTAAACAGACAGAGGATAGGAAAGGTAGCATTGCGATCAGCACAAAAAACTACAAAAGACCACGCAGAGTGTGCAAAAAGACCTCCGCACCGACTAACGGTGCGGAGATGCCACTCTGCCTCCCAGAGCTTCCAGCTAGCAAGACAAAATCATGATATCCAGCTGGACAAGAAAACAATGAACGAATTAGATACTATCAGGAACTTAGCTTCTGCTGGAGTAGACAGGTCACCAGAAAGATCCAAGAGCGAACTGAACCAATACAGAAACATTGACAGCTGGCATGGAGTAACGATCTAAGTGGAGTTAAATAGAGAAGCCAACCAAAGGATAAACCACGTCACCTGTGTAAGGAACCTCAGAAGCAGCAGCTCCACTGACAGCCACCAGAGGGAGCCCACGGACAGAACTCACCGAAGTACCATTCATGACCACAGGAGGGAGCTTGACAACAGAATTCACAACAGTCTAGGGAGTGTCAGGAACATCCCACGGCTATTTCTAGTTGTGTTGTTAGGATTAGGGACTGCGGTCAGTAGAGATACCACCTTCTCAGAGCTCGTTCCATGTTGCGTTTTAGCCACCAGGTCATTTCAGTGTGGCCTCTTAACCACCAGGTCATAACACCTATCCATTATTAATCCAAATGTATGAAAGAGTTAAAAAAAACACACACACAATATTAAAAATTATTTTAATGAAATAAACACACCATTTGTTGTAATATTTTATTGTACGCTCAATCCACTCGCTGAAGACTCTCGCTCTGTAACAAATAAAAAATAATAAACCAACAATATCCATACCTTCCGTAGATCTGTAACGTCCGACTTTGTAATTTCATCAGAAGGGGTTAAAATATTTTACAGCCAGGAGCTCTGCTAATGCAGCGCTGCTCGTGGCTGTAAACCCCAGCGAATGAAGCTAATGTAGGTCAATGACCTGTAGTTACCTTCATTCGCAGTGATGCGCCCCCTGCTGGATGTCCCTGGAGCGTGGGAAAAGTTCCCAGGCTCGAGGTCATATGAGGACATCCAGCAGGGGGCGCATCACCGTGAATGAAGGTAACTAGAGGTCATTGACCTACATTACCTTCATTCGCTGGGGTTTACGGCCACAAGCACAGCTGCATTAGCAGAGCTGGTGGCTGTAAAATATTTTAACCCCTTCAGATGGATTTACAATGTGGGACGTTACAGATCTACGGAAGGTATGGATATTGTTGGTTTAATATTTTTTATTTGTTACAGAGCGAGGGTCTTCAGCGAGTGGATTGAGCGTACAATAAAATATTAAAACAACCTGTGTTTTTATTTCATTAAAATACTTTTTAATAATGTGTGTGTGTTTTTTTTAACCATTTAATGCAAATGGAATAATAATGGATAGGTGTCAGAATTGATGCCTCTCCATTATTAATCTGGCTTAATGTCACCTTACAATAGCAAGGTGACATTAACCCTTCATTACCCCATATCCCACCGCTACACGGGAATGGGAAGAGAGTGGCCAAGTGCCAGAATAGGCGCATTTTCCAGATGTGCCTTTTCTGGGGTGGCTGGGGGCAGATGTTTTTAGCCAGGGGGGGCCAAAAACCATGGACCCTCTGTAGGCTATTAATATCTGCCCTCAGTCACTGGCTTTACTAGCAGAAAAAAGAAAAAAAAGAAAAAAATATATACCAGCTCACCTGTCGGCATGTGTTGTGGGGAAGCACGGATAATGTGTAGTCATCACGTGAGCAAGCAATCCAAAAAAAGAGAAAAAAATCCAGCTTCCAAAAACTTACAAATTTATTCAGGATAAAAGGCAAAGTCCAGTCCAATCCAATAAATTACATAGTGAAGAGTAGCAAGCTACGCGTTTCGAACAATGGTATGTTCTTTCTCAAAGCTTTGAGAAAGAACATACCATTGTTCGAAACGCGTAGCTTGCTACTCTTCACTATGTAATTTATTGGATTGGACTGGACTTTGCCTTTTATCCTGAATAAATTTTTAAGTTTTTGGAAGCTGGATTTTTTTCTCTTTTTTTGGATTACTGGCTTTACTACTCTGGCGGAGAAAATTGCACGGGAGCCCACGCCAATTTTTTCAGCGATTAAACCCTTAAATTGCTGAAAGCTATTAAATTTAAGGGTTAAAGGCAATTTAAGGGTTAAATCCCTGAAAAAAATTGGCGTGGGCTCCCGCGCAATTTTCTCCGCCAGAGTAGTTTCACGAAACCCGACTTTGCTAAAAGTCGGCGACTTTTGAAAAGTGCCGATCTGTTTCGCTCAACCCTACTCAATACACATCGAATACATCAGAGGTACACCACCTACTTTCAGCCACCTGTCCTCATCTGCTGGAATCTATATAATAGACACGTACCGTCCATCCTATGTGGGCCCTCCAGTGCATCACTTTTTCCTTCCTCCCCTGTTCCCCCAGGTATATATACACACATTTTATCTCCCCCTTTTTCTTCTCCATTTAGGCATTTTACCATTGTATAAGTAGGCTACGCACTTATTCTCTAGAGTCTTTATCCCCTCAAGCGTGGTTTCGTATCTTTTTCAGTTGTTATTGGTTTATCCACGACAGTTTCTCAGCACTTACCTGTCCCGATTCCTGCTGAGGGTACACCCTTCAGTGTAGCGCTGGTGTGTTATTTTCATAACATTTACAACATGTCTATTTTCTATGAGTCTCATACACATTCTGTTCAAATTGTCATTTAATGTTACTCCTAGATTGATAAAAACTATTCACTAAGTGCAAATCCTGCCCCAAAATACAAGGGTCATCCATACACTCTTGAAAACAACTGTTAACAATCCAGAAAAGAAGGAAGAACTGGAAGCATTTAAAGAGATCACAGTGGATGAACACAAAACTTAATCACTTGTTAAAATGGAAAAAAGTAATGCCTATCAAATGGAAAGAAGGGAGCATTTCTAAAGACGAATATAATGCTGTTTGCAGGAAATCCAAGGCAACAGTTAGAAGAGCTAGTGATGAAGTAAGGCTTGCATGGGAGACCAAAAGCAGTAAGAAAGGATTTCGGGGGTATGTCAAATGCAAAAGAAAAGTTAAAGATGCTATAGGATTTTTACAGGATGAAAACAGTGAAGTGGTCAAAAATTATGTTGAGAAGGCCAAACTTTTAAATTCATATTTTGCATCCGTGTTCTCTAAGAAAGCAATTGTATCATAAATGATCTTCATGGTGCCATTGAAGGAATAAAGGAATAAAAGAATCCACACTATCCATAAACAGAGAGATGGTCCTACAGTACACATGTCAATAGTTAATTTTTTCATGAAAGATATTTTGTTTATTAGAGTTATATTGCAGTTTAATATATCAGTGAAATGTAACAAGAACCACGTTAAAGTATATGGATGAATCATTGAATCCATAGTAATTTTTGGAAGGGTATTGTTGAATTTACTATACCAGAGAAATGTAGCAAGAAACATGTGACAGTGTATTGATGCATTTTTGACTCAATAAGGGTACTTTCACACTAGCGTTTTTTGTAAATCCGTCACAATGCGTCGTTTTGCAGAAAAAACGCATCCTGCAAAAGTGCTTGCAGGATGCGTTTTTTCCCCATAGACTTCTATTGGCGACGCATTTGCAACGGATTTGCACACTTCGCATCTGTCTTGTGACGGATGCGTCGTGCTTTGGCGGACCGTCGGGAAAAAAAAACCCTACATGTAACGTTTTTTTCTCCCGACAGACCGCTTTTTCCGACCGCGCATGCGCGGCCGGAACTCCGCCCTCACCTCCCCGCACCTTACAATGGGGCAGCGGATGCGCCGGAAAAATGCATCCGCTGCACCCATTGTGCAAAGCGTTAAACGCTAGCGTCGGAATCTCTCCCCGACGCATTGCGACGGGGAGATTCCGACGCTAGTATGAAAGAAGCCTAAGATGCTTTTGGAACTTTTTAAAGAGTTTAACCCCTTTCTGACCTCGGACGGGATAGTACGTCCGAGGTCAGATCCCCTGCTTTGATGCAGGGCTCCGCGGTGAGCCCGCATCAAAGCCGGGACATGCCCGTAATAGGCGCGGGCAGAATCGCGATCTGCCCGCACCTATTAACTAGTTAAATGCCAATGTCAAATGCAGACAGCGGCATTTAACTACCGCTTCCGGCCGGGCGGCCGGAAATGACGTCATCGCCGACCCCCGTCACATGATCGGGGGTCGGCGATGCATCAGGATGGTAACCATAGAGGTCCTAGAGACCACTATGGTTACTGATCACCGGTGGCTGTGAGCGCCACCCTGTGGTCGGCGCTCACAGCACACCTCCATATCTGCTACATAGCAGCGATCAGCAGATGCGATCGAGTTGTGCCTGCTTCTAGCCTTCCATTGAGGCTATTGAAGCATGGCAAAAGTAAAAAAAAAAAGTAAAAAAAAATGTGAAAAAAATAAAAATAATATAAAAGTTTAAATCACCCCCCTTTCGCCCCAATCAAAATAAATCAATAAAAAAATCAAATCTACACATATTTGGTATCGCCGCGCTCAGAATCGCCCGATCTATCAAATAAAAAAAGCATTAACCTGATCGCTAAACGGCATAGCAAGAAAAAAATTCGAAACGCCAGAATTACGTTTTTTAGGTCGCCGTGACATTGCATTTAAAT
The DNA here is from genome assembly GCF_032444005.1 of Ranitomeya imitator. Lineage (NCBI taxonomy): Eukaryota > Metazoa > Chordata > Amphibia > Anura > Dendrobatidae > Ranitomeya > Ranitomeya imitator. Next base: position 283,816,398 of record NC_091286.1, read on the forward strand.
GCAATAACGGGCGATCAAAAGAACGTATCTGCACCAAAATGCTATCATTAAAAACATCATCTCGGCACGCAAAAAATAAGCCCTCAACCGACCCCAGATTACGAAAAATGGAGACGCTACGAGTATCAGAAAATGGCACAATTTTTTTTTTTTTTTTAGCAAAGTTTGGAATTCTTTTTTACCATTTAGATAAAAAATAACCTAGTCATGTTAGGTGTCTATGAACTCGTACTGACCTGGAGAATCATAATGGCAGGTCAGTTTTAGCATTTAGCGAACCTAGCAAAAAAGCCAAACAAAAAACAAGTGTGGGATTGCACTTTTTTTGCAATTTCACCGCACTTGGAATTTTTTTCCCGTTTTCTAGTACACGACATGCTAAAACCAATGATGTCGTTCAAAAGTACAACTCGTCCCGCAAAAAATAAGCCCTCACATGGCCAAATTGACGGAAAAATAAAAAAGTTATGGCTCTGGGAAGGAGGGGAGTGAAAAATGAACACGGAAAAACGAAAAATCCCAAGGTCATGAAGGGGTTAATATGCCAACGAAATGTAACAAGAAACACTTTACAGTGCGTGAATGAATCCCTGCATCCATAAACATTTTGCAAGGCTTTTTGGATTTTTTTTAATAACACTGAAATGTAGCAGAAGGTATGTAATACTCTATGGGTCAGGAATTGAATGATTTTTTTTGGGGGGGGTAGTTTTGCATAACACTGAAATATACCAGAAACCATGTAAGGCTATGTTCACACATTGCGGTTTTTACCACGGAACCGCAGCGATTTTGCAGCTGCGGATCCGCAGCAGTTTCCATAGCGTTTACAGTAACATGTAAACCTTATGGAAATCGCAAACCGCTGTGCACATGCTGCGGGAAAAAACGTGCGGGAACGCAGCGGTTTACAACCCGCAGCATGTCACTTCTTTGTGCAGAATCGCAGCGATTCTGCACCCATAGAAATACATTGATCCGCTTACTTCCTGCATGGGGCTGTGCACACCATGCGGGAAGTAAGCGGATAATATGCGGGTTATACCCGGGGTGGTGGAGAGGAGACTCTCCTCCAGGCCCCGGGAACCATATTTGAGTAAAAAAATAAAAAAATTAAATAAAAAATCATGATATACTCACCTCTGAAGTCTCAGCGCTGCACGCGGCCGTCCGGTCTCAGGTTTGCTATGCGACCAGGACCTGCGGTGACGTCGCGGTCACATGACCGTGACGTCACGAAGGTCCTTCTCGCACAGCATCTCTGGAACCGGACCGCCGCCTGCAGCGCCGAGGAGATCGGGACGTCAGAGGGTGAGTATGTCATGATTTTATTATTTTTAACATTACTATTGATGCTGCATATTGCTGCATATGCAGCATCAATAGTAGGGGTAAAATCCCGCAGCGGAAACTGCAGGCCAAACCGTGATAAATCTGCAGGGATAACCGCAGCGGGTTTGCCCTGCAGATTTATCAAATCTGCTGCGGGAGAACCCGCAGGGACAGGACACTATGTGTGAACATAGCCTAAAACTGAATGGATGAATAATTGAATCAAGACAATTTTCTCTCTGCTTTTTTGTAGTGTTATATATCACCAAAATGTACCCAAGGACACAAAATACTGTATATAACTGTATGCAGGACTAATTGAATAAAGGCTTTGCAGAAAGTGCAAAAGAAGGAAAAAATTATAAGGAAGGTCATCCATAGACCCCTGAAAGGCAATAACTGGGGGGGCTAATTCAAATATGTTTAAAGTAAAGTTGCTTTACTTCTACACTTATAAAGGCTTTGCACAAAGTGCAAAGCCACTGAAGAAATAATGGAGGGTATTACAGTAATCCTCTTGAGGTGTCCACTTCTTCCTCTCCTTCCTCAGGAGACTGGGTGGACTGCCTCCACCTGTTTCCTGGAACATAATTTCCAGGACCCTGGGCTGTAAGTGACCCAGCAACAGCCCCCTGTGTCACCTGCATCCTCAGCTGCTCCCCAAGGAGATTGGGAACTCCAAGTACAGTAAGCTCTTTCGAGGGTGCTAGCAGCCCTGTCTCAAGCAACCTCAAGGAGTCTCTCCCAGGCCCGTTCATTCCTCAAGAAAGGTTCATCCTGCTCACTTCCTTCTGGTATCACACCCAATGCATACCAATGATGTTGCGCCTTCATTTTGAGGAATGTGACCTTGGTTCCAGCCATTACCTCTTGCAGCATTCAAGACAAGTGTTCCTTCTCTACTGCTCGATGGTTGAACGAGATGTGATGACAGGTCCCAAACTGTTCAATGAACCCCCGTCTCGTCTGATGGTCATAAGTAATGACATAGGAGGGAAGGAGGGAGGGGAAGTGTACAAAGCTCACCACATTGCCAATTTCAAGTCCATATGTCATAAAAAATGAAACCTCAGAAACCTGATGCATTTCTGGTGTATACAACACTTGAGTAGTCCTATGAATAAGGGTGTTGTATACACCAGAAAAGCATCAGGTTTCTGAGGTTTCATTTTTTATCATTGTTTAAAGTTTTTTCTAGTAAATAGTAAATTTTATTCTCCTGTTGGATGTGCTGGTGGATTTCCCTTTTCTTTTTTCTTTTGCTTGTGGTCATAATTAATGACCACCCCTCGATATGCCAACTCTCAGTACCTAGCGCCTAGCAAGCCCATTAACATTTCTGCATACCTAGTTCTGGCTCGCCTCCTCATCTCTTCTCACCAACCTAGGCCCCCTAGTTCACTCACCAGTTCCTGTATCCTGGCTCTCCTTTCTGCAGTCCGCAAAAACCCAGAGGTAAAAGATGCAGCCTTGGTTTGTATCTTAGTGGTTTCAGGTAATTGGCTGGATCCGGACCACAGGTTCATGCCAACCGTGCTGTAGCGCCAGCTTCCTTTGGATCCAATATTCCTTTGGTTTCTCCCTAGGGAGTCTTGTGTGTTCTGTTATCCTTGTCGCCCACTAAGCACGTTACACTGTATAGATGACTATGGTAACAGTAATATACCCAAGACCACAAAATACTGTATAACTGAGCAGCAATATATCAAAAAATGTACCCCAGACAACGGATTACTGCATAAGTAAGAAATTTAACCCAACAAAAATTTTAAACGCTTTTTTAAGAGTGGTATATATTACAAAAATGTACCATGTTTGAATGTTTTTTTTTGATAGATATCAAAGTAATGTACCCCAGCCCATGGAATACTGTATGAGCAATATATTTAACCCAGCAAATTTTTTTATCGCTTTTTTGGAGTGCTATATAACAATAAAATGTACCACAAAGCACGTACTACTCAATGGATCACACAATATACTCAATTTTTTTTACTCACGCATAGAAAAAGCTGCAAGTAAATATTTTGCAAGGCACGGCACGACCCTACTCCCTGTCTACAGTCTGCATTTTGCCGCTGTCTCTGATCGTGCAACTCTCTCTCCCTTCCTAGACTAAATGCTGAATGCAAAGCAAATAATTAGCCCTTAGTAGCGTTGTTATTATGCTGGTTCAGCTTCAGCACCAGTATTAACACTACAAGACTGATTCATTATACTGTGAACACACAGGCCAAGAAAAGCACTCTCTCCCTAAAATATGAAGTGTCACAGAGCTATGCAATGGCGTCAGTGTGTCAAGCCGGGTGGTGCCTGATCACATTTCAGGAGCAGGCAGAGGGAATATAGCCCTTCTGACCTTGGATTGGAGACCCTGCAAAGTCATCGCGGGGCCCCGATCGTTGCCATGGTAACCAGATGTCATCATTAGTGATGAGCAAGCGTACTCGTTGCTCGGGTTTTCCCGAGCACGCTCGGGTGATCTCTGAGTATTTGTTAGTGTTCGGAGATTACGTTTTCATCTCCGAAGCAAACTGGTCACAACAACCACATTTTGCAATTTTCACTCAGCATCATTCTTTCCTGCTTGTTTTTAGAAAATATCCATGGAGTCAAAATCGTCAATACACCTGTAGATAAATTCCCAAAGGGGTATAATTTCCAAAATGGAGTCCCGTGGGGGGGATTCTGCTCTTCTAGCAAATAGGAGCTCTGTATATGGGGTTCGCAAACTATTCTAGGAAAATCTGTGCTCCAGGATGCAAATTGCACTCTATCCCTCCCGAGTCTTTTCATATGGCTAAGCAGTACTATACAGTCACATATAGGATGTTGCCAAGTTCAGTAGAAATTGTGGGACAAATTATGATGCCATTTGTACATACTTCTTGTGTGAAAATGTTAAATCTGGGGCTAAAACTAAATTTTGTTGGTAAAAATGTAGCTATTTTATTCTTCACTGCCCAATGGTATAATGCTGTGACACATCGGTTGTGTCAATATGATCACTGCACCCCTAGTTGAATTCGTTGAGAGGTGTAGTTTGCAAAATGGGGTAACTTTTGGGGGATTCTGCTGCTCTCGGAACTCCAAGTGGGTCACAGCACCTGTAAACCATAATAGTAAAATCTGCACTATAGCATGATGCTCCTTCTCTTCTGAGCTTTGCTGTTGTGAATTCTGTGGCTGAGTTCACTTCTGTGGTCACAAGTGGTATTGCAGTCTCTGGGCTTCCTCCCTCAGGTGTTTTGGTGAGCTCGTTGGCTGCCTTGCTATTTAGCTCCACCTGAGTCTGTCTTCCTTGCTCCTTGTCAATGTTCCAGTGTTGGATCTGAGCTACTGCATCTTTCCTTGGGCCTGCTGCTCTGCTAGATAAGTGCTTCTAGTTTGTTTTCTGTTTTTTCTGTCCAGCTTGCTATTAACTTTTGCTGGAAGCTCTGAGAAGCAAAGGGGTGCACCGCCGTGCTGTTAGTTCGGCACGGTGGGTCTTTTTGCCCCTTTGCGTGGTTTTCGTTTTAGGGTTTTTTGTAGACTGCATAGTTCTCTTTGCTATCCTCGCTCTGTCTAGAATATCGGGCCTCACTTTGCTGAATCTATTTCATTCCTACGTTTGTCTTTTCATCTTGCTAACAGTCATTATATGTGGGGGGCTGCCTATTCCTTTGGGGTATTTCTCTGAGGTAAGTCAGGCTTGTATTTCTATCTTCAGGCTAGTCAGCTCCTCAGGCAGTGCCGAGTTGCATAGGTAGTGATAGGCGCAATCCACTGCTGCTTATAGTTGTGTGAGGATAGATCAGGTACTGCAGTCTACAGAGATTCCACGTCTCAGAGCTCGTCCTATTGTTTTTGGTTATTGCCAGATCTCTGTATGTGCGCTGATTACTGCACGCTGTGTTGCCTGATTGCCAGCCATAACAGTACAAGTAGCCACACCAATGATTCCCAATAGAGGGAAAAAAGAAATCCTGACATCATTTTTTTTTCTTAGCTCTGTCTTCAGTCTTTTTTTTCCCCTAGACATTAGAGTGCTTCAGGACACAGCTGTGGACATGGATATTCAGGCTCTGTGCTCCTCAATGGATAATCTTGTTGTAAATGTACAAAAGATTCAAGATACTATTGATCAGAAATCGATGCTAGAACCAAGAATTCCGATTCCTGATTTGTTTTTTGGTGACAGAACTAAGTTCCTGAGCTTCAGAAATAATTGTAAGCTATTTTTGGCCTTGAAACCTCATTCTTCTGGTAATCCTATTCAACAGGTTTTGATTATTATTTCTTTTTTGCGCGGCGACCCACAGGACTGGGCGTTTTCTCTTGCACCAGGAGATTCTGCATTGAGTAATGTTGATGCATTTTTCCAGGCGCTGGGATTGCTTTACGATGAGCCTAATTCAGTGGATCAGGCTGAGAAAAATCTGCTGGCTTTATGCCAGGGTCAGGATGATGTAGAAGTATATTGTCAGAAATTTAGGAAGTGGTCAGTACTCACTCTGTGGAATGAATCTGCACTAGCGGCTTTGTTCAGAAAGGGTCTCTCTGAAGCTCTTAAGGATGTAATGGTGGGATTTCCTATGCCTGCTGGTTTGAATGAGTCTATGTCCTTGGCCATTCAGATCGGTCGTCGCTTGCGCGAGCGTAAATCTGTGCACCATCTGGCGGTATTGTCTGAGAGTAAACCTGAGCCTATGCAGTGCGACAGGACTATGACTAAAGTAGAACGGCAAGAACACAGACGTCTGAACAGACTGTGTTTCTATTGTGGTGATTCTACTCATGTGACTAAAGTAGAACGGCAAGAACACAGACGTCTGAACAGACTGTGTTTCTATTGTGGTGATTCTACTCATGCTATTTCTAATTGTCCTAAACGCACTAGGCGGTTCGATATCTCTGCCGTTATTGGTACTGTACAGTCCAAATTCCTTTTGTCCATTACCTTAATGTGCTCTTTGTCATCGTATTCTGTCATGGCGTTTGTGGATTCAGGCGCTGCCCTGAATCTGATGGATTTGGATTATGCTAAACGTTGTGGATTTTTCTTGGAGCCTTTGCGGTGTCCTATTCCGTTGAGAGGAATTGATGCTACACCTTTGGCCAAGAATAAGCCTCAGTACTGGGCCCAGCTGACCATGTGCATGGCTCCTGCACATCAGGAAGTTATTCGCTTTCTGGTACTGCATAATTTGCATGATGTGGTCGTGTTGGGGTTGCCATGGCTACAAACCCATAATCCAGTATTGGATTGGAACTCTATGTCGGTAACCAGCTGGGGTTGTCAGGGAGTACATGGTGATGTTCCATTTTTGTCTATTTCGTCATCCATTCCTTCTGACATCCCAGAGTTCTTGTCTGACTTTCAGGATGTATTTGAAGAGTCCAAGTCTGATGCCCTACCTCCGCATAGGAATTGTGATTGTGCTATCGATTTGATTCCTGGTAGTAAATTCCCTAAGGGTCGTTTATTTAATTTGTCCGTACCTGAACACACCGCTATGCGCAGTTATGTGAAGGAGTCCCTGGAGAAGGGACATATTCGCCCATCGTCGTCACCATTGGGAGCAGGGTTCTTTTTTGTAGCCAAGAAGGATGGTTCGCTAAGACCGTGTATTGATTACCGCCTTCTTAATAAGATCACTGTTAAGTTTCAGTATCCCTTGCCATTGATTTCTGACTTGTTTGCTCGGATTAAGGGGGCTAGTTGGTTTACTAAGATTGATCTTCGTGGTGCGTATAATCTGGTGAGAATCAGGCAGGGAGATGAATGGAAAACGGCATTTAATACGCCCGAGGGTCATTTTGAGTATCTGGTGATGCCGTTCGGACTTGCCAATGCTCCATCTGTTTTTCAGTCTTTTATGCATGACATTTTCCGTGAGTATCTGGATAAATTCTTGATTGTTTACTTGGATGACATTTTGATCTTCTCAGATGATTGGGAGTCTCATGTGAAGCAAGTCAGAATGGTTTTCCAGGTACTGCGTGCTAATTCCTTGTTCGTGAAGGGATCAAAGTGTCTCTTCGGTGTGCAGAAAGTTTCATTTTTGTGGTTCATCTTTTCCCCTTCTACTATCGAGATGGATCCGGTTAAGGTTCATGCCATCCAGGATTGGACTCAGCCGACATCTCTAAAAAGTCTGCAGAAATTCCTGGGCTTTGCTAATTTTTATCGTCGCTTCATCTGTAATTTTTCTAGCATTGCCAGACCATTGACCGATTTGACCAAGAAGGGTGCTGATTTGGTTAATTGGTCTTCTGCTGCCGTGGAAGCTTTTCAGGAGTTGAAGCGTCGTTTTTGCTGTGCCCCTGTGTTGTGTCAACCTGATGTTTCTCTTCCGTTCCAGGTCGAGGTTGATGCTTCTGAGATTGGTGCAGGGGCGGTTTTGTCACAGAGAGGTTCTGGTTGCTCAGTGTTCAAACCATGTGCTTTCTTTTCCAGGAAATTTTCTGCTGCTGAGCGTAATTATGATGTGGGCAACCGAGAGTTGCTGGCCATGAAGTGGGCATTCGAGGAGTGGCGTCATTGGCTTGAGGGTGCTAAGCATCGCGTGGTGGTATTGACTGATCATAAGAACCTTACTTATCTTGAGTCTGCCAAGCGCTTGAATCCTAGACAGGCCCGTTGGTCGTTATTTTTTGCTCGTTTTGATTTTGTGATTTCATACCTTCCGGGCTCTAAAAATGTGAAGGCGGATGCTCTGTCTAGGAGTTTTGTGCCCGACTCTCCGGGGTTATCTGAGCCGGCGAGTATCCTCAAGGAAGGAGTCATTGTGTCTGCCATCTCCCCTGATTTGCGGAGAGTGTTGCAGAAATTTCAGGCTAATAAACCTGATCGTTGTCCGGCCGAGAAACTGTTCGTCCCTGTTAGGTGGACTAGTAAAGTTATCTCTGAACTTCATTGTTCGGTGCTGGCCGGTCATCCAGGAATCTTTGGTACCAGGGAGTTGGTTGCTAGATCCTTCTGGTGGCCATCTCTGTCACGGGATGTGCGTGCTTTTGTGCAGTCCTGTGGAATTTGTGCTAGGGCTAAGCCCTGCTGTTCACGTGCCAGTGGGTTGCTTTTGCCCTTGCCGGTCCCGAAGAGGCCTTGGACACATATTTCGATGGATTTCATTTCTGACCTTCCCGTTTCTCAAAAAATGTCGGTCATTTGGGTGGTCTGTGATCGCTTTTCTAAAATGGTCCATCTGGTGCCCTTGGTTAAATTGCCTTCCTCCTCTGATTTGGTGCCTTTGTTCTTCCAGCATGTGGTTCGTTTACATGGCATTCCTGAGAATATTGTTTCTGACAGAGGTTCCCAGTTTGTCTCGAGGTTCTGGCGAGCCTTTTGTGGTAGGATGGGCATTGACCTATCTTTCTCCTTGGCCTTCCATCCTCAGACTAATGGCCAGACCGAACGAACCAATCAGACCTTGGAAACATATCTGAGATGTTTTGTTTCCGCTGACCAGGATGATTGGGTGTCATTTTTGCCGTTGGCTGAGTTCGCCCTTAATAATCGGGCCAGCTCGGCTACCTTGGTCTCTCCATTTTTCTGCAATTCTGGGTTCCATCCTCGTTTCTCTTCAGGACAGGTTGAGTCTTCGGACTGTCCTGGTGTGGATTCTGTGGTGGACAGGTTGCAGCAGATCTGGACTCAGGTAGTGGACAATTTGACCTTGTCCCAGGAGAAGGCTCAGCTTTTCGCTAATCGCAGACGCCGTGTGGGACCCCGACTTCGTGTTGGGGATCTGGTTTGGTTATCTTCTCGTCATATTCCTATGAAGGTTTCCTCTCCTAAATTTAAACCTCGTTTTATTGGTCCGTATAGGATTTCTGAGATTCTCAATCCGGTGTCTTTTCGTCTGACCCTCCCAGACTTCTTTTCCATACATAATGTATTCCATAGGTCGTTGTTGAGGAGATACGTGGCACCTATGGTTCCATCTGTGGAGCCTCCTGCCCCTGTTTTGGTGGAGGGGGAATTGGAGTATATTGTGGAGAAGATTTTGGATTCTCGTGTCTCTAGACGGAAACTCCAGTATCTGGTCAAATGGAAGGGTTATGCTCAGGAAGATAATTCCTGGGTTTTTGCCTCTGATGTCCATGCCCCAGATCTTGTTCGTGCCTTTCATGTGGCTCATCCTGGTCGGCCTGGGGGTTCTGGTGAGGTTTCGGTGACCCCTCCTCAAGGGGGGGGTACTGTTGTGAATTCTGTGGCTGAGTTCACTTCTGTGGTCACAAGTGGTATTGCAGTCTCTGGGCTTCCTCCCTCAGGTGTTTTGGTGAGCTCGTTGGCTGCCTTGCTATTTAGCTCCACCTGAGTATGTCTTCCTTGCTCCTTGTCAATGTTCCAGTGTTGGATCTGAGCTTCTGCATCTTTCCTTGGGCCTGCTGCTCTGCTAGATAAGTGCTTCTAGTTTGTTTTCTGTTTTTTCTGTCCAGCTTGCTATTAACTTTTGCTGGAAGCTCTGAGAAGCAAAGGGGTGCACCGCCGTGCTGTTAGTTCGGCACGGTGGGTCTTTTTGCCCCTTTGCGTGGTTTTCGTTTTAGGGTTTTTTGTAGACTGCATAGTTCTCTTTGCTATCCTCGCTCTGTCTAGAATATCGGGCCTCACTTTGCTGAATCTATTTCATTCCTACGTTTGTCTTTTCATCTTGCTAACAGTCATTATATGTGGGGGGCTGCCTATTCCTTTGGGGTATTTCTCTGAGGTAAGTCAGGCTTGTATTTCTATCTTCAGGCTAGTCAGCTCCTCAGGCAGTGCCGAGTTGCATAGGTAGTGATAGGCGCAATCCACTGCTGCTTATAGTTGTGTGAGGATAGATCAGGTACTGCAGTCTACAGAGATTCCACGTCTCAGAGCTCGTCCTATTGTTTTTGGTTATTGCCAGATCTCTGTATGTGCGCTGATTACTGCACGCTGTGTTGCCTGATTGCCAGCCATAACACTTTGCACTGTGCCTGAAAAATATTTTCCATTACATGTAGGGTATGGGCACACTTAGTAAAAAATGGACCTCAGATTGTTGTAAAAAATGTTCCTGCTAGCACTTAGAAAAATTAAAAACTTGGGGCTAAAACAAAATTTTAGTGGTAAAAATGAAGTTTATTCTTTCTTCTCCTCTCAGTTGTATAAAATTCTTAATATTTTTTAAATGATTAATGATTACTATGATGACAGAACTGCTTTAATATTCACATTTCTTTGAAGGGCAATTCTTACTCCCATTTAGCTTCCTTAGGCAGCTCACTAGCCCTCACTGTGACCATTTTACAACCATTTTAAAGCACCGAAGTTCAGGTCCCCATTGACTTCTATTGGGTTCAGGTCCAGCGTCAAATTTGAGGTCAAATTCGGACCCGAAATTTACTTTTTACTGTATGTTCGTAGAACTCAAACATCCAAAGGTCTGCTCATCTCTAATCTAAGCAGTAGACAAATAATCAAGACAGTAATGTGTTGACAACTGCAGCAGTAACAAAGATGAGGGTAATAGTCTGAGAATAATATGAATTAAATTAATAGTCATTCTGAGTGGAATACGTTCCACACAAATGCATTGCCTATCACTCTACTGCATGCACTCGAACGTGGACCACTGATGTCACCTCTACTTGCTCACTTATGGCTGGATTCGTGCCCGAGTGAACACCTAATTTTCTGGTGACATGCTCTCCACAGTAGAATGCTTGGTCTATTATCATGACCTGCGTTGTCATCACTTCCGAAGCATGGAGTCACTTCTGGCAGTCACAACATGGAGTCACTTCTGGCTCACAAATCATGGAGTGCTCGCTAGTGTGGCAGCCAATTTTAAAATCTTGCACCCATTAGTCATTTATTCCATCTTTCACCTGGCTGTAATATATTATCTTGACTTTCATTGGTCAGATCTAAATTAAAAAGTGACATTATCCTCACAAAAATCACTCCTTGAGAAAACCAGGGTGAAATGTAAATTAAAGTTTCAGGGGCATCTTTAGTCCCGTCAGTCAAACTGTTCACACGGCATGTGATACTGCTGCTATTTATGTGGAAACATATAAGCTTGGTATTCTAACTATCTAAAATGAGATGTGGATTTCTTCCTCTCGCTGTATTTTGGACTTGCTCTTATTACTTTATGCTATATAGACCTTTTGTAGAAGTTTCATATGATAAATGTTTTTTACATTGCAAACTGAATCTACTATATAATTGTCTAAGCGTCAATTCCGTCTTTCTGTCTGTCTGTCTGTCATTGGTCGTGGCCTCTGTCTGTCATGGAAATCCAAGTCGCTAATTGGTCGCGGCAAAACAGCCATGACCAATCAGCGATGGGCACAGTCCGGCGGCAACATGGCTGCTTCTTCCTCCAAGCAGTCAGTGCCCCCTCCATACTCCCCTCAAAGGACAGAACCCTAGTCCCCTTGAGAGAGCTTTGTTCCCTATTCAAGTGTATAGGTCCCCTGAGGAGTCGTGGAGAAGACGAAACGCGTCGGGATGCACAGGGACAAATAGGGCTATATGTTTAAGGGTCAGATGTGGACTGCCCTTGTAAGGGCGGGAGTTTTGGGACCAGGGCCATACTAGCCTATACAGGGCATATTAGGCCTGTATGTCATCCACTCCCTCTATGGAACCTGGTTGTCTGGAAATTAGGAGGAGATGATCGGTACCTGTACGGTCGATGGGTGAGATCCTTCCTTTTTATTCTGATTTTTGGTTTAATTGATAACACATGCAATCAGGTTAAGAAGTCCACATAGAGACAGTGTTTTGCATCCCTCTAATAAGAGCATCGTGTATGATGCCGGGATTGATCTATTCACGGTCTACTTACTATTTTCTTGATTAGGCATCCTATCTAATCAGAAGTGGTTATTGTGTATTTTCAGGGACTCTTGTGTGTAAGAGGTACTATATCCCTATAATATGCTAGTCCGGATGGACGCCTTAGTTGATAAAGTGAGATTTTAATATGCACTATATCACATCTTTATTGTTTTTCTTGGGGTAGTTTTTTAGAAATATATTAATAAAAGTTATATTTTATATTAGTTTCTCTTAGCTGTGTAATATATTACATTGCAAACTGAATCTACTATATAATTGTCTAAGCGTCAATTCCGTCTTTCTGTCTGTCTGTCTGTCTGTCACAGATATTCATTGGTCGTGGCCTCTGTCTGTCATGGAAATCCAAGTCGCTAATTGGTCGCGGCAAAACAGCCATGACCAATCAGTGATGGGCACAGTCCGGCGGCAACATGGCTGCTTCTTCCTCCCCGCAGTCAGTGCCCCCTCCATACTCCCCTCTAGTCAGCGCTCAGACAGGGTTAATGGCAGCGTTAGCCAACCGTGCTATGCCACGGTGTAATGCACTTTGTTATCGCTGCTATTAACCCTGTGTGACCAACATTTTACTATTGATGCTGCCTATGCGGCATCAATAGTAAAAAGATCTAATGTTAAAAATAATTAAAAAAATCAAAAATCATTAAAAACTCACCGTCCATCGGCGCCTTGGATCCACAACAGGCCTTTCACGCTCAGGACGCTCTGGTAACCGGTCCATGCTGCGATCTCGCGAGATGATGATGTAGCGGTCTCGCGAGACTGCTACGTCATCATCTCGCGAGACCGCAATGCACTCTTGAGACTGGAGTGCGCAAGGAGTGTCGGTAACCGCTTTTCTTGGATCCGGGGGCTCCGGAAGGTGAGTATATAACTATATTTTATTTTAATTCTTTTTTTTAACAGGGATATGATGCCCACAATGCTATATACTATGTGGGCTGGGCAATATACTAGATGGGCTGTGCTTTATACTACGTGGGCTGTGCAATATACTACGTGACTGGGCAATATACTACATGGCTGGGCAACGTGGCTGTGCAATATACTACGTGACTGGGCAATATACTACATGGCTGGGCAATATACTACGTGGCTGGGCAATATACTACATACTACGTGGCTGGGCAATATACTACGTGACTGGGCAATATACTACGTGGCTGGGCAATATACTACATGACTGGGCAATATACTACATGGCTGGGCAATATACTACATGGCTGGGCAATATACTACGTGGCTGGGCAATATACTACATGGCTGGGCAATATACTACGTGGCTGGGCAATATACTACATGACTGGGCAATATACTACGTTCCTGGGCAATATACTATGTGGCTGTGCTATATACTATGTGGACATGCATATTCTAGAATATCCGATGCGTTAGAATCGGGCCACCATCTAGTATTACATATAGATTTTGTACTAGCCATGCATGTTACACCCTTATCTGATGCTTTTTCATGAACTTCAGCTCCGTGTTGCCCCTTGTGTATTTTATGAATTGTCATATTATATATCCACTCAAATTATATTTTCATATTTATTTTTGAGTGGCAGTCTGATCCTTTGTAGATTTCATAAAGAAGTCAGAACTTTTTTTAAGAAAAATAAAAATAATTGTCATACATTTAATTTCAATAATTTTCTCTAATTCTGTGCACCCAGCACATTATATTTTTTTAAAGTCAATTACATGCCACTGAATGTGCCTGCCAGAATATCAGCTATCAGCTGTGCCCTCCAGCACCTGCCTGCCCTTATATCAGCCATGCATGCCTGCCAGTGTGTCAGCCATGCCTGCCAGCCAGTATCTGTCATGCCCACTTGCCTGCCAGTATCTCTGCTATGCCCAACTGCCTGTATTCAGCCGTGCCCACCTGCCCGCCTATAAGTTTATCGTGCCTGCCTGCACTTACCTGTATATTAGTAGAGGCTGACTGCACTGACCTGTCTCCATACCAGTTGTAGCTGCGAGTACCTCCATATATGTAAACAAGTTGTGCCAGATGGTATCCCTACAGTATGTGCCTGCAACTTCCTTTACAGTGTCTCTTCCCTTTTGGGGTCAGCTGCTAATCCCTGGAATGGTGCCTGGCAGCTACCTGCGACACAAGCCTGACCTCACGGCTAGAGGCTCCAGCGAACACCAAGGTAGCTGCTTAGTCACGCCCCTCCTGAGTCTGGTTCATGGGTCCATGATCCTCCCTCACGCTAAATAGTCTGGGCATGAGCATAACAGTTTGCTCAGGCCATTGTCCTTGCTGAGTCTCATGGTCCTTTGCTTTAAGAGTTATATGAACAATTGTTTTGACAGCGTGAGTGACAGGAGGACATTTTTTATCTACAGATGCTGATACCCGATTGGAGGCCCTGATGTTCTCTGCATCAACCCAAGTTGCAGTCCTTACTGCCTTGCTTATTCATCCTGCAACTTGCGCTTCTGGAGTGGAACTCATACTGTAAGATCCACCACGGTATGGCGGAGATCATCAGCAGTGCTGTGAGTTCCTGGAGCAGTGCATTCAACACTACCAGGGTTCATGCTCAGACACTAGGGGTTAGGTGTGGACCACAAACTTTACTGCTCGTGTTCGCCCATCGCTATTTAATACCTATAAGAAAACTAGAAAACCTTTTCTTTGGTAGGTTTTCACATTATGCCTAGTAGAAATGTAGAGTATTATGTTCTCCTGAACATATATTTCTAATATGAAATAAATGTATAAGTACAGACAAGGTACATCATTGATTATCTATTGCCCTTTCCATCACAGCCTTTCAATTATAACTATAATATACATAGTATATATAATGTAGTAACTGTAATAATGTAGTAACTGTATCAACTTCAATCATACTCTTTGTGCAGTAATGTCTTTTAGCAAAAAATTCATGTACTTATATGCCTCACTTGAGAATATTTATAAGTGAAATCTAAAATCAGTATGACACAAACACTTATTGTGCCCGGCTGTATATCTTTGTAGCACAATTGTCGGGGTCGTCACGACAATACCCTTTCTTCACCAGTCATTCCAAATTAGATTAAGAGCATTGGTACCGGATAAGAATGAGTCAGACAAAGGCTGGTTTAATCTCAGTGCATGCTCGTGCTTCCACACGTAGTGGCAACGTCACAGCAACAACTGACTTTATTTCCTGATACACAACATTTTGTAGTGTTCTAGGGGAAGGTATGCAATGGGCGGGGTTAGGCAGGGTTTAAGCAATATATGTCTAGTATTCAGTCTTTCTGGTTGGTTCTGACGTCATCTGGTGGATCCTCCTTTCTCCACGTCACTCAGGTTTCATTTCAGCAGAAATGATACTTAGCTTCTCAAAAGCGAAACTAGCTTCTCAACAGAAACAAAACAAGGGCAAAGGTGAATACTGGCAGCCATCTTAAATACAGTTACATTTGCATCAACAAGTAAAGGGGAAACTTATTGTTTCACAGCATAAAAATATAAAAGTACAAAAAGTATATGAAAATATATCTTTTCACCTTGACAATCCCCCTAAACACTAAGTTTTTCCCTAAAAAGAAAGATCCTGTCCATGTGATGGGGAAAGGGGAGGTGGATTTCTTCATCCAGATACCTCAGAAGCTCTCCCCTTGCGAGAGGCCTCCAGGCAGCTGATCCCTTCACTAGCTTCACATGAAGTTCTCCCGCTGTCCCTAGACTAAATCTCTTAGTGTCATCTGAAAATAGAGGGTATTGTCTAACTTCTTGAGGGGGACGTACTTAGGGATCTCCCCTGGATCAGTGCCATCGTACTCTGGTGGGTCTACTTCTTGGTTGAAGAAGGTGCCAGTCGGAGTTGCCTCAGTGATAACCTTTTTATACAAGGGAATAACACAACAGAGGATTATCGATCCAACTATAAGGAGGGCAATCAGTACCAAACAAGCTTGTTGAAGGAATCCTTTGAGCCCACCCAACCAGCTGGAAAAGAAAGATGTGTCTACTCCAGCATTAGTTTTTAATTCTGCTGCTAACCCATTTATCTTTTTAAGGGCTATCATGGTCTTTCCATTTACCCCAGAGTTCTGAGGGATATAGGTACAACATTCCTCTCCCACCATCCCACAGACTCCTCCTTTCTCAGCTAAAATCATATCAAGGGCGAGTCGGTTTTGAAGGGTCATTCTAGTATTAGGGCCCAATTCCTCAACTATACCCTGGAAAACATCACAGATAAAATTGACAAACCTTTGTTCACTGTAATATATATAATTGATCCAATCAACATTTTTGTTAATCTGCACTTGTGGGATTAAAGAAGCAAAGCCAGCACAGATCTGGTTCTGGGCTTTAAATTGGTCAGGCACTCCTCTTGGCACTCCAATGGCATCGACATATACTAATGGATCTTCTTCATAACTCATATGGAGCTGATCGAGACTTCTCCTCTTTCTGGTATGTTCATCAGGTGTCTCTGGATCCCAAGGTAAAATCTTGAACTGCATGGCTAGTTTAACAAGGGTGCATTGACCTGTCCAGGCATTAGGCAACCTAGGACGGAGCTTACCATCTCCACATAACAAATAAATGTCGTACATATACTGTGTATGATTAGCTAGCAAGTCAGTATCTAGGGAACTGTTCTCTTTGCAGAAACCTGTCTCGAAGACCCCTACTGGTGTACCTGTAGTGTCGTGGGAATTATAGCAGGTATAATTATCAGCTAATACGGTTATCCCTCCTGAGACCTTTAGTTTGGGTTCCTCATGAATTAGTGGGACATAATCTGAGCAATCAGTGGACTTTAGACCCTTCAACAGATTCATAACACAGGCAGTGGTATTATCATCAGGAAAAAAACAATGCATGTGTGTATAGATGTGTATTTGCTGCAGTACAAGCAATACATCCTACAGAGATATTCTGGACTCTTACATTGTATTTTACCCATTCTAACAATAAATTTTTCCTTGGGGCTGTTTGTGTTTCTATGGAGAAGACTTCTTGCCAATTGAGACCTGGAATGGGGATTACTTCGTTAACTACATTTTGCAAACATTCACCTGGGCCTGTTTTAGGTGTACTGGTAACGGGGGCCTTGGTTGGTCTGAAGCTAATATCCTGGAGCTGTATATGGCCTAAATTCCCATAGTATCCGCTACTAAATACATTATGGAAATACCTCCCCAATACAAACGTCTGCAGGTCAGCAGATTGGGGACTTTCAAGATTTAGGAGGAGGGGGTGACAGTTTCTACCCCATGTACAGTCCCTAGGTGGTTGTAGAAGGGCTGTTAGATGCATTCTCCCACGAAGACTCCTACCCATCCCATCCTTAGGGGATGTGGCTTCGCTAGGTCTATATCCCCAATCATCCCCCGTATTCCAGGCAGCATCTGACCAATAATAACAGTTATTATTGTTATCTCTGGTAACACATACAGTGGGGCAAAAAAGTATTTAGTCAGTCAGCAATAGTGCAAGTTCCACCACTTAAAAAGATGAGAGGCGTCTGTAATTTACATCATAGGTAGACCTCAACTATGGGAGACAAACTGAGAAGAAAAAATCCAGAAAATCACATTGTCTGTTTTTTTAACATTTTATTTGCATATTATGGTGGAAAATAAGTATTTGGTCAGAAACAAAATTTCATCTCAATACTTTGTAATATATCCTTTGTTGGCAATGACAGAGGTCAAACGTTTTCTGTAAGTCTTCACAAGGTTACCACACACTGTTGTTGGTATGTTGGCCCATTCCTCCATGCAGATCTCCTCTAGAGCAGTGATGTTTTTGGCTTTTCGCTTGGCAACACGGACTTTCAACTCCCTCCAAAGGTTTTCTATAGGGTTGAGATCTGGAGACTGGCTAGGCCACTCCAGGACATTGAAATGCTTCTTACGAAGCCACTCCTTCGTTGCCCTGGCGGTGTGCTTTGGATCATTGTCATGTTGAAAGACCCAGCCACGTTTCATCTTCAATGCCCTTGCTGATGGAAGGAGGTTTGCACTCAAAATCTCACGATACATGGCCCCATTCATTCTTTCATGTACCCGGATCAGTCGTCCTGGCTCCTTTGCAGAGAAACAGCCCCAAAGCATGATGTTTCCACCACCATGCTTTACAGTAGGTATGGTGTTTGATGGATGCAACTCAGTATTCTTTTTCCTCCAAACACGACAAGTTGTGTTTCTACCAAACAGTTCCAGTTTGGTTTCATCAGACCATAGGACATTCTCCCAAAACTCCTCTGGATCATCCAAATGCTCTCTAGCAAACTTCAGACGGGCCCGGACATGTACTGGCTTAAGCAGTGGGACACGTCTGGCACTGCAGGATCTGAGTCCATGGTGGCATAGTGTGTTACTTATGGTAGGCCTTGTTACATTGGTCCCAGCTCTCTGCAGTTCATTCACTAGGTCCCCCCGCGTGGTTCTGGGATTTTGGCTCACCATTCTTGTGATCATTATGACCCCACGGGGTGGGATTTTGCATGGAGCCCCAGATCGAGGGAGATTATCAGTGGTCTTGTATGTCTTCCATTTTCTAATTATTGCTCCCACTGTTGATTTCTTCACTCCAAGCTGGTTGGCTATTGCAGATTCAGTCTTCCCAGCCTGGTGCAGGGCTACAATTTTGTTTCTGGTGTCCTTTGACAGCTCTTTGGTCTTCACCATAGTAGAGTTTGGAGTCAGACTGTTTGAGGGTGTGCACAGGTGTCTTTTTATACTGATAACAAGTTTAAACAGGTGCCATTACTACAGGTAATGAGTGGAGGAAAGAGGAGACTCTTAAAGAAGAAGTTACAGGTCTGTGAGAGCCAGAAATCTTGATTGTTTGTTTCTGACCAAATACTTATTTTCCACCATAAAATGCAAAAAAAATGATAAAAAAACAGACAATGTGATTTTCTGGATTTTTTTTTCTCAGTTTGTCTCCCATAGTTGAGGTCTACCTATGATGTAAATTACAGACGCCTCTCATCTTTTTAAGTGGTGGAACTTGCACTATTGCTGACTGACTAAATACTTTTTTGCCCCACTGTATATAAAACTGGATAATTCCCTCTACCACCTGCTGAGTCTCAGGGCACTTGACTACATCGCAGAAATCAAATCGCCAGATATTTACCGGGGCCGTTAGGTTTACCCAGAGAATAGTGGCACCGGAATTCTTATTTACAATAGGGGCCGAAAAGGTAGGGGTGAGGATAGCCCCTGGTCCTAGGACCAAAAACAACATCTCCCTTCAATCACTGCTGTGACTAAGCGCTGGTTCGGTCTCTTTTGCAGTGTGAAGCGTGGATCCAGGTGCTCTTTCCTTCAAGTTTTACTGACATAGGAGTGATGAGGAGGACTTGGTAGGGACCGTTGTAAAAGGGTTCTAGTCCGTGTTTTCTGACATGGCTTTTCACGACCATAAATCCACCAGGCTTCAAATTGTGACAAGTGTCGGTTTCTGCTGAATCTGGAAGGAAAGAAGAAACTAAAACATGGATGTTAGCAACATTTTTACTAAAATGAATAACATATTGAACAGCACGGTCAGTTTCTTCTGACAACTACTGAGACTGAAAATTTGCAACTGAGAACCTAGCACCAAGCAATATCTCATATGGGGACAGGCCATATTTTGCAATAGGGGTAGTACGAATGTGTAAGAGCCCTGGCCATGGAGCCGTAGTCTCCTGCATCATTTTGGTCAATTGTCCCTTCAGTGTGCCGTTCAGCCTCTTAACTTTCCCACTAGATTGTGGATTATGGAGGGCTACAGTGGATCCAAGCATTGTCAGAACCTCCTGCTAAACATGAGAAGAAAAGGCCGGGCCTTGGTCACTTTCACCGACTTCTGGAACACCATATCTGCATTTGACTTCCATCACCAGTTTCTTTCCTGTGGTCTTTGCAGTCACGTTGGTAACAGGGAATGCTTCCG
The DNA here is from genome assembly GCF_032444005.1 of Ranitomeya imitator. Taxonomy (NCBI): domain Eukaryota; kingdom Metazoa; phylum Chordata; class Amphibia; order Anura; family Dendrobatidae; genus Ranitomeya; species Ranitomeya imitator. The sequence continues at coordinate 283,836,461 of NC_091286.1, forward strand.
GCCAATTGGAGAACATATCGACAACCATCAGACAATATTCATACCTTCCAGACTTAGGCAACGTGATGTGGTCCACCTGGAGCCTTTGGAAAGGATAGTCGGGCTTAGCAAGGTGCTTCGGGGGTACACGTTGATGTTGACCGGGATTGCAGGTCTGACAGATATTACATGCATGGTTGAGTGCTGTCAGGACTGTAGAAATACCTGGAGCCCAGTAGAATTTGTGTACCAGGGCTAGGGCCTGTCTTTCCCTCGATGTGTGGGCCCATGTGCCCACGTGGCAATAGCAGGGTACATCCGCTTAGGGAGACACGAGTTGGTCCTTTTTCCTGAGACCATTGTCTATACGTGCTCCATCAGTCTTCCACTGCTTCACTTCTTCCTTTGGAGACATTCTCTGCATCGTCATTAAACGGTCTTGCGGGGTCCGGCAGAAAACCTCAGTCTGGCGTAGATCATCAGTTTCCTGTAGAGTCAGTGTTTCTTGTAACTGTTTACGCTGAGAGCGTGTGGTCACCATAGTTGGTATGGTCTGTTCAACGGGTAGGAGAGCAGCAGCTTTTTGCTTGCATATCCGCAAAGGCGTTACCAACAGTCTGTGGACTGTTCCTAGGACCGTGCTCCTTAACTTTGATAATGGCCACCTGGGTAGGTAATTTGATTGAATCCATGAGGGTTTTAACAGCTTCAGCATTCTTTACTGGAGTCCCGGCAGTAGTAATAAACCCTTGATTAGCCCATAGGGCTCCGAAATCATGAGCAACACCAAATGCATACTGTGAGTCTGTGTATATATTAGCCCGCCTATCTTTGGCCAGAACACATGCAGTAGACAGATCCTGAAGTTCTGCTTCTTGTGCTGACAGTGAGGGAGGAAGTGCAGCTGCGTGCACTACAGTGTCTTCCGTAGTAACAGTGTATCCGGTGTGAAATCTGCCAAAATCATCACCATATCTTGAACCGTCTTTCAGGGCATTGTAGAGAGGTAGCATTATGCGGGATGCGTCCGGTATCCACTGACAACAATAAGTACATAGTCCAAGAAAACGCTGGAGTTCAGTCTCATCTTTTGGGAAAGGAAGGGAGCTGACGGCTATTTTTCTTTCTACTATGAGGTGTCTGGCAACCTGAAGGAGACAGTGACCCAAAAATATCACTTGACCAAGGCAGAACCGAAGTTTCGAGGCCGAAACCCGACAGTTCAGATCTGCCAGATACTTGAGAAGGCTAACAGTGGCAACAATGGCTTCCTGCTCTGTCTGTGCACACAACAAAAGATTATCCACATACTGAAGCAGCGTGACATAAGGATATTCTAACTGCCAGGGTAAAAGACACTCGCCCATGTTTCTTGCAAACTGATTGGGAAAGGGCGTGTAAGATACAGATCTCATTATGTTCATCTGCATAAGGGTTATATAACGTAAATACCATTTGACCATCATCTTGGAATTATACTCTGGAGCGGAACTGTGATAATAAATCTGCCCCAGTAAATTTACCGGACATGAAGGAGAGATTACGAACTGAGCAGTAACTTCAGGGAAAGGTCCCACAGGGATGGGTTTTGTGAGAGTATATTTATTGGGTCTGCCATCTACTCTAGTTAAAACAAGCTCTTGGTCTGAGAGTTAACATGGCGAGGGAGATTCCCAGACATAGGGTTAAAATGGATATTGGAGTATGGGACTGGATTTGTGTAAGGCGGGAGGACAGGAGCTAAAGTCTTTTGCTTGGGCCACTGATAAGGAACGAGCTGCGTCCTTGAAGCTGCGGTGGGGGCTAGAGAGAGTGAGCAAAAAATCACTGCAGCTGCTGATTTAACCTCTAATTTCACTGCTGATACAGAATGGGTTAAGTTCTTCTGGAAACTTTGTACTACTTTTAATGCATCGCCCGGAGTGGAATTCTTGATGTCAGGTCTGACTGACATTATTGCCTCTTTCAATTCAGATTTAAGGCCGGACGTCAAAGCTGCCACAAAAAGGTGTGAATGGGCTTTATTATACAGTGAAAACCCCAGATCTTTAACTACTACCATAAGACACCCATAGAACTTCTCGGCAGTCCAGGATATATTGGTGCTTTGGGGTTAAGGGACATAGGGCTTACAGTCGGGAGAAGAGGCTTAATTTCCTGGGCAGGGACCATATTACCTAACAGGGAGCCCCCCTGTTTCAGATTTTTATTTTTAATTATTTGTCTTTCTAACACATTACCCTCAATCACTTTCTCAGTTCCTTCTTGCACCACAAACATCCAGTTTTTGTCATAGTAATAGACAACTTTCCTTTTTCAATGTAACAAAAACAAATCCAAATTCACGTCCTCTGTTAATCCTTAATTAGCTATATATCAACCATTCAACTTGAAGCAGATAAATCTTTTACCAATCTTTCAATTACACTGATAACCAAACTATCACTTACAAATTTCCTTCTAAAACAAGACACCATATTTCACTTTAAACTTACAATAATTCTTTCTAATTCAATACAATATTGTACTATTGCTTAAAAAAAACACAGATCTCCCAGCACACACTACACAAGGATAGAAAATTCCTGCCTTCTTGCCCTCCCGTGACTCTACTATTGTCTTGACTTCCACAGCATCCTCATCTAACTTGTGGGGCATGGACTTCTTCTGCTTTAAGAGACGCAACATGACTCACAGAATACTACGCCCTTCTGCAGCAGGCCGCTGACAGCGACAACAACACTGTGTCCTAAACACGGAACCTCTCGTTCGACGTGCTATGAATAAAGAGCCTCGCGCTCGATATCCTGTCCCTAACCTGTAAACCAGTGATTACAGTCTGTCCTGTCACGATATTCTAAACTGTTGGGAGGCGGTCTCCTAGTGAGGCCCCTCCACTGAGATTCTGGTGGTCCCCCTCTTGGGACGTCTTAATTACCTATTTGATTCTGGTGGTCCCCCTCTTGGGACGTCTTAATTACCTATTTGTACAATAATTCTGGTGGTCCCCCTCTTGGGACGTCTTAATTACCTATTTGTACAATATCACAGAGGCTGCGTCTCCTATCCCTTTCTCTAAGCCGCACCCCAATCTACAACTTTCTCAATCTTTCACTCTATTTCGCTATTAGACAATAGTCACGGGTGGGGTGGTTGAATGGAGTACGATGACCAGTGGAGGAGGTGTGGTGCACACGAGGACGCGCAGAATGCGACGTCTCTCAGTTGCTGGTTCGAAGCGTGGCACGGGATCGCGCTCGGTCTCACCACTCGACCAGTCACTCCTCGGACCCAAGGAGACCACAGACAAACCAATAATGGCTGAAACACTAGCAAGTGTGACACATACATAGTGTATGATCTCCACTTACCGTGTTTGGAGGGTGATCAGTCTTCGAGGTCAGTCACTACGGGTGTCGTCCACGGACGTCCAGGCATGGGTCCAGGGGTTCTCAGATCGCCGGTCACGCCCCACGTTGTTTGCGCCAAATTGTCTGGGTCGTCACGACAATACCCTTCCTTCACCAGTCATTCCAAATTAGATTAAGAGCATTGGTACCGGATAAGAATGAGTCAGATAAAGGCTGGTTCAATCTCAGTGCATGCTCGTGCTTCCACACGTAGTGGCAACGTCACAGCAACAACTGACTTTATTTCCTTATGCACAACATTATGTAGTGTTCTAGGGGAAAGTATGCAATGGGCGGGGTTAGGCGGGGTTTAAGCAATATATGTCTAGTATTCAGTCTTTCTGGTTGGTTCTGACGTCATCTGGTGGATCCTCCTTTCTCCACGTCACTCAGGTTTCATTTCAGCAGAAATGATACTTAGCTTCTCAAAAGCGAAACTAGCTTCTCAACAGAAACAAAACAAGGGCAAAGGTGAATACTGGCAGCCATCTTAAATACAGTTACATTTGCATCAACAAGTAAAGGGGGAACTTATTGTTTCACAGCATAAGAATATAAAAGTACAAAAAGTGTATAATGAAAATATATTTTCACCTTGACACTATTGCATAATTTGATAATGTTGTTAACACTTAAGTGATTTACTTTAGTTTTCCATAAACCGTTAGCTTGCATTATGCACTAGAATGATTATGCTTTCTATATCTGTTCAAACATTAAAATTAGCATTGTATTTAAAATAAACTTTACATTTTAATCAAAACGAGCAAATTTAAAGTCATGAGTAGAGAAGAGCGAACTCGAATGGTAAAGTTGGGAGTTTGATCCGGATAACTAGTGTCCGATGTAGAACACGGACTTCTCTGGAAGTCGGTGTTATTGATTGAGCTTGAAAGCAAATAAAGCTGCCAAAAGGCAGTGTATTTTTCTCTGTGTGTGATTTTATTTTTAATTACCATGTTAGTAATGGGTGAGTCTGATAGAGACCTCTCCATTACTAATCCCATAGGTTGATGGCAGCTCTGATTTTTGACAAATCACAGCTATCATCAACCCTAGTCACTTTTACCCTGATTGCCACCTCCCCAGGACAATCGAGAAGAGCTGGGCAAAGCACCAGAATTGTCAAATCAATTGATGAGCCAATTCTGGGATGGCTGTGGGCTTGTATTTTAAGGTGGGATGGTCCCAATAACCAGGGACCTTACCAGCTCGATAATCTAAGCCAACATCTGTCTGATTAACCCGGGCTGGTTATCAAAAATAGTGGGGACCCTACGTGTTTTTTTCATTTATATTTAAGCTTGTTAATTTTAAAGCCATTTCACAACACCAAACTTTGGGTCCTCATGGTTTTTAATGGAGTTCGATTCTGGTTCAACTTTGAGTACAGTTCTGGCACCAGAGTGAAACTTTGGAATGAAGTTCTGGTTAGGTCCCAGAACACCAAACTTCCACGGGGCCGCTTACCACTAGCCATGATGAGTCATTCATTATGATTTCTTTTAGCATTTAAAATAGGTATGTTTTTCACCTTAGCAATATATCTTATAAATTTCCCTTATAGCAGAATTTAATGAAAGAAATGTAATAAAACTTTCATCTCTAACACATTTTATATTATATGTAACAATTGTTTTTAATATTTCAGTTTTGAAAGGGCTAAAGCTCTAATACATTTTGTCCTTTCGCATACTACAAGGACAGTACAGTACATGCATATTTTGTTAATTATCCACTTCATTGCCAGAGCAAATCAGCTCCCTCTAGCAATGAATGACTTAAAATTGTAATAGTATTTAGCAGAATTTTGCTGTTAGTGTTGAAATTTTTCCTTGTAATGTCTGTCTATTGGCATTGGCCTTATGTCAAACATTTTAAGAGCCTTGTAAACTATCTAAATATGATAATGGGGTATAATTGAAATGAATGAACCACCTGAGGCAGACCATTGAAATTTTCTGTCACTCAATTAAACTGAGGCAATAACTTTACCCAAATAAATGTTAGAGTTCGATATCCCAAACTGCTGATCTGTTTCATATTGCGCAATTATTAATTCATAGAAAAAAAAGATGATGCCATTCAAGGTGATATCCATTTTAATGGTAAGTAAAAGTCATTGTAAATAATGGCAATCTGTTGAATTATTCGAAATTCATTCTATTAGAACTATAAAAAAATATATCTCAATATATCTTTATTATTAGTGATGAGTGAGCACTAAAATGCTTGGGTGCTCATTGCTCAGATCGCGCAAATTGGAATACTCGGGTACTAGACCCGAGCAACGAGCCCAATGTAAGTCTATGGGAAACCCGAGTATTTTTACCGCGATTCCCCCGGGGGACCTTTTAAGGTCTAAAAACATCTGAAAATGATGGAAACACTGCTCAAATGACACGGGAACATCATGGGGATTGCCCCTCGAAGCATTTCTGACTTCAAGGTCACAGCTGTAAGCAATGTTGTCAGAGTTTCGCGCCATTTTTACAAGTGCACCAAAAAACATACAAAAACAAAACCTAAATGGATTTTGCTGGGAAATATGTTAAGGTACATCCTTTCCAGGGTAATGACTTGTATATAAGGCAAAATAATTAACCCCAGACCAAAATGTTCCTACACCACTTGGGCTATGTTCACACGCAGCGTTTTTGATGCATTTTTCAACTTTAACATTGCTTTCAACCAATACATATGCATTCACTGGGAAATGTCATTGTAACATTTAACAACCCTAGCTGGCCATGTGGTGTGTGACACATAAGAACACACATTTTGTTTCGTTTATGAAGGAGGGACTCTTAAAGTCACAAAGTCTATTTTAGAGGGGCATCAGGCGGCATTAATATTCTTAACGGGCCATTATTAAACAGTGGGTCTCCTATGCTATTATTGCCTATGCAGTGAGTGGCTGGGCTGCCAACAATTACAACGTACCCCAATACCCCTTTCACGAGAGGTACAGGAGGTCTTCCTGAAAAAATGTTGGATTGAATGCAAGGCTTGCCCTGCTATAAAGTCATATGCACCCTAATAAGCCTTTGAACTCAGGTACTGGATGGCCACAGAAAAACTCACTACACATTCTTCAGTTGGTCCTGCCATACTGTTTTCTTATATATTAACTGCAAGGTCTGCCCTACTACCAAGTCATATGCACCTCAATAAGCCTTTGAACCCAGGTACTGGATGGCCACAAGAAAACCCTCTTCACATTCTTCAGTTGGTCCTGCCATACTGTTTTCTAATGTATTAACTGCAAGGCCTGTCATGCTACCAAGTCATATACACCCCAATAAGCCTTTGAACTCAGGTACTGGATAGCCACAGGAAAACTCACTACACATTCTTAAGTTGGTCCTCCCATACTGTTTTTTTATGTATTAACTGCAAGGCCTGTCATGCTACCAAGTCATATACACCCCAATAAGCCTTTGAACTCAGGTACTGGATGGCCACAAGAAAACTCACTACACATTCTTCAGTTGGTCCTGCCATACTGTTTCCTTTTGCATTGAATGCAAGGGCCGCCTTGACCCAAATTTGCACACACCCCAATCCCCCTTGGAAGAAACATGGAGGAGGGCCTCATAAAAAAAACTGTCCCATTACAAAGGAGCGCGTCTTCTAGATTCGTAATGCCCATATAATAAGTGCATGGGCTGACAAATATTTCCCCATGGGGAATTTTTTAAAAAAATATTTAATGGGGATCACAGACACCCTTGCCAAAAGAATGACTGTTGCAGCACGGAACACGTGGACCCTAGTGATCTAGACATGAAAAATGATGATAGGAGTAGAAAGGCCTCATTAAAAACTAGACCCAATTTAAAAGAGCGGGTGTCCTAGACTTGTAATGCCAATACACTAACATTTCCCCATGGGGGTTACAGTTTTAAAAAATTATTTATAAGTATCATAGACACCCTTGCCCAAAAATTGAATGGCTGTAGCAGCATACAACATGTTCACCATGGTGATCTAGTGGTGGAGAATATGGAAACATTGATGAAGGCCTCATTAAAAACTAGACCCAATGTAAAGGAGTGTGTCTCCTAGACCTGTGATGTCTATACACGCAGTGCATGGGCTGACAAACATTTCCCCAAGGGGGATACATTTTTTTAAAATATACTATGGCCATCATAGACACCCTTGCCAAAAATTGGACTGCCTATAGCAGCACAGAACACGTTAAGCATGGTGAATGGTGATCTAGTATTGCATATTGTAGAGGTATACACTGGATCATAAAAGGACGGTGCAGAGATATTAAAACTGGAATATATAAGAATAAATGGGAAAAATATACGTACATCTCATTTTGATGACAATTCCCTCTGCAAGAAGTCTATTTTTGTTTCTAATTAGTAACGGGCATCAGAAAAACACCCTTGCACAAAAATACTGACTTTTGCATCACGGAATACATTCACCATGGTGTCGTACAGGTTGTGGATGATGAGGATGAGGATAAGGAGGAGGATAACACCAAACAGGCAAAATCAGGAAGTGGATAGCCATGGGTGGTTGGGGAGAGGTTCAAGACATTACACCTCAACAAAAAAGACAATGTATTAGAGGTTGTTTCGCTGTTTTCACTTGGTGGTGTACAGAAATCTTGCTCAATTCAGCCCTTGTTCATTTTAATTAGAGTCAGCATGTCAGCATTTTCAGTTGACAGATAGATGTGCTTATTTGTTATAATTACACCAGCAGCACTAAAAACCCGCTCTGACAGAATGCTAGCAGCAGGGCAGGCCAGGACCTCCAAGGCATAGAGTGTCAGTTCATGCTCGTGTCCAGCTTGGATACCCAATAATTAAAAGGCACATAGGAATCACAGAGGACGTTTGTACGATCTGCAAGGTACTCCCGCACCATCTTCCCAAACATTGCACTTCTTGTGAAAGCACCCCTTGCTTCTGTGCAGGCACAATGGGAGGGTCTGAGAAAACTGTCCCAGAACTTTGCCCTTGTTCCCCTGCCTGAGCTGGATTGTACTTCTGTCTCTCTCACTTGGACTCCTTGGTTGTACAACGAACTCTGATGTCTGCTGCCAGCGTTCTCATATGGGAATTTTCTAAGTAATTGTGCTACAAGGGCCCTCTGGTACTGCAACATTTTAGTACACCACTCTGCCTCTGGCAGAAGAGATTGAAAGTTCTCCTTGTAGCATGGGTCTAGAAGTGTCACCAACCAGTAATGAGTGTCACTCAAAATTTTTATTATGTGTGGGTCACATGAAACGCAGCGAAACATAAAGTCATTAATGCGTGCCAGACTGCTATCAGGCAAGGCTTCAGTGTCCTCACCAACAGGACGGCTGACCATGCTGTCCTCCTCCTCCTCATCCTCATCCTCCCTGTCCTCAGACCATCCACGCTGAAAAGACAGAATGACAGCTTTGCTTCCTTTGCTCATGTTCTTCCTCCTCCTCATTGCCTACTAATCCACATTGACAAGACATGAGGCTGGGCTGAGTGTAACTCCCCTGTATGGTTCCTTGCTCCATGTCCTCGTGCTCTGCCTGCAATGCATTTAATTGTGAGCAGAGAGGTTTTCAAAATGCTGAGAAGTGAGATGGTGACCCTGATTATGGTGTCATCGCCACTCACCATCTTGGTGCAGTCCTCAAAGTTTTGGAGGATGGTACATATGTTTGACATTCATGTCTGCTCCTGAGGTCTTATATGTGGAGTCTGAACTGAATATCGATGGCCTTGTTGATGTTGGTATTCAACAACTGCCCTCTTCTGCTCACAAATCCTTTCCAACATATGCAGCGTAGAGTTCCAGTGCGTGGGGACATCACACACCAGTCGGTGAACTGGAACCTGCAAACGCTGCTGAAGCATGGCATGGGCGGTTTAAGCTGTAGCTGACTTTCTAAAATGGGCAGGCAGATGGAGTACTTTCATTAGCAAATTCAGCAGCTCTGGGTAGCTTTTCAGAAAATGTTGAATCACGAGGTCAAGCACATGGGCCAAGCAAGGTTCGTGTGCCAGCTCACCTTGCCTCAGAGCTGCCACAAGGTTGGCCATTGTCACACACGACCATGCCTGGCTGTAGGCTCAGCGGTGTCATCCAAATATCTGACTTCTCTTTCAGAGCTGTCGGTTTGTCACCTATGCAGATTAGCTTCAGCACAGCCTGTTGCCGCTTGGCTGCGGCAGTGCTATAGTGCTTCCAGCTTCTGATTGATGTGTTGATTTCAGAGATGGAGGATGAAGAGGAGGAGGAGGTGCAGGAACTGTAGGCTGTGGGGGCAACCCTGATTGATGTAGGGCCAGCAATCCTCAGAGTGGGCAGGATGTGTTTCATCCCAAGATCCGACTGGGTCCGGCTTCCATTATGTTAAACCATTGTCCAGTCAGTGAGATGTACCGTCCCTGCTCACCAGCACTTGTACTTGTGTGCATGGTTAGGTGGACTTTCCCTGTAACCGCATTGCTGAGGGCATTGGTAATTTTGTGGGACACATGCTGGTGTAATACCGGTATGGCACACTGGGACAAATAGTGGCAACTGGGGACCGAGTACCTTGGGAGGGCCGCCGCCATAAGGTTGCGGAAAGCTTCCGTCTCAACTAGTCTAAAAGGCAACATTTTGAGCCCAAGGAGAAGAGAAATGTTAGAATTTAGTATTGTGGCCTGTGGGGCATTGGCTGGGTATTTCCGCTTCTGTTCCAAAGACTGGGGTATAGACAACTGAAGGCTGTGCTGGGACAAGGACGTGGATGGGCTTGATGATGGTGCTGCTTGACTATGGGCAACAACAGGTGCAGGGCTTGACGCATCTTCACATGCACGGTTTACTGGGGATTGGCTTCTACTCAAAACAGTGGAAGAAGCAGAGGTGTGACTTGCAGACAGTGGTCCTGGAGCCTGGGGTTCGGCCCACAAAGTTGGTTGCTTTGATGCCATGTGCCTGATCATGTTGGTGGTGGTCAGGCTGGTTGTTTTGCTACCCCTGCTGATGCGAGCATGGCAGGTGCTGCAAATGGCCTGTTTGGGTTTATCAGCAGAGTCTTTAAAAAATAACCAGACTCGGGAAGATCTAACAGTTGGAATGGCAACTTCCCTCATGTTGGTGTTAAGAGGAATGGATGTAGTCCTTCTGTCTATGGCCACCACACTGCTTCTTGCTGTTTGTTGGAGTGATATGCCTCCTTCCCCATGTGTGCTGCTGCCCTCACTCTGTATGTCCTCCTGCCAGGTTGGGTCAGTCACATAGCTATCCACCACCTCGTCTTCCACATCCGCACCCTGCTCCTCCTCCTTACATTCTGGCAATTATGTCCACCTCTTCTGACATTTTCCCACCATCGCCTTCGTGTGACCGGGGCTGGTCAAAGCTCTGGGCATCTCTACATGGATCTCAGCTGTCACCACTTCAAATTGACCGGCCGAGAGTTCGGAATCTTGAAATGGAAAACTGAACAGCTCTTCAGAATGTCCAAGTGTGGGATCAGTTGTCTCAGGGCACTTGGCATGATGGAAGGAAGGGGGATCAGGGTGAGGAATATCTGGGCCACACTCAAGCCTACTCAGACTTGACCATGTGGAAGACATGGTGTAGTGTCTAAGTGACTGGAAGCATTATCCGCTATCCAACCAACAACCATTTCACTCTGTTCTGGCTTCAAAAGAGTTGTGCTGCGGTCCCCTAAAAACTGTGACAGGAAGATCGAGCGAGAAGATGTGGGTCTTTGTTGTGGCCCACTTTCACCTTGGCCTCGGCCTCATCCTCTGCATGTACCATAAGCATCACGTCCACTTCCCCGTCCCTTGCCCCCTGCCTTGCTCATATTCAATAGACTACTGCCATATTTCAAAAGCTCAAAACAAAAGTATTTATTAGGAGAAAAATAATATCTGATCAGTATGCCTGCAACCCTACGATTTTTCAAACACAAACACCAGGCAGGTCTCAGCCTGACATAACAGACTGTATTCTACTTTCTGGGGATTTTTTGTGAATCTAATTTATGCAAAATAGTGCTGTATATAAGTAGAGTAACAGACAGGAAAAAATGTGGGAACCCGGCCTACAATGCCCAAACTTGGAGTGCGCAGATATATGAGGTCTGTCACGGAAATATCACACTGACAAATATGTGGCCTTTTTTTAATGACAAATAGTTCTGTATATAATTAGAGTAACAGACAGGAAAAAAGTGAGAAAGCGGCCTACAATGCCCAAACTTGGAACATGCAGATGTATGAGGCCTGTCACGGAAATATCACATTGCCAAATATGTGGCCTGTATTTTCGGAATGGAAAATAGTGCTGTATATAAGTAGAGTAACAGACAGGAGAAAAAGTGGGAAACCGACCTACAATGCCCAAACTTGGAGGACACAGAAATATAAGGCCTGTCATAGAAATATCACACTGCCAAATATGTGGCATGCATTTTCGGAATGCAAAATAGTGCTGTATATAAGTAGAGTAACAGACAACAAAAACAGTGGCAAAATGGCCTAAAATGCCCAAACTGCACCCAGATATACGAGGCCTGTCATGGAAATATCACACTGCCAAATATGTGGCCTGTATTTTCTGAATGCAAATAGTGCTGTATATAAGTAGAGTAACAGACAGGGAAAAAAAGTGGGAAACCGGCCTAAAATGCCCAAACTTGGAGCACGCAGATATAAGATGCCTGTCACGGAAATATCATACTACCAAATATGTGGCCTGTATTTTCTGTATGCAAAATAGTGCTGTATATAAGTAGAGTAACACAGGGAAAAAAAGTGTGAAACCGTACTACAATGCCCAAACTTGGAGCACACAGATATATGAGGCCTGTGTTAGGGGTCGAGTTCCCGCTTCTGCACAGGGGGAATCTCGAGCCGCCTCCGCTGCGGTCTCCCATTCTTGTCCAGCCACAGTGGAGTCTGCTCAGCAAAGACGTCGGTCCCAGCGTCTTGCTCATCCTCACTCTGTTCTGAGAGTTACTGCTGCTTCTCCAGTCTCTGCCATTAAAGTCAATGCTGGTCAGCAGCGAGCGGACTTCCCTGGGACTAAGTCCTTGTCTGCACGTACTGAGCATGCCCAGCATAAGGTCTCCCGTTGGAGATCGAGGGTCATGTGCTCAGGCTCTGCAGCACATTCCATTGGTCCTCTTTGCAGGCCCTGGAAGGGCAAAGGTGCTGTGACCTCTTCCTGTGCTGCTGCTATATAAACTGCGCATGACCGCACGGCCATGCGCTAGTATTATCTGACAATTGCTTATGTGTGTATGTTGTGAGTGCAAGTCGTCCTTGGAAACCCCTACCCTATTGAATGTCTGTTCGCGGAAGGTGTATGGCTGCTATCTAGCGCCCGACTTAGCCTACAGCACTAAACACACATCTCAGCGTCCTGTAGCTGTGCCTGCCAGTACGGCGCCGTGCGCCTGCCTTGCGCTTTCCATACCCGAGTCTGGGTGGTTAGTGGCGTCCGTTAGTGCGGCATCGCTCGCACTCTTGTGCACTTATATATCTTAAGGTTCTCTACACACCCAGTTGCGGTGTTACGCCAGCAAGGGTCTAATCGGGCTTCAATCCCTTCTGGGGTTAAGTCCGCTGACCACTTGCTCGCGCACTAGTGCGGTACTGTGGTCCTGTGAATTAACAGGATCGCTTTCTTCACGCTGGGTGAGGTTTAACCCACGCGTGTATACTTTAGTGTACCGCCATATTGTCTGCAAATTGCTAGCAGCAGGTTCTCACCTGCACGGTGGACCCCGGACTGCGAACGCACCTTTATCATCTGTCTAGGTGCGTTCCGCCAGTCCTAACAGAATACTAGCGCCAGGGTCTGGCTAGTAAAAATGGCGGACGACCAGCGTTTACAGCGGTACATCCAGCAGCTGGAGGGAAGGTTGGCGGCTCTTGAGCGTACAACCTCAGCTGTGGATGTCACTGCTGTAGCTGTGCAGGCTGCAAGTGTAGCCGCAGCCAGTTTGTCCACTGCCACCCCTGCTCCGACTTTATCCCGTCTCCCACTACCTGACAAGTTTGCTGGCGACAGCAAACATTGTCGTGGATTCGTGAGTCAGTGCTCTATACATCTTGAGCTCCTGGCGTCACGTTTTCCTACGGAGCGGGCGAGAGTGGGATTTATCCTATCTCTCTTGTCGGGCAGGGCGTTGGAGTGGGCAACGCCACTCTGGGAGCGAGATGATCGTGTGGTACAGAGTGCTCCTCTCTTCTTGGACACTCTGAAGCAGGTCTTTTTAGGGCCTCGGGTTACCCACGACACCGCACTCCAATTGTTGTCCATTACACAGGGTACCTCCGTGGTCAGCCAGTTTGCCATTCAGTTCCGGACTCTAGCTTCAGAGTTAGAGTGGCCAGACAAAGTTCTTATTCCGGTGTTCTGGAGGGGACTGGCAGACCACGTGAAAGACGCCTTGGCCACTAGGGAGATACCGGCCACACTGGAGGAACTTATTTCCGTGTCTACCCGCATCGACCTCCGTTTTCACGAGCGGAGGTTGGAGCGGACCCAGTGTAGGCAGAGGTTTCGGCTGGCTCCAACTTTCGCCAGACCTCTGGAATCTCCTGTCTTGGCGTCAGATTCTCATGAGGCCATGGAGGTTTCTCGAGCGGGACCTAAATCTCTAGCCGCTCGAGTACCCGTAGTTTGTAATAACTGTCGACAACATGGACATTACGCCAATAAATGTCCGCGGCGGTCGGGAAACGATCGCGTCTAGTGGCCATTGGGGGAGGTTCACTAGACACAGCAGCATTCTCCTCCAAACTGTCCTTTAAAGGGACAATCCTGTTAGGCTCCTCCACTCTTACAGTCGACCTTTGTGTGGATTCAGGAGCAGAGGGAAGTTTCATGTCCTCTGCTTTTGCTACACGTCATGCTATACCACTGGTCATGCTCGCCAAACCAATAACGGTTAGAGTTGTGAATGGGGCAACACTCCCACTGCAAATCACGCACCAGACAGTCCCGTTATCGCTGTCCATGTCTCCTTCCCACCAGGAGATTATTTCCCTTCTTGTCCTTCCTGAGGGAATGGATGAGATTTTGCTAGGAATACCCTGGCTCCGTTTCCACTCGCCACATATTGAGTGGTCCTCAGGGAAAATATTGGGCTGGAGTAAGTCATGTTTGGGCAGATGTGTGAGTGAGTGTGTACAGGTCTCTACTACCCAGGTACCCGCAGATCTCTCGTCGCTTCCCAGGTATTATTGGTGTTATGCAGACGTGTTCTCTAAAAAGGCTGCTGAGACTCTACCGCCCCATCGCCCTTACGACTGTCCTATCGACCTCTTGTCGGGAGCTGAACCTCCTAGGGGAAGGGTATATCCCCTCTCTCTCCCTGAGACGGAGGCTATGTCTCAATACATTCAGGAGAATTTAGCAAGAGGATTTATAAGGAAGTCAGTGTCTCCGGCAGGGGCGGGATTCTTCTTCGTGCAGAAGAAGAACGGAGAGTTACGTCCTTGCATCGATTACAGGGGTCTCAATGCTATCACCATTAAGAATAAATACCCGTTGCCCCTGATATCGGAGCTCTTTGACAGGTTAAGGGGAGCTAAAATATTCACCAAGTTAGATCTGCGGGGTGCCTACAATCTGATTCGTATCCGTGAGGGGGACGAGTGGAAGACGGCTTTCAATACCAGGGATGGGCACTATGAGTACCTGGTGATGCCTTTCGGGCTCTGTAATGCCCCAGCCGTTTTTCAGGACTTCGTCAACGATATCTTCCGGGATATGCTTTCTACCTCGGTCGTAGTCTATCTGGATGATATTCTCATCTTTTCTCCAGATATTGACTCCCACCGGAGAGATGTTGGCAGAGTCTTCGAACTCTTACGGGCAAATTCCTTGTATGCAAAGTTGGAGAAGTGTGTGTTTGAACAGGAGTCCTTGCCTTTCCTGGGCTATATTGTCTCGGCCCAGGGATTGGCTATGGATCCTGCCAAACTACAAGCAGTGATGGACTGGCAGGAACCCCATTCTCTTAAAGCGGTGCAGCGCTTTATGGGGTTCATAAATTACTATCGCCAGTTCATTCCCCACTTTTCAACTTTGGTAGCTCCCTTGGTATCCCTCACCAAGAAGGGAGCGAATCCCAAATTGTGGTCCGAAGGGGTCTCCAAGGCCTTCTCTTCTATAAAGACCCATTTTGCCAGCGCTCCTATCTTACATCGTCCCGATGTGGGTAAGCCATTCCTTTTGGAAGTGGATGCCTCATCCGTTGGTGCTGGAGCAGTCCTCTATCAAATGGATGCTCAGGGTCGGAAGCATCCATGCTTCTTTTTCTCTAAGACCTTCACACCAGCGGAGAGAAATTACTCCATCGGGGATAGAGAGTTGTTGGCAATGAAGTTGGCCTTTTCTGAGTGGAGACATCTCTTGGAGGGTGCCCGATTCCCATTCCAGGTTTTCACGGATCACAAGAATTTGGTCTATTTACAAACAGCCCAGCGGCTGAATTCTCGTCAGGCCAGATGGTCCTTGTTTTTCTCCCGGTTCCACTTTACCCTACATTATCTCGCCGGGGAGAAGAACATTCGTGCCGACGCTCTCTCTCGCTCCTTCGTGTCAGCTGAGGAGGAGGAGGACGAGCCTCGGCTCATTGTCCCTTCGGAGAGTCTGAGAACTGTAGCTCCGGTTTCGCTGGAGTCTGTGCCCCCGGGCAAGACTTTTGTTCCCATCAATTTGCGTCCGGAGGTTCTCTCTTGGGCTCATTCGTCCAGAGTGGGTGGACACTTTGGGGCTAAAAGGACCTCTGAGCTACTGGCGAGGACGTACTGGTGGCCACATATGGTTCGTGACGTCGGAGACTACGTTCGGGCATGTGTCTCTTGTGCCAAGAATAAGTCTTCCCGACAACGGCCAGCTGGTTTGTTATACCCTCTGCCGGTGGCAGACAGGCCCTGGGAAATGGTCGGGATGGATTTTGTTGTGGGTTTGCCCAAGTCTCGTGGCTGTACCATTATTTGGGTAATCACCGACCATTTTTCTAAAATGGTGCATTTGGTGCCACTTCCCCGGTTACCTTCTGCACGGGCCTTGGCAGCGTTGTTTGTCAAACACATCTTTCGTCTTCACGGTATGCCAGACAAAATTGTCAGTGACCGAGGTCCCCAGTTTGCGTCTCGGTTCTGGAGAGAGCTTTGTCGTCTTCTCAGTATCGAGTTGAATCTCTCTTCGGCTTATCATCCCGAGACGAATGGGTTGGTAGAGAGAGCCAACCAGACCTTGGTCACATATCTGCGACATTTTGTTTCTGCTAAGCAGGATGACTGGGCATCTTTGCTACCGTGGGCGGAGTTTGCTCTTAACAATGCTGTCGCTGATTCCACTGGACAGACTCCATTCCTCCTTAACTATGGTCAGCATCCGAGGGTACCTGTGCCCATGCCCGTGTCTTCCGCCGATTCCAGGGTGGCAGACTGGGCTGTGGAGGCACGGGACATTTGGGATCGCACTCAGGATGCTATTCAGGCTTCCAAGGAGAGAATGAGGTCCTCCGCCGATGCACATCGGCGCCCCGCTCCAACCTTTGCTCCTGGCGACTTAGTGTGGCTCTCCGCCCGTAACATCAGGCTGCGAGTTGAGTCCACCAAGTTTGCACCTCGCTACTTAGGTCCTTTTAAGGTCCTCGAACAGGTTAATCCTGTGGTTTACCGTCTGGCCCTTCCTCCACGCCTGGGTATCACCGACACCTTTCACGTGTCCCTCCTTAAGCCCGTCTACATGTCCCGGTTTTCTGAGTCATCTACTGAGACGTCGGGTTCGTCTACGGACGATTACGAGGTGAACGCGATCTTGGGGTACAAGGTGGTTCGTGGCAAAAAATTTTATTTAGTGGACTGGAGGGGTTACGGCCCTGAGGATAGATCCTGGGAGCCTGCTGAGCACATTCGGGCTCCGCAGCTCATTGCTGCCTTCGAACGTAGCGAGGCCCAAGGAGGGGGGGGCCCTAGGAGGGGGGGGTAATGTTAGGGGTCGAGTTCCCGCTTCTGCACAGGGGGAATCTCGAGCCGCCTCCGCTGCGGTCTCCCATTCTTGTCCAGCCGCAGTGGAGTCTGCTCAGCAAAGACGTCGGTCCCAGCGTCTTGCTCATCCTCACTCTGTTCTGAGAGTTACTGCTGCTTCTCCAGTCTCTGCCATTAAAGTCAATGCTGGTCAGCAGCGAGCGGACTTCCCTGGGACTAAGTCCTTGTCTGCACGTACTGAGCATGCCCAGCATAAGGTCTCCCGTTGGAGATCGAGGGTCATGTGCTCAGGCTCTGCAGCACATTCCATTGGTCCTCTTTGCAGGCCCTGGAAGGGCAAAGGTGCTGTGACCTCTTCCTGTGCTGCTGCTATATAAACTGCGCATGACCGCACGGCCATGGGCTAGTATTATCTGACAATTGCTTATGTGTGTATGTTGTGAGTGCAAGTCGTCCTTGGAAACCCCTACCCTATTGAATGTCTGTTCGCGGAAGGTGTATGGCTGCTATCTAGCGCCCGACTTAGCCTACAGCACTAAACACACATCTCAGCGTCCTGTAGCTGTGCCTGCCAGTACGGCGCCGTGCGCCTGCCTTGCGCTTTCCATACCCGAGTCTGGGTGGTTAGTGGCGTCCGTTAGTGCGGCATCGCTCGCACTCTTGTGCACTTATATATCTTAAGGTTCTCTACACACCCAGTTGCGGTGTTACGCCAGCAAGGGTCTAATCGGGCTTCAATCCCTTCTGGGGTTAAGTCCGCTGACCACTTGCTCGCGCACTAGTGCGGTACTGTGGTCCTGTGAATTAACAGGATCGCTTTCTTCACGCTGGGTGAGGTTTAACCCACGCGTGTATACTTTAGTGTACCGCCATATTGTCTGCAAATTGCTAGCAGCAGGTTCTCACCTGCACGGTGGACCCCGGACTGCGAACGCACCTTTATCATCTGTCTAGGTGCGTTCCGCCAGTCCTAACAGCCTGTCACAGAAATACCACACTGCCAAATATGTGGCCTGTTTTTTTGTAAAATGTAAAATAGAGCTGTACATATTTAGAGTAACAGACAGCCAAAAAAGTGGTAAACCGGCCTACAATGCCCAAACTTTGAGCATGCAGATATATTAGACCTGTCCCGGAAATGCCACACTGCCAGATGTGTGGCCTGTTTTTTTAAAAATGCAAAATAGTGCTGTATATAATTAGAGTAACAGACAGCAAAAGACAGTGGGAAACCGGCCTACAATGCCCAAACTTTGAACACGCAGATATATGAGGCCTGTCACGGAAATATCACACTGTCAAATATGTGGCCTGGTTTTTTTTAAAATGCAAAATAGGGCTCTATATAATTAGAGTAACAGACAGCTAAAACAGTGGCAACATGGCCAAAAATGCTCAAACTTGGAGCACGCAGATATATGAGGCCTTTTTTGGTGAATATAAAACATAAAAAAAAATACAGTGGCACAAGGCTAGCATACACAACTATGCTACGTATGCCTGACAAACTATGATTTTTAAACAGGCCTCAGTCTGACAAAACAGACTGTATATTTTTTTGGGGGGGTTGAATTTTTGGGAAAAAAAAATGCAACTAGGTGTATAGTAACAAAGCTGCAGCAGCAGCAGACAGTTATGCAGCTTTGGGAGGGATGCAGTGGGAGCAATGTACGCACATACAGTGCCTGCAGGTCATGCACTGATGTGGATATGCTGTGGCCTGCCTACCTAGTGCTGCAATATCAGGACCCACGAATTAGCCATTAAAAGGACTGTTGGTTTCTCAGGAGTTGTGGATTTAACAGTTGCAGATCTACACTAACTATAAAAACCATGATTCTGTCCCCATCTCGGCAGCAGCTCTCCCTACTCCTGAATCCGGAGCTGAATGCGGTGAGCAGGGCTGTGCCAGGTCTCTTATACTCTGGATGATGCTGTGCAGCCAAGCCAATCACTGCATTACCACAACAAAGATGGCTGTGGTGTTTCATGGCCTGGCAGACAATCCTTGCAGCGTTATTGGGTCTCTAAAGTCTGCAAAATTGCTTGGTGGAGACACCAGTTACCGCCGAAAAATCCCTGAAATGCTCGGTGCTTGGCGAGTACACCGAGTACACTGATACTCGGGTGAGTAATGAGTAGTGGCAAGCACATTCGCTCATTACTACACAGGACCAATACAAGGACAGGTACACACAGGACAGCCAGAGCCAGACTCAAACAATGTACCACAATGAAGTAGCAAGAGTATACACAAATCATTAATGTTGCACAGAGGTATCAGATTAGAGAAAGGTACTGTCAGGCTGGGTGAGGGAGAAGTAAGGTGTTCAACAACGGGGAAAGGTAGGGGGAAGCCCAGACAATAGTAAGGTGGGAGTGAAGAACCCAAGGCAGACGTAACAACACCCTGTCTGCCCTAAACGTCCCTAAATAGGTTCTGCACCCATTGCGGAGTAGGAACCTAATCCCTGCCTGACCCTAGTGATAGGCCCTGGATAGGGAGGGGACGGGGAATGCGCTAGTCAGCTGACCCTGCAACTAAAGAAGATAGGGTGGATACACTTAGCTTGAGAATACCACCAAGATATCATGCCAGTAATCCTCCAAAAGGCTCCAAGAAGACACTAGCCGACTGCTAGAACTTCCAACAAGACAGAGGGAAACTGAGCTAACACCACCACCCTGCTGAGGAAACTGAATGTATTTAAACCTTCAGCAAAGGTGTGTTAATTAGTCTTAATTAGTAGCAGGTGGTGGAGGTAACTGCTGGGTTCTAAAGCGAGAAGGATATCACTCCATGATAGAGATTAAAAAATCAAAGAGGTGCTTGTAGAGGTAATCGCAATGACCTGCTACAGCCGGATCCAGTAGGACTGTCTGTCACACCTGACACACCCATGAAAGGAACTTGTTCAGACATTGCAGGTGTTAGAAATAGGTGCAGATTCAGACACTGCAGGTTTTAGAGATAGGTACAGGTCCAGACACTGCAGGTTTTGGTTTTAGAGATAAGTACAAATTCAGACACAGGGAATTTAGGAAAAGAACCAGACTTAGATACCAATAGGTTCAGGGATTGCTGGTAATTCAGAAAAGGAAAGACATAGGTACAGGTTCATGGTACAGGCCTTGGTATTCAGTCCCCAGGGTGGCGGAATCAGGAAAAATCAGATACAGGTACAGATTCAGGGTTCAGACCTGGGTATTCAGTCCCCAGAATGGCAAAAACAGGAAAGAACCTGACAACTCATTTGTTGCACACACTGAAAGACAATGTTGTTCAGCCACCTCTCATCAGATGGAGGTACCTTAAGTACCAAGTGCCTTTCAGCAATAGGCTGGGAACTCATTAGGAATGCTCATAGTGATTTAAAGAATCAGGAAGTGCACCACGTGCACCTTAAACATGAAGAGCAAGCAGAGGACCAGGAGCTTACTTCACACAGCAAGAAGAGAAGAAGGAGCTCACTGCATGGCCTGGAGTGGTGAGTACATAAGTGTCCTTCCATGGTGGAGGATGTGAAGCCATGCAGGCATGCAGACAGTGGTGTTACACTGTACAGTATATGTTCAATTATTGATGGGAGTCAGCAATAATTTTAGATTTGCAAAAGCTTATCACTATCTAGTAATAGTGGCAGGTATGTCCATATGAACCTTTATGGGTACAACATTTTGTTCATTTTAAATATCTGATAACAATTGTAATCGAAGACAAACCAAGACCTCTCTGCAGGAACAATATATGGGCCCTTTGCTGTCCAATAGCTTATCATAATTCACAATTAAACTTGCTTCGTAGGTGGAAATGAGCTTCATACATTTTGAACCCATGTGTGACTGCACATGTTGCACCGAGAATATATCTGACCCTGTCTTTTTAGAAGTTAGGCCGGTTTCACACTTGCGTTCCCCTGATGTGCGGCGGTCTGCGGACTTCCTCTGTGAAGCCCCTGCCCTCGGCCGCACCTCCGCTGTTATCTCTGCCTACATCTGTATGCGGCCCGCATGCGACCTGCGAACCTATATTTAACATTAGGTATGCAGGTTGTGCGGCTGTATGCGGATGGTGCCGCATGCGTCGTTTTGACGATGCGGAAAAAAAAATGCTACATGGCTGCGTCTCCGCTGGTCGCCGCATCGTCAAAACGACGCGTGCGGCACCATCCGCATACAGCCGCACGACCTGTGTACCTAATGTTAAATATAGGTATGCAGGTTGCATGCGGGGAGGTGCGGCCGAGGGCGGAGCTTCACGGAGGAAGTCCGCAGCCCGCGCACATCAGGGGAACGCTAGTGTGAAACTAGCCTTAGAGTGTCATTTTTGGCAACAGAGCTTGAAGTAACTTACAGAAACAACCGAATTTCTAGGGAATAATCTTAGAATCTCCTTGCTTTGGTTTGTACATTGAGATCTATATTAAAGCAAAATATACATTAGGATCTCACATTCTTCTAAGTGATAGGTTTTAGCAGTCTTCACCTTTGAATTTAGTTGTTTAGTCTACTAAATAGAAAGAGCCTAGACTGTCATAAAGATAAATAGTAATCAGTTAACCCCTTAACCCCCCGAGGGTGGCTTGCACGTTAATGACCGGGCCAATTTTTACAATTCTGACCACTGTCCTTTTATGAGGTAACAACTCTAGAACACTTTAACGGATCTTGGCTATTCTGAGAATGTTTTTTCATGACATATTGTACTTCATGATAGTGGTAAAAAATTTTCGATATAACTTGCATTTATTTGTGTAAAAATGGAAATTTGGCAAAAATGTGAAAAATTTAGCAATTTTCAAATTTTGAATTGTTATGCTATTAAAACAGAGAAATATAGCACACAAAATAGATAATAAATATCATTGTCCACATGTCTACTTTACATAAACACAATTTTGGAAACAAACTTTTTTTTTGTTAGGAAGTTATAAGGGTTAAAATTTGACCAGCGATTTCTCATTTTTAAAACAAAATTTACAAAACCATTTTTTTAGGGACCACCTCACATTTGAAGTTACTTTGAGAGGTCTATATGGCAGAAAATACCCAAAAGTGGCACAATTCTGAAAACTACACTCCTCAAGCTGATCAAAACCATATTTAAGAAGTTTATTAACCCTTCAGGTCCTTCACAGGAATTAATTGAATGTGAAAGGAAATAATGAACATTCAACTTCTTTTCACTTCAAAGTAGATGTAAACTAAATATTTAACAAGGGTATCAGGAAAAAATGAACCCCAAAATTTATAATGCAATTTCTTATGAACATGCCAATACCAAACATATTGGGAAAATTAA
Source organism: Ranitomeya imitator (assembly GCF_032444005.1). NCBI lineage: Eukaryota > Metazoa > Chordata > Amphibia > Anura > Dendrobatidae > Ranitomeya > Ranitomeya imitator. Next base: position 283,859,125 of record NC_091286.1, read on the forward strand.
CTGTTTAGGCTCATGGCAGAGCTCGTAAAAGAAGGAGCACCGTTTGACTTTTTCAACTCAAAATTGGCTGGAATTGAGATCGGAGGCCATGTCACATTTGGAAAACCCCTTATGTGCTCAAACAGTGGAAACCTCCCACAAGTGACCACATTATGCAGAAACTCCATATGTGGGGGGAACCACTGTTTTGGGTGCATGGCAGAGCTCAGAAGGGAAGGAGCGCTGTTTGACTTTTTCAAACCAAAATTAGCTGGAATTAAGATCGTAAGCCATGTCGCATTTCGAGAGCCCCTGATGTGCCTAAACAGTGGAAACTCCCACATTTGACCCCATTTTGGAAACTAGACCCCACAACGAACTTATCTAGATGTGTGGAGAGCACTTTGAATCCCCCAGTGCTTCACAGAAGTTTATAACGCAGAGCCGTGAAAATAAAATATCTTTTTTTTCCACAAAAATGATATTTCTGCCCCCAATTTTTTATTTTCACAAGGGTAACAGGAGAATTTGTACCACGCACATTATTCTACAGATTGTCTTGAGTACAATGATACCCTAAGTATTAGGGAGACCACTGTTTGGGCATATGGCAGGGTTCAGAAAGGAAGGAGCGCCGTTTGACTTTTTGAAATCAAAATTGGCTGGAATTGAGATTGGACGCCATGCCGTGCTTGGAGAGCTCCTGATGTGGCTAAACAGTAAAAAAAACATAAATGACCCCATTTTGAAAACTAGACCCCCCCAAAGAACATATCTAGATGTGTGGTGTGAACTTTAAACCCCCAAGTGTTACACTAAAGTTTATAACGGCCAGTCGTGAAAATAAAAAATCATATTTTTTCCCACAAAAATGATGTTTTAGTCCCCAATTTTTTTCCAAATGTAACAGGAGATATTGAACCTGAAAAGTTGTTATCCAGTTTGCCCTGAGTACGCTGATACCCCTTATGTGAGAGAAAACTACTGTTTGGGCACATGTCAGGACTCAGAAGGGAAGTGTTAGGCGTCACAATACTCCCACTGCATGGGATTGATCCAAAGCTTTATCTGCCTCTGCGGTCTCCTATTCATGGCCACTGCGGGTGCTGCTGATTATAGAAGTCAGTCCCAGTGTCTTGCACAGGCTCATGCTGTTCATTTGGTTACTGCTAGCACTCGAGCCAAGCCCTTAGTAACCAACAATATTCAGGTGCAGTACAGCACTCTGGAGCCTAAGTCCAGAAATCACCTTACTGAGCATGTCCGTGATGTGGTAGCTCTGGATTGGCCTGCGGGCGATGTTGCGGCTGGCTGGGCGTGAGTGTTTGGGGCAAAGCCTAATGTTTCAAAGGCTCTCAGAGGCGCACACCAATGTGCTAGTATCATTTTACGTATGTCTATGTGAGAGAGTCTCTACTACTCTATCTGCAAGTGTTGTGAGTCTGTCTAAGCTTTGGGACTGTACGCATAGGTAGGCAGCTAGCATCAGTGGGGGCAATTAGTCATTGGCTTAGTATCTGGTTCCTATATGTGTGCGGTTAGCACAGCAGAGTTCCAGAGCAAGCACAACCCTAGTCAGGGTATTAAGCTCAGAGCATCTGTTCTGTTTCTGTGTGCTAGCGACACAGCTCAGTTGCAGAGCTTCTCTTTCGTTTCTGTGTGCGAGAGGCACAGGTCAGTTGCAGATCTTCTCTTTAGTTTCTGTGTGCGAGTGACACAGCTCCGTCGCAGAGCTTCTCTTTCGTTTCTGTTTGTGAGTGACACAGCTCTGTTGCAGAGCTTCTCTTTTGTTTCTGTGTGCGAGTGACACAGCTCAGTGCAGAGCAGCTCTTTTGTTTTTGTGTGCTAGTGACATAGCTCAGTTTTAGAGCAGCTCGTTTGATTCTGTACTGTTCCTTTCTGTGGAGTAACAGAGGTTTGAACTCAGCATCCTGATCACACTGAGTGACGTTAACCCAGTGTGTACAGTCAATTGCTCGCCGTGTGTTCCGACATTGTTTACTAGCAGCAGTTTTCCATCTCTGCATGGTGGACCCCGGTTGCAATTGTGCTTCATTATTTATTTTATTTAGTTCAATCCGCCAACCCTATCAGGAAGTAATGACTTTTGGAATCCAGACTTTTATGGAATGGTCTAAGGGTGTCATTTTTTTGTCTGCCCCTCATGTTCCTAAACAGTAGAACCCCACCACAAATGACCCCATTTTGGAAACTAGACCCCCAAAGAACTTATCTAGATGTGCCTAAACAGTGGCAATGCCAAACAGGTGCCCCCTTTTTGGAACTAATCCACAGCTTTCTACTATGTAAATTTTATAATGTAGTGGCATACATGAGTTGTGTAGTGCTTGTCAGGTGGTCATACGTCAGTTGTGAAATGTTCTCAGGTTGTCATACATCAGTTGTATAAGTCATAAATGGATTTATTAGTGCATGGAGATGTGGTACAGTCTGAAGCATTCTTTCATACACAAACCAGCTTTATTGGGGCAGGTGTCGCATTGATAAATGGTGTCCTTGCATATTCCCCTTTTGTAACATACTCAGCACCTTTTTTGCAACTTACCTTTTTTTCCAGTTTGAGGAACCTCCCCATTGAAATGTTGACCTGGTACGATACAAGCACCTTCAGTTACGGAAGTACCGGGCCCGCTCCTTCCTGAGTGCCAAATATCAGGGCCTTGATCACTACCTCCTGGAACTAAAGGTACGACATATCGGTGTGGCCTGCACATCATCATATCAGGAAAGAGTTGAGCATTGCCATCTGTACGATGTGCATGGACAGCTTCTTGTACCACATCATGGCATTTCTCAAAGCACTGTACGGCTAGAGGAGTTGATCAGAGAGATCAATGCCCCCCATGTTTTTGTTGTACCCCAGTACACAGTCTGGTTTGCTGAAATGTGCATAGGTTCCTTTATACAGTGCCAAGTACACTGCCATCACCGTATATGGTGGTAAAAAAAAGACATCCCTCTTGTCCTTGGACTTGACGACCAGCAGTTGTTCTCTACATTGGGCTCTGTTCTGACCCCTTCTGAGCAGCTGCCCAATTAGCAGGCTGCAGTACCTTGCACAAAGAGGGTTTTAAAGAGTGTGATGCTAGTATAAAAGTTATCTGTGTAGAGCCAGCAGCTGCTTTATCCAGCAGTGGGTGCACCAAATCCCACACGATTTTCTCACTCACTCCCAGGGCAGGGGGGCATTCAGGGGCTTCAATCCGGGTGTCCTTCCCTTCATAAACTCTAAACCTATGGGTGTACCCTGAGGTACTCTCACACAGCTTATAGAGTTTAATTCCGTACCTGGCCCTCTTACTGGGCAGGTACTGAAGGAATTTGAGCCTCCCCTTGAAATGAATTAAGGACTCATCCATGCAGATGTCCCTTTGGGGCATGTACACTTCAGGAAACTTTTTGTAGAAGTGTTCGATGACCGGCCAAACTTTGAACAGACGGTCAAAGTTTGGGTCATCTCAAGGGGGACACTGAGCATTATCGGTATAATGCAGGAATTTGTGGATGGCCTCAAACGTGTCCGGGCCATGACCATTCAGAACACTGGAGTGTTGTATAAAATATCAACACTCCAATATTTCTGAAGTTCTGGCTTCTTCAAGATCCCCATGTGAAGGACCAGGCCCCAAAACTGCATCATTTCAACTGCATCAACAGGAGACCAGTTAGAAAATGATGATCTGAGGTTGTGTGCCAAAAATGGATGAGCATACAAATTAGTTTGGCCCACCATGAGATTAACAAAATCAAAAGACTTTGGAAAAAGTGTAGTTCTGTGAGCCCGGTGGTTTCAAACTTGATTCCTGATTCTGCCACAAAATCTGGAATCAGTGGCTCATATTTTTTTTTGGGAGGCAGAGGTCCATAGGGGGTCAGGAATAGGGGTGCTGGTTCATCTTCTGGAATAGTGGGCGCTTCTTCATCTTCTGTCCTGGGACATCTGCGTGGTGGTTCAGCAGCATATGTGAAGGAAAATGAGGAGGAAGAGGAAGAAAATGATGAATCTGAAATATAAAGAAATGTGGGGTACTCTCTCTTGCTATCAGTGTCAGGCAAGGAAAGCATATGCCTCCTTCGCTGAATAGCATTGTTGGGACAAACGGGACGAGCAAGATGACTTTTTTTATGAACATGGTGATTGTGTCAGTAATTTATTTAACTGTTTGTGTGTGTGAGATAGTGCTTGATGTAAACTTATTTGTCTGAAAAGAAAAAGCTAAAAGAAAAAAGCAGCAATCAGGGAGAAAAAAATGTCAGTGAAAAGAAAAGTGTAAAACAGTGGGTGACACAAAGTGGGGTGAAAAAGAAGAAGCTTGGCGGCTGCTGGATGTGCGCACGGAGTTTGTGAACAAGAAATGTGTCTAAAACAGCAGACATGAGCTCTGATGAGTGAACTGCTTCACTTATCAAAGTTCGGCGGCTGCTGGACGTGTGCACGGGGGTGGTGCAAAAGGAGGGTAAAAAAGAAAAATGGAAAACAGCAGGCATGAGCTCTGATAAGTGAACTGCATCACTAATAAAAGTTCGGTGGCTGCTGAATGTGCGTGCGTGGGTGACACAAAGTGGGGTGAAAAATAAGAAGCTTGGCGGCTGCTGGATGTGCGCACGGAGTTTGTGAACAAGAAATGTGCCTAAAACAGCAGACACGAGCTCTGATGAGTGAACTGCTTCACTTATCAAAGTTCGGCGGCTGCATGCACAAGTGGAAAACAGCAGGCACAAGTGCTGATTGGTGAACTGCATCACCAATCAACGCTCTGCAGCTCCTGGATGTGTGCACAGAGGTGGCTCAAAGGGGGTGGAGAGGGTTAAAAAGAGGAGGAAGGGGGCAAGGGGGAAGAGGGGGATTAAGGTTGATGAAGAAAGATAGGTCAGGGATCAGGGATCAAAACACTTACACTTGTTGTCTCTCTTCTCTCTTCTTTCTTCTGTCTTGTCTTCTTTCTTCTCTGTTCTTTGTTCTTCTTTCTTCAGCAGGGATGGTGATGTCACAGTCTTCTGTGGCACCACAAGGCCCAGAACAGCAGCAGATTCTGTAGCATGACCACTCTGCAGGAATCCTCAGCTAGTGTGAGGACCTCCAGCGCAGTCACAGACAGGTCAAAGAGCGGTCATAGCACTGCTGTGCCCTGTCATTGGTGCAATCGATGATGACGTCGATCACACCAATCAGAGCTGGCCCTGGTTACTCTGGCATTGCCAGGCAACAGCCTAGGATTGGAGCTCACAGCTCCGATCCTAGGCAGGGCACAGCCAGGTCACAGCACGGTCACACCGCCGCTATGCCCTGTGATTGGTGCAATCAAGGTAATCATCGATCGCACCATCAGTGGGTCCAGGCAATGCCTGGCATTGCTAGCCACAGGCCTAAGATTGGTGGTCTTACAGCTCCGATCCTAGGCAGGTCACAGGCAGGGCACAGCACAGTCACACATCGATCGTGCCAATCAGTCTGGTCCGGCGATTCTTGGCATTGATAGGCACCAGCATAGGATCGGAACTCCTGGAGCACTGATCCTAGGCCTGTACTTCACTGTTTCAGGCAATCACAGCAATCATGGGTGCAGGAGGGTGGCGACACCCCCCAGGATGACGGCACCATCTACCCAGAGGTAAGATGGCGCCGGAATTTTAATGCGATCACTGCGACTTCATTCGCATTACAAAAAATGACATAATATTCCGTCCATGGTCATTTAGACCCAGGTCACATGGATGGAATATTACGTCAGATGTCAGAAAGAAGTTAAAGTAACAAATGGCCCAGGTAATGTAATTCAAACTGCAGCCCGTTCTAGTCACATGTCAGGACGGGCTATAGTCAGAAGAAACACAGCTCTCGAGACCTGTGTTTCCGTTGCAGAAGGGCTAAATCATAAGGACATGTACCAAGTGCCTTTTTCTTTGTGCCAACTTCTTTGATTTCAATACAACTCTTCTGTAAGTTGAGACACGGGTTTCAGGAGCTGTGTTCTTCAAACTGCAGTCAATTCTATGTGACCAGGGCGGGCTGCCTTTTGTATTATATGGCAGAGGTCATTTTATTACATTGCCATACTGAAAGCATAGGAAATATATTGTACATTAAAAGGCAAGTTTTACAGACTTGAAAATCCATTTTATTGATGACTAAAAGGAAATGTAATTGTTATGTGTCGAGTTCCCGCCACTGCACAGGTGGAATCTCGAACCATCTCTGCTGCAGTCTCTTATTCTTCTCCAGCCGCAGTGGAGTCTGCTCAGTGGAGACATCAGTCCCAGCATCTAGCTCAGGCTGATACTGGACGACTGGTTACTACTGCCCTTCAAGGCTCTGTCCTTGTAGCCAGCAATGTTCAGCAGCGAGCAGGTTTTTCTGGGACTAAGTCCTGCTTTTCCCTTACTGAGCATGCCCACGGGATGACCTCCCATTGGAAGTCGGGGGTCACATGCTCAGGTCCTGTTGCGGCTCTTATTGGTCCATCTGGAAGGTCTTGCAGCACTGCCGCTATATAAGGTTTGCATGGCCGCTCGGCCATGCGCTAGTGTACTCTTTAAATTGTGTGTATGTTAATGAGTGAAAGTCATTCATTAATCATCCTCTCCCTTGTGTATGACTGCTCGTGAAAGGAGGAGGTCTACTATCTAGCGACCGACTGAGCCATCAGCAATAAACACACAAAACAGTGTCTAATTGCTGTGACCACCAGTGCGGCGCCGTGCGCTATTACAGCACTTTCCTATCCCAAGTCAGGGTGGTTAGTGGCATCCGCCAGTGCGGCACTGCATGCACTCTTGTGCATTTAAGTTATTTTTGCAGTTGCTCTAACACCCCAGTTGCGGTGTCGAGCGCCAGAGGTCTAGACAAACTATAATCCTCTTGAAGAAAGAAGAGCAGCATCCATACCAGGTGATGAAAATCCAAAACGTATCTTTATTCTGCCATGGTAAAATACAACGTTTCGGCCAGGTTGGCCTTTGTCAAGTACACACAATATCAGAAGTGGCCATCTTAAATAGTGTGGAGCTCACATGAGCACCAATCACCATCCAGAAGCGGCCTTTATTCAATATACATCAAAATTCGCTTAAATATCTACTAATATACCTATATATAGCCAATTACATTTAAATAATGTCCCCACTGTCCATATCGCATAGAAATGTACACACAGAAGGGCATAATACTTAAAATCCCATATATAAACAAACATGTCATACATCTTTGATCCAATGGTTGTGTCTGTTGTCAGGTTGCTATGGTGACAACTTCACCACTCACACGATGTCCATGAGTCAGTCCCCTTTATCCTCCAATCACAGGATGCTAAGAAAAAGAGCGCACAAAATAAATCTAACCAATCAGGATGGGCAGGGATATGTCCAATCGTCAGATGACGCCGGCGCATGCACACAAGGTGCACCGCAGCCCCGGCCACATGACCGCCCCATAGTACACCCAAGCACGCACGCGCCAGGCGTCCCTTAAAGACCGCCCGCGCCCGCGCACCCAGCGCACCGCAGAGACAACCACCCGGCCGCCCCGCAATGCAAACGAACGCGCACGCGCAAAGCGTCCCCAAACCAGTACCACCCTAAGACACATGACACAGTAACCAGTCACATGACCGGGCCGGACAACACAGTGAAAACACACTGTGTTAACCAACCCGCCCACACACCGCACTGAGCCTGCGCTACAGGGGGAACGCAGACATAGCCATATCTATGGCAACCACCACTGCCGCACAAGCATAGCCTGCCAGGCAATAAGCCCAGGAAAGAAACCAACTCATAATAATAATAAAGAATACAAACCATTTGCGGAATAAAGAGGAAATTGAGATCCCCCACCTATACTCGAATGAAAAATCAACATTTAATCCAGTAGCACAAAAAAGAAAAGAAATATAATAAAACTAAATACATGTAAATCTCAATAACAAAAAACAAAAAGAAAACACATATAAAAGCAAATAAAAATACACGGACGAGGACACGCTCAATAAGAGAGTGGGGGGGGAAACACAACATCCATAAATACCATTGCTGGATTAGCCATAGCTCATCAGACCCAAATGTCATTACGACAGTTATGTCATACAAATCTGAAGATTATACTCTAAATTGAGCCCCCTGGGCTGCAATGTTCCCAACATTGAAATCCACCTTAGTTCTTTTTGCTTCAGTTTGAGTTTCCTATCACCCCCTCTCCTCAGGGCCGGGACCCCATCAATTACTCTAAAGCGCAGCTGGTTAATAGAATGTCTACACTCACTGAAATGCTTAGGGATTGGTAGATCAGTCAAATTAGTACGTATCGTGCTCTTGTGCTTACTTATTCGCTGTCTCACTTCCATTGTCGTTTCTCCGACATACATGAGTCCACACGGGCACACTATCAGGTACACAACAAATTTTGATGAGCACGTGTACCGATCCTTAATAAAAAAAATTTTCCCAGTTTGCGGATGGCAAAAACTGTCTCCCTTAAGCATATTGCCACAACAGGCACAATTGAGGCAGGGAAAGTTGCCCATCCGAGGAGGAACCAAAGTCCTCTGGATGGCCCCTCTCCCTGTCCCAATATCTGACTTAACCAATAGATCTTTAAAATTACGTCCCCGTCTATACGAAAGGATAGGGCGTGAGCCGAAATCTTGAATCTGAGGTAAACCCTTGTGTAAAATCCCCCAATGCTTATTGAGGATATTAGCAATGCCGTTGCTGGCCGGACAATAGGTAGACACAAATGGCACACGTTTTTGTTTATCTCTACTCTGATGGGTTTGTAGGTCATCATCGGTCAATCTCACCGCTTTTTCCTTATGTCCCATAACTTTCACCAATGGGTACCCTCTCCGTATAAATTTGTCACACATTTCGTCCAACCTTTTATCACAAATCCCTGTATCAGTCACAATTCGACGTACCCGGATAAGCTGGCTCCAAGGTAACGAATCCATCATTCGTCTAGGATGGTAACTATCATAGCACAAAAGGCTATTCCTATCCGTCACCTTTGTATACAAATCGGTACATAGTTTATCATCCTGTTTGTAGACCATAGTGTCCAAAAATTGCACCTTCTCAGTTGAGCAGGTCATAGTGAACTTAAGCTCAGAATGAATACTATTAAGTTCTACAACAAAGTCAAGGAGGTCCTCACGAGTACCTTCCCATACACAAAAGATATCGTCGATGTAGCGCCACCAGGCCCGGACATGACGCCAGAAGATGGATCTGTACACATGTTGGTCCTCGAGTACCGCCATGTAGATGTTAGCATACGTAGGGGCCACATTGGACCCCATGGCGGTACCCCGTAACTGCTGGTAGTAATCATCCCCAAAGAGAAAAAAATTCCTCCTGAGGATGAACTCCAGCAGTGTGAGACCAACTGTGCACAATCCGGCGGCACGTCCGAGCCCGATAGCGCCACACCGACGGCATCAAGACCTTTTTCGTGCTCAATGGAAGTGTACAATGACACAATATCAAATGATACCAAAAGAGTAGAGGCACCCACAGAGACAGTATTCAATTTCACCAAAAAATCATTGGTATCACGAATGTAAGAAAAAGCAGAGGTTGCAAAGACACGTAGAATTTTGTCCAAAAAAATTGAAACTTTGTTGCACATAGACCCCCGGCCCGATACAATCAGACGTCCGGGGGGGTTTGACAAATCCTTATGTATCTTTGGCAATGTGTACAGGACTGGGGTAATAGGCGCATCAACAAATAGAAATTCAGACAGCTTCTGATCGATGAGTCCGTTATTCAGGGAGTCATCGATCAGAAGCTGTAACTCTCTCTGGAAACCAACGGTCGGATCACATTCAAGTTTTTTATAAACTGCAGTATCTGATAATTGTGTCATAATCTCTGCCTTATATTTCACGGTATCCATAATTACCACCACACCGCCTTTATCGGCCGGTTTCACTGTAAGTGCAGTGTTGTTTGAAAGGCAATCTAAGGCTTGTCGTTCAGCCCTGGACAAGTTATTAAATCCATCATCTCGAAACCGCTCCCTCAATCTCTTAATGTCCCTCTCCACCAGAGTAATATATGACTCAACAAACTGATTTTTGACGTGGGGTTGAAAAGAGCTTTTGTTAAATAGACCAGCCCCTTTAAGTGTAAAACCCCCCACATCCACATCCGTTGGTTCATCAACATTCAGTTGTACCTCTGAAAAATAAGAAGTTAATCGTAACCTTCGATAGAAGGCAAATAAGTCACATTCGATCTGAAACCAATCGGGGTGGTTTTTCGGACAAAAAGACAAGCCTTTAGACAACATATTATATTCGATATTTTTCAACTGGATTGATGATATACAGTGGGGCAAAAAAGTATTTAGTCAGTCAGCAATAGTGCAAGTTCCACCACTTAAAAAGATGAGAGGCGTCTGTAATTTACATCATAGGTAGACCTCAACTATGGGAGACAAACTGAGAAAAAAAAATCCAGAAAATCACATTGTCTGTTTTTTTAACAATTTATTTGCATATTATGGTGGAAAATAAGTATTTGGTCAGAAACAAAATTTCATCTCAATACTTTGTAATATATCCTTTGTTGGCAATGACAGAGGTCAAACGTTTTCTGTAAGTCTTCACAAGGTTGCCACACACTGTTGTTGGTATGTTGGCCCATTCCTCCATGCAGATCTCCTCTAGAGCAGGGATGTTTTTGGCTTTTCGCTTGGCAACACGGACTTTCAACTCCCTCCAAAGGTTTTCTATAGGGTTGAGATCTGGAGACTGGCTAGGCCACTCCAGGACCTTGAAATGCTTCTTACGAAGCCACTCCTTCGTTGCCCTGGCTGTGTGCTTTGGATCATTGTCATGTTGAAAGACCCAGCCACGCTTCATCTTCAATGCCCTTGCTGATGGAAGGAGGTTTGCACTCAAAATCTCACGATACATGGCCCCATTCATTCTTTCATGTACCCGGATCAGTCGTCTGGGCCCCTTGGCAGAGAAACAGCCCCAAAGCATGATGTTTCCACCACCATGCTTTACAGTAGGTATGGTGTTTGATGGATGCAACTCAGTATTCTTTTTCCTCCAAACACGACAAGTTGTGTTTCTACCAAACAGTTCCAGTTTGGTTTCATCAGACGATAGGACATTCTCCCAAAACTCCTCTGGATCATCCAAATGCTCTCTAGCAAACTTCAGACGGGCCCGGACATGTACTGGCTTAAGCAGTGGGACACGTCTGGCACTGCAGGATCTGAGTCCATGGTGGCGTAGTGTGTTACTTATGGTAGGCCTTGTTACATTGGTCCCAGCTCTCTGCAGTTCATTCACTAGGTCCCCCCGCGTGGTTCTGGGATTTTTGCTCACCGTTCTTGTGATCATTCTGACCCCACGGGGAGGGATTTTGCGTGGAGCCCCAGATCGAGGGAGACTATCAGTGGTCTTGTATGTCTTCCATTTTCTAATTATTGCTCCCACTGTTGATTTCTTCACTCCAAGCTGGTTGGCTATTGCAGATTCAGTCTTCCCAGCCTGGTGCAGGGCTACAATTTTGTTTCTGGTGTCCTTTGACAGCTCTTTGGTCTTCACCATAGTGGAGTTTTGAGTCAGACTGTTTGAGGGTGTGCACAGGTGTCTTTTTATACTGATAACAAGTTTAAACAGGTGCCATTACTACAGGTAATGAGTGGAGGAAAGAGGAGACTCTTAAAGAAGAAGTTACAGGTCTGTGAGAGCCAGAAATCTTGATTGTTTGTTTCTGACCAAATACTTATTTTCCACCATAATATGCAAATAAATTGTTAAAAAAACAGACAATGTGATTTTCTGGATTTTTTTTTCTCAGTTTGTCTCCCATAGTTGAGGTCTACCTATGATGTAAATTACAGACGCCTCTCATCTTTTTAAGTGGTGGAACTTGCACTATTGCTGACTGACTAAATACTTTTTTTCCCCACTGTATTTACCACCAGTTCATTGCGGTGCAGTTCGCTTTCCGTCGTTCGTCCATGTTCCGTGTTCTCATAGGGGATTTGTGGAATTTCCCCCATTCCCTGTTTAAGCCGCCATCTCTTGTGCTTCCTCCCGCCCCTCTGTCTTGGGATTGAGTTCTGAGGCCATGTGCACACGTTCAGTATTTTTCACGTTTTTTCGTGTTTTTTCGCTATAAAAACGTGATAAAAATGCGAAAAAATGCTTACATATGCCTCCTATTATTTACAGTGTATTCCGCATTTCTAGTGCAAATGTTGCATTTTTTTCCGCGAAAAAATCGCATTGCGGAAAAAAAAGCAACATGTTCATTACATTTGCGGAATTGCGGGGATTCCGCACACCTAGGAATGCATCGCTCTGCTTACCTTCCGCATGGGGCTGTGCACACCATGCGGGAAGTAAGCAGATTATGTGCGGTTGGTATCCAGGGTGGAGGAGAGGAGACTCTCCTCCATGGACTGGGCACCATATAATTGGTAAAAAAAAAAGAATTAAAATAAAAAATAGTCATATACTCACCCTCTGATGGCCCCGGAGTCTTCCCGCCTCTCATCGGTGCACGCTGCCGCTTCCGTTCCTATAGATGCTCTCTGTGAAGGACTTGCGATGACGTCGCCGTATTGTGATTGGTCACGTGACCGCTCACGTGACCGCGACATCATCGAAGGTCCTGCACACACACACCATCTATAGGAACGGACGCCGCTGAGGAGATCAGCTGTTTGCAGGTAAGTATAACCATTATTTTTAAACATTCTATCTTTTACTATTGATGCTGCTTAGGCAGCATCTATAGTAAAAAGTTGGTTACACTTGTCAAACACTATGTTTGACAAGTGTGACCAACCTGTCAGTCAGTTTTCCAAGCGATGCTACAGATCGCTTGGAAAACTTTAGCATTCTGCAAGCTAATTTCGCGTGCAAAATGCTGAAAAAAAACGCCAAAAAAAATGGGTAAAAAACGCAAAAAAAATGCGGATTTCTTGCAGAAAATTTCCGGTTTTCTTCAGGAAATTTCTGCAAGAAATCCTGACGTGTGCACATACCCTGAGTCTCCTTGCTTGCACTCTTGGTGCGGTACCGTGGCCCTGTGATGCAACAGGGTTTGCTTCCTTCACACAGAGTGAAGTTAACCTGTGTGTGCAGCCACATTGTACCGCCATATAGTCCGTCATTACTTAGCAGCAGGTTCCATCTCTGCACGGTGGATCCCGTGCTGCAAACGCACCTTACCCTATCTTTCTAATTATTTTTTGCATTTTGCTAGCCCTAACATTACACTAGCGCCAGGGTCTGGCTAATGATGACGGACAAACAGCAATCCTTGTGGTACATCCAGCAGCTGGAGGGTAGGTTGGCAGCTCTCGAACGCACAACCTCAGCTGTAGATGTAACTGCAGTTGCTGTTCAGGCTGCTAGCGTGGCTGCAGCAACTTTGTCCACTGCCACCCCTGTTCCGACTCTATCTCGCCTCCCGCTGCCAGAAAATTTTCGTGTGATAGTAAATCTTGTAGGGGTTTCGTGAGCCAGTGCTCTATACATCTCGAGCTTTTGGCTGCACGTTTCCCCACAGAGTGGGCAAGGGTGGGATCTATTCTGTCTCTCCTGTCGGACAGGGTGTTGGAGTGGGCTACGCCGCTGTGGGATCGTGGCGATCATGTGGTGTAGAGTGCTCCGTTGTTCCTGCGCACTCTGAAACAGGTCCTTTTAGGACCTCGTATTACCCATTATACATCGCTCCAACTGATTGCATTGACTCAGGGCTCGTCCTTGGTCAGACATTTTGCCGTCCACTTTTGCACCCTAGCATCTGAGTTGGAGTGGTTGGATAAAGCCCTTATTCTGATATTTTGGAGAGGGCTGGCTGACTACATGAAGGATGCTCTGGCCACAAGGGAGATTCCTGCCACACTGGAAGAGTTAATAGCTATGTCCACTCGTATTAACCTCCATTTTCATGAGCGGAGGTTAGAGTGAGCAGTGTAGGCAGAGGTTTCGGCTGGCTGCCACCTTCACCAAACCTTTGGAATCTCCAGTCCAGGCCCGTGAGTCACATGAGGCTATGGTAGTGTGACGAGCAGGATCTAAGTCCCGGACCGCTCGTGCACTCCAGGTTTGTCATGTTTGCCAGCAGTCAGGACATCTTGCCACCAGATGTTCCCAGCGGTCGAGGAAACGTCAGCATCAAGTGGTAGAAGGTGGAGGTACACTAGACACGGCGACGTTTGCCTCCAAATTGTCCTTTAAGGGGACAATTACTATAGGCTCATTTACCCACTCGGTAGAGCTCTGCATGGATTCTGGGGCGGAGGGCAATTTTATGTCTTCTGCCTTCGCCCAACGACACGGAATTCCCCTGGTAATGTTAGCTCAACCAGTAACCGTATGAGTGGTAAATGGGTCGATACTGCCCTCACAGATAACACACCAGACCATCCCTTTTTCGCTGTCCATCTCGCCATCTCATCAGGAAATTATATCTCTGCTCGTCATTCCTGAGGGAATTGATGAGGTCCTGTTAGGAATACCTTGGCTACGGTACCACTCTCCTCATATTGAGCAGTTCACAGCAGAGTTTTGGTATGGGGTGAATCTTGTGGGGGTAGATGTCAGAGGGAATGTGTTCAGGTTGCTACTACTGAGGTACCCGCAGATCTATCCTCTCTCCCCAAGCAATATTGGTCCTATGCGGAAGTGTTCTCCAAAAGAGCTGCAGAGATTCTTCCGTCTCACCGCCCCTACGACTGTCCTATCGACCTCTTGCCTGGTGCTGAGCCTCCCCGGGGTTGAGTCTATCTGTTATCTCTCCCGGAGATGGAGGCAATGTCACAGTACATCCAGGAAAATCTGGCAAGAGGATTCATTAAGAAGTCAGTGTCACCTGCAGCGGCTGGGTTCTTCTTCGTGCAGAAGAGGAACAGGGAACTACGTCCATGCATAGATTACAGGGGTCTTAACTCCATCACCATTAAGAATAAGTTTCCCTTGCCCCTGATATCTGAGCTCTTTGATAGGCTTTGGGGAGCAAGGGTTTTTAGAAAATTAGATCTACGGGGTGCTTACAACCTGATTCGCATCCGTGAGGGGGACGAATGGAAGACAGCTTTTAACACCAGGGATTGGCACTATGAATATCTGGTGATGCCCTTCGGGCTCTGTAATGCCCCAGCTGTTTTCCAACACTTTGTGAACGACCTCTTCCGGGATATGCTCTCCATGCTCTCAGTCGTAGTCTATCTGGACAGATATTGACTCCCACCGGAGAGATGTTTGCAGAGTCTTCGACCTCTTACGGGCAAATTCCCTCTACACAAAGTTGGAGAAATGTGTGTTTGAGCAGGAGTCCTTACTGTTCCTGGGCTATATTATCTCTGCCCAGGGATTGGCTATGGATCCTGCCAAACTACAGGCTATGATGGACTGGCAGGAACCCCATTCTCTTAAAGCGGTGCAGCGCCGTTTGGGGTTCATTAATTACTATCGCCAGTTCATTCCACACTTCTCAACTTTTTTAGCTCCCTTGGTTGCCCTCACCAAAAACGGAGCAAATCTCAAATTGTGGTCTGAGGAGGTCTCCAATGTTTTTCACTCCATTAAGTCACACTTCGTTAGCGCTCCCACCCTACAATGCCCCGATGTAGATAAACCATTTATAATGGAGGTGGATGCCTCATCTGTTGGTGCTGGAGCAGTCCTTTTCCAAAAGGATGCTCAAGGTCGGAAGCATCCTTGCTTCTTCTTTTCCAAGACCTTCTCACCAGCGAAGAGGAATTTTTCCATCGGGGACAGGGAGTAGCTAGCTATGAAGTTGGCTTTCTCAGAGTGGAGACATCTCTAGTAGGGGGCTTGTTTTCCCTTCCACAGTTTTCACATTTGGTGTACTTGCAGACAGCCCAGCGGTTAAATTCCCGTCAGGCCAGATGCTCCTTGTTCTTCTCCAGGTTTCATTTCACTCTCCATTTTCTTTCCGGGGAGAACATTCATGCCAACGGTCTCTTTTGTACCATCCAGCCTGCGTCCGGAGGTTCTCTCTTTGGCTCACTCGTCCAGGGTGGGTGGACCTTTTGGGTCCAAAAGGATATCTGAGCTTCTGGCAAGGACATACTGGTGGCCGCATATGGCTCGTGACGTCGCAGACTATGTTTAGGCATGTTTCTCTTGCACAAAAAACAAGTCTCCTTGGCAACGGCCAGCTGGGTTGCTTTACCCCCTGCCGGTGGCGGACAGGCCCTGGGAGATGGTCGAGATGGATTTTATGGTGGGCTTACCCAAGTCTCGTAGCTGCACCATTATCTGGGTGTTCACCGACCATTTTTCCAAAATGGTGCACTTGGTGCCTCTTCCACGGCTACCTTCTGCCCAGGCTCTGGCAGTGTTGTTCATCAAGCATATCTTTCGCCTACACGGTATGCCGGACAAAATTGTCAGTGACCGGGGTCCCCAGTTTGCGTCTCGATTCTGGAGAGAGCTTTGTCATCTACTCAGTATTGAGTTGAATCTCTCCTCGGCATATCATCCCGAGACATATCATCCCCTGGTCACATATTTATGACATTTTGTTTCTGCCAGGCAGGATTACTGGGCATCCTTGCTACTTTGGGCAGAATTTGCACTTAACAACTGCGTAGCCGACTCCACTGGTCAGATTCCATTCCTCCTAAATTATGTCCAGCATCGCATGTCCCTCTGCCAATGCCCGTGTCTTCCGCCGACTCCAGGGTGGCAGACTGGGCTGTGGAGGCACAGGACTTTTGGGACCGCACTCAGGATGCCATTCGGGCCTCCAAGGAGAGAATGAAGACCTCCGCCAATGCACATCGGCGCCCCGCTGCGATCTTTGCTCCTGGTGTGGCTCTCCACCCGTAACATCAGGCTGCGAGTTGAGTCCACTAAGTTTGCACCTCGCTACTTGGGTCCCTTCAAGGTCCTCGAACAGGTTAACCCTGTGGTCTACAGTCTGACCCTTCCTCCATGCCTAGGTATCACCGACACTTGTGATGTGTCCCTCTTGAAGGCAGGTTTTCTGAGTCATCTGCCGGGACATCGGGTTCGCTTTTGGACGATTACGAGGTGAACGCTAATTTGGGGTGCAAGGTGGTACGTGACCAAAAATTCTATTTGGTGGATTGGAAGGCTTATGGCCCAGAGGACAGGTCCTGGGAGCCTGCTGAGCACATCCAAGCTCCACAGCTCATTGCTGCCTTCGAGCGTAGTGAGGTCCAAGGAGGGGAGTAATGTTAGGTGTCGAGTTCCCACCTCTGCACAGGGGGAATCTGAAACTATCTCCGCTGCGGTCTGCCATTCTTCTCCAGCCGCAGTAGAGTCTGCTCAGCAGAGACATCGGTCCCAGCGTCTAGCTCAGTTTGATACTGGACAACTGGTTACTACTGCACTTCAAGGCTCTGTCCTTGTAGCCAGCAATGTTCAGCAGTGAGCAGGTCTTTCTGGGACTAAGTCCTGCTTTTCCCTTACTGAGCATGCCCATGGGACGACCTCCCATTGGAGGTCAGGGTCACATGCTCAGGTCCTGTTGCGGCTTTTATTGGTCCATCTGGAAGGTCTTGTAGCACTGCCACTATATAAGGTTCGCATGGCCGCTCGGCCATGCGCTAGTGTACTCTTGAAATCGTGTGTATGTTGATGAGTGAAAGTCATTCATTAATCATCCCCTCTCTTGTGTTTCACTGCTCATGAAAGGAGGAGGTCTGCTATCTAGCGACTGGCTGAGCCATCAGCAATAAACAGACGAAACAGCATCTAATTGCTGTGACCGCCAGTGCGGCGCCATGCACTATTAGGCCGGCCTCACACTGGCGAGTTTTACGGACGTAAGAGAGGTGCAGAAAATACGGATTGCACACGGTACAATGCATCTCTATGGCCAAGCTTCTATCTGCCGTATTTTACGGATCCGTATTATACGGCCTTCTACGGCCATATAAAGTCGCAGCATGCTGCGTTTGTCACCGTAGTGCGCAAAAAAAATTGCCAATGAAAGTCTATGGGGGCGAGAAATATACGGATTACACACGGACCAACAGTGTGACTTGCGTAAAATACGCCAGACATCTCCAGACATCGCCAGGTGCAAAGAATTGAGCCAAGCCCTCAATCATGAAACTCAGACATGCTAATTAGCTCAAAAAGCCACACAGACATCCCGGAAGTCTGGTGCTCGCCTCCACAGAGTTCCAAGCAGCATGGCATCCATTATTAACGTGGATATGCTCCTCATCCTGGTCCAAGAAAGGCCAGAAATATGGGACCAGCGGGATCCCAACTACTCTAACCAGGCCAGGAAAGAGGCAGCTTGGAGGGCCATCTGTGGGCTACTATTCCCTGATGATGCCCAACGGCCACGTGCGGAGCAGACAAGTCTATGTAAGTACACTCATGTATTCACAAGATTTAACTTTAAAAGATGCTTTCCCTACATGATTACTTGAGCAATCCTTTTTATCTTTATATGTCATTTATGGGCTTATTTGTCATTTTCAAAAGCTGAGGAACATGCCAAAGTGTTTCTGGACATAGTTCATGTTGATCTTGCCCTGCTAAATATTTTCTTGCCCTCATACCCCGTCCAGAGGGTTGTTGTCCCTTGTCTTATTTTTACATAATTTTGAGCATTTTTCTCATTATAGCACAAGTCATTTTCCTTTCCTATCCTAGCATATCTTACCTAATGTATGTTTGCAAGAACAGGGTTCTCTCCCCTCTCTACCAGTCTGATACTGTCAAGTTATTACGTTTTGGCGATATATAGCCCTCTGCATGTAACCCCTTTATCATCTGACTCACCATGGAAATTATTGTGCTATAGCAACCTTTGGCTTTAAAATTACAAATATGTCTGACAACTGGACTAAGCTATGTTCAGAATGATATAGAACATTATTTGTGCCCTTGTAATTGCAGTGGATGATGTTATGACAAGATGGCGCAGCATCCGGGACCAATACCGGCGGGAAAGACAGCAGCGGGCTAGGAGTGGGTCAGCAGCCCCACTGAAGAAGAGGAAGTACATATATTATGACCGTCTTTCCTTTTTGGATGCCAGTATGGATCTTAGGCAGTAAGTAAAAACCACTCTACACATTTGTAAGGAAAATAAATCATAGTATTTTTTGTGGATTAGGGTTATGACATTGCAAATTCCATGTAATGATGTGTCAATATAGTGCAAACAATAATGTAAACAAGCATAAATTCAAAAAGGCTCCTGGATGAGAGAGGACCCTGGCCGCCAAGCATCACAAGATTCAACAAGGGATGTGTGAGAATGTAGTATGCGAGTTTAGAGATGTTCAGGCAGTGTTTTGTGGGATGGGTTGTTACTGCATGTTATCTGATTGTTTGAAGAGGTGGTTGTGCCTGGTTTTTGTCTAGCTTGAAATGGTATGCCACATTATGATGTGTCGTGATAGTGTTTGTTACATTTGTGGGGCTCTCCAAGACAAATCTTGTATATTCTTGTGTGAATATGAGATAATAGGGGAGTAGAGAAGGAGATGTTGTGCTGCTCTGTTTTTTTTTTATTTTTGTGTTAATATTGCACACCAATGTCTAATTAAACAATGTCAAAAGAATAATTTCCTTTTATTGTTTTCTTAATAGAACACAGTCAAACCTCACAGAGAGGGAAACCGGATCAGAATCAGACCCTATCATTGATTCTGTAAGTGTGGAGGAAGAGGTTGCAGGACCATCTGTGGCTGCATCAGCATCCATCATTGAGGACCCATCAGCAGCATCATCACTGCAGGCAGCAGCAAGTGATGAAGATGCTGCACCACCACCCTCAGCAGCACATGATGTGGCAAGGCTTGTGGAACATGAACACAGCAGCAGCCCTACAGGCCCACTGGTGTCATCCCCACAGGCAGCTGGGCCTTTATGGAGATCCCGGCGAAGGAGAGAGCTTGAAGGCAGAAAAAGTGATGTTGATGCTGGGGTCCTCAACTATTTGGCCAGGGCAGCCACAGATGATGGCGAGGAGGCCTTTGCCCGCAGCCTTGCCCGATACCCTCGACCCCTTCCCCGTGAGGTGAGGCTACGTGTGAGAGGGTGTATGCAAATCCTGATTGATTTAAGCACCCCTCCAAATAACCCCTATGAGGTTTTTGAATACCTGGAGCGAAGGCAGCTTGGCCAAACCAACCTCTTGCGCCTTCAATTCCCTCAACAGGAGCCAAATCAATCAGGATTTGCTGCACCTACTCCACGTATGCCTCCCCTTCAACCCTTCCCATCCCATAATTTACAAAGGCCATTAGAGTACCAAATGGCAGGCTTCAACCCCCAATCCCAATATGGCCACTTCTCCAGACCCAGTGATGTTGGCTGGTCCCAACCTGGGTTTGGACAACATGGCCATTTTGGGTTGGGGTATGATGCAAGGCAATCTGTACCTCAGCATGATGCACAGAGCCAAATGGCTTATGGTCAACACACATCTGGCCAATATGGACAAGGCCAGTATTCTGGCCCACAAGCCACTGCATCCTCACAGGATGAACTGTCATCGGCCCAACAAAGGCCCGCAGACCAGGACCCAGAGCTGGCAACATCTCCCCCACCAACTTACAGGGATCTGTCATTTTGTTCTGTTTTTTTTTTGGTAGCTGGCTACCATGTTAATGTTGTGTTTTCAAAACATTTCCACTTTGTTGTGGATCCTTGGTATAAAGCAACCCATAAAAAAGGCTTATAAAACCATATGGCTACAATATGGTGTTACAAACCAAAAAAAAAGGGTTGCAAAGATAGTAAAAAGTTTTCCAGAAAGCCAATTGATGTTTGTAGACTAATCATTTTTGCATCACACACATATTCAGAAAACAGAAACATATGGTCATTAATTAAAAAAACACACACAGTACGTTTTCAGTGGTTGATAATATTATATTACAAAAACATATCTTTAAAAAAAAAAATCACAACTGAGAAACAGCATAATCTTGCCAGGGAGTAGAACCCTGAGGAGAAACAAAATAATTGGTCAATACATCCCTAATTTTGATGCCAGAAAGGGGACGGCGCGGAGGAGGGCCATGTGGTGTTGGATTAATGACACTACGCAACATGTGTTCATCATTACCATCTGAGAAGCAATCATGTATGCGGGTATAGTTGTGCAAAATTACTGATGCTTTGATTACTTCATTGACTGTAGCCTCACTGAGCTGCATGGCAGTCTGTAGGACACGCCATTTGGCCACCAGAATACCAAAGGCGCACTCCACCAGTCTGCGCGCCCTAAAAAGGCGCAATTTAAATATCCTCCGACGGTGGTCCAGGTTGCGCCGGGGATAAGGCCTCATGACGTGTCTGATGAGTTGGAAGGCCTCATCTCCAACCAAAAAAAAGGCAGTGCTTCTGCAGTGGAGCCTGGGAGTTGTTGTGGTGGTGGGAGGTCTAACTGGTTTTCACGTAGCCGCCGACCCATTATAGACGAATTGAAGACCCTAGAGTCTCCAGTTCGTCCATAGGCCCCAATGTCTACAATTATAAACCTGTAGTTACTGTCATCTACAGCTAACAGAACTACAGAGAAAAACTGCTTATAGTTGTAGAATTGGGAGCCAGAGTTCGGCGGCTTACGTACCCTAATATGTTTCCCATCCACCGCTCCAATGCAGTTTGGGAAGTCACAATTGACCTTGAACCCACGGGCTATTAGGAGCCAATCTGCCTGTTTGGGCTCAGGCATCGCAAGGTCCTTAAGTCTATCCCATATTTGGCGACAGGTTAACCGCACAATGCCAGAAATGGTGGAGCGGCCAATCAAAAATTCAAGGTGGAGACCCGCAAAGGACAATCCAGTGGAAAGAAATCTGTAAGTGAAACAAACACCAAAAATTAGGTTTGGTTCAAGAGTGCACACAAAACATGAATAAGCACAATCATATTTGCATTTGTGGGCTACTAAATTAACACTGCAAAGGGAAAAATGGCCTTAAGGGGCTGAAATATAACAGTTACGTCACGTTGTCACATCTGCTTTGGCCTTAATGTACACATATTATGGGTAAAAATTTTAAAAAGAAGAAAAAGTTAGCAAAATGATCATCAACATACAGTATGTGAGGATGGAGAATACATACCGTAACGTCAGGAGAAGACGCTCCTCAGCAAAGATGGCTTTGCGCAGCCTTGTGTCCTGAAATGTTATTCCTGGGCGTAATATCTCCAACAATCTGTCAAAGGTTTGTATAGACATGCGACAGTAGAGATAAAACTTGTCTGGATGTTCCCGCAGAGCTGTATATAGCCGATGAAAATGGCCTTTAGTGAGGCGTTTAGTCAGAAGAGGATGCACCCACATTCTTCTGCTCCTCCTTCGCGGATCCACAATCACAGGGTATGGGTGCCCAAACTGACGAGACAATAGCAAGTTAAACAAAACCCGCTGCATTGGGGTGAACTGCAGGTGGTCAGACATGGTCCAAATGTTACAACAACACTCCAACAGTTGCAAAACCACAAAATGACCATATGGGAGTGAGACACCTGTTGTAGAGGCCTTAAATAGGGTTGATGAGGGTAATTTAAATCAATTTCAGCCACCAAAACCGTTATATGTCCATTTTGTCAGGTTGCGTGAAAAATACACATTACGGTGGGCATACGGATTACATATGCAACATTACATGCGCAAAATACGCGACCACACCTTGCCTAAGGAGTTCTTACTGACCACCGTATTTCTAATTTTGGAGCGTATTACGGCTGTAATATACGGACCGTATTTTCATATGCTGAGTGTGAAGCCGGCCTTAGAGCGCTTTCCTATCCCAAGTTTGGGTGGTTAGTGGCGTCCGCTAGTGTGGCACTGCATGCGCTCTTGTGCATTTAAGTTATTTTTGCAGTTGCTCTGACACCCCAGTTGCGGTGTCGAGCGCAAGAGGTCTATACGAACTCTAATCCTGTGTCTTGGGATTGAGTTCCGAGTCTCCTTGCTTGTGCTCTTGGTGCGGTACCGCGGCCCTGTGATGCAACAGGGTTCGCTTCCTTCACACAGGGTGAAGTTAACCTATGTGTGTATCCACATAGTACCGCCATATAGTCCGTCATTACTTAGCAGCAGGTCCCATCTCTGCTCGGTGGACCCCGGGCTGCGAACGCACCTTACCCTATCTTTCTATTTATTTGGTGCGTTCCGCTAGCCCTAACAGTAATAAGAATGTTTAACAAAGTCTATATGACTTAAGTGTTCTAAAAAAATAAACATCAAAATATATATAGCTTAAGACTATGCACACAATGGCTTGAACTGTAAGGCTCACAAAGTTCACTTTTTCATACTTTAGCCTAAATCTTAGCCCGCAGTTAATATTGAAGTGTTTATTTTTCCCAAGCATCAGCTCAATTATATGATGTGTCTGCATGTGGAACCAGTCACCGTCTTTTCAATATTACCATCTCAATTCGGCTTAACTAAGAGCACCATTCTTACTAATATAAATATTATTTCTACAGCCCAAGACATAAAAGTTGGTGTGTCAGCAGACTGCAATTAATGAATACATGAACTTCAACGTAAGGTGCTTAGTTGGCATTTTTTGATCAAACAGCACAAAAGCCATTCAACTAGGGTTGAGCGACCTTGACCTTTTTAGAGTCGAGTCGTGTTTCGCGAAACCCGACTATCTTAGAAGTCGAGTCGAGTGGAATCGGCCGATTATCGCGAAAAGTCGGGTATCGCCCGAAACACGAAACCCAATGCAAGTCAATGGGGGAGCATAGTCGGCAGTGAGTGGAGGCCAGGAAAACACCTACACTGCCCATTTTAATGGCAAAAACATCCATTCTTTTTACTGAAGCTTGTCAATCGTAATTTAGCTTATAATAATTGGAAGGCATTTGAAATTGGGGGTCATTTGGCTAAAGTTGTGGGGGGTAGGGCTGGTTCAAGTAATTAGTGGGCCCAGGAAATCTGGAACGCGTCACGGCAGTGGAGCAGGGAGAGGAAAGTATTTCAACTTTGCAAGTGCTGTGATCCTGAGCAAGCAGGGGGAGCCCACTCGTTGGCACTGGCACTGGCACAGGGCCCCTCAAAGTACAGCGGTGTGTTTGCACGGAGGGGGCGCCTCCCACCGGCAGCAACACTTTTGGGTACTATGAGAGGCTCTGTGCCAGTGATGTCGCCAACTAGTATTCCTCCCCCCACCTGATGAAGGAACCTGCACTTTCATCTGCACCTTCCTCTTTGTCCCCGTGTAAGGTGGTATGGTATGCGGGAAGAGGAACCTGACTTTCAGCAGGGTCACAATCTTGCTGTGTAGCGTGCACGGGGAATTTAGCGTTATGGTTCAATGTACCAGCAGACTCATATATCACTGGCTGGGCAATGGGCAGGATGAGGAGGAAACACAGATATAGGCCCAAAGAATAAAGTGGGCTAAATGCAGTTCAAAATTGGTAACACAGGACTAACCAGGGGGCATTGCAGTGGAGGACAACTGGAATGAGAGGCTGACACAGAGAGTAGGCCCAAATCAGTAAGTAGTCGAAATGCAGTTCAAAATTGGCAACCATAGTAAACAGGCGGCACAGCTTTGTTCAGTGGAGGAGAACAGCAAGGAGTGGCAGACACCGATAGTAGGCCCCAACCCAACTAGTAGGCCAAATGCAGTCTAACATTAACAACTACTTAACGAGAGCCTGAAAATGGAATTTCAGGACAGGAAACCAGGAGAACAGCAAGGAGTGGCAGACACCGATAGTAGGCCCCAAACCAACTAGTACGCCAAATGCAGGTGTTCCATTTAACCACAATTTAATGAGAGCCTGAACATAGAAGCTCAGGAAAGGCAACCTGGAGAACACCTTGTAGTGTAACACACCATCTCTCTACACCCCATACCCAATTTGTAGGCCTAATGCAGTGTAGTTTCCAACAACTACTAAACGAGAGCAGGAAGTTCGAAGCAATGGCGAGGAAACCTGGGGAACACCTTGGAGTGGAACACACCATCTCTCTACACCCCATACCCAATTTGTAGGCCTAATGCACTGTACTTTCCAACAACTACTAAACGAGAGCATTAAGATTGCAGCAATGGCGAGGAAACCTGGGGAACACCTTGGAGTGGAACACACCATCTCTCTACACCCCATACCCAATTTGTAGGCCTAATGCAGTGTAGTTTCCAACAACTAATAAACGAGAGTCGGAAGACCGAAGCAATGTGGATGAAACCTGGGGAACACCTTGGAGTGTAACACACCATCTCTCTACACCCCATACCCAATTTGTAGGCCTAATGCACTGTAGTTTCCAACAACTACTAAACGAGAGCAGGAAGATCGAAGCAATGGAGAGGAAACCTGGGGAACACCTTGGAGTGTAACACACCATCTCTCTACACCCCATACCCAATTTGTAGGCCTAATGCACTGTAGTTTCCAACAACTACTAAACAAGAGCATTAAGATCGCAGCAATGGCGAGGAAACCTGGGGAACACCTTGGAGTGGAACACACCATCTCTCTACACCCAATACCCAAATTGTAGGCCTAATGCACTGTAGTTTCCAACAACTACTAAACGAGAGTCGGAAGACCGAAGCAATGTGGATGAAACCTGGGGAACACCTTGGAGTGTAACACACAATCTCTCTACACTCCATACCCAATTTGTAGGCCTAATGCATTGTAGTTTCCAACAACTACTAAACGAGAGCAGGAAGATCGAAGCAATGGCGAGGAAACCTGGGGAACACCTTGGAGTGTAACACACCATTTCACTACACCCCATACCCAATTTTTAGGCCTAATGCAGTGTAGTTTCCAACAACTACTAAACGAGAGCAGGAAGACCGAAGCAATGTGGATGAAACCTGGGGAACACCTTGGAGTGTAACACACCATCTCTCTACACCCCATACCCAATTTGTAGGCCTAATGCACTGTAGTTTCCAACAACTACTAAACGAGAGTCGGAAGACCGAAGCAATGTGGATGAAACCTGGGGAACACCTTGGAGTGTAACACACCATCTCTCTACACCCCATACCCAATTTGTAGGCCTAATGCAGCGTAGTTTCCAACAACTACTAAACGAGAGCATTAAGATAGAAGCAATGGCGAGGAAACCTGGGGAACACCTTGGAGTGGAACACACCGTCTCTACACCCCATACCCAATTTGTAGGCCTAATGCACTGTAGTTTCCAACAACTACTAAACGAGAGCAGGAAGATCGAAGCAATGGAGAGGAAACCTGGGGAACACCTTGGAGTGTAACACACCGTCTCTCTACACCCCATACCCAATTTGTAGGCCTAATGCAGTGTAGTTTCCAACAACTACTAAACGAGAGCAGGAAGATCGAAGCAATGGCGAGGAAACCTGGGGAACACCTTGGAGTGGAACACACCATCTCTCTACACCCCATACCCAATTTGTAGGCCTAATGCACTGTAGTTTCCAACAACTACTAAACGAGAGCATTAAGATCGCAGCAATGGCGAGGAAACCTGGGGAACACCTTGGAGTGGAACACACCATCTCTCTACACCCCATACCCAATTTGTAGGCCTAATGCACTGTAGTTTCCAACAACTACTAAACGAGAGCAGGAAGATCGAAGCAATGGAGAGGAAACCTGGGGAACACCTTGGAGTGTAACACACCGTCTCTCTACACCCCATACCCAATTTGTAGGCCTATTGCAGTGTAGTTTCCAACAACTACTAAACAAGAGCAGGAAGATCGAAGCAATGGCGAGGAAACCTGGGGAACACCTTGGAGTGGAACACACCATCTCTCTGCACCCCATACCCAATTTGTAGGCCTAATGCACTGTAGTTTCCAACAACTACTAAATGAGAGCATTAACATCGCAGCAATGGCGAGGAAACCTGGGGAACACCTTGGAGTGGAACACACCATCTCTCTACACCCCATACCCAATTTGTAGGCCTAATGCACTGTAGTTTCCAACAACTACTAAACGAGAGCATTAAGATCGCAGCAATGGCGAGGAAACCTGGGGAACACCTTGGAGTGGAACACACCATCTCTACACCCCAGACCCAACTTGTAGGCCGAATGCAGTGTTGTTTTCAACAACTACTTAAGAAGAGCCTGAAGATCAAAGCTCAGAAAAGGCAACCCGGGGAACACCTTGGAGCGGCAGACACTGGTAGTAGGCTGTAAACCCCAAATTTTGGTCAATGGAGTTTATGAAATGTTCCAGGGGTACACAGGCAGCATTGGTGTGGTAAGCGGAGGACAATTTATATTTGGGACTGCAGACAGACTTTGTAGGCTGTCCCCTGTGGACCATGCATCCACAACATTAACCCAATGCGCCGTAATGGACATCTAACCTTTCGTGGACATGCCTACTGGTCCATGCATCTGTTGTCAGGTGCACCTTTCTACTATTAGATAGCCAGAGAGCATGGACAATGCAGATTTTTACATGATGCTGTAGTGCTGGGATGGCTTTTCTCGCAAAAGAAGTGACGACTGGGTAGCTCTTACCGTGGTACAGCGTAGTCCATCTGGGCTTTATAATTGTAAAATAGAGAATAAAAATTGGCTGTATGCACTTTAAAATAGGTTACAGGGGTACACGGGCGGCAGTGGTCTGGTCAGTGTAGTTGTAGTAGAAAGAAGGGACCGCAGACAGGCTTCGAAGGCCTAACATAACAAATTGGACAGGCTGTAGGCACTTTTACATTGGTTCCAGGGGTACACGGGCAGCAGTACAATGGTCAGTGGAGGCCAAGTGGAAGGAGGGACCGCAGACAGGCTTCAAATGCCTAACATAAAAAAATAGGGCTGTTGGCAATTTACAATTGGTTCCAGGGGTACACGGGCAGCAGTACAATGGTCAGTGGAGGCCTAGTGGAAGGAGGGACCGCAGACAGGCTTCGAAGGCCTAACATAACAAAAATAGGGGTGCAGGCAATTTAACATTGGTTCCAAGGGTACACGGGCAGCAGTGGTCTGGTCAGTGTAGTAGTAGTAGAAAGAAGGGACTGCAGACAGGCTTCGAAGGCCTAACATAACAAAATTGGGCTGTTGGCAATTTAAAATTGGTTCCAGGGGTACATGGGCAGCAGTACAATGGTCAGTGGAGGCCTAGTGGAAGGAGGGACCGCAGACAGGCTTCGAAGGCCTAACATAACAAAAATAGGGGTGCAGGCAATTTAACATTGGTTCCAGGGGTACACGAGCAGCAGTGGTCTGGTCAGTGTAGTAGTAGTAGAAAGAAGGGACTGCAGACAGGCTTCGAAGGCCTAACATAACAAAATTGGGCTGTTGGCAATTTAAAATTGGTTCCAGGGGTACACGGGCAGCAGTACAATGGTCAGTGGAGGCCTAGTGGAAGGAGGGACCGCAGACAGGCTTCGAAGGCCTAACATAACAAAAATAGGGGTGCAGGCAATTTAACATTGGTTCCAGGGGTACACGGGCAGCAGTGGTCTGGTCAGTGTAGTGGTAGTAGAAAGAAGAGACTGCAGACAGGCTTCGAAGGCCTAACATAACAAAATTGGGCTGTTGGCAATTTAAAATTGGTTCCAGGGGTACACGGGCAGCAGTACAATGGTCAGTGGAGGCCTAGTGGAAGGAGGGACCGCAGACAGGCTTCGAAGGCCTAACATAACAAAAATAGGGGTGCAGGCAATTTAACATTGGTTCCAGGGGTACACGGGCAGCAGTGGTCTGGTCAGTGTAGTAGTAGTAGAAAGAAGGGACTGCAGACAGGCTTCGAAGGCCTAACATAACAAAATTGGGCTGTTGGCAATTTAAATATGGTTCCAGGGGTACACGGGCAGCAGTACAATGGTCAGTGGAGGCCTAGTGGAAGGAAGGACCGCAGACAGGCTTCGAAGGCCTAACATAACAAAAATGTCAATACAATGGTATTGTCAGTGCAAGGCATTGAAGGATGTCAGCGCATAGACTAAACATTGGTGGAGCTGTGAGAGATAATTTTGCAAGTGGTAGAGCACTGTTTGAGCTGGGGGGGGGTCTGTCTTGTGGCCGGCGGTACAGGCCCAGGGCCCCTCATATTACAACGGTGTGTCTGACATTGGGTGCGCACCACCACCGCCAGAGAGACTTTATTGTACTATGAGGGACCCAGTGGCAGTGCCGTCGACCAAAAGCGGGCACACCCACCTCTTCAGAAAAAAAACAGCACTCTCACGGGTGCTGGCGCCAAGTGGCGATACCACGGCCCCGTGTGGGGAGTTTGGCCATTTAGGGAGGTGTAAACATGTCGTATGCTGGACAATCAGGTGTAGCAAATTACGATATTGGAAAAGTCATTCATAATAGTCCACAGGCAAGACCTTTTCATAGGAAAGCTAGGTGTCAGCCGGGCAAGGTGGGGCAAAAGATTTCGAAATCCAGTTGTGGTTCATTTTAATGAAGGTTAGATCATCTACATTTTGGGTAGCCAGACGAGTCCTTTTTTCTGTTAGTATTGAACCTGCAGCACTGAATACTCTTTCTGATAGGACACTAGCTGCCGGGCAAGCAAGCTCCTGCAATGCATATTCTGCCAATTCTGGCCAGGTGTCTAATTTGGATGCCCAGTAATCAAATGGGAATGACGGTTGAGGGAGAACGTCGATAAGGGATGAAAAATAGTTTGCAACCATACTGGACAAATGTTGTCTCCTGTCACTTTGAATTGATGCTGCAGTACCTGTCCTGTCTGCGGTCATAGCAAAATCACTCCACAACCTGGTCAGAAAACCCCTCTGGCCAACGCCACTTCTGATTTCTGCCCCTCTAACACCTCTGGACTGCTGGCCCCTGCAGCTCGTGTGAGAACGATCACGGGCGCTGTGTGCAGGGAATGCCAGAAGCAAACGGTCAACAAGAGTTGATTGTTTGGTTGCTAATATTAGTTCCAAGTTCTCATGTGGCATTATATTTTGCAATTTGCCTTTATAGCGAGGATCAAGGAGGCAGGCCAACCAGTAATCGTCATCGTTCTTCATTTTAGTAATGCGTGTGTCCCTTTTGAGGATACGTAAGGCATAATCCGCCATGTGGGCCAAAGTTCCAGTTCTCAAATCTGCGGTTGTGCTTGGTTGAGGGGCAGTTTCAGGCAAATCCACGTCACTTGTGTCCCTCAAAAAACCAGAACCCGGCCTTGCCGCACCAACAATTTCCAGTGGCCCCGGAAAAGCTTCCTCATTAAAAATATAATCATCCCCATCATCCTCCTCGTCCTCATCCTCTTCGCCCGCTACCTCGTCCTGTACACTGCCCTGGCCAGACAATGGCTGACTGTCATCAAGGCTTTCCTCTTCCTCAGCTGCAGACGCCTGATCCTTTATGTGCGTCAAACTTTGCATCAGCAGACGCATTAGGGGGATGCTCATGCTTATTATGGCGTTGTCTGCACTAACCAGCCGTGTGCATTCCTCAAAACACTGAAGGACTTGACACATGTCTTGAATCTTCGACCACTGCACACCTGACAACTCCATGTCTGCCATCCTACTGCCTGCCCGTGTATGTATATCCTCCCACAAAAACATAACAGCCCGCCTCTGTTCGCACAGTCTCTGAAGCATGTGCAGTGTTGAGTTCCACCTTGTTGCAACGTCTATGATTAGGCGATGCTGGGGAAGGTTCAAAGAACGCTGATAGGTCTGCATACGGCTGGAGTGTACGGGCGAACGGCGGATATGTGAGCAAAGTCCACGCACTTTGAGGAGCAGGTCGGATAACCCCGGATAACTTTTCAGGAAGCACTGCACCACCAGGTTTAAGGTGTGAGCCAGGCAAGGAATGTGTTTCAGTTGGGAAAGGGAGATGGCAGCCATGAAATTCCTTCCGTTATCACTCACTACCTTGCCTGCCTCAAGATCTACAGTGCCCAGCCACGACTGCGTTTCTTTCTGCAAGAACTCGGACAGAACTTCAGCGGTGTGTCTGTTGTCGCCCAAACACTTCATAGCCAATACAGCCTGCTGACGTTTGCCAGTAGCTGCCCCATAATGGGAGACCTGGTGTGCAACAGTGGCAGCTGCGGATGGAGTGGTTGTGCGACTGCGGTCTGTGGACGAGCTCTCGCTTCTGCAGGAGGACGAGGAGGAGGAGGAGGGGGTGCAAACGGCAACAGCCAACTGTTTCCTAGACCGTGGGCTAGGCAGAACTGTCCCAAAATTGCTGTCCCCTGTGGACCCTGCATCCACAACATTCACCCAGTGTGCCGTGATGGACACGTAACGTCCCTGGCCATGCCTACTGGTCCATGCATCTGTTGTCAGGTGCACCTTTGTGCTCACAGATTGCCTGAGTGCATGGACGATGCGCTCTTTAACATGCTGGTGGAGGGCTGGGATGGCTTTTCTGGAAAAAAAGTGTCGACTGGGTAGCTCGTAGCGTGGTACAGCGTAGTCCATCAGGGCTTTGAAAGCTTCGCTTTCAACTAACCGGTAGGGCATCATCTCTAACGAGATTAGTCTAGCTATGTGGGCATTCAAACCCTGTGTACGCGGATACGAGGCTAAGTACTTCCTTTTTCTAACCATAGTCTCATGTAGGGTGAGCTGGACTAGAGAGCTGGAGATCGTGGAACTAGCGGGGGTGCCGGTGGACATGGCAGACTGAGAGACGGTGGGAGATGGTATTGTTGCCGCCGGTGCCCTAGATGCAGTGTTTCCTACTACGAAACTGGTGATTCCCTGACCCTGACTGCTTTGGCCTGGCAAAGAAACCTGCACAGATACTGCAGGTGGTGCGGAAAATGGTGGCCCTACACTGCCGGAAGGGATGTTGCGTTGATGACTAGCTTCATTGGCCGAGGGTGCTACAACCTTAAGGGACGTTTGGTAGTTAGTCCAAGCTTGCAAATGCATGGTGGTTAAATGTCTATGCATGCAACTTGTATTGAGACTTTTCAGATTCTGCCCTCTGCTTAAGGTAGTTGAACATTTTTGACAGATGACTTTGCGCTGATCAATTGGATGTTGTTTAAAAAAATGCCAGACTGCACTCTTTCTAGCATCGGATACCTTTTCAGGCATTGCAGACTGAGCTTTAACCGGATGGCCACACTGTCCTCCAACAGGTTTTGGCTTTGCCACGCATTTTGGACCAGATACGGGCCCGGCAGATGGAACCTGTTGCGATGTTGATGCCTGCTGCGGCCCCTCTTCCTCCGCTTCAGAACTGCTGCCGCCTGCACCCTGTTCCCCCAATGGCTGCCAATCGGGGTCAAGAACTGGGTCATCTATTACCTCTTCTTGTAGCTCGTGTGCAACTTCGTCTGTGTCACCGTGTCGGTCGGTGGTATAGCGTTCGTGATGGGGCAACATAGTCTCATCAGGGTCTGATTCTTGATCACTACCCTGCGAGGGCAATGTTGTGGTCTGAGTCAAAGGACCAGCATAGTAATCTGGCTGTGGCTGTGCATCAGTGCACTCCGTGTCAGATTCAACTTGTAATGGGCATGGACTGTTAACTGCTTCACTTTCTAAGCCAGGGACGGTATGTGTAAAGAGCTCCATGGAGTAACCCGTTGTGTCGCCTGCTGCATTCTTCTCTGTTGTTGTTTTTGCTGAAGAGGACAAGGAAGCGACTTGTCCCTGACCGTGAACATCCACTAACGACGCGCTGCTTTTACATTTCCAGTTTCACGAGAGGAGGCAAAAGAGCTAGAGGCTGAGTCAGCAAGATAAGCCAAAACTTGCTCTTGCTGCTCCGGCTTTAAAAGCGGTTTTCCTACTCCCAGAAAAGGGAGCGTTCGAGGCCTTGTGTAGCCAGACGACGAACCTGGCTCCACAGCTCCAGACTTAGGTGCAATATTTTTTTTCCCACGACCACCTGATGCTCCACCACTACCACTACCCTCATTACCAGCTGACAATGAACGCCCCCGGCCACGACCTCTTCCACCAGACTTCCTCATTGTTTTAAAAATGTAACCAAACTAATGGTATTTGTTGCTGTCACACAACTTACACGGTGAGCTATAACTTCAGTATGATTTAGCTACCCCTTTACAGGTGGGTGAGACCACAACGAAAATCAGGCACAATGTTACACACTCTGTTTTTGGTGGCACCAAATGAGAGAGATGCCACACACGCAGGACTGCCACTGTTTTTTTTTTTTTTCAGGGAGACTTTAGAAACAAAATAAAATAAAATGATTTTTTCAGGAAGAATTTAGAAACCAAATAAAATAAAATGATTTCTTCAGGGAGAATTTAGAAAACAAATAAAACAAAAAATAGGCTTTCTATGGCCCACTGAGTGAGAGATGACGCACACAGGAGTCAGGAGTGGCACACAAGCCCAGAGGCCAATATTTTTCTCCCAATGATTGATGTAGTGATTTTTTCAGGTAGATTTTGGAACCCAAATCAAGCAAAAAAAATAATAGGCTTTCTATGGCCCACAATTGGAGAGAGAGAGAGAGAGAGATGGCACACCCAGGAGTCAAGACTGGCACACAAGCAGAAAGGGCAATATTAATCTTCCACTGATTTTTTTTTTTTTCAGGGAGACTTTAGAAAAAAAAATAATAGAATAAAATGATTTTTTCAGGAAGAATTTAGAAACCAAATAAAATAAAATGATTTTTTCAGGGAGAATTTAGAAAACAAATAAAACAAAAAATAGGCTTTCTATGGCTATGGTCCACTGAGTGAGATGACGCACACAGGAGTCAGGAGTGGCACACAAGCCCAGAGGCCAATATTGTTCTCCCAATGATTGATGTAGTGATTTTTTCAGGTAGATTTTGGAACCCAAATCAAGCAAAAAAAATTATAGGCTTTCTATGGCCCACAATTGGAGAGAGGGAGAGAGATGGCACACCCAGGAGTCAAGACTGGCACACAAGCAGAAAGGGCAATATTAATCTCCCACTGTTTTTTTTTTTTTCAGGGAGACTTTAGAAAAAAAAAATAGAATAAAATGATTTTTTCAGGAAAAATTTAGAAACCAAATAAAATAAAATGATTTTTTTCAGGGAGAATTTAGAAAACAAATAAAACAAAAAATAGGCTTTCTATGGCCCACTGAGTGAGAGATGACGCACACAGGAGTCAGGAGTGGCACACAAGCCCAGAGGCCAATATTGTTCTCCCATTGATTGATGTAGTGATTTTTTCAGGTAGATTTTGGAACCCAAATCAAGCAAAAAAATTATAGGCTTTCTATGGCCCACAATTGGAGAGAGAGAGAGAGATGGCACACCCAGGAGTCAAGACTGGCACACAAGCAGAAAGGGCAATATTAATCTCCCACTGTTTTTTTTTTTTTTCAGGGAGACTTTAGAAAAAAAAATAATAGAATAAAATGATTTTTTCAGGAAGAATTTAGAAACCAAATAAAATAAAAAGATTTTTTCAGGGAGAATTTAGAAAACAAATAAAACAAAAAATAGGCTTTCTATGGCCCACTGAGTGAGAGATGACGCACACAGGAGTCAGGAGTGGCACACAAGCCCAGAGGCCAATATTTTTCTCCCAATGATTGATGTAGTGATTTTTTCAGGTAGATTTTGGAACCCAAATCAAGCAAAAAATATAATAGGCTTTCTATGGCCCACAATTGGAGAGAGAGAGAGAGAGATGGCACACCCAGGAGTCAAGACTGGCACACAAGCAGAAAGGGCAATATTAATCTCCCACTGATTTTTTTTTTTCAGGGAGACTTTAGAAAAAAAAATATTAGAATAAAATGATTTTTTCAGGAAGAATTTAGAAACCAAATAAAATAAAATATTTTTTCAGGGAGAATTTAGAAAACAAATAAAACAAAAAATAGGCTTTCTATGGCCCACTGACTGAGAGATGACGCACACAGGAGTCAGGAGTGGCACACAAGCCCAGAGGCCAATATTTTTCTCCCACTGATTTATTCATTTTTTCAGGTAGAATTTAGAACCCAAATCAACCAAAAAAATAAATAGGCTTTCTATGGCTCACTATCTGAGAGAGAGAGATGGCACGCTTAGGACTGGCACACAAGCCCAAAGGCCAATATTAATCTCCCTTTTTTTTTTTTTTTCAGGGAAAATTTATAAACCCAATAAAAAAAATAATAAATAGGCTTTCTATGGCCCACTATCTGAGAGAGAGAGATGTCACGCTTAGGACTGGCACACAAGCCCAAAGGCCAATATTAATCTCCCACTTTTTTTTTTTTTCAGGGAAAATTTATAAACCCAATAAAAAATTAATAAATAGGCTTTCTATGGCCCACTATCTGAGAGAGAGAGATGGCACGCTTAGGACTGGCACACAAGCCCAAAGGCCAATATTAATCTCCCTTTTTTTTCAGGGAGAATTTATAAAACCAAAAAAAAAAAAAAAAATAGGCTATCTATGGCCCATTATTTGTGAGAGAGACGGCACGCTTAGGACTGGCACACAAGCCCAAAGGCCAATATTAATCTCCCACTGATTGATTTATTGATTTTTTCAGGTAGAATTTAGAACCCAAATAAAGCAATCACTGCAATGCCCTTCTCTAAGATGGTGGGGACCAGGACCTATGTCATCACGCTGCCCACACTCTGCGTTTACCTTCATTGGCTGAGAAATGGCGCTTTTCGCGTCATTGAAACGCGACTTTGGCGCGAAAGTCGCGTACCGCATGGCCGACCCCGCACAGGGGTCGGATCGGGTTTCATGAAACCCGACTTTGCCAAAAGTCGGCGACTTTTGAAAATGAACGACCCGTTTCGCTCAACCCTACATTCAACCATGTAAAGGTGTATCTAAATTCTGATGGTCCCTAACCACTAAATGTCTTATCTCTCTATGAGCCAAACCAAGCCTCATCTGAATGGGGGTGAAAAGGAAACCAGAGATAGCCAATGTGGGAAAGATGGGTGGATAAGGATGCTGAGCCCTGAAGAGTGCCCTAATTGCCAAAATGTACAGTACTACAAAAAGAAAGAAAAATAAGACCTACACACCTTTTGCATTAAATTACTGCACAAATTTAGTCTTTAAAGATTATCTATACTTAACCCTTTTTTGATGTCGGACGGGATAGTACGTCCGAGGTCAGATCCCCCGCTTTGATGCAGGGCTCCGGCGGTGAGCCCGCATCAAAGCCGGGACATGTCAGCTGTTTTGAACGGCGGGTGAAATCACGATTCACCCGTCGCTATTAACTAGTTAAATGCCGCTGTCAAACGCTAACAGTGGCAATTAACTGCTGCTTTCGGCCATCTGCCCGGAAATAAGCGCATCGCCGACCCCCCCGTCACATGATCGGGGTCAGCGATGCATCAGAAGGGTAATCATAGAGGTCCTTGAGACCTCTATGGTTACTGATCCCAGCTAGCTGTGAGCGCCACCCTGTGGTTGGCGCTCATAGCAAGCCTGTTATTAAGCTACATAGCAGCGATCTACTGATCGCTGCTTGGTAGCAGAGCCGATCGAGTTGTGCCAGCTTCTAGCCTCCCATGGAGGCTATTGAAGCATGGCAAAAGTTAAAAAAAAAGTAAAAAAAAGTGAAAAAAATAAAAAAAATACAAGTTTAAATCATCCCCCTTTCGCCCCATTCAAAATAAATCAATAAAAAAAATCAAACCTACACATATTTGGTATCACCGTGTTCAGAATCGCCTGATCTATCAATTAAAAAAAGGATTTTTTCAAACTGAGTGTTTTTGGTTTTACTATTCTCTTTTGTGTCTTCAGGTTTCTTGGTGGTGTGTGAACATGATCATACAGACTTGTTCACTGTGCAAGTAGCCCATGTGTTCCTGTTTCCATAATTGTTCTCTTGTGTCTACAAGACTGGGGAGTTCCACCACTCCTCTTGGGCTATCTGCACAAAAGCTGTTCTACCCTGTATGGACACATGGATTTTTCCTCTCTGAACCCTGTTCACACAGGTTATATACAGATGATCAGGTTTTTAAATACATCAGATAGGGATTGCATACATTAGTTAGGACTGCTCTGATAAGGGTATACCGTGAAGATTGGTAGAGCAGCTTAGTATACATTTTTTGCAAAAAACGTATCAACCAAATACCCTGTTTTTTACATCTTTTACTAGCACTTGCGGATTACTGCAACATTTTTTCAAACTGAGTGTTTTTGGTTTTACTATTCTCTTTTGTGTCTTCAGGTTTCTTGGTGGTGTGTGAACATGATCATACAGACTTGTTCACTGTGCAAGTAGCCCATGTGTTCCTGTTTCCATAATTGTTCTCTTGTGTCTACAAGACTGGGGAGTTCCACCACTCCTCTTGGGCTATCTGCACAAAAGCTGTTCTACCCTGTATGGACACATGGATTTTTCCTCTCTGAACCCTGTTCACACAGGTTATATACAGATGATCAGGTTTTTAAATACATCAGATAGGGATTGCATACATTAGTTAGGACTGCTCTGATAAGGGTATACCGTGAAGATTGGTAGAGCAGCTTAGTATACATTTTTTGCAAAAAACGTATCAACCAAATACCCTGTTTTTTACATCTTTTACTAGCACTTGCGGATTACTGCAACATTTTTTCAAACTGAGTGTTTTTGGTTTTACTATTCTCTTTTGTGTCTTCAGGTTTCTTGGTGGTGTGTGAACATGATCATACAGACTTGTTCACTGTGCAAGTAGCCCATGTGTTCCTGTTTCCATAATTGTTCTCTTGTGTCTACAAGACTGGGGAGTTCCACCACTCCTCTTGGGCTATCTGAACAAAAGCTGTTCTACCCTGTATGGACACATGGATTTTTCCTCTCTGAACCCTGTTCACACAGGTTATATACAGATGATCAGGTTTTTAAATACATCAGATAGGGATTGCATACATTAGTTAGGACTGCTCTGATAAGGGTATACCGTGAAGATTGGTAGAGCAGCTTAGTATACATTTTTTGCAAAAAACGTATCAACCAAATACCCTGTTTTTTACATCTTTTACTAGCACTTGCGGATTACTGCAACATTTTTTCAAACTGAGTGTTTTTGGTTTTACTATTCTCTTTTGTGTCTTCAGGTTTCTTGGTGGTGTGTGAACATGATCATACAGACTTGTTCACTGTGCAAGTAGCCCATGTGTTCCTGTTTCCATAATTGTTCTCTTGTGTCTACAAGACTGGGGAGTTCCACCACTCCTCTTGGGCTATCTGCACAAAAGCTGTTCTACCCTGTATGGACACATGGATTTTTCCTCTCTGAACCCTGTTCACACAGGTTATATACAGATGATCAGGTTTTTAAATACATCAGATAGGGATTGCATACATTAGTTAGGACTGCTCTGATAAGGGTATACCGTGAAGATTGGTAGAGCAGCTTAGTATACATTTTTTGCAAAAAACGTATCAACCAAATACCCTGTTTTTTACATCTTTTACTAGCACTTGCGGATTACTGCAACATTTTTTCAAACTGAGTGTTTTTGGTTTTACTATTCTCTTTTGTGTCTTCAGGTTTCTTGGTGGTGGGTGAACATGATCATACAGACTTGTTCACTGTGCAAGTAGCCCATGTGTTCCTGTTTCCATAATTGTTCTCTTGTGTCTACAAGACAGGGGAGTTCCACCACTCCTCTTGGGCTATCTGCACAAAAGCTGTTCTACCCTGTATGGACACATGGATTTTTCCTCTCTGAACCCTGTTCACACAAGTTATATACAGATGATCAGGTTTTTAAATACATCAGATAGGGATTGCATACATTAGTTAGGACTGCTCTGATAAGGGTATACCGTGAAGATTGGTAGAGCAGCTTAGTATACATTTTTTGCAAAAAACGTATCAACCAAATACCCTGTTTTTTACATCTTTTACTAGCACTTGCGGATTACTGCAACATTTTTTCAAACTGAGTGTTTTTGGTTTTACTATTCTCTTTTGTGTCTTCAGGTTTCTTGGTGGTGTGTGAACATGATCATACAGACTTGTTCACTGTGCAAGTAGCCCATGTGTTCCTGTTTCCATAATTGTTCTCTTGTGTCTACAAGACTGGGGAGTTCCACCACTCCTCTTGGGCTATCTGCACAAAAGCTGTTCTACCCTGTATGGACACATGGATTTTTCCTCTCTGAACCCTGTTCACACAGGTTATATACAGATGATCAGGTTTTTAAATACATCAGATAGGGATTGCATACATTAGTTAGGACTGCTCTGATAAGGGTATACCGTGAAGATTGGTAGAGCAGCTTAGTATACATTTTTTGCAAAAAACGTATCAACCAAATACCCTGTTTTTTACATCTTTTACTAGCACTTGCGGATTACTGCAACATTTTTTCAAACTGAGTGTTTTTGGTTTTACTATTCTCTTTTGTGTCTTCAGGTTTCTTGGTGGTGTGTGAACATGATCATACAGACTTGTTCACTGTGCAAGTAGCCCATGTGTTCCTGTTTCCATAATTGTTCTCTTGTGTCTACAAGACTGGGGAGTTCCACCACTCCTCTTGGGCTATCTGCACAAAAGCTGTTCTACCCTGTATGGACACATGGATTTTTCCTCTCTGAACCCTGTTCACACAGGTTATATACAGATGATCAGGTTTTTAAATACATCAGATAGGGATTGCATACATTAGTTAGGACTGCTCTGATAAGGGTATACCGTGAAGATTGGTAGAGCAGCTTAGTATACATTTTTTGCAAAAAACGTATCAACCAAATACCCTGTTTTTTACATCTTTTACTAGCACTTGCGGATTACTGCAACATTTTTTCAAACTGAGTGTTTTTGGTTTTACTATTCTCTTTTGTGTCTTCAGGTTTCTTGGTGGTGTGTGAACATGATCATACAGACTTGTTCACTGTGCAAGTAGCCCATGTGTTCCTGTTTCCATAATTGTTCTCTTGTGTCTACAAGACTGGGGAGTTCCACCACTCCTCTTGGGCTATCTGCACAAAAGCTGTTCTACCCTGTATGGACACATGGATTTTTCCT
The DNA here is from genome assembly GCF_032444005.1 of Ranitomeya imitator. Lineage (NCBI taxonomy): Eukaryota > Metazoa > Chordata > Amphibia > Anura > Dendrobatidae > Ranitomeya > Ranitomeya imitator. The sequence goes on from NC_091286.1 coordinate 283,898,970, forward strand.
CTCTGAACCCTGTTCACACAGGTTATATACAGATGATCAGGTTTTTAAATACATCAGATAGGGATTGCATACATTAGTTAGGACTGCTCTGATAAGGGTATACCGTGAAGATTGGTAGAGCAGCTTAGTATACATTTTTTGCAAAAAACGTATCAACCAAATACCCTGTTTTTTACATCTTTTACTAGCACTTGCGGATTACTGCAACATTTTTTCAAACTGAGTGTTTTTGGTTTTACTATTCTCTTTTGTGTCTTCAGGTTTCTTGGTGGTGTGTGAACATGATCATACAGACTTGTTCACTGTGCAAGTAGCCCATGTGTTCCTGTTTCCATAATTGTTCTCTTGTGTCTACAAGACTGGGGAGTTCCACCACTCCTCTTGGGCTATCTGCACAAAAGCTGTTCTACCCTGTATGGACACATGGATTTTTCCTCTCTGAACCCTGTTCACACAGGTTATATACAGATGATCAGGTTTTTAAATACATCAGATAGGGATTGCATACATTAGTTAGGACTGCTCTGATAAGGGTATACCGTGAAGATTGGTAGAGCAGCTTAGTATACATTTTTTGCAAAAAACGTATCAACCAAATACCCTGTTTTTTACATCTTTTACTAGCACTTGCGGATTACTGCAACATTTTTTCAAACTGAGTGTTTTTGGTTTTACTATTCTCTTTTGTGTCTTCAGGTTTCTTGGTGGTGTGTGAACATGATCATACAGACTTGTTCACTGTGCAAGTAGCCCATGTGTTCCTGTTTCCATAATTGTTCTCTTGTGTCTACAAGACTGGGGAGTTCCACCACTCCTCTTGGGCTATCTGCACAAAAGCTGTTCTACCCTGTATGGACACATGGATTTTTCCTCTCTGAACCCTGTTCACACAGGTTATATACAGATGATCAGGTTTTTAAATACATCAGATAGGGATTGCATACATTAGTTAGGACTGCTCTGATAAGGGTATACCGTGAAGATTGGTAGAGCAGCTTAGTATACATTTTTTGCAAAAAACGTATCAACCAAATACCCTGTTTTTTACATCTTTTACTAGCACTTGCGGATTACTGCAACATTTTTTCAAACTGAGTGTTTTTGGTTTTACTATTCTCTTTTGTGTCTTCAGGTTTCTTGGTGGTGTGTGAACATGATCATACAGACTTGTTCACTGTGCAAGTAGCCCATGTGTTCCTGTTTCCATAATTGTTCTCTTGTGTCTACAAGACTGGGGAGTTCCACCACTCCTCTTGGGCTATCTGCACAAAAGCTGTTCTACCCTGTATGGACACATGGATTTTTCCTCTCTGAACCCTGTTCACACAGGTTATATACAGATGATCAGGTTTTTAAATACATCAGATAGGGATTGCATACATTAGTTAGGACTGCTCTGATAAGGGTATACCGTGAAGATTGGTAGAGCAGCTTAGTATACATTTTTTGCAAAAAACGTATCAACCAAATACCCTGTTTTTTACATCTTTTACTAGCACTTGCGGATTACTGCAACATTTTTTCAAACTGAGTGTTTTTGGTTTTACTATTTTCTTTTGTGTCTTCAGGTTTCTTGGTGGTGGGTGAACATGATCATACAGACTTGTTCACTGTGCAAGTAGCCCATGTGTTCCTGTTTCCATAATTGTTCTCTTGTGTCTACAAGACTGGGGAGTTCCACCACTCCTCTTGGGCTATCTGCACAAAAGCTGTTCTACCCTGTATGGACACATGGATTTTTCCTCTCTGAACCCTGTTCACACAGGTTATATACAGATGATCAGGTTTTTAAATACATCAGATAGGGATTGCATACATTAGTTAGGACTGCTCTGATAAGGGTATACCGTGAAGATTGGTAGAGCAGCTTAGTATACATTTTTTGCAAAAAACGTATCAACCAAATACCCTGTTTTTTACATCTTTTACTAGCACTTGCGGATTACTGCAACATTTTTTCAAACTGAGTGTTTTTGGTTTTACTATTCTCTTTTGTGTCTTCAGGTTTCTTGGTGGTGTGTGAACATGATCATACAGACTTGTTCACTGTGCAAGTAGCCCATGTGTTCCTGTTTCCATAATTGTTCTCTTGTGTCTACAAGACTGGGGAGTTCCACCACTCCTCTTGGGCTATCTGCACAAAAGCTGTTCTACCCTGTATGGACACATGGATTTTTCCTCTCTGAACCCTGTTCACACAGGTTATATACAGATGATCAGGTTTTTAAATACATCAGATAGGGATTGCATACATTAGTTAGGACTGCTCTGATAAGGGTATACCGTGAAGATTGGTAGAGCAGCTTAGTATACATTTTTTGCAAAAAACGTATCAACCAAATACCCTGTTTTTTACATCTTTTACTAGCACTTGCGGATTACTGCAACATTTTTTCAAACTGAGTGTTTTTGGTTTTACTATTCTCTTTTGTGTCTTCAGGTTTCTTGGTGGTGTGTGAACATGATCATACAGACTTGTTCACTGTGCAAGTAGCCCATGTGTTCCTGTTTCCATAATTGTTCTCTTGTGTCTACAAGACTGGGGAGTTCCACCACTCCTCTTGGGCTATCTGCACAAAAGCTGTTCTACCCTGTATGGACACATGGATTTTTCCTCTCTGAACCCTGTTCACACAGGTTATATACAGATGATCAGGTTTTTAAATACATCAGATAGGGATTGCATACATTAGTTAGGACTGCTCTGATAAGGGTATACCGTGAAGATTGGTAGAGCAGCTTAGTATACATTTTTTGCAAAAAACGTATCAACCAAATACCCTGTTTTTTACATCTTTTACTAGCACTTGCGGATTACTGCAACATTTTTTCAAACTGAGTGTTTTTGGTTTTACTATTCTCTTTTGTGTCTTCAGGTTTCTTGGTGGTGTGTGAACATGATCATACAGACTTGTTCACTGTGCAAGTAGCCCATGTGTTTCTGTTTCCATAATTGTTCTCTTGTGTCTACAAGACTGGGGAGTTCCACCACTCCTCTTGGGCTATCTGCACAAAAGCTGTTCTACCCTGTATGGACACATGGATTTTTCCTCTCTGAACCCTGTTCACACAGGTTATATACAGATGATCAGGTTTTTAAATACATCAGATAGGGATTGCATACATTAGTTAGGACTGCTCTGATAAGGGTATACCGTGAAGATTGGTAGAGCAGCTTAGTATACATTTTTTGCAAAAAACGTATCAACCAAATACCCTGTTTTTTACATCTTTTACTAGCACTTGCGGATTACTGCAACATTTTTTCAAACTGAGTGTTTTTGGTTTTACTATTCTCTTTTGTGTCTTCAGGTTTCTTGGTGGTGTGTGAACATGATCATACAGACTTGTTCACTGTGCAAGTAGCCCATGTGTTCCTGTTTCCATAATTGTTCTCTTGTGTCTACAAGACTGGGGAGTTCCACCACTCCTCTTGGGCTATCTGCACAAAAGCTGTTCTACCCTGTATGGACACATGGATTTTTCCTCTCTGAACCCTGTTCACACAGGTTATATACAGATGATCAGGTTTTTAAATACATCAGATAGGGATTGCATACATTAGTTAGGACTGCTCTGATAAGGGTATACCGTGAAGATTGGTAGAGCAGCTTAGTATACATTTTTTGCAAAAAACGTATCAACCAAATACCCTGTTTTTTACATCTTTTACTAGCACTTGCGGATTACTGCAACATTTTTTCAAACTGAGTGTTTTTGGTTTTACTATTCTCTTTTGTGTCTTCAGGTTTCTTGGTGGTGTGTGAACATGATCATACAGACTTGTTCACTGTGCAAGTAGCCCATGTGTTCCTGTTTCCATAATTGTTCTCTTGTGTCTACAAGACTGGGGAGTTCCACCACTCCTCTTGGGCTATCTGCACAAAAGCTGTTCTACCCTGTATGGACACATGGATTTTTCCTCTCTGAACCCTGTTCACACAGGTTATATACAGATGATCAGGTTTTTAAATACATCAGATAGGGATTGCATACATTAGTTAGGACTGCTCTGATAAGGGTATACCGTGAAGATTGGTAGAGCAGCTTAGTATACATTTTTTGCAAAAAACGTATCAACCAAATACCCTGTGTTTTACATCTTTTACTAGCACTTGCGGATTACTGCAACATTTTTTCAAACTGAGTGTTTTTGGTTTTACTATTCTCTTTTGTGTCTTCAGGTTTCTTGGTGGTGTGTGAACATGATCATACAGACTTGTTCACTGTGCAAGTAGCCCATGTGTTCCTGTTTCCATAATTGTTCTCTTGTGTCTACAAGACTGGGGAGTTCCACCACTCCTCTTGGGCTATCTGCACAAAAGCTGTTCTACCCTGTATGGACACATGGATTTTTCCTCTCTGAACCCTGTTCACACAGGTTATATACAGATGATCAGGTTTTTAAATACATCAGATAGGGATTGCATACATTAGTTAGGACTGCTCTGATAAGGGTATACCGTGAAGATTGGTAGAGCAGCTTAGTATACATTTTTTGCAAAAAACGTATCAACCAAATACCCTGTTTTTTACATCTTTTACTAGCACTTGCGGATTACTGCAACATTTTTTCAAACTGAGTGTTTTTGGTTTTACTATTCTCTTTTGTGTCTTCAGGTTTCTTGGTGGTGTGTGAACATGATCATACAGACTTGTTCACTGTGCAAGTAGCCCATGTGTTCCTGTTTCCATAATTGTTCTCTTGTGTCTACAAGACTGGGGAGTTCCACCACTCCTCTTGGGCTATCTGCACAAAAGCTGTTCTACCCTGTATGGACACATGGATTTTTCCTCTCTGAACCCTGTTCACACAGGTTATATACAGATGATCAGGTTTTTAAATACATCAGATAGGGATTGCATACATTAGTTAGGACTGCTCTGATAAGGGTATACCGTGAAGATTGGTAGAGCAGCTTAGTATACATTTTTTGCAAAAAACGTATCAACCAAATACCCTGTTTTTTACATCTTTTACTAGCACTTGCGGATTACTGCAACATTTTTTCAAACTGAGTGTTTTTGGTTTTACTATTCTCTTTTGTGTCTTCAGGTTTCTTGGTGGTGTGTGAACATGATCATACAGACTTGTTCACTGTGCAAGTAGCCCATGTGTTCCTGTTTCCATAATTGTTCTCTTGTGTCTACAAGACTGGGGAGTTCCACCACTCCTCTTGGGCTATCTGCACAAAAGCTGTTCTACCCTGTATGGACACATGGATTTTTCCTCTCTGAACCCTGTTCACACAGGTTATATACAGATGATCAGGTTTTTAAATACATCAGATAGGGATTGCATACATTAGTTAGGACTGCTCTGATAAGGGTATACCGTGAAGATTGGTAGAGCAGCTTAGTATACATTTTTTGCAAAAAACGTATCAACCAAATACCCTGTTTTTTACATCTTTTACTAGCACTTGCGGATTACTGCAACATTTTTTCAAACTGAGTGTTTTTGGTTTTACTATTCTCTTTTGTGTCTTCAGGTTTCTTGGTGGTGTGTGAACATGATCATACAGACTTGTTCACTGTGCAAGTAGCCCATGTGTTCCTGTTTCCATAATTGTTCTCTTGTGTCTACAAGACTGGGGAGTTCCACCACTCCTCTTGGGCTATCTGCACAAAAGCTGTTCTACCCTGTATGGACACATGGATTTTTCCTCTCTGAACCCTGTTCACACAGGTTATATACAGATGATCAGGTTTTTAAATACATCAGATAGGGATTGCATACATTAGTTAGGACTGCTCTGATAAGGGTATACCGTGAAGATTGGTAGAGCAGCTTAGTATACATTTTTTGCAAAAAACGTATCAACCAAATACCCTGTTTTTTACATCTTTTACTAGCACTTGCGGATTACTGCAACATTTTTTCAAACTGAGTGTTTTTGGTTTTACTATTCTCTTTTGTGTCTTCAGGTTTCTTGGTGGTGTGTGAACATGATCATACAGACTTGTTCACTGTGCAAGTAGCCCATGTGTTCCTGTTTCCATAATTGTTCTCTTGTGTCTACAAGACTGGGGAGTTCCACCACTCCTCTTGGGCTATCTGCACAAAAGCTGTTCTACCCTGTATGGACACATGGATTTTTCCTCTCTGAACCCTGTTCACACAGGTTATATACAGATGATCAGGTTTTTAAATACATCAGATAGGGATTGCATACATTAGTTAGGACTGCTCTGATAAGGGTATACCGTGAAGATTGGTAGAGCAGCTTAGTATACATTTTTTGCAAAAAACGTATCAACCAAATACCCTGTTTTTTACATCTTTTACTAGCACTTGCGGATTACTGCAACATTTTTTCAAACTGAGTGTTTTTGGTTTTACTATTCTCTTTTGTGTCTTCAGGTTTCTTGGTGGTGGGTGAACATGATCATACAGACTTGTTCACTGTGCAAGTAGCCCATGTGTTCCTGTTTCCATAATTGTTCTCTTGTGTCTACAAGACTGGGGAGTTCCACCACTCCTCTTGGGCTATCTGCACAAAAGCTGTTCTACCCTGTATGGACACATGGATTTTTCCTCTCTGAACCCTGTTCACACAGGTTATATACAGATGATCAGGTTTTTAAATACATCAGATAGGGATTGCATACATTAGTTAGGACTGCTCTGATAAGGGTATACCGTGAAGATTGGTAGAGCAGCTTAGTATACATTTTTTGCAAAAAACGTATCAACCAAATACCCTGTTTTTTACATCTTTTACTAGCACTTGCGGATTACTGCAACATTTTTTCAAACTGAGTGTTTTTGGTTTTACTATTCTCTTTTGTGTCTTCAGGTTTCTTGGTGGTGTGTGAACATGATCATACAGACTTGTTCACTGTGCAAGTAGCCCATGTGTTCCTGTTTCCATAATTGTTCTCTTGTGTCTACAAGACTGGGGAGTTCCACCACTCCTCTTGGGCTATCTGCACAAAAGCTGTTCTACCCTGTATGGACACATGGATTTTTCCTCTCTGAACCCTGTTCACACAGGTTATATACAGATGATCAGGTTTTTAAATACATCAGATAGGGATTGCATACATTAGTTAGGACTGCTCTGATAAGGGTATACCGTGAAGATTGGTAGAGCAGCTTAGTATACATTTTTTGCAAAAAACGTATCAACCAAATACCCTGTTTTTTACATCTTTTACTAGCACTTGCGGATTACTGCAACATTTTTTCAAACTGAGTGTTTTTGGTTTTACTATTCTCTTTTGTGTCTTCAGGTTTCTTGGTGGTGTGTGAACATGATCATACAGACTTGTTCACTGTGCAAGTAGCCCATGTGTTCCTGTTTCCATAATTGTTCTCTTGTGTCTACAAGACTGGGGAGTTCCACCACTCCTCTTGGGCTATCTGCACAAAAGCTGTTCTACCCTGTATGGACACATGGATTTTTCCTCTCTGAACCCTGTTCACACAGGTTATATACAGATGATCAGGTTTTTAAATACATCAGATAGGGATTGCATACATTAGTTAGGACTGCTCTGATAAGGGTATACCGTGAAGATTGGTAGAGCAGCTTAGTATACATTTTTTGCAAAAAACGTATCAACCAAATACCCTGTTTTTTACATCTTTTACTAGCACTTGCGGATTACTGCAACATTTTTTCAAACTGAGTGTTTTTGGTTTTACTATTCTCTTTTGTGTCTTCAGGTTTCTTGGTGGTGTGTGAACATGATCATACAGACTTGTTCACTGTGCAAGTAGCCCATGTGTTCCTGTTTCCATAATTGTTCTCTTGTGTCTACAAGACTGGGGAGTTCCACCACTCCTCTTGGGCTATCTGCACAAAAGCTGTTCTACCCTGTATGGACACATGGATTTTTCCTCTCTGAACCCTGTTCACACAGGTTATATACAGATGATCAGGTTTTTAAATACATCAGATAGGGATTGCATACATTAGTTAGGACTGCTCTGATAAGGGTATACCGTGAAGATTGGTAGAGCAGCTTAGTATACATTTTTTGCAAAAAACGTATCAACCAAATACCCTGTTTTTTACATCTTTTACTAGCACTTGCGGATTACTGCAACATTTTTTCAAACTGAGTGTTTTTGGTTTTAATATTCTCTTTTGTGTCTTCAGGTTTCTTGGTGGTGTGTGAACATGATCATACAGACTTGTTCACTGTGCAAGTAGCCCATGTGTTCCTGTTTCCATAATTGTTCTCTTGTGTCTACAAGACTGGGGAGTTCCACCACTCCTCTTGGGCTATCTGCACAAAAGCTGTTCTACCCTGTATGGACACATGGATTTTTCCTCTCTGAACCCTGTTCACACAGGTTATATACAGATGATCAGGTTTTTAAATACATCAGATAGGGTTTGCATACATTAGTTAGGACTGCTCTGATAAGGGTATACCGTGAAGATTGGTAGAGCAGCTTAGTATACATTTTTTGCAAAAAACGTATCAACCAAATACCCTGTTTTTTACATCTTTTACTAGCACTTGCGGATTACTGCAACATTTTTTCAAACTGAGTGTTTTTGGTTTTAATATTCTCTTTTGTGTCTTCAGGTTTCTTGGTGGTGTGTGAACATGATCATACAGACTTGTTCACTGTGCAAGTAGCCCATGTGTTCCTGTTTCCATAATTGTTCTCTTGTGTCTACAAGACTGGGGAGTTCCACCACTCCTCTTGGGCTATCTGCACAAAAGCTGTTCTACCCTGTATGGACACATGGATTTTTCCTCTCTGAACCCTGTTCACACAGGTTATATACAGATGATCAGGTTTTTAAATACATCAGATAGGGATTGCATACATTAGTTAGGACTGCTCTGATAAGGGTATACCGTCAAGATTGGTAGAGCAGCTTAGTATACATTTTTTGCAAAAAACGTATCAACCAAATACCCTGTTTTTTACATCTTTTACTAGCACTTGCGGATTACTGCAACATTTTTTCAAACTGAGTGTTTTTGGTTTTACTATTCTCTTTTGTGTCTTCAGGTTTCTTGGTGGTGTGTGAACATGATCATACAGACTTGTTCACTGTGCAAGTAGCCCATGTGTTCCTGTTTCCATAATTGTTCTCTTGTGTCTACAAGACTGGGGAGTTCCACCACTCCTCTTGGGCTATCTGCACAAAAGCTGTTCTACCCTGTATGGACACATGGATTTTTCCTCTCTGAACCCTGTTCACACAGGTTATATACAGATGATCAGGTTTTTAAATACATCAGATAGGGATTGCATACATTAGTTAGGACTGCTCTGATAAGGGTATACCGTGAAGATTGGTAGAGCAGCTTAGTATACATTTTTTGCAAAAAACGTATCAACCAAATACCCTGTTTTTTACATCTTTTACTAGCACTTGCGGATTACTGCAACATTTTTTCAAACTGAGTGTTTTTGGTTTTACTATTCTCTTTTGTGTCTTCAGGTTTCTTGGTGGTGTGTGAACATGATCATACAGACTTGTTCACTGTGCAAGTAGCCCATGTGTTCCTGTTTCCATAATTGTTCTCTTGTGTCTACAAGACTGGGGAGTTCCACCACTCCTCTTGGGCTATCTGCACAAAAGCTGTTCTACCCTGTATGGACACATGGATTTTTCCTCTCTGAACCCTGTTCACACAGGTTATATACAGATGATCAGGTTTTTAAATACATCAGATAGGGATTGCATACATTAGTTAGGACTGCTCTGATAAGGGTATACCGTGAAGATTGGTAGAGCAGCTTAGTATACATTTTTTGCAAAAAACGTATCAACCAAATACCCTGTTTTTTACATCTTTTACTAGCACTTGCGGATTACTGCAACATTTTTTCAAACTGAGTGTTTTTGGTTTTACTATTCTCTTTTGTGTCTTCAGGTTTCTTGGTGGTGGGTGAACATGATCATACAGACTTGTTCACTGTGCAAGTAGCCCATGTGTTCCTGTTTCCATAATTGTTCTCTTGTGTCTACAAGACTGGGGAGTTCCACCACTCCTCTTGGGCTATCTGCACAAAAGCTGTTCTACCCTGTATGGACACATGGATTTTTCCTCTCTGAACCCTGTTCACACAGGTTATATACAGATGATCAGGTTTTTAAATACATCAGATAGGGATTGCATACATTAGTTAGGACTGCTCTGATAAGGGTATACCGTGAAGATTGGTAGAGCAGCTTAGTATACATTTTTTGCAAAAAACGTATCAACCAAATACCCTGTTTTTTACATCTTTTACTAGCACTTGCGGATTACTGCAACATTTTTTCAAACTGAGTGTTTTTGGTTTTACTATTCTCTTTTGTGTCTTCAGGTTTCTTGGTGGTGTGTGAACATGATCATACAGACTTGTTCACTGTGCAAGTAGCCCATGTGTTCCTGTTTCCATAATTGTTCTCTTGTGTCTACAAGACTGGGGAGTTCCACCACTCCTCTTGGGCTATCTGCACAAAAGCTGTTCTACCCTGTATGGACACATGGATTTTTCCTCTCTGAACCCTGTTCACACAGGTTATATACAGATGATCAGGTTTTTAAATACATCAGATAGGGATTGCATACATTAGTTAGGACTGCTCTGATAAGGGTATACCGTGAAGATTGGTAGAGCAGCTTAGTATACATTTTTTGCAAAAAACGTATCAACCAAATACCCTGTTTTTTACATCTTTTACTAGCACTTGCGGATTACTGCAACATTTTTTCAAACTGAGTGTTTTTGGTTTTACTATTCTCTTTTGTGTCTTCAGGTTTCTTGGTGGTGTGTGAACATGATCATACAGACTTGTTCACTGTGCAAGTAGCCCATGTGTTCCTGTTTCCATAATTGTTCTCTTGTGTCTACAAGACTGGGGAGTTCCACCACTCCTCTTGGGCTATCTGCACAAAAGCTGTTCTACCCTGTATGGACACATGGATTTTTCCTCTCTGAACCCTGTTCACACAGGTTATATACAGATGATCAGGTTTTTAAATACATCAGATAGGGATTGCATACATTAGTTAGGACTGCTCTGATAAGGGTATACCGTGAAGATTGGTAGAGCAGCTTAGTATACATTTTTTGCAAAAAACGTATCAACCAAATACCCTGTTTTTTACATCTTTTACTAGCACTTGCGGATTACTGCAACATTTTTTCAAACTGAGTGTTTTTGGTTTTACTATTCTCTTTTGTGTCTTCAGGTTTCTTGGTGGTGTGTGAACATGATCATACAGACTTGTTTACTGTGCAAGTAGCCCATGTGTTCCTGTTTCCATAATTGTTCTCTTGTGTCTACAAGACTGGGGAGTTCCACCACTCCTCTTGGGCTATCTGCACAAAAGCTGTTCTACCCTGTATGGACACATGGATTTTTCCTCTCTGAACCCTGTTCACACAGGTTATATACAGATGATCAGGTTTTTAAATACATCAGATAGGGATTGCATACATTAGTTAGGACTGCTCTGATAAGGGTATACCGTGAAGATTGGTAGAGCAGCTTAGTATACATTTTTTGCAAAAAACGTATTAACCAAATACCCTGTTTTTTACATCTTTTACTAGCACTTGCGGATTACTGCAACATTTTTTCAAACTGAGTGTTTTTGGTTTTACTATTCTCTTTTGTGTCTTCAGGTTTCTTGGTGGTGTGTGAACATGATCATACAGACTTGTTCACTGTGCAAGTAGCCCATGTGTTCCTGTTTAAAAAAAGGATTAACCTGATCGCTGAATGGCGTAGCGAGAAAAAAAATTGAAACGTCAGAATTACGTTTTTTTTGTCGCCATGACATTGCATTAAAATGGAATAAAGGGCAATCAAAAAAACATATCTGAACCAATATGGTATCATTAAAAATGCCAGCTCGGCGTGCAAAAAATAAGCCCTCACTTGACCCCAGATCATGAAAAATGGAGACGCTATGGGTATTGGAAAATCACGCATTTTTTTTGTAGCAAAGTTTGGAATTTTTTTTCACCACTTAGATAAAAGAGAACCTAGACATGTTAGGTGTGTATGAACTCATAATGACCTGGAGAATCATAGTATCAGGTCAGTTTTAGCATTTTGTAAACCTAGTAAAAAAGCCAAACAAAAAAGGAGTGTGGGATTGCACTTTTTTTTGCAATTTCACCGCACTTGGAATTTTTTTCCCGTTTTCTAGTGCAAGACATGCTAAATCCAATGATGTCGTTCAAAAGTGCAACTTGTTTCGCAAAAAATAAGCCCTCACATGACCAAATTGACGGAAAAATATAAAAGTTATGGCTCTGGGAAGGAGGGGAGCGAAAAACGAACACTGAAAAACGGAAAATCCCAAGATCATGAAGGGGTTAAAGTACATCTTGATATTTTTGGGTGGCTTTTGCTCTCTTTGATCAAAAAGTTAGTACCTTATTTTTTTAAAGTTTACAGAAATTTTGGAGTTCTTATATTCATTAATCGCAGTGTAAATATATGTTTGTATAAAGGCCATATAGCATATTTGTGCACCTGTACATTAATGTAACACTAAAGGTGTGCGGGCCCTACTTTACGTTAATAACAATGCTAAATTATATTTTTATTGTTGATTTTATCTTTTGTTAAACCTGACCAACAATTATTGCGATTGCTGAGGTATGTGTAATTTATTATGTTAATTGGCAGTTGTAAATGGGCCCTTAATTTGGGAATTTTCAGTCTTGGTGCCTAGGACAGCATAAGCTGACAAGACAAGGAAATTTATGTGACTCTCTGCCACTGTGAACTGAAGGGTGCGCAAACAGCAACATGTACTCATACGTAAGTGGGTCTCTCCACAAAATGCCACGCAGACCACATAATCTACAGTGTGTGTGAGCAGTTTTCAGAAGCTATGTGTGCATAAATAGTTCTTTCAGTATATCATTTTGTGACTGCTTATAGGCATGTATTAGAAAAACAGAGAAATATAATGTGAAAGTGCTAATAAAAAATATATAGATGAATTAATAATGTAAATCCTCTAGACCAGGGGTCCCCAACTCCAGTCCTCAAGGCCCACCAACAGGTCATGTTTTCAGGATTTCCTTTGCATTGCACAGGTGATGCAATTATTACCTGGGCAAGACTAGGGAAATCCTGAAAACATGACATGTTGGTGGGCCTTGGGGACTGGAGTTGGGGACCCCTGCTCTAGACTATAAGGATCTGTTCAAACTATATCATCAATGCCTCCATTGAAGATGCATTCCCATGAAGTTTTATTTAATAAATCAGTGTATATATGTATGTAATGAAGTGCATATGTGTTAATAAACTCACTCATTTTCTGGCATCAATGGCCCCCCGGCTCACTCTATGCATGAGCCAGACATCTCCTTTTCAAAGTAAGTCTATGGTTCCTTGTTCTCATGCTCCATAAACTTGCATTAGAGGAGACACTTGCTGGTCATTGACGTCACACTGTGGCACGGAGTATCTGCGGAATGGTGATGTAGCAGAGAAGAGGAGCGAGAGTATGAGAAACTCAAACTACACTACATACATATATACGACATACAGGGAGGGCTCCTTTAAGCATGCGCTGAAAATATATTTGTTGATTAGAATAGTCATAGAAGCTATACTCTGAATATAGGTAGCAGCATCCCAAGTTATATATAACAGGGTGGGCCATGTATATGGATAGACCTAAATAAAATGGGAATGGTGGGTGATATCAACTTCCTGTTTGTGGCACATTAGTATATGGGAGGGGGAAAACTTTTGAAGATGGGTGGTGACCATGGCGGTCATTTTGAAGTCAGACATCTTGGATCTGACTTTATTTTTTCCAATGGTAAGAGGGTCATGTGACACATTAAACTTATTGAGAATGTCACAAGAAAAGTAATGGTGTGCTTGGTTTTAATGTAACTTTATTCTCTCATGAGTTATTTACAAGATTCTCTTTGTTTACAGCCATTTACATGTTGCAGAGGTTGACACGTGAGGAGCCGATAGAAATTGTGTTGTTGTCTGGTCAACGCAGTACCCACATTCAGCAGAAATTGTGTGACATTTTGTTGCTATTTTTGCCTATTTCCTCTTGTGAAAATTTAAAATCAGAGGCTAAAACTGAGCTTTGCACTGTGCCTCAAAAGAAGTTTTTGACTACTTAAGAGACATTATTATACCCAGGAGAAATTGTGTAACTAATTGTGCTATTTGTTTTGTTCTATTCTCTATTTTAAAAATTACAAGTTTGGGGTCAAAGCAGCATTTCAGCTGGAAAAAAAAATGTTATATTTAATTCACAAAGCGTAATGTTATAGATTTTGGTGCATAAACTGAGGGCTAAAAATACGCACTACTCCCCTAAATAAATTCCTGAAAGGTATAGTTTGCAAAATAGATGAAACTAGGTTTCTGTTGTTTTGATATGTCATGGACTCTTCAAATGTGACATGGTGTTCACAACCTATTCCAGTCAAAATAGCGCTCCTTCCATTCCGAGCCCTGCCGAGCGCCCATACAGTAGTTTTAATCACATATAGGGAATCAGCATACTCAAGAAAAATTGTGAAAATAAAAAAATTAAGGGCTAGAACAACATTCTCTGTGGGAAAAAAACAGATCTTTTATTTTCATGCCTCATCACTATAACAATATGTGAAACCCCTGAGGATTCAAGGTGCTCACCACACACATAAATTCATTGAGAGGTCTAGTTCCCAAAGTGAGGTCACTTGTGGGGAGTTTCAAGTGTTTTGGCACAATTTTTCATTCCAAAAGCCAAATAGTGCTCCTTCCCTTCTGATTCCTGTGGAGCTCCCAGACATTAGTTTTCCACCACCTAAGGGATATTGGAGTACTTGAAAGAAATTGCACAAAAAATCTTGGGGTACTTTTTATCTTATTACTCTAGTGAAAATAAAAAGTTTGAGGCTAAAACAACATTTTTGTGCAAATAATGTGTTTTTCATTTTCACGGCTTACCATTATAAAATTCTGTGAAGCTCAAGGTGCTCACCACAAACCTAGATACATTCTTTGATGGGTATAGTTTAAAAAAAGGGTTCATTTGTAGGGGACTTCCACTGTTTGGTAACATCAGGGGTTCTCCAAACACTACATGGCATCTGCTATTGATTTCAGCCAATTTCGCATTCCAAAACTAAAACTTTGCTCTTTCCCTTCCGAGCCCTGCTGCGTGCATAAATATTAGATTTCCACCACATATCAAGTATCTGCATACTCAGGAGAGGTTGCCTAAAAATTTTTATGGTGTATTGTCACATGTTACCCTAGTGAAAATGAAAAATGTGAAGCTAAAATAACATTTTTGTGGGGAAAAGTAAAACTTTCATTCATTGGTGTCACTTTTGGGTATCTTCTGTCATAGAGGCATCTTAAAGTCACTTCAAATGTAATGTGGTCCCTAAAAAAATTGGTTATCAACTTTAAGAGTATGTGCACACGTTCAGGAATGTGTGCAAAATATTCCTGAGATTTTCCTGAAAAAAACCTGACACCACTCCCAGTAAATCCGCATGCATTTTTTGTGCGTTTTTTATGCATTTTAATGCGGTTTTCTAGCGTTTTTAACAACGCATAAAGTTGGTTTAAAAAAAAGGATGCCATGAGGTAATTTCCTGGTCCAAACACTCTTCTCCATTTTGCTTTCTTGTTGGATTCAGCATGCCGCACCTTCAGCCTCAGTGGCATCTTACCCCACAACAGAACCAGCTATTGTTGCTTACGGCACTGCTGTTGTTGCACCACCACAGCGAGCAGGTAAGATAATGTCATTAGATGTGCACACTTTGCGCATTGGGCTGCAGATATGCAGTGTTTCTGACGCTGCGGATTTGCAGCAGTTTTCCATGTGTTGTACAGTACCATGTAATAATAAAGACTATATTCTCCCATAGGAGCAATCTCGGAGGAGAAGGAATAGAAGACAACCGAAACGGATGTGGGTTCATCCCATTATTCAGGAGCAGGAGGAAAAGGGACACTTCCATGTCCTTTACCGAGATTTAAGGAGGTAAGATATAGGGAGAAAAGGTATATTGTCATCTGTGTTCCTTTCATTTTTTTTATTGCTGTTATACAACGTAGTGTTACATTATGGGTGTGTTTAAAATAATTTTTTTTTCTTCAGTTATCCAGATAAATTTACTCAGTTTTGCTGACTTACCATTGAGGCATTTGATCGCCTTCTGATTATTCTTGGTCCACACCTCAGTTATGAAGATACGGTCATGCGAAGAGCAATCTCTGCAGAGGAAAGGCTGCTCATCACCTTGCGGTAAAGCCAATTTCTTTTTTTTTGCACATACTCCCAGACACATTGCCCCCATAATTAATACTGCCAGTGCCCCCATAATGCGGCCACGCTGCGTAATGCTGCTAGTGCCCCCATAATGCTGGCACACTGTGCCATAATGCTGCCAGTGCCCCCATAATGCTGGCACACTGTGCCATAATGCTGCCAGTGCCCCCATAATGCTGCCACACTGCGCCATAATGTTGACAGATATAGTGCCCATGATTCGTATTTTTTATCTTGCCATACATAATTTTAATTTTATTAGGTATTCTAAAAACATTTTTCAGGTTTTTAGCCACAGGAGAGAGCTACACATCCCTGCACCTACAAATTAGGGTTGGCAAATCCACCATCTCTCAAACTATGAGGTGCACATGTACCATCATCTGGCAGAAATTGCAGCCCATATTGATGACTTGCCCAACCGAGGAGACTTGGCTGCAAGTTGCAGCAGGCTTTCAAACTGTGGCCAATTTCCCCAACTGCGTAGGTGCTGTCGATGGCAAACATGTGAGAGTGCTGAAGCCACCACGATCAGGATCACGCTTCTTTAATTATAAGAAGTATTTTTCCGTGGTCCTGATGGCGGTGGCCGATACCCATTACAAGTTTGTCGCCATTGAAGTCGGTGCTTATGGCAGTTTTGGGGACTCTCGGGTGCTGCAATCATCACAGATTGGACTTCAAATTCTTTGAGATGGCGGAACACTCCCAGCCCCAAGACCTTTGCCAGGTTCCACACATCCAGTGCCTTTTGTGATGGTATCGGATAAGGCATTTCACTTAAAGCCCATACCCACGAAGAGCACTGGATGACCGGCAGAAGATTTTTAATTATAGGCGGAGCCGTGCACGAAGATATGTGAAATGTACCTTTGGGATCATGTGTAGTTGGTGGAGGATCTTTCACACTGCCATCCAGTTAGATCCAGAGACCGTTGACACTGTGATAAAGGCATGCTGTGTGCTCCACAACTATGCTCGGGAATATAGCACAGAGGTAGTTGAGGAGCCACAGGTGTCTGAATTATTTGCAGTGGACAACTTGGGTCAAGGAAGGTAATGTAGCTCGGCTATGCATGTGAGAGAAACATTCACTGACTGCTTCATGAGTCCTGAAGGTGCCGTGCACTGGCAATACTCCTGTGCCGGTGTTGAGCAGCCAGAACTGCAGAGAAGATCAGATGCCTAAACACAATCAAGGCCCCAGCCTGTACAGCAGAGATGATAACACCAGAGAACATATGACGCCTAATCCCTATCTACCAGGGCCCGTTTTTATTCATCTATATCAAACCAAATAATTGTTAATTAATACAAATTTTGATTTTTGAAAATTTTGTCTCCATGAATTTTATTTGCACTGTCACTTAATCAGATCTCATTACCCACTCTTCATACTGTAATTATGCAAATACTCCATGGTTTTATTAATAAATAATCACAGACTTGTTCCAAAAAATGTTTTTAATAACATGAAATATATTTTTGGAAATATTACAAACTGAATTGAAGATCAGTCCAGGAGGATACAGAAGCAGATTAATCCAAAACGATAAATTACAAAGCCGATAGTTTGCATGTTATTACGAAATAAAAATGAACATGTAAGTGCACTAAACTTTTCAGGGTTCGCCAGATTGTTGAGTTTCACACAACCCACTTATGCAGAAGGACGGGAGTAAGGCAACGTTCACACGTTCAGTATTTGGTCAGCATTTTACCTCAGTATGTGTAGGCAACACCAGGAATCGGCTATAAATACAGAAGTGATTACGTGTTTCTATACTTTCCCTCTGATTGTTCACTGATGTGAAATACTGACCAAATACTGAACGTCAAAAATCTGCAGAAAATAACATCCAACATTACATTTGCAGTTTCATACTAGGTAGGGTCCAAAGGTACCAGTGACAAAATAATACTGCAGGAAACTCCCCATTTGTTAGATGCAGATTTTGATGCTGGTTTCACTGCAGATTTTATGTCTTCTACATTATTAGGGCTAAAGCAGACAGTGCGTACCAAAATGACAGGCCGCAGAGTAAAAATCTGGACCGCTTGCCAGGTTCACAGGGCTAGGCTGAGGTTTGTTAGATCTCATGCGCTTTACTTTTCAGGAGAAACCCACTCCAGAAAATGCTGTGATTTTTTGAAAAAAATTTTTTTCCGTATAAATTTTTTTTTAATAAACTGAAATATATTTTTACTAAATATAAATAACTTTTTCATATTTATTTTTTAAACACTTGGACAAACATTGTCCTAACGTCCATCTCAACTTAAAAATGATGAAACGTCCAAACTCAAAATTGATGATAATCTGGGTCATATCCATAACCCGGAAATAAGTCTTGTTGGGAGGAGACACTTGAATTTGGTGTACTAGTATGATGCCCAGTTGTTGTAGGTACTGTTGGATGGCCACAACTCTAGGCATCAACAGTGTCGGGCTTGTATGGTGGCGCCTGCTCAAAACGCTGCGATGCAGCTGCTGGTGGTAGTGGTGGAGGCACAGTGGGGTTATTAAATATATTAAAAATACCCATCACTATATATTGTGCTGAGGTAGGGCGGATGTGCCATCAATAGCCGTTAACAGACAATTGGCTGCTGTCATATATATTTGCTACATGTCCCGTGGCAGTGTCCTTAGGTGGTCAGCCAAAAGTAACCCAAATTTGTCTTGCTCATCTTGCTTGCCAGAATTGTCAAGCAGATTGAGCGTTCTCCTAGTTAGATTTTCTATAATTTGAGTATTTTTTACCTTCTTGGGTGCCGCCCTTCTCAATGCCACAGGATGGGCAGAAGCAGCCCCTATCCCCATGTGCCTCGACACACCACCACCAGAGCTGGACACAGTGCCCGAGCCAGGAGCAGCATTGTTGGACTCCGACACTTCGTCCGTATTAGCCGGAATGGCCATTACACCCAAGGAATCTGTCAAATCTTTGGACGTTTAAGCCGAAGACATGTTCCCCGGAGAATCTTGGGAGACCATCCTGCAATCTTCAACCTCCTCTCCGATATTGTGCTCCGGGGTGTCACCTTCATGGCCCAATGGTGTTTGGCCATAGATGTTGCCTTCAGTTCTGTAGACAGAATAAAAAGCCAAATTAAGAAAATACTATTTGAAATCATGAAGTAAACACAACAAAATTGTTTATATAATCTACCTCCTCAAACTCCGGCTAGTCAATATAAACTGCAGCTGCTCTGCATATGGCACCCTCTTCCTTGGTGGAGAGCTGCCACTGGGAGTCTTTTGTGATTTCATGAATCAGTCTGTCACAGACCGCCATCTCTTCCTAACATCGTCCACTGAAATGAAACAATATAAAATAAAAATGCATTAAAAATCCTTTTTTCTTAAAATTTCCCAAAAATAAAATATTCAATACTTACAAATAATTTTTTTCCCCTGCTTTGTTAGATTTGGCCACTGAGGATATAAGGCGGCAACAATGTCAGGCCAGGCATCACGCTTTGACCCCTTGTATTCTTCACTTGCGTGGTCCCAGACCACAGGGTGTTTTTCAATCTAAAATATATCAGATTACAAGGGACAATATTTTTTTAAATTGATTGTCGACTATTAGAAATATATCGATATCTAGACTAGCACAAAGACACACACACAAACCCCATACACAGCACGTTCAACATAATCTAAGGTACAAATTGTGAAGAAAATGTCCTAACATAACGGGTGAAACAGAGAAACGCAAAAGCATTACATAATGGATAGAAGCAGTGAAAAAATACCCATTCAAACTCATACACTAACCCCAACACACCCCTAACCCAACACACAACCATAGACACAACCATAACCCTACATACAACCCTAACCCTAGACATAAGCCTAACCCTAAATATAACCCTAACCTTACACATAACCCTAAACCTAAAAATAACCCTAAACATAACCCTAACCCAAAACATAACCCTAACCCTAGACATAACCTTAACCCTAATCATAACCCTAACCCTAGACATAACCCTAACCCTAGACATAACCCTAACCCTAGACATAACCCTAACCCTAAACATAATCCTAACCCTAGACTTAACCCTAACCCTAGACATAACCCAACCATAACCATAACCCTAACCTTAAACATAACCCTTTTTTGCATATTCCTCATTACTAATATTAGCAGAGTCTGTGTGCAAAATTTGGGGGCTCTAGCTGTTAAAATAAAGGGTTAAATCTCAGAAAAAAATGGCGTGGGCTCCTGTGCAATTTTCTCCGCCGGAGTGGGAAAGCCAGTGAGTGAGGGCAGATATTAATAGCCTAGAGAGGGACCATGGTTATTTGCCCCCCTGGTTAAAAACACCTGCCCCAGCCACCCCAGAAAAGGTGCATCTCACAGATGCACCTTTTCCGGCACTTAGCCTCTCTCTTCCCACTCCTGAGTAGCGGTGGGATATGGGGTAAAGAAGGGTTAATGTCACCTTGCTATTGAAAGGTGACATTAAGCCGGGTTAATAATGGAGAGGCGTCAATAAGACACCTATCCATTATTAACCCTAGTATATTAATAAAGGGTTAATAAAGACACACACATTTATGATTAAAATATTTTAATTAAATAATGACAGCAAGTTTTTGACCACATTTATTTCACGGTTAATCCAAGGGTAAAAAAAAATTAATGGTTCTAAAAATATAAAAATAAAAAATTATCCCAAATATATATATATATATATATATATATATATATATACATATATATCTCCATTCTTAATCTATATACATATATATCTCCATTCTTAAGTTTACAATGGGACCGGTGTTAATGCACCAGCCCAGCTGTAAACTTCAGAATGATATATATTATCTCTGCGCAGCCTCCCCAACTGACCGGAGATGAACTGATAGCGTGGGAAAATTTCCCACGCTCCAGAGTTCACCTCCAGTCAGCCGTGGAGTCCGCGCAGACGCAGTGAGCACCTAACGAGTTCACCCGAGCAGCGCGAGTTGCATTCGGGAGAACTCGTTATACAGTGAGCGGGATCGCTTTACAATCCTGTTCATAGTATCGGCAGCTGTTGTTTAGAGCAGCCACATGTTATGTGGCTGCTCTAAACTCAAGATCATCGTGGGACACTCGTTTATTTGGATGCTGTGCAGGGTGGGTATACATTGTGGTTTGTTTTTTACTTTTTTCTGACGAGGGATTCGTGGAATTGGTTGTTTAGGTGAGTATGGGTTTGTTTTTTTTAATTTATTTTAGGTGGCGATCGTCGGGGACAGGAATGTATAATTTATTTCCACACATAACTACTGGCCACCAATGAAAATGAATTTTATAGACTAATTTCGCAAAATATACATGACATGGGGCAAAATTATTTTATTAATTAATTTATTTATTTATTTTACCGTGGGCCACCAATGTAAATGATTTTTTAGGAATAATTTTAATATAATTAATTCATTTTTACACACTGGCCACCAATGATAATTTGTTGGGGGGAATAATAAAATATTTGCCACTATCATTAAGTACAATATATCATGAAAAAACAGAATCAGAGTCACCAGGTTCCATTGAAGCATTCCAGAGATAGTACCTCATAAACCTGACAATGGTCGTAATTGAAAAAAAAATTCCCTGGTCATGAAGCACAAAAACAGGCTCTTGGGAAAGAGTTAACATAGTAATATAGTAACATAGTTATTTAGGTTGAAGGAAAACTTTAAGTCCGTCTAGTTCAACCCATAGCCTAACCAAACATGCCTAACATGTTGATCCAGAGGAAGGCAAAAAACCCATGTGGCAAAGAGTAAGCTCTACATTGGGGAAAAAAATTCCTTCTCGACTCCACATACGGCAATCAGACTAGTTCCCTGGATCAACGTCCTATCAAGGAATCTAGTATATATAACCTATAACATTATACTTTTCAAGAAAGGTATCTAGTCCCCTCTTAAATTTTAGTAATGAATCATTCATTAAAACATCATACGGCAGAGAGTTCCATAGTCTCACTGCTCTTACAGTAAAGAATCCACGTCTGTTATTATGTTAAAACTTTCTTTTCTCCAGACGTAGAAGATGCCCCGTTGTCCCTGTCTCAGGTTTATGATTAAAAAGATCATCAGAAAGGTCTTTGTACTGTCCCCTCATATATTTATACATTAAAATAAGATCACCCCTTAGCCTTTGTTTTTCCAAACTAAATAGCCCCAATTGTAATAATCTATCTTGGTATTGCAGACCCCCCAGTCCTCTAATAACCTTGGTCGCTCTTCTCTGCACCCGCTCTAGTTCAGCTATGTCTTTCTTATACACCAGAGACCAGAACTGTACACTGTATTCGATCCCTGAGGAAGAAGACAGGTGTCCCACGTAGAATAGAGGTCCCTATCGCACTCCGTACACATCACCAGGCTCCAGTAGCAGTCACGTGGGTCACTACGTCACACAAGTCCTGCAGACTAGCCGGAATCACCGCGCATATCACATGCGGCATTGGCTCAGCAGGAGCCCGCTTTTACCTGTATCTCGGTGAGTAGGGGCTGCCACTGGCTGGGGCAGCCACCTGGAGAAAGACTTGCACATCTTGGACTACTACTACCGCTGCACGACCGCTTAAGGCCAACTGGTCTTCATAGAAGCTTTACACGGCGTGGGTAAGGGAGTCCTTTCTTTAGATTGCAGGTCAATAGACCTATACTAACTAAACTTTGCATTTTTTGGGACTATTTTTATTATGTTTGTTTTTATGGATTATATTTTTTACTATTAATTACCCAGTTTTATATTACTTGTGGATACCTATTTAGCGCCTCAAGTGGCTTTCGTCCAGCGCGATCCTGTATATATCATTATATACACGTGTCATTACATTAAATTATGTTCTCCTCATGAGCATCTATGCCTCTTTTAATGCATCACATTATTTGATTTGCCTTCGTAGCAGCTGCCTTACACTGGCCAGTAAATGTGAGTTGTCATCCACCCTTACACCCAGGTCTTTTTCATTGACGGTTTTGCCCAGAGTTTTTGAATTAAGCACATAGTTATACATCATATTATTTCCACCCAAGTGCATGACCTTACATTTATCCCCATTAAAGCTCATTTGCCATTTATCAGCCCAAGCTTCTAGTTTACATAAATCATCCTGTAATATAAAATTGTCCTCCTCTGTATTGATTACCCTGCAGAATTTAGTGTCATCTGCAAATATTGAAATTCTGCTCTGCATGCCCCCTACAAGATCATTAATAAATATGTTAAAAAGAAGAAGGTCCAATACTGACCCCTGTGTAACCCTACTGCTAACCACGACCAAGTCCGAGCGTGTTCCATTAATAACCACCCTTTGTTTCCTATCCCTGAGCCAGTTCTTAACCCACTTACACATATTTGCCCCTATCACCATTATTCTCATTTTATGTATCAACCTTTAGTGTGGCACCGTATCAAAACCTTTTGAAAAGTCCATATACACTACGTCCACTGGGTTCCCTTGGTCCAGTCCGGAACTTACCTCTTCATAGAAATTGATCAGATTAGTCTGACATGAAAGGTCCCTAGTAAACCCGTGCTGATACTGGGTCATGAGGTTATTCCTCTTCAGATACTCCAGTGTAGCATCCCTTAGAATGCCCTCCAGTATTTTACCCACAGTAGAGGTTATGCTTATTGGCCTATAATTTCCGAGTTCAGTTTTTCACTCACAGAAATTAGGTGCCTCAAAGTCTTTTGAGACAATAATCCTTGAAAACTTATAATTGTTTATGCTTTGCTTTATATTTTATAATTATTGCTGGTGCATAATATTATTTGCCATGAGAAGGGTTGAGCGAAACGGGTCGGCCATTTTCAGAAGTTGCCGACTTTTGGCAAGGGTTTCATGAAACCCGACCCGACCCCTGTGTGGGGTCGGCCATGAAGTCGGCGATCTTCTGAATCTGGAATCGGAATTCCGATACCGATTCCCGATATGTTTAAGATATCGGGAATCGGTATCGGAATTCAGATTTAAGTGTAAAATGAAGAATAAAAATAAAAAATATTGCTATACTCACCCTCGGACGCGCCCTGGTTGTAACCGGGAGCCTTCCTTCCTAAGAATCAGCGCTTGAAGGACCTTTCGATGATGTCACGGCTTCTGATTGGTCGCGTGACGCCCATGTGACCGCTCACGTGACCAATTAGAAGCCGTGACGTCATAGAAAGGTCCTTCAAGCGCTGATTCTTAGGAAGGAAGGCTGCGGGTTACAACCAGGGCACGTCCGAGGGTGGGTATATTCCTAATAGGTATATGCTCACCCTCGGACGCACCCTGGTTGTAACCCGCAGCCTTCCTTCCTAAGAATCAGTGCTTGAAGGACCTTTCGATGACGTAACGGCTTCTGATTGGTCGCGTGACGCCCAAGTGACCTCTCACGCGACCAATCAGAAGCCGTGATGTCATCGAAAGGTCCTACAAGCGCTGATTCTTAGGAAGGAAGGCTCCCGGTTACAACCAGAGCGCGTCCAACGGTGAGTATAGCAATATTTTTTATTTTTATTCTTTATTTTACACATTAATATGGATCGCAGGGCCTGAAGGAGAGTTTCCTCTCCTTCAGACCCTGGGAACCATTAGAAACCCAATGCACTGCATTGGGTTTCGTGTTTCGGCCGACCCCGACTTTTCCATAGGATCGGCCGATTTCACTCGACCCGACTTTTGAAAAAGTCGGGTTTCGTGAAATCCGACCCGATCCTATAAAAACAAAAGTCACTCAACCCTAGCCATGAGCAAGTGAAAAAAAATGGCTGTGAGCCAGAATTTTTATCTAAATACTGCATCGATCCCTATCTCATATTCTCAGTGGTCCCATATGCTTTTATATCTTATCTTTAGCTATCTATTTTAATTGTAATATTATTCTAAATACTTTTTTTTTTTTAGGTCTAAATCACGTTTGAAGACAGATGTTTTGATTGGAATACAGATTTCCATATTGCAGATGGCTGTAGAATCTCTCATCTGAGAGAATAGGTTCAATTATGCAAATTACACTCTGATCAAAGTTTCATCAGAGTGTCAGCAAAGTGTGATCCGACTCTTTCAGATGATAGAATCAGAGCACACTGTGAGGAGAAGATGAAGAAGAAAGCATCTCATTTTCTCCATTGCCTCAGTGCTTGGAAATTGGACTGCACTTACATGTCACCTGGGTGCAGTCTGATGATTTCCACATTCTCAATGACTTGCATAGCCATCTGCGATCCAAACATCAGATCAAACTTGGGTATGTTGCAATTTTTTACTCAGACACACTTTGTCAGGGGAAATAAATCAGACTTGTGAGCAGCCCGATAAAATAACAATGGTCAGAGTGCAATCTGATCTTTTGTCATATCGCATTTGGACGGATAATACAGCCATCTTCGCAAGCCCTTAGGATCTCATTCTCTACAAATGTAACAGACAATATCTGAGGCCAATAATAGTTGTATCTTCTATGTAAACACCTATATGATTTGTGACAGTATTGCTCATGCTCCTAAACCATGGCATAGGTCCTGTTCAATGTAAATGTTGATGTATTAAATGTATTGATTGTTTTCTAAAATCTGATTTATTAACTAATCCCATTCATTTTGTATTGACCTTTAACTATTAACAAAAGAAGATAAGTTGTTAAGTAAAAAAAGGAAATATAGAACATTATTTATAAAGCAATTACTTTGGAATCGGTGTATTCTCACAAACGTCTACTGTAATGCACTCCTGGGCTCTATAGACAAGAAATAATGTAAGATTATGGATCAAAAAGATTTGTTCAAATCAAAACCTTAAACATAATGTCATCTCTCTCTCTTTAAATAAACCATTTCATTTCCCATGATATTAAAATATTAGAGCATCTTAGAACTAGGTTTTGCACTTTTCCTTAGTTATTTTACTAAAAATGTATGAAAAAAAATTGAGGAAGGGAGAATATATATAGAGTGTTACTGGTTGAGGGAGTGTCCCCTACACACTATGACAATCACTAATCAGTGCTGATAGTCTCAAACTACATAGCGACACGCCTCTTTGTCAAAAGGAAAGTTAACATCCAGTTGTCAATTTATTCATAAATTCTTAAGGGGAATAACTGAAGAATTGACTAATGCAGAATTCAAATTAAATATGATTTAGAATTAATATTTCATGGTGATTTTTAATGTTTCATAAATCAGACATATCACGAGACAAGACAAGTCCTCATCAATAAATTGATGGAAGCAGAAAGGACAATTAGCCAAAGTATGTCTTTTGAGTCTAAGAAATTCTGTTTTTTGTTCATTAATACAAAAGTTTGTGTTTATTTTTAAATACTGTAAATTACATTTCATACAGCTTAAAAAATTAATAAATAAGAAAATCATAGTTAATCTTGTAAAACATTGTCAATAAATTATTAACCATTTTTAGTTTTCATGTTGAGCAATTTGTGAATTTTTTTAGAGCTGAATGAATAAAATTCTTGTTCAGTTTTTAGGACTTTGCTGAACCTCATAAATTCAAACAATTTGTGATTCAATTTGCTCGAAGCGCCTAGGTTGGCTGCCACCATTTTACAGATTGCAGAAGATTACATCAGCCAGAAAGGCTCATGTGGCCTTTGGAGTGGTTAAGCAGGCCTGCAACCAGGCACAGCACGCATCTCCGATGTGTTTCATCACACGGAATCTCATTTTCCCATATGCCTCCTGAGGAACCACATCATGGGGGGGGAAACACGTAGAGGCTAAACCTGAACACAGATAAGTGCTTCAGGCTTTTTATATTTATTGTTTGTTTTTCACCAATTTTGCACCTGTAACCATTGTATATATATATATATATGGGTACTTTATTATTTGTAAAATCTATATAAATGGTATCCGTTAGTCACTAGGTTTATCCTAGTTTTTGTTGGTTAAAGTGATTTCATATTGCTATCTTCTTAGGGTCTGACCGAGTGTTAGGTATCCATTAATATGGGTCACTAGTGTAGCCCCTAAGGCACTACCCAGGTTTAGGATCCCTAGTCTTTGCAGGGATTCAGCTAGGATTACTAGTGGCAGCCGCCGAGGAGCGGGGGCGCCATTTGTGTTCAAGTAGGTGCCAACCTCCGCTGACAGGCAGGGTTGTTCGGCTAGGGACTCCTTAGGGTGTACTAGCCTCAGTAACAGGCGGTTTATAAAGAATATAGGGGTCTGAACGGTCAGACCAGGTGTTTTATTGGTGAATTACTATCTGGCGTTTGGTTTCATTTGTTGGTCCCTAGGCCGTTAGCCTGGTATTAGGGTTTGGTAGTGATATAGTATCCCCACACGAGTATAGGGACTTGTAGGGTTTGAAGGGTGAGTCGACGAGGAGCGGGGGCACCATATTGCATTCAAGAGGGTGCCAACCTCCGCAGAAAGGCAGGGAGTGTTTTCAGGGACGTCTGGTAGTTGCATTTCGTCCCTTTTTCTTGCCCCCCACCCTTTGCCCTTCATTTTTCAGGCCAGGTTTTTATTAACCCACTCCCACCATCAGGGGTTTGGCGTTTTCTTTGCTGATTACTAATTTGGATTATCAGACAGTATACTTTTTTCGGTTAAGCAGGCATCCCCATAAAGTGCTGATGCTGTCACAACACATGGCATAACACAGCCAATCAGGAGACAAGAAGCAGGGACTAGAGGAGCTATTTTGTGGTGATTTTGTATTGTGAGAGGACTTCACAGCTCAATGCTTAGCCATAACGATAGGGAGAGAATTAAAAAAAAAAATCACTGAACAGACTGTACAGGTAGTGTGTGACAGCACAACAGTGAACAACTGATGCCATCCATTTATTGATACTATATATTGAGGTAAATTTGAAATGACTAAGGTAGTGTTTGTTTTAAAGGGCTTGAAGTAAATTTAACCCCTTAATCCCATATGACGTACTATCCCGTCGAGGTGGGGTGGGCTTTAATTCCCACCGACGGGAAAGTATGTCATAGGCGATCGGTCGCGCTCACGGGGAGAGCGCAGCCGATCGCGGCCGGGTGTCAGCTGCCTATCACAGCTGACATCCGGCACTATGTTCCAGGAGCGGTCACGGACCGCCCCCGGCACATCGCGATCAAACATGATCGCGATGTTCCGGCGGTATAGGGAAGCATCGCGCAGGGAGGGGGCTCCCTGCGGGCTTTCCTGAGCCCCCCGCAGCAACGCGATGTGATCGTGTTGCTGCGAGGGTCTCCTACCTCCTTCCTCCTTGCTGGACCTGGATCCAAGATGGCCGCGGATCCGGGTCCTGCAGGGAGGGAGGTGCCTTACCAAGTGCCTGCTCAGAGCAGGCACTTGGTAACGCTGCAGCGCTGTTTGACAGATCGGTGATCTGTCAGAGTGCTTTGCAAACTGGCAGATCACCGATCTGTATTGTCCCCCCCTGGGACAAAGTAAAAAAAAAATTTCCAAATGTGTAAAAAAAATATATATATATATTCCTAAATAATGAAAAAAAAATATTATTCCCATAAATACATTTCTTTATCTAAATAATAAAAAACAAACAATAAATGTACACATATTTAGTATCGCTGCGTCCGTAACGACCCGACCTATAAAATTGTCCCACTAGTTAACCCCTTCAGTAAACACCGTAAGAAAAAAAAAAAAAACGAGGCAAAAAACAACGCTTTATTATGATACCATTGAATATGGCACCATTGAAGCTCTAAAAAACTATAGGGAGAAAAATACTTTATCTAAAAAACTAATTAAAGCTGCCAAAAAGGAAACAGAGAAGCACATTGCTAAGGAGAGTAAAACTAATCCCAAACTGTTCTTCAACTATATCAATAGTAAAAGAATAAAAACTGAAAATGTAGGCCCCTTAAAAAATAGTGAGGAAAGAATGGTTGTAGATGACGAGGAAAAAGCTAACATATTAAACACCTTCTTCTCCACGGTATTCACGGTGGAAAATGAAATGCTAGGTGAAATCCCAAGAAACAATGAAAACCCTATATTAAGGGTCACCAATCTAACCCAAGAAGAGGTGCGAAACCGGCTAAATAAGATTAAAATAGATAAATCTCCGGGTCCGGATGGCATACACCCACGAGTACTAAGAGAACTAAGTAATGTAATAGATAAACCATTATTTCTTATTTTTAGTGACTCTATAGCGACAGGGTCTGTTCCGCAGGACTGGCGCATAGCAAATGTGGTGCCAATATTCAAAAAGGGCTCTAAAAGTGAACCTGGAAATTATAGGCCAGTAAGTCTAACCTCTATTGTTGGTAAGATATTTGAAGGGTTTCTGAGGGATGTTATTCTGGATTATCTCAATGAGAATAACTGTTTAACTCCATATCAGCATGGGTTTATGAGAAATCGCTCCTGTCAAAGCAATCTAATCAGTTTTTATGAAGAGGTAAGCTATAGGCTGGACCACGGTGAGTCATTGGACGTGGTATATCTCGATTTTTCCAAAGCGTTTGATACCGTGCCGCACAAGAGGTTGGTACACAAAATGAGAATGCTTGGTCTGGGGGAAAATGTGTGTAAATGGGTTAGTAACTGGCTTAGTGATAGAAAGCAGAGGGTGGTTATAAATGGTATAGTCTCTAACTGGGTCGCTGTGACCAGTGGGGTACCGCAGGGGTCAGTATTGGGACCTGTTCTCTTCAACATATTCATTAATGATCTGGTAGAAGGTTTACACAGTAAAATATCGATATTTGCAGATGATACAAAACTATGTAAAGCAGTTAATACAAGAGAAGATAGTATTCTGCTACAGATGGATCTGGATAAGTTGGAAACTTGGGCTGAAAGGTGGCAGATGAGGTTTAACAAGGATAAATGTAAGGTTATACACATGGGAAGAGGGAATCAATATCACCATTACACACTGAACGGGAAACCACTGGGTAAATCTGACAGGGAGAAGGACTTGGGGATCCTAGTTAATGATAAACTTACCTGGAGCAGCCAGTGCCAGGCAGCAGCTGCCAAGGCAAACAGGATCATGGGGTGCATTAAAAGAGGTCTGGATACACATGATGAGAGCATTATACTGCCTCTGTACAAATCCCTAGTTAGACCGCACATGGAGTACTGTGTCCAGTTTTGGGCACCGGTGCTCAGGAAGGATATAATGGAACTAGAGAGAGTACAAAGGAGGGCAACAAAATTAATAAAGGGGATGGGAGAACTACAATACCCAGATAGATTAGCGAAATTAGGATTATTTAGTCTAGAAAAAAGACGACTGAGGGGCGATCTAATAACCATGTATAAGTATATAAGGGGACAATACAAATATCTCGCTGAGGATCTGTTTATACCAAGGAAGGTGACGGGCACAAGAGGGCATTCTTTGCGTCTGGAGGAGAGAAGGTTTTTCCACCAACATAGAAGAGGATTCTTTACTGTTAGGGCAGTGAGAATCTGGAATTGCTTGCCTGAGGAGGTGGTGATGGCGAACTCAGTCGAGGGGTTCAAGAGAGGCCTGGATGTCTTCCTGGAGCAGAACAATATTGTATCATACAATTATTAGGTTCTGTAGAAGGACGTAGATCTGGGTATTTATTATAATGGAATATAGGCTGAACTGGATGGACAAATTTCTTTTTTCGGCCTTACTAACTATGTTACTATGTTACTATGATACCTCCGAACAAAAAGTGGAATAACACGCGATCAAAAAGACAGATATACAGTTAGGTCATATATATTTGGACAGAGACAACATTTTTCTAATTTTGGTTATAGACATTACCACAATGAATTTTAAACAAAATAATTCAGATGTAGTTGAAGTTCAGACTTTCAGCTTTCATTTGAGGGTATCCACATTAAAATTGGATGAAGGGTTTAGGAGTTTCAGCTCCTTAACATGTGCCACCCTGGTTTTAAAGGGACCAAAAGTAATTGGACAATTGACTCCAAGGCTATTTCATGGACAGGTGTGGGCAATCCCTTTGTTATGTCATTCTCAATTAAGCAGATAAAAGGCCTGGAGTTGATTTGAGGTGTGGAGATTGCATTTGGAAGGTTTTGCTGTGAAGTAAACATGCGGTCAAAGGAGCTCTCCATGCAGGTGAAACAAGCCATCCTTAAGCTGCGAAAACAGAAAAAGCCCATCTGAGAAATTGCTACAATATTAGGAGTAGCAAAATCTACAGTTCGGTACATCCTGAGAAAGAAAGAAAGCACTGGTGAACTCATCAATGCAAAAAGACCTGGGCGCCCACGGAAGACAACAGTGGTGGATGATCGCAGAATAATCTCCATGGTGAAGAAAAACCCCTTCACAACAGCCAACCAAGTGACCAACACTCTCCAGGAGGTCGGCGTATCAATATCCAAATCTACCATAAAGAGAAGACTGCATGAAAGTAAATACAGAGGGTTCACTGCACGGTGCAAGCCACTCATAAGCATCAAGAATAAAAAGGCTAGACTGGACTTTGTTAAAAACATCTAAAAAAGCCAGCACAGTTCTGGAAGAACATTCTTTGGACAGATGAAACCAAGATCAACCTCTACCAGAATGATGGAAAGAGAAAAGTATGTTGAAGGCGTGGTACAGCTCATGATCCAAAGTGTACCACATCATCTGTAAAACACGGCGGAGGCAGTGTGATGGCTTGGGCATGCATGGCTGCGAGTGGCACTGGGTCACTAGTGTTTATTGATGATAGGACACAGGACAGAAGCAGTCGTATGAATTCTGAGATCAGAGCCATACTGTGTGCTCAGATCCAGCCAAATGCAGCCAAACTGATTGGTCATCGTTTCACACTACAGATGGACAATGACCCAAAACATAAAGCCAAAGCAACTCAGGAGTTTATTAAAGCAAAGAAGTGGAATATTCTTGAATGGTCAAGTCAGTCACCTGATCTCAACCCAATCAAGCTGCATTTCACTTGTTAAAGACTAAACTTCAGACAGAAAGGTCCACAAACAAACAGCAACTGAAAACCACCGCAGTGAAGGCCTGACAGAGCATCGAAAAGGAGGAAACACAGCGTCTGGTGATGTCCATAAGATCAAGACTTCAGGCTCTCATTGCCAACAAAGGGTTTTCAAACAAGTACTAAAAATGAACATTTTATTTAAAATTATTTAATCTGTCCAATTACTTTTGGTCCCTTTAAAAACAGGGTGGCACATGTTAAGGAGCTGAAACTCCTAAACCCTTCATCCAATTTTAATGTGGATATCCTCAAATGAAAGCTGAAAGTCAGAACTTCAACTGCATCTGAATTGTTTTGTTTAAAATTCATTGTGGTAATGTCTATAACCAAAATTAGAAAAATGTTGTCTCTGTCCAAATATATATAGACCTAACTGTAAATAACCATGGTACCGCTGAAAGCGTCATCTTGTCCCGCAAAAAATGAGCTGCCATACAGCATCATCAGCAAAAAAATAAAAAAGTTATAGTCCTGAGAATAAAGCGATGCAAAAATAATTATTTTTTCTATAAAATAGTTTTTATCGTATAAAAGCACCAAACATAAAAAAATGATTTAAATGAGGTATCGCTGTAATCGTACTGACCCGAAGAATAAAACTGCTTTATCAATTTTACCAAATGCGGAACGGTATAAACTCCTCCCCCAAAAGAAATTCATGAATAGCTGGTTTTTGGTCATTCTGCCTCACAAAAATCGTAATAAAAAGCGATCTAAAAATGTCACGTGCCCGAAAATGTTACCAATAAAAACGTCAACTCGTCCCGCAAAAAACAAGACCTCACATGACTCTGTGGACCAAAATATGAAAAAATTATAGCTCTTAAAATGTGGTAATGCAAAAAATATTTTTTGCAATAAAAAGCGTCTTTCAGTGTGTGACGGCTGCCAATCATAAAAATCCGCTAAAAAAACCGCTATAAAAGTAAATCAAACCCCCCTTCATCACCCCCTTAGTTAGGGAAAAATTAAAAAAATGTATTTATTTCCATTTTCCCATTAGGGTTAGGGCTAGGGTTAGGGTTAGGGCTAGGGTTAGGGCTCGGGGTTAGGGTTAGGGCTAGGGTTAGGGTTAGGGTTAGGGCTAGGGCTAGGGTTAGGGTTAGGGCTAGGGTTAGGGCTAGGGTTAGGGTTGGGGCCACAGTTAGGGTTGGGGCCACAGTTAGGGTGGGGGCTAAAGTTAGGGTTAGGGTTGGGGCTAAAGTTATGGTTAGGGTTTAGATTACATTTACAGTTGGGAATAGGGTTGAGATTAGGGTTAGGGGTGTGTCAGGGTTAGAGGTGTGGTTAGGGTTACTGTTGGGATTAGGGTTAGGTGTGTGTTTGGATTAGGGTTTCAGTTATAATTGAGGGGTTTCCACTGTTTAGGCACATCAGGGGCTCTCCAAACGCGACATGGCGTCCGATCTCAATTCCAGCCAATTCTGCGTTGAAAAAGTAAAACAGTGCTCCTTCCCTTTCGCGCTCTCCCGTGTGCCCAAACAGGGGTTTACCCCAACATATGGGGTATCAGCGTACTCAGGACAAATAGGACAACAACTTTTGGGGTTCAATTTCTCCTGTTACCCTTGGGAAAATACAAAACTGGGGGCTAAAATATATTTTTTGTGGGGAAAAAAGATTTTTTATTTTCAAGGCTCTGCGTTATAAACTGTAGTGAAACACTTGGGGGTTCAAAGTTCTCACAACACATCTAGATAAGTTCCCTGGGGGGGTCTAATTTCCAATATGGGGTCACTTGTGGGGGGTTTCTACTGTTTAGGTACATTAGGGGCTCTGCAAACGCAATGTGACACCTGCAGACCATTCCATCTAAGTCTGCATTCCAAATGGCGCTCCTTCCCTTTCGAGCCCTCCCATATGGCCAAACAGTGGTTCCCCCCACATATGGGGTATCAGCGCACTCAGGAGGACAAATTGGAAAACAACTTTTGGGGTCGAATTTCTCCTCTTACCCTTGGGAAAATACAAAACTGGGGGCTAAAAAATAATTTTTGTGGGAAAAAATTTTGTTTTATTTTTACGGCTCTGCATTATAAACTTCTGTGAAGCCCTTGGTGGGTCAAAGCGCTCAAAGCACATCTAGATAAATTCCTTAGGGGGTCTACTTTCCAAAATGGTGTCACTTGTGGGGGGTTTCAATGTTTAGGCACATCAGTGGCTCTCCAAACGCAACATGGCGTCCCATCTCAATTCCTGTCAATTTTGCATTGAAAAGTCAAACGGCGCTCCTTCCCTTCCGAGCTCTCCCATGCGCCCAAACAGTAGTTTACCCCCACATATGGGGTATCAGCGTACTCAGGACAAATTGTACAACAACTTTTGGGGTCCAATTTCTTCTCTTACCCTTCAACTTCTTGAATGTGGTTTTGAGCACCTTGAGGGGTGCAATTTTTAGAATGGTGTCACACTTGGGTATTTTCTATCATATAGACCCCTCAAAATGACTTCAAATAAGATGTGGTCCCTAAAAAAAAAGGTGTTGTAAAAATGAGAAATTGCTGGTCAAATTTTAACCCTTATAACGCCCTAACAAAAAAAAATTTTGGTTCCAAAATTGTGCTGATGTAAAGTAAACATGTGGGAAATGTTACTTATTAAGTATTTTGTGTGATATATCTCTGTGATTTAATTGCATAAAAATTCAAAGTTGGAAAATTGCGAAATTTTCATAATTTTCGCCAAATTTCCGTTTTTTTCACAAACAAATGCAGGTACTATCAAAGAATTTTTACCACTATCATGAAGTACAATATGTCCCGAGAAAACAATGTCAGAATCACTGGGATCTGTTGAAGCGTTCCAGAGTTATAACCTCATAAAGGGACAGTGGTCAGAATTGTAAAAATTGGCCCGGTCATTAACGTGCAAACCACCCTCGGGGCTTAAGGGGTTAATATACTGTAGTTATATTAGTCCTTAAAATATATACATTTCATTTCATGGCAATTGAAGTATGTGTGATTCATCACAAATCAGATTTAAAAAAAAAAATAGCAAAATTGTGGAATTCAAGTTTTCAAAGATTCAATGATATCTAATTTTTTGGGGAGAGTTTTTTAATTCTCTAATAGTCAAATACTGTTCTGTGGAGATTACTTTCCAGCTTGTTCCAGGGTGATATCGTCACACTCAGCAACTTTGCAAAGAGAACGACAACGATCCGTGATGTTGCAGCGTCCTGGATAGCGATCTCTTTGTGTTTGACACGCAGCAGCGATCTGGATCCCGCTGTGACATCGCTGGTCGGAGCTAGAAGTCCAGAACTTTATTTTGTCGCCAGGTCGGCGTGTATCGTCATGTTTGACATCAAAAGCAACGACGCCAACAACGAGCATAGGGCCCCTAGATGTGTGTCGGATCGGTACACTCCGGCTGTTTGACATGGAGCTAACAACCAGCGAGAACGAGAAGTGAGTTGCTGTTACTTCACTGGATCGCTCCTGCATCGTTCTGGAGTTGCTGTGTTTGATGTCTCTACAGCGACCTAAACAGCGACGCTCCAGCGATCTAGTTTAGGTCGGCTCGTTGTCTATAACGCTGCAGCGCCGCTGAGTGTGACGGTACCTTTAGGATCTGTTTTGATTGCTCAAAATTGGAAGAAAAAAACAATGTAACAGGTAAAATTGGTTTGACACAAAAAATATATATTATTTGTGCCTCTATGCAATTGGCAGTAAAGGATGCCTAAATTATGTTTAACCCTTATTAGATTTTTTTTTCAAAGAAAAAAAATAATTGAAGCCCAAAATATAGTACAGTAGAAAGGTTTCAAGTAAAATAGTTTGTGTAATGCAAAGCAAAGTTTTTCTATTTATGCAGCTATTTTGAAAAGTTTAGATCTGTACTGTAAGCAATGAATATCAATTTTAAGGCCTATAACTGAAGTAGTTATTTTACAGATTGTGCTGTCCAAATCTCCAGAGATATTCCACAATAATAAATGTATGGAAATTACGGGAAATTACTGCATTCAAAAGAAAAAGATATAAAGTGTGTAAGGTACTTATTTTTATTAATAGTTGAGTAGGGCACCATGGTAAATAGTTGATGTACTCTAAAGCTACAGGCAAGATGTGATTAGTCTGCAACCTGCTGGTATACTACTGCTTATCTGGCATAAAACACGCTAAAAAGAAATGTTCCCAGTAGATGCTGTAACACAAAGAAGACAAAATTGTTTGTGCTACATATAATTTGTGACTTATAGTCCCGCAAGTCCATAAAAATATATTATTTTTCTGCCACTAATTCTAGTTGGCCAGACTCATGCAGTTTTCTTATTATTGTATTTTAAAAGTCAAAACTTTTCATTTTCTTATCAACTTTCTAAGATTTGCTTTCTATGGGACAAGTTTTATTTTTGATTGACATTTTGAAGTTCACTTAAGTTAATGATAAATGATTTTGTTTTCAAATTTTTTTTTATAGTTCACCATGTGTTATATTTGCTAGAAAAGTAAAATTATAATGAAACAAATTTATTTTTTGAGTTACTTTTTGTAAGAAAAACACTTTAAGAGACTTAACCCCTTAACGACAAAGGGTAATTAAGTCTTTGAATTTCTGTTTTTTGCTCCCCTTCTTCCATGAGGCATAACTTTTTCATTTTTCTGTCAATATGGCCATGTGAGGGCTTGTTTTTTGCAGGACAAGTCATAGTTTAGAAAGACCCCATTGGTATTAACATATGGTGTACTGGAAAACAGGAAAAAAATTGCAATACAAAATGCCACAGTTTTTTTTTTGCCATGTTCACTAAATGCTAAAACTGACCTGCCAATATAATTTTCCAGGTCTTTACGAGTTCCCAGACACCAAACATGTCTAGGTTGTTTTTTATGTAAGTGGTGAAAAGAAATTCCCAAATGTCTTTTAAAAAAAAATGGAGCCATTTTCGGAGACCTGTAGCGCCTCCACTTTCCATGATCTGGGGCTGAGAGAGGGCTTATATTTTGTGCTCCGAGCTGATGTTTTTATTGAAACCATTCTGGTGTAGACGCAATCTTTTTATACCCATTATTGCATTTTATTGCAAGCAGCGACCAAGAAAAGTAATTCTGGCGTTTTCATTTCTTTTCTCATTACGTCGTTTAGCGATTTGGTTAATACTTTTTCTATATTTATAGATCGGGCATTTCTGAATGTAGTGATACCAAATGTGTGTATGTTTGGTGCTTTTACTGTTTTATTTTGAATGGGTCGAAAAGGGGGTGATTTGAGCTTTTAGACTTTTTTATTTTTTTCAATATTTTTAAAATATTTTTCACGTTTTGAATGCTTCAATAGTCTCCATGTGAGACTAGAAGCTGCAATACTTTGATCGCCTCTGCTACACACAGGCGATGATAAGATGCTCACTTGCTATAAGAGGTGACCAAGGGGTCGCACTCATAGCAATACGGCAAAGACAACAATAGAGATCTGCTTCAGACCTCTGTTGTCATATTGACTAATCAGTGACCCTGTGATCATGTGACAGGGTCACTGACAGGCAGGATTTAGACAGCGCTTCCAGTAAGCGCGAGATTAATGCCGCTGTCAGAGATTGACAGTAGCATTTAACTAGCAGCCACGGGTTGTATTGATCAGCAGACATTTGCCTGGAAAGGTGCGGGCTAAGGCTTCTGGTGGGAGTCTGACGTGGGCGTACTATTACACCTAACATCGGAAAGGGGTTAAACAAAAACTCTGTGACGTCAAATTTATGGCGATATGTGAGGGGGTTGCTGACTTTGCTCTTTATCATTAGCTCTATTCATTATATGCTCGCATTTTTCCTCTTAACGCACTTTGTTGATACTGCATTACTTTTTATGCAAAATTGTACATATTTTCAATAACATAGCACAAAGAATATGTGTATGTTTCCTCAAAAAACATTTTGATTTTTTTTATATACTGTACCATCCTTCTCACCTTTTTAAAAATAGGACAAGATGTCTGGTCTCCAGAGCTGACATATTTTCTATAATTTATGCCAGATATACACCAAGTGGCATATACAGCTCTGGCAAAAATAAAGAGACCACCACATCAAAACCCTGTCATGGGCAGCCCAATCTCCAGACCTGAACCCCATTGAAAACCTCAGGAATGTAATCAAGAGGATGATTGATAGTCACAAGCCATCAAACAATAAATAACTGCTTAAATTTTTTGCCCCAGAAGCAGTGTGAAACATTGGTGGAAAGCATGCCAAGATACATGAAAGCTGTGATTAAAAATCATGGTTATTCCACAAAATATTGATTTCTGAACTCTTCCTGAGTTAAAACACTAGTATTGTTGTTTCTAAATGATTATTAACTTGATTTCTTTGCATTATTTCATATCTGAAAGCCCTAAGTTGTTTTTTTTTTTAATTTTGACAATTTTTCTTTGTCAGAAAAAAACCCTGAAATTTTTGCTTGGAAATTCGGAGACATGTTGTCAGAAGTTTATAGAATAAAAGAACAATTTACATTTTACTCAAAAATATACCTATAGAGAGAAAAATCAGACAAACTGAACATTTTTGCAGTGGTCTCTTAATTTTTGCCAGAGCTGTATGTACATCACATGTAAAGAAAGGATTAAAAAATAATTTTCAATATTTTTTTGTCCCACCATTCGTCGTTTAAATCCAGTTTTTCTATTGTGTTAATAATATTGTGTCCTACTTATATAACACAGTACTGTATATTATGCCTACTTTCATGCATTCTAGACAACGATTTTACTTTTCAATAAATGGAAAAAGTATTTAATTGCCCAGAATTATTTTTAGGCATTTAGGGGGTGATAGTGTTACACCTCCGCTTTATCAAATCATGCTTTGGGTGGCCATCGACGGAGATAAATGGCCAAGATTAATTAGAACTAAAAGATACATATGGTTCTCACTGATGTAAATGAACAGTGTTTTCTACCAATTCAGAGTGGGAAGGATTTAAAGCTTCATACAGACCTGCATCTTCATGGCAAGATAAGAGACTACAGAAAATATCCCATTTTAAAATGCACCATTCTGGCCAGTATTTTGTAAAAAAAAATTACTGCAAGATCAGACATCATACAGTTTGTTTGAATACAGAAGTGAAGTTTTTTTTTTTTTTTTTTTTAATTTTTTATTTTAAAATTTTCAAAATACATGAAGAAAACAGAATGGCACACATGAATCAGAGACATAGCTTTACAAACTTCTGGATATAATGAGTTATACCAAACAGATGCAGATTGTTCATTGATTGTGGCTTAGCTTGGTAATTTGTATAATATGCTATTGGTGAGTTTAGGTCCCGATTTAGGTTGTGTGACCCAAAATGCTCAAAAGAAAGAGGAGAACACCGAAACATGTGAGCCTAAAGAACAAAGAACTATAACATCTGTAAACGAAGGGGAAGGGGGGGGGGGGAAGGTACCGGAGGGAAAAAGTAATCGAAGTAGAAATTCCTAACCAGGAGACCCTCGTCTGAGGAGTAGGTTATAAATAGACTTTAAAACCGTAAGGATTAGTCAGGAAATTTCAATCAACTGTAAAAGAATACTATGGAGAATATTACTTAACACTAGTATGGTCAGGTGAGTAAATAGCGTCCGGGTCCATCACAGCGCATTTTCAATAATTTTACTGAGTTCACGGGAGAACAAAATTGTTTTAGTTAAGAAGAAAGGCTAGTGGAAGGCGGTGAGGAAGGGTTATTTAACATTTGCCATGGCAACCATGTCCGAAAGAATTTATCGTGTGAGTGAGAATCCCAGCTGGACAACTCTTCCATCCTACAGATGTCTTGGACTTTTTTGGTCCATTCATCAATTTGAGGGGGTTTCTTTTGTCTCCAGTGCAGGGAGATTAAGTGTTTTGCTGCAGCTATTAGGAGAGGAAGAAGGTCATGTTTTTTCGGCTTGTATGACTTCGTGGGAAGTGACAATAAAGCTTCTTGGGGTGTTAGGTTATGGGTTATTAGTCCCAGCTTGCGAAGTCGGACAGAGACGTCTTCCCAGAATTTTGTGATAGATGGGCATGACCAGAATATGTGTGATAGTGAGCCCTTTGACTCCATACACCTCCAGCAAAGAGGGGAGTCTGAGAGGCCTAGGTGATAGAGTGACTCGGGGGTTCTATACCATCTGGAAAGGACTTTAAATGCATTCTCCTGTAACAGGACACACCTTGAGAACCCATGTGAGTGCCCTAGTACTTGATCTGATTCTCTATTGGTGAGAGAAATGTTCAACTCAGACTCCCAAGAGGATAGATATAAGGGTTTAAAATTAGTGTTTGGGAAAATTAGGTTGTGGTATAGTTTGGATATTAACTTAGGGGGTGTGGGGTTGAGTTTTAGTATAAGCTCAAGCCAGAGCCAATCTGGTTTATTTTGGATGTTTGACCTCAGTTTGGATAGGATGTGTTGTACATGGTGTAGCTGCATGAAGTCTCGGGGACGCTTCCTGGCATCACATGGCCAGCTATTTAAACAGTCTATTTGATTAGAAAGCAAATGAGAAACTGGGAGGTTCGGTAAAGAGTCCCAGAGGTCAAATGCGTCTATGTATTTTGGTTCGATAAGCCAAGGTATTACCCCCAGAGGTATGTTTTCCAAAAAGATACAATCTGGCCAGTTGTTTGGGATCAGTTTCCTCCTAATGGATAGTGTGTTGCTAGTTATTACTTTGAAGTTTGAGACAACCCCGAACTCCTCAAGAAGTTTCGAAATAGAGGGGAATGCAGATTTTGGATTTGAAATCAAGATCATAAGGTCGTCTGCAAAAGCGGCCGTTTTAAATTCAGTGTGATCCACGGTTAGACCCCTTATTGACTCTTCCTGTCTTATTTTCTGTATTAGTGTCTCCATAACTAGCACAAAGAGTGTAGGGGAGAGAGGGCAGCCCTGCCTGGTCCCATTTCCTATCTCAAATGGGTCCGAAAGCAGACCGTTGATTCTAACTCTAGCGGTTGGAGTTGAGTACAGAGTCATGATAGCATCAATAAGAGGCTGTGGGAAGTTAAACTTCCTAAGGGTGCATACCATGTAGTGCCAACTGACTCTGTCAAAAGCCTTCTCGGCGTCAGTTGATAATAGAGCCAACGGGATTCCGGAGCTCTGGCGTGTGAGATGGCTAAGAGGATTTTTAATGTGTTGTCCTTCAATTCGCGACCTCTGACAAAACCCACTTGGTCAGGGTGTATCAGGGATTCAAGGACACTATTGATCCTAGATGCTAGAATTTTAGCCCAAAGTTTTAGATCAGAGTTCAATAGAGATATTGGCCGATAGTTACTGCACTGACCGCCATCTCTCCCCTCTTTGGGTATCACAGATATGTGTGCTTCTAAAGTCTGTCTGGTTGGGGGGATACCTGCTAGAAAGGAGTTAAACAGGGAAGTCAGATGTGGTAGGAGTAGGTCCGAAAATTTTTTGTAGTAAGACAGTGGGAAGCCATCTGGGCCCGGAGTTTTATTGGTTGCCATATTTTGTAAAGTGTCGCTAATTTCTTGACTGGTAATTGGAGACAGGAGGGCTGCATGATCTTTGGAATGGACCTTTGGGAGGGAGAGAGGAGCTAAGAAGTCCTGAATCTTATCTGCTGCAGCCACACAATCTTTCATAGAATCTGAGGGCACTAAATTATATAGGGATTGGTAGTAGCGTCTAAACGCCTCAGCAATATCTTCGGATCTGTCGACTTTCGCGTTTAGATCATTGTGTACATGCTTTATGAATTTGTTCTCCTTCTGTTTTTTGAGGAGGTGGGAGGTCAGCTTGCTATTTTTGTTACCATGCATATAGAATCGATGTCTACAATGCATGAAAGTCTTAGCTGATTTGACATTAAGCAAGTCTTTTAACCTGACACGTAGGTCGACTAGCTCCTGTAGAAGATCTTGCTTGTTAGTTTTTTTATGAAGACGTTCTGTGACTGCGATTTGGTGTAGGAGAGACATTATCTCTTTATCTCTTTGTTTTTTTGTGTGAGTTCCGATTGAGATGAGTTCTCCTCGG
Organism: Ranitomeya imitator; assembly: GCF_032444005.1. Lineage (NCBI taxonomy): Eukaryota > Metazoa > Chordata > Amphibia > Anura > Dendrobatidae > Ranitomeya > Ranitomeya imitator. Next base: position 283,941,151 of record NC_091286.1, read on the forward strand.
AGTACCGCTTTGTGGGCCTCCCATATGTTGGGTGTTAGTGACCCCTCCGTGACATTTTCTATAAAATATCGTGAGAGTGTGTACTTTATTTTCTCTACATTTTGTGGGTTATCTAATAGAGACTCATTCAGTCTCCAAGATGTTGCTGGGCGGGGCAAGGTATCAATTACAATGTCTATGAATATCGGTGCATGATCTGAGATTGTTATTAAGCCAATGCTAGCTGACTTTATTAATTTTAAGGATCTCGATTGCGTCAGGAGGAGGTCAATACGGTGGTAGGATGAGTGAGGGGGGGAGAAAAAGGTGAAGTCCCTAGTGGAAGGATGAATGACACGCCATGGGTCAATGAGGTGCAGGTTGGATAGTTTGTTCAGGAGACTATACCTTAATTTTTTTGAAATAAAAGACAGGCCGCTTGAGGAGTCAATCTCTGGATTTAGGGTGATGTTAAAATCTCCCCCTACAATTAGTAACCCCTCGGTGAAGAGTTGTAATACATCTAGTGTTTTCGAAATCCACTGAACCTGGTGTTTATTGGGCGCATAGAGGTTGGCAAATGTGACTAGCGTGTTGGCTAAGTGCCCCTTAACAAAGATATATCTCCCCTCATGGTCACTCAGTGTGTCCTTTGGCGAGAACGGTAAACCTTTTTTTAGGGCTATGCTAACCCCCTTGGACGCAGAGGAATTACAACTATTGAACCACGTTGGATATGGGGAGAAGGAGGTGTTAGGTGTCCTACTGCTTTTGAAGTGTGTTTCCTGGAGGAAGGCTACTTGGGTTTTCTGTTTCTTAAGGAGATTAAGAATTTGGTTTCTTTTTGCGGGTGTGTTAAGGCCTTTCACATTAAAGGAGGCAACTGTGATGGACCCGGAGCTCACCTTGTTATTCGCACTCATCATTTCTTGGAGAGAAGATTATCCCATCACGATACCTAGGGGAAAAGGAGAGGAACATGAACATCAAAGTATATACATTTAAATTCTCGCCCATCGCAGGGGGGGGGGGGGAAGAGTACCCAAACATAGGCGAGGGTTTGTCCAGGTGTGATCTGATCTATTGTAATGTAAAAGTACAATCAAGTGATTTAAGGCTAGTAACTTTAACAAGGTAGAGGCAGTTATTCGAAGAAAAAGAAATCTAAACAAGCCAAACAACTACTCTTTTGTACCAAATGATGGGCCAAGGAAGGAATAAGGTTTTCATGGTGGGTGTTTCTTAGGGTCTTGCTTCTTGACTTTCGGCGAAGTGTGTTTCTTCCTTTGCGACCATTCCAAGGGTTTTTTCATTGGGGGCAAGTTCCAGTCGGAGTCAATTGGCATCCAGGAGGGTATGTTAATTGGAGAAATGTCTAGGGTTTCCCAGGCCCTTTGAAGGTCCTCTGGGGTGCGAATCGTAATTTGACGACTGGCGGTATTCACTGCAAGGCCAAAAGGTTACAGCCATTTATATGACAAGTTCTTAGCCTTCAGGGCGGCAAGGAGAGGTTTGAGGATTCGTCTTTTTGCTAAGGTGGAAGGGGCTAAGTCTTGGAAAAGTTGTATTTGTGCGGATTCATGTAGAATTTTGTCTTGCTCTCTAGCAATTGCTAGGATCGCGGCTGTGTCCACAAAGCTAAGAAGTCCACATATGATGTCTCTAGGAGGTTCCTCATTTTTTGGTTTGGGCCTTAGAGCACGATGGATCCTTTCAATTGTAACTTTGGAGGCTCTCTCTGGCCCCAAGAGGTTGGCGAAGATTTCTTTAGCAACTTTATCTAGCGCCTCTCGGGCGAAGGATTCTGGGACCCCTCTAATTCTAATATTCTTCCTCCTGCTTCTATTTTCTTGGTCTTCGACGGCTAGCAGTGCTGTGTTCAGATGTTGTTGCTGTTTAAGGGATTGTTCATTAAGACAGGTAATAGCCTCCACCACGTCGACATTTGCGGATTCAAGGGACTCAACTCTGTGGCCGAGATGTTGAAGGTCTGAACGCATATCCGAGACTTCCTCCAAAAGTGGCTTCATGTTTTGGGCCATCAGTTTTCTCATGAAGGCTCTAGAGATAGGGGCAATGTCTCCTACAGTTGAATCGCTGTCAGAGTCCACCTCGCTGGGGTCTGATTCCTCAATGTTTTCGGAGGAGATCGCTTTTTTGAGAGATCGCCTAGCAGGGGTTTGAGCAACATCATTTTTCTTTTTCAGATATGAGTCAAGAGCACCATGAGTACCTTTTTTCTGATCGTCTGCCATGGATTTATTTGCTAACTTTTCACGTTCTTTCTGTGATTTAACCATTTTGAAGCTTTTTATTAACGTGAAGTGCTACGATCACAACCTGGACATGAATGAAAATATCTATTTACATATTGAAATGAAATTAAAGCACATTTTCAGAGTGGTCAATATGTGACGCATTAAGATCAGAAAAGAAAGCGAAAAGAAAAATGCCTTATTGAATCCATATATCAATGCACAACTTTGTAGATTGTGAGAAGAAAATACTAGTAGCAATTTCTGCAATTCACCAGAAGATGGCAGAGATGAGCTGTGACTTTTTTTTTTTTTCATTAACTCCTTACTTGCTGAAGAGATGAAGCAGAGTTGTAATTACACTCTAATGGAACATTCGGTGCCGCAATGCAGGGGGGTTCTGTTTGTCCCAACACCGACAAAACACCCTTTAGTTCTAGCATTTAGGGTATAGCAGATTTGTAGTACATATGGGATGTTGTTATTCCCTTATAACACAGGGTCTGGGGAAGTGAGAGAGCGGCAATGGCGGGGCCTCCTCACTGTGGCAGGGCCGGCACAATATGGCGCTGGCGCGCAAAACTCCCGCGCTTCTTTAGTATCCCACCTCTGTGGGGGTCTCCGGTGCTCAACAGCCTCCGACCCTCAGCTCCTCCGTGCGCTCCCCCCTCACCTCCTTGCCTCCAAAGTCCGGTTCGGGAGACAAGCAGCGGGCGCAGTCACAGATCCCTCGGGTCCCGGGTCTACCCGCATTGGTAAGGACAGGCAAGCGGAGCTAGTCGGCACGCAGGGGTCAGCAGCGGTTCCCAGCAGCTTCCCACGTTCGACGCCCCGGAGCAGGACGGAGACCAGTGCAGCCTCGCGTCTCCCTTCAGATCGATCTTCCGGCCACAGCAGGTCGCGGCGGACTCAGCGACTGGGGGGTGGGGCGACGGGGCCGCAGGGCACATCTCTCCCTCGGTCTCCTCACCTTCACCCGTCACCGCGGCCCGGCTCTAGTCACCTCCGTCCGCGCTCCGGCCGATCAGCCGCTCCACTCGCCGGGGGAGGCGAGGAGGTTTCCTACGCAGCACTGTGCCTCACGATCAATTTCAGGAGCTTCACACGTCTCGCTCCTGGCTGGGGGGAAGTCCACCCCGCAGGTCCAAGGCCCACACACAGGCCTCGGGGCCACTCTCAGAGAAAGCAGTCCGCTACTGGTCACAAATGGGTCCAAAGGGCTCCCCGACTGCAATGGAGCTGGATCAGTGTATAAAAACCTGCAGATGGGCTGTGGGAAGGTGCGGATTCAGTTAGATTTGAAACGACCAGCAGAGGAGCCTAATGGCCGCACGTCTTGCTCCTTCAGCTGCTGGCCACGCCCCCCCAGAAGTGAAGTTTTTAATCAAAGTTACTTAACCCCTTAGTGACCACCAATACATCTTTTTACTGACCTGTGATATAAGGGAATAGCATCCCTTACTGGTGACAATCCTGTAGCTATCAGCTGTACACTATAGCTGACAACTTGCTGCATAAGCCACAATCAATGTTGACACCAACAATAGTTGTTTAACCCTTCAAATGCTGCTCTCAATAAAGACCACAGCATGACTAGATTGTTAAAAGAGTATGAGGGCTCCCTATTTAACCCCATCGGCACACTGAGATCTTGATCGTGTAGTCCTAATATTTGCCATGGCAATCATGGTGAAATAATGGTTTTAGAGTCTGCCGACTACAGTGGATTGTTCAGAAGTTATCAACATTTAAATGGTAAAATTTAATATCTTCATTACTGTTATGTCACATTGCATTAATTCCTGAAAAAACACCGTGAAGGGTTAATAACGACCTATAATCACTTTTTAATATATTGAGGACTGTTGTTTTTAAAATGGTATCACTCCCTAAGTCACTGTAAAACTTTATAGGTCCTTAAAAAAATATGTTTTGTCACTTTCCTTGAAAAAATGAAAAATTACTGCTACATATTTAACCCCTTCACCACTGAAGCTTTTTCCATTTTTTCATTTTCGTTTTTCGCTCCCCTCCTTCCCAGAGCCATAACTTTTTTATTTTTCCGTCAATATGGCCATGTGAGGGCTTATTTTTTGCGGGACGAGATGTACTTTTGAACGATACCATTGGTTTTACCATGCCATGTAACAGAAAACGGGAAAAAAATTCGAAGTGCGATGAAATTGCAAAAAAAGTGCAATCTCACACTTGTTTTTTGTTTGGCTTTTTTGCTAGGTTCACCAAATAAATACTAAAACTAACCTGCCATTATGATTCTCCAGGTCATTACGAGTTCATAGACACTAAACATGTCTAGGTTATTTTTTATCTAAGTGATGAAAACAAATTCCAAAGTTTGCTAAAAAAAAAAATTGTGCGATTTTCCGATACTCGTAGCGTCTCCAATTTTCATGATCTGGGGTCAGATGAGGGCTTATTTTTTGCGAGCCGAGCTGACGTTTTAAATGATACCATTTTGGTGTAGATATGTTCTTTTGATCTCCCGTTATTGCATTTTAATGCAATGTCACGGCGACCAAAAAAACGTAATTTTGGCCGTTTGATTTTTTTTCTCGCTATGCCATTTAGCGGTCAGGTTAATCCTTTGTTTTTATTGATAGATTGGGCAATTCTGAATGCAGCGATACCAAATATGTGTATGTTTGATTTTTTTTTTAATTGTTTTATTTTGATTGGGGCGAAAGGGGGGTGATTTGAACTTTTATATATTTTTTATTTTTTTAATATTTTTAAACACTTTTTTTTTTTAAATTTTGGCATGCTTCAATAGCCTCCATAGGAGGCTAGAAGCATGCACTACACGATCGCCTATGCTACATAGAGGTGAAGTACAGATCACCTCTATGTAGCAGAAATGCAGGGTTGTTCGAACGCCGACCACAGGGTGGCGCTCAAAGCAATCGGCCATCAACGATAAAGGTCTCAAGGAGACCTCTGGTTGTTATGGCAATGCACCGCTGACCCCGGATCATGTGACCGGGGTCAGCGGTGCGAGCACTTCCGGACGCACGGCCGGGAGCGCTAGTTAAATGCCGCTGTCAGCGCTTGACGGCGGCATTTAACTAGTTAATGGGTGCGGGCGGATCGCGATTCCGTTCGCGCTCACTGCGCGCACATGTCAGCTGTACAAAACATCTGACATGTCGCGGCTTTGAGGTGGGCTCACCGCCGGAGCCCACCTCAAAGCAGGGGATCTGCCAGCTGATGTACTATTCCGTCAGCTGGCAGAAAGGGGTTAAACCTTCTAAAATTTGTAAAAAATTAAATAACATTTCACAAATGGTGCTGATGTAAAGCAGATAAGAGGGAACATGTCATAACACAGCTGTCGGGTGACCTAGGACCAGGGGCTCCTTCCCTTTCCCTAACACTAGGGGGTGACCTAGCCTGCTCTTCTCTTCAGGATTTTTCTGAAGGTGAAGATGCTGGGACCTCAACCTTTGCCTTATATCCTGAGCTAGCCCTCTATCTGTTCTCTTCCCCCACCCAGGGAAGAGCTGTGCTACTGTGCACCGTACTACAACAACCCAACGAACAAGGCAACACAAACAAGGGTTTACAGAAAACTCCAGGCATACAAAATATTCACTCACATATAACAGGTGAATGCACTGTGAAGTGGAGGTAGGGGAATAAATCAAAATAGAAAGGATAATTAATTACCACATTCACAAACCAAGCAACAGTCACAGAAAACTTTCTCCATAACTCCTTCTCAAATGAACACCTCTCCCTCTTCAAGCCTAGCTCTTACCAGTATTTTTATCAGAGCCCAGATTATAAAGAGGAAAGGATTGGCTAGCTGAGCTCAGCTGTGAGCACAGGGATTTCCAACATGGACGATTAACCCATGTTCTGTCAGAAGAAATAAACACCATTAAAATGAAGAAGTGCTTCTTCTCAGCGCCTGAGTATGAGCAATCAGACGCTCCCTGTGACCGAAATTTTATTTATTAATGCTTTTATGTGGTATGATTAAAGTGATAATCATTCAAAGTTCAAAAATTGCTATTTTTTTTAAATGTTTGTAAAATTTGATTTTTATAAACAAAGGCAGACAATATCAACATAACTGTAACATTATTATACAGTGCAATATGTTCAATATGTCAGGAAAAATCAATCTCAAAATCAATGGGATATGTTGAAGGGTTACAGATATATTACCACATAATATGACACTGGTCAGATTTTAAAAATCTGACCTGGTCACTAAGGGGTAAATTTTTATTTTTATTCATTGTCACAACAGAAAAATGGTTGCATAGACTTAAAACTAGAAGAGATCATTTAAAGGGAACCTCTCGTCAATAAATGCTATTACTCTGCAGATAGATGGTTAATATGCAGATTAATAGCATTCTAAAGCCATGAGGTCTACTCACAGAATGTCCAGCTGAAGAAATGAATGTTATTCCTCTTGGAAGCTTTCACTTATAGGGTCACAGCCGGTGTGGCTCCTGTCACTGCTCAGCACAAAGTGAGCAGTGTCTGTAACCACACTCCGGCATAGACTGACAACCAGATGACCAGACAACCAAAACCGGATGTCACTGCTGTGGTGTAGTAACTTTAGCTGCAGTACTCAGCAATGACAATGTGTAGAGCTGTGGCTTTCTGGTCCAAATTTTGGTCACATCTGGCAACTGCCAGTACATAGCAGATTGGTTGAGGTACTGAATATCAGATCCCACTGATCAAATATCGGATAGGTCATTAATATACTAGTGCCTGGTGACACTTAAGGGTCAAGGTGTTTTTTTTTGCATCAAATGCATTATATGCCATGTCTGTACAATCCGGACACAATGCCACAATGTGCCATTTCTTTAAATACAGATGTAATTCTGTATTTATCGTGTAAATGATAAATCCACATGATTAGAGACATGTTAATGCAAGTGGATTGTCAGTATACTTCTGTTTATGGTTGAGCACCACCCTTTAATTGCTGCTACAAACTACGTGCCTACTCACGTCCTGAATTGGATCCAGCATGGTTAATGAAAACGTCTGATATTTAGCCGCTCTAGTGCCGTCCTTTTCTGTTATATTTTGCATGAGACATGTTAATATTAACTGACAATGCAGATAATATTTGCCTGGATGAACTAATGCTCCTGATTTTAATGTCTTTATTTAGACTTATTAGGTCTGGATAAATAAGCATTTGGAAGACTTCGGTCTATACACTTCCTAGAAAAAGGAAGGTTGTTTTTTCAAAACTAGAAATAATAAATAAGGAAGGCAAAATAATGTGTTATTCATTGTGCAAAAATGAGATTGAAACTCATGGCATTATACTTGGTAATAAGTAAAGGCGTGAGAAATAACAATCTGACAGATGTGTGCATACAAGTAAGTGAAATAAAAAACTTCTACATTTTCTGATGTCATTTTTCTCAGAACAAAATCACAAAAGGCAATGAACTCTATGTCAAGGTATTACATCTAACAAGAAAGCAGAAAAGTCTGCATATGGGTCATTACTACATAAAACAAGATTTTTCTGATTTAAGCATCTAACATAGTAACATAGTAACATAGTTAGTAAGGCCGAAAAAAGACATTTGTCCATCCAGTTCAGCCTATATTCCATCATAATAAATACCCAGATCTACGTCCTTCTACAGAACCTAATAATTGTATGATACAATATTGTTCTGCTCCAGGAAGACATCCAGGCCTCTCTTGAACCCCTCGACTGAGTTCGCCATCACCACCTCCTCAGGCAAGCAATTCCAGATTCTCACTGCCCTAACAGTAAAGAATCCTCTTCTATGTTGGTGGAAAAACCTTCTCTCCTCCAGACGCAAAGAATGCCCCCTTGTGCCCGTCACCTTCCTTGGTATAAACAGATCCTCAGCGAGATATTTGTATTGTCCCCTTATATACTTATACATGGTTATTAGATCGCCCCTCAGTCGTCTTTTTTCTAGACTAAATAATCCTAATTTCGCTAATCTATCTGGGTATTGTAGTTCTCCCATCCCTTTTATTAATTTTGTTGCCCTCCTTTGTACTCTCTCTAGTTCCATTATATCCTTCCTGAGCACCGGTGCCCAAAACTGGACACAGTACTCCATGTGCGGTCTAACTAGGGATTTGTACAGAGGCAGTATAATGCTCTCATCATGTGTATCCAGACCTCTTTTAATGCACCCCATGATCCTGTTTGCCTTGGCAGCTGCTGCCTGGCACTGGCTGCTCCAGGTAAGTTTATCATTAACTAGGATCCCCAAGTCCTTCTCCCTGTCAGATTTACCCAGTGGTTTCCCGTTCAGTGTGTAATGGTGACATTGATTCCTTCTTCCCATGTGTATAACCTTACATTTATCATTGTTAAACCTCATCTGCCACCTTTCAGCCCAAGTTTCCAACTTATCCAGATCCATCTGTAGCAGAATACTATCTTCTCTTGTATTAACTGCTTTACATAGTTTTGTATCATCTGCAAATATCGATATTTTACTGTGTAAACCTTCTACCAGATCATTAATGAATATGTTGAAGAGAACAGGTCCCAATACTGACCCCTGCGGTACCCCACTGGTCACAGCGACCCAGTTAGAGACTATACCATTTATAACCACCCTCTGCTTTCTATCACTAAGCCAGTTACTAACCCATTTACACACATTTTCCCCCAGACCAAGCATTCTCATTTTGTGTACCAACCTCTTGTGCGGCACGGTATCAAACGCTTTGGAAAAATCGAGATATACCACGTCCAATGACTCACCGTGGTCCAGTCTATAGCTTACCTCTTCATAAAAACTGATTAGATTGGTTTGACAGGAGCGATTTCTCATAAACCCATGCTGATATGGAGTTAAACAGTTATTCTCATTGAGATAATCCAGAATAACATCCCTCAGAAACCCTTCAAATATTTTACCAACAATAGAGGTTAGACTTACTGGCCTATAATTTCCAGGTTCACTTTTAGAGCCCTTTTTGAATATTGGCACCACATTTGCTATGCGCCAGTCCTGCGGAACAGACCCTGTCGCTATAGAGTCACTAAAAATAAGAAATAATGGTTTATCTATTACATTACTTAGTTCTCTTAGTACTCGTGGGTGTATGCCATCCGGACCCGGAGATTTATCTATTTTAATCTTATTTAGCCGGTTTCGCACCTCTTCTTGGGTTAGATTGGTGACCCTTAATATAGGGTTTTCATTGTTTCTTGGGATTTCATCTAGCATTTCATTTTCCACCATGAATACCGTGGAGAAGAAGGTGTTTAATATGTTAGCTTTTTCCTCGTCATCTACAACCATTCTTTCCTCACTATTTTTTAAGGGGCCTACATTTTCAGTTTTTATTCTTTTACTATTGATATAGTTGAAGAACAGTTTGGGATTAGTTTTACTCTCCTTAGCAATGTGCTTCTCTGTTTCCTTTTTGGCAGCTTTAATTAGTTTTTTAGATAAAGTATTTTTCTCCCTATAGTTTTTTAGAGCTTCAATGGTGCCATCCTGCTTTAGTAGTGCAAATGCTTTCTTTTTACTGTTAATTGCCTGTCTTACTTCTTTGTTTAGCCACATTGGGTTTTTCCTATTTCTAGTCCTTTTATTCCCACAAGGTATAAACCGCTTACACTGCCTATTTAGGATGTTCTTAAACATTTCCCATTTATTATCTGTATTCTTATTTCTGAGGATATTGTCCCAGTCTACCAGATTAAGAGCATCTCTAAGCTGGTCAAACTTTGCCTTCCTAAAGTTCAATGTTTTTGTGACTCCCTGACAAGTCCCCCTAGTGAAAGACAGGTGAAACTGCACAATATTGTGGTCGCTATTTCCTAGATGCCCGACCACCTGCAGATTTGTTATTCTGTCAGGTCTATTAGATAGTATTAGGTCTAAAAGTGCTGCTCCTCTGGTTGGATTCTGCACCAATTGTGAAAGATAATTTTTCTTGGTTATTAGCAGAAACCTGTTGCCTTTATGGGTTTCACAGGTTTCTGTTTCCCAGTTAATATCCGGGTAGTTAAAGTCCCCCATAACCAGGACCTCATTATGGGTTGCAGCTTCATCTATCTGCTTTAGAAGTAGACTTTCCATGCTTTCTGTTATATTTGGGGGTTTGTAACAGACCCCAATGAGAATTTTGTTACCATTTTTCCCTCCATGAATTTCAACCCATATGGACTCGACATCCTCATTCCCTTCGCTAATATCCTCCCTTAAAGTGGACTTTAGACAAGACTTTACATAGAGACAAACCCCTCCTCCTCTCCGATTTTTACGATCCTTTCTAAACAGACTGTAACCCTGTAAGTTAACTGCCCAGTCATAGCTTTCATCTAACCATGTCTCGGTTATTCCCACTATGTCAAAGTTACCTGTAGATATTTCTGCTTCTAGTTCTTCCATCTTGTTTGTCAGGCTTCTGGCGTTTGCGAGCATGCAGTTTAGAGGATTTTGTTTTGTTCCAATCTCCTCACTGTGGATTGTTTTAGAAATGTTCTTACCTCCCTTCTGAGTATGTTTTCCTGGGTCGTCTTTGTTCGAGTCTAATGTTTTTCTTCCCGTCCCCTCTTCTTCTAGTTTAACGCCCTACAATAATAATGTCATGCAGTTACTACATCTTTAAAATTATAGACCTATATCCAAAAACAAATATGACTGGACGGGAATAAAATGTTGAAAGTTTAATTTTTTTTTTCAATTTACGATCCTTTAAGTTAAGAGCAGTAATCTCTAAGGAACTAATAAACCCAATTAGTAGGCTAAATAAAAGTACATATTTAAAGGGATTGTTTGGAATAACAAAAGGTATTTTTTCTTTAGCTCTATTCTTATTTATGGATTAAGAATTAGGGGTCCAGCAGTTTTAAGACACAGAGAAGAGCTTCTATGGTAAAAGGTCATGCTCTCATTAGTAATGAGAGAACATGCTCGTGTGCTAACCAATTATCTTTGGTGTGCTCAAAAAACATATTCGAATCTCACCAGTAGCATGTCTCACGGGTTTTAGATAGCTGCAACACATGAAGAGATTGCCTAACAAACAGGCAATCCATGAATGTATTACGGCTGTTGAAAAGCTATGAGATATGCAGCTGCGGGGACTTGAACATGTTTTTCGAGCACGCCAAAGGCAATTGGTTAGCATACGAGCATGTGCGGATAACACCTTATCCGAGCACGTTCGCTCATCACTAGTGCTCATGTCTTAAGTTAGATAATTGACATCAACAGCAAACCTTTGCAACTGTACAGACACAATTTTATGCAATAATATTTGACTAGAGTCAAGCAAAAGAACACGTTGTGTTACCTTGAGACTGCACAAAATAAACTCTTGAAGAGTAGTTGTAGTGTGGTTAAGTTGGAGATTGTAGAGTACTATTAATGATGGCTCAGACATGACTGCAGGCTCAAGTGTATTCACTCCTTGGCCTCCTTTTTTAGCCAAATGCTGGAATTGTTATTGGATTTTTGGCAGATTTTAATTGTAAACTTTTGTAAAAATATGAGAGAATCATCACTCATGTGACCCCGGCCTTTTATATACATACCTTAATTATTCCTAATATTCCTGAAGACTTTATAATATAAGTATCCTTCTTCCCAAACCCACTGACCTAAGCAGGGCCGCCATCAGGACATTACTGCCCTTACTGGATGGGGCCCGATGAGCAGAGGGGGCCCTCAGCGGGCCCCAGCTGCAGGATTCTGCCGGCTCAGTAACTGCCTGTGTGTCCTCAGACACACAGGCAGTTAAAATTTGTTTCCATGTGGCAGATTACTCCCAAACGGCAACAGTTAAGTCACCAGTGAATCTGCCGGCAGCTGACATCAGTGGGCACATCGCCGGCGTATGACATCACTGCCATACGCCAGAACGAAGGTCCATGCCTCAGATGCATTATTTTTTTTGTAAAGCCACGGTATGGGGCATATAATAATAATAATTATATTTCTATAGCGCCAACATATTCCGCAGCACTTTACATTATAGATTGGACTTGTACAGACAAAAGACATTGCAGCATAACAGTAACCACATAGATCAACAGATACTAAGAGGAATGAGGGCCCTGCTCACAAGCTTACAATCTATTGTGACGCCCAGGAGACCGGGGTACCCAGCACTGGACCAATGGGGTCTGTCTCTTGAGGGGGATGTCACGGGTGGCTTGACCCGGTGCTGTGGCCTCAGGCAATGCACAGTGTAAGGGGTATCGTGAGGGGACAGGCACTTACTTGATCAGCAGCAGGTTCTCCCAGCGGTGACGATCCCGATCCTGGATAGATGGCTATTGTCCAAATGAAAGACTGAGGCACTGAAACGTTTAACCAGTTTACTTTAACATAAAAGGATTTACAACCAGTCCTGTCACCGGAGTCTGTATGGGAACTCTGAGTTACTTTGACCCTGCCGGGGTCTTCGCCTCTTATTGTACGCAGTTTCTGTGTGGCCCTGCTGCTGTATGTGAACTGGCTGCCGGCCCAATCTGTCCCCTCCGGACCCTGGTTCGACGGGCAACCCGAGTCCTTTTATCGGCTTACCCCCTCCGGGAGTACCGCTGAACTCTCTGTCTGTTGCTGCGTCCGGCCCTAATGAAGCTGATATCACCTCACGTTTTTCCGGTTGCTGTATTATATATAATGAATACAGCCACGTATCCGGTATCCGTCTTTGCGCCTGTTCTGGGTAGTGATTAATGCTACCCGGTTCTCACAATGTCCTTTTTCTCTATCCCTCTTCTCCTCAGGCCGGTGATTTAGGCCTGGAAACAGTCACAGGGCTGTTAGAGATTCAACTGTATGACCTCTCACTTTCAGCTCCTTAGCCCAACTGCCATTTCTTCTCTCAGACCAGAATGGATCAAGGGGAGTCTCTGGAGCTCCCCCTTCTGGCCGGAGGTGGTAGTGCAGTCTTGCTATTTTAGTATTTGTATTTACTGTCAGTAACTATTTTTGTGGCAAATACCCCTAGGGGTGCCACATTCCCCCTTAGTTAAGAACAGTACTCCGGGACTGTGGGACAATAACATTTTGAAATAACAATTAATATGTACAGAGTCTTAAAAATGAAAAGTTACAAAAACCACTCAAGGAAACAAAAATAGAGTTCTGTAAAAAGTCACTTCAAATAGCGTCCATTAATACAGTTCTATCCTTGAAGGTATTAGGAAAGGCACTGTACTTAGTGTCCAGGAATTTAGTTCCATTTTTCCAATGGAGTTATCAATATAAAGTCTAAAGAAAGTTCAAAAAGAGCAAAAAGCAAAGTTCAAAAAGCAGTCTTTCCGGAGCTTTGATTTAGTGCCTCCGGGCTGATAAAAAGTTCAAGAATATGCAAGAAGTTCATACAGACAAGTCTCTGTAGGCACTGGGCTTAAACGTTGCAGACTGATAACAATGACTATACTACATTTTCTGTTTAACTATATACGGCATAACATATATACAATTCACATTATGAGCTTTATAGTTGGTAATCTGCATACCTGGCCGGTAATTGACCCTGGGTACTACGCTGTGATCTACGTAATAACGGTGTCTCTTCATGTGGTGTACTACTGTCTACTGCGGATGTAGTATCTGCCTGCTCTGCTAAAGATAATTCCACGACTATGGAGTTGGCAAGTCCACCGTGAATGGGATTACTCTGATCAGGAATCTGTTCTTCCTGACCTGGAACCTCCCGTAGTACGGGGTCAGCCTCTTCCTGTCTTGGGACTTCTGGTATTGGGTTCGGTGTTGGGTAAAAGGCCACCATGGGAACCACTACTGCACCATGGTATGTTAGTAGGGTTTTGGGAAAGTCTCCTATACAGGTGTGATACACTTCCTCTTCTTTTTCCTTTACTGGTTGAACCTGTATGGGTTGAATAACTTCTGGTTCTGGCTGGACAACGTCTGGCTCTTTCAATGCTTCCGGACATAATTTAAGATTGTCTCTTGACACTAGTACAGATGTTAAGCCTCCATTTTTGCTAATGAGACACATTTTAGGATTATCCACTCTTGTTGGTAAAACTGTGTAGGGTACGGCTTCCCACTGATTGTCCAGTTTATTGGTTCGACGATTTCTCTTGAGCACTTGATCACCCGGTCTTAATGGGGTCGCTAGAGCATTCTGGTTGAAAGATCGCTCTTGTCTTTCTCTAGTTTGCTGAAGGCTTCTTTCCACACTCTCTTGCACTTGGCGATACTGCTTTTGCCGTATGATATCCCAATTGGAGTCTTGAACTTCTGCGTCTGGTTTCAGAATTCCCATTTCTAGATCGATTGGTAATTGGCCGGGTCTTGCACGCATAAGGTAAGCTGGGGTGCAGTTGGTGGAGCTCACCGGGACATGATTATACAGATCCACCAAGTCAGGCAATTTCTCTGGCCATTGATTCCTTTCTGTCTCAGGTAAAGTCTTTAGTAGGTCTATTACAATATGGTTCATCTTCTCACATAAGCCGTTTGTTTGTGGATGATAGGCCGTCGTCTGGATCTTTTTGCAACCATACATATTACAGAATTCTCTGAAGATCTCTGATTCAAAGGCTGTACCTTGGTCGGTGAGAACCTGTTCCGGATATCCATGGGGTCTACAAAAGTATGTTTGGAACGCTTTGGCTGCTGTTTTTGCTGTCAGATCTTTTACGGGTACTACTACCAAGAAGCGTGAATAATGGTCCACGATGGTCAAGGCATAGACATAGCCGGACCGGCTTGGTATTAACTTCACGTGGTCTATGGCTACAAGTTCAAGTGGTTGTTTGGTGATTATGGGCTGCAGTGGTGCTCTTTGGTTCTTTTGATCGTTTCTTCTGAGGTTGCACGGGCCACAATTTCTGCACCACTGTTCGATTGATTTTCTCATCCCGACCGAATAAAATCTTTCTCTTAGAAGTACTTCTAACTTTTTCCAACCGAAGTGACCAGCACCATTATGGTAAGCTTCGAGGACCATCTTGACATCTTGTTTAGGCACGATAATCTGCCAAACCAGTTCATGTGTTTTCGGATTGGTGTACCTTCTACAGAGCTTCTCTTGATACAGGAACATTTTGCCTCTCTCTTTCCAGAGTTGATGCATCTCTTCTGGGGCATCCTCATCGGGATATGCACTTTGGTCAGTTAGCAGTTCCTTCACCAACTTCACAGCCGGATTGCTGTCTTGGGTGTCAGCCCATCTATGGTGTGCTAACGGATTAAAATTCACCTCTTGTTGTTTCTGATAGGTGCTTGACTGATGATGTTTTGCCTTGGGATGATGGAAGGCTGGTAGTTCAATTTCTTCAAGCTCCCCTGTTTCTTCTTCTACATCTCTCAAGTGTGGCATCCGGGATAGGGCATCAGCATTTCCATTCTTGCGACCTGCTCGATACTTGATCTTGAAGTTGTAATTAGATAACCGGGCTATCCATCGCTGTTCTAACGCACCTAATTTGGCTGTGTCCAGGTCGGTCAACGGATTGTTGTCAGTATAGACAATAATTTCTGCAGCGGCCAGATAGTGTTTGAAACGTTCAGTCACAGCCCAAACTACTGCCAGTAGTTCCAATTTGAAGGAGCTATAATTTTCTGGATTTCTTTCAGTAGGCCGGAGCTTTCTACTTGCAAAGGCAATGACTTTCTCCCGACCTTCTTGCTTTTGTGACAGCACCGCTCCTAGTCCCACATTACTGGCATCGGTGTAGAGGATGAAAGGTTGATGGTAATCTGGGTATGCCAGAACCTCTTCTCCGGTTAATGCCTTCTTTAGTTGTTCAAAGGAGTCTTCCCTTTCGTCGTTCCACTGGAAAGGAGGGTTTCGGTTTGAAGGTTTCTTCGTCTGCCCTACCAAGGCGTCTTGCAAGGGTGCTGCCAACTTGGTAAATCCTTTTATAAATCTGCGATAGTAACCCACCAATCCCAGGAATTGCCTCACTTTTTTTGCGCTGGTAGGTCTCGGCCAATCCCTTATGGCGGTTATTTTCTCGGGATCCGGTGCTACTCCCTCCGAACTCACGATGTGTCCCAGGTACTGTACCTTTGGCTTGAGAAGGTGACATTTGGATGGCTTGATTTTCATGCCATACCTGGATAAGGCTTCGAACACTTCTGCCAAGTCTTTTAAGTGTTGTTCGTAAGTCTTTGAGTAGACGATCACATCATCTAGGTACAGGAGGACGGTCTCGAAGTTCTTGTGTCCGAGACAGCATTCCATCAGCCGCTGGAAGGTACCGGATGCATTGCAAAGTCCGAACGGCATGCGATTAAATTCACTTAGACCCATTGGTGTGGTGAATGCCGTCTTTTCCTTATCTCTCTCAGCCACAGGGACGTGCCAATACCCGCTTGTTAAGTCTAAGGTGGAAAAATAATTAGCAGATTTCAATGCAGTCAAGGACTCTTCTATCCTAGGCAAGGGGTAGGCATCTTTATGGGTGATGTTATTAATCTGCCGGTAGTCTACGCACATTCTCATGGTTCCGTCTTTTTTTTTGACAATCACTAGAGGGGCCGCCCAGGGGCTACAGCTGTCTCTTATTACCCCGGCCTGTTTCATCTCCCTCAGCATATCTTTTGCACATTGATAGTGAGCGGGCGGTATGGGTCTATATCTTTCTTTTTTTGGGGGATGGTCACCAGTGGGGATTGTGTGTTCTACCCCTTCTATCCGTCCGAAGTCCAATTGGTGTTTACTGAAGACTTGTTCATATTCCATCACTAGCCTATACACCCCTTGTTTTTGATGGGTAGGTGTTGAATTTATGCCCACGTGTAGCTGTTGGCACCAATCCTCCATTTCTCCATCTGAGCCATTGCCTTCCACCTGACAGGTTGGTTCTAAGGGCTCAATGGTTGTGATGGCATTGTTGTCAACAGTATATAGCTTTGCCATTGTAGCATACCTTGGCAAAGTGACCTCTTCCTCTCCACAGTTCAAAAGTCGTACCGGCACTCGTCCCCGGTGTACCTCGACTACCCCTCGTGCTGTGAGTATAGTGGGCCTGCTGTCGGTGTACACTGGTTCTATTAAGGCTTGATAATCTCGTCCCTTAGTCCCAATGGCTGCTCTACACCATACCAGCATTTCTGTTTTTGGTGGGATTACAATAGACGTTGGATCACTTACCCTCACACTGCCGATTTCTCCACCTGCAACTTCTACCTGTTGCCTTAACATCAATACTTTTATTTCCCTCCGGAGAACTCTCTGCTGGTAGGATTGGGCAGTTTCAGCAATTTGCTGTAAGACAGAAATAACTTCGGCAAAGCAGTTCTCTAACACATTCATTCCTATCAATACAGTTGG
This sequence comes from Ranitomeya imitator, assembly GCF_032444005.1. Taxonomy (NCBI): domain Eukaryota; kingdom Metazoa; phylum Chordata; class Amphibia; order Anura; family Dendrobatidae; genus Ranitomeya; species Ranitomeya imitator. Next base: position 283,958,667 of record NC_091286.1, read on the forward strand.
TTCACAGTTCCGCCGGGCAACATCAACAACAATTATACCCTGTTTCTTCAATTCTACTTTACCAATCTTTATGGTCATCTCCCTGAATCCTAGTTTCGGTACCAACTTACCATTACTGGCCCATATATCTAGTTCAACATCAGAGGGCCCTTTATCAATATCTGCATCAGCCCAGTACCTCTTATAAAGGATATACGGTATAGATGAAATCTGGGAACCTGTGTCCAGCAAAGCGTTGAGGGGAATTCCGTCCAGCACGATAGGGATAATGGGTCGTCCTCCGATGTACCTGTCGTGCCAGGGTGTTGGGCCTTGAAAGTTCATTCCTGTGAAGCGGCCCGCATTCCCAGGGGATTCCCATTTAAATCACAATCTCGTGCAAAGTGGCCTGGCTGCTGGCAACGGCGGCAAATGGGCTGTCCATCCGGTTGGTAGTGGTCGCGGGGTCGTCCTCTCAATGTCGGGTATCTCCGGGGTCTCATCCATGGAACATCTTCTCTACGGTTTGCCAACTCCATCTTGGGTCCTCTCATCTCTTGCATGGTTTTAGCCATTGAAGCAACAACATCAGTTAAAGAGTCAAGCTTTTGTTGAAGAGCCTCATTAGTACTGGGCCCCAGGGGCTTAGCAATGGCCCCGGACATAGCTGATGTCACTGGTGTCCATGTTGTTGAGGAGCCTCTGCCATGAGTTGCGCAGGCTCCTGATCCCGAGGTGCCTCTGCCAGCTGGAGACGTATAACGCTCTCCTTTAATTGGGCAAATGTCAATTCAGGGTTCTTAAAAACAAGCATGCTCACATGCCCCCGGTGGGAAGGGGTGTAGAGTCCTTCAATAAATTGATCTCTTAGCAGTTTATCCGCTCCGGTGTTAAAAATGGGTTCAGCCAGTGTAAGTGATTTAAGGGCTTCCTGCAGGTTTAAGGCAAAGTTTCTCACGCCCTCATTAACTTTTTGTTTGCAATTAAAGAATCGTACTTTAGCTTTGCTGCTGGCAGTGGTTTCAAATGTAGCTTTTAATCCAGCAAATATGCGTTCAACAGTGCCTTTTAGATCAGCTGCCCATGCTGTGACTTCTCGCTTAGCATGGCCACTTAACTGCATCATCAGGAGACTAACACGCTGAACTTCACCCACGGGGAACATATTAAAATGGGCCAGCATCTTTTCTCTGAAATCGTCAAGGGTATTAGGCTCACCTTCATACATTGGAAGCCACGGGCCACCCGGGGCATATGGTATCAGCACCGGCATGATGGCCGCCACTCCTTACACCGCTGTGCTACCAGACTCTCTATTGACACTCTGTCTTTCAGCTGCATTAGCGTCGCCGGGTGCTGCGGCGTCTCCGTGCTGCGACATACTGTGCCCCCTTAGTTAATCCGGACCCTTCCGGTCCTCCGCTTCCGTTGGGATAGTGTAGATTCGTTCCGCTGTGCAGCAGGATCGATTTTCCCCTTGCTCTGACGTCAAAGCGCTCAGCTTGGTGCCGCCCACAATGACACGCCCCCTGCTGCTCCCACCCGCCGCGCGCTCTGTAATGGCGGATTCTGAAGTTTTTCAGTTAGACTGGGGCTCAGGTGATGGCGTAGCTCAATTAACAGTCTCGTGCCTAACGGTTATGAGGTGATTACCTCAGGGGATGGCGGCCATCTTTACTCCATTATAGCCAATGGGGAAAAGTCACTTTCAATAGTTTTCAATGGGAAATGGAATTTTCTTTAATAAAGTCAATTTTCAAGATTTTTCATCCAAGTTTTCACAATTTTGGACTCCAATCATGGCACACAATACCCAGTATACGGGCTGGCTGAATCCTGTTCATGACGCCAATTGTGACGTCCAGGAGACCGGGGTACCCAGCACCGGACCAATGGGGTCTGTCTCTTGAGGGGGATGTCACGGGTGGCTTGACCCGGTGCTGTGGCCTCAGGCAATGCACAGTGTAAGGGGTATCGTGAGGGGACAGGCACTTACTTGATCAGCAACAGGTTCTCCCAGCGGTGACGATCCCGATCCTGGATAGATGGCTATTGTCCAAATGAAAGACTGAGGCACTGAAACGTTTAACCAGTTTACTTTAACATAAAAGGATTTACAACCAGTCCTGTCACCGGAGCCTGTATGGGAACTCTGAGTTACTTTGACCCTGCCGGGGTCTTCGCCTCTTTTTGTACGCAGTTTCTGTGTGGCCCTGCTGCTGTATGTGAACTGGCTGCCGGCCCAATTTGTCCCCTCCGGACCCTGGTTCGACGGGCAACCCGAGTCCTTTTATCGGCTTACCCCCTCCGGGAGTACCGCTGAACTCTCTGTCTGTTGCTGCGTCCGGCCCTAGTGAAGCTGATATCACCTCACGTTTTTCCGGTTGCTGTATTATATATAATGAATACAGCCACGGATCCGGTATCCGTCTTTGCGCCTGTTCTGGGTAGTGATTAATGCTACCCGGTTCTCACAATGTCCTTTTTCTCTATCCCTCTTCTCCTCAGGCCGGTGATTTAGGCCTGGAAACAGTCACAGGGCTGTTAGAGATTCAACTGTATGACCTCTCACTTTCAGCTCCTTAGCCCAACTGCCATTTCTTCTCTCAGACCAGAATGGATCAAGGGGAGTCTCTGGAGCTCCCCCTTCTGGCCGGAGGTGGTAGTGCAGTCTTGCTATTTTAGTATTTGTATTTACTGTCAGTAACTATTTTTGTGGCAAATACCCCTAGGGGTGCCACACTATTATTCACTATGGGGCTGCATTATGCCCCTATGGGGGTCAATTATACCACTATGGGGCTGCATTATATACCAATATGAGGCTGCATTATACCACTATGGGGCTGCATTGTATACCACTATGGGGCTGCATTATATACCTCTATGGGGCTGCATTATATACCACTATGAGGCTGCTTTGTACTACTATGGGGCTGCATTATATGACTATATAGGACTATGGGATGCGTTATACTATTATGGATGACTATGGGGGCAATATGGAGAGACATAAGGCAAAATGGGTGGACACGTGGGGTCCAGAATGTGGGATTTTATTACTGTAGGGAATGTGCACTATATAACTGTGTTATTTTCTGCAGAGAGGAGTCCTGGCTGGAAGAAGTGATGGTGGTATGCACTGGATGAAGAAGAAAAGCGAAGATGAAGGACTTCAACTACAGACGTCACCGATGAGTCAGTGTGTTACCTGTACACTTACACTATATACTATATACAGAACTCATGTGTGTAATGTCACCGGTGATCACTGTATTACCTGTACACTAACACTATATACAGAGTTCCTGTGTATAATGTCACTAGTGATCACTGTATTACTTGTACACTGACACTATATACAGAGCTCCTGTGTATAATGTCACTGGTGATCACAGTTTTACCTGTACACTGTATACAGCATTTGGGTGTATAATGACACTTGTTATCCCTTTATTATCTGTACACTGACACAATACATTATATGCTATATACAGAGCTCCTGTGTATGTCACTGGTGATCCCTGTATTACCTGTACACTGACACTAGATACAGAGCTCCTGTGTATAATGTCACTGGTGATCCCAGTATTACCTGTGCACTGATACTATACACTATATGCTATATACAGAGCTCCTGTGTTTAATGTCACTGGTGATCCCTGTATTACCTGTACACTGACACTATATGCTGTATACAGAGCTGTGTATAATGTCAGGGGTGATTACTGTATTACCTGTACAAGGACATTGTATACTAAGTACAGATCTCCTCTATATAATGGCATTAGTATTGTTTTTTTATTTTTATTAATGATCAGTATTGTAGTATTCGTTCACTATGTGGGGGTAATATGTGATCTGTTCATGGTGTGGCAGTATTTGTTCCTTGTATTTGCTATTATTCGGTCACTGTGGTGGTAATATGTGGTCAGGTCAGGGTGTGGCGGTATTTGTTCCTTGTATGTGGCATTATTCGGTCAATGTGGTGGGAAAATGTGGTCTGGTCATGGCGTGGTGGTATGTGTTCCTTGTATGTGGTATTATTGGTCACCATGTGGTGGTAATATGTGATTCGGTCATGGTGCAGTGGTATTTGTCCCTTGTATGTGGCATTATTGGTCATTTTAAAAATTGAAAAATAAATAAAAATATACCTAAAATTGTATTGGATATTTAAAAAAAAAAAAAAAAGTTTAACAAGGTACAGTGGAGTAGAGCCGGCCAAAAGAGTCTACCTTGTCGTGGTGGCAGATTAAAAAATCTTTTGGCCAAAACAAAAGTGGCAGGCTATATATGTGACCTGGTGATGGGAACTGTTAATGTGTGATTGGTGAGGACGTGGTGCAGAGGTGGAGATTTTCCAAGAGAGGGTGGTGGGACTGTGGAAGGTTCGAGGGGTAGAGACGGGGCTAGGGTGGAGCCAGGGCGGAGTTTCCAGGGGCCTCAAATATTTTGCCAGTATGGGGTCCCGAAATTGCTAGTGGCTGCCCTGCTCACAGGACTTGGCTGCTCCCCCTCCTATTGATACTGTAGAGCTGCAGTCATTATCTGACTGCCCTGAGGTGTTTTTCCAGAACCTTCTGCATATTAAAACAGAGCTGGGTCACCTCATCAAGCCTGTGAGGAGAAGGTTAACCCCTTTTGCGCTGCCTGTCAGCAGGTCTCACAATGTTTTTAAAATGCACAGTCCACATAAAAATTCACAGCATTTATATGAAAACACACTATATATCTGGTATCCCATAGAAATGGCCAATTTGTAGGATGCCACGCTGGTATTAAACTCCTTAAAACCTCTTTGATTGCAGCAGAGGACCATTTTTTTTAAAATTATAAATAACCTTGGTTTCAAGAGACCTAGCAATTACAAAATGCATAAGGCATTTGGTGAGGGACGGGGAAGTGGAAGTGCTGATGATGGTGCACGCAGATGCTGTGGATGTGGGGCAGGTGCGACTACACCTGTTTCATATACAGGACACATAGGTTCCTGTGCCATTTTGCAGGGAGGCGTGGTAAACCACTTTTGAAGCCAGAATAGTGCAAAAAGGTGATCGGTTGGATAGGAGATAATGCTTCCCAGCACTACACAGTCTTCCACACAGTCCAGTCTCACCAGCCTACAGTCTTGATCACTTAATCCTCCCACTGAATGCACAATCAAAGAGCTTACAAGTGCTTACTCCTTGCCCAGGAATTGTTCACTTCCAATAGATTGCAGAGGTGGCCAGTAGCCTAGGCAGCTAGAAGTAAACAAAAGAAATACAAAAAAACTGTTCATGAGAATGGAGATGATTTTTAATTGTGTTTTCAAGCACTTTGCAATTTTACTCATCTATGATTAGAATGATAACTTTGTGTATGTACTGTTGGTATTATTTGTCTCTTATATTGCAGTATTAATGGTAATTTATTGACTTGTCTTGGAACAGTCATGTTTGCTAATGATTAGTATGACTATATTTACACCTTTGTAGTGGTATCATTGATAATATTGATCATTTTGTACTGGATTTTGTTCCATAACAGCATGGTAATATCACTTTAAGGGTATGTGCACACGTTCAGGTTACATCAGGATTTCTTGCAGAAATTTCCTGACAAAAAACGGACATCAGAAATCCGCATGCATTTTTTTCGCGTTTTTTATGTGTTTTTTGAGCATTTTTTGTGCGTTTTTCCCCAATGCATAGGATAGCGGAAAAAATGCGAAAAAACGCAAAATTAATGAACATGCTGCTTTTTTTACCGCGATGCGTTTTTTCATGTGCACAAAAAATGCAGAATGCATTCTAAATGATAGGATGCATATGTCTGCATTTTTAATGCATTTTTATAGCGTCTTTATTGCGAAAAAACGCAAAAAAAGCTGAACGTGTGCACATACCCTTAGGCTATGTTTGCGTTCTCTTTGTGTCAGTTTTTAGAAAGAAATGCATGGATGACTATTTTTATCAGAAAAAACAAACACAATGGACAACATAATAACCAATGGGTCCCTCTGGTTCTGTTGCATCTGTTGTACAGTTGGTGTTTTGCACATGAATTTTGTTTGTCTGTTCATCAAAAAAGGAGCAGACAAATAACGGTATATTGGCAGCTGTTGTTAACGTGTTATGCTCTATATCAAGGACATAATACGCACAGATATGAATTTACGAAACTTTCAATTTATATTCGTGATTTATACTTCAAAGGGAAAATCACTTTTATTTCCTGCTAATTACCATCCTTATGCAATGTAATAAAATGATTAGCTGTTTTAGTAATTCTTCTTTGCACTTCTTTGAAAATACAAATGTATTTAAAAGTTTGTGAACTGTTTATGCAAAAATAATCTTCCTTGCTTTTAGATTAGCACTTTTCGATCCAAGTCTCAAAGTATATAATTTAGGACATAATTTAGGTGTAACCTCTTACAGTGTTATTACTTTGATAATGAAACAGTTTAGTTAGTTTATGATATGATAACACATACTAAGATGCCACTATTCTTTAATTTCTTGCTAACGTCTCTACTTGGTCCATAGAGGCCACAAAGTGACCTCCTAGTAGCACAAGGCTTAAAAGCTTTTTTCACGTTCCTTGTATTCATGACTTCATTATAAGTTAAGATTTTTTCAAACTGTGATGCTTCCCCCATAGGCAATATACGGCTAGGCAGACATTTTTCATAATAGCGATGATTCTTTTAAGCCTATTTAAATTTGTTATTTGGTTGTGTGGGCAAATAATAAATTAGGCATTATTTTTAATGTTGACAGGGATGTGGATCATGGGCAACCATATTGTGGTTTCTAAGGCCCCAATAAAGCTTGATAAGCCGCAGTCTGAGATTTAGCTAGACATTTCTGAATTTTGAGTACTATCTTGAAACACTACACATTTGTTATGCATAGGTCCAACATAAAGCTAATGACCACAACAACAAAAAATGGGATCTGGCAGTGGAATCGGCCAGTGATACAGTGAAATGGTAAAAGAGTGATATTTTTGTTTGTCCCTCTTTGTAAAACGTAAAAAATAGAGTCAACAACCTCTCTGACTTCTGAAACCTTATCTCTAATAACAGTCAGATAAAGGATTACTTTGCTTCACTAAAGGTAATTTACTTAGCTGACTACAATAGCAAGACAATATATATGATTCATTGACAAAACAGTGAGAGTATCAATATGGTTTCAAGCAATTTGTATGTATACTATTTTTAAGGTACCTTCACACATAACGATATTGTTAACGATATCGTTGCTATTTGTGACGTAGCAACGATATCGTTAATGAAATCGTTATGTGTGACAGCGACAAACGATCAGGCCCCTGCTGGGAGATCGTTGGTCGCTGAATAAAGTCCAGAACTTTATTTCGTCGCTGGACTCCCTGGAGACATCGCTGGATCGGCGTGTGTGACACCGATCCAGCGATGTCTTCACTGGTAACCAGGGTAAACATCGGGTAACTAAGCGCAGGGCCGCGCTTAGTAACCCGATGTTTACCCTGGTTACCATGCTAAAAGTAAAAAAAAACAAACACTACATACTTACCTAACGCTGTCTGTCCTCCAGCGCTGTGCTCTGCACTCCTCCTGTACTGGCTGTGAGCCGGAAAGCAGAGCGGTGACGTCACCGCTCTGCTTTCCGGCTCACAGCCAGTACAGGAGGAGAGCAGAGAAGCAGAGCGCAGCGCTGGAGGACAGACGGCTGTAGGTAAGTATGTACTGTTTGTTTTTTTTATACTTTTAGCATGGTAACCAGGGTAAACATCGGGTTACTAAGCGCGGCCCTGCGCTTAGTTACCCGATGTTTACCCTGGTTACCGGCATCGTTGGTCGCTGGAGAGCGGTCTGTGTGACAGCTCTCCAGCGACCAAACAGCGACGCTGCAGCGATTCGGATCGTTGTCGGTATCGCTGCAGCGTCGCTAAATGTGAAGGGGCCTTTACGCCACTAACTATAATTACAAAGTTGTCGCAAGATTATAATACTTTTATGGGGTCTATGATTAGAATATTTAAATGGCAGCTAGCAATTACTGTGGGCCCCAAAATGCAGTAAACTTGTCACTTAGACCAAAGATGTCAAGTAACTAAAAATGATTAAATTCATCTGTTGTGAAATGACTTCACATTGAACTTCATGAAATTCGCAGGTCCAGGTGTATTCAAACAATATGTGCTTTAATGCATTCAGATCACTAACATAAAAATGCCCTTTACGATTTCACACATGGTCAAATATTGCTTCAGCCATATCAGATGTGGCTGAGTGGGCTTCTACATAAGTCCTTGCAGTGTACAGCCTTGGGATAGGAAGCCAAAGCACACATCTTATCATAAGAAGTAGAAATACCTAAAACAAAGTGTAGTGTACTGCTGCAGTTCTGGACAACATACAAAATGGAAGTGGTAGTCTCAGTCTAATATTATTATTATTATTATTATTATTATTATTATTATTAATAATAATAATAATAATAATAATAATAATAATATTCAAATGATAGAGAGGTTAAGGACCTGGAGAATCGGTGAATATTAAGTGAATAATCCATCATATACTGATATATTGCAGTATGGCAAGACAACACCACAATTGTTTTTATTCTTTATGCACTAAAAACAAAAAGGGTAGTTTAATCCCTTAATGACCAGGCCAATTTTTTTTTTTAAATCTGACCAATGTCACTTTATGTGGTCATAATTCTGGCATGCTTCAACAGATCCCAGTGAATCTGAGATTGTTTTTTTGTTACACATTGTACTTTGTTATTGGTAAATTTAGGTCAATATATCTTTTGCATTTATTTGTGAAAATTTAAAAATTTCGGAGAGCATTTTTCAATTTTAAAACTTAAATCTGTTAGGCCCCGTAATTCTCCTGCTGTGCGGGATAGTTCCTAAGCATTGTCTGGTGCTGTGGTCTCCAAATCTGGTCCAGCCGCTGGGATTGCTGCTCAGCACAGACCATGGTTCCAGCGTCCTGCTCAGGCTCATGGTATTCATTTGGTTACTGCTGGCTCTCCAGTCAAGTCTACGGTAACCAGTCATATGTAGGTGCAGCCTTGCGCTCTGGAGTCTAAGTCCAGAGATCACCTTACTCAGCTTTTCCGCAATGTGGCATCTTCTCATTGGTGGTCAGACATTACCCGCTCTGGTGATGTGACGGCTCTGGATTGGCCCATGGGCGATGTCACGACCAGCTAGGTGTGACTGTTTGGGGCAGAGCCTAGGGTTTAAAAGGCTCTCAGGCTACGTTCACATTGGCGTTGCGCGCCGCTGCGTCGGCGACGCAACGCACGACGCACAAAAAAACGCGTGCAAACGCACGCAAAAACGCTGCGTTTTGCGACGCGTGCGTCGTTTTTTGACGAAAATCGGACGCACGAAAAATGCAACTTGTTGCATTTTCTTGCGTCCGACGCTAGCGTGGGAAACGACGCACGTGTTGGAAAACGCAACAAAAAAAACGCACGCGTCCCCCATGTTAAACATAGGGGCGCTTTGCCGCTGCGTCGCCGCTGCGTCGCCGACGCAACAGCGACGCACATTAGCGGAACGCTGATGTGAACGTAGCCTCAGAGGTGCATGTGTGCACTCTAGTATCATTTATGTTTATGTGTGTGGGTCAATACTCAACCACTCTGCACGTTTGTGTGTGTCTTTGCTCAGAGACTAGTGTTGAGCATTCCGATACTGCAATATCGGGTATCCGCCAATATTCGCGGTATCGGAGTTCCGATACTGAGTTCCGATACTTTTACAATATCGAATACCAGAATCGGAAGTTCCCATAATGCAATGAGCCAGTTTGAGTTAATGCTCAAAAGTGCCATCTGCACAGTCAACACTTGCTCCTGTGTTGTTGGGGTTCAGTAACGTCAGCTGATCCCCTGCTGTGTATCCGGCAATTTTTCCTGCTCCGTCCACACTCACACTACTACAGATATTAAACTTGCTCCAATTAGGCCTCTGGCTACAATCTGTTTCTAGAATGGACCCTCGGCTCCAACACTGCCAGTTGCTGCTCAGAAGTGCCATCTGCACAGTCAACACTTGCTCCTGTGTTATTGGGGTTCAGTAACGTCAGCTGATCCCCTGCTTAGTTACCGGGTTCCAGTAGCATCAGCTGGTCCTCGGTAGTTCCATTGGCTTTTGTCCCTTCTGCTACCCATCTGGGTTCCAGTACCGTCAGCTGGTTCTTGGCAGTGTCTTTGGCTCTTGTACCTTCTGCAACTCACCCTGGTTCCAGTACCATCAGCTCGTTCCAGGCAGAGCCTTTGGCTTTGGTGCCTCCTTCTCGGTATCCGAGTTCCACCAACATCTGGTGGTCCTTGGTAATGCTTTCTGGCACGGGTACCTCCTGCTTAGTAACCGTGTTCCAGTACCATAAGCTGGTCCTCGGTAGTTCCATTGGCTCTTGTACCTTCTACTACCCATCCAGGTTCCAGTACTGTCAGCTGGTTCTCAGCAGTGTCTTTGGCATGGATTCTCACTCCTGCCCAGCCTGGTTCCAGCACGCCATCTGTTTCCGGGTAGTGTCAAGGTCACTTTGCCTCCAACACATTGTCCTGTTGGGTTGCAGTTGGGTTAGCTGACTCTATGGTGCCTGGAGTTTAGGTGCTTCTTATGTGGGCTGCGGGATCTGGCAATGAAGACTGGTTCCGTAGTGCCAATAGGACAAGCTCCCCCTGTAGGACTGTGGGTTTATGGTAACTCCGGCCGGCTCGCGGCCTTGCAATTTTTTTTTCATGTGGACCTTCTGCTGCCTATCTGAGTTCCAGCACCATTAGCTGGTTCTTTGGAAGTCAATCTTGAATAGGTCCCCCTGGGTTCCAGTACCGTTAGCTGGTTCCAGGCAGAGCCTTTGGCTTAGGTGCCTCCTTCTTGGTATCCGAGTTCCACCAACGTCTGGTGGTCCTTGGTAGTGCTTTCTGGCACGGGTACCTCCTGCTTAGTAACCGGGTTCCAGTACCATCAGCTGGTCCTCGGTAGTTCCATTGGCTCTTGTACCTTCGGCTACCCATCCAGGTTCCAGTACCGTCAGCTGGTTCTTGGCAGTTCCTCAGCCTTCTTGTACCTTCTGCTACATTTCCAAGTTCAAGCTTTTTGAAATGGTTTTTGGTAATCACTCTGGATCTCCCTGACGACGACCCTAAAGAAGATGACCAAAAGGACAAAGAACAAGAAGACAACCACCAAGATACAGAAGAACAAGAAACAGAAGACCAAGAAGCAGAAGAACAAGAAACTGCAGAACAAAAAGCAAAAGAAAATTAAGCATAAGACTAAAAATCAGAGCAAAAGATATTATCTAAATTATAAGCAGAAGAAGACTAAGCAGTGTATTGAAGTGAGTCCGTTCCTCCTCGTGGTGCCCCTGGAAAAAACCTGCTGCTGCAGGCCAAACTGAACGCGGACAAATCCTGTTGTAAATCTTTTGTGACAGGCAGAACGGAAGGTGTACTCTTCAAACTTTTATACATAACAACTACAGGAATGCCTGTCACAAATAAGAATATGATGAAGAAGAATATGAAGAAGATGAAGAAGTAGAATATGAAGAAGAAGAATAGTTGAAGAATATGAAGAATGTAAAAAAATGAATAATAGGAAGAAGGTGAAGAAAAAGAAGATGAATAAGGTGAAGAAGAAGTTGATGGAAAAGATGCTGCTGCTGAGGTAAAAGAAGGAGAAAGTGTGGGAGAAGTAAAAAAATGGTGAAGAGCATGGAAGTAGTGAAACATAAATATCTGACAAAATATAAAAAAGCTTAACATAGTCAATATCTTTGTAAATACGAACGTCTTAAAAAAAAATCCTGCTATTCCATTTGATTGGGCTAAACCTCTATGCCTTTAATGTCTCCTCCACCTCCCCCAATACATTCTACATTATTCTTAGTTGTTTTCCTTCATGTAGAATTAACCTACAAGGAAAGAAAGGGTTTATTTTAATTCCGATATTTGTGTCCCATTGACTTGCATTGGTTTCCGGTATCGGAATAGGCGATACCCGATATTTTTTGGGTATCGGTCCGATCCAATCCGAATATCGGAAGGTATTGCTCAACACTACTGTCCAAATACTTCTGGACCTAGCTGTATATGTATATTAAAAACTGTTAGGGCTAGTGGAATGCACCGAGTAAATAGATGAAGTTATTGGTGCATTCGTAGCCCGGGGTCCACTGTGCAGGAGGAACCTGCTGCTAGCAAATGGCACTATATGGCAGTATAAGCAAACTCTGTTACTTCACAGAGTCGCTGACAAAAGAAAGCACTGTGCCCTGTTAGACTCAAAGGAGTACACAGCTAACTGCTGAGCTGATAGCAGTCAGTGGTCTTGCACACACACAAATTCCTCACCGGAGGTGCCGGAATTCTAGGGGCTTATTTCAGCCGGGACCCTGAATACATACACACAAAACTTCTCACCAGAGGTGCCGGTATTCTAGGGGCTTACTTCAGCCGGGGCCCTAAATACATACACACAAGACCACACTGGCGCAAAGCACATAGATTGATACTAGCGCATGGCCGTGCAGTCATACGAACCTTTTATAGCTGCAGCAACTTCAGGACCTTCCCAGAGTGACCAATGGGAGGCTGCCACAGAACTTGAGCAACTTCAGGACCTTCCTAGAGGACCAATGGGAGTTGCTGCAGTACCTGAGCATGTGACCCTTGACCTCCAATGAGAGATTTTACCCTGGGCATGCTCAGAAGGGGAAAAGTAGGACTTAGTCCCAAAGACATCTGCTCGCCGCTTACCAGTACTGGCTACAATGGCAGAAGCTGGAAAGGCAGCAGTAACTCTTTGCACAGTATCTGACTGAGCGAGACGCTGGGACCGACACCTCCGCTGAGCAGACTCCACTGCAGCAGCAGAAGAATGGGAGACCGCAGTGGAGATGGCTCAAGATTCCCCCTGTGCAGAGGCGTGAACTCGACCCCAAACAAAAATCATTTTGGTTTCCAGTCCCTTTGTCGATTGAGCTGTACGATCTGACCTCCCATCCCTATACTGTAAAAGAATTAAATTGTATTGCATGGCCAGATTTCACATTTTATTCTCACTGGGATAGTCCTCCTTGATTAGCTGGACAAGTGAAACTGCAACAGCCAGTTTTACATGCTACTGTCAGTATGATCCGGCGGCCATGTTGAGATGTTACATTACTGATGTCAATGTTCAGCATTGCATCTGGATGTAGCAGAGTTGTGGATTATCGTGGGACATGGGGTGGATTAATGGGGACCTCTTTGCATTATTTAATTACTTAAAGGTAATAAATAGGTAAAAGAGGGTCGGGGAGTACTACTAACTGTTAAAGGAATTTTCTCTGTGAGTGTGTGTTTATTGCTTTTGACTACGGGGTTAGTAATAGGGGTGTCTTATAAATGTATCTTCATTACTAATCCCTTGACTTGATGTCAGGAGACATTGCACAGCTGAAATCAACCCCAAAACCATTACCCCAAATGCCAACACACCAGGGCAAGCACCAGAATTGGTGCATCTAATAGATGCACCATTTTTGGGGCAGCTGAAGGCTGCTGTTATTAATCTAGGAGGAAACAAATATCCATGGCCCACCCTAAAAATATTAGCCTGCAGCTGTCTGCTTAGCCTTTGCTGGTTATTTTTTTAGGGTCCCTGTTTTAATAACCAGTAATGGCTATGCCGACAACTGTAAACTGATATTAATAGTCTGGGAAGCGTCTTCGATATTGGCCTCTTCCCAGATTAACAACACCAGTCCCCAGCTGTCTGCTTTCCCTCAACTGGGTATTAAAAAGGAACATTTTTTCTTGTATTTCTTTATTTATTAGCTGAATACATGTATAGTAAACTATACACACACTGCATTAATTTTATATATATATATATAGATATATATACATATATATCTATATATATATATATATATTGTAGCGTGGCTAAAGGTCATGTGATTAATGGACGGTATGTATCGCAGAGGTGGCCCTGTGATGGAAGCCTGGGTATGTTTTGCTCAAGCAGATCTACTGCTGAGGGATTTGTTTACATTGGGAAGGCTTCCAGGTGATTGGAGAGATGGGTGGGTTCAGTCACCTACAAACCCACCCTAAGAGTCGTGTTTGAATACTTAAGATGGTTTTGTGTTGAAGGACCTGTGGTGATGTCACACTCACCTGACTGGCCACGTGACAGGTATCTGGGTGTGGTTACACTTATGTAAAGAGGTGTGTGTAGCCCATGTGGTGAGTGTGTTTGGGAGTCTGCAAGAGTGGACAGACTTTCATGTGTCCTGGCTGGACACTGCAGAGTGGCCTGTGTGTTGGACGGTTCCAAGTGGGGACAGACGTCCTGAACAGCACACAGAGACCATCTTTAGGCTGGAGAGCCTACGTACTGGACATGGCACAGCCTGTATGCCTACAGGTCTGAGAGAGAGCAGAGCTCTACTATGGACATTGAGGATTCATCTGTCTGACGTAAGACTGTTTACCTGTTGTTCATGCTGCTATGTGGTTTATGGAGCAATAAACCCACTTGAACACTGAAGAGAGTGTGCCTCCTGTTACCTCTAAGCATCAGAGCGAGTACAATCCCTACAATATATATATGTATATACTGTATATATGTATATCACTGACATTGTTCTATGTATTCTATCTATATATCTATTCAATTCTGACAGTTCATGCTGTGAATGTACTGTACTCAGCTGATGAAATGTCGGGTTTCCTCTGAGATGTGTTCACAAAAATCAGATGGCACACACATGGTCCATGTGCTGTGCGATTTTTTGCCTGCGCCCATTGATTTGCATTGGTGTTTCTATGCAGTTTTACATGGCCATTTGTAGCCTGCTGCAAACCTGACTGTGTCCTAGGGTACAACAAGAACCTGTGGAAATTGATCTCCCTAATCAAGTCCTGTAGCCATACAGTGCCATGAGAAAAGCCAAGGTGTGGTACAAGAAGCTGGCAGTACACAATCTACAGAAGGAAATGTACAAAGCTTTAGTGCTAACATGATGTGTAGACCAGACTGATACGTACTTCAGTTTCAGGAGGTAGTAATCAAGGCCCTAATTTTTGGAGATTAGAAATGAGCGGGCACCAGTACTTCCAGAACTAAAAATTCCTGTGTTGAGTTACATTTCCCCAATACTAAAGGAAGGTTGCAAAAGAGGTGTTGAGTGGGTTACAGAAGGGGATAAGAAATTACACCATTTAGTAATGTGACATCTGCCCTAAGAAACCTGGCCTGTTTATAAATGAATGCTTCAAAGTGTACCACACATTCATGGACTACTAAATTGATTTTTCTGATTTACACAACTTACGTTTGCCAATGTGACAAATTCTACCCAACTCTACACAACTCACGTAAGCCTACTGATGCACTCTAGACTACTCACTCAGAAAAGCCAACCCAATGCACTCTACACTATTCATGTAAGCCAACCTCATGCACTCTATGCTACTCACAAATGCCAACCTTACTCATTCTATGTTACTCATGTAAGCCAACCTGATGCATGCTATACTACTCACGTAAACCAACCTGATGCATTCTGCACTATCCAGGCATGTCAACATTATGCACTCTACCCTACTCATGTATGCCAACCTGATGCATTCTGCATTACTCACGTATGCCAACCTAATGCACTCTACACTGCTCACGTATGCCTTCCTCATGCAATCTACGCTACTCACGTATGCAAACCTGATGCACTCTACACTACTCACGTATGCCAACATGATGCACTTTACACAACTCACTTATGCCAACCTGATACACGCTACACAATTTGCGCATGCCAACACATTATAAAATGCATATACTAGGAAAACACTAGATCATGTCTAATGTAGGGTGACTTTTGAGGGGTTTCCATTATTTAGGCACATCAGGGTCTCTCCAAACGTGACATGTCCCCCACAGAAAATTCCATCAAAGTCTGCATTCCAAAATGTCACTTCTTCTCTTTCGAGCCCTGCTGTGCACACAAACAGTAGATTTCTTCACAGATAGGATATCAATGTACTCATGAGAAATTGCACAACAATTTTTATATCCAATTTCTCTTGTCACCCTGGTGAAAATAAAAAAAAGATTAAAAGAACAGTTTTGCGGAAAAAAATAGATTTTTTTTATTTAAAATGACTTAACTTTAGAAATTTGTGTGATGCACCTGGGGCTTCAAGGTGCTCATCACACATCTAGATAAATTTCTTTGGAGGTCTAATGTCCAAAATCGGGTTATTTGTGGGGGAATTCTAGTGTTTGGCACATCAGGGGCTCTGAAGATATGTTGCCCGCAGAGTATTCTATTCAAGTCTGCATTCCAAAACATCACTCCTTCCCTTATGACCCATGCCGTGTACCCAAACAGTAGTTTTATCCCATATATGGGGCATTGCATTGGTATACTCAGCAGAAATTGCACAACAATTTTTTGGGTCCATTTTTACCTGTTACCTTTTGTGAATATAAAAACTCGGGGGCTAAAAATCTTTTGTGAAAACATTTTTTTTTATATTTTATGACTCAACATCATACATTTGTGTTAAGCACCAGGGGGTTCAATGTGCTCACCACACATCTAGATAATTTCCGTGAGGGGTCTAGTTTCCAAAATGTTGTCACTTGTGGGGTTTTCCACTATTTAGGCACATCAGGGGCATTCCAAATGGGACATGGCATTCGATCCTGATTCTAGACAATTTTGCATTCAAAAAGTCAAACATTGCTCCTTCCCTTCCGAGCCCTGCCACATGCCCAAATGGTAATTTTCCTCAAAATATGGAAAATTTGTACACTCCGGAGAACTTGAACAACCATTTTTGAGGTTTATTTTCTAAAGTTACCTTTGAGAAAAAAAATGTGGAGCTAAAAGAACATTTTTGTAAAAAATAATGTATTTTTTTTATTTTCACTGCTCAATGTAACATAGTAACATACTTACAAAGGTTGAAGGAAGACTTTAAGTCCATCTAGTTCAACCCATAACCTAACCTAACATGCCCTAACATGTTGATCCAGAGGAATGCGAAAAAACCCCATGTTAAGGACCGGCGGAACGCACCAAGTATAGATTATATGAAACTAGGTGCGTTCGCAGTCCGAGGTCCACCGTGCAGGTAAAGACCCTGCTGCTAGTAAGACGGACTATATGGCGGTAGTAAGTATACACACATGGGTTAACTTCACCCTGCGTGAAGGAAGCGATCCTGTTGTGTCACAGGACCGCAGTACCGCACATAGAGCGCGAGCAAGAAGTCAGCGAACTCAACCCCTACTCAGGATTGAAGTCCGATTAGACACTTGCTGGCACAACAACACAACTGGGTGTGTAAGGAAACTAATAAATAGAATATAAAGGCACGAGAGTGCGTGCGGTGCCGCACTGACGGATGCCACTAACCACCCAGGCTTGGGGAAGGAAAGCGCAGAGAAAGCGCACGGCGCCGTACTGGCGGACACAGCAACTGGACGCTGTGATGTGTGTTACGTGCAGATGGCTAGTCGGGCGCTAGATAGCTACCATCATCCGCGAGCAGTCAACAACACTAGGGAGGGATACTTAGGAGCTTTCATCCATCGACATACATCCATCTACACACACACATTATCAAGACAATACTAGCGCATGGCCGTGCGGTCATGCGCAGTTTATATAGTTGCAGCACAGGAAGCAGCTACAGAAGTTTTGCCCTTCCAGGACTTGCCAAGAGGACCAATGGGATGTGCTGCAGTGCCTGAGCATGTGACCCTCGATCTCCAATGGGAGATCTTGCCCTGGGCATGCTCAGTGTGTGCAAATAAGGACTTAGTCCCAGAGAAGCCCGCTCGCCGCAGATCAGTGCAGTGTACAACAGGAGAGCCAGAAAAGGCAGCAGTAACCCCCTGCACAGAATCAGTCCCAGCAAGACGCTGGGAGCGGCGCCTCCACTGAGCAGAGCCCACTGCGGCCGAAGCAGAATGGGAGACCGCAGCAGACACGGATCGAGATTCCCCCTGTGCAGCAGAGGAAGCTCGACTCCTAACATTACCCCCCCTCCTAGGGCCCCCCCCTCCTTGAGCCTCACTACGCTCAAAAGCTGCAATAAGCAGCGGCGCCCGAATGTGCTCCACAGGCTCCCAGGTTCTATCCTCTGGGCCGTGACCCTTCCAGTCCATCAGATAAAATTTCTTGCCACGTACCACCTTGCACCCCACAATAGCATTCACCTCAAACTCATCCGTGGATGAACCCGATGTCCCAGCAGATGACTCAGAAAACCGGGACAAATGAACGGGCTTTAAGAGGGAAACGTGAAAAGTATCGGTGATACCAAGGCGTGGAGGAATAGCCAAACGGTAGACCACAGGGTTGACCTGTTCCAGAACCTTAAATGGGCCAATGTAGCGAGGAGCAAACTTAGTGGACTCAACTCGCAGCCTGATGTTACGGGCGGAGAGCCACACTAAGTCGCCAGGAGCAAAGACCGGAGCGGGGCGCCGGTGTGTATCAGCCGAAACCCTCATTCTCTCCTTGGAGGCCCGGATGGCATCCTGTGTGCGGTCCCAGATGTCACGTGCCTCCACCGCCCAGTCTGCCACCCTAGAATCAGTGGATGACACGGGCATGGGCACAGGGACACGCGGATGCTGGCCGTAATTAAGGAGAAAAGGAGTCTGACCAGTGGAATCGGCTACGGCGTTGTTCAAGGCAAATTCCGCCCAAGGTAGCAAAGATGCCCAGTCATCCTGCCTAGCAGAGACGAAATGTCGCAAATATGTCACCAGAGTCTGGTTGGTTCTCTCCACCAACCCATTCGTCTCAGGATGGTATGCAGAGGAGAGGTTTAACTCTATGCTGAGTAAACGGCAGAGCTCTCTCCAAAACCGAGACGCGAACTGGGGACCCCGATCGCTGACAATCTTATCAGGCATACCATGCAATCGGAAAACGTGCTTAATGAACAACACCGCCAAGGCCCGTGCAGAGGGTAACCGAGGAAGCAGCACCAAATGCACCATCTTAGAGAAATGGTCGGTGACAACCCAAATAATGGAGCAGCCACGCGACTTGGGTAAGCCCACCACAAAGTCCATCCCGACCATCTCCCAGGGCCTGTCTGCCACCGGTAGAGGGTAAAGCAACCCAGCAGGCCGTTGCCGAGGAGACCGATTCTGGGCGCAAGAAACGCACGCCTGAATATAGTCCCTGACATCTCGGGCCATATGCGGCCACCAGTATGTTCTCGCCAAAAGCTCAGATGTCCTCTTGGTCCCAAAATGCCCACCCACTCTGGAGGAGTGAGCCCAAGAGAGAACCTCCGGTCGCAAGTTAGCTGGTACGAAAGTCTTGCCCAGGGGCACAGACTCTAGCGAAACCGGAGCTACAGTTCTCAGGCTCTCAGAAGGGACAATAAGCCGAGGCTCCTCCTCCTCCGATGACACTACGGAGCGGGAGAGAGCGTCAGCACGAACGTTCTTCTCCCCGGAGAGGAAATGGAGAGTAAAATGAAACCGGGAGAAGAACAGGGACCATCTAGCCTGGCGAGAATTCAGCCTCTGGGCCGTTTGTAGATATAC
This sequence comes from Ranitomeya imitator, assembly GCF_032444005.1. Lineage (NCBI taxonomy): Eukaryota > Metazoa > Chordata > Amphibia > Anura > Dendrobatidae > Ranitomeya > Ranitomeya imitator. The sequence goes on from NC_091286.1 coordinate 283,978,224, forward strand.
CAAGTCTTGTGGTCAGTGAAGACTTGGAAGGGAAAGCGAGCTCCCTCCAAGAGATGTCTCCACTCAGAAAAAGCCAACTTCATTGCTAGCAACTCCCTGTCCCTGACGGAATAATTCCTCTCCGCTGGTGTGAAGGTCTTGGAGAAGAAGAAGCAAGCATGCTTCTGACCTTGAGCATCCTTTTGGAAAAGGACTGCTCCAGCACCAACGGATGAGGCATCCACCTCCAAGATAAATGGTTTATCAACATCGGGGCGATGTAGGATGGGAGCGCTAGCGAAGTGTGACTTGATCGAGAGAAAGGCTTTGGAGACCTCCTCTGACCACAACTTGGGATTTGCTCCCTTCTTGGTGAGGGCAACCAAGGGAGCTACCAAAGTTGAGAAGTGTGGAATGAACTGGCGATAGTAATTAATGAACCCCATAAAGCGCTGCACTGCTTTAAGAGAATGGGGTTCCTGCCAGTCCATTACAGCCTGTAGCTTGGCAGGATCCATAGCCAAACCCTGGGCAGAGATGATATAACCAAGGAAAGGCAAGGACTCCTGCTCAAACACACACTTCTCCAACTTGGCGTAGAGGGAGTTTGCCCGTAAGAGGTCGAAGACTTTGCGAACATCTCTCCAATGGGAGTCAATATCTGGAGAGAAAATGAGAATATCATCCAGATAGACTACGACCGAGGTGGTGAGCATATCCCGGAAGATGTCATTCACAAAGTCTTGGAAAACAGCTGGGGCATTACAGAGCCCGAAGGGCACCACCAGATATTCATAGTGCCCATCCCTGGTGTTAAAAGCCATCTTCCATTCATCCCCCTCACGGATGCGAATCAGGTTGTAAGCACCCCGCAGATCTAACTTAGTAAATATCCTCGCTCCCCGTAGCCTATCAAACAGCTCAGATATCAGGGGTAATGGGTACTTGTTCTTAACGGTGATGGCGTTAAGACCCCTGTAGTCTATACATGGACGTAAGTCTCCAGTCTTCTTCTGTACGAAGAAGAACCCAGCCCCTGCCGGTGACACTGACTTCCTAATGAATCCTCTTGCCAGATTCTCTTGGATGTACTGAGACATTGCCTCCGTCTCCGGGAGAGATAACAGATAGACTCGACCCCGGGGAGGCTCAGCACCAGGCAAGAGGTCAATAGGACAGTCATAGGGGCGGTGAGGCGTAAGGGTCTCCGCAGCTCTTTTGGAGAACACGTCTGCATAGGGCCAATAATGCTTGGGGAGAGAGGAAAGATCTGCGGGTACCTGTGTAGTAGCAACCTGAACGCACTCCCTCTGACATCTACCCTCGCAGGATTTACTCCATCCCAAAATTCTCCCAGAGGACCACTCAATATGAGGAGAATGGTAGCGAAGCCATGGTATCCCCAAAAGGACCTCATCAATTCCCTCAGGAATGACTAATAGGGAGATTATCTCCTGATGTGATGGAGACACAGAAAGCGTGAAAGGAATGGTTTGGTGGGTAATCTGTGAGGGTAGTGTTGACCCATTTACCACTCGAACGGTTACAGGCTTGGCGAGCATCACCAAGGGTATTGCGTGACGCTGGGCAAAAGAGGAAGACATAAAATTACCCTCTGCCCCAAAATCCACGCATAGCTCGACCATAAGAGTGGATGGGCCTATGGTAATTGTCCCCTTGAAGGACAACTTTGAGGCAAACGTCGCCGTGTCTAGTGTACCTCCTCCAACTGCCACTAGATGCTGACGTTTCCCCGACCGCTGAGGACCCTTGGAAGCAAGATGTCCTGACTGCTGGCAAACATGACGGACCCTATGTGCACGGGCGGACTGAGATTTGGATCCCGCTCGTGTCACCTCTGAGGCCTCATGTGACTCAGATGCCTGGATTGGAGATTCCAAAGGTTTGGCGAAGGTGGGAGCCAGCCGAAACCTCTGCCTACACTGGGCTCGCTCTAACCTCCGCTCGTTAAAACGGAGGTCAATACGAGTAGAGACAGTTATTAACTCCTCCAGTGTGGCAGAAATCTCCCTAGTGGCCAGAGCGTCCTGAACGTGATCAGCCAGGCCCCTCCAAAATATGGGGATAAGGGCTTTATCCGACCACTCCAGCTCAGAAGCTGAAGTACGGAAGTGGACGGAAAAATGGCTGACCAAGGACTCACCCTGAGTTAATGCCAGTAGTTGGAGCGCTGTGTCATGGGTGACTTGAGGTCCTGAAAAGACCTTTTTCAGAGTGCTCAGAAACAACGGAGCACTCTGCACCACATGATCATCACGCTCCCACAGCGGCGTAGCCCACTCCAACGCCCTGTCCGACAAGAGAGAGACAATAAATCCCACCTTAGCCCGCTCTGTAGGAAAATGTGCAGCCAGGAGCTCGAGGTGGATAGAGCACTGACTCACAAATCCCCTACAAGTTTTGCAATCTCCAGAAAATTTTTCTGGCAACGGGAGGCAAGATAATGTCGGAACAGGGGTGGCAGTGGACAAGGTTGCTGCAGCCACGCTAGCAGCCTGTACAGCAAATGCGGTAACATCCACAGCTGAGGTTGAGCTCTCGAGAGCCGACAACCTACCCTTCATCTGCTGGATATACCGCCAAGATTGCTGAATGTCCGCCATTTTCTAGCCAGACCTTGGCGCTAGTATTATGTTAAGGACCGGCGGAACGCACCAAGTATAGATGATATGAAACTAGGTGCGTTCGCAGTCCGAGGTCCACCGTGCAGGTAAAGACCCTGCTGCTAGTAAGACGGACTATATGGCGGTACTAAGTATACACACATGGGTTAACTTCACCCTGCGTGAAGGAAGCAATCCTGTTGCGTCACAGGACCGCAGTACCGCACACAGAGCGCGAGCAAGAAGTCAGCGAACTCAACCCCTACTCAGGATTGAAGTCCGATTAGACACTTGCTGGCACAACACCGCAACTGGGTGTGTAAGGAAACTAATAAATAGAATATAAAGGCACGAGAGTGCGTGCGGTGCCGCACTGACGGACGCCACTAACCACCCAGGCTTGGGTAAGGAAAGCGCAGAGAAAACGCACAGCGCCGTACTGGCGGACACAGCAACTGGACGCTGTCATGTGTGTTACGTGCAGATGGCTAGTCGGGCGCTAGATAGCTACCATCATCCGTGAGCAGTCAACAACACTAGGGAGGGATACTTAGGAGCTTTCATCCATCGACATACATCCATCTACACACACACATTATCAAGACAATACTAGCGCATGGCCGTGCGGTCATGCGCAGTTTATATAGTTGCAGCACAGGAAGCAGCTACAGAAGTTTTGCCCTTCCAGGACCTGCCAAGAGGACCAATGGGATGTGCTGCAGTGCCTGAGCATGTGACCCTCGATCTCCAATGGGAGATCTTGCCCTGGGCATGCTCAGTGTGTGCAAATAAGGACTTAGTCCCAGAGAAGCCCGCTCGCCGCAGATCAGTGCAGTGTACAACAGGAGAGCCAGAAAAGGCAGCAGTAACCCCCTGCACAGAATCAGTCCCAGCAAGACGCTGGGAGCGGCACCTCCGCTGAGCAGAGCCCACTGCGGCCGAAGCAGAATGGGAGACCGCAGCAGACACGCATCGAGATTCCCCCTGTGCAGCAGAGGAAGCTCGTCTCCTAACACCCCATGTGGCAAAAAGTAAGCTCCACATTGGGGAAAAAAAATCCTTCCCGACTCCACATACGGCAATCAGACTAGTTCCCTGGATCAACGCCCCTATCAAGGAATCTAATATATAACCTGTAACATTATACTTTTCAAGAAAGGCATCCAGTCCCCTCTTAAATTTAAATTTATTATGCGTAAACCTTCTTTCCTCCAGACGTAGATGATGCCCCCTTGTCCCTGTCTCAGGTCTATGATTAAAAAGATCATCAGAAAGGTCTTTGTACTGTCCCCTCATATACTTATACATTAAAATAAGATCACCTCTTAGCCTTTGTTTTTCCAAACTAAATAGCCCCAAGTAACATAGTAACATAGTAACATAGTAACATAGTTAGTAAGGCCGAAAAAAGACATTTGTCCATCCAGTTCAGCCTATATTCCATCATAATAAATGATTATATAAAGAATCCGCATCTGTTATTATGCTTAAACCTTTTTTCCTCCAACCACAGAGGATGCCCCCTTGTCCCTGTTTCAGGTCTATGATTAAAAAGATCATCAGAAAGGTCTTTGTACTGTCCCCTCATATATTTATACATTAAAATAAGATCACCCCTTAGTCTTCGTTTTTCCAAACTAAATAGCCCCAAGTGTAATAACCTATCTTGGTATTGCAGACCCCCAGTCCTCTAATAACCTTGGTCGCTCTTCTCTGCACCCGCTCTAGTTCAGCTATGTCTTTCTTATACACCAGAGACCAGAACTGTACACAGTATTCTAAGTGTGGTCGAACTAGTGACTTGTATAGAGGTAAAATTATGTTCTCCTCATGAGCATCTATGCCTCTTTTAATACATCCCATTATTTTATTTGCCTTTGTAGCAGCTGCCTGACACTGGCCACTAAATGTGAGTTTGTCATCCACCCATACACCCAGGTCTTTTTCATTGACGGTTTTGCCCAGAGTTTTAAAACTAAGCACATAGTTATACATCTTATTACTTCTACCCAAGTGCATGACCTTGCATTTATCCCCATTAAAGCTCATTTGCCATTTGTCAGCCCAAGCTTCTAGTTTACATAAATCATCATGTAATATAAAATTGTCCTCCTCTGTATTGATTACCCTGCAGAGTTTAGTGTCATCTGAAAATATTGAAATTCTGCTCTGCATGCCCCGTACAAGGTCATTAATAAGTATGTTAAAAAGAAGAGGGCCCAATACTGACCCCTGTGGTACCCCACTGCTAACCACAACCCAGTCCAAGTGTGCTCCATTAATAACCACCCTTTGTTTCCTATCCCTGAGCCAGCTCTTAACCCACTTACACATATTTTCCCATATCCCCATTATTCTCATTTTATGTATCAACCTTTTGTGTGGCACTGTATCAAAAGCTTTGTTATAAATTATATTTATTGTATTTATTGTAAGAAAAATGGGTTAAATTGTGGGCAGTTTACACTGTTTAGGCACATCAAACGCAGTCTATTCCAGCCACGTTTGTCAAAAAAAGTCAAATGGTGCTCCTTCTTCCCTTCTGCGCCTGGCCGTGTGCCTAAAAAGTATTTTTGTCTCCACAAATGGGTTATTGGGACACTCAGGTGAAATTACACAACAAATTTTGGGGTCCATGTTGTACTATTACCTTTGTGAAAATAAAAAATGAAAAATTGATCCTAAAGTACATTTTTTGTGAAAAAAGTTAAATGTTCATATTTCTCTTCCTCAGGTGCTTCAGTTCCTGTGAAGCACTTGTGGTGTTAAGCACGTAGAAGGGTGCAGTTTTTTAGAATGGTGTCACTTTTGGGTATTTTCTGTCATATAGGACACTCAAAGTCACTTCAAATGTGAGGTGGTCCCTGAAAATATGTTTTTGTTATTGTTGCTGCAAAAATGAGAAATCGATGGTTAATTTTTAAACCTTCAAACTTCCTGCCCCCCCCCCCAAAAAAAAAAACAAGTTTAAAAAATGGTGCTGATGTAAGGTAGACATGTGGGAAATGTTATTGATCAACTATTTTGTGCAACATAACTCTCTGGTTTCAGGGCATAAAAATTTGAAATTTTTGCCAAGTTTACCATTTGTTTTCACAAATAAACGCAAGTTATATTGAACAAAGTTTACCACTATCATAAAGTGCAATACAGCGAAGGAAATAAGTATTTGAACCCTTACTGATTTTGTAAGTTTGCCCACTGACAAAGGCATGAAGAGTTTATAATTTTAAGGGTAGGTTAATTTTAACATTGAGGAATAGAATATCAAAAATATAATCCAGTAAATGACAGTGTATAAATATCTAAATTTATCTGCCTTTTGCTGTGATAAATACCAGCAAGTATTTGGTCCCCTACCAACCATTAAGGCTGCCGTCACACTAGCAGTATTTGGTCAGTATTTTACATCAGTATATGTAAGGCCGGCATCACACTCAGCGTATAAAAATACGGTCCGTAATTTACGGCCGTAATACACAGAAAAGTCCCCAAAATAGTGGTCCGTATCTCCTCCTTAGGCAGGGTGTGTCAGCATATTTTGCGCATGGCATCCTCCGTATGTAATCCGTATAGCATCCGTACTGCGAGATTTTCTCGCAGCCTTGCAAAACCGACATACGGACATACAATGGATCCATTTTCTCAAAAAATCATAAAAACATATATACTGTATATATATATATATATATATATATATATATATATATATATGTATGTCATTGAGACACACATATGTATATACAGTGGGGCAAAAAAGTATTTAGTCAGTCAGCAATAGTGCAAGTTCCACCACTTAAAAAGATGAGAGGCGTCTGTAATTTACATCATAGGTAGACCTCAACTATGGGAGACAAACTGAGAAAAAAAAATACAGAAAATCACATTGTCTGTTTTTTTATCATTTTTTTGCATATTATGGTGGAAAATAAGTATTTGGTCAGAAACAAAATTTCATCTCAATACTTTGTAATATATCCTTTGTTGGCAATGACAGAGGTCAAACGTTTTCTGTAAGTCTTCACAAGGTTGCCACACACTGTTGTTGGTATGTTGGCCCATTCTTCCATGCAGATCTTCTCTAGAGCAGTGATGTTTTTGGCTTTTCGCTTGGCAACACGGACTTTCAACTCCCTCCAAAGGTTTTCTATAGGGTTGAGATCTGGAGACTGGCTAGGCCACTCCAGGACCTTGAAATGCTTCTTATGAAGCCACTCCTTCGTTGCCCTGGCGGAGTGCTTTGGATCATTGTCATGTTGAAAGACCCAGCCACGTTTCATCTTCAATGCCCTTGCTGATGGAAGGAGGTTTGCACTCAAAATCTCACGATACATGACCCCATTCATTCTTTCATGTACCCGGATCAGTCGTCCTGGCCCCTTTGCAGAGAAACAGCCCCAAAGCATGATGTTTCCACCACCATGCTTTACAGTAGGTATGGTGTTTGATGGATGCAACTCAGTATTCTTTTTCCTCCAAACACGACAAGTTGTGTTTCTACCAAACAGTTCCAGTTTGGTTTCATCAGACCATAGGACATTCTCCCAAAACTCCTCTGGATCATCCAAATGCTCTCTAGCAAACTTCAGACGGGCCCGGACATGTACTGGCTTAAGCAGTGGGACAGGTCTGGCACTGCAGGATCTGAGTCCATGGTGGCGTAGTGTGTTACTTATGGTAGGCCTTGTTACATTGGTCCCAGCTCTCTGCAGTCCATTCAATAGGTCCCCCCGCGTGGTTCTGGGATTTTTGCTCACCGTTCTTGTGATCATTCTGACCCCACGGGGTGGGATTTTGCGTGGAGCCCCAGATCGAGGGAGATTATCAGTGGTCTTGTATGTCTTCCATTTTCTAATTATTGCTCCCACTGTTGATTTCTTCACTCCAAGCTGGTTGGCTATTGCAGATTCAGTCTTCCCAGCCTGGTGCAGGGCTACAATTTTGTTTCTGGTGTCCTTTGACAGCTCTTTGGTCTTCACCATAGTGGAGTTTGGAGTCAGACTGTTTGAGGGTGTGCACAGGTGTCTTTTTATACTGATAACAAGTTTAAACAGGTGCCATTACTACAGGTAATGAGTGGAGGAAAGAGGAGACTCTTAAAGAAGAAGTTACAGGTCTGTGAGAGCCAGAAATCTTGATTGTTTGTTTCTGACCAAATACTTATTTTCCACCATAATATGCAAAAAAAATGATAAAAAAACAGACAATGTGATTTTCTGGATTTTTTTTTCTCAGTTTGTCTCCCATAGTTGAGGTCTACCTATGATGTAAATTACAGACGCCTCTCATCTTTTTAAGTGGTGGAACTTGCACTATTGCTGACTGACTAAATACTTTTTTGCCCCACTGTATATTAAAATTTGATACAGCGCTAGATAGCTTTAAAGCCGGTAATTCAATTACCGGCTTTTGCTTTCTCCTTCCTAAAACCCGACATGATATGAGACATGGTTTACATACAGTAAACCATCCCATATCCCCATTTTTTTTGCATATTCCACACTACTAATGTTAGTAGTGTGTATGTGCAAAATTTGGGCGCTCTAGCTATTAAAATAAAGGGTTAAATGGCAGAAAAAATTGGCGTGGGCTCCCGCGCAATTTTCTCCGCCAGAGTAGTAAAGCCAGTAGCTGAGGGCAGATATTAATAGCCTGGAGAGGGTCCACGGTTATTGGCCCCCCCTGGCTAAAAACATCTGCCCCCAGCCACCCCAGAAAAGGCACATCTGGAAGATGCGCCTATTCTGGCACTTGGCCACTCTCTTTCAATTCCCGTGTAGCGGTGGGATATGGGGTTATGAAGGGTTAATGCCACCTTGCTAATGTAAGGTGACATTAAGCCAAATTAATAATGGAGAGGCGTCAATTCTGACACCTATCCATTATTAATCCAATTGTATGAAAGGGTTAAAAAAAACACACACACACATTATTAAAAAGTATTTTAATGAAATAAACACGCAGGTTGTTTTAATATTTTATTGCTCTCTCAATCCAACTGAAGACATTAGTAGTGTGGAATATGCAAAAAAAAAATGAGGATATGAGATGGTTTACTGTATGGAAGGAGAGAGCAAAAGCCGGCAATTGAATTACCGGCTGTAAAGCTATCTAGCGCTGTATTAAATATTAATATATATACATATATGTATCTCACTGACATATATATATATATATATATATATATATATATATATACCTATTCTCTGTGTACACATTTATTCTACCTATTCTACTGTAAGCTGTCAGTGTGATTTTACTGTACACCGCACTGAATTTCCGGCTTTTCTATAGAACACCGCTGCGTATTTCTCGCAAGTCACACTGCTGGTCCGTGTGTAATCCGTATTTTTCTGGCCCCCATAGAATTTCATTGGCGTATTTTTTGCGCAATACGGTGACAAACGCAGCATGCTGCGATTTTCTACGGCAGTAGAAGACCGTATAATACGTATCAGTAAAATACGGCTGATAGGAGCTGGGGCATAGGGAATAATTGTACCGTATGCAATTCGTATTTTCAGCACCTCTCTTACGTCCGTAAAACACGGTAGTGTGAGGCTGGCCTAAGCCAAAACCTGGAGTGGGTGATAAATGCAGAAGTGGTGCATGTGTTTCTATTATACTTTTCCTCTGATTGTTCCACTCCTGGTTTTGGCTTACTAATACTGATGTATAATACTGACCAAATACTGATAGTGTGACGGCAGCCTAAGAGTACTGGCTCCTCCAGACCAGTTAGACGCTCCTAATCAACTTGTTACCTGCATTAACACCTTCATGGCTTTATTCGTTTTTGCATTTTTGTTTTTCTCTCCCCTCCTTCCCAGAGCCATAACTTTTTTATTTTTCCATCAACATGGCGATGTGAGGGCTTATTTTTTGCAGGACAAGTTGTACTTTTGAATGACATCATTGGTTTTAAAATGCCATGTACTCAAAAATGGGAAAAAAAAATCCAAGTGCGGTGAAATTGCAAAAACAGTGCAATTCCACACTTGTTATTTGTTTGGCTTTTTTGCTAGGTTCACTAAAACTGTTCTGCCATTATGATTCTCCAGGTCATTTTGAGGTCATAGACACCAAACATGTCTAGGTTATTTTTATCTAAGTGGTGAAACAAAATTCCGAAGTTTGATAAGAAAAAAATTGCGCAATTTTCCGAGCGCTTCAATTTTTTTCATTATCTCAGGTTGGGTGAGGGCTTATTTTTTGCATGCCGAGCTGACATTTTTAATGATACCATTTTTGTGCAGATACGATCTTTTGATCATCCATTATTGCATTTTAATGCAATGTTGTGGGGACCAAAAAACGTAATTCTGGAGTTTTGATTTTTTTTCTCAGCACACTGTTTAGAGATCAGGTTAATCCTTTTTCTATTGATAGATCGGGCAATTCTGAATGCGGTGATACTAAATATGTCTATGTTTAATTTTATTTTTATTGTTTTATTTTGAATGGGGCTAAAGGGGGTTGATTTAAACTTTTATATATTTTTTTCTGATTTTTAATCACATTTTATTTTTACTTTTGGCATGTTTCAATAGCCTCCATGAGAGGCAGAATCTGCCATAACTTGATCGGCTCTGCTACATAGAGACGATGCTCAGATTGCCCCTATGTAGCAGAATTACTGCATTGCTATGAGTGCCGACCACAGGGTGATGCTCACAGCAATCCTGCCTCAACAACCATAGAGGTCTCAAGGAGACCTCTGGTTGTCATGCCGACGCACCGCTAACCCCCGATCACGATGGCCTGAATCGCGCGTTAAATGATGCTGTCAGAGTTTGACAGAGGCATTTAACTAGTTAATAGGTGCGGGAGCATCACGATGTCACCTGTTGAAAACAGCTGACATGTTGTGGCTTTGAGGTCGGCTCAATGCCAGAGCAGGGCTTCTGACGTCGGACGTACGATCCCATCCGATGTCAGAAAGGGGTTAGACAGCTGTCTTACATAGTCACCTTTATAAAAGGCTCCTGTCCACAGACTCAATTAATCAGTCAGACTCAAACCTCTACAATATGGACAAGACCAAAGAGCTTTATACTGATGTCAGGGACAAGATCATTGAGCTGCACAAAGCTGGAATGGGCTACAAAACCATACGTAAGACGCTGGGTGAGAATGAGACAGCTGTTGGTGCAATAGTAAGAAAATGGAAGAAATACAAAATAACTGTCAATCAACATCGATCTGGGGCACCATGCAAAATCTCACCTAGTAGGGTGTCCATGATCATGAGGAAAGTGAGAGATCAGCTTTAAACTACAAAGGGGGAACTTGTTGATTTCAAGGCACCTTGCACCAGTTACCTAGAAAACCATTGCTAACATATTACATCGTAAAGGTTTAAAATCTTTCGGGGCCTGCAAGGTCCCTCTGTTAAAGAAAGCACATTTGCAAGCCCGTCTTAAGTTTGCCAGTGAACACCTGGATGATTCTATGAGTGATTGGGAGAAGTTGCTGTGGTCAGATGAGACAAAAATTAAGGTCTTTGGCATTAACTCAACTCGCCGTGTTTGGAGGAAGAGAAATGCTGCTTATGACCCAAAGAACACCATCCCCACTGTCAAGCATTGTGGTGAAAACATGGCAGGAAGCCAGAGAAAAAATTAAGGCTTACTTGTACGATGGACTCCTCGCCAGAGACGGACTACACCTCAACAAACCTGGGAAACACACATTCGCCAGAAGACTTGCTATACTCATCAGGAGGGCGTTAAACTAGAAAAAGAGGGGACGGGAAGAAAAATATTAGACTCGAACAAAGAAGACCCAGGAAAACATACTCAGAAGGGAGGTAAGAACATTTCTAAAACAATCCACAGTGAGGAGATTGGAACAAAACAAAATCCTCTAAACTGCATGCTCGCAAACGCCAGAAGCCTGACAAACAAGATGGAAGAACTAGAAGCAGAAATATCTACAGGTAACTTTGACATAGTGGGAATAACCGAGACATGGTTAGATGAAAGCTATGACTGGGCAGTTAACTTACAGGGTTACAGTCTGTTTAGAAAGGATCATAAAAATCGGAGAGGAGGTGGGGTTTGTCTCTATGTAAAGTCTTGTCTAAAGTCCACTTTAAGGGAGGATATTAGCGAAGGGAATGAGGATGTCGAGGCCATATGGGTCGAAATTCATGGAGGGAAAAATGGTAACAAAATTCTCATTGGGGTCTGTTACAAACCCCCAAATATAACAGAAATCATGGAAAGTCTACTTCTAAAGCAATAGATGAAGCTGCAACCCATAATGAGGTCCTGGTTATGGGGGACTTTAACTACCCGGATATTAACTGGGAAACAGAAACCTGTGAAACCCAAAAAGGCAACAGGTTTCTGCTAATAACCAAGAAAAACTATCTTTCACAATTGGTACAGAATCCAACCAGAGGAACAGCACTTTTAGACCTAATACTATCTAATAGACCTGACAGAATAACAAATCTGCAGGTGGTCGGGCATCTAGGAAATAGCGACCACAATATTGTACAGTTTCACCTGTCTTTCACTAGGGGGACTTGTCAGGGAGTCACAAAAACACTGAACTTTAGGAAGGCAAAGTTTGACCAGCTTAGAGATGCCCTTAATCTGGTAGACTGGGACAATATCCTCAGAAATAAGAATACAGATAATAAATGGGAAATGTTTAAGAACATCCTAAATAGGCAGTGTAAGCGGTTTATACCTTGTGGGAATAAAAGGACTAGAAATAGGAAAAACCCAATGTGGCTAAACAAAGAAGTAAGACAGGCAATTAACAGTAAAAAGAAAGCATTTGCACTACTAAAGCAGGATGGCACCATTGAAGCTCTAAAAAACTATAGGGAGAAAAATACTTTATCTAAAAAACTAATTAAAGCTGCCAAAAAGGAAACAGAGAAGCACATTGCTAAGGAGAGTAAAACTAATCCCAAACTGTTCTTCAACTATATCAATAGTAAAAGAATAAAAACTGAAAATGTAGGCCCCTTAAAAAATAGTGAGGAAAGAATGGTTGTAGATGACGAGGAAAAAGCTAACATATTAAACACCTTCTTCTCCACGGTATTCATGGTGGAAAATGAAAAGCTAGGTGAAATCCCAAGAAACAATGAAAACCCTATATTAAGGGTCACCAATCTAACCCAAGAAGAGGTGCGAAACCGGCTAAATAAGATCAAAATAGATAAATCTCCGGGTCCGGATGGCATACACCCACGAGTACTGAGAGAACTAAGTAATGTAATAGATAAACCATTATTTCTTATTTTTAGGGACTCTATAGCGACGGGGTCTGTTCCGCAGGACTGGCGCATAGCAAATGTGGTGCCAATATTCAAAAAGGGCTCTAAAAGTGAGCCTGGAAATTATAGGCCAGTAAGTCTAACCTCTATAATGATGACAAGGTGCAGAGTAACCCCAGTACAGGAAAACGTTTTACATTTTGTTTTTAGTACAGCCCGTTAGACATGCACATTCGGTCTGCCATCAGACGAAATTGGCACATACTTGAAAAAGACAGAGACCTCATAGAAACCAGTAATAGGGGTCCACTAATATCAAACAGATGTAGTACCAACCTGAGGTATATGTTTGTTACATAACCGAATTTCCAGTGACAGAACTAATTGGCTAGACTCAGGGGCGCCTAGGGGAAATTATCGCTGCAGACATTGTGCACATTGTAAAAGCAACATAATAGGCCAAATTCTTAATATAGGCCCGGTCGAACACATAGTCAAAACGTTTATATCCTGTAAAACAAAAAACATTGTATATGTCGTATATTGCCCATGTGGGCGTTTTTACATCGGCAAAACAATACGTTGCCTCTATGTGCGATTCCGCGAGCACTGTAGATCTGTCATTACAGGTAAAGGTGCACCTAGATTAATCGAACATGTGCGCAAAACACATGAAGGAAATCCTAACGTAATGACATTCGTGGGCATAGATAAAGTGGTTTTACCTAAGAGAGGAGGAGACCTCCATAATGTATTGTTAAGAAGAGAAGCACCATGGATCATGCAGACGAATGCAATAGGCCCTTTAGGTCTTAATGACAGAGTCGATATGTCTATTTTTCTGTAATGTGCATATTGTTATGTTTTGTAGCATTTGGCACATTTCCGAGTAGGGATAGCGGATGTCATGATGACGTATAGTTTTCCCAAAAAAATTTTTTCCCTCTTCAGTGCATATGAAAGATGCGTTAGAGATGCATTTCTTTGCTGTAATTATATCTGTCATTTTTTAGTAAGTCCTATTATATAAAAAGTTCCGCCAGCATCGCTTATTGAACTTTGCAGTAGCAACCGCATTTTTTCGTTTTGATTTAGTGATAGCTTTGTTTTTAACATGTTTTTAGTACTTCTGTCACGGTGTGGTGAGGTTTGGTTTAATTATGGGAGGAGGTGGGGGAGGAGTTGTTTCTCCTGTCCTTCTACTTCCCCCTGCATTCCTGACATCCACACATTGACCCGTAGAAGCGTACACTAGGCGCGAAACGGCCGTCGTCATGCTTGCCGCTCTCCTTATTTAGCACCCCCGGCCGTGAAGATGTTTTAACCGCACTTCAATAAAGGTACCTGTCCCGGACGATCGGTGAGTGCCGGCTCTTTTCTTCTTTATACCGCATTGACTGTCCACTGCTTCTGCCAAGGCACCCGGGATCAGAAGTCTGAGCCTCCATTGCAGGTGCGTTGTTTCACACTGTGTTTGAGAGCGATGGTGCCGTCCAGCTGTCTCTATACGTTGTGGAAAACATGTTTTGGTGGTATGTCTCTGCTAAGGGCACAGGACTATTTCACCACATCAATGGGAGAATGGATGGAGCTATGTAAAGAAAATCCTGAATGACAGCCTCCTTCCCTCAGTCAGGACATTTAAAATGGGTCATGGCTGGTTCTTCCAGCAAGAAAATGACCCAAAACATATAGATAAGGCAACAAAGGAGTGTCTAAAAAAGAACATTAAGGTCATGGAGTGACCTAGCCAGTCTCCAGATATTAATGCCAAAGAAAACTTATGGAGGGAGTTGAAGCTCGGAGTTTCCAAGTGTCAGCCTCAAAATCTTAATGATTTAGAGATTGCAAAGAGAAGTGGACCAAAATTCCTCCTGAAAATTGCGCAAACCTCATCATCAACTACAAAAAATGTCTGACTGCTGTGCTTGCCAACAAGGGATTTGCCACCAAGTATTTAGTCTTGTTTGCCAGAGGGATCAAATACTTATTTCTTACTGCAAAATGCAAATAAATTTATATAATTTATATGTGATTTTCTGGATTTTATTTTTGATATTCTATCTCTCAATTTTATAATTAACATGTGTTTGTCAGTGGGCAAACCTACAAAATCAGAAAGAGATCAAATACCATATTTTTCAGATTATAAGACGCACCCCAAATTTTGAGGAGAAAAATAAGAAAAAAATATTCTTTAATAAAATGGTGGTGCTTCTTATAATCCATGCGTCTTATTGCTTACCGGGGGTGGTGGGTGTGGTGAAGTGGGGTCCCAGGCAGGATTGGGGTGATGCTGCAGGCCGCAGGCTAGGATGAGGGGGGGCTCCGATGTGTGGCTCGCTGGTGCGGGGGTCTTGTGCTGCTGCGCTTGTCTTGTGGTGGAGGTGCATGTCCGGTGCTGCTGCTGGGTGTCTCCGGGTGCCTGGCAGTTTCTGGTTGGTGCTGCAGGTGTCTCCAGGGCAAAGCGGTGCTGCGTGGGTGTCCGGCACTTACCAGGGCTCTGCCGGAATTTTGCGACAGGCCAGAGCCCCAGTAATTCCACTGTTTACTGTGCCTGTGTGGTGGACTCTGGGAATATGTCAGCCGCCTGGGGCAGCGCATGCGCAGATGGTGATCTCGGGACAAGATCTTGAGAGATGAGATTTCAGCACGGCGGCCATATTCCCAGAGTCCACCGCACATGCACAGGTAATAATGGAATTACCGGGGCTCTGGCCTGCCGTAAAATTACGGTCAAGCCCTGGGCAGTGCCGGACACCCATGCAGTACCACTGGGCACTGGAGACACCCGCAGCACTGACCTTCAACCTCCAGGCACCCAGAGACACCCGGACACCCCCTCATCCCAACCTGCAGCCTACACCCACGGTATCGGTAAGGCATGTCAGCTTTGTAAGACGGACCCCCATTTCCCCCCCCCCCAACTTTGGGGGAAAAAAGTGCATCTTACAAAGCTGAAAATACGGTACGTATTTCCCCCACTGTATGTCACGAAAAACAATCTCAGTATCAATGGGATCCATTGAAGGGTTCCAGAGTTATTAACACATAACACTGGTCAGAATTGTAAAAAATTTTCTGGTCATGAAAGTGAAAACAAGCTTTCTGTATGAAAGGGTTACGAAAGAATTGTTTAAGAAGTGGAGAATCCCTTAGGAAAAAAATTAATTCTGAATATTTTTAACTTACATGTTGTTTGTAGATACTAACAACACTGTTGTAAAGAGATTTGTCCTATCATATAATTTGATCTGGTCTATGGACTTAGTATGATAAAAAAAGAAAAGATAAATATGGTCTGATAGATTTTAGAGGGTGCAAGTAAAGTGAAAATTGCAAAAATGTGTGGAGAATATATTTCTAAATATAATTGCATGCATTTTTTTGCATTGATTTTCAGCTTTCTTTCTACCGGTGTTGTTGAACAATAGTTTCCCTTTAAGTTCGGAATTTTTCTTTAGATTTCTAATACAAAAGCAATTCACTGCCATAATAAAAGTTATTTATTTCTATTTTCTATAATATAAACTCATGTATTGGTGCTTGGTTAAGTGTTAAAGTGATAAATGTGGATCTTTATGTTCTAAGGTGTCTTTCAATATAGGAAATAAATATTTTTCTCATTTGATGTGAAATTCTTACTTTCCAATTGAGAGTTTTATCCGGGTATTTCATTTAAAAACTTCTTGGAGAAAGCGTGATACAAGGGCAATTTACTGTTAAGATGATACAATGAAATGTGACGCTTGATGTCAGTTTAATAAAGTGTCTTGTGATTATTTTTCTCATGTGAAACATCTTGTGGTCCAAGAATGTCAGCAGGAGGATTTATGGATGAATTAAAGTACACATTTTACTAGGATGTATCATAGTCTATATCTTAACCTGTCATCTCTTCCTCTTCAGTTTGTCAAGTGTGAAATACACTTACCTATATACACATCAGCATTCTACAACTGTATTTTAATACATAGTTAACTCATGTAACAAAGCCAAACAGCGATTGTCCAATTTCTTTTATTGTTTGTAAAGCAATTTAATGTACCAAAGACACTGTGAATACAATAGCCTGCTCTAACATTTGAACCGTTGATGTTTTTCATTTCATGCTTTCAAAACATAAAAATGGAGCAGTTCAAGAAATTCACAGATAGATTGTTATGTTCAAGAAGACTGTTTAGTAGAGATGGGTGAAGCATCTTTACCTAACACCTACTTTTCGGGCATTGACACCAAACACGGACTTCATCAGGATGTCTGTATTATTGCTTAGGTTCAGCTGCCTGAACACCTAGTGTTTGTCACGCTGTCATGTGCATGACAGTGCTGCAAACACCGCTTCTGATAGGCGGCGAAATCATCCCTGCCAGTCAGAGAGCCGCTGTTCCCAGACTGTAAAAAGACAGCATGAGCATTGAGCTGTGATTAAAGGTAAAAAGTTTACCTCCGGTCACTGGTGTCAGAGGATGTGACTACAGCTCCCATCATCCAACACCTGCTGCCGCAAATAACAGCAAAAGCAGGAGAGACTGATGGGTGTATTCATTAGCCAGCTCCTGCATGGTAAATAAATAATTTAAAAAAAAACTCAGCATGGGTTTCCATGTAATTTTGATAACCAGCCAGGCAAAGCTCACAGCTGTGGGCTGCAACACTCAGCTGTCAGCTTCTACAAGGCTGGCTATCAAGAATAGAGGGGCCCCCACGCCATATTTTTTTTATTATTTAAATAATTTAAAAAAACGGCATGGGGATGGTATTAGATCAAGCAAAACAATCAAACATAATTGATGAAAAACTATATAAATATTTAATTGTAGATAAAACAATTACACTGTAATATATATACTACGAAAAATACATAAATCCTTGGATAATCCCCACAGCAGACCGATTGTGTCGGGCTGTGACTCAATTTTTAATCGTATTGGCATTTTTCTTGATAATTGACCATATTCCCCCCTCAGAAGAGGGGGTGTCCATATTAAAATGTTGAAAACAAGGGAATTATTCTGGAAAAATTAAAATAAACTGAAACCACATGGATTAAATGTGGACTTTAAAACACAGGTAGTCCTTTGAGGATATGTGCTGGATTTTTGGCACTCTCCCTCTCTCACAAGACATCTCCTGATATGTTTTAAACACTATTTTTTTAAAATGTTTTATCTTTCTGTTTTGCAGATCATTTAATCAAGACCCATGGCTTGCTCCATTAGCAAAAGAAAACGCTAGACTATTCATTAATTCTCTGTAAATATTTCATTTTTTTTGGCACAGTTTGATCTGGAGAAATATCTATGTCAATTTCAAATGAGGTTTTCCCCTATATATGTCTCTGAGGCACTAGATGGCATTAGGAAGCATTGTACCCAATAGAGATTTGGGGTCAAGATACGGGTCTCTAACGGGGCTCAGGGTCTCCCCATTCTCATGTGGCAAGTCACAAACCCCAGTTAATGGGGGGTGTTCTTGCCCTTTTGGGATATACCCATAGCCTTTATCTCATCCATTACAATAGGGAATCCTCTGCCATTGTTCCCATTGATGAAGCGGGACAACGAAAGTGTATAACACATTGTGGACATTGTTTATCCCATATCTCCAGTTATATGTTTCACATTTTTGGGATTTATTCAGCGCTACTTTTTACAATAGTTAGCACGCGTGAGCAAACAAACATTATTCGGACATGCGCATTTCCTTTATCTTTGTTTGCCTTTAACTAATATGGCATCGGAACTTGTTTAGCTCTTAACCCGCATGCACTAATAAGCGCTCTCAATATCATGGGTAGGTCATGGAGCTGATTCACTATAATGTCACACATCTGTGCTTTCATTGTTAATTAGTGCTTTGATGCATACTGTATGTGCCTCTGTATGTTTGCACATTTGCACTGCACTTTATGTGATTTATGCTGACCTGTATAATGCTCTGCAATTTTTGTATTTCACAAATTGAAGGGCAATGTACCTTTTTAAACAAATGTTAAATATTTCTAATTATGCACATGCTTTACATATTCAATCCTGTGCACTTTGTTCACTGCTTGAAAAAGGTTCCTACACTGAACCGAAATGTCGTACTCAGGCTATGTGCACACGTTCAGGCTTTTTTGCATTTTTTTTTGCGTT
This sequence comes from Ranitomeya imitator, assembly GCF_032444005.1. Taxonomy (NCBI): domain Eukaryota; kingdom Metazoa; phylum Chordata; class Amphibia; order Anura; family Dendrobatidae; genus Ranitomeya; species Ranitomeya imitator. Next base: position 283,997,204 of record NC_091286.1, read on the forward strand.
TTTTCACGCTAAAAACGCTATAAAAACTCATTAAAAATGCATACATTATGCATTCTATCATTTAGAATGCATTTTGCATGTGTTGTGCACATAGATACGTTTTTCCGCAAAAAAAACGCATCACAGTAAAAAAAATGAGCATGTTCATTATTTTTGCGGATTTTCTGCGTTTTTCCCGCAATTCTATGCATTTGGGAAAAAGCGCACAAAAAACGCACCAAAACGCGTGAAAAACGCGTGAAAAACGCGTGAAAAACGCGGTAAAATCGTGGTAAAAACACATGCAGATTTCTGTGCTGCTTCCTTTTTTGGACTACTACATGCAAAGTTTGGTATAAGCCAGTGGAAGCTTTTTTGCACCCAGATTCTTTCCATGCTGAATGTGCTGGTCTATTTATTTATTTCTTATCTATGTAATATATATATATATATATATATATATATATACTAGATTGTGGCCCGATTCTAACGCATCGGGTATTCTAGAATATGCATGTCCCCGTAGTATATGGACAATGATGATTCCAGAATTCGCGGCAGACTGTGCCCGTCGCTGATTGGTCGAGGCAACCTTTATGACATCATTGTCGCCATGGCAACCATTATGACATTATGACACCATGCTTCCAAAGAATTTAAAACAAAATAAAACTCATGAAATAGGCCTGGACAGAAATGATGGTACCCTTAACTTAATATTTTGTTGCAAACCTTTTGAGGCAATCAATGCAATCAAACGATTCTTGCAACTCTCTAGGAGCCATCTGCACCTCTCAACAGGTATTTTGGCCCACTCATGAAGAGCAAACTGCTCCAGTTATCTCATGTTTGAAGGTTGTCTTTTCCAGATGACATGTTTCCGCTCTTTCCAAAGATGCTCAAAAGGATTTAAATCAGGGCTCACAGAAGTCCACTGCAGAGTAGTCCAATGTTTTCCTCTCAGCCATTCCTGGGTGTTTTTATCTGTGTGTTTTGAGTCATTATCCCATTGCAAGATCCATGACCTGTGACTGAGAGCAAGGTTTCTGACACTGGGCAGCACATTTCACTCTAGAATCCCTTGATAGTCTTGAGATTTCATTGTACCCTGCACAGATTCTAGATACCCTGTGTCAAATGCAACAAAGCAGCCCCAGAACATAACAGAACCTCCTCCATGTTTCATTGTAGGGACAGTGTTCTTTTCTTGATATGCTTCATTTTTCCATCTGCAAACATAGAGCATATGCCTTGCCAAAAAGTAAAATTTTTGTCTCGTCTGTCCAAACGACATTCTCCCAGAAGCTTTGTGGCTTGTAAACATGTGGTTTGGCGTATTCCAGTCTGGTTTTCTGGCTTTTTATGATTTTTTTTCAACAATGTTGTCTTTTTTGGTCATCTCCCATGAAGTCCACTTTGGCTCATACAACGACTGCAATCTGACAGTAAAGTTCCTTGAGCTTGAAGTTCATCTGTAATCTGTTTAGAAGTTTTTCTGGGCTCTTTTGTCACCATTCGTATTATCTTTCTAATTGATTTGTCATCAATTTCCTCCAGCAGCCACTTCCAGGGAGGTTGGCATGGATCTTCAATTTCTGAGTAATATGTGCAACTGTAATCACAGGAACATCAAACTGCTTGGAGATAGTCTTATAGCTTTTACCTTTAACATGTTTGTCTATTATTTTCTTTCTCCTGAGACAACTCTTTTCTTTGCCTCCTCTGGTCCATGATGAGTGTGATTCACACCATGTCACCAATCAGCACAGTGAGTATCTGTTGCCCTATGTGTAGGCCCACTCACTAATTCCAAGATAGTAGACACTTGTTGTTAGGGTTGGCGGAATGCCCCGAGTATAAATATATGTAGTAATAGGTGCGTTCTTAACCTGGGGTCCACCATGCAGGAGAGGAACCTGCTGCTAGCAATTGGCGGTGCTGCATGGTGGTATTATTGAACTCTGTTACTTCACAGAATTGCTAGGATAAGGAAACGCTGTGCCCTGTTAACCTCACAGAGGAACACAGCTACCAAACAGAGCAAAACTGTGGTCATGCAGTCAGCATAGCACACAAACAACTCCTCACCAGAGATGCAGGTATTCTAGGTGCTTATTCCAGCCAACCTTGACCACATGCAAACATGACCACACAGTAGCAAGGCTCAAAACATAGATTGATACTAGTGCATGGCCGTGCGGCCATGCAAACCTTTTATAGCTGTAGCAGACAAGGACCTTCCTGGTGGTCCAATAGGAGCAGCTTCAGGACCTGAGCATGTGACCCCAGACCTCCAATGGGAGGTTGTCCCTTGGGCATGTTCAGTATGGGAAAAACGGGACTTAGTCCCAGAAAGAACTGCTCGCTGCGGAACATTGCTGGCTACAATGACAGAGCCTGGGAGGGCAGTAGTAACCAGTCACCCAGTATCAGCCTGAGCGAGACACCAGGACCGACGTCTCCGCTGAACAGGCTCCACTGTGGCTGGAAGAGAATAGTAGACCACAGCAGACATGGTTCGATATTCCCCCTGTGCAGCAGCGGGAACTCGACACCTAACATTTCCCCCCCTCCTAGGGCCCTCCTCCTTGGACCTCATTACACTCAAAGGCAGCAATGAGCTGTGGAGCTTGAATGTGCTCAGCAGGCTCCCAGGACCTGTCCTCTGGGCCACAACCCCTCCTGTCCATCAAATAAAATTTTTGCCATGTACCACCTTGCACCCCTAAATAGCGTTCACCTCGTAATCATCCGTAGACGAACCCAATATCTTGGCAGATGACTCGGAAAATCGGGACATGTGTATGGGCTTTAAAAGGGACACATGAAAGGTGTCGGTGATACCTAGGCAAGGAAGAGGAGCCAGACGGTAGACCACAGGGTTAACCTGTTTGAGGACCTTGAAGGGACCCATGTAGCAAGGTGCAATGTTAGTGGACTCATCTTGCAGCCTGATGTTACGGGTGGAGAGCCACACTAAGTCAGCAGGAACAAAGATCGGTGCGGGGCGCCTATGTGCATCGGTGGAGGACCTCATTCTCTCCTTGGAAACCCGGATGGCATCCTGAGTGCGGTCCCAAATGTCCCATGCCTCCACAGCGCAGTCTGTGACCCTAGAGTCGGCGGAAGATACGGGTATAGGCACAGGAGCCCGCGCATGCTGGCAGTAATTAAGGAGGAATGAAGTCTGACCAGTGGAATCGACTACGGCGTTGTTAAGGGCAAATTCCACCCAATGTAGCAAGGATACCCAGTCATCCTGCCTGGCAGAAGCAAAATGTCGCAGATATGTGACCAGGATCTGGTTGGCCCTGTCTACCAACCCATTTGTCTCGGGATGATATGCTGAAGACAGATTCAACTCAATGCTGAGTAGACGACAAAGCTCTCTCCAGAACCGAGATGCAAACTGGGGACCCCGGTCACTGACAATTTTGTCCGGCATACAGTGTAGGCGAAAGATATGTTTGATAAATAATGCTGCCAGAGCCCGTGCAGAAGGTAGCCATGGAAGAGGCACCAAGTGCTCCATTTTGAAAAAATGGTCAGTGATAACCCAGATAATGATGCAGCTACGAGACTTGGGTAAGCCCACCACATAATCCATCCCGACCATCTCCCAGGGCCTGTCTGCCACCGGTAGGGGATAAAGCAACCCTGCTGGCCGTTGTCGAGGAGACTTGTTTTTGGCGCAGGAAACACACGCCCGAACATAATCTCCGATGTCATGGGCGATATGCGGCCACCAGTAAATCCTCGCCAGCAGCTCAGACATCCTTTTGGTCCCAAAATGTCCACCCACCCTGGATGAGTGAGCCCAAGAGAGAACCTCTGGATGCAAATTTGAAGACACAAAAGTCTTGCCCAGGGCAAGACTGGAGCCACGGTTCTCAGGCTCTCAGAAGGGACAATAAGCCGAAGCTCCTCCTCCTCAGATGATACAACAGAGCGAGAGACGGCATCAGCACGAATGTTCTTCTCCCCAGATAGAAAGTGGAGAGTGAAATGGAACGGGGAGAATAGGGACCATCTGGCCTGGCGAGAATTTAGCCGCTGGGCTGTTTGCAAGTAGACTAAATTTTTGTGGTCTGTGAATACTTGGAAGGGAAAGCTAGCCCCCTCCAAAAGATGTCTCCATTCTGAGAAAGCCAACTTCATTGCTAGCAACTCCCTGTCCCCAATGGAATAATTCCTCTTCGCTGGTGTGAAGGTCTTGGAAAAGAAGAAGCAAGGATGCTTCCGACCTTGAGCATCCTTTTGGAAGAGGACTGCTCCAACACCAACAGATGAGGCATCCACCTCCATTATAAACGGCTTATCTACATCAGGGCGATGTAGGATGGGAGCGCTAGCAAAATGAGACTTAATAGAAATGAAGGCTTTGAAGACGTCCTCAGACCACAATTTGGGATTTGCTCCCTTCTTGGTGAGGGCTACCAAGAGAGCTACCAAAGTCGAGAAATGAGGGATGAACTGGCGGTAATAGTTAAGGAACCCCATAAAGCTTTGAGAGAATAAGGTTCTTGCCAGTCCATCACAGCTTGTAATTTGGCAGGATCCATAGCCAATCCCTGGGTGGAGATCATATGGCCATGGAAAGGTAAGGATTCCTGCTCAAACACACATTTCTCTAACTTAGCGTAGAGGGAATTCGCCCGTAAGAGGTCGAAGACTTGGCAAACATCTCTCTGGTGGGAGTCAATATCCGGAGAGTAGATGTTAATATCATCCAGATAGACTACGACCGAGGTGGAAAGCATATCACGGAAGATATCATTAAAAAAGTCTTGGAAATTGGCTGGGGCATTACAGAGCCCAAAGGGCATCACTAGGTATTCATAGTGCCCATCCCTGGAGTTAAAAGCCGTCTTCCATTTGTCCCCCTCACGGATGCAAATCAGGTTGTAATCACCCCGCAGATCTAGTTAAATAAATACCCTTGCTCCCCGAAGCCTATCAAAGAGCTCAGATATCAAGGGAAGAGGATACTTATTCTTAACAGTGATGGCATTAAGACCCCTGTAGCCTATGCATGGATGTAGTTCCTCGTTCTTCTTCTGCACAAAGAAGAACCCTGCCCCAGCAGGTGACACTGACTTCCTAATGAATCCTTTTGCCAGATTTTCCTGGATGTACTGTGACATTGCCTCTGTCTCCAGGAGAGATAACGGATAGACTCGACCCCGGGGAGGCTCAGCACCAGGCAAGAGGTCAATAGGACAGGCATAGGGGCGGTGGGGCGGAAGGGTCTCCGCAGCCCTTTTGGAGAACACATCCGCATATGGCCAATATTGCTTGGGGAGTGAGGATAGATCTGCGGGTACTGTTGTGAATTCTGCTTTTGGGCTCCCTCCGGTGGCTGTCGGTGGTAATGCAGTTGTCCCTGGCCTGCAGTTCTGGACAGGTGTATCTGCTGATTTCAAATCTGACTGGGGTATTTAGGTTTGCAGGACTCATTAGTCCTTGCCAGTTGTCAATGTTTCTTGTGAAGTGTTGGATCACTTTCTGGCTTCTCCTGCTTAGCTGCCAATTCAGCAAAAGATAAGTGCCTGTTTCTGTTTCTGAGGCACACATGCAGTGTGCTTGTATTCTGTGCTATTCATTTGCTTTTCTCTTGTCCAGCTTAGACTGTGTCAGTGTTTTCTCAGTCTTGTTGGATTCTCTGGAGTTGCAGATATACACTCCACATCTTTAGTTAGATGGTGGAGTTTTTGTATTTTCTGCTGTGGATTTTTTGGAAGGATTTTTTAATACTGACCGCTTAGTATCCTGTCCTATTCTTTCCTATTTAGCTAGTGTGGCCTCATTTGCTAAATCTTGTTTCCTGCCTGTGTGTGTCTTTTCCTCTACTACTCACAGTCATTATTTGTGGGGGGCTGCCTATTCTTTGGGTTTCTGCTCTGAGGCAAGATAGTATTCCTATTTCCATCTATAGGGGTATTTAGTCCTCCGGCTGTGTCGAGGTGTCTAGGTTTTGTTAGGCACACCCCACGGCTACTTCTAGTTGCGGTGTTAAGATCAGGGTTTGCGGTCAGTATAGTTACCACCTACTCCAGTGAAAGTTTTCATGCTGCTCCAAGGTCACCAGATCATAACAGTACAACTGGCCAAGGACTAATGAGTCCTGCAAACCTATATACCCCAGTCAGATTTGCAATCAGCAGATACACCTGTCCAGAACTGCAGGCCAGGGACAACTGCATTACCACCTACAGCCACCGGAGGGAGCCTGTTATGACCTGGTGGTCAAGACAATAATGGACCTGGTGGTTAAGAGCACACGGAATGACCTGATAGTTACTGATAATAAAGGACGAGCTCTGGGACGTGGGAACTCTGCTGACCGCAATCCCTAAACCTATCAACCACACTAGAAATAGACGTGGATTGCGCCTAACGCTCCCTATGCAACTCGGCACAGCCTAAGAAACTAGCTAGCCCTGAAGATAGGAAAATAAAGCCTACCTTGCCTCAGAGAAATTCCCAAAGGAAAAGGCAGCCCCCCACATATAATGACTGTGAGTAAAGATGAAAATACAAACACAGAGATGAAATAGATTAAGCAAAGTGAGGCCCGACTTACTGAACAGACCGATGATAGGAAAGGGTACTTTGCTGTCAGCACCAAAACCTACAAAAAGACCACGCAGAGGGCGCAAAAATACCCTCCGCACCGACTCACGGTGCGGAGGCGCTCCCTCTGCGTCCCAGAGCTTCCAGCAAGCAAGACAACAAATTAAATAGCAAGCTGGACAGAAAAATAGCAAACCAAAGAAATACAAGCTGGAACTTAGCTTCTGATGGGAAGACAGGTCACAAGAATGATCCAGGAGTGAACTAGACCAATACTGAAACATTGACAGGTGGCGTGGAGCAAAGATCTAAGTGGAGTTAAATAGAGCAGCAGCTAACGAATTAACCTCGTCACCTGTGAAAGGAAACTCAGAAACACCCACCAGAGGAAGTCCATGGACAGAACCAGCCGAAGTACCATTCATGACCACAGGAGGGAGCCCGACAACAGAATTCACAACAGTACCCCCCCCTTGAGGAGGGGTTACCGAACCCTCACCAGAGCCCCCAGGCCGACCAGAATGAGCCAAATGAAAGGCATGAACCAGATCGGCAGCATGAACATCAGAGGCAAAAACCCAGGAATTATCTTCCTGACCATAACCCTTCCACTTGACCAGGTACTGGAGTTTCCTTCTCGAAACACGAGAATCCAAAATCTTCTCCACCACATACTCCAACTCCCCCTCAACTAACACCGGGACAGGAGGATAAACGGATGGAACCACAGGCGCCACGTATCTCCGCAATAACGACCTATGGAACACATTATGGATGGCAAAAGAAGCAGGAAGGGCCAAACGAAATGACACAGGATTGATAACCTCAGAAATCTTATACGGACCAATGAAACGAGGCTTAAACTTAGGAGAGGAAACCTTCATAGGAACATAACGAGACGACAACCAAACCAAATCCCCAACACGAAGTTGGGGACCCACACAGCGCCGGCGGTTAGCGAAACGTTGAGCCTTCTCCTGGGACAATGACAAATTGTCCACCACATGAGTCCAAATCTGCTGCAACCTATCCACCACAGTATCTACACCAGGACAGTCTGAAGACTCAACCTGCCCTGAAGAGAAACGAGGATGGAAACCAGAATTGCAGAAAAACGGCGAAACCAAAGTAGCCGAGCTGGCCCGATTATTAAGGGCGAACTCAGCCACCGGCAAAAAGGACATCCAATCATCCTGATCAGCAGAAACAAAGCATCTCAGATATGTTTCCAAAGTTTGATTAGTTCGTTCGGTTTGGCCATTTGTCTGAGGATGGAAAGCCGAGGAAAAAGACAACTCAATGCCCATCCTAGCACAAAAGGATCGCCAAAACCTTGAAACAAACTGGGAACCTCTGTCAGAAACGATGTTCTCCGGGATACCATGTACACGAACCACATGCTGGTAAAATAATGGCACCAAATCAGAGGAGGAAGGCAATTTAGACAAAGGTACCAAATGGACCATCTTAGAAAAGCGATCACAAACCACCCAAATGACCGACATCTTTTGAGAGATGGGGAGAGCCAAAATAAAATCCATAGAAATATGCGTCCAGGGCCTCTTCGGGACCGGCAAGGGCAAAAGCAACCCACTGGCACGAGAACTGCAGGGCTTAGCCCGAGCACAAGTCCCACAGGACTGCACAAAAGAACGCACATCCCGTGACAAAGACGGCCACCAGAAGGATATAGCCACCAAATCTCTGGTACCAAAGATTCCAGGATGCCCAGCCAACACAGAACAATGAATCTCAGAGATAACTCTACTAGTCCATCTATCAGGGACAAACAGTTTCTCCGCTGGGCAATGGTCAGGTCTATCAGCCTGAAAGTTTTGCAGCACCCGCCGCAAATCAGGAAAGATGGCAGACAAAATTACCCCCTCTTTGAGAATACCCGCCTGCTCAGGAACACCCGGAGAATTAGGCACAAAACTCCTTGACAGGGCATCAGCCTTCACATTCTTAGAGCCCGGAAGGTACGAAACCACAAAATCAAAACGGGAGAAAAATAACGACCATCGAGCCTGTCTCGGATTCAACCGTTTGGCAGACTCAAGATAAGTCAAATTCTTGTGATCTGTCAAGACCACCACGCGATGCTTGGCTCCTTCCAGCCAATGACGCCACTCCTCGAATGCCCACTTCATGGCCAACAATTCACGATTACCAACATCATAGTTACGCTCAGCAGGAGAAAACTTTCTAGAAAAGAAAGCACATGGCTTCATCACTGAGCCATCAGAACTTCTTTGCGACAAAACAGCCCCTGCTCCAATCTCAGAAGCATCAACCTCAACCTGAAACGGAAGCGAAACATCTGGCTGGCACAGCACAGGGGCAGAAGAAAAACGACGCTTCAACTCCTGAAAAGCCTCTACAGCCGCAGAAGACCAATTGACCACATCAGCACCCTTCTTGGTCAAATCAGTCAACGGTTTAGCAACATTAGAAAAATTAGCGATGAAGCGCCGATAATAATTAGCAAAGCCCAGGAACTTCTGCAGGCTCTTCACAGATGTCGGCTGAGTCCAATCGTAAATGGCCTGGACTTTAACAGGGTCCATCTCGATAGTAGAAGGGGAAAAAATGAACCCCAAAAATGAAACCTTCTGAACTCCAATGAGACACTTTGACGCCTTCACAAACAAGGAATTCGCACGAAGAACCTGGAACACCATTCTGACCTGCTTCACATGAGACTCCCAATCATCCGAAAAGACCAAAATATCATCCAAATACACAATCAGGAATTTATCCAGGTACTCTCGGAAGATGTCATGCATAAAGGACTGAAATACTGATGGAGCATTGGAAAGCCCGAATGGCATAACCAGGTACTCAAAATAGGCACAAAAAATCGAAGAAAGAAAACAGCACCGCTGAGATGCACTCACCCCTCGTGTGTGAAGCTTGTCAGAAAAGCCGAGACTCCAACCTATAAAGTAGTCGGTCCTATAAGGGTGCTGCATCCAAAGAATATCAGTATCGCCAATTCAAGAGAAGAAGATAGAGCGCACACCTTGGTCCGGACGGAGAAAGTAAACTTTATTGGAACATCTTACAGAAAAAAGCGGGCGGGAGAAAACGTGTTGGGAAATGAAGGACTACAGCTGTTTCGCGCAGCAGGCGCTTCTACAGGTCCTAATGACGGACGGAAATGGGGAGGAGGGATTTAAAGTCTTTCCCAGGTGAAGTTACCTCCCCCCATTTTCCGTGCACAATGAGTGATACAATACAATTGTTAAAATAACAACACTATAAAGAGTACTTGTCACACAATAAAAACAATGCTTTAAAAACGACGTGATATGTGCTTAATGAAATCATAATAAGCAAAAGCAGGAGAGAAGGCACAAAAACTTAACACAACACAAATTATAAGAAAACTGACATGTCGATACGTTCATTTAGCCCCATTGGGCCAGTGGTGTTAGTACGCATTATCCAACGGGCTTCACATCTTAGAAGGAGTTGATGCAAATTCCCACCTTGTGGCGGTGGATGCACCCGTGCGATGCCAGCAAATCGTAGTGTATTGGTGTTACCTGCATGACCTAGTCTGACATGGTTAATCAACCGGGGAACTCCTTTCCCTGTCCGCACTGAAGAGAAATGTTCCTTTATACGAATGTATAGAGGACGAATAGTCTTACCTATATAGTAGAAACCGCACTGACAAAAGATGACATATACTACATAGGTGGTTTTACAGGAAATAAAATCTTTAACAATATGCTTTATTGGCCCTATCTGGACGGTGTTACCCGTTATATGCTGTGTACAAATGTTACATTGTCCACATTTGTAGTTGCCCTTGGGGGTATCTCTACTGAGCCAATTAGTATGGTCAGTGGTGATTCGGTTACGTACCAAAATATCCCCCAAATTTTTACTACGGCGACTTGCAAACAATGGGCCCTTTTCGAGTTTATCCGTTAAATCCACGTCTTTTCCTAAGATGTGCCAATTCTTCCTGATAATAGACCTAATATACGTATCCATTGGGCCATATTTGAAGCTGAAAACAAATGGTTTAACGTCACTAACATTTGTATGAGACACCGATTTTTTGAGACAGGGAACCTCATTTTCTGCCCTCACTAGGGCTGCATCAAGAAGGGGGCGTGGATATCCTCGATTTTCGAAGCGCTTATAAAGCAAATGCGATTGTTTTTTAAAACCTCCTGTTGTACTGTTAATTCTTTTAACTCTTAAAAATTGGCTGAAAGGTAAAGCCTGTTTTGTGTAAAAAGGGTGAGCGCTTCGGAAATGGAGGAGTGCATTGGAAGAGGTGGGCTTGCGGTACACTTCTGTGTTCATTTCACCTTCTATTATGGAAATTTTGACATCAAGAAAATCTAAAGTTTGGTTACCATACAGGGAAGTGAAGTTCATATTCATGAAATTACTTTCAGACAGGTAACGTACAAAGTTAGTGAAATCATCAGCCGTGCCGTCCCAGACCACCAAGACGTCATCCACGTATCTAATAAATAATTTTATATGTTTCAAGTAGGGATTGATATCTGAATAGACATATTTGTCCTCAAAGAATGCTAAATACAGGTTAGCCAGGGTACATGCGACTGACGTACCCATGGAATCTCCGGTCCTGGTTCCTGAGTCACATGAGGCCAGGGAAGTGTCACAAGCAGGATCTAAGTCCCGGACCGCTTGTGCACTCAGGGTCTGTCATGTTTGCCAGCAGTCAGGACATCTAGCCACCAGATGTCCTCAGCGGTCGAGGAAACGTCAGTGTCTAGTGGTAGTAGGTGGAGGTACACTAGACATGGCGACGTTTGCCTCTAAGTTGTCCTTTAAGGGGACAATTACTATTGGCTCATTCTCCCACTCGGTAGAGCTCTGCGTGGATTCTGGGGCGGAGGGCAATTTTATGTCTTCTGCCTTTGCCCAACGTCACGCAATACCCCTGGTTATGCTTGCTCAACCAGTAACGGTGCGAGTGGTGAATGGGTCGACATTGCCCTCACAGATAACACACCAGACCATCCCTTTTACTCTGTCCATGTCGCCATCTCATCAGGAGATAATTTCTCTGCTCGTCATTCCCGAAGGAATTGATGAGGTCCTGTTGGGAATACCTTGGCTACGGTACCACTCTCCTCATATCGAGTGGTCCTCAGGCAGAATTCTGGGTTGGGGTGAATCTTGTGGGGGTAGATGTCAGAGGGAGTGCGTTCAGGTTGCTACTACTGAGGTACCCGCAGATCTATCCTCTCTCCCCAAGCAGTATTGGTCTTATGCAGAAGTGTTCTCCAAAAAGGCGGCGGAGGTCCTTCTGCCTCATCGCCCCTATGACTGTCCTATTGATCTCTTGCCTGGTGCTGAGCCTCCCCGGGGTCGAGTTTATCCGCTATCTCTCCCGGAGACGGAGGCAATGTCACAGTACATCCAGGAAAATCTGGCAAGAGGATTCATTAGGAAGTCAGTGTCACCTGCTGGGGCAGGGTTCTTCTTCGTGCAGAAGAAGAATGGGGAATTGCGCCCATGCATAGACTACAGGGGTCTTAACGCCATCACCGTTAAGAATAAGTATCCTTTGCCCTTGATATCTGAGTTATTCGATAGACTTCGGGGAGCAAGGGTATTTACTAAATTAGATTTGCGGGGTGCTTACAACCTGATTCGCATCCGTGAGGGGGACGAATGGAAGACGGCCTTTAACACCAGGGATGGGCACTATGAATATCTGGTGATGCCCTTCGGGCTCTGTAATGCCCCAGCCGTTTTCCAAGACTTTGTGAACGATATCTTCCGGGATATGCTTTCCACCTCGGTCGTAGTCTATCTGGATGATATTCTTATCTACTCTCCAGATATTGACTCCCACCGGAGAGATGTTTGCAAAGCCTCCTACGGGCAAACTTCCTCTATGCCAAATTGGAGAAGTGTATGTTTGAGCAGGAGTCTTTACCTTTCCTGGGCTACATCATCTCGGCCCAGGGATTGGCTATGGATCCTGCCAAACTACAGGCAGTGATGGACTGGCAGGAACCCCATTCTCTGAAAGCGGTGCAGCGCTTTATGGGGTTCATAAATTACTATCGTCAGTTCATTCCCCACTTCTCAACCCTGGTAGCTCCCTTGGTATCCCTCACCAAGAAGGGAGCGAATCCTAAATCGTGGTCCGAAGAGGTCTCAAAGGCCTTCACTTCTATTAAGGCCCACTTTGCTAGCGCTCCCATCTTACATCGTCCCGATGTGGATAAGCCATTCCTAATGGAGGTGGATGCCTCTTCCGTTGGTGCAGGAGCAGTCCTCTATCAAAAGGATGCTCAAGGTCGGAAGCATCCATGCTTCTTCTTCTCAAAAACCTTCTCACCAGCGGAGAGAAATTACTCCATCGGGGATAGGGAGTTGCTGGCAATGAAGTTGGCCTTTTCGGAATGGAGACATCTCTTGGAGGGTGCTCGGTTCCCATTCCAAGTCTTCACGGACCACAAGAATTTGGTCTATTTACAGACAGCCCAGCGGCTGAATTCAAGTCAGGCCAGATGGTCCTTGTTTTTCTCCCGGTTCCACTTCACACTACATTATCTCGCCGGGGAGAAGAACATTCGTGCTGACGCTCTCTCTCGCTCCCTGGTGTCAACTGTGGAGGAGGAGGACGAGCCTCGGCTCATTGTCCCTTCAGAGAGTCTGAGAACCGTAGCTCCGGTTTCGCTTGAGTCTGTGCCTCCGGGCAAGACTTTTGTCCCCATCAATTTGCGTCCGGAGGTTCTCTCGTGGGCTCATTCGTCCAGAGTGGGTGGACACTTTGGGGCAAAGAGGACATCTGAGTTGTTGGCGAGAATGTATTGGTGGCCACATATGGTTCGTGACGTTGGAGACTACGTTCGGGCATGTGTCTCTTGTGCCAAAAATAAGTCTCTCCGTCAACGGCCAGCTGGGTTGTTATACCCTCTGCCGGTGGCAGACAGGCCCTGGGAGATGGTCGGGATGGACTTTGTGGTGGGTTTGCCCAAGTCACGTGGCTGTACTGTCATTTGGGTTATCACCGACCATTTTTCTAAAATGGTGCATTTGGTGCCGCTTCCCCGGCTACCTTCTGCACGGGTCTTGGCAGCATTGTTTGTTAAACACATCTTCCGTCTTCACGGTATGCCAGACAAAATTGTCAGTGACCGGGGTCCCCAGTTTGCGTCTCGGTTCTTTGTCGCCTTCTCAGTATCGAGTTGAATCTCTCTTCGGCATATCATCCCGAGACGAATGGGTTGGTGGAGAGAGCCAACCAGACCTTGGTCACATACAGTGGGGCAAAAAAGTATTTAGTCAGTCAGCAATAGTGCAAGTTCCACCACTTAAAAAGATGAGAGGCGTCTGTAATTTACATCATAGGTAGACCTCAAGTATGGGAGACAAACTGAGAAATAAAAATCCAGAAAATCACATTGTCTGTTTTTTTAACAATTTTTTTGCATACTATGGTGGAAAATAAGTATTTGGTCAGAAACAAACAATCAAGATTTCTGTCTCTCACAGACCTGTAACTTCTTCTTTAAGAGTCTCCTCTTTCCTCCACTCATTACCTATAGTAATGGCACCTGTTTAAACTTGTTATCAGTATAAAAAGACACCTGTGCACACCCTCAAACAGTCTGACTCCAAACTCCACTATGGTGAAGACCAAAGAGCTGTCAAAGGACACCAGAAACAAAATTGTAGCCCTGCACCAGGCTGGGAAGACTGAATCTGCAATAGCCAACCAGCTTGGAGTGAAGAAATCAACAGTGGGAGCAATAATTAGAAAATGGAAGACATACAAGACCACTGATAATCTCCCTCGATCTGGGGCTCCACGCAAAATCCCACCCCGTGGGGTCAGAATGATCACAAGAACGGTGAGCAAAAATCCCAGAACCACGCGGGGGGACCTAGTGAATGAACTGCAGAGAGCTGGGACCAATGTAACAAGGCCTACCATAAGTAACACACTACGCCACCATGGACGCAGATCCTGCAGTGCCAGACGTGTCCCACTACTTAAGCCACTACATGTCCGGGCCCGTCTGAAGTTTGCTAGAGAGCATTTGGATGATCCAGAGGAGTTTTGGGAGAATGTCCTATGGTCTGATGAAACCAAACTGGAACTGTTTGGTAGAAACACAACTTGTCGTGTTTGGAGGAAAAAGAATACTGAGTTGCATCCATCAAACACCATACCTACTGTAAAGCATGGTGGTGGAAACATCATGCTTTGGGGCTGTTTCTCTGCAAAGGGGCCAGGACGACTGATCCGGGTACATGAAAGAATGAATGGGGCCATGTATCGTGAGATTTTGAGTGCAATTCTCCTTCCATCAGCAAGGGCATTGAATATGAAACATGGCTGGGTCTTTCAACATGACAATGATCCAAAGCACACCGCCAGGGCAACGAAGGAGTGGCTTCGTAAGAAGCATTTCAAGGTCCTGGAGTGGACTAGCCAGTCTCCAGATCTCAACCCTATAGAAAACCTTTGGAGGGAGTTGAAAGTCCGTGTTGCCAAGCGAAGAGCCAAAAACATCACTGCTCTAGAGGAGATCTGCATGGAGGAATGGGCCAACATACCAACAACAGTGTGTGGCAACCTTGTGAAGACTTACAGAAAACGTTTGACCTCTGTCATTGCCAACAAAGGATATATTACAAAGTATTGAGATGAAATTTTGTTTCTGACCAAATACTTATTTTCCACCATAATATGCAAATAAAATGTTAAAAAAACAGACAATGTGATTTTCTGGATTTTTTTTTCTCAGTTTGTCTCCCATAGTTGAGGTCTACCTATGATGTAAATTACAGACGCCTCTCATCTTTTTAAATGGTGGAACTTGCACTATTGCTGACTGACTAAATACTTTTTTGCCCCACTGTATCTGCGACATTTTGTCTCTGCTAAACAAGATGACTGGGCATCTTTGCTACCGTGGGCGGAGTTTGCTCTTAACAATGCTGTAGCTGACTCCACTGGACAGACCCCATTCCTCCTTAACTATGGTCAGCATCCGCGGGTACCTGTGCCCATGCCCATGTCTTCTGCCGATTCCAGGGTGGCAGACTGGGCTGTGGAGGCACGGGACATTTGGGATCGCACTCAGGATGCCATTCGGGCTTCCAAGGAGAGAATGAGGTCCTCCGCCGATGTTCATCGGCGCCCCGCTCCGACCTTTGCTCCTGGCGACATGGTGTGGCTCTCCGCCCGTAACATCAGGCTGCGAGTTGAGTCCACTAAGTTTGCGCCTCGCTACTTGGGTCCCTTCAAGGTTCTCGAACAGGTTAATCCTGTGGTCTACCGCCTGGCTCTTCCTCCACGCTTGGGTATCACCGACACCTTTCATGTGTTCCTCTTGAAACCCGTATACATGTCCCGGTTTTCCGAGTCATCTGCCGGGACATCGGGTTCGTCTACGGACGATTACGAGGTGAACGCTATTTTGGGGTGTAAGGTGGTACGCGGCAAAAAGTTCTATCTGGTGGATTGGAAGGGTTATGGTCCAGAGAACAGGTCATGGGAGCCTGCTGAAAACATTCAGGCCCCACAGCTCATTGCTGCCTTTGAACGTAGCGAGGCGCAAGGAGGGGGGGGGCCTAGGAGGGGGGGTAATGTTAGGAGTCGAGTTTCCTCTGCTGCACAGGGGGAATCTCGATCCGTCTCCGCTGCGGTCTCCCATTCTCCTCCAGCCGCAGTGGAGCCTGCTCAGCAGGGACGTCGATCCCAGCGTCTCGCTCAGTCTGACTCTGTGAGAAGAGTTACTGCTGCTTCTCCAGCTTCTGCCTGTAAAGCCTATACTGGTCAGCAGCGAGTGGACTTCTCTGGGACTAAGTCCTTGTCTGCGCACACTGAGCATGCCCAGGGCAAGATCTCCCGTTGGAGATCGAGGGTCATGTGCTCAGACTCTGCAGCGCATTCTATTGGTCCTCTTGGCAGGTCTTGGAAGGGCAAAGTTTCTGTGGCCGCTTCCTGTCCTGCAACTATATAAACTGCGCATGACCGCACGACCATGCGCTAGTGTACAATTTAATACGTGTGTTTGTTGTGAGTGCAAGTCGTTCTTTAAATACCCCTACCCTATTGTATGATTGTTCGCGTATGGAGTATGGCTGCTATCTAGCGCCCGACTTATCACTCAACGTGTCACACACGTGTCAGCGTCTACTGCTGTGACCGCCAGTGCGGTGCCACGCGCCAGTGTGCGCTTCCTGACCCACGTCTGGGTGCTTAGTGGTGCCTGCCAGCACGGCACAGTTCGCACTTTGGTGCCTTAATTATATAATTCCTTTCACACCCAGTTGCGGTGTAGTGCCAGCAAGGGTCTAATCGGACTACAATCCCTGTTGGGGTTTAGTTCGCTGACCACTTGCTCGCGCTCTATGTGCGGTACCGCGGTCCTGTGACGCAACAGGATCGCTTTCTTCACGCTGGGTGAGGTTTAACCCACGTGTGTATACTTTTGAATACCGCCATGTTGTCTGTCATTTCCTAGCAGCAGGTTTCACCTGCACGGTGGACCCTGGACTGCGAACGCATCTATATCATCTCTCTTGGTGCGTTCCGCCAGTCCTAACAGTGTCAGGGTGTTGTTAGGGTTACCATTGGGATTAGGTTTAGGGGTGTGTTTGGATTAGGGTTTCAGTTATAATTGGGGTTTCCACTGTTTATGCACATCAGGGGCTCTCCAAACACGACATGGCATCCGATCTCAATTCCAGCCAATTCTGCTTTGAAAAAGCTCTCCCATGCGCCAAAACAGGGGTTTACCCCAACATATGGGGTATCAGTGTACTTAGGACACATTGGACAACAACTTTTGGGGTTCAATTTCTCCTATTACCCTTGGGAAAATACAAAACTGGAGGCTAAAAAATTACTTTTGTGGAAAAAGAAAAGATTTTTTATTTTTATGGCTCTGCGTTATAAACTGTAGAGAAACACTTTGGGGGTTCAAAGTTCTCACGACACATCTAGATAAGTTCCTTGGGGGCTTTATTTTCCAATATGGGGTCACTTGTGGGGGGTTTCTACTGTTTAGTTACATCAGGGGCTCTGCAAATGCAACATGACGCCTGCAGACCAATCCATCTAAGTCTGCATTCCAAATGGCGCTCCTTCCCTTCTGAGCTCTGTCATGCGCCCAAACAGTGGTTCTCCCCCACATATTAGGTATCACCATACTCAGGACAAATTGAACAACAACTTTTGGGGTTCAATTTCAACTGTTACCCTAGGAAAAATACAAAACTGGGGGCTAAAAAATTATTTTTGTGGAAAAAGAAAAGATTTTCTATTTTCACGGCTCTGCGTTATAAACTGTAGTGAAACACTTGGGGGTTCAAAGTTCTCACAACACAACTAGATAAGTTTCTTGGGGGGTCTAGTTTCCAATATGGGGTTACTTGTGGGGGGTTTCTACTGTTTAGGTACATCAGGGGCTCTGCAAATGCAACGTGACGCCTGCAGACCAATCCATCTAAGTCTGCATTCCAAATAGCGCTCCTTCCCTTTCGAGCTCTGTCATGCGCTCAAACGATGGTTCCCCCCACATATGGGGTATCAGCGTACTCAGGACAAATTGGACAACAACTTTTGCGGTCCAATTTCAACTGTTACTCTTGGAAAAATACAAAACTAATAATTTTTGTGGGAAAAAAATAATTTTTATTTTCACGGCTCTGCGTTATAAACTGTAGTGAAACACTTGGGGGTTCAAAGCTCTCACACCACATCTAGATAAGTTCCATAGGGGGTCTACTTTCCAAAATGGTGTCACTTGTGGGGGGTTTGAATGTTTAGGCACATCAGGGGCTTTCCAAACGCGACATGGTGTCCTATCTCAATTCCAGTCAATTTTGCATTGAAAAGTCAAACGGTGCTCCTTCCCTTCCGAGCTCTGCCTTGCGCCCAAACAGTGGTTCACCCCCACATATCTGGTATCAGCATACTCTGGACAAATTGTACAACATCTTTTGGGGTCCAATTTCTTCTGTTACCCTTGGGAAAATAAAAAAATTGGGGGCGAAACATAATTTTTGTGAAAAAATATGATTTTTTATTTGTACGGCTCTGCATTATAAACTTCTGTGAAGCACTTGGTGGGTCAAAGTGCAAAAGCTCTGCAATGCACCCAAACAGTGGTTTACCCCCACATATGGGGTATCTGCATACTCCGGACAAATTGTAAAACAACTTTTTGGGTCCATTTTCTCCTGTTACCCTTGGTAGAATAAGACAAATAGGAGCTGAAGAAAAAAAGTTAAATGTTCATTTTTTTTAAACATTCCAAAAATTCCTTTGAAACACCTGAAGGGTTAATAAACTATTTGAATGTGGTTTTGAGCACCTTGAGGGGTGCAGTTTTTAGAATTGTGTCACACTTGTTTATTTTCTATCATATAGAGCCCTCAAAATGACTTCAAATGTGATGTGGTCCCTAAAAAAAATGGTGTTGTAAAAATGAGAAATTGACGGTCAACTTTTAACCCTTATAACTCCCTTTGGTGGTTCAAAGTGCTTACCACACATCTAGATAAGTTCCTTAGGGGGTCTACTTATTAAAGGGAAGGTACCGCCTCTGTAGGTCATTAATAAATCACTGTAATGTAGCATAACATGCTGCTATAAGCAAGTTTGAAATGCATGTGAAACAGATTTCATGTGTTATATGAGTTTAAAGAATGCACTGGGGGCTGACATCTTGGTTTTGCAGCAGTAGCAGGGCACTATCAGTGTCAGATTACGGCATCCCATGGAAATAGGAGATAATAGACCGGCGCTGACACTATCTGTAACATTGCAGCAGCATTAGCAGTGAGCTGGGCACGCCTCTGTGGGCTGCACAACTCACTGCTGTAGGTGTGACTAGCTGCCATTTTATTATAGCCCTTTGCTATGTGCCGAGCTCCACTTACTCTCTATCGCAGGACAAAAGAAGCCCTCACTGCTCCTCTGGACTCCAAGCAGGCACACATCCTCTGCTCCTCACACACTGCCCTGTGTGCTTCTCCTGCTGTGTCTCTGCCTCCCCCTCACACACAGTCCCTGTGATCTCCAGTAAGCTGCACTCACAGCCCGCAGAGAGGGAGGTGACACCTGGAGAGAGAGAGCAGGGCAGCTGACAGGACAGGGATTAAGATGGGGGAAGGGGGATGGCAAGAATGGTATTCACAAAAAATGCTGCTGAGTCCACTGTGTTCTGCTCCTCTGTAAACAAGCTGTGCCTCTGATGCAGTAACGGCTGGTGATAGCAGGTCACAGGGCAGTCACACACAAAATGGCGCTGCCCTGTGATGCTGCTCTGTTGTGAATTCCGCTCTTGGGCTCCCTCCAGTGGTTGTAAGTGGCACTTTTGTGAGTTCTGCTCTTGGGCTCCCTCTTGTGGTTTCAAGTGGTATGGCTGCTCCTTGGAGTTAGCTGTCTTCAGCTGCTTCCACTGATCATCTTTTCTGCTCGACTATTTATGCCTGGTTCTGTCCTTCAGCCAGTGCCACTTGTAAATGTTCCTGGTTGGATTCACATCTCTTTGGAGTTCCCTGTTTTCCTGACCAGTTCTGCAAAGCTAAGTTTTTGCTTGCTCTTTTCTGTTCACAGTTTGTGGACTTATCCGTTCTGTGCTTCTATGTTTGTCCAGCGTTATCAGTATGAATTTATTCTGTCTTACTGGAAGCTCTGGGAAGCAGATTTACCCTCCACACCTTTAGTCAGGTGTGGAGATTTTTAGTAAACTCCGCGTGGATTTTTGTAGTGTTTTATACCGACCGCACAGTATTCCATCCTGTCCTATCTATCAAGCTAGACTGGCCTCCTGTGCTCATCCTGGTTTCATTCTGTGTATGTCTTTTCCCTCTCCTCTCACAGTCATTATTTGTGGGGGGCTAATCTATCCTTTGGGGATGTTCTCTGAGGCAAGATAGCTTTCCTGCTTCTATCTTTAGGGGTAGTTAGCTCTTAGGCTGTGACGAGATGCCTAGGGAGAGTTAGGAGCATGCCACGGCTACTTCTAGTGTTGTGTTGAGCTTAGGGACTGCGGTCAGTACAGTTACCACTTCTTTCAGAGCTCGTTCCATGTTGCTCCTAAACCACCGTATCATAACAGTACAAGTGGCCGAAAATGAATTAAATGCATCTCAAAAGAAGGAAAAGAAAGTTCTGAACCATTTTTTTTTTTTTTTTGTACTCTGGTTTGTCTTTTTTTTTCCTCTTGATATCTGAGTGGTTCAGGATATATACTCTGGCATGGATGTTCAGGGTTTGTTTTCTCGTGTGGATCAACTTGCTGCAAGAGTACAGAATATCCAGGACTATGTTGTCCAGACTCCAGCTTTAGAGCCTAGAATTCCTACTCCTGAGTTGTTTTTTGGGGACAGATCCAAGTTTTTGAACTTTAAAAATAACTGCAAATTGTTTTTTGCTTTGAAACCCCGTTCTTCAGGTGATCCCATTCAGCAAGTAAAAATCATCATATCCTTACTGCGTGGTGACCCTCAGGACTGGGCCTTTTCTCTTGAAACAGGGGATCCGGCATTACTGAATGTAGATGCATTTTTTCAAGTGCTCGGATTATTGTATGACGAACCTAATTCTGTGGATCATGCAGAGAAAACCCTGTTGGCCTTGTGTCAAGGTCAAGAAGCGGCAGAATTATACTGCCAGAAATTTAGAAAATGGTCTGTGCTCACTAAATGGAATGAGGAGGCTCTGGCTGCTATTTTCAGAAAAGGTCTTTCTGAAGCCCTTAAAGATGTTATGGTGGGCTTTCCTACGCCTGCTGGTTTGAGCGAATCTATGTCTCTAGCTATTCAGATTGATCGGCGTCTGCGCGAGCGCAAAGCTGTGCACCATATGGCAGTGTCCTCGGAGCAGAGTCCTGAACCTATGCAATGTGATAGGATTTTGACTAGAACAGAACAGCAGGAATTCAGACGTCAGAATAGGCTATGTTTTTACTGTGGTGATTTTACTCATGTTATCTCAGATTGCCCTAAGCGTACTAAGAGAGTCGCTAGGTCTGTTACCATTAGTACTATACAGCCTAAATTTCTCTTATCTGTGACCCTGATTTGCTCATTGTCGTCCTTTTCTGTCATGGCATTTGTGGATTCAGGCGCTGCCCTGAACTTAATGGACTTGGAATTCGCCAGGCACTGTGGTTTTTCCTTGCAGCCTTTGCAGAGCCCTATTCCTTTGAGGGGTATTGATGCTACGCCCTTGGCTAAGGATAAACCTCAGTACTGGATGCAGATGACTATGTACATGGCCCCAGCACATCAGGAAAATTGCCGTTTTCTGGTGTTGCATAACATGCATGTTGTTGTTGTACTGGGTTTTCCATGGTTACAGGAACATAATCCGGTGCTGGATTGGAAAACTATGACTGTGACTAGTTGGGGTTGTCAAGGGGTACATAGTGACGTTCCTTTGATGTCAATTTCCTCTTCCCCCTCTTCTGAGGTCTCTGAGTTTTTGTCGGATTTCCAGGATGTATTTGATGAGCCCAAGTCCAGTTCCCTTCCACCGCACAGGGACTGTGATTGTGCTATTAACTTGATTCCTGGTTGCAAGTTCCCTAAGGGCCGACTTTTCAACCTGTCTGTGCCAGAGCATGCCGCCATGCGGAGTTATGTTAAGGAGTCTTTGGAGAAGGGGCATATTTGGCCCTCTTCGTCACCATTGGGAGCGGGTTTCTTTTTTGTTGCTAAGAAGGATGGCTCCTTGAGACCCTGTATTGATATCATCTTGTTAATAAGATCACTTTTAAATTCCAATACCCCTTGCCTCTGCTTACTGATTTGTTTGCTCAGATTAAGGGGGCTAGTTGGTTTACTAAGATTGACCTCCGAGGGGCATATAATCTTGTTCGTATTAAACAGGGTGACGAATGGAAAACTGCATTTAATACGCCCAAAGGCCATTTTGAATACCTTGTGATGCCATTTGGTCTCTCTAATGCTCCATCTGTGTTCCAGTCTTTCATGCATGATATTTTCCGCAATTATCTTGATAAATTCATGGTCGTATATTTGGATGATATTTTGATTTTTTCCGATGATTGGGAGTCTCATGTGAAGCAGGTCAGGATGGTGTTCCAGATCCTTCGTGATAATGCTTTGTTTGTGAAGGGGTCTAAGTGCCTATTCGGAGTTCAGAAGGTCTCTTTTTTGGGTTTTATTTTTTCTCCCTCGTCTATAGAAATGGATCCTGTTAAGGTCCAAGCTATTCATGACTGGATTCAACCCACATCTGTGAAGGGCCTTCAAAAATTTTTGGGCTTTGCTAATTTCTATCGCCGTTTCATTGCCAACTTTTCCAGTGTGGTTAAGCCCCTTACTGATTTGACGAAGAAAGGCGCTGATGTGACGAATTGGTCCTCTGCGGCTGTTGAGGCCTTTCAGGAGCTTAAGCGCCGATTTACTTCTGCCCCTGTGTTGCGTCAGCCAGATGTTTCTCTTCCTTTTCAGGTTGAGGTCGACGCTTCTGAGATTGGGGCAGGGGCCGTTTTGTCTCAGAGGGAGTCTGATGGTTCTTTGATGAAACCGTGTGCCTTTTTTTTCCAGAAAGTTTTCGCCTGCGGAACGCAATTATGATGTCGGCAATCGGGAGTTGTTTGCTATGAAGTGGGCGTTTGAGGAGTGGCATCATTGGCTTGAGGGAGCTAAGCACCGCGTTGTGGTCTTGACTGATCATAAGAATCTGGTTTACCTCGAGTCGGCCAAGCGGCTGAATCCTAGACAGGCTCGATGGTCTCTGTTTTTCTACTGTTTTGATTTTGTGGTCTCGTATCTTCCGGGATCTAAGAATGTTAAGGCTGATGCCCTCTCTAGGAGTTTTTCGCCTGATTCTCCTGGAGTCCTTGAGCCGGTTAGCATTCTTAAGGAAGGGGTGATTCTTTCTGCCATCTCCCCTGATTTGCAGCGGGTGCTTCAGGAATTTCAGGCTGATAGGCCTGACCGCTGTCCTGTGGGGAAGTTGTTTGTTCCTGATAGATGGATGAGTAAGGTGATTTCTGAGGTTCATTGTTCTGTGTTGGCTGGTCATCCTGGGATTTTTGGTACCAGAGATTTGGTTGCTAGGTCCTTTTGGTGGCCTTCCTGGTCACGCGATGTCCGTGCTTTTGTGCAGTCCTGTGGGACTTGCGCCCGAGCCAAGCCTTGCTGTTCCCGCGCTAATGGGTTGCTTTTGCCTCTGCCGGTCCCTGAGAGGCCCTGGACGCATATTTCCATGGATTTTATTTCGGATCTTCCTGTTTCCCAGAAGATGTCTGTTATCTGGGTTGTTTGTGACCGGTTCTCTAAAATGGTCCATTTGGTACCTTTGCCTAAGTTGCCTTCCTCCTCAGATCTGGTTCCATTGTTTTTTCAGCATGTGGTTCGTTTGCATGGCATTCCAGAGAATATTGTGTCTGACAGAGGTTCTCAGTTTGTCTCTAGATTTTGGCGGGCCTTTTGTGCTAGCATGGGCATCGATTTGTCTTTTTCTTTGGCGTTTCATCCTCAGACTAATGGCCAAACTGAGCGAACTAATCAGACCTTGGAGACCTATTTGAGATGCTTTGTGTCTGCTGATCAGGATGATTGGTTGTCTTTCTTGCCGTTGGCTGAGTTTGCCCTTAATAATCGGGCTAGTTCGGCTATTTTGGTTTCACCTTTCTTTTGTAATTTTGGTTTTCATCCTCGCTTTTCTTCTGGGCAGGTTGAGCCTTCTGATTGTCCTGGTGTTGATTCTGTGGTGGACAGGCTGCAGCAGATTTGGACTCATGTGGTGGACAATTTGACGTTGTCTCAGGAAAGGGCTCAACGTTTTGCTAACCGCCGTCGGTGTGTTGGTCCCCGGCTTCGTGTGGGGGATTTGGTTTGGTTGTCTTCTCGTCATGTTCCTATGAAGGTTTCGACCCCTAAGTTTAAGCCTCAGTTTATTGGTCCTTATAAAATTTCTGAAATTATTAATCTGGTGTCTTTTCGTTTGGCTCTTCCAGCCTCTTTTGCCATTCATAATGTTTTCCATAGATCTTTGTTGCGGAGATATGTGGTGCCCGTTATTCCCTCGGTTGACCCTCCTGCCCCGGTGTTGGTTGAGGGAGAGTTGGAATATGAGGTTGAGAAGATTTTGGATTCTCGTTTTTCAAGGCGGAGGCTTCAGTATCTTGTCAAGTGGAAGGGTTATGGTCAGGAGGATAATTCTTGGGTTGTTGCCTCCGATGTCCATGCCACCAATTTGGTTCGTGCTTTTCACTTGGCTCGTCCTGATCGGCCTGGGGGCTCTGGTGAGGGTTCGGTGACCCTTCCTCAAGGGGGGGTACTGTTGTGAATTCCGCTCTTGGGCTCCCTCCGGTGGTTGTAAGTGGCACTTTTGTGAGTTCTGCTCTTGGGCTCCCTCTTGTGGTTTCAAGTGGTATGGCTGCTCCTTGGAGTTAGCTGTCTTCAGCTGCTTCCACTGATCGTCTTTTCTGCTCGACTATTTATGCCTGGTTCTGTCCTTCAGCCAGTGCCACTTGTAAATGTTCCTGGTTGGATTCACATCTCTTTGGAGTTCCCTGTTTTCCTGACCAGTTCTGCAAAGCTAAGTTTTTGCTTGCTCTTTTCTGTTCACAGTTTGTGGACTTATCCGTTCTGTGCTTCTATGTTTGTCCAGCGTTATCAGTATGAATTTATTCTGTCTTGCTGGAAGCTCTGGGAAGCAGATTTACCCTCCACACCTTTAGTCAGGTGTGGAGATTTTTAGTAAACTCTGCGTGGATTTTTGTAGTGTTTTATACTGACCACACAGTATTCCATCCTGTCCTATCTATCAAGCTAGACTGGCCTCCTGTGCTCATCCTGGTTTCATTCTGTGTATGTCTTTTCCCTCTCCTCTCACAGTCATTATTTGTGGGGGCTAATCTATCCTTTGGGGATTTTCTCTGAGGTAAGATAGCTTTCCTGCTTCTATCTTTAGGGGTAGTTAGCTCTTAGGCTGTGACGAGATGCCTAGGGAGAGTTAGGAGCATTCCACGTCTACTTC
This sequence comes from Ranitomeya imitator, assembly GCF_032444005.1. NCBI lineage: Eukaryota > Metazoa > Chordata > Amphibia > Anura > Dendrobatidae > Ranitomeya > Ranitomeya imitator. The sequence goes on from NC_091286.1 coordinate 284,022,753, forward strand.
TAGTGTTGTGTTGAGCTTAGGGACTGCGGTCAGTACAGTTACCACTTCCTTCAGAGCTCGTTCCATGTTGCTCCTAAACCACCGTGTCATAACACTGCTCTTCATTCTGCCCCAGGGATATTAGACCACCCAAAAGGGGAGGGAAATGGTGATGTCAGCAGTTACTGCCCCAATTTTCCAGCAAAGAGTAAAGCTGCTAAATCTTACTATAGCTGCTTGAGGTCTAAAACGGAAAATGCTCCCCCTAGTGGTAAATATGTATATTTGTAGAAAAATATATAATATTTTTCATATAGAAATGTTTGCAAACAGTGCAAACATTGCATTAATACATTTTAATTACTATTTTAAGCTCAATTTCACAAAAAAAACAAAATACAAGAAAACTGGTGGCACCTTCCCTTTAAGTATTTTGTGTGACATATCTCTGTGATTTAAAGGCATACAAATTCAAAGTTGGAAAATTGCGAAATTTTCACATTTTTTTCCAATTTACTGTTTTTTTCACAAATAAACTCAGGTAATATCAAAGAAATTTTACCACTATCATGAAGTACAATATGTCCCAAGAAAACATTGTCAGAATCACCAGGATCCATTGAAGCGTTCCAGAGTTATCACCTCATAAAGGGACAGTTGTCAGAATTGTAAAAATTGGCCTGGTCATTTACGTGCAAACCACCCTTGGGGGTAAATGGGTTAAAGAGGATGTAAAGTGCACTCGCAGCCCAGAGTCCACCGTGCAGAGATGACACCTGCTAATTAGTATTGACGGACAGTAAATGGTGGTATAACATAAACACACGCAGGTTAACTTCACCCGGTATGTAGGAGGTGAACCCTGTTGTGTCACAGGGCCGCAATACCACAGAGTGAACGCTAGTGTTTTGGTCAAAGGACTCTGCCTCAAGGAAATGGGGTTAGAGTAACTCTAGACCCACTAGCATTCGGCACTGATGCCAGGGAAAAACTAACTCAAGGTTTACCACACTATGTGCATACAGCGCCGTTCTGGTGGATGCCACTAACCACCCTAAGCATGGGCCAGGAAAGTGCACTATTTGTGCACGGCTGCTCTGATTGATACTGCTTTAGATGCAGTACTGTCGCGCTGGTTAGCTCCAATCACCCACACTCCGTCAACAATGCTAGGGAAGGGGATCATTTAGGAGCTTTTATCAGATTGCATATACACACCCACACCAACACATTTCTGGATTTATAATAGCGCATGGCTGAGCGGCCATGCAAACCTTTTATAGCTGCGTCCTTCCGGGACCTTCCCCGTGGTCAAATCAGGACCAATTCAGGACCTGAGCATGTGACCCCTGACCTCCAATGAGAGGTCGTCCCATGGGCATGCTCAGTTGACAAAAAGCAGGACTCAGTCCCCGGACCGTCTGCTCGCTGCTGATTAATGCTGGTTACAATAGCTGTACCTGGAACAGAAGCAGTTGCAAGATGCTCAGCCTCAGCTTGAGCAAGATGTTGGGACCGATGTATCTGCTGAGCAGGCTCCTCATTGGCTGTGGAAGAATGGGACACTGCAGAGGACATAGTTTGAGTTTTCCCCTGTACAATGGTGGGAACTTGACACCTAATATAACCCCCTCTCCTAGAGCCCCCTCCTTGGGTCTCACTACGTTTAAAAGCTGCGATGAGCTGAGGAGCCCGAATGTGATCAACAGATTCCTGGGTCCTGTCCTCTGGACCATGTTCCTTCCAGTCCACCAGATAGTATTTTTTGCCAAGTACCACCTAGCACCCAACAATAGCGTTCATCTCATAATCGTCCGTAGACAAGCCCGATGTCCCAGCAGATGACTCGGAAAAAGGGGACATGTGAACGTGTTTTAGGAAGGACATATGAAAGGTGTCGGTGATACCTAGGCATGGAAGAAGGGCCAGATGATAGAATTCAGGGTTAACTTGTTCCAGGACCTAGAAGGAACATATGTAGAAAGGTGCAAACTTAGTGGACTCAACTCTCAGCCTGATATTATGGGCAGAGAGCTACACTAAGTCGTCAGGAGCAAAGGTCGGAGTGGGGTGCCGGTGTGGATCCGTGGAAACCCTCATTCTCTCCTTGGAGTCCTGGAGGCACAGGCTCTAGCAAAAACGGGGCCACGGTCCTCAGGCTCTCAGAAGGGACAATTAACCGAGGCTCCTCCTCCTCTGATGACACTAGAGAGCGGTAGAGAGTGGGTGAAATGGAACCGGAGAAGAACAGGGACTATCTAGCCTGGCGAGAATTAGCCGCTGGGCAGTCTGTAGGCACACCAAACTCTCTTGATCAGTGTGGACTTGTAAGGGAAAATGAGCCTTCTCCAGGAGTTGTATCCACTCCTTTCATAGCTAGCAACTCCCTGTCCCCGATGGAATAATTCCTTTTAGCCGGTGTGAAGTTCTTGGAGAAAAAGAAGCAAGGATGCTTCCGAACTTGAGCATCCTTTTGGAAGAGGACAGCTCCAGCACCGATGGATGAGTCCTCCATCTCCATTATAACTGGTTTATCTACATCGGGGCGATGTAAAATGGGAGAGCCAGCGAAGTGGGAATTGATAGAGAGGAAGGTTTTGGAGACCTCCTACTATCATAATTTGAGATTTGTTCTCTTCTTGGTGAGGGCAACCAAGGGAGCTACCAAAGTTGAGAAGTGGGGAATGAACTGGCGATAATAGTTAATGAACTGTCATGATCCCAATGGCAGGGGATCACAAAAGGACAAGCACAAAAAACAAAACAAGCTCTAGGGTGATGGAAACTGAGCTGACCGCGATCCTGAACCTAAACACACAACTAACTGTAGCCGGGGAACGTGCCTACGATGATCCTAGATGTCTCGCTCCAGCCGAAGGACTAACTTCCCCTATTAGAAGAAACACAGACCTCTCTTGCCTCCAGAGAACACCCCACAGAAATAGCAGCCCCCCACATGTAATGACGGTGAAATGAGAGGAAAGCACATACGTAGTTATGAAAACAGATTCAGCAAAATGAGGCCCGCTAAAGCTAGATAGCAGAGGATACAAAAGTGAACTGCGCGGTCAGCGAAAAACCCTACAAAAAAACCATCCTGAAATTACTTGAACTCATGTGCCAACTCATGGAACATGAGGAGTAATATCAGCCCACTAGAGCAACCAGCAAAAAGGAATCACATATCTGCAAGCTGGACTAAGACAAAAATTAAGCAAAACGTGGAACAGGAAAATCAAAAACTTAGCTTGTCCTGAAGATTTACAGAAGCGGGAAGCAGAGGTAACAAGACACACTGATTACATTGATAGCCAGCGAGGAAATGACAAGAAAGCCAGGTTAAATAGGAAACTCCCATATCCTGATAGAACAGGTGGACACCAGAGACCGCAGAAAACACAAGTCACCCAGTACCATCAGTAACCACCAGAGGGAGCCCAAAAACAGAATCCACAACAATGAACCCCATTAAGCTCTGCACCGCTTTGAGAGAATAGGGTTCCTGCCAGTCCATCACAGCCTGTAGCTTGGCAGGATGCATAGCCAATCCCTGGAAGGAGATGATATAGCTCAGGAAAGGCAAAGACTCCTGCTTAAACACACACTTCTCCAACTTGGCATAGAGGGTGTTTGCCGGTACGAGGTCGAAGACTTTGCAAACGTCTCTCTGGTGGGAGCCTATATCTGGAGACTAGATGAGAATATCATCCAGATAGACAATGACCGAGGTGGTGAGCATGTCACGGAAGATATAGTTTACAATGTCCTGGAAAATGACAGGGACATTACAGAGCCCGAAGGGCATCACCAGATACTCGTAGTGGCCATCCCTGGTGTTAAATGCCATCTTCCATTCATTCCCCTCACAGATGCAAATCAGGTTGTAACCACGCAGGTCAAGTTTAGTTAAAACCCTCGCTCCCCGCAACCTATCAAATAGCTCAGACATCAAGGGCAGGGGGTAATTGTTCTTAACGGTGATGGAATTAAGACCCCTGTAATCTATGCATGGACATAGTTCTCCCTTCTTCTTCGGCACAAAGAAGATTCCCACCCCCTGCAGGTGACACTGACTTCCTAATGAATCCAATTGCCAGATTCTCCTGGATGTACTGAGTTATTGCTTCCATCTCCGGGAGAGATAGTAGGTAGACTACCCCTGGGAGGCTCAGCACCAGGCAAGAAGTCAATAGGGCAGTCATAGGGGCAGTGACGTGGAAGGGTCTCTGCAGCCTTCCTGGAGAACATGTCCGCATAGAAAAAATAGTGTTTGGGGAGAGAGGAGAGATCTGCGGGTACCTCTGTAGTGGCAACCTGAATGCGCTCCCTCTGACATCTACCCTTACAGGATTCACTCCATCCCAGAATTCTCCCTGAGGACCTCTATATATGAGGGGAGTCGTAGCGTAGCCATGGTATCCCTAAGAGGACCTCATCAATTCCCTCAGGAATGACTAGCAGGGAAATGATCTCCTAATGGGATGGAGACATGTATAGAGTAAATGGGATGGTCTGATGAGTCATCTGTGAGGGCACTGTCGACCCATTTACCACTTGTACAGTCACTGGTTTGGTGAGCATCACCAGAGGAATTGCGCGTAGTTGGGCGAAGGTGGAAGACATAAAGTTGCCCTCTGCCCCAGAATCCATGCAAAGCTCAACCGCATGAGTGGATGGGCCAATGGTAATTGTCACCTTGAAGGACAATTTGGAGGAAAACGCCGTTGTATTTAGTGAACCACCACCTACAGTCACTAAGTGGGGGCATTTTCCTGACCGCTGAGGACATCGGGAGGCAAGATGTCCTGACTGCCGGCAGACATGACAGACCTTGAATACACGAGCGGTCTGGGACTTAGATCCCGCTCGTGACACCTCCATTGCCTCTTGTGGCTCAGAAGCAAGAACCAGAAATTCCAAAGGTTTGGTGAAGGTGGGAGCCAGCTGGAACCTCTGCCTACACTGGGCACGCTCCAACCTTCGATCATTAAAATGAAGGTCGATGCCTGTTGACACCGCTATTATCTTCTCCAGTGTGACGAGAATCTCCCTAGTGGCCAAAGCGTCCTTCACATGGTCAGCCAGTCCTCTCCAAAATACAAGGATAAGGACTTTGTCCGGCCACTCCAGCTCAGATGCTAAAGTCCAGAAGTGGATGGCAAAATGGCTGACTATTGACGAGCCCTGTGTCACTGCCAGCAGTTGGAGCGCCGTATCATGGGTGACTCAAGGTGCCAAAAATACCTGTTTCAGAAGGCTCAGAAACTGTGGAGAACTCTGCACCACATGATCGTCATGCTCCCACAGCGGCGTGGCCCACTCCAACGCCCTGTCCGACAGAAGGGATATAATGAATCCCACCTTGGCCCGCTTTGAGGGGAAACGTGCAGCCAGGAGCTCAAGGTGTATAACACAATGGTTCACAAATCCCCTACATGACTTGCTATCACAAGAAAACTTATCTGGCAGCGGGAGGCAGGATAAGGTCAGAACAGAAGTGGCACATCCTGCCCTCCAGCTGCTGGATGTACGACTGCAGTCGCTGTTGGTCCGCCATTACTAGCCAGACCCTGGCGCTAATATAATGCTAGGGCTGTCGGAATGCACCAAATAATATTAAAGAGGATATAAAGTGCATTCGCAGCCCAGGGTCCAACATGCAGAAATGACATCTGCTGCTTAGTACTGACAGGCAATATATGGCAGTAAAATATAAACACATGCTGGTTAACTTCACCTGGTATGTAGGAGGCGAACCCTGTTGTGTCTCAGGGCCGCAATACCACAGAGTGAATGCTAGTGTTTTGGTGACAGGACACTGCCCCAAGTACACGGGGTTAGAGTCCCTCTAGACCAAATTGCGTTCGGCGCCGCAACTGTGATGCCAGGGAAAAACTAATTGAAGCTTTACTGCACTATGTGCGTACAGCGCCGCTCTGGCGGACGACACTAACCACCCTAAGCTTGGGCCAGGAAAGTGCACTATTTGCGCATAGTGCCATTCTAATTGACGCTGTTGCAGACGCAGTACTGTCGTGCCTTGTGCTGGATGGCTAGTTAGCTCCAATTACCCACACTCAGTCCAAAACGCTAGGGAAGGGGATCATTTCGGAGCTTTCAGCAGATTGCATACACACTTCCACACATTCTGGTTTTGTACTAGCGCATGTCAGAGTGGCCATGCAAACCTTTAATAGCTGCATCCTTCCGGAACCTTCCCCGTGGTCCACTCAGGACCACTTCAGGACCTAAGCATGTGATCCCCAACTTTCAATGAGAGGTCATCCACGGCCATGCTCTGTTGACAAAAAGCAAGACTTAGTCCCTGGAGCATCTGCTAGCTACTGATTAATGCTGGTTACAATACCTGAACCTGGGATGGCAGCGGTAACCTGGTACTTAGCATCAGCTTGAATAAGATGCTGGGACCGACATCTCTGCTGAGCAGGCTCCTCGGTGGCTGGATTAAGAAGCACAGTACACCCAAAATTATATAAAATCACACCATTTGCCACATATCAAAATTAGAAATTGAATGAGACAAACCAACAAGCAGGGTATGCTGTGAAAACCATCAGTGAAGACCACTGCAGAGAAGAGACAAATGCCGAACCAAAACGGAACAAGAAGTCACCAGATAGTATATGAGCACGGGAATAATTAAAATAAGCCTTTATTTATAAGAATGGCAATGATTACATAAAAATTGTTTTAAAATGTAAAAAAATGCGCAAGAGCAGGATTACATAGAATAATAATCATACCCAGCAAAAAGCCCCCGATAATAAAAAATATATAAGGATTTTTCTTTCAGTTGTGCATATCAAAGAGTGCAAAAAATACCATTTATAGTGCGATATATATATAAAAAAGTATAAAAATATATATATAAAAACATATGTACAAAATTTTTTTTATAATATAACACAAAAAGCTCAACAGCATTGTGCAAAAAGTGCAAAAAAGTGCATAAAGGGTAAATAATTATGTATAAAACACAGGCTAATTAGTTTAAAGTGTCCAAGTGCAAGGACCTTCATGAAGGTCAGACAACGTGTAACCATACACCAAGGAAAAGATAGCACAATATATATATATATTTTTTTTTTAACTCAAATAAATTTTTATTGAGAATAACAAGGCAATTAACATATTTCATTTACATTTTCAATACAGAGTATTTTCCCCCCCTCCCCCTTCAAACAGCCCCCTTCGATCCCAAAGCCCCCCACCCCCACCCCACAAAGCAGCTCATCTTGTTAATTACTACCATCATTAAAACAATAGAGTATCTAATCCCTCAACCACTCGTATAAGCCACACTTCACATTACTATCCCATAGCAATCCATGGAGACCACATTTTATTGAACGTTTCAGTTTTCCCTTTCTTCTTATAAATCCCTTTTTCTAGTGTCAGGCCCTGTTTCACATACTGGAGGAACTCTCCTCTTGACGGCGGCTCTTCCCTAATCCAGTTTCTAGCTATCACCTTCCTAGCCATATACAACAATCTGGCTATAGCTATCTTTAGGTGTTTATCCACTCCAATCTCATCCACGCATCCCAACAAACAGACAACTGGATCCCTTGGCACCGTGCATCCATACTCACCTTCCATACGACTCAAAACTACCACCCAGAAGGCAGCCAACCTCGGACATGTCCACATCATATGGAAAATGTCTGCATCCGTAGACTTACACCTCGGACATTCAGAGTCATTACGCAATCCTGCCTTATATAGCACCATCGGAGGCCTATAAACCCTGTGTATCACATAAAGCTGTGACAGTCTATACGGTTCACTCAGCGACAGTCTTGGGACCCATTCCAACACCGACTCCCAAGTCTCGTTATCCATTGGGCCCAGATCTCTTTCCCATTTAGCTCTCGCCATTATTGGAAACCCCAATAGGAAAGTGTGCAACAGATCCCTATACAGAGTGGATATGACTCCTCCAGTCGTCCCGTCATTACACACATACTCCAATACTATATCCCTTTGAATCCTAATACCTCCGTTCCTACTCTGAGCTCCAAAGGCATGCCTCATCCGCAAATACCGATACTCCCCTGCAGTCCCAAGACCAAATTCCGCCTGCAATTGGGAAAATGATTTCAGTTCACCTTGTTCAATTATTTGGTACACATACTGAATCCCTTTGCCCAACCATTCTATCAGTACCCCTAATGCCTCAAATTCTTTCATATTGTTATTATGCCATAACGGCGAGTATCTAGTCAAGTCCGTGATCCCACGTATATGCCTCAATCTACTCCACAGCTTGCGTATCAACAGCAAAGTCGGGTATAGCTTCCCCAAACTCTCCAAGGATCCATCCTCCAAACATTGCACCACTGGCCTTCTTTTTGTCACCACTTCCATCAACCGCTGTACTGCTCCAGATGACCCCTCATGCGCCCAGCCCCTTAGATGCTGACTCTGGGCTGCAAGGAAGTACAATTCAGGGTTAGGCAATGCCAGACCCCCATCATCCTTGGGTCGCTGAAGTGTCTCCAGTTTAATACGCGGATGTTGCCTCCCCCAAATCAAATTCCTAAACAGAGAGTTGATCTGTCTAAATTTCCCACGTGGTATCCAGACCGGTGCATTGTGGAGAATATACAGTATTTTCGGCATCAGAATCATTTTGATAAGATTCACCCTACCTACCACAGACAAATGCAACTTAAGCCATGCATCCGCTTTTGCCTTGAGGGCACCCAAGATTGGAGTCAGATTCTCATGTATATAGTCAGTGACCGGCATAGATACCCATATTCCCAGGTACTTAAATTTACTCGTCACCCCCAGTCGCCCATCCTCCAATGGTTCCCCATCCACATCGTCCACCTTAAACAAGATAGACTTACTCCAGTTTATCCTAAGCCCCGACACTGATCCAAATCGTTCAATAATCCCAATGGCTCCCTCCAAAGATGCAACTGGATCAGCCAGAAACAACAAAATGTCGTCCGCATACAACGCCACCCTTTCTTCAATCACCCCATATTTAAATCCCGTCATCTCATCAGACCGTCGAAGCGTAGCAGCCAGCGGCTCCACTGCTAGAGCAAACAAAAGGGGGGAAAGCGGACACCCCTGCCTCGTCCCTCTAGCCAATTGTATGGTCCGTGACAACTCTCCATTTACCCTAACCCTAGCCATCGGCATCGAGTACATTAATTGAATCCAGGATATGAACTGTGGTCCAAACCCCATTCTTCGCAACACCTGCCAGAGATACCCCCACTCCACACTATCGAACGCCTTGTGAGCGTCTAAAGATGCAATAACTCTCTGGCCACAGTTATCAGCTCTGAGTTGCAAGTTCACATACAGTCTTCGTAGATTAATCGCAGTTGACCTATCAGGCATAAAGCCAGACTGGTCTGAGTGTATCAGGCCAGAAATAACACTTGTCAACCTCATCGCCAACACCTTAGCCAGGAGTTTAACGTCAATAGTAAGTAAAGAAATTGGTCGGTATGAGTCCGGCTGTGTCAGGTCTTTCCCCTCCTTTGGAATCACCACTATTGTGGCCTCCCGCATAGATGCCGGCAGCCTTCCACCATTCCTAGCCTCCTCCAAGACCACCTTCAATTTAGGGATCAACACTTCCCCCAAGTTTTTATAAATTTCAGCAGGAAATCCGTCTACGCCAGGCGCCTTCCCATTAGCCATCGACTGCAATGCCCGTCCCAGTTCCTCCTCCGTAATGGGAGCTTCCAAATCCTCCCTATCCCTGTCACTCAGCCTCGGGAGCTCCAACTCCTCAAGGACCCATCTACCCGAGAGGAGTATAAGTCTGCGTAAAAATCTGCAAAAGTCTCCAAAATCTCTGAAGTCTCCGAAACAGCAACACCGCTCCCAGTCACCAGAGAGTGAACAAATGAGGTATTTCTCTGGGCAGATGCCACCAGCGACAGCAAATGACCCACTGATTCACCCTCCTGATAATAGGCCAGATTCATGAATTCCCTCTTCCTTTCAGCCTTACTCAGCAAGACCGCCTCTAGCTGGTTTTGAGCTGCTTTCAACCTCCTCCCAGCCTCCAAAGTACCCATTATTACCATCTCATCCTCAGCCATCCTCAGCCCATCTATCGCCAACCTCTCTACCTCTCTCGATTTCCGCTTACACCTGCTAATATCCCTAAACAACAGCCCTCTCAAGTACGCTTTCATGGCTTCCCACACAGTAAGCATGTCTACACTTCCCTCATTTATCTCAAAAAATTCCACCAATTCCTTCTTAATCTTCTCCAAGTCTATACTGTGTAGCCAATTAGGGTGAATTTTCCACTCCCTTCTGCTCCCGTTCCGTGTCCCCACTGGTCTAAATTCCACTTCAACTGGACTATGGTCTGAGAGAGCTCTAGGTAAATATCTCACATCCCCCACCATCGTATCTAATAATCGGTTACCCAGTGCCAGATCAATCCTAGACAGCGTACCATGAGCTGGTGAGTAGCATGAATATGCCCTTTCCCCGATATGTCTAACTCTCCATAAATCAACCATGCCCACTTCCCCGACATAAGTCCCAAACGTAGTGGTATGTCCCGCCGTCCTATTCTGGGGGTTTTTGTTCTTGTCCCAAAAGTCATCACATATATTATTAAGGTCGCCGATAATTAGTAATGGTAACGGTCCCCAGCGCTCTACCCTCTCCAGCACCTCTCTTATCTTCTTGCTTGAGTATGGGGGCGGAATATACATTGCCACTATACATATCAATACTCTATTCATTTTACATTTCCCCACCACATACTGACCATCCAAATCTTCTTTTACCGCTACCTCCTCATATTGCACCCCAACAGGAATCAACACAGACACACCCCTAGAGTACGTCGAGAAAGTAGAATGATACGCCCTCTGTATCCAGCGCCTATTCAATACGTTCACCCTCTCCCGCACTAAATGCGTCTCCAGCAGACATATCATTGAGACCTTCTGTTCTCGGACATACTGTAAACTTGCCACTCGCCGTGTTTTATCCGCCAGACCTCTCACATTCCAACTCAATATTTTAATACATTCTCCCCCCCTGTGGCTCATCATTTCTCATAATATCCAATTTACCAAGTATGAGCTGCCCCACCCCTCCCATCCTCCTTACCCCTTCCCGCCCCCTACCTCCTCCCAACTTACCCCCCTAGCCCCCCCAGTGTAACGCATTCTTCCTCTCATCAAGAGTGGGGCTCCACTGCCCACTGCGAACACTCTCCCTCACTTAACCCTCTCCATTCGCGTCCCGCTGCCACACTAAACATAATTTCCCCTAACTTTAACTTTATTATAACTTATCATAGCACTTCTATGACATATAAGAAAAATAGCAAACCAATTTACAATATCCGTCATAGCCCTCCTCCCCCACATTTGGTAGACAGTACTGTCCCCTCCGGCCAGTCCTCAACATGGCCTAGCAGAACCCTCAGCAGTTGCTCAACTTTTTTAACCGACGCTAACAAGCGCAAAACTCTCCGCCAACAACAGAGAAACCAATTTCCAGCCAAATCTCGCCGGCATGTCAGTCGCCCACTCTTTTCAACTTTTTCTCATTGGTGTCAAGCCACTGGGTAGCGTCCTCCGGTGTCAGGAAGAAATGTGTCTTATTAAAAGCCACCAGTCTCAGCTTGGCGGGAAACATCACTGAGTACTGCACTCCCAGCTCCCTCAGTCGCCGCTTGACTCCAGTAAACTTCATCCGCTGTTTCTGAACCGCAGCGGAATAATCCGGATAAATGGCGATTTTCTGACCTCCAGCCGTCAGATCCTCCATCTCTCTAGCCTTTCTGAGGATAATGTCTCTGTCCCTATAGTTCAGTATTTTAGCAAGCATGGTACGGGGATTTGCTCCTGGGGCAGGGGGCTGCGGCGGGACCCTATGAGCTCGTTCAACAGCAAAAACTTTTGTCAACACTGTGCTCCCAATCTTCTCCAGCAGCCAGTTTTCAACAAATTCTGTGGGATTTCTCCCCTCCGTCTTTTCAGGCAGCCCCACTATACGTATGTTATTCCTTCTGGATCTATTTTCCAGATCCTCATTTTTGGCAGCGAGCTCGGCTATTGCTTGGGCGAACTTCTTTTCAGCTTTTTGTAGCTTAACTATGTGATCTTCTGCCGTGCTCACCCTCTCCTCCACCACTCCTATACGTTTGTCCATTTTCTGCAGAGCCGCATTAATCTGTGCCGTGTCCCCTTTAACTTCCTGCATCTGCTGGGCCAAGGAGTTCAGGGATTGCTGACATGAAGAGATCAGTGTGATAACATCTCTAAGAGTCGGCTCCTCTCCCTGTGATATGGCTTCAGGTCCCCCACTAGCCCCAGCCATGCTGCCTCTCTCCTTCCCCCTCTGTACCTCATGCTGCTCAGCCTTGCTTGCTTCCTCCTCCTCCTGGTCAGCTCCAGCTCCAGATCCTGGTTCTGCCTCTTCAGCAGCCTCCACTCTGGCGTACTGCTGCAGCTTTGCGGCCACCTCCATGCGCCGCTGACATGCGGCGTTCTCCTTCTCGGCGTCCTCCCTAGCATCGGAGCCATCTTGGCTGGCTCCTGCATCGCTGGTGCCAGCGTCTTTCTGCCGCCTCCTGGTCATCGCTGCCGACTCCGGACCTGCTGCTCCGCACCGCTGCACTCTCTGGACCTTCAGCCAGCCGGATTTAGGTGAGTTTACCCGAAAATCGGGGTTAAAGCAGGATTTTTGTCCTTCTGGCAGCAGGAGCACTCTTCCCTGCTTCCACTCACATGGCCAGCTAGGACACCAGCACAATATATATTATATATACCTGAGGGGTAGGCTGAGTCCTGAACCTGCGCATTTTTTAAATTTTAAAACAATTTTTATGTAATCATTGCCATTCTTATAAATAAAGGCTTATTTTAATTATTCCCGTGCTCATATACTATCTGGTGACTTCTTGTTCCGTGTTGGTTCGGCATTTGTCTCCTCGGTGGCTGGGAAAGAATGGGAGAATGCAGACGACATGGTTTGAGATTCCCACTGTGCAGCGGTGGGAACTTGACACCTAACACTTTATACCTCCAATCACAGCTGAGAACTGAAGCTGTGTTTTGACAGCTTGGGAACCGTGGCTCTCTGACAGGCGGGGACAATTTTACCGCTGATCAGAAGCGCTATGCTGGTGTTTCCCCCGCTTTTGTGCTGTGTATATTTGGCTATATTCGACGATTAAATCGATGATTAAATAGGCGAATATTGCAATTTCGACCATCATGAGCTGAACCAAATATTGAAATATTTGCTCATCTCTACTGTCCAGACTTAACTGAGAAAGCAAACAGTAAAAAGAATACAGGCCAAAGCAAAGCCACAGCCTAGGATGCCTAAGGCGAACTGGTAGAGCAAATAAGGGGGTAAGTGAAAATAATTTTAACCCCTTCCATGAATCTATTCAAACCTGTATCTCAGCCATTATTTATCTGTGTTTGAATTAATCGGAATAATCATTTCAATTTGCTAGAATCTGCATATTTTGGGAAATTCTAAATAATTTTAAGTAATTTCAAATCAATTTTCTCATACTTCCATTTTTATTGTGAGATTTTTTTTAACTAGGACCCAGTGCAATATATCTTCATTTTACTTATTTATTTTTCAATGGAACCTGAAATCAACAAATCAGAAAATAGTCTGGCTCCATGCTTCTGCAGGCAATTAAATGTTAAAAACAATCATGTTTGTTGCTCATCTGTGGGGTTTGCCTCCTCATGTGTAAAATTGTTACCCTGAGTCATCTGGGTGGTATTCTGTCCAAATCTCCGAGTCATCATTGAGGTACATTTTTAATTCATAACTATGGAGAAACGATAAATTATACAGCTTTGCTACAAATACCACTAGTACAATTATTTAGTTGCCTGCAAGACCATGTAGTCAATTTAGTAGCCTATTTGATGATGTCAGGTTAACGTTGAACTTTTTGCTTTCTTTCACCTATTTTACTGTATATACTGGGCAGATAAAGAACTACAGATTGGTACTTTCTTACCTGTTCACTTAGTTTGAACTGTCCAAAGGAGTGTAGCACCGTGTCCTCAAGTTTTAAAAGTCATTGCTGATGAAAGCCTTGGATTAGCTGAAGACCATCTGTTAGAGTTGGCAGATTGCACTAAATAAATTTAATAAAGAAGTGTAATCACAACCCGGGGTCCACCGTGCAGAGATCTAAAACTGCATCTAACGTGTACAATGGTGGAACACACAGCGAGCGATTGCTAGCTCGCACTGAGTTAAATTTCAATCAGTGAACAGCACATCAAGCTATGTCACTCACACACAGAAACAGAATAGATGCTCTTCTATAGAGTTGTGTCACTCACACACAGCAATGAAGTACAGTAGATATGATGCTAGATACGATCCCTGTTAACTTCACAGGGGATCGAAGCCCACTAACGGGGTAATTAGCAAACAGTGGCCACACAGTCTGCAAAAGCACTCAACCAACTCCTCTCCAGAGGTGCCAGAATTCTAATGGCTAGACGCCAGCCTTGAAAACATACAAGCAACTCCTCTCCGGAGGTGCCGAAATTCTAATGACTTTTTGCCGACCCTGATCACATGCTGGCAAAGACCACACTGTTCCAATATCTCATTCACACATGGAAAGAGGTTGACACTATGGCTCCCGCGTGCACCTCTGAGACCCTTTTATATGTTCAGCTCATGTCCAGTCGGACAGGACCTTGCATGTGAGCCAATCTGGAGCTGCCATATCACCAGAGCAGCTGATGACCGACCATCAATTAGACGTCGCTACAACACTATCATGCTGAGTAGAGTGATTTCTGGATTTAGTCTTCAGAGTGTTTGCTCTTTGCTGCCAACTGCTGGTTACCATAGGCTTGGCTGAAGAGCCAGCAGTAACCAGAAGAACAACACGAGCCTGAGCAAGACACTGAGACTGACATCTATGCTCAGCAGCAGCCAAAGAAGAATGTGAGACCGCAGATGCAGTTGAGGTTTGGGATCTACCCTGTGAAGCGAGAGAATCCCGGCACCTAACACCATCCATTTTGAATCTGCTGCATAAAAAGAAGTTTGAATTGCAAATTTGAGTAGCTGGACATCAGTAAATTTTAGGTATTCAACTGATTTTTTTTACGTTTGTTATTGTGGGTGAAGTTTGAGGCTTCCAGATATTTAAGGCTGATTCGTCAATTGTGACTTTTTAGAAATTAGTAAAATTTTTGTGCAGATGTATTCCAGTTCCCTTCTGGATTGATTATATTTATATCAAAAATGTTTCGCCAAATTTTGTGACATTTTAACAAAAAAAAACACATTTTTTTATCATGGACAACAATTTATAAACCAAGTGCATTATTTTAAAAAATCTGTGGTTAAAAAAATAAATAAATACCACAGGACAAAAAGAGAAAAATGTCTAAAAATAACCTGCAAATGATTATTAATCGGCTTCTTAGTGTTAATGTGTGTCCTCCCAGTGATCATCATATAGACTACAGCATGTCAAGGATTTTGAATGTCGAAATATTATAATGAATATTTTTTATGCGAAATTGAAGTTCCTAACAATATTCAAGAAAAGTAATATTTTCAGGCAAAAATATGGTATTTCTATAAGTGAACAACCTTGTTCATGCTAATTCTGTCAAAGAAAACATTCAAATACACCAGCTGCAGAATATTTATGATATTTCACATTTTCTTTTATATTAACACTAATTCTGCAGCTGTTAATAGCCCAAAACTTCTGTAGAACAAAAAGTGGTTCTGCAGGTCTGAAACGCAACAGCTGTGTAATGGCGATGGTGTGATTTTCCAAGGCTTTTGGCATATTCAATAAATATTTTACAAGTTCTATTTTGCAAGATATTTTCCATTTTCATTCTTTGGACTCAACATAATATGAGGTCACTTGAATATTGGATCTTGTCCGCAGGTGAATTGACTGTCTCTCATTTGCTTCCAATATAACTAGATGCTCTCTTTTCACCTGAAAACTAGATCACGGCTCATATTATGATTCATATTGCAATGGACAATTGACATGTCTAATCTAAAATCTATTGATCAGCTATTGTATCACTTACCATATATAACTATAGCAGCAGTCCAAACTTTTTTACAGAGAGGAGTCAAACAGCAAGGGAACAGAGAAGAAGAGTCAGCTCACTAAAGTAGTGTTCACTTGGGGCTGCGGCCAAGAAGCGTCATACGGATATGCCCTGTTCGGGCCTGAAGCAACCGGAAAACAGAGAAGAAATCATCCAGCGATGATAGGAGAGTATAAAACTTGATGGTTATTCCAATATGTTAAAAGCAGGAAAATGCAGGAAATCCACAGATATTAGTATACCCTACGCGTTTTGGCATACGTCTTTATTGACGGTTAGCCAAATATGCAACGTTTTTAGACTGCAATAAATTTAAAGCATTTTAAAACTGTCTTGTGCAAGTTTGCACTGTCCATAAAGTTTGACAGTTGTAGTTAATCTTTCTTAATGTTTGCAAACAAGGTGTTGTGGAAAGGACATGGAGGTGGAGACAATAATCAGGCCCTTTCGTCTTGGGTGAATGTTGTAAACTTGGCACTACTGTGTGATAGGTGGAAAATGTGGATCTTTGTCATGTGGCCTGACCTTATTTACATAGACTTATTAATTGTAGTTTAATAACTGGTGGGTAAAAAGCCATTTAATGGAGCATCAATTAGACACTTCAAGTATCAGATTATAAAACATTAATTTTAATATCCTAAATTACCATTCTGCACTGAATATTGATAATTTTATGTCAGATTAGTTGATTTACGGCACTGAATAATGAAAAATGAAGAAATAAAAATATATAATTAACTGAGATGTCAGCACACCCATCCTATCTTCACCTAAAAAAATCTAAAAATCTCCTATACAAATATACAGTTTCCTAGCAATATCTAAAAAATAAAAATATGTATTTTTCGAAAGTGGGTACTTTTGGAAGCTTTCCAATCATAACACTACTTCGGATGTTCTGAAAAGATCTGATGAGTCAGGCACTTTGTAAACTTTTTTCTCTTTATTTCAATAATCCAGAACTGCTGAATATGCATGTAACTCCTTTGCAGAAACGTACATCTGAGAAGTAATTGACTGCCTAAGTGATAGTTCAGAAAGGATTTGTCCATTTTCAAATGTGTGCAATTCTCTCTGTCTGTAAATAAGGCACACTCTACCTTTCTACAAACAGCGTAATCAAAGTCAATTTGGAAATGTGCTGAAAAGCAAAAAAGGAGAGCACATGAACTTTGCAGAGAACAATTAGACTGGAAGAACGAAGAAAAAAAATTGGCAAGGTTTTCTTCAGCATTTACTCAAAAATAAATGAAAATGTAATTCAAATACTTTAATGTGGGAAAACACTGTTTAATTGTTTTAATTAAACTGCGTTTCAATGCCAATAGGAGTTTGTTTTCCAAGAAATAGCTGTTGCTTAACAAGTTCAAAGTCAACTGCTGTGAGCTTGAATGCAAGTATTGCCTACTGATGAGTCTCCTCCACCCACAGCTCTGCAGCATCACCAGCTCCAGATCTGACTGCAGAACTTGCACATTTTGCCCCTGATTATGTTTTAGCCACACATCTCCTGCTCTATATATTGCCGAGGCCATCATCCTGCTGCTATGATGATATCACCTCCCCGGCACCCCTGTTGGGTTCCCATATCTCCACCACAGAATTATTATCATTAGAGATGGGCGAACTCGAACAGTAAAGTCCGTGTTACTCTTTGGGCTTGGTTTCACGAACACCGGGTGTTTGTCGCACTGTCATGTGCATGACAGCGCGGCAAACACTGGTTCTGACCAGAGGTAAAATCCCTGCAAGTTTGACAGATGTGGTTCCTATGCTGTGAAATGACAGCATGAGCCAGCAGCTGTGATCAGAGGTATAAAGTTTAGTTCCAATCACTGGTGTTGGTTGATGAGACTACTGGTCTGCGGATGCCTGCAGACGCTAATAATAGTGAGAGCAGGAGCGGCTGATGGGAGTATTCATCAACCGGTGCCCGAGCTGTAAATAAATAATTAAAAAACAGTGTGGGTTCTCCTGTATATTTGATAACCAGCCAGGCAAAACTCACAGCTGGGGACTGCAACCCTCAGCTATCAGTTTCAGCAAGCCTGGTTATGAAGAATAGAGGAGTCGCCACTCTGATTTTTTAAATTATTTAAATAAATAATTTAAAAAATGTCATGGGGTCCCCCTCATTTTTGACAACCAGCCAAGCTAAAGCAGACATCTGGAGGCTGGTATACTCAGGCTGGTAAGTAGCCATGGATATTGGCCCCGAGCCTAAAAAGAGCAGCCAGCTGCTGGACAGAAAAGGTGCATCTATTAGATGCACAAATCTGGCACTTTGCCCCCAGCTCTTGCAACTTGCCCTTTAGCGGTGGCAAGTGGGGTTCACATTTGTGTGGTGAATGCCACCTTTGTTTAGTCTGTTGACTTCAACCCCACAGATTTGTAATGGAGAGACGCCTATAAGACACCTATCTATTACTAATACTATAGTTTTATCATAAATAAACACAGCTAGAATAAAAGTTCTTTATTTGAAATAAAAAAAACACTTTTTCAATTTTATTTAAAAATAACAAACACTGTTATACTCACAAAACACCCATTTCACTGAAGCTCTCATCCTCTGAAATAAAATAAGAATAATAAACAACAATATCCCTCATCTGTCCATCATTTTGTCCCACGCCGTAATATATGTCTGGGGGATGAACTTTTTTCAACCTGCACGGTGCCAAGATGCGTCCATCCAGGATGAGAACCACTGATCAATCAGGTGCTGCTAGTGCAGCATCAGTGACTGATGCTGGGTTCCCAGCCAGGCGAATGAACTGTGGTGACCTCGGTGAGAAACCTGCTAGCACAGTGAGATAAACCAGTGTTCTAGCACTGATATCACCACCATACAGTTACCATATAATGGTAACATCATTTTTACACTAGTGCTCCTCAGACCATATATGTGTATATTTTACAGGATCTCTGCAGTTCTCTCTGACCATATTCATTCACTTTCCATTTTCTTTCCCATTCGGTCCTGCCTCTACATATTAATAATGTCAGCACTGTAATTATTAATAGTAATAATGCTTCTCTGTGCCTCCATATAGTTATACTGCACCACATAGTGATAATGTCCCCTTGTGTTGCCTTATAATAATAATTTTCCCAGGATTTTTTTTATAATGATGACCCTGTGCCTCCTTGTAATAATATAAATACCCTTGTGATTTCATATAATAATGACTAATAATGATGACAATCTGCCATTGTACTTGCTTATAATAATGCATGCCTTAGAAGGGACATACATACAAATCACAGTACACCATAGCAAAAGTCCTATCCACATAGGTGCAGTCACAGAAGGACATATATCCCAACTTTTTAAGACACTGGGTAGGATATGTTTTGCGGAACTTAAATACTTATTTTACCTTACTGAAGCCTCTTAATGTTCTCACCTATTATGATGTCCAATACAGTATGAAGCCCCCAAAATGCCCCCATACAGAATGATGTCTCCATATTTCTTCACCTACACAATATGAAGGCCCTAAAAACCTCACACAGTACAATGGTAACTCAACCCCCACGCTTTATAGTGGTCATGCCAGCCTACTCATAATGTATAATATCCACCACTGCTTCCCACCACACAAATTGATGTCCACCATTGCCACCCACACAGTATGTTGGTCACCACTGTCCCCCACACAGTGTGATAGTCATCATTACAGTATGATGGTTCACCCCCCCACATCCCTCCATACAGTATGGCTGTTTCCACAGGCCCCACACAATATAATTGTCACCTTAGTCCCCCGCAGAATATGATGGTTTCACCAGCCTCCCTAGAGTATGATTGTCCCTCAATTTGATGACGTATGATGGTCACTCCACAGCCCCACACACAGTATAATGGTCGCTTACAGCTATATTACAGTATGATATTCCCCCCACAGCCTGAATACAGTATGGTGGTACCCACAGCCTTCAACATAGTACAATGGTCTGCCCAAAGAGCCTTCCATTTTGTATGATGGTCGGTTCCTCCATATAATATGATGGTCCCCCAGCACAATACTATGGTTCACCACAGTCCCAATATGGTATGATGGTCTAAATCACTACCTTCCATATGGTATGATGGCCCCTCATGGTCCCCACTATAGTATGATGGTCACCCATAGGCCCAATACTGTATTATGGTTACCATAGTCCATAAAAAAGCCTTATATTCACCTAATCCAGCCTCCCCATCCATCACACCTGTCATATTTTCTATTCTATTATACAGTGGACGTGGGTAGCACGATGTAGTGACATCAGCATGCCAACCGACGTCCCTTGTGTGCAATTGGGCTCCAGGAGGACAGAAGTATCCTTACTCCTGCCAGAGTAAGTGACTGAGCATGGAGTTGTTGGCTGCGTGCTCCATAAAAGCTGTTAAACTTACTGGTATCTTGGGGGAACAGATACTGTTAACAGTGTCACAATCGTTGCAGTTCATGGCCGAGTCAGTCCATTTAGCATTTGCCAGATTTGCCCAATAGCCAGTCTAGCCCTGATTCTGATGTACCATATTGAAAATAGGAATAATAGTGTCAGTCTAAGGGAGAAACACAGTATTCAAATGATGTACAGGAAACTGTTGTAGCAGTCTCAACATCATCGCTCAGTGTGTAAATATGAGTTAATACATGTGAAATATATGGCAACAACAGCATTTTGATTACTGCTTTTTTTGTTTTTACATAGGGAAGGCAAGCTAGGGTAGTATATAACCTGTTATTGCAGATTTTGCAACTAAATTCATATTTTAATTCAATTTGAATTAATTTTTCCTGTTTTTAAATGAAAGTGCTATCTATATGTTTTGAAAGATGCCATTTTTAAAGAGAAATCTATCTAATTCTGAAAATTAAACACAAGTGTTTTCCTACTAACGTGTTGTTTAAAATAATTTTTTGAGAACATTTCTTTGGTCTAGTAGTTTAAGACGAGTACACTAGGGTTGAACGAAACAGATCGGACAATTTCAAAAGTCGCCGACTTTTGGCAAAGTCGGGTTTCATGAAACCCGACCCGATCCTAGTGTGGGATCGGCCATGCGGTCGGAGATCTTTGCACCAAAGTCGGGTTTTGTATGATGCGTTCAGCGCCATTTTTATATATATGTCATTGAGACATATATATATATATATATATATATATATATATATATATATATATATATTTATATTTACTTCAGCGCGATATAGCAGAAAAGCCGGTAATTCAATTGCCGGCTTTTCATTTCTCCTTCCTAAACCCGACATGATATGAGACATGGTTCACATACAGTAAACCATGTCATATTCCCATTTTTTTTGCATATTACACACTACTAATGTTAGTAGTGTGTATGTGCAGAATTTGGGCACTGTAGCTATTAAATTTAAGGGTTAAATCGCGGAAAAAATTGGCGTGGGCTCCCGCGCAATTTTCCCTGCCAGAGTGGTAAAGCCAGTGACTGAGGGCAGATATTAATAGCCTAGAGAGGGTCCACGGTTATTGGCCCCCCCTGGCTAAAAACATCTGCCCCCAGCCACCCCAGAAAAGGCACATCTGGAAGATGCGCCTATTCTGACACTTGGCCACTCTCTTCCCACTGCAGTGTAGCGATGGGATATGGGGTAATGAAGGGTTAATGTCACCTTGTGATTGTAAGGTGACATTAAGCCAGATTAATAATGGAGAGGCGTCAATTATGACACCTATCCATTATTAGTCCAATAGTATGAAATGGTTAAAAAAACACACACAATATTGCAAAGTATTTTAATGAAATAAACACACAGGTCGTTGTAATATTTTATTCCACACTCAATCCACCTGAAGACCCTCGACCTGTAACAAATTAAAAATAATAAACCAACAATATCCCATACCTTCCGATGATCTGTCACGTCTCACGATGTAAATCCTTCTGAAGGGGTTAAATTATTTTACAGGCAGGAGCTCTGCTAATGCAGCTGTGCTCATGCCAGTAAAACCCCAGCGAATAAATGGAAAGTAGGTCAATGACCTGTAGTTACCTTCATTCGCTGTGATGCGCCCTCTGCATTAGTAGTGTGTAATGTGCAAAAAAATGGGAATATGACATGGTTTACTGTATGTAAACCATGTCTCATATCATGTCGGGTTTAGGAAGGAGAAATGAAAAGCCGGCGATTGAATTACCGGCTTTTCTGCTATATCGCGCTGAAGTAAATATATATATATATATATGTCTCAATGACACACACATATATATACATATATATATATATATATATATATATCTAGACAGTACATATGTTTTTATGATTTTTTGAGCACATGGATCCATTGTACGTCCGTATGTTGGTTTTGCAAGCCTGCGAGAAAATCTCGCAGTACAGATGCCATACGGATTACATATTTCCCATTGACTTGCATTGGGTTTCGTGTTTCGGTCGATCCCCGACCCCAACTTTTCGCGATAATCGACCGATTTCACTCGACTCGACTTTTGAGAAAGTCGGTTTTCGCGATACCCGACTCGACCTTAAAAAAGTAAAAGTCGCTCAACCCTAGAGTACACACTACCTGAATCCAATGGCCGGTTATACTTACTTGCTATTGTGATTTAAATCTGCCTAGAGTTTTTTGTCTCGTCCTATTTTATAAATGCACATGGCCGTAAAATAAAAGCCAAATATTGGGGTTAACATGAGGACAGGTCTAGAAGGAGGACAGACTGTTTTTCTGTTAGCTTTGGTGCTAAGTAAGGCTAGTTTCAGATTTGCGTTTAAAAACGCAGCGTTTAAAACGCAAACGCAGGTGGCGAAAAAAACGCATGTAAATGCGTACAAACGCTGCGTTTTTTAGACGCATGCGTTTTCGTATGCATTAAAAAAAGCCGCGTTTTTACGCGTTTACATGCATTTTTTACCGCGTTTGCGTTTTTGATACGCATTATGAGAAATTTCACAAGAGAAAAATCAAGATCCAGACACCGCCAATGGGACTACAGAGGGCGTGTGACATGACTCTATGGACCAAATTATGGAAAAATTGTAGCTCTCAAAATGTGGTAACGCAAAAAATATTTTTTGGACTAAAAAGCGTCTTTAGTGTGTGACAGCTGCCAATCATAAAAATCAACTAGAAAACCCACTATATATAGAAATGGCTAGGGTTAGGGTTAGGGTTTGGATCCCTAGGGTTAGGGTTAGTGTTTGGATCCCTAGGGTTAGGGTTAGGATCCCTTTATCACCTTGATGGGTTAGGGTTAGGGTTAGGATCCCTTTATCACCTTGATGGGTTAGGGTTAGGGTTAGGATCCCTTTATCACCTTGATGGGTTAGGGTTAGGATCCCTTTATCACCTTGATGGGTTAGGGTTAGGGTTTGGATCCCTTTATCACCTTGATGGTGGGGGGCGGCTTTTCAGTGTGTAGACTTGTTTTTCTCTATTGAAACGCATGCATTTAAAAACGCAACCAAACGCATGTGCTTAAAAACGCATGCGTTTACATAGACAGCAATACGTTTTTTTCCCGCAAAAAAACGCCTCTAGAAATTACTACATGTTTTATTTCTGCAACAAATCGCAAGCATAGAAACGACGCATGCGTCGTCAAACGCAGCAAAACGCATACAAAAAAATGCATGCGTTTTTAATGTTAAATATAGGAAAAAAAAACGCATGCGTTTATATGCGTTAAAACGCAGCGGCAAAAAACGCAAATGTGAAACCAGCCTCAAGCCGGCGTCACACTTGCGAGTTTTACGGACGTAAGAGCGCATAAACTACGTCCGTAAAACTCGCAAAAAATACGGCACAATTATTCTCTATGCCCCTGTTCCTATCTGCCGTATTAAACTGATCAGTATTATACGGCTTTCTACGGCCGTAGAAAATCGCAGCATGCTGCGTTTGTCACCGTATTGCACAAATAAAACGTCAATGAAAGTCTATGGAAGCCCCAAAAATACGGATTACACACGGACCAGCAGTGTGACTTGCGAGTAATACGCAGCGCTGTTAGAGAGAAAAGCCGGTAATTCAATTACCGGCTTTTGCTTTCTCCTTCCTAAATCCGACATGATATGAGACCTGGTTTACATACAGTAAACCATCTCATATCCCCATTTTTTTGCATATTCCACACTACTAATGTTAGTAGTGTGTATATGCAAAATTTGGTCATTCTAGCTAGTAAAATAAGGGGTTAAATGGCGGAAAAAATTGGCGTGGGCTCCCGCACAATTTTCTCCGCCAGAGTAGTAAAGCCAGTGACTGAGGGCAGATATTAATTGCCTGGAGAGGGTCCTCGGTTATTGCCCCCCCCTGACAAAAAACACCTGCCCCCAGACACCCCAGAAAATGCACATCTGGAAGATGCGCCTATTCTGGCACTTGGCCACTCTCTTCCCATTCCCGTGTAGCGGTGGGATATGGGGTAATGAAGGGTTAATGCCACCTTGCTATTGTAAGGTGACATTAAGCCAAATTAATAATGGAGAGGTGTCAATTATGACACCTAACCATTATTAATCCAATAGTAGTAAAGGGTAAAAAAAAAAAACACACACACACATTATTAAAAATTAATTTCTTGAAAAAATCACAAAGGCTGTTGTATTAGTAACATAGTAACATAGTAACATAGTTAGTAAGGCCGAAAAAAGACATTTGTCCATCCAGTTCAGCCTATATTCCATCATAATAAATACCCAGATCTACGTCCTTATTATTAGTATTAATAATACGTCCTTATATTAGTATTAATTTATTCTACTCTCAATCCACTCACTGAAGACCCTCGATCTGTAAATTAATAAAAAATAATAAACCAACAATATACATACCTTCCGAGGATCTGTAAGGTCCAACGATGTAGATCCATCTGAAGGGGTTAAAATATTTTGCAGACACGAGCTCCGCTAATGCAGGCTGCTCATTTCTGCAAAACCCCAGCGAATGAAGCTAAATATAGGTCAATGACCTATATTTAGCTTCATTTGCGGTGAGACGCCCTCTGCTGGCTGTTCCTAGATCGTGGGAACTTTCCTAGAAAGCTTCCTTGCTCGAGTTCATATGAGGACAACCAACAGAGGGCGCCTCACCGCAAATGCAGGTAAATATAGGTCATTGACCTATATTTAACTTCATTCGCCGGGGTTTTGCAGAAATGAGCAGCCTGCATTAGCGGAGCTCGTGTCTGCAAAATATTTTAACCCCTTCAGATGGATCTACATCGTTGGACCTTACAGATCCTCGGAAGGTATGTATATTGTTGGTTTATTATTTTTTATTAATTTACAGATCGAGGGTCTTCAGTGAGTGGATTGAGAGTAGAATAAATTAATACAACAGCCTTTGTGATTTTTTCAAGAAATTAATTTTTAATAATGTGTGTGTGTTTTTTTTTAACCCTTTACTAGTATTGGATTAATAATGGATAGGTGTCATAATTGACGCCTCTCCATTATTAATTTGGCTTAATGTCACCTTACAATAGCAAGATGGCATTAACCCTTCATTACCCCATATCCCACCGCTACACGGGAATGGGAAGAGAGTGGCCAAGTGTCAGAATAGGCGCATCTTCCAGATGTGCGTTTTCTGGGGTGTCTTGGGGCAGATTTTTTAGCCGGGGGGGGCAATAACCATGGACCATCTCCAGGCTATTAATATCTGCCCTCAGTCACTGGCTTTACTACTCTGGCAGAGAAAATTGTGCGGGAGCCCACGACAATTTTTTCCGCCATTTAACCCCTTATTTTACTAGCTAGAACGGCCAAATTTTGCATAGACACACTACTAACATTAGTAGTGCGGAATATGCAAAAAAAATGGTGATATGAGATGGTTTACTGTATGTAAACCAGGTCTCATATCATGTCGGGTTTAGGAAGGAGAAAGCAAAAGCCGGTAATTGAATTACCGGCTTTCTGCTATCTAGCGCTGTATGAAGTAATAATATATACAGTGGGGCAAAAAAGTATTTAGTCAGTCAGCAATAGTGCAAGTTCCACCACTTAAAAAGATGAGAGGCGTCTGTAATTTACATCATAGGTAGACCTCAACTATAGGAGACAAATTGAGAAAAAAAAATCCAGAAAATCACATTGTCTGTTTTTTTAACATTTCATTTGCATATTATGGTGGAAAATAAGTATTTGGTCAGAAACAAAATTTCATCTCAATACTTTGTAAAATATCCTTTGTTGGCAATGACAGAGGTCAAACGTTTTCTGTAAGTCTTCACAAGATTGCCACACACTGTTGTTGGTATGTTGGCCCATTCCGCCATGCAGATCTCCTCTAGAGCAGTGATGTTTTTGGCTTTTCGCTTGGCAACACGGACTTTCAACTCCCTCCAAAGGTTTTCTATAGGGTTGAGATCTGGAGACTGGCTAGGCCACTCCAGGACCTTGAAATGCTTCTTACGAAGCCACTCCTTCGTTGCCCTAGCGGTGTGCTTTGGATCATTGTCATGTTGAAAGACCCAGCCACGTTTCATCTTCAATGCCCTTGCTGATGGAAGGAGGTTTGCACTCAAAATCTCACGATACATGGCCCCATTCATTCTTTCATGTACCCGGATCAGTCGTCCTGGCCCCTTTGCAGAGAAACAGCCCCAAAGCATGATGTTTCCACCACCATACTTTACAGTAGGTATGGTGTTTGATGGATGCAACTCAATATTCTTTTTCCTCCAAACACGACAAGTTGTGTTTCTACCAAACAGTTCCAGTTTCGTTTCATCAGACCATAGGACATTCTCCCAAAACTCCTCTGGATCATCCAAATGCTCTCTAGCAAACTTCAGACGGGCCCGGACATGTACTGGCTTAAGCATTGGGACACGTCTGGCACTGCAGGATCTGAGTCCATGGTGGCGTAGTGTGTTACTTATGGTAGGCCTTGTTACATTGGTCCCAGCTCTCAGCAGTTCATTCACTAGGTCCCCCCGCATGGTTCTGGGATTTTTGCTCACCGTTCTTGTGATCATTCTGACCCCACAAGGTGGGATTTTGTGTGGAGCCCCAGATCGAGGGAGATTATCAGTGGTCTTGTATGTCTTCCATTTTCTAATTATTGCTCCCACTATTGATTTCTTCACTCCAAGCTGGTTGGCTATTGCAGATTCAGTCTTCCCAGCTTGGTGCAGGGCTACAATTTTGTTTCTGGTGTCCTTTGACAGCTCTTTGGTCTTCACCATAGTGGAGTTTGGAGTCAGACTGTTTGAAGGTGTGCACAGGTGTCTTTTTATACTGATAACAAGTTTAAACAGGTGCCATTACTACAGGTAATGAGTGGAGGAAAGAGGATACTCTTAAAGAAGAAGTTACAGGTCTGTGAGAGCCAGAAATCTTGATTGTTTGTTTCTGACCAAATACTTATTTTCCACCATAATATGCAAATAAAATGTTAAAAAAACAGACAATGTGATTTTCTGGATTTTTTTTTCTCAGTTTGTCTCCCATAGTTGAGGTCTACCTATGATGTAAATTACAGACGCCTCTCATCTTTTTAAGTGGTGGAACTTGCACTATTGCTGACTGACTAAATACTTTTTTGCCCCACTGTATATATATATATATATATATGTGTTTCCCTGACATATATATATATATATATATATATATATATAGAGAGAGAGAGAGAGAGAGACAGTATATATGTTTTTTGTTTTTTTTTAACACATGGATCCCTTGTATAGCCGTATGTCGGTTTTGCAAGCCTGCGATAAAAACACGCATTACGGCTGCCATACGGATTTCATACGGAGGATGCCATGCGCAAAAAACGGTGACACACCCTGCCTACGGAGGAGCTACGGACCACTATTTTCGGGACTTTTCAGCATATTACGGCCGTAATATACGGACCGTATTTTCATACGCTGTGTGTGACGCCGGCCTCAGTCTTCAAATTTTGGTTGAGGCAGATTTAATGAAGTGGTCAGGATGGAAGCCAGATTGCAGGTTGTCGAAGAGTGAGTTTGATGAGAGGTGAGAGGAAAGTCCAAAGTAGACATGCTATTTGAGGAGTTCTGAAGCAAGAGTGGGTAGTGACATAGGGATTTAGATGTTGAGTCAAGAGATTAAAGTACAGCTTGTTCAATATGTTAGTGGGAAATATTAAATTTGTTATTTTTTCAATATGCAAATTGGTTCTTTGGAGAGAAAGAGGACTTGAACTCTATAGCGCCACCTGTTGGAAACAGCAATCCTACAAGTCACAGTCAACTCTTCAATGAATCTTGCACTATGACTTAGGATAAAAGCCAAATCAGAATCTCAAAATGCAGACACAGTGTTTCAGGCTATTGGCCCTCAGCAGTACAAAGTATGAGAACTGATTTGGCTAGGTGAGAGGCTCTGGACTGGTGCCTAAAGAGTAATGTTTCTCCTTGTGGAGAGTGGCATACCAGTTCTGGCATGTTAAGGTAAGGAGGCTTATTCGCCATGCAATGCTCCTCTGGGAAATTAATTTGCAAATTGCCTTTTCAGAGAGAAAAAAGACTGGAACTTTATAGTGCCACCTGTTGGAAGCATCGAGTCTAAGGGGTAATGTTTTTTCTTGTGGAGAGTGACATATCACCTTTGGCATGTTGGGCTATTAACCACTTTGCCAACAGCCCGAAACACTGTGTTTGCAAATTGAGATTCTCATTGGCTTTTATCCTATGTCATACTGCACGACTCATTGATGTGTTGATTGTGAATTGTAAGATCTCTGAAGAGACAATTTGCATATTAACCCTGCTGTTCTGTTGGTCAAAAATGACCGACTTTGAACTTCAATATTCTTTAAAATATTCAAGATGCGGCTCTGAAACCCGTGGCCGACCGACCCATCCTCATTTAAGTCAATCAACCACAAGTTTCAGAACCGCATCTTGAACACCCCAAAAAATACCAAAGTTCAAAATAGGTCTCCCCAGACCGAACAGAACAGCAGGGTTAAATTAAAAAAAACCTTCTTACCTTGACATGCCAGAGCTGGTATGTCACTCCTCACAAGGAGAAACATTACCCCTTTTTTTTCAATGCACTTTTCAAGTGCAGCATCTGAGGGGTTACTAGACAAATTTTTTTAGCACATATTTTTCTGATACTTATTAAGCATAACAATCACAGAAAATTATGATGTGTACATGTCATATGAGAGATTTAAATTTCACAAGTCAAGTTCACTTTCCATTTTCTTTCCCATTCGGTCCTATCTCTGCACATTAATAACCCATTCATGACCTTGGTGTTTTCTGTTTTTGTGTTTCTGCTTTTTGCTCCCTTTCTTCCCTAGACCATAACTTTTTACATTTTTTGCCAATATGGCCATATTAGAGCTTTAGTTTTGCGGGACCAATTGTATTTTTTAATGGCACTATTGGTTTTACCTTATCTTCTACTGGAGAACAGGAAAAAAATCCAAAGTGTAGTGAAATTGAAATTTTTTAACATAAGATGCTAAAACTGACCTAACATTATGATTTTCCAGGTTATTACGAGTATGCAAATACCAAACATTTATATATTTTTTTATTTAAGTGGTGAAGAAAAAGTCTAAAGTTTGCAAACGAAAAAAAAAAAAAAAAGTCATTTTTCAGGATCTGGGGTTTATGTGTTGCGTGCTGAGCTACCAATTTTATTGATACCATTTTGGGGTATATACAACGTTACAGACACCAAAAAAAGTAACTGTGGTGCTTTGAACTTTTTCTCGTGAAGCGATTTAATGATAAGATTAATTATTTTCATATTTTGATAGATTGGCCATTTCTGAATACGGAAATAAAAATATTTTTTTTATTGTTTTATTTTGAAAGGAGAAATGGGTGTGATTTGAACTTTTTTTTTTTTCATATTTTTTAAATATTTTTTAAACATTTTTTTCTACCTTTTACTTGCTTCAGTAGTCTCCTAAGGAGACTTGAAGATGTGATCATTTGATCGCCTGTGCTTTACATATGTCATGCCAACCCATTGATGCCCACAATGGTGAGACAGGCACGCCAATGGTTGGGATTAGAGAGTGATTTCAGTGTGGCCATGTTAAAGGATGCTCTTGAAGATTGACAGCGGCAGCTAACATGTTAACAGCCGCTAATGGATCGTGATTCCTCCCTCGGATTTTAGGGGCACATGTCAGCTCATGAAAACAGCTATCATCTGTCATAAAACATGCGTGCTCAGCACCGGAGCCCACATGGAATGCAGGGACATGACCTATGACATTTATATATATCATAGGTCGAGTAGTGGTTAAAGTGATTCTGACACCAAGTTTTCACTGCCTCACCTGAGAGCAATATAACATAGAAAGGAACAACCTGATTCTTTCAATGTATCACTTAGTTTTCTGGGTGCAGTAGTTGTGACGCAATCATCGTTTTTTGATGTGGCATGTAGCGGAGCTCAGATAGCAGCCCCCGCCCACACCAGGCTCTGCATGAACATTGTCTATTGACAGTAAACTGTTTATCAGTGAGGCATGTTATACGCAGTATGTTTGTATGTATTATTTTCACAATGAATTCAAAGCTAACTTAAGCATATAAAGTTAGCTTTGAATTCATTGTGAAAATAATACATACAAACATACTGCGTATGAAGAAAAATGAGCTGCCATGAGCGCATACAATATGATACCACTGAGCTCAAGACTAGGCTAGCAAAAAGTCCATGACCATAAATCAGCAACTCATTAAAGCTATAGCAGGTACATTTCCCCAAAAATTTAAAAACACAAAATTATAGAATACTTGGATAATTTTAGGTAAAATTAAAAAATTATCAAGCAAACAAACATTTTTGCATAGTTGTTTCTTTTTTATTTTAGAGATATAAGGGGGGTCCCCTAAGATTCCAAAATATTACATATGTAGTGTACCAGCTGAGAACTTTGAGGCTAAAATGAGATGTAGAATAGAAAAACTACTAGTGATGAGTGAGTATGCTCGTTACTCGAGTTTCTCCGAGCATGCCCGGGTGGTCTCCCAGTACTTCATCGCGCTAGGAGATTTATTTTGTTTCGATGCAGCTGCTAGACAGCTTGAATAAATGCAGGGATTGCCTAACAAACAGGCATTACCCACATATATTAAACCTGTCTAGCAGCCACAAATCATGCAGCTGTGTCAACACAAGCTAAATCTCCAAGCACGCCAAAATACTCAGAGACCACCCGAGCATGCTCGAAGAAACTCGAGTAGCGAGCATACTCGCTTATCACTAAAAACTACATATAGACAAAGCTAACAATCCATCCATAGTACCTGGATTTGCTATGTATGGCTAGGTTAAGACTTCCATTTATTGCTATGTACTGTAATTGTCAAACAATTATAAAAGTACGCATTAGCTGGATAATCAAGGTTTCGCTGCAGGTCAACAGACTAAATCAACTTTATAAAAATTATACTATGAAGAATTTTAATATCATTTACAAAGTAGAAGTTATTCTTAATTGTCAATGGCTTTCTAAATGATTTTATTCATATAACTGAGGATAAAACATAATTCATTTAATATAGATGACTTTATTGATGGTACTAAAATATTTATAACATTAATTTTGAAATTAATAATAAATACAAAATGATTTTCTTTATTGAACTGTATATATTGAGTTGAGAAAGTAAAAAGAGCAACATTAAAGATGGCAAACTTTTTTGATTGATGTATTACTTGGTTTGCCTTGCAAATGAATATAATGCATCTAACACTATCTTTTACCTCAAGCTGTCTCCTTTTCTTAGTGATAACATTTGGGATACAAAATAAAATGTCACGGGGATACTGTGACAGAGTGAGGTCATACGATTGCTGTGTTTGGTGAGACATACACCTGCGGTAGTTAAAACATCTTCAGCGTCCTATTAGCAGTTCTTGTTTAGTTGCTTTCGTGCTGCAATGCTTAAACTGTTTAGTTGGATTTCTGGAGTTCTCTGTCTTGGGTTATAGCACCTTTTCTTAGTTTGTTACTCCCAGCACGTATTGCTTCTGGCCTTGCCAGTGATAGTTACCAGTACATAGTTTAGAGTAGTAGCAATTAGTTCAGTGTTTTGAGTAGACAGTCGGTCAGTATTTCAGGAGATTGCTTTGCTTAGTGGGTTTGCATATTTATTTCTATCCTCTCCCATTTGGTTTCTTCCTTCCTATTCCTCCCCTGTGTCCCTCTCTCTTGTTTTGTGAGTGAATTTGTAGGGGAGGAAACAGGCAGAGGTAAGATAGAAACATTGCAAGGTAGGAGACCCTTGGTGTTTGAGGACTATTTCTTGTTTGTAGTAAACATTTGGAGAGTTGTTCTGGAGATTGCTGCTTGGAGTTGTTTTTAGAGCTTATCATTATCCTCACCTATCTGGTTTCTCTTACCTAGTCCTCCCCTGTTTTACACTCTGTTACACTCTGTTGTTTTGTGAGTGTAGCTGTGTGATTGTAGTTGTCTTTCATCTCTCTTTGTCTTCCCTAGTCTGTCTGGTTAATGCAATCCTATGCACTTCAGCATCTCACCTCTTTATTCCATAGATGCACAAAAAATTCTGGACATAAGAGTCAATTCATGAAAGGAATCCATTCAGCAACTTTCTTAAGTGTATTAAATTGAGTTTTTTTATCTCAATTGCTAGAGGTGGCTTATAAGATCTCGGAAAAAGGCAACAAAAGCAAAATTATTATTATTATTTTTTTACAAATGTGCAATTTGTTTTCACTACCTAACTTAAAAAAAAACTATACATGTTTGGTATATGCTTATTTTTACTGACCTGGAAATTTTAGAGGACTTCATGCTTCCTTCTGCCAACAAGCTTTTTGGAGATGGAAATTTCCTTCAGCAGGACTTGGCACCTATCCACACTGCCAAAAGTACCAATACCTGGTGTAAAAACAACACTATCACTGTGCTTGATTGGCCAGCAAACTCGCTTGACCTTAACCCCATAGAAAATCTGTGGGGTATTGTCAAGTGGAAGATGAGAAACGCCAGACCCAACAATGCAGACGAGCTTAAGGCTGCTATCAAAGCAACCTGGGCTTCCATAACACCCCAGCAGTGCCACAGGCTGATCGCCTCCATGCCACACCGCATTGATACAGTAATTGATGCCAAAGGAACCCCGACCAAGCATTGAGTGCATTTACTGAACATACATTTCAGTAGGCCAACATTTCGGATTTTAAAAACATTTTTCAAGCTGGTGTTATGAAGTATTCTAATTTAGTGAGATAATGACTTTTGAGGTTTCATTGGCTGTAATGTTGTGATAGACAATTCAGTAACACAATGTACATAGCGATCAGAGCACATACAGTGATCTGACAATAACCCAAAAATAATAGAACGAGCTCTGAGACGTGGAAACTCTGTAAACCGCAATTCCTGATCCTCTCCAAACACAACTAGAGGCAGCTGTGGATTGCGCCTAAAGCTCCCTATGCAACTCGGCACAGCCTGAGAAACTAACTAGCCTGAAGATAGAAAAATAAGCCTACCTTGCCTCAGAGAAATACCCCAAAGGAAAAGGCAGCCCCCCACATATAATGACTGTGAGTAAGATGAAAAGACAAACATAGGGATGAAATAGATTCAGCAAAGTGAGGCCCAATATTCTAGACAGAACGAGGATAGGAAAGATAACTTTGTGGTCTACACAAAACCCTAAAGAAAACCACGCAAAGGGGGCAAAAAGACCCTCCGTACCGAACTAACGGCACGGAGGTACACCCTTTGCGTCCCAGAGCTTCCAGCAAAACAAATAGACAAGCTGGACAGAAAAAATAGCAACAAATAGCAAAGAAGCACTTAGCTATGCAGAGCAGCAGGCCACAGGAATGATCCAGAGAAACACAAGTCCAACACTGGAACATTGACAGGAAGCATGGATCAAAGCATCAGGTGGAGTTAAGTAGAGAAGCAGCTAACGACCTCACCAGATCACCTGAGGGAGGAAACTCAGAAGCTGCAGTACCACTTTCCTCCACAAACGGAAGCTCCCAGAGAGAATCAGCCGAAGTACCACTTGTGACCACAGGAGTGAACTCTGCCACAGAATTCACAACAGTACCCCCCCTTGAGGAGGGGTCACCGAACCCTCACCAGAGCCCCCAGGCCGACCAGGATGTGCCACATGAAAGGCACGAACAAGATCGGGAGCATGGACATCAGAGGCAAAAACCCAGGAATTATCTTCCTGAGCATAACCCTTCCATTTAACCAGATACTGGAGTTTCCGTCTTGAAACACGAGAATCCAAAATCTTCTCCACAATATACTCCAATTCCCCCTCCACCAAAACCGGGACAGGAGGCTCAACAGATGGGACCATAGGTGCCACGTATCTCCGCAACAATGACCTATGGAATACGTTATGTATGGAAAAAGAATCTGGAAGGGTCAGACGAAAAGACACAGGATTAAGAACCTCAGAAATCCTATACAGACCAATAAAACGAGGTTTAAACTTAGGAGAGGAAACCTTCATAGGAATATGACGAGAAGATAACCAAACCAGATCCCCAACACGAAGTCGGGGACCCACACGGCGTCTGCGATTAGCGAAAAGTTGAGCCTTCTCCTGGGACAAGGTCAAATTGTCCACTACCTGAGTCCAAATCTGATGCAACCTGTCCACCACAGTATCCACACCAGGACAGTCCGAAGACTCAACCTGTCCTGAAGAGAAACGAGGATGGAACCCAGAATTGCAGAAAAACGGCAAAACCAAGGTAGCCGAGCTGGCCCGATTATTAAGGGCGAACTCAGCCAAAGGCAAAAAGGACACCCAGTCATCCTGATCAGCAGAAACAAAGCATCTCAGATATGTTTCCAAGGTCTGATTGGTTCGTTCGGTCTGGCCATTAGTCTGAGGATGGAAAGCCGAGGAAAAAGACAAGTCAATGCCCATCCTACCACAAAAGGCTCGCCAAAACCTCGAAACAAACTGGGAACCTCTGTCAGAAACAATATTCTCTGGAATGCCATGCAAACGAACCACATGCTGGAAGAACAAAGGCACCAAATCAGAGGAGGAAGGCAATTTAGACAAGGGTACCAGATGGACCATCTTAGAAAAGCGATCACAGACCACCCAAATGACTGACATCTTTTGAGAAACGGGAAGATCTGAAATAAAATCCATAGAGATATGTGTCCAAGGCCTCTTCGGGACCAGCAAGGGCAAAATTAACCCACTGGCACGAGAACAGCAGGGCTTAGCCCGAGCACAAATCCCACAGGACTGCACACAAGTACGCACATCCCGCAACAGAGAGGGCCACCAAAAGGATCTAGCCACTAACTCTCTGGTACCAAAGATTCCAGGATGACCAGCCAACACCGAACAATGAAGTTCAGAGATAACTCTATTCGTCCACCTATCAGGGACAAACAGTTTCTCCGCTGGGCAACGATCAGGTTTATTAGCCTGAAATTTTTGCAGCACCCGCCGCAAATCAGGGGAGATGGCAGACACAATTACTCCTTCCTTGAGGATACCCGCCGGCTCAGATAAACCCGGAGAGTCGGGCACAAAACTCCTAGACAGAGCATCCGCCTTCACATTTTTAGAGCCCGGAAGGTACGAAATCACAAAGTCAAAATGGGCAAAAAACAACGACCAACAAGCTTGTCTAGGATTCAAGCGCTTGGCAGACTCGAGATAAGTCAAGTTCTTATGATCAGTCAATACCACCACGCGATGCTTAGCTCCTTCAAGCCAATGACGCCACTCCTCGAATGCCCACTTCATGGCCAGCAACTCTCGGTTGCCCACATCATAATTTCGCTCAGCAGGCGAAAACTTCCTGGAAAAGAAAGCGCATGGTTTCATCACTGAGCAACCAGAACCTCTCTGTGACAAAACAGCACCTGCTCCAATCTCAGAAGCATCAACCTCGACCTGGAACGGAAGAGAAACATCTGGTTGACACAACACAGGGGCAGAAGAAAAATGACGCTTCAACTCTTGAAAAGCTTCCACAGCAGCAGATGACCAATTGACCAAATCAGCACCCTTCTTGGTCAAATCGGTCAATGGTTTGGCAACACTAGAAAAATTGCAGATGAAGCGACGATAAAAATTAGCAAAGCCCAGGAACTTTTGCAGACTTTTCAGAGATGTCGGCTGAGTCCAATCACGGATGGCTTGGACCTTAACCGGATCCATCTCGATAGTAGAAGGGGAAAATATGAACCCCAAAAATGAAACCTTCTGCACACCAAAGAGACACTTTGATCCCTTCACAAACAAAGAATTAGCACGCAGGACCTGAAAAACCGTTCTGACCTGCTTCACATGAGACTCCCAATCATCCGAGAAGATCAAAATGTCATCCAAGTACACAATCAGGAATTTATCCAGGTACTCACGGAAGATGTCATGCATAAAGGATTGAAACACTGATGGAGCATTGGCAAGTCCGAACGGCATCACTAGATACTCAAAATGACCCTCGGGCGTATTAAATGCAGTTTTCCATTTATTGCCTTGCCTGATTCTCACCAGATTATACGCACCACGAAGATCTTTCTTAGTGAACCAACTAGCCCCCTTAATCCGAGCAAACAAATCAGATAACAATGGCAAGGGGTACTGAAATTTAACAGTGATCTTATTAAGAAGGCGGTAATCTATACACGGTCTCAGCGAACCATCCTTCTTGGCTACAAAAAAGAACCCTGATCCTAATGGCGACGATGACGGGCGAATATGCCCCTTCTCCAGGGATTCCTTCACATAACTGCGCATAGCGGTGTGCTCAGGCACGGATAAATTAAACAGTCGGCCTTTTGGGAATTTACTACCAGGAATCAAATTGATAGCACAATCACAATCCCTATGCGGAGGCAGGGCATCGGACTTGGGCTCATCAAAGACATCCCGGTAATCAGACAAGAACTCTGGAACCTCAGAAGGGGTGGATGACGAAATTGACAGAAATGGAACATCACCATGTACCCCCTGACAACCCCAGCTGGACACCAACATGGAATTCCAATCCAATACTGGATTATGGGCTTGTAGCCATGGCAACCCCAACACGACCACTTCATGCAGATTATGCAACACCAGAAAGCGAATAACCTCCTGATGTGCAGGAGCCATGCACATGGTCAGCTGGGTCCAGTATTGAGGCTTATTCTTGGCCAAAGGTGTAGCATCAATTCCTCTCAATGGAATAGGACACTGCAAGGGCTGCAATAAAAACCCACAACGTTTAGCATAATCCAAGTCCATCAAATTCAGGGCAGCGCCTGAATCCACAAACGCCATGACAGAATACGACGACAAGGAGCATATCAAGGACAGAAGAAATTTTGACTGTACAGTACCAATGGTGGCAGACCTAGCGAACCGCTTAGTGCGCTTAGGACAATCAGAGATAGCATGAGTGGAATCACCACAGTAGAAACACAGCCCATTCAGACATCTGTGTTCTTGCCGTTCAACTCTGGTCATAGTCCTATCGCACTGCATAGGCTCAGGTTTAATCTCAGGTAATACCGCCAAATGGTGCACAGATTTACGCTCACGCAAGCGTCGACCGATCTGAATGGCCAAAGACATAGACTCATTCAAACCAGCGGGCATAGGAAATCCCACCATGACATCCTTAATGGCTTCAGAGAGACCCTTTCTGAACATGGCTGCAAGCGCAGATTCATTCCATTGAGTGAGCACGGACCATTTTCTAAATTTCTGGCAATATAGCTCTATCTCATCCTGAGCCTGACAAATTTTTTTCTGCCTGATCTACCGAATTAGGCTCATCGTACAGCAATCCAAGCGCCAGGAAAAACGCATCGATATCACTCAATGCAGGATCTCCTGACGCAAGAGAAAATGCCCAGTCCTGAGGGTCGCCATGCAAAAAATAAATCACGATCCTAACCTGTTGTGCTGGGTCACCAGAGGAGCGAGGTTTCAAAGCCAGAAATAGTTTACAATTATTCTTGAAACTCAGAAATTTAGTTCTATCTCCAAAAAACAAATCTGGAATAGGAATTCTCGGTTCTAACAAAGAATTCTGAACCACAAAATTTTGAATATCTTGAACTCTTGCCGTGAGCTGATCTACACATGAAGACAGACCTTTAATGTCCATTGTAACACCTGTGTCCTGAACCACCCAAATGTCTAGGGGAAAAAAAAGACAAATCACAGTGCAAAGGAAAAAAAATGGTCTCAGAACTTCTTTTTTCCCTCTATTGAGAATCATTAGTACTTTGGCTTCCTGTACTGTTGTGATAGACAATTCAGTAACACAATGTACATAGCGATCAGAGCACATACAGTGATCTGACAATAACCCAAAAATAATAGAACGAGCTCTGAGACGTGGAAACTCTGTAAACCGCAATTCCTGATCCTCTCCAAACACAACTAGAGGCAGCTGTGGATTGCGCCTAAAGCTCCCTATGCAACTCGGCACAGCCTGAGAAACTAACTAGCCTGAAGATAGAAAAATAAGCCTACCTTGCCTCAGAGAAATACCCCAAAGGAAAAGGCAGCCCCCCACATATAATGACTGTGAGTAAGATGAAAAGACAAACGTAGGGATGAAATAGATTCAGCAAAGTGAGGCCCGATATTCTAGACAGAACGAGGATAGGAAAGATAACTTTGCGGTCTACACAAAACCCTAAAGAAAACCACGCAAAGGGGGCAAAAAGACCCTCCGTACCGAACTAACGGCACGGAGGTACACCCTTTGCGTCCCAGAGCTTCCAGCAAAACAAATAGACAAGCTGGACAGAAAAAATAGCAACAAATAGCAAAGAAGCACTTAGCTATGCAGAGCAGCAGGCCACAGGAATGATCCAGAGAAACACAAGTCCAACACTGGAACATTG
This sequence comes from Ranitomeya imitator, assembly GCF_032444005.1. Classification (NCBI taxonomy): domain Eukaryota; kingdom Metazoa; phylum Chordata; class Amphibia; order Anura; family Dendrobatidae; genus Ranitomeya; species Ranitomeya imitator. The sequence goes on from NC_091286.1 coordinate 284,061,671, forward strand.
ACAGGAAGCATGGATCAAAGCATCAGGTGGAGTTAAGTAGAGAAGCAGCTAACGACCTCACCAGATCACCTGAGGGAGGAAACTCAGAAGCTGCAGTACCACTTTCCTCCACAAACGGAAGCTCCCAGAGAGAATCAGCCGAAGTACCACTTGTGACCACAGGAGTGAACTCTGCCACAGAATTCACAACACTGTAAGCAATAATCATCAACATTAAAATAAATAAACACTTGAAATAGATCACTCTGTTTGCAATGATTCTATATAACATATGAGTTTCACTTTTTGTATTTAAGAACTGAAATAAATTAACTTTTTGATGATATTCCAATTTTGTGAGAAGCACCTGTACATCTACACTCAACCTTAAAGACTCTGAATCTTTAGAACAGCTAATGAGTTTTGTTTAAGTGACGGCACTTTTCCAAGTATGTGTGACATGTAATCCATGTATTTTTCAATAAATTTAAAATAGAATGGTTCCACATTTATTACAAAATTTTCTGTCTCAAATATTATTAAACTATTGCTTATGCAGGAACATTTCACCTAGGTTTTGGCTTAGTAGGACATTCTGAAATAAAAAGTGTTTCCCCAGTATATCGCTTATAGCTTAATGTTACCTGTTTTACTTAATTTGCAATTGTCAGCTAGATGATTTCATAAAAATGTTTGTAACCATTTGTGTTGCAATTAACTAGCCTTTTATAATATCTCATTGTAAACCCATAAGAGCAATTGACATGCATTTAATTTCTATAATACTGTGAAACTCCATAAAAGTCTAGGAAATAAAAAGAACTGTTATTTATGCTACATAAAAGTATGTATAAAGTTTAATATATTCATATTTAGCCTGCTGTGCTGCAGCTGTTTGGTTAATTGCATGAAAATTTTGGCATTGTATATCAAATACTATAATATATAAACATATATATATTATATATGTGTATATATTATATAAACCAGACACCAAATAAAGACCAGACACCAAATAAAGACCAGACACCAAACAAGTGTCCTCACTGTTGGGGAATGTCTGATAATTTTTAGAATCAATGTCAGTATGATATTTGAGTTTTTAGCAGAAATAAAGACTTATTTAAAATATAATATATCTAAAAACATAAATGTGGTTATGGTACATGGAAGCAGCTTACTAATACAAGTTTTCACTTTATTGTTATAAATTGTCTGGGGTATTTTACCGCATAGCAAGCTAATTAATTTTTAGCTCTTCTTAGAACATCGAACATAATCTTACCAGAACTATTCAGATAATCATAATATATTCAAGTCAGAAATAAATCCTAGTGCGTACAATATGCTAATGCTCTGCATAAATTCCTTGTTATCAGTGTGCATCAATAGTGAAGAAGGCTTCTACTTCATACTTAATTTTTTCTAGAGTTATGCTTTAAGCCCAGGCTCCTGAATCTTCACATGCACTGTCCATGTGCAATATTTTTCAAGTACCATACAATAATTTTTTCTGATCCATATTGATTTCAGCCATATTGGCCACTAATTGACCACATACTCAGGTTTGTTGTAGCAGCATGTTCTGAATCAAAGTCAGATAGTGGGATCACCAATGAGGTCAAATTGAGAGACTTTGTGTTACTAGTGCTCGGAGAAAAGAAATGCACACCATTGTGAGCATAAACAATTCTGTTCCTTAACCATGGCAGCAAAATTCTTATATATTTTACAGACAAAATGTAGTCCCCATTGGAAATTTTCTCTAGCTGCTTTGTTGATATTATGTCTTGTATCAATGAACTACCCATAACACACAAAATATCCCAAAAACAGTGCATATGAAATAAGAAAATATTAGAACAAATATGAAACCTTAAGAAAAATACAAATCAAAATATAAGACTATGAGACTAGTTAATACTAAAATATATAGAATGTAGAGGAAAATATTAACCCTTCTATATCAAATTTTCCCCACACTTTAAATACTGTTGTGGTATTTGTGCTGTGAGCACAAAATGCAGACAGTGTTTTATAAATCACTTTGATAATTAATAGTGCTATATTAGAGAGTAAATAAATAAATAAATAAAGACATAAATAGTATAAGAAAAGATAAGAAACTTTGCAGTATATCACATTTGAGAAAAATACCTGCAATCCAAATTTTCAGTCTTTTTTATTCCCTTACACTGGTAAGCGAAAATTGATTAATCCTGTCTATAAATCTGTATTCTTTGAGGAATCAAATTATACTTTCTGCCTAAAAGTCTAAGGAGGGGGAGGAGGAGAAAAATGCAATGCATTAAAAAAGCTACCAAGACTTAGAGGGAGAAACTGCTAAAAATGCAAGAATAAAGTCATATAATGCGCACAACTGTTAATCTGCTAAATGCCACTGATAATCTTTGACAACAGCATGAACAGCGTACCAGCATGGTAGTGCAATGAATTGATATGGCAGCCAGGAGTGTGTTGAACATTTCTGTGCCTGTCTATTGTAGAGCTCCATTGAAACCCAGCTTGTGGCTGGGCTTCAAAGAAAACTGAGTTCTAATGTATGCGGCAATACTACGTTTTTTTTTTTTGCAAATAGTACAAATGATCAGATGATCACAGGTTCAAGTCCCATAAGGGGATTAACAAATACTGAAAAAATAATTTAAAAAAAATATCTATATCATTTTTATTAATTATAAAAGCTCAGCTCCTATTGGACCACTAGGAAGGTCCCGGAGAGCTTCCTCTATAAAAGGTTCACATGGCCGCATGGCCATGCGCTAGTATAAACTTGATAACGTGTGTATGTAGATGAATGACTGTCGATGGATGAAAGTTCCTTAATCATTCCCATTCCTAGTGTTGTTGACTGCTCGCGAATGGTGGAAGCTATCTAGTGCCTAACAGTGCTACCTACACACCTAGCACACGTTACAGTGCTATTTGCAGTGCCCGCTTATACGGCACCATGTGCAATCAGTGCGCTTCCCTGACAGCCTGTCAGTGTAAGGGTGGGAATTCCCGCTTGGACTCTGTATCTGTTTCGGGGCATCCTCAGGCGCAGGCTCAAAAACCACCAAGGGTCAGAGAGAGTCCAATCACCAGATTAGTGGGGGTGATTCATAGGAATCCCACTAGTGTCTAGCAGCGGCACCCTGTGACTGTTGACAGGATGCAGCACATTTTGGCAGCTCTGTGAAGCAACAGAATTTGCTACTATTCACACAGGGTGAAGTCCAACCCATGTGTGTCCATCCGCCATTACTCAGCAGCAGGTACAATCTCTGCACGGTGGACCCCGGGCTGCGAACGCACCTTATATCTACCTCTTTATTATTTGGTGCATTCCGCTAGTCCTAACATTATACTAGCACCAGGGTCTGGCTAGTAATGGCGGACTAACAGCGACTGCAGTGATTCATCCAGCAGCTGGAGGGCAGGCTGGCGGCTCTCGAGCATGCAACCTCAGCAGTGGATGTTACCGCAGTAGCTGTTCAGGCTGCTAGCATGGCTGCAGTAATTTTGTCCACTGCCACCCCTGTTCCGACCTTATCCCACCTTCCACAGCCTGGTAAATACTCTGGTGATTGCAAGTCATGTAGGGGAATCGTGAGCCATTGCGCAATACACCTCGAGCTCCTGGCAGCATGTTTTCCCTTCTGTCGGACAGGTCGTTGGAGTGGGCTACGCTGCTGTGGGAGCACGACGATCATGTGGTGCAGAGTGCTGAGTTGTTTCTGAGCCCTCTGAATCAGGTCTTTTTAGTCACCCATGATACGGTGCTCCAACTGCTGGCATTGACCAAAGGCTCATCCATGGTCAGCCATTTTGCCATCCACTCCTGGACTTTAGCATCTGAACTGGAGTGGCCGGATAAAGGCCTCATCCCTATATTTTGGAGGAGGCTGGCTGACCATTTGAAGGACACTTCGGCCACCAAGGAGATTCCCGCCACACTGGAGGAGCTAATAACTGTATCAACTCTCATTGACCTCCGTTTTAATGAGCGGAGGTTAGAGTGAGCCCAGTGTAGGCAGAGATTTCATCTGGCTCCCACCTTTGCCAAACCTCTGGAATCTCCGGTCAAGGTGCCCGAGTCACATGAGGCCATGGAGGTGTCACGAGTGGGATCTAAGTCCCAGACCGCTCATGCACTCAAGGTTTGTCACGTTTGCCGGCAGTAAGGACATCTTGCCTCCAGATGTTCCCAGCATCGGGAAAATGTCAGCGTCTGGTGGTTGTAAGAGGTGGTACATTAGACACGGCAACATTTTCCTCCAAACTGTCCTTCAAGGGGACAATTACCATAGGCCAATCCACTCTTACAATCAAGCTTTGCGTGGATTCTGGGGCAGAGGGGAATTTTACGTCCTCAGCCTTTGCCCAATGCCACACAATACCCCTGGTGATGCTCGCCAAGCTGGTGACTGTACGAGTCATGAATGGGTCAACACTGCCCCCACAAAAAACACACCAGACCATCCCATTTTCATCATCTGTGTCTCCATCCCATCAGGAGATTATTTCCCTTCTTGTCATTCCTGAGGGAATAGACGAGATTCTGATAGGAATACCCTGGTTACGTTACCACTCCCCTCATATAAAGTGGTCCTCAGGGAGAATTTTGGGATGGAGTGAATCTTGTGTGGGCAGATGTCTGAGGGAGAGCATTCAGGTTGCTACTACTGAAGTACCCACAGATCTTTCCTCTCTCCCCAAGCACTATTGGCCCTATGCAGATGTATTCTCCAAGAGAGCTGCGGAGACCCTTCCACCCCACCACCCCTATGACTGTCCTATTGACCTCTTGCCTGGTGCAGAGCTTCCCCGGGGTCGAGTCTATCCTCCGTCTCTCCCGGAGATGGAGGTGATGTCCCAATACATCCAGGAGAATCTGGCAAGATGATTCATTAGGAAGTCAGTGTCACCTGCAGGGGCTGGGTACATCTTCGTGCAGAAGAAGAACGGAGAACTACATCCATGCATTGATTACAGGGGTCTTAACGCCATCACCATTAAGAACAAATACCCTCTGCCTCTGATATCAGAGCTATTCGATAGGTTGCGGGTAGCAAGGGTAAACTTGATCTTAACAAAACTAAAAACTAAACTTGATCTGCGGGGTGCTTACAACCTGATTCGCATCCGTGAGGGGGACGAATGGAAGACGGCAGTTAACAACAGGGATGGACACTATGAATACCTTGTGATGCTCTTCGGGCTCTGTATTGCCACTGCCGTTTTCCAAGACTTTGTGAATGATATCTGCCGGGATATGCTCTCCACCTCAGTTGTAGTCCATCTGGATGATATTCTCATCTACTCTCCAGATATGGACTCCCACCGGAGAGATGTTTGCAAAGTCTTCGACCTCCTATGGGCAAACTCTCTCTACGCCAAGTTGGAGAAGTGTGTGTTTGAGCAGGAGTCCTTACCTTTTCTGGGCTATATCATCTCCACCCAGGTATTGGCTATGGATCCTGCCAAGCTACAGGCTGTGATGGACTGGCAGGAACCCCATTCTCTCAAAGCAGTGCAGCGCTTTATGGGGTTCATTAATTACTATCGCCAGTTCATTCCCCACTTCTCAACTTTGGTAGCTCCCTTGGTTGCCCTCACCAAAAAGGGAGCAAATCCCAAATTGTGGTCGAAGGAGGTCTCCAAGCCTTCTTCTCTATTAATATAAACATAAGGATGAATGACCTCGGGGAGATCAAAACATCCACACCAGCAATAAATAGCCAGGTCTTTCACCGGGAAGGAACAACCACGGGAAGGGCACTATCCAAAAAGGAGAACCACCTATGCCAAAACATGGTATCCATCCACAGACAGCTGTTTTGGAGTATTTGCCCCTCATCAGTGTGGAGTAGGAAACTGGCTACTAGGAGCAGTGCCTAGTATACGGACTATAAACATAAAGATGAATGACCTCAGGGAGATCAAAACATCCAACACCACAGAGACACCATCACGTGTTTCTCAACGCAGTGATCCAGAACACTGCCCCCATCCTTTATGGGAAATATGCAAATGCATGTAGAAAAGCCACGGAGACACCATCACGTGTTTCTCAATGCAAGCACTAACTGGCCAGGTCTTTCACCAGGAAGAAACAACCACGGGAAGGGCAGCATCCAAAAAGGAAAACCACCTATGCCAATATAACAAGGAGATGTGCCAGTAACACACCGTCCCCGCCGCCCCGGCGTGTTACTGGCACATCTCCTGGTTATATTTGTAAGTATGTCACATTCATTATATATTTGCGGGTTGTAGCAAGATACTAGAGTCTAGTTATTATGCACTAAGCACTTTATTGATGCTTGGACTAGAATTGCTGCTAAAATATAGGTCAATATTGATGGACTTTAATCACTTTGATGGCTAAGAATATACAGGTTCTCTTGTGCTCTGGTTTTGACCCCTATGATTGATAAAAATGTGGCAAAAAATCTTGTTTAAAGAATAATTGAAGTGCTGGTTTCATCCTGTCCCTGGATGAGTGGTGTCCAGTGGTTCTTATTTTAATTATTTATTGTGATTTTGCACTTTATAAATAAAGTTGTAAATTTTGGGATTATACTCTTTTTTGCTGTTTTGCATATTGTAGACAAGATACTTTGTGGCATTTGTGCAGTAATGGCTTTTTTCGGGTAACTCGACCATGCAGCCCATTTTTCTGCAAGTGCCTCCATATTGTGCACCTTGAAACAGCCACACCACTAGTTTTCATTGAGTCCGGTATTTCAGCTAATGTTATTTCTTGGTTTTTCTTTGCACCTCGAATAATTTTCCTGGCAGTTGTGGACAAATGTTTGTTGGTCTACCTGAGAGTGATTTTGTTTTTATGGAGCCCATGATTTTCCATTTGTTAATCACAGTTTGAATGCTGCTGACTGACTGTTAGGGTTGGCGGATTGCACTAAATAAAATATACAAAAAAGTGCAATCGCTAACCGGGGTCCACCGTGTAGAGAAGAACCCTGCTGCTAGTGTGAATAATGACAGAACAAAACAGCGAGCGTTACTGTGTTAATGCCATACAGTATGATGTGAACACTGAGTACCAAGTTCAGTTACTTCACCAAGAGGTACTGCACTTAGTATTCCTTGGATATCTTTTTGCATCCCTTTTCAACAAATCTACCAGAAAAGGTAGTTGAACTGTGTAAAACACAGTTCAACTACCTGTTCTGGTAGATTTGTTGAAAATTATTTTGCTTTCCCCGTGACTCACAATCCAGAAATGTCAGTGGCAGGATGAAAGCTGCAAGAGTCTGTGTAAATCCCAGAAACTCACTCAGTTTTTATGCACACACACTGATTACAAGCAAACAGGTCAGAAGTGAAGATGTTACCTTTAGTAGCCATTCAAACCCATTTGCGTCAACTTGTGTGTGTTACCAGTCCAAAATCATCCGGGTATATGAACTTTTGATCAGTTCATTTGGATGTTTTGGGTTGTCATTATGATTTAAAAAGAGAAAACACAGTACTTTGACAATAAATGGCTTCACCCAACCACTAACCATGAGTGGAGAAAAAGTTTTGGTGCTATCATTCATACTCTCTTATAAACCTGTTACAATAAATGATTTAATTCTAAGGATTTCATCTCAGCAGCGCATAAGTGATACCTCCCATCATTTTCATATAATTTTCCAATGTCCTAATCTCCCACCATGACTTTATATATTCTTTATATCCTGCATATCGGTTCAGCCTCCCTTCATTTTCCTCTTACTGGCTGGGAGAAGCGGGGTCCCAGAGTCGGTGCTGGCGGAGGCAGAAGTGAGGCGATGCTGTGGAACCCAGGCTGGGAGGAAGGGGTGTTTGGAGGTGGGACGCTGGGGGTATTCAATGGTGTGGGGATTTCACCAGCATTTTATGAAAGTCTGGAGCCCCTGTACTTCCATGGTTTACATTGCGGTGGACTCCAGGAAAAATGCCGCTAGGGGTGGCACATGCACAGATGGAGATTTCGGCACCAAGATTTCAGGAGATGAGATCTCGGCGCTGAGGTCTCCATCTCCCCATTTTCCCAATGTCCATCGCAATGTAAACCATGGAAGTGTAAATGTAAAAAAGTATTTTTTTCCTATCTTTGTCTCCAAAATTTGAGGTGTGCCTTATAATCTTGTGTGTGTTATAATCGTCAAAATATGGTGTATTTTTTAATTCACATTGAGTATTGCAAATATATTCTTATAGATAATGTGGAAAACTAAGGGCATGCAAATAAATCACTACTTCAGCAATTATTTAATTGAGTGGTTATAATTATTAATATTTTTCTTATCAATCACTGTGAACAGAATTAGAATCATACAATGCTTTGTTTCATCTTGTAATAATACCTTTTAACGTTTAATTATTATTTGAGCCCATAATTGAAATTTCCTAATATTCCTGCTTACAGTAATCTTGGAGCTTAGTAGAAAAGCTAGAACAAGAGTTGTTACTGTAATTATTGAATAATTTAAATGAAGAATGATTTTAATGCCCATACTATCATGTCTGTAAAAGAAATCAATGTAAAATGTTACATTGTAATAAACTCTCATCCCAACATGAATACACGCAATCACCTTAGTCATCTTTGCAACAAACGTTGTTGTAGAAAATAATTTTATACCTAGTTATAACATAAACTGATGAGCCATAAGGGTATGTGCACACGTTCAGGAATGTGTGCAGAATTTTCCTGAGATTTTCCTGAGAAAAACCTGACATCCTCCCAGGAAATCCGCATGCGTTTTTTGTGCGTTTTTGTTGCATTTTTGTTGCATTTTTGTGCATTTTTTGTGCGGTTTTTTTGCGTTTTTTTTAGCTTTTTTAGCAACACATAAAGTTGGTTTAAAAAAAAATTCACATGAGGTCATTTCCTGGTCCAACCCCTCTTCTCCATTTTGCTTTCTTGTTGGATTCAACATGCCGCACCTTCGTCTTACCCCACAACAGAACCGGCTATTGTTGCTTACGGCACTGCTGTTGCTGCACCACCACAGCGAGCAGGTAAGATAATGTCATTAGATGTGCACACTTTGCGTATTGGGCTGCGGATATGCAGCGTTTCTGACGCTGCGGATTTGCAGCAGTTTTCCATGTGTTGTACAGTACCATGTAATAATAAAGATTATATTCTCCCATAGGAGCAATCTCGGAGGAGAAGGAATAGAAGACAACCAAAACGGATGTGGCTTCATCCCATTATTCAGGAGGAAAAGGGACACTTCCATGTCCTTTACCGAGATTTAAGGAGGTACGATATATAGGGAGAAAAGATATATTGTCATCTGTGTTCTATTTTTTTATTTTTTATTGCTGTATACAATGTAGTGTTACATTATGTGTGTGTTTAAAATAATATAATTTTTTTTTTCTTCAGTTATCCAGATAAATTTACTCAGGTTTGCCGGCTTACCATTGAGGCATTTGATCGCCTTCTGATTACTCTTGGCCCACACCTCAGTTATGAAGATATGGTCATACAAAGAGCAATCTCTGCAGAGGAAAGGCTGCTTATCACCTTGCGGTAACGCCAATTTTTTTTTTTGCTTTCACACATACTCCCAGACACATTGCCCGCATAATTATTGCTGCCGGTGCCCCCATAATGCTGCCACACTGCACCATAATGCTGCCAGTGCCCCCATAATGCTGCCAAACTGCGTAATGCTGCCAGTGCCCCATAATGCTGCCACACTGCGTAATGTTGCCAGTGCCCCATAATGCTGCCACACTGCGTAATGCTGCCAGTGCCCCCTTAATGCTGCCAGTGCCATCTTAATGCCGCCACACTGCGCCATAATGCTGCCAGTGCCCCATAATGCAGCCACACTGCGTAATGCTACCAGTGCCCCATAATGCTGCCACACTGCGCCATAATGCTGCCAGTGCCCCATAATGCAGCCACACTGCGTAATGCTGCCAGTGCCCCATAATGCTGCCACACTGTGCCATAATGCTGCCAGTGCCCCATAATGCTGCCACACTGCGGCATGCTGCCAGTGGCCCCATAATGCTGCCACACTGTGCCATAATGCTGACAGATATAGTGCCCATAATTTGTATTTTTTATCTTGCCATACATAATTTAAATTTTCTTAGGCATTCAAATTTTTTTTTCAGGTTTTTAGCCACAGGAGAGAGCTACACATCCCTGCACCTCCAATTTAGGGTGGGCAAATCCACCATCTCTCAAATTGTGAGGTGCACATGTACCATCATCTGGCAAAAGTTGCAGCCCATCGTGATGCCTTGCCCAACCGAGGAGACTTGGCTGCAGGTTGCAGCAGGCTTTCAAACTGTGGCCAATTTCCCCAACTGCGTAGGTGCTGTCGATGGCAAACATGTGAGAGTGCTGAAGCCACCATGATCAGGATCACGCTTCTTTAATTATAAGAAGTATTTTCTGAGGTCCTGATGGTGGTGGCTGACGCACATTACAAGTTTGTTGCCATCGACGTCGGTGCTTATGGCAGTTCTGGGGACTCTCGGGTGCTGCAATCATCACAGATTGGACTTTAAATTCTTCGAGATGGTGGAACGCTCCCAGCCCCAAGACCTTTGCCGGGTTCCATACATCCAGTGCCCTTTGTGATGGTATCAGATGAGGCATTTCCCTTAAAGCCCAACCTGCTGCGCCCATACTCACGAAGAGCACTGGATGACCGGTGGAGGATTTTTAACTATAGGCTGAGCTATGCACGAAAATATGTGGAATGCACCTTCGGGATCATGTGTTGTCGGTGGAGGATCTTTCACACTGCCATCCAGTTAGATCCAGAGACCATTGACACTGTGATAAAGGCATGCTGTGTGCTCCACAACTATGCTCGGGAATATAGCACAGAGGTAGTTGAGGAGCCACAGGTGTCTGAATTAATTGCAGTGGACAACTTTGGTCAAGGAAGGCAATGTAGCTCGGCTATGCATGTGAGAGAAACCTTCGCTGACTACTTCATGAGTCCTGAAGGTGCCGTGCACTGGCAATACTCCTGTGCCGGTGTTGAGCAGCCTGAACTGCAGAGAAGATCGGATGCCTAAACACAATCAAGGCCCCAGCCTGTACGTCAGAGATAAAAACAGAGAACATATGACGCCTAAACCCTATCTACCAAGGCCCGTTTTTATTCATCTATATCAAACCAAATAATTGTTAATTAATACAAATTTTGATTATTGAAAATTTTGTCTCCATGATTTTTATTTTCATTGTCACTTCATCCGATCCCATTACCCACTCTTCACATACTGTAATTATGCAAATTCTACATGTTTTTAAGAATAAAAAATCACAGAGTTGTTAAAAAAAAGTTTTTAATTAACTGAAATACATTTTTAGTAAATATAACAAACTGAATTGAAGATCAGTCCAGGAGGATACAGAAGCAGGTTTAACACTAAAAATAACAAAGCCAATACTTTGCAAGTTTCATGAAATTAAAATGAACATTGAAGTGCACTTAAATTTTCCGGGTTCGCCAGATTGTTTGATTTCCCACAATCCACTTATGCACAAGGGCGGGAGGTTCACAGTGCAAGGCTGAGGTTTGTTTGATCTCATCCACTTTACTTTTCAGGAGGAACTCACTCCCTTCAATTTTTTTTTTTTATTTTTTTTTCTTATAAAACACATTTTTTTGTAAACTAACATATATTTTTATTAAATATAAATAACTTTTTCATATTTGTTTTTGAAAACACTTGCACAAACATTGTCCAAACGTCTGTCTCAACTCAAAAAAGAGGAACCATCCAAACTCAAAATTGATGATACTCAGGGTCATATCCGTAACCCGGAAATATGTCTTGTTGGGAGGAGACACTTGAATTTTGCGTACTTGTATGATGGCCTGTTGTTGTAGGTAGTAATGTATGGCCATAACTGTAGGCGTCAGCAGTGTCGGGCCTGTATGGTGCCGCCTGCCCAAAACGCTATGATGCAGCTGCGGTTGGTGGAGGCACAATGGGGTTATTAAAGGGAACCTGTCACCCCGGTTTTTCAGTACGAGATAAAAATACTGTTAAATAGGGCCTGAGCTGTGCGTTACTATAGTGTATTTTGTGTACCCTGATTCCACCCCTAAGCTGCCGAAATAACTTACCAAAGTCGCTGTTTTCGCCTGTCAATCAGGCTGGTCAGGTCAGATGAGCGTGGCAACATCGCTGTATCTTCCCTGAGATCTTGCATATATTTCCGTTGGTGGCGTAGTGGTTTGCGTATGCCCATCTTCTGAATCCACTGGGCAGGAGAAGAAAAAACACGCGATCGGCGCTATTTCCCTGGTGATCTGTGGGGGCGGCCATCTTGCTGAGGCCGCGCGTGCGCATATGGAGTCCTCTGCTGCCCGGGGCTTCAGGAAAATGGCCGCGGGATGCCGCGCGTGTGCAGATTGAGATCGCGGCAGCCATTTTCCTGAAGTTGAGATGCGAAAAAATGGCGTGGCTCGCTTAATTGGAAGCTGCGGAGGGTAGGTATACATTGTAGTTTGTTTTTTTACTTTTTTTCTGATGAGGGATTCGTGGAATTGGGCGTTTAAGTGAATATGGGTTTGTTTTTTTTAAATTTATTTTAGGTGGCGATCGGCGGGGACAGGTATGTATAATTTATTTACACAAGTAACCACTGGCCACCAATGAAAATGAATTTTATAGACTAATGATAGTAAAAATAGGGACATGGGGAAAAATTAATTAATTAATTAATTTATTTTTACCACTGGCCACCAATGTAAATTACACACTGGCCACCAATGATAATTTTTGGGGGTGAATAATTTAATATTTTAATAATTTATTATTTGGCAATTTAGCATGGGCCCATGGGAAAATTATTTAGGGGACATTTTGGTAGGGGAAAATTTATGAAATTAGGGGTAGGGGGCCACAACTAAATTTGGGGATGTACATAACAGCAGGGACAGGTCGATGGGAAATACTGCTCCCATCGAGCTGAGCCTGCTGGCATGACTTTGAGGTAACAGACATAGGCCGATGGGAGTAGTAGTCTCATCGGCCTATGTCCGAACACACACACACACACACTTACCACACTTATCATCTGCAGCACATGAGGCTCATCCGATCATACTACTCCATGTCGGCAGCCATAATACAGGATGATGGGAATGATCTGGGAGTCTCGTCTTCCTGGATTATGGGATGCGCATGCATGGCATGATGGGATGGCCATTATGGGATGGACATTCTACTTCCTGTTTGCTGCGATTTTTACTGCAAAAAAATGCTTGAAACCCGCAAATATTTTTATGTTTGCGGATTTCAAACGTTCCAATCCAAATCTATGTGTGCGGAAAATAAGCGATTTCGCAAAATTATTGAACATGCTGCTTTTTTTCCCGCGATGCATTTTTTTGCGGTAAAAAACGCAACATGTGCACAAGCTATGCGCAATACATAGAAACTATTGGGAGGCATATTTAAAGGGACACTGTCACCTGAATTTGGAGGGAACAATCTTCAGCCATGGAGGCGGTGTTTTTGGGTGTTTGATTCACCCTTTCCTTACCCGCTGGCTGCATGCTGGCTGCAATATTGGATTGAAGTTCATTCTCTGTCCTCCGTAGTACATGCCTGCACAAGGCAAGATTGCACAGCGCAGGCGTGTACTATGGAGGACAGAGAATGAACTTCAATCCAATATTGCAGCCAGCATGCAGCCAGCAGGTAAGGAAAGGGTGAATCAAATACCCAAAAACCCCGCCTCCATGGCTGAAGATTGTTCCCTCCAAATTCAGGTGACAGTGTCCCTTTAAGCGCTTTTATTGCATTTTTATCACGTTTTTATAGTGAAAAAACTTGAAAAAATGCAAAAAATCCTGAATGTGTGCACATAGCCCTACTACTCAATGCCTAATGTTATGCTTTTCCCATCATGCTGACAAAACTGTTTTGACCAATCATGTATGTACTTAAAAATATTTCTGGAGATTTTCTATGATTTCTGACACCAAGAGATCCTTTATGTCATGGAAGTTCCATTTTTTATGATTCTCAAACAATTCCTGAACAATTTTGGCAGCATTACAGGGTGCATGATCCTACTTAAATATACCCTTATATTTCTGACTTAATGTCTGTGTAACATGAAGTCTTTTTTCATACATTACAATGTTAGTGTAGCATGGAGTCTGTGCTTCTAGCATACAATGCATAATAATAATAATAATAATAATAATAATAATAATTTCTATAGATCCAACATATTCTGGGGCACTTTACATTACAGAGGGGACTTGTACAGACAATTAAGACATTACAGAGTAATACAGAACAGAAACCAAGAAAAGTGACCGCCCTGCTGGCAAGCTTACAACCTATAAGGAAATAGGGGGGATATGAAAGGTAAAGGGTAAAAAGTGCTTGTACAGTATGGTCCAGCCATCAATAAATAGGGTATTCAACTAACACTGCATGAACCAGTGACCAGCCACTATCAGAATAAGTAGCGATACAAAGTGATATTATGAAGAATGATTTTAATGCCCATACTATCATGTCTGTAAAAGAAATTAATGTAAAATGTTACATTGTAATAAACTCTCATCCCAACATGAATACAAGCAATGGACGAACTATTTCATACTATTACGCTGATGGCAGTATCCGCCGCTTTGATGTGGGCTCTGGCGGTGAGCCCACCTCTATGCCAGGACATGTCAGCTGTTTTGACCAGCTGACATGTGTCCGTAATAGGCGCTGGTGGAATCGTGATCCACCCACGCTTATTAACTGGTTAAATGCCGCTGTCTAACTCTGACAGCGGCATATAACAATCTCTTCCGGCCATCCAGCTGGAAATGCATGGATCGGTAACTGCCGTCACATGATTGGGGGTCATCAGTGCATCGACATGACAGCCAGAGGTCTCCTTGAGACCTCTATGGTTGTTGATGCTGGATTGCTGTGAGCGCCACCCTGTGGTCGGCACTCATAGCAAGGGAGTAATTCTGCTACATAATGGAGATCTGATCATCACCTCTATGCAGCAGAAGCAATCGGGTTGTGGCAGCTTCTAGTCACCCATAAAAGCTATTAAAGCATGGCGAAAGTAAAAAAAAAATATATATGAAAAAAATATATAAAGGTTCAAATCACCCCCCTGTCACCTCATTCAAAGTAAAACAATAAAAAAAAAATCAAACCTACACATATTTGGTATCGCTGCGTTCAGAATTGCCCGATCTATCAATAAAAAAAAGGATTGCCTTATCGCTAAACGTCATAGCGAGAAAAAGTAAAAATGCCAGAATTAAGTTTTTTGGGTTGTGGCGACATTGCATTAAAATGCAATAACAGGTGATCAAAAGAACGTATCTGCACCAAAATGGTATCATTAAAAATGTTAGCTTGGCACGCAAAAAAATAAGCCCTTACCCAACCCCAGTCCATGAAAAATGGAGACGCTATGGGTATCGGAAAATTGCGCAATTTTTTTTAGCAAAGTTTGGAATTTTTTTCACCACTTAGATAAAAAATAACTTAGACATTTTTGGTGTCAATGAACTAGTAATGACCTGGAGAATCATAATGGCAGTTTTAGTATTTAGTGAACCTAGCAAAGAAGCCAACCAAAAATCAAGTGTGGGATTGCAATTTTTTTGCAATTTGACCGCGCTTGGAATTTTTTTCTCATTTTCTAGTACACGACATGGTAAAACCAATGATGTTATTCAAAAGTACAACTCGTCCTGCAAACAATAAGCCTTCACATGGCCATATTGACAGGAAAATAAAAAAGTTATTGCTCTGGGAAGGAGGGAAGTAAAAAACGAAAATGCTAAACCGAAAAAAGCTTCTGGGGATTAATTGCATGGTGGTGTGTAAACAGATGCTAGAAATGCTAGGAGAAACCAGATTTGGAAGAAAATTTGGGAAGAGAAAAGCTGTTACATAAGTGAGGAGAGGTAGTTTATGTTTAGTGTATTCCACCAAAGTGGCGCAGCTGGCCAGAAGATGGGAGTGGGAGGTTCAAAATATTGAGGATGTTAGTCTTAAGTCATTAGCAGAATGGAGGGCAGAGGTAGAGTGATAGATAGAGATGAGGGAGGAGATGTAGAGCAGCGCAGACCTGTGGAAAGCCGTGTGGGCGAGAGTGATAAGTTTATATTGGACTCTGTAGCTGGGTAACCAGTGCAATGACTGGCAGAGAGTGTAGCAGTTTGAGGCCTGTCCCACACGTCCAGATAATTCCGGTACTGGAAAAATCGGTACCGGAATTATCCGTGTCCGTGTGTCCGTGTGCTTACGTAGCACATCGGTGTGGCACAGGTGCGGCAGCTGTGTGCCGCCCGTGTGCCGACTGAGGACCACACGGACTGTGCAGGAGACAGCACTACAGTTAAGCGCTGTCCCCTGGGTGCGGTGCTGAAGCCGGTATTCATCCCTTCTTCCCAGCAGCGTTCGCTGGAGAGAAGGAATGAATAATCTTTTTTTTTCTTTCCCCTTAAAAATAAAGTTTGTGCATCCCCTCCTGCCTCCCATCCCCTGTGTGCCCCCCCGCTTGCCAGGAAATACTCACTGACACCCAGCTCCAGTGAGTTTTGAAAAAACGGATCCGGCGGAAAAAAACGGATCCGGAAGAAAATTTCACAACGTGCGTCGGTACGTTGGCCCGACGCATAGCGACGGACCCGTACCGACACAAGTGTGAAAGAGGCATTAATGAGCATTGGATTTAAAAAAAATAAAAACGGAAAAAAATGGCGTGAGATCCTGCGCAATTTTCTGCACCAGAGGGGGAAAGCCGACGGCCGGGAACAATATCTGTAGCCTGCTATGAATATCAGCCCACAGCTGTCTGCGTAGCCTTTACTGGCTATTAAAATAGGGGGACCCCCCAAAAAATGACGTGGGGTACCCCTATATTTTATAGCTAGAAAGGCTATGCAGACAGCTGCGGGCTGATATTCATAGCCTAGAGTGGGGCCATGGATATTGACCCCCGGCTACAAATACCAGTCCGCAGCCGCCCCAGAAATGGCGCTTGTGTAAGTTGTGCCAATTCTGGCACTTAGCCCCTCTCTTCCCACTCCCGTGTAGCGATGGGATATGGGGTAATAAAGGGTTAATGTCACCTTGCTATTGTAAGGTGACATTAAGCCGGGTTAATAACGGAGAGGCGTCAATAAGACGCCTATCCATTATTAATCCAATACTAGTAAAGGATTAATAAAACACACACGCATTAGGAAAAAAGTATTTTAATATTCTTCATTTAACCATACTTACCATACTTCAGCGCCTGCAAAAAACTTACAATAATAAACCGTATACTACCTGTCCGCCATAGTCCAATTAATAACGAGTGTCCCACGACGATCTCCCCTATAGAACAGTGATATCGGGTGATGCCACTGCTCTATAGGACCCTCAGTGACACACTGACAGGAGACAATGGCTCCAGCAGTGCATCACTGAGGTTACTTTAGGACAAAGTCTCACTTTATGGCAATTGCTGTGTGCTAAAATTTCTCATACAGCAATGCCAAAAGTGAGACTAGGGACTATTTTTTTTTACAGCGGCGGAGGAATACATAGCGGAAGGATACCTTAGAGAGTGGTCGCATCAGCTAATGCTACCGTTCTCCACGGGAGATCGTCGTGGGACACTAGTGGATTTCTGCGGACAGGGAGTATATTGGTTGTTTGTTATTTTCATATGGCTTCGGGGGAACAAAGTGACAAGTATTTTGACTATGAACTCTATGTTTAATGTACTGTATGTCTGTATGTATGCACTGTATGTAATGTATGAATGTATTGTATGTAGCATGTATGTAGTATGTATGTAGCATGTATGTAGTATGGTGTGTGTATGTAGTATGTATGTAGCATGTATGTAGTATGTAGTATGTATGTAGTATATATGTAGTATGTATATTTGTTTGTTTTTTTTCATTCACCGTGTCTGCGAATTGAGATACTGATTTGGCTTTAATCCTAAGTCATATTGCACGACTCGTTAAAGAGTTGATTGTGACTTGTAGGATCGCTACTTCCAATGGGTGGCGCTATAGAGTTTAAGTCCTCTTTTTCTCAGAAGAGGCAATTTGCATATTTAATTTCCCAGAGGAGCGTTGCATGGCAAATAAGCCTCCTTACCTTGACAAGCCAGAGATGGTATGTCACTCTCCACAAGGAGAAACGATACCCCTTAGGTTCCCTTTAAAGAGCTATGTGGCAGTGGAGGTGATGAGCAATAAAAAAAAACATTTCTCAATCTGAAGGTTCTGTGAAGCATTACATAGGTATGCATTGTCCAAAGGACAAATAGCTTACACTATAAAAAAAAATCTAAAACTTTTAATTTATTAATTATTGGAATTTGAGATAAAATGTCTTTACCCACATAATGATATTAATTCTTAGTGGTTAATATATCTGTATGTGTATATGTGCTAAATATAGTTGGAACTTCTAACACTGATTATGCTGTGCAAAAATGTGGATGATATGACTGCAGGATAATTAGGGACCAACCACTCAATGTTTAAGCCATGAGAAATATTTCATTTGTTCATGAAATGGCCATGCTCTCATTCAAACACTAGGATTATTGGTAGGTCTCCTTATCTTAGCTAACCATCTTGTAGTCATGTATGACTAATGTGGGATTGTTCAAGGCAGGGCCACCATCAGGCCATTGCTGCCCTTACTGCTGTATGGGGCCCAGTGAACAGCATTACAAAAGGTGGCCCGCAGGTCCGAGGCCTCACTCCTATGCTTCTACACATCGGGCCCCAAGAGCTGTGTGCCATTGGGCCCGAGTGCTGTGCGCTGCGGGCCTGCAGTGCGCACATCAGCGCCAGAGCTAGTGCCTGTTCACAGCTGTATAACCTTGAGGCTGCACAGCTCCCACTCCCTCCGTGTTCTCTGTACTTCCAGGTCAGGTGTCGGCGCATGCACGATAATGTCATCGCTCACGCGCTGACATGTACCTGGATCGCCCCCAGACACAGGGCCACAGGTTCTCGGTACCGGGCCTCTCTGGTTCGGTTCTGAGGCTGTCACGGTGGCTAGACCAGGTCCGCGACCCTGCTAAGGGGTGTCCAATGGAGGTGGTGATACAGTCTGTCAGGGGTTCGTGACGCCACCTGTGGTGTTCGGTCAGGGTGACCGACGCTGCTGTGGGGTCCACTGGGGTGATGGAATGGCAGCTGGATGGTATAACTTCCCACAGGTGAAGTGTGTCCCCAGGGCTTCCCAATAAGGTGGATGGTGATGGTGTGAGGTGCAGGCAATAATGAGGACACAGGGTTGCAGTCTCTTTACCTCTTTACTGTAGACTTCAGGATCCTCAATCCAGAGCACGTTTAAAAGGGCTATCAGAGACCGGCCGGTCCGATGGGCACATCCAGAGTTTCCCTCGCAGATGGAAATCATTGCCTACCACTAGCGCCTGTGTGTTGTAGTCCTACCCTGCTGAGCATTCGGAATAGTCCTCACAACTGCTGTTCTCGTTCGTTCGTTCTCTACAGCTCTCTCTCTCTTCAGTTCCAGATGTTACTAGTTTCTCGTCCCCCAGTATGTTTTGGCTAGGATGCACCCGTATGACGGGAAGGCTTGGAGGTCTTCCGGGACCCTAGAGACGCCCCTCTCCCAATGTTGCCCCCTATGTCTTCTTAGGAAATTTAGGGTAGACAGCCAACCTATAATTGACTGTCCGGCGGAGTTTGAAGTAAGGCTTGAAGTCAGTTACTCCTACGATGTTCCAGCCACCGACTACGCGCCTCAGTAAGATGTTGCCTCTCTCTATCGGCACGACTCTTACTGGCTCTCCTTTGTGCTTGATCTCGTTTACACTGTTCCACAATATCCTTCCCTTTGTGTCTCTCTCCTGGATACCGCCGCAGGGTGTGCAGGCGCGGTTTCGTTACGTTCTGTTCTGTTCGCTAGGCACCTGCCAGGTTCCCACGCCTGACAGGGACCCCCCTGTGCCTTCTCCCTGCAACACCCCTTGCCACGGGATGTTGCCTGATTCCAACCCAGTCAGCTTCTGACTAACTTCCTCCCCAGCCCCTAGTTTTACCAATGTGAGGAGTGGCCCAATAAATAAAGCCTTTTTCTCCCCGTAGTGGCCGGAGTGTGAAGTGTAATATGTTATGGTGATACCTGGTCAGGAGAACTCCTTAGTGCCACTCTCCTTAGCGGCAAAGTGTCATACTGCAACGACCAGGTCTCTGGGGCGCTGCATACCGAATGCTGGAAGCAGAGCTATGCTGCTGGGCAGTGACTCTGAGGTAAGCATGAAAAACTTTTTTGTTTTCTTTATAAAATGAATTCAATGGGTGAGGAGGGGGTGAGGGTAACTGCAAGCGATGAAGTTGGGAGTGTAAGTGCAGCGCCTCAGGGTCCTGGTCATTGCAGTAATATCATTCTCCTCTAGGGGCGAGTGATGTTACGTTTGATGGCAATAAAGGAGATCTCTTTACCAGGTGACACCAACATACAACACATTTCACACTCCTGTCCACCAGGGGGAGCTATGCTCTTATTTATTAGGGCACTCTTCACAATTAGGTAAAACTGGTGGTCTGGAAAGGAAGTTAGGCAGAAGTGATCTGAGCTTTGCTCAGGCAGCTGCTATCTGAGCTCCGCTCAGGTAGTTGGTCTCTGACAGGGGTGGGATCCTGTCAGAGGCCTAGACAGAAGGACACGGAGCTGCGTCTGCCCCACATGCGGCAGCCCATAAGAAAGAGACACAACCGAGAACTGTATTGTAGAGTGAGAAGAAGTCATAGCAAAAGGAGAGGAAACCAAAAGGAGTTCTGCCCTGCACAGGCTGCCTCCTTCTGAGGCGCAGGATCTGGTAGCCGGAACACCAAGGGAGCAACAGTTCTCTATGCCTTGCTCCAGAGACCAGCAGGACAGCTAATTCCACGTTACCTGCCCGCCCTATACCCAGGAGGCACGGTGGCAACTTGTGGGGGTTGGGGCGTGCTAGAGTCCCTGTAAAAAGCCTTAGGCCACCAGTCATACGGGTTTGTACTATCCATCTGGGGGACCGAGAGAGACACAACATCTAGAACATCTACAATAGTTGTGAGGAACTTATGAGAGGCTCAGCAATAAGGTACTACAACACCCAGGGGCTAGAGGAAGGCTACTGATTTCCACCTGGATAAGGGGACTCTGGATTTGCCTTCAAACCGGCCGGACTCTGCCTGCCCTGTGATCTGGTGCTCTGGACTGTGGATGCTGAAGCCTTCAGTAAAGGTAAAGAGATTGCAACCTTGTGTCCTCGTTCTTCACTGTGCCTCACACCATCCACCATCTACACTCTGGGAAGCCCTGGGGACATACTTCACCTGTGGGAAGGTTACCATCTAGCTGCCATAACATCACCCCAGCAGACCCCTAAACAGCATCGGTCACCATGACTGAATACCACAGGTGGTGTCACGAACATTTCCCCTTTAAAGACCTTTCCCCTTTTACACCGGACCTCCCGAGGGCCACGGACCGGGTCAGCCACCGTGACATCCCCCTTGAGAACTGAAGGACCCGATACCTAATACCCCACTGCCCATGGTGGCGCTCCATAAGGGGGACTGCACATGATGGAGCTTGGGGATTAAAGCAGACTGCGCATGATGAAGTGGGGGGAGTGGGGCTGCACATGATGAAGTATGGGGTAAGGGAGACTGCACATGATGAAGGGGGAGTGGGGCTGCACATGAAGTGGGGGGTAAGGGGGACTGTGTTGTGAATTCTGTGGCAGAGCTCCCTCCTGTGGTCACAAGTGGTACTTCGGCTGATTCTCTCTATGAGCTTCCGTTGGTGGAGGAGAGTGGTACTGCGGCTTCTGAGTTTCCTTCCTCAGGTGATGTGGTGAAGTCGTTAGGTGCTGCTCTATTTAACTCCACCTAGTGCTTTTATCCTGGCCTCCAGTCAATGTTCTAGTATTGGACTTGCTTCCTCCTGTATCGCTCCTGTGGCCTGCTGCTCTGCATAGCTAAGTTGCTCTTGTGTTATTTTTGTTTGCTGTTTTTTCTGTCCAGCTTGTTTATTTGGTTTTTCTTGCTTGCTGGAAGCTCTGGGACGCAGAGGGTGTACCTCCGTGCCGTTAGTTGGTACGGAGGGTCTTTTTGCCCCCTTTGCGTGGTTGTTTGTAGGGTTTTGTGTTGACCGCAAAGTTACCTTTCCTATCCTCGCTCTGTTCAGTAAGTCGGGCCTCACTTTGCTAAATCTATTTCATCTCTACGTTTGTCTTTTCATCTTAACTCACAGTCATTATATGTGGGGGACTGCCTTTTCCTTTGGGGTATTTCTCTGAGGCAAGGTAGGCTTTTTTTCTATCTTCAGGCTAGCTAGTTTCTCAGGCTGTGCCGAGTTGCATAGGGAGCGTTAGGCGCAATCCACGGCTGCCTCTAGTGTGGTTGGAGAGGATTAGGGATTGCGATCAGCAGAGTTCCCACGTCTCAGAGCTCGTTCTATGTTTTTGGGTTATTGTCAGATCACTGTATGTGCTCTGACTTCTATGTCCATTGTGGTACTGAATTACCAGCCATAACAGTACTGGAGGCCAAAAGTACTAATGATTCCCAATAGAGGGAAAAAAGAAGTTCTGAGACCATTTTTTTTTCTCTGCACTGTGTTTTGCCTTTTTTTTCCCCTAGACATTTGGGTGGTTCAGGACACAGGTGTAGCGATGGACATTAAAGGTCTGTCTTCATGTGTGGATCAGCTCACGGCAAGAGTACAAAATATTCAAGACTTTGTGGTTCAGAATTCTATGTTAGAACCAAGAATTCCTATTCCTGATTTGTTTTTTGGAGATAGAACTACATTTCTGAGTTTCAAAAATAATTGTAAACTATTTCTGGCTTTGAAACCTCGCTCCTCTGGTGACCCAGTTCAACAAGTTAGGATCATTATTTCTTTTTTACGTGGCGACCCTCAGGACTGGGCATTTTCTCTTGCGCCAGGAGATCCTGCATTAAGTAATATTGATGCGTTTTTCCTGGCGCTCGGATTGCTGTACGATGAACCTAATTCAGTGGATCAGGCAGAGAAAAATTTGCTGGCTCTGTGTCAGGCTCAGGATGAGATAGAGGTATATTGTCAGAAATTTAGAAAGTGGTCCGTACTCACTCAATGGAATGAAGGTGCGCTCGCAGCTATTTTCAGAAAGGGTCTCTCTGAAGCCCTTAAGGATGTCATGGTGGGATTTCCTATGCCAGCTGGTCTGAATGAGTCTATGTCTTTGGCCATTCAGATCGGTCGACGCTTGCGTGAGCGTAAATCTGTGCACCATTTGGCGGTATTATCTGAGCATAAACCTGAGCCTATGCAGTGCGATAGGACTTTGACCAGAGTTAAACGGCAAGAACACAGACGTCAGAATGGGCTGTGTTTCTACTGTGGTGATTCCACTCATGCTATCTCTGATTGTCCTAAACGCACTAAGCGGTTCGCTAGGTCTGCCACCATTGGTGCGGTACAGTCAAAATTTCTTTTGTCCGTTACCTTGATCTGCTCTTTGTCATCTTATTCTGTCATGGCATTTGTGGATTCAGGCGCTGCCCTGAATTTGATGGACTTGGAGTATGCTAGGCGTTGTGGGTTTTTCTTGGAGCCCTTGGAGTGTCCTATTCCATTGAGAGGAATTGATGCTACGCCTTTGGCCAAGAATAAGCCTCAATACTGGACCCAGCTGACCATGTGCATGGCTCCTGCACATCAGGAGGTTATTCGCTTTCTGGTGTTGCATAATCTGCATGATGTGGTCGTGTTGGGGTTGCCATGGCTACAAGTCCATAATCCAGTATTAGATTGGAAATCCATGTCTGTGTCCAGCTGGGGTTGTCAGGGGGTACATGGTGATGTCCCATTTCTGTCTATTTCGTCATCCACCCCTTCTGAGGTTCCAGAGTTCTTGTCTGATTACCGGGATGTATTTGATGAGCCCAAGTCCGATACCCTACCTCCGCATAGGGATTGTGATTGTGCTATCGATTTGATTCCTGGTAGTAAATTCCCAAAAGGTCGACTGTTTAATTTATCTGTGCCTGAGCACGCCGCTATGCGGAGTTACGTGAAGGAGTCCTTGGAGAAGGGGCATATTCGCCCGTCATCTTCGCCATTAGGAGCAGGGTTCTTTTTTGTGGCCAAGAAGGATGGTTCGCTGAGACCTTGTATAGATGACCGCCTTCAAAATAAGATCACGGTTAAATTTCAGTACCCCTTGCCGCTGTTATCTGATTTGTTTGCTCGGATTAAGGGGGCTAGTTGGTTCACCAAGATAGATCTTCGTGGTTCGTATAATCTTGTGCGTATTAAGCGAGGCGATGAATGGAAAACTGCATTTAATACGCCCGAGGGCCATTTTGAGTATCTAGTAATGCCATTCGGACTTGCCAATGCTCCATCAGTGTTTCAGTCCTTTATGCATGACATCTTCCGAGAGTACCTGGATAAATTCCTGATTGTATACTTGGATGATATTTTGATCTTCTCGGATGATTGGGAGTCTCATGTGAAGCAGGTCAGAACGGTGTTTCAGGTCCTGCGTGCTAATTCTTTGTTTGTGAAGGGATCTAAGTGTCTCTTTGGTGTTCAGAAGGTTTCATTTTTGGGGTTCATTTTTTCCCCTTCTACTATCGAGATGGACCCTGTTAAGGTCCAAGCCATCCATGATTGGACTCAGCCGACATCTCTGAAAAGTCTGCAAAAGTTCCTGGGCTTTGCTAATTTTTATCGTCGCTTCATCTGCAATTTTTCTAGTATTGCTAAACCATTGACCGATTTGACCAAGAAGGGTGCTGATGTGGTCAATTGGTCTTCTGCTGCTGTGGAAGCTTTTCAAGAGTTGAAGCGTCGGTTTTCTTCTGCCCCTGTGTTGTGTCAACCAGATGTTTCGCTTCCATTCCAGGTCGAGGTTGATGCTTCTGAGATTGGAGCAGGGGCTGTTTTGTCGCAGAGAAGTTCTGATTGCTCGGTGATGAAACCATGCGCCTTCTTTTCCAGGAAGTTTTCGCCTGCTGAGCGAAATTATGATGTTGGCAATCGAGAGTTGCTGGCCATGAAGTGGGCATTCGAGGAGTGGCGTCATTGGCTTGAAGGAGCTAAGCATTGTGTGGTGGTCTTGACTGATCATAAGAACTTGACTTATCTCGAGTCTGCCAAACGGTTGAATCCTAGACAGGCTCGTTGGTCACTGTTTTTTGCCCGTTTTGACTTTGTGGTTTCGTACCTTCCGGGTTCTAAAAATGTGAAGGCGGATGCCCTGTCTAGGAGTTTTGTGCCCGACTCTCCGGGTTTATCTGAGCCGGCGGGTATTCTCAAAGAGGGAGTAATTGTGTCTGCCATCTCCCCTGATTTGCGGCGGGTGCTGCAAAAATTTCAGGCTAATAAACCTGATCGTTGCCCAGCGGAGAAACTGTTTGTCCCTGATAGGTGGACGAATAAAGTTATCTCTGAGGTTCATTGTTCGGTGTTGGCTGGTCATCCTGGAATCTTTGGTACCAGAGAGTTAGTGGCTGGATCCTTTTGGTGGCCATTAGGGTTGAGCGAAACGGGTCGTTCATTTTCAAAAGTCGCCGACTTTTGGCAAAGTCGGGTTTCATGAAACCCGATCCGACCCCTGTGCGTGGTCGGCCATGCGGTACGCGACTTTCGCGCCAAAGTCGCGTTTCAATTACGCGAAAAGCGCCATTTTTCAGCCAATGAAGGTGAACGCAGAGTGTGGGCAGCGTGATGACATAGGTCCTGGTCCCCACCATCTTAGAGAAGGGCATTGCAGTGATTGGCTTGCTGTCTGCGGCGTCACAGGGGCTATAAAGGGGCGTTCCCGCCGACCGCCATCTTACTGCTGCTGATCTGAGCTTAGGGAGAGGTTGCTGCCGCTTCGTCAGAAGCAGGGATAGTGTTAGGCAGGGTCCATTAACCACCAAACCGCTTGTGCTGTAGCGATTTCCACTGTCCAACACCACCTTCGGTGTGCAGGGACAGTGGAAGCTACATTTTTTTTTTCTCAGCGCTGTAGCTCATTGGGCTGCCCTAGAAGGCTCCCTGATAGCTGCATTGCTGTGTGTACGCCGCTGTGCAAACCAACTGCTTTTTTCAAAGCACAAATCCTGTTGTTCTGCACAGCTATCTTGTTTGTTTGTCCACACTTTTTATTTAATTTGTGCATCAGTCCACTCCTTATTGCTGCCTGCCATACCTGGCTGAGATTACTGCAGGGAGATAGTAATTGTAGGACAGTCCCTGTTTTTTTTTTTTTTTTTTGTGGGAGATTAAGATTGGCATTTCTGCTAGAGTGCCATCCCTGTGTGTGCCATCTCTCACTCAGTGGGCCATAGAAAGCCTATTTATTTTTCTGCTTGATTTGGGTTCTAAAATCTACCTGAAAAAATCACTACATCAATCAGTGGGAGAAAAATATTGGCCTCAGGGCTTGTGTGCCACTCCTGACTCCTGTGTGTGCCATCTCTCACTCAGTGGGCCATAGAAAGCGTATTTATTTTTTTGCTTGATTTGGGTTCTAAAATCTACCTGAAAAATCACTACATCAATCAGTGGGAGAAAAATATTGGCCTCAGGGCTTGTGTGCCACTCCTGACTCCTGTGTGTGCCATCTCTCACTCAGTGGGCCATAGAAAGCCTATTTATTTTTTTGCTTGATTTGGGTTCTAAAATCTACCTGAAAAAATCACTACATCAATCAGTGGGAGATAAATATTGGTCTCTGGGCTTGTGTGCCACTCCTGACTCCTGTGTGTGCCATCTCTCACTCAGTGGGCCATAGAAAGCCTATTTATTTTTTTGCTTGATTTGGGTTCTAAAATCTACCTGAAAAAATCACTACATCAATCAGTGGGAGATAAATATTGGCCTCAGGGCTTGTGTGCCACTCCTGACTCCTGTGTGTGCCATCTCTCACTCAGTGGGCCATAGAAAGCCTATTTATTTTTTTGCTTGATTTGGGTTCTAAAATCTACCTGAAAAAATCACTACATCAATCAGTGGGAGATAAATATTGGTCTCTGGGCTTGTGTGCCACTCCTGACTCCTGTGTGTGCCATCTCTCACTCAGTGGGCCATAGAAAGCCTATTTATTTTTTTGCTTGATTTGGGTTCTAAAATCTACCTGAAAAAATCACTACATCAATCAGTGGGAGATAAATATTGGCCTCAGGGCTTGTGTGCCACTCCTGACTCCTGTGTGTGCCATCTCTCACTCAGTGGGCCATAGAAAGCCTATTTATTTTTTTGCTTGATTTGGGTTCTAAAATCTACCTGAAAAAATCACTACATCAATCAGTGGGAGATAAATATTGGCCTCTGGGCTTGTGTGCCACTCCTGACTCCTGTGTGTGCCATCTCTCACTCAGTGGGCCATACAAAGCCTATTTATTTTTTTGCTTGATTTGGGTTCTAATATCTACCTGAAAAAAATCACTACATCAATCAGTGGGAGATAAATATAGGCCTCAGGGCTTGTGTGCCACTCCTGACTCCTGTGTGTGCCATCTCTCACTCAGTGGGGCATAGAAAGCCTTTTTTTTTTTTTATTTGGTTTCTAAATTGTCCTTGAAAAAATCATTTTATTTTATTTGGTTTCTAAATTCTTCCTGAAAAAATCATTTTATTTTATTTTGTTTCTAAAGTCTCCCTGAAAATAAATAAATAAATAAATAAAACAGTGGGAGATTAATATTGCCCTTTCTGCTTGTGTGCCAGTCTTGACTCCTGGGTGTGGCATCTCTCTCTCTCTCTCAAATTGTGGGCCATAGAAAGCCTATTTATTTTTTTGCTTGATTTGGGTTCCAAAATCTACCTGAAAAAATCACTACATCAATCAGTGGGAGATAAATATTGGCCTCAGGGCTTGTGTGCCACTCCTGACTCCTGTGTGTGCCATCTCTCACTCAGTGGGGCATAGAAAGCCTTTTCTTGTTTTTTTATTTGGTTTCTAAATTCTTCCTGAAAAAATCATTTTTTTTATTTTGTTTCTAAAGTCTCCCTGAAAAAAAAAAAAAAAATAAAACAGTGGGAGATTAATACTGACATTTGTGCTTGAGTGACAGTCCTGCGTGTGTGGCATCTCTGTGATTTGGTGCCACAGAAAACAGAGTGTGTAACATTGTGCCTGATTTTCCTTGTGGTCTCACCAACCTGTAAAGGGATATTGAAATCATACTGAAGTTATAGGTCACCGTGTAAGTTGTTTGACAGCAACAAATAAAGTTACTTTGGTTAAGTTTTTAAAACAATGAGGAAGTCTGGTGCAAGAGGTTGTGGCCGTGGGCGTTCATTGTCAGCTGGTAATGATGGTAGTGGTAGTGGAGCATCAGGTGGTCGTGGGAAAAAAATATTCCACCTAAGTCTGGAGCTGTGGAGCAAGGTTCGTTGTCTGGCTACACAAGGCCTCGAACGCTCTCTTTTCTGGGAGTAGGAAAACCGCTTTTAAAGCCGGAGCAGCAACAGCAAGTTTTGGCTTACCTTGCAGACTCAGCCTCTAGCTCTTTTGCCTCCTCTTCTGAAACTGGTAAATGTAAAAGCAGCGCATCGCTTGTGGATGTTCACGGTCAGGGACAAGTCGCTTCCTTGTCCTCTTCAGCAAAAACAACAACAAGAGAGAAGGATGCAGCAGGCGACACAACGGGTTACTCCATGGAGCTCTTTACACATACCGTCCCTGGCTTAGAAAGTGAAACACTTAACAGGCCATGCCCATTACAAGTAGATTCTGACATGGAGTGCACTGATGCACAGCCACAGCCTGACTACTATGCTGGTCCTTTGACTCAGACCACAACATTGCCCTCTCAGGGTACTGATCCACAATCAGACCCTGATGAGACTATAGTTCACCTATACACAGAGCAAGGCTTAAATTAGTGGCACTACCCACATCAAAGTATAAACCAATCCGGATAATTGGGAACACAAGCCAATAAAATTTCAAAACTTTATTGTAAACAAAATTTAAAAGTAGATCACAGAAATTTAAATATAAAAATAGGAGATACAGCTGCACAATACAACCACTTTCCTAGGTAGCACACCCCTATTAATATCCTGACTGTCTTACAAAGTTCCCGCCCATTTGGCTAAACACCACATAAGTATAATTTACTTCAAAACATAATTGGATTCATAAAGCAGGCACAAAGAGCACTTCAGATGTGGTGCTGACAGCATACTAGAGTTACTTGCTGAATAATACCAAAACAAACAATATATAGGCTGACACTGGTCATTTACTAGTCATAGCTAAGCACAGTAATGTAACACATCTCCTATCTATTCATAGCGTGGCAGTCACTGGTGTACATCTGACCGCATGCAATGCCTATTGTGAACAAAATCAGGGCATGTGCCACAGTATAACCGTTATATGTTAGACACAGGCATAGCATGCAGTCAGCAGAGCCGGAGCAGACATCTCCATTACAGCGATACTAGCGACCACATGAGATCAATCTATATGAGAGGTATAGAGGGGTATACGACCTAGTGAGGCGGTGTGGGTCCCCGACGCGCGTTTCGCGTGTTGCTTCTTCCTGGGGGATTCTTGCCGTATGAGTGAGCATTCTTAGCGTGCTTTTATCCCTCATGTTCAATGGTGGCAGTGGTACGAGCGGCGCTTCCGCCCACACACCGGGCATGACGTAGGTCCATGTCAGCGTCACATGCTGCCTGCGCGCACACCCCCGTCCGACGCGTCAGGACGAGGGGGCGGAGCCGGCAGCAAGCTAGACGCGTCTCCAGGACCACACATACCCGGAAGTGTGCGGGAGCGCTCACCGCTGTGCAATGCAGGATATGTAAGTCTGTGTGTATGATGGTCCCACGGCAGATGAAATTAAGGACGTTTAGAAGGTCCCAACGTGAAATGTGCTGAGGACACAAGTGTCACAAGTGTACCAATCTAAGGTATAAGTGTAAGAACTATATAAATCAGGCTTGTAATTTAATCATGTATATGAATAAGTGCAGTGTCATTTAAGTGAATAAAAATGCCTATTGAAAAGTTGTGTGTAACACACATAAGGGACAGTGCTCCCTATCTCTTGTATTACCTGAAAAGTGGAAATATGTAAAAGAAGTTACAAAAACAGCCAATGTCATTT
Source organism: Ranitomeya imitator (assembly GCF_032444005.1). Lineage (NCBI taxonomy): Eukaryota > Metazoa > Chordata > Amphibia > Anura > Dendrobatidae > Ranitomeya > Ranitomeya imitator. The sequence continues at coordinate 284,091,766 of NC_091286.1, forward strand.
AGACTGATCTCATAAAGTGCATAAGTGCATAACAAATAATAAAAAATAACTAAAAATAAAAAAAATATATATATATATAATATATAAAAAATAGAAAATAAAGAAATACCAGAAAGTGCATAAGGCTAAACTCACTATTCATCCACATTCGGCGCATAGCATAATAATACAGCACCTAAACTATATACCGTATTCCTCCTATATGCCTTAACGAGAGGGTAAGCCGGATTCTCTGTCCAAATGAAAGATATAAATATCCAGAAATTATATCCGGACTTTTTTGGATAGTCAGCAGTTATTCAAAATATCTCTTCCAGCAGGATATACATAGCATTTCTGATATTCAGGATTCTGGTTATCCATCATGTTGTTGAGTCTCATGGGTCCACAGAGACGCTCTTAGCCCACCACCAGGGACGGAGAAGCACGAAAGGTAAAGATGTACTAGAAAAGAAGAAAGTCAATATAAAAACTGTAATAAAATATAATAAAAACATATAAAACAATTCTACCAAAACCCATCGAGGAGGAAGAACACATTTTTTAGAGAAAGGGGGCATAACTCAGAACCTCATTTAACCCATTGGGCTTAACCGTATCAAGTTTAGCAATCCATTTCGCCTCCAATTGGGCCAAATCCCTCCTCCAATTACTACCTCGTTGGTCTATATGCACCTTATCAATCCCCATTACTTTCAGGAGTCTCCCATCACTTTCATGAAATTGTCTAAAATGTCTGGCTACTGGTTTTAAATTAGTAACATCCTCAATTTCTTTTGCCTTAATTATGTCCCTGTAGTGCTCCCTTACCCGGATTTTTAAGGGTCTGGAGGTCAGTCCAACGTAAATTTTTCCACAGGGGCATGTGGCGTAGTAAACAACCCCAATACTGTTACAGGTGATATGTTGAGTGATCGTAAATGTTCTAATTCCTGTGCTGGACTTAAAGGTGGTAGCTTTTACCATATTGGGGCATGCTATGCAGCTCTGGCATGGAAAGAAACCCCATTTTTGCCCCTTGCTTCCAAATGCTGTTTCAAGTGTAGGTCCCTTATAGTAGCTGTGGACCAATTGGTCCTTTAAGTTACTGGACCTCCTATAGGTAATAGAGGGCCGGTCATTGATGTATTTGCCCAGCGTTTTGTCAGTCAACAATAATGGCCAGTACTTCTCAAGGGCCGCTCTTACTTCAGACCACTTCTCATTATAAGTGGAGATAAATCTCACTTTAGGCTCAGTCTGTTTTTTAGCCTTGGATGCTAGTAACTCCATTTGTGTAGCACTGCGTGCTCTCTTAAATCCTCTTTTGATACTACGCCTTGAGTATCCCCTATCTTCAAATCTGGAGGTTAGGATCTCTGCTTGTTCCGCAAAAGCCTCTTCATTTGAGCATATTCTCCTAGCTCTCAAGAACTGACCCGTTGGAATTCCATCAATTAGAGGTCGTGGGTGCGAAGATGTCGCATGAAGTATAGCATTGACTGCCGTGTCCTTGCGGTAAACATTGGTTTCCAATGTTCCATGTAAACCTTTTTGTATCTGAATGTCCAGAAAGTCGATTGATGTTTGGCTGCGTTTACATGTCAGTTTGATGTTCATATTATTATTATTCAGGACATCAACAAATTCAAGAAGGTCCTGCTCCGAGCCCTGCCATATCATGAGAATATCATCGATATAGCGGACCCAGAACAGGACCCTCTCAATGTAGGCTATGGGGTTCACAAAAAAGATTAACCTTTCCCACATACCTAAAAATAGGTTTGCGTATGAGGGGGCAAAAGCTGCCCCCATAGCTGTTCCTTGCTTTTGCAGATAAATTGTGTCCTTAAACATAAAATAATTATGGTTAAGATCAAATTCGAGAAGAGTCAGAAGAAAATCGATAAATTCCGGCTCATGGTCAGTCATCACTAGGAACGTCTTAGTTGCCAGTATCCCATTATGATGGTGTATTGATGTGTACAGAGATTCCACATCTAGACTCACTAACCACATATCATTATCCATTGGGATGCCTTCTACCTTTTTCAGGACATCCCCTGTGTCCTTCACATGTGATGGTAGATCAAAGACCAACGGTTTCAAGTAGAAGTCGAGATACTTAGAGATTGTTTCACATAGGCTCCCATTGCCTGACACAATGGGGCGTCCAGGTGGTGTTGTCAGGCTCTTGTGAATTTTCGGGATAAAGTATATGCACGCCACTTTGGGGTATGTGGGTATCAGATTATTTCTCAGTTCTTTACTTATAATCCCCTTTTGAAAAGCTTCTTCCAAGATGTCTGTTAATTCTCCCTGATAGGTTGTTGTGGGGTTGAACGTTAGCCTCTGATAGCACATGTTGTTCCTCAGTTGCTTGAAGGCCTCTTTTTCGTATAATTTAGTAGGCCATACCACCACATTTCCCCCTTTATCAGCGGGTTTGATCACTGCTCCCTTAAGTGCTTTTAGTTCCCTCAATGCGTTCCTCTGGGCATAGGTCAAGTTGGCCCGTGTAATTTTCTCCGAAATTTTCTCAAATTCGGTAGACACCAATTTCACAAATAGCTCCACATTTGAATACAGATTGAGAGGGGGAAACCTCTTTGGGGTGGGAGGTATAAACTTACCCCTAATGGTGGAATTATCCTGTTCTTCACTCAGTTCTTCTAATATTGATATAGCTTCCAACTCCTTTTCATTCCATTCTTCCCCCATTGTTGGTTTCTCATGTAGCTTCTTCAACACCAATTTTCGCGCAAAAAGGTGGAGGTCTTTTATGGCTAAAAAAGAGTTAAATGGAGCAGTAGGTGAAAAGGATAGGCCCAGACTTAGAACTTCCAGTTGAGGTTTGGTAAATTCAATTTCTGTTAGATTGATTACCTGAAGTTTGGAAGTAGATGGTGTATCCATTCTTCTTTCTCTCCTTTTGTAGTTATCATTCCTTCTCCAGTTAGTGTACTTTCTTAGACTGTATTTACGGTTAACCGGTGTGCCTTCATCCTCTCTGGAGGAGAGCGATGAAAATGAAGATGTCCTCCCATTATTCGTTCCCTTATTACTGGTTGATTGCCATCTGTAGACGGTGCCGCTTTTAAAATCCAACAGATCTCTTTGGAATTTCTTTGCTTTATTCTCTTTTACTTCCTTTTCCCAGATGGTAAACTGTGCATCTATATCCTTATTTAGTGTTTCCATTTCAGATCCAGACAAATTTTCAAGCAATTTTGTCCTAGTCGACTCAATTTCCACATCCATTTTTTCTAAGCGATGAGACTATGTTGCCCCGTCACGAACGCTATACCACCGACCGACACGGTGACACAGACGAAGTTGCACACGAGCTAGAAGAGGAGGTAATAGATGACCCAGTTGTTGACCCCGATTGGCAGCCATTGGGGGAACAGGGTGCAGGCGGCCGTAGTTCAGAAGCGGAGGTGGAGGAGGGGCCGCAGCAGGCATCAACATCGCAACAGGTTCCATCTGCCGGGCCCATATCTGGCCCAAAACGCGTGTCAAAGCCAAAACCTGTTGGAGGACAGCGTGGCCATCCGGTTAAAGCTCAGTCTGCAATCCCTGAAAAGGGATCCGATGCTAGGAAGAGTGCAGTCTGGCATTTTTTTAAACAACATCCAATTGATCAGCGCAAAGTCATCTGTCAAAAATGTTCAACTAGCTTAAGCAGAGGTCAGAATCTGAAAAGTCTCAATACAAGTTGCATGCATAGACATTTAACCACCATGCATTTTCAAGCCTGGACTAACTAACTACCAAACGTCCCTTAAGGTTGTAGCACCCTCGGCCAATGAAGCTAGTCAGCAACGCAACATCCCTTCCGTCACTGTAAGGCCACCATTTTCCGCACCACCGGCAGTATCTGTGCAGGTTTCTTTGCCAGCCAAAAGAAGTCAGGGTCAGGGAATCACCAGTTTTGTAGGAGGAAATATTGCATCTAGGGCACCGGCGGAAACAATACCGTCTCCAACCGTCTCTCAGTCTGCCATGTCCACCGGCACACCCGCAAGTTCCACGATCTGCAGCTCTCCAATCCAGCTCACCCTACATGAGACTCTGGTTAGAAAAAGGAAGTACTTATCCTCGCATCCGCGTACACAGGGTTTTAACGCCCACATAGCTAGACTAATCTCGCTAGAGATGATGCCCTACCGGTTAGTTGAAAGTGAAGCTTTCAAAGCCCTGATGGAGTACGCTGAACCACGCTACGAGCTACCCAGTCGACACTTTTTTTCCAGAAAAGCCATCCCAGCCCTGCACCAGCATGTTAAACAGCGCATCATCCATTCACTCAGGCAATCTGTGAGTACAAAGGTGCACCTGACTACAGATGCATGGACCAGTAGGCATGGCCAGGGACGTTACGTGTCCATCACGGCACACTGGGTGAATGTGGTGGATGCAGGGTCCACAGGGGACATCAATTTCGGGACAGTTGTGCCTAGTCCACTGTCTAGGAAACAGTTGGCTGAAGGTGTTCGCACCCCCTCCTCCTCCTCGTCCTCCTGCAGAAGTGACAGCTCTTCCACAGACCGCAGTCGGCCAACCACTCCATCGGCAGCTGACACTGTTGCACACCAGTTGTCCCATTATGGGCCAGCTACTGGCAAGCGTCAGCAGGCTGTATTGGCTATGGAGTGTTTGGGCGACAACAGACACACCGAGGAAGTTCTGTCCGAGTTCTTGCAACAAGAAACGCAGTCGTGGCTGGGCACAGTAGATCTTGAGGCAGGCAAGGTAGTGAGAGATAACGGAAGGAATTTCATGGCTGCCATCTCCCTTTCCCAACTGAAACACATTCCTTGCCTGGCTCACACCTTAAACCTGGTGGTGCAGTGCTTATTGAAAACTTATCCTGGGTTCTCCGACCTGCTCCTCAAAGTGCATGGACTTTGCTCACATATCCGACGTTCGCCTGTACACTCCAGCCGTATGCAGACCTATCAGCGGTCTTTGAACCTTCCCCAGCATTGCCTAATCATAGACGTTGCAACAAGGTGGAACTCAACACTGCACATGCTTCAGAGACTGTGCCAACAGAGGCGGGCTGTTATGTTTTTGTGGGAGGATACACATACACGGGCAGGCAGTAGGATGGCAGACATGGAGTTGTCAGGTGTGCAGTGGTCGAAGATACAAGACATGTGTCAAGTCCTTCAGTGTTTTGAGGAATGCACACGGCTGGTTAGTGCAGACAACGCCATAATAAGCATGAGCATCCCCATAATGTGTCTGCTGATGCAAAGTTTGACGCACATAAAGGATCAGGCGTCTGCAGCAGAGGAAGAGGAAAGCCTTGATGACAGTCAGCCATTGTCTGGTCAGGGCAGTGTACAGGACGAGGTAGCGGGCGAAGAGGAGGTGGAGGACGAGGAGGATGATGGGGATGAGTATATTTTTAATGAGGAAGCTTTCCCGGGGGCACTGGAAATTGGTTGCGTGGCAAGGCCGGGTTCTGGTTTTTTGAGGGTCACAAGTGACGTAGATTTGCCTGAAACTGCCCCTCAACCAATCACAACCGCAGATTTGACAACTGGAACTTTGGCCCACATGGCGGATTATGCCTTACGTATCCTCAAAAGGGACACACGCATTACTAAAATGATGAACGATGATGATTACTGGTTGGCCTGCCTCCTTGATCCTCGCTATAAAGGCAAATTGCAAAATATTATGCCACATGAGAACTTGGAACTAATATTAGCAACCAAACAATCAACTCTTGTTGACCGTTTGCTTCAGGCATTCCCAGCACACAGCGCCCGTGATCGTTCTCACACGAGCTCCAGGGGGCAGCAGACCAGGAGTGTTAGGGGTGCACACATCAGAAGTGGTGTTGGACAGAGGGGTTTTCTGACCAGGTTGTGGAGTGATTTTGCTATGACCGCAGACAGGACAGGTACTGCAGCATCAATTGAAAGTGACAGGAGACAACATTTGTTCAGTATGGTTACTAACTATTTTTCATCCCTTATCGATGTTCTCCCTCAACCGTCATTCCCATTTGATTACTGGGCATCAAAATTAGACACCTGGCCAGAATTGGCAGAATATGCATTGCAGGAGCTTGCTTGCCCGGCAGCTAGTGTCCTATCAGAAAGAGTATTCAGTGCTGCAGGTTCAATATTAACCGAAAAAAGGACTCGTCTGGCTACCCAAACTGTTGATGATCTAACATTCATTAAAATGAACCACAACTGGATTTCGAATTCTTTTGCCCCACCTTGCCCGGCAGACACCTAGCTTTCCTACGAAAAGCTCTTGCCTGTGGACTACTGTGAATTACTTTTCGAATGTCTAATTTGCTGTAGCTGATTGTCCAGCATACGACATATTTACACCTCCCTAAATGGCCAAACTCCCCACACGGGGCCGTGGTATCGCGACTTGGCACAAGCACCCGTGAGAGTGCTGTTTGTCTGAAGAGGTGGGTGTGCCCGCTTTTGGTCGACGGCACTGCCACTGGGTCCCTCATAGTACAATAAAGTGTCTCTGGCGGTGGTGGTGCGCACCCAACGTCAGACACACTGTTGTAACATGAGGGGCCCTGGGCCTGTACCGCCGGCCACAAGAGAGTTCACCCAACTCCAGGTCAAACATTGCTCTACCACTTCCACAGTTATCTCTCACACTTCCACCAATGTTTAGTCTATGTGCTGACATCCTTCCATTCCTGCCACTGACAATACCATTGTGTTGACATGTATGATGGTACTTAACATAGTCAGGGGCAGTGTCCTCTATTTACCACAGTAAATACTTTGCGCTAAATTAGTAGGTCTGAAACTACGCAGAGGATCCCACCCCTGAACCTAATGATTGCACCCTTTAGTGTTTTCGTTTTGTTTTAATGCGAGACATTCACATTTATTTATTGTTTTGGACTACTAACTGGCAGACACTCATTACAATCGGCCTCCGCTGACCAGACCACTGCTGCCCGTCTACCCCTGGAACCAATTTTAAATTGCCTACAGCCAGCCCATTTTATTATGTTAGGCCTTCGAAGCCTGTCTGCGGCCCGTTCTTTCAACTACTACTACACTGACCTGTCTACTGCTGCCCGTGTACTCCTGGAACCAATTTTAAATTGCCTACAGCCTGTCCAATTTTTTTATGTTAGGCCTTCGAAGCCTGTCTGCGGTCCCTCCTTCCGCTAGGACTCCACTGACCATTCTACTGCTGCCCGTGTACCCCTGGAACCAATTTTAAATTGCCTACAGCCCAACGTGGTGGTGGTGCGCACCCAACGTCAGACACACTGTTGTAACATGAGGGGCCCTGGGCCTGTACCGCCGGCCACAAGAGAGTTCACCCAACTCCAGGTCAAACATTGCTCTACCACTTCCACAGTTATCTCTCACACTTCCACCAATGTTTAGTCTATGTGCTGACATCCTTCCATTCCTGCCACTGACAATACCATTGTGTTGACATGTATGATGGTACTTAACATAGTCAGGGGCAGTGTCCTCTATTTACCACAGTAAATACTTTGCGCTAAATTAGTAGGTCTGAAACTACGCAGAGGATCCCACCCCTGAACCTAATGATTGCACCCTTTAGTGTTTTCGTTTTGTTTTAATGCGAGACATTCACATTTATTTATTGTTTTGGACTACTAACTGGCAGACACTCATTACAATCGGCCTCCGCTGACCAGACCACTGCTGCCCGTCTACCCCTGGAACCAATTTTAAATTGCCTACAGCCAGCCCATTTTATTATGTTAGGCCTTCGAAGCCTGTCTGCGGCCCGTTCTTTCAACTACTACTACACTGACCTGTCTACTGCTGCCCGTGTACTCCTGGAACCAATTTTAAATTGCCTACAGCCTGTCCAATTTTTTTATGTTAGGCCTTCGAAGCCTGTCTGCGGTCCCTCCTTCCGCTAGGACTCCACTGACCATTCTACTGCTGCCCGTGTACCCCTGGAACCAATTTTAAATTGCCTACAGCCCAATTTTTTTATGTTAGGCCTTTGAAGCCTGTCTGCGGTCCCTCCTTCCACTAGGCCTCCACTGACCATTCTACTGCTGCCCGTGTACCCCTGGAACCAATTTTAAATTGCCTACAGCCAGCTCAATTTTTTTTATGTTAGGCCTTCGAAGCCTGTCTGCGGTCCCTCCTTCCATTAGGCCTCCACTGACCGTTCTACTGCTGCCCGTGTACCCCTGGAACCAATTTTAAATAGCCAACAGCCCTATTTTGTTATGTTAGGCCTTTGAAGCCTGTCTGCGGTCCCTCCTTCCACTAGGCCTCCACTGACCATTCTACTGCTGCCCGTGTACCCCTGGAACCAATTTTAAATTGCCTATTGCCCGCCCAATTTTTTTTATGTTAGGCCTTCGAAGCCTGTCTGCGGTCCATCCTTCCACTAGGCCTCCACTGACCGTTCTACTGCTGCCCGTGTACCCCTGGAATCAATTTTAAATAGCCAACAGCCCTATTTTGTTATGTTAGGCCTTCGAAGCCTGTCTGCGGTCCATCCTTCCACTAGGCCTCCACTGACCATTCTACTGCTGCCCGTGTACCGCTGGAACAAATTTTAAATTGCCAACAGCCCTATTTTGTTATGTTAGGCCTTTGAAGCCTCTCTGCGGTCCCTTCTTTCTACTACTACTACACTGACCAGACCATTGCTGCCCGTGTACCCCTGGAACCAATTTTAAATAGCCAACAGCCCTATTTTGTTATGTTAGGCCTTCGAAGCCTGTCTGCGGTCCCTCCTTCCACAAGGCCTCCACTGACCATTCTACTGCTGCCATTGTACCCCTGGAACCAATTTTAAATTGCCAACAGCCCTATTTTGTTATGTTAGGCCTTCGAAGCCTCTTTGCGGTCCCTTCTTTCTACTACTACTACACTGACCAGACCATTGCTGCCCGTGTACCCCTGGAACCAAATTTAAATATCCTACAGCCAGCCCAATTTTTTTTATGTTAGGCCTTCGAAGCCTGTCTGCGGTCCCTCCTTCCACTAGGCCTCCACTGACCGTTCTACTGCTGCCCGTGTACCCCTGGAACCAATTTTAAATTGCCAAGAGCCCTATTTTGTTATGTTAGGCCTTCGAAGCCTCTTTGCGGTCCCTTCTTTCTACTACTACTACACTGACCAGACCATTGCTGCCCGTGTACCCCTGGAACCAATTTTAAATTGCCTACAGCCCAATTTTTTTATGTTAGGCCTTTGAAGCCTGTCTGCGGTCCCTCCTTCCACTAGGCCTCCACTGACCATTCTACTGCTGCCCGTGTACCCCTTGAACCAATTTTAAATTGCCTACAGCCAGCCCAATTTTTTTTATGTTAGGCCTTCGAAGCCTGTCTGCGGTCCATCCTTCCACTAGGCCTCCACTGACCGTTCTACTGCTGCCCGTGTACCCCTGAAACCAATTTTAAATTGCCAACAGCCCTATTTTGTTATGTTAGGCCTTCGAAGCCTGTCTGCGGTCCCTCCTTCCACAAGGCCTCCACTGACCATTCTACTGCTGCCCGTGTACCCCTGGAACCAATTTTAAATTGCCAACAGCCCTATTTTGTTATTTTAGGCCTTCAAAGCCTCTCTGCGGTCCCTTCTTTCTACTACTACTACACTGACCAGACCATTGCTGCCCGTGTACCCCTGGAACCAATTTTAAATAGCCAACAGCCCTATTTTGTTATGTTAGGCCTTCGAAGCCTGTCTGCGGTTCCTCCTTCCACAAGGCCTCCACTGACCATTCTACTGCTGCCCGTGTACCCCTGGAACCAATTTTAAATTGCCAACAGCCCTATTTTGTTATGTTAGGCCTTCGAAGCCTCTTTGCGGTCCCTTCTTTCTACTACTACTACACTGACCAGACCATTGCTGCCCGTGTACCCCTGGAACCAAATTTAAATATCCTACAGCCAGCCCAATTTTTTTTATGTTAGGCCTTCGAAGCCTGTCTGCGGTCCCTCCTTCCACTAGGCCTCCACTGACCGTTCTACTGCTGCCCGTGTACCCCTGGAACCAATTTTAAATTGCCAACAGCCCTATTTTGTTATGTTAGGCCTTCGAAGCCTGTCTGCGGTCCCTCCTTCCACTAGGCCTCCACTGACCGTTCTACTGCTGTCCGTGTACCCCTGGAACCAATTTTAAATTGCCAACAGCCCTATTTTGTTATGTTAGGCCTTCGAAGCCTCTTTGCGGTCCCTTCTTTCTACTACTACTACACTGACCAGACCATTGCTGCCCGTGTACCCCTGGAACCAAATTTAAATATCCTACAGCCAGCCCAATTTTTTTTATGTTAGGCCTTCGAAGCCTGTCTGCGGTCCCTCCTTCCACTAGGCCTCCACTGACCGTTCTACTGCTGCCCGTGTACCCCTGGAACCAATTTTAAATAGCCAACAGCCCTATTTTTTTATGTTAGGCCTTCGAAGCCTGTCTGCGGTCCCTCCTTCCATAAGGCCTCCACTGACCATTCTACTGCTGCCCGTGTACCCCTGGAACCAATTTTAAATTGCCAACAGCCCTATTTTGTTATGTTAGGCCTTCGAAGCCTGTCTGCGGTCCCTCCTTCCACAAGGCCTCCACTGACCATTCTACTGCTGCCCGTGTACCCCTGGAACCAATTTTAAATTGCCAACAGCCCTATTTTGTTATGTTAGGCCTTCGAAGCCTCTCTGCGGTCCCTTCTTTCTACTACTACTACACTGACCAGACCATTGCTGCCCGTGTACCCCTGGAACCAATTTTAAATTGCCAACAGCCCTATTTTGTTATGTTAGGCCTTCGAAGCCTGTCTGCGGTCCCTTCTTTCTACTACTACTACACTGACCAGACCATTGCTGCCCGTGTACCCCTGGAACCAATTTTAAATTGCCAACAGCCCTATTTTGTTATGTTAGGCCTTCGAAGCCTGTCTGCGGTCCCTTCTTTCTACTACTACTACACTGACCAGACCACTGCTGCCCGTGTACCCCTGGAACCTATTTTTAATTGCATAGAGCATCCTTTTTTTAATAGTAGGCGTACAAAGTCTGTCTGCGGTCCACTATTGAAATTGTCCTCCACTGCCCAGAGCAATGCTGCCTGTGTACCCCTATAACCTTTTTTAAGCTGCAGTGAGCCACATTTTTGGTTTAAGGCCTACTTCCTGTGTCTGTCTGCGCCACTCAATACAGCTGTGTTCCTTTGAAAAAAGCTGAGCGTCAATAGTCTTGTTTTCAGCCTCTAGGAATTTTAAAACTGCATTTGGGGTACAACTTTGGTAGGGCCTACTAACGGTGTCTGTCGCCCCAAGGTGTGCACCAGGTTTCGTCCACATTGCTTCGGTCTTCCGACTCTCGTTTAGTAGTTGTAGAAAACTACACTGCATTAGGCCTACAAATTGGGTATGGGGTGTAGAGACGGTGTGTTCCACTCCAAGGTGTTCTCCAGGTTGCCTTTCCTGAGCTTCTATCTTCAGGCTCTCGTTTAGTAGTTGTTGGAAACTACACTGCATTAGGCCTACAAAATGGGTATGGGGTGTAGAGAGATGGTGTGTTCCACTCCAAGGTGTTCCCCAGGTTTCCTCGCCATTGCTTCCATCTTAATGCTCTCGTTTAGTAGTTGTTGGAAACTACACTGCATTAGGCCTACAAAATGGGTATGGGGTGTAGAGAGATGGTGTGTTCCACTCCAAGGTGTTCCCCAGGTTTCCTCGCCATTGCTTCTGTGGCACCACTAGGGGTATTTGCCACAAAAATAGTTACTGACAGTAAATACAAATACTAAATTAGCAAGACTGCACTACCACCTCCGGCCAGAAGGGGGAGCTCCAGAGACTCCCCTTGATCCATTCTGGTCTGAGAGAAGAAATGGCAGTTGGGCTAAGGAGCTGATAGTGAGAGGTCATACAGCTGAATTTCTAACAGCCTTATGACGGTTTCCAGGCCCAAATCACCGGCCTGAGGAGAAAAGGGACAGAGAAAAAGGACATTGTGAGAACCGGGTAGCATTAATCACTACCCAGAACAGGCGCAAAGACGGATACCGGATCCGTGGCTGTATTCATGATATATAATACAGCAACCGGAAAAACGTGAGGTGATATCAGCTTCACTAGGGCCGGACGCAGCAACAGACACAGAGTTCAGCGGTACTCCTGGAGGGGGTAAGCCGATAAAAGGACTCGGGTTGCCCGTCGAACCAGGGCCCAGAGGGGACAGATTGGGCCGGCAGCCAGTTCACATACAGCAGCAGGGCCACACAGAAATTGCGCACAATAAGAGGCGAAGACCCCGGCAGGGTCAAAGTAACTCAGAGTTCCCATACAGACTCCGGTGACAGGACTGGTTGTAAATCCTTTTATGTTAAAGTAAACTGGTTAAACGTTTCAGTGCCTCAGTCTTTCATTTGGACAATAGCCATCTATCCAGGATCGGGATCGTCACCGCTGGGAGAACCTGCTGCTGATCAAGTAAGTGCCTGTCCCCTCACGATACCCTTTACACTGTGCATTGCCTGAGGCCACAGCACCGGGTCAAGCCACCCGTGACATCCCCCTCAAGAGACAGACCCCATTGGTCCGGTGCTGGGTATCCCGGTCTCTTGGGCGTCACAATTGGCGTCACGAACAGGATCTAGCCAGCCCGTATACCGGGTATTGTGTGCCGTGATTGGAGCCCAAAACTGTGAAAACTTGGATGAAAAATCTTGAAAATTGACTTTATTAAAGAAAAATCCATTCCCCATTGAAAACTATTGAAAGTGACTTTTCCCCATTGGTTATAATGGAGTAAAGATGGCCGCCATCCCCTGAGGTAATCACTTCATAACCGTTAGGCACGAGACTGTTAATTGAGCTACGCCATCACCTGAGCCCCAGTCTAACTGAAAAACTTCAGAATCCGCCGCTACAGAGCGCGGTGGGTGGGAGCAGCAGGGGGCGTGTCATTGTGGGCGGCAACAAGCTGAGCGCTCTGACATCAGAGCAAGGGGAAAATCGATCCTGCTGCACAGCGGAACGAATCTACACTATCCCGACGGAAGCGGAGGACCGGAAGGGTCCGGATTAACTAAGGGGGCACAGTATGTCGCAGCACGGAGACGCCGCAGCACCCGGCGACGCTAATGCAGCTGAAAGACAGAGTGTCGATAGAGAGTCCGGTAGCGCAGCGGTGCAAGGAGTGGCGCCCATCATGCCGGTGCTGATGCCATATACCCCAGGTGGCCCGTGGCTTCCAATGTATGAAGGTGAGCCTAATACCCTTGACGATTTCAGAGAAAAGATGCTGGCCCATTTTGACATGTTCCCCGTGGGTGAAGTTCAGCGTGTTAGTCTCCTGATGATGCAGTTAAGTGGCCATGCTAAGCGAGAAGTCACAGCATGGGCAGCTGATCTAAAAGGCACTGTTGAACGCATATTTGCTGGATTAAAAGCTACATTTGAAACCACTGCCAGCAGCAAAGCTAAAGTACGATTCTTTAATTGCAAACAAAAAGTTAATGAGGGCGTGAGAGACTTTGCCTTAAACCTGCAGGAAGCCCTTAAATCACTTACACTGGCTGAACCCATTTTTAACACCGGAGCGGATAAACTGCTAAGAGATCAATTTATTGAGGGACTCTACACCCCTTCTCACCGGGGGCATGTGAGCATGCTTGTTTTTAAGAACCCTGAATTGACATTTGCCCAATTAAAGGAGAGCGTTATACGTCTCCAGCTGGCAGAGGCACCTCGGGATCAGGAGCCTGCGCAACTCATGGCAGAGGCTCCTCAACAACATGGAGTACCAGTGACATCAGCTATGTCCGGGGCCATTGCTAAGCCCCTGGGGCCCAGAACTAATGAGGCTCTTCAACAAAAGCTTGACTCTTTAACTGATGTTGTTGCTTCAATGGCTAGAACCATGCAGGAGATGAGAGGACCCAAGATGGAGTTGTCAAACCGTAGAGAAGGTGTTCCATGGATGAGACCCCGGAGATACCCGACATGGAGAGGACGACCCCGCGACCGCTACCAACCGGATGGACAGCCCATTTGCCGCCGTTGCCAGCAGCCAGGCCACTTTGCACGAGATTGTGATTTAAACGGGAATCCCCTGGGCTTCGCAGGAATGAACTTTCAAGGCCCAACACCCTGGCACGACAGGTACATCGGAGGACGACCCATTATCCATATCGTGCTTGACGGAATGCCCCTCAACGCTTTGCTGGACACAGGTTCCCAGATTTCATCTATACCGTGTATCCTTTATAAGAGGTACTGGGCTGATGCAGATATTGATAAAGGGCCCTCTGATGTTGAACTAGATATATGGGCCAGTAATGGTAAGTTGGTACCGAAAATAGGATTCAGGGAGATGACCATAAAGATTGGTAAAATAGAATTGAAGAAACAGGGTATAATTGTTGTTGATGTTGACGGACGGAACTGTGAACCAACTGTATTGATAGGAATGAATGTGTTAGAGAACTGCTTTTCCGAAGTCATTTCTGTCTTACAGCAAATTGCTGAAACTGCCCAATCCTGCCAGCAGAGAGTTCTCCGGAGGGAAATAAAAGTATTGATGTTAAGGCAACAGGTAGAAGTTGCAGGTGGAGAAATCGGCAGTGTGAGGGTAAGTGATTCAACGTCTATTGTAATCCCACCAAAAACAGAAATGCTGGTATGGTGTAGAGCAGCCATTGGTACTAAGGGACGAGATTATCAAGCCTTAATAGAACCAGTGTACACCGACAGCAGGCCCACTATACTCACAGCACGAGGGATAGTCGAGGTACACCGGGGACGAGTGCCAGTACGACTTTTGAACTGTGGAGAGGAAGAGGTCACTTTGCCAAGGTATGCTACAATGGCAAAGCTATATACTGTTGAAAACAATGCCATCACAACCATTGAGCCCTTAGAACCAACCTGTCAGGTGGAAGGCAATGGCTCAGATGGAGAAATGGAGGATTGGTGCCAACAGCTACACGTGGGCATAAATTCAACACCTACCCATCAAAAACAAGGGGTGTATAGGCTAGTGACGGAATATGAACAAGTCTTCAGTAAACACCCATTGGACTTCGGACGGATAGAAGGGGTAGAACACACAATCCCCACAGGTGACCATCCCCCAATAAAAGAAAGATATAGACCCATACCGCCCGCTCACTATCAATGTGCAAAAGATATGCTGAGGGAAATGAAACAGGCCGGGGTAATAAGAGACAGCTGTAGCCCCTGGGCGGCCCCTCTAGTGATTGTCAAAAAAAAGGACGGAACCATGAGAATGTGCGTAGACTACCGGAAGATTAATAACATCACCCATAAAGACGCCTACCCCTTGCCTAGGATAGAAGAGTCCTTAACTGCTTTGAAATCTGCTAATTATTTTTCCACCTTAGACTTAACAAGCGGGTATTGGCAAGTCCCTGTGGCTGAGAGAGATAAGGAAAAGACGGCATTCACCACACCAATGGGTCTATGTGAATTTAATCGCATGCCGTTCGGACTCTGCAACGCATCCGGTACCTTCCAGCGGCTGATGGAATGCTGCCTCGGACACAAGAACTTCGAGACCGTCCTCCTGTACCTAGATGATGTGATCGTCTACTCAAAGACTTACGAACAACACTTAATAGACCTGGCAGAAGTGTTCGAAGCCTTATCCAGGTATGGCATGAAAGTCAAGCCATCCAAATGTCACCTTCTCAAGCCAAAGGTACAGTACCTGGGACACATCGTGAGTTCGGAGGGAGTAGCACCAGATCCCGAGAAAATAAGCGCCATAAGGGATTGGCCAAGACCTACCAGCGCAAAAGAAGTGAGACAATTCCTGGGATTGGTGGGTTACTATCGCAGATTTATAAAAGGATTTACCAAGTTGGCAGCACCCTTGCAAGACACCTTGGTAGGGCAGACGAAGAAACCTTCAAACCGAAACCCTCCTTTTCAGTGGAACGATGAAAGGGAAGACTCCTTTGAACAACTAAAGAAGGCACTAACCGGAGAAGAGGTTCTGGCATACCCAGATTACCATCAACCTTTCATCCTCTACACCGATGCCAGTAATGTGGGACTAGGAGCGGTGCTGTCACAAAAGCAAGAAGGTCGGGAGAAAGTCATCGCCTTTGCAAGTAGAAAGCTCCGGCCTACTGAAAGAAATTCAGAAAATTACAGCTCCTTCAAATTGGAACTACTGGCAGTAGTTTGGGCTGTGACTGAACGTTTCAAACACTATCTGGCCGCTGCAGAATTTATTGTCTATACTGACAACAATCCGTTGACCCACCTGGACACAGCCAAATTAGGTGCGTTAGAACAGCGATGGATAGCCCGGTTATCTAATTACAACTTCATAATCAAGTATCGAGCAGGTCGCAAGAATGGAAATGCCGATGCCCTATCCCGGATGCCACACTTGAGAGATGTAGAAGAAGAAACGGGGGAGCTTGAAGAAATTGAACTACCAGCCTTCCATCATCCCAAGGCGAAACATCATCAGTCAAGTACCTATCAGAAACAACAAGAGGTGAATTTTAATCCGTTAGCACACCATAGATGGGCTGACACCCAAGACAGCAATCTGGCTGTGAAGTTGGTGAAGGAACTGTTAACTGAGCAAAGTGCATATCCCGATGAGGATGCCCCAGAAGAGACGCATCAACTCTGGAAATAGAGCGGCAAAATTTTCCTGTATCAAGGGAAGCTCTGTAGAAGGTACACCAATCCGAAAACACATGAATTGGTTTGGCAGATTATCGTGCCTAAACAAGATGTGAAGATGGTCCTCGAAGCTTACCATAATGGTGCTGGTCACTTCGGTTGGAAAAAGTTAGAAGTACTTCTAAGAGAAAGATTTTATTGGGTCGGGATGAGAAAATCAATCGAACAGTGGTGCAGAAATTGTGGCCCGTGCAACCTCAGAAGAAACGATCAAAAGAACCAAAGAGCACCACTGCAGCCCATAATCACCAAACAACCACTTGAACTTGTAGCCATAGACCACGTGAAGTTAATACCAAGCCGGTCCGGCTATGTCTATGCCTTGACCATCGTGGACCATTATTCACGCTTCTTGGTAGTAGTACCCGTAAAAGATCTGACAGCAAAAACAGCAGCCAAAGCGTTCCAAACGTACTTTTGTAGACCCCATGGATATCCGGAACAGGTTCTCACCGACCAAGGTACAGCCTTTGAATCAGAGATCTTCAGAGAATTCTGTAATATGTATGGTTGCAAAAAGATCAGGACGACGGCCTATCATCCACAAACAAACGGCTTATGCGAGAAGATGAACCATATTGTAATAGACCTACTAAAGACTTTACCTGAGACAGAAAGGAATCAATGGCCAGAGAAATTGCCTGACTTGGTGGATCTGTATAATCATGTCCCGGTGAGCTCCACCAACTGCACCCCAGCTTATCTTATGCGTGCAAGACCCGGCCAATTACCAATCGATCTAGAAATGGGAATTCTGAAACCAGACGCAGAAGTTCAAGACTCCAATTGGGATATCATACGGCAAAAGCAGTATCGCCAAGTGCAAGAGAGTGTGGAAAGAAGCCTTCAGCAAACTAGAGAAAGACAAGAGCGAACTTTCAACCAGAATGCTCTAGCGACCCCATTAAGACCGTCAAGTGCTCAAGAGAAACCGTCGAACCAATAAACTAGACAATCAGTGGGAAGCCGTACCCTACACAGTTTTACCAACAAGAATGGATAATCCTAAAATGTGTCTCATTAGCAAAAACGGAGGCTTAACATCTGTATTAGTGTCAAGAGACAATCTTAAATTGTGTCCGGAAGCATTGAAAGAGCCAGAAGTTGTCCAGCCAGAATCAGAAGTTATTCAACCCATACAGGTTCAACCAGTAAAGGAAAAAGAAGAGGAAATGTATCACACCTGTATAGGAGACTTTCCCAAAACCCTACTAACATACCATGGTGCAGTAGTGGTTCCCATGGTGGCCTTTTACCCAACACCGAACCCAATACCAGAAGTCCCAAGACAGGAAGAGGCTGACCCAGTACTACAGGAGGTACCAGGCCAGGAAGAACAGATTCCTGATCAGAGTAATCCCATTCACGGTGGACTTGCCAACTCCATAGTTATGGAATTATCTTTAGCAGAGCGGGCAGATACTACATCCGCAGTAGACAGTAGTACTCCACATGAAGAGATACCGCTATTACGTAGATCACAGCGTAGTACCCAGGGTCAATTACCGGCCAGGTATGCAGATTACCAACTATAAATCTCATAATGTGAATTGTATATATGTTATGCCGTATATAGTTAAACAGAAAATGTAGTATAGTCATTGTTATCAGTCTGCAACGTTTAAGCCCAGTACCTACAGAGACTTGTCTGTATGAACTTCTTGCATATTCTTGAACTTGTTATCAGCCCGGAGGCACTAAATCAAAGCTCCGGAAAGACTGCTTTTTGAACTTTGCTTTTTGCTCTTTTTGAACTTTCTTTAGACTTTATATTGACAACTTCGTTGGAAAAATGGAACTAAATTCCTGGACACAAAGTGCAGTGCCTTTCCTAGTACCTTCAAGGATAGGACTGTATTAATGGACGCTATTTGAAGTGACTTTTTACAGAACTCTATTTTTGTTTCCTTGAGTGGTTTTTGTAACTTTTCATTTTTAAGACTCTGTACATATTAATTGTTATTTCAAAATGTTATCGTCCCACAGTCCCGGAGTACTGTTCTTAACTAAGGGGGAATGTGGCACCCCTAGGGGTATTTGCCACAAAAATAGTTACTGACAGTAAATACAAATACTAAATTAGCAAGACTGCACTACCACCTCCGGCCAGAAGGGGGAGCTCCAGAGACTCCCCTTGATCCATTCTGGTCTGAGAGAAGAAATGGCAGTTGGGCTAAGGAGCTGATAGTGAGAGGTCATACAGCTGAATTTCTAACAGCCTTATGACGGTTTCCAGGCCCAAATCACCGGCCTGAGGAGAAAAGGGACAGAGAAAAAGGACATTGTGAGAACCGGGTAGCATTAATCACTACCCAGAACAGGCGCAAAGACGGATACCGGATCCGTGGCTGTATTCATGATATACAATACAGCAACCGGAAAAACGTGAGGTGATATCAGCTTCACTAGGGCCGGACGCAGCAACAGACAGAGTTCAGCGGTACTCCTGGAGGGGGTAAGCCGATAAAAGGACTCGGGTTGCCCGTCGAACCAGGGCCCAGAGGGGACAGATTGGGCCGGCAGCCAGTTCACATACAGCAGCAGGGCCACACAGAAATTGCGCACAATAAGAGGCGAAGACCCCGGCAGGGTCAAAGTAACTCAGAGTTCCCATACAGACTCCGGTGACAGGACTGGTTGTAAATCCTTTTATGTTAAAGTAAACTGGTTAAACATTTCAGTGCCTCAGTCTTTCATTTGGACAATAGCCATCTATCCAGGATCGGGATCGTCACCGCTGGGAGAACCTGCTGCTGATCAAGTAAGTGCCTGTCCCCTCACGATACCCTTTACACTGTGCATTGCCTGAGGCCACAGCACCGGGTCAAGCCACCCGTGACATCCCCCTCAAGAGACAGACCCCATTGGTCCGGTGCTGGGTATCCCGGTCTCTTGGGCGTCACACTTCCATCTTAATGCTCTCGTTTTGTAGTTGTTGGAAACTACACTGCATTAGGCCTACAAATTGGGTATGGGGTGTAGAGACGGTGTGTTCCACTCCAAGGTGTTCTCCAGGTTGCCTTTCCTGAGCTTCTATCTTCAGGCTCTCGTTTAGTAGTTGTTGGAAACTACACTGCATTAGGCCTACAAAATGGGTATGGGGTGTAGAGAGATGGTGTGTTCCACTCCAAGGTGTTCTCCAGGTTTCCTCGCCATTGCTTCCATCTTAATGCTCTGGTTTAGTAGTTGTTGGAAACTACGCTGCATTAGGCCTACAAATTGGGTATGGGGTGTAGAGAGATGGTGTGTTCCACTCCAAGGTGTTCCCCAGGTTTCCTCGCCATTGGTTCCATCTTAATGCTCTCGTTTAGTAGTTGTTGGAAACTACACTGCATTAGGCCTACAAAATGGGTATGGGGTGTAGAGAGATGGTGTGTTCCACTCCAATGTGTTCCCCAGGTTTCCTCGCCATTGCTTCCATCTTAATGCTCTTGTTTAGTAGTTGTTGGAAACTACGCTGCATTAGGCCTCCAAATTGGGTATGGGGTGTAGAGAGATGGTGTGTTCCACTCCAAGGTGTTCCCCAGGTTTCCACGCCATTGCTTCCATCTTAATGCTCTCGTTTAGTAGTTGTTGGAAACTACACTGCATTAGGCCTACAAATTGGGTATGGGGTGTAGAGACGGTGTGTTCCACTCCAAGGTGTTCTCCAGGTTGCCTTTCCTGAGCTTCTATCTTCAGGCTCTCGTTTAGTAGTTGTTGGAAACTACACTGCATTAGGCCTACAAAATGGGTATGGGGTGTAGAGAGATGGTGTGTTCCACTCCAAGGTGTTCCCCAGGTTTCCTCGCCATTGCTTCCATCTTAATGCTCTCGTTTAGTAGTTGTTGGAAACTACGCTGCATTAGGCCTACAAATTGGGTATGGGGTGTAGAGAGATGGTGTGTTCCACTCCAAGGTGTTCCCCAGGTTTCCTCGCCATTGCTTCCATCTTAATGCTCTCGTTTAGTAGTTGTTGGAAACTACACTGCATTAGGCCTACAAAATGGGTATGGGGTGTAGAGAGATGGTGTGTTCCACTCCAAGGTGTTCCCCAGGTTTCCTCGCCATTGCTTCCATCTTAATGCTCTTGTTTAGTAGTTGTTGGAAACTACGCTGCATTAGGCCTACAAATTGGGTATGGGGTGTAGAGAGATGGTGTGTTACACTCCAAGGTGTTCCCCAGGTTTCCTCGCCATTGCTTCGATCTTCATACTCTCGTTTAGTAGTTGTTGGAAACTACACTGCATTAGGCCTACAAATTGGGTATGGGGTGTAGAGACGGTGTGTTCCACTCCAAGGTGTTCTCCAAGTTACCTTTCCTGAGCTTCTATCTTCAGGCTCTCGTTTAGTAGTTGTTGGAAACTACACTGCATTAGGCCCACAAAATGGGTATGGGGTGTAGGGAGATGGTGAGTTCGACTCCAAGGTGTTCCCCAGGTTTCCTCGCCATTGCTTCGATCTTAATGCTCTCGTTTAGTAGTTGTTGGAAACTACACTGCATTAGGCCTACAAATTGGGTATGTGGTGTAGAGACGGTGTGTTCCACTCCAAGGTGTTCTCCAGGTTGCCTTTCCTGAGCTTCTATCTTCAGGCTCTCATTTAGTAGTTGTTGGAAACTACACTGCATTAGGCCTACAAAATGGGTATGGGGTGTAGAGAGATGGTGTGTTCCACTCCAAGGTGTTCCCCAGGTTTCCTCGCCATTGCTTCGATCTTAATGCTCTCGTTTAGTAGTTGTTGGAAACTACACTGCATTAGGCCTACAAATTGGGTATGGGGTGTAGAGAGATGGTGTGTTCCACTCCAAGGTGTTCTCCAGGTTGCCTGTCCTGAGCTTCTATCTTCAGGCTCTTGTTAAATAGTTGTTAAATGGAACAACTGCATTTGGCGTACTAGTTGGTTTTTGGTTTGGGGCCTACTAACAGTGTCTGCCGCTCCTTGCTGTTCTCCTGGTTTCCTGTCCTGAAATTCCATTTTCAGGCTCTCATTAAGTAGTTGTTAATGTTAGACTGCATTTGGCCTACTAGTTGGGTTGGGGCCTACTATCGGTGTCTGCCACTCATTGCTGTTCTCCTCCACTGAACAAAGCTGTGCCGCCTGTTTACTACGGTTGCCAATTTTGAACTGCATTTCGACTACTTACTGATTTGGGCCTACTCTCTGTGTCAGCCTCTCATTCCAGTTGTCCTCCACTGCAATGCCCCCTGGTTAGTCCTGTGTTACCAATTTTGAACTGCATTTAGCCCACTTTATTCTTTGGGCCTATATCTGTGTTTCCTCCTCATCCTGCCCATTGCCCAGCCAGTGATAGATGAGTCTGCTGGTACATTGACCCATAACGCAAAATTCCCCGTGCACGCTACACAGCAAGATTGTGACCCTGCTGAAAGTCAGGTTCCTCTTCCCGCATACCATACCACCTTACACGGGGACAAAGAGGAAGGTGCAGATGAAAGTGCAGGTTCCTTCATCAGTTGGGGGGAGGAATACTCGTTGGCGACGTCACTGGCACAGGGCCTCTCATAGTACGCAAAAGTGTTGCTGCCGGTGGGAGGCGCCCCCGCCGTGCAAACACACCGCTGTACTTTGAGGGGCCCTGTGCCAGTGCCAATGCCAACGAGTGGGCCCCCCCTGCTTGTTCAGGATCACAGCACTTGCAAAGTTGAAATACTTTCCTCTCCCTGTTCCACTGCCGTGACGTGTTCCAGATTTCCTGGGCCCACTAATTACTTGAACCAGCCCTACCCCCCACAACTTTAGCCAAATGACCCCCAATTTCAAATGCCTTCCAATTATTATAAGGTAAATTACGATTGACAAGCTTCTGTAACAAGAATGGATGTTTTTGCCATTAAAATGGGCAGTGTAGGTGTTTTCCTGGCCTCCACTCACTGCCGACTATGCTCCCCCATTGACTTGCATTGGGTTTCGTGTTTCGGGCGATACCCGACTTTTCGCGATAATCGGCCGATTCCACTCGACTCGACTTCTAAGATAGTCGGGTTTCGCGAAACACGGCTCGACTCTAAAAAGATCAAGGTCGCTCAACCCTAGTGGCCATCTCTGTCGCGGGATGTGCGTTCTTTTGTGCAGTCCTGTGGGATTTGTGCTCGGGCTAAGCCATGCTGTTCTCGTGCCAGTGGGTTGCTTTTGCCCTTGCCGGTCCCGAAGAGGCCTTGGACACATATCTATAAGGATTTTATTTCAGATTTTCCCGTCTCTCAAAAAATGTCAGTCATTTGGGTGGTTTGTGATCGCTTCTCTAAGATGGTCCATTTGGTACCCTTGTCCAAATTACCTTCCTCCTCTGATTTGGTGCCATTGTTCTTCCAGCATGTGGTTCGTTTACATGGCATTCCAGAGAATATCGTTTCTGACAGTGGTTCCCAGTTTGTTTCGAGGTTTTGGCGAGCCTTTTGTGCAAGGATGGGCATTGACTTGTCTTTTTCCTCGGCTTTCCATCCTCAGAATAATGGCCAGACCGAACGAACCAATTCAGACCTTGGAAACATATCTGAGATGCTTTGTTTCTGCTGATCAGGATGACTGGGTGTCCTTTTTGCCTTTGGCTGAGTTCGCCCTTAATAATCGGGCCAGCTCGGCTACTTGGTTTCGCCGTTTTTCTGCAACTCTGGGTTCCATCCTCGTTTCTCTTCAGGGCAGGTTGAGTCTTCGGACTGTCCTGGTGTGGATACGGTAGTGGACAGGTTGCAGCAGATTTGGACTCATGTAGTGGACAATTTGACCTTGTCCCAGGAGAAGGCTCAACGTTTCGATAATCGCAGACGCTGTGTGGGTCCCCGACTTCGTGTTGGGGATTTGGTTTGGTTGTCTTCTCGTCATATTCCTATGAAGGTTTCCTCTCCTAAGTTTAAACCTCGTTTCATTGGTCCGTATAGGATTTCTGAGGTTCTTAATCCTGTGTCTTTTCGTTTGACCCTTCCAGATTCTTTTTCCATCCATAACGTATTCCATAGGTCATTGTTGCGGAGATACGTGGCACCTATGGTTCCATCTGTTGATCCTCCTGCCCCGGTTTTGGTGGAGGGGGAGTTGGAATATATTGTGGAGAAGATTTTGGATTCTCGTGTTTCAAGATGGAAACTCCAGTATCTGGTTAAGTGGAAGGGTTATGCTCAGGAAGATAATTCCTGGGTCTTTGCCTCTGATGTCCATGCTCCCGATCTTGTTCGTGCCTTTCATATGGCTCATCCTGGTCATCCTGGGGGCTCTGGTGAGGGTTCGGTGACCCCTCCTCAAGGGGGGGGGTACTGTTGTGAATTCTGTGGCAGAGCTCCCTCCTGTGGTCACAAGTGGTACTTCGGCTGATTCTCTCTATGAGCTTCCGTTGGTGGAGGAGAGTGGTACTGCGGCTTCTGAGTTTCCTTCCTCAGGTGATGTGGTGAAGTCGTTAGGTGCTGCTCTATTTAACTCCACCTAGTGCTTTTATCCTGGCCTCCAGTCAATGTTCTAGTATTGGACTTGCTTCCTCCTGGATCGTTCCTGTGGCCTGCTGCTCTGCATAGCTAAGTTGCTCTTGTGTTATTTTTGTTTGCTGTTTTTTCTGTCCAGCTTGTTTATTTGGTTTTTCTTGCTTGCTGGAAGCTCTGGGACGCAGAGGGTGTACCTCCGTGCCGTTAGTCGGTACGGAGGGTCTTTTTGCCCCCTTTGCGTGGTTGTTTGTAGGGTTTTGTGTTGACCGCAAAGTTACCTTTCCTGTCCTCGCTCTGTTCAGTAAGTCAGGCCTCACTTTGCTAAATCTATTTCATCTCTACGTTTGTCTTTTCATCTTAACTCACAGTCATTATATGTGGGGGGCTGCCTTTTCCTTTGGGGTATTTCTCTGAGGCAAGGTAGGCTTATTTTCTATCTTCAGGCTAGCTAGTTTCTCAGGCTGTGCCGAGTTGCATAGGGAGCATTAGGCGCAATCCACGGCTGCCTCTAGTGTGGTTGGAGAGGATTAGGGATTGCGGTCAGCAGAGTTCCCACGTCTCAGAGCTCGTTCTATGTTTTTGGGTTATTGTCAGATCACTGTATGTGCTCTGACTTCTATGTCCATTGTGGTACTGAATTACCAGCCATAACAGGACTGCACATGATGAAGTGGGGGAGAGGGGGCTGCACATGAAGAAATGGGGGTGAGGGGGACTGCACAACTGCACATGATGAAGTGGGGGAGAGGGGGCTGCACATGATGATATAGGGGTAAGGGGGACTGCACATGATAAATTTGGGGTAATAGGGACTGCTCATGATTAGTGTTGAGCATTCCGATACCGCAAGTATCGGGTATCGGCCGATATTTGTGGTATCGGAATTCCGATACCGAATTCCGATACTTCCCGCGTATCGGATACCGGAATCGGAAGTTCCCAGGATTCAAACTGAACGCAGCAGCCAATGAGGAATGATTGGAAGTGTGGGCACATCCTGTTTAGCATGGTGGGCATGTAAGTACTGGCAAGGCTGTGATTGGCTGCTGAAATGATGTCACTCTGCACTATAAAAAACGCTGCCGCCATTTTGTGCTCACTCTGCTGTGATTTCAGTTAGGGACAGGACGCTGTGTTCTAACTGAGGGCCACTTGAGATAGCTAATTGCTTTATTTTCCTTTCCCAAGGCTAATTTAGCAAAACGCTGTGTGTTCTTCACTGTTCACCTTGCTCTTGCCTTGCAGCGCTGTTTTAACAGCGTTCTGCAAGGTCTCTGTGTGTGTGTGTGTGTGTGTGTGCAGCTCACTCTGTAGTCTGTGTGCAGTCATATACCCGGTTGTATTCAGCTCAGGGGGGGTTCACACTGCCTCACACAGTTGTCCTTTTTTGCTCATAGTGCAGCCTGCTGCACATTTTTTCTCAAATTTCCTATTAGTGTTTTTCCACCCGTCTCCAGCTAAATTGTGGAAATACACTACATAGGATAACCTAGAGGGGGGTTTTTGGGCCTTGCAGCGCCGTTTACGGCTGTCTGCACTGTCTCTGTGTGAGCCCAGCTCGCCCTGTAGTCTGTGTGCAGCCATAGCCGGTTGGATTCAGCTCAGGGTTCGTTACTGCCTCATACCTTGAAAAAAAATTTCCTTTTTTTCAAATAGTGCAGCCTGTTTAAAATTTTTTAAAAAAAATTTCTTATTAGTGTCTTTCCACCCGTCTCCAGCTAAATAGTGGAAAAACACTACATAGGATAACCTAGAGGAGGGTTTTTGGGCCTTGCAGCGCCGTTTATGGCTGTCTGCACGGTCCCCGTGTGAGTTAAACTTGCTCTGTAGTCCGATCTGCAGAAAAAAAAAAAAGGAAAGTTCACCAAACACAACTTAACACTTGTGTAGGCCACATTTGAAAAATAATAAAGTTTAGTCCACACTTTACAACATTAGTGTTTCTTACACCTGTTAGGAGGAGCGTTTCAGGAATAAGCACACTAAGGCCTTAGTACTTTTCTGCTTATCATTATCTGTCAACCAAGATGAAGAGGGCAGGGAGTAAGGCACGTGGGCGTGGGCGCGGAGCAGGGAGAGGAGCAGGGAGAGGACGTGGTGATTCTGTGCGTGCTGCGGGCACCGGTGACTCGTCGTCACTCAGTTTCAGCAGGGAACAGTCCTTCATGCGCAGCTTTGTCGGAGAGCGCCGTGCACCGCTGCTGTGTGAAGACCAAATTGAAGCCGTTGTCGGGTGGATGGCAGCTAACGCCTCGGCATCGACTTCAGTTAGTGCCACATCCTCTCAGGCACAGAGCACTGGAGAGCAGCCATCTGTCTCTTCACCACCTGCCAAATTGGCCAGGCAGTCAGAGAGCCCAGGACAGGAGCCGTCTCTACTTCTGTTCTCTGAATCTCTTGGCTTGGAAACAGGGGGCCAGCCAAGCAGCATTGGAGAAATGGAAAGAAGAGGCAGTGTGCAGTGATGCCCAACAGCTTTGTCTCTCTGACTCTGAAGAGGCGGGTGGGCCAGTGCCTCCGGTGACCACAGCGCAGTACGCATCTGATGATGAAACTCAGGTGCAGCTTTCTGGTGCGTACTGTGCTGCCGAGACTACCCAGGAAGAGCAGTTGGTGGCAGAGGGTAGTGGAGATGATGAGGTCGTTGACCCATCGTGGCGTGAGGAACAGGAAGGTGGTGGGAGCAGCTCTGAGGAAGAGATTCCCCTTACGGGCCAAAGAGGGAGAGGGAGGGGGAAGACTGCGTAGCCTGTAGCCTCCACTTTGGCACCCGTTAGGAGCCTGTGTCTTTCCAAAGCCAAAAAGGGCGCTCCCAAGACTTGCAGTGCCTGGTCCTTTTTTGACACAGTTGCAAATGACATTTGTTTTGTCAAATGTAAGCTGTGTCATCAGAAAGTAAAAAGAGGGAAAAATGTCAGCAACCTCAATACCACAAATATGTGGAAACATGTGCGGACCAGGCACGCGGTGGAGTTACAGAAACACACTGAAGATGTAGGCCAACCAACAGCGGCAGCTACCACCTCTTCAGCTCGTGTTGCCTCTTCCTCCAGCTCACGCACAGCTGGTTTGGCTTCCTCCCAGGATCGCCATGGAAGAACCTCTGGCACTGTTGTCCAGAGACCTTGTGTAATTCCACCCACAGCACCACCTTCCCAGTCATCCTCACACTCCCAGTCTACTCTACAGCCATCGGTAGTACAGGCATGGGAGAAAAGGCGGGCATTCTCGGCCAACCACCCCCGAGCACAGGCTCTGAATGCAGGCATTGCCAAACTGTTGTCCCTGGAAATGCTCTCATTCAGGCTGGTGGAGACTGACAGCTTCCGTGACTTGATGGCATTGGCAGTCCTACAGTACAAGGTGCCCAGCCGCTTTTACTTTAGCAGGCAAGCTGTCCCTGCCCTGCACAGGCATGTTGAGGGAAACATAAAACATGCGCTACTTAACGCCGTCAGTAGCAAGGTCCACCTCACCACCGATGCGTGGACCAGTCAGCATGGACAGAGGCGATACGTTTCCCTCACTGCCCATTGGGTTAATGTTGTTGAGCCAGGTACAGATCGTGCGAGTGGCGCAGAACGTGTCCTGCCCACTCCAAGGATTGCAGGAATCCAGTCTGTACGCATTGACTCCTCCTCTTACACAAGTTCCTCAGAATCATCTCTGCAGGAGCCGTCACAGTCCACCTCCACATGGACCCGTGAACGTTTACCTATGACCGACATGAGCACAGCCGTGGCCAAACGTCAGCAGGCCGTCTTGAAACTAGTTTCATTGGGGAATCGAAGCCACACAGTGCAGGAGCTCTGGAATGCCATCAAGCAGGAGAGCGATGTGTGGTTACTGCCAGCGAATCTCCAGCCAGGCATTGTAGTGTGTGACAATGGCCGAAATCTGGTGGCAGCTTTGGCCCTTGGCAACCTCACTCACATCCCATGTCTGGCACATGTGCTCAATTTGCTTGTGCAGAGTTTTCTGAGGGACTATCCGGATCTTGATGCCCTGCTGCACAAGGTCCGCCTAGAGTGTGCTCACTTGCGGCGTTCCAGCTTGGCAAGATCCCGCATTGCTGCTCTGCAGCGCCGATTCCACCTTCCGGAACACCGCATCATATGTGGCCTACCTACCCGGTGGAATTCCACGTTACATATGTTGGAGCGGTTGTGTGAGCAGCAGCAAGCAGTTATGGAGTACCAGCTGCATCAGGCGCAAAGAAGTCGCAGTAAGCGCCGATCAGACTTCACAACCACAGAGTGGGCCACTATGAAGGACGTCTGCCAGGTTTTGCGTCCTTTTGATTATTCCACGCGGATGGCAAGTGCAGATGATGCACTAGTCAGCATGACTGTCCCCCTTATCTGCCTGCTTCAGCAAACTTTGCAAGGGTTAAGGGATGATGTTGTGGAAGAGGTGGAGGATGAGGAGTCACCTTTTCCATCAGCTTCTGGAGAGTCAGCGCCACGTGGTTCCTCACAAAGGGGTACGCAGGGGCCACTTTGTGAGGAGGATGAGGAGGAGTCAATGGAGGAGGAAGAGCTCCGTCCAGAGGAGGGAGCGACACGATTGTCCAGTGGTCAGTGTGTACAGCAAGGGTGGGGTGATGACGAGCGGGCAGAGATCATGTCTCAAGCAGGGGACAGCGTTTCTGGGCCAGTTGGCAGTCTGCAGCACATGGTGGATTTCATGCTGCAGTGCCTGAGAAACGACCGCCGCATCGACCACATTCTCAACATGCCTGATTATTGGGTGTTCACCCTCCTCGATCCTCGCTACCGGGACAACGTCCAAAACCTCATCCCGGCGTTGACCCGGGAGCGTAAATTGCGGGAGTACCACGACACACTGGTGAATTCCATCATCTTCTCCAGTCCAACTGAGAGGAGTGCTGCTAGTGCTTTACAAAGCAGCTCAGTGCGTCGAGGCAGTGGGGGAGGCTCTGCCCAAAGAGGGAGCAGAAGCAGTGCCTCTGCCCAAGTCAAGCCCAGTATGGCACAACTCTGGCACACTTTTATGTGCCCGCCCCAAATGTCTACACCATCACCGGCGGCTCCAGTCAGCAGGAGGCAACGGTTCCGTCAGATGGTGACAGACTACATGGCTTGCCCTCTTACTGTACTCCCAGACGGCTCTTCCCCGTTCAAGTTTTGGGTCTCTAAGCTGGATACATGGCCAGAGCAAAGCCAGTATGCATTGGAGGTGCTGGTTTGCCCTGCGGCTAGTGTCTTATCGGAACATGTCTTTCGTGCCGCAGGTGGTGTACTAACAGACCGTCGCATGCGACTATCCTCCGATAACGTTGACCGGCTTACTTTCCTGAAAATGAACCAGGCCTGGATCTCGCAGGAATTTGCCACTCCTCTGCCTGATTAAGTGATTGGGTGTCATCCAGGTCTCCTGCTGTGTTCATCTTTTTACCACCTGAACTGCTATTCCTGGGCTCCAACACCGCCAGTTGCGGCTCAGAAGTGCAGGCTGCACAGTAAAAACATACGACCCAGTGTTATTGGGTTTCAGTAACGTCAGCTGATCCCCAGCTGTGTAGCCGGCAATGTGTCCTGCGACCGCCACGCTGGCACAACAACCTAAATGTAAGGGAACCTGTCCCCCCCCCGTCGTTTGTTACTGAAAGAGCCATCTTGTGCAGCAGTAATGCTGCACAAGGAAAAGGTAGCTCTTTTAGTTTAGCTCCTTGCACACGCAGAACTTAACACTTATAAAATGTGTTCACTGATACCGTTATACCGTCCCGGAGCTGGGACTTTCCTTCGTAATGTGACGCAGCACAGCCGTCATTCCTACCCCCTTGGTGCCATGCGCTGCCTCCTCAGCGTTGTTTTAAGCTGTCACGGAGCCTGCGCTGTTCTGTTATCCCTTGGGCATGCCCTATTTGCGCTGCCTGTCTTCTGACATAATTTGGTGTCAGGCTGGCTGCGCCTGTGCGGCCGCGCTGCCCGAGATCCCACCTCGCAGTGTCTTCTGATTGAATCACACTGCGGGCCTGGGATCCATGGGTATGCGCAGTGCATATCTTCCCCTCGGGCTCTCGCTCATCTCCCTCCGCCTTCTTTAGACTGTGCGCCGTCAGCTGATCCCTAATAGCATGCCACGGCCGTGACACCGCACAGTCTGAAGAAGAGGGAAGGAGGGGAGTGAGAGTCGAGGATATGCACTGTGCATGCCCATGGATCCAAGGCCCGCAGTGGGATTACGTTAGACGACACTGCGAGGTGGGATCTGGAGCAGCGTGGACGCACAGGCACTGACAGCCTGACATCAAATTATGTCAGAAGACAGGCAGCGCTAATTGGGCATGGCCAAGGGATAACAGAACAGCGCAGGCTCCGTGACAGCTTAAAACAACGCTGAGGAGGCAGCGCACGGCACCAAGGGGATAGGAATGACAGCTGTGCTGTGTCCCATTACGAAGGAAATTCGCACCTCTGGGACGGTTTAACGGTATAAGGGGACACATTTTTAGTGTTTACTTCTGTGTTTGCAAGGAGCATAATTAAAAGAGCAACCTTTTCCTTTTGCATCCTTAGTGCTGCACAAGATGGCTCTTTCAGCTACAAACGTCTTGGGGGGGGTTAAAGGTTCCCTTTCAACTTGCTCCAATCAGGCTTCGGCCTACACTCTGTTCCTCTGCTCCTCCTGCTGTCTCTGGGCTCTAACACCGCCAGTTGATGCCTGGAAGTGCTGTCTGCACAGTCAACAGTCGCTCCTCTGTTATTGGGGTTCAGTAACGTCAGCTGATCCCCAGCTGTGTGTGCGGCAATACCTCCAATCTGCTCCTCCTGCTGTCCCTGGGCTCTAACACCGCCAGTTGGTGCCTGGAAGTGCTGTCTGCACAGTCAACAGTCGCTCCTCTGTTATTGGGGTTCAGTAACGTCAGCTGATCCCCAGCTGTGTGTGCGGCAATACCTCCAATCTGCTCCTCCTGCTGTCCCTGGGCTCTAACACCGCCAGTTGGTGCCTGGAAGTGCTGTCTGCACAGTCAACAGTTGCTCCTCTGTTATTGGGGTTCAGTAACGTCAGCTGATCCCCAGCTGTGTATCCGGCAATGTGTCATGCGACCGCCACGCTGGCACAACTAAATTGTAAGGGGACCTGTCCCCCCCCCCTGGGCGTTTGTTACTGAAAGAGCCACCTTGTGCAGCACTAATACTGCACAAGGAAAAGGTCGCTCTTGAAATTATGCTCCTTGCAAACGCTGAACTACACACTCATGTAATGTGTCCCCTCACACCGTCCAACCGTCCCGGAGGTGGGACTTTCCTTTGTAATGTGACGCAGCACAGCCATCATTGCTACCCCCTTGGCACCGTGCGCTGCCTCCTTAGCGTTGTTTGATTCCGTCATGGACCCTGCGCTGTTATGTTATCCCTTGGCCATGCACAGTTTGCGCTGCCCGTCCTCTGACATCATTTGTTGTCATCCTGGCTGCGCCTGTGCGTCCACGCTGCCCGAAATCCCACCTCGCAGTGTCGTCTAATGTGATCCCACAGTGGGCCTGGTATCCATGGCCATGCGCAGTGCATATACTAGCCTCTCACTCCCCTTCTTCACGCTTCTTCAGACTAGGCGGCGTCAGCTGATCCCTAATAGCATGCCACGGCCGTGACGCCGCACAGTCTGAAGAAGCAGGAAGGAGGTGAGTGAGAGGCGATGATATGCACTGCGCATGCCCATGGATCCCTGGCCCGCAGTGGGATTACATTAGATGACACTGCGAGGTTGGATCTCGGGCAGCTTGGACGCACAGGCACTGCCAGCCTGACACCTAAATGATGTCAGAAGATGGGCACCGCTAACTGTGCATGGCCAAGGGATAACATTACAGCGCGGGCTCCGTGACAGAACCAAACAACGTTGAGGAGGTGGCGCACGGCACCAAGGGGGTTGGAATGACAAGGAAAAATAGTGAAAAACCAGCTCACCTATTAGGCATATGTTGTGGGGAAGCCCGGATACCGTGCAGTCATCACGTGGAACGATAAGGCAAACAGGAAAAAAAATCCAGCTTCCAAAAATATCAAGATTTATTGAGGATAAAATCCAAAGTCCAATGACATGGTTCACAGGAGAATGAGTAGCAGCAGGCTACGCGTTTCGAACAATGAGTTCTTTTTCAAAAATGACGGCTGTGCTGTGTCACATTACAAAGGAAAGTCCCACTTCCGGGACGGTTTGACGGTGTGAGGGGACAAATTATATGAGTGTGTACTTCAGCGTTTGCAAGGAGCATAATTTTCGGAGCCACCATTTTCCATGTGCAGTATTACTGCTGTACAAGATGGCTCTTTCAGCAACAAATGCCTGGGGGGGGGGGGGGGTTAAAGGTTCCCTTTCAACTTGCTCCACTGCAGGCTTCGGCCTACACTCTGCTCCTCTTTGATTCCCTGTGTTTCAACACTGTCAGTTGTCACCTGGAAGTGTTGTCTACACAGAAAAAACACTAGCTGATGTGTCAGTGGGGTTCAGCACCGCCAGCTGTTCCCCTGCTGTGTAGTCGGCAACGTGTCCAGCACAAGCCACGCTGGCACAACAGAACAAAAGCTGCCACCAGTGCAGGCTTCGGCCTACACTCTGCTCCTCTCCTCCTCCTGCTGCCCCTGGGCTCAAACACCGCTAGTTTTTGCCCGGAAGTGCTAGCTGCACAGAGAAAAACACCAGCCAATGTGTTAGTGGGGTTCAGCACCGCCAGCTGTTCCCCTGCTGTGTAGCCGGCAACGTGACCTGCAAACGCCATACAGGCACATGAACTGAAATTTAAGGGACCCTGCCACCCACCCCAAGGTGTTTCTATGTATAACAGCTACCTTGTACAGCAGTAATGCTGTATTTGTACAAGGTGGCTGACTTTTTCTCATTGCCAACGTGGAACTCAACACGTACAAAATGTGTCTCATTGAGACCATTCCACTGTCCCTGAGGTTTGACTTTCCTTTCTAATGGTACGCAGCACCACCCTTGGTAGCGCTGCCCATCTTCTGACATCATTGGTTGGCTGCCTGTGCCTGTGCGTCCGCCCTGCCCAACACAACCCCCCTCGTCTCATATATTTTGGCTGCGAGGGTGTGATTGATGGGCATGTGCAGTGCATATGTTCGCCTGTCTTAACTCATCTCCTTCCGCCTTCTTCAGACTGTGCGGCCTCATGGCCGTGGTAGGCGATAAGGGATCAGCTGAGGCCGCCCAGTCTGAAGCAGGTGTAAGGACATGTGTGAGCGGCAAACATATTTACTGCACAAGGGCACGAATCCCAGCCACGCAGTGTGGTTTTTTGAAAACACACTGCGGGTCTGGGATTCATGGCCATTGCTAACCGCACCGGCCAACATGAAATGAGGTGAGAAGACAGGCAGCGCTCACAGCGCATGGCCAAGGGATCACAATAGCGCAGACTCCTGTACAGCAAATAACAACGCTCAGGAGGCTGCGCCCTGCACCAAGGCGTTATTTATGTGCACCTGTGCTGCGTCTCCTTAAAAAGACAAGTCACGCCTCCAATACAGTTCTACTGTTCAATGGGCTAAATTGTGTACGTCTTTCATTCTGCGTGTGCAATGAGCAAAACTTAAAGAGCAACCTTTAACTTGTGGAGTTTTACTGCTGCACAAGGTGTGGCTCTTCAACATTGTAACACCTGAGGGTGGGTTAAAGGTTACCTTTGAAATTGGTTCAATTAGGCTTCGGCCTACACTCTGCTCCTCCTGCAGACCCTGGGCTCTAACTACGCCAGTTGGGGCCCGGAAGTGCTGGCTGCACAGAGAAAAACACCCACCATTGTGTCAATGGGGTTCAGCACCGCCAGCTGTTCCCCTGCTGTGTAGCCGGCATCGTGTCCAGCACAAGCCATGCTGGCACAACAGACCAAAAGCTGCCACCAGTGCAGGCTTCGGCCTACACTCTGCTCCTCTCCTCCTCCTGCTGACCCTGGGCTATAACACCGCCAGTTGTAGCCTGGAAGTGCTAGCTGCACAGAGAAAAACACCCGCCAATGTGTTAGTGGGGTTCAGCACCGCCAGCTGTTCTCCTGCTGTGTAGCCGGCATCGTGTCCAGCACAAGCCACGCTGGCACAACCGACCAAAAGCTGCCACCAGTGGAGGCTTAGGCCAACACTCTGCTCCTCTCCTCCTCCTGCTGACCCTGGGCTCAAACACCGCTAGTTTTTGCCCGGAAGTGCTAGCTGCACAGAGAAAAACACCAGCCAATGTGTTAGTGGGGTTCAGCACCGCCAGCTGTTCCCCTGCTGTGTAGCCGGCAACGTGACCTGCAAACGCCACGCAGGCACATGAACTGAAATTAAAAGGAACCTGGCCCCACCCCCCCAGGTGTTTCTATGTATAACAGCCACCTAGTACAGCAGTACTGCTGCATTTGTACAAGGTGGCTGATTTTTTCTCCTTGCCCACGTTGAATTAAACACGTAAAATATGTGTCTCATTACAGACTATTACAATGTCCCTGAGGTGTGACTTTCCTTTTTAATGACATGCACCACCCCCCTTGGTAGCGCTGCCCGTCTTCTGACATCATTGGTTGGCTGCCTGTGCCTGTGCGTCCGCCCTGCCCGACACAACCCCCCTCGTCTCATATATTTTGGCTGCGAGGGTATGATTGATGGGCATGTGCAGTGCATATGTTCGCCTGTCTTAACTCATCTCCTTCTGCCTTCTTCAGACTGTGCGGCCTCATGGCCGTGGTAGGCGATAAGGGATCAGCTGAGGCCGCCCAGTCTGAAGCAGGTGTAAGGACATGTGTGAGCGGCAAACATATTTACTGCACAAGGGCACGAATCCCAGCCACGCAGTGTGGTTTTTTGAAAACACACTGCGGGTCTGGGATTCATGGCCATTGCTAACCGCACCGGCCAACATGAAATGAGGTGAGAAGACAGGCAGCGCTCACAGCGCATGGCCAAGGGATCACAATAGCGCAGACTCCTGTACAGCAAATAACAACGCTCAGGAGGCTGCGCCCAGCACCAAGGCGTTATTTATGTGCACCTGTGCTGCGTCTCCTTAAAAAGACAAGTCACGCCTCCAATACAGTTCTACTGTTCAATGGGCTAAATTGTGTACGTCTTTCATTCTGCGTGTGCAATGAGCAAAACTTAAAGAGCAACCTTTAACTTGTGGAGTTTTACTGCTGCACAAGGTGTGGCTCTTCAACATTGTAACACCTGAGGGTGGGTTAAAGGTTACCTTTGAAATTGGTTCAATTAGGCTTCGGCCTACACTCTGCTCCTCCTGCAGACCCTGGGCTCTAACTACGCCAGTTGGGGCCCGGAAGTGCTGGCTGCACAGAGAAAAACACCCACCATTGTGTCAGTGGGGTTCAGCACCGCCAGCTGTTCCCCTGCTGTGTAGCCGGCATCGTGTCCAGCACAAGCCATGCTGGCACAACAGACCAAAAGCTGCCACCAGTGCAGGCTTCGGCCTACACTCTGCTCCTCTCCTCCTCCTGCTGACCCTGGGCTATAACACCGCCAGTTGTAGCCTGGAAGTGCTAGCTGCACAGAGAAAAACACCCGCCAATGTGTTAGTGGGGTTCAGCACCGCCAGCTGTTCCCCTGCTGTGTAGCCGGCATTGTGTCCAGCACAAGCCACGCTGGCACAACCGACCAAAAGCTGCCACCAGTGGAGGCTTAGGCCAACACTCTGCTCCTCTCCTCCTCCTGCTGACCCTGGGCTCAAACACCGCTAGTTTTTGCCCGGAAGTGCTAGCTGCACAGAGAAAAACACCAGCCAATGTGTTAGTGGGGTTCAGCACCGCCAGCTGTTCCCCTGCTGTGTAGCCGGCAACGTGACCTGCAAACGCCACGCAGGCACATGAACTGAAATTAAAGGGAACCTGGCCCCACCCCCCCAGGTTTTTCTATGTATAACAGCCACCTAGTACAGCAGTACTGCTGCATTTGTACAAGGTGGCTGATTTTTTCTCCTTGCCCACGTTGAATTAAACACGTAAAATATGTGTCTCATTACAGACCATTACAATGTCCCTGAGGTGTGACTTTCCTTTTTAATGACACGCACCACCCCCCTTGGTAGCGCTGCCCGTCTTCTGACATCATTGGTTGGCTGCCTGTGCCTGTGCGTCCGCCCTGCCCGACACAACCCCCCTCGTTGTCTCATATATTTTGGCTGCGAGGGTGTGATTGATGGGCATGTGCAGTGCATATGTTCGCCTGTCTTAACTCATCTCCTTCTGCCTTCTTCAGACTGTGCGGCCTCATGGCTGTGGTAGGCGATAAGGGATCAGCTGAGGCCGCCCAGTCTGAAGCAGGTGTAAGGACATGTGTGAGCGGCAAACATATTTACTGCACAAGGCCACGAATCCCAGCCACGCAGTGTTATTTTTTGAAAACACACTGCGGGCCTGGGATTCATATCCATTGCTAACCGCACCGGCCAACATGAAATGAGGTGAGAAGATAGGCAGCGCTCACAGCGCATGGCCAAGGGATCACAATAGCGCAGACTCCTGTACAGCAAATAACAACGCTCAGGAATCTGCGCCCAGCACCTAGGTGTAAATTTTAACACCTGTGCTGCGTCTCCTTAAAAAGACAAGTCACGCCTCCACTACTGTTTGACAGTATAATGGGCTAAATAGTGTACGTGTTTTATTCAGCGTTTGCAAGGAGCAAAAGTAATAGAGCAACCTTTTACTTGTGCAGCATTAATGCTGCACAAGGTGTGGCTCTTGTACCTTGCAACACCTGAGGGGGGGTTAAAGGTTACCTTTGAAATTGGTTCAACTAGGCTTCGGCCTACACTCTGCTCCTCTCCTCCTCCTGCTGACCCTGGGCTCTAACACCACTAGTTTTTGCCTGGAAATGCGAGCTGCACAGAGAAAAACACCAGCCAATGTGTTAGTGGGGTTCAGCACCGCCAGCTGTTCCCCTGCTGTGTAGCCGCCATCGTGTCCAGCACAAGCCACGCTGGCACAACCGACCAAAAGCTGCCACCAGTGCAGGCTTCGGCCGACACTTTGCTCCTCTCCTCCTCCTGCTGACGCTGGGCTCTAACACCGCCAGTTTTTGCCCTGACATGCTAGCTGCACAGAGAAAAACACCAGTCAATGTGTCAGTGGAGTTCAGCACCGCCAGCTTTTCCCCTGCTGTGTAGCTGGCAACGTGTCCTGCAAACGCCATGCAGGCACCTGAACTGAAATTAAAGGGAACCAGCCCCCACCCCCCCAGGTGTTTGTATGTATAACAGCCACCTTGTACAGCAGTACTGCTGCATTTGTACAAGTGGCTGACTTTTTCTCCTTGCCCACGTTTAATTAAACACATACTAAATGTGTCTCATTGAGACCATTCCACTGTCCCTGAGGTGTGACTTTCCTTTCTAATGATACGCAGCACCACCCTTAGTAGCGCTGCCCGTCTTTTGACATCATTGGTTAGCTGGCTGCGCCTGTGCGTCTGCCCTGCTCGAAACAACGCCCCTCGGTGTCTTATTTTTTTGGACAACGAGGGTGTGATTGATGGGCATGTGCAGTGAATATGTTTGCCTGTGTTCACTCATCTCCTTCCGCCTTCTTCAGACTGGGTGGCCTCATGGCTGCGGCACGCGATAAGGGATCAGATGAGGCCGCCCAGTCTGAAGCAGGTGTAAGGACATGTGTGAGCGGCAAACATATTTACTGCACAAGGCCACGAATCCCAGCCAAGCAGTGTGATTTTTTGAAAACACACTGTGGGTCTGGGATTCATGTCCATCGCTAACCGCAACGGCCGACATGAAATGAGGTCAGAAGACAGGAAGTGCTCACAGCGCATGGCCAAGGGATAACAAGAGCACAGACTCCTGTACAGCAAATAGCAACGCTCAGGAATCTGCGCCCAGCACCTAGGTGTAAATTTTGACACCTGTGCTGCGTCTCCTTAAAAAGACAAGTCACGCCTCCACTACTGTTTGACAGTATAATGGGCTAAATAGTGTACGTGTTTTATTCAGCGTGTGCAAGGAGCAAAAGTAATAGAGCAACCATTTACTTGTGCAGCATTAATGCTGCACAAGGTGTGGCTCTTGTACCTTGCAACACCTGAGGGGGGGTTAAAGGTTACCTTTGAAATTGGTTCAACTAGGCTTCGGCCTACACTCTGCTCCTCTCCTCCTCCTGCTGACCCTGGGCTATAACACCGCCAGTTGTAGCCTGGAAGTGCTAGCTGCACAGAGAAAAACACCCGCCAATGTGTTAGTTGGGTTCAGCTGTTCCCCTGCTGTGTAGCCGGCATCGTGTCCAGCACAAGCCACGCTGGCACAACCGACCAAAAGCTGCCACCAGTGCAGGCTTCGGCCTACACTCTGCTCCTGTCCTCCTGCTGCTGCCCCTGGGCTCAAACACCGCTAGTTTTGGCCCGGAAGTGCTAGCTGCACAGAGAAAAACACCAGCCAATGTGTTAGTGGGGTTCAGCAACGCCAGCTGTTCCCCTGCTGTGTAGCCGGCAACGTGACCTGCAAATGCCACGCAGGCACATGAACTGAAATTGAAGGAAGCCTGCCCCCCACCCCCAGGTGTATATATGTATAACAGCCACCTTGTACAGCAGTACTGCTGCATTTGTACAAGGTGGCTGACTTTTTCTACTTGCCCACATGGAACTCAACACGTACAAAATGTGTCTCATTGAGACCATTCCACTGTCCCTGAGGTGTGACTTTCCTTTCTAATGATATGCAGCACCACCCTTGGTAGCGCTTCCCGTCTTTTGACATCATTGGTTAGCTGGCTGCGCCTGTGCGTCCGCCCTGCTCCAAACAACGCCCCTCGGTTTCTTATTTATTTTGTCAGCGAGGGTGTGGTTTATGGGCACGAGCAGTGCATATGTTCGCCTGTCGTCACTCATCTCCTTCCGCCTTCTTCAGACTGTGCAGCCTCATGGCCGCGGCATGCGAGAAGGGATCAGCAGAGGCCGCCCAGTCTGAAGCAGGTGTAAGGACGTGTGTGAGTGGCCAAAATATTTACTGCTCAAGGCCACGAATCCCAGCACCGCAGTGTGACTTTATGAAAAGGCACTGTGGGTCTGGGATTTATGGCCATCGTTAACCGCACCGGCCAACATGAAATGAGGTCATAAGACGGGCAGCGCTAACAGGGCATTGCCAAGGGATAACACAAGAGCGCAGACTCCTGTACAGCAAATAACAACGCTCAGGAAGCTGCGCCAAGCACCAAGGCATTATTTGGGACACCTGTGCTGCGTCTCCTTAAAAAGCCAAGTCACGCATCCACTACAGTTTGACTGTAGAATGGGCTAAATTGTGTACGTCTTTCATTCAGCGTGTGCAAGTAGACAAATTAATAGAGCAACCTTTCACTTGTGCAGCATTAATACTGCACAAGGTGTGTCTCTTGTACTTTGTAACACCTGAGGGGGGTTAAAGGTTTCCTTTGAAATTGGTTCAACTAGGCTTCGGCCTACACTCTGCTCCTCTCCTCCTCCTCCTGCTTCACCACGGGCTCTAACATCGCTAGTTTTTGCCCGCAAGTGCTAGCTGCACAGAGAAAAACACCTGCCATTGTCTTAGTGGGGTTCAGCAATGCCAGCTGTTCCCCCACTGTGTAGCCGGCAAAGTGTCCTGCAAACGCAACGCAGACACAAAGCTGCCTCCAGTGCAGGCTTCGGCCTACACTCTGCTCCCCCTGCTTACCCTTTGCTCCAACACCGCTAGTTGGGGCTCTAGGAAGACAATCTTTAATAGGCAACGCATCTGGGTTCCAGCACCGCCAGCTGGTTCTCGGCAGTGTTTTTGTCACAGGTACTCCCTCGTGCCAAACCTGGTTTCAGCACCGTCAGCTGTTTCCGGGTTGTGTCAAGCTCGCTGAGACGACTATGCTTGCCCCGTCGTGTTGCGGTCGGGTTATCCAACTCCAGGGTGCCTCCAGTTTAGGAGCTTCCTATGTGGGCTGCATGAATTGGTAGTCAAGGCTGGTTCTGTAGTGCCAGTAGGCCCAGCTCCCCCTGTAGGACTGTTGGGGTTCGGTAACTGCGGCTGCCTCGCGGCCTAGCTGTTCTCTCCTCTCCTGTGGGTCTTCGGGTCCACCACCTGGTTCCAGCACCGTCAGCTGGTTCCGGGCCGAGCCTTTGGCTTAGGTGCCTCCTCCTGGGTATCCGAGTTCCGCCAACGTCAGGCGGTCCTTGGTAGTGCTTTTAAGCGCGGGCACCTACAGCTTAGTAACCGGGTTCCAGCACCGTCAGCTGGTCCTCGGTCGTGCCATTGGCTCTTGCACACTGGGGCAACGCATCTGGGTTCCAGCACCGCCAGCTGGTTCTCGGCAGTGTTTTTGTCACGGGTACTCCCTCGTGCCCAGCCTAGTTCCAGCACCGTCAGCTGTTTCCGGGTACTGTCAAACTCACTGAGACACCTATGAGTTGCCCCGTCGTGTTGCGGTCGAGTTAGCCAACTCCAGGGTGCCTCCAGTTTAGGAGCTTCCTATGTGAGCTGCATGAATTGGTAGTCAAGGCTGGTTCTGTAGTGCCAGTAGGCCCAGCTCCACCTGTAGGACTGTTGGGGTTCGGTAACTGCGGCTGCCTCGCGGCCTAGCTGTTCTCTCCTCTCCTGTGGACCTTCGGGTCCACCACCTGGTTCCAGCACCGTCAGCTGGTGCCGGGCCGAGCCTTTGGCTTAGGTGCCTCCTCCTGGGTATCCGAGTTCCGCCAACGTCAGGCGGTCCTTGGTAGTGCTTTTAAGCGCGGGCACCTACAGCTTAGTAACCGGGTTCCAGCACCGTCAGCTGGTCCTCGGTCGTGCCATTGGCTCTTGCACACTGGGGCAACGCATCTGGGTTCCAGCACCGCCAGCTGGTTCTCGGCAGTGTTTTTGTCACGGGTACTCCCTCGTGCCCAGCCTGGTTCCAGCACCGTCAGCTGTTTCCGGGTACTGTCAAACTCACTGAGACACCTATGCGTTGCCCCGTCGTGTTGCGGTCGAGTTAGCCAACTCCAGGGTGCCTCCAGTTTAGGAGCTTCCTATGTGGGCTGCATGAATTGGTAGTCAAGGCTGGTTCTGTAGTGCCAGTAGGCCCAGCTCCCCCTGTAGGACTGTTGGGGTTCGGTAACTGCGGCTGCCTCGCGGCCTAGCTGTTCTCTCCTCTCCTGTGGGCCTTCGGGTCCACCACCTGGTTCCAGCACCATCAGCTGGTTCTCGGCAGTGTCTTTTGCTCTTGTACCTTCTGCTCCCCATCCTGGTTCCAGTACCGTCAGCTGGTTCTGGGCAGAGCCTTTGGCTTAGGTGCCTCCTTCTGGGTATCCAAGTTCCACCAACGTCAGGTGGTCCTTGGTAGTGCTTTCAGGCACGGGTACCTCCTGCTTAGTAACCGGGTTCCAGTAACGTCAGCTGGTCCTCGGTAGTTCCATTGGCTCTTGGACCTTCGGCTACCCATCCGGGTTCCAGTACCGTCAGCTGGTTCTCGGCAGTGTCTTTTGCTCTTGTACCTTCTGCTCCCCATCCTGGTTCCAGTACCGTCAGCTGGTTCCGGGCAGAGCCTTTGGCTTAGGTGCCTCCTTCTGGGTATCCGAGTTCCGCCAACGTCAGGCGGTCCTTGGTAGTGCTTTTTAGCACGGGTACCTCCTGCTTAGTAACCGGGTTCCAGTAACATCAGCTGGTCCTCGGTAGTTCCATAGGCTCTTGTCTTGAACCTTCGGGTAGCCATCCGAGTTCCAGTTCCATCAGCTGGTTCTTGGCATTTTCTCAGCCTTCTTGTACCTTCTGCTACATTTCCAAGTTGAAGACCCTAACGTCGACGACCCGGAAGACCACCCCGATGACGACGACGACGACGGCGGAGACGACGACGGCGGAGACAACGACGGCGGAGACGACGACATGGAAGACTGAGAAGCAGAAGAACAAGAGGCTGCAGAAAAAAAAGCAGAAGAACATTAAGCATAACACTTAATATCAGAGCAAAAGATATTATCTAAATTATATGCAGAAGAAGACTAAGCAGTGTATGGGGGTGAGTCCGTTCCTCCTCGTGGTGCCCCTGGATAAAGCCTGATGCTGCAGGCCAAACTGAACGCGGACAAATGTAACTTTTGTGACTGGCAGAACGGAAGGTGTAATCTTCCAACTTTTATAGATAACAACTACGGGAATGCCTGTCACAAATGAGAATATGATGAAGAAGTAGAATAGGAAGAATAATAACAGTTGAATAAAATGAATATGTAGAATAGGAAGAATAATAATAGCTGAATAAAATGAATATGAAGAATGTAATAAAAAAAAAAAGGTAAAGGATGAAGAAGAAGATGAATAAGGTGAAGAAGAAGTTGATGTCAAAGATGCTGATGATGATGAAGATGAAAGTGTGGGAAAAGTAAAAAAAAAAGAAGGGGAAGGGCGTGGAATAGTGAAACATCAATATCTGACAAAATAAAAAAAAATTTACATAGTCAATATCTTTGTCACTCCGAACGTCTTTAAAAAAAAAAAAAAACATGCTATTCTATTTGATTGGGCTAAACCTCTATGACTTTAATGTCTCCGCCACCTCCCCAAATACATCCTGCATTATTCTTAGTTGTTTTCCTTCAAGTAGAATGAACCTACAAGGAAAGAAAGGGTTTATTTTAATTCCGATATTTTGGTCCCATTGACTTGCATTGGGATCGGGTATCGGTATCGGCGATATCCGATATTTTTTGAATATCGGCCGATCCTATCCGATACCGATACTTTCCGATATCGGAAGGTATCGCTCAACACTACTCATGATGAATTTAAGGGGAAGGGGACTGCACATGATGAAGTGTGTCTGAGGGGAGACTGCACATGATGAAATGAAAGGGGGATAGGGGGCTGCATATGATGAGAGGGCACGGCAGATGAAGTGAGGGGGTGATATAGGACTGCAATAGATGAAGTAAGGTAACTTCAAATTAAAGTAAGGGTACTGCAAATGATGAAGAGGGGGAGGGGACGGGGGACTGCAAATAATGAATTCAGTGTGAGGGACAGGGAACAACAATTTCGTTGTAGGTGGGAGTGGGGAGAGCAAATGATGATCTAGGGGAGAACAAATAATGAATTTTGAGGGTGGGGGGTAAATGATGTATTGAATGTGGGGTAGAGCAGTTGATAATGAAAATTTTCTTTGTTTCATTGCAGCCATTTGGTAAATTCAAAAAAGTTCATTTTTTTCCTTATTAATGTATAC
This sequence comes from Ranitomeya imitator, assembly GCF_032444005.1. Taxonomy (NCBI): domain Eukaryota; kingdom Metazoa; phylum Chordata; class Amphibia; order Anura; family Dendrobatidae; genus Ranitomeya; species Ranitomeya imitator. Next base: position 284,135,023 of record NC_091286.1, read on the forward strand.
TCTGCACCCCATCTTGACTGAAAAAAAGCAGAATTGTAGTAATTTTTGCAAATTTATTTAAAAAGTAAAACTAAAATATATCACATGGTCATAAATATTCAGACTCTTTGCTGACTATAGAGCTGACGCACCCTTTTGCGCTAGTACAGCCATGAGCCGTCTTGGGAATGGTGCAACAAGTTTTTCACACCTGGATTTGGGGATCCTCTGCCATTCTCCCTTGAAGATCCTCTCCAGTTCCATCAGGTTGGATGGTGAACGTTGGTGGACAGCCATTTTGAAGTCTCTGTAGAGATGCTCAATTGGATTTAGGACGGGACTCTGGCTGGGCCAGTCAAGAATGGTCACAGAGACTGGAAGAGGTTTTCATCCAGGATATCTCTGTACTTGGCTGCATGAATGTTTTCTTCAATGACAACCAGTCATCCTGTCCCTGCAGCTGAAAAACACCCCCATAGCATGATGCTGACACTACCATGTTTCCCTGTTGGGATTGTACTGGGCAGGTGGTGAACAGCGCCTGGTTTTCTCCACACATACAGCTTAGAATTATCACCAAAAATGTCTGTCTTTGTCTCATCAGACCAGAGAATCTTATTTCTCATAGTCTGGGAGTGCTTCCTGTGTTTTTTTAACAAACTCTATGCAGGCTTTCATATGTCGTGCACTGAGGAGAGGCTTCCATCAGGTCACTCTGCCATAAAGGCCTGACTGATGCAGGGCTGCAGTGATGGTTGACTTTGTAGAACTTTCTTTCATCTCCCTACTGCATCTCTGGAGCTCAACCACAGTGATCTTGAGGTACTTCTTTACCTCTCTCACCAAGGCTCTTCTCCCATGACTGCTCAGTTTGGCTGGACGGCCAGGTCTAGGAAGACTTCTGGTGGTCCCAAACTTATTCCATTTAAGGATTATGGAAGCCGCTGTGCTCTCTGTTGTAACCTTGGCCAGATCTGTGCCTTGCCTCAATTCTGTCTGTGAGCTCCTTGGCCGGTTCCTTCGACCTCATGATTCTCATTTGGTTTGACATGCATTGTTAACTGTGAGGTCTTGTATAGACAGGTGTGTGCCTTTCCAAATGAAGTCCTATCAGTTTATTTAAACACAACTGGACTCCATTGAAGGAGTAGAACCATCTCAAGGAGGATCATAAGGAAATAGACAGCATTTAACTTAAATATGAGTGTCTGAGCAAAGGGTCTGAATACTTATGACCATGTGATTTTTCAGTTTTTCTTTTTTATTAAATTTGAAAACATTTCTACATAATTTCTGTTTTTTTGGGGGGTGCAAAGTGTACATTAATGAAAATCATAACTTTTTTGAATTTACCAAATGGCTGCATTGAAACAAAGAGTGAAAAATGTAAAAGGGTCTGAATACTTTGTGCACCCACTGTATATTAAATGGGGAAAGTGACTATTTATAGTTAGTGAGTGCACAGTGGCAGACTATAGTTTATATTTGGAATGGTGGGTTGCATAATAAGCAATTATATATAGATTGAGTGCACACGTCTCTATTCAGATATGTAGTGTAGAAGAAAGGGAAAAAGTGGGAATTGTGCTCTGGAAGCAGGCTCTAGGTAACTGTGTTGTTGTATGCAGAGACAAGTCCTGGCTGGAAAAAGTGATGGTGGCCTGTGCTGGATGAAAAAAAAAGCAAAGATGAAGGACTTCAGCTAGAGGCGTCACTAGTGAATCAGTGTGTTACTTATACACTGACACTATACACTGTATACTATATACAGAGCTCCTGTGTATAATGTCTCTGGTGATCACTGTATTATCTGTACAATGACACTATATACTGAGCTCCTGTGTACATTTTCACCGGTGATCATTATATTAACTGTACACTGACACTATACACTGTATACTATATGCAGAGCTCATGTGTACAATATCACCAGTGATCTCTTTATTACCTGTACATTGACACTGTATAGTGAGCTCCTGTGTATAATGTCACTGGTGATCACTGTATTGCCTGTACACTGACACTATATACAGAGCTCCTGTGTATAATGTCACCAGTGATCACTGTATTACCTGTACCCTGGCAGTTCTTGTGTAGAATGGCACTTAGTATTGTGCTTTTTTTGTAGTATTCATTCACTATGTGGTGGTAATATGTGATCTTGTCATGGTGTGGCGGTATTTTTTCCTTGTATGTGGTATTATTCAGTTACTATGTGGTGGTAATATGTGGTCTGGCCATGGTGTGGTGGTATTTTTTGTTTGCATGGGGTATTATTCAGTCACCATATGGTGATAATATGTGGTCTGGTAATGGTGTGACAATATTTGTCCCTTGCATGTATTAATGGTCATTTTAAATAAAAATGTATGTGACTCATTCCCTTTAAGAAATATATATAAAAATATATTTATTTTCAATAGTTTAGAGTAGAGTAGGGCCCGGCCAAAAGAGTCTACCGTGTCATGGTGGCAGCTTAAAAATTCTTTTGGCAGGAAAAAAAGCTGCTGGTTATGAATGTGATCTGGTGTTTGATGGGAACTGTTAATATCTGATTGGTGAGTAGGATGTGGCGGAGAAGTTGAGTTTTTCCAAGAGTAGGTGGTGGGACAGTGGAGGTAGAGCTGGGGTGGAGCCTGTGCGGAGTCTCAAGGGGTTCCAAAATGTTGCCAGTATGGGACCTGAAATTCCTATTGGCAGCCCTGGGTCAAGGAATAAAATGGGATAGGCAGAGACTTGGTAAGTGCTTTAACCTTCGTCTGGCTGAGTAGCTACAATTGTAACTATTCCGTTTTAAAATTGCAATAACTTTTTTTTTGAAAAGCCGTAGAGGGCTGAAATTTTGTGACATCTCTGCAGTTTTGGTCCAGAATATATTGGCCAAATTTCAATAAAATATATATGAAGGTACAATTGTACCTCTGCAGCCTGTTAACGTTGTAAAATGATGCAGCCTGACAAAGGTTAACAGACCCGCAGCGCTAACAGCTTGGATAAGTAAAGTTATGGATCACATTTTTTTAAAAGTTAGTATGACAATGTAAACAGTTTGAAGGGGTAGATCCTTCTGATAGATCCTATAAATACTTTTTAGATGCAATCACACAACTTGATGGTTGAGGGCTTTCTAGATATTGCATATTAAATTTCCCAGAGGATTATTGCACGGCGAATAAGCCTCCTTACCTTGACAAGCCAGAACTGGTATGTCACTCTCCATAAGGAGAAACAATACCCCTTAGACCCCAGTCCAGAGCCTCTCATCTAGCCAAATTAGTTCTCATGCATCGCACTGACGAGGGCCAACAGCCCAAAACACCGTGTCTGCGAATTGAGATACTGATTTGGATTTTATACTAAGTCATATTGCACAACTCGCTAAAGGGTTGATTGGGACTTGTAGGATCGTTACTTCCAACAGGTGGCGCTATAGAGTTTAAGTCCTCTCTTTCTCTGAAGAGGCAATTTGCATATTAAATTTCCCAGAGGAGCATTGCACGACGAATAAGCCTCCTTACCTTGACAAGCCAGAGATGGTATGTCACTCTCCACAAGGAGAAACGTTACCCCTTAGACCTCAGTAACTATAGAACTTCAGATAAATCTTCATTCTCCAGACTTAGTCTTTCAATTTACAGGTTGTGAAGTAAAACTTTTTTGTGTGGGGACCATACAGTTCTATCTGACCAGTAATTTTTAGTACTGTCCCTTAAAAGTCTTAACTAGGACCTTTTACTTGTATTTTTTAAATTTAAACTGAGTACCTCCCCAATTTTGTGCTGTTTCATGGCTTCTGGAAGTTTTTTTTTCTTCTGTACCTCCATTCCAAAATTATGCCACCTGACAATAAAGCAACAAATTTTCCATTTTAATCAACTGGTGATAAACTACAGAACTTTTCCATGGATGTGGCCATGTTTTAATTGACCAGGTTCAGAGGAGAAAAACTAATACCCAGAGAGAAGTTTTGTGGTATACGTTTGGTTTGTTGAAGGGAAAATTTGCATACCATAGTTATTTTCGGTGCTACTCAGTTTAAATTAAAAATCAAGTGAATATTCCTCATTACAGTGCATAAACCAGGCTCTTTGAGGACTGAATGGTTAATGCTGGGGAAGCACAAATCACCTTACTATTCTAGTTGAACTAAGACTGTAAAATAACTCAGTAATTTCTTTTTTATCCAATGAAATATTATAAGTAGCACATTGTGATATTTAATGAGTTTAAATCACAATTGCATCCTTGCTGCAGTGACTAATTCAAAGCTGTGTAGGTGCACACACATGTATGTATTTAATCTGCTTACATTGTTATGGTGTTTGCATGTACTTTTGACATTACGTGCCATTTCCCATCATAGTTCACCTGGAATACTTTCATTTTGGAAACCGAAGTGAACTATATAATGGCCTTAGTATATTTAATAACCCAAATATCTCTTTTGCTAATTCTAAACATTCCACCCATTTTCTTTCTAGGCATCTACACAACAGGAAAAATGCAATCACTTGAGGGGAGAATCTGCTTTTCTAGCACTTAGGGGCTCTGTATATGGAATCTGTATACTATTCTAGAAAAATCTGTGCTCCAGGAGGCAAATAGCGCTCCATTCCTCCCGAGTCTCTCCGTATGGATAAGCAGTACTGTACAGCTACATATGGGGTATTTATTTATTTAGAAGAAATTGTGGGACAAATTTTGGTGACATTTTTACCCATTTCCCAGTATAGCCGATATTAATGTTGGATCAAAATCATCAGTGCAAGGGTATGCGTAGGTTCACAAGACCGTATAAAAAGATCGTTCAGAGTTTCATACAGAAAAGTGGGACTAGGTGTTTCTCTATTGTCATGCATGTGCAGTTTGTTTTTCACAGTTGCAGCTTTTAATCATTTACAAGACCATTTGCATTTTTTTCTGATACAGAATTGCAATATGTGGGCTCTCTCCCACTTGAGATTAAATTGGACGAATGCAATTCAAATAAAAATCGGATTGCATTCGGACCAGTTCTATCATTATGTGTTCATCTGCTTTTTTTCCAGCTCGGATCGGATTACGATTGGACTGTAAAAAAATAACACCATCTGATTGTATGTGAAAATCGGATCTGCAATTCATCTGCCGCGTACAGTAAAATCACAATGTGATCTGACAAAATAGAATAGAAAAAATTGATATATACACATAGAATAGATATCACTGATATTCATATACAGTGGGGCAAAAAAGTATTTAGTCAGTCAGCAATAGTGCAAGTTCCACTACTTAAAAAGATGAGAGGCGTCTGTAATTTACATCATAGGTAGACCTCAACTATGGGAGACAAACTGAGAAAAAAAAATCCAGAAAATCACATTGTATGTTTTTTTAACATTTTATTTGCATATTATGGTGGAAAATAAGTATTTGGTCAGAAACAAAATTTCATCTCAATACTTTGTAATATATCCTTTGTTGGCAATGACAGAGGTCAAACGTTTTCTGTAAGTCTTCACAAGGGTGCCACACACTGTTGTTGGTATGTTGGCCCATTCCTCCATGCAGATCTCCTCTAGAGCAGTGATGTTTTTGGCTTTTCGCTTGGCAACACGGACTTTCAACTCCCTCCAAAGGTTTTCTATAGGGTTGAGATCTGGAGACTGGCTAGGCCACTCCAGGACCTTGAAATGCTTCTTACGAAGCCACTCCTTCATTGCCCTGGCGGTGTGCTTTGGATCATTGTCATGTTGAAAGACCCAGCCACGTTTCATCTTCAATGCCCTTGCTGATGGAAGGAGGTTTGCACTCAAAATCTCACGATACATGGCCCCATTCATTCTTTCATGTACCCGGATCAGTCGTCCTGGCCCCTTTGCAGAGAAACAGCCCCAAAGCATGATGTTTCCACCACCATGCTTTACAGTAGGTATGGTGTTTGATGGATGCAACTCAGTATTCTTTTTCCTCCAAACACGACAAGTTGTGTTTCTACCAAACAGTTCCAGTTTGGTTTCATCAGACCATAGGACATTCTCCCAAAACTCCTCTGGATCATCCAAATGCTCTCTAGCAAACTTCAGACGGGCCCGGACATGTACTGGCTTAAGCAGTGGGACACGTCTGGCACTGCAGGATCTGAGTCCATGGTGGCGTAGTGTGTTACTTATGGTAGACCTTGTTACATTGGTCCCAGCTCTCTGCAGTTCATTCACTAGGTCCCCCCGCGTGGTTCTGGGATTTTTGCTCACCATTCTTGTGATCATTCTGACCCCACGGGGTGGGATTTTGCGTGGAGCCCCAGATCGAGGGAAATTATCAGTGGTCTTGTATGTCTTCCATTTTCTAATTATTGCTCCCACTGTTGATTTCTTCACTCCAAGCTGGTTGGCTATTGCAGATTCAGTCTTCCCAGCCTGGTGCAGGGCTACACTTTTGTTTCTGGTGTCCTTTGACAGCTCTTTGGTCTTCACCATAGTGGAGTTTGGAGTCAGACTGTTTGAGGGTGTGCACAGGTCTCTTTTTATACTGATAACAAGTTTAAACAGGTGCCATTACTACAGGTAATGAGTGGAGGAAAGATGAGACTCTTAAAGAAGAAGTTACAGGTCTGTGAGAGCCAGAAATCTTGATTGTTTGTTTCTGACCAAATACTTATTTTCCACCATAATCTGCAAAAAAAATGATAAAAAAACAGACAATGTGATTTTCCGGATTTTTTTTTCTCAGTTTGTCTCCCATAGTTGAGGTCTACCTATGATGTAAATTACAGACGCCTCTCATCTTTTTAAGTGGTGGAACTTGCACTATTGCTGACTGACTAAATACTTTTTTGCCCCACTGTATATATATATATATAGATAGATAGATAGATAGTAGGGTTTGTGGAACTCCTAGGGTGAACCCGGTGGACCAAGGCAACGAACCTCCCTAGGATGATCAGGCTTGGTAGACCACCCACTATACAAGGGGTGTCAGGGGCAGGCCCAAAGGAGACTATCGCTGCAGATGCTGATACCTAGGGACAGGACATAGGAGAAGCATGAGAGGCAGGCAAGGAGAACAGGTAGCGGTGGCAGGAGATACCAGGAGAAACTGATATGGCACAGGCTGAGGAAGACAGAAGGAGGACATTCAGGAGAGGCTGGAAAACTGAACAAACAAGGAAATGACACAGACGGGTGGAAGGCACTAAAAGGGCACACAGAGGGGAATCAAGGAAGTAGAACACAGGGTAAGGGAATGTGCAAACTACTGAACAGACTGGAAGAAAACCAAGGAAGCTTAGGGAAGAGAGGGACCTGACTCTAGCGTGAAGAACAATAGACAAACAGACAATGGACAGGGGGAGAGGCTAGCTGATAAAGGAAGCGTACCATAGAACTTCCGGGTCAGGAAACCACCAGCATCATGAAAAAGAGGAACAGGACGAGGGAAGGCCAGCCAGTGGGAGTACACATGCGCCGCTGGAGCCGGAGGAAGGAGTGCGCACGCGCCAAAAACCAGGAGCCAGTGAGGAGACCAGAAGTGAGGAGACCCGGCAGCGCGCGGACACACCGGGAGAGCGCAGGACCGGACGAACATGCCGGGAGCCAGAGGAAGACCCAGCCAAAGCAGCAGCAGGAGAAGCACGCCGGGACAGGTAAGTATGCTGCAAGCCAGATGGAGGTGCGGCAGACATAGGTGCGGCTGGCGTGACATATATATATATATATATATATAGAATTAGTAGTGATGAGCGAGTGTACTCCTTGCTCGGGTTTCCCCGAGAACGCTCAGGTGACCTTCGAGTATTTATGACTGCTTGGAGATTTCGTTTTCATCACGGAAGCTGAATGATTTAAAGCTACTAGCCTGCTTTCTTACATGTGGGGAATCTCTAGCAATCTGGCAACCCCCACATGTACTCAGCCTGGCTAGTAACTGTAAATCATTCAGCTGCCACGATGAAAACTAAATCTCCGAGCAGTCATAAATACTCGGGGGTCGCCCGAGCAATGAGTACACTCGCTCATCACTAATAATTAGTACAATTTGTGTATAGCTTACTGTACATGTATTTAATAAATAAAAAAAAATATATGAACAAAATGGAATGGGATTTCCCTGACATTTTACCAACCAGCAGGGGGAAGGCGGACAGCTAAGAACAGATGTTCATAGCCCGGGAAGGCTACTTTTCCCACGGCACTTTCTCTGCCATCAGTGAAGTAAACTGATTTAATGGCTGTGAACTCCTAAGACCTTTCTGACAGCACCATGAGTGTGAGAACTTTCTAACACTTGCAGTGACTTCAGTGAAGGGAATGGAGTTCATCGTGGGGCACTGAGCTCAGCAAGAGTGCACAGCTCAGCATCTCTGCTGTATGACAGGTTGTATAGTCTCATAAGGCAACAATGTAGTCTGCCATTTAGATGTAGCAGAGCTAGACACATCGTGGTACTATTTGATTTTTATCTATTATATTCTCAGCAGACAGGTGAGAAATATGGTTGCTTATTAATTTAAGTCTGTTACAAGAAACATTAGCTTTAGTGGATTGGACGTTGACATGAGTATACGTGTTTTTGGTAAGTATGGTTTCTTTAAAGGAGTCTGTGTTCTGAAAATTCCTTGGTCCCAGTGCAGCCAGTTCCTCAACATTGTCCTCTGGTCCTAGGGTAACCAGTCCTTTTCTGAAAGTTCCTTGGTCCCAGTGAGGACAGAGTCTGAGCATTGTCCGCCAGTCAGTGTGCGGCCAGTCTCTGATTCAGTATCATGGACTAGTGTGTCTGAACATAGCCCTAGTCTGTATTAATGAACCTCACCCCTGGCGTCAGCAGCTGCAATACTGGGATCTGGCCAAGAGTGGTACCTGGCAGCTACCTGCAGTCCAGTCTGTCTCCACTATCAGGAACTCCAGTCAACACTGAATAGCCACTTAGAGAAGTCCCTTCCTGGGCAGGCCCAGTCCTGTGGCACAGTGGGTCCACAAATCCAATTGCGCTACAGTTGGGTGTAAAAGTTTGCTTAGCCATGGGCCCCACTGATCCCCAGCCCTCTCTGCGCTCTGAGTTGTGTCAGCAGCTGTGCTACCAGCGAAAGAGCCAGGAAAATTTTTGTGCCATCTGCTGACACTAGATGACTGGAAGTCCTGAAGTCAGTTGCGCCAGCTCAAGTTGCAGTATTTATGACTGTGCAAATGATACCCTAAACTTATGCCTCTGGAGTAGAAACTGTTCTCTCTGATCCACCTTGGTACTATAGGGATCCAAATCAGTGCTGTGAGTTCCTGGAGTAGTAGATGAGGCACTACTGTATGAAGTTTTCAGTCAGTTTTCCTCTGATCGGGCCAAGGTGGGATTCCTAATGTCCTACCTAGCAGGGGATGCCCTGACATGGCTCAACCCTTTATGAGAATAAGAGGCTCCTATCACCTCGGACCTGCAGCATTCCTGTTGGCCTTCTGAAAGGTCTTCAACTAGCCGTATCTAGAATCTTCTCCAAAAACTTCCCTTCCCAGCTTACAGGAGGAGACCAAACTGGTGATGCGGGTGAGGAAACCAACAAGTGTGGTGCTATCCTTTAAAAAACAACCTGTTCCCAAGCCTGTTGAGGCAGCTACTCATTGAGAATCCATGAAGCTCGACTGTGTTTGACAGGCTGAGCAGAAGCCAGAACTCAGTAGTGAGATGGATTGCGGTATTGCTGCAGTTGTGTGGAACATCCTGACAGTCTTTGTCCAGTAACGTTTAAAAAACTCCAAAGCCTTGGGCCAGTGGGAGAGGCTGCACTTGGTGGTAGTATTCCCTCTACTCCTGTCACTGTATCCTTAGCAAGTGGAAGCTTGAGTTCAGTTCAGTGGGAAAGTTTTTACTGCAAGCTGTCAGATTCCATTCAACAGCTCTAAAATCCATTGAGGGTGTTGTCAAGTGAAGGACAAGCCCTACACAGAAGCAGTAAAGTCATGTGTGAATGTCTCGAGCACCAGATCGAACCTTTATACACGAAGATCGCCATCTATATGTTGTCGGGTATCCCCATAGGTTATTCATAGCTGAAAACTCAAGTGCTCGTTCTAGTCTGGAGACTCCGTGTGGTGATTCATTGGGTACAGCTGACTAACAGGAGGTTGGTCATTAAATCTTCAGGGATGATAGCTAGTGTTGAGCGATACCGTCCGATACTTGAAAGTATCGGTATCGGATAGTATCGACCGATACCCGAAAAGTATCGGATATCGCCGATACCGATATCCGATACTAATACAAGTCAATGGGACACCAAGTATCGGAAGGTATCCTGATGGTTCCCAGGGTCTGAAGGAGAGGAAACTCTCCTTCAGGCCCTGGGATCCATATTAATGTGTAAAATAAAGAATTAAAATAAAAAATATTGATATATTCACCTCTCCGGCGGCCCCTGGACATCACCGCGGGTAACCGGCAGGCTTCTTTGTTTAAAATGAGCGCGTTTAGGACCTGAGAATGACGTCGCGGCTTCTGATTGGTCCCGTGCCGCCCATGTGACCGCCACGCGACCAATCAGAAGCCGTGACGTCATTCCTCAGGTCCTAAATTCCTAGAATGAGGAGTTTAGTGCCTGAGAATGACGTCACGGCTTCTGATTGGTCGCGTGGCGGTCACATGGGCGGCACACGACCAATCAGAAGCCGCGACGTCATTCTCAGGTCCTAAACGCGCTCATTTTAAACAAAGAAGCCTGCCGATTACCCGCGGTGATGTTCATGGGCCGCCGGAGAGGTGAATATATCAATATTTTTTATTTTAATTCTTTATTTTACACCTCACTATGGATCCGATACCGATACCCGATACCACAAAAGTATCGGATCTCGGTATCGGAATTCCGATACCGCAAGTATCGGCCGATACCCGATACTTGCTGTATCGGAATGCTCAACACTAATGATAGCTGATCTCAACAAATGGATAGAGATATCCCCATGCCCAGTTTCTATTCTGTGGAAGGCTTGAAGGAGAAAAGCATCATAGTTGTGAAGATGTTGAAACGTGTCACTTTTCTACTAGTGGACAGAAGAAATTGTAGTCCTGAAGAGAACTCATGGGCGTTCCTTAAGAAGTGTTGGCCTCCAACTTCTCTGCAGAGAGTCATCACGTGCTTGAAGAGGTGGAGTAGGGGGGCTACTGTATCGCAATGGCCGGCATCCCTGTATGGTAACTTCTTCTCCCATCATGCAGGGACACAGGCTTACTCACAACCTGACCCTCAGCAGTCCCAAGATTAAACCAACAATATAGGAGTATTTGTTGTAACCTAATAAAAATAATGTCATACTATATAAAATTCAAGTGGGTAAAAAAATCCAAAGTAATCAAACACAAATGCATAAATAGATATAAACAACCTTTTATTGCAGACACTAAACATAGCACGTAAAACTAAAAAGAAAAATAAGACATGATAGACAGACAATCTAAAAGATTTAAAAAAAGCAGGGGAATCACACACATTTTTTGTAACATGATATAGGAGTATGACAATAAAGGGTATAAATAATAAAATGTTCTCAAATTTATAGAGTAGACGGTCAGATAATCAAAAATAATTTGTGCCAAATAAAGGGCAGTGCATTTAAGTGTAATATTATTCATTCATTATTAGGGTGCTTTCATTTGAAATGCTGGCCAAGAAAAATCTCCCTATAAGTAAAAAAAGATCCATATACTAACCAGGATTCATACTGTGCTTGTTGACACCGCTGCCCCACACTCCAATGCACGTTTCACACGTTGCTTCGTCAGGGAGTCATGAGGTGAGGGGCTAGGTTGTGATTTATATAGGGCAGCAACTAGTTAAAAGACAATGGGAATAAGTATGCACAAGTGTTTTTAATTGGCGCTTGATGCACCGTCATAGCAGCAGCTAGCTGTAAGCCAAAGGAGGTAAGTATGCCCAGGTGTTGTGGGCATCGCGGCAATGTCACTAGAGTGCACGCTGTCTGTGACATCAAAAGCGAAACACGCAACTGGGCATGTGAACACCGTGAGAACCACCAACCGGAACACAGCTAAATACTTCCGGGACATAGTGCGCCGGCGCATGCGCGCTAATGCTTTTCGGCTTTGCCCGCAGTTGGGCGCGTGTACTACGGAGGAAACCTAATCAAATGCAAGACAATATTGCAGCCAGCGGGAAAGGAAGGGGTGCATGACAGAACCGAAAACACAGCCCATCAGACCGTAAACAGAGCTCGCCAAATTCAGGTGACAGGTTCCCTTTAAAAAATCATTTTTCTGGAAAAAAAAGATTTTTTTATTTTCACGGCTCTGCGTTATATACTTCTGTGAAGCACTTGGGCATTCCATGTTCTCACCACACTTCTGTATATATATATTAGGGTTGGGGTTAGGGTTGGGGCTAAAGTTAGCGTTGGGGTTAGGGTTAGGGTCGGGGCTAAAGTTAGGGTTGGGGCTAAAGTTAGGGTAAGGGATGGGGCTAAAGTTAGGGTTTAGATTACATTTACGGTTGGGATTAGTATTGAGATTAGGGTTAGGGGTGTGTTTGGGTTAGGGTTTCAGTTAGAATTGGGGGGCTTCCACTGTTTAGGCACATCAGGGGCTCTCCAAACATGATATGCCATCCGATCTCAATTCCAGCTAATTCTGCGTTGAAAAACTAAAACGTTGCTCCCTCCCTTCCGAGCTCTCCCGTGCGCCCAAACAGGGGTTTACACCCACATATGGAGTATCAGGACAAATTGGACAACAAATTTTGGAGTCCAATTTATTCTGTTACCCTTGGGAAAATACAAAACCGGGGGCTAAAAAATAATTTTTGTGGAAAAAACAGATTTTTTATTTTCACAGCTCTGCATTATAAACTGTGGTGAAACACTTGGGGGTTCAAAGTTCTCACAACACATCTAGGTAAGTTCCTTGGGGGGTCTAGTTTCCAATATCAGGTCACTTGTGGGGGATTTCTACTGTTTAGGTATATCAGGGCTCTGCAAATGCAACGTGATGCCTGCAGACCAATCCATCTAAGTCTGCATTCCAAATCGTGCTCCTTCCTTTCCGAGCTCTGCCATGCACCCAAACAGTGGTTCCCCCCCCCACATATGGGGTATCAGCGTACTCAGGACAAATTGGACAACAAATTTTGGGGTCCAATTTGTCCTGTTACCCGTGGGAAAATAAAAATTTGGGGGCTACAATATCATTTTCATGGAAAAAAATTTATTTTTTATTTTCATGGCTCTGCGTTATAAACTTCTGTGAAGCATTTGGGAATTCAAAGTGCTCACTACACATCTAGATAAGTTCCTTTGGGGGTCTAGTTTCCAAAATGGTGTCATTTATGGGGGTTTCTACTGTTTAGGGACATCAGGGGCTCTGCAAATGCAACATGACATCCGCAGACCATTCTATCAAAGTCTACATTCCAAAATGGCGCTCCTTCCCTTCTGACCTCTGCCATGCACCAAAACATTGCCCCCCACATATGGGGTATCAGCGTACTCAGGACAAATTGCACAACAATTTTAATGGTCCATTTTCTTCTTATACCCTTTCAAAGTAAAAATTTGCAGGTGAAAAGCTAATTTTTGTGAAAAATAATATGATTTTTTATTTTACGGCTCTATAAACTTCTGTGAAGCACTATATAAGCTCATTGGGGGTCTAGTTTCCAAAATAAGGTCACTTGTGGGGGGTTCTACTCTTTAGGTACATCAGGGGCTCTGCAAACGCAACATGATGCCAGCAGACGATTCCATCAAAGTCTACATTTTAAAACATCACTACTTCCCTACCAAGCCCCCATGTGTTCCAAAACAGTGATCCCCCACATATGGGGTATAAGCTTACTCAGAACAAACTGGACAACAACTTTTGGGGTCCAATGTCTCCTGTTACCCTTGTGAAAATAAAAAAATTGCGGGCTAAAAATAATTTTTGAGGAAAATAAAAAGATTTTTTATTTTCATGGCTCTGCGTTATAAACTTCTGTGAAGCACTTTGGGGTTCAAAGTGCTCACCACACACATCCACAAAAGTTCCTTAAGGGGTTTAATTTCCAAAATGGTGTCACTTGTGGGAGGTTTCCACTATTTAGGCACATCAGAGGTTCTCCAAACTCGACATGGAGTCCGATCTCGATTCCAGCCAATTCTGCATTGAAAAAGTCAAACGGCGCTCCTTCCCTTCCAAGCTCTGCCGTGTGCCCAAACAGTGGTTTACCCCCACATATGGGGTATCTGCGTACTCAGGACAAATTGCACAACAACTTTCATTGTCTAATTTCTCCTATTACCTTTGTGAAAATAAAGATTTGGCTGTGAAAAAATCATTTTTGTGGAAAAAATAAGATTTTTTGTTTTCACATCTCTACATTATAAACTTCTGTGAAGCACTTGGGGGTTCAAGTGCTCACTACACACCTAGATAAGTTCCATAAGGGGTCTAGTTTCCAAAATAGTGTCACTTTTTGGGATTTCCACTGTTTAGGCACATCAGTGGCTCCTCAAAAGCCACATGGTGTCAGATCTCAATTCCAGGCAATTCTGCATTGAAAAAGTCAAAAGGTGCTCCTTCCCTTCCGAGCTCTGCCATGCGCCCAAACAGTGGTTTACCCACACATATGGGGTATACACGTACTCAGGACAAATTCCACAGCATCTTTCGTGGTCAAATTTCTCCTGTTACCCTTGTGAAAATAAAAATTTGGGGGCAATATATAATATTTGTGGAAAAAATAAGATTTTTTATTTTCATGGCTCCACGCTATAAACTTCTGTGAAGCACTTGGTGGTTGAAAGTGCTCAGCACACATCTAGATAAGTTCCATAAGGGGTCTAGTTTCAAAAATGGTGTCACTTGTGGGGGGTTTCCATTGTTTAGTCACATTAGGGGCTCCCCAAAAACGACATGGCGTCCAATCTCAATTTCAGGCAATTCTGCAATGAAAAAGTCAAATGGCACTCCATCTCTTCCAAGCTCTGCTGTGCGCCCAGTCAGTGGTTTATCCCCACATATGGAGTTTTGGCGTATTAAAGAGAAATTGCACAACAAATTTTGTGGTTCATTTTCTTTTTTTCCACTTGTAAAAATAAAAAAAATGGTTCTGAAGTAAAATGTTTGTAAAAAAAAGTTAAATGTTAATTTTTTTCCTTCCGCATTGCTTCAGTTCCAGTGAAGCACATAAAGGGTTGATAAACTTCTTGAATGTTGTTTTGAGCACCTTGAGGGGTGTAGTTTTTATAATGGTGTCACTTTTGGGTATTTTCTGTAATGTACACCCCTCAAAGTGACTTTAAATGTGAGATGGTCCTTAAAAAAAGGATTTTGTTGGAAAAATGAGAAATTGCTGGTCAAATTTTATCCCTTATAACTTCTTAACAAAAAAAAATTGTTTCCAAAATTATGCTGATGTAAAGTAGACATGTGGGAAATGTTATTTATTAACTATTTTATGTGACACATCGCTCTGATTTAAGGGCATAAAAATTCAAAGTTTGAAAATTGCTAAATTTAAGAAAAAATATTCACCATATTTCTGTTTTTTTCATAAATAAACGCTAGTAATATCGAAGAAGTTTTACCACTACCATGAAGTATGATAAGTCGCGAAAAAACTATCTCAGAATCAGCGGGATCCGTTAAATCATTCCAGAGTTATAACCTCATAAACTGACAGTGGTCAGAATTGTGAGAATTGGCCTGGTCATTAAGCTGCAAATTGGCTCTGTCCACTAAGGGGTTAAAATGTGAGATGTATAAATGTGTAAATATATAGTGAAATAATAGTAAAATGTAAGTATGATAAAAGATATGTAACCAAATATATGTAAAAAATAAATTATAATCCACATCACTAAAGTTCTAGAAGGACATCTAGAATAATTTCTGTAAATATACCGGGCTGTCGCACTGCAATTAAGTAATTTGTATATTTAAGTTCTTCAATCAAGGTATGGAAAGTGTTATGACCTGGTGGTTAGGACAATAATGGACCTGGTGGTTAAGAGCACACGGAATGACCTGATAGTTACAAATAATATAGGACGAGCTCTGAGACGTGGGAACTCTGCTGACCCAATCCCTAATCCTATCACACACACTAGAAATAGCCGTGGATTGCTCCTAATGCTCCCTATGCAACTCGACACAGCCTAAGGAACTAGCTAGCCCTGAAGACAGAAAAATAAAGTCTACCTTGCCTCAGAGAAATTCCCCAAAGTAAAAGGCAGCCCCCCACATATAATGACTGTGAGTGAAGATGAAAATACAAACACAGAGATGAAATAGATTTAGCAAAGTGAGGCCCGACTTACTGAACAGACTGAGGATAGAAAAGGTAACTTTGCGGTCAGCACAAAAAACTACAAAAAGACCACGTAGAGGGCGCAAAAGACCCTCCGCACCGACTCACGGTGCGGAGGCGCTCCCTCTGCGTCCCAGAGCTTCCAGCAAGCAAGACAAAATATCAAAATAGCAAGCTGGACAGAAAAATAGCAAACCAAAGAAAAACAAGCAGGAACTTAGCTTCTGCTGGGAAGACAGGTCACAAGAACGATCCAGGAGTGAACTAGACCAATACTGGAACATTGCCAGGTGGCATGGAGCAATGATCTAAGTGGAGTTAAATAGAGCAGCCAGCTAACGAATTAACCTCGTCACCTGTGGAAAGAAACTCAGAAGCCGCAGCCCCACTCAGAACCAACAGAGGAAGCCCATGGACAGAACCAGCCGAAGTACCATTCATGACCACAGGAGGGAGCTTGACAACAGAATTCACAACAGTACCCCCCCTTGAGGAGGGGTCACCGAACCCTCACCAGAGCCCCCAGGCCGACCAGGACGAGCCAAATGAAAGGCACGAACCAGATCGGCAGCATGAACATCGGAGGCAAAGACCCAGGAATTATCTTCCTGACCATAACCCTTCCACTTAACCAGGTACTGGAGTTTCCGTCTCGAAATACGAGAATCCAAAATCTTCTCCAACACATACTCCAACTCTCCCTCAACCAACACCGGGGCAGGAGGATCAACGGATGAAACCACATGCACCACGTATCTCCGCAACAACGACCTATGGAATACATTATGGATGGCAAAAGAAGCTGGAAGGGTCAAATGAAACGACACAGGATTGAGAACCTCAGAAATCTTATACGGACCAATGAAATGAGGCTTAAACTTAGGAGAGGAAACCTTCATAGGAACATAACGAGACGACAACCAAACCAAATCCCCAACACGAAGTCGGGGACCCACACAGCGCCGGCGGTTAGCGAAACGTTGAGCCTTCTCCTGGGACAATATTAAATTGTCCACCACGTGAGTCCAAATCTGCTGCAACCTATCCACCACAGTATCTACACCAGGACAGTCCGAAGCCTCAACCTGCCCTGAAGAGAAACGAGGATGGAAACCAGAATTGCAGAAAAACGGCGAAACCAAAGTAGCCGAGCTGGCCCGATTATTAAGGGCGAACTCAGCCAAAGGCAAAAAGGACACCCAATCATCCTGATCAGCAGAAACAAAGCATCTCAGATATGTTTCCAAAGTCTGATTAGTTCGTTCGGTTTGGCCATTTGTCTGAGGATGGAAAGCCGAGGAAAAAGACAAATCAATGCCCATCCTAGCACAAAAGGCTCGCCAAAACCTCGAAACAAACTGGGAACCTCTGTCCGAAACGATGTTCTCCGGAATGCCATGTAAACGAACCACATGCTGGAAAAACAATGGCACCAAATCAGAGGAGGAAGGCAATTTAGACAAGTGTACCAAATGGACCATCTTAGAGAAGCGATCACAAACCACCCAAATGACCGACATCTTTTGAGAGACAGGGAGATCCGAAATAAAATCCATAGAGATATGCGTCCAGGGCCTCTTCGGGACCGGCAAGGGCAAAAGCAACCCACTGGCACGAGAACAGCAGGGCTTAGCCCGAGCACAAGTCCCACAGGACTGCACAAAAGAATGCACATCCCGCGACAAAGACGGCCACCAAAAGGATCTAGCCACCAAATCTCTGGTACCAAAGATTCCAGGATGACCAGCCAACACCGAACAATGAACCTCAGAGATAACTCTACTAGTCCATTTATCAGGGACAAACAGTTTCTCCGCTGGGCAACGGTCAGGTCTATCAGCCTGAAATTTTTGCAGCACCCGCCGCAAATCAGGGGAGATGGCAGACAAAATTACCCCCTCTTTGAGAATACCCGCCGGCTCAGGAACACCCGGAGAGTCGGGCACAAAACTCCTTGACAGGGCATCAGCCTTCACATTCTTAGAGCCTGGAAGGTATAAAACCACAAAATCAAAACGGGAGAAAAATAGCGACCAACGAGCCTGTCTAGGATTCAACCGTTTGGCAGACTCGAGATAAGTCAAATTCTTGTGATCCGTCAAGACCACCACGCGATGCTTGGCTCCTTCAAGCCAATGACGCCACTCCTCGAATGCCCACTTCATGGCCAACAACTCTCGATTGCCAACATCATAATTGCGCTCAGCAGGAGAAAACTTTCTAGAAAAGAAGGCACATGGTTTCATCACCGAGCCATCAGAACTTCTTTGCGACAAAACAGCCCCTGCTCCAATCTCAGAAGCATCAACCTCGACCTGAAACGGGAGCGAAACATCTGGCTGGCACAACACAGGGGCAGAAGAAAAACGACGCTTCAACTCCTAAAAAGCTTCCACAGCCACAGAAGACCAATTGACCACATCAGCACCCTTCTTGGTCAAATCAGTCAACGGTTT
Organism: Ranitomeya imitator; assembly: GCF_032444005.1. Classification (NCBI taxonomy): domain Eukaryota; kingdom Metazoa; phylum Chordata; class Amphibia; order Anura; family Dendrobatidae; genus Ranitomeya; species Ranitomeya imitator. The sequence continues at coordinate 284,153,725 of NC_091286.1, forward strand.
AGCAACACTAGAAATAGCCGTGGATTGCTCCTAACGCTCCCTATACAACTCGACACAGCCTAAGGAACTAGCTAGCCCTGAAGACAGAAAAATAAAGCCTACCTTGCCTCAGAGAAATTCCCCAAAGGAAAAGGCAGCCCCCCACATATAATGACTGTGAGTAAAGATGAAAATACAAACACAGAGATGAAATAGATTTAGCAAAGTGAGGCCCGACTTACTGAACAGACTGAGGATAGGAAAGGTAACTTTGCGGTCAGCACAAAAAACTACAAAAGACCACGCAGAGGGCGCAAAAGACCCTCCGCACCGACTCACTGTGCGGAGGCGCTCCCTCTGCGTCCCTGAGCTTCCAGCAAGCAAGACAAAAAATCAAAATAGCAAGCTGGACAGAAAAATAGCAAACCAAAGAAAAACAAGCAGGAACTTAGCTTCTGCTGGGAAGACAGGTCACAAGAACGATCCAGGAGTGAACTAGGCCAATACTGGAACATTGCCAGGTGGCATGGAGCAATGATCTAAGTGGAGTTAAATAGAGCAGCTAGCTAACGAATTAACCTCGTCACCTGTGGAAGGAAACTCAGAAGCCGCAGCCCCACTCACAACCAACAGAGGAAGCCCATGGACAGAACCAGCCGAAGTACCATTCATGACCACAGGAGGGAGCTTGACAACAGAATTCACAACAGGAAAGTTCACATATAAACATCAGAAGGAGCATTCAAGTCCTCTTTCAAAGAATTCAGAATAGTCTCAATAGATATAACAAGGGAGCTGTACGTTGGTAAAGCAATGTATATATATTCATGTTCTTCATTAACAATCCAGAAAGCTTCCTTAGAGACATCAAAGAACTGTATCTCAATTGAAAATAAAATAATCAAATTATTCTAAATGCACATCATTTCCTATATAGGAAAGAAGCTGCATACCATATAACAATAACACCAAAAAGCCCCTCAGTTGAATAATAAAATATAGATATGTCATTAAATATATAAAAATAAAGAAATATAAATAAATAAATGGGACAAACATAATCATTATGAAATAGTAACCAACTTAATATTTTATGAATGGATGGACAGCGACTAGGGGATCACCACGAAAAGAAAGGGAAATGTTTATTTAGCGAAAACTAGAGAAATCCCATTGGTCATTTAGACCAAATGCTTTCATTGTTCCAAGTACAGTAATCCAATGACATTCCTTTTGAGCTAACCTGTTCATAAGATAACCAACACGAATGCCTAGATGGACAACATCAATGCCTTTCACTTGAATATTAATGGTTCCAGATGGATTAAATTCTCGATAATGTAAGGGCAAGGTCTTTAGTTTGGCAATTTCCTCTTTATGTAAATCATCCGGACCAATCAATCTGACAGCTCTCAAGTCCCTTGCATGTTCTAGGATGCGGACACGTAATTGTCTCAAAGTTAAACCTATATAAATAAGTCCGCATGGACATGTTAGGTGATAAATCACAGATGTAGTTTTACCATTTATAGTATGGACAATTTTAAAAGTACATGAATTAGAAGAATTTACAAAGGTCTCAGTTTTTGTCATGTAGTTACAGGCACTGCAATCGCCACATGGGCGTGAACTCCAGGCGGGGCCTCTAGAATTAAAGATGAAATTAGATCTTGGAAGAACATAATGACTGCATAATTATCTCACCTATGGTTTTACTTCTTCTTGCAACAATTCATGGTTGATCCTCTATCAATTTTGTGATTTCAGGATCTTGTTTAAGTATAGGCAGGAATAGATTCCTTATATTGGTCATGTCCTTCCATCTGTGTGACAGTTGGTAATAATATGTAAATTTGTTTCCTCCTTTTTTGGTATTTTATTATGGAGAAGTTTTTGCGATCCATATCTCTGGCTTGTTGGTATCCCTGATTGATATCTAAGGGATTATATCCACGGCATAGAAACCTGTTTGTTGATCTTTTGTCTGAATTTCAAATTCTTCATTTGAGTCATAGATTCTTCTTGCTCTAATGAACTGCCCTTTAGGAATTGCTTTGATGGTATGCCTGGGGTGTGCAGATTTGGCATGTAGCAATTAATTTGTACTTGTCTCTTTGCTAAAAAGAGTGCTATGAAGATTGCCCAGTCAAGGAACCGTAAGTTGGAGATCCAAGAAGTCCATGACTTTAACCCCTTCACCCCAAAGCCTGTTTTCATCTTCCTGACCAGACCATTTTTTCAATTCTGAACACTGTCACTTTATGAGGTCATAACTCTGAAACACATAAATGGATCCTGGTGATTCTGAGACATTTTTTCTCATGACATATTGTACTTTATGATAGTGGTAAAATTTCTTTGATATGACTTGCGTTTATTTGTGAAAAAAATGGAAATTTGGCTATTTTTCAATTTTCAAACTTTTGGTTTTTAGTTGACCGGTGATTTCTCATTTTTACAACAAAATTTGCAAAACCATTTTTTTAGGGAAAACCTCACACTTGAAGTGACTTTGAGGGACCTATATGACAGAAAATGCCCAAAAGTGACACCATTCTAAAAACTGCACCCCTCAAGGTACTAAAAACCACATTCAAGAAGTTTATTAACCCTTCAGGTGCTTAACAGGAATTTTTGGAATGTTTAAAAAAAATGAACATTTAATTTTTTCACAAAAATGTAATTCAGATCCAATTTGTTTTATTTTACCAAGGGTAACAGGAGAAATTGGACCACAAAATTTGTTGTACAATTTATCCTGAGCACGTCGATACCCAATATGTGGGGATAAACCACTGTTTGGGCGCATGGCAGAGCTCGGAAGGGAAGGAGCGCCGTTTAACTTTTTAATGCAAAATATGCTGGAATTGAGATCGGACACCATGTCGCATTTGGAGAGCCCCTGATGTGCCTAAACAGAGTAAACCCCCCAAAGGTGACACCATTTTGGAATATAAACCCCATAAGGAACTTATCTAGATGTGTGGTAAGCACTTTAAACACTCACATGCTTCACAGAAGTTTATAATGTAGAGCTGTAAAAATAAAAATCATATTTTTTTTTCACAAAAATGATCTCTACACCCAAAATTTTTTATTTTCCCAAGGGTAATAACAGGAGAACTTGGACCTCAAACGTTGTTGAGCAATTTGTCCTGAGTACGCTGATACCCCATATGTGGGGTAAACCACTGTTTGGGTGCATGGCAGAGCTCAGAAGGGAAGGAGCTCTGTTTTACTTTTTCAACGCAGAATTGGCTGGAATTGAGATCAGACGCCATGTCACGTTTGGGGAGCATCAGGGATGTGCCTAAACAGTGGAAACCCTCCACAAGTGACCCCATTTTGGAAAGTAGACCACCCAACTTATTTAGATATGTGGTGAGCACTTTGAACCCCCAATTGTTTCACTACAGTTTATGATGTTGAGCCGGAAAAATTATATTTTAGCCCACCATTTTTTATTTTTCCAAGGGTATCCAGAGAAATTAGACACCAAAAGTTATTCTACAATTTGTCCTGAATATGCTGATACCCCATATGTGGGGGGGGGGGGGGACCACCAATTGGACACATGGCAGAGCTCAGAAGGGAAGCAGCGCTGTTTTGGAAGGCAGACTTTGATGGAATGGTCTGCAGGTGTCATGTTGCATTTGCAGAGCTCCTGATGTACATAAACAGTAGAAACCCCCCACAAGTGATCCCGTATTGGAAACAAGACTCCCCAAGGAACTTATCTAGACGTGATGTGAGAACTTTGAACCCCCAAGTGTTTCACTAAAATTTATAACACAGAGCCGTGAAAATAAAAAAATCTTTTTTTTCCACAAAAAAGATTTTTAGCCCCCAAATTTATATTTTCACAAGGGTACCAGGAGAAATTGTACTGCAAGAGTTGTTGCCCAATTAGTCTTGAGTACACTGGTACCCATATGAGGGGGTAAACCCCTGTTTGTGTACACGGCAGAGCTTACAACGGAAGTAGCACCGTTTTACTTTTTCAACGCAGAATTGGCTGGAATTGAGATCGGATGCTATGTCGCATTTGGAGAGCCCCTGCTGTGCCTAAACAGTGGAAACCCCCCAATCCTAACTCCAACCCTAACCCCAACACAACCCTAACCTTAATCCCAACCCTAACCATAAGCCTAACCACACCCCTAACCCGAACACACCCTTAAACCTAATCCCAACCTGTTGTGAATTCTGTGGCTGAATTCACTCCTGTGGTCACAAGTGGTACTGCAGCTTCTGAGCTTCCTCCCTCAGGTGTTCTGGTGAGCTCGTTAACTGCTTCATTACTTAACTCCGCCTGATGCTGCTATCCTTGCTCCTTGTCAATGTTTCAGTGTTGGATCTGAGCTTCTCCTGATTGTTCCTGTGACCTGCTGCTCTGTATAGCTAAGTGCTTTTTGCTATTTTGTTGCTTTTTTTCTGTCCAGCTTGTCTTTTGTTTTGCTGGAAGCTCTGAGACGCAAAGGGTGTACCGCCGTGCCGTTAGTTCGGCACGGTGGGTTTTTTTTGCCCCCTTTGCGTGGTTTTGCTTTAGGGTTTTTTGTAGACTGCAAAGTTCGCTTTACTGTCCTCGCTCTGTCCTAGAATATCGGGCCCCACTTTGCTGAATCTATTTCATCCCTACGTTTTGTCTTTTCATCTTACTCACAGTCATTATATGTGGGGGGCTGCCTTTTCCTTTGGGGAATTTCTCTGGGGCAAGTCAGGCCTATTTTTCTATCTTCAGGCTAGCTAGTTTCTTAGGCTGTGCCGAGTTGCCTAGGTAGTTGTTAGGCGCAATCCACAGCCGCTTTTAGTTGTGTTTAGGATAGGATCAGGTGTGCAGTCTACAGAGTTTCCACGTCTCAGAGCTCGTTCTTGTATTTTTGGGTATTTGTCAGATCACTGTGTGCGCTCTGATCGCTAAGCACACTGTGTTTCTGGATTGCCTTCATAACACCTGTCATTAGCAAACATAACACCAACCCTAACCACAAACCTCACCCCAAAACTCCCCTAACCCCAACACACCCCAAGCCCAACCCACCCCTAACCCTAATCCCAACCCTAGCCATAACCCTAACTACACCCCTAACCCTGACACACGCCTAACCCTAATCCCAACCCTAACCTCAACCTTAAATGTAATCCAAACCCTAACGCCAACTTTAGCTCCAACCCTAACCCTAACTTTAGCATCTGATAATGAGGTTGTTAGGTGTCGAGTTCCCGCCACTGCACAGGGGGAATTTTGAAACATGTCCGCTGCGGTCTCCCATTCTCCAGCCGCAGTGGAGCCTGCTCAGCAGAAACGTTGATCCCAGCGTCTGGCTCAAGCAGATACTGTGCGCTTGGTTACTGCTGCCTTTCCAGGCTCAGTGGCGAGCAGACGTTCCAGGGACTGTCCTGCTTTTCTTCTACTGAGCATGCCCACGGGATGACCTCTCATTGGAGGTCGGGGGTCACATGCTCAGGTCCTGTAGTGGCTCTGATTGGACCACTAGGAAAGTCCTGGAGAGCTACAACTATAAAAGGTTTGCATGGCCACTAGGCCATGCGCTAGTGAAAATCGGAAACTGTGTGTGAATGGATGTATGACTGAATCTGGTGAAAGCTCCTTAATCATTCCCATCACTAGTTTTGTTGAAAATACTTTGGTGATTAAACTACTTAGCATCTAAATGTGCCATCCAGCACTAGGCACGGGTACACAGCGTCTATCAAGCAGCGACCGCCAGTGCAGTGCCTTGCCTAACTAGTGCGCTTTCCTGGCCCTAGTTAGGGTGGTTAGTGGCATCCACTAGAGCAGCGCTGTATGCACTTTGTGCGGTAAATCTTTATTTAGGTTTTCACTGGCAACGCAGTTGCGGTGCAAAGCGCTAGTGGTCTAGAGGGATTCTAACCCCGTGTTCTTGGGGCAGAATCCTGTGATTAAAATACTAGCGTTCTCTCTGCAGTACCCTGTGAACCAACAGGGTTCATTTGCTGCATATGGGGTGAAGCTAACCCGTGTGTGTTCACATTATAGCCATATACTGTCCGCCATTACTGAGCAGCAGGGTTCATCTCCGCACAGTGGACCCTGGACTGCGAACGCATCCTTATAACATCCTTATAATTATTAGATGCATTCCGCCAGCCTTAACAGAGGGTCAGGATGCTGTTCGGACCCTATTTCATCCTATCCCCGGATCCAAGCTAAAAAAAGTTTGGGCATCAGTGCAGATTACGTCCTCTTGACTCTGTGCAGCTTTTTTTTTAATACACTTCTGATGACCATGGCAGGTGAACTCTTTAGCGTGGGAAAGTGACAGTTCATATTTCCACGCTGCCGAGTTCATCGTAGGTCAGACTGGGAGGCTGCGCTGACATCACTGATGCTGATGCAGCTTTTCATTCATTCCTCAGTAGTTTACAGCCCGGGTGGTAGCATTAGCACCGCTCCCGGTTGTAAACTACATATGATATGGCTATCCAGATATGGATTATGCAGTGGGACTGACTGTACGCCGGATATGTATGGGTTTATTGTTGTTTTTTATTGTTTATTCATTACAGGAGTTTAAGGGCATGGTTTGGATTGGCAGAAGAAAAAAGATGGCAAAACTGTGTGTTCTTTCATTAAAATACTTTATTCTGCATGTGTATGTGTTTATTTAACCCTTTACAAACTTTAGGATTAGTAATGGATAGGCCTGTTATTGACATCTCTCCATTACTAAGCCAGGCTTAATGTCCCCTTACAATACAAAGGTGACATTAACCACTTACTGGACTAATAGTTTAGTTATTTCTCTTTATTCGTGTGGTGAATTTTAGTATGTTGCATGTAATTCTGGATTATTTGTCTAATATACTATGACAATTTTTGTATATGGACAACCTATATGAACCTGACATCATAATGTGATAGTTCTTCTACTTTATTTTTCTGTATACAATGTCTGGGATACGTTTGCACCTTTGTTTCGCACAGACAGTGTGGTGTGCACATGTTTAATTATGTATTCTCTTCTGTTTTATATTTAACCAGTATATGCTTTAATAGGGATATATAATATCTTTGATTAATTATGTTGTATCATTTTTTAGATAAGAGCCTCGAAAAAGACCTTTTTGCCGAAACGTTGGCACCCTGTATGACTGGTTGATGTCTAAATAAATATTTTTGATTATTTGATTCTTGGAGTTCTCAGATTAATCTATCAACATATCCTGTTTTTTTCTGAGGACCTTTTCTATGTATAGACTGCGATCCCCTTAATCTATTAGAATAAAAATGGACATGTCAGCGTGTTGTGCCCACGGACACATGGTCCCTGGACACAATGATATGTGCACAGACCCATTCACTTGAATAGGCAAATAGCGCTCTGTTCCTCCCGAGTCTCTCCGTTTGGCTAAGTAGTACTGTTACAGCCATATATGGGGTATTGCCACGTTCAGTAGAAAATGTGAGACAAATTTTGGTGCCATTTTTACCCACTTTTTGTGTGAAAATGTAAAATCTTTTGCTAAAACAAAATTTTGTCGGTAAAAATGTAGTTATTTTGTCTTCACTTCCCAATGGTAAAAAATTCTGTGACACAACCATTGTGTCAATATGACCACTGCACCCCTAGATGAAATCATTAAGAGGTGTAGTTCATAAAATGGGGTCAATTATTGAGGTGTTCTGACGTTCTGGCACCTCATGGGCTCTCCCAGTGGGTTATGGTACCTGAAAACCATAACAGTAAAATCTTGCGCTCCTTGCCTTCTGAGCTTTGCACTGTGCCTGAAAAATATTTCCTGATTTCCTGATTGCATATAAGCTATTGGCACACTCAGGAAAAAAATGGAAAAAAATCCTATTAGTCCTTAAAAAAATTAAAAACTTGGGGCTAAAGCAAAATTTTAGTTGTAGAAATGTAACTTATTCTTTCTTCACAGCTCAGTGGTGTAAAATTCTGCGAGGCACATGTGGTGTTAATATGATCACTGCACCCCTAGATGAATTCACTGGGGAGTGTAGTTTGTAAAATAAGTTCACATATAGGGCGTTTCTGTTGCTCTGGAACCTCAGGGGCTCTGCCAATATGACACGGCACTCTCAAACCATTCCAGCAAAATCTGAACTACAACATGAGCTTTGCACTGTGCGTCAAAAGTAGTATTCCCCTCTATATGGAGCATCGGTGTACTCAAGAAAAATTGCACAACAACTTTTGGGTCCAATTTATCCTGTTACCAAGTTTCCAAAATGGTGTTGTTACGATCCAGTTCGGAGTTTGTTTTCTGCTGTTCCCTCTCTGGACTGGTCATGCAGGAGTTCATCCCCTCGGCCTCGTTTTGGAGCTAGCTAGGCTTTTTAAGTCCTCTGTAGTCTGCTGGCCAGCATCAGTGATAGTTCATGCTTCCTGGCTAAAGCAACTGACCCGTATACCATTGTATTCCTTCTGCTTGTGACTTCCCTTATTTGTATTAGACCCGTTCACTACTATGCATGACTCGGCCTGATCTCTGACCCCGCCTCTTGTTTTCGGTCTCTGTACCATGTTCCGTGACCAGCATTTGACTGTATGGCTTGTATCCCGACTTCATTTTACATCTCACATTTTGGATACCGCTCTCCCATTTGGCTCTGACTTCTGGCTTTTTTCTGACTATGCGCTCTGCTGTTACTTCTGGTACCTCATCTCCTGTTTGTTGCAGTCTGGCCTGCCTGACTACTCTGCTGCCGTCTAGTGGCGCTCCGCACCTTGAACTGTGGTGCTACATGGCGCGTGCTACCTTGTGCCCCTTACCTGTGCCCCCAGGGGGAGGTTGCGCGTAGTTGCATCACAGGTAGTGTTGAGCATTCTGATACCGCAAGTATCGGGTATCGGACGATATTTGCGGTATCAGAATTCTGATACTGCGTTCCGATACTTTCAGTATATCGGATACCGGAATCGGAAGTTCCTATAATTCATACAGCCAGAATTCAGCCAATGAGGAATGATTAGAAGTGTGGGCACATCCTGTTCTGCATGGTAGGCATGTAACTACTGGCATGGCTGTGATTGGCTGCTGAAATGATGTCATGATGCACTATAAAAGTCTCTGCCACCATTTTGGGTTCACTCTGCTGTGAATTCAGTTAGGGACAGGACGCTGTGTTCTGACTGAGGGCCAGTTTAGAGATAGCGATTTGCTTCATTGTGCTTTACCCAGGCTAATTTAGCAACCGCTGTGTGAGAACCTTGTTTATGCCTTGCAGCGCTGTTCACAGGTGTCTGCAAGGTGTCTGTGTGAGAGCAGCTCTCTGTTGTCTGGTCTGCAGCCACCTCTGGTTGTAGTCAACTCAGGTTGCATCACTGCCTCATACCGTTCCATTGTCCATTTTTCAATTAGTGCAGCCAGCTGCACATTTGTTCAAATTTATCCTATTAGTGGCTTCCCATCCGTATACAGCTAGATTGTAGGAAAACACTATAGGATTGCATAGAGGAGCTTGGGCTAAACCTCTATGCCTTTAATGTCTCACCCTCCCCCAATACATCCTACATTATTCTTAGTTGTTTTCCTTCACGTAGAATTAACCTACAAGGAAAGAAAGAGTTTATTTTAATTCCGATATTTTGGTCCCATTGACTTGCATTGGTATCGGGTATCGGTATCGGCGATATCCAATATTTTTCAAATATCGGCTGATACAATCCAATACCGATACTTATGGATATCGGAAGGTATCGCTCAACACTAATCACAGGTGTTACTTGTGGGAGGTTTCCACTATTTAGTTGTAAACAAGTTGCGGGATACAGTGACAGACAGGAGGCAGAACAAGGGTTAACAAGCTTAACAATTTTACTTAAACAGGGTATTAACTCCTCGAAGGGAGATAAATGATTAAAGAATAGGTAGATGAAGCAACAAGCACAAAATATCAGCAGTCCAATTATTTAACTTATCATGTCCTTAATGCTCCTCCACCCCGATGATCCCATAGGGGTTGTAGCACTGGCAATGGCGGGGAAGAGGTCCACAGAGGGGGTCCTTTGAACAAAGATCCATATTCTGGTGGCAGCGGTCGGTCTTTGGTACCTTCCACTGAGCCTTTAGTTCATCAACTTGTGCTGGCAGAGCAAACCAGGCCACAGCACTCTCATGATGTAACGTGGGTTGTCATCCAACAAATGGCATGGTAGGCCACAAACGAAAGTCCAATACTCGGCCTTCTTTCCTCACATATTCAGTACTCACAATCTCTAAGTGCGTGACACCACTCTCTTTCTCGGTCCTGCTGTTTATGATAGGAGCCGACAGCCGCAGGATATCGCAGCACCGGTGCTCAACAGACGGAGTACATTCATCAGAGAAACCTACAAGCGAACAGGAGTAAACTCTCATGTATAAATGTAGAAAAGTAAATAGAGCCCTGAGTCTCAGAATAATAATATCAAAAAGTGAAATTTTATTTAGACAAGGCTCATAATAAATACAAAACGTGGCTAAAAGCCTAAATACACAAAACAAGACACGAGAGCAAGGAGAAACCACATAAAAATAACTAACTGCCCAAAGAGGTATACCCCTAAATGTTGGTGTTTATGAGAGGAAGACGGATGGGTGAATTAGGCATCCCACCACAAAAGGGCCAATATATAGGGAGCCAGCGTATGCTAACATTCCAACCCATACACTCAATATATAGCCACTCATACAACCAAACATAACAGTATCTTACCCATGTGGGAAAGGAGAACCTCGATAGGCAGCAGGAAGGGCCCCAACGCGCGTTTCGCGAAGTTGGCTTCCTCAGGGGACCATAAGAAACACACCCCAGCAGCCAGCTATATATACTGACTAGGTGGCACCCAATCCAATCAGAGACGCCGTGCCAGGTGCGGCGCATGCGCCGTGCCACCCGCAGCGACAACTATCACCTTCCAACAGTGTACTAACTGAATAACACACAGCTAAATCAGCAGGCGCCGCGCCAAATGCGGCGCGTGCGCAAAACCGCCCGCAGCGCCAGACGTCACCTCCGTCAATCCAGACCTCGGCGCGGGTCACGGAAAAACATTTCCTGTGACGTCAAAGACCCGCGCCGGGTCTTACAGATGCCTTCAGCGACGCGGACGGAGTCAGGGCGGAAGTGCGCACGCGCACAGCGCGGCGGCCATCTTGCTTCCTGGATGGAAAGTGGGCAGAGGGTAGAAGAGCTGCCGGTGGGTGTAACAAACTGCGGTATAAATACAAAAAAGAAAGCATGACACCAATAAAAGCACTGTTTAGGAGAAAAAGAGGGCAACACAAAACAAAAACAGATGAAAGCGTACAAACAGGATCCCAGGCAGTAACAATAGAAACAGAACATTTAAACTATAATAGTCCATCAGTGTTCTGATCCAAGGTATACGCAATCCAGAAGGTGCTCAATCGCAGTCGATATGTAAATAATTTTGTTCCACGTTATGGAGAAATTAATCCACATCTAGCCCAACTGGTCAGAGGTATGTTTCGAGAGCACATAAGACAATGGACCTCTTATCACTAAACAAATAAGAAATGGAAATAAAACAAGAATTAAAATACAAAATAAACAACACCCAAAACCACAAGGGAGAATAAGGTGGCGTGAATGCAATCTGTCCAAATGACAGATGCCACTGTTAGTCTAACTCTAATATTACAAATGCACAATCCGGAGGGAGTATATATATACACGTACGTATATACGCAATGAAGCCATGAAGGAAATGCAGCAATAAAATAAATGAAAATTAAATGAAAATTTATATACAGTCTATATTTCCTAGAAAAGTAGGGCACACATCCGCAAATTACTATTAAAGGAAAGAGGCAAAAGATAGTTGTTCATTAAGACCGTGCGGGGACATCGTGCCCAAATTCACGATCCAGCGGCATTCCAGCTGCGCCAAAATGCGTTTACGGTCACCCCCTCTAATGCCACAGTGTACCTTGTCTATGCCACGAACCTTAAAGGAAACGGGGTCACAGCCATGGCACAATCTAAAATGCCGAGGGACCGGTTCCAATTCAGTGGTATCCACCACATTTTTGGCCGCAATGATACCCCGCACGTGCTCACGCACCCTTACCCTCAATTCACGAGATGTGAGTCCCACATAGCCGAGATTACAGGCACAGGCGGCATAGTACACCACAAAGGTACTGTGACACGTAATATGATTGGTGATGCGATATTCCTTATCACCATTAGCTGATGTAAATGATGTTGCTCTAACGCAGTTACGACAGGCCAGACATGACCCACACGGAAAGAAGCCCCATTTTTGTTTGCTCATCCCAAAAAGGGGGGCCGATGTTGCCACATAGTGGCTTTTTGTCAAGATGTCTTTCAAATTTCTTCCTCTCCTTGCTGTTAGGAGAGGATATTTGGGAATCAATCTTTCCAAAGTAGGTTCGGTCTTGAGGACCGGCCAGTGTTTAGATAGGATATCCCGAATGGACCCCCATTGGTCATTATATGTCGTTATAAAACGTACAGGTTGTTCTCTCTCTGCTGCCCTGGTTCTCAAAGTGCCAAGAAGATGTTCTCTTGGCACTCTCTTTGCTCGCAAATATCCCTTTTTAATACACCTGTTACTGTACCCCCTTTCCCGGAACCTGCTGGAAAGGTCACGGGCCTGGGCCTCAAACATTCCATCCAATGAGCAAATCCTCCTCATGCGTAAGAACTGTCCAATGGGGACAGCTCGTATCGTAGAGGAGATATGAGCACTGGATGCATGTAGAAGTGCATTTACTGACGTTTCCTTACGGAAAACGTCTGTTTGTAGCATCCCTGAGTCATCAATCAGAATTTTCACATCCAGAAAGTCAATGGTTTTAGAAGCAATCTTATATGTGAGTCTGATATTATATTGATTCTGATTTAACTCATGGATGAAATGTCGAAGCCCAGGCTCGCCACCCTGCCAAATGAAAAGGATGTCATCAATATAGCGATACCAGCACTGAGCCTGGGAGGCGGCGCATGCGCCATCCCCGAAAACCTCCCTCTCCCAATAGCCGAGAAAGAGGTTTGCGTACGATGGCGCACACGCCGCGCCCATCGCAGTGCCGCGCTGTTGTAAAAAATAGCGATCCTTAAAAACGAAAAAATTGTGTGTCAAAATGAATTCCAGCAGTTCCAGGACGAGGGAGCACAGATCAGGATTTAGGTTGCTTGATTCTAAATAGAATCTAGCAGCCCTTATACCATCTGTATGACCAATGCTTGTATAAAGCGACTCGACATCAATTGTTGCGAGAAGCATGTCTGGTTCCATAACTAGGCCATCAAGTTTCCTCAGGACGTCCGTAGTGTCTCTGACATAGGAGGGCAGCGTCTCAACCAATGGATGAAGATAGTATTCAATGAATTTACAGGCCGGATCGCATAGCCCTCCCATGCCAGAGACAATCGGACGCCCAGGAGGTGTAACGGGGTCCTTATGGACCTTGGGCAGCAAATATAGTGTTGGTATCACTGGGGTTTTAACATATAGTCCATCAAAAATTTTTTGGGGGATAATCCCTAATTGGAAAGCCCTATCTAAAATTTCATACAACAGCTCCGAGAACGTTGCCAACGGATTTTTGGGTAGGGGTATATATCCCTCCCTATCCCTCAGTTGGCGAAGGGCCTCCCTTTCGTACATGTCCGTCGGCCAGATCACCACGTTCCCCCCCTTGTCTGCGGGCTTAATGACCACGTCAGTCATAGATCTCAGTTCTTTCAGGGCCTGACGTTGTGATCTACTTAGATTATCGCCCCCCCTACTCTGTGAAATGGCTTTAAAATCGGCCAACACCAATTTATTAAAAATCTCAACTTGGGGGCATAAAGAAAAGGGGGGGAACGTGGAAGACCTAGGTACGACGGAAGCAGGAAAGGTACCTTTGCTGGGAGTAGCGCTATCACTTTCAAGTTCTTCCAGAGTAGCCAGAATCTCTCGATCCATAGTGGAGTCTAAGCCGCCCGTGCCCGTTGGTCTCGCATGCAATTTGCGGAGTATGACCTTCCGCAAAAAAAGCTGCAAATCCTTCATGGCTACAAAAAAATTAAAACCATTAGTAGGAACAAACGTCAAGCCCAATTTCAAAACTTCCTCCTGGGACTTAGACAACACATGCCCAGAGAGGTTAATTACCTCCAAATTTGTAGTAGTTTTGGATTTCTTCTCCAACGATTGTGGAGGGGTCAATTTCCTTTTATTATATGATGAACCTTTTCTATATGCATGCTTGCCCAGTCCCAGGCGTAAATTCTGTTGAATGGCAGAATGACTGCCAGAAGACATCTCCTCCTCCATAGATGAGGCTGAGGAAAAGGAGTTGCGATGGGATCTAGTTGTTGTTAAAGGTAGACTCTGTTTCTTTCTCCATTTGTATACTCGATTATTAGAGAAATCTGATATGTCTCGTTGATATTTCTTAGTTTTTGAAGCTACTATTTCTTTTTCCCATTTCACGAAGTCATTCTCCAATTCTTTATTGAGCTTACTAATGGCCTCTTTATCAAGTTTACTCGCCAACTCTCCCTGTATCTCATTAATATCAATCTCCAATTCACTCAGGGAGACGGCATTAGACTTGATAAGTAGTCTCATAAAGCCATTTGAACAGTTTGTAGCAAAATCCTCCCATTCTTTTTTAAAAGAATCATTTTCAACAGAGAAGGAGGGAAAAACCTGGACCCTCAGGCCCCTAGGTATTAACCCCTTCTCTATATAACGTTCAAGGAAGGATTTATTCCACCAGATACGTGTTTTTCGATTGTACAAATTTTTGAGTTTAGTAATCACGTCACCAGTCTCTCTTGTGTCGGGAACCGCAGGTGGTTCTCCCCCAAACATCTCATCAAGTTTTGTTAACCATGCCTTTTCACGTGCTTTATGATCCATAGAGTCAGTAAAGGATGCTGTGAAGATACACAGAATAAATATGGGTTTAACAAGAACTGACATACTGGATACACATACAAGAATGTGTGGTCCTAAACATGCAGGACCGAACTATGAGAGCGCAACCGCAACTCCACAAGATATAAGAGAAACCTACAAGCGAACAGGAGTAAACTCTCATGTATAAATGTAGAAAAGTAAATAGAGCCCTGAGTCTCAGAATAATAATATCAAAAAGTGAAATTTTATTTAGACAAGGCTCATAATAAATACAAAACGTGGCTAAAAGCCTAAATACACAAAACAAGACACGAGAGCAAGGAGAAACCACATAAAAATAACTAACTGCCCAAAGAGGTATACCCCTAAATGTTGGTGTTTATGAGAGGAAGACGGATGGGTGAATTAGGCATCCCACCACAAAAGGGCCAATATATAGGGAGCCAGCGTATGCTAACATTCCAACCCATACACTCAATATATAGCCACTCATACAACCAAACATAACAGTATCTTACCCATGTGGGAAAGGAGAACCTCGATAGGCAGCAGGAAGGGCCCCAACGCGCGTTTCGCGAAGTTGGCTTCCTCAGGGGACCATAAGAAACACACCCCAGCAGCCAGCTATATATACTGACTAGGTGGCACCCAATCCAATCAGAGACGCCGTGCCAGGTGCGGCGCATGCGCCGTGCCACCCGCAGCGACAACTATCACCTTCCAACAGTGTACTAACTGAATAACACACAGCTAAATCAGCAGGCGCCGCGCCAAATGCGGCGCGTGCGCAAAACCGCCCGCAGCGCCAGACGTCACCTCCGGCAATCCAGACCTCGGCGCGGGTCACGGAAAAACATTTCCTGTGACGTCAAAGACCCGCGCCGGGTCTTACAGATGCCTTCAGCGACGCGGACGGAGTCAGGGCGGAAGTGCGCACGCGCACAGCGCGGCGGCCATCTTGCTTCCTGGATGGAAAGTGGGCAGAGGGTAGAAGAGCTGCCGGTGGGTGTAACAAACTGCGGTATAAATACAAAAAAGAAAGCATGACACCAATAAAAGCACTGTTTAGGAGAAAAAGAGGGCAACACAAAACAAAAACAGATGAAAGCGTACAAACAGGATCCCAGGCAGTAACAATAGAAACAGAACATTTAAACTATAATAGTCCATCAGTGTTCTGATCCAAGGTATACGCAATCCAGAAGGTGCTCAATCGCAGTCGATATGTAAATAATTTTGTTCCACGTTATGGAGAAATTAATCCACATCTAGCCCAACTGGTCAGAGGTATGTTTCGAGAGCACATAAGACAATGGACCTCTTATCACTAAACAAATAAGAAATGGAAATAAAACAAGAATTAAAATACAAAATAAACAACACCCAAAACCACAAGGGAGAATAAGGTGGCGTGAATGCAATCTGTCCAAATGACAGATGCCACTGTTAGTCTAACTCTAATATTACAAATGCACAATCCGGAGGGAGTATATATATACACGTACGTATATACGCAATGAAGCCATGAAGGAAATGCAGCAATAAAATAAATGAAAATTAAATGAAAATTAATATACAGTCTATATTTCCTAGAAAAGTAGGGCACACATCCGCAAATTACTATTAAAGGAAAGAGGCAAAAGATAGTTGTTCATTAAGACCGTGCGGGGACATCGTGCCCAAATTCACGATCCAGCGGCATTCCAGCTGCGCCAAAATGCGTTTACGGTCACCCCCTCTAATGCCACAGTGTACCTTGTCTATGCCACGAACCTTAAAGGAAACGGGGTCACAGCCATGGCACAATCTAAAATGCCGAGGGACCGGTTCCAATTCAGTGGTATCCACCACATTTTTGGCCGCAATGATACCCCGCACGTGCTCACGCACCCTTACCCTCAATTCACGAGATGTGAGTCCCACATAGCCGAGATTACAGGCACAGGCGGCATAGTACACCACAAAGGTACTGTGACACGTAATATGATTGGTGATGCGATATTCCTTATCACCATTAGCTGATGTAAATGATGTTGCTCTAACGCAGTTACGACAGGCCAGACATGACCCACACGGAAAGAAGCCCCATTTTTGTTTGCTCATCCCAAAAAGGGGGGCCGATGTTGCCACATAGTGGCTTTTTGTCAAGATGTCTTTCAAATTTCTTCCTCTCCTTGCTGTTAGGAGAGGATATTTGGGAATCAATCTTTCCAAAGTAGGTTCGGTCTTGAGGACCGGCCAGTGTTTAGATAGGATATCCCGAATGGACCCCCATTGGTCATTATATGTCGTTATAAAACGTACAGGTTGTTCTCTCTCTGCTGCCCTGGTTCTCAAAGTGCCAAGAAGATGTTCTCTTGGCACTCTCTTTGCTCGCAAATATCCCTTTTTAATACACCTGTTACTGTACCCCCTTTCCCGGAACCTGCTGGAAAGGTCACGGGCCTGGGCCTCAAACATTCCATCCAATGAGCAAATCCTCCTCATGCGTAAGAACTGTCCAATGGGGACAGCTCGTATCGTAGAGGAGATATGAGCACTGGATGCATGTAGAAGTGCATTTACTGACGTTTCCTTACGGAAAACGTCTGTTTGTAGCATCCCTGAGTCATCAATCAGAATTTTCACATCCAGAAAGTCAATGGTTTTAGAAGCAATCTTATATGTGAGTCTGATATTATATTGATTCTGATTTAACTCATGGATGAAATGTCGAAGCCCAGGCTCGCCACCCTGCCAAATGAAAAGGATGTCATCAATATAGCGATACCAGCACTGCGCCTGGGAGGCGGCGCATGCGCCATCCCCGAAAACCTCCCTCTCCCAATAGCCGAGAAAGAGGTTTGCGTACGATGGCGCACACGCCGCGCCCATCGCAGTGCCGCGCTGTTGTAAAAAATAGCGATCCTTAAAAACGAAAAAATTGTGTGTCAAAATGAATTCCAGCAGTTCCAGGACGAGGGAGCACAGATCAGGATTTAGGTTGCTTGATTCTAAATAGAATCTAGCAGCCCTTATACCATCTGTATGACCAATGCTTGTATAAAGCGACTCGACATCAATTGTTGCGAGAAGCATGTCTGGTTCCATAACCAGGCCATCAAGTTTCCTCAGGACGTCCGTAGTGTCTCTGACATAGGAGGGCAGCGTCTCAACCAATGGATGAAGATAGTATTCAATGAATTTACAGGCCGGATCGCATAGCCCTCCCATGCCAGAGACAATCGGACGCCCAGGAGGTGTAACGGGGTCCTTATGGACCTTGGGCAGCAAATATAGTGTTGGTATCACTGGGGTTTTAACATATAGTCCATCAAAAATTTTTTTGGGGATAATCCCTAATTGGAAAGCCCTATCTAAAATTTCATACAACAGCTCCGAGAACGTTGCCAACGGATTTTTGGGTAGGGGTATATATCCCTCCCTATCCCTCAGTTGGCGAAGGGCCTCCCTTTCGTACATGTCCGTCGGCCAGATCACCACGTTCCCCCCCTTGTCTGCGGGCTTAATGACCACGTCAGTCATAGATCTCAGTTCTTTCAGGGCCTGACGTTGTGATCTACTTAGATTATCGCCCCCCCTACTCTGTGAAATGGCTTTAAAATCGGCCAACACCAATTTATTAAAAATCTCAACTTGGGGGCATAAAGAAAAGGGGGGGAACGTGGAAGACCTAGGTACGACGGAAGCAGGAAAGGTACCTTTGCTGGGAGTAGCGCTATCACTTTCAAGTTCTTCCAGAGTAGCCAGAATCTCTCGATCCATAGTGGAGTCTAAGCCGCCCGTGCCCGTTGGTCTCGCATGCAATTTGCGGAGTATGACCTTCCGCAAAAAAAGCTGCAAATCCTTCATGGCTACAAAAAAATTAAAACCATTAGTAGGAACAAACGTCAAGCCCAATTTCAAAACTTCCTCCTGGGACTTAGACAACACATGCCCAGAGAGGTTAATTACCTCCAAATTTGTAGTAGTTTTGGATTTCTTCTCCAACGATTGTGGAGGGGTCAATTTCCTTTTATTATATGATGAACCTTTTCTATATGCATGCTTGCCCAGTCCCAGGCGTAAATTCTGTTGAATGGCAGAATGACTGCCAGAAGACATCTCCTCCTCCATAGATGAGGCTGAGGAAAAGGAGTTGCGATGGGATCTAGTTGTTGTTAAAGGTAGACTCTGTTTCTTTCTCCATTTGTATACTCGATTATTAGAGAAATCTGATACGTCTCGTTGATATTTCTTAGTTTTTGAAGCTACTATTTCTTTTTCCCATTTCACGAAGTCATTCTCCAATTCTCTATTGAGCTTACTAATGGCCTCTTTATCAAGTTTACTCGCCAACTCTCCCTGTATCTCATTAATATCAATCTCCAATTCACTCAGGGAGACGGCATTAGACTTGATAAGTAGTCTCATAAAGCCATTTGAACAGTTTGTAGCAAAATCCTCCCATTCTTTTTTAAAAGAATCATTTTCAACAGAGAAGGAGGGAAAAACCTGGACCCTCAGGCCCCTAGGTATTAACCCCTTCTCTATATAACGTTCAAGGAAGGATTTATTCCACCAGATACGTGTTTTTCGATTGTACAAATTTTTGAGTTTAGTAATCACGTCACCAGTCTCTCTTGTGTCGGGAACCGCAGGTGGTTCTCCCCCAAACATCTCATCAAGTTTTGTTAACCATGCCTTTTCACGTGCTTTATGATCCATAGAGTCAGTAAAGGATGCTGTGAAGATACACAGAATAAATATGGGTTTAACAAGAACTGACATACTGGATACACATACAAGAATGTGTGGTCCTAAACATGCAGGACCGAACTATGAGAGCGCAACCGCAACTCCACAAGATATAAGAGAAACCTACAAGCGAACAGGAGTAAACTCTCATGTATAAATGTAGAAAAGTAAATAGAGCCCTGAGTCTCAGAATAATAATATCAAAAAGTGAAATTTTATTTAGACAAGGCTCATAATAAATACAAAACGTGGCTAAAAGCCTAAATACACAAAACAAGACACGAGAGCAAGGAGAAACCACATAAAAATAACTAACTGCCCAAAGAGGTATACCCCTAAATGTTGGTGTTTATGAGAGGAAGACGGATGGGTGAATTAGGCATCCCACCACAAAAGGGCCAATATATAGGGAGCCAGCGTATGCTAACATTCCAACCCATACACTCAATATATAGCCACTCATACAACCAAACATAACAGTATCTTACCCATGTGGGAAAGGAGAACCTCGATAGGCAGCAGGAAGGGCCCCAACGCGCGTTTCGCGAAGTTGGCTTCCTCAGGGGACCATAAGAAACACACCCCAGCAGCCAGCTATATATACTGACTAGGTGGCACCCAATCCAATCAGAGACGCCGTGCCAGGTGCGGCGCATGCGCCGTGCCACCCGCAGCGACAACTATCACCTTCCAACAGTGTACTAACTGAATAACACACAGCTAAATCAGCAGGCGCCGCGCCAAATGCGGCGCGTGCGCAAAACCGCCCGCAGCGCCAGACGTCACCTCCGTCAATCCAGACCTCGGCGCGGGTCACGGAAAAACATTTCCTGTGACGTCAAAGACCCGCGCCGGGTCTTACAGATGCCTTCAGCGACGCGGACGGAGTCAGGGCGGAAGTGCGCACGCGCACAGCGCGGCGGCCATCTTGCTTCCTGGATGGAAAGTGGGCAGAGGGTAGAAGAGCTGCCGGTGGGTGTAACAAACTGCGGTATAAATACAAAAAAGAAAGCATGACACCAATAAAAGCACTGTTTAGGAGAAAAAGAGGGCAACACAAAACAAAAACAGATGAAAGCGTACAAACAGGATCCCAGGCAGTAACAATAGAAACAGAACATTTAAACTATAATAGTCCATCAGTGTTCTGATCCAAGGTATACGCAATCCAGAAGGTGCTCAATCGCAGTCGATATGTAAATAATTTTGTTCCACGTTATGGAGAAATTAATCCACATCTAGCCCAACTGGTCAGAGGTATGTTTCGAGAGCACATAAGACAATGGACCTCTTATCACTAAACAAATAAGAAATGGAAATAAAACAAGAATTAAAATACAAAATAAACAACACCCAAAACCACAAGGGAGAATAAGGTGGCGTGAATGCAATCTGTCCAAATGACAGATGCCACTGTTAGTCTAACTCTAATATTACAAATGCACAATCCGGAGGGAGTATATATATACACGTACGTATATACGCAATGAAGCCATGAAGGAAATGCAGCAATAAAATAAATGAAAATTAAATGAAAATTAATATACAGTCTATATTTCCTAGAAAAGTAGGGCACACATCCGCAAATTACTATTAAAGGAAAGAGGCAAAAGATAGTTGTTCATTAAGACCATTCATCACCCTGCTGCACGCTATCTGTTTGCGCTAAACTGCCTGCTGCTGCACGCACTTTTTTTTCCATAACGCCCTTCCAACCTGGGCAATGAGGTTGGTTCGGTCCCTCATTCCTTCCCCAGGCAACATGGGAGAGAGCCTCAACAGTTCCGGACCCGGCTCGGTACAGGTACCCGCAGCCTGGTCTTCCTTCTTACATACGCACATGAGGGGCTCTCCAAACGTGACATGGTGTCCGATCTCAATTACAGCTAATTTTGTATTGAAAAAGAAAAAACTGCACCCCTTCCCTTCCAAGCTCTGCCCTGCGCCCAAACGGTGGTTTTCCCCCACATATGGAGTATTATCGTACTCAGAACAAATTTCCCAACAACTTTCGGGGTCCAATTTCTCCTGTTACCCTTGGGAAAATAAGAAATTGGGTGCGAAAAACTATTTTTGTGGAAGAAATATGATTTTTTTATTTTCACTGCTCTACCTTATAAACTTCTGTGAAGCATTTGGGGGTTCAAAGTGCTCACCATACATCTAAATGAGTTACTTGGGGGGTCTAGTGTCTAAAATGATGTCACTTGTGGGGGTTTCCACTCTATAGGCACATCAGGGGCTCTCCAAACGCGACATGGTGTCCGATCTCAATTCCAGCCAATTTTGCATTGAAAAGTCAAATGGCGCTCCATCCCTTCTAAGCTCTGCCTTGCGCTCAAACAGTAGTTTACCTGCACATATGGGGTATCCAGCGTGCTCGGAACTACTTGCACATCAAATTTTGGGGTTCAATTTCTCCTGTTACCATTGGTAAAATGAAAAAAATTGGATTTGAAGTTAATTTTTTGTGAAAAAAAGTGAAATGTTCATTTTTTAAACATTACAAAAATTCCTGTGAATCACCTGAAGGGTCACTTTTGGGTATTATCTATTACATAGACCCTTCAAAGTGACTTCAAATGTGAGGTGATTCCTAAAAAAATGATGTTGTAAAAATGAGAAATTGCTGTTTAATAATTAACCCTTATAACTTCCTAACAAAAAAAAGTTTGTTCCAAAATTTGCTGATGTAAAGTAGACATGTGGGAAATGTTACTTATTAAGTATTTTATGTGACATTTCTCTGTGATTTAAGGGAATGAAAATTCAAATTTGAAAAATTGAGAAATTTTCAATATTTTCGCCAATTTTCCTTGAACAAATAATCGCAAGCCATGTCAAAGAAATTTTACCACTATCATTAAGTACAAAATGTCTCTTAAAAAATTTGTCATAATCACTGGGATCCATGGAAATGTTCCAGAGTTATTACCTCATAAAAGGACAGTGGTCAGAATTGTAAAAATTGGCTTGGTCATTAACATGCAAACCACTCTCGGGGGTAAAGGGGTTAAAAGACGTTTTAGTTCATAATCGTCTCATAACAGAATAAAATTTGGTTTAAAATGGGTAAACCAACAAGTAATTTCAAATGCGGATATTGTACATTTTGTTCACTCCACTTGACTACTAAACATATGCAGATAGGTGATATATTATATGAGTTACAAGATTTCATGTCCTTGTACCTTTTTTATATGGATAAGACAATTTGGCCTTTCTTCATTCTGTTCCAAGAACATTGTAAATTTATAGAGACAGGATAAGGCTCAACACGCCTAATAAAAACACATGAGGGAATTACATGGAGGTAATCCTGTTGCACTGTGTGATTTGCAGGATTAGAAAGCATTCACCTAACAGAATGAGGTCACGATCTCCATAAGTTACTTTTGAGAAGGGAGGCTAGGAGGATCCTGCATACCCAAGTACAGGGTGCTACAGGATTCATTGATAAAGTCAACATGACAGTTTTCCTGTGACTACAATGTAAGAACGTTTCTATTTTAATTAGTGGATGCTTTCCTGAAACGGAAAGTACTTGCAAGCAGCATAATACAAAGAATAGCAGGTTTACCCAGAATCCTTTGCAGTCGGTGGAGCTATGCAAATCATCTCTTTCCACCCCTGTCTAATCCACAGCGCTTGGAACCGCCAAGCGTGCAATGCTGCGGATTAGTTTCTAAATTTACACAGCCAACCAATTCCTACCTGTGGACACGTGTTTCGGGCTTTAGGCCCTCATCAGCACAGGGCTGGAATTGGTTGGCTGTATGGAGTGGGGCTCGGTGAGCAAGCGATACATATATGCTAGCCACCTTAGGGAGAGACCCAAGTTGGGCTAAATGTAGCGGGACGAAAGAGACCCAAAAGCCCTCTACTTAAAGGAAATACATAGTGGATGCTTTCCTGAAACGGAAAGTACTTGCAAGCAGCATAATACAAAGAATAGCAGGTTTACCCAGAATCCTTTGCAGTAGGCGGAGCTATGCAAATCATCTCTTTCCACCCCTGTCTAATCCACAGCGCTTGGAACCGCCAAGCGTGCAATGCTGCGGATTAGTTTCTAAATGTACACAGCCAACCAATTCCTACCTGTGGACACGTGTTTCAGGCTTTAGGCCTTCATCAGCACAGGGCTGGAATTGGTTGGCTGTATGGAGTGGGGCTCGGTGAGCAAGCGATACATATATGCTAGCCACCTTAGGGAGAGACCCAAGTTGGGCTAAATGTAGCGGAACGAAAGAGACTGAAAAGCCCCACTCCATACAGCCAACCAATTCCAGCCCTGTGCTGATGAGGGCCTAAAGCCCGAAACACGTGTCCACAGGTAGGAATTGGTTGGCTGTGTAAATTTAGAAACTAATCCGCAGCATTGCATGCTTGGCGGTTCCAAGCGCTGTGGATTAGACAGGGGTGGAAAGAGATGATTTGCATAGCTCCGCCTACTGAAAAGGATTCTGGGTAAACCTGCTATTCTTTGTATTATGCTGCTTGCAATTACTTTCCGTTTCAGGAAAGCATCCACTATGTATTTCCTTTAAGTAGAGGGCTTTTCGGTCTCTTTCGTCCCGCTACATTTAGCCCAACTTGGGTCTCTCCCTAAGGTGGCTAGCATATATGTATCGCTTGCTCACCGATCCCCACTCCATACAGCCAACCAATTCCAACCCTGTGCTGATGAGGGCCTAAAGCCCGAAACACGTGTCCACAGGTAGGAATTGGTTGGCTGTGTAAATTTAGAAACTAATCCGCAGCATTGCACGCTTGGCAGGTCCAAGCGCTGTGGATTAGACAGGGGTGGAAAGAGATGATTTGCATAGCTCCGCCTACTGCAGAGGATTCTGGGTAAACCTGCTATTCTTTGTATTATGCTGCTTGCAAGTACTTTCCGTTTCAGGAAAGTATCCACTATGTATTTCCTTTAAGTAGAGGGCTTTTCTGTCTCTTTCGTCCCGCTACATTTAGCCCAACTTGGGTCTCTCCCTAAGGTGGCTAGCATATATGTATCTATTTTAATTGTTTTTAATGGTTTTGTTATATTGTAATTTTGTAATTGTTCATAATCTAATGGGGGGGTGTTTGTTCTATAAAGCTACGATTTTTCCACCACAGATACAACAGGCCTCAGTCTGACATAACAGACTGTCTTATTTATTTATTTATTTTTTTTTTGGGGGGGGGGGTTGTAGAATTTTTTTTAATGCAAAATAGTGCTGTGTATAAGTAGATTCACAGACAGGAAAAAACTGGACTAATTACCTAAAATGCCCAAACTTGGAACATGCAGATACCGTATATGAGGCTTGTCACGGAAATACTACACTGCCAAATATGTGGGCTGTATTTTTTAAATGCAAAATAGTGCTGTTTATAAGTAGAGCAGCAGACACCAAAACAGTGGAAAACCGGCCTAAAATGCCCAAACTTGGAGCATGCAGCTATATGAGGCCTGTCACAGAAATACCACACTGCCAAATATGTGGCCTGTATTTTTAAAATGCAAAATAGTGCTGTATATAAGTAGAGCAACAGACAGCAAAAACACTTGAAAACAGGCGTAAAATGCCCAAACATTGGGCACGCAGATATATGAGGCTTGTCACGGAAATACCACACTGACAAATATGTGGCCAGTATTTTTTTAAATGCAAAATAGTGCTGTATATAGCTAGAGTAAGAGAGAGCAAAAACAGTGGAAAACCGTCCCAAAATGCCCAAACTTAGAGCACGCAGATATACAGTATGAGGCCTGTCCCAAAAATGCTCTATTATGGGTATACCTTGGCGATTGGTGGAGCAGCTTAATATACATTTTTTTGCAAAAAAACGTATTAACTAAATACCCTGTATTTTTTCATTTTTTGACTAGCACTTGCTTATTTACTGTGACTTCTTTACAACAGAGTATTTTTTACCTCGCTGTGATCTTTTTGTGTCTTCAAGTTTCTTGGTGGTGTGAACAGGTTTCTACAGACTTGTTCACTGTGCAGGTGGCCCATGTGTTTTTGGTTCTATAATTGTTCTCTTGTTTCTACAAGACTGGGCAGTCCACCACTCCTCTGTGGGCCATTTGCACTGAAGCTGTTCCATCCAGCGACCAGCATGTCCACATGGATATTTTCTTTCTGAACCCTGCTTATACAGGTACATACAGATGATCAGGTTTTTAAATACATCAGATAGGGATTATATACACTAGATAGGACTGCTCTATTATGGGTATACCTTGGCGATTGGTGGAGCAGCTTAATCTACATTTTTTTGCAAAAAAACGTATTAACTAAATACCCTGTATTTTTTTCATTTTTTGACTAGCACTTGCTTATTTACTGTGACTTCTTTACAACAGAGTATTTTTACCTCGCTGTGCTCTTTTTGTGTCTTCCCGAAAATACCACACTGCCAAATATGTGGCCTGTATTTTTTTTAAATGCAAAATAGTGTTTTATATAAGTAGAGTAACAGACACCAAAACAGTGGAAAACCAGCCTATAAGGCCGAAACTTGGAGCACTCAGATATATGAGGCCTGTCAATGAAATACCACACTGCCAAATATGGTATTCAAGACTAGGGAGTCCACCACTCCTTATGGGTCATTTGCATTAAAGCTGTTCCATTGAGCATGTCCACATGAAAATTCCTTCTCTGAACCCTGCTTATACAGGTTCTATACAGATGATTATTATTTTTATTTTATTATTATTATACATTTTTATAGCGCCATTTATTCCATGGCGCTTTACATGTGAATACGGGGCAAATATAGACAATTACATTAAACATGAGCAGATAACAAGGCACACGAGTACATAAGGAGGGAGGACCCTGCCCGCGAGGGCTCACAGTCTGCAGGGGGTGGGTGAGGATACACTAGGAGAGGGAAGAGCTGGCTGTGCGGCTGTTCAGTAGGTTGAGGATCACTGCAGGCTGTAGGCTTGTCGGAAGAGATGAGTCTTCAGGTTCTTTTTGAAGGTTTCTATGGTAGGCGCAAGTCTGATGTGTTGGGGTAGAGAGTTCCAGAGTATGGGGGAAGCACGGGAGAAGTCTTGGATGCGGTTATGGGAAGAAGAGATGAGAGGGCAGTAGAGAAGGAGGTCTTGGGAGGATCGGAGGTCGCGTGTAGGTAGGTACCGGGAGACCATGTCACAGATGTATGGAGGAGACAGGTTGTGGATGGCTTTGTATGTCAGTGTGAGGGTTTTGAACTGGAGTCTCTGGGCGATAGGAAGCCAGTGAAGGGCTTGACACAGGGGAGAGGCTGGGGAATAGCGGGGGGACAGGTGGATTAGTCGGGCAGCAGAGTGTAGGATGGATTGGAGTGGTGCCAGAGTGCTAGAGGGGAGTCCAGAGAGTAGGAGGTTGCAGTAGTCGAGGCGGGAGATGATAAGGGCATGCACTAGCGTTTTTGCAGTGTTGCGGTCAAGGAAAGCACGGATTCGGGAAATATTTTTGAGTTTGAGACGACAGGAGGAGGCAAGGGCTTGGATATGTGGCTTGAAAGAGAGGGCAGAGTCGAGGATCACCCCGAGGCACCGGGCGTGTGGGACTGGGGATAGTGAGCAGCCATTGACATTGATGGATAGATGTGGTGGAGGGGTAGCGTGAGATGAGGGAAAGATGATGAATTCTGTTTTGTCCATGTTCAGTTGTAGAAAGCGAGCAGAAAAGAAGGCTGAAATGGCAGACAGACAGTGCGGGATTTTGGTAAGCAAGGAGGAGAGGTCAGGTCCGGAGAGGTAGATCTGCGTGTCGTCGGCGTAGAGATGGTACTGCATACCGTGGGATTCTATGAGCTGTCCCAGGCCGAAAGTGTAGATGGAGAAGAGTAGGGGTCCTAGAACAGAGCCTTGAGGAACACCGACTGACAAGGGGCGAAGTGAGGAGGTGGTGTGGGGGAGGGAGACACTGAATGTTCGGTCTGTCAGATATGACGAGATCCAGGAAAGGGCCAAGTCTGTGATGCCAAGGGATGAGAGGATTTGTAGCAAAAGGGAGTGGTCAACAGTGTCAAAGGCAGAAGACAAGTCCAGGAGAAGGAGGACAGAGTAGTGTCGCTTGCTCCTGGCAGTTAGTAGGTCATTGGTGACTTTAGTTAGGGCAGTTTCAGTTGAGTGATGGGAACGGAAGCCTGATTGTAACCGATCAAAGAGGGAGCAGGAGGAGAAGTGGGAGGACAGTTCAAGATGGACGTGTTGCTCCAGCAATTTGGAGGCATAAGGGAGAAGAGATATTGGGCGATAGCTAGACACAGAGGATGGGTCGAGGGAGGGCTTTTTGAGGATGGGTGTGATCTTGGCATGCTTGAAGGATGAGGGAAAGACACCTGTTGTGAGTGAGAGGTTGAAGAGGTGCATTAGGGTTGGGATGAAGACCGTGGAAAGGTTAGGGATGAGGTGGGATGGGAGCGGGTCAAGCGTGCAGGTGGTGAGGTGTGATCTTGACAGGAGGGTGGAGAGCTGATCTTCTGTCATGGTGGAGAAGCTGGTTTTGGAGGAGCAGGGTTGAGCAGCTAAGAGGGGCAGTGGGCGCTGTGGGCCAAAGCTTTCTCTGATCGTATCGATCTTCTGTTTAAAGAAAGAGGCGAAGTCATCAGCAGAAATGAGGGGGGAGGGAGGAGGTGCGGGGGGACGGAGTAGAGAATTGAAAGTGTTGAAAAGCTGTTTAGGGTTGTGAGACAGGGAGGATATGAGGGATGAGAAGTAAGTTTGTTTTGCGGCAGTGAGCGCAGACTTGAAGCTGGCGAGGGACTGCTTGTATGCAGTGAAGTGGTCGGCAGAGTGGGATCACTTCCATCTCCGCTCAGCAATCCTGGAAGCCCGTCTCAATTCTTTGGTCAGGCTGGTCAGCCAGGGCTGCCTGTTAATTGTACGAGTTTTACTATGCATGAGTGGGGCGGCCGAATCGAGTGTTGTTATTGTGGTGTTATAAAAAGTGGCAGCAGCATCTGTGTCATGAAGGGAAGCTATGTCTGTGAGAGGGAGAAGGGACTCAGAGAGTGATTGTAAGTTGAGATGTTTGAGATTTCTGCGAGGGTGAGTGAGTTTGTGGAGTGGGGGTTGCACACTAGGAGAGGAGAGGGACGAGAATGTCAGTAGGTTGTGGTCAGACAGGGGGAGGGGTGTGTTAGTGAGATTAGTAAGGGAGCAGAGGCGGGTGAAGATGAGGTCCAGCGTGTGGCCATCTTTGTGAGTGGCCTCAGAGGACCATTGAGTGAGGCCAAAGGAGGCAGTCAGTGATAAAATTTTAGAGGTAGCTGAGGTGAAAGTGTCAATGGGGACATTGAAATCACCCATGATGATAGTGGGGATGTCAACAGAGAGGAAATGAAGTAGCCAGGTGGTGAAGTGGTCGAGAAAGGTGGAGATGGCTAGTTCTGGGGGGCGGTAGATGACAGCCAGCTGGAGGTTGGAGGGGGAATAGATGCGGACAGAGTGCACCTCAAACGAGGGAAGAGTAGCGCAGGGTGGTAGCGGGATTGGAGTGAAGGAGCAGGTGTCGGACAGGAGCAAGCCAACTCCTCCACCGCGTTTGTTGCTGGGGCGAGGGGTGTGAGAGAGGTGGAATCCGCCATAGGAGAGCGCAGCTGGAGAGGCCGAGTCAGAGGGGGTGAGCCAGGTTTCAGTGAGGCCGAGGAAGGAGAGTTTGTTGGTGATGAAGAGGTCATGGATAAATGTCAGTTTGTTGCAGATGGAGCATGCGTTCCATAGTGCACCAAGTAGGGGGAGCTGGGGAGTGGGGGCTGGATGAATGGGTATGAGGTTGTCGTGGTTGGGAAAACATGCGGAGGATCGTGGCAGGGGGTTAGAAACGAGTGTGGGGATGAATTGAGGAGGGCCGGGATTTGGGGATATGTCACCAGCAATGAGGAGTAATGATCAGGTTATTATTTTAAATACATCAGATAGGGATTATATACATTAGTTAGGACTGCTCTATATGGGTATACCTTGAAGATTGGTGGAGCAGCTTAGTATACTTTTTTTGCAAAAAAGTGTATCAACTAAATACCCTGTTTTTTCCATCTTTTTGACTAGCACTGGCTTATTACTGTGATTTTTTTTACAACAGAGTATTTTGACCTCACTGTGTGTCTTTGTGTCTTCAAGTTTCTTGGTGGTGTGTGAACAGGTTCCTACAGACTTGTTCATTGTGCAAGTAGCCCATGTGTTTCTGGTTCTGCAAACATGTGGCCTGCATTTTTTAATGCAAGATAGTGCTGTATATAAGTAGAGTAATAGACTGGAAAAAACTGGACTAATGGCCTACAATGCCCAAACTTGGAGCACGCAGATATATGAGGCTTGTCACGGAAATTACCACACTGCCAAATATTCGTCCTGTATTTTTTTAAATGCAAAATAGTGTTGAATATAAGTAGAGTAACAGACACCAAAACAGTGGAAAACTGGCCTAAAATGCCCAAACTTGGAGCACACAGATAAAGGAGGCCTTTTACGTTTTTTAGTGAATTTAAAACAAACAAAGAAATAGAGTGGAACAAGGCTACCACACAGACCTATGCTAGTGCGGAAATTTGATTTTTCAAAAACAGATACACCAGGACTCACTCTGACTTAACAGACTGTGTTAATGTGTTTTTTGCTTTTTGGTGAATGTAAACAAAAAAAATTGACCAAGGCTAGCACACAGAACTATGCTACGTATGCCTGCGGAAATATGATTTTTCAAAAAATGAAACACCAGCCCTCAGCCTGACATAACAGACTGTATTTATTTTTATTTTTTTGGCTTTTGGGTGAATTTATAAAAAAAAATAGTACAACAATGTTAGCACACACAACTATGCTATACATGCCTGATAAACTATGATTTTTAAACAGATGCACCAGGCTCAGTCTGACATAACAGACTGTATATTTTTTTTGGGGGGGATGAATTTTTTGAAAATAAAAAAAATGAAAACTGCAACTAGGCATATAGTAAATAAGCAGCAGCAGGTAATTATGGAGCTTTGACAAGGATGCAGTGGGAGCTATGTACGCACATACAGTG
Organism: Ranitomeya imitator; assembly: GCF_032444005.1. Lineage (NCBI taxonomy): Eukaryota > Metazoa > Chordata > Amphibia > Anura > Dendrobatidae > Ranitomeya > Ranitomeya imitator. The sequence continues at coordinate 284,184,356 of NC_091286.1, forward strand.
CCTGAAGGCCTTGCACTGATGTGGATATGCCGTGCCATGTCTACCTAGCGCTGCAATCTCGGGACCCACGAATTAGCCCTAAAAAGGACTGTTGGTTTCTGAGGAGTTGTGGATTTAACAGTTGCAGACCTACGCTAACTAAAACTACGATTCTGACGCTATTTCGGCAGCAGCTCTCCCTACTCTCTCAGAATCTGGAGCTGAATGCGACAAGCAGGGTGGCGCCAGGTCTCTTATACTCGGGTTGATGCTGTGCGGCCCAGCCAATCACTGCACGACCACAACAAAGATGGCAGCGGCATTTCATGGCCTGGCAAAAAAACCTGCAGCATGATTGGGTATCTAAAGTCCGCCAAAAATGCTGGGCGGAGACACCAGTTACCACCGAATAATCCTGGAAATGCTCTGTGCTCGCCGAGTACACTGATATTCGGGCGAGTAACGAGTAGTGGCGAGCACGCTCACTCATCACTATCTATGAACTGTTCCAATATTTATGGACATATTCACTCTCACATAATAGTAGCTCTGCTTCACATCATCTATCTCTTGCACTATTTCTGGGCTGTATTGGGCCTAAATATGTGATTCTTCAGAATTTGTACTAGTCTACGCCTGATGAAGGGACCTGAGTAGTCTCGAAAGGTTGCAATTTGTTACCATCTTTTCAGTTATCCATTAAAAGGTATCAACAACTGAGGACTCTCAATTCTCAATATTTTTCTTCCATAATGGTCTCACTTTAAACAGCAATTGTATATTACATGAAATAATCTCTATCCAGTGTCAATCTTTTGGTGGACGAAATATACTGCTTTAAATGCAGAACTTCATTATTCATGAAGCTTAGTAGAGCAAATAGGTTAGAGAAATTCAGTAAATGCTTTTTCTTTCATAGCAGGATAGAATTGAATGATTTCTGTTTATATTACTATCTGACCATCAACATTGCTGTGTTATTGTATTCATTGAATTTCAATGACCTGAGAATCTTGGTCACTTGAGCAGCAACACGCAGTTATCCTTTTTTTTTTTTACTTTTGAGTTTGCATAAAAATAAATTGGATTTGCCTACAGCTAAAATAAATGTGCAGGATTCCAGACAGCTGTAATCAGTGCTACCAACATAAACTGTCTGCAGCAATACACTTAGATAAGCTTTGGCCTCTGCCATAATGCCTTGTTTTCTAGTGACTGTGATACAAAAGACTACATATGTTTGAAAAAGATCAGCTGGCTCAATTCTCCATAGGTAAAATGTACTTCTTCTTCAAAGTTTCCTTAGTTTGGTGAATAATTGCTCTCCCTTTGGGTTTTTATTATCTGCTACTTTGACCTCCTGTACTTGTTGTGAAGGCCCTAGTGTTTAATACCAAATGGTCTGACTTTAATTTACTTAAACCACTTGAAAGTAGTAGAACTACAAAAATGTATCTGAATAACCTCGCCCCAACCACTGAGAAGCAGCTCACACTGCACAGTCTACACAGGAAACAGCCAATTTGGGGTGGGGTTATACACAACCCAGAAATCTTAGCTCTGTTGCATAGACATCACACAAAGCAGGTATTGTATGATATTACAAGGATTTGGAGAGGCAGTTTCTCATTCTTGATAGTTTCTTTTTCTTTTGTGCCTTTTTCCTATTTTACTTTTTTTTTTATTTTTTTTATTTTACACAATGTGCCCCATTTAGACCTTTGGGTCTAATTTGTGCTAATTTTCTTTGTAAATGTGGCTGGTAAAATAGCTCCAGCTACAGAGGAATTGCAGGCGGCAACATAGCACATAAAGAACAGATTTTTCAGTGTGTTATTATGACAGCTTAGTCTCTTGGTCTGATCCCATACATGATTAAAAAGCACAGATGACTAACACCTTTCAAATAACGTCCCAATGTAGGAAGGGGCAGCACAGCTGAGTTTAGCTATGTCACATTGCAAACCATTATATCAGCCCTGCCCTGGGATTATCAGCTCTGCTGTTCAACTGCACCTCCACATTGTTTGCCCATAGATGTGTCAGTATAACACTAATGTCTCTTGTGCTCAAATTGTAATCGCTCTGCAGTGAGATCAGAGCAGGGTGTTATTACAGCTCCACAGCAAATACCTGGGATTGTGAGTATATCACTTAAGCTGAGATACCTCAAGTGATCAATTTTACCTTGAAGAAGTCACATTTACATTATTGAAGCACTAATTATGCTTTTCCCTTAAGAAGTTGAGGTATTTGCTGTGTGTGAGATGAAATGTAAGTGACATTCAGCTCTTGGTGATGCCCTGAGCTGTTTCTGTGTATAAATATTTCTGTGCTAGCATTCTGAACAGTCATGAATTACAACTTACATCTATTAATGATTAAACATTGTGCCTTAAAGGTTCTCTGACTCAGACTTCTAAAGAAATACAATCCCATTAGACATCTACAGTCATGTTCAACTTATATTAGTTTAATTAGCTAAAATTATTATTCAGTGTTTTATTTATGCCCATTCACAGTAGACATTAGAGATGATGATCACGACTGGAAGAAATAATGTAATAAAGAAACTGTCTGTGTAATGATCATACATTGTAGAATAAATATATAAAGACAGTCACTAAATTTGATTAATGTCAATAATTAATTTACAAGAAAAAATTTGGACTGTGGTGTTCAAATTACAGCCCAATGTGTGTGTGATGTGTGGCCTACAGGTCAAAGTAAACTTAGAAGGAACCGCTGCCTAACTCATGTTAACGAAGTTTTACCAAATTTGAAAGAAGGTATTCGATATGCATAGAATGGTGTGTGGATAACTTCATAAAATCTAGGTGTAATCACTGTGTCCTCCACCGATCCATAGAACTTGGGCTCTGAAAATCTTTGCATGAATTCAAGACTTTCAATCTCTACAAGCTGTGTCTGATGGACAGTTTTATATACATTTCTACAATTTCACGTTATATGCCTGTGGCATATACTTGTATGTGCTACATATATGTAAACATACATGCATGCGCTGTGAGGCTGTGGCCTCTGATACAGCTAGGGGGCGCTGTTTGTTCTCTCCAGAATGTGCATGCAGACGGATGAAGTCCAAAGGTGTGCATGAGAGTCACGGATCTCCGGTCCGGGTTTTCCAGGTGGCTGAAGGCCACAGGTTTGTGTGTGTTTAAAAACCCTGCAGTAAGGGGTATGGGTGTGTCAGGCCGTGCAGGCCGTGTCAGGTGTCTGGCCAGGAGAGGTCAGGTGCACGTCAGTGTCAGTCTGATGTGTGCTGGTCTGCAGAGTGCATGGAGGCCAGCAGAGCCAGCACCCAGGGCAGCTGAACAGCCTGGCACCTGCAGCGTACAGAGAGATGCAAGTCGTCCATGGTACTGGTCTCGGATGTGGACAGTCCTGTTGCCCGGAGATGGATATCCTGTGCCCGTAGGAGTCGGATGTGGCTAGTCCTGTGCCCGGAGGTGGATGTCCTGTACCCGAAAGAGGACTAGCATGTGTAACGATTGCAAACAGGTGGATATGATGCCCGGCTGCTATCCGGAGGATATCCTGTACTGTGTATGACTGTGTGAGTAATGAGTCTGTAAGAGACTGTGATACAGCGATGCAGGACACCCACGAGAACTAGTCAGAAGAGGGCTGGCGTGTGTAGTGTCTGCAACATATGAGGCTGTGTGTACAGAGACGTATAGAGACTGTGAGATGGCGTGAGGACGCCCAGGGAAACTGGACAAGGGAAGTCTGGCCTGGTTAGGGACCGCAAATTTAAAGCCATGTGATATGCATTACTTTGAACTGGTGTAAACTGATCACTGAAATTATATGCATTTATGTGAAGTGGACTTTAATGCTGTGAAGAAACACATTAAAAGAGACTTTTGTGTTTGAATTTGTGGGTCACTGCTTCTTCACTGCGTACGATGCTACTGCAGCTTTACATATGGTGGAGAATGCGAGGGGCCGTGTGAACTGAAGCATACCCCAAAGCGTGCTGTATAGCATTGTGCAAAGTCGGCTGGAATTTTTTATTTTTTTTCTTCTCAAGACAGCTTGCTGAGGCTCGGCGGGGCCATGAAGATTGAAGGCTTCTGGCGGTAACTCGGTAAGGTTACGAAGATTTGCTGTGGATCGGCGGGTCCACGAAGTCTGCGCAGCAGGAGCTGCAGTTGCAGCAGAGAATGTGTTTATGTACTGTTTTGGGCATAGAACCTGAAAATATTGAGATACCTGCCATATGGGTCGCCAAATTAGGGTCAGAGTGTAATCCCGATAGGCTTCCTGTTGTGAATTCTGCTTTTGGGCTCCCTCCGGTGGTTGAAGGTGGTAATGCAGTTGTCCCTGAAGGGCAGTCTTGGTCAGGTGTTTCTGCTGATTGCAGTTCTGACTGGGGTATTTAGGTGTGCAGGATTCATTAGTCCTTGTCAGTTGTCCATTGTTCAGGGAGGTTTTGGATCTCTGTCTGGTTCCTCCTGCCTTGCTGCCAATTCAGCAAAGATAAGTGTCTGTTTTTTTTCCTGTGGCACACATGCTGTGTGCTAATAATTTTGTGCTATTCATTTGTTTTCTCTTGTCCAGCTTAGATTGTGTCAGTGTTTTCTCAGTCTTGTTGGATTCTCAGGAGTTGCAGATATACGCTCCACATCTTTAGTTAGATGGTGGAATTTTTTGTATCATCTGCTGTGGATATTTTTTGGAAGGGTTTTAATACTGACCGCTTAGTATTCTGTCCTATCCTTTCTTATTTAGCTAGAAGTGGCCTCTTTTGCTAAATCCTGTTTCCTGCCTGCGTGTGTCTTTCCTCTACTACTCACAGTCAATATTTGTGGGGGGCTGCCTATCCTTTGGGGTTCTGCTCTGAGGCAAGGTAGAACTCCTACTTTCATCCATAGGGGTATTTAGTCCTCCGGCTGTGTCGAGGTGTCTAGGATTTGTTAGGCACACCCCACGGCTACTTCTAGTTGCGGTGTTAAGTTCAGGATTTGCGGTCATTATAGTTTCCACCAACTCCAGAGAAAGTTCCATGCAGATCCAAGGCCACCAGATCATAACAGTACAACTGGCCAATAATGAGTTAAATGCATCTCAGAAATAGGGAAGAAAGGTGTTGAGCCATTTTTTTTCTGTAGTCTGCTTTTCCTTCTCTTCCCTCTTTATCTCTGGGTGGCTGAGGAGTCTTGTGCTAGCATGGATGTTCAGGAATTAGCTTCTCGTGTAGACCAGCTTGCTGCTAGGTTACAGGGTATTTCTGATTATATTGTTCAGACTCCTGCTTTAGAGCCGAAGATTCCTACACCTGATTTGTTTTTTGGTGACAGGTCCAAATTTTTGAGTTTTAAAAACAACTGTAAACTGTTTTTAGCTCTTAGACCTCGATCCTCCGGTGATTCCATTCAGCAGGTTAAAATCGTCATCTCCCTGCTGCGTGGCGATCCACAGGATTGGGCATTTTCCCTGGAATCTGGGAATCCGGCTTTTCTTAATGTAGACTCCTTTTTTCAGGCTTTAGGATTATTATATGATGAACCTAATTCTGTGGATCAAGTGGAGAAGACCTTGTTGGCCCTGTTTCAGGGTCAGGAGGTGGCAGAATTGTATTGTCAGAAATTTAGAAAATGGTCTGTGTTGACTAAATGGAATGATGATGCTTTGGCGGCAATTTTCCGAAATGGTCTTTCTGAATCCATTAAAGATGTTATGGTGGGGTTTCCCACACCTTTCGGTCTGAGTGATTCTATGTCTCTGGCCATTCAGATTGACTGGCGCTTGCGGGAGCGCAGAACTGTGCGCGCTGTGGCGTTGTCCTCAGAGCATATTCCTGAGCCTATGCAGTGTGATGGGATTCTGTCTAGAACGGAACGACAAGGATTCAGACATCAGAATAGGTTGTGTTATTATTGTGGCGACAGTTCTCATGTCATTTCAGTCTGTCCTAAGCGTACAAAGAGGATCGCTAGTTCATTTATCATCAGTTCTGTACAACCTAAATTTCTGTTATCTGTGTCCTTGATCTGCTCATTGTCATCATTTTCTGTCATGGCGTTTGTGGATTCAGGCGCCGCCTTGAACTTAATGGACTTTGAGTTTTCCAGGCGTTGTGGTTTTCCCTTGCAGCCTTTGCAGAACCCTATTACTTTAAGGGGCAATGATGCTACACCTTTGGCTAAAAATAAGCCCCAGTTTTGGACACAGATGACCATGCGCATGGCGCCAGCCCATCAGGAAGATTGTCGATTTCTAGTGTTGCATAATTTGCATGATGCTATCGTGCTGGGTTTTCCGTGGTTGCAGGTACATAATCCTGTGTTGGATTGGAAGTCTATGTCTGTGACTAGTTGGGGTTGTCAGGGGATTCATAATGATGTTCCCTTGATGTCAATCTCCTCTTCTTCTTCTTCTTAAATTCCAGAGTTTTCATCTGATTTTCAGGATGTATTTGATGAGCCCAAGTCCAGTTCCCTTCCACTGCACAGGGACTGTGATTGGGCTATTGATTTGATTCCAGGCTGTAAGTTTCCTAAGGCCGACTTTTCAATCTGTCTGTGCCTGAACATACCGCCATGCGATGTTATATTAAGGAGTCTTTGGAGAAAGGGCATATTCGGCCATCTTCTTCACCGCTGGGAGCGGGAATTTTTTTGTTGCCAAGAAGGATGGCTCCTTCAGACCCTGTATTGATTATCGCCTTTTGAATAAGATCACTGTCAAGTTTCAATACCCTTTACCTTTGCTTTCTGATTTGTTTGCTAGGATTAAGGGGGCTAGTTGGTTTACGAAGATTGACCTTCGGGGGGCATATAATCTTGTTCGTATTAAGCAGGGTGATGAATGGAAAACTGCGTTTAATACGCCCGAAGGCCATTTTGAATACCTTGTGATGCCATTCGGGCTCTCTAATGCTTCATCTGTTTTTCAGTCCTTCATGCATGATATCTTCCGGACTTATCTTGATAAATTCTTGATTGTATATTTGGACGATATTTTGATTTTTTCCGATGATTGGGAGTCTCATGTGGAACAGGTCAGGATGGTATTTCAGATCCTTCGTGACAATGCTTTGTTTGTGAAGGGGTCTAAGTGTCTCTTTGGGGTGCAGAAGGTTTCTTTTTGGGCTTCATTTTTTCTCCCTCATCTATCGAGATGGATCCGGTTAAGGTTCAGGCCATTCATGATTGGATTAAACCCACATCCGTGAAGAGCCTTCAGAAATGTTTGGGTTTTGCAAATTTTTATCGCCGTTTCATTGCTAACTTCTCGAGCGTGGTTAAACCCTTGACCGATTTGACTAAGAAAGGCGCTGATGTGGCGAATTGGTCCTCTGCGGCTGTCTCTGCCTTTCAGGAGCTTAAAAGCTGATTTACTTCTGCTCCGGTGTTGCGCCAACCGGATGTTTCGCTTCTGTTTCAGGTTGAAATTGACACTTCTGAGATTGGGGCAGGGGCCGTTTTGTCTCAGAGGGATTCTGTTGGTTCCGTGTTGAAGCCATGTGCCTTATTTTCCCGTAAGTTTTCGCCTGCTGAACGCAATTATGATGTCGGCAATCGGGAGTTGTTGGCTATGAAGTGGGCGTTTGAGGAGTGGCGACATTGGCTTGAGGGAGCTAAGCACCGTATTATGGTCTTGACCGATCATAAGAATCTGATTTACCTCGAGTCTGCCAATTGGCTGAACCCTAGACAGGCTCGATGGTTCTTATTTTTTTCTCATTTTGATTTTGTGGTTTCGAATCTTCCTGGTTCTAAGAATATTAAGGCTGATGCCCTCTCTAGGAGTTTTTTGCCTGATTCTCCTGAGGTTCTTGAACCGGTCGGCATTCTGAAAGAAGGGGTGGTCCTTTCTGCCATTTCCCCTGAGTTACGATGGGTCCTTCAGGAATTTCAGGCTGACAGACCTCACCGCTGTCCAGTGGGGAAACTGTTTGTTCCTGACAGATGGACTAGTAGAGTGATTTCTGAGGTTCACTGTTCAGTGTTGGCTGGTCATCCTGGTATTTTTGGTACCAGAGATTTGGTTGCTAGGTCCTTTTGGTGGCCTTCTTTGTCACGTGATGTGCGTTCTTTTGTGCAGTCATGTGGGACTTGTGCACGGGCCAAGCCTTGTTGTTCCCATGCTAGTGGGTTGCTTTTGCCATTGCCGGTCCCTGAGAGGCCCTGGACGCATATTTCTATGGATTTTATTTCTGATCTTCCAGTTTCCCAGAAGATGTCTGTTATCTGGGTTGTTTGTGACCGGTTCTCTAAGATAGTTCATTTGGTGCCTTTGCCTAAATTGCCTTCCTCTTCAGATTTGGTTCCGTTGTTTTTTCAGCATGTGGTTCGTTTGCATGGTATTCCGGAGAATATTGTGTCCGACAGAGGTTCCCAGTTTGTTTCTAGCTTTTGGTGGGCCTTTTGTGCTAGGCTGGGCATTGATTTGTCTTTTTCTTCTGCATTTCATCCGCAGACAAATGGCCAGACCGAACGAACTAATCAGACCTTGGAGACTTATTTGAGATGCTTTGTGTCTGCTGATCAGGATGATTGGGTGGCCTTCTTGCCATTGGCCGAGTTTGCCCTTAATAATCGGGCTAGTTCGGCTACTTTGGTTTCGCTTTTCTTTTGTAATTATGGTTTTCATCCTCGTTTTTCTTCTGGGCAGGTTAAGCCTTCTGACTGTCCTGGTGTGGATTCTGTGGTTGACAGGTTGCAGCAGATTTGGGCTCATGTGGTGGACAATTTGGTGTTGTCTCAGGAGGAGGCTCAATGTTTTGCTATCCATCGTCGGTGTGTTGGTTCCCGGCTTCAGGTTGGGGATCTTGTATGGTTGTCTTCCCGTCATGTTCCTATGAAGGTTTCTTCCCCTAAGTTTAAGCCTCGGTTTATTGGTCCTTATAGGATTTCTGAGATTATTAATCTGGTGTCTTTTTGATTGGCGCTTCCGGCCTCTTTTGCTATCCATAATGTCTTCCATAGATCTTTATTGCGGAAATATGTGGTGCCCGTTGTTCCCTCTGTTGATCCTCCTGCCCCTGTGTTGGTTGATGAAGAGTTGGAGTATGTGGTTGAGAAGATTTTGGATTCTCGTTTTTCGAGGCGGAGGCTTCAGTACCTTGTCAAATGGAAGGGTTATGGCTAGGAGGATAATTCTTGGGTTTTTGCCTCTGATGTCCATGCTGCTGATTTGGTCCGTGCCTTTCATCTGGCTCGTCCTGATCATCCTGGGGGCTCTGGGGATGGTTCTGTGACCCCTCCTCAAGGGGGGGGTACTGTTGTGAATTCTGCTTTTGGGCTCCCTCCGGTGGTTGTAGGTGGTAATGCAGTTGTCCCGGAAGGGCAGTCTTGGTCAGGTGTTTCTGCTGATTGCAGTTCTGACTGAGGTATTTAGGTGTGCAGGATTCATTAGTCCTTGCCAGTTGTCCATTGTTCTGGGAGGTTTTGGATCTCTGTCTGGTTCCTCCTGCCTTGCTGCCAATTCAGCAAAGATAAGTGTCTGGTTTTTTTTCCTGTGGCACACATGCTGTGTGCTAATAATTTTGTGCTATTCATTTGTTTTCTCTTGTCCAGCTTAGATTGTGTCAGTGTTTTCTCAGTCTTGTTGGATTCTCAGGAGTTGCAGATATACGCTCCACATCTTTAGTTAGATGGTGGAATTTTTTGTATCATCTGCTGTGGATATTTTTTGGAAGGGTTTTAATACTGATCGCTTAGTATTCTGTCCTATCCTTTCCTATTTAGCTAGAAGTGGCCTCTTTTGCTAAATCCTGTTTCCTGCCTGCGTGTGTCTTTCCTCTACTACTCACAGTCAATATTTGTGGGGGGCTGCCTATCCTTTGGGGTTCTGCACTGAGGCAATGTAGAATTCCTACTTCCATCTATAGGGGTATTTAGTCCTCCGGCTGTGTCGAGGTGTCTAGGATTTGTTAGGCACACCCCACGGCTACTTCTAGTTGTGGTGTTAAGTTCAGGATTTGCGGTCAGTATAGTTTCCACCAACTCCAGAGAAAGTTCCATGCAGCTTCAAGGCCACCAGATCATAACAGCTTCCCCCTAGAGGTATTGGCAGGAGAAACTGAAAATGTTGTTTTGGGCAGAGATGTCACAGGGTCATACCGATGCCTTATTATCTCATGCCCATACGGGGTAACAAGTGTTCAACCCCACAGGTATGAACAGGGGGGGAGGATATGTGAGGCTGTGGCCTCTGATACAGCTAGGGGGCGCTGTTTGTTCTCTGTGTAATGATCATACATTGTAGAATAAATATATAATTATTTGATTAATGTCAATAATTAATTTACAAGAAAAAATTTGGACTGTGGTGTTCAAATTACAGCCCAATGTGTGTGTGATGTGTGGCCTGCAGGTCAAAGTAAACTTAGAAGGAACAGCTGCCTAACTCATGTTAACGAAGTTTTACCAAATTGGAAAAAAGGTATTCGATATGTATAGAATGGTGTGTGGATAACTTCATAAAATCTAGGTGTAATCACTGTGTCCTCCACCGATCCATAGAACTTGGGCTCTGAAAATCTTTGCGTGAATTCAAGACTTTCAATCTCTACAAGCTGTGTCTGATGGACAGTTTTATATACATTTCTACGATTTCACGTTATATGCCTGTGGCATATACTTGTATGTGCTACATATATGTAAACATACATGCATGCGCTGTGAGGCTGTGGCCTCTGATACAGCTAGGGAGCGCTGTTTGTTCTCTCCAGAATTTGCATGCAGACGGATGAAGTCCATAGGTGTGCATGAGAGTCACGGATCTCCGGTCCGGGTTTTCCAGGTGGCTGAAGGCCACAGGCTTGTGTGTGTTTAAAAACCCTGCAGTATGGGGTATGGGTGTCAGGCCGTGCAGGCCGTGTTAGGTGTCTGGCCAGGAGAGGCCAGGTGCATGTCAGTGTCAGTCTGGTGTGTGCTGGTCTGCAGAGTGCATGGAGGCCAGCAGAGCCAGCACCCAGGGCAGCTGAATAGCCTGGCACCCGCAGCGTACAGAGAGATGCAAGTCGTCCATGGTACTGGTCTCGGATGTGGACAGTCCTGTTGCCCGGAGATGGATATCCTGTGCCCGTAGGAGTCGGATGTGGCTAGTCCTGTGCCCGGAGGTGGATGTCCTGTACCCGAAAGAGGACTAGCATGTGTAACGATTGCAAACAGGTGGATATGATGCCCGGCTGCTATCCGGAGGATATCCTGAACTGTGTATGACTGTGTGAGTAATGAGTCTGTAAGAGACTGTGATACAGCGATGCAGGACACCCACGAGAACTAGTCAGAAGAGGGCTGGCGTGTGTAGTGTCTGCAACATATGAGGCTGTGTGTACAGAGACATATAGAGACTGTGAGATGGCGTGAGGACGCCCAGGGAAACTGGTCAAGGGAAGTCTGGCCTGGTTAGGGACCGCAAATTTAAAGCCATGTGATATGCATTACTTTGAACTGGTGTAAACTGATCACTGAAATTATATGCATTTATGTGAAGTGGACTTTAATGCTGTGAAGAAACACATTAAAAGAGACTTTTGTGTTTCAATTTGTGGGTCACTGCTTCTTCACTGCGTACGATGCTACTGCAGCTTTACAGCGCATATATATACATATATATATATATATATATATATATATATGTATATATATGCATGTATGTATGTTTATATATATATATGTAGAGAGAGGAAGTATGAGGAAGCACATGCTATCATATGCCACAGGCATATAAAGTGCAATCATAAACTTGATGTATTTGTCATTAAAAGTTTTAAAACTTATGAAATGCTGATAACTCTACTTCAGTAGAGACATTTAACTAAAAGATATAAAAACACTGAATCGACAAACTTTGTTAAGATATATATAATCTGTCATATGCTCAAAACTTTTGTCCATGAATGTGTATATATACAGCATATACATGCATGTATGTGTATATGTATATATATAGTGTTGAGACCATTCCTTTTCAAAACTTCAACAGTTCACTTTGGCATGTGAGATATCAGTTTTTGGGCCAAATTCTGACTGATTGTTAGGGCTAGCGGAACGCACCAAATAATTAAATAGATACAATAAGGTGCGTTCACAGCCCGGGGTCCACCGTGCAGAGATGGAACCTGCTGCTAAGTAATGATGGACTATATGGCGGTACAATGAGGATACACACATGGGTTAACTTCACCCTGTATGAAGAAAGCGATCCCTGTTAAGTCACAGGATCGCAGTACCGCACAGAGAACGCAAGCAAGGAACCACAAAACTCTATCCCAGGACACAGGATGAGAGTTAGTGTAGAGCTCTTGTGATCGACACCACAATTGGGGTATCAGAGTAACTAATATGCACAGAAGTGCATGGTGTGCCACACTAGCGGACGCCACAAACCACCCAGACTTGGGTAAGGTAAGCCCTCTAATAGCGCACGGCGCTGCACTGGCGGTCACAGCAGTTAGACGCTGTTTCGTGCGTTAAAGCTGTGAGTTCAGCCGGGCGCTAGATTGCAGCCATACACCTTACGCGAACAGTCATACACAAGGGATGGGTTTTTTAAGGAAAGACTTGCACTCATCAACACACACACGATAACAATTGTATAATAGCGCATGGCCGTGCGGTCATGCAAAGCTTATATAGCTGCAGCACGTTCAGGACCTTCCAATAAAGGACCAATGGGAAGCTGCCACAGAAGTTTAGCACCTTCAGGACCTTCCAAAAAAGGACCAATAGGATCTGCTGCAGTATCTGAGCATGTGACCCCCGACCTTCAATGGGAGGTCATCCCGTGGGCATGCTCAGATAGGGAAAATCTGGACTTAGTCCCAGAAAGACCTGCTCGCTACTGAACATTGCTGGCTACAAGAACAGAGCCTGGAAGGGCAGTAGTAACCAGTCATCCAGTATTAGCCTGAGCTAGACGCTGGGACCGACGTCTCCACTGAGCAGACTCCACTGCAGCTGGAGAAGAATGGGAGACTGCAGCGGAGATGGTTCGATATTCCCCCTGTGCAGAGGCAGGAACTTGACACCTAACACTGATCACTAGGGTTGAGCGACCTTTACTTTTATAGGATCGGGTTGGGTTTCACGAAACCCGACTTTTGAAAAAGTCGGGTCGAGTGAAATCGGCCGATCCTATAAAAAAGTCGGGGTCGGGGTCGGCCGAAACCTGAAACCCAATGCAGTGCACTGGGTTTCCATGGTTCCCAGGGTCTGAAGGAGCGGAAAGTCTCCTTCAGGCCCTGCGATCCATATTTTAGTGTAAAATAAAGAATTAAAATAAAAAATATCGCAATACTTACCCTCTGACGCGCCCTGGTACTAAAACCTTCCTTCCTTAGAATCAGCCTTCCAGGACCTTGCGGTGACGTCGCGGTGACGTCGCGGCTTGTGATTGGCCACGCGGCCGCCCATGTGACCGCTTGCGCGACCAATCACAAGCCGCGACGTCACAGCGACGTCACCGAAGGTCCTGGAAGGGCTGATTCTTAGGAAGGAAGGCTGCCGGAAAGAAGCAGGGCGCGTCCGAGGGTGAGTATATTCCTATTAGGTAATAGGCTGATTCTAAGGAAGGAAGGTTCCCGGTTAGTACCAGGGCGCGTCAGAGGGTAAGTTTTGCTATATTTTTTATTTTAATTCTTTATTTTACACTTAAATCTGAATTCCGATACCAATTCCCGATATCTTAAACATATCGGGAATCGGTATCGGAATTCTGATTCTAGATTCAAAAGATCGCCGACTTCATGGCCGACCCCACACTGGGGTCGGGTTTCATGAAACCCGACCTTGCCAAAAGTCGGCGACTTTTGAAAAATTTCGACCCGTTTCGCTCAACCCTACTGATCACAACAAATTCTTGCCTAATGAGCGCTTTGACTTTTTCACACTTTCTGTGTTTTGTTTGTCCAGCCATGCTTTGATGATAGATCACAGGTTCTCAATAGGATTGAGATCTGGAAAGTTTTATGTCCTTAGATCCAGAATGCCAATATTTTCTTCACCAAGACACTTAGTTATCACTTTTACCTGGCGATGCAGTGCTTTATCATGCTGGAAAAAGCATTGTTTATCACCAAATTGCTCCTGGTTTGATAGGAGAAGTTGATGAAAATCAATCTCTCAAAGGAATAGTCTATGGCCGGAGTCACACTACCGTATAGCACGTCCGAGTGCTATGCAATAAAACAACACATAGCACTTGGCCCAGTGTTATACTATGGGGAGCTCACATGTACAATTATTTTCTCATGCCAATTCGGCATGAGAGAACAATGGCAGCATGCTGTGATTGGCAGCGAGATTTAGCTCACTCGCACCCATATAAGTCTATGGGTGCGGAGGAAACATTGCACTGCTCTTGGACATCACCGGAGTGCGATATATGCTGATGCCAGCAGCAGAGGAGATGGAGAAATGAATGGCTCCACCTCCTCCTCCACCGTGCTCCAATCCTGTCATGCGAGAGAGGTTCAGAGCACAGTAGCATGACACTCTGCTCCTGCTCACTGCAGAACAGAAGCCGAGGGTCATTAGCATATCGCATCCGATGCTATCGCATCAGATACTATACATTAGTGTGACTCCAGCTTAAGGATGTTTTGCTTGACTTAGGGCTCATGATAGTGCTTTCCTTTACCTCTATAGGCAACCATTCTTTCAGAGGTCCCAAACAGTTTGAAGGAGCTTCATCAGAGAAAATAGCTTTACCCCAGTCCTATCCAGTCCAATTGCTGTACTTGAATCAGAATGTCAGTGATATTAGCTGCTTGTCCTCTTTAACACTTTCTGCTCAGTTAATGAGAGGATTACTTAAATTACGTAAATAAACCATTTTGTGGCAGGGCTGAAAATCTGTAGAAATGTTTTTCTGCGATTAAGTTAGTTTCCATTGCAAGCAATGACTTTGCAATTTTTTGAAATTTCATTTGATCACTCTTAATAACAATCTAGAGTTAATGCAATTTATCACTATAAAAACTGACCCAAGAAAATGCTTCACGTTGGAGAAGTCAAGATGGATGTGGGATGTAGTCTAAATTAGTATTTTTTTAATAAATTGTTCTCAAAAATAATAAAACAGCAAACAGACAAAAAGTACTATTATTTAGATGCACATATGCCAAAGGATGAGCATCAAACTGGTTAGACATAGAGTTGCTTTGAGATTTCACTTTACCTGTTATTGCACACCACCAGGCCGGGCTTGAGGTTCAGGGGCACCAACCATTCATCGGTTTGTTGTTTGATCCCTGTCCACAGCTCCTGCGTGATGTAGGATTTTTACCAAAAGCGGAGTAGGAGTTGAAGGCAACAAGGACAGAGAGCGCTTCCTTCAATCCTTGGTGGTGGTACAACATGCACCAGAAAGCATTTTGCTTCAGACCCAACCACTACTGTTTTTATCCAGTGGGCATTAAGGGAGATATAACGTTCCTGCCTATGCTTACTGGTTATGTGGACCTTGCCACTGATGTGTTTGTCTGTAAACACATGATTTGGTCCCCAACATGTGTGTGCAAGGGAGAAATGTCCCACATGGAAATATAGCGGCGGCTGGGAAGCATGTACTGTGGAAAAGCAACTGACATCATTGTTTTAAAAATGTCCATATCCACCAGCCGGAATGGCAGCATTTAAAATGCCAGGAATTTTGAAATGCTGTCATTCAGGACCAAGGCTTGTGGGTGTGTAGGGGTACTTTCTTTTGCTCTTCATTGTTCGGGAGATGTACAACTGAATGCTTCCATGGGGTGATCTGGAGATGCTCAGTGACACTGCTGTTGTTGATGGTGCTTTCACATCCTCTCTTTGTCGGGTGCTCGGGAGATGGAGGAATAGGCAGAGACCACAGCAGAAGAAGGATCAAGAGGGGCCTCAGTTCTTTCTTGGTTTTTCCGGTATTTCCTCCACTGAAGTTTGGGCTTTGAAATCAGAAACAAAGGCCCTTTTTTTCTCTTAAGAACATTTATGCCTTGCTTTATTCTCTGATTGCACAGCATGCAAACCTCCTGTCTCTTATTGTCAGAACATTGCCTGAAGAAATTTTTCTCCATGGAGCTCCTATGAGGTGGCTTTGGTGTGCTCAGTTCAACAGCATGGTGGGAAATAGCAGCCAAAGTACTTGGCTGCCACTGAGATTTTGTACTTTGCTCCCTCAGCTGGGGCAGCAAGACCACCTTTGAAGTGTGCTCTTCACTTTGATGGACTTCACTCCAAGTGGTGTCATAAACCTCATCATTCCAAGCATCATTCTTCCACACACCCCTTACCCCTGCCTTCCTTGCTGGTCTGCACACTGCAGAAAGCTGCAGCAGTTGGCATCTGTGTTTCATCACTATCAGAGATGTTCTGCAGTGGTCCACAGACTGTGTGCCCTAACCCTCCTATGTACTCATCCTACAATAGAAAATGTGGTTGAGCACCAGTGCACTCAATCTTTTCCACTTGTGGGGCAGGATTAGGTGTTGGGCCGAGGGAACCCCAGCCAGCGGATTCATAAAAAAGAAGAAGTAACTGCTGCATGATTAGGGGCTTAGACTGATGGCTAATTTGCAAGGGGGTGAGGTGGAATACAGATGCCCATGGACCGCAGACTACCAACTCTGTACTTTCAGCAGGAGACCGGGTAGAAGACAATGCAAAAGAACTAGAGGAAATCTCAGCCATCCAATCTAAAACCACCTCTACATGTTCTAGCCTTACCATTCATCCAGTAAAACTTGGGTCTATGGAATAATGCAGAACATCCTGTTGCCTGCATGAACCAGAGGAAGGTGTTTCATTTGGGTCCACAGCAGGCACAGATTGACCACGTCCTCTCCCTGCATCAGCTACACCATCACAATCACCAGCTCCAGCACTATTCCCACGTCCATGTCCCCTATTGGATGCTCTCCTCATTTTTTGTACCCCAAATATGTGCACTGCAGAGATGATATAGAGAAAGTGCCCACCAGATTATTATTCTGTTAGCGTTCTCTGCATTGGGCTCTGATAGGATACTCAGTACCTATCTCTGTTAGGGTACTTTGCACCAGGTTGTGTTAGGGTATTCTGCACCAGGCTCTGATTTGGTACTTTGCTCTAGGGTCTGTTTGGGTTCCAGGATCACAATAGAATGGCGGTGCCACCCATGATCCGGTGTTTATACAGGCAAAGTCATGTGGTGTGTCAGCCAATCACAGCCTTGCCAATAACTGCCAACAGCCTAATATCTTCTTGATTGGCTGTGCTGAAGCCTTTGAACAAACTTTATTCAGCATTCGAACCCAAACAGTTCAACAGACTTCCATGAGATGTCCATGTTTGGAGTTCAGCACCGGACACTAGATGTATATTATGAACTCTGAAATTTACAGTTCAGATTCGCAAATCACTTTTGCATCCCAAAAACTTTGACATGGTCAAGTGTCTCATCAATTTGCATGCAAATGGCAGCAGGCGCATTGAATGAATCAAAATGTGAAAAATGTGGTTGTAACAAAAGGCACTCTTTTGCTGAAAGGCCAGAAACAGTGGAATGAGTGTCTGCAGGTCACAGTGAAGCATGGTTTAGGTTCCTTTCAAGTTTCAGTCTGCATTTCAGTAAGTAGAGTTGGGAATTTGGTCAAGATGAGTGGTTTTATAAAGAGATACACAATCATATACTTATAGTATAGGTATTCCAGTAGTTTTCCTTCAAAATACCTCCAAGATAACTATAACGATAAACTTCAGGATTAAAATAGTAATTACTCTTGATGATAATATTGTAAATAATGTAACACAACAAAGAGAAATTAAATTTTAGTGGCTATTAACACTATAAGATCTTGTAAATTACGGTAATAATAGCTAGTGAGAATTAAACATTTCCATTAAGAGACTTCTTCTATCTCATTTGTTTTCTAGATGAAAAGGATTGTGCACAGTATATAAACCTGCTGAAACAGAAAATGCTGTTAGTCACATTTCTGTTTTTACATTCCATAAAGTCATAGTTCTTAAAGAAATTTATGCCCATGAAGTGAGATGTGACCATGTGTAAATCCACTCTTCTCTATTCTAAGACTCATCATAGAGAGCTGAGCTTCATGGAATATGCTATATGCAGAATCATTAGGCAAGTATGAGTATTTTGAGCAAATCATTTTCATGCAGATTTTCTAACTCCAAGCTGTATAAAATTGAATGCTTATTGGATGAAGCAGATCAGGTTATGTGTATTTGTGTAATGAAGGAGAATGAACACCCTTTAATTGTGTCAGGGGAGGGATTTCTCATAGATCCTAAAAAGGTCCAGGCCATTACGGATTGGGTGAAGCCTCATGACTTGAAGGGGTTGCAGCGATATTTGGGCTTCACTAACTTCTAGGAAGTTCATTAAGGGTTTTTAACAGGTGGTAAAGCCTTTGACGGACCTCAACCTGAAGGGGGCTGATATGACAAATTGGTCCGTAGCTGCAAAAGATTCTTTCATGACACTAAAAAAGTTTTACTTCAGTTCCTGTGTTGGTACAACCCGATTCGTCAAAACCTTTTATTGTGGTGGTTGATGCTTCTGAGGTGGGGATGGGGGCAGTTTTGTCTCAGGGTCCTTCTACACTCACTAATCTGAAGCCGTGCGCCTACTTTTCTAAAAAAATTCTCTCCGGCCGAGACAAATTATGATTTCGGCAGTAGGGAATTGTTGGCGGTTAAGTTGGCTTTTGAAGAGTGGAGGCATTTCCTGGAGGGGGCTGTCCACCCCATTACAGTTATCACTGATCATAAAAATTTGGCCTATATCGAGTCTGCCAAGAGACTGACCCCCAGATAGACTCTATGGACGCTTTTTTTCTCGATTTCAGTTTACCACCACATTCTGCCAGGGATCTAAAAATATTAAGGCTGATGCTTTATCCGGAAGCTTTGATTCTGGGTCCCCTCCAGAACCTCCTTCCTCCATTCTTCAGCCAGGAGTAGTGGTGGCTGAAATCTCATCCAATCTGCAGAGAGGTTTCGGAGGCCCAAACTCAGGCTCCTGGTAATAAACCTCCAGGTAAATTGTTTGTACCGGAACGGTTCTGTCTCATACTCCTGCAGGAGTTTCATGATTCTGTGTTAAGTGCCCATCCTAGGATTGCAGCTATGTGGGGGCCTGTTGCTAGAGGTTTCTGCTGGCCCTCTATGGTATCAGATGGTAAAAAGTTTGTGATTGCATGTGGGGTGTGCACCTGTTCCAAGTGTTCTCATACTCGGCCAGCCAGGGAATTGGTGCCTTTGCCAATTCTGGATAGGCCATGGACACATTTGTGTCCAGGGGCAACTCAGTGGTATGGGTAGTGGTGGATAGGTTCTCCAAACAAGCCCACTTTGTACTTCTACCCGCATTACCGTCTGCTGAAACCTTGGCCCGCTTATTTATACAGCATGTTGTTCAGTGGCATGGAGTGCCTGTGAATGTGGTATCAGACAGAGGTGTGCAGTTTGTGGCCAGGTTTTGGAGGGCTTTTTGCAAGAAGTTGTGGATTATGCTATCGTTCTCTGCCAATCATTGGGAGTCTAATGGACAGACTGAACACACGAACCAATCCTTGGAGCAAATTTTGAGATGCCTGACCTCTTCCAGACAGGAGGACTGGTGTGTGGCATTGCCCATGGCAGATTCTGCGTTCATTTCTTGTGTGAGTCAGTCCACTGGAAAGTCTCCCATTTAGGTCAACTATCAGTTTGATCCACATTTAGGGGAATTTTCCTGCAGGTTGTCCTGGAGTCGAGTGCATGGTATAGCGCTTGAGAACTCTTTGGAGGGATGTTCAGATGAACATCTCTAAAGCAAAGGAAAGGTACAGTACAAATGATTTGTGGACAGGAGAAGGGGACCAGGTGAGGTGTTTGTAGTAGGGGAGAAGGTGTGGTTATCCACCCGTAATATCAAGCTTTAGATACCCTCTATGAAGCGAGGTCCCAAGTTTATTGGTCCATAAAAAATTGTCAAGGTAGTCAATTTTTGGCCTACAGAGTGCAGCTGCCCACCTCCTTCAAAATATCTGATGTCTTCCACAGGTCCCTGTTAAAACCAGTGGGGACAGTTAGGGAAGATTCCTTGGCCGATTCTCTGCCATTATTGGTAGATGGACAGCTGGAGTACGAGCGAAGAAGCATCATTGACTCCCAGTGGGTGCGCCGGAAGCTGCAGTATCTGATACATTGGAAAGGGTATTCTCTTGAGGATCAATCACGGGTCACGGCCAGTTCGGTGCATGCCGATCGTCTGGTGCGGGCCTTCCATGCCAGATATCCAGAGAAGCCTGGGGGTCCAGTGGCCTCCCCGTTAAGGGTGATACTGTCATGGTTTGGACAGGGTTAATGCCTTGCCCTCACAGGGTTAATTGTTGTGGCCTCCTTTTGGATCTGGGAGGAATATTTATAACCACGCTGGACTAGGATTCTTTGTCAGTAATAGTTTCATTTTGTCTGTGCGCCTGACTCCCTGGAGTGCATATGCATACTTTGTTGCTTGCTTTGCTCTCCATGCTTGATCTGGTATGTTTGATCCACTCGGCTTTCTGACCTCTGGCTTCCATCTGATTATCCTTCTGGTTCACCCTCAAGTACCTCGCTTATTCCCTGGTTATTGACCTCAACACGTTTGACTACTCTCTGGCGCCATTCGCCTCCTTTGCACACTGGTGCCTGGCTCCACCCCTGGCCACTCCCCCTCTGCTACATGGTTCAGGTCATGCTCACTACCTGGTGAGTTCTCCGCCATTCTGCTGTGAGCTCCCTTACTGCGGCAAGTAGCCTACCAGCAGTAGCTATACCTGGGATCCATGACACTTATAACTCCAAATGGACAGTAGACAAACCCATAGTCTCAGACTAGATGGCACTGCAAGTCCCAGCCACCCTAATCAAAATGGCTGGATAGTGCGATACAGTACAGTCTTCTGATCTCTTTTATCACCAGTGCCGCCTACAGAATGAATGCTGATGGCAACTAGCATTAGAAGAAGACATCAGAGGAGCAGGTCCTGGTGGAGATGTGACTTTAGTGTGCAGAATTATTATGCAACTATTGAAAAACACTTTTTTTTCCATCTCAATGCTTTATTTTCATCTGTTAAAGTGAGACGAAAGATCAAACAACAACTCACCATTTAGAAAATTACGTTTCTAACATTTAAAAAAATGTCAGTGACTTACAGGTGCTTCTCACAAAATTAGAATATCATCAAGTTAATTGATTTCAGTTCTTCAATACAAAATGTGAAACTCATAAGATAGTCATTACAAACAGAGTGATCTATTTCAAGTGTTTATTTCTGTTTATGTTGATGATTATGGCTTACAGCCAATGAAAACCCAAAAGTTATTATCTCAGGGAATAAGAATGCTAGTGTTTCTCATGTTGTCAAACAGATGACAGAGTGAGAAATACACAGACATTAGGTGTTTGGTAGAGACCCCAAACTTTACTGTTTGGGTTCATCCATCCATATCTATTAAAGGGACTCTGTCACCTGAATTTGGAGGGTACAATCTTCAGCCATAGGGGCGGGGTTTTCGGGTGTTTGATTCACCCTTTCCTTACCCTCTGGCTGCATGCTGGCTGCAATATTGGATTGAAGTTCATTCTCTGTCCTCCATAGTACATGCCTGTGCAAGGCAAGATGTTACCTCCAAATTCAGGTGACAGAGTCTTTTTAATACCTAGATTTTTCAAATTCTGCAAATTTTCATTATGGGTGTTGTTATTTCAATATTGAGAAATGGATATGAACTCATCAACGTCAAAAAGCATCTAAAACATTTTTCATGGTCCGTGTGCTCTGGGGTCCCTCCAGCGCAAAATAAATGCCTTCATCTCATAACGTCTCCAGCCCAGTGTTCACTCTAGAATGGAGCTAGAATAGTGGGCATTTAGCAATGCATGCCCCTGAATTCACAAGCAACTAGGCCTTGGAAATCACTGGCATGAGCAGTGACCTCTGGGGCATACAGCCAGAAGTCGTGGTCCATTATTCACTCTAGGCCAGGACTTCCAGCTGCAAATAAACCATGGATCATGCAGCCAGGGCCTTCCCAAAGCCATAAACCCCAGTCTAGATTGTACACTGTAGTGAAGATGTCACATCATAGTGGTGAAGAAGACCAGGCAGTGAGCAATGGGAACAAACAGAGAGGTTAGTAGTGATGTGTGCATATTTTTTTCTTTTCAACCGTTTTGCTCACACTATATTACACAGCAAGATGGTGACCTCAGTTGATTGCCATTTTACTGAATTCTTCACTGACCAAATTACAAAAAAAATATTTTTCATAATGTTGGATTTTGTAAAATTCAAGTAGAATTTAATTCCAGTACTCCAATTTTGAATATTATAGTTTAAATTATTTGGAAATAATAACTATTACAAATGTAAAAAAAAAATACATTGTTTCTTAATTTAATTATTGTAAATTTATCATAATACAGTTCATCATTAGAATGCATTCTTATCATTATGTTTATATCATGATCAAAATTTTGTTTTATTTTATTGAGTTTACAAGAAATTTTGAACTATTCCAAAGCAACTATTAAATGAAACTATAGCATACAGAAAAGTATCAAAGCTGATTTTATTTTGTTGCAACTTTCTTTTATGGCTTATTGCCTCCTGAAGAAAATGAACCACTCTATTTCCAGCTCTCCATTCCATCCTTATACTCCAGTATCT
Source organism: Ranitomeya imitator (assembly GCF_032444005.1). NCBI lineage: Eukaryota > Metazoa > Chordata > Amphibia > Anura > Dendrobatidae > Ranitomeya > Ranitomeya imitator. The sequence goes on from NC_091286.1 coordinate 284,207,001, forward strand.
GATTTATCAGTGTCACATTCTGACCTCTTATGTCTAGCAAAGATGCTTGTAAATCTCTCCTTTTAGCCTTTAGCACTTTACAAACTATCTATTTTTGTCTTTCTCTTCTGCACTTGTTTTTCATGGAATATAAACCTAAGCATGAACTTTGCAAAAAACACAGTTATCTACTTAAATGTTCAATATACAATAATAAAATAGTCTCTTTGATTTCAATGGTGCAAAACATGTAAGGGTAAATTTAGTATAGTGTAGCCATTTAATTTCATGCATACATTGCTTCCAATTATTTTTTTTTTTGGTTTATTATTTTATTGATATCAGAGCAGTGCAGTTCAGTCAAAAAAAGGATAACAGTAATATATGTTACTTATACATAATCACTACAGCTATTGCTCCTTTTTCAAACGCGACCTACCCACATGAAAAGAAATATAATTCTGCTTCATCTTCTCAAATTTTAGTCAATTTTCTTTTAGTAATGCCTGCATTTTCCCACAATACAAAGCCATGTAAGATTGCCATATCTAACCAAATATTTGCTTACAGGTAATTTTGCAATATTGGATCCATTTATTCTGAAACAAACTGTATAATTAGTATAAATGATCCATTCTTTATACCAATTTATTTTTCAGATATCTTTTTACTACACATGACATTTTGCTGTAATGGTAGAGAACACATCTAGCTCCGATCCGATTCTGAGCATTTAACCGCTTAGAAGTCACTATCTATAGCATTTGCCTTATCTAATTGATTATATAAAAGGAATTTTCCTTTGTCAATCCATTAATGCCCCAACATTGTAATTTCCGAATGTCAATAGGTTTCCATGGCAGCAGAGGTTTGATATGTTTACATTCCTAGTAAGTACTGCCAAAGATCCCATAATTCTTTTTGACACAACTGCAACAATTTTTGTTAGAATTGGGCAAAATTCTTCTGGAGGATTTGACCTTTACTCGACTCGTACAGAAATCCATACTTTCATGAATTAATTTTTTCGTTCTGAGCAAGTATAGCAGGGTGGCAGCCAGCTGGCTACCATTTTTCTGCTGTTGAAGGAAGGAAAAATGTTAAAAGCAATAGAAAAATTAATGCCTCATCATTCCTTTCCCAGCCATGTCAACTGTACACTATTTCCTCTATGGTCATAGTCTCCTCTTTTTAACCACCACTGTGAGCTGGAACCACAGGCCTCTTCACACTAGGAAAGGGCTTCCAGAAGAGTTGTGATGTCAGAACAAGCATTGAGACCTTCCAAAGCCCACTCTAGGCTGTGACTTCTGACTACAGTGACATAGCAGAACTAATCATAGTGTGGAGTCCCAACCTAGTATGAATAGGCCTTTGGATTTAGTTCACTGCAGCAGTGAAAAGAGGCACCAAAGACTGAACAAGGGACAATGAGAAGAGGCGTTGAGTGGTGAGGGGGATATTAGTTCTTTTATTTCGTTTTTTTCTACATCTTAGGAGCCGAGATTCTCCCGCTGCATGGGATAGATCCCAAGCTTTATCAGCCTCTGTGGTCTCCCATTCAAGATCAGCCGCTGCGGGTGCTACTCAGCAAAGATGTCGCTCCCAGCCAGGCTCGTGGTATATGGTTGGTTACTGCAAGCTCTCCAGCCAAGCCCTTTATCACCATTGATATACAGGTGAAACCTGACACTCTAGAGCTTAAGTCCAGAAATCACATTACTGAGCATGTCCATGATGTGGCAGCTTCGGATTGGCCTGAGGGCAATGTCTCATTCGACTGGGCGTGAGTGTTTGGGGTGGAGCCTTTTCTATAAAAGATCCACAATGATGCCTGCAGGCGCGCTAGTATCATTTCACATATGGCTACATGAGTGGATCTCTACTACTCTGTCTGCAAGTGTTGTGTGTCTGTCTTGCTTGGGACTTAACATGTATGAGAGCAGTTAGCCCTTGGCTTAGCATCTGGTTCCTACATGTGTGCGGTTAGCACAGTAAAGGTCCAGAGCAAGCACAACCCTAGTAAGGGTATTAAGCTCAGAGCATCTGTTCTGTGTTGTGAATTCTGTGGCAGAGCTCCCTCCTGTGGTCACAAGTGGTACTTCGGCTGATTCTCTCTGGGAGCTTCCGTTTGTGGAGGAAAGTGGTACTGCGGCTTCTGAGTTTCCTCCCTCAGGTGATCTGGTGAGGTCGTTAGGTGCTTCTCTACTTAACTCCACCTAATGCTTTGATCCATGCTTTCTGTCAATGTTCCAGTGTTGGACTTGTTTTCCCCTGGATCATTCCTGTGGCCTGCTGCTCTGCATAGCTAAGTTCTTCTTTGCTATATGTTTGCTATTTTTTCTGTCCAGCTTGTCTATTTGTTTTGCTGGAAGCTCTGGGACGCAAAGGGTGTACCTCCGTGCCGTTAGTTCGGTACGGAGGGTCTTTTTGCCCCCTTTGCGTGGTTTTCTTTAGGGTTTTGTGTAAACCGCAAAGTCATCTTTCCTATCCTCGCTCTGTTAAGAAAGTCGGGCCTCACTTTGCTGAATCTATTTCATCCCTACGTTTGTCTTTTCATCTTATCTCACAGTCATTATATGTGGGGGGCTGCCTTTTCCTTTGGGGTATTTCTCTGAGGCAAGGTAGGCTTATTTTCTATCTTCAGGCTAGTTAGTTTCTCAGGCTGTGCCGAGTTGCATAGGTAGCGTTAGGTGCAATCCACGGCTGCCTCTAGTGTTGTTTGGAGAGGATTAGGGATTGCGGTCTGCAGAGTTCCCACGTCTCAGAGCTCGTTCTATTATTTTGGGTTATTGTCAGATCACTGTATGTGCTCTGACCGCTATGTCCATTGTGATACTGAATTGCCTATCACAACAGTACAGGAAGCCTAAAGTGCTAATGATTTTCAATAGAGGGAAAAAAGAAGTTCTGAGACCATTTTTTTTTCTTTGCACTGTGTTTTGCCTTTTTTTCCCCTTAGACATTTGGGTGGTTCAGGACACAGGTGTAGCAATGGACATTAAAGGTCTGTCTTCATGTGTGGATCAGCTCACGGCAAGAGTTCAAAATATTCAAGATTTTGTGGTTCAGAATTCTTTGTTAGAACCGAGAATTCCTATTCCAGATTTGTTTTTTGGAGATAGAACTAAATTTTCTGAGTTTCAAAAATAATTGTAAATTATTTCTGGCTTTGAAACCTCGCTCCTCTGGTGACCCAGTTCAACAGGTTAGGATCGTCATTTTCTTTTTTGCGTGGCGACCCTCAGGATTGGGCATTTTCTCTTGCGTCAGGAGATCCTGCATTAAGTAATATCGATGCGTTTTTCCTGGCGCTTGGATTGCTGTACGATGAGCCTAATTCAGTGGATCAGGCAGAAAAAAATTTGCTGGCTCTTTGTCAGGCTTAGGATGAGATAGAGGTATATTGCCAGAAATTTAGAAAGTGGTCCGTGCTCACTCAATGGAATGAATCTGCGCTGGCAGCTATATTCAGAAAGGGTCTCTCTGAAGCCCTTAACCCCTTTACCCCCAAGGGTGGTTTGCACGTTAATGACCGGGCCAATTTTTACAATTCTGACCACTGTCCCTTTATGAGGTTATAACTCTGGAACGCTTCAATGGATCCTGGTGATTCTGACATTGTTTTCTCGTGACATATTGTACTTCATGACAATGGTAAAAATTCTTTGATAGTACCTGCGTTTATTTGTGAAAAAAACAGAAATTTGGCGAAAATTATGAAAATTTCGCAATTTTTCAACTTTGAATTTTTATGCAATTAAATCACAGAGATATGTCACACAAAATACTTAATAAGTAAGATTTCCCACATGGCTACTTTACATCAGCACAATTTTGGAACCAAAATTTTTTTTTGTTAGGGAGTTATAAGGGTTAAAAGTTGACTAGCAATTTCTCATTTCTACAACACCATTTTATTTTAGGGACCACATCTCATTTGAAGTCATTTTGAGGGGTCTATATGATAGAAAATACCCAAGTGTGACACCATTCTAAAAACTACACCCCTCAAGGTGCTCAAAACCATATTCAAAAAGTTTATTAACCCTTCTGATGCTTCACAGGAATTTTTTGAATGTTTAAATAAAAATGAACATTTAACTTTTTTTCACAAAAAATTTAATTCAGCTCCAATTTGTTTTATTTTACCAAGGGTAACAGGAGAAAATGGACCCCAAACATTGTTGTACAATTTGTCCTGAGTATGCCAATACCCCACATGTGGGGGTAAACCACTGTTTGGGCGCATGGCAGAGCTCGGAAGTGAAGGAGTGCCATTTGACTTTTCAATGCAAAATTGACTGGAATTGAGATGGGACGCCATATTTCGTTTGGAGAGCCCCTGATGTGGCTAAACATTGAAACCCCCCACAAGTGACACCATTTTGGAAAGTAGACCCCCTAAGGAACTTATCTAGAGGTGTGGTGAGCACTTTGACCCACTGTTAGGACTGGCGGAACGCACCAAGACAGATGATAAAGGTGCGTTCGCAGTCCGGGGTCCACCGTGCAGGTGAGAACCTGCTGCTAGCAATTAGCAGACAATATGGCGGTATACACGCGTGGGTTAAACCTCACCCAGCGTGAAGAAAGCGATCCTGTTAATTCACAGGAGCGCAGTTCCGCACTAGTGCGCGAGCAAGTGGTCAGCGGACTTAACCCCAGAAGGGATTGGAGCCCGATTAGACCCTTGCTGGCGTAACACCGCAACTGGGTGTGTAGAGAACCTTAAGCAATCTATGTGCACAAGAGTGCGAGCGATGCCGCACTAACGGACGCCACTAACCACCCAGACTCGGGTATGGAAAGCGCAAGGCAGGCGCACGGCGCCGTACTGGCAGGCACAGCTACAGGACGCTGTGATGTGTGTTAGTGCTGTAGGCTAAGTCGGGCGCTAGGTAGCAGCCATACACCTTCCGCGAACAGACATTCAATAGGGTAGGGGTTTCCAAGGACGACTTGCACTCACAACATACACACATAAGCAATTGTAAGAAAATACTAGCGCATGGCCGTGCGGTCATGCGCAGTTAATATAGCAGCAGCACAGGAAGTGGCCACAGCACTTTTGCCCTTCTAGGACCTGCCAAGAGGACCAATGGAATGTGCTGCAGAGACTGAGCACATGACCCTCGATCTCCAACGGGAGACCTTACGCTGGGCATGCTCAGTACATGCAGACAAGGACTTAGTCCCAGAGAAGTCCGCTCGCTGCTGACCAGCACTGACTTTAATGGCAGAGACTGGAGAAGCAGCACTAACTCTCAGAACAGAGTGAGAATGAGCAAGACGCTGGGACCGACGTCCTTGCTGAGCAGGCTCCACTGCGGCTGGACAAGAATGGGAGACCGCAGCGGAAGTGGCTCGAGATTCCCCCTGTGCAGAAGCGGGAACTCGACCCCTAACATTACCCCCCCTCCTAGGGCCCCCCCCTCCTTGGGCCTCGCTACGTTCGAAGGCAGCAATGAGCTGCGGAGCCCGAATGTGCTCAACAGGCTCCCAGGACCTGTCCTCGGGACCATAACCCTTCCAGTCCACCAAATAAAATTTTTTACCACGCATCACCTTGCACCCCAAAATAGCGTTCACCTCATAATCGTCCGTAGACGAACCCGATGTCCCAGCAGATGACTCGGAAAAGCGGGACATATACACGGGTTTCAAGAGGGACACATGAAAGGTGTCGGTGATACCCAGGCGTGGCGGAAGGGCCAAACGATAGACCACAGGATTAACCTGTTCGAGGACCTTGAATGGACCCAAGTAGCGAGGAGCAAATTTAGTGGACTCAACTCGCAGCCTGATGTTACGGGCGGAGAGCCACACCAAGTCGCCAGGAGCAAAGGTCGGGGCGGGACGCCGATGAGCATCAGCGGAGGACCTCATTCTCTCCTTAGAGGCCCGAATGGCATCCTGAGTGCGGTCCCAAATATCCCGTGCCTCCACAGCCCAGTCTGCCACCCTGGAGTCGGCGGAAGACACGGGCATAGGCACAGGTACCCGTGGATGCTGACCATAGTTGAGGAGGAATGGGGTTTGTCCAGTGGAGTCGGCAACGGCGTTGTTCAGTGCAAACTCTGCCCATGATAGCAAGGATGCCCAGTCATCCTGCCTGGCTGAAACAAAATGCCGCAGGTATGTGACCAAGGTCTGGTTGGCCCTCTCTACCAACCCATTCGTCTCGGGATGATAAGCGGAAGAGAGATTCAACTCAATACTGAGAAGACGACAGAGCTCTCTCCAGAACCGAGACGCAAACTGGGGACCCCGGTCACTGACAATTTTGTCTGGCATACCATGTAGGCGGAAGATATGTTTGATGAACAACGCTGCCAAGGCCCGTGCAGAAGGTAACCGCGGCAGCGGCACCAAATGCACCATTTTTGAGAAATGATCGGTGATGACCCAAATGATGGTACAGCCGCGAGACTTGGGCAAACCCACAACAAAGTCCATCCCGACCATCTCCCAGGGCCTATCTGCCACCGGCAAGGGATAGAGCAAACCAGCTGGCCTTTGACGCGGAGATTTATTTTTGGCGCAGGAGACACACGCCAGAACATAATCCCTGACATCCCGGACCATATGCGGCCACCAGTACGTCCTCGCCAGTAGCTCAGATGTCCTCTTTGTCCCAAAGTGTCCACCCACCCTGGACGAATGAGCCCAAGAGAGAACCTCCGGTCGCAAATTAATGGGCACAAAAGTCTTGCCCGGAGGCACAGACTCTAGCGAAACCGGCGCCACGGTTCTCAGGCTCTCGGAAGGGACAATAAGCCGAGGCTCCTCTTCCTCCTCCTCAGTTGACATAAGGGAGCGAGAGAGAGCGTCAGCACGGATATTCTTCTCCCCGGCGAGATAATGAAGGGAAAAGTGGAACCGGGAGAAGAACAGGGACCATCTGGCCTGGCGAGAATTTAGCCGCTGGGCTGTCTGCAAATAGACCAAATTTTTGTGGTCCGTGTAAACTTGGAAGGGAAACCGCGCACCTTCCAGAAGATGTCTCCACTCCGAAAAGGCCAACTTCATTGCTAGCAACTCCCTGTCCCCGATGGAGTAGTTCCTCTCCGCTGGCGTGAAGGTCTTGGAGAAGAAGAAGCATGGATGCTTCCGACCTTGAGCATCCTTTTGGTAGAGGACTGCTCCAGCACCAACGGACGAGGCATCCACCTCCAGTAGGAATGGCTTATCCACATCGGGACGATGTAAGATGGGAGCGCTAGCAAAGTGGGACTTAATAGAAGTGAAGGCCTTGGAGACCTCTTCCGACCACAATTTGGGATTCGCTCCCTTCTTGGTGAGGGCTACCAAGGGAGCCACCAGAGTTGAGAAGTGGGGAATGAACTGGCGGTAATAGTTTATGAACCCCATAAAGCGCTGCACCGCTTTAAGAGAATGGGGCTCTTGCCAGTCCATCACAGCCTGTAGTTTGGCAGGATCCATAGCCAATCCCTGGGCGGAGATGATATAGCCCAGGAAAGGTAAGGACTCCTGCTCAAACACACACTTCTCCAACTTTGCGTAAAGAGAGTTTGCCCGTAGGAGGTCGAAGACTCTGCCAACATCTCTCCGGTGGGAGTCAATATCTGGAGAAAAGATGAGAATATCATCCAGATAGACTACAACCGAGGTGGAAAGCATATCCCGGAAGATGTCATTGACAAAGTCTTGAAAAACGGCAGGTGCATTACAGAGCCCGAAGGGCATCACCAGATACTCATAGTGCCCATCTCTGGTGTTAAATGCCGTTTTCCACTCGTCCCCCTCACGGATGCGAATCAGATTGTAAGCACCCCGCAGATCTAGTTTCGTAAACACTCTAGCTCCCCGAAGCCTATCGAAAAGCTCAGAAATCAACGGCAAAGGGTACTTGTTCTTCACTGTGATAGCATTAAGACCCCTGTAGTCTATGCATGGACGTAGTTCTCCATTCTTCTTCTGCACGAAGAAGAACCCTGCCCCAGCAGGTGACACTGACTTCCTAATGAACCCTCTTGCCAGATTCTCTTGTATGTACTGAGACATTGCCTCCGTTTCCGGGAGAGATAATGGATAGACTCGACCCCGGGGAGGCTCAGCACCAGGCAAGAGATCGATAGGACAGTCATAGGGGCGATGGGGCGGAAGGGTCTCCGCCGCCTTCTTGGAGAATACATCTGCATAAGACCAATATTGCTTGGGGAGAGAGGATAGATCTGCGGGTACCTCAGTAGTAGCAACCTGAACGCACTCTCGGTGACACCTACCCCCACATGATTCACCCCATCCCAGAATTCTGCCTGAGGACCACTCGATGTGAGGAGAGTGGTACCGTAGCCAAGGTATCCCCAACAGGACCTCATCAATACCCTCAGGAATGACGAGCAGAGAAATAATCTCCTGATGGGATGGCGACAGGGACAGAGTAATAGGGATGGTCTGATGTGTTATCTGTGCGGGGAGTGTCGACCCATTCACCACTCGTACCGTTACTGGTTGGGATAGCATAACCAGGGGTATTGCGTGACGTTGGGCGAAGGCAGAAGACATAAAATTGCCCTCCGCCCCAGAATCCACGCAGAGGTCTACCGAGTGGGAGGATGAGCCAAAGGTAATTGTCCCCTTAAAGGACAATTTGGAGGCAAACGTCGCAGTGTCTAGTGCACCTCCACCTACTACCACTAGACGCTGACGTTTCCTCGACCGCTGATGACATCTGGTGGCAAGATGTCCTGACTGTTGGCAAACCTGGCAACCCTGGGGTGCACGAGCAGTCTGGGACTTAGATCCCGCTCGTGACACCACCTTAGGTTCCTGGAACTCAGGAGCCTGAACTGGAGATTCCAAAGGTTTGGCGAAGGTGGGAGCCAGCCGAAACCTCTGCCTACACTGGGCTCGCTCTAACCTCCGCTCGTGAAAACGGAGGTCAATGCGAGTAGATACTGCTATTAACTCCTCCAGTGTGGCGGGAATCTCCCTAACGTGGTCCTTAACGTGGTCAGCCAGCCCCCTCCAAAATATAGGGATAAGGGCTTTATCCGTCCACTCCAGCTCAGATGCCAGAGTGCGGAAATGGACGGCAAAAAGGCTGACCAAGGACGAGCCCTGAGTCAGTGCCAACAGTTGGAGCGCCGTATCATGGGTGACACGAGGTCCTAGAAAGACCTGTTTCAGAGTGCTCAGGAATAACGGAGCACTCTGCACCACATGATCGCCACGCTCCCACAGCGGCGTAGCCCACTGCAACGCCCTGTCCGACAATAAGGAAATTATAAAGCCCACCTTAGCCCGCTCTGTAGGGAAACGAGAGGCCAGAAGCTCGAGATGTATTGAGCACTGACTCACGAAACCCCTACAGGACTTACTGTCACCAGAAAATTTCTCTGGTAGCGGGAGGCGAGATAGCGTCGGTACAGGAGCGGCAGTGGACAAGGTAGCTGCAGCCACACTTGCAGCCTGAACAGCGACAGCAGTAACATCCACAGCTGAGGTTGAACGCTCAAGAGCCGCCAACCTTCCCTCCAGCTGCTGGATGTACCGCTGTAAACGCTGATCGTCCGCCATTTTACTAGCCAGACCCTGGCGCTAGTATTATGTTAGGACTGGCGGAACGCACCAAGACAGATGATAAAGGTGCGTTCGCAGTCCGGGGTCCACCGTGCAGGTGAGAACCTGCTGCTAGCAATTAGCAGACAATATGGCGGTATACACGCGTGGGTTAAACCTCACCCAGCGTGAAGAAAGCGATCCTGTTAATTCACAGGAGCGCAGTTCCGCACTAGTGCGCGAGCAAGTGGTCAGCGGACTTAACCCCAGAAGGGATTGGAGCCCGATTAGACCCTTGCTGGCGTAACACCGCAACTGGGTGTGTAGAGAACCTTAAGCAATCTATGTGCACAAGAGTGCGAGCGATGCCGCACTAACGGACGCCACTAACCACCCAGACTCGGGTATGGAAAGCGCAAGGCAGGCGCACGGCGCCGTACTGGCAGGCACAGCTACAGGACGCTGTGATGTGTGTTAGTGCTGTAGGCTAAGTCGGGCGCTAGGTAGCAGCCATACACCTTCCGCGAACAGACATTCAATAGGGTAGGGGTTTCCAAGGACGACTTGCACTCACAACATACACACATAAGCAATTGTAAGAAAATACTAGCGCATGGCCGTGCGGTCATGCGCAGTTAATATAGCAGCAGCACAGGAAGTGGCCACAGCACTTTTGCCCTTCTAGGACCTGCCAAGAGGACCAATGGAATGTGCTGCAGAGACTGAGCACATGACCCTCGATCTCCAACGGGAGACCTTACGCTGGGCATGCTCAGTACATGCAGACAAGGACTTAGTCCCAGAGAAGTCCGCTCGCTGCTGACCAGCACTGACTTTAATGGCAGAGACTGGAGAAGCAGCACTAACTCTCAGAACAGAGTGAGAATGAGCAAGACGCTGGGACCGACGTCCTTGCTGAGCAGGCTCCACTGCGGCTGGACAAGAATGGGAGACCGCAGCGGAAGTGGCTCGAGATTCCCCCTGTGCAGAAGCGGGAACTCGACCCCTAACACCCACCAAGTGCTTCACAGAAGTTTATAATGTAGAACCGTAAAAATAAAAAATCATATTTTTTCACAAAAATTATCTTTTCGCCCCCAATTTTTTATTTTCCCAAGGGTAAGAGAAGAAATTGGACCTCAAAAGTTGTTGTACAATTTGTCCTGAGTACGCTGATAGCCCATATATGGGGGTAAACCACTGTTTGGGCGGATGGGAGAGCTCGGAAGGGAAGGAGCGCCGTTTAACTTTTCAAAGCAAAATTGACAGGATTTGAGATAGAACGCCATGTTGCGTTTGAAGAGCCACTGATGTGCCTAAACATTGAAACCCCCCACAAATGACACCATTTTGGAAAGTAGACCCCCTAAGGAACTTATCTAGAGGTGTGGTGAGCACTTTGACCCACAAAGTGCTTCACAGAAGTTTATAATGCAGAGCCGTAAAAATAAAACTAAATTTTTTTCCCACAAAAATTATTTTTTTTGCCCCCAGTTTTGTATTTTCCTGAGGGTAACAGGAGAAATTGGACCCCAAAATTTGTTGCCCAATTTGTCCTGAGTGCGATGATACACCATATGTGGGGGGAACCACTGTTTGGGCACATGGGAGGGCTCAGAAGGGAAGGAGTGCCATTTGAATGCAGACTTAGATGGAATGGTCTGCAGGTGTCACATTGTGTTTGCAGAGCCCCTAATGTACCTAAACAGTAGAAACCCCCCACAGGTGACACCATTTTGGAAAGTAGACCCCCTTAGGAACTTATCTAGATGTGTGCTGAGCGCTTTGACCCACCAAGGGCTTCACAGAAGTTTATAATGGAGAGCCGTAAAAATAAAACAAACATTTTTTCCCACAAAAATTATTTTTTAGCCCCCAGTTTTGTATTTTCCTGAGGGTAACAGGAGAAATTCGACCCCACAACTTGTTGTCCAATTTGTCCTGAGTGCGCTGATACCCCATATGTGGGGGGAACCACTGTTTGGGCGCATGGGAGGGCTTGGAAGGGAAGGAGCTCCATTTGGAATGAGGACTTAGATGGAATGGTCTGCAGGTGTCACATTGCATTTGCAGAGCCCCTAATGTACCTAAACAGTAGAAACCTCCCACAAATGACACCATTTTGGAAACTAGACCCCCTAAGGAACTCATCTAGATGTGTTGTGATAGCTTTGAACACCCAAGTGTTTCACTACAGTTTGTAACGCAGAGCCGTGAAAATTAAAAAAAAAAATCTTTCCCCCCAAAATTATTTTTTAGCCCCCAGTTTTGTATTTTCCCGAGGGTAAGAGGAGAAATTCGACCCCAAAAGTTGTTGTCCAATTTGTCCTGAGTACGCTGATACCCCGTATGTTGGGGGAAACCACCGTTTGAGCGCATGGCAGAGCTCGGAAGGGAAGGAGCGCCATTTGGAATGCAGACTTAGATGGAATGGTCTGCAGACGTCACATTGCGTTTGCAGAACCCCTAATGTACCTAAACAGTAGAAACCCCCCACAAGTGACCCCATATTGGAAACTAGACCCCCCAGGGAACTAATCTAGATGTGTTGTGAGAACTTTGAACCCCCAAGTGTTTCACTACAGTTTATAACGCAGAGCCGTGAAAATAAAAAATCTTTTTTTTCCCACAAAAAATATGTTTTAGCCCCGAGTTTTGTATTTTCCCAAGGGTAACAGGAGAAATTGGACCCCAAAAGTTGTTGTCCTATTTGTCCTGAGTACGCTGATACCCCATATGTTGGGGTAAACCCCTGTTTGGGCACACAGGAGAGCTCGGAAGGGAAGAAGCACTGTTTTACTTTTTCAACGCAGAATTGGCTGGAATTGAGATCGGACGCCATGTCGCGTTTGGAGAGCCCCTGATGTGCCTAAACAGTGGAAACCCCACAATTATAACTGAAACCCTAATCCAAACACATCCCTAACCCTAATCCCAACAGTAACCCTAACCACACCTCTAACCCAGACACACCCCTAACCCTAATCCCAACCCTATTCCCAACCGTAAATGTAATCTAAACCCTAACTGTAACTTTAGCCCCAACCCAAACTGTAGCCCTAGCCCTAACCCTAGCCCTAACCCTAGCCCTAATCCTAACCCTAGCCCTAACCCTAGCCCTAACCCTAACCCTAGCCCTAGCCCTAACCCTAGCCCTAACCCTAGCCCTAGCCCTAACCCTAGCCCTAACCCTAGCCCTAACCCTAGCCCTAACCCTAGCCCTAACCCTAACCGTAACCCTAGCCCTAACCCTAGCCCTAACCCTAGCCCTAGCCCTAACCCTAGCCCTAACCCTAGCCCTAACCCTAGCTCTAACTCTAACCCTAGCCCTAATGGGAAAATGGAAATAAATACATTTTTTTAATTTGTCCCTAACTAAGGGGGTGATGAAGGGGGGTTTGATTTACTTTTATAGCGTGTTTTTTAGCGGATTTTTATGATTGGCAGCCGTCACACACTGAAAGACGCTTTTTATTGCAAAAAATATTTTTTGCGTTACCACATTTTGAGAGCTATAATTTTTCTACATTTTGGTCCACAGAGTCATGTGAGGTCTTGTTTTTTGCGGGACGAGTTGACGTTTTTATTGGTAACATTTTTGGGCACGTGACAATTTTTGATCGCTTTTTATTCCGATTTTTGTGAGGCAGAATGACCAAAAACCAGCTATTCATGAATTTCTTTTGGGGGAGGCGTTTATACCGTTCCGCGTTTGGTAAAATTGATAAAGTAGTTTTATTCTTCGGGTCAGTACGATTACAGCGACACCTCATTTATATCATTTTTTTATGTTTTGGCGCTTTTATACGATAAAAACTATTTTATAGAAAAAATAATTATTTTGGCATCGCTTTATTCTCAGGACTATAACTTTTTTATTTTTTTGCTGATGATGCTGCATGGTGGCTCGTTTTTTGCGGGACAAGATGACGTTTTCAGCGGTACCATGGTTATTTATATCTGACTTTTTGATCGCGTGTTATTCCACTTTTTGTTCGGCAGTATGATAATAAAGCGTTGTTTTTTGCCTCGTTTTTTTTTTTTCTTTCTTACGGTGTTTACTGAAGTGTTTAACTAGTGGGCCAGTTTTATAGGTCGGGCCGTTACGGACGTGGCGATACTAAATATGTGTACTTTTATTGTTATTTTTTTTTATTTAGATAAAGAAATGTATTTATGGGAATAATATTTTTTTTTTTTTTCATTATTTTGGAATATTTTTTTTTATTTTTTTTTACACATTTGAAAATTTTTTTTTTTACTTTTTTACTTTGTCCCAGGGGGGGACATCACAGATCAGTGATCTGACAGTTTGCACAGCACTCTGTCAGATCACTGATCTGATAGCAGTGCAGGCTGCTTCACAGGGCCTGCTCTGAGCAGGCTCTGTGAAGCCACCTCCCTCCCTGCAGGACCCGGATCCGTGGCCATCTTGGATCCGGGGCTCGAGCAGGGAGGGAGGGAGGTAAGACCCTCGCAGCAACGCGATCACATCGCGTTGCTGCGGGGGTCTCAGGAAAGCCCGCAGGGAGCCCCCTCCCTGCGCGGTGCTTCCCTGCACCGCCGGCACATCGCGATCATCTTTGATCACGGTGTGCCAGGGGTTAATGTGCCGGGGGCGGTCCGTGACCGCTCCTGGCACATAGTGCCAAATGTCAGCTGCGATAGGCAGCTGACACCCGGCCGCGATCGGCGGCGCTCCCCCCGTGAGCGCGCCGATCGCGCTGGACGTACTATCCCGTCCATGGTCATAGGGGCCCACCCCACATGGACGGGATAGTACGTCCGATGTCAGAAAGGGGTTAAGGATGTCATGGTGGGATTTCCTATGCCTGCTGGTTTGAATGAGTCTATGTCTTTGGCCATTCAGATCGGTCGACGCTTGCGTGAGCGTAAATCTGTGCACCATTTGGCGGTATTACCTGAGATTAAACCTGAGCCTATGCAGTGCGATAGGACAATGACCAGAGTTGAACGGCAAGAACACAGACGTCTGAATGGGCTGTGTTTCTACTGTGGTGATTCCACTCATGCTATCTCTGATTGTCCTAAGTGCACTAAGCGGTTCGCTAGGTCTGCTACCATTGGTACAGTACAGTCAAAGTTCCTTCTGTCCGTTACCTTGATCTGCTCTTTGTCATCGTATTCTGTCATGGCGTTTGTGGATTCAGGCGCTGCCCTGAATTTGATGGACTTGGAATATGCTAAGCGTTGTGGGTTTTTCTTGGAGCCCTTGCAGTGTCCTATTCCATTGAGAGGAATTGATGCTACGCCTTTGGCCAAGAATAAGCCTCAATACTGGACCCAGCTGACCATGTGCATGGCTCCTGCACATCAGGAGGTTATTCGCTTTCTGGTGTTGCATAATCTGCATGATGTGGTCGTGTTGGGGTTGCCATGGCTACAAGCCCATAATCCAGTATTGGATTGGAAATCCATGTCGGTGTCCAGCTGGGGTTGTCAGGGGGTACATGGTGATGTTCCATTTCTGTCAATTTCGTCATCCACCCCTTCTGAGGTTCCAGAGTTCTTGTCTGATTACCGGGATGTATTTGATGAGCCCAAGTCCGATACCCTACCTCCGCATAGGGATTGTGATTGTGCTATCAATTTGATTCCTGGTAGTAAATTCCCAAAAGGTCGACTGTTTAATTTATCCGTGCCTGAGCACACCGCTATGCGCAGTTATGTGAAGGAATCCCTGGAGAAGGGGCATATTCGCCCGTCATCGTCGCAATTAGGAGCAGGGTTCTTTTTTGTAGCCAAGAAGGATGGTTCGCTGAGACCTTGTATAGATTACCGCCTTCTTAATAAGATCACTGTTAAATTTCAGTACCCCTTGCCGTTGTTGTCTGATTTGTTTGCTCGGATTAAGGGGGCTAGTTGGTTCACCAAGATAGATCTTCGTGGTGCGTATAATCTGGTGCGAATCAGGCGAGGCGATGAATGGAAAACTGCATTTAATACGCCCGAGGGTCATTTTGAGTATCTAGTGATGCCATTCGGACTTGCCAATGCTCCATCAGTGTTTCAGTCCTTTATGCATGACATCTTCCGAGAGTACCTGGATAAATTCCTGATTGTGTACTTGGATGACATTCTGATCTTCTCGGATGATTGGGAGTCTCATGTGAAGCAGGTCAGAACGGTTTTTCAGGTCCTGCGTGCTAATTCTTTGTTTGTGAAGGGATCAAAGTGTCTCTTTGGTGTGCAGAAGGTTTCATTTTTGGGGTTCATCTTTTCCCCTTCTACTATCGAGATGGATCCTGTTAAGGTCCAGACCATCCATGATTGGACTCAGCCGACATCTCTGAAAAGTCTGCAAATGTTCCTGGGCTTTGCTAATTTTTATCGTCGCTTCATCTGCAATTTTTCTAGTATTGCCAAACCATTGACCGATTTGACCAAGAAGGGTGCTGATTTGGTCAACTGGTCTTCTGCTGCTGTGGAAGCTTTTCAAGAGTTGAAGCGTCGTTTTTCTTCTGCTCCTGTGTTGTGTCAACCAGATGTTTCTCTTCCGTTCCAGGTCGAGGTTGATGCTTCTGAGATTGGAGCAGGGGCTGTTTTGTCGCAGAGAGGTTCTGATTGCTCAGCGATGAAACCATGCGCTTTTTTTTCCAGGAAGTTTTCGCCTGCTGAGCGAAATTATGATGTGGGCAACCGAGAGTTGCTGGCCATGAAGTGGGCATTCGAGGAGTGGCGTCATTGGCTTGAAGGAGCTAAGCATCGCGTGGTGGTATTGACTGATCATAAGAACTTGACTTATCTCGAGTCTGCCAAGCGTTTGAATCCTAGACAGGCTCGTTGGTCGCTGTTGACTTTGTGATTTCGTACCTTCCGGGCTCTAAAAATGTGAAGGCAGATGCACTGTCTAGGAGTTTTGTGCCCGACTCTCCGGGTTTATCTGAGTCGGCGGGTATCCTCAAGGAAGGAGTAATTGTGTCTGCCATCTCCCCTGATTTGCGGCGGGTGCTGCAAAAATTTCAGGCTAATAAACCTGATCGTTGTCCAGCGGAGAAACTGTTTGTCCCTGATAGGTGGACGAATAAAGTTATCTCTGAGGTTCATTGTTCGGTGTTGGCTGGTCATCCTGGAATCTTTGGTACCAGAGAGTTAGTGGCTAGATCCTTTTGGTGGCCATCTCTGTCACGGGATGTGCGTACTTTTGTGCAGTCCTGTGGGATTTGTGCTCGGGCTAAGCCCTGCTGTTCTCGTGCCAGTGGGTTGCTTTTGCCCTTGCCGGTCCCGAAGAGGCCTTGGACACATATCTCTATGGATTTTATTTCAGATCTTCCCGTTTCTCAAAAGATGTCAGTCATTTGGGTGGTCTGTGATCGCTTTTCTAAGATGGTCCATCTGGTACCCTTGTCTAAATTGCCTTCCTCCTCTGATTTGGTGCCATTGTTCTTCCAGCATGTGGTTCGTTTGCATGGCATTCCAGAGAATATCGTTTCTGACAGAGGTTCCCAGTTTGTTTCGAGGTTTTGGCGAGCCTTTTGTGGTAGGATGGGCATTGACTTGTCTTTTTCCTCGGCTTTCCATCCTCAGACTAATGGCCAGACCGAACGAACCAATCAGACCTTGGAAACCTATCTGAGATGCTTTGTTTCTGCCGATCAGGATGACTGGGTGTCCTTTTTGCCTTTGGCTGAGTTCGCCCTTAATAATCGGGCCAGCTCGGCTACCTTGGTTTCGCCATTTTTCTGCAATTCTGGGTTCCATCCTCGTTTCTCTTCAGGACAGGTTGAGTCTTCGGACTGTCCTGGTGTGGATACTGTGGTGGACAGGTTGCAGCAGATTTGGACTCATGTAGTGGACAATTTGACCTTGTCCCAGGAGAAGGCTCAACGTTTCGCTAATCGCAGACGCCGTGTGGGTCCCCGACTTCGTGTTGGGGATTTGGTTTGGTTATCTTCTCGTCATATTCCTATGAAGGTTTACTCTCCTAAGTTTAAACCTCGTTTCATTGGTTCGTATAGGATTTCTGAGGTTCTTAATCCTGTGTCTTTTCGTCTGACCCTCCCAGATTCTTTTTCCATACATAACGTATTCCATAGGTCATTGTTGCGGAGATACGTGGCACCTATGGTTCCATCTGTTGACCCTCCTGCCCCGGTTTTGGTGGAGGGGGAATTGGAGTATATTGTGGAGAAGATTTTGGATTCTCGTGTTTCAAGACGGAAACTCCAGTATCTGGTTAATTGGAAGGGGTATGCTCAGGAAGATAATTCCTGGGTTTTTGCCTCTGATGTCCATGCTCCCGATCTTGTTCGTACCTTTCATGTGGCTCATCCTGGTCTGCCTGGGGGCTCTGGTGAGGGTTCGGTGACCCCTCCTCAAGGGGGGGGGTACTGTTGTGAATTCTGTGGCAGAGCTCCCTCCTGTGGTCACAAGTGGTACTTCGGCTGATTCTCTCTGGGAGCTTCCGTTTGTGGAGGAAAGTGGTACTGCGGCTTCTGAGTTTCCTCCCTCAGGTGATCTGGTGAGGTCGTTAGGTGCTTCTCTACTTAACTCCACCTAATGCTTTGATCCATGCTTTCTGTCAATGTTCCAGTGTTGGACTTGTTTTCCCCTGGATCATTCCTGTGGCCTGCTGCTCTGCATAGCTAAGTTCTTCTTTGCTATTTGTTTGCTATTTTTTCTGTCCAGCTTGTCTATTTGTTTTGCTGGAAGCTCTGGGACGCAAAGGGTGTACCTCCGTGCCGTTAGTTCGGTACAGAGGGTCTTTTTGCCCCCTTTGCGTGGTTTTCTTTAGGGTTTTGTGTAGACTGCAAAGTCATCTTTCCTATCCTCGCTCTGTTAAGAAAGTCGGGCCTCACTTTGCTGAATCTATTTCATCCCTACGTTTGTCTTTTCATCTTATCTCACCGTCATTATATGTGGGGGGCTGCCTTTTCCTTTGGGGTATTTCTCTGAGGCAAGGTAGGCTTATTTTCGCTTATTTTCTATCTTCAGGCTAGTTAGTTTCTCAGGCTGTGCCGAGTTGCATAGGTAGCGTTAGGTGCAATCCACGGCTGCCTCTAGTGTTGTTTGGAGAGGATTAGGGATTGCGGTCTGCAGAGTTCCCACGTCTCAGAGCTCGTTCTATTGTTTTGGGTTATTGTCAGATCACTGTATGTGCTCTGACCGCTATGTCCATTGTGATACTGGATTGCCTATCACAACAGTTCTGTTCCTGTATGCAAGTGACACAGCTCATTAGTTGCAAAGCTTCTCCTTCATTTCTGTCTGTGAGTGACACAGCTCAGTTGCAGAGGATCTCTTTTGTTTTTGTGTGCGAGTGACACAGCTCAGTTGCAGAGCATCTCTTTTGTTTCTGTGTGCAAATGACACAGCTCAGTTGCAGAGCATCTGTTTCATTTCTGTGTGCGAGTTCAGTTCACGTGCTGTTCACGCTGAGTGACAGTCAACGAGTGTGTACAGGTAATCGCTCGCCGTGTATTCCGCCATCATACACTAGCAGCAGTTTTTCATCTCTGCACGGTGGACCCTGGGTGGTGATTGCGCTTTATTATTTATTTTATTTAGCGCAATCCACCAACCCTAACATTGGCACACCAATAGATCCATTTAATTTAGGTTAGATTCAATTTCCTGGAGTTGGCACTCCATTACTCAAGTTTAATGTTAATTAAATATGAGATTTCTGAATTCATAAAAACTTCCTTTTTAAAAGGAGCCACTGGAAAGAACAATCCTGGAGATTTAAATTCTGTATAAACTGTAGAAAGTGGACCTACATGCTAGTATTGCACAGGTGCCTCCAAACTGTTTGTGTCCACTAGTAATATGTAGATTATGCGTATACATTCTGAATATAAGAATACAACTCCACTCATAGAAAACAAGCCTTCAAGTGACAGCTTTAACAGTGGCTTTCGCAATGGAAACAATTGTCTTTAAAGGGTATAAGTGAGTGTAAAAAGAGAACATGCAGTAAGTTTATGCATTGAATGTTGCCAACCAAAATCTTTGCTGAAATAGGCCTTAGTTTAATTGTTAGTGACGATGTGGCGTACATGCTGGCATCATCACTGCTGTCATGTAAACAATGACAGACAGAGAAAGACAGAAGCATCAGACCTGGGCAAGAGATTTAACAAATCAGTATTTATTTGACCAAACAAAAAAAGTAAAATACCTAGAATTACACCCAGCATCTAGCATAGGAGAAGTGGTACCGTGTAGTCACATGCTGTCCATTTCCTTGTAAACCTCCTTGAGATGGTTCTACTCCTTAATTGGAGTCCAGCTGTGTTTAATTAAACTGATATGACTTGATTTGGCACACCCCTGTCTATGTTAGACCTCACAGCTCACAGTGCATGTCAGACCAAATGAAAATCATGAGGTCAAAGGAACTGGCCAAGGAGCTCAGAGACAAAATTGTGGCGAGGCACACATCTGGCCAAGGTTACAACAGAATTTCAGCAGTAATCAAGGTTCCAAATAGAACAGTGGCCTTCATATTCCTTAAATAGAAGTTTGGAACAAGCAGAATTCTTCCTAGACCTGGCTGTATAGCCGAACTGAGCAATCATGGGAAAAGAGCCTTGGTGAGAGAGGTAAAGAAGAACACCAAGACCACTGTGGCTGAGCTCTAGAGATGCAGTAGGGAGATGGGAGAAAGTTCCACAAAGTCAACTATCACTGCAACCCTCCACCAGTCTGGCCTTTACAGCAGAGTGTCCCGACAGAAGGCTTTCCTGAGTACAAGACATAATGAAAGCCCGCATAGAGTTTGCTAAAAAACACATGAGGGACTCCGAGACTATGAGAAATAAGATTCTCTGGCCTGATGATAAGAAGATAGACCTTTTTGGTGATAATTCTAAGAGGTATGTGTGGAGAGAACCAGGCACTGCTCATCACCTGCTCAATACAATCCCAACAGTGAAACAATCGTGGTGGCAGCATCATGCTATGGAGGTGTTTTTCAGCTGCAGGGACAGGATGACTGGTTGTCATTCAAGGAAACATGAATGTGGCAAAGTACAGAGATATCCTGGATGAAAACCTCTTCCAGAGTGCTCTGGACCTCAGACTTGGGCGAAGGACCCTAAGCACACATCTAAAATAACAAAGGAGTGGCTTCAGAAAACCTTTGTGACCATTCTTGACTGGCCCAGCCAGAGCCCTGACCTTAACCCAATTGAGCATCTCTGGAGATACCTGAAAATGGCTGTCCACCAACATTCACCATCCAACCTGACGGAACTGGAGAGGATCTGCAAGGAAGAATGGCAGAGGATCCCCAAATCCAGTTGTAAACAACTTGTTGCATCATTCCCAAGAAGACTCATGGCTGAACTAGCTCAAAGGGTGCTTCTACTCAATACTGGGCAAAGGGTCTGAATCCTTATGACCATGTGATATTTCAGTTTTTCTTTTTTAATAAATTTGCAAAAATTACTATATTTCAGTTTTTTTCTGTGCAGAGTGTACATTAATGAGAAAAAAATTTACTTTTTTGATTTACCAAATGGCTGCAATGAAACAGAGTGAAAAATTTAAAGGGGTCTGAATACTTTCCGCACCCACTGTATGCAAAATAAAAGAAATGGTACTGTGCTGTGCTTTTCTATCTGGAATAGGAGTAGATAGTAAGAGTTAGATATTCCAAGTGCTACATGAATGTTGTTCAGTAGAAAAGCTACTACTTTGCTCATGGCTAGAAATGCGGATTTAATTGCAGAAATAGTGAATATTTGCCACTTGATACTCCTTCTGCATTGTATATTGAAGGGTGAAATTTGTGGCGACATTCCTAGCATAAATTTACATTCAGCGAAAATCAAATCTAAAGTGCCATTGAATTATAACACAAAATGTGTCCTGTGTGACAAACTGATGATAAAGTCTTGAAAGATATGTATTCAGTCTATTAGTTTTGCAATATCATGAAATCTAGTCAAAACTTTAAATAATTTTTGTACAATTTTTCACCAGTTAAATCAGCTGCATTATATTTTCCTAGTTATATTTAACATTGTAAAATCTTAACAACTATACTTCTTTTATTGAACATTGATTTCCCCTAAAAATGAAAATTTCCTCCTTTGTTGTGCTGATAACGTATGCAGTTTGTACATATTTCCAGAAATCCGTGCGCTTGTAAAATCACAGGTCTAGGTATGTCTTCCTAAGCATAAATGAAATGTCCAAGGTCAAAAGGAGAACTGACAATATTCAGAGCATGTTCACCCTCATTAAAATTTAATTGTTTTGCCACTACGGTTCTCTTTGTAACCTGAACCAGAATTTATTTTTCTGTCAAACAAGGAAATATATAATTATTTAATCAGTTTTACTGATTGCAGAATTTAGTGATTAATCAACCAGTATTAAAAGCAAATGACTACATTTTTCATTTCATTTAACATAGTAAAACTGATCCATAGACAGGGAATTTCCAGATCTGAATGAAGCTTAACAATTTCATTTGTAAGACTATTATGATCTGGTTTCTTAATATTTCATGCACCTAGGACAAATTACTTTAATGCATGAGTATGGCTCTATTTAAATTACACTTAGACCTTCCAGTTTAAGTGTGAGGGAAAAAAATGACTAGGGAGCTAGCTAAGGCCCAAAACTAATTTTAGCCACACTATAATAAAGTCTATTTGGATAAAAGTTTGTTCTAATGATGGTACAATAGTGATCAACGCCAGTCACATCTTCTTAATATAAAAGAATGAAATCAGCGTAATTTTGAAACTCTACGCCTTCTTCTATAGCTTATTGAGCACTTTTTCCTGTACAGTATTTCAGTGGGCTAAGTCGGTTCTTGAGTAACTCCTTGAAGAAGCTTTTCTTTAGAGGGATTGTCCTATTTTTTTTCAATACGCTTCAAATGATTGATAAATGCTGGTACAGATCAAGCAGCTGCATCTATTTTGAGAATATGGATTGATGTGAATATTTTTCTGCCCAATCATTGGGCAGAAAAATATTCACATCGATTTTTCTGGCTAACACGATTAGGGTTGAGCGACTTTTCTTTTTATAGGATTGGGTCGGGTTTCACGAAACCCAACTTTTTCAAAAGTCGGGTCGAGTGAAATCGGCCGATCCTATAGAAAAGTCAGGGTCGGGGTCGGCCGAAACATGAAACCCCATGCAGTGCATTGGGTTTCTAATGGTTCCCAGGGTCTGAAGGAGAGGAAACTCTCCTTCAGGCCCTGGGATCCATATTTAAGTGTAAAATAAAGAATCAAAATAAAAAATATTGATATACTTACCCTCGGACGCGCCCTGGTTCTCACCAGCAGCCTTCCTTCCTAAGAATGAGCGCCTGAAGGACCTTCGATGACGCCGCGGCTTGTGATTGGTCGCGTGAGCGGTCACATGGGTGTCACGCGACCAATCACAAGCCGCGACGTCATCTAAGGTCCTTCAGGCGCTGATTCTTAGGAAGGAAGGCTGCGGGTTAGAACCAGGGCGCGTCCGAGGGTGAGTATATACCTATTAGGAATATACTCACCCTCGGACGCGCCCTCGGACGCTTCCTTCCTAAGAATTAGCACCTGAATGACCTTAGATGACGTTGCGGCTTGTGATTGGTCGTGTGACGCCCATGTGACCGCTCACGCGACCAATCACAAGCCGCGACGTCATCGAAGGCGCTTCAGGCGCTCATTCTTAGGAAGGAAGGCTGCCGGTGAGAACCAGGGCGCGTCCGAGGGTAAGTATATCAATATTTTTTTTTTTTTATTCTTTATTTTACACTTAAATATGAATTCCGATACCGATTCCCGATATCTTAAACATATCGGAACTCGGTATCGGAATTCTGATTCCAGATCAGAAGATCGCCGACCTCATGGCCGACCCCACACAGGGGTCGGGTCGGGTTTCATGAAACCCGACTTTGCCAAAAGTCGGCGACTTCTGAATCTGGCTGACCCGTTTCGCTCAACCCTAAACACGATACCACAATACAATTTGTTATTGTACATCATCAGAATATGGAGCCAAATTTTGCAAAAAAATTCAATTTGCATCAACGTTACTCAGTGCAAATGGAATGTTCCTTATTACTTTAAAAGTCTTTCTAGACCCCAATGCATAATAATCTTAGAGTGTAAAAAAAAATATATATATATACATATATATATTCACTTTGTCATTCTACAATCGCATGTAGCCCATCGTCTATTCCTCCAAATCATCCTGACTCTTCTTTACATTTTCATCAAATTTACATCAGAATCTTTGGCCATTTTTCGAATTCTGGCACGGAGTAGGCCTCTGACATCATGGTGTATGTAGTCATATCACAACGTCATGAGATTCGTCAACTTAGGATTAGTCAGCAGTGGCCCTAGAGAATGGAGGAATATAGGGTGAGCTGCAGTGTTGGCAAAATAGGTGAGCAGCAAGGTGAACAATTCAGGAGAATTTTTTTTAAATTCGTAATTAATTCAATTAGTTGACTCCAAGTTTTCTCATTTCTGTTATCTGTGCATTCAAAGCTCCTTCCATTATGTTAAATGGGGTACCACTTGGAAGCAGCTATTATCAACTATTGAAGCTGCATGAGACCAGACTTTGATGGGTCAGGTCTGATGGAGTGGGAGCCCTTTTAAAAAGACAGTGCTCCATTCTGACCCATTAAGTGGAATCCAAAGCAAGGAATCTCGCCTACTACATAACATCCATATTCTTTCAGAGCATGCTGAAAGAAGTTGTATTCATGAGATAAGACAAGCCCTAATATTCTGATAATAGAATTTATTTGAGCATACCTCTATATAAAACTTTATTTTTTCATTTTACAAACTCAACTCTGTCTATAAAAATAATATCATGAAAACCTATTTGTAATAATATTCTGGAATCAGTCAATAGTAACTTTTTATTAGTGGCCAATAAGCATAAAATTAGTTTTTTCATTTATTGACTGACACTTTGGAAAATTCTGCATTCTATTCAATTTGCTGCTGTGCCAAAAGAGCCATAGCTGTATGGAAATCTAGTTTATTAGTTTTATAGATTATGTGTATGGGTTGATAATTATGGATTAGGACTACAGAATGTAAAGGGGGTTTAAAATGTATATGAATACATAACAATTCAATTTTTTTTTAAACCTGAAATAAGTTTGTGCATGCTGCTCATTTTTCCATTTTTTTACTGTTGCACCAGTCAATGCAGACTTGCATAACATATAGAGTATAGACTTCCCCAAACTAACTTTATTATTAACATACTGCATACATTTTATTAAAGAGCATCTGCTTTAAATGTACTTGTCATTTGAGGTGAAGTTTCAGAAACATGTCTCTGTTTGCCTCTTTCATCCCCTCACTTATCCATAGGTTTTTCAGCAGCAACTCTGTTCTCATAGCTGTTTATTTTGAATATTTATAATCACTGAAGAAAATAATTTTCATTAAAATACTTTAAATGAGAATTTGAGTAGCTTTTTAAATTGATTTTATAGACAATCATGGTTATCAGTAACATACAAGTACCACAGCCAAAATGGCCTATCAAGGTGTTGCCACCCAAATAAGAAAAACTTGCTAGTTATTTCCACCTCATGACCCTAAGAATATCCCTCACCAACTGACATCTTACTTCACATTTTTATTGTGGAATCTATCAGATTTAGGCTTATTTTTTCCAATTGATACATACAGTTAGAAAACACTCATTGAATTACCGTGTATACCTGTGTATAAGTCGATTCAAGTATAAGCCAAGGCACCTAATTTTGCCACGAAAAACTGGGAAAACGTATTGACTTGAGTATAAGCTGGGTATGCATGGGTCCTCATCACCATTCTTGTATGCATGGCTCCTCATGTCTGTCCTTGTATGCAAGGCTCCCTATGCCTGTCCTTGTAATGTCTACCATTATGGGCCTCTTCCTGCCTTAATGTGGCATAATGTCCCTCATCCTTGGCCGTGTCCTGGTATAATGTCCTCCCTTCTGCCACTCTTCTCCAACACATTTTTAAAAGAAATAACAATTCTTTTTACTTTTTCTCACTGCCACAACCTGTGGCATGCTCTTCTATAGCCTGTGGCATTGACTTTGCTGTACCAGTCATGGGTAGTGCATGATGTTACTGCCATGCACCCTCGTGACAAGCACGGAAAAGTCAGAAGCTAGCCTCTATTTAACTTGCAGCATATAGCATAGTAGAGGAAGCCCGCTGGTATGCTCAACACAATGTATTTTAAGTGGATGTGTACCCTTGGATGCACATACAGCTTAATCGGAAGCTGTTGCTGGCAGGCCCTCTCCTGCACGTACCCTATTATGGTTGCATCATCTCTATCATTACGCCCCTGAGTATATGTTAGTTTAAGAACACTCTTACAGCTTCCAATAACAGTTAAAGGTTAAGTAGGTATCAAATGCCCTTGATTTATTTTTCATCATTAGTGATGAGCGTACGAGCTTGGTGACACTCGAATATCACTCAAGTATCTGGTTGCTTGGATATGCTTGGCACTTGTCAAGCATTGTCTGGTGCTCAGATTGAATGCTCGAATCCCCGCACGCATGTTTGGCACCTGGCATACAGCCAATAAGCATGTGGGGGTTGCCTACCAGTCACTGTAATGCTGTAGTCATCTTGGTAGTGGCTTTACTGTGATTGGCTGGCAGCAGTATCTCATCAGAGGTTATAAAACAACTGGCACTGCCACACTTGGCTCATTGATGCTTTTGTACAGCTCAGGGAGAGTTCTTATTGGAGGAAGAGAGTGATTGTCCCGGCCTGTGTTTGCACTAGTCCTCTAGTGGTGCTACTGGTGCTGATCCTTAAACATCATACTAAATGTCCTTCTTATGGCTAACTTGGTTCTTTTCCGGTTTCTGTGTGATACATTCTGGATTCAGTCTATGGTCAACTGCTGGAGCAAAGAGAGTCGCTGAATATAGCCTCTACACAGGGCTTAGGGATTTTCAGGCAGTTGATAAATATATAGCTGCTGCAGGTGACCACATTTTTTTTTGGGGGGGGATGACTATTATCATCCATATAGTTTAATGTGCTTTGTGTAAAATTACAGTGGTTTGAAATTTTTTAAAACCGCTTGGCCTGCTAGACTTCAAAAAAATGTTTTTGTTCCAAAAATTGACTGTTGTCCACCATACAGCTTAACGTGCTTTGCGCTAAATTATGTTGGTTTCAAATTTGAAAGAAATCGGTCTGCTACAGTTAACTAATTTTTTTGTTTACAAAAATTTTATGTATGGAAGTAAATGATGATGAAACACAGTTGCCAATAAGTAAGGTTGTTGTTAACTCACTAAGTCAGGATGACCAGGTTGCAGCATTTGAAGACAAGGTGGTGGATTACGAAGATACTGACCCAACCTGGGAAGCTGGCATGCAGAGCAGTGCTGAGAGGGAGGGATTGGCAGCACCAAAACAGGCAGGAATAGGCAGTGGGTTGACAATAGGGAGAAGGCGGGAAATTATTTGACATAGGACCGACACTCGTGAATTTCTCTGTCAAAACAGTTAGGTATTTCCCAGTTTGGGAGTTTTTAAAGAATGTGCTGAGACAAAAATAATGGTTATTTGCAACCTGTGCTATGCCAAGATCAGCAGGTGCCTGACCACTAAGAGCCTTACCACCACCAGCATAATTAGGCATATGTCATCTAAGCACCTGACTTGGTGAGCCGAATGCCTAGGTCTACAATTGAAAAACAGGAAGGAGATGTCATTCAGTGCGCTGCTGATGAAAACTCGATGGCAGGATGAAATAAAAGAAATTTTATTGTATAAGTTTCCAGGTCAATGCATTTCAAGGCCCCACACAACCTCTTCATCAGGACAAAGAAAACTGAGTTTTGTCTAGGAGACAAACTGCACATCGTGGCAGAGTAAGTAATAACAAACTAGACAGATCTATGGTTCTTGACGTTGAATCTACAACCAGGCATGGTCGTGTATGATAGTAGATATAATGTGATGGCAGCTATGAAGCTTGGTGAACTCACAGACATTCCATGCTTGGTCAACACATGATCAACTTGGTAGTTCAGCGGTTAATGAAAACCTACCCAGATTAGACAGACCTTCTGATCAAGGTATGCCATGTTAGCACTCATTTCTGCAAGTCAGCCATAGTTGCCGCCTCTCTGGCAGTGCTGCAGCAGCACATGCAAGTGCCAGCATATTGCCTGCTGTGCGATGTTACCATCTGGAACTCCAGACTGCACATGCTGGCAAGGTTTTGTGAGCAGCAGAGGCCATTTGTGGAATTCCAGCTCCAATACGCCCATTGGTTCTTCTGTTCATCCTCCACACGTCAACAAAACAACTGAAGAGAGGGCATGTATGTCCTGCTTTTGGGCCTACTTAAACAGTTGCTGCAGACATTTAAACATGAAGTTTTGGATGCGGAACAGGTGGATAAGGAGGAAGACATGAAACAGGGAGATACTACCCAGCCTCATCTCATCTGCTCAGGACAGATTAGGTAACATTGAGGAGATGGAGGTTGAGGAGGAGGAATATGCTACACCAGTTAAATATAATAGAATTGTTCAATAGCCTAGGGAAAATATATACAAGGATAATTATATCATGCATAAGCCAACCCTAAGAGGAAAATGCAACATAATAAGTAGTTAATTCATGAAGTTGGTGGTTTGAAGCAATCTCAATAGATCAGTGTAACCCACTGCACTCTGTGACTTTTTAATATAGATTCTATGTGAAAGAGAACCTGTCACCATGTTTTCCCAAAATAAAATAGGCCCAGCACCTGTAAGCACTCTTTTACCGCCTTTTAGCATGCCATACAGTATGTATGTTTCCAATTCCTTATGTTAGGCACAAATATATTATATATATACAGTATTTATACTCACAGACGCAGCGGTCAAGTCTGATTTGGTCTTGATTCGGCACCTCCTCTCTTCTGACACTTGCCATTCTGCTTCTTGCTTCATGTGGATGATGCATCCTATGTAGTGAAGAGCAAGTGTACTCGTTGCTCGGCTTTTCCCGAGCATGCTCGAGTGATCTCTGAGTATTTGTTAGTGTTCGGAGATTAAGTTTTCATCCCCACAGCTGAATGATTTACAGCTACTAGCCTGCTTGATTACATGTGAGGATTCCCTAGCAACCAGGCGACCCACACATGTATTCAACATGGCTAATAGCTGTGAATCATTCAGCTGAGGCGATGAAAACTTAATCTCCGAACACTAACAAATACTCGGAGATCACCCGAGCAACGAGTACACTCGCTCATCACTAATCCTATGTCATCCACACAGTCTAACCCATCGCACTGTTGCGCAGGCGCACTTCTATCTGCCCTCCCAAGGACAGAGCAAAGTACTATAGTGCACATGCTCCAGGAAAGGCCAACATCTGTGAGTATAATGAGTATAAGAAAAGGTATTTTTGAACCTTGCTTAGGAAATTAGAGATATTTATAAAGCACATTAAAATTCTGTATAAGAGGGCTTAACCCCTCTGTGACCTTAGACGTACTATCCCGTCGAGGTGCCCTGGGCTTATCTGACCCTGGACGGGATAGTACGTCATAGCCGATCGGCCGCGCTCACGGGGGGAGCGCGGCCGATCGCGGCCGGGTGTCAGCTGCTTATCGCAGCTGACATCCGGCACTATGTGCCAGGAGCGGTCACGGACCGCCCCCGGCACATTAACCCCTGGCACACCGCGATCAAAGATGATCGCGATGTGCCGGCGGTACAGGGAAGCACCGCGCAGGGAGGGGGCTCCCTGCGGGCTTCCCTGAGCCCCCCGCAGCAACGCGATGTGATCGCGTTGCTGCGAGGGTCTCCTCACCTCCCTCCCTGCTCGAGCCCCGGATCCAAGATGGCCGCGGATCCGGGTCCTGCAGGGAGGGAGGTGGCTTCACAGAGCCTGCTCAGAGCAGGCACTGTGAAGCAGCCTGCACTCCTATCAGATCAGTGATCTGACAGAGTGCTGTGCAAACTGTCAGATCACTGATCTGTGATGTCCCCCCCTGGGACAAAGTAAAAAAGTAAAAAAAAAAATTTCCAAATGTGTAAAAAAAATAAAAAAAAATATTCCAAAATAATGAAAAAAAAAAAAAAATATTATTCCCATAAATACATTTCTTCATCTAAATAAAAAAAAAAAAACCAATAAAAGTACACATATTTAGTATCGCCGCGTCCGTAACGGCCCGACCTATAAAACTGGCCCACTAGTTAACCCCTTCAGTAAACACCGTAAGAAAAAAAAAAAAAAGAGGCAAAAAACAACGCTTTATTATCATACCGCCGAACAAAAAGTGGAATAACACGCGATCAAAAGGACAGATATAAATAACCATGGTACCGCTGAAAGCGTCATATTGTCCCGCAAAAAAAGAGCCGCCATACAGCATCATCAGCAAAAAAATAAAAAAGTTATAGTCCTGAGAATAAAGCGATGCAAAAATAATTATTTTTTCTGTAAAATAGTTTTTATCGTATAAAAGCACCAAACCATAAAAAAATGATATAAATGAGGTATCGCTGTAATCGTACTGACCCGAAGAATAAAACTGATTTATCAATTTTACCAAACGCGGAACGGTATAAACGCCTCCCCCAATAGAAATTCATGAATAGCTGGCTTTTGGTCATTCTTCCTCACAAAAATCGGAATAAAAAGCGATAAAAAAATGTCACGTGCCCAAAAATGTTTTCAATAAAAACGTCAACTCGTCCCGCAAAAAACAAGACCTCACATGACTCTGTGGACCAAAATATGGAAAAATTATAGCTCTCAAAATGTGGTATTGCAAAAAATATTTTTTGCAATAAAAAGGGTCTTTCAGTGTGTGACGGCTGCCAATCATAAAAATCCGCTAAAAAACTCGCTATAAAAGTAAATCAAACCCCCCTTCATCACCCCCTTAGTTAGGGAAAAATAAAAAAAAATGTATTTATTTCCATTTTCCCATTAGGGCTAGGGTTAGGGCTAGGGTTAGGGCTAGGGCTAGGGTTAGGGCTAGGGTTAGGGCTAGGGTTAGGGCTAGGGTTAGGGTTAGGGCTAGGGTTAGGGCTAGGGTTAGGGCTAGGGTTAGGGCTAGGGTTAGGGCTAGGGCTAGGGTTAGGGCTAGGGTTAGGGCTAGGGTTAGGGCTAGGGTTAGGGCTAGGGCTAGGGCTAGGATTAGGGTTAGGGTTAGGGTTGGGGCTACAGTTAGGGTTGGGGCTAAAGTTAGGGTTAGGGTTTAGATTACATTTACAGTTGGGAATAGGGTTGGGATTAGGGTTAGGGGTGTGTCAGGGTTAGAGGTGTGGTTAGGGTTACCGTTGGAATTAGGGTTAGGGGTGTGTTTAGATTAGGGTTTCAGTTATAATTGGGGGGTTTCCACTGTTTCGGCACATCAGGGGCTCTCCAAACACGACATGGCGTCCGATCTCAATTCCAGCCAATTCTGCGTTGAAAAAGTAAAACAGTGCTCCTTCCCTTCCGAGCTCTCCTGTGTGCCCAAACAGGGGTTTACCCCAACATATGGGGTATCAGCGTACTCAGGACAAATTGGACAACAACTTTTGTGGACCAATTTCTCCTGTTACCCTTGGGAAAATACAAAACTGGGGGCTAAAAAATAATTTTTGTGGGAAAACAAAAAGATTTTTTATTTTCACGGCTCTGCGTTATAAACTGTAGTGAAACACTTGGGGGTTCAAAGTTCTCACAACACATCTAGATAAGTTCATTGAGGGGTCTAGTTTCCAATATGGGGTCACTTGTGGGGGGTTTCTACTGTTTAGGTACATTAGGGGCTCTGCAAACGCAATGTGACGCCTGCAGACCAATCCATCTAAGTCTGCATTCCAAATGATGCTCCTTCCCTTCCGAGCCCTCCCATGCGCCCAAACGGTGGTTCCCCCCCACATATCGGGTATCAGCGTACTCAGGACAAATTGGACAACAACTTTTGTGGACCAATTTCTCCTGTTACCCTTGGGAAAATACAAAACTGGGGGCTAAAAAATAATTTTTGTGGGAAAACAAAAAGATTTTTTATTTTCACGGCTCTGCGTTATAAACTGTAGTGAAACACTTGGGGGTTCAAAGTTCTCACAACACATCTAGATAAGTTCATTGAGGGGTCTAGTTTCCAATATGGGGTCACTTGTGGGGGGTTTCTACTGTTTAGGTACATTAGGGGCTCTGCAAACGCAATGTGACGCCTGCAGACCAATCCATCTAAGTCTGCATTCCAAATGATGCTCCTTCCCTTCCGAGCCCTCCCATGCGCCCAAACGGTGGTTCCCCCCCACATATCGGGTATCAGCGTACTCAGGACAAATTGGACAACAACTTTTGTGGACCAATTTCTCCTGTTACCCTTGGGAAAATACAAAACTGGGGGCTAAAAAATAATTTTTGTGGGAAAACAAAAAGATTTTTTATTTTCACGGCTCTGCGTTATAAACTGTAGTGAAACACTTGGGGGTTCAAAGTTCTCACAACACATCTAGATAAGTTCATTGAGGGGTCTAGTTTCCAATATGGGGTCACTTGTGGGGGGTTTCTACTGTTTAGGTACATTAGGGGCTCTGCAAACGCAATGTGACGCCTGCAGACCAATCCATCTAAGTCTGCATTCCAAATGATGCTCCTTCCCTTCCGAGCCCTCCCATGCGCCCAAACGGTGGTTCCCCCCCACATATCGGGTATCAGCGTACTCAGGACAAATTGGACAACAACATTTAGGGTCCAATTTCTCCTGCTAACCTTGGAAAAATACAAAACTGGGGGCTAAAATATAATTTTTGTGGAAAAAAAAATATTTTTTATTTGCATGGCTCTGCGTTATAAACTGTAGTGAAATACTTGGGGGTTCAAAGCTCTCACAACACATCAAGATGAGTTCCTTAGGGGGTCTACTTTCCAAAATGGTGTCACTTGTGGGGGGTTTCTACTGTTTAGGTACATTAGGGGCTCTGCAAACGCAATGTGACGCCTGCAGACCATTCCATCTAAGTCTGCATTCCAAATGGCGCTCCTTCCCTTCCGAACCCTCCCATGCGCCCAAACGGTGGTTCCCCCCCACATATGGGGTATCAGCGTACTCAGGACAAATTGGACAACAACTTTTGTGGTCCAATTTCTCCTCTTACCCTAGAGAAAATACAAAACTGGGGGCTAAAAAATAATTTTTGTGGGAAAAAAATTTTGTTTTATTTTTATGGCTCTGCATTATAAACTTCTGTGAAGCCCTTGGTGGGTCAAAGTGCTCACCACACATCCAGATAAGTTCCTTAGGGGGTCTACTTTCCAAAATGGTGTCACTTGTGGGGGGTTTCAATGTTTAGGCACATCAGTGGCTCTCCAAACGCAACATGGCGTCCCATCTCAATTCCTGTCAATTTTGCATTGAAAAGTCAAACGGCGCTCCTTCCCTTCCGAGCTCTCCCATGCGCCCAAACAGTGGTTTACTGCCACATATGGGGTATCAGCGTACTCGGGACAAATTGGACAACAACTTTTGAGGTCCAATTTCTTCTCTTACCCTTGGAAAAATAAAAAATTGGGGGCAAAAATATAATTTTTGTGAAAAAATATGATTTTTTATTTTTACGGTTCTGCATTATAAACTTCTGTGAAGCACTTGGTGGGTCAAAGTGCTCACCACACCTCTAGATAAGTTCCTTAGGGGGTCTACTTTCCAAAATGGTGTCACTTGTGGGGGGTTTCAATGTTTAGGCACATCAGTGGCTCTCCAAACGCAACATGGCGTCCCATCTCAATTTCTGTCAATTTTGCATTGAAAAGTCAAACTGCGCTCCTTCCCTTCCGAGCTCTCCCATGCGCCCAAACAGTGGTTTACTGCCACATATGGGGTATCAGCGTACTCAGGACAAATTGGACAACAACTTTTGAGGTCCAATTTCTTCTCTTACCCTTGGAAAAATAAAAAATTGGGGGCAAAAATATAATTTTTGTGAAAAAATATGATTTTTTATTTTTACGGTTCTGCATTATAAACTTCTGTGAAGCACTTGGTGGGTCAAAGTGCTCACCACACATCCAGATAAGTTCCTTAGGGGGTCTACTTTCCAAAATGGTGTCACTTGTGGGGGGTTTCAATGTTTAGGCACATCAGTGGCTCTCCAAACGCAACATGGCGTCCCATCTCAATTCCTGTCAAGTTTGCATTGAAAAGTCAAATAGCACTCCTTCCCTTCCGAGCTCTCCCATGCGCCCAAACAGTGGTTTACTGCCACATATGGGGTATCAGCGTACTCAGGACAAATTGGACAACAACTTTTTGGGTCCAATTTCTCCTGTTACCCTTGGTAAAATAAAACAAATTGGAGCTGAAGTAAATTTTTTGTGTAAAAAAGTTAAATGTTCATTTTTATTTAAACATTCCAAAAATTCCTATTAAACACCTGAAGGGTTAATAAACTTCTTGAATGTGGTTTTGAGCACCTTGAGGGGTGCAGTTTTTAGAATGGTGTCACACTTGGGCATTTTCTATCATATAGACCCCTCAAAATGACTTCAAATGAGACGTGGTCCCTAAAAAAAAATGGTGTTGTAAAAATGAGAAATTGCTGGTCAACTTTTAACCCTTATAACTCCCTAACAAAAAAAAAAATTGGTTCCAAAATTATGCTGATGTAAAGGAGACATGTGGGAAATGTTACTTATTAAGTATTTTGTGTGACATATCTCTGTGATTTAATTGCATAAAAATTCAAAGTTTGAAAATTGCAAAATTTTCAAAATTTTCGCCAAATTTCCGTTTTTTTCACAAATAAACGCAGGTACTATCAAAGAAATTTTACCACTATCATGAAGTACAATATGTCACGAGAAAACAATGTCAGAATCACCAGGATCCGTTGAAGCGTTTCGGAGTTATAACCTCATAAAGGGACAGTGGTCAGAATTGTAAAAATTGGCCTGGTCATTAACGTGCAAACCACCCTTGGGGGTAAAGGGGTTAAAGGTGATGGCCTTTCTTTATATTGTGAAAATCTGGTGACAGGTTCACTTTAAGACTATTATGCTGCTGTGTAGAGATGAGTGGATCAATTTGTAGAGGATAAAGTTTGTATGACCACCCTTTCTTTCAGCTTGGCATTGCATTTATATAGCTTCTCAGAAATGGCTGTCCACAGTTGGGCTTTGGTCCTGCTCTGCCCTCATTCACAATGAGGTCATGGTAAGGTTTTGGGTACACTTTGCCATCGTGGGATAGATTTTACTATAAGAATGGATGAATGTTTTTGTTCTTTTACAGGCTTCTTTTCATATCACATCTCAATCAGGGCTTACTTTGTACATTACATTATACTCTTTTTTTTCATTATTGACACCACCTCAATCTATCAACTCCAGTCTGTAATTTGTTTTTGAAAAACATTTTGATCTGAACTAGAAACATGTAATTTAAAGCTACTTGAATTTGCACCAGAGGGTGGACCAACTCTCCTTACCCAGCAGCAGCCCAGTATCAAACATCTACCCTTTATTTACTGATTTAAATGCAGGAGAATGGGATCTTCCATGTGCTCCTGTGTCTGCAGCGGGTGATCCTATCACAGGCAGATACTGGTGTTGACACATTCACAACTCCACCCCATACCTCAACTTTACCAAATTGTTCCACACTATGTGTTCTTTTCTCTTTTCCTTTTTTCATTGTCTGCAGTGTTGATATCATGTTGACAGCAGCCAATCAGTGAGCTGAATGGCTCTGACCAGGGCATTTTGTATAGACAGGCAAAGCCGCTGTCCTCAGTTAATAGCTGCCAAGCTACTAATGTGATGTGACATGCCGGCTGCAGACAATTACAAACACTGGAAGCAACAGAAGAGACTCAGAGACTCGGGGAGTGTGAGAAATAAAAGATTTTTTTTTTGCAAACTGCAGCTGAGAAAAAAGCTTTTCCAAAAGCAGGATAACCCTTTTATCATACTAATGCACATAAAATACAGAAACATGACAGGTATTATTACAATTATAACATGAACCTATCAGCTGTTGTGGCTTAGTCTTTTTTAAATTGCCTGTTATCTTCCATAAAAGTGAAGAAAGTTTTATAATATTATAACTTTTTTGTCTATGAGCCCCAATGGCAATTACACATGGCGTATGACATATTTCACCTTGTGCCTCAGCATATTTAGCTTTGGAATGCATTCAAAATCATTTCTGCCCAATACAGAAAAAAGGAAGAAAGTTCAAAGCAAGGACAACAGCTATATTATTTAGCCTGAATTCTACAGTAGTAATAAGGAACACTGCAGCAGTCAGTATATTTTTATTGTAACACATTACCGAGTAAACAAAAGCTCAAATACAGCTCAATAATAATAATTCAGCATTTGGACGACTATATGTTTCTAGTTGCGAAAATGAAAGACTAATATAGACAAGTAAGCTATTCTTTTTTTTATGGAGTTCATGGTTTTTATAATGGTAGTTTAATTAATTGCCAATAAGGGATTTGCAAACCTTGTTTGTTTCAGTTCTTCTAAAAGGTTTTCCATTCTTCCTACAGTTTACTGATGACTAGAGAGATGTGCTCTGCACTTGCCTGGCATCCTAACCGTTCCTTTGTGGCAGCTTGACTAAGTCAGTCTTTACTTCTGCAGCCAACATACTCAACCGGGAATCCTGAGTGCCTCTTGTATTTTCCTTAGACCTTCAGATTTTTGGAGTTTGAGATTGTGAGCCCTGGACATTTCCTTGTCCCTAAGAGATCACACGCTTGCTTCATGGCTTACACATTTGAAAGAGATTTTTCTGTCAAATATTAGAAACTCGCATTGTCCTGCAACTTTTTAGAACTCAAAAAAGAATGTTGTGGGGAAATAGATGTCATGACATTCTATGAGGCTTATTAACTAGTGTAGGTGAAGAGGTGCCCAGGATGCAGGGCTAAGGATAACAGATTACGGCTTTGCGGTAACCTCTTGTCCTTACTGGACGCAAAGCATCATTACATCATGTAATCACGCCACTATCGCTCATGCATTACCATGATCTGCTTCACGCCACAAAGTCATTCATTGCAGGATCCAGTGAACACAAGAGGCACCCAGGATGCAGACGGGAATACCGAATACTGCCTGCCGTGGTCTTGCTGCCATGTAGGATCAGACATTGATAAATTATCAATAGGATGTCATATCAGTTGGAGTCCAACAACTTATTCCACCACCAATCAGCTGTTATCAGCTTTAAATACTGAATACAGCAAACTGCACAGCTTTGTTTATTGTGTAGAGGCATTATGTAGTACTTCATTTCAGCTCCTATTCACTTGAATTAATCCTGAGCTGAAATATCTTAAAATGTCAACTACACAGTGAGTTGTACTGTGCCTTTTTGCTCCATCCACATTGATATATGACTATATATTTGATAACAGCTAGTGTTGAGCGATACCGTCCGATACTTGAAAGTATCGGTATCGGATAGTATCGACAGATACCCGAAAAGTATCTGATATCGCCGATACCGATACCCGATACCAATACAAGTCTATGGGATACCAAGTATCGGAAGGTATCCTGATGGTTCCCAGGGTCTGAAGGAGAGGAAACTCTCCTTCATTCCCTGGGATCCATATTAATGTGTAAAATAAAGAATTAAAATAAAAAATATTGATATAATTACCTCTCCGGAGGCCCCGGGACATCACCGCTGGTAACCGGCAGCCTTCTTTGCTTAAAATGAGCGCGTTTAGGACCTGAGAATGACGTCGCGGCTTCTGATTGGTCGCGTGCCGCTCATGTGACCGCCACGCAACCAATCAGAAGCCGCAACGTCATTCTCAGGTCCTAAATTCCTAGAATGAGGAGTTTAGGACCTGAGAATGACGTCGCAGCTTCTGATTGGTCGCGTGGCGGTCACATGAGCGGCACGCGACCAATCAGAAGCCGTGATGTCATGGAAGTCCGTAAACGCGCTCATTTTAAACAAAGAAGGCTGCCGATTACCAGCGGTGATGTCCAGGGGCCTCCGGAGAGGTGAGTATATAAATATTTTTTATTTTAATTCTTTATTTTACACATTAATATGGATCCGATACCGATTCCCGATACCACAAAAGTATCGGAACTCGGTATCGGAATTCCGATACCGCAAGTATCGGCCGATACCCGATACTTGCGGTATCGGAATGCTCAACACTAATAACAGCTAATAGGTGGAGTTGCCAGCATCTGACCCTCTTAAGGATATGTCATCAAAGTCAGAAGCCTGAAAAAACTATTTAAACAACTCAAATTTTATAGTCGTTTATAAATTTTAGATTAAATAACAAATTTTCTGTGCCAGGGATGGATTCTTTTTAACGCGACCATGGTAACAATAACAATAAATATCAATGGGGAACTGACATCCGAAACCCCAACATCAATCCTGAGAATCCTGCTGATGTAAATCTGCCTCCCCTTCATTGTTTTTTTAGCAGAAAGCATCAAAGTCACTTGTTAACCCCTTAGGGTATGTGCACACGTATTAGGGTCCACTGCGGATTTTTCTGCAGCGGATTTTTCTGCAGCGGATTTGATAAATTCGCAGTGGAAAACCACTGCGGATTTATCGCAGATTTACCGCATTTTTGCTGCGGTTTTCACTGCGGTTTTATAACTGTGGATTTCTATTGGAGCAGTTGTAAAACCGCTGCGGAATCCGCAGAAAGAAGTGACATGCTGCGGAATGTAATCCGCTGCGTTTCCGCGCGTTTTTTTCCGCAGCATGTGCACAGCGTTTTTGGTTTCCCATAGGTTTACATTGTACAGTAAACTCATGGGAAACTGCTGCAGACCTGCAGCTGCAGAAACGTAGCGGATCCGCAGCAAAATCCGCATCGTGTGCACATACCCTAAACAACATCTTGTATATGTGTACAATGCAAGTTGGGAACAGGTGAATATGCAAGCTCACAAGTTGAGCCCTCCCCATACATGCCAGATAATAACTGTGACTCATAGCCAGGATCTGTCTGATCTGTCTATAGCAGCTTCAGATGGAGCAGAGTCTTTTACATTGACTGTTAAGTTAACCTATTAAATACCAATGTCAATCCCTGACAGTGGCATTACCAGCTCGTCGGCATTGTGGAACATCATTCTATGCATCCATCAGCCTCCAGGCAATGTGACAGTGGGGCGCCAATTGGTTGCTATGACAGACGGGGTTCCAATGTAAACCTTTATGCTTATCATTACAGAGCTTCGCAGAAACCGAGCCTACGGCTGGACTTCGAATTAGACCTTAATTTTTGTTTTAATCAAAACTGTAGAAAACTTGTAGAAACTATAGTGTTGCTGTATCTAGAAGAAGCGATTAAGGGATTGAAGGTTCAAGTCCCCTAGGGAGAATTACAAATACAGTAAAAAGTTAAATATAAAGGTTTTAACAAATATGAAAAAAC
The DNA here is from genome assembly GCF_032444005.1 of Ranitomeya imitator. Lineage (NCBI taxonomy): Eukaryota > Metazoa > Chordata > Amphibia > Anura > Dendrobatidae > Ranitomeya > Ranitomeya imitator. The sequence goes on from NC_091286.1 coordinate 284,245,888, forward strand.
ATGTAAATTTGAGTGACTCTCCTTTTCCCCCATTAAGAATAATAGTAATAGCAATGAAAACAATATAAAAATACGCATATTCAATATCACTGGATCCATGGAAGTCCAGTCTGTCAAAGTATAAAATTAATTAAACATATTAATAAGCAATGTAAACAGAAAAATAAATAAATGCCAAAATTGAGTTTTTTTTGTTACTGCAACATTGCAGAAAATGTTTTAAGAAGCGATCAAACTGTTATATCTATCCCAAAATCTTGTAATTGTTTTGTCTGGCCCCACAAAAAATAAACTCTCACACAGTTCTATTGAATGAAAAACTTTACAGGTCTCAGAAAATGGCAACACAATCAAATTATTTTTTACAAATTTCTGACATTTTTTCAGCATTGCAATAATAAAAAAACGGACAAGTTTGGTATCACCTTAACTGAATTGGTGACAATTATACTGCCTGGTCATTATTATCTTACAAAGCATGCCATAAAAACAATTCACCAAACCAGTGTCAGCATTGCTTTTTTTTTTCAATTTCACCAAACGTAAAAAAATTTTGGTACAGTATTTAGTAAAATGAATAGTGTTACTCAAAAGTGCTAGTTGTCCCGCAAGAAAAACAAACCTTTATATGGCTAGGTTAATGTAAAAATAAAAAATGATTTCTGTTGTAAGAAGATGATACAAAAATGGAAATTGGCCATGTCGGGAAGAGGTTAAGGGAGATATGTAACCTGAAAATGACATTGTTTCAATAACATTTTTGTTTTAAAAATATTGTTCAACATGTTTAGGTAAAATTACAATGGAAGGCAACACTTGTATACATTGTAGATAACAAAGCTCATTTCACCCAATCCCTTAATATTTAAACTTGTCCCCCCCATTTGGTGCATGCGCAAATAATGGTCTAACTTAGGGTTTTGCTACTAATGTCCACGTGGTTGATAAAAAAAAGAGAAAATAGAGGTCCAATATTGAACCTAATGGCCAGTGTCAAAATTGTGAGTTTTTTTGTATGGACATTAATATTAGAGACACAGTGCCTTGAAAAAGCATTCCTACCCTATGAACTATTCCACATTTTTTCACGTTACACCCACAAACATAAATGTATTGTAATGAATTTGTGCATTATACCAACACAAAGGAAATAATATGAAAACAATTGGTTAAAACAAACACATGAGCCATGCACACAGTGAACAGGACTGTTCAAGAAACTGAAACACAAAAAAGGTACAATAAAACCAAAAAATACTCTGTTGCAGAATATATCAGTAAACAGCAAGAGCTAGTAAAAAGAAGGAAAAACACAGGGTATTTGGTTAATAACTTTTTTGCAAAAAATGTATATTAAGCCTCTGCAAACTTCAAGGTATACCCATGTTAAAGCAGTCCTAACTAATGTATGTAATCCCTATCTGATGTATTTAAAAACCTGGTATGTATAGTACCTGTATGAGCAGGATTCAGAAAGGAAATGTCCAATGTGGACACGTAGCATAGAATGGCTTTTATGTGCACGGCTCACAAAGAGGGGTGGGAACCTCCCTAGTCTTGTAGAAACAAGAAAACAATTGGTTAAAACAAACTCATGAGCCATGCACACAGTAAACAGGCCTGTAAGGTCACCGTTCACATCACGAAGAAACTGAAACACAAAAAAGGCACAGTAAAACAAAACAATACTCTGTTGCATAATATATCAATAAACAGCAAGTGCTAGTAAAAAGATGGAAAAACACAGGGTATTTGGTTAATACTTTTTTTGCAAAAAATGTATATTAAGCCGCTCTACCAAATGTCAAGGTATACCCGTATTAGAGCAGTCCTAACTAATGTATGTAATCCCTATCTGATGTATTCAAAAACCTGGTCATATGTATAGTACCTGTATGAGCAGGATTCAGAAAGGAAATGTCCAATGTGGACAAACTTACGAAGTTTGATGTGCTGATACCAAAATATGCTTAGTTTTGCTCTATCCCATAAAGTTTCTGAAGCATTTTTGTTATTACGCTATTTCTGCATTTTCAATGCATGTGGTTTTTCCTATGCTATTCCCATTTTTTTGCTTGTCTTACTTAATTGTGAATTTTCTTATGGGGACAACATCAGTAAAGGTTTTAATGAGTTTTATGGCAAGGAGTATTGACAGTGCAGTCAACCAATGACTGCTTCTCAGAAAGTCACATGTTATGGGGAGAAGCTGTTATGAGGCGGTAAGATTAGCGTTAGTCAGAAAATGATGGTAATGGCAGCAAGGACTAGTATGTGAGACTCTGACAGGAAACAGGCCTCTACAGGAATCTGAGTCCTGCCAGAGGGAGATAGAAGGGAAGGCATTGGACAGTCACCTGTTATGACCTGGTGGTCAGGACAATAATGGACCTGGTGGTTAAGAGCACACAGAATGACCTGATAGTTACTGATAATAAAGGACGAGCTCTGGGACGTGGGAACTCTGCTGACCGCAATCCCTAATCCTATCAAACACACTAGAAATAGCCGTGGATTGCGCCTAACGCTCCCTATGCAACTCGGCACAGCCTAAGGAACTAGCTAGCCCTGAAGATAGAAAAATAAAGCCTACCTTGCCTCAGAGAAATTCCCCAAAGGAAAAGGCAGCCCCCCACATATAATGACTGTGAGTAAAGATGAAAATACAAACACAGAGATGAAATAGATTTAGCAAAGTGAGGCCCGACTTACTGAACAGACCGAGGATAGGAAAGGTTACTTTGCGGTCAGCACAAAAACCTACAAAAAGACCACGCAGAGGACGCAAAAAAGACCCTCCGCACAGACTCACGGTGCGGAGGCGCTCCCTCTGCGTCCCAGAGCTTCCAGCAAGCAAGACAACAATAAAAATAGCAAGCTGGACAGAAAAATAGCAAACCAAAGAAATACAAGCTGGAACTTAGCTTCTGCTGGGAAGACAGGTCACAAGAACGATCCAGGAGTGAACTAGACCAATACTGGAACATTGACAGGAGGCATGGAGCAAAGATCTAAGTGGAGTTAAATAGAGCAGCCAGCTAACGAATTAACCTCGTCACCTGTGGAAGGAAACTCAGAAACACCCACCAGAGGAAGTCCATGGACAGAACAAGCCGAAGTACCATTCATGACCACAGGAGGGAGCCCGACAACAGAATTCACAACAGTCACCATTGTGAGAGGATTTTCACTGCATTTCTGCGAGGGCAGGTCGCCTCAGAGGGAAGAAAACATCTCAGCCACTGAGGTATAACTGAGTGAGGGTCTGCACAGAGAACCTGAAAGCAGTCAATATCACACTGAGAAACTGCCTGTCTGCAAATGTTCATCTGTAAGGAATAGGCTGACCCATTTACCTCACAACTGTATATAGTTGTCTACCAGATTGCATCGAGTAAAATCAGTTCTAAATACAAGATGCCTCTGTCTCCTCTGGGAATATATCTACATATAGTCGGTCAGCTCATATCATTTTTTTGAGTTTGTCACCACCATTGAACTGAACTTACGCTACGGTTTGATCTGATTTAAAAAAGAAAAATGCCCTGACAGTGTATCAATCATCCGAACAGATTCTGCTATGTGTGTGGTTCTTTTACACCAAAAGGCCAAGTATGTACAATCACTAATCATATTAAAAAGATGTATGGTACCAAATGCATTTTAAGTGTCCACTTGGTGATCAAGACACAAACTGGACCCATCATGTGATATGCTCAAGTTGTTCAAATGGTTTTCGTGACTGGTTGAATATGAGGAAAGTGGCTATGCCATTTGCAGTTCCCATGATTTGGAGAGAACCCAAAAATCCTAAGGTGAACCTGCAGAACCACGACAACGATCCTCCCAAGGGTGAACTGGCCTGGAAGACCACCCCATATACAGGGAGCGTCAGGGGCAGGCTCAAGGGAGACTATTGCTGCGGAAGCTGATACCTGGGGACAGAGGGTAGGAGTCACAGGAATAGGCAGACAAGGAAATGAGTAGCGGAGACTGGGGACTAGGGGAAAAGGATACTAATGGTCCAACAAGGGAAGAGGGCAGTAGGACATCCAGGGAGCATGAAACTGACAAGGAGCTGATAGAGACGAACGAATGGTGCTAAGAGGGCAAACAGAGAGGAAAGGGGTAGATGGCACAGTAAACAAAGCAGGACAACGTACAGGACTAGCTAGCAGGTAGACAGAGAAACGCAGGAAAGTGAGGGACCTGAATCATGCGAAAAACACAATTGACAATCAGGCAAGGAACAGGGGGAGAGGCTACCTGATATAGGAGGAGCACCACAGGACTTCCGGGTCCTGAACCTCCAGGGTCAAGGAAATGAGGAACGGAGCGACCGAGAACCAGCCAGTGGAGGTGCGCGTGCATTTCAGAAGCCAGAAGGTGAACTGCGCATGCGCACCCGACGGGAGTCAGGAGACGGTGAAGAGACCAGAAGAGAGGAGGACAGGTGGTGCACACATGCCGGGCGCGCACATGGAGGAACACCAGGAGCCAGAGAAAGACCCGAAAGATGCGGCAGCAGCAGGAGTATGCAAGGCCGGGTAAGTATGTCGGTGGTCAGGAGGAGAAGCAACAGGCACGACATAGTATATGAAGACTATGGAGCTGAAGCTACAGGCGAAGACATGGAGACCTCAAGTAAAGATGAGCATGTATATGATGGAGCAGCCGAGTAGCCAGAAGGCTTTACTCAACATGAACTTAATGATCTCATCAGAGACCTTTCATTGTTTAAAGATAAAGCTGAGCTTCTTGCATCTAGGTTGAAACAGAAGAATCTTCTTCATGATGATGTCAAACTGTGTTATTACCAAAACAGGAGTAACACTTTCACACAATTTTTCACAGTTAATGGACCAATGGTGTACTGTAACAATGTGAATGACCTCTGAAGAACTGAATCAAGAGTATTTTGTTGCAGATTGGTGATTGTTTATTGACTCATCCCAGAGAAGTTTGAAAGCAGTGTTGCTTCACAATGGAAATATGAAACCATCAATCCCTATTGCTCACTCATGTCATCTACAGGAAAGTTATGAAAATCTGTCAGTTATTTGGGATGATATACAATATACAGTGCCTACAAGTAGTATTCAACCCCCTGCAGATTTAGCAGGTTTACACATTTGGAATTAACTTGGCATTGTGACATTTGGACTGTAGATCAGCCTGGAAGTGTGAAATGCACTGCAGCAAAAAAGAATGTTATTTCTTTGTTTATTTTTTTTTTTAAATTGTGAAAAGTCTTTTCAGAGGGTCATTTATTATTCAACCCCTCAACCCACCAGAATTCTGTTTGATTCCCCTCAAGTATTAAGAAGTAGTTCAGGCACAAAGAACAATGAGCTTCACATGTTCGGATTAATTATCTCTTTTTCCAGCCTTTTCTGACTATTTAAGACCCTCCCCAAACTTGTGAACAGCACTCATACATGGTCAACATGGGAAAGACAAAGGAGCATTCCAAGGCCATCAGAGACAAGATCGTGGAGGGTCACAAGGCTGGCAAGGGGTATAAAACCCTTTCCAAGGAGTTGGGCCTACCTGTCTCCACTGTTGGGAGCATCATCCGGAAGTGGAAGGCTTATGGAACTACTGTTAGCCTTCCACAGCCTGGACAGCCTTTGAAAGTTTCCTCCCGTGCCAAGTCCAGGCTTGTCCGAAGAGTCAAGGCTAACCCAAGGACAACAAGGAAGGAGCTCCGGGAAGATCTCATGGCAGTGGGGACATTGGTTTCAGTCAATACCATAAGTAACGTACTCCACCGCAATGGTCTCCGTTCCAGACGAGCCCGTAAGGTACCTTTACTTTCAAAGCATCATGTTAAGGCTCGTCTACAGTTTGCTCATGATCACTTGGAGGACTCTGAGACTGACTGGTTCAAGGTTCTCTGGTCTGATGAGACCAAGATCGAGATCTTTGGTGCCAACCACACACGTGACGTTTGGAGACTGGATGGTCCGCATCCATGGGAAGATGGATAGCACGGCCTACCTGGAGATTTTAGCCAAGAACCTCCGCTCCTCCATCAAGTATCTTAAGATGGGACGTCATTTCATCTTCCAACAAGACAACGACCCAAAGCACACAACCAAGAAAACCAAGGCCTGGTTCAAGAGGCAAAAAATCAAGGTGTTGCAGTGGCCTAGTCAGTCTCCTGACCTTAACCCAATTGAAAACTTGTGGAAGGAGCTCAAGATTAAAGTCCACATGAGACACCCAAAGAACCTAGATAACTTGGAGAAGATCTGCATGGAGGAGTGGGCCAAGATAACTCCAGAGACCTGTGCTGGCCTGATCAGGTCTTATGAAAGACGATTATTAGCTGTAATTGCAAACAAAGGTTATTCCACAAAATATTAAACCTAGGGGTTGAATAATAATTGACCCACACTTTTATGTTTAAAATTTATAAAAATTTAACTGAGCAACAAAACTTTTTGGTTTGTAAGATTTATGCATTTGTTAATAAATCCTGCTCTTGTTTGAAGTTTGAAGGCTCTAACTTATTTGCATCTTATTAAACCTGCTAAATCTGCAGGGGGTTGAATACTACTTGTAGGCATTGTAAGCATCATCAATGGAATATCTGAATATTTGTGGAGATTTGAACGTGATTGGTCTGCTAATGGGAATGCAAGGAGGTTTCACAAAATATTGTTGCTTACTGTTTTTATGGGACAGTAGAAGTGCAGTGCAGCATTATGTTCATCATGATTGGGGACAGAAAAACATCTATGCACCAGGTAGAGACAATGTTGTTATTATTATTATTATTATTATTTATTGTTAAAGCGACATTTATTCCATGGCGCTTTACATGTAAGGAGGGGTATACATAATAAAAGCAAGTACAATAATCTTAAACAATACAAGTCATAACTGGTACAGGAGGAGAGAGGAACCTACCCGCGAAGGCTCACAATTAAATACCAATGTCAATCCCTGACAGTGGCATTACCAGCTCGTCGGCATTGTGGAACATCATTCTATGCATCCATCAGCCTCCAGGCAATGTGACAGTGGGGCGCCAATTGGTTGCTATGACAGACGGGGTTCCAATGTAAACCTTTATGCTTATCATTACGGAGCTTCACAGAAAACGAGCCTACGGCTGGACTTCGAATTAGACCTTAATTTTTGTTTTAATCAAAACTGTAGAAAACTTGTAGAAACTATAGTGTTGCTGTATCTAGAAGAAGCGATTAAGGGATTGAAGGTTCAAGTCCCCTAGGGAGAATTACAAATACAGTAAAAAGTTAAATATAAAGGTTTTAAAAAATATGAAAAAACACGTAAATTTGAGTGACTCTCCTTTTCCCCCATTAAGAATAATAGTAATAGCAATGAAAACAATATAAAAATACGCATATTCAATATCACTGGATCCATGGAAGTCCAGTCTGTCAAAGTATAAAATTAATTAAACATATTAATAAGCAATGTAAACAGAAAAATAAATAAATGCCAAAATTGAGTTTTTTTTGTTACTGCAACAATGCAGAAAATGTTTTAAGATGCGATCAAACTGTTATATCTATCCCAAAATCTTGTAATTGTTTTGTCTGGCCCCACAAAAAATAAACTCTCACACAGTTCTATTGAATGAAAAACTTTACAGGTCTCAGAAAATGGCAACACAATCAAATTATTTTTTTACAAATTTCTGACATTTTTTCAGCATTACAATAATAAAAAAACGGACAAGTTTGGTATCACCTTAACTGAATTGGTGACAATTATATTGCCTGGTCATTATTATCTTACAAAGCATGCCATAAAAACAATTCACCAAACCAGTGTCAGCATTGCTTTTTTTTTTCAATTTCACCAAACGTAAAAAAATTTTGGTACAGTACTTAGTAAAATGAATAGTGTTACTCAAAAGTGCTAGTTGTCCCGCAAGAAAAACAAACCTTTATATGGCTAGGTTAATGTAAAAATAAAAAATGATTTCTGTTGTAAGAAGATGATACAAAAATGGAAATTGGCCATGTCGGGAAGAGGTTAAGGGAGATATGTAACCTGAAAATGACATTGTTTCAATAACATTTTTGTTTTAAAAATATTTTTCAACATGTTTAGGTAAAATTACAATGGAAGGCAACACTTGTATACATTGTAGATAACAAAGCTCATTTCACCCAATCCCTTAATATTTAAACTTGTCCCCCCCATTTGGTGCATGCGCAAATAATGGTCTAACTTAGGGTTTTGCTACTAATGTCCACGTGGTTGATAAAAAAAAGAGAAAATAGAGGTCCAATATTGAACCTAATGGCCAGTGTCAAAATTGTGAGTTTTTTTGTATGGACATTAATATTAGAGACACAGTGCCTTGAAAAAGCATTCCTACCCTATGAACTATTCCACATTTTTTCACGTTACACCCACAAATATAAATGTATTGTAATGAATTTGTGCATTATACCAACACAAAGGAAATAATATGAAAACAATTGGTTAAAACAAACACATGAGCCATGCACACAGTGAACAGGACTGTTCAAGAAACTGAAACACAAAAAAGGTACAATAAAACCAAAAAATACTCTGTTGCAGAATATATCAGTAAACAGCAAGAGCTAGTAAAAAGAAGGAAAAACACAGGGTATTTGGTTAATAACTTTTTTGCAAAAAATGTATATTAGGCCTCTACAAACTTCAAGGTATACCCATGTTAAAGCAGTCCTAACTAATGTATGTAATCCCTATCTGATGTATTTAAAAACCTGGTATGTATAGTACCTGTATGAGCAGGATTCAGAAAGGAAATGTCCAATGTGGACACGTAGCATAGAACGGCTTTTATGTGCATGGCTCACAAAGAGGGGTGGGAACCTCCCTAGTCTTGTAGAAACAAGAAAACAATTGGTTAAAACAAACACATGAGCCATGCACACAGTGAACAGGCCTGTAAGGTCACCGTTCACATCACGAAGAAACTGAAACACAAAAAAGGCACAGTAAAACAAAACAATACTCTGTTGCATAATATATCAGTAAACAGCAAGTGCTAGTAAAAAGATGGAAAAACACAGGGTATTTGGTTAATACTTTTTTTGCAAAAAATGTATATTAAGCCGCTCTACCAAATGTCAAGGTATACCCGTATTAGAGCAGTCCTAACTAATGTATGTAATCCCTATCTGATGTATTCAAAAACCTGGTCATATGTATAGTACCTTTATGAGCAGGATTCAGAAAGGAAATGTCCAATGTGGACAAACTTACGAAGTTTGATGTGCTGATACCAAAATATGCTTAGTTTTGCTCTCTCCCATAAAGTTTCTGAAGCATTTTTGTTATTACGCTATTTCTGCATTTTCAATGCATGTGGTTTTTCCTATGTTATTCCCATTTTTTTGCTTGTCTTACTTAATTGTGAATTTTCTTATGGGGACAACATCAGTAAAGGTTTTAATGAGTTTTATGGCAAGGAGTATTGACAGTGCAGTCAACCAATGACTGCTTCTCAGAAAGTCACATGTTATGGGGAGAAGCTGTTAGGAGGCGGTAAGATTAGCGTTAGTCAGAAAATGATGGTAATGGCAGCAAGGACTAGTATGTGAGACTCTGACAGGAAACAGGCCTCTACAGGGATCTGATTCCTGCCAGAGGGAGATAGAAGGGAAGGCATTGGACAGTCACCTGTTATGACCTGGTGGTCAGGACAATAATGGACCTGGTGGTTAAGAGCACACGGAATGACCTGATAGTTACTGATAATAAAGGACGAGCTCTGGGACGTGGGAACTCTGCTGACCGCAATCCCTAATCCTATCAAACACACTAGAAATAGCCGTGGATTGCGCCTAATGCTCCCTATGCAACTCGGCACAGCCTAAGGAACTAGCTAGCCCTGAAGATAGAAAAATAAAGCCTACCTTGCCTCAGAGAAATTCCCCAAAGGAAAAGGCAGCCCCCCACATATAATGACTGTGAGTAAAGATGAAAATACAAACACAGAGATGAAATAGATTTAGCAAAGTGAGGCCCGACTTACTGAACAGACCGAGGATAGGAAAGGTTACTTTGCGGTCAGCACAAAAACCTACAAAAAGACCACGCAGAGGGCGCAAAAAGACCCTCCGCACCGACTCACGGTGCGGAGGCGCTCCCTCTGCGTCCCAGAGCTTCCAGCAAGCAAGACAACATTAAAAATAGCAAGCTGGACAGAAAAATAGCAAACCAAAGAAATACAAGATGGAACTTAGCTTCTGCTGGGAAGACAGGTCACAAGAACGATCCAGGAGTGAACTAGACCAATACTGGAACATTGACAGGAGGCATGGAGCAAAGATCTAAGTGGAGTTAAATAGAGCAGCCAGCTAACGAATTAACCTCGTCACCTGTGGAAGGAAACTCAGAAACACCCACCAGAGGAAGTCCATGGACAGAACAAGCCGAAGTACCATTCATGACCACAGGAGGGAGCCCGACAGCAGAATTCACAACAGTCACCATTGTGAGAGGATTTTCACTGCATTTCTGCGAGGGCAGGTCGCCTCAGAGGGAAGAAAACAGCTCAGCCACTAAGGTGTAACTGAGTGAGGGTCTGCACAGAGAACCTGAAAGCAGTCAATATCACACTGAGAAACTGCCTGTCTGCAAATGTTCATCTGTAAGGAATAGGCTGACCTATTTACCTCACAACTGTATATAGTTGTCTACCAGATTGCCTCGAGTAAAATCAGTTCTAAATACAAGATGCCTCTGTCTCCTCTGGGAATATATCTACATATAGTCGGTCAGCTCATATCATTTTTTTGAGTTTGTCACCACCATTGAACTGAACTTACGCTACGGTTTGATCTGATTTAAAAAAGAAAAATGCCCTGACAGTGTATCAATCATCCAAACAGATTCTGCTATGTGTGTGGTTCTTTTACACCAAAAGGCCAAGTACGTATAATCACTAATCATATTAAAAAGATGTATGGTACCAAATGCATTTTAAGTGTCCACTTGGTGATCAAGACACAAACTGGACCCATCATGTGATATGCTCAAGTTGTTCAAATGGTTTTCGTGACTGGTTGAATATGAGGAAAGTGGCTATGCCATTTGCAGTTCCCATGATTTGGAGAGAACCCAAAAATCCTAAGGTGAACCTGCAGAACCACGACAACGATCCTCCCAAGGGTGAACTGGCCTGGTAGACCACCCCATATACAGGGAGCGTCAGGGGCAGGCTCAAGGGAGACTATTGCTGCGGAAGCTGATACCTGGGGACAGAGGGTAGGAGTCACAGGAATAGGCAGACAAGGAAATGAGTAGCGGAGACTGGGGACTAGGGGAAAAGGATACTAATGGTCCAACAAGGGAAGAGGGCAGTAGGACATCCAGGGAGCATGAAACTGACAAGGAGCTGACAGAGACGAACGAATGGTGCTAAGAGGGCAAACAGAGAGGAAAGGGGTAGATGGCACAGTAAACAAAGCAGGACAACGTACAGGACTAGCTAGCAGGTAGACAGAGAAACGCAGGAAAGTGAGGGACCTGAATCATGCGAAAAACACAATTGACAATCAGGCAAGGAACAGGGGGAGAGGCTACCTGATATAGGAGGAGCACCACAGGACTTCCGGGTCCTGAACCTCCAGGGTCAAGGAAATGAGGAATGGAGCGACCGAGAACCAGCCAGTGGAGGTGCGCGTGCGTTTCAGAAGCCAGAAGGTGAACTGCACATGCGCACCCGACGGGAGTCAGGAGACGATGAAGAGACCGGAAGAGAGGAGGACAGGTGGTGCACACATGCCGGGCGCGCACATGGAGGAACACCAGGAGCCAGAGAAAGACCCGAAAGATGCGGCAGCAGCAGGAGTATGCAAGGCCGGGTAAGTATGTCGGTGGTCAGGAGGAGAAGCAACAGGCATGACATAGTATATGAAGACTATGGAGCTGAAGCTACAGGCGAAGACATGGAGACCTCAAGTAAAGATGAGCATGTATATGATGGAGCAGCCGAGTAGCCAGAAGGCTTTACTCAACATGAACTTAATGATCTCATCAGAGACCTTTCATTGTTTAAAGATAAAGCTGAGCTTCTTGCATCTAGGTTGAAACAGAAGAATCTTCTTCATGATGATGTCAAACTGTGTTATTACCAAAACAGGAGTAACACTTTCACACAATTTTTCACAGTTAATGGACCAATGGTGTACTGTAACAATGTGAATGACCTCTGAAGAACTGAATCAAGAGTATTTTGTTGCAGATTGGTGATTGTTTATTGACTCATCCCAGAGAAGTTTGAAAGCAGTGTTGCTTCACAATGGAAATATGAAACCATCAATCCCTATTGCTCACTCATGTCATCTACAGGAAAGTTATGAAAATCTGTCAGTTATTTGGGATGATATACAATATACAGTAAGCATCATCAATGGAATATCTGAATATTTGTGGAGATTTGAACGTGATTGGTCTGCTAATGGGAAGGCAAGGAGGTTTCACAAAATATTGTTGCTTACTGTTTTTATGGGACAGTAGAAGTGCAGTACAGCATTATGTTCATCTTGATTGGGGACAGAAAAACATCTATGCACCAGGTAGAGACAATGTTGTTATTATTATTATTATTATTATTATTTATTGTTAAAGCGACATTTATTCCATGGCGCTTTACATGTAAGGAGGGGTATACATAATAAAAGCAAGTACAATAATCTTAAACAATACAAGTCATAACTGGTACAGGAGGAGAGAGGAACCTGCCTGCGAAGGCTCACAATCTACAAGGGATGGGTGAGAATACAGTAGGTGAGGGTAGAGCTGGTCATGCAGCGGTTTGGTCGATCGGTGGTTACTGCAGGTTATAGGCTTGTCGGAAGAGGTGGGTTTTCAGGCTCTTTTTGAAGGTTTCGATGGTAGGTGAGAGTCTGATATGTTGTGGTAGAGAGTTCCAGAGTAGGGGTGATGCACGAGAGAAATCTTGAATGCGATTGTGGGAAGAGGAGATAAGAGGGATATAGAGAAGGAGATCTTGTGAGGATCGGAGGTTGCGTGCAGGAAAGTACCTGGAGACGAGGTCACAGATGTATGGAGGAGACAGTTTGTGGAAGACTTTGTATGTCATGGTTAGGGTTTTGTACTGGAGTCTCTGGGCAATGGGGAGCCAGTGAAGGGATGGACAGAGGAGAGAAGCTGGCGAATAGCGGGGAGACAGGTGGATTAGTCGGGCAGCAGAGTTTAGAATAGATTGGAGGGGTGCGAGAGTGTTCAAGGGGAAGCCACAGAGCAGGAGGTTGCAGTAATCAAGGCGAGAGATGATGAGGGCATGGACTAGGGTTTTTGCAGATTCTTGGTTGAGGAATGAATGGATTCGTGAAATATTTTTCAGTTGAAGTTGGCAGGAAGCGGAAAAGGCTTGGATATGTAGTTTGAAGGAGAGATCAGCGTCAAGGATTATCCCGAGGCAGTGAGCATGTGGGACTGGGGAAAGTGGGCAGCCATTTACTGTAATGGATAGGTTCGTTTGGGGGGTGACGTGAGATGGGGGAAAGAAGATGAATTCTGTTTTGTCCATGTTAAGTTTCAGAAGTCTAGCGGAGAAGAAGGATGAAATAGTGGACAGACATTGAGGGATTCTGGTTAGTAGGGAGGAGATATCTGGTCCAGAGATGTAGATCTGTGTGTCATCAGCATAGAGATGATACTGAAAGCCATGAGATTCTATGAGTTGTCCCAGGCCAAAGGTGTAAATGGAGAAGAGCAGGGGCCCTAGGACTGAACCTTGTGGGACTCCGACAAATAGGGGCGAGGTGAGGAGGTGGTGTGTGAGTGGGAGATGCTGAATGTCCAGTCTGTTAGGTATGATGAGATCCAGGATAGGGCCAAATCTGTGATGCCAAGGGATGAGAGGGTCTGTAATAATAGGGAATGGTCCGTTATGTTCAGCATAATCCTTTAGTGGCTCCAACAAAAATCTTTCTTCCTCCACTACATAAAAAGATGGGATTGATTAAAAACTTTGGGAAAGCCATGTCAAAAGACAAACTCACAAGGGTTCCAGTGCATTTCACAGAAATTCTCCAGCATTTCACCAGCAAAACTGAAAGAAGGAGTATTTGTTGGTCCTCAGATCAGAGAGCTTATGAGAGATGATGTGTTTGAAGGAACTCTAAATGATAAAGAATTGAGATCTTGGAAAATCTTCAAGTGGATCTGTGAAAAATTCTTAGGGAATCAAAAATCTCCAGAATATGTTGAAGGTGTTGAGGAACTGCTAAATGCATACCAGTGTCTTGGATGCCTCATGCCTCTGAAAATGCACCTTTTGCATTCACATTTAGATTTCTTCCCTCAAAATCTTGGTGATGTAAGCGATGAACAAGGTGAGCTGTTTCACTAGGACATTACAGTAATGAAAAACCACTACTAGGGTTTTTGGAATGACTCAACGATGGCAGATAACTGTTGGATGTTATATAGGGACAACCCTGAAAATAGTATCAATGTCATGCACTTTTAATTTCTGCTCATATTTTAGTTTCTATTTTGTATTTGAAATTATTTTGATTCAATAAAAACTGTTTTGTAAGGTGAAGCATTTTTTTCTGATATGTAGATTACTGTTTTCTTAATGTCACCCGTATATTTCCTATGCCTGATAACAATGATGCTGCTCCATGGAAACTATATGTGCTGCAAAAAAACTACCGTATTTTTCGGACTATAAGACGCACCGGACTATAAGGCGCACCCAGGTTTTAGAGGTGGAAAATAGGGAAAAAAATATTTGAAGCTAAAAAATGTGGTAAAATATTTAATAACATAAATTACATACTATTATATGTGGTGTTATTATATATAATAGTATGTTATTATGTTGGAAGCTGCGGGACAAGTGTGGTGTCTGTACAGTACTATATGAAGATGCTGGAGGGTGAGTATAAGAATGGGGGCACAGGGCTTATATTTAAAGCACCACTCCAGCACTGCAAAATAACACTGGAGTGCTGCTTTAAAATCCCATTTGAGAACTATAACTCCCAGCATGTCCTGCAGATCCTTTGACATGCTGGGAGTTATAGTTCACCAAAGGAGTGGCAGAGTGCTTTATTGTGTTTTGTAAAGACTAACCTCTTAAATGTGGCAGCCAGCCACACTATGGTGAGGTTAAAGCTGGAGCATCCCATTACTGTGCACAGAGCAGTCCCTCTTTCATTTCCATAGCACAGGTTATGGAGGAAGCTGCAGTGGAGACTGGAGAGCCTGAAGGACCTGTGATGATGTCAAGAAGAGGGAGGGCTCTGAGCTGCCATGTGATGCTCCAGCCCGCCCACTCCTGACATCATCACAGGTACTCCTGACATCATCACAGGTCCTCCTGCACAGAACTCAGCGTCCAGCCCAGGCATGGCAGGCAGGTATGCAGCCATCTCCTCTCTCCCTTGGCCCCTGCTGCTGCCTCCTCTCCCCCAGACACACAGACCTGCCCAGCTGCTGCAGGAATCAGCGCTGGAGAAGCCATGTGTGTCCCTGCTTAAGCATTTGCTGCTCCCGGCTCACCGCTCAGCTGATAGGTGGGCGGGGAGCCGCTAATGAATATTCACTGCACTTAATCGTCGGGAGCACATGGTTTCTCCAGGGCTGATTCTGGGCAGCGGGGACATCCTGAAGTGGGATAACAGTGGATCCCACTCACTGCTGCCTCCCTCCCCACATGCTACATCCGTACCATAAGACGCACCCACACTTTCCTCCCAAATTTGGAGGAAAAAAAGTGCGTCTTACGGTCAGAAAAATACGGTATATACATTTTTTAAATCAGTACAAAATGATGATTCAGAAAAGTACAACGTCATCTGCGATGATCACAAAAAATATTTTTTGTAGACCACCATTCGCTGCAATTACTGCTGCAAGTCTTTTGAGTATGTTTCTGCCAGCTCCACACATCAAGAGACTGAAATGTTTGCCCTTTTTTCTTTGCAAACCAGCTCTAGCTCAGTGAGACTGGACAGAGGGTGTCTGTGAACTGTTATTTTCAAGTCATACACAGATACTCAATGGGATTGAGGTGTGGACTGTGACTGGGCCATTCAAACACATGAATATGCTTTGATGAAAACCATTCCATTGCAGTTCTGGCAGTATGTTTAGGGTAGTTGCGTACTGGAAGATAAACCTACAGCACAGTCTTTTGCAGCCTCAAACAGGTTTTCCCCAAGATTGCCTGTTTTTTAGTTCTATCCATCCCTTTTCCAATCAATTCTGATGAGCTTCCCTGATCCAGCTGAAGAAATGCATCCTAACAACACCATGTCACCATGTTTGACAGTGGGGATGGTGTTTTCATAGTTATATGCAGTGTCAGTTTTCCACTACATATATCACTTTGCATTTAAAGGGAATCTGTCATCCCAAAATTCACCTATAAGCTAAGGCCACCAGCATCAGGGGCTTATCTACAGCATTCTGTAATGCTGTAGGTAAGCCCCTGACTTAACCTGCAAGATAAGAAAAACAGGTTATATTATACTCACACAGGGGTGGTCCCGGTGTGGTCCGGTCTGTTGGGCGTCGCGGTCCGGGTCCAGCGCCTCCCATCTTCATATGACGACATCCTCTTCTTTGCTTCCTGCCACGTCTCTATTTACTTCCTGTCACAGCTCTATTTGCCCTGTTAAAGGCAGAGCAAAGTACTGCAGTGCGCAGGCACCGGGCCTCTTTGACCTTCCCCGGCACCTGCACACTGCAGTACTTTGCTCTGCCCTCAACAGGGCAGGCAAAATACACATGCACAGGAGCCACAGCAGGAAGATAGGAAGAGGATGTCATCTTTTGAAGATGGGAGGCGCCGGACCTGGACCGCGACACCCATCAGACCGGACTGCACCGGGACCACCCCTGAGTGAGTATAATATAACCTGTTTTTCTTACTTTGCAGGTTACATCAGGGGATTACCTACGGCATTACAGAATGCTGTAGATAAACCCCTGATACCAGTGTCCTTAACTTATAGGTGAATTTTGGGGTTACAGATTCCCTTTAATTTAACCCAAAAAGTTCTACTTTGGTTCCATCTGATCAAAGCAACATCTTGCACAAGGCCAGATTTGTGGAGTATATGACTTATAGTTGTCCTGTGGTCAGATTCTCCCACCTGAGCTGTGGATCTCTCCAGCTCCTCTAGAGTGACCATGGACCTCTTGGCTGCTTCTTATTTGTGAACTACTTGCTTGGGATATCAGTTTAGGTGACCGGCCTTGTTAGGTTTTCAGTTGTGCCATACTCCTTCCATTTTTGGATGATGGATTGAACAGTGCTCCATGAGATGTTCAGAGCTTGGGCTATTTTCTTTATAACATAAACCTGCTTTTCTCTTCTCCACAATTTTATCATGGACCTGTCAGGTGTGTTCCTTTGCTGCATGATGTTGTTAAATCCCTAATTTTCTAAAAATAATCCTCCGATGCCTTCAAAGAACGCATGTTAAATTGAGAATAAATTGCACATGGGTGGACTCAAATTACTAATTACTAGTGTTGAGCATTCTGATACTGCAAATATCGGGTATTGGCCGATATTCGTGGTATCAGAATTCCGATACTGAGTTCCGATATTTTGCAATATCGGATACCGGAATCGGAAGTTCCCATAATGCAATGAGCCAGTTTCATTTAATTCAGCCAATGAGGAATCATTAGAAGTGTGGGTACATCCTGTTCTGCATGTTAGGAATGTAACTACTGGCATGGCTGTGATTGGCTGCTGAAATGATGTCATGGTGCACTATAAAAGCCGCCGCCATTTTGGGTTCACTCTGATGTGAATTCAGTTAGAGACAGGACGCTGTTGTTCTGACCGAGGGATAGTTTGAGATAGGGATTTGCTTCATTGTGCTTTACCAAGGCTAATTTAGCAACCGCTGTGTGAGAACCTTGTTTTTGCCTTGTAGCGCTGTTCACTAGGGTTGAGCGACCTTGACCTTTTTGGAGTCAAGCCGTGTTTCGCGAAACCCGACTATCTTAGAAGTCGAGTCGAGTGGAATCGGCCGATTATCGCGAAAAGTCGGGTATCGCCCGAAACACGAAACCCAATGCAAGTCAATGAGGGAGCATAGTCAGCAGTGAGTGGAGGCCAGGAAAACATCTACACTGCCCATTTTAATGGCAAAAACATCCATTCTTGTTACTGAAGCTTGTCAATCGTAATTTGGCTTATAATAATTTGAAGGCATTTGAAATTGGGGGTCATTTGGCTAAAGTTGTGGGGGGTAGGGCTGGTTCAAGTAATTAGTGGGCCCAGGAAATCTGGAACACGTCACGGCAGTGGAGCAGGGAGAGGTAAGTATTTCAACTTTGCAAGTGCTGTGATCCTGAGCAAGCAGGGGGGGCCCACTAGTTGGCATTGGCACTGGCACAGGGCCCCTCAAAGTACAGCGGTGTGTTTGCACGGCGGGGGTGCCTCCCACCAGCAGCAACACTTTTGCATACTATGAGAGGCCCTGTGCCAGTGACGTCGCCAACTAGTATTCCTACCCCCACCTGATGAAGGAACCTGCACTTTCATCTGCACCTTCCTCTTTGTCCCCGTGTAAGGTGGTATGGTATGCGGGAAGAGGAACGTGACTTTCAGCAGGGTCACAATCTTGCTGTGTAGCGTGCACAGGGAATTTTGCGTTATGGGTCAATGTACCAGCAGACTCATCTATCACTGGCTAGGCAATGGGCAGGATGAGGAGGAAACACAGATATAGGCCCAAAGAATAAAGTGGGCTAAATGCAGTTCAAAATTGGTAACACAGGACTAACCAGGGGGCATTGCAGTGGAGGACAACTGGAATGAGAGGCTGACACAGAGAGTAGGCCCAAATCTGTAAGTAGTCGAAATGCAGTTCAAAATTGGCAACCGTAGTAAACAGGCGGCACAGCTTTGTTCAGTGGAGGAGAACAGCAAGGAGCAGCAGACACTGTTAGTAGGCCCCAAACCAACTAGTACGCCAAATGCAGTTGTTCCATTTAACCACTATTTAACAAGAGCCTGAAGATAGAAGCCTTGGAAAGGCAACCTGGAGAACACCTTGTAGTGTAACACACCATCTCTCTACACCCCATACCCAATTTGTAGGCCTAATGCAGTGTAGTTTCCAACAACTACTAAACGAGAGCATGAAGATCGAAGCAATGGAGAGGAAACCTGGGGAACACCTTGGAGTGGAACACACCATCTCTCTACACCCCATACCCAATTTGTAGGCCTAATGCAGCGTAGTTTCCAACAAGTACTAAACGAGAGCATGAAGATCGAAGCAATGGAGAGGAAACCTGGGGAACACCTTGGAGTGGAACACACCATCTCTCTACACCCCATACCCATTTTGTAGGCCTAATGCAGTGTAGTTTCCAACAACTACTAAACGAGAGCATGAAGATCGAAGCATTGGCGAGTAAACCTGGGGAACACCTTGGAGTGGAACACACCATCTCTCTACACCCCATACCCAATTTGTAGGCCTAATGCAGTGTAGTTTCCAACAACTACTAAACGAGAGCATGAAGATCGAAGCAATGGAGAGGAAACCTGGGGAACACCTTGGAGTGAACACACCATCTCTCTACACCCCATACCCATTTTGTAGGCCTAATGCAGTGTAGTTTTCAACAACTACTAAACGAGAGCATGAAGATCGAAGCATTGGCGAGGAAACCTGGGGAACACCTTGGAGTGGAACACACCATCTCTCTACACCCCATACCCAATTTGTAGGCCTAATGCAGTGTAGTTTCCAACAACTACTAAACGAGAGCATTAAGATCGAAGCAATGGAGAGGAAACCTGGGGAACTCCTTGGAGTGGAACACACCATCTCTCTACACCCCATACCCAATTTGTAGGCCTAATGCAGTGTAGTTTCCAACAACTACTAAACGAGAGCATGAAGATCGAAGCAATGGAGAGGAAACCTGGGGAACACCTTGGAGTGGAACACACCATCTCTCTACACCCCATACCCAATCTGTAGGCCTAATGCAGCGTAGTTTCCAACAACTACTAAACGAGAGCATGAAGATCGAAGCAATGGAGAGGAAACCTGGGGAACACCTTTGAGTGGAACACACCATCTCTCTACACCCCATACCCATTTTGTAGGCCTAATGCAGTGTAGTTTCCAACAACTACTAAACGAGAGCATGAAGATCGAAGCATTGGCGAGTAAACCTGGGGAACACCTTGGAGTGGAACACACCATCTCTCTACACCCCATACACAATTTGTAGGCCTAATGCAGTGTAGTTTCCAACAACTACTAAACGAGAGCATGAAGATCGAAGCAATGGAGAGGAAACCTGGGGAACACCTTGGAGTGGAACACACCATCTCTCTACACCCCATACCCATTTTGTATGCCTAATGCAGTGCAGTTTCCAACAACTACTAAACGAGAGCATGAAGATCGAAGCATTGGCGAGGAAACCTGGGGAACACCTTGGAGTGGAACACACCATCTCTCTACACCCCATACCCAATTTGAAGGCCTAATGCAGTGAAGTTTCCAACAACTACTAAACGAGAGCATTAAGATCGAAGCAATGGCGAGGAAACCTGGGGAACACCTTGGAGTGGAACACACCATCTCTCTACACCCCATACCCAATTTGTAGGCCTAATGCAGTGTAGTTTTCTACAACTACTAAACGAGAGTCGGAAGACCCAAGCAATGGAGAGGAAACCTAGGGAACACCTTGGAGTGTAACACACCATCTCTCTACACCCCATACCAAATTTGTAGGCCTAATGCAGTGTAGTTTCCAACAACTACTAAACGAGAGCATTAAGATCAAAGCAATGGCGAGAAAACCTGGGGAACACCTTGGAGTGGAACACACCATCTCTCTACACCCCATACCCAATTTGTAGGCCTAATGCAGTGTAGTTTCCAACAACTACTAAACGAGAGCCAGAAGATCGAAGCTCAGGAAAGGCAACCTGGAGAACACCTTGGAGTGGAACACACCATCTCTCTACACGCCATACCCAATTTGTAGGCCTAATGCAGTGTAGTTTCCAACAACTACTAAACGAGAGCATGAAGATCGAAGCATTGGCGAGGAAACCTGGGGAACACCTTGGAGTGGAACACACCATCTCTCTACACCCCATACCCAATTTGTAGGCCTAATGCAGTGTAGTTTCCAACAACTACTAAACGAGAGCATGAAGATCGAAGCAATGGAGAGGAAACCTGGGGAACACCTTGGAGTGGAAAACACCATCTCTCTACACCCCATACCCAATTTGTAGGCCTAATGCAGTGTAGTTTCCAACAACTACTAAACGAGAGCATGAAGATCGAAGCATTGGCGAGGAAACCTGGGGAACACCTTGGTGTGGAACACACCATCTCTCTACACCCCATACCCAATTTGTTGGCCTAATGCAGTGTAGTTTCCAACAACTACTAAACGAGAGCATGAAGATCGAAGCAATGGAGAGGAAACCTGGGGAACACCTTGGAGTGGAACACACCATCTCTCTACACCCCATACCCAATTTGTAGGCCTAATGCAGTGTAGTTTCCAACAACTACTAAACAAGAGCATGAAGACCCAAGCATTGGCGAGGAAACCTAGGGAACACCTTGGAGTGTAACACACCATCTCTCTACACCCCATACCCAATTTGTAGGCCTAATGCAGTGTAGTTTCCAACAACTACTAAACGAGAGCCAGAAGATCGAAGCTCAGGAAAGGCAACCTGGAGAACACCTTGGAGTGGAACACACCATCTCTCTACACCCCATACCCATTTTGTAGGCCTAATGCAGTGTTGTTTCCAACAACTAGTAAACGAGAGCATGAAGATCGAAGCATTGGCGAGGAAACCTGGGGAACACCTTGGTGTGGAACACACCATCTCTCTACACCCCATACCCAATTTGTAGGCCTAATGCAGCGTAGTTTCCAACAACTACTAAGCGAGAGCATGAAGATCGAAGCAATGGAGAGGAAACCTGGGGAACACCTTGGAGTGGAACACACCATCTCTCTACACCCCATACCCAATTTGTAGGCCTAATGCAGTGTAGTTTTCTACAACTACTAAACGAGAGTCGGAAGACCCAAGCAATGGAGAGGAAACCTAGGGAACACCTTGGAGTGTAACACACCATCTCTCTACACCCCATACCCAATTTGTAGGCCTAATGCAGTGTAGTTTCCAACAACTACTAAACGAGAGCCAGAAGATCGAAGCTCAGGAAAGGCAACCTGGAGAACACCTTGGAGTGGAACACACCATCTCTCTACACCCCATACCCAATTTGTAGGCCTAATGCAGTGTAGTTTTCTACAACTACTAAACGAGAGTCGGAAGACCGAAGCAATGTGGACGAAACCTGGGGAACACCTTGGAGTGGAACACACCATCTCTCTACACCCCATACCCAATTTGTAGGCCTAATACAGTGTAGTTTCCAACAACTACTAAACGAGAGCATTAAGATCGAAGCAATGGCGAGGAAACCTGGGGCACACCTTGGGGAGGCAGACACCGTTAGTAGGCCCTACCAAAGTTGTACCCCCAATGCAGTTTTAAAATTCCTAGAGGCTGAAAACAAGACTATTGACGCTCAGCTTTTTTCAAAGGAACACAGCTGAATTGAGTGGCGCAGACAGACACAGGTAGTACGACTTAAACCAAAAATGTGGCTCACTGCAGCTTAAAAAAGTTACAGGGGTACACAGGCAGCATTGCTCTGGGCAGTGGAGGACAATTTCAATAGTGGACCGCAGACAGACTTTGTACGCCTACTATTAAAAAAAGGATGCTCTATGCAATTAAAAATAGGTTCCAGGGGTCCACGGGCAGCAGTGGTGTGGTCAGTGGACGAGTATTGGAAGGAGGGACCGCAGACAGGCGTAGTAGGCCTAACATAACAAAATTACGCTGTAGACACTGTAAAATTGGTTCCAGGGGTACACGGGCAGCAGTGGTGTGGTCAGCGGAGGAAAATTGGAATTAGGGACTGCAGACAGACTTTGTAGGCTGTCCCCTGTGGACCATGCATCCAACACATTAACCCAGTGCGCCGTAATGGACACGTAACTTTTTGTGGACATGCCTACTGGTCCATGCGTCTCTTGTCAGGTGCACCTTTCTACTGTTTTATTGCCTGAGTGCTATGACAATGCAGACTTTTTCATGCCGCTGGAGGGCTGGGATGGCTTTTCTCGCAAAAGAAATGTCGACTGGGTAGCTTGAACCGTTGCACAGCGTAGTTCATCTGGGCTTTTTAGATATAAAACAAAGAAAAAAAGGAGGCTACATGCACTTTCAGCTGGGTTCCAGGGGTACACAGCCAGCATTGGTCTGGCCAGTGGAGAACTATTGGAAGGAGGGACCGCAGACAGGCTTCGAAGGCCTAACATAATAACAGATGGCTGTAGGCAATTTTAAATTGGTTCCAGGGGTACACGGGCAGCAGTGGTGTGGTCAGTGGAGGCCTAGTGGAAGGAGTGACCGCAAACAGGCATCGAAGGCCTAACATAATAACAGATGGCTGTAGGCAATTTTAAATTGGTTCCAGGGGAACACGGGCAGCAGTGGCCTGGTCAGTGTAGTAGTAGTAGAAAGAACGGACCGCAGACAGGCTTCGATGGCCTAACATAAAAAAATTGGGCTGGCTGTAGGCAATTTTAAATTGGTTCCAGGGGTACACGGGCAGCAGTGGTGTGGTCAGTGGAGGCCTAGTGGAAGGAGTGACTGCAAACAGGCATCGAAGGCCTAACATAATAACAGATGGCTGTAGGCAATTTTAAATTGGTTCCAGGGGAACACGGGCAGCAGTGGCCTGGTCAGTGTAGTAGTAGTAGAAAGAACGGACCGCAGACAGGCTTCGAAGGCCTAACATAAAAAAATTGGGCTGGCTGTAGGCAATTTTAAATTGGTTCCAGGGGTACACGGGTAGCAGTGGTGTGGTCAGTGGAGGCCTAGTGGAAGGAGTGACCGCAAACAGGCATCGAAGGCCTAACATAATAACAGATGGCTGTAGGCAATTTTAAATTGGTTTCAGGGGAACACGGGCAGCAGTGGCCTGGTCAGTGTAGTAGTAGTAGAAAGAACGGACCGCAGACAGGCTTCGAAGGCCTAACATAAAAAAATTGGGCTGGCTGTAGGCAATTTTAAATTGGTTCCAGGGGTACACGGGCAGCAGTGGTGTGGTCAGTGGAGGCCTAGTGGAAGGAGTGACCGCAGACAGGCATCGAAGGCCTAACATAATAACAGATGGCTGTAGGCAATTTTAAATTGGTTCCAAGGGTACACGGGCAGCAGTGGTGTGGTCAGTGGAGGCCTAGTGGAAGGAGTGACCGCAGACAGGCATCGAAGGCCTAACATAATAACAGATGGCTGTAGGCAATTTTAAATTGGTTCCAGGGGAACACGGGCAGCAGTGGCCTGGTCATTGTAGTAGTAGTAGAAAGAACGGACCGCAGACAGGCTTCGAAGGCCTAACATAAAAAAATTGGGCTGGCTGTAGGCAATTTTAAATTGGTTCTAGGGGAAAAGGGCAGCAGTGATGTGGTCAGTGGAGGCCTAGTGGAAGGAGTGACCGCAGACAGGCATCGAAGGCCTAACATAATAACAGATGGCTGTAGGCAATTTTAAATTGGTTCCAGGGGTACACGGGCAGCAGTGGTGTGGTCAGTGGAGGCCTAGTGGAAGGAGTGACCGCAAACAGGCATCGAAGGCCTAACATAATAACAGATGGCTGTAGGCAATTTTAAATTGGTTCCAGGGGAACACGGGCAGCAGTGGCCTGGTCAGTGTAGTAGTAGTAGAAAGAACCGACCGCAGACAGGCTTCGAAGGCCTAACATAAAAAAATTGGGCTGGCTGTAGGCAATTTTAAATTGGTTCCAGGGGTACACGGGCAGCAGTGGTGTGGTTAGTGGAGGCCTAGTGGAAGGAGTGACCGCAGACAGGCATCGAAGGCCTACAATAATATCAGATGGCTGTAGGCAATTTTAAATTGGTTCCAAGGGTACACGGGCAGCAGTGGTGTGGTCAGTGGAGGCCTAGTGGAAGGAGTGACTGCAAACAGGCATCGAAGGCCTAACATAATAACAGATGGCTGTAGGCAATTTTAAATTGGTTCCAGGGGTACACGGGCAGCAGTGGCCTGGTCAGTGTAGTAGTAGTAGAAAGAACGGACCGCAGACAGGCTTCGAAGGCCTAACATAAAAAAATTGGGCTGGCTGTAGGCAATTTTAAATTGGTTCCAGGGGTACACGGGCAGCAGTGGTGTGGTCAGTGGAGGCCTAGTGGAAGGAGTGACCGCAGACAGGCATCGAAGGCCTAACGAAATAACAGATGGCTGTAGGCAATTTTAAATTGGTTCCAGGGGTACACGGGCAGCAGTGGCCTGGTCAGTGTAGTAGTAGTATAAAGAACGGACCGCAGACAGGCTTCGAAGGCCTAACATAAAAAAATTGGGCTGGCTGTAGGCAATTTTAAATTGGTTCCAGGGGTACACGGGCAGCAGTGGTGTGGTCAGTGGAGGCCTAGTGGAAGGAGTGACCGCAGATAGGCATCGAAGGCCTAACATAATAACAGATGGCTGTAGGCAAATTTAAATTGGTTCCAGGGGTACACGGGCAGCAGTGGTGTGGTCAGTGGAGGCCTAGTGGAAGGAGTGACCGCAAACAGGCATCGAAGGCCTAACATAATAACAGATGGCTGTAGGCAATTTTAAATTGGTTCCAGGGGAATACGGGCAGCAGTGGCCTGGTCAGTGTAGTAGTAGTAGAAAGAACGGACCGCAGACAGGCTTCGAAGGCCTAACATAAAAAAATTGGGCTGGCTGTAGGCAATTTTAAATTGGTTCCAAGGGTACACGGGCAGCAGTGGTGTGGTCAGTGGAGGCCTAGTGGAAGGAGTGACCGCAGACAGGCATCGAAGGCCTAACATAATAACAGATGGCTGTAGGCAATTTTAAATTGGTTCCAGGGGTACACGGGCAGCAGTGGTGTGGTCAGTGGAGGCCTAGTGGAAGGAGTGACCGCAAACAGACATCGAAGGCCTAACATAATAACAGATGGCTGTAGGCAATTTTAAATTGGTTCCAGGGGAACACGGGCAGCAGTGGCCTGGTCAGTGTAGTAGTAGTAGAAAGAACGGACCGCAGACAGGCTTCGAAGGCCTAACATAAAAAAATTGGGCTGGCTGTAGGCAATTTTAAATTGGTTCCAGGGGTACACGGGCAGCAGTGGTGTGGTCAGTGGAAGCCTAGTGGAAGGAGTGACCGCAGACAGGCATCGAAGGCCTAACATAATAACATATGGCTGTAGGCAATTTTAAATTGGTTCCAGGGGTACACGGGCAGCAGTGGTGTGGTCAGTGGAGGCCTAGTGGAAGTAGTGACCGCAAACAGGCATCGAAGGCCTATCATAATAACAGATGGCTGTAGGCAATTTTAAATTGGTTCCAGGGGAACACGGGCAGCAGTGGCCTGGTCAGTGTAGTAGTAGTATAAAGAACGGACCGCAGACAGGCTTCGAAGGCCTAACATAAAAAAATTGGGCTGGCTGTAGGCAATTTTGAATTGGTTCCAGGGGTACACGGGCAGCAGTGGTGTGGTCAGTCGAGGCCTAGTGGAAGGAGTGACCGCAGACAGGCATCGAAGGCCTAACATAATAACAGATGGCTGTAGGCAAATTTAAATTGGTTCCAGGGGTACACGGGCAGCAGTGGTGTGGTCAGTGGAGGCCTAGTGGAAGGAGTGACCGCAAACAGGCATCAAAGGCCTAACATAATAACAGATGGCTGTAGGCAATTTTAAGTTGGTTCCAGGGGAACACGGGCAGCAGTGGCCTGGTCAGTGTAGTAGTAGTAGAAAGAACGGACCGCAGACAGGCTTCGAAGGCCTAACATAAAAAAATTGGGCTGGCTGTAGGCAATTTTAAATTGGTTCCAGGGGTACACGGTCAGCAGTGGTGTGGTCAGTGGAGGCCTAGTGGAAGGAGTGACAGCAGACAGGCATCGAAGGCCTAACATAATAACAGATGGCTGTAGGCAATTTTAAATTGGTTCCAGGGGTACACGGGCAGCAGTGGCCTGGTCAGTGTAGTAGTAGTAGAAAGAACGGACCGCAGACAGGCTTCGAAGGCCTAACATAAAAAAATTGGGCTGGCTGTAGGCAATTTTAAATTGGTTCCAGGGGTACACGGGCAGCAGTGGTGTGGTCAGTGGAGACCTAGTGGAAGGACTGACCGCAGACAGGCATCGAAGGCCTAACATAATAACAGATGGCTGTAGGCAATTTTAAATTGGTTCCAGGGTCACACGGGCAGCAGTGGCCTGGTCAGTGTAGTAGTAGTAGAAAGAACGGACCGCAGACAGGCTTCGAAGGCCTAACATAAAAAAATTGGGCTGGCTGTAGGCAATTTTAAATTGGTTCCAGGGGTACACGGGCAGCAGTGGTGTGGTCAGTGGAGGCCTAGTGGAAGGAGTGACCACAGACAGGCATCGAAGGCCTAAAATAATAACACATGGCTGTAGGCAATTTTAAATTAGTTCCAGGGGTACACGGGCAGCAGTGCCCTGGTCAGTGTAGTAGTAGTTGAAAGAATGGACCGCAGACAGGCATCGAATGCCTAAAATAAAAAAATTGGGCTGGCTGTAGGCAATTTTAAATTGGTTCCAGGGGTACACGGGCAGCAGTGGTGTGGTCAGTGGAGGCCTAGTGGAAGGAGTGACCGCAGACAGGCATCGAAGGCCTAACATAATAACAGATGGCTGTAGGCAATTTTAAATTGGTTCCAGGGGAACACGGGCAGCAGTTGCCTGGTCAGTGTAGTAGTAGTATAAAGAACGGACCGCAGACAGGCTTCGAAGGCCTAACATAAAAAAATTGGGCTGGCTGTAGGCAATTTTAAATTGGTTCCAGGGGTACACGGGCAGCAGTGGTGTGGTGAGTGGTGGCCTAGTGGAAGGAGTGACCGCAGACAGGCATCGAAGGCCTAACATAATAACAGATGGCTGTAGGCAAATTTAAATTGGTTCCAGGGGTACACGGGCAACAGTGGTGTGGTCAGTGGAGGCCTAGTGGAAGGAGTGACCGCAAACAGGCATCAAAGGCCTAACATAATAACAGATGGCTGTAGGCAATTTTAAGTTGGTTCCAGGGGAACACGGGCAGCAGTGGCCTGGTCAGTGTAGTAGTAGTAGAAAGAACGGACCGCAGACAGGCTTCGAAGGCCTAACATAAAAAAATTGGGCTGGCTGTAGGCAATTTTAAATTGGTTCCAGGGGTACACGGGCAGCAGTGGTGTGGTCAGTGGAGGCCTAGTGGAAGGAGTGACAGCAGACAGGCATCGAAGGCCTAACATAATAACAGATGGCTGTAGGCAATTTTAAATTGGTTCCAGGGGTACACGGGCAGCAGTGGCCTGGTCAGTGTAGTAGTAGTAGAAAGAACGGACCGCAGACAGGCTTCGAAGGCCTAACATAAAAAAATTGGGCTGGCTGTAGGCAATTTTAAATTGGTTCCAGGGGTACACGGGCAGCAGTGGTGTGGTCAGTGGAGACCTAGTGGAAGGACTGACCGCAGACAGGCATCGAAGGCCTAACATAATAACAGATGGCTGTAGGCAATTTTAAATTGGTTCCAGGGTCACACGGGCAGCAGTGGCCTGGTCAGTGTAGTAGTAGTAGAAAGAACGGACCGCAGACAGGCTTCGAAGGCCTAACATAAAAAAATTGGGCTGGCTGTAGGCAATTTTAAATTGGTTCCAGGGGTACACGGGCAGCAGTGGTGTGGTCAGTGGTGGCCTAGTGGAAGGAGTGACCGCAGACAGGCATCGAAGGCCTAACATAATAACAGATGGCTGTAGGCAAATTTAAATTGGTTCCAGGGGTACACGGGCAACAGTGGTGTGGTCAGTGGAGGCCTAGTGGAAGGAGTGACCGCAAACAGGCATCGAAGGCCTAACATAATAACAGATGGCTGTAGGCAATTTTAAATTGGTTCCAGGGGAACACGGGCAGCAGTGGCTTGGTCAGTGTAGTAGTAGTAGAAAGAACGGACCGCAGACAGGCTTCGAAGGCCTAACATAAAAAAATTGGGCTGGCTGTAGGCAATTTTAAATTGGTTCCAGGGGTACACGGGCAGCAGTGGTGTGGTCAGTGGAGGCCTAGTGGAAGGAGTGACCGCAGACAGGCATCGAAGGCCTAACATAATAACAGATGGCTGTAGGCAATTTTAAATTGGTTCCAGGGGAACACGGGCAGCAGTGGTGTGGTCAGTGGAGGCCTAGTGGAAGGAGTGACCGCAGACAGGCATCGAAGGCCTAACATAATAACAGATGGCTGTAGGCAATTTTAAATTGGTTCCAGGGTCACACGGGCAGCAGTGGCCTGGTCAGTGTAGTAGTAGTAGAAAGAACGGACCGCAGACAGGCTTCGAAGGCCTAACATAAAAAAATTGGGCTGGCTGTAGGCAATTTTAAATTGGTTCCAGGGGTACACGGGCAGCAGTGGTGTGGTCAGTGGAGGCCTAGTGGAAGGAGTGACCGCAGACAGGCATCGAAGGCCTAACATAATAACAGATGGCTGTAGGCAATTTTAAATTGGTTCCAGGGGTACACGGGCAGCAGTGGTGTGGTCAGTGGAGGCCTAGTGGAAGGAGTGACCGCAGACAGGCATCGAAGGTCTAACATAATAACAGATGGCTGTAGGCAATTTTAAATTGGTTCCAGGGGAACACGGGCAGCAGTGGCCTGGTCAGTGTAGTAGTAGTAGAAAGAACGGACTGCAGACAGGCTTCGAAGGCCTAACATAAAAAAATTGGGCTGGCTGTAGGCAATTTTAAATTGGTTCCAGGGGTACACGGGCAGCAGTGGTGTGGTCAGTGGAGGCCTAGTGGAAGGAGTGACCGCAGACAGGCATCGAAGGCCTAACATAATATCAGATGGCTGTAGGCAATTTTAAATTGGTTCCAGGTGAACACGGCCAGCAGTGGCCTGGTCAGCGGAGGATGATTGTAATGAGTGTCTGCCAGTTAGTAGTCCAAAACAATACATAAATGTGAATGTCTCACATTAAAATCCAGCGAAAACACTAAAGGGTGCAATCTTTAGGTACAGGGGTGGGATCCTCTGCGTTGTTTCTGACCTACTAATTTGGCGCAAAGTTTTTACTTTGGTAAATAGAGGACACTGCCCCTGACTATGTTAAGTACCATTATACATGTCAACACAATGGTATTGTTAGTGGCAGGAATGGAAGGATGTCAGCGCATAGTCTAAACATTGGTGGAAGTGTGAGAGATAATTGTGGAAGTGGCAGAGCAATGTTTGACCTGGGGGTGGGTGAACTCTCTTGTGGACGGCGGTAGAGGCCCAGGGCCCCTCATGTTACAACAGTGTGTCTGACGTTGGGTGCGCACCACCACCGCCAGAGACAGTTTAGTGTACTATGAGGGACCCAGTGGCAGTGCTGTCGACCAAAAGCGGGCACACCCACCTCTTCAGACAAACAGCACTCTCACGGGTGCTTGCGCCAAGTCGCGATACCACGGCCCCGTGTGGGGAGTTTGGCCATTTAGGGAGGTGTAAACATGTCGTATGCTGGACAATCAGCTGCTGCAAATTAAGACATTTGAAAAGTCATTCACAGTAGTCCACAGGCAAGAGCTTTTCTAAGGAAAGCTAGGTGTCGCCCGGGCAAGGTGGGGCAAAAGAATTTGAAATCCAGTTGTGGTTCATTTTAATGAATGTTAGACCATCAACATTTTGTGTAGTCCTTTTTTCGGTTAATATTGAACCTGCAGCACTGAATACTCTTTCTGATAGGACACTAGCTGCCGGGCAAGCAAGCTCCTGCAATGCATATTCTGCCAATTCTGGCCAGGTGTCTAATTTTGATGCCCAGTAATCAAATGGGAATGACGGTTGAGGGAGAACATCGATAAGGGATGAAAAATAGTTTGTTACCATACTGGACAAATGTTGTCTCCTGTCACTTTCAATTGATGCAGCAGTACCTGTCCTGTCTGCGGTCATAGCAAAATCACTCCACAACCTGGTCAGAAAACTCCTCTGTCCAACGCCACTTCTGATGTGTGCACCCCTAACACTCCTGGTCTGCTGCCCCCTGGAGCTCGTGTGAGAACGATCACGGGCACTGTGTGGTGGGAATGCCTGAAGCAAACGGTCAACAAGAGTTGATTGTTTTGTTGCTAATATTAGTTCCAAGTTCTCATGTGGCATAATATTTTGCAATTTGCCTTTATAGCGAGGATCAAGGAGGCAGGCCAACCAGTAATCATCATCGTTCATCATTTTAGTAATGCGTGTGTCCCTTTTGAGGATACGCAAGGCATAATCCGCCATGTGGGCCAAAGTTCCAGTTGTCAAATCTGCGGTTGTGCTTGGTTGAGGTGCAGTTGCAGGCAAATCTACGTCACTTGTGTCCCTCAAAAAAACAGAACCCGGCCTTGCCACGCCACCAATTTCCAGTGCCCCCGGGAAAGCTTCCTCATTAAAAATATACTCATCCCCATCATCCTCCTCGTCCTCCACCTCCTCTTTGCCCGCTACCTTGTCCTGTACACTGCCCTGACCAGACAATGGCTGACTGTCATCAAGGCTTTCCTCTTCCTCTGGTGCAGACGCCTGATCCTTTATGTGCGTCAAACTTTGCATCAGCAGACGCATTAGGGGGATGCTCATGCTTATTATGGCGTTGTCTGCACTAACCAGCCGTGTGCATTCCTCAAAACACTAAAGGACTTGACACATGTCTTGTATCTTCGACCACTGCACACCCGACAACTCCATGTCTGCCATCCTACTGCCTGCCCGTGTATGTGTATCCTCCCACAAAAACATCACAGCCCGCCTCTGTTCGCACAGTCTCTGAAGCATGTGCAGTGTTGAGTTCCACCTTGTTGCAACGTCTATGATTAGGTGATGCTGGGGAAGGTTCAAAGACCGCTGATAGGTCTGCATACGGCTGGAGTGTACAGGCGAATGGGGGATATGTGAGCAAAGTCCACGCACTTTGAGGAGCAGGTCGGAGAAACCAGGATAAGTTTTCAATAAGCACTGCACCACCAGGTTTAAGGTGTGAGCCAGGCAAGGAATATGTTTCAGTTGGGAAAGGGAGATGGCAGCCATGAAATTCCTTCCATTATCACTCACTACCTTGCCTGCCTCAAGATCTACTGTGCCTAGCCACGACTGCGTTTCTTCTTGCAAGAACTCGGACAGAACTTCCGCAGTGTGTCTGTTGTCGCCCAAATACTTCATAGCCAATACAGCCTGCTGACGCTTGCCAGTAGCTGCCCCATAATGGGACAACTGGTGTGCAACAGTGACAGCTGACGATGGAGTGGTTTGGCGACTGCGGTCTGTGGAAGAGCTCTCGCTTCTGCAGGAGGAGGAGGAGGAGGAGGAGGGGGTGCGAACGCCTACAGCCAACTGTTTCCTAGACCGCGGGCTAGGCACAACTATCCCGAAATTGCTGTCCCCTGTGGACCCTGCATCCACAACATTCACCCAGTGTGCCGTGATGGACACGTAACGTCCCTGGCCATGCCTACTGGTCTATGCATCTGTAGTCAGGTGCACCTTTGTACTCACAGATTGCCTGAGTGCATGGACGATGCGCTGTTTAACATGCTGGTGCAGGGCTGGGATGGCTTTTCTGGAAAAAAGTGTCGACTGGGTAGCTCGTAGCGTGGTTCAGCGTACTCCATCAGGGCTTTGAAAGCTTCGCTTTCAACTAACCGGTAGGGCATCATCTCTAACGAGATTAGTCTAGCTATGTGGGCGTTCAAACCCTGTGTACGTGGATGCGAGGATAAGTACTTCCTTTTTCTAACCAGAGTCTCATGTAGGGTGAGCTGGACTGGAGAGCTGGAGATCGTGGAACTAGTGGGTGTGCCGGTTGCCATGGCAGACTGAGAGACTGTTGGAGACGGTATTGTTTCTGCCGGTGCCCTAGATGCAGTATTTCCTCCTACAAAACTGGTGATTCCCTGACCCTGACTGCTTTGGGCTGGCAAAGAAACCTGCACAGATACTGCCGGTGGTGCGGAAAATGGTGGCCTTACAGTGACGGAAGGGATGTTGCGTTGCTGACTAGCTTCATTGGCCGAGGGTGCTACAACCTTAAGGGATGTTTGGTAGTTAGTCCAGGCTTGCAAATGCATGGTGGTTAAATGTCTATGCATGCAACTTGTATTGAGACTTTTCAGATTCTGACCTCTGCTTAAGCTAGTTGAACATTTTTGACAGATGACTTTGCGCTGATCAATTGGATGTTGTTTAAAAAAATTCCAGACTGCACTCTTCCTAGCATCGGATCCCTTTTCAGGAATTGCAGACTGAGCTTTAACCGGATGGAAACGCTGTCCTCCAACAGTTTTTTGCTTTGCCATGCGTTTTGGGCCAGATACGGGCCCGGCAGATGGAACCTGTTGCGATGTTGATGCCTGCTGTGGCCCCTCCTCCTCCGCTTCAGAACTACTGCCGCCTGCACCCTGTTCCCCCAATGGCTGCCAATCGGGGTCAACAACTGGGTCTTCTATTACCTCCTCTTCTACCTCGTTTGCAACTTCGTCTGTGTCACCGTGTCGGTCGGTGGTATAGCGTTCGTGATGAGGCAACATAGTCTCATCAGGGTCTGATTGTGGATCAGAACCCTGAGAGGGCAATGTTGTGGTCTGAGTCAAAGGACCAGCATAGTAGTCTGGCTGTGGCTGTGCATCAGTGCACTCCATGTCAGAATCTACTTGTAATGGGCATGGCTTGTTAACTGTTTCACTTTCTAAGCCAGGGACGGTAGGTGTAAAGAGCTCCATGGAGTAACCCGTTGTGTCGCCTGCTGCATCCTTCTCTCTTGTTGTTGTTTTTGCTGAAGAGGACAAGGAAGCGACTTGTCCCTGACCGTGAACATCCAAAAACGACGCGCTGCTTTTACATTTACCAGTTTCAGAAGAGGAGGCAAAAGAGCTAGAGGCTGAGTCTGCAAGGTAAGCCAAAACTTGCTGTTGCTGCTCCGGCTTTAAAAGCGGCTTTCCTACTCCCAGAAAAGGGAGCGTTCGAGGCCTTGTGTAGCCAGACGACGAACCTGGCTCCACAGCTCCAGACTTAGGTGGAATATTTTTTTTCCCACGACCACCTGATGCTCCACTACCACTACCATCATTACCAGCTGACAATGAACGCCCACGGCCACGACCTCTTGCACCAGACTTCCTCATTGTTTTATAAACTTAACCAAAGTAACTTTATTTGTTGCTGTCAAACAACTTAAACGGTGAGCTATAACTTCTGTTTGATTTCAATATCCCTTTACAGG
This sequence comes from Ranitomeya imitator, assembly GCF_032444005.1. NCBI lineage: Eukaryota > Metazoa > Chordata > Amphibia > Anura > Dendrobatidae > Ranitomeya > Ranitomeya imitator. Next base: position 284,280,211 of record NC_091286.1, read on the forward strand.
TTGGTGATACCACAAGGAAAATCAGGCACAATGTTACACACTCTGTTTTCTGTGGCACCAAATCACAGAGATGCCACACACGCAGGACTGTCACTCAAGCACAAATCTCAATATAAATCTCCCAATTTTTTATTTTTTTTTTCAGGGAGACTTATAAACAAAATAAAATAAAATGATTTTTTCAGGAATAATTTAGAAACCAAATAAAATAAAATGATTTTTTCAATGACAATTTAGAAACCAAATTAAAAAAAAAGGCTTTCTATGCCCACTGAGTGACAGATGGCACACACAGGAGTCAGGAGTGGCCCACAAGCCCAGAGGCCAATATTTTTCTCCCACTGATTGATGTAGTGATTTTTTCAGGTAGATTTTAGAACCCAAATCAAGCAAAAAAATTAATAGGCTTTCTATGGCCCACAATTTGAGAGAGAGAGAGAGAGAGAGAGATGGCACACCCAGGAGTCAAGACTGGCACACAACCAGAAAGGGCAATATTATTCTCCCACCTATTTTTTTTTTTTCAGGGAGACTTTATAAACAAAATAAAATAAAATAAAATTATTTTTTCAGGAATAATTTAGAAACCAAATAAAATAAAATGATTTTTTCAATGACAATTTAGAAACCAAATAAAAAAAAAAGGCTTTCTATGCCCCACTGAGTGACAGACGGCACACACAGGAGTCAGGAGTGGCCCACAAGCCCAGAGGCCAATATTTTTCTCCCACTGATTGATGTAGTGATTTTTTCAGGTAGATTTTAGAACCCAAATCAAGCAAAAAAATTAATAGGCTTTCTATGGCCCACAATTTGAGAGAGAGAGAGAGAGAGATGGCACACCCAGGAGTCAAGACTGGCACACAAGCAGAAAGGGCAGTATTAATCTCCCACCTATTTTTTTTTTTTCAGGGAGACTTTATAAACAAAATAAAATAAAATGATTTTTTCAGGAATAATTTAGAAACCAAATAAAATAAAATGATTTTTTCAATGACAATTTAGAAACCAAAAAAAAGGTTTTCTATGCCCCACTGAGTGACAGATGGCACACACAGGAGTCAGGAGTGGCCCACAAGCCCAGAGACCAATATTTTTCTCCCACTGATTGATGTAGTGATTTTTTCAGGTAGATTTTAGAACCCAAATCAAGCAAAAAAATTAATAGGCTTTCTATGGCCCACAATTTGAGAGAGAGAGAGAGAGATGGCACACCCAGGAGTCAAGACTGGCACACAAGCAGAAAGGGCAATATTAATCTCCCACGTATTTTTTTATTTTTTCAGGGAGACTTTATAAACAAAATAAAATAAAATGATTTTTTCAGGAATATTTAGAAACCAAATAAAATAAAATGATTTTTTCAATGACAATTTAGAAACCAAATTTAAAAAAAAAAGGCGTTCTATGCCCCACTGAGTGACAGATGGCACACACAGGAGTCAGGAGTGGCCCACAAGCCCAGAGGCCAATATTTTTCTCCCACTGATTGATGTAGTGATTTTTTCAGGTAGATTTTAGAACCCAAATCAAGCAAAAAAATTAATAGGCTTTCTATGGCCCACAATTTGAGAGAGAGAGAGAGAGAGAGAGAGAGAGATGGCACACCCAGGAGTCAAGACTGGCACACAAGCAGAAAGGGCAATATTAATCTCCCACCTATTTTTTTTTTTCAGGGAGACTTTATAAACAAAATAAAATAAAAAGATTTTTTCAGGAATAATTTAGAAACCAAATAAAATAAAATGATTTTTTCAATGACAATTTAGAAACCAAATAAAAAAAAAAGGCTTTCTATGCCCCACTGAGTGACAGATGGCACACACAGGAGTCAGGAGTGGCCCACAAGCCCAGAGGCCAATATTTTTCTCCCACTGATTGATGTAGTGATTTTTTCAGGTAGATTTTAGAACCCAAATCAAGCAAAAAAATTAATAGGCTTTCTATGGCCCACTGAGTGAGAGATAGCACACACAGGAGTCATGAGTGGCACACAAGCCCTGAGGCCAATATTTTTCTCCCACTGATTGATGTAGTGATTTTTTCAGGCAGATTTTATAACCCAAATCAAGCAAAAAAATAAATAGGCTTTCTATGGCCCACTGAGTGAGAGATGGCACACACAGGAGTCAGGAGTGGCACACAAGCCCTGAGGCCAATATTTTTCTCCCACTGATTGATGTAGTGATTTTTTCAGGAAGATTTTATAACCCAAATCAAGCAAAAAAATAAATAGGCTTTTTATGGCCCACTGAGTGAGAGATGGCACACACAGGGATGGCACTCTAGCAGAAATGCCAATCTTAATCTCCCACAAAAAAAAAATAAAAAACAGGGACTGTCCTACAATTACTATCTCCCTGCAGTAATCTCAGCCAGGTATGCAGGCAGCAATAAGGAGTGGACTGATGCACAAATTAAATAAAAAGTGTGGACAAACAAAAAAGATAGCTGTGCAGAAAGGAAGGAACAAGAGGATTTGTGCTTTGAAAAAAGCAGTTGGTTTGCACAGCGGCGTACACACAGCAATGCAGCTATCAGGGAGCCTTCTAGGGCAGCCCAATGAGCTACAGCGCTGAGGAAAAAAAAATGTAGCTTCCACTGTCCCTGCACACCGAAGGTGGTGTTGGGCAGTGGAAATCGCTACAGCACAAGCGGTTTGGTGGTTAATGGACCCTTCCTAACGCTATCCCTGCTTCTAACGAAGCGGCAGCAACCTCTCCCTAAGCTCAGATCAGCAGCAATAAGATGGCGGTCGGCGGGAACGCCCCTTTATAGCCCCTGTGACGCCGCAGACAGCAAGCCAATCACTGCAATGCCCTTCTCTAAGATGGTGGGGACCAGGACCTATGTCATCACGCTGCCCACACTCTGCGTTCACCTTCATTGGCTGAGAAATGGCGCTTTTCGCGTCATTGAAACGTGACTTTGGCGCGAAAGTCGCGTACCGCATGGCCGACAACGCACAGGGGTCGGATCGGGTTTCATGAAACTCGACTTCGCCAAAAGTCGGCGACTTTTGAAAATGTTCGACCTGTTTCGCTCAACCCTACTGTTCACGGCTGTCTGCAAGGTCTCTGTGTGAGTGCAGCTCACTCTGTAGTCTGTTCTGCAGCCACAGCTGGTTGTAGTTAGCTCAGGGTGCATCACTGCCTCATACTGTTCCATTGTTCTTTTTTCAATTAGTGCTGCCTGCTGCACATTTTTCCAGATTTATCCTACTAGTGGGTTTCCATCCATATCCTGCTAGATTGCGGAAAAACACTATATAGGAGTACATAGAAGGAGCCATTCTGCAGCCTTGTTCCCTGCTTCCCCAGCCAGATTAGTATTAGCTTATTTTTTGGAGCCTCATCTATTACATTGCAGGTTACCATCCTGCATTGTAATCACTACAAAAAGTTTGTGATACTGTCTGTTTTACATCTTTGGGCACATCCAGTGTCTTTTTGTGAAAAAAGCAAAAAGTAAATAAAGTTCACCAAACACTCCACTTTACAGTTGTGTAGGCCCCATTAGCTCATATTAAAGTCTAGTCCACACTTTACAAAATTAGTGTTTCTTATACCTGTTAGCAGCTGTTCAGGAATAAGCACACTAAGCCCTTAGTGCTTTTATGCCTATCTTTATCAGTCTACCAAGACGAAGAAGGCAGGGAGTTAGGCATGTGGTCGTGGGCATGGAGTTTCTGCAGGGAGAGGACGTGGGGATTCTGTGCCTGCTGCAGGCACCGGTGACTCATCATCCCCCAGTTTTAGCAGGGAACAGTCCTTCATATTAACTGGGAAACAGAAACCTGTGAAACCCATAAAGGCAACAGGTTTCTGCTAATAACCAAGAAAAATTATCTTTCACAATTGGTGCAGAATCCAACCAGAGGAGCAGCACTTTTAGACCTAATACTATCTAATAGACCTGACAGAATAACAAATCTGCAGGTGGTCGGGCATTTAGGAAATAGCGACCACAATATTGTGCAGCTTCACCTGTCTTTCACTAGGGGGACTTGTCAGGGAGTCACAAAAACATTGAACTTTAGGAAGGCAAAGTTTGAACAGCTTAGAGATGCCCTTAATCTGGTAGACTGGGACAATATCCTCAGAAATAAGAATACAGATAATAAATGGGAAATGTTTAAGAACATCCTAAATAGGCAGTGTAAGCGGTTTATACCTTGTGGGAATAAAAGGACTAGAAATAGGAAAAACCCAATGTGGCTAAACAAAGAAGTAAGACAGGCAATTAACAGTAAAAAGAAAGCATTTGCACTACTAAAGCAGGATGGCACCATTGAAGCTCTAAAAAACTATAGGGAGAAGAATACTTTATCTAAAAAACTAATTAAAGCTGCCAAAAAGGAAACAGAGAAGCACATTGCTAAGGAGAGTAAAACTAATCCCAAACTGTTCTTCAACTATATCAATAGTAAAAGAATAAAAACTGAAAATGTAGGCCCCTTAAAAAATAGTGAGGAAAGAATGGTTGTAGATGACGAGGAAAAAGCTAACATATTAAACACCTTCTTCTCCACGGTATTCACGGTGGAAAATTAAATGCTAGGTGAAATCCCAAGAAACAATGAAAACCCTATATTAAGGGTCACCAATCTAACCCAAGAAGAGGTGCGAAACCGGCTAAATAAGATTAAAATAGATAAATCTCCGGGTCCGGATGGCATACACCCACGAGTACTAAGAGAACTAAGTAATGTAATAGATAAACCATTATTTCTTATTTTTAGTGACTCTATAGCGACAGGGTCTGTTCCGCAGGACTGGCGCATAGCAAATGTGGTGCCAATATTCAAAAAGGGCTCTAAAAGTGAACCTGGAAATTATAGGCCAGTAAGTCTAACCTCTATTGTTGGTAAAATATTTGAAGGGTTTCTGAGGGATGTTATTCTGGATTATCTCAATGAGAATAACTGTTTAACTCCATATCAGCATGGGTTTATGAGAAATCGCTCCTGTCAAACCAATCTAATCAGTTTTTATGAAGAGGTAAGCTATAGGCTGGACCACGGTGAGTCATTGGACGTGGTATATCTCGATTTTTCCAAAGCGTTTGATACCGTGCCGCACAAGAGGTTGGTACACAAAATGAGAATGCTTGGTCTGGGGGAACATGTGTGTAAATGGGTTAGTAACTGGCTTAGTGATAGAAAGCAGAGGGTGGTTATAAATGGTATAGTCTCTAACTGGGTCGCTGTGACCAGTGGGGTACCGCAGGGGTCAGTATTGGGACCTGTTCTCTTCAACATATTCATTAATGATCTGGTAAAAGGTTTACACAGTAAAATATCGATATTTGCAGATGATACAAAACTATGTAAAGCAGTTAATACAAGAGAAGATAGTATTCTGCTACAGATGGATCTGGATAAGTTGGAAACTTGGGCTGAAAGGTGGCAGATGAGGTTTAACAATGATAAATGTAAGGTTATACACATGGGAAGAGGGAATCAATATCACCATTACACACTGAACGGGAAACCACTGGGTAAATCTGACAGGGAGAAGGACTTGGGGATCCTAGTTAATGATAAACTTACCTGGAGCAGCCAGTGCCAGGCAGCAGCTGCCAAGGCAAACAGGATCATGGGGTGCATTAAAAGAGGTCTGGATACACATGATGAGAGCATTATACTGCCTCTGTACAAATCCCTAGTTAGACCGCACATGGAGTACTGTGTCCAGTTTTGGGCACCGGTGCTCAGGAAGGATATAATGGAACTAGAGAGAGTACAAAGGAGGGCAACAAAATTAATAAAGGGGATGGGAGAACTACAATACCCAGATAGATTAGCGAAATTAGGATTATTTAGTCTAGAAAAAAGACGACTGAGGGGCGATCTAATAACCATGTATAAGTATATAAGGGGACAATACAAATATCTCGCTGAGGATCTGTTTATACCAAGGAAGGTGACGGGCACAAGGGGGCATTCTTTGCGTCTGGAGGAGAGAAGGTTTTTCCACCAACATAGAAGAGGATTCTTTACTGTTAGGGCAGTGAGAATCTGGAATTGCTTGCCTGAGGAGGTGGTGATGGCGAACTCAGTCGAGGGGTTCAAGAGAGGCCTGGATGTCTTCCTGGAGCAGAACAATATTGTATCATACAATTATTAGGTTCTGTAGAAGGACGTAGATCTGGGTATTTATTATGATGGAATATAGGCTGAACTGGATGGACAAATGTCTTTTTTCGGCCTTACTAACTATGTTACTATGTTACTATGTTACTATGTGCAGCTTTGTAGGAGCTCGCCGTACCCCACTGCTGCGGGACGAACAAATTGAAGCCATTGTCGGATGGATGGCTGCTAACGCATCAACTTCAATTAGTGCCACATCCTCTCAGGCACAGAGCACTGAAGAGCACCTATCTGTCTCTTCACCACCTGCCAAATTACCCAGGCAGTCAGAGAGCCCAGGACAGGAGCCATCTCTACTTCTGTTCTCTAAATCTCTTGGCTTGGAAAGAGGAAGCCAGCCAAGCAGCATTCGAAAAACTGAAGAAGAGGCAGTATGCAGTGATGCGCAACTGCTTTGTCTCTGTGAATCTGAAGAGGCGGGTGGGCCAGTGCCAACGGTCAGCACACCTCAGTACATATCTGATGATAAGACTCAGGTGCCACTTTCTGGTGTGTACTCCGCTGCCGAGATTACCCAGGAGAAGCAGTTGTTGTAAGAGGGTAGTGTAGATGATGATGTCCTTGACCCATCATGGCGTGAGGTACAGGAAGGTGGTGGGAGCAGCTCTGAGGAAGAGATTCCCCGAATGGACCAAAAATGAGGGAGAGGGAGGGGGAAGAATGCGTTGCCTGTAGCCTCCACTTCGGCACCCATTAGGAGCATGCCTCTTCCAAAAACCAAAACGGGTGCTCCGAAGACTTGCAGTGCCTGGTCCTTTTTTGACACATTTGCAGATGACATTTGCTTTGTCAAATGCAAGCTGTGTCATCAGAAAGTCAAAAGAGGGAAAAGTGTCAGCAACCTCAATACCACAAATATGTGGATACATGTGCGGACCAAGCACGTGGTGGAGTTACAAAAACACACTGAAGACCTAGGCAAACCTAAAGCGGCACCTACCACCTCTTCAGCTCATGTTGTAGCCTCTTCCTCCAGCTCACACACAGCTGGTTCGGCTTCCTCACAGGATCGCCATGGAAGAACCTCTGGCACTAATGTGCAGAGAAACAGTGTAATTCCACCAACAACATCATGTTCCCTGTCATCCTCACACTCCCAGTACAGTCTACAGCCATCGGTAGCACAGGCATGGGAGAAAAGGCGGCCATTCTCGGCAAACCACCCCCGAGTACAGGCTCTGAATGCTGGCATTGCAAAACTACTGTCCCTTGAAATGCTCTCATTCAGGCTGGTAGAGACTGACACCTTCCGTAACTTGATGGCATTGGCAGTCCCAAAATACAACGTGCCCAGCCACTTTTATTTCAGCAGGCAAGCCATCCCGGCACTGCAAAAGCATGTGGAGGTAAACATTAAACATGCGCTACTAAACGCCATCAGTAGCAAGGTCCACCTCACCACCAATGCGTAGACCAGTTACCATGGACAGGGACGATACCTTTCCCTCACTGCCCTTTGGGTAAATGTTGTGGAGCCAGGTACGGTTCTTGAGAATGGCACTGTACATGTTCTGCCAAATCCAAGAATTGTAGGAATCCAGTCTGTACACATTGACTCCTCCTCATACTCCAGTTCCTCTGAAACAGTGTAGCAGGAGCTGCCGTCACAGTCTTCCTCCACATGGATCCGTGAACGCTTACCTATTACGAACGATATGAGCACAGCTATGTCCAAACATCAATAGGCCATATGGAAATAAATTTCATTGGGGAATCGAAGCCACAGAGTGCAAAAGCTCTGGATTGCCATCAAGCAGGGAAGTGACGTGTGGTTTGTGCCAGCGAATCTCCAGCCAGGCCTGGTAGTGTGTGACAATGGCCGAAATCTGGTGGCAGTTCTGGGCCTAGGCAACCTCACTCACATCCCATGTCTGGCACATGTGCTCAACTTGGTCATGCAGAGTTTTTTGAGGGACTATCCGGATCTTGATGCACTGCTGCACAAGGTCCGCCTAGAGTGCGCTCACTTGCGGTGTTCCAGCATGGCAAGATAGCACATTGCAGCTCTGCAGCGCCAATTCCGCCTTCCAGAACATCGCATCATATGTGACCTATCCACCTGGTGGAAGTCTACGGTACATATGTTGCAGCGGTTGTGTGAGCAGCAGTAATGGAGGACCAGCTGCATCAGGCGCAAGGAAGTCGCACTGCGCGCCGTTCAGACTTCACAACAACTGAGTGGGCCACTATGAAGGACATCTGCCAGATTTTGCGTGCCTTCGATGATTCCACGCAGATGGCGAGTGCAGATGATGCACTAGTCAGCACGACTATCCCCCTTATCTGCCTGCTTGAAAAAACACTGCAAGCGTTAAGGGATGAGGTTGTGGAAGAGGTGGAGGATGAGGAGTCACAACTGCCATCTGCTTCTGGACAGTCTGCGCAACGTGGTTCCTCACAAAGGCCTAGGCAAGGGACACTTTGTAAGGAGGATGAGGAGGAGGAGTCAATGGAGGAGGAAGACATCTGTCCAGAGGAGGGAGGTACACAATGCTCTAGTAGTCAGTATGTAGAGCGAGGGTGGGATGGTGCAGAGAAGGCAGAGATGATGCCTCAAGCAGGGGACCACATTTCTTGGCCAGTTGGCAGTCTGCAGCACATGGTTGATTTCATGCTGCAGTGCCTGGGAAAGACCCGCCGCATCACCCACATTCTCAACACGGATGATTATTGGGTGTACACCCTCCTAGATCCTCGCTACCGGGACACCTTACAAAGCCTCATAACACCGTTGAACCCGGAGCGTAAAATGCGAGAGTACTGAGACACACTGGTGCATTCCATCATCTTCTCCAGTCCAACCAAGAGCAGTGATGCTAGTGCTTTACAAAGCAGCTCAGTGCGTCGAGGCAGTAGAGGAAGCTCTGCACAAAGAGGGAGCAGAAGCAGTGTCTCAGCACAAGGCAAGACCAGTTTGGCCCAAATATGGCAAACTTTTGTGTGCCCGCCACAATTGTCTACACCATCACAGATGGCTCCAGTCAGCAGGAGGCAACGTTTCCATCAGATGGTGACAGACTACATGTCTTGCCCTCTCAGTGTACTCCCAGACGGCTCTTCCCCCTTCAAGCTTTGGGTCTCTAAGCTGGATACATGGCCAGAGCTTAGCCAGTATGCATTGGAGGTGCTGGCTTGCCCTGCTGCTAGTGTATTATCGGAACGCGTCTTTAGTGCCACAGGTGGTGTACTAACAGACCGTCGCATGCGACTAATCTCTGATAACGTTGACTGGCTTACTTTTCTGAAAGTGAACAAGTCCTGGATCTCGCAGGAATTTGTCACTCCTCTTCCAGATTAAATAATTGGTTGGCAACAGTATCCAGGTCTCCTGTTGTGTTCATGTTTTTACCACCTGAACTGTAATCCCTGGGCTCCAACACTGCCAGTTGCTGCTCAGAAGTATCATCTGCACAGTCAACACATGACCCAGTGTTATTGGGTTTCAGTAACGTCAGCTGATCCCGAGCTGTGTATCCAGCAATTTCTCCTGCTCTGTCCACACTCACACTACAACAGATATTAAACTTGCTCCAATTAGGCCTAAGCCTAAACTCTGCTTCTCCTGGATTCTCTGGACTCCAATACCGCCAGTTGCTGCTCACAAGTGCCGTCTGCACAGTCAAAACTTGCTGCCGTGTTATTGAGGTTCAGTAACGTCAGCTGCTCACCCGCTGTGTATCCGGCAATTTCTCCTGCTCCGTCCACACTCACACTACTTCAGATATTAAACTTGTTCCAATTAGGCCTCAGCCTACACTCTGCTTCTCCTGGATTCCCTGGCTCCAACACCGCCAGTTGCTGCTCAGAAGTGCCGTCTGCACAGTAAACACTTGCTGCCGTGTTATCGGGGGTCATTAACATCAGCTGCTACCCTGCTGTGTATCCGGCAATTTATCCTGCTCCGTCCACACTCACACTACTTCAGATATTAAACTTGCTCCAATTAGGCCTCGGCTTACACTCTGTTTCTCCTGTAATCCCTGGGCTCCAACACCACCAGTTTGCTATCTCCACACTCACACTACTACAGATTTGAACCTTGTTCCAATTAGGCCTCGGCTTACACTCTGCTTCTCCTGGATTCTCTGGGCTCCAACACCGCCAGTTGCTGCTCGGAAGTGCTGTCTGCAGAGTCAACAGTTGCTCCTCTGTTATTGGGGTTCAGTAACGTCAGCTGATCCCCTGCTGTGTATCCAGCAAATTTCTCCTGCTCCCTCCACACCCACACTACTACAGATATTAAAGGGAACCTGTTCCCCTATGCGTTTGTAAATAAAAGAGCCACTTTGTACAGCACTAATGCTGCATGTGGACAATGTGGTCTTTTTGTTATGCTCCTTGCACATGCTGAGCTAAACATTTATAAAATGTGCATCCTCATACCGTGAAAGTCCCAGAGGCGGGACTTTCCTTCCTAATCAGATGTGGCACAGCCGTCAGTCATACCCCCTTGGCGCCGTACGCTGCCTCCTGAGCGTTGTTTGAATCTGTCCAGGAGCCTATGCTGTTATGTTATCCCTTGGCCATGCGCAGTTAGCGCTGCCCATCTTCTGACATAATTTGATGTCAGATTGACTGCGCCTGTGCAGCCGCGCTGCCTGGCCACGGCGATTAGGGTTCAGCTGACGCCGCAGAGTCTGAAGAAGGCAGAGGGAGATGAGTGAGAGGTGAAGATATGCACTGTGCATGGCCATGAATCCCAGCCCCGCAGTGTGAATAAATCAGAAGACAATGCGGGGCAGTATCTCGGGCAGCGCGGCCGCACAGGCGCAGTCAGCCTGACAACAAATGATGTCTGAAGATGGGCAGCGCTAACTGCGTATGCCCAAGGGATAACATAACAGCGCAGGCTCCGGGACAGATTAAAAAAATGCTGAGGAGGTGGCGCCCGGCGACAAGGGGGTATGAATGACGGCTGTGCTACGTCTCATTAAGAAGGAAAGTCCCGCCTCCGGGACAGATTCACGGTATGAGAGGGCACATTTTATAAGTGTTTACTTCAGCATGTGTAAGGAGCATAACTAAAAGAGCCACTTTTTCCTTGTGCAGCATTAGTGCTGCACAAGTTGCTCTATTAGTTACAAATGCCTGGGGGGTTACAGGTTCCCTTTCAACCTGCTCCAATTAGTCCACAGCCTGCAGTCTGTTTCTCCTGTAATCCCTGGGCTCCAACACTGCCAGTTGCTGCTCAGAAATGTCTTTGGCACGGGTACTCCCTCCTGCCCAGCCTGGTTCCAGCACGCCAGCTGTTTCCGGGTAGTGTCTTGGTCACTTTGCCTCCAATCATTTTTCTGTTGGGTTGCGGGTTAGCCAACTCTATAGTGCCTGCATTTTAGGTGCTTTCTATGTGGGCTGCGGGAACTGGCAATCAAGGCTAGTTCCATAGTACCAATAGGACATGCTCCCCCTGTAGGACTGTGGGTTTTCGGTAACTTCGGCCGGCTCGCGGCCTAGCAATTTTTTTTCGTGTGGACCTTCTGTTGCCCGAGTTCCCGCACCATTAGCTGGTTCTTTGAAAGACAATCTTGAATAGGTCCACCTGGTTCCAGTACCGTCAGCTGGTTCCAGGCAGAGCCTTTGGCTTAGGTACCTCCTTTTCGGTATCCGCATTCCACCAACTTCTGGTGGTCCTTGGTAGTGCTTTCTGGCACGGGTACTTCCTGCTTAGTAACCAGGTTCCAGTACCGTCAGCTGGTCCTCGGTAGTTCCATTGGATCTTGTACCTTCTGCTACCTATCCGGGTTCCAGTACCGTCAGCTGGTTCTCGTCAGTGTCTTTTGCTCTTGTACCTTCTGCTCCCCATCATGGTTTTAGTACTGTCAGCTGGTTCCAGGCAGAGCCTTTGGCTTAGGTGCCTCCTTCTCGGTATCCGAGTTCCACCAACGTCTGGTGGTCCTTGGTAGTGCTTTCTGGCATGGGTATCTCCTGCTTAGTAACCAGGTTCCAGTACCGTCAGCTGGTCCTCAGTAGTTCCATTGGCTCTTGTACATTCGTGTAGCCATCCGGGTTCCAGTACAGTCAGCTGGTTCTCGGCAGTTCCTCTGCCTTCTTGTACTTTCTGCTACATTTCCAAGTTCAAGCTTTTGGAACTGGTTTTTGCTAATCACTCTGGATCTCCCTGATAAAGACCCAAAAGACGACGACCCTGAAGACCACCCCAAAGAAGACGACGACCCTGGAGACGATGACCCTGAAGACCACCCCGAAGAAGACGATGACCCTGGAGACGACCACCCCGAAGACCAAGAAGCAGAAGAACAAGAAGCTGCAGAACAAAAAGCAGAAGAGCATTAAGCATAAGACTAAAAATCAGAGCAAAAGATATTATCTAAATTGTAAGCAGAAGAAGACTAAGCAGTGTATGGGGGTGAGTCTGTTCCTCCTCGTGGTGCCCCTGGAAAAAACCTGCTGCTGCAGGCCAAACTGAACGCGGACAAATCCTGTTGTAAATCTTTTGTGACAGGCAGAAAGGAAGGTGTAATCTTCAAACTTTTATAGATAACAACTACAGGAATGCCTGTCACAAATAAGAATATGATGAAGAAGAATATGAAGAAGATGAAGAAGTAGAATATGAAGAAAAATAGTTGAATAAGAAGAATATGAAGAATGTAAAAAAAATAATAATAGGAAGAAGGTGAAGAAGAAGTTGATGAAAACGATGCTGCTGAGGATGATGAAGAAGAAAGTGTGGGAGAAGTAAAAAAGAAGGTGAAGAGCATGGAAGTAGTGAAACATAAATATCTGACAAAATATAAAAAATCTTAACATAGTCAATATCTTTGTAACTCCGAACGTCTTAAAAAAAAATGAATTCCTGCTATTCCATTTGATTGGGCTAACCCTGTTAGGAGTCGAGTTTCCTCTGCTGCACAGGGGGAATCTCGATCCGTCTCCGCTGCGGTCTCCCATTCTCCTCCAGCCCCAGTGGAGTCTGCTCAGCAGGGACGTAGCTCCCAGTGTCTTGCTCGCTCTCACTCTGTACAGAGAGTTACTGCTGCTTCTTCAGCTCCTGCCATTAAAGTCAGTGCTGGTCAGCAGCGAGCGGACTTCCCTGGGACTAAGTCCTTGTTTGCGCACACTGAGCATGCCCAGAGCAAGATCTCCCGTTGGAGATCGAGGGTCATGTGCTCTGGCTCTGCAGCGCATTCCATTGGTCCTCTTGGCAGGCCCTGGAAGGGCAAAGTTTCTGTGGCCACTTCCTGTCCTGCAATTATGTAAACTGCGCATGACCGCACGGCCATGCGCTAGTGTACAATTGAATACGTGTGTTTGTTGTGAGTGCAAGTCGTTCATTAAATACCCCTACCCTATTGTATGACTGTTCGCATATGGAGTATGGCTGCTATCTAGCGCCCGACAAATCACTCAACGTGTCACACACGTATCAGCGTCTATTGCTGTGACCGCCAGTGCGGCGCCACGCGCCAGTAGTGCGCTTCCTGACCCACGTCTGGGTGCTTAGTGGTGCCTGCCAGCACGGCACAGTTCGCACTTCGGTGCTCTAATTATAAGAGTTGCCAAACACACCCTGTTGCGGTGTTGTGTCAGCAAGTGGTCTAATCGGACTTCAATCCTAGTTGGGGTTAAGTTCGCTGACTGCTTGCTCGCCTTCTATGTGCGGTACCGCGATCCTGTGACGCAACAGGATCGCTTCCTTCACGTTGGGTGAAGTTTAACCCACGCGAGTATACTTATGAGTACCGCCATATAGTCCGTCATTACTCAGCAGCAGGTTCCATCTCTGCACGGTGGACCCCGGGCTACGAACGCACCGTACACTATTAGTCTTATTATTTGGTGCGTTCTGCTAGCCCTAACATTACACTAGCGCCAGGGTCTGGCTAGTGATGACGGACAAACAGCAATCCCTGCGGTATATACAGCAGCTGGAGGGTAGGTTGGCGGCTCTCGAGAGCGCAACCTCAGCTGTGGATGTTACCGCAGTTGCTGTACAGGCTGCCAGCGTGGCTGCAGCAACTTTGTCCATTGCCACCCCTGTTCCGACATTTTCTCGCCTCCCGCTGCCAGAAAAATTTTCTGGTAATAGCAAATTTTGTAGGGGATTCGTGAGTCAGTGCTCTATTCATCTCGAGCTCCTGGCTGCACGTTTCCCCACAGAGCGGGCTAAGGTGGGATTTATTGTGTCTCTATTGTCGGACAGGGCGTTGGAATGGGCTACGCTGCTGTGGGAGCGTGGCGATCATGTGGTGCAGAGTGCTCCTCTGTTTTTGAGCACTTTAAAACAGGTCTTTTTAGGACCTCAAGTCACCCATGACACTGCGCTCCAACTGCTGGCATTAACTCAGGGTGAGTCCTTGGTCAGTCATTTTGCCGTCCAATTCCGCACTTTAGCATCTGAACTGGAATGGTCGGATAAAGCTCTTATCCCCATATTTTGGAGGGGCTTGGCTGACCATGTAAAGGACGCTCTGGCCACTAGGGAGATTCCTGCCACACTGGAGGAGTTAATAACAGTCTCCACTCGAATTGACCTCCGTTTTAACGAGCGGAGGTTAGAGCGAGCCCAGTGTAGGCAGAGGTTTCGGCTGGCTCCTACTTTCGCCAAACCTCTGGAATCTCCGGTCCTGGTTCCTGAGTCACATGAGGCCAGGGAAGTGTCACAAGCAGGACCTAAGTCCCGGACCGCTTGTGCACTCAGGGTCTGTCATGTTTGCCAGCAGTCTGGACATTTAGCCACCAGATGTCCTCAGCGGTCGAGGAAACGTCAGCGTCTAGTGGTCGTAGGTGGAGGTACACTAGACACGGCGACGTTTGCCTGTAAATTGTCCTTTAAGGGGACAATTACTATAGGCTCATTCTCCCACTCGGTAGAGCTCTGCGTAGATTCTGGGGCGGAGGGCAATTTTATGTCTTCTGCCTTCGCCCAACGCCACGGAATACCTCTGGTTATGCTAGCTCAACCTGTAACGGTACGAGTGGTGAATGGGTCGACTCTGCCCTCACAGATAACTCACCAGACCATCCCTTTTACTCTGTCCATGTCGCCATCTCATCAGGAGATTATTTCCCTGCTCGTCATTCCAGAGGGAATTGATGAAGTCCTGTTGGGAATACCTTGGCTACGGTACCACTCTCCTCATATCGAGTGGTCCTCAGGCAGAATTCTGGGATGGGGTGAATCTTGTGGGGGTAGGTGTCAGAGGGAGTGCGTTCAGGTAGCTACAACTGAGGTACCCACAGATCTTTCCTCTCTCCCCAAGCAGTATTGGTCGTATGCAGACGTATTCTCCAAAAAGGCGGCGGAGACCCTTCCGCCCCATCGCCCCTATGACTGTCCTATTGACCTCTTGCCTGGTGCTGAGCCTCCCCGGGGTCGAGTCTATCCGCTATCTCTCCCGGAGACAGAGGCAATGTCACAGTACATCCAGGAAAATCTGGCAAGAGAGTTCATCAGGAAGTCAGTGTCACCTGCTGGGGCAGGGTTCTTCTTCGTGCAGAAGAAGAGTGGGGAATTGCGTCCATGCATAGACTACAGGGGTCTTAACGCCATCACCGTTAAGAATAAATACCCTTTGCCTTTGATATCTGAACTGTTCGATAGGCTTCGGGGAGCAAGGGTATTTACTAAATTAGATCTGCGGGGTGCTTACAACCTGATTCGCATCTGTGAGGGGGACGAATGGAAGACGGCTTTTAACACCAGGGATGGGCACTATGAATATCTGGTGATGCCCTTTGGGCTCTGTAATGCCCCAGCCGTTTTCCAAGACTTTGTGAACGATATCTTCCGGGATATGCTTTCCACCTCGGTCGTAGTCTATCTGGATGATATTCTCATCTACTCTCCAGATATTGACTCCCACCGGAGAGATGTTTGCAAAGTCTTCGACCTCCTACGGGCAAACTCCCTCTATGCCAAGTTGGAGAAGTGTATGTTTGAGCAGGAGTCCTTACCTTTCCTAGGCTACATCATCTCAGCCCAGGGATTGGCTATGGATCCTGCCAAACTACAGGCTGTGATGGACTGGCAGGAACCCCATTCTCTTAAAGCGGTGCAGCGCTTTATGGGGTTCATCAATTATTATCGCCAGTTCATCCCGCATTTCTCAACTTTGGTAGCTCCCTTGGTTGCCCTCACCAAGAAGGGGGCGAATCCCAAATTGTGGTCTGAGGAGGTCTCCAAGGCTTTTATCGCTATAAGGTCACACTTCGCTAGCGCTCCCATTCTTCATCGCCCCGATGTTGATAAGCCATTTATCATGGAGGTGGATGCCTCTTCTGTTGGTGCTGGAGCAGTCCTCTTCCAAAAGGATGCTCAAGGTCGGAAGCATCCTTGCTTCTTTTTCTCCAAGACCTTCGCACCAGCAGAGAGGAATTATTCCATCGGGGACAGGGAGTTGCTAGCCATGAAGTTGGCTTTCTCGGAGTGGAGACATCTCTTGGAGGGAGCACGTTTTCCCTTCCAAGTCTTCACAGATCACAAAAATTTGGTGTATCTGCAGACAGCTCAGCGGTTGAATTCTCGCCAGGCTAGATGGTCCTTGTTCTTCTCCCGGTTTCATTTCACCCTCCATTTCCTTTCTGGGGAGAAGAACATTCGGGCCGACGCTCTCTCTCGCTCCGTTGTGTCATCTGCGGAGGAGGAGGAGGAGGAGCCTCGGCTTATTGTCCCCACCGAGAGTTTGAGAACCGTGGCCCCTGTTTCGCTGGAGTCTGTGCCCCTGGGCAAGACTTTTGTTCCATCTAGTTTGCGACCGGAGGTTCTCTCTTGGGCGCACTCGTCCAGGGTGGGTGGACATTTTGGTACTAAAAGGACATCAGAGTTACTGGCGAGGACATACTGGTGGCCGCATATGGCTCGTGATGTCGCGGAGTACGTTCGGGCGTGTGTCTCTTGTGCCAGGAACAAGACTCCTCGGCAACGGCCAGCTGGGTTGCTTTATCCTCTGCCCGTGGCTGACAGGCCCTGGGAGATGGTCGGGATGGACTTTGTGGTTGGCTTACCCAAGTCTCATAATTGCACCATTATCTGGGTGATCACCGATCATTTTTCCAAAATGGTGCATTTGGTGCCTCTTCCACATCTACCATCTGCACGGGCGTTGGCTGTCTTGTTTATCAAGCATATCTTTCGCTTACACGGTATGCCAGACAAAATTGTTAGTGACCGGGGTCCCCAGTTTGCGTCTCGATTCTGGAGGGAGCTATGTCGTCTACTCAGTATTGAGTTAAATCTCTCTTCGGCATATCATCCCGAGACGAATGGGTTGGTAGAAAGGGCCAACCAGACCTTGGTCACATATTTACAACATTTTGTTTCTGCCAGGCAGGATGACTGGGCATCCTTGCTACCGTGGGCAGAGTTTGCACTTAACAATGCCGTAGCCGACTCTACCGGTCAGACTCCATTCCTCTTAAATTACGGCCAGCATCCGCGTGTTCCTGTGCCCATGCCTGTGTCTTCCGCTGATCCCAGGGTGGCAGACTGGGCTGTGGAGGCACGGGACATTTGGGATCGCACGCAGGATGCCATTCGGGCCTCCAAGGAGAGAATGAGGTCCTCCGCCGATGTTCATCGGCACCCCGCTCCGACTTTTGCCCCTGGCGACTTGGTGTGGCTCTCCGCCCGTAACATCAGGCTGCGAGTTGAGTCCACTAAGTTTGCTCCTCGCTACTTGGGTCCCTTCAAGGTTCTCGAACAGGTTAATCCTGTGGTCTACCGCCTGGCTCTTCCTCCACGCTTGGGTATCACCGACACCTTTCATGTGTCCCTCTTGAAACCCGTATACATGTCCCGGTTTTCCGAGTCATCTGCCGGGACATCGGGTTCATCTACAGACGATTACGAGGTGAACGCTATTTTGGGGTGCAAGGTGGTACGCGGCAAAAAGTTTTATTTGGTGGATTGGAAGGGTTCTGGTCCAGAGGACAGGTCTTGGGAGCCTGCTGAAAACATTCGGGCCCCACAGCTCATTGCTGCCTTCGAGCGTAGCGAGGAGGGGGGTAATGTTAGGAGTCGAGTTTCCTCTGCTGCATAGGGGGAATCTCGATCCATCTCCGCTGCGGTCTCCCATTCTCCTCCAGCCGCAGTGGAGTCTGCTCAGCAGGGACGTCGCTCCCAGTGTCTTGCTCGCTTTCACTCTGTACAGAGAGTTACTGCTGCTTCTTCAGCTCCTGCCATTATAGTCAGTGCTGGTCAGCGGCGAGCGGACTTCCCTGGGACTAAGTCCTTGTTTGCGCACACTGAGCATGCCCAGAGCAAGATCTCCCGTTGGAGATCGAGGGTCATGTGCTCTGGCTCTGCAGCGCATTCCATTGGTCCTCTTGGCAGGCCCTGGAAGGGCAAAGTTTCTGTGGCCACTTCCTGTCCTGCAATTATATAAACTGCGCATGACCGCACGGCCATGCGCTAGTGTACAATTGAATACGTGTGTTTGTTGTGAGTGCAAGTCGTTCATTAAATACCCCTACCCTATTGTATGACTGTTCGCATATGGAGTATGGCTGCTATCTAGCGCCCGACAAATCACTCAACATGTCACACACGTATCAACGTCTATTGCTGTGACCGCCAGTGCGGCGCCACGCGCCAGTAGTGCGCTTCCTGACCCACGTCTGGGTGCTTAGTGGTGCCTGCCAGCACGGCACAGTTCGCACTTCGGTGCTCTAATTATAAGAGTTGCCTAACACACCCTGTTGCGGTGTTGTGTCAGCAAGTGGTCTAATCGGACTTCAATCCTAGTTGGGGTTAAGTTCGCTGACTGCTTGCTCGCCTTCTATGTGCGGTACCGCGATCCTGTGGCGCAACAGGATCGCTTCCTTCACGTTGGGTGAAGTTTAACCCACGCGGGTATACTTATGAGTACCGCCATATAGTCCGTCATTACTCAGCAGCAGGTTCCATCTCTGCACGGTGGACCCCGGGCTACGAACGCACCGTACACTATCAGTCTTATTATTTGGTGCGCTCCGCTAGCCCTAACAAACCCTCTTTGCCTTTCATGTCTCCTCCACCTCCCCCAATACATCCTACATTATTCTTAGTTGTTTTCCTTCATGTAGAATTAACCTTCAAGGAAAGAAATGGTTTATTTTAATTCCGATATTTTGGTCCCATTGACTTGCATTGGTATCGGGTATCGGTATCGGCGATATTCGATATTTTTTGGATATCGGCCGATCCAATCCGATACCGATATTTCTGAATATCAGAAGGTATTGCTCAACACTACTAATTACACATATGACTTCCTGAATGAATTGGTCACTCAGGATTTATTTCGGGTTTCAGACTGCAGGGAACTGGATACAAATGCACATCTACATTTTTAGATTTATATTTTTGAAATAATTAGAAACACATGTATTTTTTCCTTTACACTTCAGAAATACTTCCAAGTTTGTGTTGGTATATTACATATCCTTACACTTACACATTTAAGTTTGTGGGTGTAACGTGACAAAATGTGAAAAAGTTCAGGAGTTATGCATACTTTTTCAAGGCAATGTATCTAAAAAAGTGATTTTTTTAAAAAATAAATATTGCATAAAAAGCATGTTTAAACAGTAGATCATTTTCTAATGACAGATTACTTTTAACATTTCAGACCTATGTGAAAATTACAATCTGATACTACTGGCTCTGTTCCTAGTTCTGTTTCTTCTCTTGATCTGTTGTAGTATGTTTTGCTCTGTTGTCACTGCTTCACATGGCTAACATCTGTTGGCTACGCTTGGAAATTAACTTTTGGGATCCCTCTATAGTAAAGTCCACCTTTGCTTGCAGGTACGGTGAAAATGGAAGAATTTCTGAGATGCTGCATCAAAGAAGTATATGATTTCTTAGATGACAAATTACCTTTAACACCTGTCTTAAGGTACCGTCACACTAGACGATATTGCTAGCGATCTGTGACGTTGCAGCGTCCTCGCTAGCGATATCGTCCAGTGTGACAGGCAGCAGCGATCAGGCCCCTGCTGTGCTGTCGCTCGTCGGGGAAGAAAGTCCAGGACTTTATTTGGTCGCTGGACTCCCCGTAGACATCGCTGAATCGGCGTGTGTGACACCGATTCAGCGATGTCTTCGCTGGTAACCAGGGTAAACATCGGGTAACTAAGCGCAGGGCCGCGCTTAGTAACCCGATGTTTACCCTGGTTACCATCCTAAAAAGTAAAAAAACAACCGCTACATACTTACCTACCGCTGTCTGTCCCCGGCGCTCTGCTTCTCTGCTTCTCTGGTCTGGCTGTGAGCACAGCGGCCGGAAAGCAGAGCGGTGACGTCACCGCTCTGCTTTCCGGCTGCCCGGCGCTCACAGCCAGACCAGAGAAGCAGAGCGCCGGGGACAGACAGCGGTAGGTAAGTATGTAGCGGTTGTTTTTTTACTTTTTAGGATTGTAACCAGGGTAAACATCGGGTAACTAAGCGCGGCCCTGCGCTTAGTAACCCGATGTTTACCCTGGTTACCGGGGACCTCGGGATCGTTGGTCGCTGGAGAGCTGTCTGTGTGACAGCTCTCCAGCGACCAAACAGCGACGCTGCAGCGATCCGGATCGTTGTCGGTATCGCTGCAGCGTCGCTTAGTGTGACGGTACCTTTAGTCTCAACCGTGCAAGAGTGCAAAACTGGTTGGAATCTTAGGAATTAACTTCCATGTCACAAAAACTGTAATTCCAATCTCATTAGATAGATAGTAGATAGAAAAGTAGATAGATAGAGCTAAGGAGTTACAAACTGTAATGTGAGTTTGCAGTATATAGCACATAGGGCAGTATATAAAAATGTGTATCATTAAATTTAAGCAAATTAATGAATAACCGTTTCAAGAAAATCAAAGTTATAATTACAAAGAAAATGTAGAGCTCAATAATGTTAATATCAATTTATTGCAAATAAAAAATATAATTTATACCTATGTCATGCACGTATTAAGGTGATGGTTAATTCATTGTATCATATTCTATTTTCTCTTCCCATAAAGTGCTTAACAATGGAATACACTAAACTATTTTTGTTCTTTGTCAAGTCTTATTAGTGATTCCAGACATCTGAAACCTATCTCATTAATAAAAAAGACTTTTCAATGTATTAGTGTAACCTAATTAAAATGCAACTCATTTCAAAAATTTGATGGCAGGCAATAAAGTTCTTTCAATTGTAAAGATTCGTATGCTATGTGTAATTGAGTTTCAAGTAAATTGCACATCTAGAGGAATGTGATCATTTGTATCGACACTGAGATTTATCATGTCATCTATAGCCAGAAACTAAAATCATCAGTTGGTGCACAGACATGAGTAGATGGATGTCCTTGGGATTCTTTATTTTACACAGCAGTAAACAAATGTAATTAAATATAACCTTATATAGCTAAACATAGGAAAAAAATGTACATATATAAGAAGATTGACGTCAGGCATTTCTTTCTCTTCAAGGTCATTCGGGTTTTCATTAACAATAGACATGAAGTAAACAGAAAACTCATATTACTGATATAAGAAGATTTCCATGGAATTTTATTTTACCTTCACACTGAGATAGAAAGACACACTCTTACAAGACTCCATCTGATCATGTTATACTTCATCTATGAAATGAATAACAATCACACCATGATGTCCATTTATCAGGAACGTGAGTAATACAGAAATACTTGGCTTGAGCTTTAGTCATTTTTCAACAGAGGCAGCTCTCTCAATAGAAGATGAATAAAGGACTTTTTCTGCTATTTATCATTCATAGTTACAATGAGTATTATATTCTGCATGTCATAAGTATGTTTAATTACACTGCAAGCATTGCACTTATTTCATGTATTGCAAACTTAGAAGTACAAAAAAACTTTTAAAATTTGTATGACTAGATAGTCATTAGAAAAACTAAGTACACCTTTTTTTATTTGTTTTTTTACTTAACAGGAAATAATAAAAAAAAGTCTGGTCTTTAGAAAACCTTAAAATTAAGAACATATAATATCAAATCAATTATATTTAATTACAAATTGCACTGTATCATTGTTTATTTAACATAAACTTGTCCAAAATGTTGAAAAAGCATGTGAAAAATGAAGTTAATAATTCTACTATTACTAATAGGGTAAGTTACAGAAAAGTGCTAATAAAATCAAATGCCTATTCATCAACAAGTGTGACCACCTGGAGCAGTCAGACTTATGTTTGCACAATGTCATTGATTAAAGATATCACTAACGATCTTAGAGAATCAATTGTGACTTCTTAATTTTTAACCCCTTCCCGACCTTTGACGCCACGTAGGCGTCATGAAAGTCGGTGCCAATCCGACCCATGACGCCTATGCGGCGTCATGGAAAGATCGCGTCCCTGCAGACCGGGTGAAAGGGTTAACTCCCATTTCACCCGATCTGCAGGGACAGGGGGAGTGGTAGTTTAGCCCAGGGGGGGTGGCTTCACCCCCTCGTGGCTACGATCGCTCTGATTGGCTGTTGAAAGTGAAACTGCCAATCAGAGCGATTTGTAATATTTCACCTATTATAACGGGTGAAATATTACAATCCAGCCATGGCCGATGCTGAAATATCATCGGCCATGGCTGGAAATACTAGTGTGCCCCCACCCCACCCCTCCGATCTGGCCGGTACACTGCTCCGGCTCCCCTCCGTCCAGTGCTCCGCTCCCCCCCGTGCTCGTGTCCGCTCCCCCCGTGCTCCAATCACCCCCCCCGTGCTCCAATCACCCCCCCTGCACTCCGATCCACCCCCCCGTGCTCCGTTCCACCCCCCGTGCTCCATTCCAGCCCCCTCGTGCTCCGTTCCACGCCCCCCGCGCTCCGTTCCACCCCTCCCGCGCTCCGATTCCCCCCCCGTGCTCCGATCCCCCCCCCCATGGTCCCCCCCCACCCTATCATACTTACCGATCCAGCCGTGGTCCCGTCCGTCTTCTCCCGGGCGCCGCCATCTTCCAAAATGGCGGGCGCATGCGCAGTGCGCCCGCCGAATCTGCCGGCCGGCAGATTCGTTGCAAAGTGCATTTTGATCACTGAGATATAATCTATCTCAGTGATCAAAATAAAAAAAATTATAAATGACCCCCCCCCTTTGTCACCCCCATAGGTAGGGACAATAAAAAAATAAAGAAAATTTTTTTTTCCACTAATGTTAGAATAGGGTTAGGGTTAGGGGTAGGGTTAGGGTTAGGGGTAGGGTTAGGGGTAGGGTTAGGGGTAGGGCTAGGGTTAGGGTTAGGTGTAGGGTTAGGGGTAGGGTTAGGGTTAGGGGTAGGGTTAGGGCTAGGGTTAGGGCTAGGGTTAGGGCTAGGGTTAGGGTTAGGGTTAGGAATGTGCACACGTATTCTGGTCCTCTGCGGATTTTTCCGCTGCGGATTTGATAAATCCGCAGTGCTAAACCGCTGCGGATTTATGGCGGATTTACCGCGTTTTTTTCTGCGCATTTCACTGCGGTTTTACAATTGCGATTTTCTATTGGAGCAGTTGTAAAACCGCTGCGGAATCCGCACAAAGAAGTGACATGCTGCGGAATGTAAACCGCTGCGTTTCCGTGCAGTTTTTCCGCAGCATGTGTACAGCGATTTTTGTTTCCCATAGGTTTACATTGAACTGTACACTCATGGGAAACTGCTGCGGATCCGCAGCGTTTTCCGCAGCGTGTGCACATACCTTTAGAATTAGGCTATGTGCACACGGTGCTGATTTGGCTGCGGATTCGCAGCAGTGTTCCATCAGGTTTACAGTACCATGTAAACATATGAAAAACCAAATCCGCTGTGCCCATGGTGCGGAAAATACCGCGCGGGAACGCTGCGTTGTATTTTCCGCAGCATGTCAATTCTTTGTGCGGATTCCGCAGCGTTTTACACCTGTTCCTCAATAGGAATCCGCAGGTGAAATCCGCACAAAAAACACTGGAAATCCGCGGAAAATCCGCAGGTAAAACACAGTGCCTTTTACCCGCAGATTTTTCAAAAATGGTGCGGAAATATCTCACACGAATCCGCAACGTGGGCACATAGCCTTAGGGTTAGGGTTGGAATTAGGGTTGTGGTTAGGGTTAGGGGTGTGTTGGGGTTAGTGTTGTGGTTAGGGGTGTGTTGGGGTTAGGGTTGTGATTAGGATTATGGCTACAGTTGGGATTAGGGTTAGGGGTGTGTTGGGGTTAGTGTTGGAGTTAGAATTGAGGGGTTACCACTGTTTAGGCACATCAGGGGTCTCCAAACGCAACATGGCGCCACCATTGATTCCAGCCAATCTCGTATTCAAAAAGTCAAATGGTGCTCCCTCACTTCCGAGCCCTGACGTGTGCCCAAACAGTGGTTTACCCCCACATATGGGGTACCAGCATACTCAGGACAAACTGCGCAACAATTACTGGGGTCCAATTTCTCCTGTTACCCTTGTGAATCTAAAAAAATGCTTGCTAAAACATAATTTTTGAGGAAAGAAAAATGATTTTTTATTTTCACGGCTCTGCGTTGTAAACGTCTGTGAAGCACTTGGGGGTTCAAAGTGCTCACCACATATCTAGATAAGTTCCTTGGGGGGTCTAGTTTCTAAAATGGGGTCACTTGTGGGGGGTTTCTACTGTTTAGGCACACCAGGGGCTCTGCAAACGCAACGTGACACCCGCAGACCATTCCATCAAAGTCTGCATTTCAAAAGTCACTACTTCCCTTCTGAGCCCCGACGTGTGCCCAAACAGTGGTTTACCCCCACATATGGGGTATCATCGTACTCAGGAGAAACTGGACAACAACTTTTGGGGTCCAATTTCTCCTGTAACCCTTGGGAAAATAAAAAATTCTGGGCTAAATAATTATTTTTGAGGAAAGAAAACGTATTTATTATTTTCACGGCTCTGCATTATAAACTTCTATGAAGCACTTGGGGGTTCAAAGTGCTCACCACACATCTAGATAAGTTCCTTTCAGGGTCTAGTTTCCAAAATGGGGTCACTTGTGGGGGGTTTCTACTGTTTAGGCACATCAGGGGCTCTGCAAACGCAACGTGACGCCCGCAGAGCATTCCATCAAAGTCTGCATTTCAAAACGTCACTACTTCAATTCCAAGCCCCGTCATGTGCCCAAACAGTAGTTTACCCCCACATATGGGGTATCACCGTACTCAGGAGAAACTGGACAACAAATATTGGGGTCAAATTTCTCCTGTTACCCTTGGGAAAATTAAAAAATTCTGGGCTAAATAATTATTTTTGAGGAAAGAAAACGTATTTATTATTTTCACGGCTCTGCATTATAAACTTCTATGAAGCACTTGGGGGTTCAAAGTGCTCACCACACATCTAGATAAGTTCCTTTGGGGGTCTAGTTTCCAAAATGGGGTCACTTGTGGGGGGCTTCTACTGTTAAGCCACATCAGGGGCTCTGCAAACGCAACGTGACGCCCACAGAGCATTCCATCAAAGTCTGCATTTCAAAACGTCACTACTTCACTTCCGAGCCCCGGCATGTGCCCAAACAGTGATTTACCCCCACATATGGGGTATCAGCGTACTCAGGAGAAACTGGACAACAACTTTTGGGGTCAAATTTCTCCTGTTACCCTTGGGAAAATAAAAAATTGCAGGCTAAAAGATCATTTTTGAGAAAATGATTTTTTTTTTTATTTTCATGGCTCTGCGTTATAAACTTCTGTGAAGCACTTGGGGGTTCAAAGTCCTCACCACACATCTAGATTAGTTCCTTTGGGGGTCTAGTTTCTAAAATGGTGTCATTTCTGGGGGATCTCCAATGTTTAGGCACACAGGGGCTCTCCAAACGTGACATGGTGTCCGCTAATGATTGGAGCTAATTTTCCATTTAAAAAGCCAAATGGCGTGCCATCCCTTCCGAGCCCTGCCGTGCGCCCAAACAGTGGTTTACCCCCACATATGGGGTATCAGCGTACTCAGGACAAACTGGACAACAATATTTGGGGTCCAATTTCTCCTATTATCCTTGGCAAAATAGGAAATTCCAGGCTAAAAAATCATTTTTGAGGAAAGAAAAATTATTTTTTATTTTCATGGCTCTGCGTTATAAACTTCTGTGAAGCACCTGGGGGTTTAAAGTGCTCAATATGCATCTAAATAAGTTCCTTGGGGGGTCTAGTTTCCAAAATGGGGTCACTTGTGCAGGAGCTCCAATGTTTAGGCACACAGGGGCTCTCCAAACGCGACATGGTGTCCGCTAACAATTGGAGCTAATTTTCCAATCAAAAAGTCAAATGGCGCGCCTTCTCTTCCGAGCCCTGCCGAGTGCCCAAACAGTAGTTTACCCCCACATATGAGGTATCGGCGTACTCGGGAGAAATTGCCCAACAAATTTTATGATCCATTTTATCCTACTGCCCATGTGAAAATGAAAAAATTGAGGCGAAAAGAATTTTTTTGTGAAAAAAAATTACTTTTTCATTTTTACAGATCAATTTGTGAAGCACCTGAGGGTTTAAAGTGCTCACTAGGCATCTAAATTAGTTCCTTGGGGGGTCTAGTTTCCAAAATGGGGTCACTTGTGGGGGAGCGCCAATGTTTAGGCACACAGGAGCTATCCAAACGCGACATGGTGTCCGCTAACGATGGAAATAATTTTTCATTCAAAAAGTCAAATGGCGCTCCTTCCCTTCCGAGCCTTACCATGTGCCCAAACAGTGGTTTACCTCCACATGTGAGGTATTGGTGTACTCAGGAGAAATTGCCCAACACATTTTAGGATCCATTTTATCCTGTTGCCCATGTGAAAATGAAAAAATTGAGGCTAAAAGAATTTTTTTGTGAAAAAAAAGTACTTTTTCATTTTTACGGATCAATTTGTGAAGCACCTGGGGGTTCAAAGTGCTCACTATGCATCTAGATAAGTTCCTTGGGGCGTCTAGTTTCCAAAATGGGGTCACTTGTGGGGGAGCTCCAATTTTTAGGCACACGGGGGCTCTCCAAACGTGACATGGTGTCCGCTAAAGAGTGGAGCCAATTTTTGATTCAAAAAGTCAAATGGCGCTCCTTCCCTTCCAAGCCCTGCCGTGCGCCAAAACAGTGGTTTACCCCCACATATGAGGTATCAGCGTACTCAGGACAAATTGGACAACAACTTTCGTGGTTCAGTTTCTCCTTTTACCATTGGGAAAATAAAAAAATTGTTGCTAAAAGATAATTTTTGTGACTAAAAAGTTAAATGTTCATTTTTTCCTTCCATGTTGCTTCTGCTGCTGTGAAGCACCTGAAGGGTTAATAAACTTCTTGAATGTGGTTTTGAGTACCTTGAGGGGTGCAGTTTTTAGAATGGTGTCACTTTTGGGTATTTTCAGCCATATAGACCCCTCAAACTGACTTCAAATGTGAGGTGGTCCCTAAAAAAAATGGTTTTGTAAATTTCGTTGTAAAAATGACAAATCGCTGGTCGAATTTTATCCCTTATAACTTCCTAACAAAAAAAAATTTTGTTTCCAAAATTGTGCTGATGTAAAGTAAACATGTGGGAAATGTTATTTATTAACTATTTTGTGTCACATATCTCTCTGGTTTAACAGAATAAAAATTCAAAATGTGAAAATTGCGAAATTTTCAAAATTTTCGCCAAATTTCCGTGTTTATCACAAATAAATGCAGAATTTATTGACCTAAATTTACCACTAACATGAAGCCCAATATGTCACGAAAAAACAATCTCAGAACCGCTAGGATCCGTTGAAGCGTTCCTGAGTTATTACCTCATAAAGGGACACTGGTCAGAATTGCAAAAAACGGCAAGGTCTTTAAGGTCAAAATAGGCTGGGTCTTGAAGGGGTTAAAGGGTTTTCAAACAATTTGCAGTCTGTCATTTTTCAGTGAGAAAGGTTATTAGCAAATGGGAAACATTACATTTGAGTAAGGGACCTTCCAACAACTTCACGGCAAGATCAGACCATGCAATTTTCAGCGAAATTGCTCCTCCTTTTTTATCCAGTTGTTTGTCCATTGTACACCAATCGTTTGTTCAATAAAGCATTAACCATTTTCATTATACTATTTATTGACCTATGTTTTAAGCTCTCTTTTGTTAGTATAAAAATATAATAACCATTACACCAATTAACAATATCCCTGAGAAGCAATTGCCCCATAATACATTAACAAAATTATCAAAGAATGAATACGCTAGCATACAGAGCACGTGCGTTGACCTGTATAATACATTCCCCATGCCATGACAACTTTGTGCAGACATTTCTTTATTTTTAATGGCTAAAAGGTGGGGTGATACAATTTTTTTAAATAATGCCTTTAAATTATTTAAAACATTTTCTTGTATATGTTATTCCATTTGGTGGGTTGAACTTGCAATGATCCACAATATTGCAACATATGGTGTAAATTAGTGAAGAAGCTGAGCATCAAAGGATTACCAAGATGAATGGGGCAATCACTTTGCTGAATCCACGTGAAGCCAATTTACAAAAATCCGCTTTTTCAAAAATGAAGAATTCAATTTCACTTGAATAAATTCAAACATCTCTATTTGTTACATACAGTGGGTATGGAAAGTATTCAGACTCCTGTAAATTTTTCACTCTTTGTTTCAGTGCAGCAATTTGGTAAATTCAAAAAAGTTCATTTTTTTCTCATTAATGTACACTCTGCACCCAATCTTGACTGAAAAAAGACAGAAATGTAGTAATTTTTAGAAATTTATTAAAAAAGAAAACGTGAAATATCACTTGTTCATAAGTGTTCAGACTTTTTGTTCAGTGTTGAGTAGAAGCACTTTTTTGAGCTAGTACATCCATGAGTATTCTTGGGATTGATGCAACAAGCTTTTCACACCTGGATTTTGGGGATCCTCTGCCATTCTTCCTTGCAGATCCTCTCCAGTTCCTTCAGATTGGATGGTGAACGTTGGTGGACAGCCATTTTCAGGTTTCTCCAGAGATGCTCAATTGATTTTAGGTCAGGGCTCTGGCTGAGCCAGTCAAGAATAGTTACAGAGTTGTTCTGAAACTGCTCCTTTGCTATTTTAGCTGAGTGCTTAGGGTCATTGTCTTGTTGGAAGGTGAACCTTCAGCCAAGCAGGAGGTCAAGAGCACTGTGGATGAGGTTTTCATCCAGGATATCTCTGCACTTGGCCGCATTCATGTTTCCTTCAATGACAACCAGTCGTCCTGTCCCTGCAACTGAAAAACCCCCTCATAGCATGATACTGCCACCATGTTTCACAGTTGGTATTGTATTGGGCTGGTGATGAGCAGTGCCTGGTTTTATCCACACATACTGCTTAGAATTATCACCAAAAAGGTCTATCTTTGTCTCATCAGACCAGAGAAACTTATTTGTCATAGTCTGAGAGTCTTTCATGTGTTTTTAGCAATCTCTATGCAGGCTTTCATATGTTTTGCACTGAGGAGAGGATTTCGTCAAGTCACTCTGCCATAAAGGCCCAACTGGTGGAGGGCTGCAGTGATAGTTGACTTTATAAAACCTTCTCTCATTTCTCTACTGCATCTCTAGAGCTCAGTCACAGTGATTTTGGGTTTCTTCTTTACCTTTCTCACCACGTCTCTTCTCCCATGATTGCTCAGCTTGGCTGGATGGCCAGGTCTAGGAAGACTTCTGGTGATCCCAAACTTCTTCCATTTAAAGATTATTGAGGCCATTCTGCTGTTAGGAACCTTGAGCACTGCAGAAATTCTGTTGTAACCTTGGCCAGATCTGTGCCTTGCTACAATTCTGTGTCTGAGCTCCTTGGCTAGTTCCTTTTGATCTTATGATTCTCATTTGGTCTGACATGTACAGTGAGCTTTGAGGTCTTATATAGACAGTTGTCTGCCTTTCCAAATCACGTCCTATCAGTTTAATTAAACACATCTGGACTCCAATGAAGGAGTAGAACCATTTCAAGGAGATCACAAGGAAATGGACAGCATGTGACTTAAATATAAGTGTCTGAGCAAAGGGTCTGAATACTTATGACCATGTGATATTTCAGTTTTTCTTTTTTAATAAATATGCAAACATTTCTACATTTCTGTTTTTTTTTCAGTCAAGATGGGATGCAGAGTGTACATTAATGTGAAAAAATGAACTTTTTGAATTTACCAAATGGCTGCAATGAAACAAAGAGTGAAAAATGTAAAGGGGTCTGAATACTTTCCGTACCCACTGTATTTTATGAAATAAATCAGTTTCTTTCTTTTCCTGAACTGATCTTTCATTATTAAAATTCTCAGGACTGCACAGTGGACAACGAGCAGCGGAGGGACATGACAGATGAGCAGTGACCCAAAAATATATATATTTTTTTCACTTCTTTGTTTATTATGCTCTTGGGTGCTTGAAGAACCCAGAGAATAATAAGGGACAATCAATTCACGGAGAATAATTTCAATGCCAATCGAATTTCGTGAAAAGATCCATGTGATTTAGCAAATTAAAAAAAATAGTTGCTCTCTAAATACTATTATACACAATAACTATTTTGTAAATTATTCTAAAATAGAACATCACTTATTCTTATTTATGTAAATATATTAATACACAATATATTCCCTTTAAGCCAAATTGGTATAAGGCATACAAACCAATTATAAAATGTATCTGCAAAAAGAATATATGAACAAGAAAAAAATGCTGAGACAGATAAGCATCCTCATGGTTTGCATTAATCTAAATGTATTTCAAAACTTAATAACAACTTAGCATTGCTATAGCTGAAATTCTCATTTTTATTTAAACACGTATATAGTCAAGATTTTGACACATATGATCCAATTAGTATCAAATGTCAGCATAAACAGTACTGTGCAAAAGTTTTATGTACATGTTAAAAAGTTGTGCACAGTAGGAACGAGATCAAAAATACAACTGTTAATAGTTTATTAGTTTATTTTTTATCAACTCCCAAATTGCAAAGTTATCAATATTAGAGCTGACCATCCTTTGCCTTTAAACCAGCATGAATGAATCAGTTCTTCTTGTTACACATGCACAGTTTTTGATAGAACTCGGCAGGGTGGTTGTTTTAAACATCCTGGAAAACTAACAACTAGTGTTGAGCGATACCGTCCGATACTTGAAAGTATCGGTATCGGATAGTATCGGCCGATACCCGAAAAATATCGGATATCGCCGATACCGATATCCGATACCAATACAAGTCAATGGGACATCAAGTATCGGAATGTATCCTCATGGATCCCAGGGTCTGAAGGAGAGGAAACTCTCCTTCAGGCCCTGGGATCCATATTAAAGTGTAAAATAAAGAATTAAAATAAAAAATATTGTTATATTCACCTCTCCGGCGGCCCCTGGACATCAGCGGGAGGATCCGGCGTCCGGCACGGCTTCTTTCTTCAAAATGCGCGCCTTCAGGACCTGTGGAATGACGTCCCGGCTTCTGATTGGTCGCGTGCCGCCCATGTGACCGCCACGCGACCAATCAGAAGCCGCGACGTCATTCCTCAGGTCCTAGAAGGCGCTCATTCTAGGACTTTAGCTGAGGAATGACGTCGCGGCTTCTGATTGGTCGCGTGGCGGTCACATGGGCGGCACGCGACCAATCAGAAGCCGGGACGTCATTCCACAGGTCCTGAAGGCGCGCATTTTGAAGAAAGAAGCCGTGCCGGACGCCGGATCCTCCCGCTGATGTCCAGGGGCCGCCGGAGAGGTGAATATAACAATATTTTTTATTTTAATTCTTTATTTTACACTTCCGATACCGATACCCGATATCACAAAAATATCGGATCTCGGTATCGGAATTCCGATACCGCAAGTATCGGCCGATACCCGATACTTGCGGTATCGGAATGCTCAACACTACTAACAACAGATTTTCTGTAGATGTTAGCTTATGCAAATCCTCCTATCTCTTCATGTAATCACACACAGACCTGATGATGCTCAGATCAGATCTTTGTGGGGGCCAGATAATAACTTGCAGAACTCATTTTTTTATTTAAGCTAAAGATAGTTCTTAATGACATTGACTATATCTTTTGATCATTGTCCTGCTGCATAATAAATTTGGAGATGCCTCCTTAATGATATTGTATAATGGATTAATATCTGGATGTATTTCTCAGTATTGAGGACACCAAAACATGGGCAATGTTAAGAATGGTAGGTGCAATGGATAGCCAAGAAAACTTTGTGCAGCAGATAAAAGACATTACACATACTTCCCTTCAAAATCGGAAGAGGTTAGACAGTGCCATCATCTCAGAATTTGCGGCAACCTATCCCAGTTATATTCATCTACTGTTCCAAGAAGTAAAAGCAAAAGTGAACTTCATAGAAGAATTGCTGTGAAAAATCGTACCTTCTACTTGGAAACAAGGCCAAGATAATAATGAAAAATGGCAGCCGGTCCTATGAACTGATGAGACAAAATTTGACATATTTGACTCTTACAGAAGACAGTTAAATATATTTGTTTGCTAAAGAACTTATGAGCCTCAAACCATAAGTCTCTACACAAAATTGAATCATGATTGAGATTATTTTAACTTTGGGGCTGTATTTCAGCAAAAGAAGTTGTGGATTTTTTCAGGATTAAAGATTGATTAATTTATTCAAGTGGTATTAAATTATACCAGAATTTTACAAAAATCCATATTTTCTGCGATGCGAATCTTGTAATTTGTTCCATGCAAATTTAGGAAAAAGGTGTCCTGTTGTTGAACTATAATGGCCAGCAAATGGTTAAAAGAATCAGAACATAATATTCACCTCATAGCTCACCCGACATCCCTGTTGCATTTGTTGCCCACTTCCTGCCATCTGGTCCTCAGCACCCCATCTTCCCTAGTCATACACCAGTGCCTTCACTCTAGAACAGGACTTCCAGCAATGACCAGGCATCAGAGGTCATGGAACTTCACAATGTTTTGATGTCACGATGCAAGGTCCAGTAGTGGCCACTGACTGAATGAGGGTCTCAGTGTTAGATGAGCACTGGGAGACCTAGAGTTGACATTGCCAGAACAGTGCCAGTGCAGGAGGTGAGTATCTATCTGTTCTTTTTATTTTGAAATAGGGAGTACTGAATTTAAAAAGGGTTTGGACAGGTAGTTGATAAACCCTCTAAACTTTTATTTTTAAGAGATGTCTTGTATTTAATTTTAGTTTGGCAGTTTGGTACACACTTTTAGGGTTAGGGCTAGGGTTAGGGTAAGGGTTAGGGCTAGAGTTAGGGTAAGGGTTAGGGCTAGGGCTAGGGTTAGGGCTAGGGTTAGAGTTAGGGCAAGGGTTAGGGCTAGGGTTAGGGCTGGGGTTAGGGTTAAGGCTAGGGTTAGGGTTGGGGCTAGGGTTAGGGCTACAGTTAGGGTTGGGGCTAAAGTTAGGGCTAGGGCTAAAGTTAGGATTAGGGTTGGGGCTAAAGTTAGGGATAGGGCAACAGTTAGGGTTGGGGCTAAAATTAGGGTTAGAATTGAGGCTAAAGTTAGGGTTAGGGTTGGGGCTACAGTTAGGGTTGGGGCTAAAGTTTGGGTTTGGATTATATCTACAGTTCAGATTAGGGTTAGGGGTGTGTCAGGGTTCGGGGTGTGGTTAGGGTTATGGTTAGGATTAGGGTTAGGGGTGTGTTAAAGGTAGGAGTGTGGTTAGGGTTGGGATTAGGGTTAGGGGTGTGATGGGGTTAGGGGTGTGGTTGAGGTTCGGGGTGTGGTTGGGGTTAGGGGTGTGGTTGGGATTAGGTGTGTGTTTGGGTTAGGGTTTCAGTTAGAATAGGGGGTTTTCACTGTTTAGGCACATCAGGGCTCTCCAAACGTGACATGGCGTCTGATCTAAATTCCAGCCAATTCTGCATTGAAAAAGTAAAACAGTGCTCCTTCCCTTCCAATCTCTCCCGTGTGCCCAAACAGGGGTTTACCCCAACTTATAGCATATCAGCATACTCAGGACATATTGGACAGCAACTTTTGGGGTCCAATTTCTATTGTTACCCTTGGGAAAATAAAAATTTGGAGGGCTAAAAACATTTTTATGGGAAAAAAATGATTTTTTATTTTCATGGCTCTGCGTTATAAACTGTAGTGAGACACTTGGGGGTTCAAAGTTCTTACAACACATCAAGATAAGTTCCTTGGGGGGTCTAGTTTCCAATATGGGGTCACTTGTGGGGGGTTTCTACTGTTTAGGTACATTAGGGGCTCTGCAAAAGCAATGTGATGCCTGCAGTCCATATCATCTAAGTCTGCATTCCAAACGGCGCTCCTTCCCTTCCGAGCTCTGCCATGTACCGAAACAGTGGTTCCTCCCCACATACAGGGTATCATCGTACTCAGGACAAATTGGACAACAACTTTTGTGGTCCAATTTCTCTTGTTACCCTTTGGAAAATACACAGCTGGGGGCTAAAAAATATTTTTTGTGGAAAAAAAAAATTATTTTTATTTTCACGGCTCTGCATTATAAACTGTAGTGAAACACTTGGGGGTTCCAAGCTCTCACAACACATCTAGATATGTTCCTTAGGGGGTCCACTTTCCAAAATGGTGTCACTTGTAGGGGGTTTCAATGCTTTTTCACATCAGTGGCTCTCCAAACGCAACATGGTGTCCCATCTCAATTCCAGTCAATTTTGCATTGAAAGTTAAATCGCGCTCCTTCCCTTCCGAGCTCTGCCATGTGCCCAAACAGTGGTTTACCCCCATATATGGGTTATCAGAGTACTCAGGACAAATTGCTCAACAACTTTTGGGGTCCAATTTCTTTTTTACCCTTGGGAAAAAAAAATTAGGGCAAAAAGTTCATTTTTGTGAAAAAAAATATATTTTTTTCTTTTTACAGCTCTGCATTATAAACTTCTGTGAAGCACTTGGTGGGTCAAAGTGCTCACCACTGGGGTTGAGCGAAACGGGTCGTTCATTTTCAAAAGTCGCCGACTTTTGGCAAAGTCGGGTTTCATGAAACCCGATCCGACCCCTGTGCGGGGTCGGCCATGCGGTACGCGACTTTCACGCCAAAGTCGCGTTTCAATGACGCGAAAAGCGCCATTTCTCAGCCAATGAAGGTAAACGCAGAGTGTGGGCAGCGTGATGACATAGGTCCTGGTCCCCACCATCTTAGAGAAGGGCATTGCAGTGATTGGCTTGCTGTCTGCGGCGTCACAGGGGCTATAAAGGGGAGTTCCCGCCGACCGCCATGTTACTGCTGCTGATCTGAGCTTAGGGAGAGGTTGCTGCCGCTTCGTCAGAAGCAGGGATAGCGTTAGGCAGGGTCCATTAACCACCAAACCGCTTGTGCTGTAGCGATTTCCACTGCCCAACACCACCTTCGGTGTGCAGGGACAGTGGAAGCTACATTTTTTTTTTCCCCCTCAGCGCTGTAGCTCATTGGGCTGCCCTAGAAGGCTCCCTGATAGCTGCATTGCTGTGTGTACGCCGCTGTGCAAACCAACTGCTTTTTTCAAAGCACAAATCCTCTTGTTCCTTCCTTTCTGCACAGCTATCTTTTTGGTTTGTACACACTTTTTATTTAATTTGTGCATCAGTGCACTCCTTATTGCTGCCTGCCATACCTGGCTGAGATTACTGCAGGGAGATAGTAATTGAAGGACACTCCCTGTTTTTTTTTTTTTTTTTGTGGGAGATTAAGATTGACATTTCTGCTAGAGTGCCATCCCTGTCTGTGTCATCTCTCACTCAGTGGGCCATAGAAAGCCTATTTATTTTTTTGCTTGATTTGGGTTATAAAATCTACCTGAAAAAATCACTACATCAATCAGTGGGAGAAAAATATTGGCCTCAGGGCTTGTGTGCCACTCTTGACTCCTGTGTGCATCATCACTCACTCAGTGGGCCATAGAAAGCCTATTTATTTTTTTGCTTGATTTTGGTTCTAAAATCTACCTGAAAAAATCACTACATCAATCAGTGGGAGAAAAATATTGGCCTCAGGGCTTGTGTGCCACTCCTGACTCCTGTGTGCATCATCACTCACTCAGTGGGCCATAGAAGCCCATTTTTTATTTTTTTTTGCTTTATTTGGGTTCTAAATTCTACCTGAAAAAATCAATAAATCAATCAGTGGGAGATTAATATTGGCCTTTGGGCTTGTGTGCCAGTCCTAAGCGTGCCATCTCTCTCTCTCAGATAGTGGGCCATAGAAAGCCTATTTATTTTTTATTTTTTTTATTGGGTTTATAAATTTTCCCTGGAAAAAAAAAAAAAGTGGGAGATTAATATTGGCCTCTGGGCTTGTGTGCCAGTCCTGAGCGTGCCATCTCTCTCACAAATAGTGGGCCATAGAAAGCCTATTTATTTATTTTTTTTTGGTTTTATAAATTCTCCCTTACAAAAAAAAAGGGAGATTAATATTGGCCTTTGGGCTTGTGTGCCAGTCCTAAGCGTGCCATCTCTCTCTGTCTCTCAGATAGTGGGCTATAGAAAGCCTATTTATTATTTTTTTTATTGGGTTTATAAATTTTCCCTGGAACAAAAAAAAAAAAGTGGGAGATAAATATTGGCCTCTGGGCTTGTGTGCCACTCCTGACTCCTGTGTGCGTCATCTCTCACTCAGTGGGCCATAGAAAGCCTTTTTTTGTTTTATTTGTTTTCTAAATTCTCCCTGAAAAAATCATTTTATTCTATTTTTTTTTTCCTAAAGTCTCCCTGAAAAAAAAAAAAACAAAAACAAATCAGTGGGAGATTAATATTGCCCTTTCTGCTTGTGTGCCAGTCTTGACTCCTGGGTGTGCCATCTCTCTCTCTCTCTCCAATTGTGAGCCATAGAAAGCCTATTATTTTTTTAGCTTGATTTGGGTTCCAAAATCTACCTGAAAAAATCACTACATCAATCAGTGGGAGATAAATATTGGCCTCTGGGCTTGTGTGCCACTCCTGACTCCTGTGTGCATCATCTCTCACTCAGTGGGCCATAGAAAGCCTTTTTTTGTTTTATTTGTTTTCTAAATTCTCCCTGAAAAAATCATTTTATTTTATTTGGTTTCTAAATTCTTCCTGAAAAAATCATTTTATTCTATTTTTTTTTTCCTAAAGTCTCCCTAAAAAAAAAAAAAAAAAAAAACAAATCAGTGGGAGATTAATATTGCCCTTTCTGCTTGTGTGCCAGTCTTGACTCCTGGGTGTGCCATCTCTCTCTCTCTCTCCAATTGTGGGCCATAGAAAGCCTATTATTTTTTTAGCTTGATTTGGGTTCCAAAATCTACCTGAAAAAATCACTACATCAATCAGTGGGAGATAAATATTGGCCTCTGGGCTTGTGTGCCACTCCTGACTCCTGTGTGCGTCATCTCTCACTCAGTGGGCCATAGAAAGCCTTTTTTTGTTTTATTTGTTTTCTAAATTCTCCCTGAAAAAATCATTTTATTTTATTTGGTTTCTAAATTCTTCCTGAAAAAATCATTTTATTCTATTTTTTTTTTCCTAAAGTCTCCCTGAAAAAAAACAAAAAAAAAAAACAAATCAGTGGGAGATTAATATTGCCCTTTCTGCTTGTGTGCCAGTCTTGACTCCTGGGTGTGCCATCTCTCTCTCTCTCTCTCTCCAATTGTGGGCCATAGAAAGCCTATTATTTTTTTAGCTTGATTTGGGTTCCAAAATCTACCTGAAAAAATCACTACATCAATCAGTGGGAGATAAATATTGGCCTCTGGGCTTGTGTGCCACTCCTGACTCCTGTGTGCGTCATCTCTCACTCAGTGGGCCATAGAAAGCCTTTTTTTGTTTTATTTGTTTTCTAAATTCTCCCTGAAAAAATCATTTTATTTTATTTGGTTTCTAAATTCTTCCTGAAAAAATCATTTTATTCTATTTTTTTTTTCCTAAAGTCTCCCTGAAAAAACAAACAAAAAAAAAACAAATCAGTGGGAGATTAATATTGCCCTTTCTGCTTGTGTGCCAGTCTTGACTCCTGGGTATGCCATCTCTCTCTCTCTCTCTCTCCAATTGTGGGCCATAGAAAGCCTATTATTTTTTTTAGCTTGATTTGGGTTCCAAAATCTACCTGAAAAAATCACTACATCAATCAGTGGGAGATAAATATTGGCCTCTGGGCTTGTGTGCCACTCCTGACTCCTGTGTGCGTCATCTCTCACTCAGTGGGCCATAGAAAGCCTTTTTTTGTTTTATTTGTTTTCTAAATTCTCCTTGAAAAAATCATTTTATTTTCTTTGGTTTCTAAATTCTTCCTGAAAAAATCATTTTATTCTATTTTTTTTTTCCTAAAGTCTCCCTGAAAAAAAAAAAAAAAATCAAATCAGTGGGAGATTAATATTTACATTTGTGCTTCAGTGACAGTCCTGCGTGTGTGGCATCTCTCTCATTTGTTGCCACCAACAACAGAGTGTGTAACATTGTGCCTGATTTTCGTTGTGGTCTCACTCACCTGTAAAGGGGTAGCTAAATCATACTGAAGTTATAGCTCACCGTGTAATTTGTGTGACAGCAACAAATACCGTTAGTTTGTTTACGTTTTTAAAACAATGAGGAAGTATGGTGGAAGAGGTCGTGGCCGGGGGCGTTCATTGTCAGCTGGTAATGAGGGTAGTGGTAGTGGTGGAGCATCAGCTGGTCGTGGGAAAAAAAATATTGCACCTAAGTCTGGAGCTGTGGAGCCAGGTTCGTCGTCTGGCTACACAAGGCCTCGAACGCTCCCTTTTCTGGGAGTAGGAAAACCGCTTTTAAAGCCGGAGCAGCAAGAGCAAGTTTTGGCTTATCTTGCTGACTCAGCCTCTAGCTCTTTTGCCTCCTCTCGTGAAACTGGTAAATGTCAAAGCAGCGCGTCGTTAGTGGATGTTCACGGTCAGGGACAAGTCGCTTCCTTGTCCTCTTCAGCAAAAACAACAACAGAGAAGAATGCAGCAGGCGACACAACGGGTTACTCCATGGAGCTCTTTACACATACCGTCCCTGGCTTAGAAAGTGAAGCAGTTAACAGTCCATGCCCATTACAAGTTGAATCTGACATGGAGTGCACTGATGCACAGCCACAGCCAGACTACTATGCTGGTCCTTTGACTCAGACCACAACATTGCCCTCGCAGGGTGCTGATCAAGAATCAGACCCTGATGAGACTATGTTGCCCCATCACGAATGCTATACCACCGACCGACACGGTGACACAGACGAAGTTGCACACGAGCTACAAGAAGAGGTAATAGATGACCCAGTTCTTGACCCCGATTGGCAGCCATTGGGGGAACAGGGTGCAGGCGGCAGCAGTTCTGAAGCGGAGGAGGAGGGGCCGCAGCAGGCATCAACATCGCAACAGGTTCCATCTGCCGGGCCCGTATCTTGCCCAAAACGCGTGGCAAAGCTAAAACCTGTTGGAGGACAGCGTGGCCATCCGGTTAAAGCTCAGTCTGCAATGCCTGAAAAGGTATCCGATGCTAGAAAGAGTGCAGTCTGGCATTTTTTTAAACAACATCCAATTGATCAGCGCAAAGTCATCTGTCAAAAATGTTCA
Organism: Ranitomeya imitator; assembly: GCF_032444005.1. Taxonomy (NCBI): domain Eukaryota; kingdom Metazoa; phylum Chordata; class Amphibia; order Anura; family Dendrobatidae; genus Ranitomeya; species Ranitomeya imitator. The sequence goes on from NC_091286.1 coordinate 284,319,716, forward strand.
ACTACCTTAAGCAGAGGACAGAATCTGAAAAGTCTCAATACAAGTTGCATGCATAGATATTTAACCACCATGCATTTGCAAGCCTGGACTAACTACCAAACGTCCCTTAAGGTTGTAGCACCCTCGGCCAATGAAGCTAGTCAGCAACGCAACATCCCTTCCGGCAGTGTAGGGCCACCATTTTCCGCACCACCTGCAGTATCTGTGCAGGTTTCTTTGCCAGGCCAAAGCCGTCAGGGTCAGGGAATCACCAGTTTCGTAGTAGGAAACACTGCATCTAGGGCACCGGTGGCAACAATACCATCTCCCACCGTCTCTCAGTCTGCCATGTCCACCGGCACCCCCGCTAGTTCCACGATCTCCAGCTCTCCAGTCCAGCTCACCCTACATGAGACTATGGTTAGAAAAAGGAAGTACTTAGCCTCGCATCCGCGTACACAGGGTTTGAACGCACACATAGCTAGACTAATCTCGTTAGAGATGATGCCCTACCGGTTAGTTGAAAGCGAAGCTTTCAAAGCCCTGATGGACTACGCTGTACCACGCTACGAGCTACCCAGTCGACACTTTTTTTCCAGAAAAGCCATCCCAGCCCTCCACCAGCATGTTAAAGAGCGCATCGTCCATGCACTCAGGCAATTTGTGAGCACAAAGGTGCACCTGACAACAGATGCATGGACCAGTAGGCATGGCCAGGGACGTTACGTGTCCATCACGGCACACTGGGTAAATGTGGTGGATGCAGGGTCCACAGGGGACAGCAAGTTTGGGACAGTTCTGCCTAGCCCACGGTCTAGGAAACAATTGGCTGTAGCCGTTCGCACCCCCTCCTCCTCCTCTTCGTCCTCCTGCAGAAGCGAGAGCTCGTCCACAGACCGCAGTCGCACAACCACTCCATCCGCAGCTGCCACTGTTGCACACCAGGTCTCCCATTATGGGGCAGCTACTGGCAAACGTCAGCAGGCTGTATTGGCTATGAAGTGTTTGGGCGACAACAGACACACCGCGGAAGTTCTGTCTGAGTTCTTGCAGAAAGAAACGCAGTCGTGGCTGGGCACTGTAGATCTTGAGGCAGGCAAGGTAGTGAGTGATAACGGAAGGAATTTCATGGCTGCCATCTCCCTTTCCCAACTGAAACACATTCCTTGCCTGGCTCACACCTTAAACCTGGTGGTGCAGTGCTTCCTGAAAAGTTTTCCGGGGTTATCCGACCTGCTCCTCAAAGTGCGTGGACTTTGCTCACATATCCGCCGTTCGCCCGTACACTCCAGCCGTATGCAGACCTATCAGCGTTCTTTGAACCTTCCCCAGCATCGCCTAATCATAGACGTTGTAACAAGGTGGAACTCAACACTGCACATGCTTCAGAGACTGTGTGAACAGAGGCGGGCTGTTATGTTTTTGTGGGAGGATACACATACACGGGCAGGAAGTAGGATGGCAGACATGGAGTTGTCAGGTGTGCAGTGGTCGAAGATTCAAGACATGTGTCAAGTCCTTCAGTGTTTTGAGGAATGCACACGGCTGGTTAGTGCAGACAACGCCATAATAAGCATGAGCATCCCCCTAATGCGTCTGCTGATGCAAAGTTTGACGCACATAAAGGATCAGGCGTCTGCAGCTGAGGAAGAGGAAAGCCTTGATGACAGTCAGCCATTGTCTGGCCAGGGCAGTGTACAGGACGAGGTAGCGGGCGAAGAGGAGGAGGAGGACGAGGAGGATGATGGGGATGAGTATATTTTTAATGAGGAAGCTTTTCCGGGGCCACTGGAAATTGGTGGCGCGGCAAGGCCGGGTTCTGTTTTTTTGAGGGACACAAGTGACGTTGATTTGCCTGAAACTGCCCCTCAACCAAGCACAACCGCAGATTTGAGAACTGGAACTTTGGCCCACATGGCGGATTATGCCTTACGTATCCTCAAAAGGGACACACGCATAACTAAAATGATGAATGATGACGATTACTGGTTGGCCTGCCTCCTTGATCCTCGCTATAAAGGCAAATTGCAAAATATAATGCCACATGAGAACTTGGAACTAATATTAGCAACCAAACAATCAACTCTTGTTGACCGTTTGCTTCTGGCATTCCCTGCACACAGCGCCCGTGATCGTTCTCACACGAGCTGCAGGGGCCAGCAGACCAGAGGAGTTAGAGGGGCAGAAATCAGAAGTGGCGTTGGCCAGAGGGGTTTTCTGACCAGGTTGTGGAGTGATTTTGCTATGACCGCAGACAGGACAGGTACTGCAGCATCAATTCAAAGTGACAGGAGACAACATTTGTCCAGTATGGTTACAAACTATTTTTCATCCCTTATCGATGTTCTCCCTCAGCCGTCATTCCCATTTGATTACTGGGCATCAAAATTAGACACCTGGCCAGAATTGGCAGAATATGCATTGCAGGAGCTTGCTTGCCCGGCAGCTAGTGTCCTATCAGAAAGAGTATTCAGTGCTGCAGGTTCAATACTAACAGAAAAAAGGACTCGTCTGGCTACCCAAAATGTAGATGATCTAACCTTCATTAAAATGAACCACAACTGGATTTCGAAATCTTTTGCCCCACCTTGCCCGGCTGACACCTAGCTTTCCTATGAAAAGGTCTTGCCTGTGGACTATTCTGAATGCCTTTTCCAATCTCGTAATTTTCTGCACCTGATTGTCCAGCATGCGACATGTTTACACCTCACTAAATGGCCAAACTCCCCACACGGGGCCGTGGTATCGACACTTGGCGACAGCATCCGTGAGAGTGCAGTTTGTCTGAAGAGGTGGGTGAGCCCGCTTTTGGTCGACGGAACTGCCACTGGGTCCCTCCTAGTACAATAAAGTGTCTCTGGCGGTGGTGGTGCGCACCCAACGTCAGACACACCGTTGTAATATGAGGGGCCCTGGGCCTGTACCGCCGGCCACAAGACAGTTTCCCCCACCCCAGCTCAAACAGTGCTCTACCACTTGCAAAATTATCTCACAGCTCCACCAATGTTTAGTCTATGCGCTGACATCCTTCAATGCCTGCCACTGACAATACCATTGTATTGACATTTTTGTTATGTTAGGCCTTCGATGCCTGTCTGTGGTCACTCCTTCCACTAGGCCTCCACTGACCACACCACTGCTGCCCGTGTACCCCTGGAACCAATTTAAAATTGCCTACAGCCATGTGTTATTATTTTAGGCCTTCGATGCCTGTCTGCGGTCACTCCTTCCACTAGGCCTCCACTGACCACACCACTGCTGCCCGTGTACCCCTGGAACCAATTTTAAATTGCCTACAGCCAGCCCAATTTTTTTATTTTAGGCTTTCGATGCCTGTCTGCGGTCCATTCTTTCAACTACTACTACACTGACCAGGGCACTGCTGCCCGTGTACCCCTGGAACCAATTTAAAATTGCCTACAGCCATGTGTTATTATTTTAGGCCTTCGATGCCTGTCTGCGGTCACTCCTTCCACTAGGCCTCCACTGACCACACCACTGCTGCCCGTGTACCCCTGGAACCAATTTAAAATTGCCTACAGCCAGACCAATTTTTTTATTTTAGGCCTTCGATGCCTGTCTGCGGTCCATTCTTTCAACTACTACTACACTGACCAGGGCACTGCTGCCCGTGTACCCCTGGAACCAATTTAAAATTGCCTACAGCCATGTGTTATTATTTTAGGCCTTCGATGCCTGTCTGCGGTCACTCCTTCCACTAGGCCTCCACTGACCACACCACTGCTGCCCGTGTACCCCTGGAACCAATTTAAAATTGCCTACAGCCAGCCCAATTTTTTTATTTTAGGCCTTCGATGCCTGTCTGCGGTCCATTCTTTCAACTACTACTACACTGACCAGGGCACTGCTGCCCGTGTACCCCTGTAACCAATTTAGAATTGCCTACAGCCATGTGTTATTATTTTAGGCCTTCGATGCCTGTCTGCGGTCACTCCTTCCACTAAGCCTCCACTGACCACACCACTGCTGCCCGTGTACCCCTGGAACCAATTTAAAATTGCCTACAGCCATGTGTTATTATTTTAGGCCTTCGATGCCTGTCTGCGGTCACTCCTTCCACTAGGCCTCCACTGACCACACCACTGCTGCCCGTGTACCCCTGGAACCAACATCAGAAAATATAAAAATAAGTATTTTGCTTATAAAAAAGAAAATACTGGAGAGATATCAAATGCAGACATTTTAACATTAAAAACAAACACATACAACAAAAATCTGGTACAGTACTAAAAATGGCCACCAGCTACAATAACTTTCTCCTGCAAGTAGTTAACTGAAAGGTTTTTTCAATTTTAAACACAGATATGGCATCCACCGAGTGTTGTCCTGTCGCGTCTTCTTTATATTATTGCCAAGAAGATGCAAAACAATGAAAATAATAAAATCATTATTTACCAAAAAAATAGAGTAAGTCAAAACCACATTGCAAATAAACATTCATTACAAATAAAGAAGCAGGGCGCGTCCGAGGGTGAGTATATACCTAATAAGAATATAATCACCCTCGGACGCGCCCTGCTTCTTTCCGACAGCCTTCCTTCCTAAGAATCAGCCCTTCCGTGGTGTAGAGAGAGGGTTTGTTACACTCCAAGGTGTTCCCCAGGTTGCCTTTCCTGAGCTTCGATCTTCCGGCTCTCGTTTAGTAGTTGTTGGAAACTACGCTGCATTGGGCCTACAAATTGGGTATGGGGTGTAGAGAGATGGTGTGTTCCACTCCAAGGTGTTCCCCAGGTTGCCTTTCCTGAGCTTCGATCTTCCGGCTCTCGTTTAGTAGTTGTTGGAAACTACGCTGCATTAGGCCTACAAATTGGGTATGGGGTGTAGAGAGATGGTGTGTTCCACTGTAGAGAGATGGTGTGTTCCACTCCAAGGTGTTCCCCAGGTTTCCTCGCCAATGCTTCGATCATCATGCTCTCGTTTAGTAGTTGTTGGAAACTACGCTGCATTAGGCCTACAAATTGGGTATGGGGTGTAGAGAGATGGTGTGTTCCACTCCAAGGTGTTTTCCAGGTTGCCTTTCCTGAGCTTCGATCTTCCGGCTCTCGTTTAGTAGTTCTTGGAAACTACACTGCATTAGGCCTACAAATTGGGTATGGGGTGTAGAGAGATGGTGTGTTCCACTCCAAGGTGTTCCCCAGGTTTCCTCGCCAATGCTTCGATCTTCATGCTCTCGTTTAGTAGTTGTTGGAAACTTCACTGCATTAGGCCTACAAATTGGGTATGGGGTGTAGAGAGATGGTGTGTTCCACTCCAAGGTGTTCTCCAGGTTGCCTTTCCTGAGCTTCGATCTTCCGGCTCTCGTTTAGTAGTTCTTGGAAACTACACTGCATTAGGCCTACAAATTGGGTATGGGGTGTAGAGAGATGGTGTGTTCCACTCCAAGGTGTTCTCCAGGTTGCCTTTCCTGAACTTCTATCTTCAGGCTCTCATTAAATTGTGGTTAAACGGAACAACTGCATTTGGCGTACTAGTTGGTTTGGGGCCTACTATCGGTGTCTGCCACTCCTTGCTGTTCTCCTGGTTTCCTGTCCTGAAATTCCGTTTTCAGGCGCTCGTTAAGTAGTTGTTAATGTTAGACTGCATTTTGCCTACTAGTTGGGTTGGGGCCTACTATCGGTGTCTGCCACTCCTTGCTGTTCTCCTCCACTGAACAAAGCTGTGCCGCCTGTTTACTACGGTTGCCAATTTTGAACTGCATTTCGACTACTTACTGATTTGGGCCTACTCTCCGTGTCAGCCTCTCATTCCAGTTGTCCTCCACTGCAATGCCCCCTGGTTATTCCTGTGTTACCAATTTTGAACTGCATTTAGCCAACTTTATTCTTTGGGCCTATATCTGTGTTTCCTCATCATCCTGCCCATTGCCCAGCCAGTGATAGATGAGTCTGCTGGTACATTGACCCATAACGCAACATTCCCCGTGCACGCTACACAACAACATTGTGACCCTGCTGAAAGTCAGGTTGCTCTTCCCGCATACCATACCACCTTACACGGGGACAAAGAGGAAGGTGCAGATGAAAGTGCAGGTTCCTTCATCAGGTGGGGGGGAGGAATACTAGTTGGCGACGTCACTGGCACAGGGCCTCTCATAGTAGGCAAAAGTGTTGCTGCCGGTGGGAGGCGCCCCCGCCGTGCAAACACACCGCTGTACTTTGAGGGGCCCTGTGCCAGTGCCAATGCCAACGAGTGGGCCCCCCCTGCTTGCTCAGGTTCACAGCACTTGCAAAGTTGAAATACTTACCTCTCCCTGCTCCACTGCCGTGACGTGGTCCAGATTTCCTGGGCCCACTAATTACTTGAACCAGCCCTACCCACCACAACTTTAGCCAAATGACCCCCAATTTCAAATGCCTTCCAATTATTATAAGGTAAATTACGCTTGACAAGCTTCATTAAGAAGAATGGAAGGTTTTGACATTAAAATGGGCACTCTAGGTGTTTTCCTGGCCCCCACTCACTGCCGACTATGCTGCCCCATTGACTTGCATTGGGTTTCGTGTTTCGGTCAATCCCGACTTTACGTCATAATCGGCCGATTTCACTCGACCCGACTTTTGAGATAGTCGGGTTTCGCGAAACCCGGCTCGACTCTAAAAAGGTCAAGGTCGCTCAACTCTACTCACCACACATCTAGATAGGTTCCTTAGGGGGCCTACTTTCCAAAATGGTGTCAGTTGTGGAAGATTTCAATGTTTAGGCACATCAGGGGCTCTCCAAACGCAACATGGCATCCCATCTCAATTTCTATCAATTTTGCATTGAAAAGTCAAATGGCGCTCCTTCCATTCCGAGCTCTGCCATGCGCGCAAACAGTGGCTTACCCCCACATTTGGAGTATCAGTGTACTCAGGACAAATGGCACAACTTTTGGGGTCCAATTTCTTCTATTACCGTGGGAAAATAAAAAATTGGGGACAAAAAATCAGTTTTGTGAAAAAATGTGATTTTTTATTTTTATAGCTCTGCATTATAAACTTCTGTGAAGCACTTGGTGGGTCAAAGTGCTCACCACACATCTAGATATGTTCCTTAGGAGGTCTACTTTCTAAAATTGTGTCAATGGGAGGTTTCAATGTTTAGGCACATCAGGGGCTCTACAAACGCAACATGGCATCCCATCTCAATTCTTGTCAATTTTGCATTGAAAAGTCAAATGGTGCTCCTTCCTTTCCGAGCTCTGCCACGTGCCCAAACAGTGGTTTACCCCCACATATGGTGTATCGGCATACTCAGGACCAATTGTATAACAACTTTTGGGGTCCATTTTCTCCTGTTACCCTTGGTAAAATAAAACAAATTGGAGCTGAATTAATTTGTGAAAAAAGTTAAATGTTCATTTTTTTTAAATATTCCAAAAATTCCTGTGAAACAACTGAAGGGTTAATAAATTATTGAATGCGGTTTTGAGCACCTTGAGGGTTGCAGTTTTTAGAATGGTGTCACACTTGGTTATTTTCTATCATATAGACCCCTCAAAATGACTTAAAATGTGATGTGGTCCCTAACAAAATGGCGTTGTAAAAATGAGAAATTACTGGTCAAATTTTAATCCTTATAACTCCCTAACAAAAAAAAATTGGTTCTAATATTGTGCTGATGTAAAGTAGACATGTGAGAAATGTTACGTATTAAGTATTTTGTGTGACATATCTCTGTGATTTAAGAGCATAAAAGTTGTAATTTGGAAAATTGCAAAATTTTCTAAATTTTCGCCATATTTCCATTTTTTTCACAAATAAATGCAGGTAATATCAAATAAATGTTAGCACTATCATGAATTACAATATGTCTCGAGAAAATAGTGTCAGAATCATCAGGATCCTTTGAAGCGTTCCAGAGTTATAACCTCATAAAGGGACAGTGGTCAGAATTGCAAAAATTGGCCCAGTCATTAACTGCAAACCACTCTTGGGGCTTAAATGGTTAATGTGTGTTTTTTTTTAAAAAGCTATTTCAGTTATATGGGGTACTACTGGATTCAGGCCTATTACTTTGAGACCAGTCCACCGGATTCGTTTGGGTCTAGAGTTGTCCACTATTCACGGATGAAAAGATCCTCTTCTATCGCGATTTCATATAATTCATATGTGTAGTATTAAGATGATTTTTCACTTTTTGCACTCTTATGCACATGTGCACTTTATGGGTAAATTGTCTTATTTAGTGCTTGTCTTTATTATAATTATATAGATTAGTTTCAGTATACCACATTTTATGTAAATTTTGAGGTGTAAACCTTTCTTCTGTTTTTGTATATGCAGCACACTCACATTTGCACCACTTAGCTGCTTTTATAGCGATTTTTTTTATCCCTCACAAAATGGCGGCTCCCATGGTCTCCGGTAGGGTTGAGCGAAACGGGTCGTTCATTTTCATAAGTCGCCGACTTTTGGCAAAGTCGGGTTTCATGAAACCCGACCCGATCCCTGTGTGGGGTCGGCCATGCGGTAAGCGACTTTCGCGCCAAAGTCGCGTTTCAATGACGCGAAAAGCGCCATTTCTCAGCCAGTGAAGGTGGACGCAGAGTGTGGGCAGCGTGATGACATAGGTCTCAGTCCCCACCATCTTAGAGAAGGGCATTGCAGTGATTGGCTTGCTTTCTGCGGCGTCACAGGGGCTATAAAGGGGCGTTCCCGCCGACCGCCATCTTACTGCTGCTGATCTGAGCATAGGGAGAGGTTGCTGCCGCTTCGTCAGAAGCAGGGATAGCGTTAGTCAGGGTACATTAACCCCCAAGCCGCTTGTGCTGTAGCGATTTCCACTGTCCAACACAACCTTTTCTTAGCAGGGACAGTGGAGGCTACATTTTTTTCCTCAGCGCTGTAGCTCATTGGGTTGCCCTAGAAGGCTCCCTGATAGCTGCATTGCTGTTTGTACACCGCTGTGCAAACCAACTGCTTTTTTCAAAGCACAAATCCTGTTGCTCCTTCCTTTCTGCACAGCTTTCTTGTTTGTTTGTCCACACTTTTGACTTTTTTGTGCAGCAGTCCACTCCTTGTTATTGCTGCCTGTTATACTTTGCTGAGTTTACTGCAGGGAGATAGTAATTGTAGGACAGTCCCTTTTTTTTTTTTGTTTCGTTATATCTCTTCAAGCCACTTTCTGCCACAGAAAATATACTCTAATTCAGTGGCCCAGATTTATTCACTAGTCTCCCTGAAGGAAAAAAAAAAGAGGTGCAGATTAAAATTGGCAAATCTGTATCAGTGGCAGTCCTGTGTGTGGCATCTGTGTCTCATTTTCTGGCATAGAAAACATACAGTCTAACAGTGGGCCTGATTTCTTGCCAATTCTTCAATAAATAAAAAAAAATAGTGGGAGATTAAGATTGGCAATTTTGCCTCAGTGCCAGTGCTGTGTGTGGCATATGTCTCTAATTTTGTGCCACATTAAACCTAGTGTGTAATACTGGGCCAGATTTCTTTTAAATTCTCCCTGAAAAAAAAATAGTGGGAGATTAAGATTGGCATTTCTGCTTCAGTGCCACTCCTGTGTGTGCCACCTGTCTCAAATTTTGCGCCACATTAAACCTAGTGTGTAATACTGGGCCAGATTTCTTTTCAATTCTCCCTGAAAAAAAAAAGTGGGAGATTAAGATTGGCATTTCTGCTTCGGTGCCAGTCCTGTGTGTGCCACCTGTCTCTAATTTTGTGCCACAGAAAACCTAGTGTGTAACACTGGGCCAGATTTCTTTTAAATTCTCCCTGGAAAAAAACAAATAGTGGGAGATTAAGATTGGCAATTCTGCCTCAGTGCCAGTGCTGTGTGTGGCATCTGTCTCTAATTTTGTGCCACATAACATATACTGTATAAGAGTGGGCCACATTTCTTCAATATTCTCCCAGAAAAATAAAAAGGGGGAGATTTTAATTGTTAGTGTCTGCATCAACGTCAGTCCTGTTAGTGGCATATCTGTCTGCCACTGAAGCTGTGTACTGTTATACATTGGGCCTGATTTTCCCTGCAGTCTCACCCACGTATAAAGGGATATATAAATCCAACAGAAGTTTGAGTTCACCTTGTAACTGGTTTTACAGTAACAAGTGCCGTTAGTTTGGTTACGTTTTTCAAACAATGAGGAAGTCTGGTGGAAGAGGTCGTGGCCGTGGGTGGTCATTGCCAGCTGGTAATGATGGTAGTGGTGGTGGAGCATCAGGTGGTCGTGGGAAAAGCAACATAGCACCTAAGTCTTGAGTTGTTGTGCCAGGTTCGTCGTCTGGCTACACAAGGCCTCGAACGCTCCCTTTTCTGGGAGTAGGAAAACCGCTTTTAAAGCCGGAGCAGCAAGAACAAGTTGTGGCTTTCCTTGCTGACTCAGCCTCTAGCTCTTTCGCCTCCTATTCTGAAACTGCCAAATGTAAAAGCAGCGCGTCGTTAGTCGATGTTCACGGTCAGGGACAAGTCGCTTCCTTGTCTTCTTCACCAAGAACAACAGAGAAGGATGAGTCAGGCGACACAACGGGTTACTCCATGGAGCTCTTTACACATACCGTTCCTGGGTTAGAAAGTGAAACAGTTAACAGGCCATGCCCATTACAAGTTGAATCGGACATGGAGTGCACAGATGCACAGCCACAGCCAGATTACTATGCTGTTCCTTTGACTCAGACCAGAACATTGCCCTCGCAGTGTACTGATTCAGAATCAGACCCTGATGAGACTATGGTGCCCCGTCACGAACGCTATACCACCGGCTTACATGGTGACACAAACAAAGTTGCACACGAGATAGAAGAGGAGGTCATAGATGACCCAGTTGTTGACCCCGATTGGCAGCCATTGGGGAACAGGGTGCAGGCGGCAGTAGCTCTGAAGCGGAGGAGGAGGAGCCACAGAAGGCATCAACATTGCAACAGGTTCCATCTGCCAGGCCCGTATCTGGCCAAAAACGTGTGGCAAAACCAAAACCAGTTGTAGGACAGCGTGGCCATCCGGTTAAAGAAGCTCAGTCTGCAATGCCTGAAAAGGTATCCGATAGTAGAAAGAGTGCAGTCTGGCCTTTTTTTTTTAACAACATCCAAATGATCAGCGCAAAGTCATCTGTCAAAAATATTCAACTACCTTAAGCAGAGGTCAGAATCTTAAAAGTCTAAATACAAGTTGCATGCGTAGACATTTAACCACCATGCATTTGTAAGCCTGGACTCACTACCAAACGTCCCTTAAGGTTGTAGCACCCTCGGCCAATGAAGCTAGTCAGCAACACTACATCCCTTCCCTCACTGTAAGCCCACCATTTCACGTACCACCTGCAGTAAATGTGCAGATTTTGTCACCAGGCCAAAGCAGTCAGGGAATCACCAACTTCGTAGTAGGAAACACTGCATGTAGGGCACCAGCAAGAATACAATCTCCAATCCTCTCTCAGTCTGCCATGTCCACCGGCACCCCTGCTAGTTCCACCATCTGCAGCTCTCCAGTCCAGCTCACCCTACATGAGACTCTCGTTAGGAAAAGGAAGTACTCATCCTCGCATCCGCGTACACAGGGTTTGAACACCCACATTGCTAGACTAATCTCATTCGAGATGATGCCCTACCGGTTAGTTGAAAGCGAAGCTTTCAAAGCCCTGATGGACTACGCTGAACCACGCTACGAGCTACCCAGTCAACACTTCTTTTCGAGAAAAGCCATCCCAGCCCTCCACCAGCATGTAAAAGACCGCATCGTCCATGCACTCAGGCAATCTGTGAGTACAAAGGTGCACCTGACAACAGATCCATGGACCAGTAGGCATGGCCAGGGAAGTTACGTGTCCATCACGGCACACTGGGTTAGTATGGTGGATGCAGGGTCCACTGGGGACAGCAATATTGGGACAGTTCTGCCTAGCCCACGGTCTATGAAACAGTTGGCTGTAGGCGTTCGCCCCCCTCCTCCTCGTCCTCCTGCAGAAGCGAGAGCTCGTCTACAGACCGCAGTCGCACGAGCACTCCATCCGCAGCTGCCACTTTTGCACACGAGTGTTGTGAATTCTGTGGCCAAGCTCCCTCCTGTGGTCGTGAGTGGTACTTCAGCTGGTTCTGTCTATGAGCTTCCTTTGGTGGATGAGAGTGGTACTGCGGCTTCTGAGTTTCCTTCCTCAGGTGATGAGGTTAAGTCGTTAGGTGCTGCTCTATTTAACTCCACCTAGTGCTTTGATCCTGGCCTCCAGTCAATGTTCTAGTATTGGTCTTGCTTTCTCCTGGATCGTTCCTGTGGCCTGTCTTCCTGCATAAGCTAAGTTTTGCTTGTGTTATTTTTGTTTGCTATTTTTTCTGTCCAGCTTGCTATATTGGTTTTTCTTGCTTGCTGGAAGCTCTGGGACGCAGAGGGAGCACCTCCGTACCGTTAGTCGGTGCGAAGGGTCTTTTTGCCCCCTCTGCGTGGTTGTTTGTAGGGTTTTGTGTTGACCGCAAAGCAATCTTTCCTATCTTCGGTCTGTTCAGTAAGTTGGGCCTCACTTTGCTAAATCTATTTCATCTCTGCGTTTGTATTTTCATCTCAACTCACAGTCATTATATGTGGGGGGCTGCCTTTTCCTTTGGGGTATTTCTCTGAGGCAAGGTAGGCTTATTTTTCTTTCTTAGGGCTAGCTAGTTTCTCAGGCTGTGCTCGAGGCGCATAGGACTGGTCAGGAACGCTCCACGGCTACCTTTAGTGTGGTTGGATAGGATTAGGGATTGCGGTCAGCAGAGTTCCCACGTCTCAGAGCTCATCCTATGTTTTTGGTAATTGTCAGGTCACTTTGTGTGCTCTGAACTTCGAGGTCCATTGTGGTTCTGAATTACCTGTTCATAACACACGAGGTGTCCCATTATGGGACAGCTAGTGGCAAGCGTCAGCAGGCTATATTGGCAATGAAGTGTTTGGGCGACAACAGACACACCGCGGAAGTTCTGTCCGAGTTCTTGCAGAAAGAAACTCAGTCATGGCTGGGCAGTGTACATCTTGAGGCAGGCAAGGTAGTGAGTGATAACGGAAGGAATTTTATGGCTGCCATAGCCCTTTCACAACTGAAACACATTCCTTGCCTGGCTCACACCTTAAACCTGGTGGTGCAGTGCTTCTTGAAAAGTTATCCGGGGTTACCCGACCTGCTCCTCAAAGTGCGCAGACTTTGCACGCATATCCGCCGTTCGCCCGAACACTCCAGCCGTATGCAGAACCATCAGTGGTCTTTGAACCTTCCCCAGCATCGCCTAATCATCGACGTTGCAACAAGGTGGAACTCCACACTGCACATGCTTCAGAGACTGTGCGAACAGAGGCGTGCTGTTATGTATTTGTGGGAGGATACACATACACGGGCAGGCAGTTGGATGGCAGACATGGAGTTGTCAGGTGTGCAGTGGTCGAAGGTACAAGACCTGTGTCAAGTCCTTCAGTGTTTTGAGGAATGCACATGGCTGGTTAGTGCAGACAACGCCATAATAAGCATGAGCATCCCCTAATGCGTCTGCTGATGCAAAGTTTGACGCACATAAAGGAGCAGGCATCTGCAGCCGAGGAAGAGGAAAGCCTTGATGACAGTCAGCCATTGTCTGGTCAGGGCAATCTACAGGACTAGGTAGAGGGCGAAGAGGAGGAGGACGAGGAGGATGATGGGGATGAGTATTTTTTGAATGAGGAAGCTTCTCTGGGGCCAATAGAAACTGGTGGCATTGCAAGGCCGGGTTCAGGTTTTTTGAGGGAGACAAGTGACGTAGATTTGCCTGAAACTGCCCCTCAACCCAGCACAACTGCGGATTTGACAACTGGAAGTTTGGCCCACATGGCGGATTATGCCTTACGTATCCTCAAAAGGGACCCATGCATTATTAAAATGATGACCGATGACGATTACTGGTTGGCCTGCCTCATTGATCCTCGCTATAAAGGCAAATTGCAAAATATCATGCCACATGAGAACCTCGAACAAATATTAGCAACCAAACAAGCAACTCTGGTAGACCGTTTGATTCAGGCATTCCCAGCACACAGCGCCGGTGATGGTTCTCACACGAGCTGCAGGGGGAAACAGGGCAGAGGTGTTAGAGTTGCACAAATCAGAAGTGGCGTTGGACAGAGGGGTTTTCTGACCAGGTTGTGGAGTGATTTCGCAATGACCGCAGACAGGACAGGTACTGCAGCATCAATTCAAAGTGACAGGAGACAACATTTGTCCAGTATGGTTACAAACTATTTTTCATCCCTTATCGATGTTCTCCCTCAACCGTCATTCCCATTTGATTACTGGGCATCCAAAATAGACACCTGACCTGAATTGGCAGAATATGCATTGCAGGAGCTTATTTGCCCAGCAGCTAGTGGGCTATCAGAAAGAGTATTCAGTGCTGCTGGTTCAATATTGACCGAAAAAAGGACTCGTCTGGCTACCCAAAATGTTGATGATCAAACCTTCATTAAAATGAACCACTCATGGATTTCAAATTATTTTGCCCCACCTTTCCAGGCTGACACCTAGCTTTCCTATAAAAAGGTCTTGCTTGTGGACTGGTCTTACTGACTGTTCCAATCTCTTAATCTGCAGCAGCTGTTTGTCCAGCATATGACATGTTTACACCTCCCTAAATGCGCTAACTCCCCCACATGGGGCCATGGTCTCGCCACTTGGTGCAAGCACCCGTGAGAGTGCCGTTTGTCTGAAGAGGTGGGCGTCCCGCTTTTGGTCGACGGCACTGCCACTGGGTCCCTCATCATACAATAAAGTGTCTCTGGCGGTGGTGGCGCGCAACCAACGTCAGACACACCGTTGTAACATGAAGGGCCCTGGGACTGTATCGCCGGCCACAAGAGAGTTTCCCCCCCCCAGCTCAAACAGTGCTCTACCACTTGCAAAATTATATCTCACAGCTCCACCAATGTTTAGTCTATACGCTGACATCCTTCAATGCCTGGCACTGACAATACCAATTTGTTGACATGTATGATGCTAGTTAAAATAGTCAGGGTCAGTGTCCTATATTGACACCAGTAAATACTTAGTGGCGCCAAATTACTATGTCTGAAACTCAGCAGAGGAACCCACCCCTGTACCTAAGTATGCCACCCTTTTTTTTTTGGTTTAGTTGTTTTGCGAGACATTAACATCTATTTATTTTTGGGGAGTACTAACTGTGTCAGACACTCCTTCCAATCGTCCTCCGCTAAACAAACCAATGCTGCCTGTGTACCCCTGCAAGATAATACGAACTGCATTGAGCCTAATTTTTTTATTTTAGGACTAATAAGTCTGTCTGCGGTCCCTCCTTCCAATTGTCCTCCGCTGACCACACCAATGCTGCCTGTGTACCCCTGGAACCTATTTAAAAGTGCATAGAGCCTACTTTCTTTATTGTAGGCCTACTAAGTCTGTCTGCGGTCCATCCTTCCATTTGTCCTCCGCTGAGCACACCAATGCCGACCGTGTACCCATGTACCTTATTTTCAACCTGCAGTGAGCCAACTTTGTGGTGTAAGGCCTACTAGCAGTGTCTGTCTGCGCCACTTAATACAGCTGTTCTCCTCTAAAAAAAAAAAAAAAAAGTCTGGCTTTCAGCCTGTCAGAATTATAAAACTGCATTGGGGCCACAAGTTTCGTTGTGGTCTACAAACTGATTCTTCCGCTCCAAGGTGTTCTCCAGGTTGCCTTTCCTGAGCTTCAATCTTCAGGCTCTTGTTAAATAGTTTTTTAATCGAACAACTGCAGTGGGGCTACTAGTTGGGTTGGGGCCTACTATCAGTGTCTGCCGCTCCAAGTTGTTCTCCTGGTTGCCTTTTCTGAGCTTCAATCTTCAGGCTCTTGTTAAATAGTTGTTAAATGGAACAACTGCATTTGGCCTACTAGTTGGGTTGGGGCCTACTAACGGTGTATGCCGCTCCAAGGTGTTCTCCAGGTTGCCTTTCCTGAGCTTCAATCTTCAGGCTCTTGTTAAATAGTTGCTAAATGAAACAACTGCATTTGGCCTACTAGTTGGGTTGGGGCCTACTAACGGTGTATGCCGCTCCAAGGTGTTCTCCAGGTTGCCTTTCCTGAGCTTCAATCTTCAGGCTCTTGTTAAATAGTTTTTTAACTGAACAACTGCAGTGGGGCTACTAGTTTTGTTGGGGCCTACTAACGGTGTCTGCCGCTCCAAGGTGTTCTCCAGGTTGCCTTTCCTGAGCTTCAATCTTCAGGCTCTTGTTAAATAGTTTTTTAATGGAACAATTGCAGTGGGGCTACTAGTTGGGTTGGGGCCTACTACCAGTGTCTGCCGCTCCAAGGTGTTCTCCTGGTTGCCTTTCCTGAGCTTCAATCTTCAGGCTCTTGTTAAATAGTTGTTAAATGGAACAACTGCATTTGGCCTACTAGTTGGGTTGGGGCCTACTAACGGTGTATGCCGCTCCAAGTTGTTCTCCAGGTTGCCTTTCCTGAGCTTCAATCTTCAGGCTCTTGTTAAGTAGTTGTTAAATGGAACAACTGCATTTGACCTACTAGTTGGGTTGGGGCCTACTAATGGTTTATGCCGCTCCAAGGTGTTCTCCAGGTTGCCTTTCCTGAGCTTCAATCTTCAGGCTCTTGTTAAATAGTTTTTTAATCGAACAACTGCAGTGGGGCTACTAGTTTGGTTGGGGCCTACTAACAGTGTCTGCCGCTCCAAGGTGTTCTCCTGGTTGCCGTTCCTGAGCTTCAATCTTCAGGCTCTTGTTAAATAGTTTTTTTAATGGAACAACTGCAGTGGGGCTACTAGTTAGGTTGGGGCCTACTACCAGTGTCTTCCGCTCCAAGGTGTTCTCCTGGTTGCCTTTCCTGAGCTTCAATCTTCAGGCTCTCGTTAAATAGTTGTTGAAACAACACTGCATTAGGCCTACAAGTTGGGTCTGAGTTATACAAACGGTGTCTTCCGCTCCAAGGTGGTCTCCAGGTTGCCTTTCCCTAGCTTCTATCTTCAGGCTCTCGTTAAATTGTTTTTAATATAACACTGCATTTGGCCTACTTGTTTTGTTGGCCCTACCAACGGTGTCTGCCGCTCCTTGATGTTCTCCTACACTGAACAAACCAGTGCCACCTGTTTACTACTGTTGCCAATTTTGATCTGCATTTAGCCTACTTACTGATTTGGGCCTACTCACTGTGTCAGCTGTTGTGAATTCTGTTGTCGAGTTCCCTCCTGTGGTCATGAATGGTACTTCGGTGAGTTCGGTCCGTGGGCTCCCTCTGGTGGCTGTGAGTGGAGCTGCTGCTTCTGAGGTTCCTTACACAGGTGACGTGGTTTATCCTTTGGTTGGCTTCTCTATTTAACTCCACTCAGATCGTTTCTCCATGCCAGCTGCCAATGTTTTAGCATTGGTTCAGTTCGCTCCTGGATCTGTCTGGTGTCCTGTCTTCTCCTGCAGAAGCTAAGTTCCTGATTGTTATTATTGTTCTTGTTTCTTTGTCCAGCTGGTTATCTTGATTTTGTCTTGCTAGCTGGAAGCTCTGGGATGCAGGGTGGCACCCCCGCACCGTGAGTCGGTGCGGAGGACCCTTTTGCACACTCTGCGTGGACTTTTGTAGGTTTTTGTGCTGACCGCAAAGATTCCTTTCCTATCCTCTGTCTATTTAGTAAGTCGTGCCTCCCTTTGCTGAAACCTATCTCATTTCTGCGTTTGTGACTTTCATCTTTACTCACAGTCATTACATGTGGGGGCTGCCTATTCCTTTGGGGAATTTCTCTGAGGCAAAGTAGGCTTTATTTTCTTCTCTAGGGCTAGCTAGCTCTTAGGCTGTGACGAGGCGCCTAGGGAGCGTCAGGAGCGCTCCACGGCTATTTCTAGTGTGTGCGATAGGATTAGGGCTTGCGGTCAGCAGAGCTCCCACATCCCAGAGCTCGTCCTGTATGAGTTTAACTATCAGGTCGGGTGCTCCTAACCACCAGGTCATAACAGTACAGTTGGCCAAAAGTATTAATGCATCTCAATAGAGGGATAAGAGAAGTTCTGAGACCATTTTTCTTTCTTTGCACTGTGTTTTGTCTTTCTTTTCCCCTAGACCTTTGGGTGGTTCAGGACACAGGTGTAGAGATGGACATTCAAGGTCTGTCCTCTTGTGTGGATCATCTCACTGCAAGGGTACAAAACATTCAAGATTTTGTGGTTCAGAATCCGATGTTAGAGCCTAGAATCCCTACTCCTGATTTATTTTCTGGAAATAGATCTAAGTTTCTGAATTTCAAAAATAATTGTAAACTGTTTCTAGCTTTGAAACCACGCTCCTCTGGTGACCCCGCTCAACAAGTAAAAATCATTATTTCTTTATTACGTGGTGACCCTCAAGACTGGGCATTTTTCCTTGCGCCAGGAGATCCTGCATTGCGTGATGTTGATGCGTTTTTTCTGGCGCTAGGATTGCTTTATGATTAACCAAATTCCGTGGATCAGGCAGGGAAAATCTTGCTGGCTTTGTGTCAGGGTCAGGATGAGGCGGAGGTGTACTGTCAGAAGTTTAGAAAGTGGTCTGTGCTTACTCAGTGGAATGAATGTGCCCTGGCGGCAATTTTCAGAAAGGGTCTTTCTGAAGCCCTTAAGGATGTCATGGTGGGATTTCCCACGCCTGCTCGTCTGAATGAGTCTATGTCATTGGCCATTCAGATCGATCGGCGCTTGCGTGAGTGCAAAGCTGTGGACCATTTGGCGGTGTTCTCTGAGAATAGGCCTGAGCCTATGCAGTGTGATAGAACTTTGACCAGAGCTGAACGGCAAGAACACAGATGTCGGAATGGACTGTGTTTTTACTGTGGTGACTCCACTCATGCTATCTCCGATTGTCCTGAGCGCACTAAGCGGTTCGCTAGGTCTGCCACCATTGGTACGGTACAGTCAAAATTTCTTTTGTCCATTACTCTGATTTGCTCTCTGTCGTCATATTCTGTTATCCTATTCTGAATTCCTATTCCATTGAGAGGAATTGATGCTACGCCTTTGGCAAAGAATAAACCTCAATACTGGACGCAATTGACCATGTGCATGGCTCCTGCACATCAGGAGGATATTCGCTTTTTGGTGTTGCATAATCTGCAAGATGTGGTCGTTTTGGGGTTGCCATGGCTACAGGTCCATAACCCAGTGTTGGATTGGAAATCTATGTCTGTGTCCAGCTGGGGTTGTCAAGGGGTACATGGTGATGTTCCATTGTTGTCAATTTCGCCTTCCACTCCTTCTGAAGTCCCTGAGTTTTTATCAGATTACCGGGATGTATTTGAGGAGCCCAAATCCGGTGCCCTACCTCCTCATAGGGACTGCGATTGTGCTATTAATTTGATTCCCGGTAGAAAGTTTCCTAAGGGCCGACTGTTTAATCTATCTGTGCCAGAGCACGCTGCTATGCGGAGTTATATTAAGGAATCCTTGGAGAAGGGTCATATTCGCCCGTCGTCGTCACCATTGGGAGCAGGGTTCTTTTTTGTGGCCAAGAAGGATGGCTCTTTAAGACCTTGTATTGATTACCGCCTTCTTAATAAGATCACAGTCAAATTTCAGTATCCTTTGCCGCTGATGTCTGATCTGTTTGCTCGAATTAAGGGGGCTAGTTGGTTCACCAAGATAGATCTTCGAGGGGCGTATAATCTGGTGCGAATTAAACAGGGCGATGAATGGAAAACAGCATTTAACATGCCCGAGGGCCATTTTGAGTACCTGGTTATGCCATTCGGGGTTTCTAATGCTCCATCTGTGTTTCAGTCCTTTATGCATGACATCTTCCGAGAGTACCTGGATAGATTCATGATTGTATATTTGGATGACATTTTGGTCTTTTCGGATGATTGGGAGTCTCATGTGAAGCAGGTCAGAATGGTGTTCCAGGTTCTTCGTGCTAATTCCTTGTTTGTGAAGGGGTCTAAGTGTCTCTTTGGAGTTCAGAAGGTTTCATTTTTGGGTTTCATTTTTTTCCCTTGTACTATCGAGATGGACCCTGTTAAGGTCCAGGCCATTTATGATTGGACTCAGCCGACATCTGTGAAGAGCCTACAGAAGTTCCTGGGCTTTGCTAATTTTTACAGTCGCTTCATCGCTAATTTTTCTAGTGTTGCTAAACCGTTGACTGATTTGACCAAGAAAGGTGCTGATGTGGTCAATTGGTCCTCTGCGGCTGTAGAGGCTTTTCAGGAGTTGAAGCGTCGTTTTTCTTCTGCCCCTGTGCTGTGCCAGCCAGATGTTTCGCTCCCGTTTCAGGTCGAGGTTGATGCTTCTGAGATTGAAGCAGGGGCTGTTTTGTCGCAAAGAAGTTCTGATGGCTCGGTGATGAAACCATGTGCCTTCTTTTCTAGAAAATTCTCGCCTGCTGAGCGCAATTATGATGTTGGCAATCGAGAGTTGTTGGCCATGAAATGGGCATTCGAGGAGTGGCGACATTGGCTTGAAGGAGATAAACATCGCGTGGTGGTCTTGACGGATCACAAGAATTTGACTTATCTCGAGTCTGCCAAACGGTTGAATCCTAGACAGGCTCGATGGTCGCTCTTTTTCTCCCGTTTTGATTCTGTGGTTTCATACCTTCCGGGATCTAAGAATGTGAAGGCTGATGCCCTGTCAAGGAGTTTTGTGCCTGACTCTCCGGGTGTTCCGGAGCCGGCGGGTATTCTTAAAGAGGGGGTAATTTTGTCTGCCATCTCCCCTGATTTGCGGCGCGTGCTGCAGAAGTTTCAGGCTGATAGACCTGACCGTTGTCCTACGGAGAAACTGTTTGTCCCTGATAGATGGACTAGTAGAGTTATCTCTGAGGTTCATTGTTCGGTGTTGGCTGGTCATCCTGGAATCTTTGGTACCAGAGATTTGGTGGCTAGATCCTTTTGGTGGCCTTCTTTGTCACGGGATGTGCATTCTTTTGTGCAGTCCTGTGGGACTTGTGCTCGGGCTAAGCCCTGCTGTTCTCGTGCCAGTGGGTTGCTTTTGCCCTTGCCGGTCCCGAAGAGGCCCTGGACGCATATTTCCATGGATTTTATTTCTGATCTCCCTGTTTCTCAAAGGATGTCGGTAATTTGGGTGGTTTGTGATCGCTTCTCTAAGATGGTCCATTTGGTACCCTTGTCTAAATTGCCTTCCTCCTCTGATTTGGTGCCATTGATTTTCCAGCCTGTGGTTCGCTTGCATGGCATTCCGGAGAACATCGTCTCGGACAGGGGTTCCCAGTTTGTTTCAAGGTTTTGGCGGTCCTTTTGTGCTGAGATGGGCATTGATTTGTCTTTTTCTTCGGCTTTCCATCCTCAAACTAATGGCCAAACCGAACGAACTAATCAGACTTTGGAGACATATCTGAGATGCTTTGTTTCTGCTGATCAGGATGATTGGGTGTCCTTTTTGCCTTTGGCTGAGTTCGCCCTTAATAATCGGGCCAGCTCGGCTACCTCGGTTTCGCCGTTTTTCTGCAATTCTGGTTTCCATCCTCGTTTCTCTTCAGGGCAGGTTGAGCCTTCGGACTGTCCTGGTGTGGATACTGTGGTGGACAGGTTGCAGCAGATTTGGACTCATGTGGTGGATAATTTGACATCGTCCCAGGAGAAGGCTCAACGTTTCGCTAACCGCCGGCGCTGTGTTGGTCCCCGACTTCGGGTTGGGGATTTGGTTTGGTTGTCATCTCGTCATGTTCCTATGAAGGTTTCCTCTCCTAAATTTAAGCCTTGTTTCATTGGGCCATATAAGATTTCTGAAATTTTTAAACCGGTGTCATTTCGTTTGGACCTTCCAGCTTCTTTTACCATCCATAATGTGTTCCATAGGTCGTTGTTGCGGAGATATGTGGCGCCTATGGTTCCCTCCGTTGATCCTCCTGCCCCGGTGTTGGACGAGGGGGAGTTGGAGTATGTGGTGGAAAAGATCTTGAATTCTCGTGTTTCAAGATGGAAACTCCAGTACCTGGTCAAGTGGAAGGGTTATGGTCAGGAGGATAATTCCTGGGTTTTTGCCTCTGATGTTCATGCTGCCGATCTAGTTTGTGCCTTTCATTTGGCTCATCCTGATCGGCCTGGGGGCTCTGGTGAGGGTTCGGTGACCCCTCCTCAAGGGGGGGTACTGTTGTGAATTCTGTTGTCGAGTTCCCTCCTGTGGTCATGAATGGTACTTCGGTGAGTTCGGTCCGTGGGCTCCCTCTGGTGGCTGTGAGTGGAGCTACTGCTTCTGAGGTTCCTTACACAGGTGACGTGGTTTATCCTTTGGTTGGCTTCTCTATTTAACTCCACTCAGATCGTTTCTCCATGCCAGCTGCCAATGTTTTAGCATTGGTTCAGTTCGCTCCTGGATCTGTCTGGTGTCCTGTCTTCTCCTGCAGAAGCTAAGTTCCTGATTGTTATTATTGTTCTTGTTTCTTTGTCCAGCTGGTTATCTTGATTTTGTGTTGCTAGCTGGAAGCTCTGGGATGCAGGGTGGCACCCCCGCACCGTGAGTCGGTGCGGAGGACCCTTTTGCACACTCTGCGTGGTCTTTTGTAGGTTTTTGTGCTGACCGCAAAGATTCCTTTCCTATCCTCTGTCTATTTAGTAAGTCGTGCCTCCCTTTGCTGAAACCTATCTCATTTCTGCGTTTGTGACTTTCATCTTTACTCACAGTCATTACATGTGGGGGGCTGCCTATTCCTTTGGGGAATTTCTCTGAGGCAAGGTAGGCTTTATTTTCTTCTCTAGGGCTAGCTAGCTCTTAGGCTGTGACGAGGCGCCTAGGGAGCGTCAGGAGCGCTCCACGGCTATTTCTAGTGTGTGCGGTAGGATTAGGGCTTGCAGTCAGCAGAGCTCCCACATCCCAGAGCTCGTGCTGTATGAGTTTAACTATCAGGTCGGGTGCTCCTAACAACCAGGTCATAACAGTCAACCTCTCATTACAGTTGTACTCCACTGAACAAAGCAATGCCCCCTGGTTAGCCCTGTTACCAATTTTGAACTGCATTTAGCCAACTTTATTCTTTGGGCCTATATCTTTGTTTCCTCCTCATGCTGCCCATTGCCCAGCCAGTGATAGATGAGTCTTCTGGTACATTGACCCAGAACGCTACATTCCCGGTGCACGCTACACAGCAAGAATGTGACCCTGCTGAAAGTCAGGTTCCCCTTCCCGCATACCATAATACCTTACATGGGGACAAAGAGGAAGGTGCAGATGAAAGTGCAGGTTCCTTCATCAGGTGGGGGGGGAATACTCGTTGGTGACGTCACTGGCACAGGGCCCCTCATAGTACGCAAAAAGTGACGCTGCCGGTGGGAGGCGCCCCCGCCGTGCAAACACACCGCCGTACTTTGAGGGGCCCTGTGCCAGTGCCAATGCCAATGAGTGGGCCCCCCTGCTTGCTCAGGATCACAGCACTTGCAAAATTGAAATACTTACCTCTCCCTGCTCCACTGCCCTGAGGTGGTCCAGATTACCTGGGCCCACTAAATACTTGAACCAGCCCTACCCCCACAACTTTAGCCAAATGACCCCCAATTTCCAATGCCTAACTATTATTATAAGGTAAATTAAGATTGACAAGCTTCAGTAACAAGAATAGATGTTTTTGCCTTTAAAATGGGCACTGTAGGTGTTTTCCTGGCCTCCACTCACTGCCGACTATGCTTCCCCATTGACTTGCATTGGGTTTCGTGTTTCGGTCGATCCCCGTCTTTTCGCGATAATTGGTTGATTCCACTCGACTCGACTTTTGAGATAGTCGGGTTTCGCGAAACCCGACTCGACCCTAAAAAACTAAAAGTCGCTCAACCCTAGTCTCCGGTGGGATGGTCGTAGGCTGTGCGCGCACGCGCCTGTGGCCTTTTACTTCCTGGTTTCCTGGGCGGCTATCAATAACAGCGGCACACGCATATCATGTGACGTCATTCGGCGGACTTCCACCCTATGCGTGTGCGGCTCTGTCGGCCGCCGGGTACAATGGAGCTCGGTCCTGGGCACGCGTGCGCTGGTGAGCCTAATTACACTTCCGGTATGTTCTATTTTTATCCTGTTATAGTCAAACCCCTTTTGAGAAAGCAGACCGCAAAACGTGTGTCATGGGGCCGCTTGTGGAACTGGGAGAAACATCCATACATATGGGTAAGCTGCTCGACATACGTATATGATGGTTACAAATTATATTGGTTTGCACTATGGCACTTTACTTAGTTATGAAGCTATACGGGACTATGGTATCTGCCTTATGAGTCCTTAGTATATTTTGTGTATTGTTAGCAGCCCCAGGAATGTAATAAACTTCTCTCCTGTTCCTCAGCATACCATTTGTTTCCTCCTCACCTTATTTTGGCATATGTGCTTGCACTACTTTTGTAATTTTGATATTATTGGTCATAATAAAACGTACATTTTATGAATATGAGTGTTGGGATTTATATACTCCATTTTCTTGTTCTATATGTATTGTGGAGTATCCTATATTGTCCTATAGATTCGGACAAAAATATTCAGAGAGGTATATTAATTTACTCTCGGCCACAAATTGACTATAGCTTTTGTGAGTTTTGTGTGGAGTTTTTTTTAGTTACTTATAAATAACTAGCTGAAGAGCCCGGCGTTGCCTGGGCATAGTAAATATCTGTGGTTAGTTATAGCACCTCACTTCTCTTATTTTCCCATCACGCCTCTCATTTTCCCAATCACATCTTTCATTTTCCCCCTCGCATCTCTCATTTTCTCCCTCACACCTCTCATTTTCTCCCTCACTCCTCTCATTCCCCCCTAACACTTGTCATTTCAACCTCACATCTGTCATTTTCTGATCACTCCACTATTTTTCCTCACTCCTCTCATTTTGCACTCACACCTTTTCATTTTCACCTCACACCTCTCATTTTCACCTCATCACCTCAGTATATACATGTTTGTCATCTCCCTTATATATAGTATACATCTGTATGTCATCTCCTGTATATAGTATATACCTGTATGTCATCTCCCCAGTATATAGTATATACCTGCTGTGTGTCATCTCCCCTATATATAGTATATACCTGAATGTCATCTCCATCTATATATAGTATATACCTGTATGTCATCTCCTCCTGTATATAGTATATACCTGTGTGTCATCTCCCCTGTATATAGTATATATCTGAGTGTCATCTCCTCCTGCATATAGTATATACCTGCATGTCATCTTCTATATATAGCATATACCTGTATGTCATCTCCTCCTGTATATAGTATATACCTGTATGTCATCTCCTCCTGTATATATATGTACCTATATGTCATTTCCTTCTCTATATAGTATATACCTGTGTGTCATCTCTCCTGTATATAGTATATATCTGTGTGTCATCTCCCCTGTATATAGTATATACCTGTGTGTCATCTCCTCCTGTATTAGACCTCGTTCACACGTTATTTGCTCAGTATTTTTACCTCAGTATTTGTAAGCTAAATTGGCAGCCTGATAAATCCCCAGCCAACAGGAAGCCCTCCCCCTGGCAGTATATATTAGCTCACACATACACATAATAGACAGGTCATGTGACTGACAGCTGCCGTATATCCTATATGGTGCAATTGTTGTAGTTTGTCTGCTTATTAATCAGATTTTTATTTTTGAAGGATAATACCAGACTTGTGTGTGTTTTAGGGCGAGTTTCGTTTGTCAAGTTGTGTGTGTTGAGTTGCGTGTGGCGACATGCATGTAGCGACTTTTGTGAGATGAGTTTTGTGTAGCAACATGCGTGTAGCAACTTTTTGTGTGTCGAGTTACATGTGACAGGTTAGTGTAGCAAGTTGTGTGCAGCAAGTTTTGCGCATGGCGAATTTTGCGCTTTGCGAGTATTATGTGTGGTGCCTTTTGAGTATGTGCAAGTTTTGTGTGAGGCAACTTTTGCATGTGTTGCAACTTTTGTGCATGTGGCAATTTTTCCGCGTGTGCAAGTTTTGCGTGTGGCGAGTTTTTCATGAGGAGAATTTTGCACTTGTGGCGAGTTTTGCAAGAGCCTAGTTTTTGCATGTGGCGAGTTCTGCGCGTGGCGAGTTTTGAGTGGCGACTTTTGTGTTTTGACTTTTATGTGGCGAGGTTGGTGTATTTGTGGTGAAATGTGTGCTGAGGGTAATATGTGTTCAAACACGTGGTAGTGTGTGGCGCATTTTGTGTGTGTTCATATCCCCGTGTGTGGTGAGTATCCCATGTCGAGGCCCCACCTTAGCAACTGTACGATATATACTCTTTGGCGCCATCGCTCTCATTCTTTAAGTCCCCCTTGTTCACATCTGGCAGCTGTCAATTTGCCTCCTACACTTTTCCTTTCATTTTTTCCCATCATGTAGATAGGGGAAAAATTGTTTGGTGAATTGGAAAGCGCGGGGTTAAAATTTCACCTCACAACATAGCCTATGACGCTCTCGGGGTCCAGGCGTGTGACTGTGCAAAATTTTGTTGCTGTAGCTGCGACGCTTCCAACACTTTTCCTTTCACTTTTTCCCCATTATGTAGATAGGGGCAAAATTGTTTGGTGAATTGGAATGCGCGGGGTTAAAATTTCACCTCACAACGAAGCCTATGACGCTCTCAGGGTCCCGATGTGTGACTGTGCAAAATTTTGTTTCTGTAGCTGCGACGCCTCCAACACTTTTCCTTTCACTTTTTTCCCCATTATGAAGATAGGGGCAAAATTGTTTGGTGAATTGGAACGTGCGGGGTTAAAATTTTGCCTCACAATATAGCCTATGACGCTCTCGGGGTCCAGACATGTGACTGTGCAAAATTTTGTGGCTGTAGCTGCGACGCCTCCAACACTTTTCCTTTCACTTTTTCCCAATTATGTAGATAGGGGCAAAATTGTTTGGTGAATTGGAAAGCGCGGGGTTAAAATTTCACCTCACAACGTAGCCTATGACGCTCTCAGGGTCCAGACGTGTGACTGTGCAAAATTTTGTGGCTGTAGCTGCGACGCTTCCAACACTTTTCCTTTCACTTTTTTCCCCATTATGTAGATAGGGGCAAAATTGTTTGGTGAATTGGAACGCGCGGGGTTAAAATTTCGCCTCACAATATAGCCTATGACGCTCTCGGGGTCCAGACGTGTGACTGTGCAAAATTTTGTGGCTGTAGCTGCGACGGTGCAGATGCCAATCCCGGACATACACACACACACACACACACACACACACACACACACACACACATACATTCAGCTTTATATAGTAGATTTTAATTTGACTCAAAATTGCACACAGGTGACACATTTTAACAGTGTGTCAGGTGTATTCTTTAAAAAAAAAATAAGGATTTGGAAGTTTAATATGTTTCTCTTTATTCTCCAATTTATTTTATATTTGCATTTGTCAAAATAGCAAACATTGTTCTTGCTACCAGAGGGAAAAAGTTTTGAAAAACATCTGACATAGAAAGAGCCTATAGTGCTATATATTTTTTTCCACATCCACGACACAATCCAATATCCATTTGTTAGTACTAGCTATAGCTGCATTGCTTCTTTCAGTCAAGCTATGAAGATTTCCTCTTCTTATATCTCATAGGATTTGATCATAACTAGATTTGATCATAAAATATAAGATTAATAATGTCTGTACTAGCTATCTTGGCCAAGTGAGTGTAAAATAAAGGCACTTACATTATATGATAGCCCTACAGGTACTTATATCTGACTTATTTCAACTGTAGTTGAAAGAGTGTGGAACATAGAATCAACGTTTTATTCATTAGATGATAAGCTTTTTATGATGCCCATTAAAATCTGCAGTCCTCTATTCTATAGAGACAATCTAGGTACTTAGCAGCCAAGTGCAACCCTTTTAAATATACAGCTCTGGCAAAAATTAAGAAACCACTGCAAAATTTTCAGTTTGTCTGATTTTTCTCTTTATAGGTATATTTTTGAGTAAAAAGTAAATTGTTATTTTATTCTATAAGCTACTGACGACATGTCTCCGAAGTTCCAAGCAATACATTTTGTATTTATTTTCTGAAAATGAGAAATGGTCAAAATAACAAAAAAAAATGCATTGCTTTCAGACCTCAAATAATGCAAAAAAAAAACAAGTTCATAATCATATAGAAACAACAATACTAATGTTTTAACTCAGAAAGAGTACAGAAATCAATATTTTGTGGAATAACCATGATTTTTATTCACAGCTTTCATGCATCTTGGCATGCTTTCTACCAGTCTTTCACACTGTCTTTGGGTGACATTATGCCACTCCTGGTACAAAAAGGTAAGCATTTAGACAAACCTGTGAAATACTGGGAGAATACTGGGAGAATATAGTTTAGTCAGATGAGACCAAAATTGAACTCTTTGGATGCCATAATAAACACCACGTTTGGAGGCCAAAATGAACTGTACATCACCCCCAAAACATTATACGAACAGTGAAGTTTAAAGGTGTGAACCTGATGTTGTTTGGCATGTTTTTAAGTGTATGGCACTGGAAAACTTCAGATAACTGAAGGAAGGATGATTTGACAACTGCATCGAGATATTCTTGAAAAAAACTGCTACCATCTACTGGGATTATGAAGATGTAATAAGGGTGGACATTTCAGCCAGACAATGATCTCACACGCACAGCCAAGGAAACTTTCAATTAGTTTTAGAAAAATAAAATAAAGCTACTAGAACGGCCCAGCCAATCTCTCCAATTCTCCAATAGAGAATTCATGGTAGGAAGTAAAGCTCAGATTTCATAGAAGTAGCCCATGGAACATTTGGGACTTGAAAGGTGTTTATATGGTAGAATGGGGAAAAATCCCACCTGAGCAATGCATGCGACTTGTTACTCCATCCAAGAGGTGTCTTACAGTTGTCATCACCAACAAGGTTAATTGTGACTTGTAGGATTGCTATTTCGAACAGGTGACGCTATATAGAGTTCAAGTCCTCTTTCTCTCTGAAGAGGCAGTTTGCATACAACATCAACAACAAATGTAGTGTTACTTCAGTTTCAGTAAACGTGTTCAATACTTTTTCCCTGTGTCATTTCTCATTATTGCACATAACTTATGGACATCTATGATTTGATTTCTATGTCTGCGTGGATTGGATGGATTGTTATCGACATCTGTTGAGAATTTCATGTCAACAGCACCTTTAGAAAAATAGTTACTTTGAAAATTGGTGACATGTCCAATACTTATTTCACCTGCTGTATACTGTATATAGTTGTGTTAAAAAGTGATTTCCTCCTTCCTGATTTCCTTTTTTTTGCATTTTTGTCACACTTAAATGTTTCAGGTCACCAAACAAATTTAAATATTAGACAAGGATAACACAAGCAAATACAAAATGCAATTTCTAAATGAAGGTTTTAATTATTAAGGGAAAACGAAATCCAAACCTACAGGGCCCTGTTTTAAAAAGTGATTGTCTTCCCCCTTAAAATATAAGTTTACTGTGGTTTATCACATGTTTGGGAAGCTGATTTCAAATTTACTAACCATAGTGAGAGCCATTATCCTCAAATGGTGAAAACATGGAACAGTGGTTAACCTTACCAGGAATGGCCGGCCAACCAAAATTACCCAAAGAGTGCAGCGATGACTCATCCGAGAGGACACAAAAGACCTAACAAGATCCATAGAACTTCAGGCCTCACTTGCCTCAGTTAAGGTCAGTGTTCATGATTCAACCATAAGAAAGAGACTGAGCAACAATAGTCTGCATGGCAGAGTTCGAAGACGAAAACCACTGTTGAGCAAAAAGAACATAAAGGCTTGTCTCAATTTTGCCAGAAAACATCTTGATGATCCCCAAAACTTTTGGGAGAATTCTCTGTGGACTGACGAGACAAAAGTTGAACTTTTTGGAAGGCGTATGTCTGATTACATCTGGCATAGAAGTAACACAGCATTTCAGAAAAGGAACATCATACCAACAGATAAATATGGTGGTAGTTTGATGGTCTGGGGCTGTTTTGCTGCTTCAGGACCTGGAAGACTTGCTGTGGTAAATGAAGCCTAAAATTCTGCTGCCTACCAAAAAAATCCTGAAGAAGATGTTCCAGCCATCTGTTCATGACCTCAAGCTATAGCGCACTTGGGTTATGCAGCAGGACAATGATCAAAAACACATGTCTTTGCACTATATACAGATCCTTTATGAATGTAGAAGTACCACAACTACACTTTATACAGGGAAAAATGATTCTTAACATTTATTTTTCCTCCTTTATGTCTCTGAGTCCCTCACAGTTCCTAATTTTTGACACTTTTTGCTTCCTTCATAAATTACACTGAAATTTCCAATTCTTTAACAAATATATCAATTTTTGTTTACTCAAATTATATTTTTTAAATCCTTTTTAAATGTTGCCTTATGTACAAGTTATTATACAGGAGAAAATGATTCTTAACTTTTTTTTCTGTAATCTTTAATTTCTCGTCGATTTTGAATGTTTTCTTGTTAGTCCTTAAGGCCCCGTCACACATAGCGACGCTTAAGCGATCCCGACAACCATACGACCTGTCAGGGATCGTTGCTGCGTCGCTATGTGGTCGCTGGTGAGATGTCACACAGTGCGATCTCCCCAACGACGCAGCAGCGATGCGGCGAACTGTAGCGACCTGTAGAACGATGCTATTTCATGATGATTCAATGGGACGTCCTGTCAACGAGGTCGTTGGTAAGGTGTCAAACACAGCGATGTGTGTTACCCAGCGGGACCTCAACGATCAAAAAATGGTCCAGGCCATTCCGACACGACCAACGATCTCACAGCAGGGGCCTGATCGCTGCTACGTATCACACATAGCGAGATCGCTACTGAGATCGCTGTTGCGTCACAAAACTTGTGACTCAGCAGCGATCTCGCTAGCGATCTCGCTATGTGAGACGGGGGCTTTAAAGTGGTGAAAAAGTGTGATACCATTGCTATCTGCAGAGATCTATGAGTCAGAGATGCTTCCAGGGGTCTTCCCCATGCTGTTCTCCTTCAATTTAGCACACAGATTTCCCATTGACTCCGGTTATACTTGTTACTTGAAACTAGCATTTGAGCATTAAAAAGTGCTCAGTTCGAGTAACGAGCATCCGAGCAATTTACTGCTTATAATTATAATTTATAATATTTTTTATTTCTATAGCGCCAATATATTCCACTGCAGTTTACAATTCAGTGAGGACATGTACAGATAATATCAGACATTACAGGGTAGCACATAATTCGACATATACCAAGAGGAGTGCTTGCAAGCTTAGAATATATAATTATTACAACTTGATGACATCCATGAGATATTAACCCCTTCCCGACCTTTGACGCCACGTAGGCGTCATGAAAGTCGGTGCCAATCCGACCCATGACGCCTATGTGGCGTCATGGAAGGATCGCGTCCCTGCAAATCAGGTGAAAGGGTTAACTCCAATTTCACCCGATCTGCAGGGACAGGGGGAGTGGTACTTTAGCCCAGGGGGCTACGATCGCTCTGATTGGCTGTTGAAATTGAAACTGCCAATCAGAGCGATTTGTAATATTCCACCTAAAAAACTGGTGAAATATTACAAAATAGCCATGGCCGATGCTGCAATATCATTGGCCATGGCTGGAAACACTGATGTGACCCCCACACCCCAACGATCGCCCCTCCAGCCCTACGATCTATGTTCCGCTCCCCTCCGTCCTGTGCTCTGCTCCCCCGTCCTCCTGCCCGCTCCCCCCGTGCTCCGATGCCACCCCCCGTGCTCCGACGCCCCCCCGTGCCCTGATCTCCCCCTTATACTTACCGGGCCTGCCGGTGTCCGTCCGTCTTCTCCCTGGGTGCCGCCATCTTCCAAAATGGCAGGTGCATGCGCAGTGCGCCCGCCGAATCTGCCGGCCGGCAGATTCATTCCATATACATTTTGATCACTGTGATAAAACCTCACAGTGATCAAAATAAAAAGAAAAGTAAATGACCACCCCCCTTTATCACCCCCACAGGTAGGGACAATAATAAAATACAGAAAAAAAATTTTCCCCACTACAGTTAGAACTAGGGTTAGGGTTAAAGTTAGGGTTACGGATGTGCACACGTATTCTGGTCCTCTGCGGATTTTTCCACAGCGGTTTTTATACATCTGCAGTGCAAAACCGCTGCAGATTTATCGTGGATTTACCACGGTTTTTCTGCGGATTTCATTGCGGTTTTCTATTGGAGCAGTTGTAAAACCGCTGCGGAATCCGCAGAAAGAAGTGAAATGTGTGGAATGTAAACCGCTGTGTTTCCGCGCAGTTTTTTCCGCAGCATGTGCGCAGCGTTTTTTGTAAACTCGTGGGAAACTGCTGCGGACCCGCAGCGGCGGAAACGCTGTGGATCCGCAGCGTTTTCCGCATCGTGTGCACATACCCTTAGAATTAGGCTATGTGCACACGGTGCGGATTTGGCTGCGGATCCACAGCGGATTTGGCTGCAGATCCGCAGCGGATTGGCCGCTGCAGATTCGTAGCAGTTTTCCATCAGCTTTACAGTTCCATGTAAACCTATGGAAAACTAAATCCGCTGTACCCATGGTGCGGAAAATACTGAGCGGGAACACTGTATTGTATTTTCCGCAGCATGTCAATTCTTTGTGCGTATTCCGCAGCGTTTTACATCTGTTCCTCAATAGGAATCCGCAGGTGAAATCTGCACAAAAAACACTGGAAATCCACGGCAAATCCGCAGGTAAAACGCAGTGCCTTTTACCCGTGGATTTTTCAAAAATGGTGCGGAAAAATCTCACACGAATCCGCAACGTGGGCACATAGCCTTAGGGTTAAGGTTGGAATTAGGGCTAGGGTTGGAAATAGGGTTAAGATTAGGCTTATGGTTAGGGTTATGGTTAGCGGTGTGTTGGGGTTAGGATTGTGGTTAGGGGTGTGTTGGGGTTAGGGTTTAGATTAGGGTTAGGATTATGGTTAGGGTTGGGATTAGGGTTAGGGGTGTGTTGGGGTTAGGGCTGTGGTTAGGGGTGTGTTGGGGTTAGGGTTGTGATTAGGGTTATGGCTAGAGTTGAGATTAGGGTTAGGGGTGTGTTGGGGTTAGTGTTGGAGTTAGAATTGAGGGGTTTCCACTGTTTAGGCACATCAGGGGTCTCCAAACGCAACATGGCGCCACCATTGATTCCAGCCAATCTTGCGTTCAAAAAGTCAAATGGTGCTCCCTCCCTTCCGAGCCCTGACACCAAAACAGTGGTTTACCCTCACATATGGGGTACCAGCATACTTGGAACAAACTGGGCAACAACTATTGGGGTCCAAATTCTCCTGCTACCCTTGTGAAAA
This sequence comes from Ranitomeya imitator, assembly GCF_032444005.1. Classification (NCBI taxonomy): domain Eukaryota; kingdom Metazoa; phylum Chordata; class Amphibia; order Anura; family Dendrobatidae; genus Ranitomeya; species Ranitomeya imitator. The sequence continues at coordinate 284,352,854 of NC_091286.1, forward strand.
TAAAAAGCTGCTTGCTAAAACATCATTTTTGAGGAAAGAAAAATTATTTTTTTATTTTCACGGCTCTGCGTTATAAACTTTTGTGAAGCACTTGGGGGTTCAAAGTGCTCACAACATATCTAGATAAGATCCTTTGGGGGTCTAGTTTCCAAAATAGGGTTACTTGTGGGGGGGTTATACTGTTTAGGCACATCAGGGGCTCTGCAAATGCAACGTGACGCCCGCAGACCATTCCATCAAAGTCTGCATTTCAAAACACCACTACTTCCCTTCCGAGCCCCGACGTGTGCCCAATCAGTAGTTTACCCCCATATATGGGGTATCAGCATACTCAGGACAAACTGGACAACAACTTTTGTGGTCCAATTTCTCCAGTTACTCTTGTGAAAATAAAAAATTGCGGGTTAAAAAATAATTTTTGAGGAAAGAAAAATGATTTTTTATTTTCACAGCTCTGCGTTATAAACTTCTGTGAAGCACTAGGGGGTTTAAAGTGGTCACCGCACATCTAGGTTAGTTCCAAGGGAGGTCTAGTTTCCAAAATGGGGTCACATGTGGGGGAGCTCAAATGTTTAGGCACACAGGGGCTCTCCAAACGCGACATGGTGTCAGCTAACGATTGGAGCTAATTTTTCATTCAAAAAGTCAAATGGCGCTCCTTCCCTTCCAAGCCCGGCCGTGTGCCCAAACAGTGGTTTACCCCCACATGTGAGGTATCACTGTACTCAGGAGAAATTGCCCAATAAATTTTAGAATCCATTTTATCCTGTTGCCCATGTGGAAATGAACAAATTGAGGCCAAAATAAATTTTTCGTGAAAAAAAAGTACTTTTTCATTGTTACGGATCAATTTGTGAAGCACCTGGGGGTTCAATGTGCTCACTATGCATCTAGATAAGTTCCTTGGGGGGTCTAGTTTCCAAAATGTGGTCACATGTGGGGGAGCTCCAATGTTTAGGCACACCGGGGCTCTCCAAACGCGACATGGTGTCCGCTAATGATTGGAGCCAATTGTTCATTCAAAAAGTCAAATGGCGCTCCTTCCCTTCCAAGCCCTGCCATGTGCCCAGTGGTTTACCCCCACATGTGAGGTATCAGTGTACTCAGGAGAAATTGCCCAATAAATTTTAGGATCCACTTTATCCTGTTGCCCATGTGGAAATGAACAAATTAAGGCCAAAATAAATTTTTTTGTGAAAAAAAAGTACTTTTTCATTGTTACGAATCAATTTGTGAAGCACCTGGGGGTTCAATGTGCTCACCATGCATCTAGATAAGTTCCTTGGGGGGTCTAGTTTCCAAAATGGGGTCACATGTGGGGGAGCTCCAATGTTTAGGCAAACAGGGGCTCTCCAAATGCAACATGGTGTCCGCTAACGATTGGAGCTAATTTTTCATTCAAAAGTCAAATGGCGCTCCTTCCCTTCCGAGACTTCCCGTGTGCACAAACAGTGGTTTGTGACCACATATGAGGTATCGCTGTACTCAGGAGAAATTGCCCAACACATTTTAGGATCCATTTTATCCTGTTGCTTATGTGGAAATAAACAAATTGAGGTGAAAAGAAATTTTTTGTGAAAAAAAAGTTCTTTTTAATTTTTACGGATCAATTTGTGAAGCACCTGGGCATTCAAAGTGCTCACTATGCATCTACATAAGTTCCTTGGGGGGTCTAGTTTCCAAAATGTGGTCACTTGTTGGGGAGCTTCAATGTTTAAGCACACAGGGGCTCTCCAAACACGACATGGTGTCCGCTAAAGATTGGAGCCAATTTTTCATTGAAAAAGTCAAATGGCGCTCCTTCCCTTCCGAGCCCTGTTGTGCGCTCAAACAGTAGTTCCTCCCACATATGGGGTATCGGCGTACTCAGGACAAATTGTACAATAACTTTTGGTGTCCAGTTTCTCTTTTTACTCTTGGTAAAATAAAAAAATTGTTGCTAAAAGATCATTTTTGTGACTAAAAAGTTAAATGTTCATTTTTTCCTTCCATGTTGCTTCTGCTGCTGTGAAGCACCTGAAGGGTTAATAAACTTCTTGAATGTGGTTTTGAGCACCTTGAGGGGTGCAGTTTTTAGAATGGTGTCACTTTTGGGAATTTTCAGCCATATAGACCCCTCAAACTGACTTCAAATGTGAGGTGGTCCCTCAAAAAAATGGTTTTGTAAATTTTGCTGTAAAAATGAGAAATCGCTGGTCAACTTTTAACCCTTACAACTTCCTAGCAAAAAAAATTTTGTTTCCAAAATTGCACTGATGTAAAGTAGACATGTGGGAAATGTTATTTATTAACTATTTTGTGTCACATAACTCTCTCGTTTAACAGAATAAAAATTCCAAATTTGAAAATTTCGCAATTTTCAAATTTTTAGCCAAATTTCCATTTTTTTCACAAATAAACACAAAAATGATCGACCTAGATTTACCACTAACATGAAGCCCAATATGTCTCGAAAAAACATTCTCAGAACCACTAGGATTCGTTGAAGCGTTCCTGAGTTATTACCTCATAAAGGGACACTGGTCAGAATTGCAAAAAACGGCAAGGTCATTAAGGTCAAAATAGGCTGGGTCATGAAGGAGTTAACACTTTTCTTTTGATTATAGCTTAGGAGACTGACCAACACTGCTGTTAACTGAAAGCTTGTAAACTGAAGCTGGCAGAGGTAGAATCGTGCTTCAGCAACACTGGACAATTTCAAATCTTTACTTACAAACTCAATAGAAAAGAGCTTGTAAGAGCTGAGTGTGGTTTGCTGTCTAGCAGCTGTAGTCGATGTCCAAGGCAATGATCTATAAAAAGAAAAGTGCTGCTTTCTCAAGTATGGCTAAATATTTTAATAAGCTGAAAATTGTAAAATTTCTTGTATTTACAAACACTGTCCAGCAATACTTGTTTAAGAAAGGTGGGAATAACATTTTAATTGATTTGATTATTGACTGCAAACTGTTTATTTTCATAAAAATACAAATCAACTGCAAATTGTTTACAATTTCTGATCATCCAGTAAGATATCTCCACATAGCCTGATGTTAATTTTCAGATTTTGAAAGAAGCCAGGTAAGATTAGTTATCACGTGACCCCAAGAATGCAAATCACATATATGTGGTCACATAATCGCTTACCCAGGGAACAGAAGAAACGCAACAGTGTGCACATTGTATACTGTCAGCATTCTTCAGCATTCTGCAATCAAACTTTTTTTCTGAGACCGGATAGCTCCTTTAAAGTTTAGCATGAGGAGCATTTAATAACTTGGATGGAGACACTATGTAACATCATGCACGCCATATGGGTGCAGTTCAACTCAACTCATTACACTCTTTCTGGAGACTGCTACATTTATATAGCTGGTCTCTACATCCTTTAAGTTTTATATAAGGTCTTACAGAAAACTTTCTCTAACATTTACTCTAACCATTAGCTGTATGTACAGCAGATTGCCAGCTACATGAAGTGCTAAAAAGAGTACTATTACATCAAAGTACATCTTATGTGATCAGTGCGTGCTTAATCCTCCTGAAAGTCATCACAAAAACTTTCAATTTTCTTGCACATTAATAATCCGCTTATTATTCTGCATATATGGAAAGTGTTGATACCAGTAACCAGACAGTGAAGTCTGGCAAATTATATATAGATCCCACAAGGGACTTCATTAGTAGATGTCTTTTTCAGTTCAAAGATGGCACTTGAGAGCTATAAAACTCTCCGGTTTACTAATTAGTTAGCCTCCAAGGGCCATGTTTAACATTGCACAAACTTCATTGTAATCAATTTAAACATTTACAATACATTTAAAGAACCCATATATCTAGAATTTTTCAAGGGCAAATGCAGTAAACCTTGACCCATTAGACTTTTGCTATTAACATATCCAAGATGAATAATTAAATGTAATTATATTAAATGCGGTATTCTTTAGTGAACCCCAAAAAATCAAACATTGCATTTTGTGTAGAGAATAATGTATAAATAAAATACGGACAATTTGCCATTTTCCAGATTAAAAAAAAAATAATAGTATAATCAGTTGGACAATTTGCAATATAAAAAATTATGTTAAAAAATTCTGTATGCAAATTGCATCTTCAGACAGGAAGAGAACTTGGACTCTACACTGTGTGCAGAATTATTAGGCAAGTTGTATTTTGATCACATGATACTTTTTATACACGTTGTGCTACTCCAAGCTGTTCAGGCTTGAGAGCCAACTACCAAATAAGTAAATCAGATGATGTGCATCTCTGTAATGAGGAGGGGTGTTGTCTAATGACATCAAAACCCTATATAAGGTGTGCTTAATTATTAGGCAACTTCCTTTCCTTTGGCAAAATGGGTCAGAAGAGAGAATTGACGAGCTCTGAAAAGTCCAATATTGTGAGATGTCTTGCAGAGGGATGCAGCAGTCTTGAAATTGCCAACATTTTGAAGCGTGATCACCAAACAATCTAGCGTTTCATTGCAAATAGCCAACAGGGTCGCAAGAAGCGTGTTGGGCAAAAAAGGTGCAAAATAACTGCCCATGAATTGAGGAAAATCAAGCCTGAAGCTGCCAAGATGCCATTTGCCACCTGTTTTGCCATATTTCAGAGCTGCAACTTTACTGGAGTAACAAAAAGCACAAGGTGTGTGATACTAAGGGACATGGCCAAGGTAAGGAAAGCTGAAAAACGACAACCTTTGAACAAGTAACATTAGATAAAATGTCAAAACTTGGCCAAGAAATATCTTAAGACTGACTTTTCAAAGGTTTTATGGACTGACAAAATGAAAGTGAGTCTTGATGAGCCAGATGGATGGGCCAGAGGCTGGATCAGTAAAGGGCAGAGAGCTCCACTCCGACTCAGACACCAGCAAGGTGGAGGTTAGGTACTAGTATGGGCTGGTATCATCAAAGGTGAACTTGTGGGACCTTTTGAGGATGGAGTGAAGCTCAACTCCCAGACCTACTGCCAGTATCAGGAAGACAACTTCTTCAAGCTGTCGTACAGGAAGAAGTCAGTATCGTTCAAGAAAAGCATGATTTTCATACAGGACAATGCTCCATCACATGCCTCCAACTACTCCATAGCGTGGCTGGCCAGTAAAGGTCTCAAATAAGAAAAAATAATAACATGGCCCCCTTGTTCACCTGATCTGAACCCCATGGAGAACCTGTGGTCCCTCATAAAATGTGAGAACTACAGGGAGGGAAAACAGTACACCTCTCAGAACAGTGTCTGTGAGGCTGTGGTGGCTGCTGCACGCAATGTTGATCATAAACAGATCAAGCAACTGACAGAATCTATGGATGGAAGGCTGTTGAGTTTCATCATAAGGAAAGGTGGCTATATCAGTCACCAATTTTGGGGGGTTTTGTTTTTGCATGTCAGAAATATTTATTTCTAAATTTTGTGCAGTTATATTGGTTTACCTGGTGAAAATAAACAAATGAGATGGGAATATATTAGGTTTTTATTAAGATGCCTAATAATTCTGCACAGTAATAGTTACCTGCACAAACAGATATCCTCCTAAGATAGCTAAATCTATAAAAAAAAACACTCCAACTTCCAAAAATATTAAGCTTTGATATTTATCAGTCTTTTGGGTTGATTGAGAACATAGTTGTTGATCAATAATAAAAATAATCCTCTAAAATACAACTTGCCTAATAATTCTGCGCACAGTGTAGTGCGACCTATTTGAAGTAGCAATATATCATCATATTTTATAGAAGCAAACATTTTTAAACTTTTTTATTTACAACAGGTATATAGATGAAGCATATTGCAGTTCTGTATAAAATGACTTCTACCTTCTGAACTACTCATTTATATGTGGAAGCAGTGAAAGAGTGGATTTTCTTTGGGCTGGTCTGGTGTCCAGGCCGAAATTCTATACCCTATATTTTAGAATCAGGATCCTGGCAGCCTCTGATTCTTACTAGGCCCTAAATTTCATGACATTGCAGCATGACACACATGAAGAGGTTGGGCAGCCTATTAAGCACCGGAGGAACCTGGGATCCCGAGCCAAGAATGCCGGTTGCAGAAGTGAAGACTGGCTCCCACAGAGGATTAGAAAGTATGCGGATCCAGGGTAACATCAATCAGGTTGCTTATATTTAATTATTAGAAATAAGTTTAAAGGTTTAAATTAAAATTCAGTAATTTATTATAAAACATGTAATATGACATGCACAACAGGACTAATAAATAAAAGATCATAATCATAATGTCATCTTATGGTACCATTGGGAGATAACAGGTATTAGTGGGGTTGTGCCATGAGCAAAGGTACGCTTTAATCAATCAATGTAATCAATATATAATGAAAAAATAATCATTCTCTCTATTGGATGCGTTTTAAAAAAATATATTGCTGTGCCTGATCGTTTAGAGGTGCTTTAGCTTCTGCTCAGTGCAAGCTGTTTGTATTGATTGCTCAGATAATGCTACATGGTCGCCTCTGGCAATTTCACAGGATGTGAATATTACAAGGTTATCTTTGCATGACAACATTTTTTCAAACTCATACAATTGTGAAATGCCTAATTTTCCATTATCCATTGATTAAACATCACTTTGCTTAATGGAACAACCCTTTTAAGGACTTTCATTATGAATCCTGCAAGCATCTAAACAATTTCTCAGTTTCTCTGCATCTTATCTTTGTGATACGCTCAGGTATGGCAGCATAAGAGAAATGACAGATCCTAAAAAGAAAATAAAAGTTTCAGATGACATTAAAATGTAGCACAATATCAATGTATCAGTTCTGAAAGAACCACCATACATAACTATGCTATTTACGCAGAGTACAGCTCCTTTACTTGTCTGCAAGTTGTCGTTTAATGCAAATTATGGAAAGTGCACAATACAAAATTTAAAAGATAACTGTCCAATTTTACAGAATATTCTTGCCACACCTGTACGTCCTCTTAACTTGAAGCTGAAAATTAGTAATTAGGTCAGTATTTAAATTTCTATGAATCTACTCTTAGGTCACTTCTGGTAAAGTGATCTTTACCTACATTGGGATAGGAACAAAGAAAGTGCAAAAGGTTGATCTCACTATCACCAACCAAAATTTTCTCAATTGCTTCACTTTTTGCAACTCCATGTTAGTTAATCAATTTAGCTTACCTCCCATATAACAAAAATAATAATCAAGGGAGGGAAAACATTCATGGTGGACTCATGGAAACTTAATTAATGTCCCTCATAACAGCATCAACTGGAAATGTACCAAAAATCAGATTCATTCATAGACATTGGTCGGTATGTAGTTAGATTATTGAGATGTTGCTGTAATATTTGCGTTTAATAAATAGGGTACGGTAGTTTAAACTATCTACCATGAGGTTAAATTCTCACACAGCAAAATGCTGTCAATGAAAATCCATTAATTTGAAAGGAGCTGTGCCTTCTACTGTGGCTGAATTCCTTATAACTAAATGGGAATACAGTGTAATAGCAGACACATTCATGCAAAATATCCAGACTAATAAACAATAAAAGGAATTCTGCACACAATAATGCCCTATGGCTCCTTTTAAAGGAATCTATTTATTCATTCTGCCCAGACGACATGCAGCATGAATTAGAGCCTAGCTGTATGGTTGCAACCATTTGTATATCTTTCTCGGAAATACTCTGTCACTTCAGAGAAAATATAGTGAGAAGATCCATGATCCAAAATTCAATAGCCAGAGACAAGGCTAGTTCGATGCCACTGCTGAACGGCAATTCCCAGCACCAATAAAGGTGATTTACAGGTCTCTCCCATCAGGGCGGCGTCAGCACCCAGCGTACCCGTGCAAATGCCGGGGCCCTGGGGAGACAGGGGGGCCCATTCAGGGCTGGCATTAGGGGCAGGCAGCTGCCTTGTGCCCCCGCTCCCCCAGGGGCGCTCAGCTAGCGGCACATCACACAGCCGCTATGGGGCCACTGTGAGGCAGGGGGGCCCGCCTGTCGCCAGTGCTAACTCCCCCGCCGCCGCATTGAACTATACTGCCGTCTGCCGGTAAAGTTCAAAGCAAATGTTGGAGGAGAGAGCGTCACCTGACGCTCCCTCTCCCATCATTCCCCACTCTGCCTCTGACACTGCCGCTGTGGGTGCGCGATGATGTCATCGCGCAATCGCTGTGTATCAGGCAGTGCAGCGGCAGCCGCTGAGACTGGAGCAGGGAGCAGCGCGGGCACGTTGAGAGGTGAGGAGTGTTTTTTTTTTCTTGTAACTATAACAGTGAGTACTGGACTATGGGGCCATTCTTGGGGGGATGGGGGCTGTGCTTTATACTACATGTCTGTGCTATATACTACATGGCTCTGTTATATACTACGTGGGCTGTGCTATATACTATATGGGCTGTTATATGCTGCGTGGGCTGTGCTATATACTACATGGCTGTTCTATATACTACGTGAGCCATGTTATATACTACGTGGGCTGTTATATGCTACTTGGGCTGTGCTATATGCTAGATGGCTGTTCTATATACTACGTGGGCCGTGTTATATACTACATGGGCTGTGTTATATAATATGTGGCTGTGCTATATACTAATTGGGCTATTATATGCTACGTGGGCTGTGCTATATACTACGTGGCTGTGTTATATGCGATCATGAATCGTGGTATGTGTTAAAGGGGGGACCCACTGAGACTCTTTTGCCCGGGGCCCTCAAAACCTGGAGCCGGCCCTGACCTCTCAATCACTCACAGCAGTGTCTCGTCTCCAGTTATGGTCCCTGGCAGGATCTTCGAACTGTGTTTTTTCTAGTATAATTCTTGTATTTTTATGATTTTTTTATTGCTTTTTATTAAATTGTTTTGAGGCATGCATGGTGACAAAAACACAGAATTCTGGCATTATTTTTTCTTTTCTTTTTTTACATCATTAACTAGGTGGGTTTAAGAAAATACGTAAGTTATAATAATAATAATAATAATAATAATAATTTTATTTATATAGCGCCAACATATTCCGCAGCGCTTTACAAATTATAGAGGGGACTTGTACAGACAATAGACATTACAGCATAACAGAAATACAGTTCAAAACAGATACCAGGAGGAGTGAGGGCCCTGCTCGCAAGCTTACAAACTATGGGGAAAAGGGGAGACACGAGAGGTGGATGGTAACAATTGCTTTAGTTATTCGGACCAGCTATAGTGTAAGGCTCAGGTGTTCATGTAAAGCTGCATGAACCAGTTACCTGCCTAAGTATGTAGCAGTACAGACACAGAGGGCTAATACTGCATAAAGTGTATGAGAACATGATGCGAGGAACCTTTTTTTTTTTTTTTTTATTATAAATAGGCCACACAGGGATCGTTAGGTTAATGCATTGAGGCGGTAGGCCAGTCTGAACAAATGAGTTTTTAGGGCACGCTTAAAACTGTGGGGATTGGGGATTAATCGTATTAACCTAGGTAGTGCATTCCAAAGAATCGGCGCAGCACGTGTAAAGTCTTGGAGACGGGAGTGGGAGGTTCTGATTATTGAGGATGCTAACCTGAGGTCATTAGCGGAGCGGAGGGCACGGGTAGGGTGGTAGACTGATACCAGGGAGGAGATGTAGGGTGGTGCTGAGCCATGGAGTGCTTTGTGGATGAGGGTAGTAGTTTTGTACTGGATTCTGGAGTGGATGGGTAGCCAGTGTAATGACTGGCACAGGGTAGAGGCATCGGTGTAACGGTTGGTGAGGAATATGATCCTGGCTGCAGCATTCAGGACAGATTGGAGCGGGGAGAGTTTTGCAAGAGGGAGACCGATTAGTAGAGAGTTACAATAGTAGTTATACTTCAAGTTGCTAAAGATACCAAATTTGCACAGTTTCGTTATTACATTTTGTTATCTTCCCAGAAAAAAAAAGACCTAGTAAGCAATAGGCTGATATTTTTTTAAATGTATTTTTACATTTTTTAAAGCATTTTTGTTTATTTTCTTTTACTTAGTCCTCCTGTTTAGTATTTATACCTTTATCACTTTCATTACTGGTATAATAGACTGAAATACTTTTGCTACTACTTATAATAATTATCACGTTTAGCCAAATAGATCTGCTGCTAGCATGATCTAATAGGCTTCCATAATTTGTAAAACCAGGGTTTGTTTTTGTGAAAACCATTGTAAAAACTGGCATCCTGTAATTGCATTATGGAGAATACATAGAGGTATAGAGGGAGTACCTTCCCTCTAAAGGATAAAACTGTCAGGATTGGTGCTAGCAGATGCAGCAGGCTATCAGCTGTATCTAACACACCATAACAGCGATAAAAATACTGCAGTTCACATTAAATCCCATCCACACATGACATAATAGTGTATCATAAGTTGGGAAGAGGTTAAACAAGTTTAGCTCTCCAACATGTGCTCTGAGGATTACCAAACCAATGGGTATCTAAAAAACCCTAATAACAGAAAAAGTAAACTTTCTAATATATTGTACTTCTCCATTCACCTATTTTCCTTACGCTTCTGTATTTAGTGTTTATTTGTCTAGAATCTGGATCTGTAGCCATCTCTAAACTTGCAACAATATTGGGGGAAAATGACTAGTCTGTAGCAAAGGTAAACTAAAACACTCACTGGTGGGTAAACGAGCATTAGGGAAAATAGGGAGTCACATATGTGGGGCAAATCATACACCAATGGAAACAAAAGAATGTAGTGAATCACACATTGGTGGTGCTGAAGGAATCAGGCCTTGATAATACTACTGATTTTATCACCAGTTGGTGACATAGGAACTCAGTGATGCCCCTCTTTAGTCCATTCCTTCAATGTAATCAGGCGAGCGAAGAATCATGCTAGTATTTCCTTAGTACTTTGAAGCACTGATGACAGATTGTTTTTAGGTACTTTTCTTGGGGACAGACAGTATGGACAGTGTGGTTCAGCTGTGAAAGTGGAGCAGGCCAGCAATCCATTTGCCTTCACACAAAGGGGAGTGTGTAGATATTAGTTTAAGCATGTCATGCTGATAGAATAAAAGTATATTTTACAACCTTCATGACTTGTTATGTGCATATCAAATTCCAGTGAATTTTGCTGTGTGCTCACAATAATAAGTGAATGTTGGATTTTTAATAAAGGATTATGCCTTCAACTGCTTTTGATAGATTTAGCTTTTCTCCTAGTAGTTTAACTCTCTAAATTTTATCAGTCATTAATTGTAGCATTTAAGTAGTAAGACAGAGGGGGAATTGTCTCTCATTACATTGTTTTAACCCCAATAAGCTGCACAATTGCTGATTGTCATGGACGTAAGGTCCTAATAAAGATTCCTATGTCTGAAATTTTAGTACTCCTAAGAAGGGTTAATACAAGCTTGATAAAATGACAATACACTACAATAATACAGATACACTGAGTTTTGAGTTTAGCAAATACATTCAAGTGGAATTGAATTCTACTCCAATTTAACAAAAATCTGCATTCAGCAAAATTCTGGCTTTCAGTAATTCACTTCCACGTAGATTAAACAAAGTGACGGATGCTGAACCATAAATAACCATTAAAAGGTTAAAACAATTTTAAAAAATCCTTATACTCTTCTATTTGCTTTCCTTTTTGGCCCCTCCACTCTTGACATCGTGCTTGATGTCATGACCTTTTGCGTGCTTGCACAGAACCCTCCCAGGCCTCATCAGAGCCAAAAGTCTCAACTCATCCTGAGAGGCCCAGGGATCAAAAGATGCAACAAGGGCTGGTAAACGTGAGGAACGTAATGGTGAGTACAAGGATTTTTCAGAGAATGACTTCTATGAAAATCTAATTTCCTGGGAAAATCCAAAAGAAAATGCAAATTTGAATTTTGCTCGATCTTCTCTGCTTTAACTGCAGTTTTCTGTAATATTGATTGAACCGTCATTGGATTTTAGCCCCGCAGGGCGATAACAATACAGTTGTGTGAAAAAGTGTTTGCCAACTTCATGATTTCCTATTGATTTGCATGTTTGTCACACTTAAATTTTTCAGATCACCAAACAAATTTAAGTTTAAATGTTAGACAAAGATAACACAAGTAAACATAAAATGCAGTTTTAAGTGAAGGTCTTTATTGTTAAGAGAAAAATAAGTCCAAACCTATAGGACCCTGTGCGAAAATATGATTGCCCCATCCTCACTTAAAACATAAATGATCTGTGGTTTATCACAGTGGTGTGTTTTTGGTAAGATGAGTTCAAATTCCCTAGCCACATCAAGGCCTTTTTACTGCCACACCTGTTCTCAGTCTAGAAAATCACTTAAATAAGACCAGCCTGAGAAAGTGAAGTAGACTGAAAGATCCTCAAAAGCAAGACAACATGCCACGATCCACAGAAATTCTGGAACAAATGACAAATAAAGTAATTGAGATATATCAGTCTGGGAAAGATTATCAAGCCATTTCAAATTTGTTTGGGACTCCAACAAACCACAGAGAGAGCCATTATCCACAAATGGTGAATACATAGAACAGTGGTGAATCTCCTCAGGAGTGGCCAGCTGACCAAAATTACCCCGAATGAGCAGCGATGACTCATCAGAGAGATTACAAAAGACCCCACATCAACATCCAAAGAACTTCAGGCCTCACTTGCCTCCATTAAAATCAGTGTTCATGCTTTCACAATAAGAAAGAAACAAGGTAAAAAAGGCCTGCATGGCAGAGTTCCAATACAAAAACCACTGCTGAGCAATAAGAACATAAATTCCTGTCTCATTTTTGTCAGAAAACATTTTAATGATCCCCAAGACTTTTGAGAGAATACTATGTGTACTGAAGAAACAAAAGTTGAACTTTTTGGAAGGTTTATGTCCCATTACATCTGGCATAGAAGTAACACAGCATTTCAGAAAAGGAACATCATACCCACAGTAAAATATGGTGGTGGTAGTGTGATGATCTAGGGCTGTTTTGCTGCTTCAGGATCTGGAAGACGTGGCAAATGGAACCTTGAATTCTACTGTCTAGCCAAAAATCTTGAAGAACATTTTCCTGCCATCTGTTTGTGGCTTCAAGCTGAAACACATCTGACTGAAATGCTATGGCATGACCTTAAAAAGGTGGTTCATACTCGGAAGCCCTCCAATGTGGCTGAATGAAAACAATTCTGCAAAGATGAGTGGTCCAAAAATTCCTCCAGACTCATTGCCAGTTATTGCAAATGCTTAATTTTTGTTGTTGCGGCCAATGGTGGCCCAACCAGTTATTAGGTTTTGAGGGCAATCACTTTTTCAAACAGGGCCTCATCAGTTTGAATTTCTTTTTCCCTTAATAATAAAGACCTTCATTTAAAAACTGCATTTTTAGATTACTAGTTTTATTTTGTCTAATATTTAAATTTATTTGGTAATCTGAAACATTTAAGTGTGACAGCATCATGGTTTGGGCCTGCTTTTCTTCAGCAGGGACAGGGAAGATGGTTAAAATTGATGGCAAGATGGATGGACCCAAATACAGGACCATTCTTGAAGAAAACCTGTTGCAGTCTGCAAAAGACCTGAGACTGGGACAGACATTTGTCTTCCAGCAAGAAAATTATCCCAAACATAAAGCAAAATCTATAATGGAATGGTTCACAAATAAACGTATCCAGGTGTTAGAATGGCCAAGTCAAAGTCCAGACCTCAATCCAATTGAGAATCTGGGGAAAGAGCTGAAAACTGCTGTTCACAAACGATCTCCATCAAACCTCACTGAGCTCGAGCTGTTTGCCAAGGAAGAATGGGCAAGAATTTAAGTCTCTTGATGTACAAAACTGACAGGGGCATACCCCAAGCGACTTGCCGCTGTAATCGCAGCAAAAGGTGGCGCAACAAAGTATTACGTTAAAGGAGCTGAATAATATTGCACGCCCCACTTTTCAGTTTTTGCATTTCCACAAAAATTTAAAATAACCAATAAATTTTGTTCAACTTCACAATTGTGTTTCACTTGTTGATTCTTCACCAAAAATTTACATTTGGTATCTTTATGATCAAAGCATGACATGTGGTATATATATATATATATATATATATATATATATACAGCTCTGGCAAAAATTAAGAGACTATTGCACAGTTTTATAAAAATCAGCTTCTCTACATGTCTAACAGCCATTCCATTCCAGTGTCAGTTGAATTCTAACCAGAGTACTCCTCATTCTACTTAATATGCTTCTGATTAGGTAATCACCTGAACCAAATCTAATTTAACAAGGGAAAGCATAAAAAAACACTGCTGTGGTGTTCACAGTCCTCTTGCAATAGGAAAAACTGGATGGCAAAACAAGTGCTAGTAATATCCTAAAAGTAATAGGAATGAAAAAATAACTTTTAACCATGCCAAAGGAGTTGAAAAGAAAAGTCTTGAGTGAAGAAATGAAGGGTTCAATTCTGGCTACTAGCAGAGGGACACAGTGAGCATCATGTTGCCTCCATACTTTAAATTTCTAAGACAGCAGTCCATTACAAGAAGGTAAAGCAGCAGACATTGGGATCAACAAAGCTACATACTGAAAAAACCAACAAAAGAATATAGGAAGAAAATGTCATAGATCTAAAATCATCAAATTTTATTAGATACACAAAAAAAAATTTCATTTGTTACATGCATAGAGTTAAAATATACTGTCCTCAGGAAAACACAAATGCAAAATATGACCGCACGTGCACGACCATGCACAGCAACCTCATAAAATCTCCAAAATAAGTGTCCAAAACATGCCCAGAGGCAAAAAGATTAATACGTATAATGCAATACTCTAATAGATCAGTATAGACACCTAATTGTATGTCCTAAGTATATGTTGATCACTATCTCCTTGCTTATATGTGTGGAGCGGTCTATTAATCCTAGCTGCCTTATCATTAAAGTGCTTAGTGCTTAATGAGGATACCTCTCATAGTAGCCACTGCATGGTAGGCAGTCCAGATCTCAGCCTATATTGAAGCAACTAGTAGTCATAACTAGTGTTGAGCGATACCGTCCGATACTTGAAAGTATCGGTATCGGATAGTATCGGCCGATACCCGAAAAATATCGGATATCGCCGATACCAATACAAGTCAATGGGACATCAAGTATCGGAAGGTATTCTCATGGTTCCCAGGGTCTGAAGGAGAGGAAACTCTCCTTCAGGCCCTGGGATCCATAGGGATGTGTAAAATAAAGAATTAAAATAAAAAATATTGATATGCTCACTTCTCCGGCGGCCCCTGGACATCACACTGGTAACCGGCCGGCTTCTTTGTTTAAAATGAGCGCCTTCAGGACCTGCGAAT
Source organism: Ranitomeya imitator (assembly GCF_032444005.1). Classification (NCBI taxonomy): domain Eukaryota; kingdom Metazoa; phylum Chordata; class Amphibia; order Anura; family Dendrobatidae; genus Ranitomeya; species Ranitomeya imitator. The sequence continues at coordinate 284,368,102 of NC_091286.1, forward strand.
GACTTTGCGGCTTCTGATTGGTCGCGTGCCGCCCATGTGACCGGCACGCGACCAATCAGAAGCCGCGACGTCATTCGCAGGTCCTTAATTCCTAGAATTAGGAGTTTTGTGAATGAGAATGACGTCGCGGCTTCTGATTGGTCGCGTGCCGGTCACATGGGCGGCACGCGACCAATCAGAAGCCGCAACGTCATTCGCAGGTCCTGAAGGCTCTCATTTTAAACAAAGAAGCCGGCCGGTTACCAGCGTGATGTCCAGGGGCCGCCGGAGAGGTGAGCATATCAATATTTTTTATTTTAATTCTTTATTTTACACATCCCTATTGATCCGATACTGATACCCGATACCACAAAAGTATCGGATCTCGGTATCGGAATTCCGATACCGCAAGTATCGGCCGATACCCGATACTTGCGGTATCGGAATGCTCAACACTAGTCATAACACGTCTCATATATACTTAGGCTACATAGTAATAGAGTATGGGTGCAATACATAACCTGCACATGCTATCCTGATGGCCCAAAGGACATATGAATCAAGCCGCATACAAGGTTCTCCTGGAAAAACAGTTGATTCCTTCTGATCAGGCAATGTTCTCCAACTCTGAGGACTGTTTTTTCCAGCAGGACAATGCGCCATGCCACACAGCTAGGTCAATCAAAATGTTGATGAAGGAACACCACATCAAATCTTTGTCATGGGGAACCCAATCTCCAGACCTGAACCCCATTGAAAACCTCTGGAATGTAATCAAGAGGAAGATGTATAGTCACAAACCATCAAACAAAGAAGAACTGCTTACATTTTTGTACCAGGAGTGGCATAAGGTCACCCAAAAGCAGTGTGAAAGACTGGTGGAAAGCATGCCAAGACGCATGAAAGTTGTGATTAAAAATCATGGTTATTCCACAAAATAATGATTTATGAACTCTTCCTGAGTTAAAACATTAGTATTGTTGTTTCTAAATGATATTGATTTGTTTTTCATTATTTGAGGTCTGCAAGCAATGCATTTTTTGTTTTTGTTTGACCATTTCTCATTTTCAGAAAATAAATACAAAATGTATTGCTTAGAACTTCAGAGACATGTTGGCAGTAGTTTACAGAATAAAATAATTTATATTTTACTCAAAAATATACCTATAAAGAAAAAAATCAGACAAACTGAAAATTTTGCAGTGGTCTCTTAATTTTTGCCAGAGCTGTATATCTTCTTAATAATTAATAATTAATCCAGATGTGTCCGGATCCCAGAATTCCAAGCGGCGGAAGTTCACCAACCGCCATATTGGGACACCCAAGCAATGGGTGTCTCAATATGGAAACTGCTGGTGGCACCAGCCTCTTGTGCGGTACCAAAAGCGTAACACCGTCACACCACACACACACTGTATATGCCATACGCACTACACACACACACACTGTATACGCTGTACGCACCACACACACAAACACACACTGTATATGCCATATGCTGTATGCAGCCCCTTGCACGGTACCATCAGCAAAACACCGCCGCGAACATGCCACCATCAGGATCAGTCAAATGATTCACTGACCGCCACCATCTTTGTGCAGGAGGAGCATATGCACAGTTTTAATGTGACCGCCGCTATCTGTCTGCACAAAGATGGCGGCAGTCTGATTTACTGTGCCTGCTGCGCGAATTCCGCGCAGGCACAGTGAATCATTCAGCTGATCCCGGTGACATTTGCACAACGTGTCTACAGGCAGAGGAAGCCGGTCACATGAAAGGGGTTTTCTCACGAACAAAAGTTCATTTTAAAAATTGTCTGTGTCTGACCGTGTACAGAGCACATCACATCTCCTGGGCAGGGGAGGAAGCAAAAGACAATACTGACATTACAGCAGGGGATCACAGAGGATTTCTTTTGTCAGGTAAAATATTTCAGCGGCTGTTTTTAAACAATATTTTACCTCACAAAATGTATCCTCTGTGATCTCCTGCTGTAATGTCAGTATTGTGTTTTGCTTCCTCCAATGTCGAGGAGCTATGGTATGTTCTGTACACGGTCAGACACAGACAATTTTTAAAATGAACTTTCATTAGCGGGAAATCTCCTTTAAAAAGCAAATATCAATGCCAACATCACTCCTCCTAAAAAATACGCCAATGACAATGAAAGGAAAGCAGCAAAGGCACAACGTCAAAGACAACAATGGGCAAATGAGACTCTGGAAGACCATCAGCATCACTGGGACAAAAACAATGCATATAAGCATAGACGTCAAGCACATGAGTCCCCTGATGCAAAATTCATTAGATTATCACAGGATGCCATTAGGCAACAACAGCGCCGCAAACAGAAATCTGTAGTCTTAACAGCAATACCATGCTCACAAGATGACCCATTGGAACCAGCACACCACACCGGAGCACATGGGGTACACAGGTCAAAGAAGAGATGACCAGAGGAGGTGACAGCTGATGGGAGAGAGAGAAAGCACACAGGGGTGAGAGAGACAGAGCATAGGGGGAGGCAGCTCAAACAGGACAGCACATGAGGGGAGAACACAGCACAGGAAAGAGAGAGACAGCAGACTAGGGGGATAGCACATGAGGTAGACAGGAAGAAGAGAGCATAGATGGGAGAAGTCAGCACATGGGAAAAGAGAGAGTGGATAGTGGGTGAGCACATGGGGAGAGATTCTCAAAGCTAAAAAGCTTGCCCCCATCATGACATTACAGCCCTCCTGATGCGATAGCATCAGGCTTCCATCTAGTATATACAGTACAGAGCAAAAGTTTGGACATACCTTCTCATTTAAAGATTTTTCTGAATTTTCATGACAATGTAAATTGTACATTAACACTTAAGGCATCAAAAATATGAATTAACACATGTGGAATTATATTCTTAACAAAAAAGTGTGAAACAACTGAAATTATGTCTTATATTCTAGGTTCTTCAAAGTAGCCACCTTTTGCTTTGATTACTGTTTTGCACACTCTTGGCATTCTCTTGATGAGCTTCAAGAGGTAGTCACCGGGAATGGTCTTCCAACAATCTTGAAGGAGTTCCCAGGCTGTGTAAGGGCTATTTGACCAAGAAGGAGAGTGATGGGGTACTACGCCAGATGACCTGGCCTTCACCGTCACCAGACCTGAACCCAATCGAGCTGGTTTGGGGTGAGCTGGACCGCAGAGTCCAGGCAAAAAAGCCAACAAGTCCTAAACATCTCTGGGAACTCCTTCAAGATTGTTGGAAGACCATTCCCGGTGACTACCTCTTGAAGCTCATCAAGAGAATACCAAGAGTGTGCACAGCAGTCATCAAAGCAAAAAGTGGCTACTTTGAAGAACCTAGAATATAAGACATAATTTCAGTTTGTAGAATTTACATAGTCATGAAAATACAGAAAAATCTTTAAATGAGAAGGTGTGTCCAAACTTTTGCTCTGTACTGTATATGTATATATATAAATATATTTATATGCATTATCCCCCTAGAGTGCCTAGGGTACTAAAATCTAATACTTTATGTAAAGAGTGAAATTGTTTTCTTAATAAACAAGAGTGAGAATTTTCCCCTCAATACTCACTTTTGCATAATAGACTCGTCAGGGTACTGTAGACGGGCACTTCTAACAACCTGATCATTCATTGGTAAGCCTCAACATAAATGGTCACTGTTGTTACCTTAAACACCCCCCTTGCAAGAAGCTAAACTCCTAACGCTTTGGGGTATTTTGAGCTCTAATTTCCATTGCAGGTTTTTCCCTTTCATATTGATAAATTATATATTATTGTCTCAAGTTTTTACCATCTCTACCACTTGGTTTTACTATAGATTGCCTTACTCTTTTATTACTTACAGTTTGTAAGCCCGCACTTTGTATTCAGCCTGCTTTTTTTATTTAGTAATCTGTAGTGATGAGCGAATATACTCGATACTCGAGATTTCCCGAGCATGCTTGGGTGTCCTCCGAGTATTTTTTAGTGCTCGAACATTTAGTTTTACTCACCTCAGCTGAATGATTTACATCTATTAGCCAGCTTAATTACATGTGGGGATTCCCTAGCAACCAGGCAACCCCCACATGTACTTATGCTGGCTAACCGATGTAAATCATTCAGCTGCGGCAAAGAAAACGAAATCTCCGAGCACTAAAAAATACTTGGAGGACACCCGAGCGTGCTCGGGAAATCTCGAGTAATGAGTATATTCGTTCATGACTAGTCATTTGGCATTGCTCTAACACCCTGCTTGATACTTTTTACAATGTGGCACCTTTTTGAGAATTTATGCAATCTGTTGTATATCTAATATTTTCTGTGATTGGCCACTTGGTCTTCTCTTAGCAATATACTACCCATGGGACAATTCTTAGTTTTTTTTTTTATTATTTTTACCCTACAGAAGCGTTATTAGTTTGTTCTGTATGGCACAATAATATCCGGGCTTGCGTCATGGAATGGTTCTCTGCATGTACATTCTCCTTTTAGCTGTTTTCTACTGTGCATGTTGTTTAATTAATAAAGATAAATTCTTATTAATTGACCTATACACTCCATTTCTATTGTAGATTTTTCTTCCTTTTTGTGGAGGGCCCTGTTCTATTTTGTCATATACAGGCGTTCACTTTTAAGATAATTAATAGTGATGAGCGAATATACTCATTACTCGAGATTTCCCGACCATGCTCGGGTGACCTCCAAGTATTTTTTAGTTTTCCTCACCCCAGCTGAATGATTTACATCTCTTAGGCAGCTTGATTACATGTGGGGATTCCCTAGCAACCAGGCAGCCCCCACATGTACTTATGCTGGCTAACAGATGTAAATCATTCAGCTGCGGCGATGAAAACAAAATCTCCAAGCACTAAAAAATACTCGGTGGTCATCCGAGCGTGCTCGGGAAATCTCGAGTAACGAGTATATTCGGTCATTTCTATTAATTAATCATCCCACAAAAATCAAGCTATTGGAAAAGCACAGCTGTCGAAAAGATAATTATGTATAGGTTTTGTCACATGACAGCAAATGTATCAATTAAATAAAGGAAAAATGGCTGTGTTGGAAAGGGTTATTTAATTTCAGATTATGAAGCATAATTTATTCATCTTCATTAAATGCACAGAATCTGTTACTATGATTATGCAGCTCTGAAGGCAGGAGAGAGCAGTGACAGAAATGATGAATTTCACCAATGTGTCTGTTCTGTAAATGTGCTGTAGCTTTGTTAAATGGTTTAATAGTTGCAGCACGCTGTAAGGACTGTGACCGGGAGGTTATTAGCTGCAGGCTTACTGATTGCCTGCTACTGATTGACAGCTTTCCCCATATGTACTGTAATACAGAAAACGCATTCAGTTTCTAACTACCACATTATTTTTGTTCTGTTAAATGTAAATAAGGCTTTAAAATTTCAATTTTATCTGTGTTTTAGAGTAACTTCACACAGAATCTGACAAAATCATGCCACATTTCTAATATTAAATTAGCTTCAAAATCATATATTAGAAACAATATAAAACAAAATTAAAACAATGGGGTAGGTTAACGAATCTGGTCTAATTTTCAGAGTGTAAATGTAGTATGGACTGTCTAAAAATGAGCCAATTGTATCAAAGTGGCTCACTCTATTCTGCAAAAGATTAAGTATACCTCTCTGACCACCCTGTTGCCCGTTAGTCTCTGAAATTTGCTTTTTCATGCAAGCTCAAACATTTTGCGATTAGATTGACAAAACCAAGTGTTAGGGCTGGTGGAATGCACTGAGTATATTTAGATATTTTTATTGGTTCGTTCGCAGCCCGGGGTCCACCGTGCAGGAGACCAACCTGCTGCTAGCAAATGGTGGCACAATATGGCTGTAGAAACGAACTCTGCTTCTTCACAGAGTCACACAGAAGGGAAAACACTGTGCCTTGTTACTGTCACAGGGGAACACAGCTGACTAACAGAGCAAAAGCAATCAGTGGTTAGGGAGTAGCAAGCACACAAACACCTCCTCTCCGGTGGAGCTGGAATTCTAATGGCTTTATGCCAGCCATGAATTCACCATAAAACCTCCTCTCCGGAGGTGCCGGTATTCTAGTGGCTTATTTCAGCTTGTCCCTGACCACATACAGACAAGACTTCTGAGTAGCTAAAGCTGATAAAATAAGCTGATACTAGCGCATGGCCTTGTGGCCATGCAAACCTTTTATAGCTGCAACAACTTCAGGACCTTCCTAGAGGAATGATCCACCAAAATCAAATACGTCAAGATCCTATTTAACAAAAACAACCAAAGAAAAAAGCAGGATCCCTAAAATATAACTTTTAATAGTTAAAGTTTAAAAGAGTATTCCAAAATTGGAGACAAGTAGCAAAAATACAAAAATATATATTATAGGGGAAAGGAGGATATGTACCAATAGTATATCCTGTTGGGCCCTATAAATACACTAAAATGACCCCTACCTGACAGTGGAGGTTGGCACCCTAAGTTTCAGCTGTAGGCGCCACCACTCCGCGGCAGCTTGCCCTCCTGTCCCTACAAATCCGTATGATCAAAAAGTGTGTCCCAATACACCCATTACCCACGTGAAAAAAAAACACAGAAAAAATTAGAAAATAACCATAAAAAATAAAAAAATAAAAATAAATAGAGCGGGTACTTCCCACAATAATAAATGCTCTAAACACCTCCCAGATGGGAGAAAAATAGGGAATCGTATCCCCAGAAAAGTCTATAGGTACAAATGGTATAAAGAATATATCAGTAGTAAATAGAGCAGGTATGTCCCACAATGATGAATGCTCTATTCAGCTCCCAAATGGGGAAAACTAAGAAATAATATCCCCTTTATACCAAAATATCAATCTGTAGGCATATATGGTGTAAAATTATAAACTTTGTCTCATTTGTTCTGTAGTGTTACTAGGGAAAAGCAAAGAAACTCCGCATTCTATACCACTTATGGAGAAATGTATATACCGTATATACTCGAGTATAAGCCGAGATTTTCAGCCCAAAATTTTGGGCTGAAAGTGCCCCTCTCGGCTTATACTCGAGTCACGGTGGGCGGCAGGGTCGGCGGGTGAGGGGGAGAGGGCGCTGAGGCATACTCACCTAGTCCCGGCGATCCTGGCGCTCCCCCTGCCGTCACACGGTCTTCGGTGCTGCAGCTCTTCCCCTGTTCAGCGGTCACGTGGGACCGCTGATTAGAGAAATGAATATGCGGCTCCACCTCCCATAGGGGTGGAGCCGCATATTCATTTCTCTAATTAGCGGTGCCGGTGACCGCTGATAGAGGAAGAGGCTGCGGCACTGAAGACCAGCTGTCCGGGAGAAGGAGCGGGACGCCGGGAGCAGGTAAGTATGTAATATTCACCTGTACGCGTTCCACACGCTGGGCGCCGCTCTGTCTTCGTGTCCTCTTGCTCTGACTGTTCAGGTCAGAGGGCGCGATGACGTATATAGTGTGCGCGGCGCCCTCTGCCTGATCAGTCAGTGCGGAGAGACTCCGGGACCGGACGCCGGGAGCTGCAAGCAGCGAGGTGAGTATGGCATTTTTTTTTTATTGCAGCAGCAATGGCACAGCTTTATATGGCACAGCTATGGGGCAATAATGAACGGCGCAGAGCACTATATGTCAGCTATGGGGCAATAATGAACGGCGCAGGGCACTATATGGCACAGCTATGGGACAATAATGAACGGTTCAGAGCACTATATGGCACAGCTATGGGACAATAATGAATGGTGCAGAGCACTATATGGCAGAGCTATGGGGCAATAATGACCGGTGCAGAGCTTTATATGGCACATCTATGGGGCAATAATGAACGGTGCAGAGCACTATATGGCACAGCTATGGGGCAATAATGAACGGTGCAGAGCACTATATGGGGCACAGCTATGGGGCAATAATGAACGGTGCAGAGCACTATATAGCACAGCTATGGGACAATAATGCACGGTGCAGAGCACTATATGGCACAGCTATGGGACAATAATGAACGGTGCAGAGCACTATATGGCAGAGCTATGGGGCAATAATGAACGGTGCAGAGCACTATATGGCACAGCTATGGGACAATAATGAACGGTGCAGAGCACTATATGGCAGAGCTATGGGGCAATAATGAACGGTGCAGAGCTTTATATGGCACATCTATGGGGCAATAATGAACGGTGCAGAGCACTATATGGCAGAGCTATGGGGCAATAATGAACAGTGCAGAGCTTTATATGGCACAGCTATGGGGCAATAATGAACGATGCAGAGCACTATATGTCAGCTATGGGGCAATAATGAACGGCGCAGAGCACTATATGGCACAGCTATGGGGCAATAATGAACGGTGCAGAGCACTATATGGGGCACAGCTATGGGGCAATAATGAACGGTGCAGAGCACTATATAGCACAGCTATGGGACAATAATGAACGGTGCAGAGCACTATATGGCACAGCTATGGGACAATAATGAACGGTGCAGAGCACTATATGGCAGAGCTATGGGGCAATAATGAACGGTGCAGAGCACTATATGGCACAGCTATGGGACAATAATGAACGGTGCAGAGCACTATATGGCAGAGCTATGGGGCAATAATGAACAGTGCAGAGCTTTATATGGCACAGCTATGGGGCAATAATGAACGATGCAGAGCACTATATGGCACAGCTATGGGGCAATAATGAACGGTGCAGAGCACTATATGGCACAGCTATGGGGAAATAATGAACGGTGCAGAGCACTATATGGCACAGCTATGGGGCAATAATGAACGGTGCAGAGCACTATATGGCACAGCTTAGGATCAATAATGAACGGTGCAGAGCACTATATGGCACAGCTATGGGGCAACAATGAACGGTGCAGAGCACTATATGGTACAGTTATGTGGCAACAATGAACGGTGCAGAGCACTATATGGAAGAGCTATGGGGCAATAATGAACGGCGCAGAGCACTATATGGCACAGCTATGGGGCAATAATGAACAGTGCAGAGCACTATATGGCACAGCTATGGGGCAACAATTAACGGTGCAGAGCACTATATGGCACAGCTATGGGGCAAGAATGAACGATGCAGAGCACTATATGGCACAGCTATGGGGCAATGATGAACGGCGCAGAGCACTATATGGCACAGCTATGGGGCAACAATGTACGTGCAGAGCACTATATGGCACAGCTATGGGGCAATAATGAACGGTGCAGAGCACTATATGGCACAGCTATGGGGCAACAATGAACGGCACAGAGCACTATATGGCTAGCTATGGGGCAACAATGAACGGTGCAGAGCACTATATGGCACAGCTATGGGGCAATAATGAACGGTGCAAAGCACTATATGGCACAGATATGGGGCAATAATGAACGGTGCAGAGCACTATATGGCACAGCTTTCTATGGTACATCTATGGGGAAATAATGAACGGTGCAGAGCACTATATTGCACAGCTATGGGGCCATAATGAACAGTATGGAGCATCTATGTTTATTTTTGAAATTCACCATTAGCTGCTGCATTTTCCACCCTAGGCTTATACTCGAGTCAATAAGTTTTCCCAGTTTTTTGTGGCAAAATTAGGGGGGTCGGCTTATACTCGGGTCGGCTTATACTTGAGTATATACGGTACATTCTGAGTCACCAATAATAACCATAGTGTATATTTATATAGAGTATAGTGTATATTTATATAGAGTATTGCAGCTGATCAATACCCATCAGATGAAATACAGAAAGGAGTTTGCCATCCCTGTTAGGCCACCGATCGATCCTTACAAAAATCAAAGGCCACTTTCAAACATAATAGTACCAGAGACCTCAGCAAGCGACACCTCAAAAAAGTCATATATACCCTTTACATAGGGTTTCAGCACATAATCATAGTCACCACATTTGAGTCCGATATTACTTATCAATCCATATCACATATCGAATCCATATCACATATCGTGTTTAGATAGCCATATACTCATCTGTGCTGTGAGATAGAGGGTCGCTATCATACTGAATCATCGGTAAACCACACATGAACGACATCCCAGGTAGTCTCCAACGCGTTTCCCCCTCCCCCGTGTGGTTCATCAGGGAATGGCCATCACGATGGAATGGAGCTCCTTCCTAGAGTACCAATGGGAGTTGCCACAGTACCTGAGCATGTGACCCCCGACCTCCAATGAGAGGTCTTATCCCGGGCATGCTCAGAAGGGGATAAGCAGGACTTCATCCCAGAGATGTCTGATCGATGCTGACCAGTACTGACTACAATGACTGAGCCTGGAAAAGCAGCAGTAACCATCTGCACAGTATCAGGATGAGCCAGATGCTGGGACCGACATCTCCGCTACGCAGGCTCCAATGCAGCTGGAGAAGAATGGGAGACCGCAGCGGAGATGGTTTGAGATCCCCCTGTGCAGAGGCGGGAACTCGACTCCTAACATGGCCTCGCTATGCTCGAAAGCAGCAAAGAGCTGCGGAGCTCGAATGTGCTCAGAAGGCTCCCAGGACCTGTCCTCTGGGCCATAACCCTTCCTGTCCACCAAATAGAATTTTTTGCCACGTAGCACCTTGAACCCCAAAATAGCGTTCACCTCGTAGTCGTCCGTAGGCGAACCTGTTGTCCCGGCAGATGAATTTGAAAACCAGGACATGTATACGGGCTTCAAGAGGGACACATGAAAGGTGTCGGTGATACCTAGGCGTGGAGGAAGGGCCAGACGGTAGACCACAGGATTAACCTGTTTGAGGACCTTGAAGGGACCCAAGTAGCGAGGTGCAAACCTAGTGGACTCAACGCGCAGCCTGATGTTACGCATGTAGAAAAGCCGCGGAGACACCATCACGTGTTTCTCAACGCAAGCAATAAATAGCCAGGTCTTTTGCCAGGAAGGAACAACCACTGGAAGGGCAGCATCCAAAAAGGAAAACACCTATGGCAAAACATGGTATCCATCCACAGACAGCTGCTTCGGAGTATTTGCCCCTCATCAGTGTGGAGTAGGAAACTGGCTATTAGGAGCAGTGCCAAGTAAAAAGGACTATAAAAATAAGGATGAATGACCTCGGGGAGATCAAAACATCCAACACCGCAGAGACACTATCACGTGTTTCTCAACGCAGTGATCCAGAACACTACCCCCATCCCTTATGGGAAATATGCAAATGCATGTAGAAAAGCCGTGGAAACACAATCACGTGTTTCTCAAAGCAAGCAATAAACAGCCAGGTCTCCCAGAGGTCATTCATCGTTATGTTTACAGCCTGATGTTACGGACAGAGAGCCAGACCAAGTCGCCAGGAGCAACTGTCGGAGTGAGGCACCCATGTGCAACAGTGGAGTACCTCATTCTCTCTTTGGAAGCCCGAATAGCATCCTGAGTGCGGTCCTGGTCGTAATTTAGGAGGAATGGAGTCTGACCGGTGGAGTCGGCTGCGGCGTTGTTATGCACAAACTCCACCCACGGTAGCAAAGAAGAAACAAAATGTCGTAAATATGTGACCAGGGACTGGTCGGCCCTCAAAACCAACCCATTCATCTCGGGATGATATGATGAGGAGAGATTCAACTCAATACTGAGTAGATGACAAAGCTCTCTCCTTGCACCCCAAAATAGCATTCACCTCGTAATCATCCGTAGACGAACCCGATGTCCTAGCAGATGAAAACCAGGACATGTATACGTGCTTCAAGAGGGACACATGAAAGGTGTCGGTGATACCTAGGCATGGAGGAAGGGCCAGACGGTAGACCACAGGATAAACCTGTTTGAGGACCTTGAAGGGACCTAAGTAGCGAGGTACAAACTTAGTGAACTCAACGCGCAGACTGATGTTACAGGCGGAGAGCCACACCAAGTCGCCAGGAGCAAATGTCGGAGCGGGGCACCCATGTGCATCAGCGGAGTACCTTCTTCTCTCTGTGGAGGCCCGAATGGCATCCTGAGTGCGGTCCCAAATGTCCCGTGCCTCCACAGCCCAGTCTGCCACCCTGGAGACAGCAGAAGACACGGGCATGGACACAGGGACTTTCGGATGCTGGTCGTAACTTAGGAGGAAGGGCGCCTGACCAGTGGAGTCAGCTACGGTGTTGTTATGCACAAACTCCACCCACGGTAGCAAAGATGCCCAGTCATCCTGCCTGGAAGAAACAAAATGTTGTAAATATGTGACCAGGAACTGGTTGGCCCTCTCAAGCAACCCATTCGTCTCAGGATGATATGACGAGGAGAGATTCAACTCAATACTGACAACAAAGTACTGATGACAAAGCTCTCTCCAGAATCGAGACGCAAACTGGGGACCCCGGTCACTGACAATTTTGTCCCGCATACTATGTAGGCGAAATATATGCTTGATGAACAACGCTGCCAGAGCCCATGCAGAAGGTAGCCGTGGAAGAGGCACCAAGTGCACCATTTTGGAAAAATGGTCGATGATCACCCAGATAATGGTGCAGCTACGAGACTTGGGTAAGCCCACCACAAAATTCATCCCGACCATTTCCCAAGGCCTTTCTGCCACCGGCAGGGGGTAAAGCAACTCAGCTGGCCATTGCCGAGGAGACTTGTTCTTGGAGCAAGAGACACACGCCCGAATATACTCTGCGATGTCACGTGCCATATGCGGCATCAGTGTGTCCTTGCCAGTAGCTCAGATGTCTTTTTGCACCCAAAATGTCCACCCACCCTGGATGAGTTAGCCCAAGAGGGAACCTCCGGTCGCAGACTGGAAGGTACAAAAGTCTTGCCTGGAGGCACAGACTCTAGCGAAACCGGGGCCACAGTTCTCAAGCTTTTGGTGGGGACAATAAGCCGAGGCTCCTCTTCCCCCTCCTCATATGCTACAATGGAGCGAGAGAGAGCGTCGGCACGAATGTTCTTCTCCCCAGAAAGAAAATGGAGGGTGAAATGAAACTGGGAGAAGAACAAGGAACATCTGGACTGGCAAAAATTTAACAGCTGGGCTGTCTGCAAGTTCACCAAATTCATGTGGTCTGTGAAGACTTGGAAGGGAAAACGAGCCCCCTCCAAGAGATGTCTCCACTCTGAGAAGGCCAACTTCATGGCTAGCAACTCCCTGTCCCCAATGGAATAAATCCTCTCCGCTGGTGAGAAGGTCTTGGAAAAGAAGAAGCAAGGATGCTTCTGACCTTGAGCATCCTTTTGGAAGAGGACTGCTCCCGCACCAATTGATGACGCATCCACCTCCATTATAAATGGCTTCTCTACATCGGGGCGATTGTTATGGCTGGTAATTCAGTACCACAATGGACATAGAAGTCAGAGCACATACAGTGATCTGACAATAACCCAAAAACATAGAACAAGCTCTGAGATGTGGGAACGCTGACCGCAATCCCTAATCCTCTCCAACCACACTAGAGGCAGCCGTGGATTGCGCCTAACGCTCCCTATGCAACTCGGCACAGCCTGAGAAACTAGCTAGCCTGAAGATAGAAAATAAGCCTACCTTGCCTCAGAGAAATACCCCAAAGGAAAAGGCAGCCCCCCACATATAATGACTGTGAGTTAAGATGAAAAGACAAACGTAGAGATGAAATAGATTTAGCAAAGCGAGGCCCGACTTTCTGAACAGAGCGAGGATAGGAAAGGTAACTTTGCGGTCAACACAAAACCCTACAAACAACCACGCAAAGGGGGCAAAAAGACCCTCCGTACCGACTAACGGCACGGAAGTACACCCTCTGCGTCCCAGAGCTTCCAGCAAGCAAGAAAAACCAAATAAACAAGCTGGACAGAAAAAAACAGCAAACAAAAATAACACAAGAGCAACTTAGCTATGCAGAGCAGCAGGCCACAGGAACGATCCAGGAGGAAGCAAGTCCAATACTAGAACATTGACTGGAGGCCAGGATCAAAGCACTAGGTGGAGTTAAATAGAGCAGCACCTAACGACTTCACCACATCACCTGAGGAAGGAAACTCAGAAGCCGCAGTACCACTCTCCTCCACCAACGGAAGCTCATAGAGAGAATCAGCCGAAGTACCACTTGTGACCACAGGAGGGAGCTTTGCCACAGAATTCACAACAGTACCCCCCCTTGAGGAGGGGTCACCGAACCCTCACCAGAGCCCCCAGGACGACCAGGATGAGCCATATGAAAGGCACGAACAAGATCAGGAGCATGGACATCAGAGGCAAAGACCCAGGAATTATCTTCCTGAGCATAACCCTTCCACTTAACCAGATACTGGAGTTTCCGTCTTGAAACACGAGAATCCAAAATCTTCTCCACAATATACTCCAACTCCCCCTCCACCAAAACCGGGGCAGGAGGATCAACAGATGGAACCATAGGTGCCACGTATCTCCGCAACAATGACCTATGGAATACGTTATGGATGGAAAAAGAATCTGGAAGGGTCAAACGAAAAGACACAGGATTAAGAACCTCAGAAATCCTATACGGACCAATGAAACGAGGTTTAAACTTAGGAGAGGAAACCTTCATAGGAATATGACGAGAAGATAACCAAACCAGATCCCCAACACGAAGTCGGGGACCCACACGGCGTCTGCGATTAGCGAAACGTTGAGCCTTCTCCTGGGACAAGGTCAAATTGTTCTCTACATGAGTCCAAATCTGCTGCAACCTGTCCACCACAGTATCCACACCAGGACAGTCCGAAGACTCAACCTGTCCTGAAGAGAAACGAGGATGGAACCCAGAATTGCAGAAAAATGGCGAAACCAAGGTAGCCGAGCTGGCCCGATTATTAAGGGCGAACTCAGCCAAAGGCAAAAAGGACACCCAGTCATCCTGATCAGCAGAAACAAAGCATCTCAGATATGTTTCCAAGGTCTGATTGGTTCGTTCCGTCTGGCCATTAGTCTGAGGATGGAAAGCCGAGGAAAAAGACAAGTCAATGCCCATCCTAGCACAAAAGCCTCGCCAAAACCTCGAAACAAACTGGGAACCTCTGTCAGAAACGATATTCTCTGGAATGTCATGTAAACGAACCACATGCTGGAAGAACAATGGCAGCAAATGAGAGGAGGAAGGTAATTTGGACAAGGGTACCAAATGGACCATCTTAGAGAAGCGATCACAAACCACCCAAATGACTGACATTTTTTGAGAGACGGGAAGATCTGAAATAAAATCCACAGAGATATGTGTCCAAGGCCTCTTCGGGACCGGCAAGGGCAAAAGCAACCCACTGGCACGAGAACAGCAGGGCTTAGCCCGAGCACAAATCCCACAGGACTGCACAAAAGAACGCACATCCCGCGACAGAGATGGCCACCAAAAGGATCTAGCCACTAACTCTCTGGTACCAAAGATTCCAGGATGACCAGCCAACACCGAACAATGAACCTCAGAGATAACTTTATTCGTCCACCTATCAGGGACAAACAGTTTCTCCGCTGGGCAACGATCAGGTTTATTAGCCTGAAATTTTTGCAGCACCCGCCGCAAATCAGGGGAGATGGCAGACACAATTACTCCCTCTTTGAGAATACCCGCCGGCTCAGATAAACCCGGAGAGTCGGGCAAAAAACTCCTAGACAGGGCATCCGCCTTCACATTTTTAGAGCCCGGAAGGTACGAAATCACAAAGTCAAAACGGGCAAAAAACAGCGACCAACGAGCCTGTCTAGGATTCAACCGCTTGGCAGACTCGAGATAAGTCAAGTTCTTATGATCAGTCAAGACCACCACACGATGCTTAGCTCCTTCAAGCCAATGACGCCACTCCTCGAATGCCCACTTCATGGCCAGCAACTCTCGATTGCCAACATCATAATTTCGCTCAGCAGGCAAAAACTTCCTGGAAAAGAAGGCGCATGGTTTCATCACCGAGCAATCAGAACTTCTCTGCGACAAAACAGCCCCTGCACCAATCTCAGAAGCATCAACCTCGACCTGGAATGGAAGCGAAACATCTGGTTGACACAACACAGGGGCAGAAGAAAACCGACGCTTCAACTCTTGAAAAGCTTCCACAGCAGCAGAAGACCAATTGACCACATCAGCACCCTTCTTGGTCAAATCGGTCAATGGTTTAGCAATACTAGAAAAATTGCAGATGAAGCGACGATAAAAATTAGCAAAGCCCAGGAACTTTTGCAGACTTTTCAGAGATGTCGGCTGAGTCCAATCATGGATGGCTTGGACCTTAACAGGGCCCATCTCGATAGTAGAAGGGGAAAAAATGAACCCCAAAAATGAAACCTTCTGAACACCAAAGAGACACTTAGATCCCTTCACAAACAAAGAACTAGCACGCAGGACCTGAAACACCGTTCTGACCTGCTTCACATGAGACTCCCAATCATCCGAGAAGATCAAAATATCATCCAAGTATACAATCAGGAATTTATCCAGGTACTCTCGGAAGATGTCATGCATAAAGGACTGAAACACTGATGGAGCATTGGCAAGTCCGAATGGCATTACTAGATACTCAAAATGGCCCTCGGGCGTATTAAATGAAGTTTTCCATTCATCGCCTCGCTTAATACGCACAAGATTATACGCACCACGAAGATCTATCTTGGTGAACCAACTAGCCCCTTTAATCCGAGCAAACAAATCAGATAACAGCGGCAAGGGGTACTGAAATTTAACCGTGATCTTATTTAGAAGGCGGTAATCTATACAAGGTCTCAGCGAACCATCCTTCTTGGCCACAAAAAAGAACCCTGCTCCTAATGGCGACGATGACGGGCGAATATGCCCCTTCTCCAAGGACTCCTTCACGTAACTTCGCATAGCGGCGTGCTCAGGCACAGATAAATTAAACAGTCGACCTTTTGGGAATTTACTACCAGGAATCAAATCGATAGCACAATCACAATCCCTATGCGGAGGTAGGGTATCGGACTTGGGCTCATCAAATACATCCCGGTAATCAGACAAGAACTCTGGAACCTCAGAAGGGGTAGATGACGAAATAGACAGAAATGGGACATCACCATGTACCCCCTGACAACCCCAGCTGGACACAGACATGGATTTCCAATCTAATACTGGATTATGGACTTGTAGCCATGGCAACCCCAACACGACCAAATCATGCAGATTATGCAACACCAGAAAGCGAATAACCTCCTGATGTGCAGGAGCCATGCACATGGTCAGCTGGGTCCAGTATTGAGGCTTATTCTTGGCCAAAGGCGTAGCATCAATTCCTCTCAATGGAATAGGACACTGCAAGGGCTCCAAGAAAAACCCACAACGCCTAGCATACTCCAAGTCCATCAAATTCAGGGCAGCGCCTGAATCCACAAATGCCATGACAGAATAAGATGACAAAGAGCAGATCAAGGTAAAGGACAAAAGAAATTTTGACTGTATCGTACCAATGGTGGCAGACCTAGCGAACCGCTTAGTGCGCTTAGGACAATCAGAGATAGCATGAGTGGAATCACCACAGTAGAAACACAGCCCATTCTGACGTCTGTGTTCTTGCCGTTTAACTCTGGTCAAAGTCCTATCGCACTGCATAGGCTCAGGTTTATGCTCAGATAATACCGCCAAATGATGCACAGATTTACGCTCACGCAAGCGTCGACCGATCTGAATGGCCAAAGACATAGACTCATTCAGACCAGCAGGCATAGGAAATCCCACCATGACATCCTTAAGGGCTTCAGAGAGACCCTTTCTGAAAATAGCTGCGAGCGCACCTTCATTCCATTGAGTGAGTACGGACCACTTTCTAAATTTCTGACAATATACCTCTATCTCATCCAGACCCTGACACAGAGCCAGCAAATTTTTCTCTGCCTGATCCACTGAATTAGGTTCATCGTACAGCAATCCGAGCGCCAGGAAAAACACATCAATATTACTTAATGCAGGATCTCCTGGCGCAAGAGAAAATGCCCAGTCCTGAGGGTCGCCATGTAAAAAAGAAATAATGATCCTAACTTGTTGAACTGGGTCACCAGAGGAGCGAGGTTTCAAAGCCAGAAATAGTTTACAATTATTTTTGAAACTCAGAAATTTAGTTCTATCTCCAAAAAACAAATCAGGAATAGGAATTCTTGGTTCTAACATAGAATTCTGAACCACAAAGTCTTGAATATTTTGTACTCTTGCCGTGAGCTGATCCACACATGAAGACAGACCTTTAATGTCCATCGCTACACCTGTGTCCTGAACTACCCAAATGTCTAGGGGAAAAAAAAGGCAAAACACAGTGCAGAGAAAAAAAAATGGTCTCAGAACTTCTTTTTTCCCTCTATTTGGAATCATTAGTACTTTGGTCTCCAGTACTGTTATGGCTGGTAATTCAGTACCACAATGGACATAGAAGTCAGAGCACATACAGTGATCTGACAATAACCCAAAAACATAGAACGAGCTCTGAGACGTGGGAACTCTGCTGACCGCAATCCCTAATCCTCTCCAACCACACTAGAGGCAGCCGTGGATTGCATCTAACGCTCCCTATGCAACTCGGCACAGCCTGAGAAACTAGCTAGCCTGAAGATAGAAAATAAGCCTACCTTGCCTCAGAGAAATACCCCAAAGGAAAAGGCAGCCCCCCACATATAATGACTGTGAGTTAAGATGAAAAGACAAACGTAGAGATGAAATAGATTTAGCAAAGCGAGGCCCGACTTTCTGAACAGAGCGAGGATAGGAAAGGTAACTTTGCGGTCAACACAAAACCCTACAAACAACCACGCAAAGGGGGCAAAAAGACCCTCCGTACCAACTAACGGCACGGAGGTACACCCTCTGCGTCCCAGAGCTTCCAGCAAGCAAGAAAAACCAAATAAACAAGCTGGACAGAAAAAAACAGCAAACAAAAATAACACAAGAGCAACTTAGCTATGCAGAGCAGCAGGCCACAGGAACGATCCAGGAGGAAGCAAGTCCAATACTAGGACATTGACTGGAGGCCAGGATCAAAGCACTAGGTGGAGTTAAATAGAGCAGCACCTAACGACTTCACCACATCACCTGAGGAAGGAAACTCAGAAGCCGCAGTACCACTCTCCCCCACCAACGGAAGCTCATAGAGAGAATCAGCCGAAGTACCACTTGTGACCACAGGAGGGAGCTCTGCCACAGAATTCACAACAGGCGATGTAGGATGGGAGCACTAGCGAAGTGTGACTTAATGGAGTGAAAGGCCTTGGAGACCTCCTCAGACCACAATTTGGGATTTACTCCCTTCTTGGTGGGGGCAACCAAGGGAGTAACCAAAGTTGAGAAGTGTGGAATGAACTGGCAATAGTAGGTAATGAACCCCATAAAGCGCTGCACCGCTTTAAGAGAATGGGGTTCCTGCCAGTCCATCACAGCCTGTAGTTTGGTAGGATCCATAGCCAATCCCTGGGCAGAGATGATATAGCCCAGGAAAGGTTAGGACTCCTGCTCAAACACACATTTTTCCAACTTTGCGTAGAGGGAATTTGCTACAAGAGGTTGAAGACTCTGCAAACATCTCTCTGGTGGCCTTGCGAATCTTTTATAGCTGTATCAACTTCAGGACCTTCCTAGAGGACCAATGGGAGCTGCTACAGTACCTGAGCATGTGACCCCCAACCTCCAATGAGAGGTCTTATCCCGGGCATGCTCAGAAGGGGAAAAGCAGGACTTAGTCCCAGAGACGTCTGCTTACCGCTGACCAGTACTGGCTACAATGGCTGAGCCTGGAAAGGCAGCAGTAACCATCTGCACAGTATCAGGCTGAGCCAGACGCTGGGACCGATGTCTCAAATGAGCAGGCTCCACTGTGGCTGGAGAGGAATGGGAGACCACAGCGGAGATGGTTCGAGATTCCCCCTGTGCATAGGCAGGAACTTGACCCCTAACACCAAGTAAATAAAAAATAGCAATACCTGACCACCATTAAGGGACAGCAAATGATAACCCACCACTAAAATCTGACTGTATACCTCTCCTTGTAGCTTGTTGCCTGCTGTTCTCTTCTTTTCATGTTTGCAAGCCACATGGTTCCTTCACTTTAGGCTAGGACATCTGGTCTTAATCAAGCCTTGGGAGTCACTGTCATAAAGTTACAAATTGACAGTGACATTATGACTTGTGAAATGAACATTCAACATGCAGTGACCAGGTTGGAAGTCCTATCTTAAAATGATGAAGACAGATATGCTGATGCCGTCAGAATGAAGAAGACTGATTAATTACCGCGAGCAGCAGACAGCAGGGACACCGGAGAGGTGAGTTGTGTGATAAGTAGTGTTGAGCGATACCGTCCGATACTTGAAAGTATCGGTATCGGATAGTATCGGCCGATACCCGAAAAGTATCGGATATCGCCGATACCGATATCCGATACCAATACAAGTCAATGGGACACCAAGTATCGGAAGGTATCCTGATGGTTCCCAGGGTCTGAAGGAGAGGAAACTCTCCTTCAGGCCCTGAGATCCATATTAATGTGTAAAATAAAGAATTAAAATAAAAAATATTGATATAATTACCTCTCCGGAGGCCCCTGGACATCACCGCTGGTAACCGGCAGCCTTCTTTGCTTAAAATGAGCGCGTTTAGGACCTGAGAATGACGTCGCGGCTTCTGATTGGTCGCGTGCCGCTCATGTGACCGCCACGCGACCAATCAGAAGCCGCGACGTCATTCTCAGGTCCTAAATTCTTAGAATGAGGAGTTTAGGGCCTGAGAATGATGTCGCGGCTTCTGATTGGTCGCGTGAAGGTCACATGAGCGGCACGCGACCAATCAGAAGCCGCGACGTCATTCTCAGGTCCTTAACGCGCTCATTTTAAACAAAGAAGGCTGCCGGTTACCAGCGGTGATGTCCAGGGGCCTCCGGAGAGGTAAGTATATCAATATTTTTTATTTTAATTCTTTATTTTACACATTAATATGGATCCGATACCGATTCCCGATATCACAAAAATATCGGAACTTGGTATCGGAATTCCGATACCACAAGTATCGGCCGATACCCGATACTTGCGGTATCGGAATGCTCAACACTAGTGACAAGTAATTATTAGTCATTTTGTTTTTTTTTACAAGATTGTTTTATCTTTAATGAATTATGCTCCAAGGTCCAGAGAACCTCCAGAGCATAATAAAGAACACGATATTCAAATTTTAGGGGAAAATTTGTTGAAATTGTCAAACTCAGATCCCAAATGATCTGGTTATAGCTAATGTCTAGTCTAACTTTATTCCACTCATAATTACATTTTGGTGCAATTATGGCTCACAATTTGTATTTCAAGACGTACCCTTTTCTTATGAACAAAACCTTTTTCACTATAGGAAAATGCTCCTTTTGACGTAGTAAAAAAAATGTCTGAACACTAAAGCTGTGTGCCCACGTTGTATTTTTTATGCGTTTCCGCCATGTTTTTGCCGCAGCCGAAATTCTTATTGACGCCTCTCCATTATTAACCTGGCTTAATGCCACCTCACAATAGCTAGGTGACATTAACCCCTTATTACCCCATATCCCACCGCTACTCGGGAGTGGGAAGAGAGGGGCTAAGTGCCAGAATTGGCACATCTTACAGATGCGCCATTTCTGGGGCAGCTGCGGACTGGTATTTGTAGCCGGGGGGCCAATACCCATGGCCCCTCTCTAGGCTATGAGTATCAGCCCACATCTGTCTGCGTAGCCTTTCTGGGTATAAAATATAGGGGGCCACATCATTTTTGGGGGTCCCCCTATTTTAATAGCCAGTAAATGCTACGCAGACAGCTGCGGGCTGGTATTCATAGCCTGGAAAGGGGCCATGGGTATTTACCCCTTCCCAGGCTACAAGTATTGGCCCCTGATCGTCAGCTTTTCCCCTCTGGTGCAGAAAATTGCACGGAAGTCCACGCCGTTTTCTTTCCCATTTTTTTCTTTATGTTTATTATTCAACATCGGCCTATCTATGGATATATCTATAAATATATCTATAGACTAGATGGTAGCCCGATTCTAACACATCCGGTATTCTAGAATATGTATGTATGTATATAGCAGCCACATAGCATATAGCACAGCCCACGTAACACAGACATCCATGTAGTATATAGCACAGCCACGCAGTATATAGCACAGCCACGTAGTATATAGCACAGCCACGTAGTATATAGCACAGCCACATAGTATATAGCACAGCCACATAGTATACAGCACAGCCACGTAGTATATAGCACAGCCACATAGTATATAGCACAGTCACATAGTATATAGCACAGCCACCTAGTATATAGCAGCCACGTAGTATATAACACAGGCACATAGTATATAACACAGGCACATAGTATATAACACAGCCACAGAGTGTATATAGCAGCCATGTAGTATATAATACAGCCCACGTAATATATAGCAGCCACGTAGTATATAACTCAGCCACGTATTATATAGCACAGCCCATGCAGTATATAACACAGCCCACGTAACGCAGACAGCCACGCAGTATGTAGCACAGCCACGTAGTATATAACATAGCCACGTAGTATATAATGGCCACTTAGTATATAGCAGCCACTTAGTATATAACTTCTCCCCTTAAGAAAGGCATCAGCCGAAACGTGCATCGGGGTGGACAGGGGAGAGGTGCCTGTTCACACAAGTAATATTCTTGCACTGACCGGTATGTATACTCTGAGTGGGTTTCTTTTTGCTGTTAAATTATAAACTTTAGTACTTTTTACATGCAGCCATATTCTATTAGTCCTACATCATTATTGGTTTCTTTGTACGGTCAGTGTGCGGACTTGCATACACTAGAGGCACTTACCCCCTACCCTTATCAGGTGCATGCCATGGGTAGCACGGGGATTGCTTCCTCCTGTTATGTTTTTATCTGTCCCTATTATCAATAAAGATTTTTTGTATATTTGTATAATTGGACTCTTGACTGCTTTTTTGTCTGGTTTGGTTTACGCTTGTTGCAGTCTGTCCATTATGGTCCTATTCTTGGTCCCACTTATTTAAATGATAATTATACCCCATATAAGGGGAGAATAATAATGCTGGTGACTGTTTTGCTTTCCACAAAATATTTTTACTTAAGTATATAACACTGCCCACGCAGTATATAACACTGCCCACGTAGTATATAGCACAGCCAATACAGCGTATAACGCAGCCCACGCAGTATATAACACCGCCCACATAGTATATAACACTGCCCACTTAGTATGCAGCAGCCACATAGTATATAACACAGCCCAAGTACTATGCAGCAGTGTGGGCAGCATAGCCCTGTTAAAGAAAAAATAAAATAAAGAATAGTTATGTATTTACCTTCCGTCGGTCCCAGGATCCAGGCGAGGCGTTCAGCAATGCTCCTCGCAATGCATAGGCAGCATCAATAGTAAAAAGTTTGTCACATAGGGTTAATAGCAACATTAAAAGACTGCGTTACACCGCGTTATGCCACGGTGTAATGCAGTCAGTTTAATAGACTGCTACAATGCTATGTGGGCGGCGGGTGCTGACTGGGGGGAGTATGGAGCGGGCACTGACGGCAGGGGAGTAGGGAGTGACCATTTCACAGCCAGACCCCCTGGCCGCGACCAATCAGCAACTTGGGATTTCTGTGACAGACAGACAGACAGAAAGACGGAAGTGACCCTTTGACAATTATATAGTAGATACATAGATGTTTCTATCCATATATCTATCTGGCTAATTTCACACATCAGGTTTTTGCCGTCAGGCACAATCCGGCGACTTTCTGCTGGATCAGTTTCTTCTCATAGAGTTGTATTTGCCCTGGATTGCGCCTGATGGCCACACATTTCATCTGTTTTTTGCCAGATCCGTCAAAAAAGCTGTTTCCGCCGGACGGAAAACACATACAGAGGAACGGTTTTTCTGTCCGGCAAAAAAATGCTAATTAAATGATGAATCCGGCCTCCGAATCCGTTTTTTCATGCATGTTTCCATTAAAATCATGCACATTTTCCGTTCGCTCTCTCTTTAAAAAAAAAACAAACGGATCAGTTGCATCAGTTTTTCACTATTTGCAACGGATCCGTTATTTAAAAAATTCGCCGGATCCTGCCTGACGGAAACAAACTGATGTGTGAAAGTAGCCTAACTATCCATATATCTATCTACATCTATCCATCTCATTCCTTCTATCTATATATCTATCTATCTTTCTATCTCAGGCTGGGGTCACACTTAGCATAGGAAAATACGATCCGTTTTTTACTGGCGCAATACGCAGAAATGTTCCCAAAATAGTGTTCTGTATGTAATCTGTTGGCAAGGTTGGCAAGACCTTCATTGGCGGAATTTTTGCGCAATAAGCTGACAAACGCAGCACGCTGTGATTTTCTACGCCCGTAAAATGTGCTTCGAAATATATGGCAGATAGGAGCTGCCCCATAGAGAATCATTGGTCCGTGTGCAATGCGTTGTTTTTGCACGTCTCATACGTCCGTAAAACTCTCTAGTGTGACGCCGCCTCATTCCTTCTATCTATCTATCTATCTATCTATCTATCTATCTATCTATCTATCTCATTCTTTCTATCTATCTGTTTGTCTATCTGTGTGTAATGGAGTGTGGGTAGGACAAATGTAAAAGAGGAGGATGGACAAGAAATTACATCACAAATCTTTTTTTGTTGTCAATAATAGATCTTTATTAAGCTTTCAAAAACGCATACAAATCCACATAGAAAAAAAGCATCAAAAAACGCATCAAAAACGCAGCAAAAATGCGACAAAACCGCACCTGCATTTCATGGCAAGAGAGGAATGAATCTGCAGCAGATATTCCAAAGGATAATCCGCAAAGTGTGCACATAATCTTAAAGAGTAAATGATTACATGTTTTCCTTAAATTAATAGGACAAGAAAAGATAAATCACTTTGCTAATACAGTGTCTAATGCAAGGGTGAAGAAAACTTTGCTTTGAGATTAGGCATTTAGATATTTAAAGCATTACTTGCAGTCACACAAAAATATCAACTTAAAAATGAGCCTGCTATATTTGGTCAAACATTTAACTAGCTCACCCCTATTGTGATGTCTAAAACTACTTCTTTTCAGTATTGCTTGTAATATTAGATGGAATTGATAACATTGCTACTAACATTTGAATTTCGAGCTTTCTGCAAGTTAGTGCTGTCTGATATAGACATCACATGCAAGACACTGAGACTGATATATGTATCATAAAGGATACACTAAGACTGCTGTCTCTAAATATCATGGGGAAAACTGAGACTTTTGTATATGCATCACATAGAATACACAGAGACTGCTGTATATGTGTATTTACACTACATAAGATACACTGAGGCTGCTGTATACACAGGGCCGGCGTCAGCACCTGGCGCACCTGGGCATATGCCGGGGCCCTAGAGAGAGAGGGGGGCCCACTCATGCTGTCATAAATACAGCTGGGAGAGCAGAGCAGGAGAACATGTTCTCTCCGCCCACAAAGTCACTGCTGGCTGCGTTCTCTTAACCCCTATGTGCCAGCTCTGACACAAGCATCTTCTCACTCAGTCAGTGCAGCCAGGCAGGCACACATAGGGGTTAAGAGAAGGCAGCCAGTGTGACATTGTTTGTGGGCGGAGAGAGCACGTTCTCTGCTCTGATCTCCGCCCCTGGCTGGCTGCAGTGCTGCTGAAGTTATGAGGCAGATTCAGGAGGAGCTCCTAGTCCTACCAGTGCCTGAGTGAGTGGCGCTGCTATATACTACGTGGGCTGCGCTGCTATATACTACGTGGGTTGCGCTGCTATATACTACGTGGGCTGCGCTGCTATATACTACGTGGGCTGCGCTGCTATATACTACGTGGGCTGCGCAGCTATATACTATGTGGGCTGCGCTGCTATATACTACGTGGGCTGCGCTGCTATATACTACGTGGGTTGCGCTGCTATATACTACGTGGGCTGCACTGCTATATACTACGTGGGCTGCGCTGCTATATACTACGTGGGCTGCGCTGCTATATACTACGTGGGCTGCGCTGCTATATACTACGTGGGCTGCGCTGCTATATACTACGTGGGCTGTGCTGCTATATACTACGTGGGCTGCGCTGCTATATACTACGTGGGCTGCGCTGCTATATACTACGTGGGCTGCGCTGCTATATACTACGTGGGCTGCGCTGCTATATACTACGTGGGCTGCGCTGCTATATACTATGTGGGCTGCGCTGCTATATACTATGTGGGCTGCGCTGCTATATACTACGTGGGCTGCGCTGCTATATACTACGTGGGCTGCTATATACTACGTGGGCTGCTATATGCTACGTGGGCTGCTATATACTACATGGGCTGCTATATACTACGTGGGCAGTGTTATATACTACATGGCTGTGTTTATATGCGATCATGAATCGGGGTATGTGTTAAGGCTATGTGCACACGTTCAGGATTTCTTGCAGAAAATTCCTGAGAATTCCAGACATTTTCTGCAAGAAATCCACAAGAAAACCGCATGCGTTTTTGCCGCGGTTTTGACGCGTATGTGACGCAGTTTTTTCCAGACACTTCCCAATGCATTTTGGAGTGGGAAATCCGCAAAAAAAAACAGAAAATTAATGAACATGCTGAGTTTTTTGCCGCGATGCGTTTTTTTCGCGGAAAAAAACGCATCATGTACACAAAACATGCGGAATTCATTCTAAATGATGGGATGCTTATTGTATGCGGTTTTTTTGCGGTTTTATAGCGTTTTTATCAGGAAAAACCGCGAAAAAAACGCGAAAAAACCGCAACGTGTGAACACAGCCTAAAGGGGGGTCCCACTGAGACTCTTTCGCCCGGGGCCCTCAAAAACCTGGAGCCGGCCCTGTGTACACATCACATAGAATACACTTAAACAGCTGGCACAATTTGTGCAGCAGTTGAAGGATGCAAGGGTTAAAGGGAGTCACTTCCATCTCCAAAGGTAGAATTCATGAAGGAGTAAATTATGATGATCTTTTAAACTACAAATGGCCTTATCACTATTTTTGCACAAGTGCCTCCGTCTGTCTCTGCCCACTCCCGATCACCTAAGATAAACTGAGCTGTATATACATAGTAACATAGTAACATAGTAACATAGTAAGGCCGAAAAAAGACATTTGTCCATCCAGTTCAGCCTATATTCCATCATAATAAATCCCCAGATCTACGTCCTTCTACAGAACCTAATAATTGTATGATACAATATTGTTCTGCTCCAGGAAGACATCCAGGCCTCTCTTGAACCCCTCGACTGAGTTCGCCATCACTACCTCCTCAGGCAAGCAATTCCAGATTCTCACCGCCCTAACAGTAAAGAATCCTCTTCTATGTTGGTGGAAAAACCTTCTCTCCTCCAGGCGCAAAGAATGCCCCCTTGTGCCCGTCACCTTCCTTGGTATAAACAGATCCTCAGCGAGATATTTGTATTGTCCCCTTATATACTTATACGTGGTTATTAGATCGCCCCTCAGTCGTCTTTTTTCTAGACTAAATAATCCTAATTTCGCTAATCTATCTGGGTATTGTAGTTCTCCCATCCCCTTTATTAATTTTGTTGCCCTCCTTTGTACTCTCTCTAGTTCCATTATATCCTTCCTGAGCACCGGTGCCCAAAACTGGACACAGTACTCCATGTGCGGTCTAACTAGGGATTTGTACAGAGGCAGTATAATGCTCTCATCATGTGTATCCAGACCTCTCTTAATGCACCCCATGATCCTGTTTGCCTTGGCAGCTGCTGCCTGGCACTGGCTGCTCCAGGTAAGTTTATCATTAACTAGGATCCCCAAGTCCTTCTCCCTGTCAGATTTACCCAGTGGTTTCCCGTTCAGTGTGTAATGGTGATATTGATTCCTTCTTCCCATGTTTATAACCTTACATTTATCATTGTTAAACCTCATCTGCCACCTGCCACCATCACATAGGATACACTGAAACTCTGTTGTATACATCACAGGAAAACACTGAGCCTCTGCTGTAAACTTCACAAAGGAAGCACTGCAACTGTTCTATACGTTACATAGGATACAATGAGATTGAAGCATACAGTACATCACATTGGATACACTGAGACTGCTAAATAGATCACATATAAAACACAGACTACTTTATACATTACAAAAGATTAACTAAGATTGCTGTATGCACATTACATATGTGATAAACTGAGACATGCCTATACATCAAATAGTGTATACAGACTGCAGTATATATGTACACTATACTGTGATTGTCATATATAGTATACATCACATAGGAAAAACAGAGACTGATGTGTGTATATCAAATATGGATAACTGAAACTGCTGTATATATCACATAGGAGATCTTGACACTTGTATATACAGCACATGAGAGAAAATAAGACTGCTGTATTACATCACAAAGGAAACACAAATACTGTTGTGTACATCACATAAGAGTCACTGGCATTGATGTATATACATTACATATGATACTCTAAGACTTTTATATACATTCCTTAGGAGAAACTGAAATCTAAATATAAAAATTCAGAGGAAAGCAGTAGGACCGGCACTCACCACTGGCAATTTCAGTAAAATGCACTTTATTTCGGTCACAGATTTGCAGAGATATCAATGAAATGCTCATTCCACTGATGTCTCTGCATCTCTGTGACTGAATGAGTCCTGCTCCTTTTGCTTTCCTCTTAATCTTTATGACCATTTACAAGTATTAAACTGAGCACCGCAAGACATAGGTATTACACGGATCTATTTTGTTTGATTCTATTTTTCCCTGCAGTTGGGTGTGGTGATTGTTACAGCATTTTTTTCTTTGGTGCTTGTTAAATATATATTTACATATATGTATATATATATATATATATATATATATATATATATATATGTATAGGATACACTGTGACTGCTGTACATCACAGAATACACTCTGTAAGACATATATACATAACATAGGAAATACTGAGACTGCTGAATATTCATCACAAACCTTGTATATACATCATATAGGAGACACTGAGACTGCTGCATATGTAAATATCACATAGGAGACATTCTGACTGTTGTATATCACATGTTAGAGGCACTTTGACTACTATATGAATCATAGAGGTAGAAATGGGAGAGGAGGGCAATTACTTCATCCACAAATATCATCCTGACGCTGTCACTGGCTAGCCTCGGACTCAATCCATAATGAGCGTTCCTTGGTCAAATTCTGTTTTGAATGCTATGTGTATCTGTACGTTTTAAATAAAAATGAACGGGATGAAGATCAGAAAAAACATGATCGGCAGCCCAAACAGTGTTGCCCAAAATGCATGTTTACCTTTATAAAAATATACATAGTGTGGATTTAAAAAATGCACTGCAGATCAGTTTAAACTGTGTAAAAAATGTCAATTTATCCCACTGACTTTGCAGAAACTGTAATAAGCTATGTTTTGGGGTATTTTGCGCAGTTTAAACATGCAGCATTTAAAACTCATCAAAAATTCATTGTGAGAACTTATCCTGTGGTGATCGTTTGAAATTTGCATCATGTATGTTTCTTTTGCAGTAAATACCATGTATTTAATTTGCAGTTTTCCTCCAAAATTTTGAATAATATGAGAAAAAATCAGAGGTTAAAAAAGCACATAATGGACACATGACTTTATCATTAACATTTTATCAACGACAAGTAACAGGAAGTATCCAAACCAAAACAGTTTAACCCTCCTTCAGGAACAATATTCGCACTAACTCGTAATGGAACAATGTGCCTGTCAAGCGCAGGCTACAAAAATGCCTAGAATATCTAATTTTCTTAATTTCAGTGATCTAAAAGTGATCATAGACCTTCATAAGGATGTAATAAAAGAGACTACACATTATCAGGTACAAAACAAACCCATTTACTCAACATAAAAGTAATAACTTTGATATACACAAATTTCAAAACTCCCACCAAATAGCCATTCATTTGTAAGAAAATCTGCCTTATTTATATGAAATATCCACAAACCTTTCTCTATCCATTCATAAAACAAGCTAAATAAACAATAGTAATGACTAAAAACATTACATACCAACCTTAGGCCAGTTTCACACGTCAGTGTCTCCGGTACGTGAGGTGACAGTTTCCTCACGTACCGGAGCCACTGACACACGTACACACATTAAAATCAATGCATCTGTGCAGATGTCATTGATTTTTTGCGGACCGTTTCTCCGTGTGCCAAACACGGAGACATGTCAGTGTTCGTGGGAGCGCACGGATTATACGGACCCATTAAAGTCAATGGGTCCGTGTAAAACACGTACCGCACACAGACGTTGTCCGTGTGCAGTCCGTGTGCCGTACAGGAGACAGCGCTACTGTAAGCGCTGTCCCCGCCACTGGTGCTGAATCCGCCATTCATATCTTCCCTGCAGCAGCGTTTGCTGTAGAGAAGATATTAATAATAGTGTGTAAAATCCAGATCCAGGTCCCCACCCCCCTCCCACCCCCTGTGCACCCCCCGCTGGGATTAAAATACTCACCCAGCTCCCAGCTCCCTCGCTGCTTTCTGTCCTGGCCGCACCTTGTACTGTATGAGCGGTCACGTGGGGCCGCTCATTTACAGTAATGAATATGTGGCTCCACCTCCCATAGGGGGAGTGTGGATTTTACACACTATTATTCATATCTTCTCTACAGCAAACGCTGCTGCAGGGAAGATATGAATGGGGCTTCAGCACGATGCAGGGGACAGCGCTAAAGTTTAGCGCTGTCTCTGGCACGGTGCTTGTGGTACCCAGTGGGCACACGGGCGGCACACGTGTGCCGCACTTGTGCCATACTGATGTGCCACAGAAACGCCCCGGCACACGGACACAGATAATTCCGGTACCGATTTTTCCGGTACCGGAATTATCTGGACGTGTGGGACTGCCCTTAGAAAGTGTGATGTGTTCGGGACCAATGAGCCTGAGAAGCCAGCACAGCTATATCTTCCTTCCTGAAGCTCTGCAGACCAACTGTGGTATCAGGTTTCACACAGCAGCTAGAGACAGGAGACTATCTAGAGGGAGGGGTCTCCTTAAAATCTGGTGAGAAGGGAGAAATGAAAGTAGAAGTGCTGCGCCTGTCAGATCCATTGTTCCTGACGGAGGGTTAATTATCGATATAACATACCAAAAGGAGACAAGACTACAAAAGAAAAAGTACGATAAAAGCTTTTTTGAGTGCATCTTTTAACATGCATTTTCATCACACTTTTTCAGCATCTACTTCTTTTTACTCTTTTTGTATTTCCTTCTATAGAAAACTGCTTTGCATTGGAAACCTCCTGTCATTTGGTTTTGATAAAATTTTACTGATAGACGTGCAGATTACATGCATTTCATGTGTTTTTCCATTGAGGAAAAGCACTAAAAACACTTACATTTTTATCTGCAGATTGTCCTCATCTCATTCAAAGCTGTGGGGAAAATCTGCAAATACTGTAGAATGTATATGTACTGCAAGAGAAGTTGACATGTTGTCGGTTTCAATAAACAGATTGCTGGACAGTTTACGCATAATAAAAAAAACACAGTAGGCATGAGATTTTTTTAAAAAAGCAAAAGAAACTGAAAAATGTTGCTTTTTTTTGCAGCAACAATATGCAGCGTCAAACACTCACAAAAAACTCTTTGTAGTAAAGATAACCTAATAATATTCTTCCACATATACAAACACTATAGATTGTTCCGAAAACTGTCAACTGAAATGACAGATAGGCCGAGATCACACATGCGAGAAATACGTCCGAGTCTCGCATGGTAATACGCACGCTCTGCTCCTGAGTGACGGCGCCAATGCCGGGTATTACCATGCGAGACTCAGACGTATTTATCGCATGTGTGATCCCGGCCATAGACTTTACTAAATGTGGTGCAAGGCATGTGTGCAAGTTGAGCAATTGAGCTAGAATTCTAGTTTACTTAGTAAATCTCACCCCAATTAATCCCAATAAAATAATTGATGACAAAACATATGTTTCCAGGTCACCACCTGACAGCACACTGGAGGACGTCCTTCTTATCCTTGATGGGACAGGAAACATGAGAGGTTAAAAAGACCCTCCCCCTACCACCCTTCAGTGTTTTTCCTGTCCCATCATGGATAGGAACGGACGAGAGGAAATCTACCTGTGCGGGGGATGTGGATCGGGGGGGCTCTGCCTCACCCTTCCCTCCATGAGGCACCCGCTGGCTGACACCCGCCCGAGGGTCCCTCGGCCTACCAGTGTAGCGCTGCTCCTGGTATGGGGATTGCTTCTCCCTGGCGGAGGCTCTCGATCCTTCCATCGCGCCCCCTGGTGCGAGCAATCCCAGCGGCACCCTCTGCTGATGCCGGCGTCTCCATGCGGCCGCTGGGGGAAGCAGATCCTCGCCGCATCATCCTCTCTTTCCGGCCGCGCGTCACTTCCGGTTTGTGGCTGAGGGGGGCGGACGGCGTCTCTGCAACAGGAAGTGCAAGAGCGGTGGAGAGCGCAGGAGCGCTGAATTAAAGATGAAACAGAGGAACAGAAATAAAAGGTACCGTGCAGGGGGCAGTAGCGATCTCTAGAGCATCATGGAGGACGCAGCTAGCGCAGAGGGGCAGGAGTCAACAGTGCTAGTAAGTAAGGTAGAAGCCCTGGATATTTAAAAAAAAAAAGGATGCTAGTGTTTGCTATATATTTTTTTATAGGCAGCCTCCTTGTCTGAGATATCAGTAAAGAAGTCCGGTAAGAATAAGAAGTGTCCTATCTGTGCAGTTAAACTAAAGGATACCTGGCAGAAACCCCTATGTGAAGCATGCACCTGAAGAATCATAGGAGAGGAACAGGCTTCTCTTATGACAAATATGAGAGCCATGATAAGAGAGGAGGTTTAGGCTTCGGTTTCAAGTCTGGTACTCCCTCAAGCCTTACCGTCACCCTCAGAGAGACCGAGGAAAAGGCCGAGGGTCGATTACTCTTCTGAAGACTCATCATCCTTTGGGTCGGAGGTAGGGGAGGAAGAAGAGAGTAGAGATCCTCCGGAGAAAGGGAGAAGATATTTGTTCTCTGCCGCAGACAGAGGAGAACTGTTGGAGGTGGTTCGGCATACTATGCAGATCGAGGAGCCTCAGTCATCTTGTTCTGTTCAGGATGAGATGTTCAGGGGCTTGCGCTCGCAGACCTCTAAGGTCTTCCCTGTAAACTCCCAAATCAGATCCATGATTCTGGAGGAATGGGAGGAAGCGGAGAAAAGACTGACTATCCCTAAGGACTTCAGACTTCGTTTGCCGTTTGATCCAGACAAAGTCAAAGAGTGGGTCGTTATACCTAAGATAGACATTCCACTGGCTAAAGTATCCAAAAGGACTGCAATTCCTTTTGAGGACTCTTCCGATCTAAAAGAACCCATGGATAGGAAGGCAGACGGCCTTTTAAAAAGGGCCTGGGAAAGTTCTTCAGCGATTATTGGAGCAAATATTGCAGCGACATCGGTGGCTCGCTCCATGGACCTTTGGTTAGATGATCTTCAGGATCAACTAACAGCCAAAACCCCCAGGGAAACTATCCTGAAATCCCTACCTTTGCTAAAATTAGCAACCACCTTTTTGGCAGACGCGTCCGCAGAGTCTGTTAGGTTCGCGGCTAGGGGTCAATCCCTATCTAATGCAGCCCGAAGAGCTATTTGGCTCAAAAGCTGGTCGGGTGACATGCATTCTAAGAACAAATTGTGTTCTATACCCTTTTCCGGGGGCAGGGTCTTCAGACCGGTCCTCGACGATATATTAGAAAAGGCCGCAGACGTAAAGAAAGGGTTCCCGGAAGAAAAACCTAAAAAGTTCCAGCCCTTTCGGAGACCCCGCTATAATCAAAAACCCGATTACAGGGGTAAGGGATAACAGGGTAGATGGAGTTACCAGAAAGGAGGGGATAGCAGGCCCAAAACCAAAGACTCGAGCTACTCGGGGTCAGGGTCTAGCTACCGCAGGAAATGACGCCATCAGAGTAGGGGATCGTCTGGCCGGATTACTGGGAGGATGGAGGGAGATTACAACGAGTCCGTGGGTCTTACAGATAGTGTCCCAGGGATGCAAAATAGAATTTACATCTCTTCCTCCTGAAAGGTTCCTGGTGTCCAGCTCCCATCTAAAATCGTCATCCCCCGTGTGGTCAGATATACAGGACCTCTTAAAATGGCAGCTATTGTTCCGGTATCCCCTCGGCAAGAGTGCAGAGGTCTCTACTCCAATCTCTTCTCAATAACAAAACCATCGGGAGAATCAAGGACAATAATAAATTTGAAACATCTAAACAATTGGGTCCTATACAAAAGATTCAAAATGGAGTCTATTCGGTCTACCATCCCTCTGTTGGGAAAAGGTATGGCGATGTGCACTCTTGATTTAAAAAGTGCATATTACCATGTACCCATTTACCTAAATCACCAGAGGCTCCTGCGGTTTGCGGTAAACATAGAAGGAAAGGTCTACCATTTCCAATTTTGCTGTCTCCCCTTCGCCTGGCATCCGCTCCCAGAGTTTTTACAAAACTTATGGTGGAGGTGGTCGCTTATCTGAGGAATCAGGATATAATGGTGATTCCTTATTTAGACGACTTTTTAGTAGCGTCAGACTCAGCAGTCCAGCTCAGGATCAACTGCCAGTCCCTCATTTCAACACTAGAAAATCTGGGATGGATTATAAATTGGGAAAAATCAGATTTAATTCCAAAATACAGAATAAAATTCCTGGGAGTCATGCTCGATTCACAAGCAAGAATGTCCTTTCTACCAGAAGTCAGGCTAAAGGGCATAATATTGAAGATCCGTCACTTTTCTCGAGGCCGAAATACGATCAGAGACGGGATAAAAGTACTGGGATTAATGACGGCCTGCATCCCTTGCGTGAGATTGAGTCAATTTCATTCTCGACAGCTTCAGCAGGGAGTTCTGAGGAGCTGGAACAGAAAACAGAACTCACTAAACCAGACTCTAAATCTTACTTCTCAGGTCAAAAGATCCCTGGTGTGGTGGACTCTCTCCAGAAATCTTCGACTGGGGGTGCCATGGCTTCAAACACCGAGCGTAGCGGTTACGACAGATGCAAGTCAGCATGGTTGGGGAGGTCATGTCCAAGGAAGATATTTTCAAGGTCGCTGGGAAAGAAAAGACAGCAACAAATCATCGAACCACAGATAACTACATGCGGTTTGGAAGGTCTTAACTGCGGCGCAACATCTTCTGCAGAACAAACATGTAAAGGTCTTCTCAGACAACACGACAACTGTAGCCTTCCTGCGGCATGAAGGGGGCCCAAGACATATGGCATTACAGGATCTGGCGGAACAGATCTTCAGGTGGGCAGAAAGGTCGGTTCTGTCAATCTCGGCGTACACCTGGAGGGTTCCAAGAACCAGTTGGCGGATTTCCTTAGCAGAAAAACTGTATCTCCTACGGAATGGGAACTGAACAGCCAGGTATTCGGAGATCTGTGTCAACGTTGGGGGAAGCCGACGGTGGATCTAGTTGCTGCAAAAGAAAATGCAAAGGTCAAGATCTTCTACTCCCTAAACCCATGGGAGAACCCAGCTACGATCGATGCCTTCTCACAACCCTGGAACCACGGTCTTCTGTATGCATTTCCTCCTCTAGCAAGGATCCCAAGAACACTCAGGAAAATCTGCGAGGACAGGGCCAAGGTCATCCTCATAGCTCCTCACTGGCCGAAACGAAGTTGGTTTCCATTGTTAAGGAAACTGTCAGTGGAAAAACCCCTCCTGTTACCAGAAAGAGAGGATCTTCTTCTACAGGGTCCAGTTCTATACCAGAATCCAGGAGCACTTCAATTGGCGGCCTGGATCCTGAACGGAAGGTCTTGAGGGCAAAAGGGCTTTCATATGACGTCATTTCTACCCTTCAAGCCAGCAGGAAGCCGGTGACATCAGCTATCTATACAAAAATATGGAAGCGATTTTGTGGGTTTTGCGGGGAGATGACAGTTGATACTGACCATCCAAATATCCCAAAAATTCTTGACTTCTTGCAGTCAGGGATTCAAAAAGGTCTTAGACCGAGTACGTTAAGGGTCAAAATAGCGGCCCTGAGTGTATTTTTCGATTCTTCCCTATCTGCCCATCCCTGGATTAGTCGATTCTCTAGAGCAGTCCAGAGATTAAAACCATTGATTAGAAGATCAGTCCCGCAGTGGGATCTGAACTTGGTTCTGAATTTCCTATGTGATCAGGTAGGGGATATAGAAATCAACAAACTCTCCCTTAAAACCACACTTTTAGTTACGATCACATTGGCAAAAAGGTTGGGAGAACTACAGGCTCTATCGGTACAGAATCCGTATTTACAAATCTTCGAGGATAAATTAGTACTAAGACTCGATCCGGTTTTTCTCCCTGAGGTCGTTTCAGATACTAATATGAATCAGGAGATTGTTTTACCATCATTTTGCCAGTTCCCTAGAAACCAAAAGGAAAGATGTTATCACAACCTAGACGTAAGAGACACGGTACTCAGGTAACTTGATTTATCTAGACCCTGGAGACAGGACAACAATTTGTTTGTTCAGTTCAGGGGTCCAAATAAGGGGAGAAAAGCGACTAAAGCAACTATTGCCTGGTGGATAAAATCCACAATCAGTTTAGCCTATAAAACTAAAGGGTATTATTCCCCGGTCAACATCAAAGCCCATTCATCTAGGGCCATGGCCACATCATGGGCAGAGAAGGGGGGGGGGCTACGGCAGATCAGATCTGCAGGGCTGCATCATGGTCTAGCCTTAGGGTACCATCACACAGTGGCATTTTGATTGCTACGACGGCGCGATTCGTGACGTTCCAGCGATATAGTTACGATCTCGCAGTGTCTGACACGCTCCTGCGATCAGGGACCCCTCTGAGAATCGTACGTCGTAGCAGATCGTTTGAAACTTTCTTTCATCGTCTAGTGTCCCGCTGTGGCGGCATGATCGCATGGTGTAACAAAGGTGTGCACGATATTGTATACGATGTGCGCATAGTAACCAACGGCTTCTACATCGCACATACATCATGAAATTATCGCTCCAGCGTCATACATTGCAAAGTGTGAGAGCAGTCTACGACGCTGGAGCGATATTGTTACGATGCTGGAGCGTCACGGATCGTGCCGTCGTAGCGATCAAAATGCCACTGTGTGACGGTACCCTTAGTACCTTTTCTAAACACTATAAGTTAGATGTAGTATCGCCTCAGTTGGCCTTCGGTAGAAAGGTGCTTCAAGCAGTGGTCCCACCCTAAATACCTTTCTCCTTTGGTATTTCTCCAGTGTGCTGTCAGGTGGTGACCTGGAAAACAGTAATTAGACCTACTGGCAATTGCATTTCCAGGAATCCATCCTGACAGCACTATTAGTTCCCTCCCTACTGTAGTATGATCTTTATACTCATGTGATGTAATATTTGTATGATTGATTATTTTGTTGGAATAAACCTTTGTTTTTGCATCCATCCAGATGTGTTACTTTGGAAAAGCACTGAAGGGTGGTAGGGGGAGGGTCCTTTTAACCTCTCGTGTTTCCTGTCCCATCAAGGATAAGAAGGACATCCCCAAGTGTTCTGTCAGGATTAGGGTTGAGCGAAACGGGTCGTTCATTTTCAAAAGTCGCCGACTTTTGGCAAAGTCGGGTTTCATGAAACCCGATCCGACCCCTGTGCGGGGTCGGCCATGCGGTACGCGACTTTCGCGCCAAAGTCGCGTTTCAATGACGCGAAAAGCGCCATTTCTCAGCCAATGAAGGTAAACGCAGAGTGTGGGCAGCGTGATGACATAGGTCCTGGTCCCCACCATCTTAGAGAAGGGCATTGCAGTGATTGGCTTGCTGTCCGCGGCGTCACAGGGGCTATAAAGGGGCGTTCCCGCCGACCGCCATGTTACTGCTGCTGATCTGAGCTTAGGGAGAGGTTGCTGCCGCTTCGTCAGAAGCAGGGATAGCGTTAGGCAGGGTCCATTAAACACCAAACCGCTTGTGCTGTAGCGATTTCCACAGCCCAACACCACCTTCGGTGTGCAGGGACAGTGGAAGCTACATTTTTTTTTTTTCCTCAGCGCTGTAGCTCATTGGGCTGCCCTAGAAGGCTCCCTGATAGCTGCATTGCTGTGTGTACGCCGCTGTGCAAACCAACTGCTTTTTTCAAAGCACAAATCCTCTTGTTCCTTCCTTTCTGCACAGCTATCTTGTTTGTTTGTCCACACTTTTTATTTAATTTGTGCATCAGTCCACTCCTTAATGCTGCCTGCCATACATGGCTGAGATTACTGCAGGGAGATAGTAATTGAAGGACAGTTCCTTTTTTTTTTTTTTTTGTGGGAGATTAAGATTGGCATTTCTGCTAGAGTGCCATCCCTGTCTGTGTCATCTCTCACTCAGTGGGCCATAGAAAGCCTATTTATTTTTTTGCTTGATTTGGGTTCTAAAATCTACCTGAAAAAATCACTACATCAATCAGTGGGAGAAAAATATTGGCCTCAGGGCTTGTGTGCCACTCCTTACTCCTGTGTGTGCCATCTCTCACTCAGTGGGCCATAGAAAGCCTATTTATTTTTTTGCTTGATTTGGGTTCCAAAATCTACCTGAAAAAATCACAACATCAATCAGTGGGAGAAAAATATTGGCCTCAGGGCTTGTGTGCCACTCCTGACTCCTGTGTGTGCCATCTCTCACTCAGTGGGCCATAGAAAGCCTATTAATTTTTTTGCTTGATTTGGGTTCTAAATTCTACCTGAAAAAATCAATAAATCAATCAGTGGGAGATTAATATTGGCCTTTGGGCTTGTGTGCCAGTCCTAAGCGTGCTATCTCTCTCTCTCAGATAGTGGGCCATAGAAAGCCTATTTATTATTTTTTTTATTGGGTTTATAAATTTTCCCTGGAAAAAAAAAAAAAAAGTGGGAGATTAATATTGGCCTCTGGGCTTGTGTGCCAGTCCTGAGCGTGCCATCTCTCTCACAAATAGTGGGCCATAGAAAGCCTATTTATTTTTTTGGTTGATTTGGGTTCTAAATTCTACCTGAAAAAATCAATAAATCAATCAGTGGGAGATAAATATTGGCCTCTGGGCTTGTGTGCCACTCCTGACTCCTGTGTGCGTCCTCTCTCACTCAGTGGGCCCTACAAAGCCTATTTTTTTTTTATTTGTTTTCTAAATTCTCCCTGAAACAATCATTTTATTTTATTTGGTTTCTAAATTATTCCTGAAAAAATCATTTTTTTTGTATTTTTTTTTTCTAAAGTCTCCCTGAAAAAAAAAAAAAAAAAATCAAATCAGTGGGAGATTAATATTGCCCTTTCTGCTTGTGTGCCACTCTTGATTCCTGGGTGTGCCATCTCTCTCTCTCCAATTGTGGGCCATAGAAAGCCTATTAATTTTTTTGCTTGATTTGGGTTCTAAATTCTACCTGAAAAAATCAATAAATCAATCAGTGGGAGATAAATATTGGCCTTTGGGCTTGTGTGCCAGTCCTAAGCGTGCCATCTCTCTCTCTCAGATAGTGGGCCATAGAAAGCCTATTTATTATTTTTTTTATTGGGTTTATAAATTTTCCCTGGAAAAAAAAAAAAAGTGGGAGATTAATATTGGCCTCTGGGCTTGTGTGCCAGTCCTGAGCGTGCCATCTCTCTCACAAATAGTGGGCCATAGAAAGCCTATTTATTTTTTTGGTTGATTTGGGTTCTAAATTCTACCTGAAAAAATCAATAAATCAATCAGTGGGAGATTAATATTGGCCTTTGGGCTTGTGTGCCAGTCCTAAGCGTGCCATCTCTCTCTCTCAGATAGTGGGCCATAGAAAGCCTATTTATTATTTTTTTTATTGGGTTTATAAATTTTCCCTGGAAAAAAAAAAAAGTGGGAGATTAATATTGGCCTCTGGGCTTGTGTGCCAGTCCTGAGCGTGCCATCTCTCTCACAAATAGTGGGCCATAGAAAGCCTATTTATTTTTTTGGTTGATTTGGGTTCTAAATTCTACCTGAAAAAATCAATAAATCAATCAGTGGGAGATAAATATTGGCCTCTGGGCTTGTGTGCCACTCCTGACTCCTGTGTGCGTCCTCTCTCACTCAGTGGGCCCTACAAAGCCTATTTTTTTTTTATTTGTTTTCTAAATTCTCCCTGAAACAATCATTTTATTTTATTTGGTTTCTAAATTATTCCTGAAAAAATCATTTTTTTTGTATTTTTTTTTTCTAAAGTCTCCCTGAAAAAAAAAAAGAAAATCAAATCAGTGGGAGATTAATATTGCCCTTTCTGCTTGTGTGCCAGTCTTGACTCCTGGGTGTGCCATCTCTCTCTCTCCAATTGTGGGCCATAGAAAGCCTATTAATTTTTTTGCTTGATTTGGGTTCCAAAATCTACCTGAAAAAATCACTAAATCAATCAGTGGGAGATAAATATTGGCCTCTGGGCTTGTGTGCCACTCCTGACTCCTGTGTGCGTCCTCTCTCACTCAGTGGGCCCTAGAAAGCCTATTTTTTTTATTTGTTTTCTAAATTCTCCCTGAAACAATCATTTTATTTTATTTGGTTTCTAAATTCTTCCTGAAAAATTCATTTTTTTGTATTTTTTTTTTCTAAAGTCTCCCTGAAAAAAAAAAAAATCAAATCAGTGGGAGATTAATATTGCCCTTTCTGCTTGTGTGCCAGTCTTGACTCCTGGGTGTGCCATCTCTCTCTCTCTCTCTCCAATTGTGGGCCATAGAAAGCCTATTTATTTTTTTGCTTGATTTGGGTTCCAAAATCTACCTGAAAAAATCACTAAATCAATCAGTGGGAGATAAATATTGGCCTCTGGGCTTGTGTGCCACTCCTGACTCCTGTGTGCGTCATCTCTCACTCAGTGGGCCCTAGAAAGCCTATTTTTTGTTTTATTTGTTTTCTAAATTCTCCCTGAAAAAATCATTTTATTTTATTTGGTTTCTAAATTATTCCTGAAAAAATCATTTTTTTTGTATTTTTTTTTTCTAAAGTCTCCCTGAAAAAAAAAAAAATCAAATCAGTGGGAGATTAATATTGCCCTTTTTGCTTGTGTGCCAGTCTTGACTCCTGGGTGTGCCATCTCTCTCTCTCCAATTGTGGGCCATAGAAAGCCTATTAATTTTTTTGCTTGATTTGGGTTCCAAAATCTACCTGAAAAAAATCACTAAATCAATCAGTGGGAGATAAATATTGGCCTCTGGGCTTGTGTGCCACTCCTGACTCCTGTGTGCGTCCTCTCTCACTCAGTGGGCCATAGAAAGCCTATTTTTTTTTATTTGTTTTCTAAATTCTCCCTGAAACAATCATTTCATTTTATTTGGTTTCTAAATTCTTCCTGAAAAATTCATTTTTTTGTATTTTTTTTTCTAAAGTCTCCCTGAAAAAAAAAAAAATCAAATCAGTGGGAGATTAATATTGCCCTTTCTGCTTGTGTGCCAGTCTTGACTCCTGGGTGTGCCATCTCTCTCTCTCTCTCCAATTGTGGGCCATAGAAAGCCTATTTATTTTTTTGCTTGATTTGGGTTCCAAAATCTACCTGAAAAAATCACTAAATCAATCAGTGGGAGATAAATATTGGCCTCTGGGCTTGTGTGCCACTCCTGACTCCTGTGTGCGTCCTCTCTCACTCAGTGGGCCATAGAAAGCCTATTTTTTTTTATTTGTTTTCTAAATTCTCCCTGAAACAATCATTTCATTTTATTTGGTTTATAAATTCTTCCTTAAAAAATCATTTTTTTTTATTATTTTTTTTTTCTAAAGTCTCCCTTTAAAAAAAAAAAAAACAAATCAGTGGGAGATTAATATTTACATTTGCGCTTCAGTGACAGTCCTGCGTGTGTGGCATCTCTCTCATTTGTTGCCACCAACAACAGAGTGTGTAACATTGTGCCTGATTTTCGTTGTGGTCTCACCCACCTGTAAAGGGGTAGCTAAATCATACTGAAGTTATAGCTCACCGTGTAAGTTGTGTGACAGCAACAAATACCGTTAGTTTGGTAACGTTTTTAAAACAATGAGGAAGTCTGGTGGAAGAGGTCGTGGCCGGGGGCGTTCATTGTCAGCTGGTAATGAGGGTAGTGGTAGTGGTGGAGCATCAGGTGGTCGCGGGAAAAAAAATATTGCACCTAAGTCTAGAGCTGTGGAGCCAGGTTCGTCGTCTGGCTACACAAGGCCTCGAACGCTCCCTTTTCTGGGAGTAGGAAAACCGCTTTTAAAGCCGGAGCAGCAAGAGCAAGTTTTGGCTTATCTTGCTGACTCAGTCTCTAGCTCTTTTGCCTCCTCTCGTGAAACTGGTAAAAGTAAAAGCAGCGCGTCGTTAGTGGATGTTCACGGTCAGGGACAAGTCACTTCCTTGTCCTCTTCAGCAAAAACAACAACAGAGAAGAATGCAGCAGGCGACACAACGGGTTACTCCATGGAGCTCTTTACACATACCGTCCCTGGCTTAGAAAGTGAAGCAGTTAACAGTCCATGCCCATTACAAGTTGAATCTGACATGGAGTGCACTGATGCACAGCCACAGCCAGACTACTATGCTGGTCCTTTGACTCAGACCACAACATTGCCCTCGCAGGGTGCTGATCAAGAATCAGACCCTGATGAGACTATGTTGCCCCATCACGAACGCTATACCACCGACCGACACGGTGACACAGACGAAGTTGCACACGAGCTACAAGAAGAGGTAATAAAGGACCCAGTTCTTGACCCCGATTGGCAGCCATTGGGGGAACAGGGTGCAGGCGGCGGCAGTTCTGAAGTGGAGGAGGAGGGGCCGCAGCAGGCATCAACATCGCAACAGGTTCCATCTGCCGGGCCCGTATCTTGCCCAAAACGCGTGGCAAAATCAAAACCTGTTGGAGGACAGCGTGGCCATCCGGTTAAAGCTCAGTCTGCAATTCCTGAAAAGGTATCCGATGCTAGAAAGAGTGCAGTCTGGCATTTTTTTAAACAACATCCAATTGATCAGCGCAAAGTCATCTGTCAAAAATGTTCAACTACCTTAAGCAGAGGGCAGAATCTGAAAAGTCTCAATACAAGTTGCATGCATAGACATTTAACCACCATGCATTTGCAAGCTTGGACTAACTACCAAACGTCCCTTAAGGTTGTAGCACCCTCGGCCAATGAAGCTAGTCATCAACGCAACATCCCTTCCGGCAGTGTAGGGCCACCATTTTCTGCACCACCTGCAGTATCTGTGCAGGTTTCTTTGCCAGGCCAAAGCAGTCAGGGTCAGGGAATCACCAGTTTCGTAGTAGGAAACACTGCATCTAGGGCACCGGCGGCAACAATACCATCTCCCACCATCTCTC
Source organism: Ranitomeya imitator (assembly GCF_032444005.1). Taxonomy (NCBI): domain Eukaryota; kingdom Metazoa; phylum Chordata; class Amphibia; order Anura; family Dendrobatidae; genus Ranitomeya; species Ranitomeya imitator. Next base: position 284,411,296 of record NC_091286.1, read on the forward strand.
AGTCTGCCATGTCCACCGGCACCCCCGCTAGTTCCACGATCTCCAGCTCTCCAGTCCAGCTCACCCTACATGAGACTATGGTTAGAAAAAGGAAGTACTTAGCCTCGCATCCGCGTACACAGGGTTTGAACGCCCACATAGCTAGACTAATCTCGTTAGAGATGATGCCCTACCGGTTAGTTAAAAGCGAAGCTTTCAAAGCCCTGATGGACTACGCTGTACCACGCTACGAGCTACCCAGTCGACACTTTTTTTCCAGAAAAGCCATCCCAGCCCTCCACCAGCATGTTAAAGAGCGCATCGTCCATGCACTCAGGCAATCTGTGAGCACAAAGGTGCACCTGACAACAGATGCATGGACCAGTAGGCATGGCCAGGGACGTTACGTGTCCATCACGGCACACTGGGTAAATGTGGTGGATGCAGGGTCCACAGGGGACAGCAAGTTTGGGACAGTTCTGCCTAGCCCACGGTCTAGGAAACAGTTGGCTGTAGCCGTTCGCACCCCCTCCTCCTCCTCCTCGTCCTCCTGCAGAAGCGAGACCTCGTCCACAGACCGCAGTCGCACAACCACTCCATCCGCAGCTGCCACTGTTGCACACCAGGTCTCCCATTATGGGGCAGCTACTGGCAAACTTCAGCAGGCTGCATTGGCTATGAAGTGTTTGGGCAACAACAGACACACCGCTGAAATTCTGTCCGAGTTCTTGCAGAAAGAAACGCAGTCGTGGCTGGGCACTGTAGATCTTGAGGCAGGCAAGGTAGTGAGTGATAACGGAAGGAATTTCATGGCTGCCATCTCCCTTTCCCAACTGAAACACATTCCTTGCCTGGCTCACACCTTAAACCTGGTGGTGCAGTGCTTCCTGAAAAGTTATCCGGGGTTATCCGACCTGCTCCTCAAAGTGCGTGGACTTTGCTCACATATCCGCCGTTCGCCCGTACACTCCAGCCGTATGCAGACCTATCAGCGTTCTTTGAACTTTCCCCAGCATCGCCTAATCACAGACGTTGCAACAAGGTGGAACTCAACACTGCACATGCTTCAGAGACTGTGTGAACAGAGGCGGGCTGTTATGTTTTTGTGGGAGGATACACATACACGGGCAGGCAGTAGGATGGCAGACATGGAGTTGTCAGGTGTGCAGTGGTCGAAGATTCAAGACATGTGTCAAGTCCTTCAGTGTTTTGAGGAATGCACACGGCTGGTTAGTGCAGACAACGCCATAATAAGCATGAGCATCCCCCTAATGCGTCTGCCGATGCAAAGTTTGACGCACATAAAGGATCAGGCGTCTGCAGCTGAGGAAGAGGAAAGCCTTGATGACAGTCAGCCATTGTCTGGCCAGGGCAGTGTACAGGACGAGGTAGCGGGCGAACAGGAGGAGGAGGACGAGGAGGATGATGGGGATGATTATATTTTTAATGAGGAAGCTTTTCCGGGGCCAGTGGAAATTGTTGGCGCGGCAAGGCCGGGTTCTGGTTTTTGGAGGGACACAAGTGACGTGGATTTGCCTGAAACTGCCCCTCAACCAAGCACAACCACAGATTTGAGAACTGGAACTTTGGGCCACATGGCGGATTATGCCTTACGTATCCTCAAAAGGGACACACGCATAACAAAAATGATGAACTATGACGATTACTGGTTGGCCTGCCTCCTTGATCCTCGCTATAAAGGCAAATTGCAAAATATAATGCCACATGAGAACTTGGAACTAATATTAGCAACCAAACAATCAACTTTTGTTGACCGTTTGCTTCTGGCATTCCCTGCACACAGCGCCCGTGATCGTTCTAACACGAGCTGCAGGGGCCAGCAGACCAGAGGTGTTAGAGGGGCAGAAATCAGAAGTGGCGTTGGCCAGAGGGGTTTTCTGACCAGGTTGTGGAGTGATTTTGCTATGACCGCAGACAGGACAGGTACTGCAGCATCAATTCAAAGTGACAGGAGACAACATTTGTCCAGTATGGTTACTAACAATTTTTCATCCCTTATCGACGTTCTCCCTCAACCGTCATTCCCATTTGATTACTGGGCATCAAAATTAGACACCTGGCCAGAATTGGCAGAATATGCATTGCAGGAGCTTGCTTGCCCGGCAGCTAGTGTCCTATCAGAAAGAGTATTCAGTGCTGCAGGTTCAATACTAACAGAAAAAAGGACTCGTCTGGCTACCCAAAATGTAGATGATCTAACCTTCATTAAAATGAACCACAACTGGATTTCGAAATCTTTTGCCCCACCTTGCCCGGCTGACACCTAGCTTTCCTATGTAAAGGTCTTGTCTGTGGACTATTCTGAACGACTTTTCCAATCTCGTAATTTGCAGCACCTGATTGTCCAGCATCCGACATGTTAACACCTCCCTAAATGGCCAAAGTCCCCGCACGGGGCCGTGGTATCGCCACTTGGCGCCAGCACCCGTGAGAGTACTGTTTGTCTGAGGAGGTGGGTGTGCCCGCTTTTGGTCGACGGCACTGCCACTAGGTCCCTCATAGTACAATAAAGTGTCTGGCGGTGGTGGTGCGCACCCAACGTCAGACACACCGTTGTAATATGAGGGGCCCTGGGCCTGTACCGCCGGCCACAAGACAGTCCCCCCCAGCTCAAACAGTGCTCTACCACTTGCAAAATTTTCTCTCACAGCTCCACCAATGTTTAGTCTATGCGCTGACATCCTTCAATGCCTGGCACTGTCAATACCATTGTATTGACATTTTTCTTATGTTAGGCCTTCAAAGCCTGTCTGCGGTCACTCCTTCCACTAGGCCTCCACTGACCTGTCTACTGCTGCCCGTGTTCCCCTGGAACCAATTTTAAATTGCCTACAGCCCAATTTTTGTTATGTTAGGCCTTCGAAGCCTGTCTGCGGCCCGTTCTTTCCACTACTACTACACTGACCAGGCCACTGCTGCCCGTGTTCCCCTGGAACCAATTTTAAATTGCCTACAGCCCAATTTTTGTTATGTTAGGCCTTCGAAGCCTGTCTGCGGCCCGTTCTTTCCACTACTACTACACTGACCTGGCTACTGCCGCCCGTGTTCCCCTGGAACCAATTTAAAATTGCCGACAGCAAGCCCAATTTATTATGTTAGGCCTTCGAAGCCTGTCTGCGGTCCCTCCTTCCACTAGGCCTCCACTGACCTGTCTACTGCTGTCCGTGTTCCCCTGGAACCAATTGTAAATTGCCTACATCCCAATTTGTGTTATGTTAGGCCTTCGAAGCCTGTCTGCGGCCCGTTCTTTCCACTACTACTACACAGACCAGGCCACTGCTGCCCGTGTTCCCCTGGAACCAATTTTAAATTGCCTACAGCCAGCCCAATTTATTATGTTAGGCCTTCGAAGCCTGTCTGCGGTCCCTCCTTCCACTAGGCCTCCACTGACCTGTCTACTGCTGCCCGTGTACCCCTTGAACCAACATCAGAAAATATAAAAATAAGTATTTTGCTTATAAAAAAGAAAATACTGGAGAGATATCAAATGCAGACATTTTAACATTAAAAACAAACACATACAACAAAAATCTGGTACAGTACTAAAAATGGCCACCAGCTACAATAACTTTCTCCTGCAAGTAGTTAACTGAAAGTTTTTTTCAATTTAAAACACAGATATGGCATCCACCGAGTGTTGTCCTGTCGCGTCTTCTGTATATTATTGCCAAGAAGATGCAAAACAATGAAAATAATAAAATCATTATTTACCAAAAAAATAGAGTAAGTCAAAACCACATTGCAAATAAACATTCATTACAAATAAAGAAGCAGGGCGCGTCCGAGGGTGAGTATATACCTAATAAGAATATAATCACCCTCGGACGCGCCCTGCTTCTTTCCGACAGCCTTCCTTCCTAAGAATCAGCCCTTCCGTGGTGTAGAGAGAGGGTGTGTTACACTCCAAGGTGTTCCCCAGGTTGCCTTTCCTGAGCTTCGATCTTCATGCTCTCGTTTAGTAGTTGTCGGAAAGTAGGCTGCATTAGGCCTACAAATTGGGTATGGGGTGGAGAGAGATGGTGTGTTACACTCCAAGGTGTTCCCCAGGTTTCCTTGCCATTGCTTCGGTCTTCCGACTCTCGTTTAGTAGTTGTAGAAAACTACACTGCATTAGGCCTACAAAATGGGTATCGGGTGGGGAGAGATGGTGTGTTACACTCCAAGGTGTTCCCCAGGTTTCCTTGCCATTGCTTCAGTCTTCAGACTCTCGTTTAGTAGTTGTAGAAAACTACACTGCATTAGGCCTACAAAATGGGTATCGGGTGGAGAGAGATGGTGTGTTACACTCCAAGGTGTTCCCCAGGTTTCCTTGCCATTGCTTCGGTCTTCCGACTCTCGTTTAGTAGTTGTAGAAAACTACACTGCATTAGGTCTACAAAATGGGTATCGGGTGGAGAGAGATGGTGTGTTACACTCCAAGGTGTTCCCCAGGTTTCCTTGCCATTGCTTCGGTCTTCAGACTCTCGTTTAGTAGTTGTAGAAAACTACACTGCATTAGGCCTACAAAATGGGTATTGGGTGGAGAGAGATGGTGTGTTACACTCCAAGGTGTTCCCCAGGTTTCCTTGCCATTGCTTCGGTCTTCCGACTCTCGTTTAGTAGTTGTAGAAAACTACACTGCATTAGGCCTACAAAATGGGTATCGGGTGGAGAGAGATGGTGTGTTACACTCCAAGGTGTTCCCCAGGTTTCCTTGCCATTGCTTCGGTCTTCAGACTCTCGTTTAGTAGTTGTAGAAAACTACACTGCATTAAGCCTACAAAATGGGTATCGGGTGGAGAGAGATGGTGTGTTACACTCCAAGGTGTTCCCCAGGTTTCCTTGCCATTGCTTCGGTCTTCCGACTCTCGTTTAGTAGTTGTAGAAAACTACACTGCATTAGGCCTACAAAATGGGTATCGGGTGGAGAGAGATGGTGTGTTACACTCCAAGGTGTTCCCCAGGTTTCCTTGCCATTGCTTCGGTCTTCCGACTCTCGTTCAGTAGTTGTAGAAAACTACACTGCATTAGGCCTACAAAATGGGTATCGGGTGGAGAGAGATGGTGTGTTAAACTCCAAGGTGTTCCCCAGGTTTCCTTGCCATTGCTTCGGTCTTCCGACTCTCGTTCAGTAGTTGTAGAAAACTACACTGCATTAGGCCTACAAAATGGGTATCGGGTGGAGAGAGATGGTGTGTTACACTCCAAGGTGTTCTCCAGGTTGCCTTTCCAGAGCTTCGATCTTAATGCTCTCGTTTAGTAGTTGTTGGAAACTACACTGCATTAGGCCTCCAAATTGGCTATGGGGTGGAGAGAGATGGTGTGTTACACTCCAAGGTGTTCTCCAGGTTTCCTCACCATTGCTTCGATCTTCCGACTCTCGTTTAGTAGTTGTAGAAAACTACACTGCATTAGGCCTACAAAATGGGTATCGGGTGGAGAGAGATGGTGTGTTACACTCCAAGGTGTTCCCCAGGTTTCCTTGCCATTGCTTCGGTCTTCCGACTCTCGTTTAGTAGTTGTAGAAAACTACACTGCATTAGGCCTACAAAATGGGTATGGGGTGGAGAGAGATGGTGTGTTCCACTCCAAGGTGTTCTCCAGGTTGCCTTTCCTGAGCTTCTATCTTCAGGCTCTCGTTAAATTGTGGTTAAATGGAACATCTGCATTTGGCGTACTAGTTGGTTTGGGGCCTACTAACAGTGTCTGCCGCTCCTTGCTGTTCTCCTGGTTTCCTGTCCTGAAATTCCATTTTCAGGCGCTCGTTAAGTAGTTGTTAATGTTAGACTGCATTTGGCCTACTAGTTGGGTTGGGGCCTACTATCGGTGTCTGCCACTCCTTGCTGTTCTCCTCCACTGAACAAAGCTGTGCCGCCTGTTTACTACGGTTGACAATTTTGAACTGGATTTCGACTACTTACTGATTTGGGCCTACTCTCTGTGTCAGCCTCTCATTCCAGTTGTCCTCCACTGCAATGCCCCCTGGTTATTCCTGTGTTACCAATTTTGAACTGCATTTAGCCAACTTTATTCTTTGGGTCTATATCTGTGTTTCCTCCTCATCCTGCCCATTGCCCAGCCAGTGATAGATGAGTCTACTGGTACATTGACCCATAACGCAACATTCCCCGTGCACGCTACACAACAACATTGTGACCCTGCTGAAAGTCAGGTTGCTCTTCCCGCATACCATACCACCTTACACGGGGACAAAGAGGAAGGTGCAGATGAAAGTGCAGGTTCCTTCATCAGGTGGGGGGAGGAATACTAGTTGGCGACGTCACTGGCACAGGGCCTCTCATAGTACGCAAAAGTGTTGCTGCCGGTGGGAGGCGCCCCCGCCGTGCAAACACACCGCTGTACTTTGAGGGGCCCTGTGCCAGTGCCAATGCCAACGAGTGGGCCCCCCCTGCTTGCTCAGGTTCACAGCACTTGCAAAGTTGAAATACTTACCTCTCCCTGCTCCACTGCCGTGACGTGGTCCAGATTTCCTGGGCCCACTAATTACTTGAACCAGCCCTACCCACCACAACTTTAGCCAAATGACCCCCAATTTCAAATGCCTTCCAATTATTATAAGGTAAATTACGCTTGACAAGCTTCATTAAGAAGAATGGATGGTTTTGACATTAAAATGGGCACTCTAGGTGTTTTCCTGGCCCCCACTCACTGCCGACTATGCTGCCCCATTGACTTGCATTGGATTTCGTGTTTCGGTCGATCCCGACTTTACGTCATAATCGGCCGATTTCACTCGACCCGACTTTTGAGATAGTCGGGTTTCGCGAAACCCGGCTCGACTCTAAAAAGGTCAAGGTCGCTCAACTCTAGTCAGGATGGATTCCTGGAAATACAATTACCAGTAGGTCTAATTACTGTTTTTGAGGACAGATAAAAACCTCAGAACTCTCATTGTATATTGGATATAACATTAAGGTATGTGAAAAGAGGACATCCTGGGTCCAATTGTGTCTAGAACTTTCAGTCTAGTGGGAAGATGTAAAGGGTTTGAGCATGCAATGGCAATTAGAAGGTGTACCTAGGACCAGATGGGGAATAGCAAGTAGAGGAGGTGGCCGAAGTGGTGAGTATAAGTTCTTTATTTCGACCTTTTGTCGACCCTCTACTATTTAGTCGGGCACCATTTTGATGAATTCGTATGGAGTGAATTACAGAAAGTTTGTATTTTACAAAATAATGATTTTTTTTGTAAAAATCAAGTAAAATTCAATTCAGCTAGCAAAAGTCTAACACTGCTGGCTATCTAATTTTCTATCTAATATAATATTATTGGATTAATAAATAAGCAAAACCTATCTATAGCATGTCTCTCTAAATTATATTTCTACTTTACTGATTACTTTTATGCTCTACACTGTTTGGTCTATTTTCCTCTTATCATTTTTGATTTTCACTTTAGTGAATCCTCTCTTTATTTGTAATTTTTATTTTTCAAAATTTTTCACAATTTCACGCTATTTCATCTACCCACAAATCATTTTATTATCATGTACCTACTATATTGAATTCAAACACATCTTAAAATAAGGAACAGTTCTAAGCAATTATTATAGGTATTGTGAGGGACAAAGTAAATGTTTTTCCCCTCCTGAAATGTGCCCCCACCCTTGGGATTCCACAGGATCATTGTTGTGTTTTAATTAAATCTCCAGGAAGATGCTCTTTGAAGCTCTTTAACACAAAGGTGTGAACTCTTCTGCAGCTACAGAAAGCTGAACTCTTTTGTCTGACTGAAGCACATGGAGACACTGTGGCACAACAAGTCACAGCCATGTTCTGAGATATTGAATCTGGAACCTGACCTATAATACCAGAATGCAATACCTCTGTGACTAGCCGAACACATAATCGGAATCGCCAAATGCCCTTGCCTGGCAGCCACCTGTAGCACTCTGCATTATTGAGTTATAAAGCATAGCTAACAGGAATTACATATGGTAGGCATATTTAGTCTCTAAGCGCAAATAATATCCAGTGGAAACCAGTGGCGGCGCCACCGACCCATTCAGAGCTTCAGTTGGAAAGTTATGGGTCATTCATGGTTCAGGACAGAAAATCATTTTCTCAGAGATGGAAGGAGAGAGGATGCAACACCCAGGAGTGGAAGCAGAGTGTGGGAGGGAACAGCCTAGGAGATATAAGGCATTCCCTCAGTTTAGACTAAGTTTTTTCTACTAGCAAGAGGGTAAATTAGCTGACGCAGCCAGGAAAGATTTGGACCTGTGATCCATCAGCACCTTCCTGGGGTCACATGCTACATAAAACAGTAATTGCAACCTATTTATACCCTACCTTTGTACTACACTCCTGACTGTATACCTGTATATTGTTCTTGTAAATATAAACCTGTATATTTCTAGTTTTGGTGATTAAATATAAAATTAATCTTGGGCTGCTCTTTTATCTCGATTCATGAATCCCCATGTCCGCATGCTCGGTTGGTCAATTTTATGCTACTCTTGGTTGGTTTCTGACCCAACATAAGCCTGTTATTGGACGAGGCTTATGAATAATGAGGAACTGGTGGCAGAATACATACTGTGTTAGTGAGGAACTCTGGCAGTGATGGCTGGGAGGTTTATATATATCCCCAGACTGGACTGGTGATGTATATCCTCCCTCATTGGGAGCAACTCAATAACTCGCACCTATAAGGGAAGCTTTTCCAGCGACTATTTGCATCGGTGCAGTTCCTTGACTGACTTAGGGCAAGTGGTGGTGATAGAGAGCCGATCCCTGCTGGGTCCTTCTCTCTCCTCCCCCGAGGTGAGTGAAGTTAACACCCCCTTCCCTTGTGAGATTCCTCTCAGGTGACATTAGTTTTGATCTATCTGAACCTTCTAAAACAATTTTTTGGAAAGATGTTTTATTTTCTATGCAATGCTATAATTACAGTAGGGCTTGCATGCATCAGCTTTGTTGCAGAGATTTCTGAAACTGAAAAGCATTTCCAATCACATGAGAAATCTATCTACTTTCCATCAGCTGCATTCAAATAAATGGAACTGATTGTCTGTCCCAGAAATTTTTGCACTAAGTTGGCCTTTGCTATTACTATTAAACTAGTGTACTATAGTATTTCCAGCTGTGCCAGTATAAGTATACAAAATAAATTATAAAATAAAAATCAGCAGTAACACATGTGCAAAAAGCAATGCAAAAGATAAAGGCTTTACGAGGGAATTTGTCAAAACAGGCATTTTGCAAGTCAGTTGGGAATCCATAGCCCCTTGGAGAAAGGTATGGTATATCAAATTCTTTAAGAGGCACAAGTCTTTTTGCAAGTCTGGTGGCTGTCCAGGTGTGAAGAAGGGAATTTTACTTCTGAGAAATATGCATTTTAAAGCAAGCATATATAGAGCAAATATGTACAGTAATTTCAATGATCCAAAATATAATTTAAGGACTCTGCATTTGATTCATTATTCCAAAACGGTCTACTTTGACTGCTTGTTGTCTTAGAAGTTAGATGAAGCTGGGGAAAATTTTGAAGACAATCATTACTTCATAGAACACATCAATAAAGCAAGTGTTTAACCCCTTCATGACCCAGCCTATTTTTACCTTAAAGACCTTGCGGTTTTTTGCAATTCTGACCAGTGTCCCTTTATGAGTTAATAACTCAGGAACGCTTCAACGGATCCTAGCGGTTCTCAGATTATTTTTTCGTGACATATTGGGCTTCATGTTAGTGGTAAATTTAGGTCAATAAATTCTGTGTTTATTTGTGATAAAAACGGAAATTTGGCGAAAATTTTGAAAATTTCGCAATTTTCACATTTTTAATTTTTATTCTGTTAAACCAGAGAGCTATGTGACACAAAATAGTTAATAAATAACATTTCCCACATGTATACTTTACATCAGCACAATTTTGGAAACAAAATTTTTTTTTGCTAGGAAGTTATAAGGGTTAAAATTTGACCAGCGATTTCTCATTTTTACAACGAAATTTACAAAACCATTTTTTTTAGGGACCACCTCACATTTGAAGTCAGTTTGAGGGGTCTATATGGCTGAAAATACCCAAAAGTGACACCATTCTAAAAAATGCACCCCTCAAGGTACTCAAAACCACATTCAAGAAGTTTATTAACCCTTCAGGTACTTCACAGCAGCAGAAGCAACATGGAAGGAAAAAATGAACATTTAACTTTTTCGTCACAAAAATTATCTTTTAGCACCAATTTTTTTTTTCCCAATGGTAAAAGGAGAAACTGAACCACGATAAAATAGATCATAAAATTTGTTGGGCAATTTCTCCCGAGTACGCCGATACATCATATGTGGGGGTAAACCACTGTTTGGGCACACGGCAGGGCTCGGAAGGGAAGGCGCCCCATTTGACTTTTTGAATGGAAAATTAGCTCCAATTGTTAGCGGACACCATGTCGCGTTTGGAGAGCCCCTGTGTGCCTAAACATTGAAGCTCCCCCACAAGTGACCCCACTTTGGAAACTAGACCCCCCAAGGAACTTATCTAGATGCATATTGAGCACTTTAAACCCCCAGGTGCTTCACAGAAGTTTATAACGCAGAGCCATGAAAATAAAAAATAATTTTTCTTTCCTCAAAAATGATTTTTTAGCCTGGAATTTCCTATTTTGCCAAGCTTAATATTAGAAATTGGACCCCAAATGCTGTTGTCCAGTTTGTCCTGAGTACGCTGATACCCCATACGTGGGGGTAAACCACTGTTTGGGCGCACGGCAGGGCTCGGAAGGGAAGGCACGCCATTTGGCTTTGTAAATGGAAAATTAGCTCCAATCATTAGCGGACACCATGTCACGTTTGGAGAGCCCCTGTGTGCCTAAACATTGGAGATCCCCCACAAATGACCCCATTTTGGAAACTATACCCCCAAAGGAACTAATCTAGATGTGTGGTGAGGACTTTGAACCCCCAAGTGCTTCACAGAAGTTTATAACGCAGAGCCGTGAAAAAAAAAAAATATTTTCTCAAAAATGATCTTTTCGCCTGCAATTTTTTATTTTCCCAAGGGTAACAGGAGAAATTTGACCCCAAAAGTTGTTGTCCAGTTTCTCCTGAGTACGATGATACCCCATATGTGGGGGTAAACCACTGTTTGGGCACATGCCGGGGCTCGGAAGTGAAGTAGTGACGTTTTGAAATGCAGACTTTGATGGAATGCTCTGTGGGCATCACGTTGCGTTTGCAGAGCCCCTGATGTGGCTAAACAGTAGAAACCGCCCACAAGTGACCCCATTTTGGAAACTAGACCCCGAAAGGAACTTATCTAGATGTGTGGTGAGCACTTTGAACCCCCAAGTGCTTCAAAGAAGTTTATAATGCAGAGCCATGAAAATAATAAATACGTTTTCTTTCCTCAAAAATAATTATTTAGCCCAGAATTTTTTATTTTCCCAAGGGTTACAGGAGAAATTGGACCCCAAAAGTTGTTGTCCAGTTTCTCCTGAGTACGCTGATACCCCATGTGTGGGGGTAAACCACTGTTTGGGCAAACGTCGGGGCTCAGAAGGGAAGTAGTGACTTTTGAAATGCAGACTTTGATGGAATGGTCTGCGGGCGTCACGTTGCATTTGCAGAGCCCCTGGTGTGCCTAAACAGTAGAAACCCCCGACAAGTGACCCCATTTTAGAAACTAGACCCCCCAAGGAACTTATCTAGATATGTGGTGAGCACTTTGAACCCCAAATGCTTCACAGACGTTTACAACGCAGAGCCGTGAAAATAAAGAATCATTTTTCTTTCCTCAAAAATGATGTTTTAGCAAGCAATTTTTTATTTTCCCAAGGGTAACAGGAGAAATTGGACCCCAGTAATTGTTGCGCAGTTTGTCCTGAGTATGCTGGTACCCCATATGTGGGGGTAAACCACTGTTTGGGCACACGTCGGGGCTCGGAATTGAGGGAGCACCATTTGACTTTTTGAATACAAGATTGGCTGGAATCAATGGTGGCGCCATGTTGCGTTTGGAGACCCCTGATGTGCCTAAACAGTGGTAACCCCTCAATTCTAAGTCCAACACTAACCCCCCCACACTCCTAACCCTAATCCCAACTGTAGCCATAACCCTAATCACAACTCTAACCACAACCCTAATTCCAACTCTAACCCTAAGGCTTTGTGCCCACGTTGCGGATTCGTGTGAGATTTTTCAGCATCATTTTTGAAAAATCCGCGGGTAAAAGGCACTGCGTTTTACCTGCAGATTTTCCGCGGATTTCCAGTGTTTTTTGTGCGGATTTCACCTGCGGATTCCTAATGAGGAACAGGTGTAAAACGCTGCGGAATCCGCACAAAGAATTGACATGCTGCGGAAAATAAAACGCAGCGTTTCCGCGTGGTATTTTCCGCACCATGGGCACAGCGGATTTGGTTTTCCATAGGTTTACATGGTACTGTAAACCTGATGGAACACTGCTGCGAATCTACAGCGGCCAATCCGCTGCGGATCTGCAGCCAAATCCGCACCGTGTTCACATAGCCTAATTCTAAAGGTATGTGCACACGCTGCGGAAAATGCTGTGGATCCGCAGCAGTTTCCCATGAGTTTACAGTTCAATGTAAACCTATGGGAAACAAAAATCGTTGTACACATGCTGCAGAAAAACTGCACGGAAACGCAGCGGTTTACATTCCGCAGCATGTCACTTCTTTGTGCGGATTCCGCAGCGATTTTACAACTGCTCCAATAGAAAATCGCAGTTGTAAAACCGCAGTGAAATGCGCAGAAAAAAACGCGGTAAATCCGCCATAAATCCGCAGCGATTTAGCACTGCGGATTTATCAAATCCGCAGCGGAAAAATCCGCAGAGGACCAGAATACGTGTGCACATACCGAAACCGTAACCCTAGCCCTAACCCTAGCCCTAACCCTAACCCTAGCCCTAACCCTAGCCCTAACCCTAGCCCTAGCCCTAGATGGCGGCGCCCAGGGAGAAGACGGACGGACCCCGGCAGGATCGGTAAGTATGATGGGGTGGGGGGAGCACAGTGGGGGGGATTGGAGCATGGGGGTGTGTATCGGAGCGCGGGGGGGTGGAACGGAGCACGGGGGGGTGGAACGGAGCACGGGGGGTGGAACAGAGCACAGGGGGGTGGATCGGAGTGCAGGGGGGTGATTGGAGCACAGGGGGGTGATTGGAGCACGGGGGGAGCGGACAAGAGCACGGGGGAGCAGAACACAGGACGGAGGGGAGCCGGAGCAGTGTACTGGACAGATCGGAGGGCTGGGGGGGCGATCGGTGGGGTGGGGGCACATTATTGTTTCCAGCCATGGCCGATGATATTGCAGCATCGGCCATGGCTGGATTGTAATATTTCACCAGTTTTAATAGGTGAAATATTACAAATCGCTCTGATTGGCAGTTTCACTTTCAACAGCCAATCAGAGCGATCGTAGCCACGGGGGGGTGAAGCCACCCACCCTGGGCTAAACTACCACTCCCCCTGTCCCTGCAGATCGGGTGAAATGGGAGTTAACCCTTTCACCCGATCTGCAGGGACGCGATCTTTCCATGATGCCACATAGACGTCACAGGTCGGATTGGCACCGACTTTCATGATGCCTACATGGCGTCAAAGGTCGGGAAGGGGTTAAAACTGAGGCATTGTTGGATTCATATAGGATCATATGTGTAGTGTCCACTTTTTTATCAGATAGCACAGGAACACATGCAGAGGTCATGACTTTTTTCATGCAACTTTTTTTGCATAAAAACTTTTTTGAGTTCAGAAGGTCCTAAAGAGAGCATATGTCTAAATTTCATCTAATTTGTGAATATATCATCTTTTTTGATTTTTCTGAGCCACTGAAAATTAGAAAATTTACAAGATTATTATGTGGTTTCTGAATGCAATAAATGTCTGAGTATTACAAGCATTGATGTGTGAATTTGGCCGTAAAGAGTAACCATCCTTTTTATTTCATAAATCATATATCAATAATACACCAGAAAAAAATAACTTTGTAATATACAGCATCGTATAGTAATCGTAGAGAAAAAATGTAAAATCCATAAAGACATCTCTGGAAAGGGGACATAACACCCTTACATTGAACATATGGGATTAACTATAACTGCAAAAAAGTGAGAAAGAGAGGACATTTCAATTTCCATTGAAGTAGGACCACCTGGTGTGAACAAGTAATTACAACAAGGGATTTTCTGAGACCCAGTCACCAAATCTAGGATTCGCATACTCAGAGAAGAAGAACAGGGACTTCCACTGTTCAAAGGAATTATCTGTGACACACTGGAGCCAAAGGTCATTGATTAATATTGAGGTAGTTGGATCGCCCCCAGACACAGGGCCACGCGTTTCGGTACCGGGCCTCTCTGGTTCGGTTCTGAGGTTGTCACGGTGGCTAGACCCGGTCCGCGACCCTGCTAAGGGGCATCCAATAAAGGTGGTGGTACAGTCTGTCAGGGGTTCGTGACGCCACCTGTGGTGTTCGGTCATGGTGACCAACGCTGCTATGGGGTCCGCTGGGGTGATGGAATGGCAGCTGGATGATATACCTTCCCACAGGTGAATTATGTCCCCAGGGCTTCCCAGTGGTGTAGGTAGCGATGGTGTGAGGTGCACGCAATAACGAGGACACAAGGCTGCAGTCTCTTTACCTCTTTACTGAAGACTTCAGGATCCTCAATCCAGAGCACGTTTAACAGGGCTATCAGAGACAGGCCGGTCTGATGGGCACTTCCAGAGTTTCCCTTGCAGATGGAAATCGTTGCCTACCACTAGCGCCTGTGTGTTGTAGTCCTACCCTGCTGAGCATTCGGAATAGTCCTCACAACTGCTGTTCTCGTTCGTTCGTTCTCTACAGCTCTCTCTCTCTTTAGTTCCAGATGTTACTAGTTTCTCGTCACCCAGATATGTTTTGGCTAGGATGCACACGTATGACGGGAAAGCTTGGAGGTCTTCCGGGACCCTAGAGACGCCCCTGTCCCAATGTTGCCCCCTATGTCTTCTTAGGAAATTTAAGGTAGACAGCCAACCTATAATTAACTGTCCTGCGGAGTTCAAAGTAAGGCCTGAAGTCAGTTACTCCCGCGGTGTTCCGGCCACCGGCTACACGCCTCAGTAGGATGTTGCCTCGGTCCCACGGCACGACTCCTAATGGTACTCCTTTTCGCTTGATCTCGTTTACACTGTTCCACAATATCCTTCCTTTCTTATCTCTTTCTTAGGATACCGCCGCAAGGAAGTTCAGGCGCGTTTCCGTAACGTTCTGTTATGTCCGCTAGGCACCTGCCAGGTTCCCACGCCTGACAGGGACCCCCCTGTGCCTTCTCCATGCAACACCCCCTGCCACGGGATGTTGCCTGAATCCAACCCAGTCAGCTTCTGACTAATTCCTTCCCAGCCCCTAGTTTTACCAGTGTGAGGAGTGGCCCCATAAATAAAGCCTTTTTCTCCCCCTAGTGGCCGGAGTGTGAAGTGTAATGTGTTCTGGAGATACCTGGTCAGAAGAATTCCTTCAGTGCCATCAGACGTACCATCACTCCCCTTAGTGGCAGAGTGTCATACTGCAACGACCAGATCTCTGGGGCGCTGCACTTGCATCGATAAAATATTTATGTGAGATATATTTTTGTAGGAAGGTAAATATATTTTGATATCGAAGGACAAACATAATGCATTCACTATCATTACTGTAATGCCAGACGAACCCCTCCAATTTAATATCTGACAGAGAGATGAAGCTATCCATGCCATGTTTCATCTCTCTATATAAAGTCATGATAGGAAACATGACAACAATATCTCCCACCAGGGACATCAAGGGGCAAAGATATCCTGAAACTTGGGTATTTCATAATCTTCTTAAGACTTAGCACATCCGACAAGCAGCCTCCCATATAAGCTCACCAATGAGATGTATGTGGGCATGACCTTAATCTAATAAAAAACTGAATTTAGTTTTTTGTCATTTGCCATTTCTGGAAGATACAGTATTCAGAGGTTCTGTCTGTTGCCCTAAGGATTGATTCTAAGGAATGCTTCCCTCAACTTCTGTGACTCAGGTTTAGTATTTTTTCTTTTGTTATCCCTTTTATTTTATGTGATTGTGTATACCATATTACTTTGTTCCCATTTTGTAACATCTTTTTATATTTTTTATAAACACTGCCTACCTTTCCTGATTAAATATATAAATGTAATAACTCTTTTCCTTGTTCTGTAAACCACACCGCTGAAGCCATAAACTACCTGTAACAGGTGTCCAATCGGCCTGTATAAACAATTGGTGGTGGCAGCTAGTAGTCCCTTTTGTTATTGTGGAGTTGTCAGTGATCATATTGGGGCATCTATATATAGTTGGACTTGGAGGTGTATATAATATAATATATATATACTCACTGTGAGTTCCCCAATAACTGGTCTAGTGGGGAAAACAGCCACATCCTCTTCCTCACTCATCAGTAAATTATGTAATTGTTCTGATGATTGGAGGCAGCGAAGTTGCGTCCCCTGTCATATCTTATCAGAGAAAGCTGCTTCTTTCTCTGCCAGAATTGAGCATTCGTTATCAAAAGTCTCAATTCTAAGGTAAAATCTCATCACAATTTTGCTTTTCATCACATTGTACTTTCCATGTCATTTCCCTTGTTTCCTCACTTATGTTAACTTCTTTTGAAATTTATGCCATTAGACTGTTTAAACCCTTCTCCCTGCAGGAGGCAATTGTGTATGGCCCTTCAGGCTCTTTACGTCAGTTTCTGGATCACTTTGCCACTTGGATTTCACATTTCCTATCATGTGATATTCCCACTCTCATCATGAGGGATTTTAACATCCCCATTGATGAGCCTCTCTCCCCATCTGCCTTTAATCTTCTTTCTCTAACTTCCTCCTTTGGGCTTTCACAGCTTACTAACTCTTCTACATATGGAGATTGGTACACTCTGGACCTGGTCTTGTCACAACTATGCTCGCTGCATGACTTTCCTAACTACCCTCTCCCAATCTCTAACCACAACCTTCTTTGATTCCCTGTCAAGAACTATCTCAACACCCAAGACACCCCCATTTACCACACACACATAAATCTACATGATATCAATACCCAGCAGGTAATGAACAATCTACAGTTATCTTAAGATCCCATCTTCTTTCTCTCCTGTCTAGACTCAGCATTGTCACATTATAACAATACAGTTCAGAGTGCCCTGGATGAAGCAGCACTTGCTGCACATAGAACAACACGGCATGAACGGCAGCACTGCCGTAGTAGACTTCATCTACTATACGTTCATGCTCAAAGCTTATAACTCTGCTCCCCACCTGATTAAACTAATCTACTTTACCATCGTCATTATATCTCTAGCCAACAATCCAAAGCAACTCTGAAAGTTTCCACTCCCTCCTGAGCCCTAAAGTACAGACTCCCATCACCAACCTAAGCACTGACAATCTGGCCACTTATTTCCTACAAAAAAATCAATCATATCAGTCAAGACATTTTTGCACAATCCCTTCAAAGCCTGCATCTCCTTCCCTCCTGCACCTTAATATCACTTTCCATTGTCGAGCCTGTCACAAAACAAGTGTCCAGAATCCTAGCCTCTTCTCAACCTTCAACCTGCAACAGTGACCCTATTCCCTCACATCTCCTTCAGTCCCTCTCCCCAGCTTTCATTCCCACCAAACTAAAATATTTAGCCTCTCTCTGTCTTACTGTATCTTTCCCTCTTCATTTAAACATGCCATAATAACCCCTTTACTTAAAAAGTCATCCCTGGACCGTAACTGTGCTGCTATCTAGAGAAAGGTCTCTAATCTGCCTTTCATCTCTAAACTCCTAGAATGTGTGGTATTCAGTAAAGACAGACTTTCCCATTACCGAGATAGGAGATAGCAGTTGCTACTGATGACATTCTATGTAGATTGGATGGGGAGGAGGAGTGAGGAGCTTTACTATTAGCTCCTCCCTCCTTTCAACTACGTAGAATTGTATCCATAGAAACTGCAATCTTCCATCTCAGTAATGCAATATTATTTCTTTACTGAATACGGATTTTACCTCAGAATTGCAAATGTTGATAATGACTGATCAATTCTGTCAGAGCAAGAAGCAAATTTCTCTGATAAAACATATTACAAAGTTGTTTACTTTCATCTGTGCTATTGATTTATGAAATAAAAATTAAAACAACGTTTACTCTTTAGATGAAGGCTCCCTGTGGGCTGCTTAAAACGAGCTGAAGAAACATTTTGTGTTATTTGGTCTATTAGCTCTACACCTGTCACTTTAAGGATTACTATTAAATGTCACAAGCATGAAAAGGTGAATAGATAACCAAGAACTTAAAACATCACAAACGTTTACCAAAAAATTAACAAGCGGAGCAATCACAGGACATTGTAATAAAGGACAACTGGGGAGTTGAATCAGTAACATGGTTTCCATCCGAATAGAGTACTTCATGGCATCCTTGAGATCGATTAAGATGTTTTGAAAGCTTTATGATCCATGATATCACTCATGGTTCCATTAGCGTGAATAAGTCACACATGCAGTATAATATTTATTTTGTTATTTTTATTTCTTCTATGTAAAAAATGTTTTATGATATTGTTGAAATTATTTATGATAAAATATAATATTTTTCATTTCTCTTTTTCTTTTACCATTGCTTAAATAATTTTTTTTTCTGTTGGGAAACTTGATAGCATTTGATGATCAGAGGATAGTTCATGGAATGACATTTGTGTAGATCTCGTAACAAGACAAGAAAGAAATAAACTCATTATTTCACATGTCACTATGGCTTTTGGAGAGGGACAGTAATTTAATGGTGGCTTAAGGAATATTTTAGTAACAAGCTCATTTGATGTCCTATCTAACCTAGGAATAAAATACAGCCTTCACTTTGCCTGTTTTTTTCAGAAGCTACAAATTAGCTTCTATAGTCAAGCCCTTATGAAGTCTTGTGAAAATTGTCTCATCTCAATTGGTTTAATGATTTTTTTATGTTGTTTCATACTCTTCAAGTAAAGGACTATGCAATGAAAAATGAACAAGCACTATTTCTAATTTAAGCAAAGGCAAAGTTATCATTTACTGCATGAATTATGATTAATGTTATAAGCAAAAATTAAAGAGCGCCTATTATCAAAAATTACCCCTTCTTTTAATTATTTTACTGTGTTACGCATAAAGATGGAAAACTTTTCTAAATATTATTAATTAAAAAAATTGCTAGGCAAACACACAAACTATGCAAAGGATGAGTGCATAGTATACAAACACCACTATCTTGAGAAAACTCCAAATATTCAAATTGGCACTGCATCATTCCACGGTCTTGAAGTACGTTTGTTGCTCAAAGCAGAGACCATGTTCTTGGTTGTTGTGTTAAGCTGCTGCATTGGACAGTATTATTTCATAAGATGTGTGTTCCCTACCTCTGCACTGCTTCATTGTCCATGACTGTCATCCTGTTGAAGGCAAGGAAAGCTGATGACGCACTTACTCCCGGTACCTCTGACGCGATGTTCCCGGAAGCCATGCCTACAACATCAGTCCCTGTCTGTGCTAAGCAGTGAGAAATTGCAATAAGTTTCAGAGAGACCACACAGGGACTGTTGGTACACATGTCTGCCGGGGATATCGCTTCAGGAGAAGAATTGATGAGAGTAATGCTTTATCAGTTTTCATTGGCATTGTATGCCATTTCAAGTGTCCCAGACTGTTGTACACCCCTCTGCTGTGATTGGTGTGAGAACATGCTAATCAAAGCAGACCCCACGGTGACAGTGATGGATAATGAAGCAGAGCATAGACACAGGGAACACATTTTTAATTAAATAACGTTGTCCCTGGCATTCGAAACATGCGTGGTGCAGAGGGATCAATGGAAAATCATGCCAAAAAATGGTGGAGCGTTTCCGCTTTAAAATATTTAAATAAAACAAAGGATTATAGATAAATACTGATAGATTCTGATTTGCAAAGGAATCTAAAACAAACACTCACACATACACACGTGGTCAAAATTGTTGGTACCTCTAGTTTAATGACAAGAAAACCCACAATGATCACATAAATAACTTGAATCTGACAAAAGTATTAATAAATAAAAAATCTGTGAAAATTAACAAATGAAAGTCAGATATTTCTTTTCAACCATGCTTCCACAGAATTAAAAAAAATAAATAAAACTCCTGAAATAGACCTGGACAGAAATGATGGTACCCCTGAAAATAATGTGACAAAAGGGACATGCTAAAACATGGTGTGTCCACTAACTAGCATTACAGATGTCTGCAATCTTGGAATCAGTGAGTGGGCCTGTATACAGGGCTACAGACATTCACTGTGCTGTTTGGTGACATGCTGTGTATCACACTCAACATGGACCAGAGGAAGCAAAGGAAAGACTTGTCTCAGGAGATTAGAAAGAAAATTATAGACAAACATGTTAAAGGTAAAAGTTATAAGGCCATCTCCAAGCCGCTTGATGTTCCTGTGACTAGAGTTGCACATATTATTCAGAAATGTAAGATCCATGGGACAGTAGCCACTGATAATGTGTGCAAAACTGTAAAATAAAGATTATTATTATTATAACTCCCTGGACGCGGCCACAGGAGGACAATTGATGACAAATCAAAGAGACGGATAATACGAGTGGTAACAAAAGAAAAACTTCTAAACAGATTGAAGGTGAACTTCAAGTTCATGGAAAATCAGTGTCAGATAGCACCATTCGTCATTGTCTGAGTCGAAGTGGACTTCATGGGAGAGGACCAAAGAGGACACCATTGTTTAAAAAAATCATAAAAAAGCCAGACTGGAATTTGCAAAACTTCATGTTGACAAGCCACAAAGCTTCTGGGAGAATGTCCTATGGACAGATGAGACAAAAATCAGCTCTATGTTCACAGATGGAAAAATGAAGCATATCAAGAAAAGAACACTGTCCCTGCTGTGAAACATGGAGGAGGCTCTGTTATATTCTGGAGCTGCTTTGCTGCATCTGACACAGGGTGTCTAGAATCTGTGCAGGGTAAAATGAAATCTCAAGACTATCAAGGGATTCTAGAAAGAAATGTGCTGCCCAGTGTCAGAAATCTTGGTCTCTGTCACAGGTCATGGGTCTTGCAACAGGATAATGACCCAATACACACAGCTAAAAGCAC
Organism: Ranitomeya imitator; assembly: GCF_032444005.1. Taxonomy (NCBI): domain Eukaryota; kingdom Metazoa; phylum Chordata; class Amphibia; order Anura; family Dendrobatidae; genus Ranitomeya; species Ranitomeya imitator. The sequence continues at coordinate 284,432,434 of NC_091286.1, forward strand.
CCAAGAATAGCTAAGAGGAAAAAAATGGACTTTTCTGAAGTGGCCTTCTATGAGGTTTTCAATAATTTAACAACCCCTTATTAAATGCTGAAGTACCCCAGATAATATAATAAAAAGACTTATAATGTCATTACAATGCGCCCGCTGCACTGAGATGTGGAGAGAGCACAATGAAGAGATCAGAGCAGCAGGGAAAAGCCAGAAGTGAGTATTCATTTTTTTATGTGAGGCTTTTTTCTACTGTATGGAACACTATGTGGTGCCCATAATACTGTATGGAGTGCTATGTGGGGACATTATACTGTATGGAGCACTATGAAAGACCTTCATTCTGCATGGATCACTATGTTGAGCTCTTTATATTGTATGGAGCACTATGTGGTGCACATTATATTGTATGGAGCACAATGTATTGCAATAATACTGTATACACCCCCCAGAAGAAGGCAAGCGCCAAAACGCGCGTAGGGTCTGAGCACATGTAGGTATGTGGAGCCTCCAATGTTACTGGATTTTACTTATTGTATCCACTCTGTTATGGTAATGTGTTAGCGGTATACTAGTTACCGGCACTTCCTGCACTTTATTGTCCTATTGACGCACTTTTATTATAGTATCAGCTGCATTACTATGTTTATAGGCTCAAGTGCAATTGAAACTATTTATTTATATTGTGCAATGTTGGCCTGCTAATGTTATTGCACTTTTTATAGCACTATTGCACTTTGCTATGTATTGATCACAGTTATAAAAAATATTTTTGCACTTATTATTCAATAATTGTTACACATTTTTACGGTGCTTTTTTGATTTTTTATTTGCTGTATTATTTATTGCACAGTTTTTTGCAATTGGTTTGCACATTTTTTGCACAATTTTGCACATATTTTTTGCACTATGCACTTTTTAGTGACCTTTATATATCAATTTCCTTTTTTTAGCAACTTTTTTTATCACAATTTTTGTGCATTTCTTGGAATAGTGCTAGGATATATCATATAAGTGTGGAGGTTTATATATTATTTTGTATTATTTTGTAAAATTTTGGTTGGTGACCTTTCATACCATTATATTGTGCCCATATTTATCAGCTATATTTTGTGATTATATTGCTTTTTTATATTTTATAATATTTTCAATAAAATAATTTTATACACTGTCTTTTTTGCACTTTTTATTTGGGAGGATTTATGTATTTATTGGTGCATGACATAGTATTTTGCATACAAGTGGTTACCTATCTGATTAATTAATATGTAGCACTATGTGGGGCCCTTTATACTCTATGGAACACTATGTGGGACCCATTATATTGCATGGAGCACTATGTGGGGACCATTAAACTGCATGGAGCACTACTTGGAGCCTTTTCACTGTATGGAGCACTATGTGGGCCCATTTTCCTGTATGGTGCTCATTTTATTGTTTGGAGCACAATGTATTGGCCAATATACCTTTTGGAGCACTATGTGGGGACATTATACTGTACGAACCACTACAGTATGAAAGACCATTATACTGCATGGATTTCTATGTGGGGCCCTTTTTACTGTATAGAGCACTATGTGGTGCCCATTATACTGTATAGAGCACTATGTGGTGCCCATTATACTGTATGGAGCACAATGTGATACCCATTATACTGCATGGAGCACTTTTGTGACCATTATACTTTAAGGTGGGGTTTGTATGGACAGTATACTTTGCCAGTGGGGAGGCACAGTAGGGTCATCATACCATGTGTGCAGAGGGTATTGTGGAGGAATTCCCTGTGGGATTATCCTACTGTGTTTGGGGCACTTTTGCTTATTATTTGTATTGTTTATGTTTTTTTCCATATGAAAAAGTTCACTGTTATATTTGATAACGAAAAACGTTGTCAATTGTTGACTTTTTTTAAATAAATAAGGATGGCCCTCGACTTTGTCCAAGCTTTTTATTTTAACCTTCTGTGTATTTGAGTTTGACATCGCTGCCTTATGTCCTTGCACAACATTAATGTACAATTAAGGTAAAGATTTTGACATGGCCATTCCAAAGCTTTAGGCTATGTGCACACGTTGCGGATTCGTTTACGGATTTTTCTGTGCGGATTCTGAAAAAAACACCCTGCATTTTACCTGCTGATTTACCATGGATTTACCACAGATTTAGTGCAGTTTTTGTGCGGATTTCACCTGCGTTTTTACACCTGTAGATTCCTATAAAGGAATAGGTGTAAAACGCTGAATCCGCACAAAGAACTGACATGCTGCAGAAAATAAATCGCTGCAAATCTGAGCGGAATTTTCTGCAGCATGTGCACAGCGGATTTGGTTTTCCAGCTTTACATGCTTAATATGCTTTAATAGCTTTACATGCTACTGTAAAACGCATGGAAAGCAGCTGCAGATCAGCAAACAAATCCGCAACATGTGCACATAACCTTAACCCCTTCATGACCTTGGGATTTTTCATTTTTCCGTGTTCGTTTTTCACTCCCTTCCTTCCCAGAGCCATAACTTTTTTATTTTTCCGTCAATTTGGCCATGTGAGGCCTTATTTTTTGCGGGACGAGTTGTACTTTTGAACGACATCATTGATTTTACCATGTCGTGTACTAGAAAACGGGAAAAAAATTCCAAGTGCGGTGAAATTGCAAAAAAGTGCAATCCCACACTTGTTTTTTGTTTGGCTTTTTTGCTAGGTTCACTAAATGCTAAAACTGACCTGCCATTATGATTCTCCAGGTCAGTACGAGTTCATAGACACCTAACATGACTAGGTTATTTTTTATCTAAGTGGTGAAAAAAAATTCCAAACTTTGCTAAAAAAAAAAAAAAAAATTGCGCCATTTTCCGATACTCGTAGCATCTCCATTTTTCGTGATCTGGGGTCGGTTGAGGGCTTATTTTTTGTGTGCCGAGATGTCGTTTTTAATGATAGCATTTTGGTGCTGATACGTTCTTTTGATCGCCCGTTATTGCATTTTAATGCAATGTCGCGGCGATCTAAAAAACGTAATTCTGGCGTTTTGAATTTTTTTCTCGCTACGCCGTTTAGCGATCAGGTTAATGCTTTTTTTAATTGATAGATCGGGCGATTCTGAGCGCGGCGATACCAAATATTTGTAGATTTCATTTTTTTTTATTGATTTATTTTGATTGGGGCGAAAGGGGGGTGATTTAAACTTTTATATTTTTTTTATTTTTTTCACATTTTTTTTTACTTTTTTTTTTAACTTTTGCCATGCTTCAATAGCCTCCATGGGAGGCTAGAAGCAGGCATAACTCGATCGCCTCTGCTACATAGTAGCGATCTGCTGATCGCTGCTATGTAGCAGAAATGGAGGTGTGCTGTGAGCACCGACCACAGGGTGGCGCTCACAGCCACCGGTGATCAGTAACCATAGAGGTCTCTAGGACCTCTATGGTTACCATACTGATGCATCGCCGACCCCCGATCATGTGACGGGGGTCGGCGATGACGTCATTTCTGGCCGCCCGGCCGGAAGCGGTAGTTAAATGCCGCTGTCTGCGTTTGACAGCGGCATTTAACTAGTTAATAGGTGCGGGCAGATCGCGATTCTGCTCGCGCCTATTAAGGGCACATGTCAGCTGTTCAAAACAGCTGACATGTCCCGGCTTTGATGTGGGCTCACCGCGGAGCCCTGCATCAAAGCAGGGGATCTGACCTCGGATGTACTATCCCGTCCGAGGTCAGAAAGGGGTTAATGTTATTCCTCTTTAACCATTTTTTGAAGAACAGTTTGTGTGCTTTAGGTTGTTGTCATGCTGCGTCATTCACATTCTCTTGTTGAAAGATGTCCAAACTAGAGGTTAGCTGATCAGTCCACTTTATATTGACTTTAATTAAAATTTCCTGAAATTCACTGAACTCAGCAAGGAATGTGTTCCAGTTGCTTTTAGAAAGGTGGCTGAATTGTATGGATATCTGCTAGGAGGTATTACCCCATACTTCAGAAGTCTGTCAGAGAGTTAGCTAAAGGTACCTTCACACATAACGATATCGTTAACGATATCGTTGCTTTTTGTGACGTAGCAATGATATCGTTAAGGAAATCGTTCTGTGTGACAGCGACCAACGATCAGGCCCCTGCTGGGAGATCGTTGGTCGCTGAGGAAAGTCCAGAACTTTATTTCATCGCTGGATCTCCCGCTGACATCGCTGGATTGGCGTGTGTGACGCCGATTAAGCGATGTCTTCACTGGTAACCAGGGTAAACATCGGGTTACTAAGCGCAGGGCCGCGCTTAGTAAACCGATATTTACCCTGGTTACCAGCGTAAATGTAAAAAAACAACCACTACATACTTACTTTCAGCTGTCTGTCCCCGGCGCTGTGCTTCTCTGCACTCCTCCTGCATCCTGTGTCAGCGCCGGCCAGCTGGAAAGCAGAGCGGTGACGTCACCGCTAGAGTTGAGCGACCTTGACCTTTTTAGAGTCGAGCCGGGTTTCGCGAAACCCGACTATCTCAAAAGTTGGGTCGAGTGAAATCGGCCGATTATGACGTAAAGTCGGGATCGACCGAAACATGAAACCCAATGCAAGTCAATGGGGCAGCATAGTCGGCAGTGAGTGGGGGCCAGGAAAACACCTAGAGTGCCCATTTTAATGTCAAAATCATCCATTCTTCTTAATGAAGCTTGTCAAGCGTAATTTACCTTATAATAATTGGAAGGCATTTGAAATTGGGGGTCATTTGGCTAAAGTTGTGGTGGGTAGGGCTGGTTCAAGTAATTAGTGGGCCCAGGAAATCTGGACCACGTCACGGCAGTGGAGCAGGGAGAGGTAAGTATTTCAACTTTGCAAGTGCTGTGATCCTGAGCAAGCAGGGGGGGGCCCACTCGTTGGCATTGGCACTGGCACAGGGCCCCTCAAAGTACAGCGGTGTGTCTGCACGGCGGGGGCTCCTCCCACCAGCAGCAACACTTTTGCGTACTATGAGAGGCCCTGTGCCAGTGACGTCGCCAACTAGTATTCCTCCCCCCACCTGATGAAGGAACCTGCACTTTCATCTGCACCTTCCTCTTTGTCCCCGTGTAAGGTGGTATGGTATGCAGGAAGAGCAACCTGACTTTCAGCAGGGTCACAATGTTGTTGTGTAGCGTGCACGGGGAATGTTGCGTTATGGGTCAATGTACCAGCAGACTCATCTATCACTGGCTGGGCAATGGGCAGGATGAGGAGGAAACACAGATATAGGCCCAAAGAATAAAGTGGGCTAAATGCAGTTCAAAATTGGTAACACAGGAATAACCAGGGGGCATTGCAGTGGAGGACAACTGGAATGAGAGGCTGACACAGAGAGTAGGCCCAAATCAGTAAGTAGTCGAAATGCAGTTCAAAATTGGCAACAGTAGTAAACAGGCGGCACAGCTTTGTTCAGTGGAGGAGAACAGCAAGGAGTGGCAGACACCGATAGTAGGCCCCAACCCAACTAGTAGGCCAAATGCAGTCTAACATTAACAACTACTTAACGAGCGCCTGAAAACGGAATTTCAGGACAGGAAACCAGGAGAACAGCAAGGAGCGGCAGACACCGATAGTAGGCCCCAAACGAACTAGTACGCCAAATGCAGTTGTTCCGTTTAACCACAATTTAATGAGAGCCTGAAGATAGAAGTTCAGGAAAGGCAACCTGGAGAACACCTTGGAGTGGAACACACCATCTCTCTACACCCCATACCCAATTTGTAGGTCTAATGCAGCGTAGTTTCCAACAACTACTAAACGAGAGCATGATGATCGAAGCATTGGCGAGGAAACCTGGGGAACACCTTGGAGTGGAACACACCATCTCTCTACAGTGGAACACACCATCTCTCTACATCCCATACCCAATTTGTAGGCCTAATGCAGCGTAGTTTCCAACAACTACTAAACGAGAGCCGGAAGATCGAAGCTCAGGAAAGGCAACCTGGAGAACACCTTGGAGTGGAACACACCATCTCTCTACACCCCATACCCAATTTGTAGGCCCAATGCAGCGGAGTTTCCAACAACTACTAAACGAGAGCATGATGATCGAAGCATTGGCGAGGAAACCTGGGGAACACCTTGGAGTGGAACACACCATCTCTCTACACCCCATACCCAATTTGTAGGCCTAATGCAGCGTAGTTTCCAACAACTACTAAACGAGAGCCGGAAGATCGAAGCTCAGGAAAGGCAACCTGGAGAACACCTTGGAGTGGAACACACCATCTCTCTACACCCCATACCCAATTTGTAGGCCTAATGCAGCGTAGTTTCCAACAACTACTAAACGAGAGCCGGAAGATCGAAGCTCAGGAAAGGCAACCTGGGGAACACCTTGGAGTGTAACAAACCCTCTCTCTACACCACGGAAGGGCTGATTCTTAGGAAGGAAGGCTGTCGGAAAGAAGCAGGGCGCGTCCGAGGGTGATTATATTCTTATTAGGTATATACTCACCCTCGGACGCGCCCTGCTTCTTTATTTGTAATGAATGTTTATTTGCAATGTGGTTTTGACTTACTCTATTTTTTTGGTAAATAATGATTTTATTATTTTCATTGTTTTGCATCTTCTTGGCAATAATATAAAGAAGACGCGACAGGACAACACTCGGTGGATGCCATATCTGTGTTTAAAATTGAAAAAACCTTTCAGTTAACTACTTGCAGGAGAAAGTTATTGTAGCTGGTGGCCATTTTTAGTACTGTACCAGATTTTTGTTGTATGTGTTTGTTTTTAATGTTAAAATGTCTGCATTTGATATCTCTCCAGTATTTTCTTTTTTATAAGCAAAATACTTATTTTTATATTTTCTGATGTTGGTTTCAGGGGTACACGGGCAGCAGTGGTGTGGTCAGTGGAGGCCTCGTGAAAGGAGTGACCGCAGACAGGCATCGAAGGCCTAAAATAATAACACATGGCTGTAGGCAATTTTAAATTGGTTCCAGGGGTACACGGGCAGCAATGGTGTGGTCAGTGGAGGCCTAGTGGAAGGAGTGACCGCAGACAGGCATCGAAGGCCTAAAATAATAACACATGGCTGTAGGCAATTTTAAATTGGTTCCAGGGGTACACGGGCAGCAGTGGTGTGGTCAGTGGAGGCCTATTGGAAGGAGTGACCGCAGACAGGCATCGAAGGCCTAAAATAATAACACATGGCTGTAGGCAATTTTAAATTGGTTCCAGGGGTACACGGGCAGCAGTGGTGTGGTCAGTGGAGGCCTAGTGGAAGGAGTGACCGCAGACAGGCATCGAAGGCCTAAAATAATAACACATGGCTGTAGGCAATTTTAAATTGGTTCCAGGGGTACACGGGCAGCAGTGGTGTGGTCAGTGGAGGCCTAGTGGAAGGAGTGACCGCAGACAGGCATCGAAGGCCTAAAATAATAACACATGGCTGTAGGCAATTTTAAATTGCTTCCAGGGGTACACGGGCAGCAGTGGTGTGGTCAGTGGAGGCCTAGTGGAAGGAGTGACCGCAGACAGGCATCGAAGGCCTAAAATAATAACACATGGCTGTAGGCAATTTTAAATTGGTTCCAGGGGTACACGGGCAGCAGTGGTGTGGTCAGTGGAGGCCTAGTGGAAGGAGTGACCGCAGACAGGCATCGAAGGCCTAAAATAATAACACATGGCTGTAGGCAATTTTAAATTGGTTCCAGGGGTACACGGGCAGCAGTGGTGTGGTCAGTGGAGGCCTAGTGGAAGGAGTGACCGCAGACAGGCATCGAAGGCCTAAAATAATAACACATGGCTGTAGGCAATTTTAAATTGGTTCCAGGGGTACACGGGCAGCAGTGGTGTGGTCAGTGGAGGCCTAGTGGAAGGAGTGACCGCAGACAGGCATCGAAGGCCTAACATAACAAAAATGTCAATACAATGGTATTGTCAGTGGCAGGCATTGAAGGATGTCAGCGCATAGACTAAACATTGGTGGAGCTGTGAGATAATTTTGCAAGTGGTAGAGCACTGTTTGAGCTGAGGGGGGGGGAACTGTCTTGTGGCCGGCGGTACAGGCCCAGGGCCCCTCATATTACAACGGTGTGTCTGACGTTGGGTGCGCACCACCACCGCCAGAGACACTTTATTGTACTAGGAGGGACCCAGTGGCAGTGCCGTCGACCAAAAGCGGGCTCACCCACCTCTTCAGACAAAGTGCACTCTCACGGGTGCTGCCGCCAAGTGTCGATACCACGGCCCCGTGTGGGGAGTTTGGCCATTTAGTGAGGTGTAAACATGTCGTATGCTGGACAATCAGGTGCAGAAAATTACGAGATTGGAAAAGGCATTCAGAATAGTCCACAGGCAAGACCTTTTCATAGGAAAGCTAGGTGTCAGCCGGGCAAGGTGGGGCAAAAGATTTCGAAATCCAGTTGTGGTTCATTTTAATGAAGGTTAGATCATCTACATTTTGGGTAGCCAGACGAGTCCTTTTTTCTGTTAGTATTGAACCTGCAGCACTGAATACTCTTTCTGATAGGACACTAGCTGCCGGGCAAGCAAGCTCCTGCAATGCATATTCTGCCAATTCTGGCCAGGTGTCTAATTTTGATGCCCAGTAATCAAATGGGAATGACGGTTGAGGGAGAACATCGATAAGGGATGAAAAATAGTTTGTAACCATACTGGACAAATGTTGTCTCCTGTCACTTTGAATTGATGCTGCAGTACCTGTCCTGTCTGCGGTCATAGCAAAATCACTCCACAACCTGGTCAGAAAACCCCTCTGGCCAACGCCACTTCTGATTTCTGCCCCTCTAACTCCTCTGGTCTGCTGGCCCCTGCAGCTCGTGTGAGAACGATCACGGGCGCTGTGTGCAGGGAATGCCAGAAGCAAATGGTTAACAAGAGTTGATTGTTTGGTTGCTAATATTAGTTCCAAGTTCTCATGTGGCATTATATTTTGCAATTTGCCTTTATAGCGAGGATCAAGGAGGCAGGCCAACCAGTAATCGTCATCATTCATCATTTTAGTTATGCGTGTGTCCCTTTTGAGGATACGTAAGGCATAATCCGCCATGTGGGCCAAAGTTCCAGTTCTCAAATCTGCGGTTGTGCTTGGTTGAGGGGCAGTTTCAGGCAAATCCACGTCACTTGTGTCCCTCCAAAAACCAGAACCCGGCCTTGCCGCGCCACCAATTTCCAGTGGCCCCGGAAAAGCTTCCTCATTAAAAATATAATCATCCCCATCATCCTCCTCGTCCTCCTCCTCCTCTTCGCCCGCTACCTCGTCCTGTACACTGCCCTGGCCAGACAATGGCTGACTGTCATCAAGGCTTTCCTCTTCCTCAGCTGCAGACGCCTGATCCTTTATGTGCGTCAAACTTTGCATCAGCAGACGCATTAGGGGGATGCTCATGCTTATTATGGCGTTGTCTGCACTAACCAGCCGTGTGCATTCCTCAAAACACTGAAGGACTTGACACATGTCTTGAATCTTCGACCACTGCACACCTGACAACTCCATGTCTGCCATCCTACTGCCTGCCCGTGTATGTGTATCCTCCCACAAAAACATAACAGCCCGCCTCTGTTCACACAGTCTCTGAAGCATGTGCAGTGTTGAGTTCCACCTTGTTGCAACGTCTATGATTAGGCGATGCTGGGGAAGGTTCAAAGAACGCTGATAGGTCTGCATACGGCTGGAGTGTACGGGCGAACGGCGGATATGTGAGCAAAGTCCACGCACTTTGAGGAGCAGGTCGGATAACCCCGGATAACTTTTCAGGAAGCACTGCACCACCAGGTTTAAGGTGTGAGCGAGGCAAGGAATGTGTTTTAGTTGGGAAATGGAGATGGCAGCCATGAAATTCCTTTCGTTATCACTCACTACCTTGCCTGCCTCAAGATCTACAGTGCCCAGACACGACTGTGTTTCTTTCTGCAAGAACTCGGACAGAACTTCAGCGGTGTGTCTGTTGTCGCCCAAACACTTCATAGCCAATACAGCCTGCTGACGTTTGCCAGTAGCTGCCCCATAATGGGAGACCTGGTGTGCAACAGTGGCAGCTGCGGATGGAGTGGTTGTGCGACTGCGGTCTGTGGACGAGGTCTCGCTTCTGCAGGAGGACGAGGAAGGGGTGCGAACGGCTACAGCCAACTGTTTCCTAGACCGTGGGCTAGGCAGAACTGTCCCAAACTTGCTGTCCCCTGTGGACCCTGCATCCACCACATTTACCCAGTGTGCCGTGATGGACACGTAACGTCCCTGGCCATGCCTACTGGTCCATGCATCTGTTGTCAGGTGCACCTTTGTGCTCACAGATTGCCTGAGTGCATGGACGATGCGCTCTTTAACATGCTGGTGGAGGGCTGGGATGGCTTTTCTGGAAAAAAAGTGTCGACTGGGTAGCTCGTAGCGTGGTACAGCGTAGTCCATCAGGGCTTTGAAAGCTTCGCTTTCAACTAACCGGTAGGGCATCATCTCTAACGAGATTAGTCTAGCTATGTGGGCGTTCAAACCCTGTGTACGCGGATGCGAGGCTAAGTACTTCCTTTTTCTAACCATAGTCTCATGTAGGGTGAGCTGGACTGGAGAGCTGGAGATCGTGGAACTAGCGGGGGTGCCGGTGGACATGGCACACTGAGAGACGGTGGGAGATGGTATTGTTGCCGCCGGTGCCCTAGATGCAGTGTTTCCTACTACGAAACTGGTGATTCCCTGACCCTGACTGCTTTGGCCTGGCAAAGAAACCTGCACAGATACTGCAGGTGGTGCAGAAAATGTTGGCCCTACACTGCCGGAAGGGATGTTGCGTTGATGACTAGCTTCATTGGCCGAGGGTGCTACAACCTTAAGGGACGTTTGGTAGTTAGTCCAAGCTTGCAAATGCATGGTGGTTAAATGTCTATGCATGCAACTTGTATTGAGACTTTTCAGATTCTGCCCTCTGCTTAAGGTAGTTGAACATTTTTGACAGATGACTTTGCGCTGATCAAATGGATGTTGTTTAAAAAAATGCCAGACTGCACTCTTTCTAGCATCGGATACCTTTTCAGGCATTGCAGACTGAGCTTTAACCGGATGGCCACGCTGTCCTCCAACAGGTTTTGACTTTGCTACGCGTTTTGGGCAAGATACGGGCCCGGCAGATGGAACCTGTTGCGATGTTGATGCCTGCTGCGACCCCTCCTCCTCCGCTTCAGAACTGCTGCCGCCTGCACCCTGTTCCCCCAATGGCTGCCAATCGGGGTCAAGAACTGGGTCATCTATTACCTCTTCTTGTAGCTCGTGTGCAACTTCGTCTGTGTCACCTTGTCGGTCGGTGGTATAGCGTTCGTGATGGGGCAACATAGTCTCATCAGGGTCTGATTCTTGATCAGCACCCTGCGAGGGCAATGTTGTGGTCTGAGTCAAAGGACCAGCATAGTAGTCTGGCTGTGGCTGTGCATCAGTGCACTCCATGTCAGATTCAACTTGTAATGGGCATGGACTGTTAACTGCTTCACTTTCTAAGCCAGGGACGGTATGTGTAAAGAGCTCCATGGAGTAACCCGTTGTGTCGCCTGCTGCATTCTTCTCTGTTGTCGTTTTTGCTGAAGAGGACAAGGAAGCGACTTGTCCCTGACCGTGAACATCCAGTAACGACGCGCTGCTTTTACTTTTACCAGTTTCACGAGAGGAGGCAAAAGAGCTAGAGGCTGAGTCAGCAAGATAAGCCAAAACTTGCTCTTGCTGCTACGGCTTTAAAAGCGGTTTTCCTACTCCCAGAAAAGGGAGCGTTCGAGGCCTTGTGTAGCCAGACGACAAACCTGGCTCCACAGCTCCAGACTTAGGTGCAATATTTTTTTTCCCACGACCACCTGATGCTCCACCACTACCACTACCCTCATTACCAGCTGACAATGAACGCCCCCGGCCACGACCTCTTCCACCAGACTTCCTCATTGTTTTAAAAACGTTACCAAACTAACGGTATTTGTTGCTGTCACACAACTTACACGGTGAGCTATAACTTCAGTATGATTTAGCTACCCCTTTACAGGTGGGTGAGACCACAACGAAAATCAGGCACAATGTTACACACTCTGTTGTTGGTGGCAACAAATGAGAGAGATGCCACACACGCAGGACTGTCACTGAAGCGCAAATGTTAATATTAATCTCCCACTGATTTTTTTTTTTTTTAAAAAAGGAGACTTTAGAAAAAAAAAAATGATTTTTTTCAGGAATAATTTTGAAACCAAATAAAATAAAATGATTTTTTCAGGGAGAATTTAGAAAACAAATAAAACAAAAAATAGGCTTTCTAGGGCCAACTGAGTGAGAGAGGACGCACACAGGAGTCAGGAGTGGCACACAAGCCCAGAGGCCAATATTTATCTCCCACTGATTGATTAAGTGATTTTTTCAGGTAGATTTTGGAACCCAAATCAAGCAAAAAAATTAATAGCCTTTCTATGGCCCACAATTGGAGAGAGAGAGATGGCACACCCAGGAGTCAAGACTGGCACACAAGCAGAAAGGGCAATATTAATCTCCCACTGATTTGTTTTTTTTTTTTTCAGGGAGACTTTAGAAAAAAAAAATACAAAAAAAATGATTTTTTTCAGGAATAATTTAGAAACCAAATAAAATAAAATGATTTTTTCAGGGAGAATTTAGAAAACAAAGAAAACAAAAAATAGGCTTTCTAGGGCACACTGAGTGAGAGAGGACGCACACAGGAGTCAGGAGTGGCACACAAATATTGGCCTCTGGGCTTATCTCCCACTGATTGATTTATTGATTTTTTCAGGTAGATTTTGGAACCCAAATCAAGCAAAAAAATAAATAGGCTTTCTATGGCCCACTATTTGTGAGAGAGATGGCACGCTCAGGACTGGCACACAAGCCCAGAGGCCAATATTAATCTCCCACTTTTTTTTTTTTTTTTTTCCAGGGAAAATTTATAAACCCAATAAAAAAAATAATAAATAGGCTTTCTATGGCCCACTATCTGAGAGAGAGAGATGGCACGCTTAGGACTGGCACACAAGCCCAAAGGCCAATATTTTTCTCCCACTGATTGATTTATTGATTTTTTCATTTTTTCAGGTAGATTTTGGAACCCAAATCAAGCAAAAAAATAAATAGGCTTTCTATGGCCCACTATTTGTGAGAGAGATGGCACGCTCAGGACTGGCACACAAGCCCAGAGGCCAATATTAATCTCCCACTTTTTTTTTTTTTTTCCAGGGAAAATTTATAAACCCAATAAAAAAAATAATAAATAGGCTTTCTATGGCCCACTATCTGAGAGAGAGAGATGGCACGCTTAGGACTGGCACACAAGCCCAAAGGCCAATATTTTTCTCCCACTGATTGATTTATTGATTTTTTCAGGTAGATTTTGGAACCCAAATCAAGCAAAAAAATAAATAGGCTTTGTATGGCCCACTATTTGTGAGAGAGATGGCACGCTCAGGACTGGCACACAAGCCCAGAGGCCAATATTAATCTCCCACTTTTTTTTTTTTTTCCAGGGAAAATTTATAAACCCAATAAAAAAAATAATAAATAGGCTTTCTATGGCCCACTATCTAAGAGAGAGAGATGGCACGCTTAGAACTGGCACACAAGCCCAAAGGCCAATATTTTTCTCCCACTGATTGATTTATTGATTTTTTCAGGTAGATTTTGGAACCCAAATCAAGCAAAAAAATAAATAGGCTTTCTATGGCCCACTGAGTGAGAGATGACACAGACAGGGATGGCACTCTAGCAGAAATGCCAATCTTAATCTCCCACAAAAAAAAAAAAAAGGAACTGTCCTTCAATTGCTATCTCCCTGCAGTAATCTCAGCCAGGTATGGCAGGCAGCAATAAGGAGTGGACTGATGCACAAATTAAATAAAAAGTGTGGACAAACAAACAAGATAGCTGTGCAGAAAGGAAGGAACAAGAGGATTTGTGCTTTGAAAAAAGCAGTTGGTTTGCACAGCGGCGTACACACAGCAATGCAGCTATCAGGGAGCTTTCTAGGGCAGCCCAATGAGCTACAGCGCTGAGGGGAAAAAGAAAAAAAATGTAGCTTCCACTGTCCCTGCACACCGAAGGTGGTGTTGGGCAGTGGAAATCGCTACAGCACAAGCGGTTTGGTGGTCAATGGACCCTGCCTAACGCTATCCCTGCTTCTGACGAAGCGGCAGCAACCTCTCCCTAAGCTCAGATCAGCAGCAGTAACATGGCGGTCGGCGGGAACGCCCCTTTATAGCCCCTGTGACGCCGCGGACAGCAAGCCAATCACTGCAATGCCCTTCTCTAAGATGGTGGGGACCAGGACCTATGTCATCACGCTGCCCACACTCTGCGTTCACCTACATTGGCTGAGAAATGGCGCTTTTCGCGTCATTGAAACGCGACTTTGGCGCGAAAGTCGCGTACCGCATGGCCGACACCGCACAGGGGTCGGATCGGGTTTCATGAAACCCGACTTTGTCAAAAGTCGGCGACTTTTGAAAATGTTCGACCCGTTTCGCTCAACCCTAGTCACCGCTCTGCTTTCCGGCTGACCGGCGCTGACAGTGCAGAGGAAAGCAGAGCGCCGGGGGACAGACACCGGAATGTAAGTATGTAGTGTTTGTTTTTTTAACGTTTACGCTGGTAACCAGGGTAAACATTGGGTTACTAAGCGCGGCCCTGCACTTAGTAACCCGACATTTACCCTGGTTACCGGGGACCTCGGGATCGTTTGTCGCTGGAGAGCTGTCAGTGTGACAGCTCTCCAGCGACCAAACAGTGATGCTGCAGCGATCGACATCATTGTCGGTATCGCTGCAGCGTTGCTCAGTGTGAAGGTACCTTAATTCTTTAATCTAGACCAGAGAAAACTTTGGCCATCGGGCTACATCCAACTCTTCGGCTGCTGCTATCTGGTCCGCAGACCAGGACACCAATAAGGCTAAAAAAAAGTGGTCTATGGGCCAGTTGAGTGTTTCAACACAGCAGGTGTGATGATTTCATTAGATTGTGCCTGAAATGGCATCACAGTCTGCAGAGCAAAGATCAGAGCAGCACGAGGTGCAGGGTGAAAAGTGTTTGTTTTTGTCATTCACTTCTGGGGGGACTATGTGGAGACATCATTATGTATTTAGAGACTGTGAGAGATCATAGTATGGGGGTCATCATTATGTGTTGTACGGTGTTCATTTTAGGACATGGTCACAAATCAAAGTCAAACATCAGAAATACTCTGTCTGATACCTCATTCTGATACATGACTCTTATACCTGACTTTCACACATGGTCACAAATCAAAGTCAAACATCAGAAATAACATCAGAAATACTCTGTCTGATACCTCATTCTGATACTTGACTCTGATACTTGACTTTGATACCTGACTCTGATACTTGACTCTGATACTTGATTTTGATACCTGACTCTGATACTTGACTTTGATACCTGATTTTGATACTTGACTCTGATACTTGACTCTGATACTTGACTCTGATACTTGACTTTGATACCTGACTCTGATACTTGACTTTGATACCTGACTCTGATACTTGACTCTGATACTTGACTCTGATACTTGACTCTGATACTTGACTCCGATACCTGAGTCTGATACTTGATTCTGATACATGAAATTAGTAAAATTAGTAAAATTAGCTAAAATTAGTACCTGGGATCACTTGAGCTTGTGGTGCAATGGTAATGCCGACGGCTGTAGCCTCTAGACGCAGGATCCGTTTTTTTTCCGCCGATCCTTTTTTTTTCCGCTGGATCGGTTTTATTTTTCTGCCGGATCCATTTTTTGTCGGCCGGATCCGTTTTTTTTCCGCCAGATCCGTTTTTTTCTGCAGGATCCGTTTTTTTTCCTCAGGATCCGTTTTTTTTTCCGGATCCGTTTTTGTCTGCCGGCTCCGTTTTTTTTCTGCCTGATCCGTTTTTTACGCCGGATCCTTTTTTTTTTTTACACCGGATCCGTTTTTTTTTACACCGGATAAGTTTTTTTTACACCGGATCCGTTTTTTTTTCGCCAGATCAGTTTTTTTTTTACAACGGATCCGTTTTTTACGCCGGATCCATTTTTCTTCCGCCGGATCCGTTTTTTTCGCCGAATCCGTTTTTTACGCCGAATCCGTTTTTTTTTCGCCGGATCCGGTTTTTTCACCGGATCCGTTTTTTTTACGCCAAACCCGTTTTTTTTCGTCGCTTTTTTTACGTTGAATCCGTTTTTTTTTTGCCGGATCCGTTTTTTTCTTCCGGATCTGTTTTTTTTTACGCCTGATCCGTTTATTTTTACGCCGGATCCGCTTTTCTTACGCCGGATCCGTTTTTTTATGCCGGATCCGTTTTTTTCCGCCGGCAGAAGAAAAACGGATCCGGTGTAAAAAAAACGGATCCGGCGCAAAAATAAACTGATCAGGTGTAAAAAAAACGGATCCTGAAGAAAAAAATGGATCAGGCGAAAAAAAACGGATACGGCGAAAAAAAAATCCGGTGTAAAAAAACAGATCCGGCGTAAAAAATGGATATGGCGTAAAAAAAACATCCGGCAAAAAAAAAATCCGTTATAAAAAAAAACGGCTCTGGCGTAAAAAAAAAACGGATCCGGCGTAAAAATGGATATGGCGTAAAACAACAGATCCGGCAGAAAAAAATCGGATCCGGCGTAAAAAAACGGATATGGCGTAAAAAAAACAGATCCGGCAGAAAAAAACGGATCCGGTGAAAAAAACGGATTCGGTGTAAAAAAAACGGATCCGGCGAAGAAAAACGGATCCGGCGGGAAAAAAACAGATCAGGCAAAAAAAAACGGATCCGGCGTAAAAACACCCGGATCCTGCATAAAAAAACAGATCCGACGTAAAAAAATCGGATACGGCGTAAAAAAACGGATCCGGTGAAAAAAACGGATTCGGTGTAAAAAAAACGGATCCGGCGAAGAAAAACGGATCCGGCGGGAAAAAAACAGATCAGGCAAAAAAAAACGGATCCGGCGAAAAAAAAAACCGGATCCGGCGTAAAAACACCCGGATCCTGCGTAAAAAAAACAGATCCGACGTAAAAAAAATCGGATACGGCGTAAAAAAACTGATCCGGCAGAAAAATAAAACTGATCCGGCGGAAAAAAAAAGGATCCTGCGTCTAGACACTACAGCCGTCGGCCTTACCATTGCACCACAAGCTCAAGTGATCCCAGGTACTAATTTTAGCTAATTTTACTAATTTTACTAATTTCATGTATCAGAGTCAGGTATCAGAGTCAGGTATCAGAGTCAGGTATCAGACTCAGGTATCAGACTCAGGTATCAGAATGAGGTATCAGACAGAGTATTTCTGATGTTTCACTTTGATTTGTGACCATGTCCTAAAATGAACACCGTAGTGTTGGGGTTCTGTGAGGTTTATACTGTTCGGATGCCATCATAATGAGTTATGAGGCTGCTAGGAATAATAATGTGGGGTTCATCATTCTGCATTGGATGACTGTGGGAAATCATACTGTGTTGGTGGTGCTGTAATGGCCATCATATTATGCTGAGAGGCTGTGGGGGATCATACTTTGGGGCCTTCATTCTATGTTTAAGGACTGTGGGGGAACACACTGCATAGGAAACTGTGATGACAATCATACTGTGTATAGAGTGTCATTATTCTTTGTGTGAGATCATCCTTTTTCATGGGCCTCGGTGGCCATCATACTGTGTTGAGAGTTTGTCACGGATCCTACTGTGATGGAGTGATCATACTGGGTGGAAGAGTGTGTCGGCAATGATACTTGGTAGAGGTCACAATACTGTGTCTGGTATCATACTTTTTGGGGGTTATGGAGGTTCGTACTATGTGCGGGGCTGTGGGTGACATCATTATGTGTGAGAAACTATGGAACCATCAAAGTGTGTGTGGGGTTTGTGGTGAGTGGTGACATCATACTATTTTGGGGGAGCTGTTGATCATAGTACAAGGGATGAATAGAAGCGGTATGATTTACTACTCATTTTTACTTAAAAAAGTCAGTAAGCTATATGGCATTGATCTGCTTAATAATAAGCAATACAATTAATATTATTTATTTTTTAATAGTTTTTGGCATTATCTTGAGCCATGATGACTTGATAGAGAAACGATCTGTAGAAAGACTGATCTTGTGCAAAACTAGATTCTTCCACCAGGATCTTCTCTGTCATTTTTTTGCTAGTGTCAACCCATTAGTTTGCTAGTCTTCCTCCTTGCTTTGTTTCTTCTATTCTTCCAACCATGATGTCCTACTCCGATAATTGCTCTCTTCGTGTGATGTGTCCAAATTAGGCAAGTTGCAGCTAGGTGACGATTGATCTCAGTGACATGTCTGGCTTAATTTGTTCCAAAATTTATAAATTGTTATTTATTGATTATATATAAAAACAACAACATAAACAAATGTATAACAATAATCTAGCAAGAGTAATACAAAGAATTGAGAATTGGAGGTACAAAAACAAAATTTAGATGAATGGATAATTCAGTCAGAATGTGAGTAAACTTCATTTTTAAGATCTGAATAAACCAGATAAACAAGGTAAGTCCAACAAATAACTATTTTGTGTGTAGTAGGGAGTATTAAAATAAGCGTCTAAGAAAAAGGAATATAGTTAAGTAGTTATAGGTGCAAGATGTTGAGGTAGTGAAGAATGGGCAACAAGGGTATTTTTTAAAAGAGGCTGTGGCTTAAGAAGAATTAGCATCAGAGACAAATGTACAGCTCCAAAGAGAACCGTTTTCTTTTTTTAATAATCAGTGCATATGTGTTTCCCAACTTGAGAGTTCTTTCAGTTTATACTGTATATCAATCTTTTCTTATCTACTGTAACCATACCACATGGGTTTGAAGAGTGGATTTTTCCAATAAATTGGGTCATTTCGCTTTAACATGCTTGGAAGGACAAGAGAATAATACCTCGGCTGGTTTTAAGTTCCTTGTTATTAAATCCAGAGTGCATGGTGTACTATTTATGTCTGTCCAAAATCTTTGCAAATCAGGACAGTTTCAAAATATATGTGGCAAATTACCAGTGCTAGTACCGCATTTCCAACATAAATTGGTGTTTTTGAGGCCCAAATGATGTAGAAATTTAGGGGGTACTATTGTAGGAATTTTCTTGTAAGATCATGCATCTAGAGAAACCATGGGAGTTAGAAAGAATGTTTTTGACCTCAGAATCTTTTAGAGTAATACCTAGTTCCATTATCCAGGAGATCAGATAAGTCGATTTATATGCTGTTGAAGGTGATATCTTAGACATCATTTTAGGGTAAGGTAAGGGGAATTTAGTGAAAAGATAAAGCCAGGACCAGTCTCTAACAGATGGAAACTTTATTTTAAATTGCTTGAACATGTGTATGATCTGAGCTTGTTGTAGAAAGTTGACATGATGTTTTCTAGCTTTCTTTGGCCATCATTTAGTCACAGGTAGAAATAAGTGGACTTGTTTGGGAAAACGTTCAACAATCTCAAACTCAGTTTTCTCTTTAATAACTTAGTCTTACATTCTGGCAGGCAATTAGAGTACAGAAACTATCAACAACGTCATGACACAGTCTTTTTTGATTGGCTGCCGAAGTCATATTTCCCTGTCTATATAAAAAGCGGATATCTTGTATTGCTAGCACAATTTTCTCAATTTCGCAGTGCAGAGAGGCCACTCCTGCTAGTGCTTCTGCTGCTGAAAGTGAACTTGACAGTTAGCTCTATAGGATACTGTCGTGTGTTAAATCGATCTTCCAGCATCTAACTAGATTGTGCTAAAATGTGTTACAGTTTCAGAAGGCCCCATTTGCTAATCCAAATTGTTTGTGATAAAACTGTGTTGCAGTGAGAAATCAGAAGGCCAGATTTCTAATTAAAAATCATTAGGCCTACTATTGTTCTTCAGCCAGGAGGCCCAATTTGCTAATCCAAATCGTTTGTGATAAAACTGTTTGCAGTGAGAAATCAGAAGGCCACATTTCCACTTAAAAATCATTAGGCTCAACATTGTAGCTCAGCCAGGAGGCCCAGGAGGTGATCCTTATGACACTCAGATACCAGAGGCGTACGCGGACTGTATTTTGGTGTCAGGGCAGGAAGATGAGGAGGGTGACTCTCAGGGTGAGGAGTGTGAGAACAGAGAGGATGATGATGAGGTTGTAGAACTCACTTAATGTGAACCCAGAGTTATGTACCTGAGTAGCTAAGCAGAGGAGGTGGAGGAGGAGGAAGATGAGGAGGCTACATTGCAATTTCCAACACAGACATGAAGTAATGCAACCACTATAAGCATTGCATCATCATCCACAACTTTGGCTGTGACCAGCTTTGGTTTTGAGTGTGCATTTCACAGAAGCAGCAAGGGTTGCCTAACCTGGGTCTTTTTCGCGACCGCAATGGAAGACCCAACTCACGTTGTCAGCCAAATTTGCAAAAAAAACTCAGTAGAGGAAAAAATTGCAATAATTTATAATCATAAGCATACAAAATGTAAAAAAAAGAAGGAAGAACAGGAGACAAAATATAAAAAAAATTAAAAGACACTACAAGCTCCAACTATTATGCCAGGAAAAAATGAAAGGATTAGATTTGAACCTGCCTTGTAGTGCCCTTTCTAAATATCTATGTCTCATTAGTGTGGGGTGCTAGTTCCTGAATCTTGTGGCTAGTGTAAATAAAGAAGGATTGTGTGGCAGAGAAATGTATATACTGTATCTCTGTCTTGAGAGAATAGTATTTTTATGCCAACCATAAGCCTAATTCCTGTACGCATATGAGCTGTATTTATTTACAATACAATTATAGAAATAATGTACAATTCTATCAATTATTCTTTGATGTGATTGTATAACTTGTCATACAAAAGGAAACAGACTGATAATTAAGAATGATTAGATTATGTATTGAAAGACTGCAGTGACACAACGTGAATAAAGAGAATCCCAGTGGTGTTTTCCCTTGGATTGCTTCATCAGCTCTAACTAGGTCAGAAGTTGAACCTGGGGAAACCCTTTTCTGCACTAATCAGTCTATGCAGAGTGGGTTCATTCAAGTGCATTCAGTGAAGAGGAGAGATGTTGCTTACCATTTTTTTCTCCTCCCACCCATTCCTGTTTTGACACTCTTATTTGAAAATGTCTTGTATTTAAACCACATAAAACACAGTAGTTTGACAATAATTGGCTTCACCCAACGACTATCCATGAGTGGAGAAAAAGTGTTGGTGTTATCATTCATATTCTCTGAAAAGAGGCCAAGAAAGCAAAAATTCTGCCAGAGAATGTAAACTTTTGAGCGCATCTGTAGATGAATTCATTGAGATGTATAGTTTGTAAAATGGGGTCATTTTTGCTGGGTTCAGCTAACCTGGCAACTCAGGGGCTCTCCCAGTGGGTCATGGCACCTGCAAGCTATAATAACAAAATCTTCAATATAATATGGCACTCCTTCCCTTCTGAACGTTGTATTGTGCCCGAAAAGTGTTTCCCAACTACACATAGGGTATTGGCGTACTCAGTATAAATTGAACAACAAACTGTGAGAACCATTCTTTTAATCCTTATAAAAATTAATAATTTGGTGCCAAAACATCATTTTAGCAGTAGTAATGTTGTTGTTATTCTTCACCTCACAGTGCTATAAAATTCTATGAGGCACATGTAGTATCAACTTGCTAACTGCACCCATAGATAAATTTATTTTGGGGTGTAGTTTTTAAATAGGGTCACTTATGGGGGCTTCCGATATTTTGGCACCTGAGAGGCTGAAAAATTAAGCAAGATGGCTATAAATCTGAAATGATGTATGGAGAAGCAAGGCAGAAGTAATTATTAAAATTTACTTTTACTCCTCTGGATATGACGGGCTTGTACCCATCACATTAGACAAAACCCCTATCTCCTAAAAGTCTATATTCCCCTGATGATCTGACTGGTGAAACGCATTGGGAACAAACTTTGGGGTTACGGTAAGATGGATCCTATACAATGTGTCACAAAATAACAATCTCAGAATCACTGTGATATGTTGAAGTGTTCCAGAGTTAGTATTGTAAAATTTGGCCTGGTCAGGAAGATAAAATAGGGTAGGCGATGGAAGGGTTAAATATATTCCATAGACTCCTAGGTGACGTCAGAGTGTTACACACATATATTCACAACAATTGAACTATCTATTGCATGCAGTTAACATTTTACAGCAAATATTTTTTTTAAATATTTGCTAAAGCTGGTAGATGTAAATTATGCCTAATACAAATGTGTAATTTTCTATTGGCATATTTGGGTCTGAATATACTGCTGAAATCCTTGCCCCATTCGCTAGATGGCACTACATTAATACCTTTGTTACCACTGAATCCTGAAAGCAGGTGGCAGTTTAACTTTTAGATTGCACTAATTATACTAAACTTGTTTTTGATTTGGTCAGAGAGTCCAGAACAAAAATGATGATGAAGGGCCTGGTCAATCAAGAGAAAGTGCGAGGTCCACCATGGAAATTCAGTGCAATACTCCTTAGTACAGTACAGCTGCATGTTGCCTCTGGCTGTTTACTCTCTGTTTAAACTCTGTCAAGATCATCATATAAGAGCTTTAAGGCCTCAAAGAATGAGTAGACTGTGGAGCGTCCTGGAACTGCAGTGGGCAGAAAAACATTCCAAGCCTAGGGGTCACCTGGCAGTCTGCAGCAAGTAAATTATGAATCCCACATGCAGGGTCTCAAAGCCAGAAGAAAGAATGAAAAGCCTGAAATACAGGCTACAGCTTTTCCTACAGGAAGCAACATTTTTAAGGTCACCTGAAAATCAGTCGGGCAGGTAAACCTTGGGTTCAGAAATTGTCAAGGGGGGTACTGCAAGGGCTTGAGTTGAGTGGTTTTTATATGCTGAATCCACCCTGCAAGATCCAGGACTAAATGAGTCAGGTCTTCCAACTGATCCTCTACCATCTACCCCTTATCACAGATTCCAGGGGAACCCCAACATTAGACCTTTAATCTCTGTAAAAGCATCTGGTCACACAACGAGGTCCACTGTATTGCTTCCGAGGATTGGTTGCTCCAAGGAGGAACAAATCAGATGCAATAGGGGGTCACAACTAGAAAGTCACATCAGGAACAAAATCAGAATACATGCGAGTAGTCAAAATGAGGTCAGACAATAGAACAAAAAAATAGCACAGAGGAACACGGGAACAGTTTGACCAGGTCTAGCTGAACTACGGTAATTAAATGAATGGCAGCTAGATGCTGTCTTCCCTAGTTTATATAGAAGAGCATCTCACCAATGGCTCCCAGCAGAGAGCCAATTATGTACCATCTCATTCCTGATTTATCATGCTTAACCTATGTTGTTTATTGAATCCATAATCTTCACGGCCATAGGTGGGGGTTGCGCCATCAGTGGACATCTCAGGACCTCGGCTCACACTGATATACAAGCAATTAAAGTGCCTGCTAAGTGTAAAACAATCATCAAGAAAGTTTAGTTACACTCAACATTCAACTTCCCTTAAACCCTGACTCTTTTCCTAGATTAAATTTTCATCTCCTTTACTTCAAATTCTGAATATTTTAAAATCTGATATGTGAAGATAGCTATGCACAAACAGTTAAGACGTGAATTGCTAAAATAATCATTCTAAATAAAATTGGAAAAGTTTTAACATAATTTCAAAGATTCCCAGATTACTATATTTCAAAGTGTACTGTACTTATCTTACAGCTTATTATATTTGCACAACCCACACATAATTTTCAACATCTTAAGAACATTACTCATTTGGTGACACATAATCTTAGTGGATGCCATAGTAACGCACAGATATGATATAAATAATTTGTATTATTTGTGAAATTTCTTAGACACTAGGAAACAATTACTGTACTTTGTAAGATATGACTGCTTAGTATATTTTCAATAAAACAGGAAACATGCTACTTAGCAAAAAGGTTTGATAATGAACCAAATTTTGCTAAATCACATAAATATTTTCCTTAATACATATGCCTTATTAATAGTGATGAGCGGTGGTTTCCCGGACCACGCTCGGGTGATCTCCGAGTATTTGTTAGTATTCGGAGATTTAGTTTTCATCGCTGCAGCTGAATGATTTACAGCTACTAGCCAGCTTCAAACTCTTTAAGGCTCTTTAAGGCCACCAACAGGTGGCGCTATAGAGTTTAAGTCCTCTTTTTCTCAGAGGAGGCAATTTGCATATTTAATTTCCCAGAGGAGCATTGCATGGTGAATAAGCCTCCGTACCTTGACAAGCCAGCTGGTGTGTCACTCTCCATAAGGAGAAACATTACCCATTAGACCCCAGTCCAGAACCTCTCATCTAGCCAAATTAGTTCTCATGCTTCACACTGACGAGGGCCAACAGCCCGAAACACCGTGTCTGCGAATTTAGATACTGATTTGGCTTTTATCCTAAGTCATATTGCAGGTCTCGTTAAAGTGTTGATTGTGACTTGTAGGATCGCTACTTCCAACAGGTGGCGCTATAGAGTTTAAGTCCTCTTTTTCTCAGAAGAGGCAATTTGCATGTTTTTAAAGTGAAAGTTCTTAGATTTAAACCCAAATTTTTACTTTGTTGAGGTTATTGTTTGAAATATTTTTTGAGCCTACTTAATTTCTCCAATAGTCGAATATTAGACTCATACACATGCCACCTGAATAAAGCGATCAGTTACATGTGCTTGCTTTTGAGACATGATTTCCTATTCCCATCCTATTTTGAAAAGGTAAATGGACTCTAATTTTATTTATTAAAAAAAAAACATTCTTGAAGCTAAAAAACATGTGTTTACATACATGTTGTTTTAACCCCTTAGTGACAGAGCCAATTTGGTACTTAATGACCAGGCCAATTTTTGCAATTCTGACCACTGTCACTTTATGAGGTTATAACTCTGGAACGCTTCAACGGATCCCGCTGATTCTGAGATTGTTTTTTCATGACATATTGTACTTCATGTTATTGGTAACATTTCTTCGATATTACTTGCGATTATTTATGAAAAAACCAGAAATATGGCGAAAATTTTTAAAATTTTGCAATTTTCAAACTTTGTATTTTTATGCCCTTAAATCAGAGAGATATGTCATGAAAAATAGTTAATAAATAACATTTCCCACATGTCTACTTTACATCAGCACAATTTTGGAAACAAAATTTTTTTTTGTTAGGGAGTTATAAGGGTTAAAAGTTGACCAGCAATTTCTCATTTTTACAACACCATTTTTTTTTAGGGACCACATCACATTTGAAGTCATTTTGAGGGGTCTATATGATAGAAAATAATGAAGTGTGACACCATTCTAAAAACTACACCCATCAAGGTTCTCAAAACCACATTCAAGAAGTTTATTAACCCTTTACGTGCTTCACAGGAACTGAAACAATGTGGAAGGAAAAAATGAACATTTAACTTTTTTTTGCAAACATCTTAATTCAGAACCATTTTTTTTATTTTCACAAGTGTAAAAACAGAAATGTAACCATAAATTTTGTTATGCAATTTCTCCTGAATACGCCAATACCCCATATGTGGGGGTAAACCACTGTTAGGGCGCACCGCAGAACTTAGAAATGAAGGAGCGCCGTTTGACTTTTTCAATGCAGAATTGGCTGGAATTGAGATCGGACGCCATGTCACGTTTAGAGAGCCCCTGATGTGCCTAAACAGTGGAAACCCCCCACAAGTGACACCATTTTGGAAACTAGACCCCTTAAGGAACTTATCTAGATGTGTGGTGAGCACTTTGAACCCCCAAGTGCTTCACAGAAGTTTATAACGTAGAGCCGTGAAAAAAAAATTGCATTTTTTCTACAAAAATGATATTTTTGCCCACAAATTTTTATTTTCACAAGGGTAACAGGAGAAATTAGACCACTAAAGTTGTTGTGCAATTTCTCCTGAGTGCGTCGATACCCAATATGTGGGGGTAAACCACTGTTTGGGCGCACCGCAGAGCTTGGAAGAGAAAGAGTGCTGTTTTACTTTTTCAATGTAGAATTGGCTGGAATTGAGATCGGACGCCATGTCGCGTTTGGAGAGCCCCTGATGTGCCTAAACAGTAGAAATCCCCCACAAGTGACCCCATTTTGGAAACTAGACCCCCCATGGAACTTATCTAGATGTGTGGTGAGAACCTTGAATGCCCAAGTGCTTCACAGAAGTTTATAATGCAGAGCCGTGAAAATAAAAAATTTTTTTTTTTTCCACAAAAAAAATTTTTAGCCGCCAAGTTTTTATTTTCACAAGGGTAACAAGAGAAATTGGACCGCAAAAGTTGTTGTCCAATTTGTCCTGAGTATGCTGGTACCCCATATGTGGGGGTAAACCACTGTTTGGGCGCACGGCAGAGCTCGGAAGGAAGGAGCGCCGCTTTGGAATGCAGACTTTGATAGAATGGTCTGCGGGTATTATGTTGCGTTTGCAGAGCCCCTGATGTACCTAACCAGTAGAAACCCTCCACAAGTGACCCCATTTTGGAAACTAGACCCCCCAAGGAACTTATCTAGATGTGTGGTGAGAACTTTGAATGCCCAAGTGCTTCACAGAAGTTTAGAATGCAGAGTCGTGAAAATAAAAAATATTTTTTTTCCACAAAAAAGATATTGTAGCCCCCAAGTTTTTATTTTCACAAGGGTAACAGGAGAAATTGGACTACAATAGTTGTTGTCCCATTTATCCCGAGTACGCTGATGTGCCATATGTGGGGGTAAACCACTGTTTGGGCGCACGGCAGAGCTCGGAAGGGAAGGAGCGCCTTTTTGGAATGCAGACTTTGATAGAATGGTCTGTGGGCATTATGTTGCGATTGCAGAGCCCCTGATGTACCTAAACTGTAGTAACCCCCCACAAGTGACCCCATTTTGGAAACTAGACCCCCCAAGGAACTTATCTAGATGTGTGGTGAGAACTTTGAATGCCCAAGTGCTTCACAGAAGTTTAGAATGCAGAGTCGTGAAAATAAAAAATATTTTTTTTTTCACAAAAAAGATTTTGTAGCCCCCAAGTTTTTATTTTCACAAGGGTAACAAGAGAAATTGGACCCCAGAAGTTGTTGTCCAATTTATCCCGAGTACGCTGATGCCCCATATGTGGGGGTAACCCACTGTTTGGGCGCACGGCAGAGCTCAGAAGGGAGGGAGCACCATTTGACTTTTTGAGCGCAAAATTGGCTGTCGTGTTTGGAGACCCCCTGATGTACCTAAACAGTGGAAACCCCCCAATTCTAGGTCCAACCCTAACTCCAACACACCCCTAACCCTAATCCCAACCTGATCCATAATCCTAATCACTAACTTTAACGATAATCACAACCCTTACCCCAAAACAACCCTAATGTCAACCCTAACCATAACACTAATCAAAACCCTAAATCCAACACACCCCTAATCCTAATCTCAACCCTAACCTCAAACCTAACCCTAATCCCAATACACCCCTAATCACAACCCTAACCTTAACCCTAATCCCAAACCTAACCCTAATTCCAAGCGTAACCCTAATGCCAACCCTAACCCTAATACCAACCCTAATCCAAACCCTAACCCTAATCCCAGCTCTAACCCTAACTTTAGCCCCAACCCTAGCCCTAACTTTAGCCCCAACCCTAACCCTAGCCCTAAGGCTACTTTCACACTTCAGTCGTTTGGCATTCCGTCGCAATCCGTCATTTTGGACAAGAAACGGATCCTGCAAATGTGCCCGCAGGATGCGTTTTTTGCCCATAGACTTGTATTGCCGACGGATCGTGACGGATGGCCACATGTCGCGTCCGTCGTGCACTGGATCAGTTGTGTTTTGGCGGAGCATCGGCACAAAAAAGCGTTCAATGAAACGTTTTTTTGTACGTCGCATCCGCCATTTCTGACCGCGCATGCGTGGCCGTAACTCCGCCCCCTCCTCCCCAGGACATAGATTGGGCAGCGGATGCGTTGAAAAACTACAGCTGCTGCCCACGTTGTGCACAATTTTCACAACGTGCGTCGGTATGTCGGGCCGACGCATTGCGACGGCCCCGTACCGATGTAAGTGTGAAAGAAGCCTAACCCTAAATTTAGCCCCAACCCTAACCCTAAATTTAGCCCCAACCCTAGCCCTAACCCTAGCCCTAACCCTAGCCCTACCCCTAACCCTAACCCTACCCCTACCCCTAACCCTAACCCTACCCCTAACCCTACCCCTAACCCTACCCCTAACCCTACCCCTAACCCTACCCCTACCCCTAACCCTAACCCTACCCCTAACCCTACCCCTACCCCTAACCCTACCCCTAACCCTACCCCTAACCCTACCCCTAACCCTACCCCTAACCCTACCCCTAACCCTAACCCTACCCCTAACCCTACCCCTACCTCTAGTTTTAGCCCCAACTGCTGTTCTCCTGCTGGCCGGCAGATGGAGACAGATGGCGGGTGCACTGGGCATGCGTCCGCCATGTTCTTCTGCCGGCGGCCAGGAGGAGCAGCAAGAGGATCCAGGGACCTAGGTGAGTATGCTAGGGTCCTCGAATTCCCCTATTTCTCTGTCCTCTGATGTGCGATCACATCAGAGGACAGAGAATTACACTTTACTTTTTTTTTTTTTTTGCGGTCGCCGGTAAACAGTTAATTACCGGCGATCGCAAAACAGGGGTCGGTAATACCGACCCCGATCATGCTCTTTGGGGTCTCGGCTACCCCCGGCAGCCGGGACCCCAAAGATTCTCCCGGTGCCGGATGGCGGCGCCCACCGGGAGACACGAGGAGCATCGGGGGAGCTAGGTGAGTATTGGGGGGCCACCTGGGACCACTTTTCTCTGTCCTCCGATGTGCGATCACATCGGAGGACAGAGAAATTAAAAAGAGATCGCGTTTTTTTTTTTTTTTGCGATCGCCGGTAAACGGTTAATTACCGGCGATCGCAAATGCGGGGTGGGTTAAAACCCCCCCGAATCATGTTCTCTGGGGTCTCGGCTACCATCGGCAGCCGAGACCCCGGAGAAAATCGGCCTCTGGGGGGCGCTATGGACTTTTTCCACAGCGCCGTTAATTAATTAATTAATTAATTAAGTACCCTTAGCGGCCGCCGTTAAAAGGCGTATCGGCGGTCGCTAAGGGGTTAAATAACACTGTTCTAAAGCCAAATTGGTTCAGAGATGGAAAGAATGGAGCATAAATAATTGTTTGGTGTTGAAAGTGAAAATAATGGTTAAATTTGCTGTTTGGCTCTAATTCTCAAGTTCCAGAGGAGTTTGTATTAACCTATGACACCTTTCATGCAGGCTTATAGTAAAATTTAACCTTTAATATTTCATAGAAAACGTGTATATTTTGTAGCGGTGCTAATGTAGGTGCATAGAGTCAGCTGCAAGTATAATCCCTAACCACATAAGGGAAGTAATAAAGCTACAAAGAGATATATAATATAACTAGATGGCAGCCCGATTCTAAAGAATCGGGAGTCTAGAATCCATATATACTTTATTTATTCAAATGTAAGAATAATACAATTAATAAATAATAGTAAGAAAGAACAAAAAATGGCTGCACTCACCAGCTCTTGACAATTCTTGTTATTTAAGGTACAGTTACACAGGATCCATGAACATGCTTATGAGGGGAGGGATGAAAGACATCAGACGACAACTTTGCGTGTTGTGGGCAGTGTCAGGTAGTAGGAAAATAGCCAGTTAATAATAGGCAATAGTTCTTTGCAGGAATGCAGATATTAATAAATAGGCAGTTTATATTGCAGAGAAATTGCTGGGCAATAATGGACAATGTCCTTATGCGGCAAATAATAGAGCAATATACCCAATGTGGCAAAGAAGAGGTTAATAAACGGCAGTCTCTCAGTATAACAGTCAGTGAATAATAGGCAGTATATGGAGAAAACACCAAACAAAAGTTCAAAATTGGTGTGAAAATGTCACTGAACCACTTCACAACTAAATATATATAGTTTTGGTAAATGGTATTATCATTTTTTTGACGAAATTCGGCAGGAGCTTGAAGAGCAACGTCACTGGGCCCGCCTCCACGCAGTAGAAACTTGCTGTGAGGTAAAAATTCAAAAATCACACCAAAATGGCGGGCGGAGTGTGTCACAGTACGGCACGTTTCTGATTGGTCGCTCGCAGCAGGCGGCAACCAATCAGACACTGGACACTGTTGACGTCACTTATCTCCGGACATTAGCTCCGGACATTAGCTCCGGACATTAGCTCCGGACATTATCTCCGCACATTAGCTCCGGACATTAGCTCCGGACATTAGCTCCGGACAAAGCCACGGAAGTTGGCACAAATTGCAGGAAGTAGTATTCTAGGCAATTATATATTAGATACCTGTGCTCCAAGTCAATGTGCACTTGTAGGACACCAATAAAAAATAATTAATTACCTGTTAAATATAGAGAGGGCTGTCTAGCGCTGTATGCTGAAGGTGGATCAAATGGGTGTATGTTGACTCAAACTAGAGTGAGAGGGAGAAGGGGTGATTAGTACACACACCAACTATCCAAATGCTATGCGGTAACTAGGAGATGCTGGAGTAAAAATAAATGTATCTATGTATTATCCGTACACTGCAGACTGTCTAGGAAAAAGGAGCTAAGTATCACTCCATTATTTTTATTAATAAGCACACCTTTTCCGGTAACAACGTTTAACTCCAACACAGGTACCGCTCTTTTAAATAGAGCAGCAGGAATCGCTAGGCACATGAGCCATTTGTGCTTTTTAGAGCCCACATCATGTGGTACATTCCTGTGCAATGCTTATAATGGATAGATTGGTAAAATTCTCCAACAACCCCAGCCCCAACTGGTGAGTAAGGGTCACACTGTTTTCTACAGTATAAGCAATTAGGTTTTGAGTACCCCCTTATTGGCCAGGCAGTGCGAATGACTATATATATAGATAGATCATAAGCGAGGGTTGATATGTTGATATGTATCACCCAGGATGCGGATGGAGTCCTCTAAGACCTGCTGGAGCGCCTTGTGCTCACAGCAGGACGCCTGTGAGTCACAAGGAAAAATAAAAGTGTGGACTTTGTCAAGCTATTTGGCCAAGGCAATGTTCAGGAAAACCCAGGGCTTTTATTTTTGGAGCAAACTACAGGATGGTAGTGCGGCAGTTCGCTCCCTCCGGACCAGTTCTTACAAATGGCCCATAGCCACAGATTCCAGTTTAAAAACCCTGCAGCAAAGGGTTGGGGGTGTCAGTCATGGTTTGCAAATTGTAGAGCAGGTGGCTCTGCAAAACTCAGCCTGTGTGAGGCAACATGGAGCCAAGCAGAGCCAAAAAGATCCGGCACCCCTCAACGGTGGTGCAGTAGTCCATAGCAACTAGTCTCGGATTAGCACTGTTTCGACACCCGGCTGCGGTCCGGAGAATTCCGTGTTCTGTTTCTTTTGTGAGTTTTTTTGGAAATTAACCCATAAATGACCACAAATACATCTTTTAACCTGAGATATAGGAGAATAGCATCCCCACACAAGTCACAATCCAGCAGCTGTCGGCTGTCCACTATAGATGACAACTTGCGGCATCAGCCATGATCAGTGTTGGCACCGTCCATATCTGTTTAACCCCTTAGATGCTGCTGTCAATAGTGACTACATCATATAAATGGTTAGCTGAGTGTGGGGGCTTCTTCTTTAACCCCATCAGCACCCTGAGATCATGATTGTGTGGTCGTGATGTTTGCCATGGCGATTTACAACCAAATATTGGCCTTGGAGTCTGTCGACTATAGTGGCCTATTCAGAAGTTAGTGACATTTTGGTTGTTAAAAATACATTTTTTTTAATTCCTGTCATGTCACTTTACATTAACTCCTGTAAATCACCTGAAAAGTAAATAAACTACCTGACAGCGGTTTTCAATGGGTCAAGGGGTGCTGTTTTTAAAATGGTATCATTTTGGGGGGTTTCCCAATATATAAGACCCCCAAAATCACTTCAAACCTGAATAGGTGTTAGCATCACACCGGATCCCTGCCCTGACAGGCAGGGTCTTCTGCTTGTGTCTTCACTCATCCATGCTGCAGACAGATATTCCCTTCCCCATGCTCTAAATTCTTCCAGCCGGTCCTCTAGCCATGTTTTTAGGGCATGCACGCTGGCACTCCTGCCCTCTTAAAGGGCCAGCGTGTGCACTTACTAATTCCTATCCAGCCAATGGCTGTGGAACATTGTGTGTACATTGCTTCCTCCCCACTGGGGAGATGCCTGAGCAACCTTTCTGTTTACAGTCTATGTTGTGCAAGGTCGCATACCAGTGCAAGTACTGTCTGCTGCACGCTAGTGCAAATCCTGCCTGCTGCACTCTAAGTGCAAATCCTGCCTGCTGCACTCTAAGTGCAAATCCTGCCTGCTGCACTCTAAGTGCAAATCCTGCCTGCTGCACTCTAAGTGCAAATCCTGCCTGCTGCACTCGGATGCAAATGCTTCTTGCTGCACTCTAATGCAGATCCTGTCTGCTGCCCTCTGACACAAATCCTGTCTGCTGAACTCTGACACAAACTGCTGCACTCACTTTCATGAAAGCTCTGCCTGCTGCCCCATCCAGTATTTCCAGCTGGTGCGCGACCTTTGGCCTGTCCTGGAGTGGCACCTGGCATTCATCCGGAGCCAAGTCTAACCTCATCATCAGAGGCTCTAGTGAACAATCAGCTGATCACTTAGTCATCCCCCTCCAGGCTTTCCACGGTCCGTGGCATAGTGGTTCCACAAACCACGACAGTGAAAATAGGTCCTTAAAAAATACATTTTGTAAATTTTCTTGAAAAAATGAGAAATTGCTGCTACATTTATAAACCTTCTAAAATACTAACAAACTAAAGAACATTTTACAAATGGTGCTGATGTAAAGCAAACATGATGGAAATGTTATTTATTAATGTTTTTGTGTGGTATGACTATCTGGATTAAAGGGATAATCATTCAAAGTTTGAAAATTGCAATTTTTTTTACAAGTTTCTCAAATTTATGATATTTTTTGTAAATAAACACAAAACCTATCGACCTACATTTATCATTATCATAAATTATAATGTGCCACGAAAAAAGAATCTAAAAATTTCAGGCTTCTGTTGAAGCATTGCAGAGTTATTGCCACATAAAATGACACTGGTCAGATTTAAAACATTTGGCCAGGTCACTAAGGGGTTAAAAGACATTTGCTTTGAACTTTCCTGTGGTCCCTGCCTATCTGTCACAATACAACAACCCTGCTGCACCACAATATATATTTATCTCTCTCTCTATATATATATGCATGTATACAGGGTGGACCATTTATATGTATACACCCGGTTGGGCCAGTTGCATACAAAATGGCCGACTTCAATATGGCCACCGTGGTCACTCACCACCCATCTTGAAAAGTTTTCCCTCTCCCATATACTAATGTGCCACAAACAGGAAGTTGATATCACCAACCATTCCCATTTTATTTAAGTGTTTTCATATACATGGCCCACCCTGTATATATATATACAGTGGGGCAAAAAAGTATTTAGTCAGTCAGCAATAGTGCAAGTTCCACCACTTAAAAAGATGAGAGGCGTCTGTAATTTACATCATAGGTAGACCTCAACTATGGGAGACAAACTGAGAAAAAAAATCCAGAAAATCACATTGTCTGTTTTTTTAACATTTTATTTGCATATTATGGTGGAAAATAAGTATTTGGTCAGAAACAAAATTTAATCTCAATACTTTGTAATACATCCTTTGTTGGCAATGACAGAGGTCAAACGTTTTCTGTAAGTCTTCACAAGGTTGCCACACACTGTTGTTGGTATGTTGGCCCATTCCTCCATGCAGATCTCCTCTAGAGCAGTGATGTTTTTCGCTTTTTGCTTGGCAACACGGACTTTCAACTCCCTCCAAAGGTTTTCTATAGGGTTGAGATCTGGAGACTGGCTAGGCCACTCCAGGACCTTGAAATGCTTCTTACGAAGCCACTCCTTCGTTGCCCTGACAGTGTGCTTTGGATCATTGTCATGTTGAAAGACCCAGCCACGTTTCATCTTCAATGCCCTTGCTGATGGAAGGAGGTTTGCACTCAAAATCTCACGATACATGGCCCCATTCATTCTTTCATGTACCCGGATCAGTCGTCCTGGCCCCTTTGCAGAGAAACAGCCCCAAAGCATGATGTTTCCACCACCATGCTTTACAGTAGGTATGGTGTTTGATGGATGCAAATCAGTATTCTTTTTCCTCCAAACACAACAAGTTGTGTTTCTACCAAACAGTTCCAGTTTGGTTTCATCAGACCATAGGACATTCTCCCAAAACTCCTCTGGATCATCCAAATGCTCTCTAGCAAACTTCAGACGGGCCCGGACATGTACTGGCTTAAGCAGTGGGACACGTCTGGCACTGCAGGATCTGAGTCCATGGTGGCGTAGTGTGTTACTTATGGTAGGCCTTGTTACATTGGTCCCAGCTCTCTGCAGTTCATTCACTAGGTCCCCCCGCGTGGTTCTGGGATTTTTGCTCACCGTTCTTGTGATCATTCTGACCTCACGGGGTGGGATTTTGCGTGGAGCCCCACATCGAGGGAGATTATCAGTGGTCTTGTATGTCTTCCATTTTCTAATTATTGCTCCCACTGTTGATTTCTTCACTCCAAGCTGGTTGGCTATTGCAGATTCAGTCTTCCCAGCCTGGTGCAGGGCTACAATTTTGTTTCTGGTGTCCTTTGACAGCTCTTTGGCCTTCACCATAGTGGAGTTTGGAGTCAGACTGTTTGAGGGTGTGCACAGGTGTCTTTTTATACTGATAACAAGTTTAAACAGGTGCCATTACTACAGGTAATGAGTGGAGGAAAGGGGAGACTCTTAAAGAAGAAGTTACAGGTCTGTGAGAGCCAGAAATCTTTTGTTTCTGACCAAATACTTATTTTCCACCATAATATGCAAAAAAAAAAATGATAAAAAAACAGACAATGTGATTTTCTGGATTTTTTTTTCTTAGTTTGTCTCCCATAGTTGAGGTCTACCTATGATGTAAATTACAGACGCCTCTCATCTTTTTAAGTGGTGGAACTTGCACTATTGCTGACTGACTAAATACTTTTTTGCCCCACTGTATATATATAAATATATATATATATATATATATATATAGTAAGTATTTCACTCACTCAGCTGCGACGGCTGACACTCAGGAGACGTGTTCCTTTAAAGTTCACTGGGTTTATTGCTTCATAAACCATGTGGCAAATAACAGAAAGCAAAATGGGCCTTTGGTTCAGGCAAAGAAAAGCAAGTGTCC
Source organism: Ranitomeya imitator (assembly GCF_032444005.1). NCBI lineage: Eukaryota > Metazoa > Chordata > Amphibia > Anura > Dendrobatidae > Ranitomeya > Ranitomeya imitator. The sequence continues at coordinate 284,467,642 of NC_091286.1, forward strand.
AGTTCATCCGGCTCAGTCCTGAAGCCGTAACACACTCAGGAGGGTTTCACCTCCACACATATCTGCTGTGTAAAGGATTAGCCAGTCTTATAAAGAGCTAACCCCACCCAGTAACCCATCACATGATTAGCCATGTGGTCTGACATTACCACAGGTCCTGAAACACATATACAAGATTATGTGAAAGACAGGAACACTCCGGGCTACATTACAGCAACCAGGCACTTATGTGGCACATACCTCCCATCGACTACAAACCCTTTAGCCATGCTACATACCTCCCCCCTCTGCCTAAAGCCGTGGGGCTTGGCACTTTCCCCCACTAAACAAGGGATTCTCGATAGGGCATCCGCATTACCATGCAGCTTTCCGGCCCTATGTTCCACATGGAAACTGAAGTCCTGCAGGGCTAAGAACCAACGGGTGACTCTAGCATTTCTTCCTTTCGTTTCTCTCATCCACCTAAGCGGGGCATGGTCAGATACCAGTCTAAATTTACGTCCCAGCAGATAGTACCGCAATGTGTCCACTGCCCATTTTATGGCCAAGCACTCCTTCTCAACGACTGAGTAGTTCTTTTCAGATGAGGACAGCTTCCTACTCAGATAGAGAACAGGATGCTCCTCCCCATGTAGTTCTTGGGAAAGGACTGCTCCCACCCCAACATCTGAGGCATCTGTCTGAAGAATAAACTCTTTCTTGAAGTTTGGGGCCATCAGAACGGGTTGCTTACACAAAGCGTTTTTCATTTCTTGGAAGGCTGACTCTGTTTCTTCGGACCACTTAACCATTACTGATTTTGTCCCTTTTAGCAGGTCAGTCAGAGGCGCAGCCATCGTGGCGAAGTTTGGGATGAACCTCCTGTAATATCCCACGATTCCCAGGAAGGCTTTAACTTGTTTCTTGGAAACTGGTTTTGGCCATGTTTGGATTGCCTCCACTTTATTGATTTGGGGTTTTATTTCTCCATGACCCACTATGTATCCAAGGTACTTAGCTTCTTCTTTACCCAAGGCGCACTTCTTCGGGTTTATAGTAAATCCGGCCTCTCTTATAGCATCCAACACCGCTTGGACTTTCTCCAGATGACTCTCCCAGTCCGGGCTAAAGATGACGATATCATCTAGGTACGCAGCAGCGTAGGCCTTATGGGGTGCAAGGACTCTATCCATAGCCCTCTGGAAGGTCGCCGGAGCTCCCTGTAGGCCAAACGGCATCCGGGCATATTGGAAGCATCCATCAGGTGTCGAAAAGGCCGTCTTCTCCTTGGCTTCCTGTGCCATGGGGATCTGCCAATACCCCTTTGTCAAATCCAAGGTGGATATATATCTGGCGTGCCCAAGCCTTTCGATGAGCTCATCAATACGGGGCATGGGATAAGCGTCGAACTTGGAGACTTCATTCAACTTCCGATAGTCGTTGCAAAACCTCCACTCTCCATCAGGTTTTGGGACCAGGACAATTGGGCTCGACCAACCGCTCTTGGATTCCTCAATGACCCAAAGCCTCAACATACGCTCCACTTCCTTGGAGATAACTTCTCGACGAGCCTCAGGAATAAGATAAGGTTTCACATTCACCTGCACATGTGGCTCTGTTAGGACCTCGTGCTCTATGACCTTCGTGTATCCTGGCAATTCTGAAAACAGGTCCCTGTTTTTCTGGAGTAACTCCCGGCACTGCTGTTTCTGGGTCTTTGATAGCGTCTCTGCTATAGTAACCGCTCCAACCTCACCTTCTGGGTTGCTTAACAATGATGGAGTTGCTGTCGGCTCTCTATCTTGCCATGGCTTGATGAGGTTGACATGGTAAACTTGGAATGGTTTCCGTCTTCCTGGTTGGTGAATTTTATAATTTACCTCACCAAGTTTCTCGACAACCTCATATGGCCCTTGCCATTTGGCCAAGAACTTGCTTTCCACCGTTGGAACTAACACAAGAACTCGGTCTCCCGGATTGAACTGCCTCACTCTTGCAGACCGGTTGTAGACCCTGGCTTGAGCTTCTTGTGCTTGGAGAAGGTGTTCTTTCACGATAGGCATCACCTTTGCAATCCTCTGCTGCATCAGGGCCACATGCTCAATGACGCTTCTGTGGGGTGTGACTTCGGCCTCCCAGGTTTCCTTGGCTATATCCAGGAGTCCTCGTGGATGTCGGCCATATAGAAGCTCAAACGGTGAGAACCCTGTGGAGGCCTGTGGAACTTCACGAATGGAAAACATCAGATAGGGTAAGAGACAATCCCAGTCTCTACCGTCTTTCTCTATAGCTTTTCTCAGCATGCTCTTTAGGGTCTTGTTAAACCTCTCAACAAGGCCATCTGACTGGGGATGGTACACCGAGGTCCTCAACTGGGAGATCTTCAGGGCTTTGCATAACTCCCTCATCACCTTGCTCATGAAAGGTGTACCCTGGTCAGTCAGGATCTCCTTTGGCAGACCTGTCCGGGAAAAGACATGGACCAACTCGCGGGCTATGCTTTTTGAGGAAGAATTTCTCAAGGGAATTGCCTCAGGATAGCGTGTGGCATAGTCCAGGATGACTAATATATACTGATGGCCCCGAGCTGATTTAACTAAGGGACCGACCAAGTCCATGGCAATTCTCTCGAACGGTACCTCAATAATGGGCAGTGGCACAAGGGGGTTCCGGAAATGAGGAGTAGGAGCAGTTAGCTGACATGTAGGGCAGGACCTGCAATAGTT